>NC_133577.1:110085239-112508048 GCF_964106895.1 Numenius arquata | reverse complement strand
AATTTAAATTGAGTCATTTCTTTCACTGAAGATGACTTATGCCTGCCTGTCTGAGAAATTCCTGTTAAGCACTAGGCAAGCATAAAATAAAAACAGTTTAATGTGAATAAAATTAAAGGGCAAGGTCTTGATTACAAATCCAGAAATACAATTACAAAAGAAAAATTTAAATTTCAGTTCCAGTAAAGAACTTCTGTTCTTCCAGAACAATCTTTAGTTGTTTCCGTCTTTCATCACTCTCTGAAAGCTCTCATTCCTTCCGCTTCCTTTCTGTCTTACTCCAAAGGTTTGCATAACACATCCTCTCTCCTTTTTTTGTGTAGGACAGCTCCTCCTCTTCTTTCCTCTGCCTTTATTCTTACGTTTTTCCTTGGTTCTTTTTTGTAAAGAAATTCAGACTTAGAATCTGTATAAAGTATGTTTGTGATAATTTCGGTGGTTTTTTATCTTTTCTGATCTTTGTAGGTGAGTATCCTCTTCCTTTTTACCCTTTAGTTGCTCACACTCAGTGACTGAATTTGTCTCTGCTCCTCCAGGGTTTCTCTGAATTTTTATTTCTATCCTTTTCCTTCATTATTGTGTTCTTTTGAAGTTGGTGGCAGTTTTGCAGTTTAAAGCATTTTCAAGATTGTTACCACAGTGCTTAATAGCTTGTTATAATATGTACTCAGTGAACAAAGGTCTCACCAGATTTAACACTACTGCCTTCATGTTTGCCATATATTTTTGAATATTTGAGAACACATTGGACATATTTAGAAGCTTTTCCTCCCCAACACCTTTTTTTTGGTTTTGTTTGGTTTGGTTGTTTTTTTTTTTGCTTTTGCGCATGCAGTCATGTCTCTTAGCTTGCCCTCTTCCTTTATGTTATGATAAGAATACATAATAAATATGACTGCTTCTTTAGGACAGGTTGTTCCAGTGTCCCAGCTTGGTGTCAAGAAGATGAATAGTGCTTGCTGACATCACGTCTAAACATGATAAGCCAATCACTTATGAGGGAGTTTCTGAATGTTATAGTTTCATGAAGGATGCTGTGGTAGATTTAAGTGCACAAAGATTTGTTGGGCTCTTTAGTTTATAGCATATATAAACTTAAACAGTGTGAGTTCCTTTTTGGGGAAAAAATACGGAAAAAGGAAACAGAGAAAGAGAAAAAGGAAAAGGAAAAGGAAAACTAGCCTGTATTTATCTGGAAAGAACAGTGACTGTCCTCTCTCCAGTGCAACCAGTCATGATGGTTTGTCATCAAGCTTTCTGCTAGTACTGTGTGTTTTTCATTGGGACTGCCACCAATCTGTCCCTACCATTGGTTGTTCTTGTTTCTGATGTTATTGGTGTCAACCGAAGTATGCGAACAGGGGAGAACATTGCACATTGGTTGTTAAACATCTCTGCACACGAATGTTTGAACAGTATTTGCCAAGTATTGTTTGTTATTTCGTTGTGCCCGATCTTTGGTTTTCTTTATTATAAACTAAAAAATACAAAGCAAGAGCTAAAGAGAGGTGGGGAAGACACATAATTCTCCTGCCACTGGCAGCAGGCCCCCATGAGAACCCACCAAAACAGTACAATTGTGAGTTTGCAGCTACTAAGCCATGAGAATGACAACACGATCAGGAGAATGGCAAGGGAAAGTACTGCTAGACGGTTTCTGGAACACAGTGCCTCAGCAGCTTCAGGGAAAGGTTACAGAGCTGCAAATAACAAGCCCTTAGGTGGTTGTTTTTGTTTTTAGCATGAGATGTCATGGGACTGAACTGCTTCAGCATGAGAAAAAAGAAGGAAGGATTTTTTTAAACAACAGGGACATGGAATATGAACCCTGTGGAAAAAGTCTACTTTGTCTGGCCTGCTTCAACTGTCTTTATGTGTATGTTGTGGCACAGACAGTTCCATAAGCAACTTATGTCAAGGGTCTGTTGATACAAAACTTCTAATCAGTCTAAAGTATTTCAAGTTCTGAAGTTCTAAGTTCTGAATCAACAGTAGTTTTGGAACTATAAAATGAAAACTGTTAAGAGGAATAGTACATATATATATTTAGAATGGAATTACATGGTAATTCCAAAGCTACTTTGGTAGCTCAAAGATTTCTTAAATAATGAAATGTTAATATTAATGTAAATTATGTTTTGCTCTGCCAAAAATTAAAATATTATTTGTAGCATCTTTATCTTTTTTTTTTTTTTTTTCCTGTAAAGGCTTTTTTTCCCACAAACCAAAAAAAAACAGTTGAAGACACACATGAGCAGAAACATAACATGGAGAGATACTTTTTTGCCAAGCAATTCCTAGTAAAAATATTTTCAAATGTTTGGTAGATGAGGATGATATAAGTACTCTGCATCATAAGACTAAGTTAGGCATCATGAGGGATTTGATTAGCACTTTTTGATGAAAAAAGACATGCTGATAGGTGACAATATGCCTATATGTAGAAAATGACAAATAGTATTCTAAAGCAATTTTCTTGAAGAAAATATCTGAGCTGAATGATGTGTATACAGAATGAATGTAATTTCAAAGATCTTAGGAAATGATGAACTCACATCTGATGTCTTAATGTAAATGCATCCAATAAAACCCTGATATTTTATAAGGCTAAGCAGATTTCAAATGCATTTGAAATTTGAAACACACTTTGATTAATTCTTTGCAGATGAAATCTACCAAAAGTTATTTTTAAAAGGGAAAAATAAACAAGCAAGAACAAGTATTAAGTTCTTCAATATCCAAGTTTATTTTTGCCTCTTACAAAGGTGATCTTAGAGTCCTGTAGGCTTGGTTCCAGCACTGTAAGCAGAACTATTTCACACTTAACAAAATAAGATTTCTAAAGAGAGGAAACTAGTTATTTAGCTGTGGACCAACTATTCATGGTGTCAAACTTTTGCAGTTCTTATGAACTAAAAAGAAGTTGAGACTATCTGGCACCTATGAAAACTCCCTGTTTTGTTTGAGTATTTGGTATAGGACAGCAGCTTATTACCACTAACTTTAGGTGGTCAGATTTAAAAAACTTGGCCACAATGAAAATTGCATGCCTGATCTGTTATTTTTGCTGTTCCTCTTAAACTGTAATGTTTTAGTTATAAGTGTGAGCATATCTGTATCATTTTTCAGCCTCCTTCATTTGAACCTGTATATTATTTATTGTATTTGTGTATTTTGATGGTAATATATTATTCTCTTTTATTTGAGATTTGGTGGCAAGATGAGAAGTCTAATCGTTTAAAAAAAAAAAAATCAAATCAAATTCCTTTAAGTAGCAATCAAGCAACAGTTAAATACATTTAACAAATTACAAATAACCTTTTTTAGTGGTAAATACTGAAAAGGTAAACAAATTTAATATAGCATATTCATGTAATCAGTTCCTTGGAAAAAAAAATGTATATATTAAATCTCTTCAAATCCTGGTATTTTAAAAAAAATATACTGCATGTTTTCCATTGCTAATAATATGTTGATATCTCTCATATTCTTTTCTGGTGAATACTGATTTATCACTACCTGTCACAACTGTTGTGGGCAGGATTACTTGACCAGAAGATTGTGATTAGAAACGGGTCCAGATGTGTGCTGACTTGGCAACTGTTCTTTGCAGCTGGACCACTTTTTGGGTTTTTTTGCTTAACTGTTTGCTCATGAGGACGTAAAATCGCTCTACTACGTTAAGCTGTCGTTTGCCTCAGTGACAAAGATAAAAAATTCAGGAAAGACAAAGAAGGCTGGCACTTTCTGCAGTCCGTTCCTCCAGGATTTTTCCCACATCCTCAACAGTACACATGAGAACATCCTTGCTAATCCCTTTAGAGTGTGTCTCAGGACCTGTTATCCATGTATTTGCCTAATCTTTTTTTTGAACCAGGGAATTCTGTGTGCCTTTTCAAACTCCAGTGGCAACAATTCATAGAAATTTGTGAACTTTTATATAACAAGATATACATTTTTTTTCTTACCTCCTATGCCTTGCAAGTTTTAGTGTTATAACATTTGGTTAGTACATTATTCATTTGTCTTATTCACTGTCTTCAGGATTTATAAACCTGACGTCTTTCTGTCTTTGCCAAGTGTCTATCTGTAACCAAATCAGTGTACTCCTAAACTTATGATCAGATCTTAATGCATCTTGGAACAGCAGCTGAGATCATTTAGCTCTGGCAACTTCAGACATCTAGATTTTGGGTGGGAACTCCAAATACATTCACTGTCTCATTTAGGGTACTTTTTTCATCATTTTTTTTACAACATATTTTTCCAACATAATGTATTAAAGTGAGTTTACTATTTTTGAAAGGAAAAAAAAATTAAAATAATATGTCTTGACAAAAGTACACATGAAGCCCTCAGGTGTTGGTTGTATAGGATCTTATATTATTCTCATTTAAACAAGTAAAAAGAGTACATATCTTGAAGCTAATAGAATTTTATATTACTATACCTGAGATTAGGTTAATTGCATATAAAAAACCCTAAAAATTTCAGCAAGGTCTGGAATTTTTAAACGGTCCAGCAAGGTTTATTTTTGAAAAGTAAACCCACTTCAACTAAAAGGGTTAAGGTTTGATCTCCAAGAGGACTCAGAATGAGGAACACTTACCTTGTGGTACTTGTTAAGTCTTGCTGAGGCTTTTTTTTCTTTTTTTCCTTCTGTGCTTTTAAAAAAAAAGTTCTGAAAACAAAACAAACTCCTGACAGTTATGGAATTTACAAATGATATAAAAATAGACTGAAAAATAATGCTATATAGGCAGAGAATCACTTCATGAACTGGACAAAACAATGCATATTCAGTACAAGCAAACTGAAAAGTACACATCAAGGCATGGGGCTGAAATGATGTTAATTTCTGTAGGATATGAATTTTACTGGGATCATGGGAAATATTGTAAGAAAAGGCATAATGGTTTGATAATTCTAGTATAGCTAGGAGTTCATGCAGTCTTTCAATTAAAAAAATGGAATTATCGAAAAGACGGCTTACCCTTTTAACTGAGGTGAGTGTGGAAATCTATTTTCAGTTCAGATTACAATTTAGGAAACATGATCAAAGAACTGAGACCTTTCAGAGAAAATCCATGAGAACAATGTAAATCAAAATGCTTGTCCTTGAGAAATATGTACAGAAGACAATGTAATGATGTATTTTAGATTGCTTTATCTTTGGGGTATTTTTAAATATAAAATTTTGGATATAAATATTGAAAGAACTATGGTCATTCTAAATTTATAAGTTTTTCTACTCAAAATGTAAAGTCACATTTCTCTCCACATATGTTCTATTTGCATGGTTTTCTGTTTGTATGGACAGATTAGATTTTATTGTGGTTTAGTTCATAGAAATATTTGTGACTGTATAATTTTGAAGGCATTAAGAAGTGTAAATCTTAAAAAACAGAGCTACTTTTAAAGATTCTCTAAGATCTGAAGCACCAGTAAAACCAGATCCTTACTTGAATGTCTATTCACCTGTGTGTTTGTGAGAGATACACAGTAAATCAAGAGCAGATGCTATAACTGTATGCACATGCACATAAGGTAGTTTCACTATAATACATTTCTTTCATGCAGTCAGCAAATGGAAAGTGTATAATGCTTGCTTTATTTTATTGTTAGCAAAACAGTTTGGTAGCTTTAACAAAATAAAATAACATTCCTATATATCACTGGAAAGCTCTAAGGAATAATATACATGGAGCAGCAGCTGTTAAGCTACCTATAATATGCCTTTCTTGTGAATTGCTCGTCTTATTGAAGAAATTAGTTTGGCAGAACAAAGTCTATTACTTCATGAATATATAATGACAAATTAAATACTGTTACCTAGTTCAAAACAAACTATGAACAGACTTCTGATGAGCACCTTTGGAAGGTTTATCCAGAAAGATATCTGCCCATTTTAATTAATAAATGGCATATTGCATCAAGTTCAGAATCTTGAACTATGAAAACACTACTTTACACCTTTACATATAATAAATGAATTGTTTTGAAGTAAAAATGAGCACAGATGACGATAACTTTCCTCATTATAGCTTCACTTTTACCTCTAAGTACATTCCATCCAGGGGAACTGGAGAGCCTTAGAAAAGTACAGAAGGAAAGCAAGTCAGTCATGCCAAAGACAGACGAGATGTAAAATGGAAAAATGGGTTAATTTTTTTTATAATTTATTTTGTCAGAACTATTTAACAACTCAGTTTTTATCATCATCTATCTTTTTAAAGTGTCATGAGCTCATGGAGATGTGTTTTGGTTTCCCTATATTTTCATGAGGAATTGTGTGTGTGTTGCTTCATGTGCCTGCTTGTAGCCATAATCTTCTATTGTTTTGAGTGCAATACTGTAGCTCATAGGGGACTGTTTAAGGAGTTTTAAGTCTAAAAAAAAAAAAGTTTTCGATTACACTGAGAAATGAAGCATTGAACTGGTTCTGCCATTCTGCAGCCTCTAAGGGCTAACCTCCAAATATTTTCTGAAGCTGCTAAATTTTGCATCTGTGGAAGTGTTTTATTGGTTTCTAATACTAAATAGCAACATGAATGGAATTGCAGAATGTTATGCTTATATTATGTGAATGTGCATCCAAATCTCACTTAGGATCAATGTTCACAATGGTGCTTTGCCTTAGAATATCTTTTCCTAAGGCTAAAAAAACTGTCTGTAGAGAGTTGAAATAGTTTTACTTTAAAGATAGTAACACAGTGAAAGTAAACAAGAAAAAAGCTGAGCTTCAAAGCTGTCATGATAGCTCTTGGAACTCGAGTCAAGCAACTTAGTGAAGTGAAGGAAATGTGTAGTTTTAATTTGTTAATATAATACACTCCACAGTAAATTAATTTATAGTGTCCCCTCAGGTTTACACCCAGAAGTACAGAAACATGTTTGTTTACTCTTTCAAATTGAAAACTATTGATTTCCTTTAGGAACTCATCCTTGTTGACTGTGAATTAGTCCATTAGTTCACATTCCTATCAACATATATATTAATAAAATGCACTGTATTTTTCTTTTGGCAAAGAGCTATATTTAATTTTGAGTTACTCACATCAGCTTCAACTTAAATATAGATAATGTAAAACAGCTTTACCCCATTTTGAAACATAAGAAGTGTAGTGAAGGCTGGAACTATCTAAACACCATGTAAACAAACTGAGAGCGTGCTTGGTTAATTATTTTTCAGCAAGAGTGCTTGCTGCACTACCTTCCCTGACCATCCATTTCTAAATCTGTGATATGCCCTCAGTACTGCCACTGCTTCTGTATGTGATGAACTGAAGTAGGATTTGCTCTGGCTTAAAATTAAATCAGATAAAACACAAGCAAACACTGCCCTCCCCCAGTTTTTAATCCAGGCAAATTGTCCTGTCTGAGTCATCATATGGCCCCAGAAAAATGAACTCATGCTCTTGATGGGGATGTTCAGGAGTGAAAAGGAACTGTCAGCAAAAGCTGCCTAAACCAGGGTCTCTGTGGAAACTCTGCCCTAAAATGCTTCGGTGACTTGATTGATGAGGCATATTAAAGAATTAAGTTTCAGACATGCAGTACACAGGCAATAGTTGTTTTTATTCAGATACACAGGGAAGGTTAAACGTTCAGTTCTTGCACAGTTGCAGGGAGTTAGAAACATTTTATGTCCTTTTCAACCTGAAAGAAATCAAACCTATTTTTCTCTTTTCTAACCATAAAACCACAATCTGATGTGAGTGCACACTATTTCTCCTGTGCAGATATAAGTGTGAAATTAATGAAGCTGGAAAGAAAAAACAAACAAACACGTACTGCTATGCTCTAACACACTGATGCAGGGTTTGACCTGCAAAAAAGGAATCCTGTGTTCTGCTCCTAGTGCTCTTTATGAATTTTGCATAAAGCAAAACACTGGATAAAATACAAAACCAGTTTTGGGTAAAGCTATAACAGTGTCACTATTTAAAGCCAGCTGTATTGTTTGGTGAGACAGAGAAAACAGGTAATCTTTGGGGCACACAAACCCTGAAATGGAAGCAGCCACCTTCAGGCTTGGAGTGATTGAGTCTAACTTTACTATGTTAAAAAAGGAAGAAGTATTTTGCCTTTCGGTCCCGTTGGGGGAAAGATACACATTCCTTCAGCCAACTCACACAGAGAGCCTTAAGTCCTCACTGCTCAAATTTAGACTGACTGATGCACGACAATGGTCACATCACCTGATTCAGTACTTATCCCACTGTCATGGTGCCTGACCACTCTCATTCTGTATTGGTGCTTCTCATAATCCTTAACATAGTCAGCTTTTAGATTACTTGTGTACTGTTTTGTTTTATTCTATTCTGGTTTGTTTTCTCTGAGTGGAGCTGCCTGGAGTTTTGAACCATGACCACAAGACCAGGCTAAATTCTTGCAAATATCCCCTCAGTCCAAGATAGCTTGAGACATTCTGTGACAAAGGCCTGAGTGTTTTTTCTGGCATCTCTTTGGGCCTGAGATATTTAGACAGTATTTGAAGACTCCTTTAGATGAATGTTTATCCTAGATGAGGCATCTTACAGGAAAGACTTCTTGGAGTAGTCTTGCATGCATTTGGTGCTGCAACCATGGGTAGAAAGGTGAAAGTGTGATGATGCTACACTGACAGTATAGGATCATGGGGACTGAAAATTAAAGCTATTTGGTACCTGTGCTACCCAAGGGGGATGTTAACAGACAGACAAATTATTTTGGAAGTCATTTCAAGAAATACATTTCATTTTTCAGTGCTCACCACTAAGGTGTACTACTTCTTAATGCTACACTGTGTAAGTCTACTCCTAAGTACACTCCCTCAGTTATCAGGAAATAGTATCGGTATCAAAAATGTATAGACTTCTTTTTCTTCAGAGTTATGCTGAAAATAATATTCTGAAGCTTGGATAAAAACAAGATTAGCTAGCTTTTAGTCATTTACAAGATATAGTAAAGCTAATTTTCAGAACCTGCACGTGAATTAATGTTGCTAATTATTTTTAAACAGGCATTTAAGATGTGCTGCTGTATGTTCTCCACTGCTAAGTGTTGCTAAATTACTTGTATAAAGCTGTGAAGGCACTGGGGAACTGTAATCATGCTGAGGCACTGGACATAATTCCTATTGTTTTTCTGTGTAACATCATTAATTTTGCTCTAGTTTTAAGGGTCTCCTTGGATTGTTCCTGAAAATAACTTGCATATTTAAAGCAACTTCAGACTTGGGACAGTGAACTATGCTAACGATTCTTAACATCTAATTCAGTGACTCTTTTTCTGCTTCTTCTTAGGTTGGCAGAATGCCATACATTATTTTTTAAAAAAACAACCCTCTTCACATTCAGAAGATATAAAGGAGAAAGCTACAAATTTCTGTTCATCTTGCTCTATATTGTAAAGAGTTAAACTAGACTATAGTAGTTTCTTCTGGGTATATTTTTATATATAAACAGACTGGATCTTCATTTGGACTTTTTTGAGGTCCCCGAAAATAAATAGATTGTTGTAACTGATGTAGTAGCTCCCTTTTAGATTTCCTTTTATCTTGTAGTAGAAAATGCCTAAATAGAAGACCTACTTTGATCTAGACTAGTCATTATCAGTCTCTAAAGCTTTATGAAAGAGAAATCAAAGTATGCCAATTGGGTATTTTAAAAAAGATAAAATCTGAGGAAGAAATTTTTAGAATACATCCTTGGTGGCAAAGTAAAGCCCCTTACGCTTATTTTCCACAGAACCATCTCTTGAACCTGAGACGGTGTGTATGAGAAAATCAACATAACATACCTGATGAACCATTTTCCTAGTAAACCAGTTTACAAGAGGAAAGAGTTGAATTGTCTTGCAGGTTATCTTCCTCATAAGTATATAGTATTAAAAAAAGAAGAGGAAACTCTAAGAAGTGGAAGACTGGATCAATATTTGAAAAAGCAATGTAAC
This sequence comes from Numenius arquata, assembly GCF_964106895.1. Classification (NCBI taxonomy): domain Eukaryota; kingdom Metazoa; phylum Chordata; class Aves; order Charadriiformes; family Scolopacidae; genus Numenius; species Numenius arquata. The sequence goes on along the minus strand of NC_133577.1, from coordinate 112,498,112 downwards.
TGGTACTTGATACTCTCATACTGATTTATGTATTTACATATAGTTGTAAAAAAGCTTCCTATTGGGTCTCTTTCATATTGTGTGTTGGTTTGTCACCTCAGCCTTTGTCCCATCTGCCCACCATGTTCCTATCCTCTTTTCTCTTTCTCTCCCTGCTCTTGACCAGTTTTTCTAGGACTATTTATTTCAAAATGCTGCACTGTCATCATTTGGAAGTTCATGTTCAAGTGTGCAGTGTCAAGATCATCTAAACAAGAGATTTTATGTGCTGCATAAAATTTACTTCTAATGCTTATTCTAGTTTAGCTGTGGAAGTATAGGTAGGCCTACCTTATTTAGCTGTATAGGATCCCAAACGGCCCTTTTGTGCGATCTCTTTCTTCTTCCCAGTGTATCCCCCCAACCTTGATCACTACAAGCAAAACTGTGAGCAATGATGACAGTGCTGTTTTGCACACACTGTTCTGTGCATCTTTGTCTTTGCTCTTGCTGTTCATCCAGCACATTCCATTTGTACTATGGGTTCCTATCTCCCAGGCATTAAATACTATTTTTATTTTTATTACTGCCGACGTTATGCAAGAGACAGATGTGAGAAGTGGTAGGACAGTCTTCTCTGCTATTAGATGGACAAGGGGGTTGTAGAGTAGAGATCCACAGCAGATGGAACATCTCTTGCTCAGGGAATTTTGCTCAAACCTTCCTATCTGGAATGGCAGCAGGATACAGGTGGCATCCGCAGATCATTTCCCTGTCAAAATTTAGCAAGGATTGAATAATCATGTGTTGTACAAAATCAGATTTTTCTGTTCTTATCACCTAGCCAAGTGCTCATGCTTTTGTTCCCCTACACCTTCCTAAAGAAAAATATTCCAAAACTCACCAAACCAATTAACAAAACAAATATATTAAAAATATATTTAATGGAGCTAAAAATATGTTGTAGAATCTAATTTAATTCTGACAAATGGCAAAACATTTTTTTCTAAAACTGACTTACAGTATGAAAATTTAGATTGAGCAATTAGAAATAATAAACTTAAAACCAAAATACAGCCGGTAGGAAAATTCACTGTGGGTGCTATTAGCATAAATAAAGCAGACTTGTTTCAGATTTGTCTTTTGAGTTGTTTTCTTACTGTCACATTGCACTCTATATATCATATGGTTTTACTTGCTTTACTTAATTTACTCGCAAAATACATCAATTAATTTTATCTCTGGTGACCAAAATCTAGACTCTTGCTGATTATGTCTATTTTACAAGTGAACAAATTATTCACTGATGAGTCAGCTAGCCAAAATTAATTCATTTTGAGGCATGAATTTCCTTTCTCTGCCATCCCACAAATGAAAGATAAGTGACTTATTCATTACCCAATGCAAATCCTCACAGTATATTTTTGGCTCTGTATGCTTTTCAGAATATGCCTACTGATCTTTCTGTTTTGGTTATATTTTTGTAAGTCTGGGATATCACACTTTTTTTGAGAAAGATTATTTTCTTGAGAAAATATTCTATATCTGAGAGCTGGTGCACTACTGTACCACAGGAGGAACTGCCATTAAAATGGCTATTGTGAGCTACATTTTTTATACTGTTTAATTTTTAAATATGCTAGCATTTGCGGTAGAGAAAACAGGGGTCTATTTTCTATACATACATGACACTTCCCCCCCCTTTTTTCCCTTTTGTGAGAAAGACAAATGGAAATTTTAGGAAACGCCTGGGGAACAGGGAGATGTTTGTACTTTGCAGTAAAGCACGGTAAGACACCTCCCTGTGCTCTAATTAGCACTAAATATCATGAGGGGAACCTGATTCACAACATCTTTTGAATAACAAGACCTGATTTGGTTAGGAGAACGTTATCTTTTTCAAGAATCAGCACAACAGTAAAACTGAAGGTATGAAGTTTGTATTCTTCTGGCCTAGAATTAGATGCCTGATTCTCTGCGCCACTGAGAAAAAGGCAACATTTTTAAGGATTGAAAAGTCATCCTTGATTTCCATCTCCTTTAATTATGATGGCTCCATCAGCTTCCAATGCATAATCAAACTACTCCTAAATGCCCTTTCTGACACCAGTTACTGTATAAATTCTCTTGGCCAAGAGAATTCCTCAATTTCTTACTGTGTAGACTACATCTATATACAAAATTCTTAGGACTTATGGAAGTAGTTCTATCAATTAATGGAAAAAGCAGTGAGATGATACCTTCTCAGGCACACATCATATGACTGTGATCTAGGACAGGGGTGGCATTCCTGACTGATTTTCCCTAGACGGGTGGATTTTTTCATGAGACTTTCCTGTATGCAGGACAATGTTTTCTCAAAGGTCTGAACTTTGAGGTCACAACTTAGAAGGTACAGAATAAAAAATCATCTGAGAATGAAAAAAAGTCAGAGCTCTAGAGTCGTCTCATGCAGTCACCTTTTGTGAGGAAAAAGCACAGGCATTCAATACTGTGAGCAAGCAGAAACATTTTAGCATATTTCAATTTAAAATGTCCATCCCAGTCTCTCAGAATGGATTTAAATTCTCCTCTTTGAGCATGAAGGAAAGGAAAGGAAAGGAAAGGAAAGGAAAGGAAAGGAAAGGAAAGGAAAGGAAAGGAAAGGAAAGGAAAGGAAAGGAAAGGAAAGGAAAGGAAAGGAAAGGAAAGGAAAGGAAAGGAAAGGAAAGGAAAGGAAAGGAAAGGAAAGGAAAGGAAAGGAAAGGAAAGGAAAGGAAAGGAAAGGAAAGGAAAGGAAAGGAAAGGAAAGGAAAGGAAAGGAAAGGAAAGGAAAGGAAAGGAAAGGAAAGGAAAGGAAAGGAAAGGAAAGGAAAGGAAAGGAAAAAGGAAAGGAAAGGAAACTTCAAATCTCAGAATTCTATTTTACCATTATGTAGAATATAAATTAAAAATAATTTTAAAATAACAATTAGAAGGGTCAGCTTTCTACGTAGTTTTAGGGTTTGTATCATCTGTAAGAAAAACAGCTCACAGAATTCATGTGCTCATTAATGTTGTTATTCTATGTCATTCGTCCTGATCAGTACCTCCCAGTTCTACTAATTACCAGAATAAACCCCTTATATTTTATTCTGTGTGACACTGCCTAGTAAATTCTAACTGGAAATATTTCCAGGTTTCCATTCAACGATTTATGTAGCAGTCAGAAATTTATGTAGGCAATTCAGGATTGTTTTCTATTACAATAAAAAGGATTTTCAACAAATAGAAACTGAGAGAGGCATGCTGCAGTTCTCAGCAGATGCATTTTCTGATAACACACACAATGACGAGGTTTATAAAATCTCATATTTTTAAAAGCAGCAACTGCAATGCATTCATTTCTTGTCGACATCCTGCAATGCCATAGCAGATAAAGATCTTTCACAGTTTTCATTATCATTAGGATACGCTCCTTCATATTACTATTTTTAAGATAAATATTTTCCAGTGTTTACTGCCCTTCTTTCTATGTCATTCTAGACACTAGAAGGTGAAACAAAAATAAAATTTGATCAAATTTCATGCCTGTGTTTTCCATAACTGATAGTTCCTTCCTTGCAGAGAGCTTATTTCAAAGTCTCTGGTAGCTAAAAGCACAATAAAATCCATTTCAAAAATAACAATATCCTCCAAACTCTTTCCATCTCTAAATGATTTATGTTTTAAAACTAACTTATCAGTTAAATTCTCAAAGAAATGAGAAGAAGATGGAAGAATTATTAATGACAGTAATACTCAATTCCATGTTTGGAGACTTTTCCTCATTTTGAAGTAGAACTTTCCTTCTTGAGATTCATTTATTTCAAGGTCTCAAGTTCTAGAAATGTGGTAAAACATAACAGAATTAACTTTAAATTAATTATATTAAGAGTTTAATGTCACAGTCTACATCTATTTTAATGTATCCTGGAATACTTCTGAGCACTTTGTATGATTGCCCCAGTTGCTCCCTGAGTTTCTAAGGGAAAACTCAAAACTGTGTTACATTCAAAACTGTATTATAGGTGAAAGAAAACAGCACATGTATGGAGCCAATATTCACCTAATTAAAAACCTTAAAATACAATTGAAATGAACAAACAGTCCAATTACAATGTTAGTAACAATCATAGTACAAATTAGTACCATTACAATTCTTATGCAAAACCCCTTTGTAACATCTACCCCTTTTTGCTCGTGCGGTGCTCACCGTCCCACTGTTCCTACAGCTCATATGGCCAATGGAGGCACCCTTCCTCCAGCCAAGTGAAGCTGTTCTGCCACAGCAAGTCACCAACATCCTGCATACCTTCCTGGGAAAAAATTCATTGCTCCTGGTGGGGATCCTCTCATCCTCAGTGTTGGGGTCTACTTGGGTTTCTTTTTGTGTTTCCTCACCCTGGGCTGCTGCCTTCTGGCTGGTCTCATCTGAGTGTGAGTGTGACCCCACAGGCTCCCCAGGCTCAGCCCCACCAGGGTCTTTTTTGTTGAGCAGCAACTCCCTGGGTTTACCAGATCCTTCCCGTGGAGGCACTGGCAGAGCTCAAGCTCAGGCAGGGGGGGCAACAGGCACTTGGTCCTGAGGCAGGAACTGAAAACAGCTTAGCCCAGCTCCAGACAAGGGGAGCCCACGCCAGCACTGAGACCTGTGTTCTGCTGAACCCTGTGCTAGAAATGGCAGAAGTCATTGTTACTGAGCTGCAGACGGGCTTTAGAAAACGTGCACAAATAAATCTACCTATTTCCAGTAATTTCTCATCTACACTGCCTATGAACCCAACACAACCAAGCTGTAAATAACTTTTCTTAAACTTTTCTTTTACATAAGCAGTTACTACAGTAAAGTGATTTTCTGTTGAATTTTCTTTTTCTGACAGAAAAAAAAATAGCTTGTTCAATCAAGTGAATATTGTCATAAAATCTGTCTTCTTTCCTTAAAATTGACTGATATGTCAGAAAAAAACCCAGAACTTAGAGCTGAAAACTAGTGAGAATAGAAGTTGGCTTTGGAAAAGTTATTTTAAGGTGAAAAAGAAGGGGAACAAGGATAACATAAAAACATGTGGATTTTGTATAAAGAAAAAGACAATTTCCAAGAATTTTGCACAAAACTCACCAGCATGCTCCAACAGTTAGTTTTGTCACTAAATCCATTATATTGAAACTATAAAAAAATCTGATTTAGTATTAAGCTTTGTGAGCTGCCTTGCTACTAGAATCATGTCTACTTTTTGCAAGAATGATTTGGAAGAGCATGATTTCCATGCAGTTATTCAATTCTCAGTTTTATTTTCTGTTTCCATTCAAAAATCCGTCTCCAGCACTAGTTCTCTAACACTGCTCCTTTAGTAAATACTTACCAAAAAAAGCCTTAAGGATTAAGATTTAATTGTGAAGAAGTCTATAACAGATAACATATTCAGTCTATATTTTTTACTTGCAAATCATCAATATAGAGCTAAGTTTTCTAATTCCTGAAACCATTAGAATGGAAAGGTTATATCTGAATCTCTAAAAGGACAAACAGGGTCTGATCTAGGACCTTTGGGAGTCTATAAAATAAAAATAAGTTATTAAATACATTAAACAGAAATTGCTTGATAGTTATTATACTCACCTAGGATGAGACTTTGCTCCAATCTTTACCTTGATTGGAAGCAAATTATTAAAGAAAGTCATGCCTATCTCAAGTGGGAGCGCTCAGTATTTTGTTACAGTGTTCTCTCCCTTTTTCAATCAATACTAACAATTCTATTCTGGAGTTAAAATCCCCTATCATTAATTTTTTTGTCATAAAAATCCTGACCAGTTCTATTTGCAATTTACTAGTTGCAAATCTAGTCCTGACTATATTGATACATAAAATAATTTCTGCAAACAGGTTAACTTCAAAGGTCAGGCTTCTGATCTACCAAAATCTATCAGCAGAAGGAAACTCATTGTGCTAACACAAAGCATCTACCATCTCTTTATAGGTGAGCGTAACATGCTGAGGGAGATGTCAGAATGAAAATATTTTGCTGAATCCCATCCCACTACTATAATCTCAAATAAACTGCAGAATTCAAGTGCCACAGTATGAAAGTCAAATGTATAAATGAAATAAAAAAGCAATTAGAGATATCTGTGGCTCAAAGTCCTTCCAGACCTTTTAAATACCAGGATATAAATAGAAATTTTAATTCTGGAGATGCCAATACTGCAAACTCTTGGAGGCTGATAGAGAACATACTCTGTACACAGCCTATTTTTATATTCTTGACACAGAATATAACTAACACTTGGAGCTAACACTTGACACAGTAAGCACAGAAAGCTTTATTATGTGGATATTTGTCCTTATTTCATATAACCATTCATAAAAGTTACATTTAATTTCTCAAAGAATTTATTATGTCCCAAATAGCAAAATATTTGACATATATGCAATAAGATTAGTAGCAACAAAAGTAGCCTGTGCTTATTCTTTATGTGTTCATGTCATTGAGTCTGTTGTTTCAGGCAGAATGCTCAAACTATGAAACACTTAGCTGCTAAAAAAAGAGCAAAAACAAACAGAAGACTAGACTCATTCATGTAAAGCCATATTCATTTGTGACTCCAGGAGAAGAAGCCTTAAGAAAAATACTTCCATTAAAATTGCCATTTTGACGAAAAAAAAAATCCATGCTAATATAATATCATTAGAGAAAGTGACTGCCAGTTTTGTAAGCTAGAAGTGATTTTAAACTGCTCTGATTTGTCTGCTTCTTCCTTGTCTATAGGGTTATAGGAAGTAGAATTCTGAGAAAATAAGAGAACAATTTAAGAGAAATTTGAGGTAAAATAAAAAGAACAAAAGCAAGGGCTCTAAAATGTTATATCTGGCTTAGTTAGGAATTTTCAAACTGATCCTCATTGAGCTATACAACAAAAATCATTCTGAGAAACTCTGATCAATAATATGGAGTAGCTAACAAAGAAAGAAGATTGAAACCTAGTTCACCCAAGATATTTGCAGAAGGCAAAGTGATTAGAAGGCCTAACTTGAAATTCAATAAGCATAGCTAATTTAGCAAGCTTTGCAGTGCTTATCTTCTAGGTTCATATTAAATCAAAACGCATAAAAACCAAAACTTTAAAACAATTTAAAAACAATTTCTCATGGTTAGTACAACATGAATGTTCAAGCAAAGAAGAGTCATTCAGTTGCATGAATTAATCAGGGAGCTCTGAAGTCTGAAGCTAGTTGGTGGCTCCTCTGGAACTGTAAAGGAAACGCAAGGTGGCTGATGCACTGAAAAGACAGACAATAGCACAGCTGGAGAAGTTCTCTAAAACGTAAAATTATCCCTATTCTGGCTATGGGTAGAATGGTATTTTCAGTTGCATTGCTGACTAGGCAAGAGAGAAGAGTATTTGGCTGGGAGCTATGTTTAAAGTAAAAGAGAGGTTATGTGGACATCATTCTGATTGATTCTTATAGCATGCTGGATCAGCTAAAGGCTCATACTTCTGACATTTCTGATTTGTATACAAGGAAAATGGATTTCTGTCCCCCTGTATTAGCTTAAGCATCAATACGAAATATTGCACATTAACAGGAAGCACAATTCTACCGAGCAAACAGCAGTAAAAATTATTCTATATGAAATGTTAAACCACTTTTCTTGACATAGTCTTTGATGTACTGTAATGTCCAACTACTATTTCTGCAGGTGTGAACAACATAAATCAATGTGAGATCTGGTAATACCGCATTTTCATAGCAGATCAGCACAAAGTAGTTTTGCAGCAGGTGCTGGTACAGTTATGGCAGAGTGGGGACAGTTGTAATGTTTAATGGCCTCTAAATTCTCGTGCTGAATGTGTCTGCATAATTGGCCTCAGCAATACATAATAAGACAGGTTGCTGATTCAGACCTTTTTTTTAAAAAAAAATTGTTATTTTTACATTCATACCTAATCCACTTTAGTAAGCTTCCCTATCTTCATTTAAAACAGTACTGTCACTATTTTCTATATCTCACAAGCAGTTAAAAAATATAAATTAAATGAGACTGAGTAGGTTAAAATATCACATTTTTCTAAGAAATTTGTTATCTGGGGTGTTAATTTCACCCTATGGTTCAACCCAGTATAAGTGATCTGTCTATCTTGGTCTGACTATTTTAAGAAGAGATTTATTTGGTCTGCAGAAAGTATTTTTATTACAGTAATATTACATATTTATATTAATTTTATGTATGTATCTGTGAAATTGGAATAACTACATTTCAGCTGGTAAGGATGATAACAGCCACTATGAATTCGGTATAGGTTCATATAACATGTATTTATTTTTGTATTAATGTCTGTATACATTTTTCTTATGAAGTTTTCCTACTTTCTAAATACTGAAGACACCCTTTCACTTATAATACATTTGATTTTATATATGCTAAGTATTTTGATATATTAAAATCAAAATACAAATGTGATGGAGTGGAAAAGATTGCCTACGTTCATGGATGAATTATGGGTATATACTGTTAAAATAAGTAAATACATTCAGTAATTCATCTCTTGGTATAGTACTTAATCATCAAACAATTGTCCTTTGTTATTGGTTTTTCCTCAAGTGCCACTTGTCTGCCTTAAAAGAAAAAAAAGCTATCAAAGAAACCTATCAATCTCTTGTCAATTCAGAATTACTTTTTGAAAACAGTGCGTAAGGCAGAGAGAGATATTATTCTGACAGTCTCCACATCTCTGAAAGTTGTTTGTAAGAGCTGTATTAAACAACCTGCCATCAGCTGTGGATCTAAGTCAAGAAAAGAAATTTCCCACTATTATTTGGATAAAACCACTAATTTTATCCATATATTTTCTTCTTCAACAAGAAATACGTCTTATACAAGAATTTATTCTTTTCAATTCTACCTTCTGGTCCTGTCAATGTTCTGATATCAATATCTACATAAAAAGTGTAAACTAATAAGATGTGTACAACAGGCATCTCAAAAATCCCATATTCCTTATAATTTCTAGAAGTCAATACAACCTTTTACTATAGCATTCATATTTCATAGCCAACGTGGTGTCTATCTTAAAGTACAATATCTGTCTACTAAAATTCCAAATCTATGTTTAAGCACCCCATTTATGAAAGAAAAAGTTTATGAAAAATTTATGAACTATAGTTTCAGTAAGAGTTTAAATGATCAATGATTTGAAGAAGAATGTGTGTATCTGAGTTTATTTCTGTTTTATTCTACTTGTATCAATGAAGAAAAAAAAAGACATAAAAAGATCTTCAATCATCCTACGTCGAAAATGGTCTATTCCTAGTTCACCACCTTCTTACAGATGCTAAATTCCAATGGCTTTTTATTTTACAGTATCTTTTTTGAAGTTTAACTTCAGGACCAAAATAGTAATACTAACTATGGAGACCCTACTGATGCAAAATCCATTTTTCTTTAACCTTATTGTGACCATTTTTATTTGAAATTTGAAATATGTATTCCAGTTCAAATTTTATGATAATGAGCAATAGTGTTAGACAGTGCAGTAATATTGCTCTTTCCTGACAAGATTCCTATATGCTCAAATGAATTAAAATTATGGATCAGTATTTGTTTTACATATTTGAATAAGTATATGAAGAAGCCAGCTAGCCAACTTTCACAAGTATTATTTTCCTTTACTCAGTTTTTGTGCCTGGATAAGGATTATTAAAAGAACTTTATAAAGGAAATGTTTGCCAAAAATTCAATAAAATAATTCTATATTAGAATCATAGAACAATTAGTTTGGAAAGGGGGTAATTTTGTCTAACCTCCTGGTCAAAGCAGAGCTATTTTCAAAATAAGTCCATTTTGTCTGGGATCTTGGCCAAGGTTGGAGATTTCACAACCTCTGCCCTCACAAAGGGCAACCTACTTTGGTAGTTAGGCACTCCAACTATGAAGATTCTGCTTTCATGAAATCCAGTTTGTAATTTCCCCTGCTGCAACTTGCATGGATCTTCTCTTTTCCTTTTGCTGTGCACCTCTGAGAAGAGTCTAGCCCTTAGTCTATCCTTAGCTTTTTCTCAAAGGTTAGATAGAGTGGCATCAAAATTATGTTAACCAGACTGCATTCAGATAGATCCTGTCCAGTCTGATGGATATGTGCATGTCCAGTATCAGCAGCTACACCTTAACTCGGTCATCCTTTATTGTGGGCTGTATTTTTCTGAACTTGAAGCTGACCTTTTACCTTGTCTTTCTCTGGCTGATGATTATCAGACTGTCACCAGACCTTATCAGTCACCAGTCCAGCTCTGCTTGGGTATGCTGAACTGCACCCAGGCACCGTCTTGCCTATGTCCTTGGTTACCAGCTGGTCTTTCCTCATGGAGCAGCTCTTGCCACTTCCTGACAGCCTGAGCAGAGCTTGAAATTAAAAACTGTGGTTAAAAGGGCACTGAATACTTCTGCATTTTCTATATCCTTTGCCTCTAGGACACAACCTCTTTTGGCAACAGGACAAGATTTTTTTCTTGGACTTCCTTTTTACAGCTGACATACCTCTAGATCTCCTTCTTTTTGTCCTTCACACTCTTTGTTAGTTTCAAATCTCATCAAGGTTTTCCCTGTGTGCCCATGTGATATTTCTATGTTACTCTTTGGCAGGCTGCAAAAGAGGAGGCTTTGGGAGCCTTCTTCCCCTGCAGAAGGGGACCTCTAACTGCCATCGTCCATTCCTTTCTCTTTGTGGCACTGCTTCAGACACGGATTAGGCACAACTGGCCCAGGTTGTTGGGCACACTCCCCAACAGACTTTCTTTCACATCTTCTGTTACCATGTCTGTAGCTTGTCTACAAATGAACATCTGCAGGTGGCAAAATCTGTTGCCAGAATTCACGAACCTCCAGTGTCTCTTATGGTAAGAGATTATTTATTCATATTATAGTTATTCATCCAGTTATTCATCCTTCTGCTGGGCCTCCCTACTCCTGTAGGGGAGTCCAAGCAATGTAAGGCTTGGACTTCTGCCTCTACATTGGCTCTGTGAAGAGAGAAACATTTCCTTCCCTTCGCATACATAGATGTATATCATGATGCAAGTCAAATCGTGAAATCTTCCTTTGCTTCATTAGGAAACATTGCTTGAAACAAGGACTGTTCTCTCTGAGAGTTGCATATACATTAAACTCGTTTCCTTATAGGACCAGAAGACTTCTAGTAAATTTCTGAATAATAAAACCCCAGAGAATTACAGTGTGGATATTTTACTACTTTTTTGTTTTGTTTTGTTTTGTCTTATTATAACAGTATTTAAAAAAAAAAAAATCCAATTTCATAATAAAATATTTAAATGCAGGAAAATAAAGTTATAAGAAAATATGTGAATTATAAAGATTAGCAAAACTATAGAATGGGAATTCAAGCCTGTGCCTTATGAAGGTGTTTGGATTTTTAAAGAATGAATTCGAATTACTAATCTAATCTGTGATGTAATATTTTTCCTTGTAAAGTAATAGGAGACTGTTTTTCTGCTCTACTGCAGTTGTGTCCTTATCTTTCAGGAATTTGTCACCTCACTAAAGGAAGAAAGCAAGAATTAGCATTATCTGCTAATAGTTATGACCCTTCTACTTTTTTGAGCATGAAATCTTGTGAAAATAATTAGAGACAGTATGAGATTTCACTGCTATTAACTTCAAACTCTGCTTCTAAAACGTGAATGCTGGGTTCTAGTCTAAATTAAATGTGTCTGGTCACTACAAATTTCTTATTTGGCACACAATAATTTTTCCACCTATTATAAGAGCAAATGATACCTGTTAATGCCAGTCACGTTTATCTCATTTGACCTTATTAATCATGTAACACTGTTTATGACTCTTTAAAACTTAGATGCTGGGAATCATCAATATTTTGTTCAAACATGCAATGCTGAGTATTTTTAAATTTATCTAGAATGAGGTAATTTTTTTCAAGGACAGTGAAAAAACAAAGCTGGAAAATTATCATTGTGACATGACAGATGCAGTGTTATAGTAATTAAGTATTAATGATAATCATGGTACATTATAGAAACATAATGTACCATGCTGCAACATTGGAAGTTTAGAGCTCTTTTTTTTTTTTGTGCAACACTGAATTGTACTGACAGTGTCTGGATATATTGCAGAAATGTAATTTCTTGGTTATTCTAGTTTGATGGTAGAAGATGCAGAGATATTGGTTTGGCAATATCCTCCAAGCTTTCTCACTCTCCTCAAACAGCCATGACCTGGAATCATCCTGGAGGTGACATTTACTGTCTTGAAAGAGAAAACACACTTTTTACTACACTCAAGCTACTTTACTACCTACAAAGACTTGTACTGTTAAAGTGACCTTTTTTCCACTCTGGTTCTTGTAGATAGCGAAAAGAATTAATGCCATTTTGGGCTGCTTTGTGTGTCGCTATGTATGCGCTGGGGTGGGGGCAATAAAAAGACAAGACAGAAATATCTGAGTAGATGAGTAGTCCCTTCAGGCCAAGCAGGGGTTCTGATCCTTTTTTCAAATATTATTTTTCTTTTCAACCAGTCAAGATAAAATTTGAAGTAAACTGAAGTCCCAGCACTGGCCAGATGAGAGTTTTGCTCCCCAGAAAACTAAAAAAAAAATAAATACATTTTTGTCTGTTGCCCTTTTGAACTAAGATTCTGGCTTTAGTGGCCACACTGGTTCAGAGGAGGATGCACTGACCAAAGATACCTGTTTTCCCCTTTGCTTTTGGTTTGGTTTTTTTTGGTATTTGTCTGATCTATGGAAAAGGTGCATTCAGTCACCTCAAACTAAGAAAATGCTAGGATGTTTCATGTGACCCCACTGTTAGATTATTAAGCAAGAGATAGATAATGACTCCAGTAGAGTTTGTTAAGGGGAGGATCAAGCAAGTTACATCCTATGGGAAGAATGGTATTAATCACTTCCTATTGATTCTCTACATCCCTATGGAACAGGCACACAGCTATCTTAAGCACACTGTTCCACTATTCAGATGTTCATTTTTCTCTCTATTGACTTTCTATGGAAAGTAGACATTTGTTAGACTTCCTCTCACCCTTCTCATCCACTTTACATTATTAAAATTTGAGATAGTAATAAAGTTAAGGTCTAAAATGAGCATATTGCAATATTCTGTGTATTTTATGAACTACAAAGTAAGGTGAGAGACTAGAAAGATATAAGGATAAATGCACAATGCCTAAAAAGACAGAAATTATTGAGCTGCAAATGTTTCTGCAGGTAAGTTAAAATGAAATGGAACTGCCCTGCAATGTGAATGCTAGAAGAACAAACTATGACCTGTGTGGTAAAAGACTGTCTTTCTTTTTCAGATTTGCTTTTTATTCCCTGTTACACCAGTATAAACATGTAACACTCAGCAGAGTGCTATCCCACTAACTAAAGGCGACATTTATTTTTCTAAAATTGTCTCTGATAGCTATTACATATTATGCTTATTTTCAGTACTTTTTCTATTACTAGCTGGTTTACAATTGTCAGGTTTTAGATAGTACCTGACTATAAAATTAGCATAAAATAGTAGTAAAATGAGACATTTTAGAATCATAGCGGGTCATTGTCTGGTTTGTTTCTATGTAGTAGTTTATTACAACACAGAGACATTCTCAAAATTCACTTAGCTAGGAAAAATAGAAGCTAGCTTTGCACCAGAAATAATCTGTTCAGGAAACAGAAAGGTAGCAGGTATGTCTTTAAAAGTTGGTGACTTTTATCATAGCAATGTGGTTCTGATTTTACAAGTTATATGTACATGTCATAATTACTAATTTTCAAAAGATTTATTTTAAAAACACATTTCTAATAAGTCATATGGGTTTGGTCTAATGCCAAAACCCAAGAACTTTACTAATCATCCAAGCGTGAGTTGACTGATGTATTTTCCTGAAAAAATATTTCAGAAAACTAAAAGTTAGGTCTGAGTTTCAAATAAGAAGTAAATTCACAGAATCACAGAATCTTCATGGTTGGAAGGGACGTTTGACATCATCGAGTCCAACCACAAAAAAACCCAAAAAAACCCCAAAACAACAACAACAACAAAAAACCACACCACAAACCACACCTACCCACAAACAGACACAAACCAACAATCTCGGGCACTAGAGCATGCCCTGAAGTGCCATGTCTATACGTTTCTTAAATACCTCCAGGGATGGCGACTCCACCACCTCCCTGGGCAGGCTGTTCCAGTGCCTGACCACTCTCTCAGTAAAGTAATTCTTCCTAATATCTAATCTAAACCTCCCCTGCCGCAACTTCAGACCATTTCCTCTGGCCCTGTCATTATTCATTTGGGAGAAGAGGCCAACACCCACTTCTCTACAACCTCCTTTCAGGAGAACAATGACTTGTTCTCTAGACCCCTCACCAGCTTGATGGCTCTCCTCTGGACACGCTCCGGCAGCTCAATGTCCTTCCTGTAGTGAGGGGCCCAGAACTGAACACAGTACTCGAGGTAAGTACTCAATTCATTGTAATACTGTAAACCAGAATGTGAAGAAACAAGTAATGGAAAATTACAAATTACTTCTCTTGTTTGTCAAGGTAGCTGGACAATAAATTACTAGTATCTTCAGTACTTTTTGGAAATAAAAATTCCCATGTGGCTACCAACTACACATAATGTTACCAAATCTGGTGCACTTACAGTAGCTCCTACAGATATACCAGAAAGCATTTGAGGTCGAGCCTTGGTGCAATCATGGTAAAATGGGATTGTTAAAACATCTGCAACTGTGTGGGAACTGATAAGTGGAATTTATACTTGAGAATGTAATGAGAGTTGACACCTATTTGTGACATGACTGTATCATAGATTGCCTGCAGCATGATAACATCACCATTTCTAGCTGGCAAAGATGTATTTGCTGAAGGTGAAAATGTCATTTAAACAGTTGATACCTTTCAAATAATCTAAGCTAGATGCCTTGTACAGTTCTTACCTTTTCAGAATAAATATACGTAACTTGAAATTCTGGATAAAGAAATAACGCCTCTGTGATTATTAAGTGAAGCCATACTATACATTTGCAACAACACACATAGCTATCTGTAGAGGAATTTGACTTGGAATGGCAAAGATTCCTAATCAAATATTGCTGCAAGTCTGTGTATAATAATTCAACATCTTGAATATCTGTTTAGTTTATATATCTTACCAGCCATGGAGCTGTTTTAAAAACATCTTTTCATTTAGACAGGACCTAAACCAATCATATCCTCTTTTACAATACAAAAAAAAGAGAAATTACTAACTTGCTCCCATGTGAGAAGTAAATTATATGTTCCCAGTTGATGCCAAAAAAGAAGTTTGAGTATAAATTAAAAGTAATATGCTCAGATGTAAATTCCAGTCTTATTTTTATTTTTATGAAAAAATATATTTAACAGTGCATAAAACTGACTCTTCCATTCAGCCACATTTTTTTAAAAATTAAAATGAGGTGTTCACTAGCTTCCATATCTCCAGCTTCCAAACTTCCTCCTCTATCCTCAAATCAGGAGTTTGTTAACAGAACAGCTTCTTACATTCATAGGGATGTGCTAATTCAACTAATCAAAATTTCAGTTCTGTCCTTTTGTTTCTCTTTTCCTGAAACTTTGCTTTTTTTAACTCTTACCTTCTTTCCTTATTCTCTTTCCATGCCAACATCTCATTGTTCATCACTCTACCCTTTCTTGTTCTCTCTTTTTCCATCTTTACCTTTCCATCGTGTTCATGACAATATCTGTCAGATAGCCATCAAGAGAGATGTTGCTCCCTAAGTGACAGGGAGCCAGGAGCCAAGCGTGGTTGCATGGCTGGCAGAGTTGGGACCTTTCTGGCCAGGACCTGTCCCTCTGTCTGTCCATTGCAGCACTCCAGAACTATTTGTTCCCCATGCTGCATGTCTTGCATACAGGTGTTTGAGCTAGACACCCGGTCACGCTGTGCTCAGAAGGGAAATATGAGGGCTGTGTCCATCACACTGTTTTTCCACACACTTTCTCACTGCCTTCCCTGCTTCAGCTTCAGCCTCTGGTCACCATACCCCACAGAACCTGCTTTGATGCCAAAGATGTTCTTTCCTCGCCTAATCGAGTGTATCCTGTCTCTTCCCACTAATCCCAAATCCTCATAAAGTGTCTTGTAGTCATAAAAAACAAACTGCTGTCTACAATGTCAGAGACATATGGACCCTCAAGAGGAATGTGCTTTTACGTGAGCCTTTCCCCTATCCCAGCAGACTAGAGGAAAATAAATTTGAGCTCGGATGCCCTTTGCCCAGCCCCAGGGCACTGTAGTCACGCTTGATGCACTCAGAGCAGTATCTTTGGTGCCCACGTGAATGAAGAGCAAAGGCTCGCAGTCCAAGGTCAAGATGGGCTTCAGCAGTCCCTCTGCACTGTCTGGGATCTGAGACCTATTAAGCAACAAACTTCATGAGACAACAAGTCATACAAGAAGATGGATATCTCTGCTCGCTGGAGAGGGGAGCCTCAGTGCCTACTACCCACTGCTTCTTGTCAGTGCCAATATGACTATCTATTTCTCTGGTGCAAATCAGCAGACAAAGAAGGAACATCCCTTGTATTACCAGAAGTCACAGGTTTCTAGACTCCTGTGTCTTGTGAGTCTTCAACCATTAACCATTCAGCATAGATATTGGACTGAATCCTCTCTTCTGCTGAGAGAGTCTTTTCATCGCAGAGTAGAGAGTAGCTGGATTATTCAGCACTGTCTGGAGCAGGAAGGTTTGAAGGCTGAAGGGGCTGAATGTTTTCACTGCTAAGGTCTTGAATAACAACCTGTTGTTTAGCTGGTTTTTGGTAGAAACATCTTATCTTATGGAAGAAAGGACTTAGCCACATGTCTTAAGGAAAATGTTCAAGACATCAAATCCAGAATGGGTTGAGATTTTAAGAAACATTGTCTTCTTAACTTTTTTGATTACCTCCTCACTCTTGGTAGAATTTTGCATACCTGTCCCTCACTCCCCTATCTTTTGTTTGGGCAGATTCAGCTGTGGAAAATAGGAGCTCAAGAGTTCAACAGATATGATGCAGTGTGTTATGGCACAAGGCCTTTCGTATCTGAAACTTTGACTATTTCTATCTCACCAGACAATGGACTATTTTTTTCTCCTCCTCAAACCTGTACTACTTTTACATTCTCCTCTGGTCTCATTCAGTCTGCTCCTGCCTTCCAAGTACATTTCCCTCTCTCTTTTGCACTTCTCTCTCATTCACACAGTGGTTAGAGTGCCTAACTTAGAAATATCAACTCTTGAAAGTTTGGGTTTTTTTCTTCCAAAGATTAACTCTTCTTGTCCACGTGATAAATGCTTGCACCTTCCTGCCCCCAACAGAGATATCCTTGAAATTCAAAATACTTACATGTTATTTAGGTACTGCATTGAATTCCAATATAGTCAATCCATTTTTCATTTACAAGTTTGACAAGTATAACTTGTAATGACTTCAGTTCTATTCTTAGCACTCTTTTCCCTACTGTTGGCATCGCTACTTTTCTTCTCAGCAGGAAAAGCAGGGAGAAACCTGTTGCTAATGGCTAAAGTCCTTCTGAACAGCATTTATTTACCCTTTCTCTGTGTTGCCCTGAATGTCAGATAGTCATTCACACCAGTAAAAGTAAAGGCAATCAGATACAAATTAGGGAATACACAAAAGGAATAATAGATAAATGAGCAAACTGATTTTTGGATCAAGCCTTTTGAGTGTAGGATTATCCCTCTGTATATTTTCTAAATTAGCTCCACCAAAACATCACTTGAAGCTATTTAAGTATTTTTTTTTCTACATGTAAGAAATAAGACAAATGCTACATTAACAGTAAAAATACTAAATAGTACAAAAAAAAGTTGCAGTGCATCTTAGATGTAAACAATGAATTGGTAAACTACAGAAGTGATAATATTAGCATGTACTTGGGTAAAAAAGAGATGTGCAGTGCATGAGTATAGTGGAAATTGTTGCAATGATGGGGAAAAAGTTACCTCATGGAACAAGATGGAAATGATAAAGAGAGTTTCAGAACAGCTATAAGAACATTATTATCTATTCTCTAATGTTCATTTCTATTAAATTAGCTAATCAAAAGTCCACAGTGATCATATTTATAATTAAAAAGCATGACAAGAGTCTGAATGTAAAAATAACTCAGCACTGCTATCACAATATCAGTGTTATTACTTTCAAGGATCTTACAGGGCCAACAGGGAATTTTCACCTCTGTTCCTGTAATCACCTGGGGTTTACACAGTTCACTAGAAAAGCAAGTCTAGAGTTTCTCCTGCCTTAACTAGTTCTCACAGAACAATATGTAGGTCATGATTTATAGAAGGAGAAAGAGTAAAAGACATTATACCCACAAAGACTTCCTGAAGAGTGGCATTTTTTCCTACACGCTACCAAAGTATGATTAGCATTTAATTCCTGTGTAGCTCCCACTTCCCAGGCTAAGGCTGCCTATGCCATGTTTCAGATTCCAGTATGGAATTGTGAGCAAGTATAGGGTTTACTCATTGATAGCCCTTGCAAACTGTCAAATTTAATAATACAGACTATGTCAGCCTATGTTATATGGCCTCTATGTTATACTGAGTTCCATGTGAAGAAAAAATAATAAGCACAGTTATAAGATGTTATTCAACAGGGAATGATTTCTAGATGGAAATTGAAGTAGCAGCTTTCATTTATGTTCTTATTCTTGTAGGTGAGCCAGGTAGTTATGCCTACAGTTATGTTTGTCTGACACTTTCCCATTACAAAATTCTGTTTTCAGTTGCTTATAGTTTTGCCAAGCTTCAAGCATATGAGCTGCCTCAGGCTATTTTATTATTTACTTATTTATTATTTTGTAAGTTTTGACAAAAACAGGAATCTTCCCATAACTGGCACATAGCCACTTGGAAGCTTATCCAGGAGTGTGTGGTAATGGAAGCTGTTCTCACACTAGTCAAGACTTTCATGTGATTTGCACAGGTTCTGTGAACTCACAGTAAGAAGTAATAGTGATGAGATATCTGCTGTGAGTGTATGAAATGTAATAAAGTATAAGGACTTTGAGAACCCTGGTCTTCAGAAAAGTACTGCAAAAAATCATACACAGGTGTTTGCCAAGAAATAAGAACTGGAAAAGCCATTAAGGAAATGAATAATTCTGCACTGGACATAGTATCTAGATGATAAAATTTTGAGTAATAATAAGAAAAAAAAATCTTTAATACATAGCTGTTCCCTGTGGCATCCAAAGTACTGATGTGTCATCCATCTGTGAGGAAGAGAGATTTTGGAAATATGGGAATGAAAGTCTGAAGGTACAATCTTTGCAGTCACACAGATAAGCTCCATCAAGTGAGAGGGAACATGCATTTGCCAGCTGATTTTAGTAGAGAGCTGCAGTTTCCCTAAATCTCTCTCATCACTACATGAAAACAAAATACAATCCAATGGTTTTGGGTGAGGTTTGGGGGTTCTGTTTTTTTTGGTTTTTGGTTTTTCTTTGAGGAATGGATTTTAAGTTTTCCATTTCCTATTTTTTTTGACTGTTTGACTTTGGCAACTCAAACGTCATGCTTTTTAAATGTGCTTGTGCTTTTTTTTTAATTTATATACCATTGGAAATCAGTTAGCTACTTTATAAGAAAAATACCCATCCCTGCTGAAGAATGTAAAACCTGAAAGGTAAAAAAAAATTATCAGCAACATGACCAGGGTAATAATAAGCTTGCTTCTTACTAATTACATGACTGTATGATTATTCTAAAAACCATGAACACTACCTTGAGAGATTATCTTACTGTATAACACAACTTTGTGATGGTAGTTGTGTTCAAAGCAGAAATTATTCATGCTCTACAGCAGAGCTGTAAGAGAAAATTCTGAAAGTCCCTTTGACTTTGGGATTTGTCTTCTGTTTGAACTGAAAAGCCTTCATTTTACAGGAACAACCTCTTGCTTTCCCTTTGACAAATTTCAGTTTAGAGAAGTAAATTCCTGAACTGCATGAATTTTAAGTTATTGTATTTGATATACACAGTGTGTATATCACAGCTCAGAAGTGAACTTTTCTCCCCCATGTTATGTAGAAAGGTGTTAAGTAAAAATGCCTATAATTAAGTAGGAATTCCCATTTTATTCTTGTTATAGACATTGTAAATCAAATGTTGTTGCCACCACCAAGTAGTAAAACCTAACAAAGTTTTAAACTCTTGGTTTTTATCTTCCTAAAGACAACAAATGCTGTGATATTTTCTAGAATCAGGGATAAATACTGTTGACTAAGATTTTTAAAACAGACAATGAATGTTACAGGCCTAATTCCTATCAGTTTAGCTGAAATGGAGCTTTTTGCCAGTTGAGGATTTTTCTTTTTGTGTCCAAGTTTATAAGTCTCTGAGAGAAAATGTCTCTGATACTAAAGTTATTCTCCAGATGTTGCTGCCTTTGGGTCAGAAAAAAAAATAGATTGTGTGCCAAGTTTTCCATTCCCACCCATTATTTCTACTAATTGAGAAATTTTCCTTCCTTTCCTCTTGCTTGAAGGGAAAAAAAAAAAAAGAAACACAGACACACAAAATCAACAAAAAACCACCCAACCCAAAAACCACAAACCAGAATTTTTTTGATTTATTTATGCTTTACATATATATTTGTCCCTCCTCACTTTGTCTCTAAAGGATGTTTTAGCAGAGATTCTGCAAGTTCATCTCAGATTCATTTTTGCAGTAAAGGCTTCCCATATGCCAACACCCACATTTAAGGAAATCCTTGGAGTACAGAGGATTTCAGGAGACTGTTTTACTACTTTGTTCGAGATTGAAAATACTTTTTGTCTTTCAAATTTTATAGAGACTTTTGTTCATTTACCAAAGTTAAAAAAGGAAAACAAATAAGTAATCTCTTCCCTTTTAAAAGCTAACTGTTGAACACTTCTCAAACTATTTGGCACATGCTAGTTAGCAGTATATTATTGCTAATTTCTCTGTAATACACTAGGCCATGTAAGAAAGCTTGTTGTATAAACAAAACAAAAAAAAATACACAGAATTGTTTATCACTATTCAGATTATTATGCTTTAAATAATATGTTTGTATCACTTATAGCAGATGTGCTCTTAGTCATATCCCTACATTTTTATTTAGTTCGTATGCAGTTGTTTTAAATGGGTAGCCACAAACTTAAATCAGACCAAACTTTTTTCTTTTTCTTCTTTCTGTCAGAACACACAGGTTCTTCTTTTTCTCATTGCACCACACTTGTGGAGCTGGAATGGATGAAACTGTTTTTAGGGCAGGAATGGATCATGTGTGTGTTCTAAGTTGTTATATTGAGGTTTTATTGCCTCATTTCCAACTCATCTCTTACTTTCAGCATAAAATCCTGCCCAAAGCTTATCTTGGTACAAAATTTTAAAGCAGAGGGGTGGCAGTAAAGAAAGAGAGAGGGAACAAAATAAAGAAAAAACAGTCTGACTTTTTTCCAGTTTAATAAAGAAATATAGCCTTCTAGTGAAGCAGGTAATTTCTTATTATCTGTAGGTAATTAACTCTGGCAACTATTTCACTACTTCTACAGTCTTCCTGCTGTGAAAATACATCTTCATCAAATGTAGTGGGCAGCAGCATACAATTGCAAACAAAACTTGGGTTTGTAGATAGATAACTATTGCAGCTCCATATCTAAACATGTCATTTTCTTTCGGAGCCTGCATGCATTTTTATTCTCCTGCCCAGCTTAGAAAATGGAATGTTGATGGGACTGTATCATCCACACTACCTTTCTGCATCTGTCTATTGCAAAAAGCATGAAATGGAACGCTCCGCTCTATCATTGATTTGTTGCCAGCGTAATCTGCTTTATTCAAGTCACAGTCCAACTGTTTCTCCACCACCACGTTATTTCACAATTTCTCTTCCCCAAAGCTGACCATGCATTATGAACAAGTCAGATGTGTTCATTCGGCTTTGATTTTTATACCTCTTTTAAATCAATACCTCAGTGATTGATCTTCTAAAATTTAGGAGTCAGTGGACTGTGTAACTGAAATGGCAAAGAGGGTAGGTGGAGGATTTTCAGTCTTGATTGAAATAAACACCAGGTGCTATATTGTGATTTTAATGATTCACAGAAACAAATTAAACGTGCTGCAACATCATTTGTTATCGTACCTGCTCTCTTTATTTAAATAATACATTGGGCCTTTCTTACTTCTCAGTCAGATTAGGGACTAGTAGGCAACAGAACATAGAAATACTTATTTAAACTGTCTTTTTACAGCAAGTTCATTTCAGTTAGAAATGCAGCAATCTTTTTCTTAAGCTATTTTCTTGAATTGATTACTTGTGTATTTTAGAAAGTGGTACCAAAACATATAGGTGGCTATAGCAGAACAAACCAATGCTCTAGCAGTCCAATATTCTGTCTAGCAAGAGTTAGCACCAGATGCTACAGAGGGAGAAGAAATCCTTCCACTTGAGCAGTAGTACAGTATGAGGGAAGTGGGGAATTCTAAACTTTGAAAATTATTAGCTAACATGTTGAGAATTAGTAATCTGTGTAAATTTCCTGAGCAGCTACATAAATTCAAGCATCATTTAATTCCTGTAGGATGTGTTACATAGCTCATCTGAAGTTGGTGGCAAAATTTTTTGTATCAGTTTCTAATTCAGAATAAATTAGTTACATGTCTAATTTTCTGTTATTGCAATTGCCAGGAGAAAGCTGGAAGCACCTAGCTGGAATTCTGCATCTCCTCTTTATGTTGTCTATACGCACTATGTTATGTATACCCACTATAGCTATTCTTACTCTTTTGTAAAGGGAAATATTTCTTCTAACCTACTTAAAACAATCCTGTCTAAGTCTCCTGTCAAGAAGAAAAAAATCTGTGTGCCTAATGTTCTAATCATAATAACAGTGTACTTGAAATCACATAGACACATTCTGTTTCTAATATCCTACTTTGAGCTATATTTATAAATTGAATTCAATAACTGAGGTAAGATATATGATGGTTCCTTATGATGGTATTATTTGACAGTATCTGATTACTGTTCTTTCTTAGTATATTGCTAATTCTATTATTTCTTTTTTAGCACAACCTCTATCTCAAAACTTTACAGTGGGATGCAATTTATGTAGTATTAGACCTCAGAAGTTTAGATATTTTTCCTTAGCTTTTCATCTATATTCGTTTAATAATCAGTTGAGAGAATTGGTATTTAGAGGTTGATTCCTTTTGTTCAAAGATAAAATGTACTAATTGTCTATAAAGGGTGCTCGTCTTAGAGCACCTCATAGATAGGATGAAATTTAAGTATGTGAATTATTCAACTGATTTTAATTGCAGCATGGTTAGTTAAAAGGAAGAGAAATAGAAACCTAATGGCTCCTGATATATTAAGGGACTGGATGTTTATTTTATGGAGAACAAAACAGTCCTCAAAACAGTTATGTTAATGGAAAAACATATGAGGAAAACCTCAGATTAACAGTGGTATGGAATAACACACCTTTGTATTATGTGTAATAGAGTATTCCTTTCACTATAATCTCTAATCACAATGAAAAGAAAAAAAATCAACAGCCACAGAACAATGTAAATTCAGATTACCTTAGTTGTTGTGTTTGTGGGCCAAATTTACCCTCTTTCAGATTCAATATTCCAGTGTATTCGTGTCCCACAGTTTGCACAAAAGGCCTTAGCCGCAAAAGATTTGACAAGATATGTAGTCTTCACCCCCCCTGAAAAAGCTGTGGCTAAGAAACGGGGAAGGACGGATGGACATAAATAAAACAGAAGAATTCATAAATGTCAATTAAATCTAGTTTAATAAAAAAACCAAAATAATAAGTCATTCTCTTCTTTAAGTAAATCAATTTAAAGTAAGTGGGAAGCTGCATTAGTAAAAAATATGCGTGCTCCATTTCCCCTAGCCAGCTGGAATAACACTGAAAGGAAAGCACAACCACATCTTTATCTTTTTGGAATTGCCTAGCTGATTGTTTTTTGGTGGTGGTGGTAGTGGTTTTAAGTAGGTCTCTCAGACCATGAGATGACATCTTTTCAGACAACACTTCTCTGGGACTGCAAGCATAATATGAGCTTTAGGTCCATGTTTAGGTGCCAGTTTCATAGATTTCCCTGAATAGTGAATTACTAGAGGGAGACAGTGATTTAGAAGTTTACAGTAATTCAGACGCTCTGAATTTTCTTCTGAAATAATTCAGTTTTTACACAGACTATAAAGAAAACCTGGCTGTAACATATCCCTAATTTAGGCCTCCTAATATTTAGATTCCTAATATTACTTGGTATAAATGGGCATGCTGACTTTCACAGGTCCTGACTATAACCGTGGAAAAAAGGTCTCCCACAACTGAAAAACATAATTGAAAGAAACGTTATTTTTGTTTGTTTGGAGAGTAGCAGAATAAGCATTCTACAAATTGTCAACAAGTTGAATTAGCAGTGTCTGACTGGATTAACTAATGTCTAATAAAAAGCAGAGGAAAAAGATAAATTTTGACTGTAGGTTGCCATTTTGACTGTTTCTATCATTTCTGTTATTTTTGTTTCCATAGCTGAAATATGAAGGAAGTGTAGCTATGATAAACACTGATAGCTTTTCATCAATGTCAGAGATGTAAATCAGTTGGGACTTGTGTATCCCTGCTGAGAAATCTTACAAGGAGAAAAACTGTGATAAAACATACATTCAGGAGCTAAAATGAAGGCTATAAGTTCTACTAGAGGCTACAATTGAATGCCATTCTGAGGAGATTATGACTTTCCCTTTATACAGGGGTATAAAAGCTTCAATCACGTAAGGAAGTGTTGAATCATGATTAATTGTAAGTGTTGTAGTTGGAGTCCTTTAATATTTTTAAAGGTATAAAACTGTTTGGTCTGGGTCAATGGGTATGAATTAACAGAATTCCCATGTAGTTTCCTGAAAATACAACCACATTCTACACACTGCTGAGAGTTCCTTTGTCTCTTGCTATATTTCTTTTATGTTTGCTCTGCTCAGAGGATATACTAGGCTTAGAGACAATATGGAGAAACTTGTACGTAGTCACTTGCTTTCTAACATCTACATACTGGGTGCTTCAAATTGTATCTACTCTGATGGGAAGTTATCCTGCTCTGACGGTCTCTTCTTGAAACAGGCTCTGGGTAGATGGAAGTCAGATTGCTGTCTGTACTGTGTCTACAAACTGGGGTGCAACTTATTACTCAACAGCAGCAATTATTTTTCTGTAATGGAAAATCGGTATCTTGATAAAGTTCTGAGAGTCGAAATACACATCCAATTATGAGACACTGAGAAAATCCACAACACCCAGTAGTTTTGTCTCCAATATTCTTCTGTATACTGTGTGACTACAATAAACTGATCAATCTGATCTGAAATATGCTGCTATTTTGAACCATAGGGTTTTTCCCTTAGTTATATTTAGTAAATGGAGAGCTTTCACAATATTTTAAATAACATTCCATAAAACCAGGTATAAATAATATTCAGTCAGTTTTTGAAACAAAATAACAATGGTGGTAGATGGAAGCATGAATTTGAACTATTTTATATGACACGTGAGAGATGAGAACTGTAAAAAATATTTTCATATCAGTACCAAACCTTCTTTACTGTTTTGCGTTTTATAGAAATACTCTCAGGAACTATTGTGTTCATACAGATTACAAAATTTTAAAGTCAAAGGGAACATTTTTTTCAAGGACTATAAATATAATCCAGTGAGAACTGAACACACACTTCCTATTTGCGTGTTCAGAAATATTCACCTGAAACTTTCTTGTGATAAACCCTCTTTTCCCCCGAAATTTTATTTTCTCCTCAGTAAATTATTATATTAAATAATGCTTTTTAAATATTTTCTTTCAAAATTAATATTCTGGTGGGTTTGTGTGCTGTGATTTACAAACCTTGGAAGAAAAGAAAACCAGACGTTCTCCTCAGCTGAAGACCTTGTTAACAGGTATCCTGCAGTTTCTATTTAGTCCATTTAATGGCTCTACTGCAAGAATAATTTGCTGATTACCAGGTGTTGGCAAAACTTCCTATATCTGATAATGTGATGAATATTGCATTCTAAAGGCTTGATTCATCATTGTGTTTTTCGAGTGCCATCTGGATGTCTTGCCTCTGCAAAACCTGCTGATAGTTTAAAAGTTCTCAAACTTGCTATATTTATCCAGTCATGTCCCAGTGAAATGCTCTGTGAAGCAGAGCTTCTTTATAATTCAAAAGAGCCTTCTACACACCTGCTTTTACATCTATATAACTTCAATTAGTCATTTTCCATTACAATTTGGCAATACAGTGGTTTTTAATATAATTTTTAAATGTTTTCATGTGCTGGATCGATCTATGCATAAACATGGGAAGTTGCACACAAACTCCCTTGCCCAATTCTTTCACAGCACAGCTTTCTAATATATAGGACTCCTAGCAGCCTGTTCATTATGTTTTATGCAACAGAAATCTCTGTATATGACTGACTAGAGAATAGTTGGAACATATGAATAAATAGCTTTTAGAAAACAATGTGATCACCATTTCATTCATAGCATAAGTAGATTCTGAATCTTTGTTTTCACTGCTGAGAAGAAATGCATTATATCACTGCATCAGCTGGCAGACATAATGAAGACGCCTGTGCTGCAAAGAAATAAAATCTACTCTTTGCTTAAGCTGGAAATATAGTAGTGTTCACATAAGTTACCTGAGGCAGCCACCCAGCACGTGGATTGCTTCCTAAGGTGGATAAATACTTTACAGGTAGAACACTTTCAGTAACAGACACTGTTCACCAAATATAATTTAGAAGCACTGAGATTGCCTATACCAGCATCTCCTGACATTTTAGACACGCTTGATTTCCTGTGTCCTCCAGGTAAGGCATGACTGTGGACTGGGTGATTTACAAGGATGAATGCAACAGTGCACATAGTTTTGTGGAGGTTAGATGTGAGACAGAGGGCAGAAAGTGACCTTGAAATTCCTGTTCAAGAAAATATTCCTTTAATAGTTTCAAGCATCTAAGTGAGAGGTGTAGGTTCAGGAGCAAAGCAAAGATTTTTGAAAGGACCACAGTCTTTTGAAAGCCTGTTCAGAAATGCAGAACTGTCTTATTAGCATAAGAGTTGTTGAAAGCCAGGCACATCTGAGCTCTTATGAGGGTGGTGCCACTACTCCTAACAGGGTATAGATATATACCACCCATAAATTTCATAAGACACTGCATTTTGTCTGGTAAGGTTTTTGAAGGCCCTACCTTCAGAAATACCTCTATCTTTATGGAAAGGTTAAGTAAGGAAGATGAGATGCTCAGCTCTGTCTGCACAAGAGTGTGCTGCTTTTGGCTGGAATAGAGTTAATTTTCTTCATAGCAGCTCATATGGTGCTAAGTTTTGGATCTGTGATCACAGTACAGTCTGTCACTGGGCTTAGCCTGTTTGCCTTTTAAGAAGCTGGTAATTGTCAACATTATACTGTGATGCTAAGCTCTCCAATGCACTGAATAAGAGAACTTGGATGTCAGTTTCACCCCAAAAAAAGCTTTAGATGGTTTTGAATTTTTTATTTTCAAGTTTTGTTTTTCCTTGAAAACAAGACAAAAAGATTAGCACTGATGCCTTATTTTGATGGCTTTACTTGTCTGCATAAATTAATTTAGTTCTGCTCTGTTGGTAATGACTATAAGAAGGGCGAAATGGGGGAAGGGAGGAACCAGAACAAAAACCCACACAGACCAGGTCGGAATTCTATAATCATAGAGTCAAATATATATATATATTAAAAAGATATATTTTATATATATATAGAAGAACGTTCAATGGTGAACCAAGATAAAACTATTCTGCCTTTCAGTACTGGCCAATACTGCTGTAGTCAAAAGGAGTTACATGTCCTCAGCAGTTGTGAAAGACCACTAGCAATAAATAAGTCTCCATCAAGATTTTATAACAGATTTTCAGGAGTATATACCAGTGCCTAAAGAAGCAGATGAATGACTAATGATTTAAGCAAAAATTCCTAAGCAAGTTAGGTCACTTATTCCCATTTAAATAAATTGAAATAAAATTAGGAGTGTTACTATGCCCTTCATCTTTCTTTATCTGAACCAACAATTCATATGGAATGCTGTTTGCCTTTTCCCTAGCTTTTCCTGAAAAATTATTATTTTTTTCCGCATATAATTATTTTAAGACAGTCTATGTAAAATTATTTTCTTAGTAAAGATTTCCAGACAATGGCTTTTCTATAAGTATTTCTGCAGTCTGGATATCATAAGTTAGATTTGTTATGACAAGAGGCATCACCAGATGAATCACTGTAAAGGGAAGTGACATCAAAATGTTAGATTAAGATGTCCGTTTCGGATTGATGGAAAAACATAGGTTTGGTGGCCTGAGAGTACATAAAATAGATGCAAAGCTAAACTTGCTATCTATGAAATAATAAAAGTGCACTGCCTCTTCTTATTTGTGTCTAAACCTGAGTGAGATAAGAATATTTTTCATTATTTCTGTCTCTTGTCTGGAATCTTAATCAAAATCATAATGTCCTGTGCTACTAACATAAGTTGATTTTCTTCTTGGAGTTTAATTTTGCAGTAAAGGAATTGAAAAGGCAGTAGAATAAGGCAATAAATTCTGCATATCAGTAAGGTGCAGAAGGAAGTGCCAAATGTATTACTTCCCTGTCTATAAATGAAATTGGCTGTGCTGCTTCTATATTTCTCTGAAATCCCCATATCTACATGCTGTTTCAAGCCAGGTTTCTTGTGATACAATGAAAGACACCACTGCAACTAGTTCATTAAACTGGCTCAAGAGAAGTGTGTTCAAGCGAACACTCAAGAAAACACTCAAGGTTATTTCAAATTTAAAAAAAATGCTCTTAAGACAAGAAACATGTCTGTAATCTATTTATTTTCTTCCATTCTTCTAAGCTTTTCCTATTTATCTGGCTGAGCTGTTGGCCTAGAATCAGCAAGTGCAGTTCAGTCAAGACAGATTTATTTCTGATGTCCCCTATTGTGATTCTTTCAAGCAACTTGTTTTGCAGCTACAAATATAACAGAACTAAAATAAATGCATTATCTTGGGTTAATCCTTCCTCTACAGTCCTACTAAATGGTTTCCTGCCAAATATAAATCTCTTGCATCTAAAATGATCCTGGGCAACTCCATAAACAAAGAGACATTTACTTTGCCTTCCTTCCAGCCCATGATTTAGGGGGTTCTTTTTGTCTTTTTGGTTTTGGGTTTGTTTTTTTTTTTTTTTTCCATTTTTTTAAAGCTTAATATTATTGAAATAATGTTTTTGCTTTCTAAATGGATTACAGCAACTGCTTCTCTCTTGGCTATGTAGCAGCTGATGTTTAGACAATCTCAAAAGCATGTGGTCTGAATTGCTTACAGTTCTCTTGAACATAAACGTTATTACTGACAAGTTAAATAGTCTGAGTAAGATGCTGAACCATTATTATTCTGTACCTTGTTAGTCATTTATGCCATTCATAGTACTTAACTTAATCCTATTTATCTTTCATGCTCAGTGCTTTAGTGCAAGTAATTTCATAACATACAGTGGGGCCCCTCGTTGACTTTTCAGTTCTCTTGAAAACAAAGGTCAAAATTACTATTTCTGGTTTTGATATCCAATTTCTATCATAATCCTCTTCTGGCACAGGAGTCCACATTACTCTGCTACTTACAAACAGCAGATGAACCAGATTTTTGTATAGTCTGTCCTGCTCATCTCAAGCAGCTCCCTTTTATGCCAGACTCATGAGGGTGAGCAAGTAGAAGCCAAGGATCATAATAAATTCCCTCTTCTACCACAGTAATATTTTAACAAATGTAACATAGGCTTCAGTATGAACTTGTGAAGTGAAAGTCCAGGTGAGAAAAGCAAGAATTTCCCTGGGAATGTGATTTAAAACAATGTTTGAGTTCTGACAAGAGTACCAATTAATACATTTGGATGAAGAGCAGATACATTACAAAGGTTCCCAGTACCAGCCTGCAGATATCTACCTCAATAAGACTACAGGTAACAACAAAAATTAAACGCTGGCCAAGGTGTCTGCAGAGCAATACATGCTTATCTTCGAGGAAGTAATGTTGTTGGGGGCTTTTGCATTTAAAATCTTCAAGGAGAAGACTGGAAAATACTGTTATCTGTTTCTGATTTTAAAGTTACAGAAATTATTCATAAACATGGCTATACTAACAAAAGTTAGGAATTGTAAGTTTTTCACATATTGTCAGTATGTGTATGAGATCCCTTGAGGATCTGTCATCCAATTGCCATTTTGCTGAGGTGGAATGATAGAGTATCCTCCAGAAAAGTGCTGCATCATTTGCTTATGTTTGTGACATCTTTGGCACCCACAGCTTCCAGAATAAACTCCCTGTCGTGGAAGTACTAAATTCTAATCTAGTAGATGCCTAACTCCTTTGTGTTTTGTATCTAGGCTTCTTTGGATGTCAGTCACTGCTGTGTACTTCATTGGCAGAGCTGAGTGCTATAGCTCAGGCTTTGTAATGCTCAGCATCACAAGCTTGAAGGATCTCTTTTGGATTCCTGCCACTAAAGCTTATCATGAGCACAGGAAACCTGCTGAGTCCCACACCACAGGTGGAATACACAATTGGCCTTGACTCATGTTCTTTCACAGCTATCTCATATAATGTTAATGTGGCTTTTACCTTGCTCTGTGAATTGAAACTTAGATTATTATCTTTTACTGCAGATGGAGTCATGGAGTAAAAGAGAGATTACAGTGCTGTGTGTGTGCCAGCTGGAAGGGCTTGGTCTTCAAAGAGCACACGATACAGCTGAAAGCCACCTCCATAACCACCCCTCTTCCCAAAACATGACCTACCAAGGCCTGTTCCCAACCTCTCATCATGTTCAGACTGTTACAAACCAGTGTGTCTCATGACTTTGTGCCAGAGTTGGTATTTCATTACCGATTCAAAGGAAGGGAGAAGCAAAGGACTCATGGTCTGAACTTCGGAAATACTACTTATTTTTAGCCTTTGCCTTTCTCGGGCTTTGGAGACCCATGTGTGAATCATTTCTGCTATTTTAGAGTAAAAAGTAAAAAATGCAGGAGTTTACCTCTTTACAAATACAATCTTGCATTTCTTTTTTCCTTAAAATCATGGCAATGAATGTTTAGGTTGAAAGAAAAATTTTATTTGGATAATAATAATAATAATAAAAGCACCCACAACTTTGCCTTTGTGTACAGGTATGATGATACAATCTTTAATTACATGACTGACCATTTTTGTGGTTTCCTTTTTTTAACATTAGAACCTTTCCTCAATCAATACATAGGATGGATGCTGCTTTCTTATGGGTCATGGCTAATCAATGTCCATTTTTATCCTCTTAATTCAATTCTTGCCTCATTTACAGCACAATCTCTAAGCCCTATACAGAATAAAAATTATATATTTCCTTATGCACCTTACTCAGAAAGTCGTTATCATATCACAGAGCTAATAGATTATTTTCTTCCTCATGTGCTTCATGAAGGCATGCAGACTTGGTATCATCATTTGCAGATGGAAAATTAAAGAACGGAGATTAAGTTCCAAACTGTCAAAAGTCTTCATTGAGCTTCCATTCCCAGATGTTCCCATCATTTATCCCTAGATCTGTATGCTTCTTCAGGGTATTCATAGTTTTATAACTCATATTACCACTCCAGTTACAGGAATGAGGTTTTAGCAGTCACCATGTGTCACAGAATGTGTATAAAAAAGGATGAGGGCACTGCCATTACTAGTAAACTGAAAAATTTGGTATACGTTTCATATATATAAATATATTTTTATATATAGTGTTTGATATGTTTTTCTAGCGTTACTAACAAACAGAAATAGAATTGCATTTTCTTCAATGTGTTTGGTTGATCAAATTTGTAGACCATTTATTTATGTGATTCCCTGTCTCATTTACTACTGGATTTGTGGATATATCTTTCCAGTTTGTTAATGAAAAGGATTTTTAAAAAGTCTTAAAAACATCAATAGAAGACTTTCAGTTTCCTTCAGGAGTAAAATTTAAAAATTTAAAAATGAAAAGTCAAAGCATATTGTTTTGACTTTCCCATTTTCTTAAAAAAAAAAAAGAAAAAAAAGTTCTATGAAAAACTTTCATGTAACTTTTATCTTAATGTTGTTGCTTTTTAAATAGTTCTGTTTAGGGGGAAACTGTGGTGGGAAGTTTTTTCTTGTTTTCAGATGGAATTTAATGTGTCTTAATTTGTGATCACTGACTTGTCCCGCCGTCTTGTCCTCTCATTGTAGAAGGTTGTCTGGTTGGTTAAGGGTTTCTCATTTGTAAATCCATGCTGACTACTTCCAATCACTTTCTTGCTTTTCATGTCCTGGAAGTAGTTTCCAGGTTTAGTTGCTCCATTATCTTCCCAGGAATTGATTTGAGGCCTGTGGAAACCTGGATCTTCTTTTTTGCTCTTATTATAGGTAGGAGTGACATTTGTTTTTCTTAACTTCTATGTCAAGTTTACCATCTTACTTCTGCCATCAAGAGGACTGAACACGTGAATGTTCAAATCCAAAATACACATCTACACCCGCCACTTGACCCAAAAGATAATAAGCAGAAGTCCATTACCTAGCACAGACCAATCTTAAAAGGGGAAAATATGCATCTTAGCCCCCTCAATTAGGAGTTTTTTCCACCCTGCAGAGAAATTAGGAGATTCAGAAATCCTAAGCACATTCAATTCCTTTAGACACAATCCCTGTTATAAATCTAGGAAGTTCCCTCTTGAATTTGCATGTCATATACCTATCCCTTCCTCTAACTTAAAGGCTGTTCCAGAACCTCTGTTAAGGAATTGTCTTACAAATACCAGTCAAAATTTGCTCAAGGTAGTCCCACTTGATTACATATAAACTTTTCCTGAACTAAGATAATCTTCTAGTTTTTCTCTCTTCTCAGTATTTATTTGCTTTGATATAGTCTTAAACAGTCAAGTCCTTCTTATCCTTATTTTATTTAAAATTCTAATTCTTCTGACTCCCATAACTCCAACTTCCCATTCAACAGTTTGTAATAAATGATCTCCCAGTTTAAGGTTGCCCTCTTGCAATTGGCTACCCATAACCGAACAAGCTGCTCCACACAAGGTTTTGCTAACATCAGGTGTGATGACACATACATCTTCCTATATTTGCTAGAAATACCATTTCTGATATATATTGAGATTCTGTTTTTCACAAATTAACACTTTGGAACCTCATATTTAGCTTGTTATCAACTATTATATTAAGATCTTCTCCAAAGTCCTTTTCAGCTGGCAATCTCAGATGAGATGTTTTGGAGACTAATAAGTAGCCAATATTCCTAACCACGTGGTACTTGAGTCATCTTATTTTTAGAGCTCTTAGAATGATCATGGTTTTCCTATGTCATATACCAGATCTTGAATAAAGCCTGAATGTCTTTATTATCAATTTCAGAACATATTTTTATTCTCTTAGCTTAATTTGTTCTAAAGTCTTTCATGTGGCTGAGGTCTGATTAGTAAGCCTATAGTGACTGAGTACATCCCACGTTATTAATTTGAGGTGTTGCATTAGCAATTGCTATGTAATATTATCTTTTTAAATTATGAGACTTATATACGTATATATTATATAATATATAATATATATTATATTATATATTACTTAAATTATATAAACTTCTGACGTGTTCGATTCATTAAGAAAACTTTACGGAGTACAATTCCATGTGTTATTTCTTCCAGAAGACTGGAACAGACTGAAATCTCTTAATCTTCTTTCTCCTCCCCTGCTTCCCATGAGAACATAGAGCTTCTTAAATATTTCTTTCTCTAGAGGTGAGTTTCCCTTCCACCTCATATATTTTTTTTTTCATACTCTTTTGTATAGGGCTTGTGTGGCAATGTTTTGGTAGTGGGGGGCTTCTGTGAGAAAATGCCACAAGCTTCCCTCATGTCCAATAGAGACAACACCAGCTGGCTCCAAGACGGACCTGCAGTTGGTCAAGGCTGACCTAATCAGTGATGTTGACAGCACCTCTGTGATAACATATTTAAGAAGGGGAAAAAAGCTGCTGCACAATGACAGCAGTAGAGAAAGCAGTGAGAAGAACGTGTGAGAGAATAAACTCTGCAGACACCAAGGTCAGTGAAGAAGGAGGAGAAGGAGGAGGTGCTCCAGGCACTGAGCAGAGATTCCCCTGCAGCCCATAGTGAAGACCATGGTGAGGCAGGCTCTCCCCCTGCAGTCCATGGAGGACCCCACACTGGAGCATGTGGATGTGCCTGAAGGAGGCTGTTACCCTGTTGGAAGCCCATGCTGGAGCAGGCTCCTGGCATGACCTGTGACCCGTGGAAAGAGGACCACATGCTGAAGCAGGTTTGCCGGCAGGACTTGTGACCCCGTGGGGGACCCATGCTGGAGCAATCTGCTCCTGAAGGACTGTACCTCATGGAAAGGACCCACGCTGGGGCATTTCATGAAGAACTGCAGCCTGTGGGAAGGACTCATGTTGGCGAAGTTCATGGAGAACTGTCTCCCATGGGAGGGACCCCATGCTGGAGCAGGGGAAGAGAGTGAGAAGTCCTCTCCCTGAGGAGGAAGGAGCAGCAGAGATGACGAGTGATGAACTGACTGCAGCCCCCCCATTCCTCATCCCCCTGAACCACTCAGGGGAAGGAAGTAGAGAAATTGGAAATCAAGTAGAGCCTGGGAAGAAAGTGTTTTAAAGTTTGGTTTTATTTCTCATTATCCTACTCTGACTTTTGATTGTCAAGAAATTCAATTGATTTTCCCGAGTCAAGTCCATCTTGCCTATGCCAGTAACATGGTGAGTGTTCTCCCTATCCTTATCTCAACCCATGAGCCTTTCATCATATTTATCATTTGAGGAGTGGGAGTGATAGAGCAGTTTGGTGGGCACCTGACATCCACATTTTTTCTCTTCCATAAGCATCAATCTTATGATGTCTAATGAATACTTAGATAAAATGTTCTTTTATGTTTAGGACATCACTTACGTCACCATAAAACCTTGTTTCTTTTTTGATCATCCCTTCATGTACCTGTCTCATAGCTCTCTGCTTTCTTTCCAGCCCTCTTCTAAAATCATATCCATCCTTGTGCTACTCCACTCTATATCTGTTTCCCCCACTTTTTTTACACTGTTTTCAGATCTCTTCTGTTATTGTTCAGTTCTCTGTCTCTGACACCCAGATGTTTTATGCAGCTGTTAGATAAATGCATTGAACACTGAAGGTCCATGCAGACTGAGATATCTTTATTTCATCCTAAATGTGTATTCTCCCTGAAAATAAGAATCTCTGCATATTTTCCAATTGTTCAAAATATACTCTAGTGATATTTTTCCATCAAATTAATTTCTCTGAAGTTATAGAAAAAATTGTGCATTTCTTGCTTAACAATTGCATGAATCATTGGCATGAAAAATACATAATGTTGGAAAAATATACATTTTCTGTGGCTTGCTTACAGTAAATGTAGAAGCAAACGCTTGATGTTGCATTAGTCATAGAATATAGTTTTATAAGGATGTTTTTTTTAAAAGATGAACATGGACCACTGGGATTTATTTCAGGTATTGCAAACTGACTTAATGCATAAGTAATAGATTATCAAATTAAAAGCAGAATTTTACCTTAATTTAACCTTTCCTAAAAGGGGAGTTTATTACAGGAGTGTGAGAAAATGTTCTTTTCAGTACATGAGGTCATGAACCAGAATGTATTTTAGGTTAGTGGGATATGTAATATTTATGTTAGCATTGCTCAGATCTGAATTGTGTTAAAGGAGAGGTTCACCTTTATTTCTCTATCACATCGTGAGTGTCGTGATAGAGAAAAATCATAATCCACTTACCCAAACTATACACAATGTGGTGTGTTGCTGTTTTACTCTAGTGAGGTTGAATGAGAGAAGCATAATCAAGAACCAGTGACCATGAATGGAGAATCCTATCATAGATGTTGTAGCAACAACATAGACTCATAAAGAGTATGGCCTTTTGCTCAACAGCAGTGGCTGATTTTTATACATTTTTATGGTAATGTTGCAGACTAAAGATTCTTGTACCCTTTGACAACTTCAGCTCCTTATGGGGAATTTTCACGCAGGACTTGGACCAAGTCTGTCCTATAAACCATCTTTACTACTGTGTAAATATGTTAAGCTTTCTTCCCATGTATGTCAGTTGAGAGAAAAACAGAATGAAAACTAATTTAGGCATATGTAATTTGGGCCCTCAGGAAGATCCATAGCTCTGACTTTTCCCAAATTTGTTTCAAATATTTTAAAAGATAATGTTAATATATCAGGATGTCATAGAGTATTTGGAGTTTCTTGCTAGCTAGTGCATTGTGGTAACTTCTCCCCATACACTCTTAAATAGCTATGCTGTATTTACACTTCAGTGGAATACAAAAGTGATCTAAAAATTGCATAGCTGAATGACTTCTTTACTATGTACAGTGATTTGTACTTTCCGTTTTGTCCAGTAAAGTGGTCCTCTTGCAAGAAGATAACGTGTTAATTGCCTGCATTTTGAACAATTTACTTCTTGTTATTATGTGCGAAAATGTAACCTCAAAATATAAATTATTGTGAGCATATACACAGTGAATGATTAATAGCAGGCGACTTCTGTCATGTCTGTCAGATGTAATAGGAGTCTATATGTTCTTAACTCAGGATCTGCTTATATGAAGTGATTGAGGTGTTTTTTATTTATTTATGACTTTGTCTCATATTATGAAAGAGTTGTAACTCTGAAAATACCACCACCTATTACATCAGAGATAGTGACACTTCATGACACTTAAAGACTTCTATATTAACAATATAATTATTAGTTATTTTATTAAATACAAAAGTTACTGTGCTTTCACAGTATTAAAATCACAATAATACAGTATTAAAATTATTTTTAAAGGAATGAAAGTTATAACCATAAATGAGCATCTAGAAAGTGTGTCTGTAGATCTGTAGTATCAGATCTGCAAAACACTATTCGTAGTAACTTCATATTACATGTGAGACTGTTCAGTCTCACAGGTGGATGGAACTATTCATAATACATATGTAAAAGTTTGCAGCATTGGAACTTAAATGCGTAACCTTAATTTCTCTTTCAACTCGTTCATCACACTGAGGAGAATTTTATTGCTTGTAAAATTCTACTGAAGTTACTAAGTCATGGCACATCAGAAACCTTTATGTCTTTTAAACAGAAATAGTGCCACCTAGATGACCCTAACTTTGGAGGATCCAGCTATTCACCACTTATATCATAGAGGCTACTAACGTAGGCTCATAGCTTTGACACTTCACGTGAGATGATTAAATGAGTGTGAAAACATATTCTCACCTATTGCAAACAGCCTTTTTTAATTAAGGAGATTAATTTACAGTTTACAGTTTAATTTGTACTACTATTTTGCAAAAAACTTAAATAATAACTGTGTATTCATAAATCTCATGGAAAGTATTTGTTTTCAGAATAATGTTTATTACCTATATAAAAATTAAGCATTAGAAGCAGGCACACGTGAAGGGTTGTTTTGTTTTTAAGAAAAGGACTGAAGAAAACTAATGGCCATTACCACTGAGGATGAAAGTAAACACAAATGTTCCATATGAAAGGAATTTTAAACAAAATGAAAACCAACTTCCTTAGGAACACAAGCAAGGATTCTCAAGGGTTTTTTTGGTTTTGTGGTTTTTGGGGTTTGGGTTTTGTTTGGGTTTTTTGTTTTTGTTTTTGTTTTTGTTTTATCTGGTAGCATCCTTTTAATTACTCTTTTGGCTTGCTTTGTTGGAAACACTTGCTGACATATTTAGACCAGTTAGAAAAATTCCGGATGTGTATTTCCACTTGATTTCTCAGGCAAGTATGCTGCTAGAAAAAAAAAAAAAAAAAAAAAAAAAAAAAAGTGAATTTCTGCTTGATCTCTCTGGCATATACCCAGCCAGAAACCAAACCTTCAAAAAATGCAGAGGTTCCATGGTGAACAGATGTTGAAGGCATGAAAAAAGGAATCAGCCTCATGTCCTATAAGTTAGTGTAGTTTAGAAAAAGTATATGAGGTTATATTTCTTTGTGGCCCTTTTAATATTAATCCAAAACCTGCAAAGATTCTGAGGAAGGCTATGGAACAGATCCCAAAGAAGCAAAGAAAATCTCAGGTCCATGCAAGGATTTTATTAAAGAAGATGTTTCACTTAAACAGACAGAATTTATTTCGTTAAGGAATAATGAATAAAACTGAACTCGGAAAGCATGGATTTAAGCATAAGCAAATATCAGGGGAAAAGAAACGGAATTTTTCTTTTTTACATGTCCTATTTCAAGAGAGTGTCTTCCTTAATAAAAATTTAACATGCATTTGAAACTACTTTTAGAAAATATCACTTTCTGAAGTAATGGTGACATCTTTACATCAAAGGTAAAAGAAACTGTGTATTAATTTGGTTTCTGGGGAGATGGTACATTTCTTCTTACAGGCATATCATGTGCAGAGGAAGCTGACAAGTGGAGAGAGTGAAGCAGAGTCTTAAAGGATCATCCTAACTATATCGGCAGCTGTCAGGTAATTTCATGGGCCTGAATCATCTCCAGAAAATGTATATAGAGAGGTGACATGCTGTACATTGAGCTCCCTCTGCAGCATCCTTTTCCTTCATGGCTCGCATTGAGAGCTCAGCTGATTTCTCAGTTCACCCGAGAACCCAGATTCCAAAGAAGTGACCTGTGGTCCACGTGGCCCCAGGCTCCATGCAGCATGGTTCACAGAAGCTGACCCCTCTCTGAAAGAAGCAGCTGTTCCTGTTTTAGTGAGTAGCAAAAGGGAGCAGCAGTAATGAAAGAAGTTGGGCAACATTAGGTTTTGTTTTTTTTTTTTTTCAAATATCAATCGCTCAAAACACTAATGAGAACAATGTCTGCTGTTAGTCAAAATGGTCTAGGGAAGAATATCCTCAGTGTGTTTCTGTTCATTTGTCTCACAACAAGAGAACAATCTAGCCCTAAAAGTCATCTCTGACCATTCAGAATCCAGGGCAGTGTTTAGAAGCTGATTAGATAATAATGATAATTACAGAAAAAATACCCATATGGCCATTATTATATCAATTTTACTGCTAGTAATTATGGTAACTCCTGCAACAAACCTACCTTATGTAGTCATACAAACTAATTATAATGTAATTTTCACATCTGCAAATGTTTTTGCCAATGGCTAAATTCAAATGGAGTTTCTGAGTGTACTACAAGGAGTCCTAAAGCTCAGAGAACTCACTGTTTTAATACTCAGATTGTGCTTCAGGCTCTTCCACCAGCCTTGTGTGCCTTTCAGCAAGTAACTATCACTGTGCCTGCATACCCATCTGGAAGAAAAGCATTCGATGTTTGTAAGAGGAGAAGGAAAATGATTGAAGCTTAACTAATCTTTGTCAGTAACAGACAATATTTTCAAACATCAGTTCTTCAAATTTTGGAGCTTAAAATATTAAGGGTCCTAGTTCTCAGTAACTCCCAGCTGATCTTTATTTATTCCAAGTGCCAAGAGACTCAGTTTCAAGGAGTATTTATTCACAGGCTATGAATTAGCTGGATCTTGGCATTGATTGTGGAAGACCTGTACCGCAGAGCAAACCGAGCACCAAGCAGTAGGTCGACATAAACACTACCACTGACGTCATGGCCAAAAACTGGACAGAGGGACCAGGACTTTTCTAATTCAAATTTCTAATGCAAATCAATAATTTTCAGGGTTCAAGGTGCACATAATACAAACTGAGCAGCAACAGGAATGAAAGACTGCTATCTTTCAGGCCAAAATTAGAGTTAATATAGTCAAGTCAATGAAGCCAGGACCCTGACTGAATAGCCAAGATGCACAGTAAATAGGTATGCTGCATGAAGTTAATAGTCATGTTTTCACTGTTATTTTTACATAGGCTAACAAGATTAAAGGCCTGGCATATCATCCTGCAACGGGACAAATAAGAAAAGAGACAGAAACAGAGGAAAACTTTATTTTTTGATTCCTAAAACTATCAAAGAGAAAAATCCAGCTACAGAAACAGCTAATGGATGTATTTGCAAATTCTTGGAGGTCTTCCAATTAGAGGTGCTACCTGAGTACAAAATAAAAAACAATGATCTGATCATTACCTGACACTTTTGAAAGCTACTCAACATGAGAACCAGATGTCTGGTTTGTGCTTAAACACCACATAGAAGCTAAATGTTTTCCTGGGGAAAAGTGGGATAGAAAAAAAAAGTGGCTTTATTCTGCATTCATAATTTTAGTGCACTGCAAGAGTCTAGGAAAAAAGCATACACATTGAGCGATGAATGATCTCCTCCTAAGTAGAGCCAACAGCTGGGCCAAATCCCAAAATCTAGCCAACTTTTACTGCTATTGAAATGGGAGACAACTGCCAAGTAAGCAAACAATGGAAAGCAGGAATTGTTCCCAAACGGATTTGAGGAAATCCACCACACTGATAAATACCGTATGGGTTTAGTCTGATCTAGAGACATAAAACCATCATTTTTGTAACTTGGTTACACTCTTGCCTT
Source organism: Numenius arquata (assembly GCF_964106895.1). NCBI lineage: Eukaryota > Metazoa > Chordata > Aves > Charadriiformes > Scolopacidae > Numenius > Numenius arquata. Next base: position 112,457,408 of record NC_133577.1, on the reverse strand, counting down.
TCAATTTCCCTGCTCTGCCTGAACATTTTACCCTAATTTTCCTTCTGACACTGAGTGAATGAACATTCATGAAGACTGTTTAGGTATATTTCATCTTATATTTAAGTTTCCCTGATAATGTCAGTATTCTCATGTAAAATATACTTTAGGTACTTTCTCTTCCTGAAGAGAAGAATGAGAAAGGTTTTGTCTTACAAACTAAAGCTGAATTTTGATTATCACTACTCCTTCTTCAAAAGACAAGGTTGAGAGAAAAGCAGACCATATGATGTGAATAAGAAAATTATTCCAAACTGAAAATCAGCATGATTAGTACAATAAAATTATCAATAGCAAAACAAATATGCAACTGTATATATATTAACAAATATGAATAAACTAAAATCTTAGGCCGTTTCAACCTAAGTCTATGCTTTTACTTAAATTAGCTCATTATTTATGAGCTGCATTTTAATTTATATTGCAGTTTTCAATATATATGGATCATATACATGCATGCACACATATACAAGCCTGTTTTCTTTGTAAAACAAGCATAAACTAGTTTCACTGACTTAAAACTACAATCTTCTTTCTCACAGCGATGCATGAACTCACAGCCTCATCTCAGTGATTCTAGATCCCAGCATCTGCAGTCCTGGTGGGCTAAACAATGGCTATGAAGAGAAAAGAAAATGCACGTGATAGTTCTGCAGGCATCCACTGTCAAGGATTTGACTCAAACACAAACATTGTTATGTTCTAATCTTCTTTCCAGAAGAACAGATTTCCTAACAGTGCAGCTGCTTCCTCACTGTTACAGGTCAACAGCCTGGAGCATTAATATGGACAGAGCAAAAAGAGTTGAGGTTGTGGATAGAACTTCTGAGGAGAACTGTAAACTGGTTTGTACTACGTCCTTGCCTACTTTTTTGAGAGCATACAGGTTATGGAACAGGTGAAACAATAGTATCCCTCTAAATCCTCTTCTAACCTTCCGAGGCTTTGAGGTTACCCCATCCCCATTGCTCCCTTCTGCTCTGAGCATCTGGAAGTACCTCTGCGCACACAGCTTTGTGCCTGTCTTCATAACCAGGAAGCACAGTAAATTGGTGTTGTAAATCCCTTAGAACATTATAATCCTACAGCCATTAGCCTGAAAGGGAACTGAACCACGTATGAACCTGTTAAATATGCTGTCTAATGAGTGTGATGCCCTGTCTGAGACAAAATGGGCTGATTCAAGCAAGACAAGAAAAGTATAATGTTTTTCTGAAATTTTTTTTTCATCAAATTACAGTGGAAAAAAATTAAAACTGTTAAAGGTCATATCTGATTACTGTAACTGCACTGCTGCATCTTATTGACCTTAGGAAAACTACAGGGTTGGGAATGTACTCTCTGAGCCTTAAAAGTATTGTTCATCTTAGAAAAACATGGAAAACAATTGCTTTACTGCAAACTCCATATCTCTTCACTTTCAATTTCTTCAATATGAGAAGCCAAATGTTGAACTTTATAATAGATTGCACAGCAGTTTCAGGACACCAGGATGAACTATCATATCATTTCCATCATATCCTGGAATATATCTTCTGTTCAAGTTAATTATTTTATGTTTAAATATGTGTGTGGTAATTTTTGTCTTGCATTGTTTTATTTTATCTGGTATTTCTGTAAAAAAGAAATGGAGAAAGGGAAGAAAATAAAGAGGAAAGGTTTCAGATTTCCTGATATTAAAAATTACAGCAAAACAGATAGAAAATGGAGTAATTTCTATGTAAAACAATGTACATATTGAAGGGAAGGGCCCATTAAAATAGTTTGCTTCCAGAGTTCTTATGTTTAACTAAGCTAAGCAAGTTTTTTGACTGAAGAAAGTCAGCATTTGTTACTTATACCAGTTGTATGAATGCAATTGTGTGTACATACTCATTTCTCTCTCCTACACATCCCTTGTGTCTTCATTTATACAATGCCCCATCCCTGGAAGTGTTTAAGGCCAGGCTGGATGGGGCTTTGAGTAACCTGGTCTAGTGGGAGGTGTCCCTGCCCATGGCAGGGGGGTTGGAACTAGATGATCTTTAAGGTCCCTTTCAACTCTAACCATTCTATGATTCTATGATGTTCTGCTAAGACCCAGTTTAGTTATAAGTACCTCAGTCAGAGTTCTTTTCAAACACACCTCAGAATGGTAGTGCAACATCTGGATCATGTTATTATTGGCTAATTAATAAAAACATTTATAAGTAATTTTCCCTACAGCTTTCCATTATAACTATGTGGTTTTACTTTTTATTTTGACAGATTAAATATTTGGATTGACATTCACACATTTTGGTTTTTGTCAACAGCATGACTTATCTTTGCAAGTCTGAGCAAAAATGATGTTGATATTTCTATCTGCACGTAATAGATGTGTGACCTTTTTCAGTTACACTTTGCCCATTAATTTTATCATTCCAGAAACAATTTCTAACATTGCAAACCTCTGAGCAGCTTCAAAGCATCTTATGAAAAAATCAGCTTGCTAAAAATCTATCTTCTTTACAATATTGTGTTTTTACAAGTAGAAAAACAAAATTGTAAATAAAATTTTGTACTAGTTAGATATTTAGCCATAGCATATGTGATCTAAAAGATAGTTACCAGTTATGAATGTACATTTCCTGATGCTACCTATGGAAAAACTTATAACTATGTGTATATACATCTACACAAAAAATTAGGCTTCAGGTCCCACATAAATAATTAATAAGCAATTTACAGTGAGAGAATCTCCCCATAACAGTGACCTGCCAAACAAGAATGACAAAGGGAAACAGAAGAGAAATACTGTCCCTGCCTTTTGAGTAAGTAAAGGCAGAAAGAGAATCTCAAGGAAATCTACAGCAGATATAGGAGATGACTCCATATCTTCTTAAACTTGTCCTATCATCTTAATTTTATATTAAAAGATCCCCATAGACTTTTCTCAAGAGAGACAAAAGAGCTCCTACATATTAGGCCAGCTGGCTAGCAGTTCTGTTTGCCTTGGGTGAACCAAAAGTAGGATAACCTGGTGCTAGATGGGGTTATACAGGGCAAGCTGAACATTTTGTTTGAAGTACAAAGAGAGACTTGTCACCCTTTCCTGCCACAAAGGATTGTGCAGAATATCCCACAGTGATAATAGTCAGGGGAGTGGCACTTAGGTACTTTACAGTTCTCTTGCTCCCGATTCACATCGACCTCAGAAAGCCTATGTAAATAACATTTATGGCATTCCCACCTTAAGAATATCTTTCACCTATCACTCTGTAAATTTGCTTCCCAATGTTCTTTGCTTTGGTTTGGTTTTCCTTCAAGTCCCTAATACAACATTTGGAACTTTGCTGGTAAACCCATTCACAAACAATGTCTCATTGACTTTGTGGGGTTTCTACATAGGATGAAGGCTTGGGAAGCACATATTCATTAACTGCACACGGTCAGGATCATAACCTCCCTGATAACTTGGGTGAAATGGAGTCCCTACTAGAATAAATGACAAAAGTTCCTCTGGTTTCAATGGCATAAAGATCTCCCTCACGCTTTCTATCAGAGAACCACTCAGAAGTAAATATGCCACTTAATTAGAAATAAAACAAAGTAAGGAAAGTTATGACCTAGCAATTATTGTAATGTTTCCCTTTAAAATAAATAAATAGTATTTTCTCAAACTTAAACTGTGCTTCCAAAATAAACTGTATCTTTTTCTGGTTTTCACTTGAGCGTGGTAGATAAGGTCTGTAGCAAAGATGTCATGTCCAAGCCCAAGAAATACCTGTAAGTGCAATAGTTCAGAGTATTTAATTCAGAGTATCTCTAGAGCAAATCTTATTCTTTCTCTTTGCCTTTTGTTGATAGAAATATTGTTAGAGTGGACAGAAATGGACAAACTGGAGATAAGAAATAGGACATATTTTCACTATCATCTGCACCTATTAACCTTGAAAAATATTTTGAAAAATGCTTTTCTAAACTATGAATTTGTTACTGCATTTAGAGTTGTTTTTCTTTCATCCCAGAACTAAGAAAGGGTACACAAAGCAGAGAAGATATTCATGGGACGGTTGGCAAAGACCACAGCTGAAATATATTTCTATGTGAACATTACTTGTGGTCTTCATTTGTACATAATGGATAAATCTGCAAACTGTTGGAAGGAAAGAAATCTTTATTTCCAAAGGAAGAACTATTTTTTCTATTGTTTTTGTTACTTGTGTTCTAAGTAGTACATGCATTAAAAAAATCTGTAAGTGCTTTTTTAGTAGGCCAGTGGTAAGGAGAAACATATGAGTGGTGAGAGAAAAAAAATCTGGTTGTTTGTGAAAAATATGTTAAATGAAATGACATTTAAAAAGTTAAGTGGAAGAAAAGAAAAATTACATCAATGATATTATGTGCTAAAATCTAGATTTTTCCTTGTTTTTTGACTTTGCTCTATACAACAGTACAAAGGAAATTGAAAAAACCCAAGACGTCTCTGACTGTCCTGCTAGAATAGTATGCCTACTCTGCACATAGTTCTGCATTTCCTAAAGTGATTACAAGATCCAGGAAAATGACGAATTTGTTTGGGAATCTCATCTGTTAAAAGAAAACAGAAAAGGGAAGTTACGTATGGAAATACAGCAGTATCCTTCTCATCCTTTATACACTCTCCATTCTGGAATGGTTTTCAGACATGTTTTTGTCATTTTAAAATTAATAGTGGTGGGTTTTTTTTGTCAAAGTAAATCAGGAACAATTTCCTGGCTGTACTCTGTTCTACGGACACAGGGGAGATCACAATCAGATCTCAAAACTTCGCAACCCTGAAAGCTCCTTTGTCAGTGACTTGTAACGGTAGCTCATCTGCATCTCTTTTCAGGAGAGCTTCTGTAACAGTATTGTGAGCCTATGAATGCTAGGTTTGGGGGGGGGGGGGGAGGGAAGAGTGTATTTAAAACAGTAAGTCATAATCCTTAACGGTAATTATTGTTTGGAAAATACAACAAATATTAAGCTTTAAGATTTACAGCAATTTACATGAGGACTTTCCCCAGGAGTGTTCATATTCAACTGATGTGTTTCCTTTGTTACCTACAGCATTTGTCTACCCATCACCAAAATGTACCATTGGTTTAATACAGTATTTCTGTCTTCTTTGCAAGTAATTGGAATTAAAATCCCCAAGAGATACAAATTAGAGTTCAGGGTCTTCTTGTCCAATTCATTTCTTAATGGGCAGCTGTCCAAATTAACACTAATTTATTATAAGCTGATTTAATGCACCTTAATTTTGGCATCAAGTGTTAGTTTGTGACAACAAAGCAAGGTATGAATAATATAGCACATTCAATTAGGACCTATATGCACTATTAAAATAAAACTTTGGAAAAGGAATCACAACACTGCTTCAAACTTAGCTACAGATAATATAGAAGTTATTTTAAAATGCTAGCAAATCTGTTTAGTTTTATGCAGATTTTGTATAACTAATAATTAAATTTATTTCCCAGTTATACCAAACAGAAACCAAACAAGCAAACAAACAGAAAAAATACCCAACTGTATTGGATCTGTTAGAGCAGCGCATGTTGCAGTCATGTTAAAAAAAAACAAACCCAACAAACAAACAAAAAAAAAGAAACCCAGACAGTGTGAAATGGGAAAAAATATGAGTGCAAATGAAAGACATAAACAGCAATAGAAAAACATCCCCAGTTTTCTGCAGTTAGTATGAGTACCTGCAGGAAACTGCCTGGGTAGCCGGGCAGTGTTCATAAATGGGAAGCTAGGCTTTCTGGGTCAATCTGTTCATCACTGAGTGATCACACCTGACAATTTTGGACCATTCTGAGAAAATACTGGAAGTACTTGGAAACTTTTCAAAGCCAACAACCTTTTTGGTTTTTGTGGGGTTTTTTGGTTTTTTGGTTTGTTGTGGGTTTTTTGGCAGGGGGAGGGGGGATAAAAGAGTGGTCGTGTGGATTTTTTTTTTAAATAAATTTAAATGCTTTTGATGATGGCAGTTGAGCGAGGGCATTGGGCATCTCAGCTCTGACTACATTATGTTTAAGGTGCCAAGGTCTTTTAGTCCTTTCGTCCTCAGATTAATATTGGAACAAGCAATGTTGTGCACTGATCAGTAGTAATAAAATGGTTACTCCCTGTAAATGGAAAGAAGAATCTATAATATCTTAGATACTACTCAATAATAATGCAAAACAGTAAATGACTTATGACTATGAAGATTTGCATATGTGAAACTCACATACAGATTTCAATAACCATTCACAGCTTCAGCTGTTACTTGAAAAATAACTTTATGTTGAGAACTGGAATAAATTGGAACTGTTATAATTAGGAAAGTGTTTATAAATAGTAAAAGTAAAGGTAGTGTACAGTTCTTCATCTACATATACATTGCAAATGAAAATTACTTAAAGAAAATACTTCCTGGGATAAACTGAGAAATTTATTGTTTAAAAGCAATAGCCAACAGTCAATAAGGAATTGCAATATTATGTCTTGGTCTGGAATTTGCCTTTGTTAACTTTTTCGGAGTCAAGAACTGCTGGTGGTGCTAACTTCCAGTCTCCTGTGCTCCTTTGGAACCCATCCTTATCTGATATCAATAAGTGAAACTGCTGAATTTCTAGTACTGTGTCAATTTACATCAGCCACAGATCTGATACCAGCTCTAACATGGACTAACTGTGTGCATTTGGAAGGAAACAATTCTACTGCCCTCAAATCTCTGTTCACCCACAGTGGCAAGCCCAGTCTGATCTTGCACACTTTTAAACTGTGAAATTTTGCAGTACCTATCTTCTGTAACATCCACAATGAACCATAACTGACTCATCTGATTTCCTTTTTTATTAGAATTCAAAAGCGAGAAAGAGCAGGAACTTCCATAGGATCACACAGAGTCTCACAGCAGACTGACACACAGCTCCAGCAGGGAAGTGATGAGGATATGGTTTCATCAGAAGAGTAGGGCCTGATAAGGTCATCAGCTATCATTGTTGGTGAATTTTACAAAAGAACTTCCAGCAGAACTGAGCATTAATCACAGATGTCTTTCTAGACCCTGTCAGATTTTTTTGTGTGTGATTTTATATGATCCATGGCTGTATTTTAGGCTTTTGTTTTTACAGTAATCTTTGCAAATGTTTTCCCTTGATCTAACAAATAAAAGGAATTACAACTGGGTACTGCCAAGGCTGAGAAAGAGCATGGCGTCTGAAAAGAGAATACGTCTTGGCTGTCATGTAAAACAAAGTTCTGAATTGAGTTTATCATTAAAATGAATTGTAAAGTGCAAACTTGATCCAAAGTGTCACATTGGAAATCTGTAATTTATGATGAAATCTGGACTTTTCATTGAGATTTTTTGGTATGACTTTGCTTCTACAATGTATTTCTAAATCATTCTTTGGAGATGTATTAGTTTTCATAGCAGGGAGCCTACAGGGGTGGCTTCTTTGAGAAGCTGCTAGAAGCTTCCCCTATGTAGAACAGAGCCAATGCCAGCCGGCTCCAAGGTGGACCTGCACCTGGCCAAGGCTGACCTCATCAGTGATGATGATAGCGCCTCTGTGATAACATGTCTAAGAAGGGGAAAAAAATCTTGCATGACAGCAACCAGGAGAGAGAAGTGAGAGAATAAACTCTGCAGACACCAAGGTCAGTGAAGAAGGAGGAGAAGGAGGAGGTGCTCCAGGCACTGAGCAGAGATTCCCCTGCAGCCCATAGTGAAGACCATGGTGAGGCAGGCTCTCCCCCTGCAGTCCATGGAGGACCCCACACTGGAGCATGTGGATGTGCCTGAAGGAGGCTGTTACCCTGTTGGAAGCCCATGCTGGAGCAGGCTCCTGGCATGACCTGTGACCCGTGGAAAGAGGACCACATGCTGAAGCAGGTTTGCCGGCAGGACTTGTGACCCCGTGGGGGACCCATGCTGGAGCAATCTGCTCCTGAAGGACTGTACCTCATGGAAAGGACCCACGCTGGGGCATTTCATGAAGAACTGCAGCCTGTGGGAAGGACTCATGTTGGCGAAGTTCATGGAGAACTGTCTCCCATGGGAGGGACCCCATGCTGGAGCAGGGGAAGAGAGTGAGAAGTCCTCTCCCTGAGGAGGAAGGAGCAGCAGAGACGAGTGATGAACTGACTGCAGCCCCCCCATTCCTCATCCCCCTGAACCACTCAGGGGAAGAAGGTAGAGAAAACTGAGAGTCAAATTTGGCTCAGTAAGAAGGGAGGGGTGGGGGGAAGGTGTTTTGAGATTAAGTTTTTATTCCTCATTACCCTACTGTGATTGGGTTGGTAATAAATTAAGTTAGTTTTCCCCAAGACAAGTCTGTTTTGCCCGTAATGGTATTTGTTGAGTGATCTCCCTGTCCTTATCTTGACCCATTAACCTTTCATTATATTTTCTCTCCTCTGTCTAGCTGAGAAGGGTAGTGATAGAGCAACTTTGGTAGCCAGGGTCAGCCAGGGTCAACCCACCAAAACAGAAAAAAAAAAAGGAAAAATTAATCAGGTTTTAGGGTAGATTTTCTTCTATTCTTATTTTTCTAAAACCTATTTAAATCCATTAGCATCACACAGTCACAGAACTGCTTAGGTTGGAAGGGATTTGTAAAGATCATCTAGCACAAACTCCCTGCTCAAGCAGGGTCAGCTCAAACAAGTTGTACAAGGCTGTGTCCAGTTGGGTTTTGAATATCTCCAGAGAGATATATCCAAACACTTATACATATATAACCATATTCATTTAATTATAGTACATATTTTATATACGTATATAGTATATCGAGTGATAAAATTCCCTATTCAGTTAAGCATGTAGAAAATATTCTCCCTTCTATTCTTACCTTTGTGCAGAGAATTTGAAATTCCCGAGTGAACAAGATTCATTCAGAATGCAGAAATGTCTAACTAGTATGGTCTAAATAATGTCTAAATTTCTCAGACATACCTGTTTTTCAGAAGTCATATAATTTGATTGCCAAAAGTCTTCCAGTCTACAAAATTTGATCTCTTAATACTGACATACTTTTATACTAGAAATAAAGAATTATGAAACTTCATTTATAGGGTTGTATAGGAATTAGGGGGTTTGAACTTTTGTATCTGGATAATTCATTGATGTCCAGCACTTGGGCCTTCCTTACAAATTACAGTCCAGCCTGTGGCATTGCAGAGAGTTGGGGCATCACAGCCATTTGTTGCTACTCTGTGACTCTATTTGTATGATACAGTGAGGCAGAGCACACAGATTCCTGACCTGGCTGTGCTGAGGCTGGCACACACATGCAGTGCAGTGCTAAGTGCTGTCTCCACTTCCTAAAGAGTCAGAGCTCTGTAAACGAGCCGCTGCCTGATGTGACACGCATTGCCTCTCACACGGCTTGCAGTGTGCAGTGAGCACAGTTATCTCAGGAATCTTTGCACCATGCTACTTTGTACACTGAAAAAAAGCATCCTCCTATACCATCGTAGTGCAAGAGCTCTGTGATACACTCTGGGTTATCATCCCTTACAGAGTCCCCACTCCCTCATCATCTCTTTTGAAGCCACGTCATTTCTGCAACTGTGAAAACCCCTGTGGAGATGGCACAAGAAAACATCCTCCCAGATGCATTCAGTTGATTGTGCTGATGGTTTGTGTAGGACCGATTGCATGCTTAATATTACACCAGCCTTTCTTCCATTTTGTCTTATGTTGCTTGTCTTCCATTGTGTTTAACAGTGCAAAAAGATTTAATCTAAATTGCCATAATCAGTTTGAGAGTCATATTCTCTAACACTGAACATAGGGTTTTATTAGAATAAAATAAATTTCTTGTTCTTTCTGTTCACTGCAGACAATCAGTGGGATTCATCTGACAAAACATAGACATCTATAATATAGATTTATGCTTCTGAAACAACTGTCTAGCTTTCCTTTATAGCTGATAGGGAGAAACAGGCTCTTCTGAGGAGCAATCTATTTCATCCTAAAATAGACATCTAAAATAAGTCAGACAAACTTCATCCTAAGAGTACTTCTTTTTCTCCACTGACTAAAAGCTCCAAAGCAGACATCCACATTGCAGACACCTGGTCAGAAGAGACCAATCACATCTTTTCTGTCTACAACTTTCCTGTGCCTCTTTTTTGCCAGTCTTCCTTCTTCAAAAGAGCATGACACTTTCCCTTACTGCCGCAGTATGACCCAGTAAAGAAACAGGCACAACAAGCACAACAAAACCCAGTTTATAGCAAATCTCAGCAGTTAAAACTTAGGAAAATGTTCTAAGCAGATAATGGCAATTCCTACTTTAGTACTGTCATCTCCACAGTGGATTTGATAGTGATTGTACTCCCTAAGCATTACACGGTTGTCAGAAAAGGAACTGAGATGAGCATCAGACCCACAAATTCCACTTCCATTTCTGATTCCTGCAGTAACTACAGCTGGGTTACAATGTTAGATTCCTGAAAAAGAAGTATCTTTATTGATGTCCTTAGCTTACAGACAGCAGTTTATGCTGTTATTATTCAAAGGCAGAGAAGCATCCTTTTCTATTTTAATAAGCAGAAGTAGGTGTTAATGTTTTTTGCTTCCATTCTAAAAGAAATAATGAACTTCACTACATGAACAGATTTTCAAGAGCTCTTAAGAAAATTGTACACATAAGTATCCCTCCTTATATGGACTGAGTTTGTAGAAAATCAATAATAAACAAATAATGAACTTTTGCTAAAGGCATGGGGCCATAATATTATCTTTTTTTTATAATGATTATATTCAAATTTTGTAATAGATGTTTCAATTTATTCAATATTTATCAACATTTCATTTCCTAAAGAGTTCACCTAAATCTATATATTGCCTGCAATATAAGTACCTGAATTTCAATACACAGTGTATATTTGAAGTGGAAGGACTTTTCCACTATAGGTAATGTTGCGATTTCACAGAATCACAGAATCACAGAGGTTGGAAGGGACCTTTTAAGATCATCTAGTCCAACCAATGAAAAAAAAAAAAAAAAAAAAAAAAAAAAAAAACAAACACAACACAAAAAAACAAAAACAAAAACCACCACACACGCAACCCACACACACACCACCACACCACCCACACCACACCACCCAACACTAATCCATATTCCCAAGCACTATGTCAACTCCTCTCTTGAATACCTCCAGGGATGGTGCCTCAACCACCTCCCTGGGCAGCCCATTCCAATGCCTGACAACCCTTTCAGTAAAGAAATATTTCCTAATATCTAACCTGAACTTCCCCTGGCGCAACTTGAGGCCATTGCCTCTTGTCCTATCATCTGTAACTTGGGAGAAGAGACCGACCCCCGCCTCTCTACAGCCTCCTTTCAGGTACTTGTAGAGAGCAATAAGGTCTCCCCTCAGTCTCCTCTTCCCCAGACTGAACAGCCCCAGCTCCCTCAGCCTCTCTTCGTAAGACTTGTGCTCCAGACCCCTCACCAGCTTCGTTGCCCTTCTCTGGACCTGCTCCAGCACCTCAATGTCTTTCCTGTGGTAGGGGGCCCAAAGCTGGACGCAGTACTCGAGGTGGGGTCTCACCAGTGCCGAGTACAGGGGGACGATCACCTCTCGGGTCCTACTCACTACACTGTTCTTGATACAGGCCAGGATGCTGTTGGCCTTTTTGGCCACCTGGGCACACTGCTGGCTCATGTTCAGCCTGCTGTCGACCAACACCCCCAGGTCCTTTTCTGCCAGGCAGCTCTCCAGCCATTCTTCCCCAAGCCTGTAGCGCTGCCTGGGGTTGCTGTGACCCAAGTGCAGGACCCGGCACTTGGCCTTATTGAACCTCATCCCGTTGGTCTCAGCCCATCGATCCAGCCTGTCTAGATCCCTCTGCAAAGCCTCTCTACCCTCCAGCAGATCAACACTGCCACCCAGCTTGGTGTCGTCTGCAAATTTGCTGAGGGTGCTTTCGATCCCCTCGTCCAGATCATTGATAAAGATGTTGAAGAGAACTGGCCCCAGTACCGAGCCCTGTGGGACACCACTCATGACCGGTCGCCAACTGGACTTCATTTCTTTAAGGTAGTGTCTATAAAACCTGAAGTAGCTACCTGATGCCCTAAGTGACTGAAAAAATAGACTCATCAGAAACAATGACCTCTTTAAGGAATTAGTGTATTTTTATTTTATGAGTTTTCTAGGGACAAAAGTAACAGAACAACATACAAAAGAGATGATTTCCAAATGTAACAGCTGTGTTTGTGTATGTGCGAGATATACCCAAAAACATGAGCCATGAGAAATTATTATAGCTAGAACTTTCAAAGAGACAGAAAGAAAGCAAGATATAGATCCTTCTGACATTTTCAAAGCATGGTCACCTCATGTTTGGAATGACAAACATTTAGATGTATGATTTGTGTTGGAATGTTTTCGAAGTAAAGCTTTTGAACCTGCGAGCCAAAGATACTGCATTGACCTGTGTCATGTCTAATACTGATTAAAGGTTGTACAAATAGACTCTGAATCTAACAGCAAGATATCTATTGACATTTTCTAATACGCACCACAGTCCTGCCAGCTCTGGCTGTTATGTCTCACAAACTAAAGAAAGGTCAGTGCCAGTGGGTGTTTCACCTTCATAAGCAGTTGGTATGAGTGATTCAGCAGCTGACACCTCGGTATGACTCAGCCCTGAACCAGATCCCAGCACATTACTAAATTCAACTCATCTATGTGAAACACCATTTACAGATGTAAAGCTGGACTCATAGTCATCTTAAAGTCATGCGGCACTTTCTGCAAGTGTTTTAGGGGACTGGTGTGAATAGGTAAACCATAAAGCAGCACTTGCATGCTCTGTTCTAGAGGAATATCCAGGACAAAGAAATGTATTCCTTTAGAGGTGCCACAGCACCTCTTTTACCTATATGATAATCCTAAAGGAGTTGATATGCTTACTGGCTGGTCATACAAGTTCTGTTTAGGTTAGGTGCCATTTTGACAAGAGTAGGAGAACATAGCATGTAAACAATCCTCGTCTATGGACATAAGACAGACGTGGTGATTATTCCACAGGGGACTCTTCTTACCACCTTTACTTATACGCAATGAGGCATATGAAATACTAATTTGGGGCTACATCATAATCCCCCATTGGCATTACCGATAATTCACACATGTTTATTTCTGACAGTAATTGTTTGCTTGGACTACCCATGCAGTTACTAAAGTAAAATACAAACTTTATAAGGGCAGTGTTTTCCGTACCTTCTAACTGTAAACTCTTTATTTGTAGGGTTAAAACTGATCAGATCTGGTCTTAGTCTCAACATGATCCTATATTTCTGGATGCAAGAAAAGTTATTTTGGATGATTTGAAATTAAGAGACAGTGAAAATTGTTTATCGATTTCTAACATGTTAGATTCACCTTGCCATGTTTATACACACAAAATAGACTCGCTGTTAATGAATAAAAGCTGCAGAACCTGTTCTGTTATTCAAGTTCATTGTTGACTGTTGTTGAAGTTTTTTCAAGGCCTATCTTTCAAGGAATTATTGGAACTTTCCAGTAACTTCTACTATGTAAGTTATAAGTATTGATACTGAAATTGTCCTGTCCTCTGTAATCTCTTCAAGTATGTATATTTGTAATTAGCTTAGTGGGAACCTGGCCTTAATTAAGGCCTTTAGGTTCTAATGTAGAACAACAATATCTTCAGCATAAGCAGAATTCTAAAGCAAACAATAAAATCGTAATACAATCGTAAATTTCTGGGAATTGGTAAAATCTCTTTATTTTTTTACTTCTCCCTTATTAAATCTCATTTCTCACACTTCTGCTGGAAACATCTTCCCAGCCCAGCAGAACACCTCACTTTCTCTCTGTATCCTCAAACACCTATGGGGGTTAAAGGATACAAAGTTATGATGTTGCGCAGATCGTCGGATCATGTATTTTTCCCTTTACCCCGAGTTTACTCCAAAAATTGTCAAAAAAATTATGCCATAAGAATAAAGAATGAACACAAATGGTGGCGTAATCATTTCTTTTATGCATTTAGTCTTTGTGTGTACACATCTAAACCTTCTTTTTTTGCTTTTGTGGGAAGAGTAAATCTGTATTTGACCTTGGACCTTTCTGAAAATTGAGCTGACCTGGAATCATAGGGAGGTAAAGCACAGTAATAATAGAAGTTGAAAATCAATACACTACTTTACAGGGTCATGCTGAAGTCATTTTGGTTTCAATGATGAAATGATATTTGGATTTTGTAAGATTTCTTTCCATTGTCAATTAACTTCATAGCATCCTTGTGTCAGAACTGAAAATGTTTTTGACAGTGACTTTGTTTCATCCGAGCTTTTAGAATTTGTGGCAAGCTAACACTTACCAACCAAAATATTGTCCATAACAAATTAATTGTTCAGTATATATACCATATGAAATCTGTTCCTGTTATTCCAAACTAGGAGTAAAAAACAGAATTAGAAGAATATCCTATGATGTAATGTAATACATACTGTTTACTATTTAAGCCTTTTGCTGATTTCTGCATGCAAACTGAATATCTTGGAATAGCTTGTTGAAGAGAAAATTTGAAAATAAAACATATTCTCAGACAAAAACACGGTGAGTTGAAAATGCCCCTGAAATAGGGAGTGCCATCCTCACTGAGTGTCATGCCTGAGTAACCAAGGCAAGGTCAGGAGGGTGGTAATGTAGTCTCACTCTTAAATAGCTATCAAGCAGGACCCTATCAAACACCTTCATAGACACACTGCAATTTTCTAGCATGATACAAACTTAGGATTTGACACAGTCAGTCAATATGCATAGCCGCTAGACTTTACGACCACTTCCAGCCTCCTCATTTTCACTGTTACAAACAGAAATGCTGAAGTGACTTGTGGCCGGTAAAAACATTTTCTTTTCTTGCTACAGTGTCCCAGAAGACTTGAAATATTTCTTGGTCTTGCACATAATACAGTTCTCCCCTTGGTTTTGTCCTCTTTTGAATATGTGAAGTTCATAGTGAGTTAAATTTTCCCAATTATTCAGTATAGGACAACATTTATACCTACTGAATACAAGTCTAAATTAAGTACATGTTTCGGTGTTCTGCCAATAGTGTATTTTTTTTGTAAATCCTGCCCTGGATTGTTTAGTTTTCAACAATAAGGTTATTTTAGGGATTAAGTATATTTTTTCTGTGTTTCTAGCAAATGATAATAGAACTTTTTATACTGTCTTAATGTTTGTTTGTGGTTTTAGACAAATACACAACATAAAAACTAGTTTGGAAACAAGATTCTATAACTCCACATTTTAGACTCTGTATTTGTTCTGAAAAAGTTTCTCTTCTGCTTCTTTTTTTTTATTGATGTCCAACATTGTTTTCATGGTTTTTTTCTCCCCCAGGATGGAAGTTAAGAATTACAGTAAAACCACGTTATTTCACACCATTGGTGAAATCACTACTATGAATAAAATGGCTTCTACTGAATCAGGTATAAAACCTGGTTATTATAATGATTAATTAATAAAGACATTCACCAGTACCAGGCCCAGAAAAGCCATCAATAAAAATGACTGGCTATGACAACCTTGGATCCAAGCAGCCATAAACTATAAGCTTGCATCCAAGTGGACATGGTCAAGTAAGTTACCAAAAATATCCACAAAGCCAAATTTAAGCATGCCTTTTCACTATTTTATTTTTCTGTAACTCACTTGTGCAATTGCAAAATAAGAACGACAAGATTTTTTTCAACATCCAAATAAACATTGTTCACAGGTGTTTTATACAAAATTTTAATGTTGACACAATTCTTGCCTTCATTAACCATTCTGCTTCATTAAGCAGAAACAGACAACTCTAAACCAACAAATTTTGGCCTTTTTTCTGCTACCTTTAATTAACTGTGCTTAGAACTGATGGTAGAATTTGTATCTGATGATGAAAGGGAATATTTAGCATTTTCTATGTCCCAAAAACTAGTTTAACAGCACTTGAAAATATGGCTTTTTTTTTTTTTAACTTTACTTTGCAAGAAAATGTGCTATCTTCAAATTTATTTTATCTAAAATAATAAAAACTTTAGACCTGTGCTTGATTAAACCAGGAAAAAAAAAAAAAAAGCTCCCACATTCTACTCTCATTTTTATTCCACTCACGTGCTTCATCTCAGTAGGCAGCGAGGATTTAAATAAATCAGAAACCACCTCAGCAATGGAAAGAAATGAATGAGAGGCAAGTAGAAAGTATTTTGAAAGAACTCTGCAGCACAGTAGTGCAATGGCTTTGGTAAGAGGTTTAAGGTTTAAGGGGTTTTTTTTGTTAGTAGGGAACAGTCAAAACTGCTTCAGTTTCTCCTTGGGATTTTTGTAATTTTAAGACTTTACCACAGGCTGAATAAGCTGTAATTCTTAGTACTCAGAGTGCCTAGTTTGGAAAGGACTTGGTCCTTTTGTGTGTTACAATCAATAGTTCTTCAGTGTCTCCAAACACTGACATTCAATCAAATTGATCTGCTTGGCTCCACCATTGGACAGCCCTCACCATCTTTCTACCAATATTACAGGTGTTACTCTAATATCTGAGAGGGAAACCAGTTTCACAAAAGCCATCCAAAAGCCACTGTGGGTTTTAAATTCCTTTTCAAAGACTTTCTCAGTCTTTTCTTTCTTGACTCTTAATGGCCATATTTTTTTTTTTTTTTTCTTTCCCTTTTTAATGAGGAATTGACTGAAAATTTTTCCTTGAATTGTGATCTGGCAACCCTTGGCTATGGCTTCAGAAATTGCCTGCATGCAGGACACGTTTAGTGATACCTACATTCACAAATAAAAAAAATGTTAGCAAATCAGATTCAGTCTTGCATTATGAAAACTTTTTTTATGTTATCTCTATTATAAGCTGAATTTTCAGTCTAGTGCTACATAGAACAGAAATAAGTAAATCCATTATTTTGACATTTAAATTGTCAAACAAAAATTGAATCTATTGTCTATGTTTGAAAATATAGCTTAATATGTCCTGTGTTTATTTGCTTCCACAGAATTGGTTTATTGAACCAAAATCTCATAAGCCATTTGATACATATCACACTGTATAATGATTTCTATTGTTCTGTAACTTATTGTCAATATGAAATTCAAATGTCAAATCTATGAACTTGGGGAGGCAGTCAGTTACAAAAGCCATTTTTCCCCATCTTCTAACCTGAATGATAAAAACAAGTGCAGATTACTTCCTCATCTTGACTTCCAAGGAAGCTATGAATTTGCTCTGTACATACACTGTCTCCACTTGTCTACAACCCTGGAATATCCTGGAATATTTTATAGTATAAAATGGGGTTTGATCCATAAATTTAGATTTATAAAACCAGAACCTCATAATTTATAACTTGTATTCAGCCTCATAAATGCTTGTGTTAATAGTAAAAGAGCATATGACATTTTTTAAATTAGGTGAATTAATTTTCTCACTCTTATTTAGATTCTAGAAAATACGAACTCCCTTTTTTTTTTAGTAATGGTTGTCTCAGGGCATCACAGGACATTCATATTTCTGTCATCACTTCAGAAGAAGCCAGTGAGAGCAAGTGATCCTATTTCTTACTCCAACAGAATTGTTTATTTAGCACAGGTAAAAAGGTGCTAAGTGTCAGTAAAGGCAAAATATGAAAGCTATGAAGTTGCATTGGTGACACCACAGGCATAATTTGAGCTATGTTGTCAATGGTATATGAACAGGAAGCATCTTGTTTTCACTTTCAAACCACACCCAAATGGATGGAATAGGCAATTAGTGGAGTTAAGTATTTTACTTTTAAAGAGACTATTTTTGATGTGGATGATACCAAGGCACAGTAAATGTGGAAGCAACTCTGACATTTGCACAAAAAAATTCCTCAAAACAAACCTGTAGTCTGACAGCTGATCTTGAGATCATTTACTTGATTTGTCTCCACCTCTTCTGAAGAATTTCTGTAAATACGGTTATGGAAGGAAAAGAAAACTCTCTTAGAAAACTCTGGACTTATAACTTCCACTTACAAAGAGAAAGTGCAGCTGTTCTAACACTGAAAAAAATAAATTGTCAAAATATTTATTCACAGTCTGCCTCTTTCAAATGCATGGATTCAAAATTACATTGATTCATCTGCAAATAATAGGAACTAGTGTAAGTGAATTTGGGGGACTTTCAAGAGCAGAGAAGACCCTGGGAGATATGTAGCTCTTCAAAATACATGAATAAAATACTACAGCAAATCAGCTTCAATATTAAATGTAACATTGCTGTAGATTCCCCATGTCAGTAAGTCCCAAAGGATTAGATGTATTACGCTAACTACATAGTAGTGTCTCATATTGCTCTTGCCACATGAAGAAATCAATAATCTGTGGCAAATGTAGCCATCCATGAAAATAAGAGATTTCTGTGTGGAAGTTTAACCCATCATATAAAATTTGGTTAAGAAAGATCAAGACAAGATGACATCCATAATGAATTATTATTTATATTTTCTAGCAGATAAAAAGGTCATAGAAATCTGTTCTGAGGCAAAATGATGATTCATTTTCACAGTGAGTGGCAGCCCATTTTTACGTTACTATAAAATACTGAAATAATCAAACAACTCAGTTTCCCTTTATGTACTGCCATAAATGCACATCAATTTTCACCAACGTGAAAAAGAAATTGCTACATTTATAGCAAAATGACAGTTTGAGAGACAGTCACAGACATACAGGAAAAGTCCGTAAGGTTTTGAGGGAGTTTTTACCTTCCTGGTTTGGACAGAAATTTTGCTTTTCCTTCATGGATGGTAGAAGAAGGAAGCACCTTTTCTACTTGATTTTCAGCTTAGAAATAACTAGAATTTCTTCAGATTGTAGAAACCCCAAAAATTTCATATAGCCTAAAAGATCCATGTATCATACTACAAATCTCACACTTAAGATGAAAGGAAAATATTACACATTAACTTAAATAAACAAAAATTGATTTTCTGAAATAAAAATCATAGTATTTTGCTTGGTTTTTTTCCAATAAAAACTAACTTTCCATTTATATACCATTAAAATAAATCATCATAATCTTTCCTGATTCTTACAACTTTTTCATGGGGTTCAAACTATTTAATAAATTTTACTTGCTTGTTTTGCCCCTGAGTTTGCTGTTGGCGAAAAACATTCAATTCTCCCATAGTTTTCACACTGAATGCCATTAAGACAAACTTGTTAAGCTGAATAAGTAAATCACAAAAAAATGTGAACAGTATTTTTGTGAATCTGGTTGAAGGATGCTCAGTATTCAGGCTGTCAACTTGAACAATGGAAAGTGAGAGCCAGTGCAATGTGGCAGCTCCAAAGAAAGCTATGGAGATAATGTAATCTAGCTAGAAAACTAAGATTATGACCATAGGGCCTGGAATTATTTTCTTTTTCTTTTTCTTTCTTTTTTTTTTTTTTTTCCAACAAGGATTGGCTGGAAATAGTGAGAGAAAGCAAGAGGAAACTGGTCGGTGCTGAGGAAAAGTGCTGTACTAGAGTCACACTGTGCAGAAGCTGTGGACATTCATTCCGGCTCTTTACCTGTTTGCTTAAAGTCTGAAACCCAGACTGAAGTTATGTCATAGCAGTTGTATCAAATCCACACCTTATGGGTAACATTTTAACTATATTTGAAAATTACCTGCAGAACTGTAGTCAAGACAATGAAGTTGAATACGTAAATGTCATGGAATATTGACTTTTTACCAGCTGATATAACAGATTCAAAGATAGTGAAAGATAGACATAAACTAGAAACATGGTAAAGGAGATATTGCTTTCAAATCTTCTGTTTATTTAAAGGGAAACACAGGAACACAGGAAAGATGTCAGTACCTCTGTATAGTTCACGGCATACCAAAGAAGCAAAAAACACCTCTCTGCTGTTGATGCAGAATTTATAACCTGGCAAATCAGTTGGGAAATTTCTTTACAATTTTATTAAAGCCTCATCCAAATCCTAAAAACAAGTTAAAAACTGTGGAAGTTATAGACAACCAGGAATTACATGAATGCAACTGAGTTACAACGACCAGAACACAGCCATATCCCACTCCAAAACTAGTCTGAAATACCAAGGCGGAAACATAGACTTACTAAGAAATTTTACTAAATCTGCTTTTTTGATTATCTGTATGAATTCATATATAAATTAAATTACATCTCAAATCTGTTTCTTTTGGGCTAATTGCACATCTATGGTAATGCAACTGCACATGTCTTTTAAGCATCACTTAGTATGCACTGTGGCAAAATAATGGATATGTAATTTTCTTTCAATAGCTGCTTTAAGAGCTCAGTGAATCTTAGGTGAAGGATGTAAAGTTGCTAGTTCCATCTTAGAAGTAATAGTTGAAGTGAGGGCAGTGGTTCCCTGAATGTAATTGTGTGTTATCTCCTGTTTTATTAAGGAAGAAAAGTTAAAAGTAGGTCCAGAAAAAAAAAAAAAAAAAAAAAAAAAAAAAAAAGCATTTAATTACACTGTGCTTCAGAGAGAACAGAAACATTATATTATGCCTTTGGTGAAAGGACAGAGAAATGGAAGCACTATCAGTAATTGTCCAGTTGTAAAAATATGTAAGTAAGTCCCATCCTTTCTCTCTCACTTAATGTGACATGAAAAAGCAACCAAGATTAAAGAAATACAGTAGTGTTTCCAGTGGCACTCTAATTTCACCCTTGGGCATCCTGGTGTTTGGCTTGCAGGTAGAGCAGCAAAAGGGCCACCAGCTGTTTTCTGGGATGCCTCAGGGAATGCACAGCCTGGAAGTGAGCACCTGTGATATCTGAAACGTCCATGATGATCAAGGCACCTGAAGAAGGACTCTCTACCACAGTTCCACACCTAGAACAGAAACCTCCCTAAACTACACACTTGGAAATGATGAGTCAAGGATTAGACCTATTCCTTAATCTTCTAATGGACTTAAGTTTCCAGTGTGGTCCAGAAAATTCCACATCCTCCATTCAGAATTCACAGTCATGACTCTTCCTTGACATCTACCCTAATCCAAGACAATTATTTCACAGAGCAGAAAAGTCCAGAACTGAGAGACAAAATTACTTCCCTGCCTAAATGAGAGCAGGGTTTGATCACAGATCACCTGCTGCTTTGTAAAAAGCTCTAATCACTAGTGTGCATGCTATTGAAGAATGGTCCTCTCTTAATCTCTTCTCTCAAAGATGTTAATTTTGTAACCATGTAGTAGTTGTGGGAAGACATATAAACACTGAGGTTATTGGGGGACCCAAATGTCAACACAGATTTGAAATGTTCTTACCGAAGTTTCTTCCCAAAACCTTAAAAAATATTTTGTCCTATTAAATAGCTATACAGAATCTCTAAAAAAGTAAATTATTATGCCACAATATGTTAAATACATCAGAAATCTATATATAGTGGCATTAACCTTTTATTTCATACAGCATTAATTAGTTGACGTATTTTTCATATTCACTCCTGTGGGAAGACGTTGTTTTCGGACTTCAAAGACAGTTATTGCTTTTGAACCTGCTAAATTTTCTTTTAAAACTTTAAATTTTATGAACTATGTCGATGACCCAAAAGTTGATGACATGCTAGATTCATTTGCATATTCCTCACTGGGAACAAAATTATCTCCTTAACCTCAGGAAAAATTACCCTCATGTATAGCAAAATTTGGACACTGGAACCGGCTTTTATCAGAATAATAATTGAGATTCCCGTCAATTATCCTTTGATATAGGCTGTAGTGTTTCTGTGTCAAGTCCAAAGTCTTTTTTTATTATTATTATAGAAATGACCTTAAAATCCCAACAAAATTCTTTAAAGAAACAATTGTTGCTCCTTTTTTCATCTAGACTGATATTTTCTTCATATGCCTGCAGTAATCTTATTACAGAAATGATCTTAGAAATATAATATAGATTGTCCTCTTTAGTGTCTTTCTTCTTTGCCTTTCCCAGATAACAATCCATTAATTCTTACATAGACTGTAATGCATTGTTTGAGGCTTGGAATACATACAGTTTATGAAGCTGTCATATGCAGTTTAAATTCATTTTGTTGAATTTAAATAATTTCTGAAATCAGAACCCAAACAACATTAAAATGTATATTTCATCAAAGAACTTACTTTCATAAGATCAAACATTCTTGGGCTCAGCTTATACTACTTGAAGATATTTGAACTTGATGAAATAAGGACACATTTTTTTCAAAGCTTAAAGGGAAGGAAAAGCACAGGTACTTTAATATCTTTAATAATTAGTAGCAAAGAAAAAGCCCTGTTAATGTGATGCTGTGAAATAGATTGAGGTACAAATAAAAATGTTAAGTACAGACAAGCAATTTCATTGGGAATAAAGAAAAACAATGTCTAGTTCCTTGACACTTTAAAAAAAAAAAAAACCCTCTTTTTAAAATCTGGTCTTACTGTAAAGAAAAAAAAAAAGTGAGGCAGAGTGATTTTTCCAAACTGGTGATCTGGCTTCCATTAATTTGGACGTTTGAGTACAAAAATAGAGGCTACATCTCAACATTTAAGATTTAGGATAAACAATTTACTTCATATTTTGTTTTCTTCTAGGGGAAATAACACATCATATTTCAGTCATATGAATTGTATTGTCCCGCATTTAGCAATTTTGTGTTCATATGCTTAATTCTAAATGTATAAATAGTTCCACTAAAAGTCCAAAATTCATGTTCTTGGAGTCAGACTTCTGAGCTATGTAGTTATTTCATTGCAGCAGGAAATCACAAAAGGAATTTCTAGTAAACAAATTTCTAATAAAGTAATTTCTGTAAGTATTTTCATTTCTGTAATGGAGAACCACATGAATTATATTTCTTGTTCCACAAAAATTTATCTTGGATAAGAATTATGAAGAAATGCTACTTAAATAAAATGAAATAATTGTATATTTCTTTAAAAGGTACCAAGTAGCAGAATAGCATGAATAAAAAATGATATAGCGCCTATAGCTCCTGATCACTAAAGTACTTCAGCACAAGTCTCATTGATCTAAATGCTTAACTAACTCCTTAATTTTATTTAATATCTGATTGATCTAAAGGTACAGAACACAATTAAGTTAAATACATATACATAACGGTATAGTTAAATATCTGCCTATTTACTTTATGAAATGAGAATTGTTTTGATTTAAATTTGAATAACTTTAACAGAACCGTTCCCAAAACAAAAGCTCTATTATATACATCACTTGAATAGAGTGTGTTTCCACCTTGATATACATAAAGACAACCTTCCTGATCCCTCAGATATATAAACTTAGCCCCTGACCATGTAGTAAACTCCCTTGAGTCAAGAAGTTTGTTGAATCCAAGTGTTTTCTTCACACATACTCAGATCTGTTTCTGTAGGTAATCTTATCAGGGCTGTGTCCTAAAGATTATTACAATCAGAGGGGAGAGAAGGGGGATGAAGAACAAAAAATTCCTGGCAGCAACAGCATAGCTACTCTTTGGAAATGTAGTGTAATTCAAGAGTAACCCATAGCATGTGTGGGCCAGGAACTGGCATGACAAGGAAAAGCCATCTGCAGCCTGCTCCACTAAATTTCTTATGTGAAGACTCAAACCCTTCCCATCTTTCCATTGAATAACAATCTACTAAATTGTCTGGAAGAAAATTTCATTTATTGTCACTTCACTGAGGACCTTGCTTTGGAAAATATGCACAAAACCCATTATGGTATTATGAGACTCAGCTGCAGTCAACAGACCTAAGTACTTATAAGTCTTATCAATTTATGTTTAACATTACTGAATTTGAGTTATGTCCCTGATGATGTTACTAACGGAGACTGTGAGAACACTGAAAGGAACCTTATTTTAGAAAAGTGATTTAATAAAAAACTTGAGGAACTGAGGGAGGTATATCAGACTGACAAAGGGAATCTGTTCCAGATACAAAACACCGTGTGGTGAAGTTTAAGTGTCATGAAGCAAGTAAGGGGGAAGGATGACCTTATTTGTAGTGACGTGGGATAAGACAGGGATGGGGCAGGTGGGTAGGAGAGTGGCTGATATTTGTGGGACCTTAAAAATGAGGACTACATCAGAAAATGAAGGGAAAAGTTAATAACTGACCTAAGTATAAATTA
This sequence comes from Numenius arquata, assembly GCF_964106895.1. NCBI lineage: Eukaryota > Metazoa > Chordata > Aves > Charadriiformes > Scolopacidae > Numenius > Numenius arquata. The sequence goes on along the minus strand of NC_133577.1, from coordinate 112,433,234 downwards.
AGCATAGTTGCTGTTTCCTTGCAATGCATTGCACTTTTCCAGACCATTTTTATTTTTACCTAAGATAAACCAATGTGACACAAGCATTAAAACAAACAAACAAACAAACAAACAAAACCCCAAAAAGCCACCCCAAACAATCCTTGAAGACTGTTGCTTTTTGACTTTTTGACACTCTTTTCCTCTAAGATAAAAATATCAGAAAAGTTTGACTCTACACTTTTACTGTTTTACTTTGCATTTTTACTGTTACTGGGAAATGAGAACAGAGGTATAAGTTGAATGGAGCTTTGTTCATGTAATAAATATTGTTGATCTTGTAAAAATATTCATCTTCAAAACACATTGTACAAAACTACTATGACTTGTTATAAACTACTTCATATCAAGTGCTAACTAAATAGAATTTATTCTTGATTGTGTACCTCTTCTCTCTGTTTAAGAATTGCTGGTTATATTGCTATCAATGACAGACACCACCCATTGCTATGAATCAAGCCACAATGACACAGCTAAAACACAGTCAATTAATCTTTAATTGAGCTTGAATTAAATTGTTTGGATGTAAAACAGACTAACCAATGGTAGCAGCACGGATCTTTATTTGGAGCTTCTCAATATTCACTAATTGTGTAAGTTCTTTTATTTATCTTCACAAAGTGAAATGATGTAGAAAGATGCAACTAAAAATTTTCATGACAAAGCCCTCTGATAGAGATGCAAGTTTCAAGTAGTTGTGTTGTCACATAGATTGTATCAAGCACAACTTTTTGCCCCATATTGTAGTTTGCTCTGGCAAGCTTTGCCCTTTAATATTGGAGTATTTAATTTTCTGCTTTGTCTGGAAAGGAGTCTTTCTAAAGCATATGAGATTTCTGCTCATGTTGAGTCATCAGGAGTTACAGCTGCATGGGAGACCAGACAATTTCTAGACCTAGCCATCCAAAAAACTCTAAAGAATTAGGTGGAAGGGGCTAGCAGGGGGTTCTGTCATGTACTTTGGACTCTAGTTGTCAATATCTCAATTTAGAACTCTAAATTCACTCTGTGTTCAATGAAGAGAAGGGGGCGCATCCAAAGGTGACTGTGACAACCTCTACATCTGCTTTAAACACCTGAAGTAAGCAGTCTGCCCGATCAATGAAGTGCTGTTTCTCAGGTCACTGATTGAAAATTGACATTATCACCAGATCTGCTTCCCTAATTATTTCCCTGATGTTACTTTTGCTGAATTCTTACAAGGCTATTGTGTATGTATACTTATAAACATATATATAAACAACTATATATATTCCTGATGATGAATTGGCCACACCTCGAGTATTGTGTCCAGTTTTGGGCACCTCAATACAAGAGAGATATCGAGGTGCTGGAGCGAGTGCAGAGGAGGGCAACGAAGCTGGTGAAGGCCCTGGAAAATAAATCATATGAAGAGCGGTTGAGGGAGCTGGGACTGTTTAGTCTGAGGAAGAGGAGACTGAGGGGAGACCTCATCACTCTCTACAACTACTTGAAAGGACACTGTAGAGAGGTTGGTGCTGGTCTCTTCGCACAGGTAACTAATGACAGAACGAGAGGGAATGGCTTCAAGCTCCAGCAGGGTAGGTTTAGACTGAATATTAGGAAAGAATTTTTCACAGAAAGAGTGGTCGGGCATTGGAATATGCTGCCCAGGGAGGTGGTTGAGTCACCATCCCTGGATGTGTTTAAGAGCCATTTAGATGTGGTGTTGGGGGATATGGTATAGGGGAGAACTTTGTAGATTAGGGTAGATGGTTGGACTCGATGATCCCAAAGGTCTCTTCCAACCTAGACAATTCTATGATTCTATGATTCTATAATTAATTTAAAAATCCAAATTTTAAAAAGTCCCATGAGGTACCATAAAAGTCTACTCAATTCAACAAATGGCTTCCAGATTCTTTCACTGTCTTCAGGTCAGACATCAGAACATATCTTAACAATTTCATAACATTCAAATTTTGTATATGATGGCAAGATACTAGTCATGATTATTTAAAAAAAAAACAAACCCCAGAACACTCTCTTCACTCAATTGTATTCTGCAAAGTGGAGGAGCACCCAATTTAATCATTCCCATCATTCTTAGTGAGTTAAGAGAATAAAGGCAATTAAATTTTCTGGTTTGGTTCATATTTGTTCACAAAGATTTCAGGGATTCTGGAGCATGACTGGATTTTTCACAAAGAGCAGCAAATGACATTTTTTCCATAGCATGTTCTTGCTATGAGACATAGCTCTGTCTGTTAAAATTTGTCAAGATTTGCTGCTATAGTAATTTATGATATAACATAGCTCAGAACATGACATGGTGATAAATGTGGAAGCTATGGTGAAACAAGGTATCTATTCGGCTCATTTATCAGAGAATTTATAGGTGGTTTCTTTTGTTTGCAAAGCAACTAACAGAATAATAAATGGTGAACAGCAAAAGTTATTCCACCTTCCTTGAACCTTGCTCAATAAAAAGGCATTGTGTATTCCACAGGCAGTTTCCCACTCCATTCCAAAATAACACTGTATCAGGCAACATGAGATTCTTTAATCTACCATAGCTGTACATTTAACATATATAGGAAAGTATATGGCCCTTGCATGACAGTGAAATTGCCTGTTTTGTCACTTTACCCCATAATTTTTTTTAGCACAGTGCAAAAATATATCAATGGACAGCTCATGGATTGTCTCTGTTAGATGACAGACTACTGTGGACTTTTTAAAATGTTTTATTTATCATCTGTGTTATTACCTTACTGGGACAGGAGCACCTGATTATCACCTGACTCATTTTAGCAACTCACTCAAATGCCTTTTTCTCACCAGGGTACAAATCTTAATATTTTGAATCGTTTACAAAAAAAGAAAAAAAAAAAAGGTATTATCTAACAATCATGCTTCTCTATAATTGGTGTTTACATTTCTAATAGTCTTGGTTAACAGCAACTATTGTTTTGATTTTAGTTCTTAAAATAATAACCAAGCCTTGTAACATTTATCTTTCAAGGGAATAAGGGTTGTGAGATGAGATAATACAATTTTACTGCATTTTTAGAAAGCTATCAAATTGCAGAGCAAATAATGCATTATTAAGAGCCTTTTTAGCTCAAAATCTACGTGACCTGTTATTTCTTCAAGCCTTTCATTATTAAAAGAGATTAAAGGGAGATTTTCACTGAAGATATATGAAATGTTTCCACTGAGAACAGGATAGCTAGCTTTCATATGTCTCAATCAACATTTAGCCATTAACAAGGTCTGACTGCAAAGAGTTAAATGGAAGCCATAAGCTGCCTAGGAAAAAACTATACAGGAAAAAAAAAATCCTGTTAAATTAGACATTGAATCATAATGGCAAAAGAGGAGTTAGAATAGTTATTACCTAATGGACTTGAGTAAGAATACATGAACTACCCATACGAATTCCATTTAGTCTAAATCTTACAAGAATAAAGAATTTAATTCCATTAAAAATGTTACACTGTATAGGAGCCAGTTTGAATTTTCAGTCAGTAACAGATATATAATGGTTTTCAATTTTAATATCATATACACAAGAAAGTCCCTGTATAATCAACAGGATTCACTATGACTATACTTCAATCTTTATATTACTTGGATCAGATTAATTGATTAACTCCACTATGAAGATGAGACATAAAATCGCTAAATGAGTGGGGTGTTGTCTGTTCCCTAACCCTCTGCAACTGGCAAGGATTTTTAGAGATTATTTCCACATAACATAACCAAATTCAGCTTTGTAAGGCAGGATAAAGCAAGCATAGACAGTGATTAATTAGGAACAATTCCATTAGACTCCTTGGTATCTGTTGTGAGGACATTTATGGTTGGATTTTTATTGTTTCTAGGAACTACCACCTCCCACACAGTTGCTAATGCCTAGCACTTCCAAAAATAATACCATTAATGATTCTAGTTGCAAAGTTGCTGGCTCATTTTCTCCTCATTTTTTCAATGCCAATAGTACCTTTGCTTTTTTGGAAGCTGTCTAGTGCTTGTGCTAGTTTTCACTATTTCTTATAACATACAGAACTGAACAGAAAAGAAACCAGTAAGGTGATCAGAACATGTTTTCCACTTTTTCCATATTAATGGAAATTTCCATGGTTAATTTATAGATACTCATTGTTCACCATGTCATATACACCTAAATATAAGTTCAAAAAAGAAATTCATGTTGGAAAAAAACATCAAGCAGTTCAAGTAGTCCCTAAGTCACAACTGGTCAGAAATTGATTATACCATTCTGCATGTCCTATTATTATTTATTTTTCTGCATAACTGTTTTTGTGTTACTACTGTATATTTTTAAAAATATGCTTTTGCTCAGCCCCTGGTCTTAGAACTGATGTATACTGAGAAATTTTCTGCCATATACCTTAGAAATTTACATAAGGAACAGGATGGGATAAAACAGCCTTTTTCCACAAAAGGACTGGTTGGGCACCTCCATTTTCTCTGTCACATTTCAGACAGCAATTAGTCCTCAGGAAGGAATCACCTTTAACAACCTTTTCCTCCTCCAAAATTCAAAGGTGCTTCTTATCTTTCCAGCTCTGTCTCCAGAATGGTACAGCTTAAGAGTGTGATTTTTCTTGGTTAAAAAATCCACAATACTTTAGATATTCGAGTGCTCAGTTCCCTGTCACACCTGCATTTATCTGCCATATTCCAAAATAAGTAGTTTAGCAAATTAACTCCAAGTAGGTCTGGAGATGGGATGACCATCTGAAGCAGAGCTTTAGAAGGTCCAGGCAGTGATATCCTCTATGACACAGTCTGCTAAAGCTGTCTTCACTATGGACATCAGTACATGGCTAACCATTGTCATGGTTTCAGCTGGGATACAGATATCTTTCTTACTAGCAGCTGCTACAGTGCTATGTTTTGGATTTGGGATGAAAACAGTGTTGGTAAAGCACTGATGTCTTTGGTTGTTGCTAAGCAGTCAAGGCTTTTTCTGATCCTTGTACCACAAGTACACAGCAAGTGCACACCAGCAAGTGCACAAAAGGTTAGGAGGAGACACAGCTGGGACCACAGGGATATTCCATGCCATATGACATCATGCTCAGTATATAGAGCTGGGGGAAGAAGGAGAGGAGAGGACATTTGGAGTGACGGAATTTTGTCTTCCCAAGTAACCGTTACATGTGATGGAGCACTGTTTTCCTGGAGATGGCTAAGCACCTGTCTGCTGGTGGGAAGCTGTGAATGAATTCCTTGTTTTGCTTTGCTTGCATGCGTGGCTTTTACTCTACCTATTAAACTGTCTTTACCTCAACCCATTAATTTTTCCTCACTTTTACTTTTCCGATTCTCTCCCCATCTCAACTGATAGGAGTGAACAAGCAGCTCCAGGGTCCTAGTTGCTGGCTGGGGTTAAGCCATGACATACACCCTGATATAAATGTTGAGTAGCGTAATACAAAATTGATTTACAGTTACCCTCATACATCCTTTTGTCTTATGTTATTGCTTGTGAGTAGGACTGAGAAAAAAAATTATTCTGAGTTTGGTTTCTATGCTCTTGTTTAGAAGACATTGAGTTATGCAGTCTGCAAAGAAACGTTGACAGGATTTAGGCAACAAATCAGAACCAATAAATAGAGAATAATGAGCAGTCAGAGTTGTTTTTGAAGCAAACCTTTTAGAAATTATAATCAGTAGGGAAACTAAAAAAAAAAAGTCTTCATTTTCTGGCTAAGCAACTTGCAATAGATTATTCATCATTATATCAGTCCCTAACTATAGTGGGAACCTATGCCCACTTGAAAATTATAGTGGGAAAATTATTCTGAGTTAAGATATTCCTTTCATTCCTGTAAGCATTCTTCTTCTTTGCTTTACTAAAATAGATGCAGAGCAATTTACTGTCATTTAAATTCCCAAAAGGCTACCTTGCAGATAGTATACCTGCTCAAAATCATCACAAAGCGACATTGAGCCAGGATGATTTTGATTGTGTCAGACAAGCTGTAGTGATTAGCAATCCTGTGCTATCCTGATGGTCAGGTACTTGGTATTAGTTACTCATTTTTTCATCACATTCTGTCTAAATTATAGCAATCCAATAGAACTAATCATGGAGCTGGCAACCTCTAGAAAACTTCATCTACAACCTGTCTCCTCAACAGAGACTGCAACAGGCACAACAAACCCGTTCTCTATTTTTCACGTTCAAAAAGGATATTGAGTCCCACTAAAAATCTATATTCTTACCTTCAATGGTATATTCTCATACTTTCAAAAAAAAAATCATCTGACTCCTCAGGATTCAACTTTTGGCTGATAAACTTGCAATTTCATTTAAAAAAAACCTTTTTGTTGGAGATATACAATTCGTTCTTTGGGAGACATGACTTCACTGTGAAATGCAAATAGAGGTGAGTTGATTACACCTTTATTTATTTGAAATAGAATAACCTATTTGTATAGGCAAACTTCAAAGTTAAACAACTTTGAGGAATGCAGATTCAGTGACAGAACAGATGATCTGTAAGCATCTATTCAGCTTGCATACTTCAGCTTGCAGCAATTTAATTTCATTCACATGTTGTCAAACCCAGACTGCTAGGCTTATGGGGTAGACATTATAAGCTCTGATATAATCATGCACAAATATACGTGGACCGCTTCTGAATTTGAACAGTAAGATCATATTGTATTTAATCAATGTATTTTCTCCCACACAGATGCCAATTTTGCATTTATTTGGAAATATAAACAATTATCTTATCACCTTCCTTTCTTTAGCTCTCTTTATTGTATTCTGCAGTGTATGCACTTTAAAAAGGCCTAAATAAAACTCTGGACTAATAAGATACCTCACACAAAGTTCTGGAGATGTTCTGGACACTCTGAAACAGAAAGTGAAGAAGTAACAAGTACTAGCTACATCACTCAACGAACTGCCAGATTGTTCTCATACACTTGATAGCAAAGTTAGCATTAAAAAAAAAAAAAAAAAAGTGAGTGTATAACAAAACATGAGGATTTAACTGCCTGGTAGACCTCCCTTCTGAGTTGTCCAATCTTATTTTTGGTAACTATTCATATTTTTACAAAGTCTTCTCACCGCTGAGATTTTGGTCAAGATGAGCTCATTGAGCAATGAGCTTTAAAACCTCCAAAATGCATGGAATGCATTCAACAGTTATATATATATATAAAAAAATTAAAATAAAATAAAAAAAAAAGAAAAAAGCTTATTCTGAAGCATGAAAGATCATTGCTTTCAGTAATTAAGGGAAGATTCCTCCAGGACAGAATTGTCTGCTATTGTTTTTAATAATTAGAATTTTGTTAAGAGAGTACTAGGCTCCAATTTACCGCAGATACTATTCTGCTTGAGCATAAACAAACATCTTTAACTTGCATTTTAATTATGCTTTTCCTCATGCAAATCCTGTTTCTTTTGAGTGACATTTCTCTACTATTGAGAGTTATCTATGCCAGCTCTATTGTTTCTATTGGGATTAACACCTTTTAAATAAAATTGTTTCATTCACATACTGCAGGATAAAAACACATACCATGCCTGCTTCCCCGAGTCCAGGACCAATGGTCACTTTTAGCAGCTTACTTGCTTTTCTCTTAAGCCAGTTTAACAGAAATATTTGTTGTCTCTTTGAATAAGGTTATGATGTTGTATTTTAGTGAAATCATTAGAGAATTTGTGAGCTACTGATCCAAGATTTATTAATTTCATCTTGTCAATTCTCTACTGTTTTTCAGCCACTGGCAATGCATAGACTCTTACAGGGAAGAGGGGGTGTTGAGTTTTCACCTGTAGGACTAGGACATACCTCAGAAGGTTGCCTAGTTCGTCTCCTGTCTCAAGGCAGGAGTCACTGTTACTAAATCATTACTCTGAGTTTTTCTTATAATGTCTTACAGAATAATAGAGACCCATAGCTGTGCGGGCAATCTGTTCCAGCACTTCATTATCTTTAATAGCATTAGAAGTCTTACCCACTGTCTAACATAAATCTGTCTTATTGCAATTTAAGGTCAGTGCTACTTGCCCTGTCTTTCACACAGATGGAAAATAGAGAATGTCTTTCCTCTCTGTGGTAGTGTTTATGTGTTTGAAAACTGCCATCATGTTCAATTTTCCTTTCTCTCCCTGTCTCTTCAGACTAAATATCCTTATTCTTTCATGTTTCCTGGACTTTTAATCATTCATGTTATTTTTCTTGCAGACTATCATCTGTTATTCTACATCTTTAATTAAGAACACATAGAGCAGGAAACTGTTTGAACTGAAACTTTGCCAGTAACTAATGAAGAAGAAATACTTCTTGTCTTGCAGGTGCTTCTACCTTTTTTTTTTTTTTTTTAATCAAACAAAAATACTGTCCTGTTCAGCTTCTAATCAAATTTGACCCTGGAATAATTTTATACACCACTTTTCATGCTGGTTTTCAAATGTATGGGTGAATCTGGAGAGGTGGAAAGACCAGTGGGGTATTCAAAAGCTCTTAACCTGATTAGGATGTCCAAATGCTACTGAATACATCAAATCACTTTTAAAATCCTGGTGAGGATCAGGTATTTGCACGTCTTTCAATGCCTAAAGATATAGTAGATAACTGGTCATGTTTTCTGAAGTCACTAAGAAGGCAATGTTGATGCAGATCCTCGAATTTCTTTCAGGATCTGGACACAGCTGGCTAATTCTCACCAGTGCCTGCATAAAATAAATATCTAATACCAGAAACTATCTGCATCTTTTTCTGTCAAAATACCAACAAAAAGCCATCTTAGTCTATAATCTGTAAACTTTCCAATTTACTCAGCTCTTGATTCTGAAAATATCCATACCACTACCAACATTTGCTCCAGTAAGTAATCTTAGTGAAGAAAATAGAGACACAATGCTAAATACAGCTTTTGCAGGGAGCCAGTTTCAGGCCACACTCCAGCATGTGACTCCTTCAGGAGCTGCAGTAAAGGAAAGGGAACATTATTCTCTTACTCCATCTTTTAAAATACATGCAACCAGGAAGTAAAATTGACACAAATAGAGAGGTCAGAAAAAAATGCACTCCATTTTTTTCAGCCCCTTAGAATCAAGACAGACATCATTTTAATCACGAACACTGAAATAAAATAGTTCAGCTGTCAGAAGAGAGAATGAGTTAATGACTTCACTGACAAATCATCAAAACCCACACACTATCAATCCATGTTCATGGATGTTGAGAAGCACAGGATCCATAAAAAGCTTTGGTTTTACCTGTAGTATTTGTAATCAAAGTCTTACATGTATCATGTAACTGAAGCATGATAATGTAAATCAGATCTCTGACCAAGTCAGAAAACTTTTCTAGGTCCTTAGGATTTTCTAGGGAAGCTATAAAAACATTCAAAACTGTCCACAGAGACACAGAGTAGATGATTTTTAGAAATATGTTCAGAATTTCTTTCTAAATTTATTTAAAATGTCTGTAAAATGAAGGAAAAAACACATACACAAGTGCCGGAAAGATTGAATAACTGTTTGGAAAGTAATTCATAACCTCAGATTGAAAGTCTTATATGTGTCTTAATTATCATGGTAAAACATTAAAATATGTTTCACTTAAACTCCAAAGTAGCCATGGTTGGATGAGAACGAAACCCTAAACAATAAAAACTGAAATCATCAATACTTTCTTAGGATAACTACCACAATTTAAAATGTTCATATTTAATGTCTTTAAATTGCTGATCTGTTACAGGTTGGAGAAAATTTATTTTCATTTCATAATATGGCATTCATTAAATTCAACCACACCAACTACCTTAGTTAAAAATGTATGAAATAATAACTTTTCTATCTCTAGCATTATTGACAGCATAAAATTGCCATAGCTTTCTAAAGACCTAAAAAGAAGGTGGCATATATAGTGATGAATGGGAAGGAATTCTAAACTGTGTTATTGGCTGCCAGAAACTACATGTATACTCTTAAAAAGGAGAGAAAGGTTTAAAAGCCTTGTCAACTGGTTAAGGTCACTAGAAATTAAGGTAAACAAGGAGTCATGCTAAGTAAAACAAGAAAATGGGCCAGAAGTTGCCTGCCTCCAAGATAATCTTTCTAAGATCCCAATATAATCAGGAACATCTCTAAAAATTTAGCATTTCTTTTGATTGAAGAATATACAATTTTAGAAAATGATTCAAGCTATTTCACCAAAGATTTCTACATGTTTTACCACTGTGATAATTTCATGACTCCTCTGAGACTGCTTTTCTAACTTGCTGTGCTTGCTGTACTTTATAACCTTTGGTAGTTATAGAGAATTTGCGAAACAGAAAGCCCTCCTTTGAAACAATAAAACACTCCCTTCTCCTCCTTGTCTCTGTTATTCCCCTTCCTGCTTTCCCCAAACTATATAATTCAAAAAGTTTCTCATAGACAAATCAATTTATCTGACAGTGTGATCCTCTCCAGTGCATTTCTTGAGATCATCCAAATAATGGAAAAGATGTCTCATCCCTACCACTATCTCACCAAAACTTTCAACTGGAAGAATATAGATGGTGTGAGATTAAACTAGGCTGTTGAGAGATAGCTTCTTCTACCCCTATCCAGTTTATAAAATCCAATGACAAATTGACCACTGATGGCCTCCATGTTAACTCTTTGAAGTCTCTCTATTCTAGGAAGGTGGAAAACATATATTCACATCCTTACCAATAGAATACAATATAAAGCATATACCAACATTCACATAAATCTTTCACACCTTTCTGTCAAAGTAATACCCTGCCTTCTGCATCACAGTCCCTGAGCTACCATCTACCAGCCCTTAGTGAAATGTGCAAAAAGCTGAGAGATTGAAATTCCTGTTTTCTCTTGGGAGTCTCTGCTGAGCTTAAGCAGCTCCTGTACTGATACCTCGTACTTTCCGTCAGAAGAAGAAATTATGGTTTTGCTTCTTTCTGCTGCTGATTTTTTTTTCCCAAAGAAGGTTGAAACAGGGAAACCTATTAAAGTTATGGAAAGAAGAACTGGCAAATAAGCCCATGATGACAAAATTATCCCATGGGAAGAAAACAGAGCCACTAGAGTTTGTACCTTTATTGTTCTTCTCCAGTTTGAAATCACTGGCATAATATTTAAATCTATTTAAAAAAAACAATCCTATTAATGCAATAAAATATTGTTTTCTAAAGCTGTCTAAACAGTTATCAACTTATAGATACCAATTTTTATTGCCAGACTTGTAGGCTTAGCTGACATGATTAATTTATGGCCAAAAAAGAGTAAACAAAATACCCAGGTTTTCCTGACTCATTGAGTGTTGTGGAAATTGCAAACACATTATTTTTTTTGAAAATGTTGTAGTTTATGTGTATTTATTTGAAATGTTCTTGTTGGGTTTCTTGTAGAAGTTTTGTCACTTTGGGTTTCTTTCTTCCCAGTACCTGTGTTACTTCTCTAGCTTATTATGAAATTATCTTTTTACACATTTCTAACTGTTCATTTGAAATGTCCCATTCACTCTCACCCATTAGATCAAATTTATGATGCTTAATTTTGCAGATGTGATTCTTTCGAAGGAAGTAACAAGCTACAACTAAATGTTTCTTCAAAGCGAAAAACTAAAATTTAAAGAGTCACAGCACTACTTTATGATTTGCCATAAAAGCTTCTATTAAAGTTCAAAGATCTGCTACTGCAGAATCTATCTATATAAAAAGATTTTTTTAGATGTATTTTTAATTTGGTAATAATACAATCTTTTTACTGTCTACCTAATACCATTACTATTCTTAAAAGAATACCCCTTCAAGGAAGTTTAATTTTACATGAAAGGGCAAACACCATATGAAAATGGTGTTAAAAACAGGTGAAGCACGTTTTTAACTGGTAAGGCTTTGGGAAGGTTGGTCTCCCACAATTTACTTAATAATTCCTGACAGCTTTGGAAGTATCACTTCACTGATATTGTCCAATCTCAGACATTTATTCACATAAGACAAAGTTCAGGACTATGGATGCTCAAAGAATATGACTGAAACTGAGCACATCAGTACATTTGTTTGTAATTGAATCCCTAATATTCAGGTTGCATGAAGTTCAGTAACATCTTGGGATCTCCTCCAATGTAGCTAAAGTGGGGAAAAAAAAGTGGGACTTTAATAACACAATGTAATCTGGTAGATTTCAGTTGCTTTTGTGTCCATGCATCTTTCTATATCTATGGATATTGTAAAAGTACTTTGCAAGGTATACAGAGCTCTATTCATTGTGAACTACTGGGACAGAACCATGGACAGACAATGTCAGAACTCTCCTGACCTCTTCTTAGGCAATCAAAGATATTACCTCAGCCACTGCAAAGAGAAAACATTAGCCTTATCAAACCAAAATCCATTTTATCATCTCAAGTGATAGCCTGCTTACTTCAGAAAAGAGTCTTGAAAGTGGAAAGAGAGAAGTGAGAAAGCACAAATTCACAGAATAATGCAACACCAGGGACATTAGAAGACATCAAAAGAGAGGTAATTTTCTTGAATTAAAAGGAAAACACAAATTTTGAAAGAGTCTCATTGAAAGGTATGAATTAATTAAATTAACACCTTTTACTCTTTTTATCTCTTCTATACTTTTTCTGAGACCTTTTTTCTCTTTCTGACTGCTGGTTCAACTGTAACACATGTATCTTGTATTTCTGCTACATTTCCTGTTTGCAAAAGGGAGAACCAATATAAAATCCACAACAGCAAGAGGTGACACGCAAGCAGCTGAAACCACACTACTCTGATGAAGTAAAATCCATTTTATGCATATCTCTCAAAGGAAAAGAAGATTCAGTGTCACTGGATTGTTAATATAAATCAGGAAATAGAATAACTAGTGAAATCAGTGGAAGTTGGGGAGCTTTTATCACCTCACAATCTGATGTATTCTTTGCACCACAGTGCAGCCACCATCACTGTGTAAGGATGACATAAGGTTGACAGTATGCTTATAGTTCATCTTGTTTGAGTCTATCAGTTATTAAAATCAAAGAAAGATGAAGAGTAAGAGATTGACAATTTACAGGATTTGATAATGAGAAGGAATACTGACAGGTAAGAAATGGCTGCAAGAAAAAAAAAAAAAAACACAACAAATTATTCCACTTTAAATTGCACCGCTTATTTTTGAGGCTGCCACAAGACTGTTAGAAAGGATTATAAACTGAAGTTACAGCCCATTGGATTTGGCTGTCATCAAGTACGATCCTTGTAGCCAAATATACTATCATGCTCCTCATCACTCAGTTGTCTCCGAATTACACATTATACTTTTCATGCCTTTAACTATCCTCCCTGAACTGCTGTAAAATGAACCTGCAGTGATCGTACAGAATACGGTAGTGACTGGTACATTAGGTTGCTCTGTGGGTATTAACTGTGACAGACAGGTAGGATTTGTTCTAATGTACTCCTATGAAGGGACTATTCAATATGTAACAGTGATCTGGAAGATTTTGCTGTTTCTTTACTTGTAGGAGACAAAATCCACATCATAATTCAGGGGCAAGATTCTACATATTACTAGAATTTGTTCAAGAGATGTTAAAGTTTCAATAAAACATTAATGCAATATTCCCACCTTCCCCCAACATTTCAGGAACAAGTGTATTTAAAGGATAACATGTAAATACCAACTGTGTACATTTTTCCCCAGAATAACTGATGTAATTTTCAGGCAAACAAAAATATGATAGTCTACATGTCTTTGAAATGTAAAGAAGATTTTCCTTTCAATGCCTCAAATTCTGGGTAATTTTTTGCTCAGACAGTAACTGTCATGCCAATGAAAAAAAGGCTTCTAAATGTGTCCTTGAAACCCTTAAACAAAATTATTTTTCTTTGTGGAAGACTAAGAAAACTAGAGAGTACAATAGAATTCAATAAAACAACCGTGATCATTATGTCAGAAAGAAGTTTGCTTTGACTGGTCCTGAGCTACTGAAGTGATGGATGCATGAGAAGCACAAAGGTAATTGATAGCTGGTGTTGTGGGATGCTGCTCTTCAAACTGAGCAGAAAGCTCATTTAACATCTATTCAATCACAAAAAGTTGTAGAGCCTCTGAGGTGTAAAAAATATGCTGATTTACACATTCTATTGTGTATTTGCATCACCGTCCTGCAAGCAGAGAGGATCCCCATACTGCTACCTGCTTCCTGCTGCCAAAACAGCAGCTCAGTGCTATCAGCAGCGTTTCAATGAATGAAAGAAGGAATAGCACCTCCTCTTTTGTGGATCTGTTAGATTTTCTGTTTCATTTTGATTGTCTCTTTTCAGGTTGTTGTGGAATATGTGGATTTAGGCAACTAATTGTGTGCGTAGTGATGGAAACAGGAGGCTTACAGATAGCAGGTTCATTTTGTGAATTTTACTGGGACCAAAATGTTGAACATAAGTAACTAGGCACTTAAGCTAAGTGTTATACTCTCCACCTCTCCCACCCCGGGGAATCTAGCCATAATTCTAACATATCAACTAAGACTTTTTTCTTAGAATTTTCAGTAGGAAAATTTATTATTCTCCATTATCTTGAAACCAATACAGTAATTTATGTTTCTGCAAATAAATACAAAATACAACCTTTTGGTTGCTCAAGAACATATCACAATAAAATAGATGCAATAATAAAAGTAGTAAAATATCCTTATTTTCATTGGAAGCTTAAGTGTCATTAAACTAAAGTACATCAGCACTTAACATGTATTTGGGTAAATATTTTTTGAATCAAAGCCCAATATTTTATCTAGAGAACATTTTAAACACTGGAGATTCTTCTCACTTCTTTTAGTGGGCTGTGGATAACATCCAAAATAACTAAACATGATGACAGTTCTATAACATAGGTGCTTAGTTAAGTTATAAACCCATTGAACGTGGTTTTTGTTATCTTGTTTCTCTTTCTGAGATCTCCTACTTCAGATTTCTTAAAATATGACCTTACAAAAGAAACTGAAAAAAGGTTTTGTGGGAACACTGTGCTGGCTGATCAATTACATTTTTAATATCTTAAATGCTGTAGTATTACAATATACAGTGTTGCAATTAAACTTGTATTGTAAAAAATGTCATCCGTTTATGTTTAAAGTGATATGGCTACCATGATTATGAAGAATTTATTTTTGATTGCCATAAGGTAAAGCTTTGTGTTTTAACATACAAAAAAGTGAAACATCAGTGACTTTCAATACGTTTTTGAAATGACAATAGGACTTTTATTTTACTTTAGGTTGTGATTATCTCTTTGCATGCTAAAGAGCCTGATTATTTTGGAGAAAAAGAAAAAAAAGTCACTTTTAGAAAGCTTTGTAATAAACTCTGAGACAGTTTGTTGAATTAAATATAATAAAGTAACAGTAAATAAGTATTGACCCAATAATTTCCAATTACAGCATACATGAAGAAAAGTTAATATTCTTTAAAAAGTTGTAATGAAGACATTTTGTTGTTTTTTTAAAATAATTATAACTCTTAATTTTGTTATCAATCTGATACCCTAACAAATAAGAAGGTCTTATATCTAATGTAAATCATAAACCTTTTCAGTGTATAAATGCTGTTATTCCCATATGATACCATATAAAATTCTAGGTTGTGTATATGAGCTTATACGATGGAAAATAGTTGTGCTAAGCTAGATTTTAAATGATGTGTTAAAACTCAAGGATTCATGACAGAATGATTTTGTTTCCTAGTGCCATTGTAAAATGTCCATTCCTAAGCCAGAAGCGTCAATGAATATTACGTTTTCAGAGCGGGGTGGGTATTTCTGACATTTTGTCAAGGTGTCATTAAAGTCCACTTTGACAGAGGACTCTGATGTCACCTGAGTGTCAGCATCACAGAGTTGTGGGAATCTGGGATGATGGCAAACTCCCTGGTACATAATTGCACCACTTTATTATCAGCACGCTAACTGGCTTTACTCTGGCTCAACTCTGGCTCAACTCTGGCTCAGACGCAATGCTCCTGGACAATGCCTAAGCATGGTGACAGAATTCAGAGAGGACAGGAGCCAATTCCCATGGGCAGCTCAGAAATGGCCATCCATCTCTGGAGTTAGGCAAGTTTGGCGATCATGATTGATTGACAAGTTGGTCTCAGGACCAGAGAGTGCACTCTGACCATTTTTACTGATCTGCAAAAAAGAGTTTTGAAATGTGAGGACATAGGAATCCATAATTTTTTTTAAAGAAATATTAACTGGTATTTTTATGGAGACTTTCAAGTGCTTAAGAAGGTACTATGGAAACTTCTAGACAAATTATACACTACATTAATCTTCACTAGATAATATTGAGGTTAAGATTATAAAAAAAATACGTGATTTAGTTCTTGTCAAGGTTAATTGCATGAAAGAATAACTTTGCTTATGGAAACTGGGGGATAAAAAGTAATAATATTGAAAATATTTGAAATCAGAAATCTTTCCCCTGTTAAAAATCTTGCAATTTTGTACCTTATTTTCAAGAATACAACTTTGAGTGTCTTTTCCCCTCATTTGTTATATTACCAGTGTCTTTTTTCTTCTTCTTCTTCCTACATATCACAGTGAAGAAAAGTATTTCCTTTCTAGTATAATTTGATTTTTAAAATTACTAGAGAAATTGAATGCCATTCTTACAAATATATTAAACAAACAAACAAACATATAGCTTTCTCCTCTTGCTATTCACACATTTACTATATTGTACGGAACAATATAAGTTAGAATATCATTAATTAAGCAAATGTTTTCTGCTCTTCCCTTCCAGCAAACTGCTCATTGTTCCATATATTGCTTTGATGTTTTAAAGGTGTCATCATTTAATATTTATAACCTGAAAGCTCAATAATCTTTGTTAACTTCAGTACAACAGGAAACCAGCAGATTCTTATCTGAAATCTCTGATGTCTGCAACACTAATCTGAATATAGAATAACTTTCCAGATCCGCTCTGTGCTCTGATGTTTTCTTAGTGCTTGAACAGTAATAAACTGAACAGCAGCTTTTGAAACAACTTTTTCATGTATATGTATTTCCAAAATATGATGACATCCATGACCTTGCAGTCCTGTAACTCGGCATTTATTTGCAGACCAAAGGCATTGCTGATTAACCTCTCAGATCACAAAGCCCCAGGAGAAAATTGGTTGGAATTTCTTTATATATTTTCATGGAGGTATACCACAAGACAGCATACCTTGTGAGTCAGGTCCCATCATGAACTGCTTTCAAAACAACTTGTACTGAAAATATTATGCCTAGAGCTGATTATTAAATCTGATGTTCATACATCTGCCCTCAAGTGTAATGAATTTTTTTGTGACTCTCACGATGTCTGATGTTTTTTCCTGAAAGCCAAAGATCAGTAAATGCATACCAGCTTTCCTCAGAAAAGTAAAGTCTGAGCATTCATCATTTCAGAAGAAAGATAGAAGACCTGGTTTTAGTCCAATGTTTTAAAAATTTGAAGGCCAATTGACACAGAGCTAATGTTACAATATGTTCTTGTTGAAGCCAGTGTGTTTTGAGCATTAAGCATAAGATCACAAAACAGAAAATCTTTGAGTACTACAGTTTATCAAATCATTATTCTGAGTGCAACCCCTTGGTCGTCTCCCAACTGCAAATTAAAATATGTTGATATAAAGCCATCCTCATGGTTATCTTGTATTATGATAAGGATTTTGGATTATTCATGCTATGTTAATTTTCTTCATAATTGGGAAAATGGGATGGGAAGCTAAGAACGATTTACTTGCGGTAATTCATGGGCCTACTGCAACCAGACCACTTTGGACTTTGTGTTCTTGTTCCTGTTTGTTAGTGAATTAATTTTTTATTTCATTATAGAAGAGATATGAAAAAAACCCACCTTTAACTGTTACAGAGCTTGTACAGTCTTTTCTGTAAATTAAATATTTCAGTGCTGTACTCTTTCCTGTCAGAAAAGCCTGTAGACAATTTCTAGCATTTAATAGTTCTAACAGACGCAATTTAAATTAATTGATTTTACTGCAGTAAAAACTGCCACTGTTTACTGCATTAACAAATGCATAACGGAGGCTCTTTAGAAAAGTTTACTATGTCTAGATATATATTTGTATTTGTTGTGGGTTATATATATTTGTGGGACTACAAATACACTAAATATTTCAAAAATATGTATAAACTTGCTTTTAATCACATACTGTGCTTTAATTACATGGAAAATACATTGGAAGAGAAAGAATGGTTATGCCTGTCTCATTTTGTTTGCAGTACTGTAGTTTCTTCACAAATTCTATTTTCGCTTTCTAATGTGTCTTCTTTCCTTTTCTGTAGTTTCATTTTTTGTAGTTGTGCAATGAAATACAAATCAGTCTGTTTTCCACTTGTTTTTCATCATGATTACTGCTTTCATTTATCTTCATAGAAGCTTATTTCTTAGTATATAGACTTCACTCCTTCACTCCTTTGTCTATTTAAAAGTCATTAAATATTCAGATATCAGATTGTGAGGAAAGTCTACACTATGTAAGTTCCTGTGTTCATTCTTACCGCTGCACCCTCAAGAAGATTAAGCAATGCATCTAGGTACCTCTCATATATAATCTATGCTCTCGTTTTCTTCACGGAGAGAGGAACTGTGTATGTTTTCTTCTGATTCAGAACTCACTGTGGGATGTTTATATTAGAGAATTTTTTGGTAGAGCACTACTTGCTCGTTCCTCTAGGCCAATCATCAGATGCAATCCTTCAAGAATAATGACCACTAAGAACACCCCTCTCTTCTCAGGCTATTCTCTTTGTCTTTTGTTGCTCTCATACTCATACAGCTGTGTATCAAAGAGAAATATTAGCTTAATGTACAAATACAGGACACTGATTAATTTATTTTCAGTAAAACAGAATGAATATTTGGTTTCTAGCAAATGCATTACAATGTTTCATCCTGATCAAAAATTAGCAAAACAAGGTAAGACTTTGCTTACATACGTAAATGCTTATACAGGCTCACTTCACAGGACGTTTCCAAATTCACCTTTTTGTACCACTCCAAAAAAAACCCCAAACAAAATCTGTTCGTATAAAAAGATATTTGACAATATTCTGCTATAAGAATAAAACATAATTAGAATAAAAAATTAAGTAGAAATCCAATTACTTTGTACTTCTGCCTAGGACTGCAACATTTCTCTGTGATTACAGAGCTGAGAAGGTAAGTCACCTTACCTTGATTTCTTTTCAGTGTAATCTACATTTTATTGTATTTCATACTTACTCCATGAAAACCAGTTACAGCACAGAACAGACAGAACAGTTTGCACAGGATTTTCTGGGCTCTGCTTTGAGATTTTCTAAACTTCTGTGGACTTTATCTGAGGCTCTTGAGAGGCTCCCAGAAACCCTCTGAGGAACCTGAAGGTACCACTGCTCCCAGGTAAGGATATCTGCAGGAACCTTGACTTCCGTCAACTTTTGTAGCAAGGTCTAGCAATATCTAACAAGCTGCCAGCTGTCCTTGATCACAGAGGGCTTGAAGCTTTTGTCTCAGCTGACCCTTGATTAGGGAGGGTCAGGCACCTGTAGCATTGCTAACAAATGTAGTGAGCAGTTTGTACATCAATTTGGGGGAAAAAAAAGAAAAAAAAAAAAAGACAGAGGGGTTGGCAGATCTGCTCAGGTTGGTATATGCAACCTCATCTATGGCAGCAATGTACAGGGCACAGTCCCCAGTAACTGTTAGAATACCTCTCCCTGCACTTTTGAGGCCTTTGACCCATACAGTGGTTTAGAAAGAAGGAGCAACTCTGCAAGACTGAAGTTGTAAAGCAACGCTGTCAAATGAAGCATCTATACTGGTTGAGCACAAGAAGAAGCTGCCAGTGATGGTAGTGGGAGACTTACTGCTGCAGAGGATGGAGGTCCCTGTCTGCTGACCTGACTTGTCATCTAGGGAGGTTTGACACTTTTCAGAGAGAATCAGTGGAAGGGAGAAAATGATCAACAATCAAGTAAGGCAGCAGTGGACAGGGGTTACATGAACAGAAAGGTTCTCAAAATTGACAAAGCAGGGATGAAGTGGGGTTACCCCAAGAATATGCATGTAAATCTTGGTTCCAGACCAAGAACATTCTTGTTGATCAGTAATTCTTTTACTGGTCTTAATCAACTGAACATAATTATTTCAAACATTTGTTGTATGTACCTTTGTCACTTGAAGAGCCTGTACATAGCTTAGCCTGTTTTCTCATGACAAGGTGTCACTATTTTCTACTTTTTTCATAAGCTTATCTTACATCTCAGGTCATGTGAGTAGTTTATTTTTGTGTGATGATTAAAAATTTGCAAAAATCACCCTTACTACCATTGATAACTTTAAAAAGTTATCTAGAAAAACTCTCTCTTTTTCAGGCAGAAATCTGCAGTCATTTGTTCTGTGAGGCCCTCAGAAATTACCTGGCAGTTTGGCCCACTGACTTTCTTGGTATACCCAAAAATACACCTATTTTCCCAGGTATTTGTAAAAAACTAGGATTAAATGCTATGATAAGTTTTTGTATTTTAATATTATTACTTACTTATTTCTGATGAAGACTCACATTTGATTAGAATTAGACTAGTTGGGCAGCACAACTGTATTAGCTGGAATGCAGTTTCCACTGCATTCCTAGAGATTGCGGTAGATTATAATAACAGTAACAACAATGGTAGTAGTAGTAGCGGTTGTAGTAGTAGTAGTAGTATAGTAGTAGTAATACTAATAATAATTAAAAAAATAATAATAGCAATAATAATAGCAATAATAATAAATCAATGCTAACAGTTCCATTTTACCCCTTTATGAAAACATAGGAAACACATCCATAGAGTCATCACAACTATAATAGAAATAAAAATATAATGCAAGATCTTTAGTCACCTAGTAAAAACCCATCAGACTTGAATCTTTTGCTCATATGTATGTTCAGTGGCTACACTTGCTATTGGGAAACAGAAAACATAATTTCATATCAAGCCAGGGAAATAAAATTTCCCCTTATAAAAGATACATTTATTCAATACGTACAGGACAACAGCTATTCAGCTTTTATTTAGCCAAGTTTCAGAATAAACTTTTTTTCCAGCAAAATGTTTAAAAGTGTTCCCTTGGAAAAACTAGGAGAAAGTTCAAAAGCATGGCTAGCTTTGAGTTCTGAAGCATAATTCATTTTCTTCACAATTATACTCCATAGTGAAAGATTCATACTTGAAATTTGGCTGTTTTCTTTTACTAGTATACAACTAGTATACATTACATCAAAGTGAGGGATCTGTTGTGATATGAATCCAAAGACAACAGGGCCAATATTGCCTCTAAGTAGAGGGAAGAAGGAGACAATGTCAGGTAAAGGTAAAGGAGTATGTTCAACTTTAGCAAATCCAAGGACCGAAAGGTCTGAACCCTGGATAAAGTTAGGTCGAAAATCCATCTCTCTCTTCTTTGATATGTCCTTAATAATCACCTGTGCTCTATTTGAGCATCATCCTTTGTTTCATCCTTTTGTTTCACAGTAAGCAGGCAGTGGAATCCATCAGTCAAGCCCTTCTACTACAGTAGAATTTTTTACTGTAATCTACAGTAATTTTTTACTAAAAAACACTTTCAGTGTAGAAATCACCCTGAAGAAATCTGGGTTTTATCTAAAAGCAAAACTGTAAAAATTCTTCTGAGTTCTTTTGTGACTGTATACAGGGGGAAAATATGGATGTGGCTTCAGTTGATTTGAGGCTTTGTTTATTAAAACATTGTCTAATATTGGATCTTTATTTTTCTACTTGTGTCACAAGTAAGAAAACTTCAAGGATTAAACTTTTTGGAATAGTCAGTTAGTAACATGAACAGTAAGTGTTCACCACACGTCAGCATAAGTATGTGTTTTACTGCAAATTCAGTGAATGCTGTCTTTAAGGATGGATTTTCAGATACCGTGACAAAGCTAATTCCATCTAACAGGGCTTCGAGTTTCCTGGGAACTGCCTTAACAGAGGTCATAGTTTCATACACAATTAGACCCCAGTAAATTACTGGAAGAATTCAGACCTGAGTGAGTGTTGATATATTGTGCCATTTGTATATTATGAGCTGCTGAAGCCATAGGAGGAAGAAACATTTCAGGGCATGTCATGGAATTAAAAAATAAATTGTCTCTTTGAGTTTAAAATAAGGACTTAATAAAAATCTAAAAGACATCTGGTGGGTATCTGAAGACCTGCCAGAGAGATAAATGGATCATAGACTGTCTGGGAGCTTTTAATGAGACCCCAGCCAAAGAGTTTGACCAGGCTAGGAAATTACTCTGGAAGTCTAAGTCCTCATGCATCCCAAGAGACTACTGAGGACAGAATCTGAGCTAACTATGATGAAGTCTATCTCACCTTCCCATCCTCTAATTCTGCGATTTACTCAGTCTGAAAAATTAGTTTATACCCATATGTGGATTTAAAATTCAATATCTTGCATATTTTTTGCATGCAAATATTTTAAATTTGCATAAAAATATTTAAATTACAGACTATAATTAAAATTTAACTCTAAAATAAGAAGCAAGTCTAGTTGGCATCTGCAATGGCACATGATATACATTGGTCCAATATATAAGGTCCAAGGCAAAGTTTATTATTTAAGGAGAAATGCAAATATTGCTTAAGTAGCTTAGTTCTTTATGTCTGGGATTCTTTCTAAAGCTGTCATATTCTACCTACAATTCAAGACATGCACTCTCAAGTGGAGGGTTTGCAATATTTGTAATAAGTAAATAAATTCCTACATGGCTTAACAAAAGCAAACATTTTCCATTAGGTTTATTGAAGTTTATGCAGAAGGAACTTCCCACTTCCTCTTCGCAGACAGGTAAGTAAAAAGCTGCAAATAATGAGAAAATCATAAAAATAATTCCATTATGACATCAAATTTTAATTTTTTTTTCCTAGAAATACAAAAACACAGAAAATGACAAACAGGTGCTGTAGAAACAACTACAGTTTTATTCATAATCTTTATAAAGCTGTTTTGATCATGACAAAAAATTAAATAACATTCTTTTTCAAAGATTTACCTAAAACTAAAGCAATACATGTCAATAATAAATATTTGTACATTTCCAGTTCCATTTAAGAAAACAAAGACTTTCTTTAAGGTGACTTTTTTTTTTTCCTTTGAAGACAGATATCTGAAATCATTGAAATATCACATTATTTAAATAACTGTTTGCTACTACATACTTATTGCACAGCAACATCTCTCCTACGAAGAATGGCTGAGAGAGCTGGGTTTATGGATGTCAAGCAAAGGCACATTGGCCATTGTTTCTACTGTAGTTTAATAGAAAATAACTATTATAACTTTGGAATATCTTTTGTTAATGAGTTTCTACTCTCCCTTACTCAAACTATTTAGGCTAAGCTAATTAAAAAGCTACTAATGTTTTTGACAACGCCAGTTTTGGAAGGTCCCATTCAAGACTGGATTTAATTGATCCTTTATAAAGAGCACTGCGGTTTTTGCAAATCAGGCCACTCAGGTGCTTCCAGATGGGCCCCAGCACGTAGCACAATCAAAATCACTAGTCACATTTTCAAAATCTTGGTTAGAGGTGTCTAGAGCTCATTAGGAGCATGTTTATTATTCAGGAGCTGACACCTCATTGCAATAGGCAATGTGAGTCCAACAGGTTTTTTCAGTAGTGCAGATTATTCTCAGAACAGCAGCAGCAGCAAAGCACTCTGCCCTTGGTGGCTGCATCTTACAAAGTCATGGCAGATGAAAACTAGCAAAATGAATTCATGTCTGATGGGTTGTTTTTGCCACGACAGCTGTGCTTTGGGGGTAGGCAAGCCAAGGAAGTTAAGTTTGGCTCATGCAGAGTGTTTGGCTCTGAATCAGCTCTGTGCCCATACATGTGAATGAGCCAAGCCAGTAGGAATATTTTGGCATTACCTTCTGGCTGTCACAGTGACCTTATATATCACTTCATGCGTTCTCCCTTTTGTATGTGTATAATCAGTTCCAATGGATCGACTAATGTTTTGGCATGGGTTTGCCTTGGCTCTGGCTTAAAATTTTCTGGCCTATTTATACCAGTTGCATCCAACACGCCTGTGAAAATCATTAACAAATATTTAAGAATAACTAATATACATTTTTATGCTTTAGAAAATGGGAAAAGTGGTAAATCTGAGGCAAGGATATTTAAAATAAAATAAGCAATGAAATTGACATTATAATAACATCAACTATTTTCTGTACATCAGAGAAGGTCAATGAAATACTTAAAATTGCTCCACTTGCTCAGCTTACTTGTTATGCATGTCAAATGTATAGGGCTGTGTATACATTCATATACATACATATATTTATAATTAGGGGGTATATATTTGATGATATATAACCCCTAATTTTATCAAATGATTATGTAAGAATGAGGAAAAAAATTCGTTGTCAGTAAGTTCTCATCAAGGAAACAGTGGAGTATAATAGCTTTTGTTGCCAACACTGGAGGAGGATGTTTCAATGTGGTTTCACTGGATATAATGTTCTTAACTCAGAAATTGTAGGCTTTAGTTTTAGAGCATGTTCAGTTACATAAATGATGTATTTTCAGAGAGTAGTATCATCAATAACATGTCCTAGTGTTAAATTAGTCTGGTGAATAATTGCTGTGAAGTTAGACATATATACAACATTGATTAGACATAGAGTAGTAAAAGGAAGATCTTAGTGAGTTCCAGATTTATCACTGTGCTATTGTAGTTACTGGTGTAAGAGTTATTTTTCATGTCTCTCATAAATTGGTAAATACCCCTAATTATTTTTAAATCTCTGTGGAACTGTTGTTATCAGAAATTGTTTTATTATTAACTTATTTGGACACAAGATTTGAATTGGCACAACAAAGCAAGGACACAAATCGTTACAAAGTGTAGTTGCCCGAGTCATATGGTGACAGTGCAACTACGGCATGAAAATTACTTCACTTCTTTTCTTCTTTGCATTGTAGTAGCACTTATCGACCACAGTGAAGAAATGCACTTCACCATGTTAAGCATAATACATAAATATATATAAAAAAGAAGCCTTTATTCCAAATAAAGTCATCTAAATAATGTAAAGTAATCCTTTATCCCTCAGAAAGTTGTGTATTCATTGCATTTAATATTTTACCTGAAGATCTTATTCAGAGAAGAATATGAAAAAATGAAAACTAAATATTGAAACTCAAGAAGAACCATTACTTTAAAATATTTCTTCCTCTATTAATATATATAAAATGTGTTTCATGTTGATGACGGGAAAATAATACTCTCTACACAAAGAAAATAATCAGAAAGAAGCTTCTTTGTGTTACTGTGTAGTATACCTTAACTGAGGCTCGGAAGAAACATCTCGAGTTCAAATTCTGGGTCCATTTAGTATCTCTTCACTCTGCTGAATTATGATGAGGACACACAGAGCAGGGGTTAGATTGAGGTCACCAATTGATTTCGTTTAGGATAATTCACCATCAAATACTGGTAACCTTTACTGTGACCTTGAGATGGACTGAAACCAGTAAGCTAATGGCTAAGGAGAAAAATAAAATGAAGAACATTTTACATTCTCTTGAGTGTAAAAGAATGAAAATAAGTTAAACGAAAGTAAAAAATCTCCCTTTTTTAATAACTTAGAATTCTGAGAATGAGCTTCCATTGTTTCAACTACTGTAGGAAGTGGAAAGTTGGTTTCTTGTGAAAATTTTTTTCCTAAATGTTAGGGACTGTTAGACTTTGGGATCCAGACAGAGACTTCCATGCTGGATGGCCACAGATCCAGCCTGGTAGATGCAGCTACTGTGGTTCCCTGTATATATATGAAAGGACGGGAAGTGGAGTGGTGCTTAATGAGGATGTATTGGATAGCACAGGACCTGAGCATGATGAAAACTATACGGTATAAGGGGTGGAGACTGTACTAGATCTGACTGGGAGGAAGTTAATTTTTTTCATAGCTGCCCCTATGGTGCTGTTTTTTGAATTGTGACTAAAATAGTGATGATAACACATCATTGTGTTTGGTGTGGTATCTATTTCTCACTCTGTCCCTTCCATGGGTAGGCTGGAGGTGAGCAAGAGGTTGGGAGGGGACACAGGTGGGACAGCTGACCTGAACTGACCAAAGGGATACTCTGTGTCCTATGATATTGTGCTCAACAATAAAACCTCAGGGAAAGCAGGGGGAAGGGGGGGACATTCTGGCTTGTGGTGTTCGTCTTCCCAAGTAACCATTACACATGCTGAAGCCCTGTTTTCTAGAGACTGGCTAAACATCTGCCTGCTGAGAAAAAGTAGTGAATAAAGGCCTCATTTAGCTTTGCTTGCACACACAGCTTTGTTTCACGTATTATATTGTCTTTATCTTGATCTGTGAGGTTTTCTTTTTGCTCCCCCATCCTGCTGGTGGGAGCATGAATGAGTGGCTGTGTGGGACTTAGCTACTGGGTATTTTTCTCCAGCACCTTTCTGCCTAAGGTTAGGACCATATGAAAACATGCAGAAAAATTATGGTCAGCATCAATTTTTCAGGCATAACTATGTCATATCAATCTAATTTCTCTTTAAGATGAGCAACAGTGAGGAAGAATAAAGATGTCGAAGAAATCATACATGTGACTTGACCTAGGAAAACTTCCTTTGCTCTGATGATGAACTTTTAATGATATTTTCTTAATGTAAACATGGTCATCTTCAAATGAATTCTGTGACAGAAAGAAAGAATACACTGCATTCTAAGCTGCATACACTGCAGAATACACTGCATACACTAAGCTTAAAATGAAGCAGGGGAGATCTAACGGATACTAAGAAAAACTTTCTGATTGTAAAAGGAATTGAACACTGAAACAGGTTTGTGGCAGCTGTGGAACCTCCACTGCTGTTTTTAGCATTTCTGTTAGGAAGGACATAGGTATACTTGTCTCCTTATTTTAGAAAATAGATCCTACTGGGAAATAATCTTACAGGCTACATCTTATATTAGTAAACTAAACAAGGCCACAGATGGATAAGATCATAAACTTATGGTCTTGTGAGCTGCACTTTTCTGTCAGGTACAGAGGAACAGAACATCCTAATTTTATTTATCCATATGAACAGATCTGTTGTGTAGGATATTGTGGCTCTGTGGAAATACCAGATAAAAGAAGATTTTTACACAAGCACCTGTATTAACTTTATCAGGAATGTCCGTCTGTCCATCTAATCCTATAAATCAGGAATTAATATATCATGTAAAGGAAAGTTAATATGATGGAAAAAACGCACAATTTTTAAGGACAGAAAGCTCACAATCAACCCTTCTGTAGGAGAAGTTAATAGAACTAGTATACACTACAAGCCAATGTATCTTAAGTACTGTAGTTTCGATTTTACATACCTTCATGGTTTTCTTTTACAGGCATTTTCTATGTTGAAATGGCATTTCATCTTCTTGATTAAATGTGATGTATGAGTGACCACATTTTTCAAAGTAAAAGGTAACAAAAAATAATTTCGATGATAGCATAAAGTGGTTCTTCAGTGATTCGTCAGTCAAACCTCAGATCAATAAGTTACTCTATAAGCCTGCTGCAGATCTGGCCATTGTTATTATAGTATAATAATAAATTAATAAATATGTCAGAAAGTTTAAGGCTGAGCAAAACAGTATTATCTTAAACAATCTATAAATGATCCATCACTACTTGTTTTTCCTTCTTCACTTACCAGATGCAGACTTGTAGAGTTTAGAAAAACAGATGAAAACTACCTCAGAGGAGGAAGGCAATAGTAATAGGAAAGTAATTCAGAGGCATTGAAGAAGAATCATTGAAAGTAATGATTTTTCTATATCAACACAAAACTGTTTCCATAGTGGACCAAAATATGTATTAATGCAGCGCTATATTGTTTTTTTTTTTCACCCAATGCACAAATGCGTTTGATATATACAGCATATTTTTAAAATAATGTGAATCATACAGGGCTTTTGAATGCAGTTTAGCACAGCTGATTGCTGGAACTTTACTTAACTTTCCCTTATGTCACTGAAAAAGCTGCCTTTGGGATAAGTGAAGATAATAGCTTTACTGAAAGTTGGTCAGGTTTATGAGTGACTTCCATGATATTTTAGTTTCAGGAAGCAGCACAACTACTAGATTTTACAGTCAATCCTTATCTTATATTACACTGAAATCATATGAAGGACATATAAATTTCGCTTCAAATTAAAAGGTTTCCATTTTAGAAGACTGACCTTAAAGTGTCCATCATCATGTTTTATAATCAGAATGTTCAAGTTCTTCCTTGCCATAACTCCGCTACAATAAATTGTTAAATCTAGAGACAAATTTAGTCAAAGTAGTAAAAATTATGCATCTACTTTATTCCTACTGTGCATAACACATTTTTCCTGCAAGCTTTCTTATTTTTATGCAAAAAAAAGTGATTTATGTAAATTGCATGCATATTAAGCATGACAAATGAAATTTTGATTATAAATAGCCTTTGATTTGATAGATGAGATTTCTCATTTCCATCTGGATTTGTTTTGTACCTCTACTGTATAAATAAAAGTTATATCTGCACATTGTCTGTATATCAGCTAAGGAATTCAGCTCCTATTATGAAACATGGTGTATGTTTTCTGGAGTCTTAAACATGAATTACCTGTCTTGCAAATTTCCTAATTAGTTCAACCAATTTTCTTTCTGTCTCCAGGTAATATGAGCCAATGATCTGAATCTGATGTTGTTAACAAAATAGACTGCTGAACAAATGTTTTAGGTCACAGTCTGTTTACAGCACTACAAAGAGTGCCTTATTTGTTCCCTAATTTATATATTTGGATTTCTTATTAATTTATCAGAAAGAAAAAAGACAAAAAGAAAACAAAAAGAAGTCTTAGACCTTCATAATGATTCACATCTGTTTCAGAGTATCCATTGATCCAGCTGTCAACTTTCAAGGGAATACTAATTTTAAATATAAGATTTCAGTGTCAAAAGACAAAGGTGTTTCTACAACATGGTCCACAATTCTGTCTGACTATCTACCTGTCTGCATTAAAACCACAATTTTTAAAACTGCAGTTTCATTTCACCTGTGGTGGTTTATATTTACTTTAGTCTGAAACAGTTTAATTTTTAAAAAATTACAGTTGAATAGAACTTGAATTTATGAATTCATCCAGTCATGTTTTGGAATACAGTGCATGGTTTTGCCTCTGTGGTGCAGCTTATATTCTGCAGTTGAATATTACCATAATAGAGTCTCTGACTGTAATGTAGAAGCTGAACAACCTCAGTGGAAGTTCATACTATGAGTATTTTTGTGGAATTAAGGACTTAACATAAAGTACTTGTCAGAATGAAATTCATTGCCACCGTTAACTTTAGCAGTGAATAACATAATCACTGAAGTACCTTCTATAATATGTATTTAAATAGATTCTTAAAAATTTACCTCCATTTTAAAATCCAGGCTGCATCTTCAGTGATGTTTCAACTAGTGAAATTTTAGAGAATTCT
This sequence comes from Numenius arquata, assembly GCF_964106895.1. Lineage (NCBI taxonomy): Eukaryota > Metazoa > Chordata > Aves > Charadriiformes > Scolopacidae > Numenius > Numenius arquata. The sequence continues at coordinate 112,403,633 of NC_133577.1, read as the reverse complement.
CCCCATTGACTCCATTCATTGCAGTCATCCTTCTGGGGGAGGGCAAAAGTTTGGGAGGGGACACAGCCAGGACAGCTGAGAGGAACTGACCAAAGAGACTCTCCATACCATAAAAGTCATGCTCAGCAATAAAATGGGAGGGGCAAGGGAAGGGTGTTCCAAAATAGCCATTGCTCAGAGACTGGCTGGGCATTGGTCTACTTGTGAGAGGTCGTGAGTGATTACTTTTGCATTATCTTGATTTTTAAGTTGGGTGGGTTTTTTCCGAATTATCAAACTGTCTTTCTCTTGTTCCATGAGGTTTTCTCACTTTTGTGTTTCTAGTTCACTCTGTTAACTCTCTGAGGAAGTGAGTAAACAACTGAGCTGGGCCAACCCACCACATAGGGAAAAGGTAACTTTAAAATTATATCAAAGTAAAAATTTCATTTAAATCATGGTCATGAAATTCAATTTCACTTCTCAATTTTATATTTAAATAATTCATACAAGTTTGATATTGGTTACTCTCAATATAGCTATTATATTAGTTATCCTTTGATATGCTTAAATAATAAGATGCAAACACATAAAATGCATTCAGTCACTAATCCCACAAATTATTATATACATATGCAGAGCAACTATGTCCAGCTATTACATTCCCAAAACACTCTATGTTGTCATAGGCTTACTGGTGTATGTAAGATCTTCTAATATTGACCATGCGAAGATACTGTTAATGGATTTTTAATTGATTTGCACATTTTCAGAGTCTGACTCAGTTTCTTTTATTTGCTGCGGGGTCTGTCTTTGAATCAACAATGATTTCCTTTGTGCAAGTGCCTGCCACGACAAAAGAAGATAAACATTGTTATTATTTGGATTTATTTATAAATGGAAAGATTAAGATTTAAGATGGAGTTTCATACATGGGGATATGTTTTTGTAATTTCACAGAACATTATGAGAAGTAATTTAAAGAAAAGAAAGTTGTAAAAAGCATGGGTGCCTCCATAACCATGTTCAGGGGATAGTCTTACTGCATAAAAGTAATTTAAAGTGTTGGGAAGAGGTGACCATAATTAGCATATACTAAAGCTTTGCATCTTCATTTCCTTAAGAAGAAGGAGTAGTCACAGTGCTGTCAAGCAGATGGATGTGGCTGACAGAGACAACATTAGGAATCACGGAAAGATCCAGAAACAATGTCTTTTTCAGCCATTGTCTCTAAGGAATTTCTACAAAAAATTCATAGTGCACTGTGCACTCTGAGTATGCAACATGCAATTTGTTTTCACCTTGGCCTCTCATGAAAAGTAAGTCTGCACATTCATTGGCCAATTTCAGTGAAATTGTATAGAAAAGTCTCAATTCCAGTGCAATGCATGAATAGAGCAGACAAGCCCTGTAGTTGCCCTAACTTTGATTAAAAAATACAGGATAAGGTAATGATATTAAATGCTAGAGAAACTAATTGGATAGAAAATTATGTTTCCTTCCCTCCTGGTGAAGCATTTTTAGACATAGGGTAACAGCAAAGGAAAGATAGCATTAAACAGGAAGATGTTGCCACCATCATTTATCTCCACATTCAGAAAGAACCAGTGAAAGGAATTGTTTCCTTTTCACACACTGCAAAGGCTGTCACTTCTCCCTCTCTCAGCAGAAAAAATGGAAACTCTGCATATTCAAGAGCATTTCTGAGATACTTATTGTTTTAATCTCAGTAGGGATAGGTTCTTCAAGTAGCAATATTGAAAAGATCTATGCTGAAATCCTACAAAATTAGCTGATTGTTAGATTTTCTGTCAGGACTTGGCCATTTAATAGTCGTCTATCAGCAAAATTAAAAGGAAATGTGAAGAGGCTAAGATCAATATCATCATTCTTCTTGCAATCAAAGATAATTTATAGCAATATTTGTTCTCTGAAGCATGAATACCATCACATTTATTTTGTGAATCTTTATTTTGGTAGAGAAATTATACTGTAAGACCTAACAAGATCACATAAGCTTATGAAATATACTTCTCAAATATATTACTGAATGCATGGGTTCTTTCACAGGGAACATTAGAATACAAAAATATATGTTTGGGTTGTCTTTTTTTTTTGTGGGGGGGGAATCATACACTTAGTTATTAGCCTGCTACAGTCACAAATTACACATAGCAAATTACATATAGCAAGCATTAAACTGACAGCACCTAAAATGTACTTTAGAGTATGAGTCTTGAAAGGACAGAGCCTATCATTAAGATTAAATCAAAGGGAAGAAGGTATTAGGCTCATTGGTAAAATCTATATCAAGTCTTAGAACTTCCACTCTTTTCTAGCTACATTCAAAGAGAATTTTAAAAGAGAGAATTTTATTCAGCTTTGAATTTCTAGATGTTCCTTTAGTACAGGAAATTTGATATATGTATTAAGTACAATGTAGAAGAACCACAAAAGTCTTTAATCTTTGTAATCTATGAAACTGTCATAATTTTTCTTTTAGTGTTTGTTTAAAGAATAAAAACAATAGCAGATACATGGAATAAACAAAGGACTTCTGGAGCAGACTGAAGGACTAAGCTACATTTTCAAGTCAACATGAATAGAAGTATAAACTGATGCTAGAATTTTCATGATATAAATAAACAAAAATAAGTGCCTTATGATCAATGTAAAACAAAGGCAATTCAGTAATTTTACTCACTTTTGCTGCACAATATGCCTTCTTAAATTGTTGGTAAGCACAAACTAAAATTATGAACTCTTTCTGAGATCTTCATCCATGAAAAATGGTCCCACGTATCAGATTGAGTTAAGAAGTGTATATGCAGCTCAAATTCCATAAGTTTTGTGAACTCTTCTGGAGATCTTATGATGGTTCCATGAAAACTTCTAATATGTTTATTTTTTCAAGTGAAAAAGGGTTTTGGTGTACTGTTCTGGTTATGGGCAAGATCAGTAGTGACACAGAAATGTCAGACAACAACATTTCCTCTGCTTACTATGACAACACTATCCTAGGAGTGCTAAAAAAATAAAGGAATATCAGCATCATAAAAGCTGAGTCTATAAATAACTAATAAATTAGATATACTATGTGCTCTGAGTAGAGATACAGAATGTCAGCATACATAGATTTATTCTGTTATTTTTGAAAAAAGGGAGTAGAAGAGATGATTTAGAAAAATGATAATGACTTTCATCTGTAAATTTGTGGTTTAACAGCAAAAGAGTTTTCATGGATGCCTTCTGATCTGTCTAGTGTATTAGCTTATAACATCAAGGATGAAGTTGAAGTGTATGTTCTCGCTTGTTGTAGCAATCCCTCTGAAGCGGAGCACGACATTGTGTTATGCTTTGTGAGTAACCAATGCACTACTGAAAGTCCATTCCAGCAGAACTTTCAGCAGAGCTGCTTTGTTGTTTACAGCTTGTTTGGGGAGCTAGAGAAGCATGCTGGCCCATAGGCTTGAATAACCTTGAAATTGTTTCGGATTTCTAGTGCTTTTTTTTTTTTTTTTTTACATCAATTGTCTATAAAGTGAATATGATCGTAAGAAAACTCAGATGACATTCAACAGGGAGGGACCTGGCTGCCTTTGTCCAGATGGGCATTTCTTTACTGCCTTCTAATGTTTTACTGTTTCATTGTAGAACTTCTCAGTGTCTTTTACCTTTTCTTTGGTCTGAAAAGAAAAATCTAGTCAGAGAGAACCCATATTTACTCCATTCCTCATTTTTTGTTTTAAAATAACCATGGGCTAAGGACAATGGATTTATGATTTGTTTATTATGTTTTGTGTTCCACTGAGTCATTATATTCTATGTGCTACTCAAGTGTGACCATGAGAAGATAACTACGGCTTTAGTAGGCACAATTAAATTATTTAAAAAGAAGATTCTTCTTAAAGCAGTAGGATTAAATTACTAGTCCTGTGTTGGGTTCCTAAACATTCCCTTGTTCTTATTATAGAATTGTAACACCATAGAGTCATACAGGTTGGAAATGACCCTTAAGATCGAGTCCAATCATAAACCTAACACTGCCAAGTTCACTACTAAATCATGTCCCGAAGTGCTGCATCTACACGCCTTTTAAATACTTCCAGGCAGGGTGACTCGATCACTTCCTGTGCAGGCTGTTCCAGTGTTTGATAACACTTCTGGTGAAGAAATTTGTCCTAATATCCAATCTAAACCTCCCCTGGCACAACTGAGGCTGTTTCCTCTTGTTCTATCACTTGTTACGTGGGAAAAGAGGCTGACCCCCAACTTGCTACAACCTCCTTTCAGGTAGTTGTAGAGAGTGATAAGGTCTCCCATCAGCCACCTTTTCTCTAGACTAAACAACCTCAGTTCCCACAATCGTAAGATTTATTCTCTAGACCCTTCATCAGCTTTGTTCCTCTTCTTTGTACATGCTCCAGCACCTCAGTGCTTTTCATGTAGTGAGGGGCCCAAAACAGAACACAGTATTTGAGGTGCAGCCTCACCAGCGCTCACCTTGTACTCAGAACAAGGGGACAATCACTGCCTTAGTCCTGCTGGCCACGCTATTTCTGATACAAGCCAGAGTGCTATTTGCCTTCTTGGCCAACTTGGCACATTACTGGCTCGTATTCAGCTGGCTGTCGACTGATTCCCCAAGGTCCTTTTCTGCTGGGCAGCTTTCCAGCCACTCTTCCCCAAGGCTGTAGCGCTGCTTGGGGTTGTTGTGATCCAAGTGCAGGACCCAACGCTTAGCCTTATCTTGGCATTAGTTAATATTTTACTGCAAGCAAACATGGGAAATTAATTATCCCATAATAGAAAAAGGTATCAAACCAGAGCCCTGGTAGGAATTGCATCATCATTAAAACTAAATAAATTTAGGTGTCAACTTGTAGCTCTCTGATTGTGACCTAGGTGTCCCCTTAGCTGATGGAGACCTGACTAATACAAAGAATTTTATATAGCTATTCATCTGATCAGATAGAACAGGAGGGATCCAGTTGCCTAAATACAGCAATCTATTCCCAGTTTAGGCATCTTAAGGTGTCTGACAGATACTCAGAAGGCCATCACAGATTACAAAGGACCTGCAAAAGATCCAAGCTTTTCTGGAGGGTCAGCAGGGGCACAGGCAGAATACCTTAGGGCAAGTCAAATGGCACTAGATGCTTGTGTTTAGGCAACTAAATTTAATACTATCTGTTTATTTAGTGTGAGCCAAAGGGCTAAATTTAGCCATTTTAGCCGTGTACTGAATCTCACCTCATCTCCCATTTGGTTCTTTTGCAAGTAATATAGTAACTTTCCTAAAATAAACTCAAGGAAGGTTTCAGACATATCATCTATATCTTCACTTTACATCTGTACAAAGCAATACATTAGTAGGTACTCAGGTCATGTTAAGATTCTCCTTAATGAGGATATTAAGGGGCCACAGCTATGACACACTGGTTAATCTGACTACAGAGAAGCCAAGTTGCAAGTATACGTGGCTGGTGTCATGCCAAAGGTAGGTTGTCTCCTAGAAAATCAGCAACAATGTCATCTACTGAGCTTTTTTTAGTTGGATTAAACATTATATTTAAACAGGAACTGAGGAAATCTTCTGGCAATTTGATCCCTACTATTTTGGTTTTGGTTTTCTTCCTGATTCCTATCATCTCTTCTAGCTCTTATTAATATTACTTAGATTGAAATTAAGTTCTGTGAGATCTTCCATTAAGATCTTGGCAGCTAGAGGTGTCTTAGGGCCATTACATATGTGCCATTAGAGTTGCGCATCACTCAGCTAAATAAAGATCCAGATAATTGAACCTTTAAACTGGCATCTATTTGGGAAGGGTGCATAGTGGGACAGTGCCTATTTGGGCTTTTCAACCAGCTAAAGAGAAAACAAGCCACAGCAGTAAGACTGTGATTACCTACCAGATCAAATGCCGGCATCCCTCCCCTCATGCTCTAGTTCCTTCCTTTTCTAGTTCATATACAGAGAAAAAATGAGGAGGTAAATTCTGAAACTTTTACATTACTAATTCTCCTTGGCTTTTTCCATAAGAAAAAGTATCAGGAGGATTAGAAGGATATTTATGAAGCTAAACAAGCACACAAAAATCAGTTTTCCTTATTAAAAGAATGCTTAATTACCCCAAATTGAAACATCTATAACATTTAATATGATAACAGAAATAGGGGACAAAAAAGATTAATTAATCAGAGTAATTGAATGCAAAATTGAAAGCAGTATCCATTAACCAGGAAAGAAAAATGACAACATAGTAAAGTGCTATATGCATTATTAACTGTTTTAGCAGATTCTATCAGAAAACTGGATTGAAAGGTCCTTTGAAGTTGTCTTCATAAGCTCCTATTTTCAGTAATCATAAATCAATTAAAAAATATCAGCTTTAGGTAAAACATTTGGCATACTTAATCTCAGCTGTAAAAATTATTTTATTTTGTCCAGATTCCTACTCCCAAGATTCCAAGATTCTATTTAACTGTTTCTAGGATTTCTTTTTTGTTTGGTAAACATTCTTAAAAAATAAGAAAAAAAAAATTGCCAGCTTCAGATAATTGTTTTCTGTTTACACTCTGAAAGAACAGACTGTGCAGAACATTTTATTCTTGGTATGATTCTCACAAAAAAGTCTTCAGTGTGGTTATTTGATATTTAAAAAATTATAACTATCAAGGAATAACCTTTTAAAACTGCGCTTAAAACATGTACTATGATATTTGAACATAAGCTTATGATTGGAAAAGTTTTATATTGCATACTAGACAATAGTACTATTTGTGCATTAAACTAGTCATGAAATATTAACCTATCAGGGATAACTGGCTACATTTGGTCTAACATAGATGGGTAAAATGGCAAAGAATGGATATTATTTGATCAAAGCTAGACAACGGGTACCATAGCACCAGCAGTAGAATCTGGCTGCAAGATTTTGGATTTCCAGCTCCCTATTTCTTACAGCAGATTGTTTAATTTTTAAGTTTGCCCTTTTGTAGTGTCTTTACAATTTTTAATCCCATGGCCTTTTTTTGTGGGAAGCTCCCATGGAGGTCACCAAGAATAACAATTTAGAATACCACTGAATAAAAGAAAAAGAAACAACCAAATTTGTAACAGAATTTTTCAAAGAAACAGCCAAATTCTTAAGATTGTAGAACTCCAAATGTATAACTTCAATTATAAAACATGACAACAACTAGTATTTTCTTCCAAACTGAATTTAAGATTATACAAGATTATTGGTAAATTTTGTTAACGCTACAAATCAAGCAACCTTTTCTTTTAATAGTGATCACTTTATCACTTCTTTTTCTCAAAAAGAAATGAGGATATTCTACATAAAATGCCTTATCCTTTGAGACCAATTCTCAATGTGGCTTCTTGTGTTAGATATTTGTCTGCCTGTAGCCTGGAGGTTCTATGCCAGGAGAAACAGATTCAAAAAGATTTCCCTTCCCCAATGGTTAAGCAATATACCCACCTGTGATCATGTGAAACTCATTTAATTCTCCCCAAACTACATGGATGGGATAGATTTGACTTCATAGCGTACCTGTAAAGCTGAAAACTTCATCAACAACTGATAATTCATCCTGTTTGCAGTGTCCTTGAATGACATTCTCATTATTTTGCTGATAGTGTAAAAGCCTGTCATGCAGCACAGTAAAACATAGAATGAAAACAGTAGTTTCAGTGACAGTGGACTTCACTCAAGAGAGGATGTTTTGCTTACTCCGTATGCATGACAAAGACTTATGTTTTCAACAGCAGACACAAAGGCAGGGATGCTACACAAACAACAAAACCTGCCGCCTGCAAAGACCTCACAGGAAGGACTTTGGAAAACACCAGCTACACATTTGTCCATGCCTTCTACTTTCACTGGCTATAACTTTTCTCCACAAGTCTGGAAAACCAATAGAACTTTTGGATTCTTATTCCAAATATTATTGCCTCTAGTTTTTCATTTATATTTCAAGGAAGAATTTTCTGGAAGGACACACTACCACACATGCATATACAAAGATTAATTGCCTGTACAGGAATTTATGGGTGAGTGCATGGGTAACTGGAAGGACAATGGTGATGTACCTGAGGATACACTTAGAATTGCTGACACTGAATCACACCAGAGTAGTAGATTTCAGAATAGTAGTTTCAGCTAAAAAATGAGCACTACGTTGGAGCAAAGAAATTTTGATATCAGTGATATCACTATAAATATTAGATATTAATAACACGTAGTAACTAAAGTATCATTTCTGTACCTGTATGTGTCTATAGATACATGGATATATTTCTGAAATGGACCACTATTTTTTGTAGACTGAACTGTTCAATGTCACTCCAGAAAGGCTGTTTCTCTGATTAGATTGTGCTAACAAAATATTAGTTGTTATCAGGAAACCACAGCTTGAAGGCTGTCAAAGAAAATCAAGGGCTTGAAACAGAAACCCTGACAATATGAGAAAAGATCATGGCATAGGCCTTGAAAACATATGCACCTAATACTGGTCAACCCAGGGCCACAAAAATATGTCACAAATGTTCACTTACTGTTTGCTAAAGACATACAGCCTTGTGAACTGGGAAAAAAATGGTTTTGAGGAAAACAAAGAAGCAAAGAATAAATATGCAACAAATACGTAAAACATCTCATATATAATTAAAACCCAAATACAGCATGGAAGCGGGAATCAATGAATAATGATCATAGAATCATAGAATGGTTAGAGTTGGAAGGGACCTTAAAGATCATCGAGTTCCAACCCCCCTGCCATGGGCAGGGACACCTCCACTAGACCAGGTTGCTCAAAGCCCCATCCAGCCTGGCCTTAAACACTTCCGGGGATGGGGCATCCACAACCTCCCTGGGCAGCCTGTTCCAGTGCTTCACCACCCGCACAGGAAAGAATTTCCTCCTAGTATCTAATCTAAATCTTCCCTCTTCCAATTTAAAACCATTACCCCTTGTCCTGTCACTACATCTCCTGACAAAGAATCCCTCTCCAGCTCTCCTGTAGGCTCCCTTCAGATACTGGAAGGCTGCTATGAGGTCCCCCCGGAGCCCTCTCCAGGCTGAACAACCCCAGCTCTCTCAGCCTGTCTTCATAGGGGAGATGCTCTATCCCTCTGATCATCTTCATGGCCCTCCGCTGGACCTGTTCCAACAGGTCCATGTCCTTCCTGTGTTGAGGACTCCAAAGCTGGACACGGTATTCTAGGTGGGGTCTCACAAGTGCAGAGTAGAGGGGTAGAATCACCTCCCACGACCTGCTGGCCACACTCCTCTTGATGCAGCCCAGGATGCGGTTGGCTTTCTGGGCTGCCAGTGCACACTGCCGACTCATGTTGAGCTTCTCATCCACCAACACCCCCAAGTCCTTCTCCTCAGGGCTGCTCTCCAGCCATCCTCCGTCCAACCTGTATTTGTGCCTGGGATTGCCACGTCCCAGGTGCAGGACCCTGCACTTGGCCTCGTTGAACTTCATGCGACTTGCACAAGCCCATCTCTCAAGCCTGTCCAGGTCCCTCTGGATGGCATCCCTTCCCTCCAGCGTGTCAACCATGCCACCGAGCTTGGTGTTGTCGGCAAACTTGCTGAGGGTGCACTCTATGCCACTGTCCATGTCTCCGACAAAGATGTTGAACAGCACTGGTCCCAGTACCTACCCCTGAGGAACACCACTCGTCACTGGCCGCCAATTGGACATTGAACCATTGACCACAACCCTTTGAGTGCGGCCATCCAGCCAGTTCCATATCCACCAAGTTGTCCATCCATCAAACCCATGACTTTCCAATTTTGAGACCAGGGTGTTGTGCAGGACACTGTCAAATGCTTTGCATAAGTCCAGGTAGATGATGTCTGTTGCTCTGCCCTTGTCCACCAAGTCTGTGGCAGTATCGTAAAAGGCCACCAAATTTGTCAGGCACAATTTGCCCTTGGTGAAGCCACGCTGGCTGTCTCCAATCACCTCCTTATTTTCCATGTGCCTTAGCATAGATTCCAGGAGGATCTGTTCCATGATCTTGCCAGGCACAGAGGTGAGGCTGACTGGCCTATAGTTCCCTGGGTTTTCCTTTTTTCCTTTTTTGAATATTGGGGTTATGTTCCCCGTTCTCCAGTCAGTGGGAACTTCCCCAGATTGCCATGATTTCTCAAATACGATGGAAAGTGGCTTAGCAACTTCGTCCACCAGCTCCCTCAGGACCCGTGGGTGGATTTCATCAGGTCCCATGGACTTACGCACCTTCAGGTTCCTTAAGAGGTCTCAAACCTGATCTTCTCCTACTGTGGGCAGTTCTTCATTCACAGAGCCCCTGTTTTTGCCTTCCGTGACTTGGGCAGTGTGGTTAGAGCCCTTGCCGGTGAAGACTGAGGCAAAAAAGTTGTTCAGTAGCTCAGCCTTATCCATATCCTGGGAGGCCAGGTCTCCCATTTCCTTCTGGAGAGGGCCCACAACTTCCCTGGTCTTGCCTTTGTCCCTGACATATCTGTAGAAGTTTTTCTTATTGTTTTTGATGTCCCTGGCTAGATTTAGTTCTGCCTGGGCTTTCGCTTGCCTGATCTGGCTCCTGGCCACTTGGACAATTTCTTTATATTCTGCCCATTCTACCCATCCCTGCTTCCACCCTCTATAGGCCTCCCTTTTGGTCTTGAGCTTGTCCAGCAGCTCCTTGTTCATCCACACAGGCCTGCTGGCTATTTTGCCTGACTTCTTTTTCGGGACGCACCTCTCCTGAGCTTGGAGGAGGTGATTCTTGAATGCCAACCAGCTTTCTTGGGTCCCTCTCCCCTCCAGTTCTTTCTCCTACGCTACCCTGCCAATCAGATCTCTCAGGAGACCAAAGTCTGCTCTTCTGAAGTTCAGGGTAGCGAGCTTGCTGCACATCCTCCTCGCTTTCCTATGAATCTTGAATTCTACCATTTCGTGGTCACTGCAGCCGAGGCTACCCTTGAACCTGACATCCCCCACCAGTCCCTCCTTGTTGGTAAGGACAAGGTCCAGCACGGATCCTCTCCTCGTTGGCTCCTCGATCATTTGAAGAAGAAAATTATCATTAACGCATTCCAAGAACTTCCTGGATTTCACGTGCCCTGCTGTGTTGTCCTTCCAACAGATATCGGGGTGGTTGAAGTCCCCCATGAGGACCAGGGTGTGCGAGTGCAATGCTGCTTCTATCTGCCTATAGAGGGCCCCATCCTCCCTACCACTCTGATCTGGTGGTCTGTAGCAGACCCTGACTGTAACATCACCTGCCCCTGTGCTCCCTTTAATCCTGACCCATAAGCTCTCTGTTGGGTCTTCATCCATCCCCAGGTGGAGCTCCACACGCTCCAGCTGGTCATTGACATAGAGGGCAACACCCCTACCCCGTCCGCCCAGCCTGTCCTTCCTGAAGAGTCTGTAACCCTTCATTCCAACACTCCAGTCATAAGAGCCATCCCACCACGTCTCGGTAATGCCAATAAGATCGTAGCCCTGGAGGCATGCGTACATCTCTAACTCCTCTTGCTTGTTCCCCATGCTGCGTGCATTTGTGTAAAGGCACTTCAGCTGGGCGCCCAGTGGGGCTGACTTACCAGCTGGAATGGCTCCATTTCCTTTGTGTCACTCTTCAGGTGGCCTTCCTTTGTGGTGCTTTATCTGTGTTTCCCGGATTCCTTTTGCCTCAGGAGCCTCAAGGACAGGCCTGCTGTTATCACCCCCCTCCCCCTTCACATCTAGTTTAAAGACCTGTCAATCAACCCCGCAATCTCTTGGGCCAGAATATTCTTCCCCCTTTGGGAGAGGCATCTTCCATTCCCTGTCAACGAGCTCGGTGCCGTATAGGCCTACCCACTATTAAAGTACCCAAAGTCATGGTGGTGACACCAGCCACGGAGCCATGTATTGACTGATTGGATCCGTTTGCTCCTCCCAGCATCATTGCCTGCCACTGGAGGGAGTGACAAAAAAATCACCTGCACCACAGATTCCTTTACTGAGCCTCCCAACTCCCTGAAGTCTCTCTTTATATCTCTTGAGCTTCAAGTCATTGTCTCCTCTGCACCTACATGGAATATCAGTAGTGGATAATAATCTGAGGACCGTACTAAACCAGGAAGTTTCCTGGTGACGTCCTTCACCCGGGCTCCAGGAAGAGAGCAGACTTCCCTCTGAGGAGGGTCCACCCGGCATATTGGGCCCTCTGTCCCCCTCAGGAAGGAGTCCCCAACAACTATAACCCTTCGTTTTTTCTTAGAGGGAGTGGTGGTGATGCAGGGTATATGCTTTTTTGACTTAGGAGGCATCTGTGTTATAGGGTGCTCCTTACCTACTTCCTCACTCAACTGGCCATTCTCAAGCAGAACCTCATATCTATTCCTCAGAGGTACTTCACAGGATGAGGTAGGTAAGGTGGGAGGTTGCCTGGTGCCACGACCACAAACCTGCTTCCACATACTCTTTTCATTTACTCTTTCACCTTCAGCCTGACCAGGGGTGCCTGCAGGGGCTCCTGGACCCTTGCTGCTTTTCCCCCTGTTATCCCTCAACCTTTCAACTTCTTCTTTCAGCTCTGCCACCATGCTGAGCAGATCACTGATCTGTTCACATCTTACACTGCAGGTCTCACAGCTATCACCTGTTACCAGTAAAAGGTCCTGGCACTCCCTGCAGCCTGTGACCTGGACGGCCACATGTTTCTGTGGGAGCTCCCTCTGGGTTCCCACATCCATTCTGTTTAGGGTGGAGCGCGTGACCTTCCTCCGGGTGGAGACCATGGTTAAACTCCTACCGAGGGGGGCGATGATCACCAGGAGGACTCACCTGTCTAGCTGACAGAGCTTCGGGTTCCTCCCTGCGTGCCCTTTGCCGCCCCCAGCGCCTCGCGTGCCCTCCCGGTGGGCAGCGACCGGTCGCTGTGCTCCTGAGAGGCCCTTTTTAGCCCGGGGGGGGGTGGGGGGGTGGGGGGAGTGGTTCCGCCCACGCCGCCTCCGCAGCCCGCCCACAGGCTGCCGGGTTCCGGCAGGGACCAGTCCCTTTTGGTGGCTTCAAAAGCCTTCAAAAAGAGCTCCTTCCCGGTCCTTTTAGGTTTTTTTTTGCCTCGATCCCTTCCCGCAGTGCCGCTTACCTCCACTGCAGCTGATCTCCTCAGCAAATCTCCTCATCAAATCAAATGATGAAGTAAGCAGACTGTTAGCAAACATGTAAACAGAGTTTTAAGTAAACTTAAGAGCAAGAGGAAAGAAACCCTACATCAACATAAAATTTTTGCTGTCAGATGATTCAAAATGTTGATAATTCACCATGCTTGAATATCTTCTTCCTGAGGAAGACTAGTGCCTTTGACCTTAACACTCTGGGCAGATTGCAGGGGTGAGCCTACCACCAGGGAAGAGGGTTGATACTAGAACGTTTGTCTTCATCAGTTTTATTTCTGACATTATAAGCTATTACAGTAATTCATTGTGACTGAGTCAATAATATCTCCGTCACTAGACTGATAATACTTTAATTAATCTAACAGTAAATCCTTAGTTCTGTATATAAGGTGTGTTCCTTAACCCACATAAATTACAGGCTGTCTTTGGTCCTATACTCTGCTTTTGAGCTTGTTTGTAATTTAGATGTGGGTCTGTAACACCAAAGTATCAGAATGACTAAAAGTAACCACAATTTCATTCACACTTTAGCATTTATTTTGAGTATTCTTGCTTTAACTCATTTAAATCAATCCCTTAGAAAATCATATTCAATTACCGAACTGAATTATTCTATAGCAGACTCATTAACTAGAAATGCAATTTTCATGCCTACCACATATTTATTTCCTAATATTTAAGGCATTTTTGAAAGCTTGATGTGACATTCTTTGGTTCACACTTTAATACAGACATTTTTAATATCCTTCATACACACTGCCAGGTTGGGAAGCTTAGCTGTGGCTTGTAATCATCTCGTCAATATAAATAAAGCATTGGCTCTATAGAACATTCTGAATTTCAGAAACACAATCAGCTGCTAGCTCAGTAGATAATCAGACTCATTTAAGGCTATCAAACATTTATCTAAAATATAAGGATTTGGTTTTAAAATGTCATATTACTAAATACCTAATATACTATTTGATAGTATAATGTAAAACAAAACTGTGAAGTTTACCTCCAAAATTGAACTGTCTGATATTTATCTCACATTATTTTTGCATTCCCAAACTACCTTACAGGTGAATGCTGATGAATCCCAGTAGCTTGATATAGTTGCTGCAAATTAAGAATCACTGACATCTGTACATCAATGAATATCACAAATACCATGAAAATTTGGTAAATCACCATAGCTCTATGGAAATAATTTTGCATTGCTGATTCATATGTGTGATGTCAGTGACAATTTCCAGTTCCAAAAGTACTGGGTACATTTTGGGTATTTCTAAAATTTCTAAAAACAACTGGTTCCATTTCTAAAAACAACTGGTGAGGGTTACAGCTTAACCAAAAGCAAAATACAAGCAAATAATCTATACAGTACTGTATGTCAGTGCTGAGTAGATCAGGCCTCTTCTTATTCCATTATCCAAGAACGGCAGATTGAATCCCTAGTATGCAAATTACAGATTGAAACATTAAACTAATAGTCTGATTTCATTATTCAGACTTGACACAAATGAGATGAATGTCATGGATTAAATTAACAAGTAAATAACTTTAAAAGGATAATAGGTGTTTTCATCCACCCCCAAAGCATTGGAGTTTAAAATAAACACCAGGTTTTACATCTGATTTTCTGCTTGTTCTTAGATAGTCAGATCTGAAGAAACTAACATGTGGAGCTCTGCTTTTTAATGGTAGATGACAGACAGTGATCCATCAAGTTTCCAGTTTTACAGAGGTAAAATACCAGCTGCAGTTCCGGCTTTAGAATTATGCACTGGGATCTCTTGTGGCTTACTGAACAATTTAAAGTAGGAAATATTTCTCCATTCCTCCCGGAACAGCCGTGGGATTTGTGTTAGTTCACAGATTGCTTCTTGAAATAAATAGAAATGCAGCCATATAGCACTTATCTGCCACAACCTGTTGGGACTGTGATGGAGGGAACTGGGATCACACACTTGTTCTCCCTGGAGAACATATCACAGAAAAGAGCAGGCGTTATAAAAGGCTTCATAAAATTTCACGAATCCTCTGTGTAAGAGACCCACACACACTTTGTATCTAACAGTGGATAGAAAGCCAGGCTCTGTTTGCACACCTGACAAACACATCATCAGCTTTTTAGTGAATTATGCAGAATGAAGTTAGTTGTCTCACTCCATTTTTAATATTTTCAATATTTTTTCCCCAAGTTGAAGATCTAATCTGTTTTTATGAATGTCTTTGAACATTTATAGGTCTTCCTACATTAATTTGACTTTAATTCCACAATACCAATTTAAAATTAAGTGTCCAATACATTAAGGCTAGTGTTAGGCCATGAGTACCTATTTAAAAATTAAACAGCAAATGAAGCCAGTATTCCAGACAAGAAATGCAAGATAGATTTGAAGGTGTGATTTGTAATTCCTTTCTGCAGTATCATTCTTTCTATCCCATTAGATTTTTCAGCTTTTAGATAGGTTCTTCTACCTTAACAATAGCTATTTCCTCTAAAAAATACAAGGATACTGTTAGATGAAACACAAAATTAAGATTTAAAAGTTCTTGTCCCTATTTAATTTCACACTGTGTTACAGAGGTTCTTATGCACAACCCATTCTCCTTTCCTCGGCTCGACCGAAGTGCAGTTTGCGATGCCTCCCCTACAGTCAAAGTGCTCTACTGCCATCTTCAGGCAAACCAGAGCCGCTGGCTGTGCAGTGGGTGCTGATACTATAAGGGCCCACTACTTAAATAGACCAATTAACCTCGCTGTGCAACCCACCAAATGCCGCTTTGGTCCTTATGTCACTGCGGAATCTGTGCACAAATTACTATGGCGAACAGCACATTTAGTACTTTCAGTGTTACTGGGCTGCCTGGATAATCCTCAAAATGACAAATCACTGTCTGCGCGATTAATTTTCTTTCTGTCAAGTCTGGAAAGATGAGAGATTTTGGGGACATCGTACAACATGTCAAGGAAATGCCAGCTGTCTCCATAACATCTCAGTGCTAACAACGGAGCAAGATTGATGATTCGTACACAGTGCTGTTTTTCATAACTTTAACAAATCTGAATTCTTCAGCAGATAAAGTAATGGGATCTGTCAGTCAGCATGAAAATACTCAGAGCAGCAACAGATATTTAAATAATCAATATTGTAACACTTGAAGGTTGTTGCAATAAACCTAAGGAACTTAAATTTTCACAGAATAAAGAGATATTCCTTTTTCTCATTCCTCATGATGGCTGTACTAAAGACATAATCACAGAGACAAACTCAAAGGAATCATGATACTTTTTTCTTTCACAAAAGAGGGTACTTCTTCTTGGTATTATGATTTTATATATATGTAGCAAATATCCAAAACAATGAAAAAGCCTCAGGATCAAGAAGCAGCATTCGATTAGATATGCTAACATTAATGACAGATACTTATAACAATTACAAGGATACTTCTACAACATTTTTAAGAATTTATATGCATCACAGTGCAGACTGAGCACTGATTGTTTAAGATTACTTTCTAGATTTTGGAAAGGACTTCCAGGTCATGAAATAATAACAGCAGTATCTCTCATGCATCTCCTTATAAACTTACCAACATGCTACTTGATAAAAATCTCAACAGAAATCAATGAGCTCTATCAATAAATACATCTAAAAGAACAGTACTGCACCAGAAAAAGAAACTATGGTGTGTGTCTGAGAAAGTGCAGTCTATATCATGCTCTCCCCGCTCTTTCTGGAACCACTCTCAAAGTTTACTGTGGATCGTGGCTTTTTACATAACCAGGACTGAAACAGATTTCACAGCACTGCTTCTTGAACCTCCTGGACAAAGGGATCTAGACTTTTTTCATGTATTTTAATGTTTATTTTTCCAGGATTTGCAGAGCCCTAGTGATAGTTTAGGTTTATCAGAAATTGTATTTGTTTTATCAACAATTGTTTACAGAAAGCACATACTTTTTTCTAAGTGATATGTTTTCTGTACTTGATGGAGCCCCCCATATCATGAAGAAGCTTATTCAGAGCTTGCTCTCTTTCTCTTTTTCTGCCTTTACTCTTATTCTTTGCTACAATGGTCTGAATAAGAATTTTTTTTCGGGGCTGAGTTACTAAATTAAACATAAACAGAACATGTTCTTTTGACTTATCTGCATTCTGAAAAAGTGTGTATTACGGCTCATCCTTACACAGGTGAATTCTAAACATCTTCAATACAGTAAAGGCCAAGACAACATTGCAGACTTTGCTATTTAATAGAACTAGCATCATCTCAAAAATTGCTTCTGTCCCCACACCCTTTCATAGGAAATATATTAACTCAGAATGATGGAAATTAATAAAGAGAGGTGCTGAGGCATCAGACTTGAGCTACACAGTGAAGTGCTCAGCTGCCCCATAAAATAAACTGCCCCAGCTCTCCTTGTGAGGGAATGAGAACAGGAACAGGTATTCCTCTATTCTGTACAATGGTGAACATATTATTTTGGAATTCAATAAATATTTTCATATCAAGAGTTCTTATACTGGTCCTTAACTATCAGCTTCTGGATGCTACCAAAGGCAAGAGGCGGGCTAGATGAACCTTCAGTCTGGTTCTGTTAAGTGGCTTTTTTATTTTTATGAAAATTTTTGAAAGCTGGAGAGGGACTTTTTACAAGGGCACGTAGTGATAGGATGAGGGCTTCAAACTAGAAGTGAGTAGATTTAGATTATGTATCAGGAAGAAATTTTTCACATTGAGTCTGGTGAGGCACTGGCACAGGCTGCCCAGGGAAGTTGTGAGTGCACTGTCCCTGAGGGTGTTCAAGACCAGGCTGGATGGGGCTTTGAGCAACCTGGTCTAGTGGCAGAGGGGGTTGGAACTTGTCCAGGGCAGGGGGGTTGGAACTAGATGATCTTTAAGGGCCCTTCCAACCCAAACCATTCTATGATTCTATAAAAGAAACAGGAGCCATGAAGAAGATCAGAAGTAACAAAATCTTTGTAAGCAAATAAAACTGTAAAGATGTGCAAACACCAGCTACAGAAAACATATGCTTATTATTGATGTCTTTTAGCACTTCAGCTGGGATCCAGTTTGAGGTTAAAGTATTTGAGGTTAGATGCTAGTTTGTAGGTGACTACATGTGAGTTAAGTGTCTTAGCTGACATTATCATTAATCTAATACAAGATTCAGTTTTCTTGTTTCATTCTTCTTCAAATATTTCCTTCTTTATTTTGTCTTTTACTCCACCTTCTTTGGCATGTGTATATTTCTTCTTTTAACTTTTATTTTCCTCCTTTTTTTCCTATCCTACATTTTCAACCGTGTGTAAAGTTCCTTCATTCTTTCCCTTCTAATCCCCAGCATGCCCTATTAGGTCCTTCACTGCACAACAAACCATGTGTGTGATGAAGCCAGGAATACACAAGGAAGAGTTAACCCCTGTCTTCATGAATTTACGAACAAGAATTCAAATTAACATCTCCATATATTTCTGGTTTTGACTTTGTCCCTGGTTCTTCTCTACATTCAGTCTTCTCTTTTCTAGTCCTTTTATTTTCATGTCCATCGTAGTTACCCAAAAGTTCTTCCTAAAGATTAAAAAAAAAGACAGTCTGCTAAATTATTTCCATGGGAACAGCATGCAGACATAGAACCATGTAAAGCTAACATATTCTCTATGTGTAACAGACAAGCAGAGTATGAACCCCTTCTTTCTGTCTTCTTACCAATAGAGAAAGCTAGAAGTCGGTCATCTTAAACCGAGGAAAGGCTGGAACAGGAACTGAAACAACTTAAATAAAAAAAAAAAATCAGCTGGAAAACATGGAGTCAAGGTTGAAACCATTTGTTGCAGCAGTACCAGACCAAAACTCAAAAGACACAGGCATCCCTTAAGCTCATTTTTTCTTACTGAAGTCTCCACAGCTACATACCAGGACCAACTTTTTTGAATTGATAAGATCTGACAAGATCACAGTTTGTTTTAGAATAGCTTCAGGCTACCTTTGTTGTTGTTGTTGTTGCTGTACTTGCAAAGACTTGGAGAATGAGAGAACACCAATAGGAAACAAAATCCAGGTAGTGCTGCAGACCAGTAGAACTGGTTTAACTGGCAGAATTAAATTTAATTTACTATAATATTTAGAAGATAAATACAAATATGTGATGTTCTAACTGTATGAAGATACCTATTTAGTATCTGTTCACTAGATTTTCTGATGGAATACAGTGGTGTACCAGGAGAAATAAAAGGACTGATTTACATCATCTGAGAATCTGACTGTCTGCCCCTTGCTATGAAATCTTTCCCCAAATGACCTCATGGATCATTCCACGATGCATATAAAGAGTTCACAACCTGTAATTAACTGGGAACTGTTCCTCTGAAGAAAATGGACTGTATACACAAATAATTATATTATCTCATTCATTACTATCTTTTCATATGGTCTTCTATCTGGAAATGAAGATTTGGATTAATTTTATCTAATTTTAGATATCTAAGGCACGTAGTTTCTCTAGCTCCTTAGATCACATACCTTTTCTACCTGATTTTTTAATGTAGTGAGTGCAATCAGAGTAACGTCTTCTCCTGGTTTTTAGTTTTTAGTTTTTAGTTTCCATTGAAAGAAAACAAACAACTAACTGATTATTTTTTACACCTTTTTTTTTTCCGCCATGATAATACTGACCACTAGTAGGTCTCATATAACCACTCCCCTTCACACTGTTTTAGAAATTAGGCCAGAGCAGATTATTAACTACAGGATGATCTCCTGTATATCACCAGCCATGAAAAATGATTCAGGAATCTTCTAGCAAACCGGATTACTCGTGTTGAACTTAAAATTTCAGACTTAAGACCAAAACGTGTCTCAGATCTAGGGAAAAATCACAGCATCCTCAAAAAAATTAAGGTTGGAAGGAATGTCTTGGGTCATCAAGTTTGACATCGTGCTTAACACAGGGCTAGCTTCAAAAGTCCAGACAAGTTAGGAAAGCCTATATGGATGAAGATTCCACAGCCTTTCTGTTCTTGTGCTTAAACAGTCTCATCTTGAAAGCAGTTTTTCATCATATACAGCTGGAATTTCCCTGTTATATGTTGTGGCCATTGTCTTTTTTGTTGTTGTTGTGTATTTTCAAGAATAGTGGGCCTCCATCTAATTTTTAACCTCCCACCATTATATACCTGAAGATTATTAGACCCCTGATCCATTTTTTCTTGAGCTGAACAAATCATATTCCTTCAGTCACTCCTCATCTGTCTTGTGCACCATTCCCCAGCCATCTTGGTGGTACTCCAACAGTCGTCTCTATTTGTGGACATTTCTGTTCCAAAAGCAGATCACTCTTGATGCAGAGGTACAGAGGGGAGTAATCACTTCCCTCAATCTGCTAGCAAGGCTTTTGTTATGTAGCCCAATATATGTTTAGGCTTCATCATCTCAAAGGAGTACACTGCTGACCCATGTTCAATTTGATGTTCACCAGAACACCCAGATTCCCTCTCTGCAGACCTGTTGTTCAGTCTGGACAATTTCACAGGGTCATTCTGCTCCAAATGCAGGACTTCATCTTTGTTGAACTCCATGAAATTCCTAGTTGGCCAATTCCTCCATCTTGTCAAGATTCCTCTAGAAGGCAGACCTCTCCTCCAACAATGAGCTCTGCCCTGCAATTGGTGTCACCCACAAGCTTGCTAAGGGTACATTCTTTCCCAACATCCAGATCATTAATGAAAATATCAAGCAATATTAATGCCAATATTTACACCTGAGAAAAATAATTTGTAATTTTTGTCAAAACTCATTGATTTGATCAAAAGACTGAGCCACATTACTGCCCAGTTGATATGAATGACATAGCTGCAGTTTCCTTTGGACAACTGCTGTAGAGGACAGCATTATTTTTGCACAATGCCTGCCTGCCTTCTTTCTTTCTTTCTTTCTTTCTTTCTTTCTTTCTTTCTTTCTTCCTTCCTTCCTTCCTTCCTTCCTTCCTTCCTTCCTTCCTCCCTCCCTCCCTCCCTCTCTTCCTCCCTTTCTTCTTTTTTCTTTTTTAAAGTAAGGACTTCCCTAAAAGAATGTATATAAATGACATTATTGGGCTTAACTTGACCACTGCAGATCATCCTAGATTATGAGAAAGGTTAGGTCTTTTTTCTTATTCCATATCTATGTCTGTGATCGGAGCTTAGAAACAATATAGTAGTATGGGTAATTAAAACCAAAGCTGTTGATGCTTGCTTTCACCAGAGACAGTTTTCGACCATCTAGGAATTCTAATTGTTTAACAATATGAAACATAGCTTTAGGAAAAGCAACTTTTGGGAATACTTTATTTGTGGGAGTGTATCCAGACTATTTTCATCATGTTCCCAGGAGTCCTAAAAAGTACTAAAGAAGAAGTATTAAATAAAACCACAATAATGTCTAATCCTTTTCCTGTCTACAGTGCCAAGTTACTCACACAGCCCAAAGTGGATGTCTTTTGAATTTTATCAGCCTGACTTTTTTCCCTGGTATGCTGAATAATGCCAAGTTGCACTGGTATTTTGTAATGTAAGTTGCACATGGTTCATAATGTAATGTGACATGCCTTTGTGACTGGGCACGGCTTGCCAAAGAGGGAACATTAATTGAGAAGTGGCTTGCTCACACAGTGCCAAAAATGGCATTCATAAACACTTCTAATGAGTCAAAACAGACAGAAGAATGCCTCGGTCTTTCACTGAGCTGCATCAAAACCAAGACTCTCTCAGCCTGAAGTGTCTATAAAAAAAGATCCTTTTCTGTTCTACTTTCTTGACAGAAAGTATGCATATTGCAGTGAAAAAGGCATGTGTGTGTATGTCTGTGCATATGTGTACATAGATATACGATTGGTCTCTTAAGGGCTTGCCTTCAAATTTACTGGAGAATGTTCTAGAAACCCTTAAAATTTAGCAGCTTTATGAAGTTAAATCTTCCAGGAACAGGTCCTTTGCTTATAAATTCTCCTAAATACAGAAATTGCTTTACAGCTGTCAGTAAAAAGGACAGCATCTTTTTGAAACAAAATAGATTGCGTTTCTGATCAGATAAAAATGAGTGGTCTTTTAAATGCTTGCAAGGGTTAAGCAAATGTATGATACTGGAATAGGTTTCTGTCTGAAGGTCAGAATCAGCATATAATAGGTCCCCTGCTGATACATCAGACGCTCTGCTTCCTCAGTTCTACTGACTTAGAGCCTGATGTACGCCTTCCAGTCCCTTCGATCACTCATGCCCAAAACAACAGCGATATGCTAAAGGAAAGAATATTGCTATCCCATGAAGTCTGGAGCTACTGAATGCAGGGAGCAGTCCCTTGGAAGTGATTGCAGGTGGTAGAATGGAAAAAAGTTTGGAGGCTGCACATTACTGATACTCAGGACTATCATGGATGCCTCACCATCCCATTTGCAGATTTTTGCCAAAAATTGTCCATTAATTTGTTATTTTAAATTGTCTTACATTATTTTACAAGACTGCATTTTTCAGGAATAGAATTGCTTGTGTGAGTTTAAATGTATTAATCTTGCTGTTTGTGCTGTGTTAACTGTTGTCCAGATTTTTTGTTGTTTTGCAACTAAAAATTCTTGAGATCCTAACAGAAACACACACACACTAGCATTAAGGATCCAGGAAAAAAAGTCAAATTCTTTACTGACAAGTAACCCCTAGGTGAACTATTGCTATAATGACTCTTTAGGCTTCTGCTTATATTTACCATCAATTTCACATCCCCATAACAGATTTTATTATGAACTCATTGATTCAAAATCATTTCAAATCAGGATTAAACATCTTGAAACTAGCACAGTTAAGGCTGTTGAAAATTTCAATAAGAATCTACATTTGCTGAAACTCATGGTTGTTTATGACAAAGAACATTATTATTATATTTCATCTAAAGCACAGTCTGTAAGAGACCATTCATCTGTATGGAGACTATGTGAAAACAAGATGTATAATATCCTGCACCATTAGAGGTTAATGAGAAAATCATTAATTTCAACAGGGCGAGCTGCATCTTATAGGCAGTGTGATACTTAATCAAAATAAAATATCTGGGTTGCTACACAACCATATCATTACTACACATCCCTGTTCCTGATAGATTCTTGTGGCAGTTTCAAGAGGGTAAATTCCAATTATTTAAAGAAGAATTACAGTCATAAAAGAAGCTATGTGGACTGTACCTTACCACGTGACCTGGATTAAGTAGATAACAAAGGAAGGCAGAGAAAAATAACCTCATTTCACTTTTGTTTCTTTTCTCCATTTCAGAGACTGTCCAGTTGTTGGATATAAACTCATTCTCTCTCATCCAGATTTTTCTTCAACAAATTTTAATTACATCTCTACACTGAGGATTCAAACAGATGTGGAGAATGTAGAATTTATCTATGTGCAGTAAATTAAAAAGACTAAAAGTATTAATATAGGGAGTTGTTAGGTATGGAATGAAACTTGTGAGTGCAAAGAAAGGCGCAATTTCAAGATATGAGGACAAAGAGAAAGATTTGCAGGTTAGGAATGCATAAATTAGCAAAGCATATGAACAATTACCAATTGAACTACATCAGAAGTTCTGCATGGTAATTGTTAGTTAATTTATACTGCCTGCTTACATTTTGGCAATGGATGAGATAATCTGGAAGTTTAACGAGTTATTTATAGCATTCATAGCAAAATAACAATCATACATTTCTTAGGGAGAGATTTACATCCAAGATTCTCTGGAAAAAAGTGAGCAAGAGGGAACTCTGCCAAGATGATACCAAAATGTGATATTCAGAGAATAACAGTTCCATTTTTATTAATATTATAAAATATATAAAATAAAATACAGTAATCTGTAACCAAAATACTAGTGGTACCTTTAATTGTAGCTAGACAAAATAAGGCTTTTACATTCTTCGTAACTATAAATTGCTTCTATTATTTTAGAGTTCCTAAATCAGCTGCTGCCATTCATGAAGAAATTATTCAAGACTCCATGGACGGCACTATGAAACATCAGCTAGGCTTTCAGTAGGTGTCAAAATAAGGTAAACAAGATGTTAGTAACTATTAAAAAACAAGTAGAGAGCAAAACACAGAATGTCAATACGCTCCTGCTTAAATCCATGGTGAATCGACATCTTGACTGTTATATGCAGTTCAGGTTCCCTTTTTTTCCACATCTCAATAAATAGGTGAAGAGAAGCAGGAAGCTGTCCAGACTTAAAAAAATGGTTCCATGGGATGATATGGAACCCAAAGGTTTATGAGTTCTAAAAAGAAACCTGATAAATTCATAAAAAATGTGTTCATCATGGTTTATTAAAGGAAAGAAATGTGCTAATAATCCTTGATTCAGATTGCAAGAATTTGGGATGGTATGTCTGGGGAAGTAACACTATAGTTTCCCTATTTCCCTAAACTTACTATGTTGGCCATTGTCAGGGACAGACTACTGACCAGGACAGTAAGTTTAGGTATGTATGGCCTTTCCAATGCTCTTAAGTAAGTAGAGTAGGAAAGATATACCAAAGAAAGTAGATCCAAGAAGTAGTCTTTTGCACATCCATACGCAGAAATATATGTAGCCAAATTTCCCTGGGTGTCAATATTAGGAATCCATCCATAGAAAAGCCACTGAAGTATGGATATGAAAAACATGAAGCAAGATCAGGTTTTAAAATCATGAAGACAAGTTCTGTTATAGAATTGGAAGTGCTAGGTTAACAGTTGGACTTGAACTTAAAAGGCTCTTCCAACCAAAATGATTCTATGATTCTCTGAAGTGGTAGAATGACAGGAGGCAGTTCCTCCATGGGATGAAGTATTTAAGTATGCATGAGCATAAATACTCCTTTAATCTGAATGCATTTAAAATCCAGTGATGAACTGTTACCAGTCGAACAGATGTGAAATTGTCACATTTTGCTTCCTACAAATCCATGGGAATTTGTTCCTACCTTTCAGTATAGAAACTCTCTTTGCAATATAGAAACACTCCTGGCTCACTGTTGGGACTTACTTTATAGTAATCTGCCTGTGGAAATCTAAAGCCAGCTCCCTTCACTCCAGTTTTAAGATATCACACTATCATTCCAGTGATGATAGAACTATAATAATATTGGTAGTACATTTCCTCCTAGATAACTTGTATCTATTGGAAAACTAGCATATATCTAATCAGAAATGCAGTGGGGAATGGAAGTGAAGCAGACACTTATCTATTCACAGTTCATTGACTGTCTGAATGAAATTCAGGTGTGTGGCCCCATTTGTGAAAGACAGAGGAAAAAACCTTGGAAATGATACCAAAAAAAAATTATTTTTACTTGCTTAAGGAGGCTGATTATGTATTCAAGAGACTATGAGTTTGCTTTAAAACAAAGCAAAAATGGTATTTTGCTTTCATCACATAACTAATAAACACAGTTCTGTTACAGTCCACTGAAAAAGCATAAAAAAGGTTGGTATATTTTTACCACATTTGCCTGCAATGAACACACTGACATATGGACTGGGATGTTTTTCTCTTGAACCACAGCCAATTTAATTAGAAAAATAAGGGGGAAATATTGGCAAACTAAAATAAAAGTAAAAAAAAAAAAAAAAAGAGAAAAAGAGAGAGAAATACACAGTTGCAGGAGCTTAAAGCAATACTTTGACTCCATTCTTACAAGCCACCCATTTGTGAAGCTGACAGAGCATTCATATCGTATGTAGTTAGCCCATGCTGCCTCCCATTGAAATGGAGCTGCAGGGAGCTGAGCAATTCCCACTGAAATCGGCAGCGGTTGACTTCAAGCTTGTGTTTTCCTACTCTCTGTGTATCAAGACTTGCTTTGGAGATAAGGTGTAGGGAATACTGATAATCATTGTAACTTCACCCTTCGTGCAACTCCTACAAGACTTGCTGAAATGTGCTACTTGATTAATGCAGGACTGAATAACCTTCCTGAAATATTTACATTTAAATAAAAAGAAAAGAGAAGCAAACAGAGGTGATTGTATGCATCTGGACTTCAAGCTGGATTTAAAATCTTTGCTAAGGGACTTCCTGTGTGACCCTAGGGCTTGCATTAATTGCTCCCATGCCCACTATTATCCTACAGTAAAGTGTAGAAGTTTCTCACCCCAAGAGATTTCTTGGAGAGAATTATCTCAGTTTACCTCATACTTACCATGCATCAGCTGACATAACATAAATTCACAATATATCTTACTCTGTTTATAAATCTATACTCCGATATGTCACTTTAGCTCCTCCAAACCCCTGGTGAGCTGCCAATTAACTCTGTGGGATTCTACATTTCTACCAGCAGACGTGTGAAGAGTTGCAAAGGCCTGTGGCTACCAAGACACTAGGAGTGCTAACTTAGGCTTACTGAGCTTCCAGCAAGGCTTGCGGGCAGTGTATTACTTTCCAAATAAGGCTTAGCTCTGTAAATGATCTGAGAGCATGCTTACGCTACCAAATCAAGCACTGCACATAAGACAATCACAGACAAAGTTTTTTTGAGACCAACTGGTGCTAGCATCCCTTTATTTCTGGTAGCTAAAGGCACACATTCAAGAAATCTGTTAGAGATTGTTATCTAAACCCTGTTCTGTCTGGTTTGAAGCAATCACACTGATCTTCTACCAGTCACCAGAATAAAAAATACTCTGTGATGAGGCTTGTTGACTTGTTGATACCTCTTCATCCTGCATACATTTTACATAGATGACAAGGACATTTCCCTCTCTGCAACATACAGTCCATGGGGAACCCTTAGTCTGCAAGTCTCTTCCTTGACCTTCTTCACTGATCCATGGTTAATACTGTGAGCAGACTTTCATCCCACAGTACTGCTCCTGCAGGGTACCGGACCATGCAACACAGAGGTAGTGCCCCACCTCCAGGTGAGGACAAAAGGCAGAGAGGAATGAGGCAGTGTATCTTAGAGAAGTGTGGAATAGGACTGAAGTTTAGATTCAGGGAAATCTGACTTTGAGATAGGAAAAAATTGGGGCTGAATCTAGTAAGCTGGTTCAGGCAGACTGAGTATGCAACAGAAGGCGAAGAATGATTTAGTACTGTATTTGTAAATGCAGATCTTAATAGTCTATCCACACATTGAAATGTTGCACTCTTACCTATAAACTGAGATTAAGAATGTAAGATTTGCTTAAATTGAAGAAAACAGGGTGATATAGTTTAATTTCCTTTAATAACATGTGAGAGGTAAGGGAGCTTTCATCTTCCTATGACAGAAGTATGGGAAAACTGGATGTTACAAATTTCTGCATGTTTTTAACCCCATGCTAACAAATGACCATATCTGAAAATAAACCCTCAAAGCAAAAAATCTGATTGAGATTTTTTTGCATCTAGCTGGCTTTGGATACCTGCACCTTTTTCCTGTCCTCTTCATTTTCTTCTGATTAGCTAATGGGGTTTTATAAATACCACTCTTCAAGGTGTTGAATGGTAGTATGAATGTTGTGAGTCCTCTTAAGAATTTATAGCTGCAGGCTATGTATTTCAATGCCAATCTTTGTGGATGTTTCCAAATCCAACAAGTGCATTTAGATTCTTAATTGTATTTCAACTCAAAAATTCTTATTGACTTCAATAGCAAATTAATAATGGAGACAAGAATTCTTAAGATATTTATGTCACAAGACAGTTCCTTCTAGATTGCTTTAGAAGGAGGTAATTCTTACCACTAATAAGACATAACAGAGCATCACTCAGTTGACTGAATTCAGAAAGGAATCAAAGATACATGAAATAAGAAAGAAGAAATAAGTGAGGAACTCTCTGGTGGAATTCCTGGAGTCACCACAATGGAGCATAACTGCCAGTGAGGTATATGCTCCACAGACTGACTACTTAATAGTGACAGCTCTTCAAGCAAGAGAAGAATTAATTCTCCCGCATTCCAGGTGAGCGCTTTACATTAACTTCAAAGTTATGCTCATTTTGGCTCTGTTCTTGGCAGTGATATTTAAATTATCTTCCATACTGAAACAGCTTATTGGGAAATTAGTCTATATCCTGTTGTTTAAGACACAGAACATAAAAGAGTGGCTGTGAAGGGCACTGACCCCAGTTTTTCCATACTGTGTAAGAATTCTAACTTGTAGGCTATTATGCAGAGGGAAGAATGTTGCTTTCATTTTTTCCCATCTGTTTTTTTACTAAAAGCAGTTGCCATTGCTTTGTTTCATAAAAACCAAGCCATCTGGTAGGTATGATCAGATGCATGGGGTCCCGCAGGGGAATTAGATGAAGGAATGCATAGTTTGTGAATCTTGATAGGACGTATATATAATACAGCTCTGAAGCTTCTCAGCTTTGATGAGATGAGACAAGTTTTAGGACTACCCAGACTTAGAAATTTGCCTGCAATGAGTCAATGAAATGAGTCAAATAGGGAATGTGGGAATGTTAATAATGAAAATTTTATTGAGTACTTACGGACTTTAGATACTCCTGGATGTTCAGTCCCTGAGGTCCTTATGAAATGCAATAGATAAGGATAGAGGACTCGGAGTTTAACTCGTAACAGTGAACAGTGAACTTTGAACAAGAATACAACATTTTAAAAATACAACATGAAGTGTAGGTTTAAATAAGATTATTATAAAATATGTTTATGTTCTGTATCATTGGATCAGTGGTGTAAGACAAATGTTGGGAACATAAGTCAATAAAGATAAGCATGTATGCTACGTTAGACACCAATACGAGTGGTACTATGAAGAGCTATAAAGGTAGTTTCAAATACTATTGCAGTGCATATGTGGTAGGACTCAGTTCATAAAATGCAGCTCATGCTATTCATTTAATTAAAGGCAGGTTTTCTTGTTATTCAGTCTTTTGAAAAGTAATTTCTTTGACCTGGATAAAAACAGAATACAGGAAATAGTATTTAAACATATTATTCCTGTGTTCCTGGGAACTTCACATTTTTTTCAAAACTGTGCACTATTTTCTGCTTTGTTGTTTGGGGGTTTTTTTTGTTTGTTTGGACTTATGCATAGGAAATTTCTGTTTAAATTAGATTTACAAGTCTGAACAAACTTAAGTTTTACTATTAGGTGCATACATGATAGTGGAGCATTAGAGTTGCCTGAAAGTTTCTGGACAAACCTTCTTAAATTGTAGATTTTTCCAAACTAACAAAAGTTCAGAAGTTTTAAAAACTACAGTCAATAATACATAGCATTTGCCATTATATTTGGAATACTTTTTGTGATTTTTTTTTTTTTAAAGAAAATAGACACTATACCTCAAAATGAGGCCCAGTTTTTTTAATGCAGCAAGATATTTCTAAAGAAGCTAAAAGTAATGTCACAAGCCTGTGAAGATAAAAAGTTTTGTTTGCTTGTTTTTGTTTTTTTTTTTAAAACTACTGATTAACCCTTGAAGAACCTAAGTGCATACTCATTTATATTTATTTTCATGATCCTGGACATTCAAACTAATGCTCAACAAAGAGGTGAGCAACCTCCCTTAAAAATTATTAGTTTGAGACTCCCATATCTAAAACTTTCAATTCTTGGACCACCTGTTGCACTCTAAATCTTGTTGCAGGCAAAAGAAAACACACCGTATGTGTGGAGCTAAGTATTTATTGCTCTTCTAATTAAAGTTTTAATCTTCCAATGGTCCAAACTAATACAGAAAAGCTACAAAGCTACAATGACACTACTGAAACTATTAGATAGGGGGAGAGAATGGCAAGAAAAAAACCTTTCCAACATTTACCCCTTTTATTTGGTGTTATGTTCATCCTTACAATGTCCCTCAGAAAGAGTGGGACAGGTTTACAATGATGTGTCTCCATCCTAAAGCCTTCATCAGAAGGAATATCATGGTGAGGATTTCTTCCTTTGGTTTGGTGTGGGGAAGAGAAGATGCTTTCTTACTGCTCAGTCTTGGATCTAGTAGGGTTTATTTTATACTTTTTCTTACTCTGGGCTCCTGTCTTCTGGCTGGTCCCAGCTGAGTGCGAGCGTGACCCCACAGCCTCCCTAGGCTCAGACCCACCAGAGGCTCTGTCAGTGACTCCCTGAGTTTGCCAGACCCTTCCCGTGGAGGCACTGGCAGAACTCAAGCTCAGGCAGGGGAGGCAACAGGCACTTGGCCCTGAGGCAGGAGCTGAAACCAGCTCAGCCCAGCTCTGGCCAAGGTGAGCCCAGACCAGCCCTGAGAGCTGTGCTCTCGGCTCAGGGCAGAGCCTGTGGCCCTTTCTAGCAAAGACAGAAGTCACATTTTGATATTTGGTAGTCAACATAATACTCATTTTCCAGCTTTTCTTGATTGTTTGGGTACCTCGTCTTTTTGGGTCCTCCCTGGCTCCTGACAGGCCCTCTAACACATGAAGTAATGTTCCACTTTCTACGTGAAACCCAGATATGGGACATGGACCAGCTTAGTCTCTGGAAGCTCCTGAGGCTGGGTGGATTAGAAACCACTTCTTATGTGTCCCAGAAACATGTACCCCACCTGACTACCTTCTCGAACAGGACCTTTGTGCAGACAGGAAGCCAGGAGCCGTAGAGACAGAAAGAGACTATGCAAAAGGAAACTGGGCTGTTGTGCTTTGTTGACGAGGGGATTCAGCCAGATGATGTAAAGACCTTGGATTTTGGTTCCCAGCCTGAACGCACTAGCTCTACCTATCTTTTGCTCTTTTTCTTTTTATTCCAACCGAACATCTATTCCAAAAAACACATGTACTTTACCAATATGCTATGAATAATGACAATTTAGGCCATATCTGAATTTACCAGATAGCACATTCAAGTTATACACAGTGGCATAACAAAGTGTCACATAAGATGATGTATGAAAAATGCAAGTCTGTTTAAATAATAACAGTGCAGAAATGTATCTACATATTAAACTATCATACATTTACAAATGTGTACTCTCAGTCAGCTGCTCTCTTTTTAGAAACTTCTTAATACCAATAGCTAAGACCATTAATTGCCCAAGAACACTTGGCTCTGAATTTTTTTTCTGTTGTTGTTCCTTATTCTTTCCTATATTTAGCATAAGTAATTAATTTTATTAGACTAAAAAAATTCTAGGTTTGAAATTACAATCACTAAAAATTAGTCAGGGTAACTGAGATAGTATTTTCTGTATGATCACTTTGGATTTAAACATTTCGGTATTTTAAATCTGTTGTCTTCTAAAGCTCACTGGAGATAAGATGATTTCTAAATTATGCTTTATTTTGCTCTATTCTTGAGTGGTTCTGTCCAAAATATAGACAGTTTAGGGTGACACCAATTCTTACTCTTTGGGATGTTCTCATGATAAAGTTAACCATATAATTGAAGTTTTCCTGTACACACAGAAGGCTGACACATTTGCATATATTTCAGAAGTAACTCAAATTTCACTCAAATTTCATTTTTGAAAATTTTTGTTTAGAATTAATAATTACATGTGCAATTAATTCTAATCAAATTAATTTTGTATGTGTGTGCGGAGACTAACCATTCTTGTGTTGCACCAGCAGAAGTGTCCTTTGTGTACATATAATATAGAGAATATAAACTATACAGCCAAATTAAATCTGTGAAAATCCATAGAATAGACATAGGTTCAGATTGCTTGCTTAACTTTTAATTGCTCTTTATTATCCTACATTGCCAAATATGAGACTGATACCACTGTGAAGAAAAAGAGCGCATAGATTTAATATCCAGTTTTGTAAGTAAAATATTAACACAGTAGAGATATTACCGAAATCATGATGCTTTGCAGAAAGTTGCTTTTTCAGGGATGCTGAATTCAAATGCTATTTGTCTATTTTGACTGTGCATTAAATATTTCATCAAAAGTGAAAACATCTTAGCTCACTTCTCATAGATATGGTGGTAGAAGTGGGTCTTAAGAAAAAATAGATGAAAAACAGAGGATCACTCTAAATCATATAATTATATTTAAGATATACTGAAAATTTATTCCATTGTCTTGCCTAGACTATTGCTATGTAAATATTTTATAGTATTTTATTGTAAATACACTATAACATCAAAATGCAAACCATAATATTTCACTGCTAATGCCATGGCATATCATGAAGGAGGAAATCATTGAAGAAATATTTTCCCCTACAATAAGCAAGATAAGCAATTCAGACCTCAGCCAACTCCTCAGCTGTTATGTTGCTAGATTTATGAATGATCTTTTAAAATTGCTGTAGGTGGTTTATCAGCTAGTATAATTCTAATTGTCTAGAAATTAGGTGAATCATTTTTAAGGAAATTTTTATATGGGTGTGCAGTTTGATGGATCCCTTCGCAATCATATACATACTCATTATATTTTTGAAGTGTAAAAGCGTTAACTATACACTGAATCACTTGTATCATATTAAAATGAATTACTCAGTAGATTAAAAAAGACATTGAAGTATTACACTCAAAAAAATGTTGCTATGAGCCAAAGGGAATACATTTTATATGTTGACCTAAGAAATTTAATGTTAGTCTAATTCATGCTTTGCAATCTAAAAAATAACAACACACACATTATTATTATTATTAAAGCTAAAATGGTATCAATAATTATAGTCCAAATTAATTGGACTAATATACTAATTATTACAGAATATTCATGCTGTAATAATGCATTAATATTAATTAGTCATTCATAATACAGTTAAAAAGTTGCATGCAAACTCTTCAGTATGAACTGTTTGTCTGCAGTGGTGTACTCCCACTCCCAGTGCTCAGCTGAACCCCAGGGTCAGTGGCACCATCTCCAGGAAGGACCTCTCAGAAATTGCAGGCCTTTACCAGGGGAAGCATGATGTTAATGGGAGTGTTTCTCCCTCCCCTTTTGTGAATCTATTTTGAATTATTTTTATTCATTTTCTAACAGTCTGTTTCCTTGTTTCATTCATTTCATTCATTGCCAGATCTGCATCAGACTTGGGGTTTTTTCTCTTCTATTTGTTGTGACTAGCACCAATTTCATCAACTTACAGTTTCACGTGTAACAGTCAGTTCTTTGCCAGCAGACGAGGAACACAAGGACACTTTGCATAGAATTACCAAGGGAATGTATTCTCTCATGTTGGCTATGTACATAACAGTGCCCCAGACTAATGTGTGGAGGACACCAATATAGAGGAAGGTGGGGTTCATATACATTACATTACAGTTGTGTAGACCAAGCAAGTTGTTTGTGAAAAGGCTAGTCAGGTCAGTACATGCTTGTCCAGGATAAGCTGTGTAGACGCATGGTCAGTGGTGCATTAATTGTCATTGTTCTAACCTGGTTTTATTCTGGATTCTGCGCAGTTGCCATGCTGGCAAGACATGCCTGGTTTCTTATGGTAAATCTATCACTTTGTCATTGTTATGGGATGTTCTCAACTGGCGGGAGCCAGTTTAGGTTGGGTCTTCAGGTCACATCAACCCTGAGGTAAAAGCTCATAGTCCCAGACAGCGTTCATTCCTCTAAGCAGGTTATATTGCTTTTAGCACCTTGCCTTTCACACATTCCTGTGTAATAATTCATCAGTTATTGCATATCATGATTAGTGTTCGCTATCTAGGGCTGCCAGTACTATCCTGTGTCCCTCTTCTTGTACACCATATTTTCATTTTCCTCAGAATGATTATTTATAATTACAATCTATTAATTAGCAGGAGGTGTTGCATCATACAACTGCACAAAGTTAATAAAAGCTAAAACTAATTTAGGCAGTTACCTGACTGCCAGACAGTAGTTATCACAACTAAAACAAGCTCAAATCAGCTTCCTGTAACAGCAAATAACTAAGGAGAAGCTTTGTATAAACTGTTAAATATATTCCAAATTTAGATAAAAATTAATAATACTACAAGACCAACATTTCTAAATGTGCAATAAAAAAGTGTAAAGAAATAGATACATCTATTCCCATAGAGACCTTTAGCATAGTTCTAGAAGTAAAAAATATTTCATGTGAATTTTCAAAAATCATTAATATTCCTTGCCTAGATTCAATGACATACATATACAAGCACATGAATAGCTTAAATCATATGTACAATCTCATTGAGTTAACTTGGCTCTGTCATTTGCGGAATACTCTCAAGTGATCTTTTGAGATATCACCCACAGTTGCAAATCACTAAGCCTAAACTTCTGAACTGAGTCTTTCTTATTCCAAACATAATATAACTTATATTATCTGTAAGCATTATGATGCATGATTACGAGAGTACTACATCATTCACATCTATTTACATGTATCTTTCATTCCGGAAAAGGTTAATATATGTTTATCTCTCTCTTGACTACTCCAGTATTTCCTTGAAATACAAACAGTTCTTTGATAGAAAAATGTGAAAGAAGAAGAATAATTAGGATATTATTTGATGACTGAACTTGAAATGCATAAGAAAAAAATTACAGTATTGTGTTAGAACTACGCTCAGCAGAGATTAAAAGGTAAAGCATGTTTCACAGCAAGAAAATTTCTGCAGTGTATCTGAAAGGTTACAAATGTGATTAACTGTGGCAGGTCTCATGTGCTCCACTCATAAATCTCACACCTGGTAATGCATTAGGGATGGCAGGTGTAAACATGATGAAAAAGTGCAATTTCATAATGCCATACAAGATTAAGACAAGAAAATTAAATTTGGATTTGGAAACATGAAAAGGTGGTATTGTTGTTGTTATTATTATTGTTGTTGTTATTATTATTATTATTATGGCACTTAGTGCTGCAAATAGTTTTTAGCTTCAAAGTTATAAGCATTTATAAATATGTTGGATAAAGTCCTCAAAAATATTTTTAATGGCATCTTGCAGGTTACTGGTATCCATATGTGCCCAACATATGTGCTCTGGAAAAAGATCACTTACTAGATATTGTGGCATATGTCACCTTGGCAAGGAGGGCACTGTAAACCAAACTCTTTAAACACAGGCTCTTTCAATCATGCACTAATATGATTTTGGTAGAATGTTATAAAATAAAGCAAAAAACATATTAATTTACCACTTCCTAAATAAGATTTTATCAAGTGTGCACTTAAAACTCTGTAATTTTAACAGAATTCTACTTGATTTTGACCTGGATATGAATTTGCTGACTCTAGGTATGTTTCCAGAGTCCCAATAAACACGGTGATTCTTCACTGTCTAGAAGGTGAAGGGGCTATATTGATATCAACCACACACACACACACTCCACCCACCCCGTCAGAGAGCTTTTTTAAGGAACAGTGCTACAGCATCTGGCATGTTTGAATTAAACAGAATATTGTTATAAAACTCAAGTGCTAATGGGCTGAAATTCAATTGCACAATACAAAACACTTGATCTTTTCTAAAATGATGTTCTACTTCATTATTTAAAAAGAATTAACACTTTCTCTTTTATTCATTCTGTTTCAGATTTACATCACTTCTTTACACTTTCCTCTTTCTCCTATGGTATATTCTTCTCCTCCCTTTACATCTTTGATCTCCTGAGTTGACTGCAGTTCTAGCTTCAAGCCACTCCTCTCCACACTCCATATTCTTGTCTCTCTGGTCATTAGCTATCTTTCTCAACCAAATGCTCAGTACCAATATAGCATTAATATCCTGAGTATTGCTCAAATATTTACGAGAATAGTGTTATTAGCATGTCAATTTCTACTTGGAAGAAAAATTGATGGAATATTTAAGGATAAGAAAGAAATACTCCCTTACTCCTAAAGAAATATTACACTTGACTGCTTGGTCTCCTGCAGCTTTGAGTTGTTCCACTTGAAGCCACAGTTTGCTTTGGCTGCAAATGTAGAAAGTAGACCACTTGCAGGTGGACAGTTGGTGGACTTATACCATCAGTGTTGGCATCCTGTCAAACATGCTTAGTTTCATAGCATGTACTAAAACATAATAAACCACACTCACAGATTCCTGGTATTAAAAAGTCTCATCTTTGCGGCCGTTCAGCTGGCCCAAGATAATTAGAAAGTTGGGGCTTCGGGGGGACATTTTCAGGTATATTCAATCTATTGCCAAACAGCTTGTAAAAAATACATCTAACCTTCCATTTATGATTCTCTCTTCCTTCTTGTAGACTGGTTTTGTCTGTAGTGTAGTGGGAGTAATGTAATCGCATTAATAGTCAGTAGCCTTAACAAATGCATTGATCATTCTTATTTTCTCAAATTTTGACCTGCTGTTATCTAGTCTTCTATACATCAGATCTGGCTGAAGTGTCAAAGAACAATATAGCCTAAGTCAGAAGTCAGGACTATTACTAAGCAATAGAAACGTGTCAATTTTCACACAAATAGACAGATCCCTGCTATGTTGTCTAAACTAAGCATTATTTTCAGTTTCTATCATTGACATTTAAAAGACAAACACTTTAAGAAGGTAAAAGCTAAGACCAGTTATTATTACTGGAATAAGTTATGACTTACGAATACAGACAATGATTATGTATTCACACATTCAAGATGAATTCAGCAAAGGCTAAGCCATAACTCAGTGTTGTCTAATTCAAAAGCAGTTATTGAAAAATAATGGTGCTGTATCTGTCTGGTTAAATTGCTTGGAAAATAAAATAAAAAAAAACAACAACAACAACTATCTTCTCTTTTCAAATCTTTTATAAATGAATGTCTTCAAAACTGCAAAAATAAAGAGCATATATTTCTAACATTACCTTACAGAAAAGAGCTTTAGAAAGGTCAGTTGCAAAAAAACGCTTATCAACAGTTCCTCTAGCACAACTATCAATCACTACAGTGGACAAATAAGATAATCCTAAATGATTGATAATGGAAAAGATACAACCTGACCAACAGTGGATGACATATTACTTAAATTCTACAATTACAAGGTCTTAAAACAACCATTGTTTAATTCTAAAGACAGGAATCACGAAATCACGGAATCACAGAATTGTTGAAGTTGGAAGGGACCTTCTAGAGATCATCTAGTCCAACTCTCCTGCCAAAGCAGAATTGCCTATAGCACTTTTACTCAGGACTGCATCCAGGCGGATCTTGAAAATCTCCAGAGAAGGGGACTCCATAACCTCCCTGGGCAGCCTGTTCCAGTGCTCTGTCACATTTCACCGTAAAGAAGTTCTTCCCCATATTTGAATGGAACTTCCTATGTTCCAGCTTGTGCCCGTTGCCCCTCGTCCTGTCACTTGGAACCACTAAATTTACATGAATCCTTTAAAAATAAAATAATTTTCTTAATTTCCACAACCCTGAATTTAGATCTGAATTCATTAAAAAATAAGAAATTATAATCATGTGGAAACATAATATATATGTTTAGACTATTGTGGACATGGAAAATTTTCATCAAAGTGAAACTTCAGCAATATTATTCAGCCCTATTTTTACTTTCAGTAAAGGATTACTGATAAAAATTAATTCACATTGTTCTTCCATCAAAAAGACTCCCTTTCATTCCAGATATTATTTACAACATACTATGTCGTGCTTTCTTTTTCCTCTGTCTTTAAATTCTAAGATAAAGGTAAACTAAGTAACTCATAAAATTATTCAAAAATTATTTCAAGAAGCAGATCCTTAATGCATTGCAAAGTATATTATTCCCCTGAATATTTTAATCAGCTTCATTAAATTTTTTTCTACCTTTAAGACTGTTCTATACTACTTATGAATATGCAGTCCTAGAATAATTGTTTAGTTTATGTTTTATTCTTCCACTTACATGAGAAATGTTTTTCTCATTAATTTCTACATTAAATATTTTTCTCTTTTCATTCTGTTTTGGTAACCAACTGCAAAATTCCTTATGAACTACTTTTTTTTTCTCCCACTGTGTTAGTTACTGTTCATGTAACACATGGAACAACATATTTTGATATGATTAAGCGGAAGGCAAGACTTATGGGATTATAAGATGAGTCAAAGACAGGAAACTTCATAATAAAATTATTTCAGTTACATAGCTGAAATTGGGAGGAAAGAAACTGAAGCCATTTACTGACAGAAAGCAATACAGGTATTTAAAGTTATATCCACTGTCAATTAATTCAGGGAGAAAAAAATCAGTGCCTTCACTTTTTCTCTCTGTATGATGTTTCTAAGACTGGAGAAGTAGTTTAACAACTCGCTTTAGATGGCAGACCAGAGTCTAAAGCGAGCATTTTTATATTAGCTGTTCAGTACATATTTAACATAGATGTATTCACTTCAGATCTTTAGACGTGTATGTTGGTATGAACAGCAAAAATAAAGCAGAGGATTTGTTGTTAGACAACAGAGCTAAAGTTAAGGTGCTGCTGGACAATTATTTGACTGAATAATCTGTGAAATAGTCCTTCTTATTGTGTTTCTTTGAGCCCTGAACACACAGCTAGCATTTTAAGAAGATATGAACCCTAGTCAACGCATTTGCAACCATTTAAAAAATAAGAAAGATTTCTAGGTTCCTCAAGCTTCCATCTCCAGATGTGGGTTTACACTCAGATACCTACATCGCAGTTTACATGTAGTTTATCTAAATGCTAACCATAATGCAAGAATCCTGCCTCTCTTGTCCATCCACTTTTGGATATGTAAAGGCAGTGCTTCAGGACATAGTTTAACGGTGGGTTTGGCAGTGCTCTGTTGATGGTTGATCTCCACGATCTTAAAGGTCCCTTCCAACCTAGACAATTCTATGATTCTGTGATGCTTAACAGGCTTGTGTATGTTGGTAGATGAAGGTTTGCATCCTCACAGCCCCAGGCATCAGGCACCTCCCTGGGGATGGGCCGAGGCCGGGCCAGCATGTGGGTCTGAGGGTGGGCCTGGCTCAGCAGGGCCCATGGCTGGTCAGAGCTGTGGGGAGCTGGAGACCAGCCCTGCTATGATGTCCCGTGGCTCTGGGGGGGCTTAAATGGGGTCCTGGGACACGAGCAGGGTAGGGACAGCCCTGGGGAGTGGACAGGGCAGTGAGGCCTACTCATGCCCTCACAGCCCTGACACTTATACCCAAACCCCACAATGCAGAGAATAGTCTGCCCAGGGCTATAATGGCTACAGTGTGTTTAGGATTAAACCTTGAGAGAGCATCCTGCAGGAAACTAAATAGTTTATGCAGTAATATTGATGTTACAAGGGTTAGAAAATTTAAAATGTAAAGCTGTTGTTTGCAATAAAACAAAAAATACTGGCCTTTTTGAATTTTCACTGGCAAGTTCCTTAGTGGACAATGATAAATTCAGAGGAAAACTGTCCCTCATGGCTCACTGAGAATGGAGGGAGGCCAGGGAGATCACCTAGCCCAAATGTCTGTGGGAGGAGGTGAATTCCACTCTAAGAGGTCTGTCATACTCACAGGGAAACCAAAACTAAATAAAACATCCAATATTATTCATTTTGATAACAAATCCCAAATCTGAATCCCAGTTTCATGAAGGCACATACCTGCAAATCCTTAGTAGGAGGGTTTCAGTTTCACATTTCTCCAGCTTTCCTTTGCCTACAGTAGACCCCAGAAGGCCAGATGCTGTGAATCCCATTTGCAAGCATCTATGCCACCTCACAAGGGTGTTTATCTCCCTCTATGTGAGGCTACACATACACGCCTGTTTCTGGCTTACTCATATAGGATGGAAAGAAGGAACTTTCTTTCAATACTTTCTTAATGGAGTCATGTTTCTTGCTTACTCCTTTGAACTACTTCTATGCAAAGATGATTTATCAAATGCGATAATTTATCTGTCTTTCTAAGAGTAATATATGACTCAGGTTACAATCCTGACAGGTTTTATAAGCTCAGTTGGGTTTTATCTGATACCTGGAATGACAAAACTGAAATCAGTCCAGATGTATAATCCACCGTTGTAGAAGTGCTTTATAAAAA
This sequence comes from Numenius arquata, assembly GCF_964106895.1. Classification (NCBI taxonomy): domain Eukaryota; kingdom Metazoa; phylum Chordata; class Aves; order Charadriiformes; family Scolopacidae; genus Numenius; species Numenius arquata. The sequence continues at coordinate 112,363,646 of NC_133577.1, read as the reverse complement.
TGCCCCAGCCTGGTGCTGCTATGTACAGAGATGAGACTAGTGTCTACTTTTACCCGAAACACAAGGAAAAGCTTTGACCACTTACAATTTCTAAATGTGCGAGGTGTTCTTGAGCATTGTGAATGTGTTAGCAGATTTAAACAGGATGGGGTCAGGATTAAAGGGAGCACGGGGGCAGGTGATGTTACAGTAGGAGTCTGCTACAGGCCACCAGATCAAAGTGACAGCGAGGATGTGGCCCTCTACAAACAGATAGGGGCAGCATCGCGCTCACACGCTCTGGTCCTCATGGGGGACTTCAACCACCCCGACATCTGTTGGAAGGACAACACAGCAGAGCACAGGAAATCCAGGAAGTTCTTAGAATGTGTCGACGACAACTTTCTTCTGCAAATAATAGAGGAACCAACGAGGAAAGGAGCAGTGCTGGACCTTGTCCTCACCAACAAGGAGGGGCTGGTCGGGAATGTCAAGTTCAAGGGTAGCCTCGGCTGCAGTGACCATGAGATGATAGAATTCAAGATTCATAAGGCAGCAAGGAGGGTGCGCAGCAAGCTGGCTACCCTGGACTTCAAAAGAGCAGACTTTGATCTCCTGAGAGATCTGATTGGTAAGGTAGCGTGGGAAAAAGAACTGGAAGGGAGAGGGGCCCAAAAAAGCTGGGTGGTATTTAAGGATTGCCTCCTCCAAGCTCAGGAGAGGTGCATCCCAAAAAAGAAGAAATCGGGCAAAATAGCCAGTAGGCCGGCGTGGATGAACAAGGAACTGCTGGACAAACTCAGGACCAAAAAGGAGGCCTATAGAGGGTGGAAGCAGGGAAAGGTAGACTGGGAAGAATACAGAGAAGCTGTCCGAGTCACCAGAAACCTGATCAGGCAAGCGAAAGCCCAGGCAGAACTAAATCTAGCCAGGGATGTGAAAAATAACAAGAAGAACTTCTATAGATATATCAGGGATAAAAATAAGACGAGGGAAGCTGTGGGTCCCCTCCGGAAGGAAACGGGAGACCTGGTCACCCAGGATGTGGATAAGGCTGAGCTACTGAATGACTTCTTTGCCTCAGTCTTCACTGGCAAGGGCCCTAACCACACTGCCCAAGTCACGGAGGGCAAGAACAGGGGCTCTGGGAATGAAGAAGCACCCACAGTACAAGAAGACGAGGTTCGAGACCTCTTAAAGAACCTGAAGGTGCATAAGTCCATGGGACCTGATGAAATCCATCCACGGGTCCTGAGAGAACTGGCGGACGAAGTTGCTAAGCCCCTCTCCATCATATTTGAGAAATCGTGGCAGTCTGGTGAAGTTCCCACTGACTGGAAAAAAGGGAACATAACTCCAATATTCAAAAAAGGAAACAAAGAAGACCCGGGAAACTACAGGCCGGTCAGTCTCACCTCTGTGCCTGGCAAGATCATGGAGCAGATCCTCCTGAAATCCTTGCTAAGGCACATGGAGAATAAAGAAGTGATTGGAAACAGCCAACATGGCTTCACCAAGGGCAAATCGTGCCTGACAAATTTGGTGGCCTTTTACAATACTGCCACAGACTTGGTAGACAAGGGCAGAGCGACTGACGTCATTTACCTGGACTTATGCAAAGCATTTGACACTGTCCCGCACGACATCCTGGTCTCAAAATTAGAAACTCATGGATTCGATGGATGGACCACTCGGTGGATAGGGAACTGGCTGGATGGCCGCATCCAAAGGGTTACAATCAATGGCTCAATGTCCAGGTGGCGGCCAGTAACGAGTGGTGTTCCTCAGGGGTCGGTACTGGGACCAGTACTGTTTAACATCTTTGTCGGTGACATGGACAGTGGGATAGAGTGCACCCTCAGCAAGTTTGCTGATGACACCAAGCTCGGTGGCGCAGTTGACACGCTGGAGGGAAGGGATGCCATCCAGAGGGACCTAGACAGGCTGGAGAGGTGGGCTCGTGCAAATTGCATGAAGTTCAACCAAGCCAAGTGCAGGGTCCTGCACCTGGGACGTGGCAACCCCAGGCACAAATACAAGTTGGGTGGAGAATGGCTGGAGAGCAGCCCCGAGGAGAAGGACTTGGGAGTGCTTATGGATGAGAAGCTCAACATGAGCAGGCAGTGTGCACTGGCAGCCCAGAGAGCCAACCGTGTCCTGGGCTGCATCAGGAGAAGTGTGGCCAGCAGGTCTCGCGAGGTGATTCTGCCCCTCTACTCTGCGCTCGTGAGACCCCTCCTGGAGTACTGTGTCCAGCTTTGGAGTCCTCAACACAGAAAGGACATGGACCTGTTGGAACGGGTCCAGCGGAGGGCCACGAGGATGATCAGAGGGATGGAGCACCTCTCCTATGAAGACAGACTGAGAGAGCTGGGGTTGTTCAGCCTGGAGAAGAGAAGGCTCCGGGGAGACCTTATAACAGCCTATCAATACCTGAAGGGAGCCTACAGAAGAGCTGAAGAGGGACTCTTTGTCAGGAAGAGTGGTGACAGGACAAGGGGCAATGGTTTTAAATTGGAAGAGAAGAGATTTAGATTAGATATAAGGAAGAAATTCTTTACAGTGAGGGTGGTGAGGCACTGGAACAGGTTGCCCAGGGAAGTTGTGGATGCCCCATCCCTGGAAGTGTTCAAGGCCAGGCTGGATGGGGCTTTAAGCAACCTGCTCTAGTGAGAGGTGTCCCTGCCCATGGCAGGGGGGTTGGAACTAGATGATCTTTAAGGTCCTTTCCAACTCTAGCCATTCTATGATTCTATGATTCTATGATTCTATGATTTGTCCTTGCTTCTTTTCTATTTAGCTAATCATTTATATACTGCTTTTGAGAGATATTCTTCCTGAAGAGATGCTCGTTTTCTCTGTGTTGTATCCATGCTTGCATAATCCAATGAGACCTTCAGCCTATACAGAAAAAAAGCCTTTTCACCCAGACTCTTCAACTACACAAAACCTTGCTTAAGTCACTTAACATGACAAGGTAGTTTCTGATAGCCTTTAATTGTTAATGTCTTACCACAGAAAGATATCAAAGTATATTAATTGCATGTTTTACCTTACAAGTTAAATGTTGTGAAAAATGCAACATAAACCTCCAGAAGCACAACATTTTCTCCAAGATGACAAAAGGCTTATAAAAATGAAGGTCCCTGGGTAAGTACTGTGTAGACTTGATGTTAATTCACTCTTTGCCTCATTAAGGACTGTAAAAAATACCAGCCTAACAGATTAGATTTGATAGCTTTATGATGGAACCTATTTCCCATTACAAAATGTCCGGAGACTATAACATTTGCAAACTAAATGTACAAATACTGTAGCAATTTAAAAAACTGCCTTTTAAGGATAAGGCCAGGAATATGTGGAGAATGCATTCAGTAAATCTAAAAGCTGATGTCTAGAATTATTTTCTATATCTTATAACAATATCACAGTCTTTTTCACTGACATCGTTGTTTCTGCCCTTCAGTGCTTTTGATATACTCAATAGCAGCACTCCACACACCTACTGGTTTCTGCCTTGCTGAAAGAGTTAAAGATAATCCATAATCATGAAACATCCTAAAATTCTCATACTGATTCTTCTCCATCTGCAGTTACCTCTTCAACAGTTTCTTTTGGGAGGAAGACTGTACATTCAGTGTTCAGAAAGGCTTGAGAAATTTAATTATTCCTGGTTCTTACAGATGGAATTCAAAGTGATAGAAGCTTCTTTCAGTATTCAGTGCATGTCCTCAGAAAGTAAGGGCAATCTAGACATGAGAAAAGGAACGTAAGGGTAAGGCTCCTTGTGTTTCCTTTCTTTTTTCTTGTAATTTTTCCTTCCCATCACCTCCTCCCCCACAAAGGTCATATTATTTATCATTACAGGGTTTTTTTCTCTGAAAACCACTTAACACTGAAGAAGCTAAGTGGATGTTTTATTGGGTTCTAATATATGTTTGTGCATTTACTATGTTCCCAGTGTTTTGGTTAGAGGAAAATAAGAATGCTAAATAACCGATATGCAATTTGCTAGTAACTGACTTTATGCTATTTCTTTGATTTTCCTCTGTTTTTAAACTATAAATGATATTTAGAGTCTTCTAAGAGTAAGTTCACTTTTTTTTTCATTTCTGTTTGTTTTTCTTTCCTGTCTGTCATTTTCTTTGGGTTTTTGGGTTCCAGTTGTTTTGTTGGTTTCTTTCCTATTTACATTTCTGTAATGTTGCTAAGCCATTATAATATTTTCCTCTGATCATTACAAATTATAAGTCTCTATTACACAGACATGGAATAGAGAGCTTCACATTCTAATTTTCCTCTGGCAAACAATTTTCCCTCATGAATTGTTTATTTTCTTCTTGACATAATCTCAGTGACATGTGTTCTTTGTGGAAACCTATTTGTGGAGTTATTATTATTTTACAAGATTTTCTACATCCAAATAGCATTTCTGGTGTCATTGCTATGATTGGCAAAAGCTCTCCTCTGCTAAAAAAAAGTATTTTTTTAGTGGCAGGAAGGTTTTTTTTTTATTTTTGGTGATACATCCTGTATCTGTATTATATGTTTCCAGTGCAGTTTTCTACAAACTGTAATGGGGTAGCATTGGATCACACCTCGTGCATTTTGCGCATACTGTCATCAGTGCAAACAAAGCAGAGAAAATAACCTGTTTGGGAGGTGTCTGGTGACATGTTTTCTATGGTTTTCTTGCTTGTAGATTTTTATAAAATGTTGAACTGTTAGTATTGTTTATGAAAGAAGCAAAAATACTGAAAATCCTGTCATATCGACCTTACCCAGTAAACTCAGTGAAAAAACCTAATTTATCCAAAACTTTTTCCTGAGCCAAAAAATAAATCAGCTTGTCTACCACTCTTCCTTAGTACACAAACTTTCAAACTTTGAACAGTGTCAGAATTGAGATACAAACATAAGAACAAACCTTGACATAAATAGATTAAGAAGGCAAAATATGGATATAGTCCAAAGCAAGAAATGTGTCTTTAAGTCCCCAGCTGTGCTTTAATAAAGTAATTCTGTCCTCTAATAATGTAGAAGTGAATGGAAGCCTAAGGATAGGATCAGAAGGTGGTATTCTGAAATTAAAGACACTTAGGACTCTGTTCAGTAGTCAAAACATAGGTTCCTAGAGCAACTTGAGATAATGAACACTATCCCACTTAGGCCCAGCTGCTTCAGAAGAGCTTGAGTTGTCATAGGTCTTGTTTCATGTTTGCCAGATGTATGCAGACTTTTCAGATAGTTTAGGGTGGCCAACTCAATTGAGCTTCTGTTGTTTGTGTTGGGGTCTTAGATTCCAGTATTGCGTAGACTCTTACAAAGAAAACATATATCAATTCTTAATCCTGAGTCAGACTCCCCTGTAATTTCATGGCACTGTTGCTACAGGCTTAACTGTTATTTGAGCAAAAGTGGCATCTGGATGTCCCCATCTGGGTTCAGGACTCCATTGACCTAGGCTATATAAACATATGATCACAGAAAGAAAACTCCTGACAAGGAAATCTTATAGTCAGAGAGGACTTAATTCAATTTCCTAAACATAGGCACTTACTTGCATTTGTTAAGCTGCAGGTTATCTAAAATATCCACAAAGGGATGGCAGACCCAAACAACTTGCTGGAGATTCATGGCCTCCTGCACTGTTTGTTGCAAGCAAACTGGGAAAAGCATGCAGAATATCAAATGCCAGTCAATACCTGTACATAGGAAAGCGAATTAGAATTTAAGCAATATCCCATGGATAATGCACACAGCACAAGGCAACAGTGAGATAATTACACCCAAAATCAGAAGTACACAGGTACAGCACCACAACTGTGATTAGGTGCACTAAGACATATATGAGTTTTAATGGGAGATGTGAAGAAGACTATCACAGAGGATTCCTCAAAAGCATGGAAAGTAGCATCAAAAAATTAGGCTTCCTGCAGTTCATGCAGTTCCCATTTTTGCCTTGCAGCTTTTATGCCAAAACTGCACAGAAGAGTCAATAAAGTACATGGTTTCTTGGATGAGGCTATGCTCCACACATCCCAAATTTTGCTTTAGTTGGGAATTTGTTACTTCAGTTAGAGAAAGACTAGAATCCTGCAATTCAGGAAGTCTGTTGGAACATTAATGAACTGTGTGGGGAGTGGGGAGGGCTCCTCTGTATGCAGTCTGAAAAATTCCCTAGAGTTAAAAATTGTTCCTTGCGGACAAATGACTCAGTGTGAACATGCAAATACCAGTTTTCTACATGTTGATTCACAGTCTGGATACAGAAACACAGAGATTGAACAAGCTGAGAACTGCTACCTGTGGTCTGATTGTGTCCAATTAGCACTGACAGTACAAGACTTTACTAAAAGGTCAATGGATTCTATTAAGTTTCTATGTTTTATGCAACCAGCAGATAACTAAAACACTTACCCAGAAAGTCAGAATGTTGAGGTGCTTGAACTTACAAAACAACAAAGCTATAGCCAGACCTTGTAGCATGAGAGTTGGAGAATAAATGAACTCAGTGTGAAGATGATGGACACCTTTGAAATGTAAATTAACTGGAATATATGAGCTGGAATACAGGTGTACCTCTTCCTAATGCCCTAATCACTAAACATCATTCCTGAGAAATTTGGTCACTGAATCATTTTGAAGTTGTTCCTTGTGGGGGGAAAAAAAAAAAATCTATGCTTTACTGTTGCAATTATTGATAATTGCAAAGAATAATAGTATCCCACACTAAGGAAATTATTAGTATGTCCTCTAAAAAATTAAAGCTGATGTCTTCAATAGAAAAGTAGCTTTTCCCCGATGCTGAGAAACCCAGCCCACTTTCTCCACATGCTTTCCATTCTCCCCTTAGATCCTATCCTTTTTCTATCCTCTCATACTTAAGAAAAATGACAGCTGAACTCCAATGCCTGGCCTCTGCCAACAGTCTAGATATTTTAAAATTGGACATCAGACCAGTATGCATAACAGAAACAGCCTCAAGGCATCCAAAAGTGACAGAGAGTCCATGCACCAATGTTTCCTCCTACTCAACATCTCTGTGACTGTCTGCAATCTAAGCTGCTGTTGACATATGAGCACCAGAACAAGAGTAATCATTCCTGTCTAAAGGGGCCTGATGGTAACTTCATTTGGTGGGTTGCACACAATGGCGTGTAGATGATTTTTCATCAAGATGGTTGTCTGCAGTTTTAGTGCTTCTCTGCTGGACTCCCCTCTCGTTTGTCCTCCCACCCAAGCTCCTGGATCCAAACATGACCAAAAGTTTTAGCTACTCCTCAGGACATGTACATCTTCTCTTCCTGGGATTCATGAGAAATTCATAGAATACACTTCCAAAAAAAAAAAAAGAGCAGAGTTGGATTCTTGAATTCTCAGCTGGTGTCAAAGTCACACAAACAACTTTTGCATACGGAATGTGGAATGCTCAACAGAGCTCCTAGAAGCATTATCACGCATACAAAGCCTTTCATAGTCAAATCCTTCTAACTTCCACTGCACGAGTATCACGCTGTGAATGTGCAAGCAGGGTACAAATGCTTATAATGTTCATGTTCCCATGGTACTTGGGGAATTTTAATGAATACATGTATAATTCATTTAAAAGGAGATAACTGGCACGTGGAATACCAGGAACTGTGACCTGTTCCATTGATGTTAATGATAACAGCCTCAGCCAACTGCCGTAATGAACCTCCTTGAACCTTACAATAGCTCATATATTTCCCCCTTGCTATAAATGTTTTATTTTACCTGATACAGTAATGAAATTGTCAAGATAATGAACGGAGTAATCATTTCACACAAATGGCTAACTTTAATTAAAAATCACAGTGTTGACTGCTAAAATATGGGGGTAACAGACCATTGATCAGATTACAGAGCACTGATAATTGAGATGTGGCTATAGACACAAAGACCTATGAACTCCACCTTACCGAAGGACATAATGTTTGCTGTCAGTAAGCAGTAGTCTCAACACACCATTAGCCCATATATATGTCATTCTTTACTCAGCTGTTAAATTTGCAAGGACAAATATTACCTGTTATACCACCTCCAATGTAAAGGTGGAATTAATGAGGCAACCGCTAAGGTGAGAGATGTCAGTGTTCTAGGAATGTGGTTTCCAGGAGCAATGAATACAAAAAGAGTACTCATTCTCCCCAGTATTGCATTTGGTACTGAGGAGCAGAAATTCCCCCATCTTATGGCATGCCATTCCATGCTGGCTATGTTGTTACTAGTGTATTACACCAGTCTGTTGGTAATATAACCTTTGAAAGCCACATATGTTCACAGCAACTAGTTTCAGTGTATCTGAGCTCTCTTCTTTGTATCAGTTGCCAGTTTACCGGCAGATAAAAATGAGCATTTGAAATTTCTATGTAAAACTCTACTTTGTAATACGTTTTTAGCAAAATTTATCTTAAGGGTGGCTCTTTAAATCAGTGTAAAATGTCTTTTGGTACTCATCTTAAACCATATGGCAATCCACATGTATACTATGATCCCATGGTACTTTGGTTAGCTGTTAATAAAGACTTGAGACCTATGAAAGGGATCCCACCTGATGGTATGTATGCAAGTACACATCTTAAGTCCTAAATGAAGCATATTGTATTCTTTAATCAAACCATTATTTCTCAGAAGTTGCATTAAACAGAATAGCAGGATGACTGCAGCCCACTTGTTTTAGAAATTTATTGTTAGAATTTGTTTGCTTGTCTTTTTTATGTTGAAGAATGTTGATTCTTTAAAATCAAAATTTATCACAAAGGAAATTCAATGTTCAGTAGCACAAGCAGAAAGCTTGAGGTAGAACTACTATGGGATCCTGTCAGTCAGATGTATTTTGACACTGGCTGCTTTCAGTCAGTTTTGAGCCATACATTTTCCAAGGATTACAACTGAAAGGCAGCAAACCACTCTGACAGTTCTACATTCAGAGACACTCGAGACATTTCCAGAGGAGTTTGAGATTTGGAATGAAAAAGGAGGAAGTTATGTCATAGTATGAGACCAAGATTTAAAATAATGTATTGTTGTACAAAGCAGTAATTACATTTTTTTTGCACAGTCACACACCAAAACTCTACTGCAAATCTCTCTGCCCTCCAATAATCAAGGTGGATTACACAGAATCATTCCAAACCCTGAAAGGGCATGGTCAGACCTAGCAACAAGTGTATTTACACAACATTTCTTTACGTTAGTCTGTATTTCTGTAAATCAGTCTCTACTGACTGATTTTCTAAAAAACAGCCCTCCTTGCATTTAAATCTACCCTTCCATCAGACTTGCAGTTCTTTGGAGAAATCATGCCAGGAACTAGGGACACATCACACTATTTATTAGTACAATCAGAGATAACAGGCAAATATGGAAAATGGGCAGTACAAGTTGTTCTATCAGGACCCATCAGTACCCTTCAGAGAGATGGCCGGTAACCCCTTTGCACTGCTTGTGCTCCTACAGAAGGAGAGGCAAACAGTGCCAACAGTAAAAATTAGCAGTTTTAAGGAGTGAAACTTAATGTCAGCCTTCTTTAAAGGTGCATCACATATTCTCACAAAGTGAAAAAACCCCAAAAGGTAGCAAATAGCATGGCTAAGGATACATAAACAAGCTAAAGAGGCGTTTAGTTACCAGATCCTTCCCTTAATATGGCAATGAAGAAGAATGTTTGTGATAAGAACATATCCTTGACAACTGCAGTGAGACCAATTCACTTAGCTGCCATCACATTGTAGTAACATTCAGTCATTATCAGTCAGGAGGTATCTGAACAAACAACCCAAAGATAAAAGATTCCGTATCTGTTACTTATTAGAAATATTCTGGTCGGGTGTTTTTTGTGGGTTTTTTGTTGTTTTTTTTTAAAGAAAAAATAAAAGTAGGTTTAGTTAAGCAAATAAAGGTTTAAATACATTTCAAGGTAAGTAAATACATAAATACTGAGTTTAGACCTATGTAATTTCAGAAGGAGTATCTTTGATAGAAAATCAACATTTGCCTATGTTTGAGCTTTAATGAACTGGAGTATGAGAGCTGAATTTCAACTAATGTCATGCTTAGGTTATACAGTACTTAAAATACATTAGAAACACAGTACCAGACCAAGCAAGCTAGAAAGGTAGTGTCTCCGGATGTTTCTAATAACAGGCTTTGTGCTATTTTTCAGTCTGCTCTAGGGTTCTGAGTGTTTATAAAGTTTACCTTAAGAAGTTTCCATTACTGTATATATGAATAGCAATAAAAATAATAGGTTTTAGATATATAGCAATTTATATCTTCAAAAAGCAGAGATATTGGCAGATTTTTTTTTTTTTCTTTCAAAAAGAAATATCTCTCTGTCCTGGATTGAGGTAAAACAGAACCATTTTTCTGTTCAGTAATTTTACTGTTTAGATAAACCTCTGCTAACTAAACTCTCTGAAAATTAACAGCATATCGTGCAGAAACTGTTCACTCTCAGTGTGATAAGACCTATGTTTATAGTTAATGCCAAGAAAGGATATGCAGAGGTGCTCTTGCTTTATAATTATTGTGATAACAACCAAGGTCAGCTGACTCTGTTATTTGCCCTGTTGGAGGGTTGGAACTGAAAAAATGTAGAGGGATTGCACTTGTGGGGAAGAGAGAACTGGACAGGTGACCCCAAACTGACCAACAGGGTATTCCATCCCATCCGCATCACACTCAGTATAAAAGCTGAGTGATCAAAGGGGTCAATGTCTTTCTTCAATGGTCGGCGTCTGAGAAGGACTCTGTCTGTTCATCTGCTTTTGGTCCCAATCCATACATTCTTGACTCTAGATCCAGACTCCTGTCCCCTTCTGCCACTGAGTCCAGTCTGGGACTTTCCCTGTGCCTGCCAGTGATGTGATCATCATCCTGGGAGCTTGATACAGTTTTGTATCGATTGTATATTTCCTTATTTTCTTTTTATTATTTTATTAATATTGTCATGAGTTTAGTTATTTCTAAACTCATAAATCTCTTTATCTCTCTCCCTCCTCTTGTTGGAGAGAGAGGTGGGGGAGAGTATCTGTTGTTCATTTCAGTGGCCAATCCAGCCCAAACCATGACACTCTCTTTTAAATGAAGTATGATGCTAATATTATGCATGATAGCATGATATTCAATTATTTTTTGAATTCTGACACTACTTTAAGAATGTTATTGATTCAGCTTTAAAACCTCAGACCCTACAGTAACTCAGAAAAGCAAATCAATTCACTTAAGTGGTAAAACTGAAATCTGTTTAAAGGGAAAACTGGACAAGACCCAAGAAAAAACATTACGTTATGCCTAGAAGGAGAGACTTTCAGAAATGTCTATCACATAGTGACATGCAGATCTACACACATTCTCCCCTGAGCAGTATAACCAAGTAACCTTTTTCTAAGCCCATTAACATCATCATCAACCTTTGTTAACACAAAGAAATTTTGTTGAGTCTCACTCTGTATACGTGAATGCCAGTTTATGTCTTCTGATTATAAGTGCATGTAGCTCAAAGGTGAGAACTTATTCTGAGAGGAAATAAATGTTTATTTTTCTAATGTTTGTTCATGGGTAATGGTAGAAAGGTGACTTGAGAGTATTTCTTTATTATGGCCCACTAAATATGTATATTCCCTTACACAATAATGAAACGCTTAAGTAAGTTAATATCAAACTGGTGTTTATATTATAACAAATGTTCATGACATTGCCTTTCTCCATAATTTCACAAAACAAAAAACACTGTTAATGACTGGCCATCAGCTTCTTCACTCTCCCAGGAAATTCTCAGATTACAATTATGTCCATTATATTTTTTCATTCTAATATTACTCTTATCTTCATTTAGTATAGTGCCACTGTAGCTAATTTTTAACATAGGGAAAACCAACTATGTCAGCATTTACTAAAAAGAGTGCAAGAACAAGTTGTGTTTTGAACTGATCTGTTATCCCTCACATGCTGCAAAGAAAGGATATGACACATAAAGTACAAGTTAACAGTACCAATCTATATTTTACAAGGTCATTCTAATTAAATCAGTGGAATTGTTCATGCTGTAGTCTTGTTCTTGATAACACAGATGTTTTCCCATGCTTTTTCACACTCTTTTTGTCACATTTTTAAGTAACACTTGCCTGCCAATAAAAATTATGTCATTTTCAGTTCTCATAGATCTTCATTTACCAAACAACCAAGCTGTATAATCTTCATTGACTTCTGCTCTGTTTCCACTTCACAGTAAGCCAGTGTCAGTTGTTCAACACTGTTAGGTTTCAAGAGCTATAAAGTCTAACAGGCTGTCAAAATCTTGCTGTCATTGTATTGGGAAAGAGATTGTGAGCAAATATGTGAACGGGGTGTTTTTCAATGATTCCTGTCAACTAATATTCACAAAAGAGAATCACGCATTTGGAGTCAACCCAGCTGAGGCTCTAGTGCTCTTCCCATGTTAGCGGATTCACTATGTCCATTGCTAGCAATGCAGATTTTCATGCACAAAACCTGGAGCTGGCTGGAAGATGAAGGTGGCTCTTTTGGTTTAGAAGATACATACTCGTTCAACAGACAAGGCTTCATTTCTATATCCACTGCCTGGTTCTGATTCCAGACTCTGCAGTCCCGGTGATGGAGAATTTCTAAGCAGATTCTCTTCCAAACATCTTCTCTGGGGAATTAAAAAGCACTGTTACCAAAACCTCACTTTTATTTAGAATATGACATGCAGAACACATATTTTACCTATTGAATGCATTGACGAAATGATCAGTTGGGTAATTCAAATGTTAAAGCTGCCTACTAACTTACTTTTCCTGTTTTCCCTTAAAATAATCATGGTCCCTGGAATTAAATGAAAAAAAGCAGAACAAATTTCTTAAGAAATTCTTGGCTTTTCAAATTCTAGCTTGATTTTCCTGTTTGTGGGTTTAACACTAGTGAGTGTGGCAGGGTTTGCAGAGAGCAATTGTATTTTATTACACCAACCATATCAATGAAAGACATAGATGAGCTTTTAGGCACACAAGCCCTTCTTCAGACCTACAGTCTATTCTCCTTTTGATGACAGTTTGTCCTTTACCTTTCAGTAAATTAAATTTCAGTAAGCAGACCAAGAAATCCTGTGAGAGGCTATACAACATCATTTACTTTTTTATCACCTTTACAGCAGTCAAATACATCACAGTTGAAAAAAAAAAAAAAACCCTAAAAAATATAAAAACAATCAAATCCTTTAGGTCAAACCCTTAATATGTGGGAGTTAAAGCTTAATTTTCTATAGGTGAACTTGGATTTCAAGTTAAGGTCATTTTATGAGTTTTAAAAAATACACTTTGAAACTATATGAGTTGATGGGAAGAATTGTTCTTTAATGCCACCATAAATACCAATCCAGGAGTAGGATCTGGGTAAGCAACCTATTTTTGCCTTCTTATTTGAATTTTTTTTTGAACTGGCAGGATTCAGCAGAAAGGAGAAATGCAACATGGGTATGCAAAAATAATTTGAGATTCATAAGGTCATGTAATGTCCCTAAAATATATTGTTTGCACATAAACCAAAGGCTCATTCTCTGCCAAGCACAAAAATTAGACAGGTATTTTGTATTTAAAATCTCACATAAAATAATTTTATTATGCACTGTTAAAATCAACATTTAGTACAATTTAAATATATTTTTTAATCAAGCTCTATTTAATAAACCTTATAATTAAAAGAATAATAATTTTACTAATAAGTTTAGAGTTCACCACCTATGCATGACACACAATGGAAATAATATACACAACTTTCAAGTAACCAAAAGAATAGGTAATTTCCTCATATTTCAAACTAGTTTAACATATTATATGCTGTAAAAAAGACAATATCTTTTGACATTTAAAAAATAGCTATATTATAGTATAATACACACGCAACTTGTTTGTTACTGCCTATTAAAAATATCTATTCAAACTATATTATTCACTATAAATAAACCTCTTGGAAAAAAATGAGATTGCTTTTTCAATATGTGCAACACATTCCGCTACTGTTAATGTCCACAATCTATTTAGGTTCTTTGTGTCAGATGCAACCTTTAGTCACTTACACTACTGGGGAACGCAAGACAGTGCTCATTTTATTGACTGTTTAACAGAGTTCAGTCCATTGTATTTTACCTGACACAATTTTCCACTGATGTCAGAGGAAGAAAGGAAAGACATGCTCCGGTAACTGACTCAGTATTTCTGATTTTGCATTGATTCAGAAATTTATAAAAATGAGAACACAGGAAAAGGTAGTTTTTGAATGCAATTATTTTATCAATTACACTAAACACTAGATAACATCTAAAACATTCCCCAGGGCCATTCAATTCACTTTGCTGACTGTTGTGTCAGCAAGTTCAGGAAAACCTTTCTGAGGCTGACAGTATCTCCTATCATTTTTAAAGTGTACTAAAGACTCTCACCCTAAAAGAATGTAAATTTTCAATCAGAGATTAACCTCATCATTTAAAAAAAAAAAAAAAAAAAGCAGATGAAAGGCAAGATCATACCTCTGAATTAGTCTTTGCTTATCTCAACCTCAGAAGATGTCAGCTGATCACCTACATTTGTGCTTCTATCAGATCCCATCACTAAAGGAGATCAATGCTATTCTTCATCCCTGGACCTTCAGCCTGAGACAGCCTGATTCCTTGTATCTCTGGAAATGTTTCTCATAGTCAATAACTTTGAAATTATTTATCACAAGAGATATAACTACTTTGCATTCTTAAGTATTTTTTTTAATAAGGAGGGAAAATTTGAATGTTTTACAAGTTCTTCTGCTCTGGGTCAGATATGTTGCCATAGAGAGCAATTAAAAGATTAACATTTTCTCCAGCTAATGATCTGATCTACCATACAAAAAGCTATTCTTTGTCTACAGTCTAAATTAATTTCATTATAGCTATTCTACTGTAGAAAGACTAAAAGATTAAAAAAGGAAATTAATTCCCTTTGTGTATTAATGTCACTAACACTGGTGGTCCTCATGCATTTCTAGATCCTGTTTGTTCTGTAATATGGAATTATTATAAACTATTTTTTTCAAAGATTTGTGCTTTATGATGGGTTTATTATAGATTTGTTAATTGGACCTATCAAAAACAAGCTATTTGGAAACTGGGGGTACCATCTGAAGTTGAGCTATCATGCATGTTGTTTTTTCATTAGTACAAGTAATATGGCATGAGATCTAATTTGAGATGCCTGAGGAGGGATGCTTGATAAATGTCAGGTATTAATATAGCTTTATTAGATATGTAAATTCAGACATATCAAGAATGTTAACATTAATCTCATTTTGGGCTCCAAGAAATGTCCATGACTCTGACTAGTATTCCAAGTCAGAATAGAAAAAGTTGAAATGGGTGCTCAGGCCCACACCGTCATATGCCTTTTCTAGCAGTCCAAATATTCTGTAGTTTTACTGTATTTTCTGTATTGCGCCTAAGCCATATGTGCATGCTGTTTGCAACCCCACTTTACCTGAAAAAATATTTATTCCCTCAATTTACCTATTTATCTACACATAGATAGTGGTATTTAAGTGAACATTAGTAACTTCATTTGGATGAAATACAGCTATATATCATGAGATATATCAATGTTAGTGTGTTTACCTACTACTTGCAGACCATTGACTCTAAAATATAGCACAAACACTGACAAGAATAGTCACCTAATATGATCACTGACAGAAATATATGAAACTGCCTCCACTTAAATAACCATTTCAAAAAACCTACAGATGAATTATGAGAGACTGTAAAAAAGGATACAGTCAAAAGAATGAATCACTTAGATTTTTCGTTTTGCCTGTTAACAGTGAATTCTTAGTTTGTTGGAACTGCATTAGAAAGATTTAGACATCTATCACTATTAACTGAGGTTTTCAATGCCACCATTTTAGATTATTCTTTTAGCCCTGATTCCTCTATGAAACTAACACCTACTGACTATATTTGAACGAAAAAAAACCTGTCTGTACAGTGCCTGTGGAAGACAACCTTATTATTCAAGCAAATCTTTTCCTATATAATGAGAATTAACATTTCTAAACCTGTAGAAACACAATTATGTGTTTTGAATGGCTGAAAGCTAAGAATGCAGTTACAAATGGGTAATGTTGCACATACAGGAGAAAATACAAAATATTGTTAATTTTTTCTTAAATTCCACCCAACAGAGACTGCATACAACTTATAGCATCAGTGAAGCAAAAGCCTAAACACTCCAAGAATCATACTTATAATTGGTTATGCCACTACACATCTGCTAGCATAAGAGCTAAACTTAGATTTTTGGCACTATGACATCCAGTGGAAGCTATACAATGACTCTGACTTCCTAGGAATGTCTTCTCTTCATAGTACTCATAATACCAAGTTATATCTCCTGTAATGAACTGTAGCTTTCCCATACCATGAGCCACTGTGATGCACTGTAGAAATCTCTAGCCAAAGCATACTTTGGAGATATATCTGGCTGAAAACCCTCCAATGAATAGGTGATGGTTGCCAGAATGCTTCAAAAACTATAGATCAAATAAATCAGTAAATTAATGTGTTCCATTTTTTTTTTCTGCTAAGAACTTCCAATTTTATGATGTGCTATTTTTGTCAAAAATAGAAAGCAAAAGAAAGTATACCCATAAAAAGCAACCCTTGCAAAAAAACCCAAAATGAAACAAGCAAACAAAAAAATTTATTTTAATCTGCAGATTAAAACAGAAAGGATTGATGATGCAAAAGGGTGCAGAAAGGATTTTATTTTTTTTCTGACAGCACTACTATCTGTGTTCTTCAGATGATTTTCCAAGCATTTTGCCATGTCCTCAGAGTGTAACAAAAAGCTAAGGAAGGTTCATTGGGAAACTGTTGACTCAGTACAGGAAACTGTCTTGAGAATGAGCAGAAATGGAATATTTCTGGGCAACTGAAATTTGTCCCAAACAAAGAAAGCTGGTTTTGTTTACAGTAATTAAAAATTAGCAGCTACCCATTGATCTTGGCTAGTTCTGATAAATGAAAGGAAAACACTTCTGCAAAAGTGCATTACCAACACTGATTAGTAAATCCTTACCCCTAAGACTTACTAAATTTTGTAAACCAGTAATATACAGGTATAGCACTACTACTGAAGAAAAAACTGTTTCAGACAATACAATAGAGTAATAAACTTCTCACCATAGAAGAAAAAAATTGCCAGCACTGCCTTAAGACAGGCAGAGGTCTCCGAGTAGAAGCCTTCCCTGTGAATATGGTGTGAGACGATTCTTGTTATTGTCACTCCTGTACTAAAGTAACTTTTTACTGACTCTGTAATTGCAGTTGCCAGTGCCAGACACAGAACAGCCAGCTGAATGGAGTCTGAAGATCTTTCATGGGGTTAGAACAACATTTGTGCTGGTTTTGTTTGGGATAGAATTAATTTCCTTCATAGTAGCTAATATGGGGCTATGGTTTAGATTTGTGCTGAAAACAGTGTTGGTAACACAGGGATGTTGCTGAGCAGTGCTTGCACAGAGTCAGGGCCTTTTCTGCTTCTCACACCACCCCACCAGCGAGGAGGCTGGGAGGCCCCAAAAAGTTGGGAGGGGACACAGCCAGGACAGCTGACCACAACTGACCAAAGGGATATTCCAGACCATACGACATTGTGCTCAGCATATAAAGCTGCGGAAAGAATTAAAAAGGGGGGACATTTGGAGTGATGGTGTTTGTCTTCCCAAGTAACTATTATGTGTGATGGAGCCCTGCTGTCCTTGAGATGGCTGAATACCTGCCTGCAGATGGGAAGCAGTGAATGAATTCTGTGTTTTGCTTTGCTTGTGTGCACAGCTTTTGTGTACTTCTTACGCTGTCTTTATCTCAACCCACAAGTTTTCTCACTTTTATTCTTCTAATTCTCTCCCCCGTCCTGTCGGGGAGGAGTGAGTGAGCGGCTGCGTTCTGCTTAGTTGCTGGCTGGGGTGAAACCACAACAACACTATACTCGTCATTAAAGTTCATTCATAATTGTAATTTCATACAACACCATACAACATACAATATAACAATATTGCAAATAACATTGTCTTTGAATGGGCTGGTACAGAGATTCTAGAAGAGAAAATTGCTATTTTTTATAAAATCAGGATGCTAGAAAGATAGGTTATACATGGCTACATGGCTCAGAAAATATTTAAAGGCATCAGAAGTCTTGAGACTTTGTAATGATCTCTCTGGAACAAGGGAAAAGAGTAAAACAGGCCAAAGAAGCAGTAAATAAATTTTGGTGTACAGCTCTTATGGCCAGACTAGACACAGAAAATGCTCACTAAAGAATCACCTGTCACAACAATTTCAAAAGATTACTGAGGTATCTATGAGAAGGAAAGATAAATTGCATTAAAGTCATGAGGTAACATTTTCAAGAGTGCCTTAGGGAATATTCAGGAAGGCTTACTTATCTTGGAGACTTTAATTTCCCTAAACCCCATCTGTAGTCAGTGTGTGAGAGTGATTTCTCTGTAAGGCAATTCAGAATGGCTGAGTTGACTCTTGCTTTGAATCACATCTAGAGAGGCCCATTTCCATTGATGACTTTGAGAGCCTAGAGCAACATAGAAATGACTACAGAATTGGACAGATTTTTTCAGCCAAATATGTTTTTCCATAAAAAACATTCCTTTAATGAAAAAGAAACATTTTCCTGAACTGATCACTTTCCAAATCTATTTCTGAATAAAAAAAAAAATCCATAAATTGCTTCAGTTGTTATTAACCTCGAAGACTGGGGTCTACAGGAAGTACTAACAAACTGAATCAAATGCAAGGCTTTGTACTAAAACACTTCTATTCCAACATTTTGATGTGGTTTCCAGAGAAAACCTAAGGGTTAAACATATCAGTCTTGTTCTTATGGAGGCCATTACCTAACAGAAAGCAGAAGCATAGTCTGGTTGCACACAGTGTCAATTTAGAAGTCATTTGCTTCCAGTAGAATCATTCATTATAAGAAGGTAAAGGCAGAGCTATTAGTATCTCCTTGTTAGATCAAATACTCTCTGCAAAGCATAATTTAAAGTCTGAGATTAAATACCTAGAAAGTCTCCACATCTTTATGTGGTTTCCATCTGTAAATAGGGTAAAAATACTCCAGTGATATGCACTTAAGACTGTAAAAAATAATAGGAAAGGAACATGTGGAGGAATTTCTGTCACTATTGTTTTGTATGTATATTTATTTTTCCACAACATAATGCTTTAGAAAAAGCCTGTATTGCCAGAGTTACCATAAGGAAACATTTATTTTATTTACTTCTTCTCTATAATTCTGTGTGGCACTTCTAAAGTTATCTTGACAATACAACATCTATGATTAAATGTGGAAATTATTCAAAGTACAACAGCAAAAATATTATGAAGGTTGTTTTCAAAAGCTGTTATGATATTTCCAAGGTTATACTAATGACAACATCCTAGTTGTAGGAATCATAAAATAAGTAAAATCCTAAATACTGATCAGAGCCCCGAAGACAACTGTGTGATACAGAATACAAAGATAAATAAATGACAGACTCCTGGGATGAGAAAAAGATACAGAAGGGAAATCTGCATGTGTCCTATGAGAGGAGAAAGGAAGTAAAGATGTTCAAGTAATTAAATTAGTCTCATTAAATATGAGAAATACAAAAACAGAGAAGCCTGTCTATACCTTTGAGACTGGAATGAAAGAAGGAAGAGAATCTTAAAAGACTGATCCAGGATATTATCTATTTATAAAAAAAAAAAAATTAAAAAACAAACAAACAAACAAAAATATCACTTGCATATCTACCAATGAGTTTAGTACAGAAGAGGAAAAATGAATGACTGGGCTGATAGAAAATAATATTAACTAAATGTATGCTAAAAATGTTAAATATTTGTAATATAGACCCCAAATTTAATCTCAGCTGGAAAATATTAACCTAAAGCCAAACACATTTATTTCGGAAATAATACATCCTATAAAGAGTAACATTTTTCTTGTTCTAAATATATTTCCAAATTCTGTCAAAATTTTCTGAATATTATTTATGAAAAGTTAGGTTTTATGTCAATATTGTAAAAATGATTCCTGCAAAGGAGGTAATATTCCAATTTTGTCCACAGCACAATGGTTATTCACTCAGAATATGGAGTACCTGAATTCAATTCCTTTCTTGGTTGTGCTGGCTTTAAATTCCCCCTTCAAGTATAATGATCTCTGAAGCCATAAAGACTAAAAGATCCAGGATAAATATCCAAGAAAATTAAACTTATATCAGCAGGCCATGCAAGGGTTTGCTTTCTTTGTTTATAATGTTTGTCTTGTCCTCTTGATGTCAGAAATAAAACATTAACTGAAAGAGAAACTGAAAAATGGTCTTTTGTCCCCCTGTATAATGCCTTTTGGGTCCCATTAGAGCCATTTCATGTTATTTAAGATTGAGTCAATGATCAAGGAAATGATAATGCATTAAAAAAAATGCAACAGGATTTCAATTTCAATTAGTGAGAGTGCTAATTCTTGAGCTATTACGCAAAATAACTTGTGGCTTTGCTTTCTATTAATACATTGGTAAAACTGTACTTCATTTCCCTTCCTTTTACAAAGACTTAGCACTATTTTTTTCCTTCCAGTTTAGAAGTAAAATTTTGAATCAAACATTAATTCCAGATTTTCAGTGTGGAGAGACATCTCCTTCCCCCAGACAAACATGAGTTTTAGCTGACATAATTTTTTTGAAGGTCATAATTTTGAACTAGAAACACTCGATTAATTATTCACAGTCTGCCATTATGATCAGTTGATTTACATTCATTTTATGCTAATGGAGCTTGAATGACTTATTTTAGGCCACTCCTTTTTTATAATTTTCAAAGGAAAATACTCTATCATTTTAAACATGAATGGAGATCCCTGTGTAGCTTTAAAACTGTGGCTGTTTTATAGTGCCATCCGTTGTATATTCCTGCATCATTAGTAAGAAAGGTCAAACAATATTTATTTATATTAGACAGGAACCTCATGAAACTATCACCATGAAACTATCACTGAGACTACAAAACTGATACATGTGCAATACTGGTTAATTCATTGTTCAATGAAAGCACAAACACTACTTTAGAGTTCCAGCTCCACTCCTGTCCTCACATATAGCTACTTTATTAAGCAAAGCCAATTTCATCAAACAAGAAAGAAGTTCCTCTTCATGCAGACATTATAAAATTCAATAAAGAATAAATGTGTTCCAGAGATCAAAAGTGCAGTAGCATTGTCCTTAAAATTAATGCCTTATATATAATAAATAGTAGTCTGCTTTATATCCAGAGAAACAATCTAATTTGCAGTCCTTTGTTTTATTTGATAATTGTGAACTCAGAGCACAAACTCAATTGTCATTTAATATTTGATTTGTTCAGAGGTGAAAAGCTCTTTAAACAACTAATTTCCCTTGCTTTTAATGAAAAAAGTGAGGTAATAATAACATTGAAAGAAATAAAAAAACAATACAGGGAGAGATTCAAGTAATTTCCTCCTCTCACATATCAAATATTCAAAAAGAAAATGTCATATTTTGTAAAGAGCTAAATAATCTTCAGAATTCTAAACATTTTTGTCTTAGTTTACAACAGTTTTATTACTATACATATGCAGAAATTTGCTTGACTACTAGAATTAACAAATTTCATGGACAAGATGGTTATTCAAAACCTTTATTGTAAATCAGAACTGATTTTACAGAGAAGTTTAATGAGATAACTAGGAGAAAAACTACTCCATGTTTTATTTGATGATAAAATTCTAATTTTAGCAAAATCCCTGACAGTCTTTCAGTTTTTAAAAGTTCTTTTTGTTATTTGATGTATTTACTGTTAGACTTCTTGTTTATCTTTCCTCATTTGAGACATTCCCCCCCCATCAACTCCATCCTTATTCTTTTTGTTGGAATTTTGCTGAAGCAGATTTCGAAAATACCGTTGCATAGATATAGAAGAAGACATTTCCCTATTGAATATAATTTTGCTTTTTGTCTGCTCTTAGATTCCCATTTGAGGAACACCTATGTAAGCTTCATACCAGCAGTATGATAGACATTCTTAAATGAAGTTGTCAGTATAAAACATATAGAGGATATTTCTAAATGAAATATTCTGATCACATGTAGGCTGCAGGTGGTACAGTGGTACAGTGGCACAGTGGCACAATGTCTGGCAGCTCTCTGGTTAAGCACAATAGTATGAGATTAGCTGTTCTCTTCAAATTTATGGAAAATTATATCCTACTGCCAAGTTGGGCTGCTTAAACCTAGAGCAAATACTTTTTCTCATTGGTCTCTACTAGTAAGTCAATAAAATTGCTGTCTCATATTCTGAAATTGTTGTACCATTTTCTGATATTTGACTTGCTATAGGAATCTCTAAATATCAGAGAGGAAAGAAGGGTGCAAAAAAAGAAATACCCTAGATGAGTCCCAAAAGATTTTTTTCATTTTTTTAGCACAATAAATAAACTGAAAAAAGTTATGTGAGGCCAAACAAAGCCAATTGAAGCCTTTAATTTCCTTTTGAAAAATAATAGAATGGTTAGAGTTGGAAGGGACCTTTAAGACCATCAAGTTCCAACCCCCCTGCCCTGGGCAGGGACACCTCCCACTAGACCAAGTTGCTCAAAGCCCCATCCAACCTGGTCTTGAACACTTTTCTTTATGAGCTTTAAAGTTAAATCCTTGCTTTGAAGTTATAATTTTCAGAATAAAATATGTAGTCGAACAACAGATAGTGCAAAGTCCCAATCCTGTGGAGCAAGAACCCCAAGCACCAGTATATGCTGTGGGCTGACCAAGCTGAAAAGCAGCTTTTCAGAAAAGGACCTGAGTGACCTGGTGGCCACCTGGTTGAACATGTACCAGCAATGAGCTCTTACCACAAAGGCTAAAAATATGCTGAGCTGCATGAGGAAGAGAGTTGCCAGTAGGACAAGTGAGGGCATCCTGTCCCTTTACTTAGTGCTGATGAGGCCACACCTGGAGTATTGTGTCTGATTCTGGTCTCCCCAATACAGAAAAGGTATGGAGCTACTTGAGAGAGTGCAGTGAAGGGCCACACAGATGATGAAAGGATTGGAGTACCTCTCCTGTGAGGAGATGCTGAGAGAGCTGGGGCTGTTCAACCTAGAGAAAAAAAGGCTCAGGGGGATTTTATTAATGTATATGAATACCTGAAGGGAGGGTGTAAAGCAGGCAGAGCCAGGCCCTTTTCAGTGATGCCCAGTGACAGGAGCAGAGGCAACGGGCACAAACTGAAACACAGGAGGTTCTGCCTGAACAACAGGAAACACCTTTTCACTGTGAGTGTCACTAAACACAGGCACAGGCTGCCCAAGAATGTTGTGGGATCTCCATCCATGGAGATATTCAGAAGCTGTCTGGAGATGGCCCTGGGCAACCTGCTCTAGATGACTCTGCTTAAACAGGGAAATTGGACCAGGCGACCTCCAGATATCCTTTCCAACCTTGACCGTTTTGTGATTCTGTAAAAATGTTACCCTGAAAAAGACAATTCCCATTTGAAAATGTAAAACCAAATCTTTTTTTTTTGACAATACTTTCCCAGAATTGACCTCAATTTTCCAGTAAGTGCAGTCTGCAAAGCTGCATTTTTCAGTAGATAAAATATCTACTAAAAAATATTATAGCCATCTAGCTCTAGGAGTACACTTGTAATAGAAAGGATACTTGCCCGTATAAAATATTTTGATGTCTATATCTCTGATGGAGAGCTCAAATGTGCCTGATAATTGACATCCACTAAAATGTCCCATATTTCTTCTATTTCATGTGCAAAATTTGGAGTACCCCTGTGTAACAGACTGACAGAAGACAGTGTCTTTCAAGTTTCTTAAGATCCTCCAAGAAGTTCACATCTGAATGCTGAATAAACAAATGCCACAGACAAACCTATTTCTCAGCAGTCTGAATAGCTTCATATGTGCCTACTTTCAGAACGGGTTAAACTTTCCTGACTGTTGTACACAGAGACATCCCTTGATTGTGCCCTGATGAGGCAGACTCACTGGTTGCTCACTTTGGGAATGCCCTAGGAAAGTCCAAAGTGCTTCCCCATGAGCCTTGTCCACCGCTCCAGAAGACCCCGGTACTCCAAAAACTGAGTTGTGCCTAACAGACTTTTCTGAGAATGCACTGCAGAAGTTCATGTCCAAGACCCAGGAGCAAAATATTGGTCTGTCCCTAATTTATACCATTAATGAATACAGCTAAATGATCCTCTCCTCAGGCAGGCAAAAGACATTTTTTGTTGTGTTACAAAATTGAAATATTAATTAGAACAGAACAGGCAAAGTAGCTCTCACTGTGACAAGCTAGGTATCCTGTTTGCCCTACTGATAATAAATTCTCACAGCCAAAAAGTATTTCCAGCTCCCAGGAAGACAGATGTGGACATATTTACAGTGAGTTATCATTAGGTCTGAGAAAATGCCTTGCTATAGATTGAAAATACTGAAGCTGAACCAAATGACAAGAAGAAGACAAACAGAATTCACTCGGCTTCAATAGCTATTGCAAATACACTATTTCAAAACCACCGCCATTAATACAACAGAAGCAGATGAAAAGTTCTGCCAAAACAAAAGAAATAGATGATCAAATGTTGAATAATTTGTTGATGTATAAGTTAGTGATGCCCTGCAGCTCTGGTAAATAATGCAACCTCTTTTCTAAAAGGCTTCTTTTCATGCTAGAGGTCAAAAATGAAAATGTGCTTTCTTCAAAACCTCAGTTCTCTTTTGAATTTTTTTGCTCCCTGGGTGCGTAATTAAGAAAAAACATGCTCTGCATTGTTCAAAAACCATTTTTCTATATTACAGGAAAATCAAACTTTAGGTATAAAGCTCCAATTAAGCTGTATGATGATAGCATGAAGCCAGGCAAAATATGTTGGTTGTGTCCTTCCTCTTTCTTGCTGTGACTATAAACAAATGTGTATATCTGGTGAGAAAGAAGTATCAGCTCAGACTTCAGCAGCTGACAAGTGAGTAGTGTCACCAAGGTAGAAAACTAAATGCAAGACCTTACTACTTTATATTTTGTAATAAGTTCTTTACATTTCAAGACTTCAGAAAATTGATGAAATATAAGATGTTCTGGCTTTCTTTTCTTACTGTATACCATTCATTTAGGGTGAAGAAAATTTAAAAAAACTAAATCCAACAAAACTACACTTGAAACTTATTTTAAGCTCATTGCCTGATTTTATGCATCCTTCTTTCCTCTTTCTCTGTTCTCAAAAACACACTGCTGCTCAGTCTTCAAAACACAGGTTAAAAAAAAAAGATGCACAGTTTAAAGGTAGAGGTTAGCAGAACTATATATGTATATATATAATACATAATATATATAAATTTCTTAAACTTGCTACAGTTATTGATAAATTTAAAACTGAAATCAGGAATTTGAAAAAGTCAGGTCCTAAAAATATGAACCAACGCAGTGCCACTCTACAAAAGGAGAGAGAACAAAAAGGTGAAGATCACAATTTTCCTTGCAGAGCTGTTTCCATACATCTTAAAAGGCTAAAAGGATTTCAGAGGATTATCTTTGTTTAGATTGCTGTCACTCCTATTAATCAGTCTTTATTGATTGCTTAGTCTTTTTGTCTCCTCAAGTTCAACAAAAAGTCTATATTATACTGCCCTTGAACACATAAATAAATCTATTTGAATCACACACGAACTGGAAATATATGAAGATATGATTTTTATGCCTCTCATAACCACAAACTGTGGAGGAGTTTACAAGCAATTTTAACAGATTATCTCAATATATGCATGAAATCTCAGCCATTCATTATATATCAAGAAGTAGAAGAATTTTAAGTGTTCTACACCAGTTATATGTAACGAGAACCCACACTTAAATGATTAAAATGAAGGTCAAACACACCAAAACAAGACATAAGGTACCTGTGACCTTATGTGGCCTTCTACAACAGTGTTACAGCATTGCTGGATAAGGGAAGAGCAACTGACATCATCTACCTGGACTTATGCAAAGCATTTGACACTGTCCCACATGACATCCTTGTCTCTAAATTTGACAGACATGGATTTGAGCCAGGGACCATTCGATAGATAAGGAACTGGCTGGATGGTTGCACTCAAAGAGTTGCAGTCAATGGCTCAATGTCCAAGTGCAAACCAGTGACGAGTGGCATT
The DNA here is from genome assembly GCF_964106895.1 of Numenius arquata. Classification (NCBI taxonomy): domain Eukaryota; kingdom Metazoa; phylum Chordata; class Aves; order Charadriiformes; family Scolopacidae; genus Numenius; species Numenius arquata. The sequence goes on along the minus strand of NC_133577.1, from coordinate 112,337,379 downwards.
CCTCAGGGATCTGTACTGGGACCAGTAACATTTAACATCTTTGTTAGAAACATGGATGTTGGGATTGAGTGCACCCTCAGCCAGTTTGCCAATGACACCAAGCTGTGTGGAGACATCAACACGCTGGAGCAAAGGAATGCTATCCAGAGGGACCTTGACAGACTTGAGAGGTGGGCCTGTGCAAACCTCAGGAAATCCATCAAGGCCAAGTGCAAAGTCCTGCACGTGGGTCAGGGCAATTCCGTGCACAAATAAGGCTGGGAGGAGAATGGCTTGAGGGCAGCCTTGAGGAGAAGGACTTGGGGGTGTTGGTGGATGAGAAGCTCAACGTGAGCCAGCAATGTGCTCTCACAGCCCAAAAAGCCAACCGCATCCTGGGCTGCATGAAAAGAAGTGTGGCCAGCAGGTCGAGGGAGGGGCTTCTGCCCCTCTACTCTGCTCTCATGAGACCCCTATCTGGAGCCTCTGTCCAACTCTGGAGCCACCAACAAAAGAAGGACACTGGCCTGTTGGAACGGGTACAGAGGAGGGCCACGAAGATGATCAGAGGGCTGGAGCACCTCTCCTATAAAGACAGGCTGAGAGAGTTGGGGTTGTTCAGCCTGGAGAAGAGAAGACTCCAGGGATACCTTCTAGAATCTGAAGGGGGCCTACAAGAAAGCTGGAGAGGGACTTTTTGCAAGGGCATGTAGTGACAGGACAAGGGATAATGGCTTCAAACTGGAAGAGGGTAGAGTTAGATGAGATATCAGGAAGAAATTTTTCACTATGAGGGTAGTGAAACACTAGAACAGGTTGCCCAGAGAAGTTGTGAATGCCTGTAAGTGTTCAAGGACAGGCTGGATGGGGCTTTGAGCAACCTAGTCTAGTGGAAGATGTCCCTGCCCATGGCAGAGGGTTGGAAATAGGTGATCTTTAATGTCCCTTCCAACTTAAACCATTCTATGATTCTATGGTCCTATGAAAATAGAGTGCATTTCATAACTGCTGTATGTACTGGTTCAGAGTTTCTTTGACATATTGATCTTACCAGCAAACGTCACTTAAGGAAAAACAAACAAACAAAAAAGGAAAACAATGAAACAATGTGCAAAATAAGTGCAAAGTTAGAATGTGGACTTCAGCTTGGTTCCTTCATGTTGTAGTTATATTTGCTTTTCTGTATACTCGCATTGCTTTATATTTTATCTGTTGAATGTCCGTAGAAATGCTTGCAGAAATTTGTTCCATGCAAAAACAAATGTGCTTTGCGAGGTTTCTATGACAGAATGAAAACAGTGATATTTTGGATAGGTTAGTCAAATGGAAAATGTCATGTAACTTTGGTGATAAACTACAAAGTTCAAACAGAGATACTTGATAATTAAATACTTGGATCTGCAAATTATCCTCAGTTCTGCCTTGATAATGACATACTTTTTTGGAATAATTTTGATCTCAAAACAAACTCATGTGTTTTTACCTGCTTGCAAAAAAACCCCATCTTCATCAGAAGTGTAAGTTCCTCAAAAGTATTTGGGTCTTTTTTGTCAATCGCCTAAGCTAAAAGGTGATAAAAAATTTAGATACACAGTGTTATATAATGACAGAATCACAGAACTGTAGGGGTTGGAAGGGACCTTCAGAGATCAACTAGTCCAACCCCCTCTGCCAAAGCAGGTTCACCTAGAGTAGGCAGGACAGGAATACATCCAGGAGGGTTTTGAATATCTCCAGAGAAGGAGACCCCACAACCCCTCTGAGCAGTCTGTTCCAGTGCTCTGTCAGCCTCAAAGTAAAGAAGTTTTTCCTCATGTTGAGATGGAATTTCTTGTGTTCTCTTCATTGTCCCTTGTCCTGTCACCAGGCACGACTTAGAAGAGTCTGGTCTCATCCTCTTGACACCTGCCCTTCAGATACTTATAAGCATTGATGAGGTCCCCTCTCAGTCCTCTCTTCTCCAGGCTAAACAGACCCAGGTGTTTCAGCCTTTCCTCATAAGAGAGGTGCTCCAGTCCCTTGATCATCTTTGCAGCCCTTTGTTGGACTCTTTCCAGTAGTTCCCTGTCTTTCTTGAACTGGGGAGCCCAGGAACTGGACACAGTACTGCAGATACGGCCTCACCAAGGCAGAGTAGAGGGGGAGGATGACCTCCCTCAACCTGCTGGTCACACTCTTTTTAATGCACACCAGGAGACCTTTGGCTGTCTTGGCCACAAGGGCACATTTCTGCCTCATGGTCAACTTGTTGTTCACCAGGACTCCAATGTCTCTACAGAGCTGCTTTCCAGCAGGTCAGCCCCTAACCTGTACTACTGTATGGGGTTATTCCTCCCTAGGTGGAGGACCCTACACTTGCCATTGCTGAACTTCATCAGGTTCCTCTCTGCCCAACTCTCCAACCTGTTCAGGTCTCACTGAATGGCAGCACAGCCTTATGGTGTGTCAGCCACTCCTCCTAGTTTTGTATCATCAGCAAACTTGCTGAGGGTACTCTCTGTCCCCTCATCCAGGTTGTTGATGAATATATTGAAAAAGACTGGACCCAGTACTGACCCCTGGGGAACATCACTAGTTACAGGCCTCCAACTGGACTCCACGCTGCCGATCACAACATTGAGTGAGCTCTATCACTCAGCCGGTTCTCAATCCACCTCACTGTCCACTCATCTAACCCACACTTCCTAAGCTTACCTATGAGGATGTTATGGCAGACAGTGTCAAAAGCCTTGCTGAAGTCAAGGTAGACAATGTCCACTGTTCTCCCCTCATCTATCCATCCAGTCATTTCATCATAAAAAACTATCAGATTGGTCAAGCATGATTTCCCCTTGGTGAATCCATGCTGACCACTCATTACAACATTGAAGAAGTCATCCAAAGCATGCCATGCTAATCAGAGTTTTCCCTTCTCAACAGAGAAAAATAAGCATCTTCATAAATTATTTATCTGACTTCATCTTTTCCTTACTTTAGGAAATGATGATTCACCTTCTGTAGCTGCCTACTTCTCTACAGGAGTCCCCAGGTTGATCTCTAAATTGATGTTTAGATAGGGAATTAGGAAAGATGAATCCTAGTTGTGGCATGTCCTATTTTCTTCTATGATTACTGTGTTTTTTCCTCTCCTTTGACGTTTAAGACCGCAGAAACCACAGAAACACACTGCAGCAGTTGCCAGTCATAAGGATGATGTGCTGGTAACTGAAACTGCTATCTTGTTCCTTCATAATTGTGCCTCTGTAAATTTACCCAGCAGAACTCTCACAAAATCAGAAAGCTTTTGTAGAAGAAAGGATGACCCTTGTTGAATAAACTCAGTTCAAAAAAACAATAAGAAAAAATATCTTCCTGAAAAATATAGCTCCATTTTATGGAAAACAAGCTCCAGAAAATCAAGCTCATAAGGACAGCTGAGGGTGATAAAAAATTCAAGATTGGACCTTTTTAATTTATGGTAGATTAACAATGATTAAACTTAAACAAAGCTCCAGAAGATATGAAGCCAATGACTAAGTGTAAGTGCACAAAGTTATGATGAAACAAGTTACGATCCATATGCTCCTAGTGGTAGATGGCATTTTAATGCTATTGCTTAATGATACATTTGATTTCATTTTATGTTTTTTCCCATAAAAGGGGGGAAATGGCACTAGAAAAATGGCTGTTTTCAATTTTTATATACTTCATGTATGCAAGTCCTGAAACCAAAACAGTGCTATACAAAAAGAAATTGTCTTTAAAAGTCGTAAAATACATGCTCCACAGGAGACTTATTGATCTTTAACAATTCTTTAAGGAAACCCAGTGGCTCATAACATTTTTAAAATAACAAGTTTGCATAAAAATTACAGCTTAAAATAAAGGCATGGATGACTACGAACCTCCCCATATACACTCCAATTAAAATGTTAAGTTTAGATCTTACAAGATTTATAGGATTTATTTTCAGAACCGGCACAGGGAAAGCTTCCATATATAGTATCTACTTACATTACTTACAATTATAAGAACTAATAGGACTGTGGTCATTATTGTACTTCTCTTTTTAAATTCTCCTAAAACTTTATTTGGCAAGTGCAGATCACTGCAACACATTCATTTTAATATATTTTAATTACCTGTCTCAGATGCTTCAAATGAGGCATTTTAACTCTAGGCCATAGAATTTTTTCATTTTGAGTAAGTTTTTCATCTGGTTCAAATATTTCTGGGGCATGAACCTGAAAACCTTTGTCACTGGAGTAATTAAAAGTCTGTTCTGTGTAGTATTACTACTGTCCAGAACAATTCCTGGAAAACCACAAGGTGAAATTTAAATAAACAAAGAAACTAGAGGGACAGGAATAGAGGAAGTGATAAGACACATTTACCAGTACATCCCACCTAATCTTAGCCATCTCCAGAAGCCGTCTTAATTAGGAACACATTTCTCCAGTTCCCTGTATGGAATGGAGGGACAGAAAATGCCTCCAGAGGGCAACTGGCTCATCTTAGAACTGAATTGCACATTAAAGGTGTTTGACTACAAAGAAAGCTGAGGGTGATTATGGTCCTAATTTAGGTTCCTCAGCTTACATTAAATGGGCTGAATCTGAATTCAACTGTTCACAATATGAAAAAAGAAAAGAACAGCTAGCACCAGATGGAAACACTGAACGGGCACTGTGTGGACATGTGAGTTGAGCATTATGGTTCAGCCTTACTGAAGGTCTTCATAACAGCTTGTTTTATATAGAATAATCCACACTAACTTTAATTCTATGAAAGGATGAACTTTTTAATGTGTTACATGGGGATGACAGTGGCTTTGTGTCCTCCCCACTTATCTTAATCCAAAATGATGTATCCCTAGCAAGGAACCCTGGGGTAATGTAAAGAGTAGACTTCTACCTAGGCCTAAATTTACTCTTCTGTCAGGAATTATTGATTAACACCATCATATGTAACATTCCAGTGAGAATTATGGGTGAGGCTGACATTATTGATTTGAGCACATCAGTGATGTTTATTCCTCTAAAAATTTGGACCTCTACACTTACCACATGTACTCAATCAGAAAATATGGTTTACAAGTCAGCCATCAGAAATATTTTCTTCACTTTCTAAAACCTCTTACAAGTTCTTTTAATGACAGAAAAAGAGGGGGGAAACTCCACAATTAATATGTTACTTTCTTCATTAATTTAAGAACTGGTTCTATAAGTTTTAGGAAACAATCAGATTAATTGTCAAGCTGAAGCAAACTCTTCGGTAAACTGGAACCTGTCAATATGTGAGGGAAGGTAAATATAAAAATGTAATTGTGGATATACTTAGGAAAAACATTAATTTTTAATGCTGGTGAAAGAATGACAAGATGTATGAAAATCCTCTTTCCCCCACTGATTATCACAAATCAAAGTGAAGCACTTTGATAGTACTACTTCTGGTACCGCTTTTCTAACAAGGTTCATTCCACTCCCCAGCTCCTTTCATAAAGGGCAAAACTGGAATAATTCAGCAATTGCTTTCATGTCAAACTGCCCTCTGGTAGTTAGGCAGCTTTGGGAAGAAAGCATCACTCATGCTGTCAATGTGGAAAGCCTAGGAAAGTCACAGACTTAAGGCACTGAAGACAAATCATAGAAAGTATAAGAAGGAACAAATGGTTTTGTAATTTATTATGTTATATTTTACAGGAAGAGAAAAAGAGTTAAATTGCTAATAGTATGAAATTTTAAGACTGCGCCATAGAATATCCCATGTTTTGTTTACATTTTGTCTTTTCATTATTCTTGAGGTACAGCACAGCAAACTATGGCAACCAAAACTTCAAAACTATGTGTAATATCTTATAAATGAATAGTCTAGCAGAAGCAAAAATCTGTACTATGAATGCTGACAGCACCTTGCTAATACTGCAGCTGGAAAATTACCTAGAAATTGCAGATTGTGATGGTTCTTTTCAGCCTTTTCTAGCAATTTACTTTTTATTCTGCTTTCAGGTGTCTCTGCCCACTCATGTGAGTATTTTTGTGCAATCCCATTTGCTGAAACAAATGTCATATATTTACTACAGAGACTGTTTACTGGCACAGGAAATTACTTTTGCTTGGGAGGAGAAAAATTATAAATTGTGAGGAAAAGAAAAACTATTGTTTATCTCTGCAATACTCCGAGTGAATATTGGAATACATATAAAAACAAACATATGTTTGTGCATTCACACAAGTGCTTTCCTATAGGGAACATTATAAAGAAATAGTTACATTTATTTCCCAAAATAAAGGGATCATAATCAATATGCTCTGAAAATGAAGTTATAGTTTCACAGGATTTTTTTAATTTCAAGTTATGGATGACATACAGAGTCAGCCAAGGACAGATGGCCACAGAACCCAAACCCATTCTGCCTGCCTTGCCAGGCTGGTTTTAAATTCACAGGATGACTCAGTGAACTTGAAATGTCATGCTGGATTCTAGCAAGAAAACTATGCAAGGCTTGAAAATTTATCACTGGCATCTTAAATTAATCCTGGAACTAATTAGGAAGCTTACAGACAACTCAGAATCCAAGTGCTATCTGTTCCTATTGACTTTTTCATACAGAAAGTGAGGGTTCAGAACTAAGAATGTGTCATACCACAACCTTTTGTTCTTGTCATTGTCAACTAAAAGCAGAAGACAGTTACGTGGGAGAGAACTAACATTTTATAATTTTCAATAACATTATGTTAAAATATGAAGGCAGACTTGGTTTTGGCTTTACTTTTTAATATTATTATTCTTAAAAATAAAATAGAATCAGGGAAAAAACATAGTGAAAAAATAAAGGGATTTTTTCGAACATTCTGAAAAAAATTGAAGTGAAATGAAATACAAATTATCCCAATCAGATCTGGATCATAACAAAACCATCTCCACAGTCAAATCAATTTTGCAATTGTTAATAACTAATTAGCTGAAAAAATCAGATTGGCTTTTGTTTGTATTTGACCGAATGTTATGATGCTCATTTATTATTCTAAAGGGGATTTTATTTCAAAAAAATGAGGTATAAGTTTAAAAACCTGTAAAGAGATCAACCTACCAATTCTCTTTGTCAGAAGTCATGAGTTTTTCTCATCTTGTTGGAGAGCAATATAGTAGAAAAGTCCTATAGTAGAAAAGTCCAAAAGCCAATGAGTATCACTTGCACCTGTCTACTTACCTATTATAGTTTTTTTGATTGTACACAAGGTTTTTGAAAGAGATACTTAAATCCTACCCACACTAGGTTGTTTAGGCTTCTGGGCATGACCTGCTTTTTATAAATGCCAGGCATCCAGCAGCTCCCTCTGCTGATGGAAACTCATGACCAGGCCTTATGTAAATTCATGAGTACTAATGTAGAAGTCTGGTTTTAAACCCATACTTTACAAAAATCAACAGTGCTTTTTATAACTAAATATGTTTCTGCTATTTTGACGTAGAAGCTGTTAGCATATTTGACAGCCACTCTTTTACTTCAGGGCATTAATCACTATACAGAGAAGGGCTGTGCCTAAGTAAAATCACACAGCTGTACTGAACCAAGCTGAGGTAGAAAAACAAGCAAGAAAACTGAAACAGGACTATTTGAAAAAAGCCATTAAAGTGTTTTCAAGTGAGCATCAAATGGAACCATTATCATTCTGGATTATGTATTTTCAAACGATTTTTGTCCTAAAAGATCCTTTTCCGTGTTTCTTTGAGGACACTACTATGACATTTTCAGGTATTCATTTTCAGGCTTTCAAGTTATTAAACTACAGATATTCCATCCTCCTTATCTAAAAAAAAATGACAAGCAACGCAAACAGTAAATTCACTTACTGTGTCTAAGTAACCATGGAAAAAAAAAAGTCTTTGTCTGACTGAGTCACCTCACTTTAGAATTTCAAGCTGAAATTGATGTTCCATACACAAGGAAACCAGAAGAAAGAAAAAATACTGAAGAAAACTGCAGGCACTGATATTATTGGTCATGGAGAGTACCATTCAGAAGAAAATGTGTTTTGGGTTTTTTTTGCTTTTTTCCTCTTGGCTGGATTACAATAGGGCTATAGCCTCAAATAACCATCAGGGGTAGCTTAAAGAAAGTGGAAAAAAGGTTTAAAACCCTGTTTGTTCATTCTGTCCACTCTCTAGATTTCACTCTTACAAACATATAGTGTGCAGTGTTTCTTCTCCCATTCCTTGCCTTGACAGAGGAGATTGATTTTTTTCCCCTTTATAATACTAGGATAGGTACAAGGAATGTATTCAAATACTTCATCACTTTGTGTAAGATTAACAAATTCAATAATTTTTTAGTCACGGATAAAGAGGATGTGGTGTTTGGGTTGGTTTTTTTTTTGGTGAGATGACTTTTTGGTTAAAGATATTTTCACCTTATCAAGCTAGTATTTCAGGCACCTGGACTGGTTTGCAAAGCAATTAAGAAGCAGAGGAGCTGCAGCATGGGTAGCACCTAAAAAATCCAGTTGAGTCCAAGACTCAGCTGTAAAATCAGATATTGCCCTTGCTAAATCCAGCTTAATGGACAGACTACTATCACACATAAGATATACCTTTTCTTTTAGTAGCAAGGTAGATGTGATAAATGTCTCCAAATTTAATGAAAGCAGGATTGCGTCCAGTATCACAAGTTCCTTCTAAAGGCCACTTTTGGCAAGACTAAAGAACATGTCAAACTATCCTGTGTCTGGGTCCAGTAATGCTATTTTGTCAAAGTACTGAAAGCATTGAGATTTGGTTGTAGTAATATATTACAGGCACCCTGGCTCCAGGCCATGCTCAAAGCCAAGAACTGGAAAACATCCATTTATTTCAGAAACTACAAATCGCTGCTCTGTTTTCCCACTGCTTCTTACAACTTTGAAGTCCTCAAAAAGAACCCACAAAACAGACACATAGATCCAGATATGGCAGAGGATGTGTTTAAGAGCTGTTCAGGTGTGGTGTTGGGGGATGTGGTATAGGGGAGAACTTTGTAGTGTAGGGTAGATGGTTGGACTCGATGATCCAAAGGGTCTCTTCCAACCTAGACAATTCTATGATTCTATGATTCTATATTTATGTTCAGAATATGATGGTGAGGTAGATGCCAAGGTCCAGTCATTTATGACCTCAGAAAGAGTAGTTCAACAACAAGCAATTGATCCTAAGAAATCTAAGTGCAAAAAGTGCACTTACCAGTGCACCTGGTAAATCCCTGCGGCAAACTGTGCATGGAACTGAGTCCTGTAGCCTGATTCTCATAACTTGATACTAATACAATAATCACTTTCTGTGGATGAATGGACTAACATGTACTGCCAAAGTAGAGAGCTATGAGAACTCTAGTGTCAATATCTTGTTCCTATTAAGTAATACCACAACTTATGTTGATTTCAGTGGAGTGGGAAGGGAACTGGAAGATCCACATTTCATGTGATACTAGTAAAATTAGTTATTAGTAAAACTGGATATTGAGAGGTTTGGCTGTAGGGATGGCATTGGATGTATTGACAGTTAGCTAAAAGTGTTCATAAAATTTAACATTCAGTTTTGCAGCAAATCCCATTGTCCCACATAACACACTGATTTGTTTTGTGGAGAAATCTTGGAATGTAAAGAAGCACTTCAGGAGTCCATCTAAAACTCTCAGAGTGCTAACAGGACTTAAGGCCATTGGACTGGATTAGAGTTAGTCCGGAGCAAACATACACACGCATACAAATCAGCTCCTCAGAAACAGCCATTTCGCTATGAGGATCTACTGTTGTTGCTCAGCACTGCTAGCAAATGTAGACAGCCATTGTGTCCTGCCAAGCAGGGACAACCTTCCAGTTATGAGGTTCAAGACAACCTCAGCAAATTGCAAAAAATCCCTATTTATCCATTCATCAAACAGGAATAGTACTTTAAAGGATCAGTTATGGAAAACTTATACAAAACCATAGTAAGTCCCACCTAACTTTATCACTGTTTTTCATTTTGTCTCCATATTACCTTCCCCCCAACAATTTGGGGTAGTTATAAATACCTGTTAAATGAAACAATCTAACTGGTTACAGAGTTGTGCTCTCTTGCATTCCATAGTATCCTTTCTGTAAGAGACTCTTGTGTTGAGGTGTCAGAAACTGAAGAGTGGTACAGATGAATTGACCTGGTCGATGTGTAAGAGAGGCTTCCTCTCCCCTACTGTTTAATAGTTAGACCTAACGTTTCATCGGTCCTCTCTCTGTTATTATGAACTAAAAAGCTAAAGAAGCATACTCCTCTCAGATAAATGTGAGCAATTCCTGCTGTTAGAGAGTAGACTCTCACAAGGCAGAACTAGACCCACTGACTGTTGTAGAGATTTGCTTGAAGAGATGTAATCACATACAAAATTTTTCTGTTCACTAGTCTGAAGTTTATACTATTAATAACATTTTTTTATTATTTTCACATGCTAATAAACATATTATGAATATAATTTTAGTCAATAAAATCTTAAGCTGTTAACCGCCATTTGGGACTATATTAGCTTTCTATTAAGTAATTCATGTGATACATTTTTAAGAAACGCTGTAATACCAGTATTAATATTCTTTGCAATAATTAATACCTTCTGTGTTGCCATTGTATCAAGAAGCAAGTATATTAGGTTAACTAAGTGAGGAAAGAGGCTTACAAAACTAAAGCAGCATATTGTGTGACTTGAACATATTGTAAAATCAGAAATGTGTCTGAATCCTGAAGTTCAAATCCAAATCTGAATATTCTCTCATATAGGAAGGTTTTAATGTCATGCTGCAATGTGACAAGTGTTTATAAGGCTCTTTGCTTAGACTGAAGCATCTCATCTATCTGGGGAATTTGTTCTTAAGGTTTTAGAGTTTGCTAGCAGGTGTTTCATACAAGTCCTTTCATATATTAGTGAAAGAGCTAAATGATGCTTCTGATCCTTTATCAGGGGGATAGTAGTGGACATGGATACTGATTAGACCTTGCCTAGACCTAGACTTCAGTCCTAAGAATGGGATTCCTATTGCAAAAGGTTGTTAGAATACTGACATAGCAAATGGGGATTCTGTATTGCCTACTGAAGGCAAAAAATTGCTGTACTGTTTTCCCAAAATTAGTGATTTATTTGTCTATCTTGGCATGATGTCATAGAATCATAGAATACCAGGATGGAAGGGACCTCAAGGATCATCTGGTCCTACCTTTCTTGGTAAAAACATGGTCGAGACAAGAAGACCCAGCACCCTGCCCAACTGAATCTTGAAAGTGCCCAGTATTGAGGAATCCACCACTTCCCCGGGGAGATTATTCCAATGGTTGATAGTTCGCATTGTGAAAAATTTTTCTTTTGTGTCCAGTTGGAATTTCGCCAAGAATAATTTGTACACATTACCCTTTGTATTTGCAATGTGACTCCTTGTAAACAGAGAGTCTCCATCTTCTTTGTAGCCACCCTTTAAATACTGGAACATGGTGATAAGGTCTGCCCTAAGCCTTCTTTTCTCAAGGCTGAACAAAGCCAGTTCTCTCAGCCTTTCCTCATATGGCAGGTTTTCCAGTCCTTTGATCATCTTTGTGGCCCTTCTCTGGACCCTCTCCAGCCTGTCCACATCTTTTTTGTATATTAAGAACCAAAACTGAACACATTATTCCAGGTGTGGCCTGACCAGCACTGAGTAGAGTGGGATAATGACTTCTTTATCTCTGCTGGTGATGCCTTTGTTGATGCAACACAACATCCTGTTGGCTTTCTTTGCCACTGCAACACACTGTTCACTCATACTGAGCTTGTTGTCTACCAGGACCATGTCATACTAAGGTCTAATGGCAAGAAAGTGAGAGTTAGGGAAAGTTACAGAAAGGAAGACGGTGTATGTCATCCCACTCTGTTTATTTGGATTGAAGGCAAAGGGTAAAGCTTAATAAAGTAGAACTTAATATTTTGACAGAGATTCAGATACCTATACTTGGAGGTATACAAGCAAAGCAAAAAGTATTTCATAACTGACTTTAAAAACACAGCAACTAATGCAAGGAGAAACAACAGGGATTGGTACCACTTTTTTCCACTTTGTATTTTCATAAATATAAACAAACTTATTCAGAAATACTGATCATCCAGGTGCTGTAAATAGTTCATGTTACTGTTCAACTGCAGCAGATTCTAACTTACATTATATAAACTACACAGAGAAAGGGTAATTTTTCCCCTTTGGGTGCTCAGAGTACCTGGGCTAGTGAAATGTAGGGGTTCAGAAGAATGAGTAGCAGCAGGACTCTTCACAAACTCTTCAGGATTTGTAAAAACCCCTTAATAAATAGGGCCTTCTAATGGCAGTACTTCACACTGCTAATACTCTTCTCCATTTCCTTATCCACTCCCATGTAAGAATATAATTATAAGATAGGTACTTTTTCTATATGAAAATTATGAGATTTTTTTGGTTTCCTGCATCGGTTAGATTGATAAATGTATTCTTATTATACTCAATGATACTTAATAAACTTGTAGCCATTAGGACAGTATTTTCATATATTTCAGTGGTAAGCCCTTCATAAACAGCCTTACCCCTCACTTCTCTAGGTCTTTTGTTCTTCCTTTGCAACCCCTCAAAGACATGACAAAATTGATTGCAAAAATATGCAAAAAATTTGAAAAATTAAACATTACGGCTTTAAAAATAAACTTTTTATATAATAATGAACACTAGTTCAGCACACAATCTTGTCCATCCCACAACCACACAAACAGTTGTACCATCACAGATGAAAAAGCAGCAACGGGAACTAGAAATTCAGGTTCAGGAAGCAGTATCTGCGAAAACTGGCACTGGTCCCAAAAGCAGTAGCGTGTCCTGAGGCTAGTTATCTATATCTCTCAGGCGCAGTATACTTGAGAGTCATTCAAATGGAAGCACCAACAGGATGGCTGCAGCTGGAGGGAAAGATACCCAGATTGTCATCAAGATCTCAGCAGGCAATGAGAAATGACAGCAAAAAAGACAAAAGGCAAAAAGACATTTGCTTACTGAGTTGCAAGTATGATTCTTCATTGCCAAATCTGAAAAAGAAGTTTCAGATGAATCTGCTTGAGGAGACATAAGGGACTCCAGAGTCAGAAAGACATGAGAGAGATATCAAGCCCCAGGGGGAGGTCCAGGGAGAATCTGCTTGAAGAGCTAAGGGTCACCACTGCTTTAGGTGTGGGGACTGCATACATACTAGGCAGAGGCTCTCTGCTCAAGGAGTTGGTCTAAATTTTCTATCCAGCCCCTAAAGAAATGTGGCATTGTGAAAGATACATAACAACTTTAAACTTCCTGTAAATTAAGAAGATATATGGAACACACCTACATTCTCATAGCATCCACCAAGCCTCTCAAATGAAAGAGATGGGTAAGGAGGATGGAAAATCTTGGGGTGGAGCATGGAGCAAGGGTGTAGTAACTTTTTTTTCCCATTTCTCCCAAAGGCTTCTTACAGTCTCACCTGAACATCTGCATACAGTAGGATATCCTCTTCTTCCTCCAAAACTTTAGGGGCCAGGGCACATCATCATGTCCTGGGGGCTCTTTGCCTTCTGCCAGACAGCCCAAACTCCACTTCTTTGGTAGAGGTATAGCCCAGAGTCAGTGGAGCAAGTCAATAGTGCACAAGTGCATAACTATTGACTACAGAAGAAGGACGTTTAATGATTGTGTCCATGCCTACATTTATATGCATGTGTAATAAACATCTAGGTGAAAACTGTTGCCTGTGGCGAAAAACATTTATTTCTTACTCATGCTTTCTTTTTACATATAGAGATCTTTGGCGAAGAATAAGCCCTTACAGCCAGTTCCTACAGAACAGCATTTCCAGACTCTCCAAGAGTTATTCAAGGACTGAGGAATTTTTACTTTCTAGGTAGAAAACAGTAAATATAAAAGGGAGCCAATTTACGGATTCTACAACACTGAAAGTAGAAAGACTAGTAGTGTCAAGAAAACCTCACCTACAGAGAAGCTCATCAAAGCAAGATGTTTTTACAACCCACTTAAGAAAGGACAACTCCAAATTTGGCTTTCAAAGTCAGTATTAATAACTCTCAGGGACCAAAGAAGCTGGAGGAATAACATGGAAGAAACCCAGAAAAATCTACTCCTAAAAGAGAAATCTCACTATAAGGAAATATACTTCGGCACTCTTGGATCTGTAATTTTTTAGCTCAGTGTGAGTGAGTGTTTCCAGAGCTGAGCTTCGTAGCAAATCTTACTCTGGTCCTACTGATTTGCTGGCTTTGGAGAAGATCTATAGCATTGATTTATTGATTGTTGATTACTGATCAAAGACTTTTTCTCAAACATATTTCCACTCAGAATATACTAAAAAGTATTTGGATCATCCCCATAATATTCCTGGTGTCAAATAAAAGAGATAAGGCCAGCTTAGGGCTCCATACTACATTTTGCTCCTTTCTAGATGTGTACATTTACTAGGAACAGGGAACACAGTAGTGGACCATGGAAAGGGTCATCTATCAATAGCATATTGGTCCAAGCAATGAAGGGAACCTCAGCACATGTGATGAGCAGAGGATTTCTATTTAATGTGGATTTTTTATTTATGTCTCTCAAACATTATTATCTCCATACAGAAAAATGGAAAGGATAAGAAAAATAATACATTCCAGTATATCTAGACCAACGGCTGATGGCACTCAATAAACTTTTTGCTGCACTTCTATAGCTTCCTTGACCATTGGATGCATTATCCAGTACGCTAAATCTGAGAGAGCTGGAAACTCATATGACACATGAAGATTCCATACAACTTCTGTGACAGATGATTCTTTTCTATCAGCTCTAGTCTTAACAGAGCCATAAACTTTTGGAAAGGTCCTGTAGAATGTTCTTCAGAATATTAAGGCTATGATGAAAATATTGCTACATTCACATATTGTGGGTTTTAGTAAGAAAAGAAAAGAGGAGAAATGCAACATGCAGAGGTTATGCCTTTTTTGGTCAAATTTTCATAAGTTTGAAGTAAAAGGTACCAGCAGTAAAGGTTGATGATATGTGATAACAATTGCACAAAGGAATAGTGTAGGATAAAGGTGACAAGGTGTCATCTGTCTCTCTTTATATCACAGTCCTTCAGACGTTAAATTATAAGATTCATATTTTTTGAATATCAAAATGTCCATTTTTCAGTGTGACATGGATGGTCTTGAGTTGGAAAACCTTTGGGTCATTATTGGTATACAAGCACAATAAGTAAAGACCGGGATTTAGATTGACTGTGCAGTAAGTAAAACTGGTTGCGTAACTTCATAGGTTTAAAATGAAATCATCACAATCAATTCGTAAATTAGTTTCTCCATAACTAATGAGAGTATGATGTGGTTTTATTGATCTTCATATAGGATGGCTTGGAGGGTTCACCTGTGACTGACTATCAAAATAAAAATTAGTGTAGGAGCCTCTCTACATTATATTACGAGTTATTTTCTGCTGACTTTCAGTTAGTAAGAGGATGTACATTTAAACAGCATGAATTTAAGAAAATCTAAGCATAATGATTCACATTTAATATGTTTAATCTTTAATCACAGATAACACAGAATGATGCCCAAACCTCCAGATTTTCCTTGTACTTAACACAAGAAATATTGAGAAGCAACTGATTACACTGTGGTGTTTTATGGAAGGTTGTGAAGGAAAAATAATTATCCCTTCCATCTCCTTCCAAAGTGTCGGGTCAGATGAGACCTCAGAGAATTATTTTTGCAACACAGGCCAAATGGTATAGAGTTCATTTGGGTCCTTATCAATTAAGATCAGCACAACATCACATATTAACTCCATACAAGGCCAGTGTTAATATTTGTATAGCTCTTTTTAACATCCTTTTTTAAGCACTTTTTGGCTTTACAAAGAAGTCATGCTCCACATTTGAGGATGCATTTTTTTAACATGATACCACTAAAATACAGTACATAAGAGAACTCATAGATTCTAAAGGCTTCTTAAAGGCATAGAACTTTATGGTTTTGATAGACTGACTTGAAAGATCAATTCAAATAATTGAGCATGCCATGCTTAGGCAGTTGATGGGTTTTTGTGTTACTTGGAAAATGCTTGTATGCATTGACAATTTGACAATTGTCCCCTAGGAGGGACATTTATCTTTTCAGAAAGATAGTGGTACAATGACCATCTTGTCTGCCATCAGAATTCAACTGACTTTAACACTGATACAATCAAAACCTGAAATTTCATTTAAACATGTGTTTAACCAATGATTAAATGTGAGAGAAATAGCATCGGTGTCAGGTACTTGGTACAGCTGTACAGTATATAACACGGAGGGATAATCTCTAGTTATGTTCAACTTACATGTTCAAGTTCCTCTGAGAAGAATAGTTGTACATCTATCAAGATAATTATTGCTGGAGAATTAATTTAGTAATTTAAGTAAAATATATATATAGGTGATAAAAGAAGTAAACGTGCTCTGCCTTTTTTGAGAAGTATGGCAGCATACAGAAAACAAAATCATCACTTTTCAGCTTTTTTATTAGTTCATATTTTGTCATGTATGAAAACATAAAACCTTAAAAGGAAGATCCTGTTCAAAGTTGAAATTCATCTCATTCAACTACAGTCAACTCTAGTGTAGAACTCTGCAGGTGATTTAGTTAGCAAACATTTTTAAAGTCAGCAGAGAGAAATAGGCACTTCTCTGGAAAATTTTATGGCTTTCCAAAACCACTTAATGTATAAGAAGAATCACGCACTGACAATTTTATCCCACAACATATAAAGGCAGTGTAGGCAAAAAGGTTATATAGAGGATTACATTCTGTACATCTGAAATTGGGTCCTCTTTTAAGGAGAAATTCTTTCAAGGACCCCACAGAAGTAGTTTTAAAAATAATGATTAGAGCAAACTCGTAACAATCAAGACACAGATTTCAACCCAATTCTTCTCTATGAACCTCATGTTTTTTCCAATCTTCTGTCACATTGTTCAGCCCAAACCTCCTCTAAAAGAATTATTCCCAGTTTCCTTATAATAATGAGCCACCTGCAAAAGCAAGTTTGCAAAATACAAAGTTGATTAATTTAGTTTCATATCGGATTAAGTGCCCTATCTCCCCTGGCTGATTACAAAGCAACAGAAAACTTTTTGTTCCCCAGCTATATGAGTCTTACAAACTATTCTATGACAACTGCCATAGGAGAACAATCACTTACAAGGTTATGACCAAATGAAGTTCAAAGCCTTGAGTTATCTACTAAATAATTAAATGCCAGCTGCAAATTACAGATATGGAAGCAGTGACTGTACAACTACCTTATATCTATCCAGTATTCCCTGGAGAAAAATAAATGTGCCTGCATTGCATGCATAAGAGATCCAGTGCCTTTGGCCTGTGTTGAATTTAGTGCGTGTGAACTAACTGTATAATGTGTGAGCAGTAAAACTGACACTGCTGGGAATTCACACTGACACAGGAAGGCCATCTAGTGACTCCCAGAAGCTCCACATAGGCTGTCTGATGCCCTGAAACCTGGATAAATAGAAAAACATATTCATATTCCACCTGCTAGAATAACATTAAAAAAACAAACAAAAAAAAACCAACAAAAAAAAAAACGAAAACAGAGGATAAAACCTGCAAAATCCAGCTGCATGATAATCTCAAGCTTGAACATGATGTTGGTTACCATGAACATAGTAGCAGAAAGTTTGCCAGAAAAAAAAGATGCTTAAAATCCTAAAAATGTCAAAAAAATGCCTCTCCAGTCACTGTGGAGGAGACTTGGCAAAAATGCCAAGACTATTCCATAGAATGTATGTACATTGGTGATAAGTGCCGCACAATAGCACTTGAATATGTGTCCAGTGTTAATGCAAATTGCAACACAGTGGACACAGTTGTAATGGGTGATGTTCTTTTCCATAGCTCATGACTGCTTCTGCCTCCTCAGAGCAACTATCACTTACCCAGTATTAAAAAAAGGGCAATGACTAGGGAATTCTGAGAGCTTCTTTGTTCCTTTACACTACCCCTCCCCCCCCACCAAAAAAAAAAAAAAAAAAAAAAGAATTCAAATAATCAGATCTTTTCAACATATTTCAATCAACTACATCAATATTCCTATATTTAAATGTGACATTATTTGTGCTGGCTCAAAACCCACTCTATTTAATTCTGGATCAGGTTAGGTTAAGGTTAATATCTGCATTTGATTGTAGTGTCAATTCTGGTGGCAATTTTATGTGAATCCATACTTGAATGGGATAGATTTTATCTAAAATTTTCTTCTGACTGTATATAACTACTACTTTTCTATTATTACTATTAGCATTATATTTCAAGAAAAGAAAATGTAACATACCTGTTCCCTGTTGGTTACACAGTAAAAATAAAATTTGCCTACTTTTCATAAATGCAAGAAGTAAACTCATTCATTTATACTGCTTTGGCAATAAGAGTAGTTAAAAGGCTTTTGGTGTTAATAATGTTGGATTGTACCGCTATTTCAAGAGTGGCCTTGGGCAAATCACTTCATCTCTCCAAGCCTTTCAATCTCCACCCAGAAAAAGGGGCTAATAACTCTTATCTACCTCAGAGGTGGTATTAGGCTTAATTCATTACTGTTTATAAAAGAGCTGATAAACATCTAGTTTCCAGGATACACTATCCACTAACACTAATGGATTAGCTCCTGTTCGATACACTATATGAGTTCAAGCTCTCTATGATATTTTCATTTAACTGGATCTAAACAGCTGTGAATCTCAACTGCAAAATGTCAGGAAAGACTTTGCTTTTAATTTTTAGCCTGCAGGAAAAATATGAACTTTGAATGGAGATATCTCAAGCAAATGTTCCTAACAAATAATTCATGATTTTTTTCTACATGCTGATCCTCACAAACAAATAGCTCTTACATCCTCACTTAAGTTCAGCATTATTCATATTACAACTCATGTCAAACAGAGTAAATGAAATATGTATTGCTGTGTCTACAAGTGCAGACTGGCTTCTTGACAGGAAGAGATAACAAAAAAAATGTATTGAGGTGAAATTGTAGCACAAAAATTAATCTCCCGTCTCCCAAAAATACAAAAATATAACATCAGTGCTTAGCAATTGTCAGAGACACTACCCTGCAGCATTTCATTGGTGTTTCATGTACTTTCTAGTTGCAATGGCATATTCATAACACAAAAATGAAAGAGTGTGACTCAACCACCCCACAAGGAACTAGAAAGACGTGACACTTATGTGCACGGGACTCAAAGTGGAATGGAAATGTGGGGTGTGGTTCCAAGCACACTAGGAATGGAGATCCTATTGGAGCCAGAAGGTAACACAGGTAACAGTTTTCTTTTAAAAGAGAGACAGCATGTTGTACAGACTGAATTTAAGGGAATTTGAGCCTTTAAGAGGAATAGTGTGATGACAGCCAGGAGCCAATAGTTCGGGGAAACTGACAGTTTAACAGAGGATGTCGAGGTCTAACCAACTTACACACTTGCAGACAGCTGATCTGTATTATATGGCATCTGAGTATGGCTCTGAGCTAATGGGTCCTTTAATCCCAGCACATCGCAGCAGCTCTAGGGAAGCCTTGAGCTCAGCCAGGGGTCATCAAAGTTGCAAGATCAGTAAGATCGATCTTTCTTCTTTGAGGAAAAAAAACTGCCCAGCTTCCACTGAGCTCAAAACTTTGTACGATCTGTGATCTAATAACCTCTGTTTGTTCCAGAACCAGACAATACGACAAAAATTTCCACCTTGCAACGAGTATGTAAAATAATTTGGGAGTCAGCCTTCTCCACTGTGCTTGCAGATCCTCAGAGGGCACAGTGGCTGACAGTGAGTTCCTGCAAAAATTACAAATTGAAATGTCTATCTCAGAATTAAAATACAAAGGTTTAATCATTGGCTTTAGGCAGAAGTCCTCTTCTTCCTTCACAAAGCAGATAGCTGGGGAATGAAGAGATAAAGTGAATAGTTTTACATGAAAGTAACTATTCACTGTGGGTAGGTCTTAGTACTCTGAATACCCTCATGTCCAGATCGTTAGATGAGGGAGGTAAGTGTATTTTAAAGGAATGTAGGCTATAATGCCTCCAAATGCGCATTTACCACAAAATGCAACAACTATGATCACTTAGAAAGCCTTGTCCAAATGCCATCAGGCACACAACAAAGCCCTTTCAGTACCTAGATACAGATATAGATGTTTATCAAGAGTAGACCTAGGCTTTACTCAAGACCACTCCAAACAATTTTCTGCTTTATGAGCCTACAGGAATGTGTTCAGGCGTGGCCAGAACACTTAGCATCCTTGTGCCTACTGTCTTGGTTAAATGCCAGGCACACTCATGCAGATTGCCTCCAGATAGTCAACAAGGAAATGATGGGGTTAGGAAATCAGCAGGATCTAGACACACTGTGCATGTGGCCTCTCCCATAGGTACTGTTTCACTGGGGTATAGTCATATACCTGATCTATGTTGTTCAGTTCACACTTGTTGAAAGTCCTTGGGACTTTTTAAACTGAAAAAGCTCCATTCTTCTATGATTTTTCTCCATTCACTTTAAGAGAATGTATTTGTCTTCATCTTCTTGATCTAGTACTAGATATCATGGCAGGACTATCTGCACTTGAGTAATTCAGTCTGGGACCTCACTATAGTCTGGGTAGTAGGGGTTAATTGCAATGTGGATTTCAGCTGACTGAAACACCAGATGGGCTCCAATACAGTCTTAGACATGTCAGGTAGCACTTGAGTCGCAATTACCTCTTGTGAACAAGACAGCAACTACAACTAACTGCTAAAAAAGAATGCAGGCTAGCTCTGAAGCAAAGACCTACTCAAAATATAGCTATAGTGAATTTTATTTCTTTGTATTTTTTGTAAATGGCTCACTGAGACTAATCTAGCTATTATGAAAGATAGGTATCTCAGAGAAGGGAAAAAATCACTTAGAGCCCCTTGTTCAGTTCTTTTTCCTAAGCTCTGTTACATTCAAAATCTTGTTGTGAGAAAAAAGGAACATATAACTACAGAGTCAAGTAGAAAGCTTATGGCCTTTCACTGGGAACAGCAAAATTGTTATCTTCATAATTGGAAAGTGGTTTCTCTAAAATGTGTAGATGTGGAACTACTTTTCTCAGAGTTCAGATTAGAAGATTCAGTGTTGTTTGTACTAGTTCTAGAGAGGAATTAGGTAATCTTGGCATATCCCTGGAAAGAAATTATCAAGAAGCAACTGGTTTCTTGTTCTCCTTTTTATTCAGTTGTTGTGCTTTAGGGTGTCTGGCCACTAAATGAACAACAGATGCATTCTTTAACTGCTCTCTCCCTTCCCAGAAGAGAAGGAAAAAAGAATAAGAGAGATAGAGACTTATGGGTTGAAAAGAAACTAAACTACTTTAATGAAATAATAATAATAAAAAGAAAAGATAATAATATTAGTTAGAAAATAATGAAATACATACAATTTATACAGAAACAGTATGGAGCTCCCAAGATGAAGGTCACATCTGGGAAAACTGGGAAACTGCCAGAAGGGAACTGCATTCCAGATATGGATTCAGCAACGCACAGATCGGAGTCAAAGACAGACGAACAGACACAGTCCTCCTCGGACACTGGCCATTGAAGAAAGCGGCTGACCCCTTTGATCCCTCAGCTTTTATACTGAGCATAACACAGATGGGATGGAATACCCCATTGGTCAGTTTTGGGTCACCTCTGTCTGCTCCTCCCCTCCTCCCCTCCTCTACGCCCTTCTGCTTCCAACCCTCCAACGTGGCACACAACAAAGTTAGCTGACCTTGGTTGTTATAGAAATAAGTATAAGCAAGAACATCTCTGTATACCATTCCCTGGTATTCACTATAAACATCAGACATTATCTGCTAGAAGCAGATACTGTCTGAAAAATATATGCCATTAATTTCAGTCAGGTAGAAGAGACTTAACTGAAAATTCAAATTACTGAAAAGAAAACTGATTCTGTTTTACCTCAAACCAGGACACCAGTACAAGACTAATACTCATTTTGTCCCTCAGCTGAACTTGTCAGTGTGTCAACAGAGGAAAATATGCCCATACATACATCAATTTTTCCACTCTGTAAATTTTGTTTTGGATTAATTACCGGTATCTTGTCCAGAGAACCTAAACAAAGATGTGAGTCATGCTGGGTTTGTGTGGTTTTTTGTCTACATGGTCAAATTAGCTATTTGCCCACGCTGTATGTAAGGTATTTCTCTCCCAGATTTGCTCCTCTAAGACAAAATCTGGATGTGGTTCTAGGGATGTATGTCATTCCAGACCCTCGTTACACTGAGCAGTGTGGGTAAAATCACACCATGCTTAGCTCACACTGTTCTCTGCAGTTCATCAATATCCTCCTTCTGAAATAGGCCATTATGCCACATAACAGGGCATGCAACAAATACTGTACTTCAGTGAGCTGAGATGTAGACTTCTTACAATTGCAGATACTTGAAGATAACAACTACACAAAAAAAATAAACAACTGTATCATAGGACCCACCACATTCAAATTATGGTGTGTGGATGCGGCCAGCCAGCTCCAAAGGGAGATAGCCCTCATGAGTGCATTTGTACCGTTATTTTTTGAAGTGGATGGTGTCTGCACTAGAGACTTAAACTTTTTAAGTCCTGTCTGGTTATAATATTTTCCAACACAGATACAATCTGATTTATACCAAATATGAACTTCAGGGTCCAAAGCAATCTCATGAAGAAGACTCAGTGCCAGGACAGATGAGGCCCTTGGCCACGCTTAGCACCAAGGCAGTCTTGCCAACTCTGGATTCGAGAGATTAGTTGGGATCACTTAACTTCCAAACTTCATGTGGGCATATAGATTACTTACAGCAGCTACCTCCTGCTGTGAGATTTAATTTTCACCATTAAGTATTCTAACTTGCAGATGAGCCAACCATCCAAAATACTGTAATACTGCCATTAAGAAAAGTGACATAAAGTTGCTTTTAAGCTATTCTGTAGTCTTCACATTCTGTTTGGTTTTGCTCTGTCATACATGCTCTCAGAGTCAAGCACAGAGTGCAACGATGGAGAATTGAATCTAGCCTGGTTTATTTATATCTGAAAAGATGCAGGCAGCTTTAGGAAAGTGTAAGTTTAAATTTTTCAGCAAGGAAGACTGAATTCATCAAAGCACTGTGTTTTCCATTTGATAACTGGATTACTGTGAAGATAGCCAAAAAATCCCCCTTGTATACCTTTTTGAAAGAATACATTTCCTATCACAAGGAATGCAGTGTTTTCGCTCCGAGTTCACATTTCAAAACAATCATTTTCTTTATTTTTTTCCAGAACAAGAACTCTGATTTCCATTCCCATCACATTCTCCATTTCACAAAAAATATTTCCACAATGTTCCAACTAATAACTGATTAAACCAGCAGCAGAAACAAAATTTTTTGTTTATTGTTTTCTTTCCTGACATCCAAAGACTATGCAGACATAGGGTGCTCTACCTTCCTTTGAAATGGCATTATTCATGAGTATCCGCTTCTGCTTCCAATTTAAATACTCAAGACTTTTACCATTTTATTTTTGTTTTCAAATGGCTTCTGTATTACAGTTTGTTTTGGGGGCATTTTTCATATCAGCAGGGTAAGATTAGCATTGACATTTGTCATGAGCTATTGAAGAGACAGCAGGAATGCAGTGTTAATGTTGATAGCAGTTTTCGATTTCCATCATGCCAGCCTCAGAGCTCCTGCTGACATTATAACACTAACTCAAATATTAACATAAAATATTGAAAATACCATATGGATGCTGTTTGTGAATACTTGCTGAGAATGCTGAAGAGATGTTTTGCTCACAATAAATATTTATAATATTGTACGAAATGGCACGGACATTAACTGTAAAAAAAGAACTTTCATCAGAGCATTGACGTTATGGCAAAGCCCTCCATTTAGTGAAAGCACATTAAAATGCAGCAATAGTTTTCCCTTAAATGGCCTGATTCTCCACTGCTGTGAACTTTGTACAGTAATTCATGCCATGCCAGTAAGGGGAAGATTTACAATGGGAAGATTTACAAAGACATAAACTGTCACATGACACAGGACAAAGGAGAACCAAACAAAAATTTTGCAAGGATGGTTTTGTGATAAAGATGTTAGAACAAGACTTGCACTAGATACCACTTTGTTTCTGAATATGAACAAGTCTCTTAGGCTTAAATCCTGGTCTCACTGAAGTTGAAAGGAAAACATCCCTCTTCATATTTGATGGAGAGAAATGGGTTTTTAGAAGCACAACTCATTTTACAAATGTAGACACTGCAGAGGTCAGTAAGCATGTTAAAAGATGATACATTTTTTAACTTAGTCCATAAAAGAAGCAGTTTGATGAGGATCTGTTCTCATTTGTTTTTCACAGCAAAGGCAGTATGTTGTCATCTGTTTGAACTTACAGATCTCCTTTTTGCAATGGGAAAACCAAACAAAATCCCAACAATTACTTCCTTGTGATATTCTTGTAAGCATAAAATTCAAGGTTAGCATGACACTGAGGGACTATGCAGGTGATGATAGAAACCACAGCTGTACCTAAGTCAGTCAACTCTTTCCAACCTAATGCACACCGATTTGTGAGTATGGTGATGCAAACCTGAACTGCAAAGTGTACAGAATTACCCTAGCCAAGCTTCAAAACCTCACTGCTACCTATCATATATGCAATATTGATGCCAACTTGACTCTCACATCTGGGAAACTGAGATAAAGTGACATATAAAAGGTCTGGCTAGTGCAAGGAGTCCACACTCTAGAGACTCCTGAATTATGGAAAGACCTGGTCTACAATGCCAGATCTCTCTTCTTAGCTTGAAAGCCAGGTCCCTGAACTAAGGTTTTTATCTATTTATTTATCTATTTAAAAAACACTCTGCAGCTCAGAAGTAGAAGTTAGGCTGCAACTCCACTCTTCCTTCCATTCTGTGAATGGTATTGTTATGCTCAGGTTGACATTTCATGCAGTGAGGTTTGAGAATATTGTACATTAAACCTGTCATGGTGTCTGTTTCACAGGGCAAGAAATGCACCCGTTGGTGCCAGTGCTCACATTCTGCTGCCGGGTATAGCATTCTGCACTCCCAGCTGTAGGAATGGTGACCAACTAAGCCATTTATTCCACTGATGATATATTTTAGCTATTCTGACTGTTCACTGAAATGTTTTTTTATGAACATTCTGAACTGTTTTCTTGCAGATGGCAACAATTTACACATCTATATATGTTGTTTGGATCCCTTCAATGCGTATTATCCTCAAATCAGGACATGTATATATCCTTTTGAATCCCTTTATATAAATATATATGTATAAAAAACATAGTTGACTTACAGATAAAATTTTGCCCTCATAAATACAGCTTATTGAGCCATACGCTGGTGTGACTCCAGGATGCTGCCTGCTTCTGCATGAGACTGGGTATATTGATTGGTCTCACATGGACTCACACAGCAGGCTTTTGTCTCCTTTGACACCTGCTAGCTAGAAGTTGCTCCAGAGAACAGCTTCTGCAGAAATCAATGTACCTACTAAAGCAGGGTTCAAATACATGAGAACAGTAACTTCTTGAGGAAGTTGAGGAAAGCAGCCACAAGCAGTCACACGCTGTGCAGGAATGCAGGTTACCAGACACAAGTATTTCTCTCTCACTGTAAGAATTTCCTGACAGCCCTTTTCCACACAGAAAGACCCTGTCATTACATTAGCAGAAATTTTGTTAGAAATAACCTATTCACTTAATTTAAATACAGCATAATTTTTTTATTATTATTTGAGCCTCAGATTACTCTGGAAGCATGAAATATCTCAAAAGCATTTTGTTTATTTATGTTTAAGCTAAAAGAGCTGTGTTGCCCATTAGTGAAGATATAGAGATGTAGATCTATCAAATGAGAAATAGATGTAACACCCATTAACGCTAATGTGAGTTCTGTGCATAAAAGTGTGGAATAAAGCACTTCTGCTTGCTTTTGGAAGTAATTTTTTCTGTATTAAGTGCAAAGACTCTAAAGCAATAGGCATGCCTAAGACCAGCTCTCTCAATACAAAATAGTCAAACCAATACAAATATGATTTTATTTTTAAAAGTGCATTTGAGATGACAACCAGTGAGCTGTGGCTCAGTGATAAACCCTGGCAAATGGGGTTTATAATGGAAACACTGACAGATTCCTTGCCCTCACAGCACTGTCGTTATCTATTGCATTGCACATTAAACACACATATCACCTGATAAATACATAGCATGTTAAATCTGATAAAACTTTTACTGAATCAAACAGACAAGGAGTTGAACATGATAAACAGGCTCCTGTATCTGATCCATCAGTTTCAGAAACAGATAAGTAAACAACTGAACATGATACAGTACATCACTGTCAGGTGATTAAGGTCACCCTTTGGGAATTGGCATCCTCTGAGTAAAAGCTGTGCCTGAAAAATCTGGCCCAGAGGTTTTATTTATCTATTTTTAATTGGGGTTCACCAGCCTTTAGTTAAACTTTGTGGATTGACTGATGTTGCAAATACAAAGAGATTCCCACATTAACAGTATTCAAAAGAGTGTGTAGTTACCTACTGCAACCTCTTCACCTCTATCAATACGGTTCCTTTATGCAGAATGATTTAGTCATTTTAGGACATAAATATATGTTAAATATTTTTTCAAGGATGACCCAGAAAGTGAAAGCTAGTTAGACCAGGAATGTATTTGGCCAAGAGACAGATCTTTACAAAATAGAGTGAAAATTACATCATTAAATTTATGATAGTAGGACCCACAAAAAGACTTCTCCTACTGGAAGAAGCTATTTTAGCAGGTCAGTTTTGCAGGGGTGTGAAAATCTGCAGTGAAAAAAGAACAGAGTTAACAGCAGGCTACTGAAGAGGATGAGTTGTTAAGCATGGTCTAGAAAGGTGAGGGTATTAGCTTCTGCAAGAGAGAATAGTGTGCTGATTACGTGTCATGTGAAGCTGAACTGTTGGATGTGAGAGTTAATATTTTATGGGAACTTCTAAACCTGTTCAGTATGTAGCTGGGCTTCATGTACTCCACTGCTCTCATTTTTTTTCTAAATGCATTTCTCAAATACACTTGAATGAGCCACTCCTTTTAGCTGGTAGCACGATTAAATAAGAATACTCTGCTTAGCTGCTGTGCATATCACTTCTGCACACTGGATTGTACTTTAAGTACCTATATTCTAGCCATCCTCTTTCTTCTACACATCACAGTCATGGTCTTCCCCACTCATCAGTGTTCAGAGCCCATAAATTGTCATTTTGACACATGCCAGTCAGACCCCAGGACATCCAGAATTTTGCCTTTGGCTCTGGTCAGTGACTGGTCCCCAAAGCAAGGCACAGAAACCCCCAGCATGGATCATTACAGATGGAACTAATCACAAGGAAGTAATGGCTAACATTTTCAGATGTTTTCTGATGCCCTGATATATACTTTCATAAATCTTTTTATCATTAACTGATCTAATAACAGTCTATACATATTGAGTCCTGGTAAACTGTCACTGCAATTCTTTCAGCAAAGTGAGAGAAAATAAGAAAAATGTAATTTTATTCTTTTCTTATGATTTTTTTTTGTATGAATGTATGCCCTTAAATTTCACTGAGAGTCTTCAGGAAAAAAATGTTGCCTGACTTTTAGACATTGATTAGTATCTTCTCTTTCATTTAAAGTTCTCTATTTCAATTCTCCTTAACAATTTTCAAACTTGGTTATCCAGTCTCTGTTAACTCTAATGTCCAATGTATTTTCCCATGCAGTTTCACAGTATTAAAATATCCCAAAGGAAGACTATTTTCATATAAATACTAAGTTTATTATTTTATAAAGCCTATTGAAAATAAAAAGGATACTATTTACTAAAAAATTACTCTGGAATTTCTTTTTTATTTAGCATCATTTTATGAATAGAAAAAAATCTTTTGGGGTATCTTGAAGGGCCTCCATTCAGTCCTCCTCCTTATATAATCTAATTTGATGGATAACCTGTCAAACAGATATTTAGCCTGAGAGCTTGACAATGTCTGACAAGTTCAGAGTCCACCATTCAAAATTCTCTTGTGTAATCTTATAATAATTTATACTGCTCTTCTTATATAACCATAAAGCTTTGTTGATGTGAAAGATCATCAATAAAACAGGTCTCCCAATGGCATTAAATAAAATAAGAAAAAAATCTAGACAAAGATATTCAGTCCTCTGCAACCTGTTTTGAGGATTTTTTTCTCTGCAAACATACACACTTGCACACACTTTTCTCACATAAATTTAAAACAAAATTCTGTATGCAAAGATTCATCTACATTATGAATCTGAACTCCCTAGTTACATAGTTCTCCTATGATTTCCAGGTTTTTTTAAATTACAGTTTTTTAAGACGGAGCTTTTAAGCTTTATGCTTTTTTCCCCTCAGGGCTGGGGGGGGGGGGGGGGCAGGAAGGAAGAAAATTAAAAAAGAAAAACCGAGATGATGACACTATCATCATCAGGAAGCTTGCTCAGATCGTTCTACCTGGACTATTTGTGGGTGAGGATTGTTTTTCTAGACTAGCAATGACCCACCTGAGAAGCAGGGTGCAGTAGTATGGCAGTAGACCCAGGAACATGATGAGAATAAGGAGCCACCTTCAAGCTAAGAATGCCTATGAAGCTCCTGGGAGAAGCTTTGGGAAGAACTGGATCTTTCTGAGGCAGTTATTAGCATTCATTTCATGATTCTTTAGCAGCTGCTTCAGAAACCATCTGTGAGTGTACCAGCTGCTTCAAAATGGACTGAAACTCTTCAAGCACAGCCGAAAGTCTGAATTTCAGTCCGTGGAACCATGGTTGACATTCAATTAAGCCTTTTCTTCAGTGATTTCTACAAACCTGTGCACAGGCTATATCTTCACAGCTGCTTTTTAGCCACAATTTCTGTATCTTTTTCCAACACATCCCATAAGTTCTAGCTATAGCAGCTGACTATATTACCTACCTTTCAGGAAAAATTAAAAAAAATAATCTACAAACATGATTTCTCATTGAAGTAAATAGAAACCCTTTTGCTGATTTCCTTCTGCATTGGGTCTAACTATAAACTTTCAATGTTTTTTTTTGGAGAGGAAAAAACATTTGCAGGTATGAAAAGAAATCTGCAGATCTACATGCAGCTGCCTCTTTTCTCATGACTAAAGGTTTTATCATGTTTGGTATGAAATGTGATATCAAACTGATCATCTCTCTCCTGCCTTTCATTTTATAGGGTGTGACCTACTTATTAAAAAATAATTTTCATGCCTCTTTTATTTGTGATTTCTCCTGGTTTTCTTTACAGAAGTAGAGTCATGACATTGTACCCGAGCTTTCTAGTGTTACAGAGAAAGTAACTTTTCAGCAAGAAAAAAAAAAAAAAGGAATCCCATATTATCCCTGTGTTCTCTGACTTGTAGTGGTTTGTTCTCCCGTTCATGAGCAACTCATGAGGCAGATAGAAGAGCAATGTTAAGCACCTGAGCATTTCTTGTCTGCCCAGCTTATTCTGCTGCAGTCTTTGTCCCGATGGTTCTGAACAAGAGACATCACCTACTGTCCAGAGGGAAAGGGGATTGTCACCAGTTCATAAGAAAAAGGCATCTGTCCATCCCTCGTTAACTGAGCTCCAAAGAAATTGCATCTACTGAGAAGAAGGGATTGTGTAAGAGAAGCATGTATCAAGGATAAATGAACAGACCAAACTGACAGCAAATCCCAACCTAAACAAAGGTTGTGTGCTATTAGCAGGCCAGGCAGTAGTTTTCACTAGTCTGCTGTCAGCTGTTCTATAGAAAATATAGTGAATCACAAAGAACTGGGAAAATAAAGAAAGCAAATGGATGTAAAGAGTGAAATACCAGGAAGCATAGACACTGCATAATCAGGAAACAGAATTATTTGTGGTGGATTCTCTCTTTTTCAAATCCTAGGAGAAAATGGGAAAAAAAAAAAAAAAAAAAAAAAAAACAAACAAAACCACAAAATAAGAATCATAAAAAAGGGAAAAAAATATGGCCCCTGATGTACTTAAGGCAAGATTTTGACATTCTACTTTTAAAAAGACACGTTTTCTGTATAAACAGAGTGCAGTGTAGACATGTTGTATTTCAGCACATGAAAAGTTGTCTTAAAATTTACCACAGGGAGACTATCTGAAAATGTTCAAGCCCTGGCTTGTTCTGTTCATGTATAGATCTTAGATACATGATCATGCCTTTATGTTCCTATGTGATTTTTATATGTATAGATAAATAAATAAAAGTATATGCCCAAATGTTTATATGCACACATATATGAATATATACCTCAGTGTCACCATACCAAGTGCTAGAAATTATTGCATATTGAAAGAAAGAAGCTATTCCTATGTGAGAGTTCTTCTTCTCCACTATGTACCTCTGTCAGCTAAAGTAGACTAATACAGGCCACAGTCAATTTAGTTTTATCGAGAACGGCTGATTGAAGTAGGAATCAAAGCAGGCAGAGTTCAGGGAAATACAATCAACTCAGACACACACACATGTAAAATAACCCTTAAGCCAGACCTAGGTGCCTGGCTGGCCACTACAAAGGTTCCTTAGAGACTGGGGCTCCGGAAGCTGACAATGCTTGGCAGGTTTGGCTTAGGACATACAACCAGACAAGCCTCCTGGTACTCTCTGGCCTCAGTCCTTCAGTACCTCTGGTGGTGGTTGCTCTCTGCTGGAAGCTTCAGGATGGCCAGGCTTACAGCTGTCCTCAGGAGCGGCTGCATTCACACTCCAGTCAGGCTGACCCACACATTTTTGGATTGGGATCTGCATTTCTTCAGACCCCTCTCCCTCTGCTCTTTGGTGACTCAGCCCATCCTTGGCCATGTTTCATCCACCCTTCCTCAGTAACAAACTGGGAGCTACAAAATTTACCTCTGCCTGCATGGCAAGAAAATCATTGTGTTATACATCCTATAGAGGCTACTTATTACAGAGGTACTATTCATTCTCTATGCATCATTGTCACTCCTACACAATAGTTTCTTGAAAGAAAATGAGCAGCATCTGAAATCAATATAATATCAACGTACTATAAGGGTTTTTCACATCTTCATGTTGGGTCAGGCTGTTAATGATTAACATTTCATGGAATTACACCAAGAAATTTTTTTTTCTATTCATAGTCAGTTAGTCAAAAATCTTACAGTGCTTTGATGCAATGTAACCATGTCTGATTAATCTGTGGAAGTTAACAGTGAGTCAGCCTTAAGTCATAATGCTGAAGTTGAATGAACCAGCAGTGGGTAAAGAGCAGATTATTTTTTTTCTGGAGAAATAGGCCCTGATTGCAGTGATGTTAGGTGATTATGAAATGCAGTAGATTCTAGGTAAGTACTAAAAGCAAATTGTGTAAATACTAACTGCTTTAAACAGAGAGAAGCCCAGCCACCAAACCCTGCCTTTATTTCAAATGACCATTGGAAGTAGTGTGTTAAATGTCCCTTAAAAAGGATATTTTTGTAGTCAAGCAGATGGAAGATGCATGATTTAGATCTAGCATTTCATTTTACAACACCTTTTAGGCTGGAATTGAAGCTATCTAGATTCTCTTTGCTAAGCAAAAGCAATAGAGGATGGTTGATGCCAGAATATCAGGATGCCTGAAAAATTTGCAGAAAGTAGATGGAGATATGTCCAAAGGTATAAAACTGAGAAAGGTAACAGCAGGAAAAAAAAAACCCAAAACATCAAGATCCTGATAAAGCATGTATCTATAGTGTTTGAAGGACAAATTTTCTAACGTCTGCAGTTCTGCAAAGAATAAGGAAGCACAGTAGATGAACAAACGTGAGAAAGACAGATTGTCTCAAAGAGTCAATAGAGGTACTTAAAGACTTAGTTAACAAAGAGGCCTAGGACAGAGGGAAGAAGAAATCACATCCAACTGCAAGCTAAATCTAATACCAAGGAAGCAGTAGATAAGGAAAAAAGTATGAAAGGTTTTGTGTATCTCTCAGAAAGGAAACATAGCAAAACAGCAGCAACAACAACAATAAAACAATTTGAGAATCACAGGTTTAGATTTTGCTAGCACAGAATCTGGAGAAAAATAAGATTCTAAGTATTTGTCCCAAAAGTGCAAATAATACCCAAGTACTTGTGTTAGTGGACCATATTTGAGGAGACGTCTGACTTGCTTTGAGTACACTGTGCTTCATGCGGTTTCCCATTACAAAGGTTCCATAACATGCAATGTAACAGCATTAGAAAATTGCTCATGAGGATGACAATATTGTTCAAATGTACCTAAAAGAAAAGCAAGATGTTGCTGCAAAAGTTTGTCTTTAGCCTTCTGTTTACTATTTGAAAATCAGGGACATGTGATAACAGACGGTGAAGTTATAGCTGAGAAATTAATTTATAGATTACAAACCACCCTCCCACATTTACAATTCCATGTCTCTAATAGGAAACTAAATGATCTTAAGATTCATTTGTTCTTGTTAATCTTCTTTTACTGCTTTAAAGAAGACAAATATTTACCACCGTGAATTTTTTTCTGATTGCACCATTTGCCTTCCAAACAAAACCAAAAACCTTTGAAACCAAACACCACAACATGTACTTTTTCTTTTCTTTCAAATGGGTTTAGTCTAACATTTTAAAGTAGATTTTTTCTAAGATGGAATTAATCTGTGATTTTTATGCCAAATTTTAGACCAGAACAGAGTTCTATAGCTGAACTACGATAGCTTGAAAAACTATGTTTGTAAAAAAATGGTCGCAGAGACCGATGTATAGTAGCATCTGTGAGTATACCAGTAATAAATACATCTTGGCACTATGAAATAAATTTGTTACAGCAGTTTTCCTCTACTAGTGTACTTTGAGGTCAAAGTTTTTCTTGCTGGTGAAAATACTGGGCTTGTACACCTCTTTACTCATAATGCAAAAGTTAAAAATGAAGGCTGTAAAAGCAAAATTAATTGATTTTGAATGTAAATATTTAACAAATAGGAAAGGGTTTCATTCTAAAGATTCATGATGTAGAAGCAGAATGGATTGCTGGAAGAACAGGCATTACTATGGCAGGTGATTTGTTTTTATTTACTATTGCAAGCATTGATTTACCATAAAAGCAGAAGCTGATTTTATTGCTTGAATTAGTCTCGTGGAAATGTGTTGGTTTAAAACATAAACAACTTCTAATGAGAAAGAGTGTTAAATATCTATGAAAAAATGTTAGAAAATAAAACCTGTACAATTACCTCACATTTTACCCTTGACCAGCATTACATCCTATGGCCTTTTAACTCTGTTACACAAAAAGGTAACTTTTACAAAAAAGTCTAATTAAACCAGTAAACACTCCTTTTGTGTCTGAGCTCCAAAGTTGCTTATAATTCACAAAGTGAGCTCTGTACTTAGCAAGTCCTGCAAGAGGCAAAAAAACCTCAAACA
Source organism: Numenius arquata (assembly GCF_964106895.1). Taxonomy (NCBI): domain Eukaryota; kingdom Metazoa; phylum Chordata; class Aves; order Charadriiformes; family Scolopacidae; genus Numenius; species Numenius arquata. The sequence goes on along the minus strand of NC_133577.1, from coordinate 112,303,837 downwards.
AACAAAACAAAACAAAACAAAACCCCCACACAGTGCTAGAACCCTGTAAATACCTTTATTTGCAATTAAAACCTCACATGGTTGCTACAAGGAACTTCTCTAGATGAAAAAATTAGGTGATCATAGAATCATCAAATCATAGAGTCATAAAATCATCATAGAATCATCATGGATCATAGAATCATCAAATTAGGTGATCATAGAATCATAGAATCATAGAATCATCTAGGTTGGAAGAGACCCTTGGGATCATCGAGTCCAACCATCTACCCTACACTACAAAGTTCTCTCCTTATACCATATCCCCCAACACCACATCTAAATATCTCTTAAACACATCCAGGGATGGTGACTCAACCGCCTCCCTGGGCAGCCTATTCCAATGCCCGACCACTCTTTCTGTGAAAAATTCTTTCCTAATGTTCAGTCTAAACCTACCCTGCTGGAGCTTGAAGCCATTCCCTCTCGTTCTGTCATTAATTACCTGTGCGAAGAGACCAGCACCAACCTCTCTACAGTGTCCTTTCAAGTAGTTGTAGAGAGTGATGAGGTCTCCCCTCAGCCTCCTCTTCCTCATACTAAACAGTCCCAGCTCCTTCAACCGCTCTTCATATGATTTGTTTTCCAGGCCCTTCACCAGCTTCGTTGCCCTCCTCTGCACTCGCTCCAGCACCTCGATATCTCTCTTGTATTGAGGTGCCCAAAACTGGACACAATACTCAAGGTGTGGCCTCACCAGTGCTGAGTACAGGGGCACAATCACCTCCCTACTTCTGCTGGTCATGCTATTTCTAATACAAGCCAGGGTGCAATGTGATGACCACATGCAATGATCAATCGCATTCATTTACAGAGAGAAAACAGGAACCTGAGAGAGAACTTTCTGCAGGACAGCATTCTCTAGGGCTTCCAGTTCCAGCAGGCACTCTCAAGCTTCACTTTTCTACATCTTATAGGAACACCAGCGCTTCTCTAGATCACTAAATATTTTGGCGGAGGAGTATGATTAAATAAATAATAACCCATCCTCAGTAAGAGTTTCACCTCCATTGCCTGGAATATGGAGAGTATCCTTTATCTAGAAGGGAGTCCTGAGCGAAAAAAGCTCTTTCCTGAGACCTCAGGCTGTGGTGTTATAGGACATATTAACATATACAGCTGAGCAGCAGCATAAGCAGGACCAGCCGCATCAGCTGAATGAACACATGTAGAAATAACTGCTCATGCTTGGCAGTAAAGTAGGTCAATGGGCCGCAATTATTTTCAAAACTTTCTATGTCTGCTGTGACTTCTCATACTGTTTTTCCCTCAGGGTGTCCATGAGTAGCCTAAGTCTGTCCAACAGATAGAACTGGTCTCATTGGAATCACAATATGGTGCTAAATCGTGATAAGTTTGGATTTTCAGACAGAAAATTTCTGTACAATTTTTCCACATTTTCACAATTTCACATGCTAATATTCATGAAGTGAGCCTCTTTTTTGAAATACCAGTTATTCTTATTGACAAGGGAACCATTTTTAATTAGTATATTCAGGAGGGAAGTTAGTAATAGCAGCAGCTGTTTGGTGGTACAAAATATGTAAGGGTAATGAAGGTAGAGCACCCCAAAATTTAAACACAGCCAAGCATCCTTCTTTACCACTTCTCTCAGCTGTGAAACCACAGGTACCCACAATAGATTTGTCCTTGCAGATGAAATGCAACACCTAGTGCTTTAAGATTGCTTCCTATTAATAAGGAAAACATCAAAAGCAAACCTTAGGCTAGACTTCTTGGTGAATTTATGTAATTACAATTAAGGGTTCAGCAACCATATTGATGAGCAGGGTATGAATAGATTGATGTGTCACTTTAATGGAGACTCCTAATGTTATTTTACTGTGAAATAATTCTGGATTTCCTTGCCTCTGAATGCTGAATTCAAAAGAAGAAAAATAAATTTGATGGAAGTAAATGAGAGATGAGATAATTGTAAACACTCAGTGAACTGAGACAGTTACATTGTTTTTAAAGTCTAATTTTAAGCTGTATTATTTACCATAGAACCATTACAATCTATCATGTCATTGTGCTGACATATAGACAGACTAAATCCATACACTAAGTTCCTTCTGATTTTTTTTAGGTGATTGCTTACATGCAATAGCTGCTTTTCAGGCAAAAATAATTCACATGAACATTTTTCCTTATGTTTAGAGAACATGGCTGAATCTGAACTACAAACACTCAAAAAAGAAAGATAATGCTAATACAGGGGTATTATTAGAAGCAATTACTAATTCAATTAGCTGTACAGACTCTTCATTGTATTTCACACCAAAGTCATGTAGATCCAAATCATTTATATATTTTTATTTTTTTGTTTATCTGTTTATTGTTTGTACCACAACAAGCCCAACTATGATCCAAAGCTGAATGTGCTATGTAGAAAACTTACCTAGGGCTGGAACTCCATAGCTCACCTCCTGTCTGCCCTTGAGCAGCTTTACACTTGCCCTTACCTGCACACAGATGTTTCCAGGATGAGAAGCTGTGGGTGCTGGTGACAGAAACCCATTTGTGGTTCCACTGCAACTAATGAGAAACAAAAAATTGTGTCACCTGCATATGCAGCTGATATTGACATTAAAATATATAGTGGGGATGAGGGGAGAGGAAGGGAAGAGACAAATCTTTGCATGTGAGATTGTACATGTAAGTGAAAAGAATACAAAGTGTGGAAAATACAACAGCCCTGAAGGTCTGTATCCTCAGAAATGTCTGTGCATTGCTCAGATAAGCATTACAATGTAGACTCTGTACACAGCTTGACATTCAGGGGGATTTTCCATCAGATTTCCATCTTTCTCTACAGTGCAGATGGTAGAGGGAAAACTTTTCATTAGCTGATAGAAGATCTGAGTGGGAAGTTACTTAAATTATCCAGAAATGACATGGACTGTGAGAGGAAAAGAGGAACTTAGATTGGAGAGGGAGACTTGCCTCCTTGCATTCAAAATCATCAGCTAAAAAAGCCTCTGGCATTATGTCCTTAGGCAGACTCAGTCACCTGTATCAGTCATCCAAATTCCAAAGCTGGCTCTCATTTGTCCTTTATTTCCCCAAGCAGTATCTGCACTAATTCCTGCTGCTGGCAGCAGGCCTGCTGATGCAAGGTCTAGCGACAATAGCTGTTACACGTTTTCAGCTTACCCCTGAGATGCAGCTCTCTAATGAGATGCCTGGACTGTGATACTACAGTTAATATAACCCACCTTGGTTTTTGTTTGTGGTGTTTTTTTTTTTTTTCTGTGGCTGGTTTTAGTGTTGTTTTGTGAGGGGTTTTTTAAAAAATAATAAAAAAGCTCTGAGTAGTTTGAGGAGATATGAACTTTCATTGCCTACTTTCCAGGAGGGTGTACCATCATCACCAAAATACTTTGGAAAAAAGCCACTTGCCATTCTCTTTTCTAGAACTGAACCACTCTGAAGACACAGGTCGAAAACTCAAGAAACTGAGGATGGAAAAAATAAGTTCAAAGGGCCTTTCTGTTTTGGCAAGAAAGTAGTTTTTTGCAGAGGTGAGTCTGTTGGGTCCTGGTACTTAATAAACATTTTATCAAAAAACTTTTATATAAACAGGATCCTTGGAGAACACAGCAAGGGACAAAACAGTGGTGACTGGTTTTAGGCAGAGCCAGGAGTTAGGTAGTACCTGAAAGTAGACATCTGGAAGCACTCCCTAGAATGAGGGTACATCAGAACTACCTAAACTGGGAGCTAGGCAGCACGTTCTTGTTCTGAATAAGGCCTTTGGATGTGTTGTGGTTTAACCCCAGCCAGCAATTAGGATCATGCAGCTGTTCACTCACTCCCCCCAACACCACCACCAACAGGGCAGTGAGACAAGGGAGAAAAGGGAGGAAATAAACTCGTGGGTTGAGATAAATACAGGTTAGTAGAACATTAATGGAAGAGAAAGAAAAAAAAAACCAATGGTAAAAGAATACAGAAAATTAAGTGGTGCAGCATAAATTGCTTTCATCACTTGATGATCAATTGGCCAGCCCATCCCAAGCAGTGATCATGGATTCCTGTCCCTGGCCAAACCCCATTTACATACTGAGCATGATGTCTGTGGTATGGAATAAGGGGAGGATACTATCCTAGTTTTGGCTGGGATAGAGTTAACTTTCTTACTAGCAGCTGATATAGTGCTGTGTTTTGGATTTAGGATAAAATAATTTTTGTAACACAGTAATATTTTAGTTATTGCTAAACAGTCAAAAACTTTTCAGCTTCTCACACTTGCCTGCCAACAAGAAAGCATGGAACACCCAAGAAGCTGGGAGGGAACACAGCTGAGACAGCTGACCCCAACTGATCAAAAGGATATCCCCTACCATATACTTCAGCTTTCATGCTCAGCATATAAAGATAGGGGAAGAAGAAGGAGGGGGGAACATTTGGGGTTACGGTGTTTTGTCTTCCCAAGTAACCGACATACATGATGCAGCCCTGCTTTCCTAAAGATTGCTGAACACCTGTCTGCCCATGGGAAGCAGTCTCCCACAGTATCCTCCTGGAGAAACTGGCTGCCCATGGCTTGGATGGGAATACCCTCTGCTGGGTTAAAAACTGGCTGGAGGGCCGGACCCAGAGAGTGGTGGTGAATGGAGTTAAATCCAGCTGGCGTCCAGTCACGAGTGGTGTCCCGCAGGGCTCGGTACTGGGGCCAATTCTCTTCAACATCTTTATCAATGATCTGGACGAGGGGATCGAGTGCACCCTCAGTAAGTTCGCAGACGACACCAAGCTGGGTGGCAGTGTTGATCTGCTGGAGGGTAGAGAGGCTCTGCAGAGAGATCTCGACAGGCTGGATCGATGGGCCGAGACCAACGGGATGAGGTTTAACAAGGCCAAGTGCCAGGTCCTGCACTTCGGTCACAACAACCCCAGGCAGCGCTATAGGCTGGGGGCAGAGTGGCTGGAGAGCTGCCTGGCAGAAAAGGACCTGGGGGTGTTGGTCGACTGTCGGCTGAACATGAGCCGGCAGTGTGCCCAGGTGGCTAAGAAGGCCAACAGCATCCTGGCCTGTATCAAGAACAGTGTGGCAAGTAGGGACCGAGAGGTGATCGTCCCCCTGTACTCAGCACTGGTGAGACCCCACCTCGAGTACTGTGTCCAGTTTTGGGCCCCCTACCACAAGAGGGACATTGAGGTGCTGGAACGGGTCCAGAGAAGGGCAACGAAGCTGGTGAGGGGTCTGGAGCACAAGTCTTACGTGGAGAGGCTGAGGGAGCTGGGGTTGTTCAGTCTGGGGAAGAGGAGACTGAGGGGAGACCTTATTGTTCTGTACAAGTACCTGAAAGGAGGCTGTAGAGAGACGGGGGTCGGTCTCTTCTCCCAAGTCACAGATGATAGGACAAGGGGTAATGGCTTCAAGTTGCGCCAGGAGAAGTTCAGGTTGGATATTAGGAAACATTTCTTTACTGAAAGGGTTATCAGGCATTGGAATGGGCTGCCCAGGGAGGTGGTGGAGTCACCATCCCTGGAGGTATTTAAGAAACGTGTAGACATGGTTCTTCAGGGCATGCTCTAGTGTCCAAGACTACTGGTTTGTGGTGGGGTGCTGTGTGGGTGGGTGATGGTTTTTGGTTTGGTTGTTGTTGTTGTGTGTTCAGGTGGTGGGTGGTGGTTTTGTTTTTGTTTGTGGTGGTTTGTTTTTTTTTTTTTTTTTTTTTTTTTACTGTTGGTTGGACTCGATGATCTCTGAGGTCCCTTCCAACCACTACGATTCTGATTCTGATTCTGATTCTGATTCTGAAGAAGTGAATGAATTCCTTGTTTTACTTGACTGCATGGCTTTTGTTTTACTTCTTAAACTGTCTTTGCCTCAACCGATGAGTTTTCTCACTTTTATTCTTCTGATTCTCTCCCCTACCCCACTGGGGAAAATTAAGCGAGTGTCTGTGCAGTGTTTAGTTGCTGGCTGGGGTTAAACCATGACAGGATTGAATTTATGTACGTATCTTTAACTGGCAAAAAAGCTTAGCTTGTCCTAATGTGGTCTACTATAAAGAAAAAGAGATTTACCATTCCAGAAGAAAACTAATTTATCCTAAGCTAAATGCCTAAACCAAATCAGGTGAACTGCCTTTTTAGTTTAGAGTTGGGAACCTGTCTCTCTCTGGCGATTAGAAAAGGTGCCTAAATTGCTAACTTGCCTGATGCCTAGCACAGTGCCTAAAATTCAGACAGGTCAACTTAAATGAAGTGACACATTAAGGTTCCAAAATATAATATTCTAATCATCCTAAAGGAAATTTTCTCTCCTTTTATGAGCTTTTTTTATTATTATTATTTTGAAAAGAATAGGAACTCCAACTTTTGATATGTCAAATTAAACGGCACTTTACAATCCTGTTCCGGAGAAATAAAAATAAATTGTATTTCTTCAAAGGGATCACTTGCAGAAGGCTACTGTTTTCATACTAAAGAAGAAAGGGAAATAATTTGCATCAACAGTCTAGGCTGACCCGTTATCTGCCTCTTCTTTAGCACAACAAATTCATACATGAGTAAGTTTTTAAACAGTGATAGAAAATGAGCTACCAAAAGTACAGAAGCTACCAGACATGCTCTTAATGTTTGACATTTCCATTAAAGCTTCACTGCCTGCATTGCAACGGTAATGAAAGCTGTTCCAGCATTTGGTAAAATCGTATCAACAAAGGTTAAGTGAGCTTTTTGAAATGCCAGAATTCCAGAACTTGAACTCTACTTGATGTTTAAAATCTCTCTTATTTGCAGAGAAATTTCAAATTTCTCATTTGAAATTCTAGCTAAGTATACATTCTAGACCCATTACATTATCACATCTGAAACTTTGTTATGTTATGTGTATCAGGGTAATAAAGGTATGCTTTTTATTTAGAGGTATGTGTTTTGAAGACTTTTTTAAAAGTATGAAAGCCAGATTGGTCCAATGGTCTAACTATACTTGCTAGCAATATTGTTGATCACTATGTGCATAAAAGGAAACATCAAACATCTTATTTATTACCTTTATCATGTGTCCCCAGCTTTCCCCTCGTAGTGTCATTGTCTTAGAAAGTCCTTTAAGGTAGGCCACTGAAACCTTATCTCAGATTGCATCTTCATTCAATGCATATAAATTAATAGGACATAGGAAGATATTATGTACTGTTAATTGCCACCTGCTCACTCTAGTGGTGCAGCAATAGCCAGCCAAGTCAGACTTTTCAATACACAACAGTTCCTAGCTCTGGAGTATTTGATGACAGCTCTTTGACACATGATCATTTTTCAGTGGTGCTTTGGAAGTTTGAGGAACTGTTCTGATTCCCTCATAGTCCACCAGAGTGCACAGACCAGCCCAAAAAAGGATGCCTCATGCTGTGGGACAGCTTCCCAGTTTTTCTAAGAAGTTAGACCTAGCCTTGTCAAAATGCATGTGCTTGTAGAATAGAATTTCAAAGCAGCTTTGTTTCTTCGTAAATCTAATATTCTCTCTGTTGGCTTCCTGGATTCCTGGTGTTTTCTACAAAATATCTGGTTCCTATTGAGAACCTATGTAGCTTAAAGAGCTCCATAACATGAAATAAGATTTGTTTATCCTTTAAAGTTTATTTCAGTCTTCTATGCAGTTTACTACAAAGGGGTGAGTATCTATCCTTACTGTTTCCATGCAGCTTTGGTTTTGTTTCTAGTAGCAACTTTTATATTAAATACTCTACAAAAAACAGACAAAAAAGTGGTAATGAAAAGACAGATAGAAAAATGGAAAACTAAAATCCTGTGAAACATGTCATTGAGCAGAGGAAATCCTCAAGCATTGCCTCTGAGAAAGATCTCTCAGTAAGCCTGACATTAGCAGCAATTTCTAGGTTTTTTCCTAACATAGTGGTGCCTGCAGGCAGAAATCTGAACACAGATGTAATAGGTACAGGTAAAGCCTAAATACTGAATTAAGGAACCTAAGGACCTTGGGCTACTACGGGGTGATGGTCCTTCATGATATTCTCTATGATCCTGGTCTTCCACTGTGACTGTTCACTCAATTTCTTTTCAGAATTTGGCCTAACAGACAGCCCATGCTAAGGCCTGATGTAAGCTGGGAGAAGCACCATTACGTCAAAGTGACAGCAACACTCACCAAGGACACAATGGACTGGAAGACATAAAGGCTGTTCTGCAGCCATTATCACCAGCAGCTTACTGTCCCCACCATCTTCTAGATATTTGCATACTAACCACTTGGCAGTTTCTTCAGAATCCACTAACTTATGGGAATGATATAGACCAAACTTTCAAAGCTGCAAGGTATAAATACATCAGGTTACTCAAAAAGGTTTTGATGTGGATCCAACAGCAGCTGGGTTTGTGAGGTTTTATGCTTCCTGGTGTGATGATACAGGGGATGTCCATACCTTGATGGAAGGGTAGATTGGATGGTAGATTTACCTCTTATAAAGGATATCTTTCAGTTACTACAAAAATATCTCAAAACACTAAATAAGTTTTTCTTTTTTTTTATTGAAAGAAAAATTAGTGTGCAACATCATTAGTCACTTATGTCTTTTCTCCAGTGCTATCTTTTTAAAATGTACTCAGTTAAATAGCAAGGTGGGGAAAAAAGTCCTCTTGAAACAGAGAAAATACACTGGAAACACACTGGAAATACATAATACAGCAAAAGGTATTCTAAATGGAATATGACTCTCTACTTCTTGAGGATTGGTAGCTTTTACTTTTATTGGAGCAGCCAACCTGACGGATCTTGAGCCCTATAGCAGCACCACAAGGAAGCAGTGAGTGACAGCAGTGGGAGACTCCCTGCTTCAGGGGACAAAGGCGTCCATCTGCTGACCTAACCTGCTACTTAGGGAGGTTTGCTGATTGCTGGGGACTCAGATCTGGGACTTCGTGGAGGGACTGCCAAGCTTTGTCCAGCCCTGCCCACCAGATGATTGTGCTGCCATTCAGAGGGACGTCACCAGCCTGGAGAAATGGGCAGAGAGGAATCTAATGAAGACCTACAAAGGGAAGTGACAAGTTCTGCACTTGGGGAAGAATAACTCGATGCACAAGTACAGGCTGAGGGCAAACAAGAAGCTGCTTTGCAGGAAAGGACCTGGTGGTCCTGGTGGACAAGAAGTTCAAAATGAATCAGCAGTGCACTTTTGGAATAAAGAATGTCAACAGGCTCCTGGTCTGTGTTACACGGAGCATTGCCAGGAGGTCAGGGGAGGTGATCCTTCTCTACTGAGCAGTGGTGAGACACATGGAATGCTGTTTCTAGTGCTGGGCTTCCCAGGTAAAAGAGTCCAGTGAAGGGCAATGAAGGTGGTAGATGGATTGTAGCATCTGACATGCAAGGAGAGGTTAAGAGAGCTGGGAGTGTACAGCCTGGAAAAGAGAAAGCTCAGGGGGAATCTTATCAATACATATGAGTGCCTGATGGAGGCAATAAGGAAGATAGATCCAGAATCTTCTCAACATTAATCAGTGAAAGGACAAGATGCAACAGGTGCAAATTGAATTTCAGAAAATTCCACTTAGACATCATAAGAGAAAACTTCTTCACAGTGTGGCTGAGCACACAGTATGGGAATAGCTGCCAAGACTGGCTGTGGAGCCTCCATCCTTAGAGATATTCAAAACCAAAATGGGCACATTCCTGAGCCACCTGCTCTAGCTGAACTTGCTTTGAGCAAGGGAGCTGGACTAGGTGATCTTCAGAGGTTCCTTCTGACCTCAGTGCTTCTATGATTCTATAATTCTATTTCAAGATATTTTCTTTTATGAGTTTATCTGATATGACCTTTTGCAGAGCTCATTATCCTAATAAACCATTAACCTTTAAAATATTTAAGCTAAATTATGGTAAAGGTATTTCAGTTATCTTTATAACCTCATAATGAAATGGTCAGTGTTAAGTATTACCACAGTGAGAACCTCTCCCAGAATACCTTGCAAAGGGCAGCTTTTATTGCTGACCACAAGCGTATCTCAGACTTCACCAAGTAGATCTGTTATACAACACAATGTCATAAACTGTCAAAATCCCACTGACTAAGCTCTTTCAGTGTAAATTCTTAAGAAGATAATGACCACCCCCTTCCCAAAAAGCTTATTAGAAAAATGTAAATAGAATCTTTTTAACATTCTTAGGTCTAGTTTGTGACTGAAACCAGAAATTCCCAATCTTAATTTGCTTAAGTAGCATTAGCACTAACAGATCAGACCCTAGCTCCATGCTAGATTGCTCATATACATAAGAAGACACTTTGGGCAGTTCAGACAGTAGTTGCATAACATTAAAAAATTACTTGGATAACCAAAGTAGTGGAAGTCTATATAAGCTATAGACACTGCTGGTACTTAAGGCTTGAGCACAAAGGGAAGTGGAGAGAGCATTTTCTTTTTAAGCCATCACAACACAATCATTGCAGAAAAGAGTTAAAATTACTTTAAAGGTAAAAGAAGAGAAGAAGGGAAGGTACTTTGGTCATCTCTGAGTCATTTGGTGTGTTTCCCAGCTGGATAAGCTAGAGCTGTCAATATGTAATGCATTTCACAGCATAGTAGTAAATCAGTCCTAGTATAATCTGTTAGTCAGTAAACCTGTACGTCCTCCATTCTTCACACTGTTTGGCCACTGGTTTGGCTGTTTTCAATTAAATTGTACTTAAGTTCATGTGGCATATTAGACTTTTCAGCATTAAAGAAAATAGATCTCAAAGAGAACTTCAAGAGTTTATCATTCTTTCTCATGACAGGATCACCTCCACCTTATTCATCCTTGAAAGTTGTCTGCCCAGTCTGTTCTCAAAAACTTCCAGTACTGATAATTCCACAATCTCCCTAGACAGTCCTTTTCTGTGATTTATGGTTGAAAATCTTTTCCTAATACATAATCTAAATTTCCTTTGCTCTAATTTAAGACCATTACTTCTTGTTCTATCCAAGGCTGACACAGAGAACAGATTATTCCTTTCCTTTTTGTAACTACCTTTTGCATATCAAAGAGTGCTATTTTATATCCCTTCCAGTCATTTTTTTTTTTCTTCAAATCCTATCCTTTCTTCAGAGGTCGTGTTTTCAAGAACTCTGCTCATTCTTCTTGTTCTTTTCTGCAATTTCTCTTATAAGCACCATTTTATAGTAATACAATGTTAAGATGATGAATTTATAAAGTTGAAATCCTTTTAATTTGGAAACCTGACATTGTGCGAATGCCTAGTTTCACATTATTCTAGCTTCATAAGACAATTTCAGGGGCATAGTGTGTAATAAATTCCAAAATAATAGCTTTAAGCTTTATGAAGTTAAGTCACTCCTGGATTTAGCTGCAATGGTTTAAGATGTTGCTGATCCCAACAGTCAATACCTCAGCCACTCAAGTTGTCAATCCATACCTCAGCTGTAGAGTTTACCTCATAAATCAGCCTGTGAACGGCAACTGTTGAAATATGAGGGCAGATCCACTTCTGTCAGCTTTTTCTATGATGCCAGTAACCTTCAGCAAAAGGGCAGAATGAGCAGCCAGAGGCTGCAATACCTTACACACCACAGCTGTTTCCTTCAGTATGTGCCTCAGAGGCCTTTAAGTAACCCTAACTAAATCTATCTTGATGTATTCCAAAAGACTACCCTCGCTGAGAATAGGCGTTTGTCACCTCCCTGAAGGCTAATCACTTCACAGAGCAGTTGTGGTCATCAGCTCTGATTATCTGTCAGCTGCTGGCCCAGACAATCCTTACACAGGAGAGCTGCTATAACTAATGGAAATATGGCTGCTCAGACCATTTTTCAGCAGCTTTCTTCTGTAACCAGAGAGTGTGACCATCCTATGCAACCATCATGAAGAACTGGGCTGTAGACACACTGGGGGTTCCTTGCTGTCACAAAACACTGAGAAAACCTCAGACTCCCAGGAAAAGGGAAATCAGATTTGCAAGAATGGAGGGAAGGGGGAAACATCAGTTTGATACACAGAGGTAGTGGCAGAAAAGGTGTGAGAAAAAATACGTTTTAACAAAAATGCTGACTACCATAAGCTGAAACAGTATTAATGATGTGATAGCATTGATGATACTATTTTGTTCTATTACCACTATACAAATAATTCTACAAAAAGATTCTACAAAGCCAGGTCAAACATTTCCATCCATCACCTCTCTTTTCCCCTGTTCTCCTCTCATCACCTTGTGCTCATCTGTTTTCTAGTCATCTGATCCTCTGTATAGCTTTAAGCACTACACCCCCTTTTCTAGAACAACTGAGATTAATCGCTTGTTGGATTTGCATATCACTCAGCTTCCCTAGTGGTACTTATTTTCATTCTTTGCTCTAATATCACACAAAAACTTTTATGCACCATGCAAAGTGTTGATGTCACAGCTTAAGACACTTTTTCCTTAGGTGTCTCCAAGTGTGCTAGATAGCTAAGGTCTCATTATATTCAATGGAGATCAAGTTAAGAAAGTCAATGAATAGCTTTTCAGTTTTGTAGACTGAAATCACATGAATCCTCAACTAACTAATTAGTTAGTTATCAGGGTTTCACAAGAAGTTCTAGTTATTTCAGGGGTAGAATACACAACCACTTTTGACTCCAATCATTATACCATAGTTTACTACATGAGAAATGTAGATGAAAAAAAAACCAAAAAATAATTAAGTCTAGATGCAGTGTTGGGACATTTGAAGCCCATTAATGAGGCAGTGAACCACTTGGTGTTAGATAATCTGGTTAGAATCTAAGGATTCAAAGTTAAAGTGATTTACTAAACTCCTGATTAAAATACTAAACTCCTAAAACTACTCCTTAAACTCCTAAACTACTGATTTTATAAATAGTTCCATCACTTTTAACTGTCAAGAATCCAGAAGTAATAGAAATGGCCAAAACATTACATCCTGAAAAGTCACCTTCAGCAGAGATGCTTTGGATTTCCAGAAAACTCAAAAAGCTAAAGTGCACTGAAGCCAAATTTTGGACATAAAGAAATAGACTTTTTTTAATTTTCATATTTTCTTTAGACTTCACATGAAAATGTATTCATATCCCCCTTGGAGTGCAATGATTCTTAGTGCATCATGTTTGACAAAGCAATCGTGACTTTTCAGTATCTGAATAAACATTTTTGGTATTTACCTACTGTCATGGTTTAGGCCTCAAACCCGGACACCTTCATGTAGGATGTCTGTAATTTAGGTCACTTAAGCTGCACCTTAAATTCACTCACACCTCCATTTCCACTTGTTCTTGACTGCTTTATAATGTCTCATAGGCAAGAAAGAACAATCCTCATATCTTATTTCAGTACACTTGTCAGTAGTCTGTGTGTGCTTAATTTTTCTTATTTTTTTTTTCTGTTGGTACCCATTTGCATGTCTTTCAGGATATTTTTTTTTTTGCTTCTTGAATTTTTCTAGTTTGTGACTGTTATTTAAAAAGGCAACTAGACCCTGGGTCCAGATGCCATATTCGGAAACCAAACTGCTATTAAATGGAATACAGTCATTGAACATGGGGAAAAATTGAGCCAAGCAATGCTTGTATGTACGTTTCCTTTCCCTAAAATAAGGATTTACCAGAATAAGTTACTCAGCAGTTATGTCAACTTTGCTTAAAATATTATATTTCTCTTTTATTACAACCTAGTAAAGCATTTCTTTTACTATTATTGTTTAGTACTGTATCAGAGCAGTATTTATTTACACGAATACTGCAATTTCTGTGTTCTTCTCTCTGCAGCTTCTGCCTACCCAGATCACCTTCATGCTGAATTAATATCTCTTCATATGAACTACTTTCTTTATTGCACCCAATTTTATTGTTTTCAGCCTAGATGGCAAGACTGCACCTAGTCTTATCTTCTGAAGAGTTTGCAACAATGATCTGCTTGAATCATCTTTGAAGTGGATATAAGAAGTCAATTCAATCACTAAAAAGGAAATTTAAAGATTACATTGTTTAAAATACTAAATGTACATTCATGTGAGAGTCTAATTCTTAGAGCTGTCACTTGATCATTTCTCAAACAAACTGACTTTGACATTAAAGGGAGTTTGCCCAGCAAAAGGAGGGGAAGTCTCATTGTCTGTTTTCAAGTGAAAGAACTAACTGTTATTAGAATATGATACTGTCTCTTGAAATGTTTTCACCAGATATTGCTGGAAAGAATTGAGAGGTATGTACATGAACAAGAGCAGCAGAGAAAACAAAAGCTTCAGGATGTTATTATTCAACCTCGGTTTCTATCCATCAGCAGTATTAATAGAGTAGCTCTTTCAAGTGATATAAGAAAAGGATATAAGTAAGTCCACTTCAGGCCTTGCTTTTGTTACAGTACCTGCTTCCTAAAGTCTGCATATAAATACCTGATAGGAGAGAGAAAAGACAGAGATGACTTTTCTCAGTGGTAACCAGTGAATGGAGAGGAAAGATGGCCACAAGCTGAAATATGTAAAATTAAACAGAAGAACAAGGTTTTTTACTGTGAGATCGGTAAAACACCAGAACTGATTGCCCAAAGAAGTTGTGGAATATCCACCCACCAAGCTGGACATGGTCCTGGGCAACATTCTCTAGGTGACCCTCCTCTGAGTTGGGGGCTTGGACTAGATACTCTTAGATGTGCCTTCCAACTTCAGCCATTCTGTGATTTGGTGATTCTGTGGATATTCGGCATTCCGGTATGTAATTCATTTTAAGCACTTCAAATTATGGGACCCTGGGTAAAATGCATCATTACACATGATACAGAGTTTCATCCAGGTATTTAGTCTTATTACACTGAGGGGTCACATCTGCAGCTCTCAAAATGTGTTTGTCAGAGGAGAAGAACCATATCAGGTCCTGCTATTCCTTCCTTCCTGCACTTTTCAATGATTAAGATTTGGTTGTACACTTTTGAACACAAGCAGATCTTTCGCGTCCTCTTAAGTGCTGTTCTTTAGTGGAGAGACAATATGGTTAGTGCATCTGATTCACTCAAAGCTGTAAGTTCGGTTCCCTGGTTTGCTACTTGCTTTGCAAGCACTGAATTGTAATAATGGCCACTGTAGCTATGAAGAAGTAGCAGCAATTCTCAATATCAGAATCTGCTCCTTCAAGGCCTGTAAAGACATATGGGCTTTTAAGCATTGCATGAGCAAACTGATGCCAGACTCATGAGATTGAACAAGTAAGATGAAAACGGCAAAAAAGGTCAATATGATTTCTATTTTCACAGCTTCAAGCACAACAACTAAAATGAAAGACAAATTTAAGGAAATGAGCTGTTAACAAAAGAGGTATGTAAAATAATTACAGTAAAATATGTGTTCATATTGATTCACCATTATGCACCATTGGCATTAAAGTGCCATGAGACCAGTGTAACTCATTATGACCATAGATTTATGAACATTTCACACAACTGGTATGTGTGGTCTGTGATTTTAAGGCTGATAAAGTTCATTCTGTTATTGCATTCTCTACATCTTATTTGTCATACATTGAATGGATAAATATTATAAAACACATTGATTTTTTTCCCTTCTAAGTGCTCTTTTATCTCTCACAAAAATGCTTTCTACAGAAAACTTCATGCAAAGTAGTACTACACTCAGAGAAGATAATGCATTTTCCTATTGATCCTGCTCATAGACATTCATAAGTGTAACTTGTTCATTGCCATAAATGTTGATCTGAGAAAATTACACACACTACAATCAAAAAATGAACCTTTTAAACCATTAAACTTGTATCATCCACTAGGGAACTATTTCTTCTATTACTGAAATTAGGTGAAATAACACTGTTTTCTCTTACTGTCTAAAATTGATTTGAAAATGGTGAGTAATCACACAAAATTATCTGAGATAGCACAGCTAAATTCTAAAATGTCTCAACAGAACAGAGATCTTTTCAGCAGTAAGCACTTTCCAGGGAGGTTGGAACTCATAATGCATTTTTAGACCAAAATAAGGCAAGTGTAGACTGAAGAATGCAGTGTTTCTGAAGTCACTGCACAGATTATTCCATCAAGAAAGTCAATAGGAATTTTGTTTTACTGAAGATACAACTGAGATGAAGAAAAAATCAAATTCTTCTGTCCTTGTTCTATGATCCACCAGCTTCAAGTGAGTGAAGCAGACATAAATCTGGCTTCCCACGGTAGCTCTTCTTAACTAAAAGAATCTGAGTCTGTTCGAATGTCTCCTTCATTTTGCCTCAATTTACAAAACTTGAAGACATTGCCTATTTACAGTGTCTCTGATGCTAATCAAATGTCAGAGAGTAAATGTTTGGCATGAGTGTGCTAGATGATACATGTTTATTGGTCTCAAAAGTGTATTTGTGACTTTTGTCTTCATATTATGTGGACAAAAATTCACTGTATTTATTCTGTATCTGTCACTCCACAGGTTCATTCTGTTCACGATGTTCTTTGTGCATTTGCTGCTGATGAAGTCTCGCCTTTCTCTGATGGAGTGCTACTGATCATTTCTTTTCCACATAATATTTTTTCTGAAGATTTAAATTGAACACAAGAACTTTCAGAATATACAGACCTGTTAAACTGGTAGGAAACATTCTGAAGAATCTTTCCCGTTTGATAAAGCCATACCTCATATTTAGTTTCCCCTAAATCCTGATGCAGAACCTACTTCTACAGCAACAGAACATGAAGCTAAACCGTGGGCTGAATTGTGATGGCCATCTGAAAAACAGCTGAATCTTCTTTTCTGACCACCTTCCAGGTTTGATCTTATCTCTAAGTTAGCAAAAGCAAAAGAATATCCAAAATAGGACTCAAACATTGCAAATACGGTAGCTATTACAGGTGCCTGGAATCATAGGCAGTATTTTTAGAATTAGAAATGGAAGAGTTAAGAGCATTGTGGTGTGCATTTCTAGACAGAATTTATAATGTATTTTCTCTGATAGAAAAAGTAAAAAGGAAGGTGGAGTAAAGAATGACTATCTTACAACAACATTGATTGTATTCGTTAAAGTACATAATTGTTATATTTAAGGTACAGACTACAATTACAAGGTAGGAAACCTAAAATCTTTTGTTCTTTCAAAGAACTGTTGTTTTTGATACCAAACCAGTGTCACAGTAAAGAAAATGGGAAATTCTGCATCCTCATCTGAAAAGAAAGGTACTTCTGCAAGACGAATTTTCAACCACGAGGAGACAGAGATAGCAAGCTACTAGATACAATACCCTGCAAACATATCTGGTTTGACGTGATCATCACTGCAGGTATTCCAAAGTGGCACAAATCCAGGACTGTTTGTTTACACCTAGGCCCATGGAAATCCTTAGGTTCTACCATGCACAGTACTCTAGTGGCCAGAGGTGACTTCCACGGGGGACAATGGAGTCTTTTCCTATCAGAGCTTTACCAAGGGTCAACTAAGCAAAGAGTTTCCAAGTTTTCTTCTCAATAAGTGTGAATGGGAGCGATGCACATGACAGCAATAAAACCAGCACCATAACATATTGGCAAATGAAGTGTAAACTGGGACCAGAATATTCTGCCACTGCACAGTGGCCCTTGTTCAGAGAGGAGGGCATTCATCAGCTTAAAAGCTTAAGGGCCACTACAGTTAAGGTCTAAGCTCCAGACACCTGTTTGCCTGTTGAACCCAGCAAATCTGACTCAGGCATCCAGTTTTCTACAAGAAAGATGGAAAATCATGGTCACCAGAAAATGAGTTTATGCCAACAAATACATTGAGCAGGGCCTGAAATGAATTCATAGAGTATATTGGGAAAGGTGTATTTGGAATCTTCACCATCTTATGGATTTAGAAATCTTCCTGGGGCCTTAGTCGTCCTATTTGTAGCCCACAGCCATGCTTTGGCACCTGTCACCTGTCACCTGTCTTCATAATCCAAGGAAGTGAACAATTTTCTTCTTTTCTTACGTTAAGATGGGATGCTATAAACTAGCAAGTATTAAATGACAAGCTATCACATCTCAGCCCAATCTTGCTAACCATTCTGTGCAGCGTGGGATTTTGAAGATCAGCATATACTGGACACAAATATCTCTAATTCCTTTCTGAGTCTGAGTCTTGCTGCATTTACAATTCAGTATTTTATGCTACAGTCATATGCCCACTGACTTCAGTGGGAACAATGAATACTCAGATCTGTACACAGTTTCACAGGATCATGTGCTGAGATTAATTTTTCCCAGCATCCTTCCTCAATAACATAGATACTGTAAAAAATGACTGGAAGAGATTTTAAGTGTAAAACATTTAGTTACGTACATCTCTGACAAAATACCCCATTAAAGTATATAAACTACCCATGAGTAGAGGAACTAGACATGATGCATTATTTCTTCTCTTATGCATTTCTGGAGTATTACTCACACTTGCTTATGACTAGAACATTATTCAGGAATACAGAAATAACAGAGGGCTGGATTGCCTTTTTGTTACAATACTATTCATTCAGCCATGGTATCCTACATAAATAATAATTTTTAAAAAGTATTTCTATGTCAGAATTTTTAGTTTTCAGAGAGTCCTTGTTTCTGACCTTGGAAATACCAACCTGTGTTTCAGGGAAAGTCAATCATCTAAATTACTAAGTGTTATTTCCCATCTTGACACATTAACTACCTTCGGGATGAAAGGTTCTTATGTGTTATTCAGTGCAGGGATAACAAAAGTGCTTAAACCCTCAGCTGACTCCTTACACTACATATACTCCTTATACTACATATCTTTTTGTGGGACCCTCTTCCTTTGAAATAATTATGTACTTATTTCTATTTGATAATCTTGCCCTCTTTAACAGAAATCCTTGACAGAACTTCTACATCCTATGGAATTCAAATCTAGGAACATCTTACTGCTGAACTGAAAATGGAATAATCTAGATAACTAGCCTTCCTGAAATGCCTCATGAGTATGTTGATACGGAACAGAATTAACCTTTTACCCATGATATTGTCAATACTGCATGAAAAAGTCCAGTATTATCCAAAATGTGAGTTATCTAGCCCTTAGATATTTTCCTGCTATACCAACACATTGTGTGTGTGTATACAAATGCTGAATTAACATTTTTTTTCAGATAAAATAAGTGAAAGGCCCCAAAAAAATGAATGCAACCCTCCCACTGTTAGCATTTTTCTGAGTGTATTGCTATAGTGGAAATTTGGTTTCAAAATCAAGTCAAAACCTATTTGTTTTAATATTTATTTTACACAAATCTTCTGCTCCAGAATTGTTTGCTGTTGCGCTGGTTATGAGATTGTGATAAAAAATTAGATTATTTAAATGAGAGAACAACAGTGTTCATTGACATACTCACACTGTCTACCCCTATTTATTTCTTTAATGAAATTTTCCCAGCGTAGTATTTGAGTAAACGTTTAAAAATTAGCTGCCTTGCCTCTGCAGGTTTTCTGTGCACATCCTGGATTAGAGGGTTTATCTATATTAACTTTTTAATACCTTCATGTTATGGATTGACCTAATACATAGTCATAACTCTTTCAGGACAATTATGATGTATTACACCAAGCATGTGCTTGCTGGTGTCTCCATGTGTGGCTATAGAAAGAATACAATTTGTTATGTCAACATTTTGCCTAATTAATTTTATATAAGCCAATAGTTATTAATTGTTCCATTGAATTTAAAGAAAAAGTTTCCAAGAACAAAGCTATTTTACATACGGTTAAAGCAGTCTGAAAGATTCCAGTATAAAGAAGATAACTTTATCATCATTTAATTTGAAGACTGCGAGAGGAGGAATTTTCTGTCATTTTGCCATATTATATTATTTTTCAGCACCAGAATGGCAGAATCTGGTTTTAAATCAATTCCCATGGTTGGTACGAAGATTCTGATTAAAAATGTTGGATAAGGCTACACATCTTAGATTAAATATGGAGATATATAATTAGAATGTACTTATAAAAAGAAAAAAAAAATAGTTTACATGTCCAAATAAGGAAGAGGGAGAATCAAGGAAACAGAAATAAAAATATTCTTATACACCCCAGCCTTCCCAGCTGCATAACCGCATGTCACTTAATAGTCTAACATAAGATCTTTCTAATTCCTTATGCTTCGCTTTTCCTAGTTTATAGTACAGGTGATCAACATTTTTCATGGCATTTATTTATGTGATTATGTATTTCTATAACTCTCAGCTTAGTCTATATAAGTAGCGTTTCTTTCACCTGTCTAGTAAACTGTTTCTTATACAGAACAAGACGTTGTAATATTTGTAGAAGCTTCATGAAAATATTTAATTTCACTTAATCATGTTTATCTTAATTAGTATTCACATTGAAAGGATTTACTGGATGTCAAAATGGAGTCTACAGTTTAGTATGTTCTTAAGTGAATTTATAAGAGGCAAGCATGTAAAGTAAAGATTGCTAAAATCAAGATTCCAGACCTTGGACTTAATGGCAAAAGTATTTTTCTCTTCTCCACTGAACTTGACACTTAGAAAAATTTGCGGAGAAATTTTGGCGATGTGAAATGAAGAAGTACCGGTGTTGGTTTTTTCCATTAGTAAGTGGTGTCAGAATGGAATGAGTGCTCCTTTTTTTCATGTGCTTCAGTTTAATGGTTGTATTGCTACAGCTACCATGCATTTAGCAAATTAGTGAAAAAAAATATTCACTTAGCTGAAGAAGAATCAAATATATGCATCCAGAAATATAGTAAATGTTAAAATTAAAGAAATATAAGTTAAGAATTTTGCATTTGCTTGAACTGTGATTACAAGTATTCTGCAAGAAATGAACCGATTTCTCCAAAGACACAGAGACTTCTGATCAACAAGGGAATTTTTTTTTTGAGGCAATTATGATATTAATTGCCTAAACCTGACATACTAAATAAGTTTTCTTTGGCAACAGGGTGTAGAATGATGCTTCTTGAGATCGAGAGGGTCAGATGAAACTGATTGTAATAACCTTGAATGCTATTTCCAAGACACAAAGAATATATTGAGAACATTAAATTGTTCCTGTCTTTAATTTCCTACTTTAAACTCCACATTATGAGGAGGATTTATCTGATGGGATTTATTGAGGTCAATCAACTATGGCCTCTTTCTGAGAATGAAAGAAAAAAGTACTTCTGTAACATGGCTCATCTTTAGACACTCATCTTCAGTGTCTAAAATAAGTTGAATGCACTGTGTCTTACAGTTGTTTCTGTTACTACAATGGGTGCCTAAGTGACTAGTTGAAATGGAGACAACTGCATTATAGATGTCTATAATCAGGTGAGAAGAACACTAAAATAAGTTTCTTTCTTACCAGACTATGAAGAAACTTCCTCTTGTAAACTCAAATATAATGACACAATACTTAATTGACACTGCTTTGCTAAGAAATTCTCACTTAAAAATCCACCCATAAAGAAAATAAATGAATGTTCTTGTGTGTTTTTATTATTTATGAGGAGTTTCCACCAAAAATCACTAAGAAAATGTAATTTTTAGTCCCAAGGTCTGTTATTCTCTAAAAAAATCTCCACTGGGAATTCAGCATTGTTCTTCGAGATGGAGAAAGGCAAGCCAAAGATCCAACCATTAATTTTTTTTCTGGAGTTGCAAGTAATGTTGTCCTTACAAAACAGCCATGAAACAAGAAATGACTGTATATTGAGCCTACAGGGATTAATATAGGATTGTGGGTTTTTCCCCTTGCTTTGGGAGACAACACAAATAATTTGCAGAGTCAACATGGTCACTTGGCAGACTGCAATACAATTCATCTGATGATCAACCATACTGAAAAGAAATCAGATACAAAGGACATTCACAGCCTTAGCTTAACATTTGCCTTTTCAGAATGAGAAATCATTTTGTTGCTTCCCTCCCAAAAGATGAACTGGGAAGAACTCTATTCTCTCTGCACTTTCTGATTTTGTAACTTCTTTTTCCTGCATACTCCCTCCATCTTATTTAAAAATAAAACCAGGAACTTGAGCCCCCTAATAATATTTTTTACTCTATAATATCAAATTTCACAACGTTGAAAATTATATGGATTAATATTACTTTCTTATACACAGAAAATCTTCTAATCTTACAATAGTGCAGAAGTGATTTAGTTCTCACATCAAGAAATGGAAGCATCTGCTGTGTGCAAATTAAAACAAATTTGCTATTGTATTAAAAGATAAGCAACTTTAGGTAGCAAAAAAATAATGCCTTGCAATTTATGTAAAAAAAGGTATTCTTGATATTTGATGACTAATTATTGAACCAGAAATTTAAAACAACAGTAATAAATTGTCCTAGTAAAATATGATTTGTAACTAGTACTAATGTTCAAAAAACCCAAAACATTTTTAAAGAAAGGCTCTATGAACAATTGCTTTAGCTGAGTAACTTTTTCATGTTGTAAAATATTCTTGTTTGGAGAGACTACTGACAGAAAAATCCTCAGTGGGATGCCCTGTTTTCAGATACTGGATTTCCTTACTTTCATTACTCTTGGCTGTGCCCAGAAAATCAGTCTTAGTTTAAACCTTATGTTGAAAATGGATACTAAAACAGTACCAGGTAGCCTAGAAGCCAGCAATTCCATACACATAAAGGAGATGATCAAACACAGATGGCAAGTAAAACTTACCAGGATTTAACCTCTATATAATGGCTAATTTTCTTCTTTTTCCACAGTACAAGTAACAGTTTTACCACTGCAAATAGTCCTATTAATTCCAATAAAAGTTGCATTCATATCTCTGAATGCAGGACTTAACACCGACATTGAAGTGACATGGACAGTAGAAATACATTCAGTATTTCTCAGTTCTTCTCTTTGACATTCATTATGGAAATAATTTATAAATGATTGCAGATCATAGCAGTATAAAACTCTATCTTTAGTTTCCATGGTTAAATAATTAATTTAGGTAATTTCTTTCACCTTTAGTTCAAGACCAGAAGAAAATAAGAGAAAGTGGGCACAAAGAGTTCCTTAAACTTTCACTGAAATTATGTTGACCGTATACAGTCACAGAAACTTTGTATAATGCTACACTGTAAATGCTACTGGGTAGAGTGTAATAGGGTACTGCAGACAGAAAGGGCAGATTAATGGGTGGAAGGTATCTTTTCACTTTTTATCTTGAGATACACAAGGAATAATATCCAGCAATTATTTTGGAGATTGTAGTCATTGCCAGTGTTATCATAGGTTTATTTCAAATATTAGAGAAAATAGAACAAATTTCAAAAATTAGAGAAAATTTATATATTGGAGAAATATAATTTTGTTAATTTGTGGGTTTATTTCAATTTCAGGGTAAAAGGAGCAGGCACTCTGTTTATGTAACATAGCTATGTTTGCCTCCATGAAAACTATTAAATTATCTCTGAAAATTTCTGTAAATAAATGAAACCATATATTTTCTTTAAAAAATGCCTAACATTTGGCTACCTGCATGTTAATTAATGTTTTCAAACCACAAAACCACTTCCACCATCTCTTCCTATAATACACTTGCAGGCTTTTTCTATTGCTAACCCCTTTGAACTCAGTGGAAAGAATACAGACTGGGTTGGACATAATTGGTTCATATAAACATACAGATTGTTCAGGTTTGCATCTACAGGCTCCATTTCTTGGATTGTATGTCCATCTCAGAAATCTGTAATGTAAAATATACCATAACTGTCGAGAAAAAAAAAACAACAACCATGATTAATGTTTTTTCTGGCAGCTAAAAAAATGCCATAAAGATGCAAACACTAAGAATCTGCCGCTGTGTATATAGTTTTAGGAAAAGCAAAAAGAATAGATCTAAATGGAAACTATTTGATTAAATGCTTTCTGTCTCAATTTACCAATTGCCTCTGCATAAAAACTGTTATATTTTTTATGAAATTACACTGGCCTCCAAATCAGCGTCCAACTAAACTTGCTGAGACCTTAGAAACCGCTGCCTTGAAGATTTCAGTTTTCTCTGATTTCTCAACTACCCTCTCTTGTTCCTATAAAGACAACTGTTATAGAAAGGAAGAACGTAAGCTTTTCCCATAGTTTTCAGCTGTTGGAGCAACCTTTAACCTTTCTTTGAAAATTTACTTTTGATGGATATGATTTGTTTTGCTTGAATCAATTACTCTGGATTTATTACCTGTGTGCGTCTCAGCTGATATTAACCTCAGTTTATTAGAGGTAATCACATTCATGTCTTCAGTAAACTAGAATATACTATCTATGGATTATCCTGACCTTCACAAAATACATCCAACCATTTTCTTGATTTGTACCCATCTAGCAAGGAAACTAGTGTATTCTTACTTTAACATAGAGTTGTATAATTGGTGAAGTAATTAACTTTCACAAAAACATAGTCCCTCGTTTGAGCTCTTCAAGAAGGCATAGACTGCTAGAATTTACATTATCAGAAAATAATACCCAGTGTTAATGTAATTCATCTCCATTCCTTTTTTATGAGAGTTCGTGCCATCAATGAATTCACTATATCTATTTGTGAAGATATTAAAGTGAAAGGTTGCATCCACCTCCTCTTCCTGTTTTATTAAATGAAGCTTTTCTCCATTTTCTCCATTTATCTTATGTGTTTACCACAGTCATAGTTTGGAAGTAATAGAAGATATATATAATTTTGAAAAAATAAGTTGAGTGAATTATTATAATTTTTACCATCTCAAGTTATACACCAATCTTCTATCCTATCTTTAATATGCAAAAGCACAATAATATTTTTATTTTATTTTGTTTTGCACCAGTTGTGCATTGTACAGTACTTCATTGACGAATAGCACAAACTTAGGAACAAAAGCTGTGTTTCTACACAGTGAGTAAATTCATATTCTGACTTTTTAAAATGCTAATAACAAAACAGTACACCAAAGTCCAATAAGCAGAACTTGAATATTTTATTCAAATACACTAGGACACCCCACTCACAAAGCTTCTTTTCTATGCTTTCAACCTTTCCTTTCAAACTTTTGGGTAGCAGTTTAGCTTATACTTAAAATTCAGAATGTAATTAAAATCTACTAACCTAAGTGTGTGTACGTTTATATCGAGAAAATATGCAGAAAATTGCTGCTTTTTCTGAATCTTCAACATCTCTATTATCCAAGTTTCTTGCATGACTTTCAGTGGCTTATATCAGATCTTCCAATCCAAATACTGAGTTCTAGAGCAGTTTAGTTCATTTTCCAGAATGAAGCTTTGCAATTTGGTCACCTGTGTACCAATTAACCATTAAGGGAATTGTGATTTTTAGCTAAACAAATGACATTTTATTCTCAGATGTTCAGTATGTAAGGTACGTAAGGACTTAAACTTGCCTAAAAAATAATCATAAATATGTATTTTGAATAAGACAGTAGACTTGTTATAACTGTACAATTTCTGTATTTGAGACAGGAAGAAAAATATATATTTTGTGGCCCAGGGAAGGGAACAAGAAAAGCTATTTCATGTGCTGTTGCTCCCACAGAAAGAAGTTTGAAGAATTCTTACTCTTTGAGTTAATCAACAGTCAATAGAACAGACTTCTCAAAATTGAGAAGCTTTGGCCTTCTTCTGAGATAATAATCAGTATCCTTTACTTGGGCCCCCAGGATTACAGGCTAACAGATTTAAGTCTACTTGAGTAAAATATGAAATTTAGTTGCATATAATATTACACCATGGGAAACCCTGAGGATTTCTTTTTTTTTTTTTAGGAAAAAAAAAAAAATCAAACTGCTCATTTACAGATAGTAAAACAGAGATGTAACCTTTACTGATTGACCGAAGAATGTCTCACTAAGGGTTGCAGAATAGGGTTTCCTCTACTTAATAAACTTGGTCATGCCAACACCTAGCAGCGGGTATAATGGAACACATTCTGTGTTTGCACAGCACCAAGTGTCAAGTTTGATGTTTGCACAGCAACAATTATATGTTGCACTGCTACATATTTTAGAAAGAACCATAGTTTTTCTCCCCAATAGCTAGTCATTGTATACTGAAGCACTCATAAAAACATAGAGATGAAAATGGTCAGCAAGCTGTAAGTACCCAAAAGAGATGGAAGCTAGGCATATACAGCTGTCAAGTCTCTATATAGAAACACTCTTGTATTTTTGATTCTGCTTTGAAATTCTCCAGAAAGCATGTGATTACTTTCTTTGGGACCAAGATGTTGTCCTCTACCTCATTTGGAATGTATCCAGCCCATTCAGTGTTTTTCTGCAATGTACACAGTAAGGATAATGCATATATAATACAGAAAGGACGTTAGCTAATGATCTCAGCTATCAGCACAGGTACCATATTTGGGATTTTATGCACAAGCTTGTGCTTCAGTACAACTTTCATGAATAGGAGCCTTGATATCATAACATCATTGGGTTTATGTGTCTGTGTTACTGAAATTTTAAATTCATATTTGAGGACAGCCGTCACTGTTTGTGTACAGTAAATGCAGTTGTCATGGTATGAATGCTGGTACACTGATCCCTACTGCACAAAGAGACGAGATGCAGAGCTGAGTGCCCACCTTACAGAGGACTTTACATTCTCTCAACAGAAACATGCAAGGAAGCTCTGTAATTGTAAAGGTAAAGGTAATGGATCCACTCACAACAAATCAGATTAAACATGCACATACAACAGAGGAAAGATCTGAGAAGAGATTATATGAAAGTATGTGACCTATGTATTTAATATCTGTGTAACAGAGTTAGCTTTCAGTGGGGAGGAGAGAGGATTTTGTCACTGTTCAGGTTGAATTTGTTAAACATCAGTTAAAATCTTTTGTGGGAGAGGTAGATTTAAAAGGACTGGTACTTAATTTAGGAGAAAATAGGAAGGAACATACATGATAACATCCTGGACAGACCCTTTGCATTGTCTTTTGTTCTTGAGAAGGGCACTAAGGACCTCTTAAGTCTCACAGCTCACCTGTGAATTAGGTTGGATATATATGGCAACTGAAATGCAACCACCTTTAGGGTTGAATACAGCAGCTGCCTGAAGCCTTGAACAACACAACACTGAACAACACATTGAAATGTGAAAAGACTTGAAAAGGACTGAAGGGAAAATTCTGGAAGGAAGAAATTAATTGAAAGACTAGCAAATTGGCCAAGATGCTATGTTCAACAAATGTACAAAGCCAGGGTTCAGAATTTTATCTTTAATTTTTTTAGAGCAGTAGATTTATTTTATGTAGGACTTTTCCCTAGAAGATATCAAAACATCACCTCTATTTTACAGGCAGCCAACAGAAGCATAACTTCTTGTTTGAAGTCATCCAACATTTGCAGGAATACAGCACACATCTCCATAGGTCTTTGTTCAATACGCTGCTCACTATCTATATTTTTTCTGCCTAGAGTGCAGTACAAATTCCAGTACCCTCTACCCTCTCTCTTTAGACATGGACTTATATTTGTACCAACTTGTAGGAAAGAATGCCAGATAATGAAATACCAACCTTACAGTGACAACCTGTCATCTACATACTGCTTCCATCCACCTTGCCTTGTCCCTGAGACTTGGAAAAACCATTGCACCAAGTGGTACAACTGCAAATTCTAAGATCAGACAGAAAGCACGTGCAATAACTAGACAATATGTAATTTCAAAAAGCCCATTTGCATATGCATAGGTGAAGCCATTAGGAGAAAAATTATGCTTTTACAAAGTGTCTGTGGAAATTGTTTTCAAAAAGAGAATGCATTTTTCTTGGTGGATGCATAATAAGATCTTGTTACATGATGGAAGGCACCAATGGGCAACCCACTAACTTAAGGATTCATAACCATAATTCATTATAAACACAAAATGTTTTTAGCTTCACAGAGTGGCTGGCACAGAATACAATTTAAAATATTATTGTAAAGTGTGGCACTTCCTTCAAAGACATCCATCCTTTCACCAGAGTAGAAATAACCTTTATGAAATGGACTAAAAAGCATATTTGATGAACAAAATAGTCTGAAAACAGGATGACACTGTTGGCTTGGTTCATGTTTCTCTGATGGTTTTCAGGTCTTTGGAATAATATTACTTTCTCCTCTTTTTGATCAATCTGCACCATGCAGAGCAGGTGATACTCCTGCTGTAAGAGAGAATATGATGTTTGAGAAATGATTTTATTTTACTTCAAGATTATTTTCAACTGCCTACCCATAATACTTCCTTGAACATAGTTATCAAAACAAATTTATTCAAGAAAATCCTTTTCAAAACTGTGCATGTGTATATAGAGTACAACCCTTGTTTTAAGAGAAATATTAATAGCACATTTAGAACTAGCTACAGTACAGTGTGTATTGAACTTAAAGACAAATGAACTAATGGGCTGGAATTAGAGTTTATAATTAATTGAACCCTGCATGCTTTCCTGAAATGATGATGAATTTCTAAATCATTGTTTCATAACTCATTATTTCATTTACAAATTATTTTTTTTCCATAAAAGTTCTATCTTGCTTACAGATAACACACAAGACCAGCTGTTAACCATCTTCACAGCTGCAGCAGCAACAACTCTACAATCTTTTTTGGCAATAAAAGTTGATGAATATTTGAAATTCATTACCTTGTCCATCATTATAAATAGGAAGTCAGTCCTTGTCTTTTTCCAAATCTACCTTCCACAGGTGGGTCTAACAAGGATCCTCCAGGTCTCAGATTCCATATTTTGGACTTGTGCTCCCTAATTTCTGAATGTGCAGGAAAGCTGCACTGACTCATTGTGCTTCAGCAAGGAACTAAAGCAATAGAAATTTATGACAGTGGATAACTTCAACGTGAGACGAGTATTTGAGTGATTATGAGTTTACCTGATTTTACACACATAAAACTCATTTGAATGTTGTGATCTGGTCATGGAAGATACCTATGTCTTCACCAGAGGGAGATGAATACTGAATACTTCCACAATGTTGTTCAGGCCATTGTAAAATAGGTGCCCAAGATAAGCACGATAAATTTCTTTTTTAAGCAGCTCTTCTTTTTCTGGTGATTATTGAAGGACCCCAGATGATTGGGTTTGACTAAATATCTAACTCTTAGGTAGCTGCAGTTATGTAAGATGTCTTTCACCCATGCTCGTTTATGGTATATTTATTTTCAGATTGCATTTCATCAAGTTGACCAAATAAATTTATCTCTTTCCTTCTACTGATGATTATTTTGGCCATGACGATTATGTAGCTCCTTTGATAAGACACATTTTTTAATCCTATATATATCAACCTTAAGCTTTCTTCTATTTGTTTGAATTTTATCCACAAATCTGCACCTGTGTAGCAAATTTTTCGTTCTTTACAGCTCACTGACTTAGTCTTTTAATCTCGAAATATTTTGTGTTTTACTTACAAGGTACTCTCCTGGTAAGAGATGACTACAACAATCAGAGTCTTTGTTCAATTATAAGCAAATCTTTCATCTCCATCTTTACAGAAAAAGCTTGAAATACTTTTTCCTATTTGTTCCTGCCATTGTCTCAATGAATATACGTATATGTTCCATACACAGGAATCACTGAGGATTTTTAACACTTGAGGATATAATGTGTTGATGGAACACTGAAGTCTCTCAACAAGCTTAAGTTACAAAACAAAATTCAGTTATGATGACAAAAGACCCAGAAAACATAACTTCATGTCACCGGAATTTCTCAGGGCTGACTGTATTGCTGGCAGTGGTTATGGCAATGGTTATGACAATGGCATCCAGCCTACCTCATCTTTCCATGACTGCAAAAGTACCATTGGAAGTGGAAAGGTCATCTGAGTAAAAAAGTGGAAATTTAAAGATCATCAGAAGAATATTTTATGAATTTGGTGAAGGCAATCTACTGGAGAGCTAGGTATCGGACCAATTCAAACTCACCAGTCCTGTAACTATCCACTAAATGCAATGTTCTTCCTTAAGTTAGCATCTTAAGAGACAAAAATAAATATCTAGTCCCAATTGTGTACAACTCTTCTCAAGCATAAAAAGAAGGAAAGCATTTATCGTATTTAAATTCACATATAATTTATAAATACTGAAAAAATGATTACCAGATGTGCAGTGGATATTTTGAATTTCATTTCCACTACTGCTCCGAGTACAGACTAAGTATTCATAAGTGGCTGTAAACCATGAATGTCAATAACTATTCTTTCCAATGATCGTAAAATATTTACTAACAGGTATCTACATCTTATATATTGTTCAAAGGCAGAACTCTAAAATAGCATGCAATGGTTTAAAATATTTTATTATAAAACTCAGAGAAAACTAAAAAGTCAAAACAGAAAAATAAAAATCTACAGATGTGTATGTAGACAATATTGATATGGACTTCATTTATTTCCTGAAGCTTTGATAATATTCTTATACTGTTTGATATGCTTGTTATGAATGCAAAATAAATACAAAGAAGAAATGGAGTTGATTCACAAATGCCCACCAGGACTATGCAGACAGCAGGAAATAAATCAACTTTAAAAATTATTTGTCTTTGAATATCAAGCAAAAAAAGCTTAATCAAAGGAGCATATAGAAAAAAAAATTAAATTAAAAGCTAGAAAAAAAAAGAATGGAGACAGCAAAGAATTGCACACAGATTCTATTTTCAATCAAGTTACCTCCATTGAACAAGTTAGCAATCAGCAGAAGCACCATAGGTACCTTGAAAAAACACGTTACTGCAGCTTAGCTGAATAGCAAGGAAATCTCCCTCACTTCTTTCAAAGTAATGAGGCACATGTGTTGACCTGGAGACGCTTGCCACTAAATTCATTTAATGCTTTGCATATAAGCATAGTCCCTCCATTCTATCCTTCCTATCACCAATGTAAGTCCAACAAAGCAAGAAAATGCAGCCCATTTCTGACCAAGGAAGAATGAGAACTTTTACCATTGATATTCCAGTTTCTAAACACGTTTTCCTCTAACATTTTTTTAAAATTCTCTTTCATGATAATCAATATTTCAAAAGAACTTAGTCCACATCTAAAATTTGGAACTTGTAGAGATCTGACAGGATTACTAGCACCAGTGTAGCACGTTAGTCATATTTAAAGTGTGAGTACAATTATTTCACTGTGTCTATCACAGAAATGTGGTTCATTAAATAAATTAAAATCAGACCTTTTAGTATTAAAAAAAATAATAATAAATTACCATGTTCCTGATGTCTTCTTTGGAGAACACAGGCAGTAACACACACACATAAAGTTTGGTGGCTTTTTTCTAGGTTGCTAAGCAGACGTGACTCTAGAGGAAGCTGAATTACCTGGAAGAGATGAGAAATAAGACATTAGTCACACCCTACTGCTTCACACAGAAGCACAACACTTAATCTTTTTATGTGAAGTAAATATGCAAAGAAATTCACTTGAGAGAAAAATGAATTGTTATATACGTCACATATTGTACTACATCCAGGGGGTGGGTGTGTGCACGTGTATGTACATATTTTTGTATACATATTTAAAATTGCTTTCAGGAAAAAGACAGTTCAAACCAAATCAGGTTACAATAGTTCATGAAAACAGTCTGATGATTACATGCAAAAGGACACATGGGTTTGCAGTAGAGGGGGTCTTGGGGTTTTTGCACTATATTTTTAATTTAATCTTCCCAAGTGATTATTCACTCTTTTCTGCACATGTATCACCTCTAAGAGATTTTGGGGAATTTTCTTTAAATAAGTACATTTTACAGCATGTACTAATTTATTTTTTTTTTAAATGGTAGCTTGTACATATTCATTTGAAAGGACTCAAGGACTTAGTCCTACACAAACAATAATCTTGCAGCTTCTCTGAACACCAACATGAATTGATAGCTAAATTCACATGTGATTTTCAGAATGGGGCTCACTAAAGTGGTAAAGAATAGTGAATATTGTCTGCTGATGTACATGTTGGCTTTCAATAAATAATTCTGCAGACTAATTGTAATTAATTCTCATCTTGCAAGAAAGATATTGGACCATCTGAAAAGAAGATATCAAAATGGATTGAGTCGAGTCTGCTGAAAAGTATTTTATCATGTGCACTGGGCAAACATACAGTACTGTCATCCCAATGTCGTTGTTGAGGTTTAGGGTTTGCATTGTCTGGAACAACCTATTAATATTTAGGTTTAAGTCCACTGTTGTGCTTTCGTATTTTTAATCACAGAATATACGGTGGGACAGTTCACAGTATCACTGTAGCCTGCTGTTGTGCCAACATGGTCAGACTATGATTTGCAGAGACATGAATTTGGCTCTGTATATTTATTTTGGGATTTAATCTGAACAAGTAACTTCATTGTAATGAATACAGCTTTTGCATCCTGTAAAGAGTCATTATTTGGGTTGCAGACACAACTCTGAATTTGATCATCTCAAGCCTTAACATAATTTAGGATTAAACTTTGTTAATGAAGCAAAGCTAAGAAGTACATTAGTACATTCTGTGCCTCCAGAGAGGTCCCAAATTCAGTCCTACACTTGTATGTTATTTCATCTTTTCTTTTTTTTTCTCTTCCAGGAACTTAGAAAGAAAAAAAGGGGGGGAGGTGGGGGCGGAGGAGGGAATGCAAGCAATATTTCAGATTTTCAATTTTAAATGCTGAGCTGTTGAGGAGAAATCAGATATGATCTGTGGAATTTTTTTCCCCCTCCTTCTGTTTAAAATTATCAAATAACAGATTCAGAAGAGTACAAAAATGAAAGAAACGAAAAAAATACACAAAGAACATTTAAATGCAGGACCATCTGCTTCCATGAGCCACTTACGCAACTCTGCTGAGAACCTAGCCTTCCGTCTATGAATCACTATGTTTCAATGAATGCAAGATCAGAGTCTGAATCCCAGCAACAGAAACAGACATACATTTTCTTCAATAACTGTCTAATGATGACAATTATGCCATTCCACTGAGTATAGCTCATTACAGATCTAAATGACAAAAAGATACACATTTCTTAAGAACACACTAACTAGGATAAAGTGTTAACAAAAATTAGTTAATGATAGTGATATGTTGCTTATCATACATTGAAATATGTGCTTCATGTAGCAATCCTGCTCAAATTATCAACAGTCTGCTTTGTAAATGACATCGCTTGTTTCTGTAAATACTTATGTACTAGTAGTTATTTCTGCTGCAAATGGGAAGGAAAAAAGCTTGTCTTAGAAATATGACCTTCATATTATGACGAAATATGAATTCAGGAACCTTGTTATAAGTATCTGGATGTGTATATACATTTTTGAGTCTTTGCAGATAAAAAGATCTGATCCCGCTATCACTCACATGCACTAAAATTTTCCACTGTTCATTATATTAAATTGCTAAGAAATACATAAGATGCATTAATAAAGGATCACGATGAGTTAAATATGAGCTTTGAAGATTTTTTCTGCCTGCCATATCCAGATTTGCAGGGTTTGATGATTAGACACAATGAAAAAATGTTTTTATTCCTTTCTATCCAAAGAGTATTCCCTGTCTTCAAATTCAGCGCTAATCTCATTTGTTTTATTTTAAACACTTTTTAGTAATATCCACAAGACTGAAATTAAGACAATTTTACAGCAGACTGACTTTTGGCTACAGTTTCTCAAAATTTGCATAAATATAGGAAAATTTAAAAATAAATTTCAGAAACATAAAACACACCAAAGCTATTTATTTGTTAGAAAGAAAATGGCAGCAATGCCTTTCCAGATATTTCCATAGTAAGACCTAGTTGTTTGTTTGTTTTTCTTAGTAAAAAATGACTTGGAACAGAAGTAGAAGATGGAGAAATTGATAAAAACTTTATTTTCTATGAGTTATTACAATTTTGTTTCAATTTATATGGAAGAAGCAACTTTAGATACACATATATATTCCAGGAATTAAAGGGGAAAAAAAATCCAAGAACTGATGAAAAAAAAATATGAATAAGGCTCTCACAATTATGATTACAAATGAGCTTCTGTCTCAGCAATGATTTATACTGGCTTCATACAGAACAATTCAGTTAAGTTAGATAAAATACACAGGACACTTGGTCCTAGTAGTGAATGCCTATTAAAAAAATGCCCTTAATGGAAGGCTAGTGGGAAACATATAAATAGATCTTTAAACTATTTGTTGTCTAAATGTGGAATTCTCTATACTGACTTTGACACTCCCACAAGTCAGGTAGTGACTAGGGGACTGTAACAGAGAATAAAAGTCTTTCCCATTGCACCGTGCCTTATGGAATTTCAGATACTGCACATCTGTCTTCTGCAAATTAGAGTCCTTTAAGGTGACTCAGGAGAACTAGACAGTCTTTAACATGCATTTCCCTATCTACTGGTAGATATGTGTGATACTTTCAATGTAATTTAAAGCAGTATGAAATATTGTACAATTGCAGCAACACTTACAGCAAAAATAATTTTTTTGTCCTTTCTCATTTCCAACCCATTCCCCTTTGAATTGCTAACTCCAGATTTTAAAACATTCATATCCCCTGTTGCTAACTGTTTATTTTGCTTCGCTACTACTAGAACAATGTTCATTCAGATGCCAGCTCAGGAGAATAGTTCATTTTTGCCTTTATATTTTTCGGGCCATAGAACTGTCATGGATATCATATAAATAGAAGAACTTATGAGATGTGAAGTGCTGAATCATAGAATCATAGAATAGTTTGGATTGGAAGGGACCTTTAAAGGTCATCTCGTTCAACCTCCCCTAAAATGAGCAGGGACAACTTCAACTAGACCAGGTTGCTCAGAGCCCACTCCAGCCTGACTTTGAATGTTTCTAGGAATGGCGCTTCTACCACCTCTCTGGGAAACCTGTTCTAGTGTTTCACCACCCTTATTGTAAATAATTTCTTCTTTATATCTAGTCTAAATCTACATTCTTTTAGTTTAAAGCTATTACCCTTTGTCCTAGCAAAACAGGCCCTGCTAAAAAGTTTGTCCCCATCTTTCTTATAAGCCCCTTTTAAGTACTGGAAGGCCACAATAAGGTCTCCTTGGAGCCTTCTCTTCTCCAGACTGAATAGCCACAATGCTCTCAGCCTTTTCTCATAGGAGAGGTGTTCCAACCCTCTTATCATTTTTGTGGTCTCCTCTGTAGTGCCCATATTTTTGTGATTAGCAATGTTTAATTTATCCTGTGCTGTCTGAAATATCAGGGTGTTTTGTCCCTGTAAGCTTAGGATGCTGAGAAACTAAGAATCTGAGAGCCAGGCTGTCCTGCTCTCCCAGGTCCCCGGCTTTGTGTCAGGCTGGAGGCAGCTAGCCCTGTTGGGACTCTAACCAAGTTCTTCTTGGCTCTTGGAATTTGACTGAAAGTTTTGATACAGTTTCAGTTTCAGCAGTTCTCCATTTCCCAGTGCTGCTGAAAAAAAGGACTCAACCTCTTGGGGATATGGATACATTGTAATTGCCAGCTACTGAACTTGGCTTTTCAGCTAATGTTGAAAAATCGTGCTTCCAACTCTATACTTTACCATTTTGATTACTCATATAAATCTGAACTGCCAATTTTTTTATATTTAAATTTTGTACCGTATGCGTAGATTAGGTGACACCTGCAGAGGTTGGTGGCACCTCCAAAGAGGGTGGTGTCAGAATGTTGCCAGATATACTATGACTATACTATGACTTATTCTTATAAGATAAAGAATCGTGGTCATGACAGTCACTATCCTGTGTGCTGAATGAGGACATGAAGAGCACAGCAGGTGTTCCAAGAGGCTTTAGACTGCCAGGCCTACAAAGAAACTCAACTGAAAAGAAAACAGATCATTAAAAAGCATTAGAGTTTCAGTGAAAGTTATGGAAATGCAAATGCCGAAGTATTCAATCAGATCTTTCTCTTTATATTCTAAGTAAAGAAGTCTTGTCTATCCATATATATATTCAGGACAGTGCCAAAAAGAAAAAATTATATATTGATCAAGAGAGCTCAAAACTTGCTTCACAGTGAAATTAATTCAGAGTGGATATGGCTAATTTGGAAGATTTGCAACTGAGACTAGTGTTAAGCATTTAGCCCTGTATAAGTGGATGACTGAGTCATCATTATACAGTCTAACCTTTCAGACACCTTAAGGATTGAGGAACACTCTAGCACAAATTCTTCCTCACCTTCCTACTGAAGACAAATGCAGCAGCCTTACAAAAATCTTTACCAGCTGGAAGGAGTTGACCAAATCTAATAATTGACAAGGTCTTATGCCTGTCAACGTTGCGTCAAGAGGCAAAATAGTTTTGGCAGAAAATAAACCCCCTTGTGTTCTAACAATCCTCACCGAGGTGGGAGGCTAGAGGCGGCTGGGTTTAAATTCTGAGTGATGCCCAATTCACCACTATCAGTCCAGTCGCATTTAATATATTAAACTATCACGATTCTGGATACACTAATAGTGGACTGCACCTTCAGTCTAGTTGTGCTCACGAACTAGCAGGGCTGCACTCTAGTGTTTGGTTGCGTTCAGTGAGAAACCAAAACGGCTAGCTACTTAAGCAATGCAGTTTATGTAAGCAACAGATATAAAGGTTCTTATGTTTTGCTGGTGATAAATACAGTCTGCAAAGCACGTGCAAGTAAAAATATTGTTAATGGTACAAAACGTGAGACAAAGTTACAAACAATGCAGCCTGGCTATAAATGTAACAGGTAACCCTCTAGAGAGATTTCTAAGTTCTCCGGGGAAGCGCTCAGTATAGTCCAACTCTTACCCACAGGCATCCCTATGGGAGGGAAGAAAGGCTCAGCCCATCAACTGGTCCCAGGAGTCAAAGGCAGTCCGTGATGGGGTCCTCCCTGACTTGTTCATGATGGTGTCTTCCCTAGCATCCCCCCTTTCACGGGCTATTTTTATACTATTTTTTACCTTCAAGGTGGAGTTTGAGTGACTCTAGTCATAAATACCTTTATTATGATTGGTGTAAAACTCTCTCGCCTCGCATTTAAAGGTATAGATTACGAAAAATTCAGGGCACAGACTCAAGGAGGAGTGGTCACACCTTGGAGGTGGGTAGCCTTCGGGCTGGAGGTGTGTTTTGGTATTATAACGACATTATAATGAGCAAAGTTTGCACAAAGGACAGCATTTCATCAAAATTTGGCAGACTGTTGGCTCAGGGTAGCAAGTATGCCGCTTATCAGTTCCATAGGATCACCTTGTTCCCATATCCGCTGTGTAATCACAGCTTGGCCATGAAATCTTCACTCCATCCTCCATGTTGCTTTTGTAAGCAATATTGTTCAGGGAGTCATAGATGTAGCAGATTCCTCGCATACCAGCTGCTACTGTGTTCCACCCTGGAAATGTTTCAAATTTATACCTTTCCTTAAGGTGTGAACAGTGCTATATATTTTTAATAAAAATTATATTTTATGAATTATTCCACAGTCAATCTCAAAACTGGTTTTGAAATATTTGCAACAATTACCCCCAAAACCCTTAGGTTATGTAGACACTAGGAAAACTCAGGGTAATTGATCATGCTGCCTTTTTCTAACAGCACCTTGTATATTTATCTCTACATAAAATCTGAGTAGATTAGGACAAAGTAATAGTCCTGGATATAAACATACATTATAAATACACCATTCTGAAGTGTAGCATGCTTTGGTACTGAATTAAGCTATTTGCAGAAAACAAAAACCTACAGAAAATACAAACAGAAATTTCTATAAAATATTTTCTCAACCATTTTCCATTCACTGTATTGTTCAGCTAATTAAAATCAGATGCACTAAATGTTCAGCTATCTATGCTCTGTAAATTGGCATCAACCATGCATGAATACTTTAACATTTAATAAAAATAAAATACCTTTATTATTCCATATATTCATTACTGCTGCCTTACTTTGATAAAACTCTGCCTCACTAATTACTGGTTTATTCCTTAGAGAGGCCATAGGCCTTGTGTTATTGTGTGGAAAATTTTGTACGCTTTTCTTCAAATGATATTTTTCAGCACACTGATTTCAATTGTTGTGTCTATGTTTATGTAACTTTAAAATTATTGCAATAAAAAAAGCGCCTACTCTTCATGTAAAGGACTAATATCCAAAAGACATTCTGTAGTCACTTTTAGTGCCTTGCATATGTCAGGCAACTTATCAGGTTAGTTTGAGTATCTCTGTAGGTGGAGCTACAATTATTTCTCCTAGAAAATTAAGACAATTAAATCAAATCAGCTCGTAATAAGGCTTTCTATGAATGATTTAGACCAGGTCAATCCTCAGAAAAGATCCAATGAAAGCAGCATGTATACTTCATGAATGACTTCATGTACTTCAATTTTATGAGCTTTACCATTTTCTCTTCATTTTCATAGGCTTGAACTTTTGAATCACCTTAATTACTATCCTGATGTAACCTACTACCTATATTCTTGCAGTCTGGTATTTCCATCAAAATGAATGTGGGGAATCTTATCCAGCAGTACTGGAATCACATCTCCTCAGCGTATTTGTCACATTCAGCATCTGCATAATGGTTAACGTAAAACTGACTCATACAACTCCATAACAAACAAACAACAGGGCTGAATGGGTCTTTGGTGTATTAGAAACACAGTCTAGTTATTTTAATGCTTAACAATGAATTTAGGAGCCTTAATGTATTCCAAAATTTGAACATAGTACCCTTGATCTGCTTAAGGTAGAAGTGATAACACTGCCTATTTTCTAAAACCTTTTGTCTACACATTTCAATTGCTTTATGGTAGAAGCTTATATGCATAAAGCATATAAGCTGCTTCTGACAATGACCCATGTTCTTGGCTGAGGTCCCTCCACACAAGTGCAAAAGATCCTTTACGCTGTCGGTTGTACATTGATCATAAAATAAAATATTATTGGTTTCTTTATTATCAAATGTTAATTTAAGAGTCTCTTAATACTAACTTAACAACCTTTCCACAAAGTGACCTTGGGTACATGATTTCTTATATTTACTTCATTTCTAGAAATGTATTTATTTCAGCAAAGAGGTGAGGATTAAGCTTGCCTCTCAGTTTCGCTTATCAGTACATTTGTAATGTAATTTAAAAAAAAAAAAAAAGTGTACCCAAGAATATAAACTTCTATTATAAAGAAGTGTTCACAAAGCTATAACAGCAAATAATTGCATATACTTAATTTTGCACTATTTGTGATTTCTATTATATCTATATATACTACTCACATACTTGAACTTATGTGCTTTAACATATTGAGCTTGTATATTCCAGTATATTTTAACTGCTCATTATTTACTTTTCAGCTAGTATTGGTTTCAAAAAAATGTCCATAATGTAAAGTCCTATTTGCACACTCTTTGATTTATAAATCGTTAATCTGATTGAGCTACTCCAATACATTGCAGCTGTATGGGTTCTACATATTCATGGTAAATTCAAGCACTGAAAAATACTGTGAACCTTACACTGAATTTTTTAGTTATACAAAATACTAATCAGTAATCTCAAACGAATGTAGTGGCTCTGTTCCTTAAATTAGCTATAGGATATTCAATTTATTGTCTAAATTTTTCAATACATTTCTAAAGCTAAAACTAACCCAATTACTTTGCTTTTTTATAAAAATCAAGGATTTCTTTGTTTTCTTGTCATTTTTATTTGCTCTATAACATCATTTTAAGAAGTACTTCCCACTGTATATATTTCCTGTTGTATTATAGGATGTCTGACACTAAAGGTTGTCAAGAATCTGTCCTAAAGGATTTATATCAATACTACAGGCAAATCTAATGGAAGGGAAACAGAAGCAGTAGTGCTGCAGCACAGTAAAGGTTTACCCAGATTAGTACCCTGTCTCCAGTAGTGGCCATTATCACATAATTTAAATGTCTTTAAATGTTATTGCAATTGTAAAAATAACTGTCTAAATGCCTGTGCCCTACAATGCAACTAAAGGCAGTGCATATGAGATAGAGCTGATGCTGCTTTGTCATAGGTTTAAGCCCCCCAAAAATGTGCAGCTGTATTTTCATGAGTCAGCATCCCTAGAACAAAATGTCCTTTAAAAACCCATACTTTATTCTAAATAAAATAATAAAAAAAATTTTTTTACATCTTACTCTTTCTCTTTGTATTTACAAGGGGATTTCTCTGTTGTTCAGTTCTAACTGCTCTTCAAGTTTAGAAAGGGCTTACTTTAAACCACTGCAGAGCTATATATTAGCTGTTGCTATTTTTCTTCTTACACCCTCTTTTGAACACGTGCTTACAAAAAAATGCAGGCTGCTGCTGCCCAGAGAATACAGCCTATGGCATAGTTGTGTGTGTCTTCTTGTTACTCCTCACTCGCTCACCTGTGGGTGACTGTATCCAGGTGCTGCATTTGGGGTTATATTTGGTTTGCAAGTTCTTGAGAGCACAGATTGTCTTTTTTTCCTCTTGAGTTTGCACAGAATCTAGTACACAAGTTTCAATTTCAAAAACTAAGTCTCCCAGATGTCATAATAATAAGTAGAATAAACCACTAGCCTCTCACCGAACCTCTCTCGATTTGATCATATTTAAAAATATGCACCCTTATAAAAAGGTTTGTAGAGTTGCACTAATGTGATTCCCCAAGCTGTGCTTTTAAAATATGTATCCACTCTGCTTTTATGTTATTTCTAGATTTATGGCACTCCTGTGAATGTTCTGCCAATAAATTGCCAGTCCTGCATTATTCATTGAAATAATGCATAATACCATAGGAATCCGTTTCAAAATAATTAGCACTAGTAAGCCCTTTAAATTTAACAATAGATGAAAAGCCATCTGCCTGCTGCTTTAGATTCGTTAAGTAACCAAGTCTAAGTCAAGGTATTTCAGAAGCTTAACAGAGCAAAATGATTAGAGCTGAAGATAACAATAATCATACATTTGTTTAAAACACTTCCAAGGGTTTTGAATGTTAGTATAATATACTTTCTTTAGACATACAAGCTAAATAGGCAACCCTCAAGAGTTTCAATCATTGTGAGTCATAAACATTTCAGCTACAGAATCACCACCGGCTACAGTGAGAACTCTATAACTAACTGATATATAAAGGCAGATCCCTTAAATATTAACTAACTAATGAGTATGTCAGAAAGAATAAACATTTTAAAAGCCTTATTTTTAAAGATAATCCTCTTTCCAAGCATCATCCAGCTACCCTTCCTCCATTAATACAGCCTCAGAGAGGCTGCATAAGTCCATCCAGTCAACAGTGAGTAGAAGGATTCCCAGAGGCGGGTCAGAGTTCCCATCATAAAGCAAAGGGCACAAAGAGATAGCAAATAAAAACACTTGGCACCAAAACAAATCTGAATTTCTACTCTCTCCTCGTACATAAGTATTTCCACCATCTTCAGAAATCTCATAATTTCATATTTTAGGTACTTTTCAAGATAATGCCTGTGTCAGTAGATACTGAGATGGAACTGCTGTTCATCTTTCTATGATCTACCACAGAATGTCATAGAAATCAAAAACCTCTCAGGTCAATTCCAGCTTTGGACTAGAGAAATTCAAAGTCACAGCTCCCACTTCAAGTAGAGGTGATATCGACACCGCAGTAGCCTGGCTGGGAGAAACTCCCACCTTTTCCATTGAAGCTGTGTATGCATCCAAATTAGAAGAGTAATAGGGCATTTTTTAAGCTGAATTTTTAATCAAGTAGAGGGAACAGGCGGCCAAATGGAAAAACACTCAATTTACAATCTCCATTGCTGTTTCCTTTATACATTTTGTCCAGGTATTCGGAAAAAAATTGACAGAAATATTCATGCTGTTTAATCAGGTTGGACACATTTCTTTTTGCCTTTTGAGCCAAATCATTGGACCATTTTTTTTTTGTTGATTTCTCAGAACAGCTTCTTTTTAGTCAACGTTTTCCTGGAAATTGTTTGCATAGGAACATGCATGAGAGTCCTGTTCCAATACTCCAGTACACATGCTGCCCAAATTTGACTTGGACTGTTTTGCTAGCAAGCAGTTTAACTCTTCTGTATGAGGCTTGATCAATAGGAGAATTTCAAAGTACTTCAGTAGACTTCGGACAAACCCTACACTGTCTAACAACTTTAATATGCAAGTACAACTAAGAAATTTTCACATAGATTTCTTCTGGAATTGAACACTGCCCAGCATAAAGTAATATGAATAGATAAATATTACATAACAAAACTTTGGCCCAACTTAGCATCCATGTTATAAATCAGGATTTCAGTTCCCAGTTATTTTTCTGCATGTGTTTTTGGGTGCATACGCCAGCAAGCTGAATCTTCTTTTACAGACCATTCAATCAATGTTCAAACATTATTTTTAATGACTGATTTCTTTTACTGCATTTTTTTTCTTCCTTTCTATCCTTGAGTAGGCATAATGTTTCTTGGTTTAGTATTTTACACAGCTCTCAGTCCTCAAACTAAGGAACTGGTGGAATTAATTAAACTCTTTTATTAATTCCATCAAGAAATACCCTGTTGCATATTGATGGTCCACCTAGACTGGTACTCTGTTTTTGAAGGTGGCAATAGGACTGGTTATTCAGGGACAGCACATGAGCCTGATCCCTTTCTGTGCTCCATTGCCCATGTTCTTCTTGTTAGGGATGTTAGAAATTACATCCTTGATATTTGATTCTTCTTGTTATGCATTTATGGATATACTTTCTAAAGCATCTAATGCCATCTGTCTTAACCTCACGTTCCATTAGTTCACCAGCCACTGTGTAAAGTACTTTCTTTTTTTCTGTTTAAACTGACCTCTCTGGTTCTCACACAGGTTATGTGCGTGTTTGGTGGTAGATTGCTCCCATGGAAGTGCACAGCTTCCTGAGAGTCCACAGATGCATAGAGAGCTCCTCAGGGCTCATCACAGGCAATGTCTACTTTTCCTTCAGGGGCTATTCATCTCAGAAATTGAACACTTATAAATGTGAAAAAGTATTGGAATTTCTGTTCTGTGAGGAGTTCTAAACATTTTTAGGTTTTCAATGACAATTTTGGAAACAGAATTGATACAGAAGCTTTGAGTATTGACTAGTCCTAATTTCTGAATTAAGTAAAATTTCAGGTGCTTCTTAAGCTCAAATTTGTAGTTCCAATTTTGTTATTGTTCTACAGTGGCCATTCAGAACCAGAAACTGCAGCATAACAGCTGCAAGCTTCCTACAACACAAAATTCATGTAACTACGTCACAGTATAACCCCAAACTGAAATTGTTTTTTAGAATGCATGTTCCCTCAGACTTCAGGACTTCACAGTAGTCCTTTGCTTGCAAATAAACAGACATTTGAATAGCTGTGAATTCTTCTATCAACACCAGCAGCCATAAATAAATAGTGAAAGCTGTTTATCACCACCATTTGACACAGCTGACAGTGTTTACTCAGTTCAGGCTCTTCACAGAGACAGCTACTTCTCATTAATGCAGAAAATTACATTCATGCAGGTCAGGGTTAAGGTAATTGGTGAAGTATGAGAACGGAAGTATATGCTACAATTGTCAGCCTCGAAATGAAGTGTGAATAAATATATAACATATCACTTTCAGTACATCATCCACAACAGATAATATGTGAAGAACACAGACACTTTGAAGAATACATAGTACTGTTGTGAAAGCAATACTGCTGTAAAAATAGTAGCATGAAATGCTGCTGATGTATTTAATTCCAAGAACATTTAGGGAAAGAAGATTTTCTAAATACAAATTCACATTTAAAATCTGTCTATGGATAATCTACAAAAACTAAGTAATTGCTTTTTAATATAATTATTTGAGGGGCATCCACTGTTGTTAGTGGAAAATATCAGAACAGTCGAGCTTTCTGTAGAAGTTAAGAATGTGTGACCAATGTGATTTATGAAGCACGGACTGTGTAATCTATTTAAAGTTTGATGTTGCTATGTATTGCTAAATCAATTGTTCTCATAAATAAACTATGACCTGAAAAAGCAGAAATGTCATTCACTAATAGTTTCTAACAAGAGGATATAGGGAAACCAATCATAAGTTTGTGACTTTTAAAATAGCCGTCTCAGTAATGTTCAATAGCAATGCAGTAGGCACAGTGATCGGGTATTTTTAAGTGCAGATCATGAGGAGCTGCAACAAGATCATTATCATACTTTTGATTTCAAGTAGGTATCAAATTGCTGGGTACAGGAAAATATTTGGGGCAAGATATGGTTATCGTGATGTGTCAGTATTTATGAGTACAATATCCTGCTCTGTGGGACGAGACCATACTCCCAGAGCATATTTTACATATAACCTTTTAAGTACTCCTGGACAGAAAGTGTTGACACCACACAGTCCAGAGAGAAAATAATGTGTGAGCCATCGTGATACCAGAGCTGCAAGTCCTTATTAACGACGACAGTTACATCTCATGATACGATGATCCACCTAAGAATCGTCAAACCAAACCATAATTAACTCCCTTCACTGCTGCTGAGATGTAAAAGTATCAGCTGCCTGACGTTCTGTTAGATGCTTCAGTCATGGGAAATCAAAGTACAACACCGAGACTGATAAAAATCATAACTGAATATATTGTTAAGTTTTCAGCTCCCTCTATTGATAAGAAACCTGAAAAAATACTGTTGAGTCTGTTCAAGAGAATTTCTCCAAGTACACACAACAAACTTCAAAATACATAGCTACAATTCAAATCCTGACGCAAAAATTTCAAAGTGAGAGGTGTGTGGTCTTTCTCCAGATCCTAATTTCAGCCAAAATTGGCAGTTTATCTGTAATAAGTCATTATTTGAATTTATTTTTTTTTTAATTGAGGATCATTTTGGTTTGCTCCACAAAGATTGCAAGTGAGGAACTGAGAATGCAGGAAGAATATTCAAGGTAAAAAGGAAAAGGTTTTGCTTTTTAGTTCCTGACCCTCTTGGATATGAATTACATGAGTACAGATAAATGCAGGTTCACTGGACCTATTGTTGTTTATTGTTGTTTATTGTTGCAACTGATTATTGCTTTCTCCGGGAGGAGGAAAACC
The DNA here is from genome assembly GCF_964106895.1 of Numenius arquata. NCBI lineage: Eukaryota > Metazoa > Chordata > Aves > Charadriiformes > Scolopacidae > Numenius > Numenius arquata. Next base: position 112,258,846 of record NC_133577.1, on the reverse strand, counting down.
ATGCCTTCTCTGAGACAAACAATTATAAACAAAATGAGTCTTCTTTTTGAAATTTTCATTTTTAACTTATCAAATATTTTATGGTTCAAAAGGTTAAATTTTGGGTTAAATTATTTTTTTAATCAAGAAGTGAAATAATTTCTACAGCTCTTTAATATTTCAAAGTTCTAGAACTTTGAAAAGATGACTGTGTGAAAATAATGTCTAGTTTGATAGCCAGATATTTAAACTTTGTCAGTTTGGCTGCTTTAAAGTTCTATTTCCGTAGCATTTGTGCAGCATGAGCTTTGTGTTACTACTAAATTTATAACCTGCAAAGCTAAGAAACAGATTTGAATGAAGCTGAGCAAGAACCAAAGAGTGAGGTAGAGTCTTTGAAATCTATAAGGTGAAGCTATTCAACTCTGCTCTTCCTGTAAAGCTCTGAGACTTGGCCCCCAGTGGAACTGCAATCGTTTCCACAGAAGTAGTCGTATCTGGTGTTACAGACCCATCACTAACTTCTGACTTTTTTTTTTTTTTAATTCTTTGTCGTGTTTGTGGTTATTTTTTCCACCTCCTTACCTAATTCTCTGAAGATGCCAAACTGAACTTCTATGTAGGATGAGAAAAAAAATGTGTTTTTTTTTTCTTCACTGTCAAGAACTCTTTTTTTTCCCCCATTACTGCCATCAGGTTTCTAGGGAAAGGCAGGGAGGCAGGGCAGAAAGGCAATCCATAGCCAAGAAAGGCAAACTCAAAGCCAGAAACTCATTTGCTCATATAGCAACTTCCTTTGTAAAAAGTTGGGTGTAAACTAAAGGAAAGGCCTGTAAAGTAGTCCCATTGAGGACTGAGGTGCCTAAGAGCATAAATAGAAATAGTAAGAAAACAACATCCCCTTAGCAACAATTCCTTAAGAAGAACATAACTAATAAAGTTTTTTAGGCAGACAAAGACAAGGAAGTGGACAACCATCATCCCAAGACTGCATGGGAAGACTCAAAAGAAAAATTATATATAGCTTGTTCTGGCTTAATATAAGCACAATCTTATTTGCCTCCTAGTTCATCTTTCAAGTGGTCCAGTTTGTCTTGGGTTACTCTCAAGCCCAGTTTCACACTCCATGCAGGAGACAGAAATGCTGACCTGAACCCTGCTGGACCACATGTAATTGATTACACAGTTTTGTAAGTCCGGAAAAGGCTTAGTACAGCACCACGAGAGCCCAGGGAGCTGCCCCTGAGGCACCCAGGGCAGGAAGCCATCCACCACAGGGCGCACTCTATGTGGTTCCACAGCCACTTGTTAAAGGCTACAGAGATACAGGTGACACAGCTGTGTACATAAATGGAGTCAGCAGCAACTGATGATGCAGAATAGCTGTAGGCCCAAGTGATCTGCTGACAATAAGTAACATAAAATTAAATTAAAGCAGAACTGAAAATATAGTTGCTTGTTTTCGCATAAATTTTAGAGCTTAATCTTAAAAAACCCCAAAGATATTGTGCAAGACTGTCAAGAGGACATGACCTAGCTCGAGTTAGGAACCATGTTTCCTGCTCCTAGTCTAACCCATTTCTGTTTCAGAAGCACCTTGTTGCAAACATGACTTATGAAGCACCTGCTGAACTACCACAGTTTGTAACCTGGCATATTAAGTGAAACCAACACCGGAGACTGTCCTCTCTGATAACCTGTGGGAAAGAAATTTTTCCTTCAGTTGCTGAGCAGTAGGGAAAAAAATGTCCCAGAATACTAACAACCATTACTAAATGCTTACTAAAAACATCAATCCTTGATCAACAGACCTGATGGACATGAACCACTTGGGTGTAGACACAGTAAAATGAAATTCTCACAAAGGCTGTCTAGAACCAGAAGGATTTGTAATGCAATATGCCATAGGACTGTTTCTGAGGCAAAACTTCTTGTTCCACAACCACTACTCAGGACTGTCCCTGGGAAAGTCAGCTCCTCCCAGAATAGGACAATTTCTCCCGTAAATGACACATGCAGAGTGAAAGGCTAATGTTTCTTTATACTGTGAGGAGTTTTAGCTCTTCACAAGGACCAGAGTTTCACTCTCCTTCCTCCTCCTCCCCTTTCTCTTTCAGCTATTGCCTCAGAATGACGGTAAAGCAGATAAACCGTGGTTAAATGTTACAATTCACTAAGGCAACACAAAACTATTGAGATAGATTCTTTTGTTTGGAGCTGACAATGGATTAGCAAAACTTCAGTAAATAATCAGAAAAACTTAAGGTACTAATTTTGGAACTTCATAGCAATCAAAAAATTGCACTTTTTTACCGTTAAGTCAATCTGTTTCAAGATTGTTTCCTCTCTGTGTCCTCCCCATCCTTCAGAACAATAGTTTTAAAAAAGGTTACAGAGACGCAGAGACACAATCTCTACATATGTTTCTTTCTTTTCTAACTCCTGTGAAAAATCAGCAAGCAGATATACTTTCATCTCAAGCAAAATGTTTATGTCTATGGAGATATTTTCAAATGTGTTATTCTATTCCATAATCATACGGTGTTAATATTTGATAATCTGCTACTGTTACAGAAATACCACCCTAATCACTGCTAAATATTTTAATTGTGCTGCTTACACTTTGCAAATATCATTCTCAATTAATAGTTTCCCATTCACTTTGGTCCGTTGACTTTCTGTCGTTTCTTCAGCTTCGCTTTTATTTTGTAGATACCATGCTTCTATAAAACATTGGTGTCTTTAATGAGCATATTCTTCCTGTGTTCTGTTTGCTTTTATATTCTTTTCTGATGTTGGTTTGAGGCACTGCTGGCCTGATATATCCTAGTCACTTCCAAAATATTTACTTAGTTTGAAATATGTTATGTCTAGGGAACCCCACTGCTGAGGATATTGCTCATTACAGCTTATGTGCATTGTATTGTTGACTAAGGATCAATTATTAGACTGCTAACTTTATTAAGGCCTAAATCCTGCCAGCATCAGAACTGGGATGCAGGGTCAGCTTCATCACCTTTGCATTTTGGGACACTCCCTTGTTTTTAAGGAGTAATATTTAGGTAGTTTGTAAGAAGTGCATTCTCAGCCTTAGTTGAAAGAAAATTTTATTAATGTATCTTCACCACTATATATGAATGAGGGATTTGTTCTATAAAAAGGATGAAGGAAACTATCCCAAAGGTATTATTTAGGAATAATTAGAACAACTACACTTCTGAAAAGGATTCCTGTCTCCTAATTTTAGGTACTTCATGGAGCATCAGGAGGAATTTTCTTTAACAAAGATCAGAGGAAATCTGTTTATGTAACAGGGAAGGTGTTTGGCACATGTCATATAAGGCAGGAGGTTTATCCTACCTAATGTTTAGGTACTTGATTCAGGGGTCTAAGTTAGAAATGAAGTGACATTAGATCAGTGGAAAGAGACCCACATTTGCAAGAAGATATATGGAGCACAGGTGGACTGATTTATCTTATCCCTTCCCTTCAAGAGATTCCTTCTCTCTCTCAAGTGTAAGGAACCTGAGGAACTCTGAGGACTCCTAGTCATTTCAGAAATATTTCTAAAATTAAATAGAGAATTCCAAGACTGTGCACCGAAGTTTGATGTGCTAAACACGTTAACTGGTGTTTTCAGATGTCTTTTGGTTTTTCCTTATACCTGCCTTATTCCTTATTCCTGTGACTTTAAAAAACCTAACCAAATTAATCTAGGGAACAATTAACCTCTCCACAACTGTGAAAGAGAAATAAAATCAGGAAAAATATTTATTATATTACTGAATTTAGCTAATATATGTAAATATATAGTTCTATGTATGATTAATACCAAGCAGTATTGTATGTATGTATCATCTATGTATGATTAATACTAAGCAGTACACTGAATTACAGTTTACACTGAAAAATAAAGTATAATAAATAAAGTATAATGCTCAAAACTGGAGATTCCTGCAGAACATTCCTCTAAAGTGGTTTGTTTGCAGGCATTTTGAATAGCTCAGAAAAGTCAAACTGGACCTTGCAAGCTGGAAATTTGTTCCAGGAATAGTCTTCCCTAAGTACCACACACGCAGAGTTGCATTTCCCCAGACACGACATAGTCATGGCCTTATGGCTTGAAGACTCCTTCTGGCTCCACATCATGGCTGCATTTAGCTTATTTAACTTTGTCTAAACTGAGAACAGTGTGTCCAGGTTTTCTGTGGTAGATGATCTGCTAGAGAGACAGGAGCCAATGTTGCTTAGAAGACAAAGACTCCTGTCCTCGGGGTTTTTAGACCCCCAGCTCACACCAATAAGAGCTACTGAACTAAATAGCTTTGCAGAACAGCAGCTTTCTTAGCTGCAAACAGATACCAGTGGAAACAGATTAAATGGCTTTCCAAATTCACTGAGGCAACCCTTCCAGCTGAATTACATAGGTCTGAAAAATATAGATACCAACTCCAGTACTTCAGATTGCAAGCTAATCTTGGCTTAATGAACTTTATGAAAAAATCCTATGGGCATCTAACTTCACAGCAATCAACATACAGAGTTGATTACACTCACCACTTCCTCTAAACACCAGGTAGTTGCTGGAAAGAGAACACCAAATTATGTGGATCCCTGGGCTGCTGAAGTATGGTAATTTTTATGTTTTATATTTCAGTGTCAGCTATACTTCATTTTGTTTGTGAATTAACAATGAGGTAAGAAATGGATGCGTAGCTAAGTTTCTAGTGTTGTAGTTTTAAGGCATTGATAAAGGTAGGGGATAATTTTCTAGTGATTTGAATAAAGTACTTCAGTCATTCAAACTTCTTATTCACAACAATGGTGTCTGTTGCCCTCTGCATATCCATGAATCTTCTAATTTATACTAAGTTTCTGCAAAATGGAAACAATGACAGGACGTGATGCAGACATATGCAGATCTAACCAGAACTAACAAATCTCAGCCATTTGTTACTACTTACCTGGAAGTTACCTCTTTACAACTCATGTCTTACAATGCATTGCAAATAGGCATGCTGCAGCACAGTGATGGGGCCTTATTTAAATGAGACTAAATTATCAAAGTGCAGCTTATGCTTTAATTTCCATAACACTGCACAAATGAAGGATCTTTTTTAATGTCAAGTAGTAAATAATCAATGCTGTGTCCTAATTTAACTTCTGTTTTTCAAGTCCTGTAAGCTCCCTTCATTCTGTTAGAACAGTATATGAATGTGGTACTTAAACCAGCTCTTTTTTACAGTTTTTTATGGCTCTTCAGCTGCAGGCTGGAGAGCATCTTAGCTAGAGCACCATCACTTTGTCATTCTAGTGACTGAGCAGCTACTTGTTTTGGATATCTCAAAGGTGTAATACTCTCTACTATAATTTTTAAATAATGGTTGAAACATACTCAAGGAAAGCAGCCCTACTCCACCTCTTACATAAACACCTCCAAAATTAAAAAAAATGGCTATGGTTTACGAGGCCAAACCTCCAAAGAAAGCAACTCACTCCTTTAAAGCTACTTACAATAATATAAATGTACTGAACAAAGGTAGGGAAAAAAGACAAAGAAATATTTATATTTATAGGATGCATATTTATCCCATTCTGTGTTGCTCTGAAATAAAACAGAAACTGGGATAAAAGCAGCTTTTAAATACGTTCTTTCTAAAATTGTTTTTACCTACCAAATTTTATAAAATGAGAAATAGGGCAGCAGTTTTCAGTCTTGTTGGAAATAATTTATCATTTTCACTCTTCTCATGTATGGATGTATTACAAAAGGTAAAGAAAACCGTAGAGAACTCAAGCTGTTGAAGTCATAATGGTATATCTAAGACATGGAAGGTTGCACAGCAAATTTTATCTTGTTTAGAGGACATCTGGACAATAGCAGGAGAACATTCTGCATTCCAGAGATGAACTGCTATGAAAGAATTTGGGCAGTTTTATTTATTACTGCATGTTCAGATTGGCAGAAATGGAGTTATTCATCAAACTGAGGGACTATCACAGTATGACCAAGGTTTTAGTCAGGGTAGTGCTGAAAATCTGAGATGGAAGGGATGAAATGATGAGCAAATGTTAAGACTTAGCACATCACCAAAACCTGAAAGTTAGGGCAGAAGCTACACAGATGTTCTGGACCTACTGTGACATGCTGAGCACCCTAAATTCCTTTCAATATCTATGGGAACTGCCCAGCAGTATCTAGTAGGATTAAGTCCGAGGACACGACGACATTTTATCCCTAGTGAGTTATATGTATAGTCTTTTTATTTCTTCACCAGACTTTTCCACAAACTTTCCACTGACCTTTGACTTCTGTTTCCTGACAAAAACAGAACTAAACCACAACTTCTTATTTGTTAGTTACCTGCAACAATCTACATGGCAATCTGAAATTATCTATAATAAACTGATAAACAAAGAAAGAATAAAAAAGTGACTTAAAAAGGACAGCATGAGTTTTGCAAGGCTGCAAATGATACATTTGTTCCTAAATAGAGGATAATTTATTGCAAGCTGCAGAGTGTTCAAGTGCATTAAAAAGCCATTTCAGGGCATACAGAGCTAAGGACTCTCCACCAAAAATACTCTTCATAAGAGCTTGATTAAGCTAGGTGCTTATGCATAGAAGCACCGAAAAGCTTGATATCATTACAATAAACACTGTGCTATGGATCAGTTTAGACTAACAATTCCCATGCACGCTCATGGCATCTGCATGTACACCAGATATTCCCTGTGTCATCCTGTGTCATCATCATCTAAAACTATGTTCTTACTACGCGGTTTCATTTTGACATCATCTGTCAAAACTGCAGCCACTGTTTTTTTTCTCTTTTGTAACCCACGTTTTGCCAGTCAGTGATTTGGACTACAGTGATTATCGACGTACCTAACTGTAAGTGAGCGCTACCTATCTTCTGTGCATTTGAAGCTGTCATGGTGAAATTAAAAGTGTCCTTTGCACTAGAAAATGTGTCTAATTAACTAGCTGAGAGACACGTAAAATTCATTCATAATATTACCAAACTGTCAGCTTTTGGAAAATAAAACAGTTGCATAGATACTTCATGTTCTTTCAAAGACAGCCCATTTAGAAATTAAGATGACACTTGCATATTTTATGGTAAGCATAAAACTTAGCAATAGCATGCAATTTTCTCAAAGATAGCAGAGTTTCTTACTATCTTCTCCTCTCTCTAAGCTAGCTGTATGACCTCCTGATCTCTACCACTTCCAGATGTAAAGTTCTAATCAACAGATGTCTTCAGAATTAACGCTACCTACCCTAGCCTTGCTTGTTATATCTTTGTCCTTCCAGTGGTGATCAAGTTTTATTAGTTTAAGGTTCTGTTGTTCACCTTAGGTGAAACAACTTGCTTATGATATAACTCTTCTGATGTCAGTAGACTTCAGTTGGAAGAAGTCTGGAGCAAAATGCAGAGTAAGCTTAGAAAGTTTGTGGAAATCTTTAACACCAAATATGTGCTTACTGTCTACACTACATCACTTTTGTAGCTGAAGGAATTTACTGAGGAAACATAAATTCTTAGGTTGTGTTATCCTATCCTCACTTGCATTTTTTGGGAAAGAAGATACTTTAGGCATCCTAACACTAATTACATTGTGGGCTGAAAGATTTTCAAAGCACATGAATTTCGAAAATATAAAAGTTTTTTTTTTCCTGCCCCCATCTTTGCAAGCATTAGCATTTTCAGACCATTTTTTTTAATTTCATAGCAGCAGAAAAGATACATTAACTGTCACCTGCAATAAGAAACACAAAGTAAATCACAGATGGAAATGGTTTATAACAATTACTCAAGTGTCAGATAGGGAATAAACCATGAGTAGGCAGTAGCAAATCTGAAGAGGACTTTATGCTTTGGAAGAAATGTAAAAGCTGCTAAACTGAACCTTTTTAATATTCCTTCCATTCTTAGGTAGAAAATAAAATAATCCAAGTGCAGTGAAAGTACTCTGTCATTGACAACAATTACCAGCTGCTCCTGGATATCACGTTCTTTTTATTTTTGTCCTATTCAATCCTTTGACAGATACTTATCCTGTTTTACAAGATACCATGCAGAGACAATTCAACTTCCCAAAAGGAAAAGCTGATTAAACTAAATTCTCTTCAGGAAATAAATATGAGAGACTGAGGACCCTATGACCATTAAATTTGACAGAAGTTTACAGTGTATGGAAACCATAGCCCTATATATTGTGGCTGAATATTTTATTCTAGTCTGAATCTAATGTCAGTCTGGATTTTAAGAACTTTTATTACACAATAGTGTTACTGCTCCACGGATTCCTACTAAATGAGTCCTTGACTAAATCGTCAAGCAGCAACCTAGACTGCAGAACTATGAGGAAAGGGTCATGGTTTGATTCTATCTAGTGCCACCTCTGCTCTGATTCAATAGAGAGTGTAAGAAGGGGAGTGGTCCACTGTGCATATATGCACAGTGCTCTGTATTTTCTATAGCCAACACAGGAAAAAATCTAGTTAGTAAAAATTCAATGGTTATGCTATGAAAGTGTTTTCTCTTCTAAGAAGTTCTAAAAGCTATGAGAACCACAGAAAATACTCCAAACAATGCAGTCACACTGTGATGAGCTCAAGCAGGTACACTGTTGTGTACCACCATCTTCGTTGCCTCATGCAGAACCCAGTGTATTTTGGTTCACGCTCCTCAAAAAGCAGCAGAAGCTTCCTTCTACGGAAGGGTAATCCAGCAACCATTTTTCATATCACTGGAAAGAGTGTAATATTTGAGTTTTTCACTTTAGCCAATCTCTTATCTTGATAGCCCACGGTCATGCCTGAAGTAGTTAAGGATTTCTCCTCCCCTGTGCCCTACCATGCAAGACCCACTCATTAAGCAGACAAAGAGTTCAAGCTCCAAACTCTGCCTCTATCTGAACTTCTGACCAGTGGCTGGCAGTACAGAATGATTCAGTGGAAACATTCACGATGAGACCACAGAGCTAAAGCCAGCCTGGCCTGGGGGCACAAAAGTTCTATAGGTTCTCCTGTGGTGCTATAGCTGGCTGCTTCTAAAGTACTGCAACAGTAGGTGCTAAAATGAATACTGATCAAGTGAGTCCAAATTCCTCCTGTGGATTTTTGCTTCCTTTAATTCTTCCAACACACTGGAGGATGAGAGGGACATAAGGCAAGCCCAAGGACATACTTTGATATGTTAACTTTCCCATCTCCTATCTCAGTTTCCCAAAAGTCATCCTATCCTGAAGAAAACCCCCGTCTTCCTGCAGGTTTACCTTTCCTGTAGACTTGAAATTAACACAAAGCAAAGGCACACTGTGAGGTATCTGCAAGCTTTTACTGAATTGTGAATCATTTTGGGCTGTTCCTGGCTAAGCAGTGTTATGGAAATTGATATTGTGTTGCAGTAAAGTAGTTAGAATATGCAACAATAAAAATGTTAAGAGCTTTCCATTGAAAAGGAGAAGTTGGTTGCACTGTATTCCTGGGAAGATAAAAGTTTTAACTCGCACATCTAGTAATTCTTTGCACAGCCTTAATTCATTATGCTCTCTTCAGTACAGCAATTTAACCTATGTTGCAAAAGCTTGGTTTATACTCTCTACAGGAAACAAGGTAAATTATAAACAAATCCGGTTTAACTCTGTCTTGGTGCTATGGTGCAGCTGGCTGCACTAATGCTTATCACATTAGAACTGTGAACTGAAACATTGTCTAATCTGTTCTGGTAATTGGTGCATGTAAGTTCTTGAACAAAAGGGAAACGTGTTCAAGAGTGAATCTTCCAACACGCCCAGCTGGTACAAGCTGTTTCTTCCCTCTTTTCCCTTCATTCACTAAAGGTCTGATCTGTATTAAAATACATTCTGTGTTATTATATTTCTTGTCTGTAAGTCCAGACTAGAAGCCTCTGGGTGCTAAGGGTAATCTCTGCATCTATGCAGCCCTAATTTGAAGGTTTAGAAAAGCTATTTTTCTAAAGCTAAACTTTTTGGTATCTTTTCCTATACTATTGTTGGTTTGTTATCCTAAACTGCCCCCTTGTGCTTTTTGACTAGAAGCAAACATTTTATTCCAGTATGCAAAGTGAAGGGGCTCCTGGTAGGTAAGTATTTATGAAAAGATAAGTTAACATCTTTTGAAAACATCACTAAATCTTGGTCTGTGAACAGAAACAGCTAATCTATATGTTATTTTTTATTACTTCAAGCTACAGACACTGCCATGCTAGCAAGAAGCAGTGCTTTGCAATGGCAAAGTTTATTTTGAAGCTTAATAATGCAAAAATTATCAAGATGTTGTACTATCCCTGAAAGTAGAGTGGAAAACTGGTCAACAATATGATAGGATGAGAGTCGTCATCAATTTGGACTAAAGAAATAAATCTCCATCAAAAGACATAAGTTTCTCTTTCTGCAGATCAATATCAGAGAATTTAAAAGATTAAGTATGTTCAATGAATATCACATTTAAACTAATCTCAAAGTCAAGCTTTTAGTAAAATTTCTACTCGATGACAGGATATACTCTAATGGGACCACAGCAGAGCTTCTATCAATGAGAAAACACATGAACTAAAATTGAAGATTCAATTCATGAAAGAAAAATCAGAATAACTTCTCTGAATCCTCATTATTTTTGGAACATGGACAAAAAAAAAAGGACCTTCACATTCATGGATAAGTTGTAATTGAGAAGGACTAACATACTGTTTGAAAACCAATACTCTTATTTCTTGGTACCAAAAATTAACACCAGCAAGAGAGATGTTTGATGATGTGCACCTAAAGTGGCAGAAAGATAAAAGTAGCAGTCACTGATTTCCTATTTAGACATGGGAGAATTTCAGCTTTTCTTGTGGAACTTTATAAATGAACCCTGAAAAGCCTGGAAGGAAGCACCTTCCATAGAATTTCCTCTAAAAGAGCAAATAGGTCAGATTGTTTGGGGTTTTTTTAATGTATGCATGGATTCTCGTCTGTAACCTTCAGCCTGCGATACTTCAGGTTTGATAGTGCAGACAGTAATGATATTTACTAGTAATAACTTTTCAGTTTAATTCCATACTGAACTCAAAATATCTCCTACATCCCAGAGATACTTCAAGAAAGGAATTGTCTTCCTGTAGAAATGTGATTTAAATAATGACCAGGTACTACAATATAACATGAAGGGTTAAACTTAATGATGAGAGAGAACCATGGGTTTGGGTACAATGAGTGAAAAATGCTATTCACCTTCAGCACTTTCCTCTCACTTACATTCTATGTGGAACCATATACAATCTTGATATTATGTTCATATGAAAAGACTCTTCATGCCCCTAGTAGGAAGACTATATATTCCACATTTTTCATAACAAGGTGTAAATCATTTTACCAAGATATTTCTCAAAATGTCTTTAGCAGAGAAAAAGGTATGAAGAGAGGCTTAGACAGGAATATTCCAGTACGATATACAATCAAAATGTTACTGAAAAGACCTTAAGAGAAGAATAGAAGGTTCATCCTTCACATCACCATATGATGCCTCATTACCCGACCACAGTAAATGCATGTGGAAGCTTTCACAAGAAGGAATTATGCAAGATGAGGGCATTCTAACTTGACATAATATAGGCAGGTCATAGCCTTTGATCTGTGACATGCCTTCTGTTGAGCACTACAGGGAAGGAGATCATAACAATCATCTTATGTAACCACCACAGAAAATCAATGTGAGATTTCAGTTTCACCTATAAAAAAGAGGTAGAAGAAACACAAGATGCTGAAGTAACTGAGAAAGGTATCACATTAAGTATAACATTAACACAGTGTACATATTTTTTTTCAGCTGTGTTCTACTGTTACAAATTTACAGCTTCTAGCTTTAAGTAAATTTATTATTTCATACCTAAAACTAGTGAAAAAGCTGGCTTTAACTGATTTAGCAAGCAACAGACACGCTATCCCTATTAGAGATCCTTAAAAACTAGATGCTAGAATATCCAGTGTCACAACGTATTCTTTTTTCTTGGTATTGGGGATGTTATTTTTCCACAGAAGCAGCATAGAGTACCTTAAGAACTGCTTTTGCAGAATATAGTAGAGAAAGAAGTGTTTTGGAATGGCCAGTAGCAATTAAGAAATTCCTCTGGCATATACCAAGATGATGGAAAGAAAACTTGAACTCTGGCAGCATCAAGAGAAAATGCAACAAAGCTCAAAGTGAAAATGAAATGAAGTGAAACAATAAACTTTGAGAGATATTCAGCTACCTTTTGTGCCATTTTAGACACTGTGTGGTAACCAAGATGCCCTCACAGAGCTAGGAGATAAGGTGCAGGACATCCATGCCCTTTGGAGTAGCAGCTGGAGGTCAGCTACACTTCAGGTATCTAAAGTGGCGCTAGCTTCCTGTGTTCGAGCAACTTAGTCCCTCTGCACCCTTTATCATCAGCAGGCATGTTTAGGACACAGTGCTGTATATTAAATGGCTACATTGCAATGAAAGTCTATCTTTCTCGCCACTGGCCACAACAAGAGCTATGTCTGTGTAAACATTTATACTTTAGATATGTACACTTAATACATCAGTCTGACCACAAATGTTCTGACATTGTTGAAAAAAAAAAAAAAAAGCCTAAAATTTGTTTCAGCATTTCTCAATGAAAAGTTTTTTAACTGACATTTCTTTTCAAAATACTTTGATTTCAGTGAAACTCCAATTTCTAGTAGATAAAATTTTAAAGACACTCTCCTGTATAGTATTAAAAGCTATGATGGGATGCGGGGTGGGAAATGATAAAAATATAACATGGATTTCTTAACTGTGTACATGATAAACATTATAGATACATCTCACTTTTTCTCCATATATATAGTAATTGTGAGTGTATTTGGCTTGCCTGATGTTTACAGTGCCTTTTTACAGGCGTGAACTGCATCCTCAGCCACTCGTAGCCTTATTTATAACTCATAATACATTTAGTTATCTATTTTATAACTAGAAGGTGTTTTGAAGAAAAATATATTTTTATTAGAACATTAATCCCTGAAAACATTCACTATTTTGCTATTTGTGTGTCAGTGAAGCTACTCACATGAATAAGCGTTCATCAAGGTGAATGACAAATCAAGCCTCACACTTGATCAGAACAAGCAGTGAAACAAGTAAACATTACATTTGGAAACAAGATTTTAAGGCAAGTCAAGAAATTATGGTAAATATAGTCAGGTCTTAAAGTAACATTGGAATGTGCATTGTGCAACAAAGACATGTCAGAGCATGAATTACAAAAATGTGAGTACCAAGAAAAAAGCAGTGCAATAACACATTAGAAAACATTCAGTTCTGGAAGACTAACAGCCATCCTAAAATACTTCTGACCATGAGACTGTACTTCTACCAAACAGGATGTAATTCTAACCAAACAGGAAAGCCTGTAGGATTAAATTCGGTAGAATTCATATTACATTAAAGATTCATTTGGGCCAGTTTTTAAAAAAAACTAAAAGCTACATTTGAATTTGAATTACAGTTGCCCACATTTTGATTGCTCATCCATATTTTTAATTTAATGACAAAGTATTTTCTTTGCATCATGCCCCAGATTTTGCATTTGCACACTTATTAAGGACATTGTGCCATGTGGCAAAATGCCAGGCAAAAAAGGTATAGATGCACTGTTAGCCACCAGAAAGAAAAGATCGACAGCTGTTTAGTTCACAAGATTAAAAAACCCATAAATTAGAACATTTGATGCCGTCACCAGCAATTTAATGGAAGGACTGAGCACAATTCAAGGAGTAAGTGAGGCTTAGTGTTACTCATAACCCTGCTATGTCAACTGCACTGCAAACACAAGACAATGTGACTGAGGTAAAATAAGGATATTCTGAGCCAGCAAGGGATTTGGTGTGTTTTTACCAGGCCAGTCTCAGAATATTTCATTGCCTCTACATGTAGACTGTGGCAAGAAGGAGGTGGCTTCTGTGAAACTCATTTTCCTTAATCCCAGAGAAGTCGAATATTGAGTTCCCTGCAAGTTGTCTTTTCCAGGTTGTAGCTGCTGTTTCTGACCTTGCAATAAATACAGTGTCAATGAGTTAAGAAGAGAGTGTAACCTGAGGGAGAGAAGAGATTTTCAGCCTCCTCTAGGGAAGCCAGACAGATGACTGTCTGACACAGGCAGGTCGCAGAGTGATTGTAGTGCAGCAGGAAAGGTTTCACAGAAGGAATAAAACATCTTTCAATGCTGGGTACGATGACGGAAGTGTCCAGGCTTGAGGCGGGTGTGGGTTAAATTCGGGAGATAGGAGAAAACTTCATTGAAGGAAAATGTAGTTTATTGGCACGTCTGATGGTTCAAGGATATTGCAGGTAACTGGTGAGTAAGGGCCAAGCAGAACAGTAGTGGAATGAATCTAGACGCAATTGCTAGTTGGAGGACTGAAAGGAGAGCAGAGAGCTGGCTCTGCCAGAAACTAATCTCTGCCTCTCATCCTAAAGTGCTAGAACAATGTTTAATTCTGCCCAAAAAGATCATGGCAGAGTAGAGTGTATCAATATCCTTTATCTTCAGAATTATTATCACTCAGGCTTTTTGTATTGCCCTTATCCTCTGCTTGTCCCTTTCAATCACAGTTGTCCACATAACAAGCAAAAATAGTGAGATATGAAAGGACAGGAATGGGTGCGGAAGAACAGTCTGCTAACTGAAGACCTAATGGTTATTTTTGAGAGCCAGCTATTTGTGGTGCACTGTGCACACAGTACTGGATGTTTCATTTTTATAACAGATCAATTCAATATGCCTTTTGCCACTCTGATTCATCTAGGCCTTCCAAAGATTGCGCTTGTAAAACTCACTACAGCACAGAGAACATTAAATAAATATTGAAGTGGGTTGTCACTAACCCAGTTGTTCCAACAGATTTCTTGAGATCTAGCTATATTTAAGGGGAACAATCTATCCCTTAGACCAGAGTAAGAAGTGAAAAATGACAGCATTATGCAGTCACACTACCAAGAAAAAGCACTGAATTTTATCTCTAGAATTTAGACTTAGTTAGATATTCCTTGGCATGTACTTTGACAGGAAAATATTTGGTGTTACTTCAGGGAAAAATGCAAAAAAGCATGTTCATAAGGAACTTGGAATACAGTTAGTCAAGAATCTTTTTTTCTTTCTGCCAAACATGAAAAAGAAGACAGAAGTACTATCTGTGCTGACACACAACTAGACTGAGAAACTGGAATATAATATAACCGAGAAACTGGAATATAATATAACAATCATTCCAACTAGGATTAAGAAAGAATGACAGTAACAAACCTTGACAGGAGAAAGATACAATATTGTCAAAGCAAAACAGAGGCCACAATTTGAAATCCTTGGTTAGACTGACAAACAGGAAAGATATTTCAACAAATTCATCTCATTCCAACAGTCACATTAACAGACCACCTTGGTATTTTTTGCTTACTCAAACTGCAAACCAGAAAACATTAGCTTACAGTCACAGATATGATCTACTTTTTAAATAGGATGAGAAATGCAAGTTCATAGAACAAAGTAATACAGGACAAGCTCATAAGCTATTGTAATTTGATTGACTTGAAACTCAAGTTTCCATCCCTTTCAGTCTGCATTCCTCCCCTTTGACTGTTGAAAAAGATCTTGTACAGGACCACTCTACACAATTTAATGTGGGTCTGCTTTTTCAAATACACATTTTTAGAGCCCTATAAGTGAAAATTCACTGCATTTGGCTAGCTGAAAATTAACTCAGTATAAAAAAGTAATTAATTTTACCCTTCTAAAAACATTCATAGAATACCTCTGATACAGCATTTTTTGTCTCGTCTTCCATCCCCATCTTTTGCTATTCTTACTTACATTAGGAGCTATTACGTAAAGGTGAAGAGCTCTGGTTTGGTAATATTTTTTCATAAACATTAACTCCCCTGTAATTCTATCACTATTGTGGTAATCAGAGTCAGTGCTGAAAATTTTATTTAATCTATGCTCCAGTTTATTCTAAAGAGTCTGTCATCATGTTTGTGTTTCTGTTCCTTTATGGTCTACTAAAACAAACAACACAACCTTAATCCCCTTGTTACTCCTGTTAAGAGAAAGGCATCAGAATGAAGCTGCTAAGTCATCTCACCACAGGCTGTCATTTAGTAAATTTAATGATACATTTAGAGGGCTCTGAAGGAACATCTGGAAGAAACTTCTATAAAGCGACACTAACTTCCTTAAAAACACCATCTATACATATTTTCACACTGAAGGAAGCAAAGAGTGCAGCAGCCCACCTCTTCAGGCAGCATGGCAGATGCCAGAGGGAAAAAGAGAGTGAGTAGATGGTCAGTAGGAAAAAAAGTCAGGAACAATATTTCTGGGGCCAGGAGGCTCAGTAGGGTTGCTTACAGCTTAGCAGCATAGGGAAGGATCAGATGGTCTGCCAAAGAAGGGGACAATGAGACCTTGTGCTGACATGATGGGAGGTTCTTCCTGCTTCAGAGGGAAAGAACTCAGGAAAGAGTGAGGAGACAAATAATGCATGTGCTCCCTCGAATGCGGGTGTCCCCCAAGCTGTGATGTCTGCAAGGCTGCAAGTCTGCTTTGTCACAAGATGGTTCCTTCCCTTCCCCACTTGCCAGAAGCAACCTCCCAGGAGGAGCCCGCTCCCAAGGAGCTAACATCTGTGCATGAATGTGTATGGCAGACACGGAAACAGAGTGCTCCTTTGTCTTGTTAAATAGTCCTTTCTCAATCTCCCCATCTTGCTCTGGAAAATTATAGTTCTTTTCTCTGATTATACCTTTCTTGTATCTTTCAGTGTGCTCAAAGCTGTCTTGATGGTAGTAGCTCAGCTAAGTGTGTCATTCCTTTCTGCAGGCAAAATAACCTCTCTTCCTCGTCAGCCACTTTTCCTGCCTGTGCTGTGCAAGGTTTTCATTGCTGGGTTATTAAATTTCAACTATTTTCCAGCTAAATTTTAATCTCTGCTTATAAGAATGTAAATGCTTATTACACACTGATCATAGAATTTGGTAACCCCCTTACACTGTTACAAAGAAGGAAATACTAGAGTGGTAATGAGAATATATTTGAGAGATTTGACTGGTAAACATGCAATTTCATTACTGTCAATTTCCTACATTTGGCAAATTTGCAACATCTATTTCACGCGTGTGTAATC
Organism: Numenius arquata; assembly: GCF_964106895.1. NCBI lineage: Eukaryota > Metazoa > Chordata > Aves > Charadriiformes > Scolopacidae > Numenius > Numenius arquata. Next base: position 112,241,665 of record NC_133577.1, on the reverse strand, counting down.
ATAAACTGAGTATTATTGAATCAGAATAGTTTGCAGTTCTTAATTGATATTTTAAAGTGTACCCAGTTTCTTTGCATTCTGCACAGCTATTTTGCATTTTTATATTGATTTCTAAGGGTATGTAGTATTACTTTGTACTTCAGTGAATTCAAGAGAGCACTAAAAAGGGGGATATTCACAGACATTTCTTCCTCCTGCACAAGTAAACTTCAGCCATGGCCCAGCTATTGAGAAAACCTGTCTTCCGTCTTCTTCCTTTCATAATCCATTACTCTTTGTCCTTGTTTGAGGTAAAACAGAACTAATTTTCTGTTCAGTAATTTTTCCTTTTTAGCTGGGCCTCTTCTAACTAACTAAACTCTGAAATTAACAGCATATTGTTCAGAAACTGCTCACTCTTACAGTGATAAGACCTGATTGTATCAAGGAATGGTATGCAGAGAGGCCATTGCTTATACTTATTGCTATAACAACCAAGGTCAGGTAAATTTGTTACTTGCCCCATTGGAGGGTCGGAAGCAGAAAAGCGTAGAGGGGTCACACCTGTAGGGAGGAGCGGACAGAACAGGTGACCCAAAACTGACCAACAGGGTATTCCATCCCATCTGCATCATGCTCAGTATAAAAGCTGAGGGATCAAAGGGTCATCTCTCTTCCTTCAATGGCCAGCGTCTGAGGAGGACCCTGTCTGTTCGTCTGCCTTTGATACCGATCCAAGCAATCCTGACTCCAGATCTGGAATCCAGCTCCTGTCCATCACCGAGTCCAGCCTGGGACTTACCCCTGTGCCTGCTGGTGACGTGATCATCATCCTGGGAGCTTGATACGGTTTTGTATATACTGTATATTTATTTTTTTTTACTTTTTTTTTCCCTTTTTTAATTATTTATTATTCCATTATTTATTAATATTTTCATTAAAGTAGTTTAGTTTTTTTCTAAACTCATAAATCTCTTTAATCTCTTTCTCTCCTCTCTTTTCCTTAGAGGGGGGAGGGAGGGGCCATCTGTCGTTCTGGTTGGTCAATCTGGTCAAAACCACAACACTCTTAAACACAATAAACAATCTGAAAGATTATAGTTGCAGAGGGAGAATTCATGTAATTGGTAGAGAAGTGATCTCTTTGGCAGGAACTCCTTAACATCAAGAATGACGTGAGCAGTATGGACATTCAATTGATATTCAGAGATATATTTGGAAGTTTTAAATTCCTTGAAAGGCTCAGGCGTTACATTTCCTGTCTTCTAGGGCTTTTCTAGCATTGACATGTTCACTTCTTGATAGAACTATACTCTAGGTACCTAGCAACTGTGGCAAGTTGAAAGGGGACTTTGCTGGTTCAAGTTACAATAAAGCAAGATACCAAAAGGACAGTTCATTTGATAGAAGTCAGAAAGAAGTAGAATATTCTAGTTATTAAAAAACTGAGGGCATAAAGATCACTGAATTTGTTAGAAGTGCTATAACCTCGGTGGTCTGGTAGTGTCGGTGCAGCAGCTCTGCTAATTGACTTGTTGATGTGGAGTCCCAGATTGCTCAGACCTCACTGCACTTGAGACCATGTGCTGAGCATCTCACTCAAAGCACTTCTCCCCTCATTGCTAAGAGGATGAACTTTAACAGCAAGTCATAGAGTGACATAAAAAGCAACAGCACAGTACTATATGAGACAAATATTGCAAAAGAGTGTGCATTTTGGTAGCATAATAATAATAGAGCCAAGAAATTTCGATTCAAATATAGACTGAGTTTATTCAAAGGCTAGCCTTGCTAAACCAAAACTGAAATCTATTAGCAGAGCAACTTCTCCCCTGGATAGTCCTTTCAGAGGGTTCTGATGTCTTATGAAGTCCTTCATAACCAGAAGGCAAGAGCAAGCATTTAGCACTCCTGACAGAAAAAGCCAAAGGACTGAACACTGAAGAGGCAGAATACTATGCTTTCCAGCCATAATTGTCAACCTGACTTCACGTGGTTTGGAGCAGTTCCTTCAAATTCTCTGCCTTTCATTTTCACTGTTCCTGATGGGATAATATTTACGAAATATTATGTTCTGTTTCTCTCCATTTCAAACACTACTTTATTTACAAGTTGAGAATACTTCAGATTATTAAACATAAAGAGAGCAGAGAAATCTGTCCTTCACTATTTGTAAAGTGTTTGAGCTTGCAGTGTTTCATAGTGGAGATGTTTTTGTTATTTAGATAAAGTATGGATTACTTCAGTTGTAAAGAACTGTACTCAGTTCATTGCAATAGTTTCTGTGCTGATCTTTGAAATTAAAGCCATTAATACATTTTGTATTAAATGAAACACTGCCTTTTTGCAGATTTTAGAATGTTGCAAAAAAAGCTCTAGAATTCAAAGTAAACAAATACTTCAGCATAAACCAAATGAAGAAGTATAAAATATTATTTCACAGTTCAAAGCACTGTATCCAATAAATGCTTCCAAATAACTTCTGGTTAGATGTAAAAATAAAAACAAGAGGATTGGAAAAGAGAAAGATATCAATAAACAAAGGCACAAATAGATAGTGACAGGTGTGAATTTTTATGGTGGTGGTGAGACTGAAAGAAGCCACTGAAGAAAAACACGGTATAAGAGTAAGTAGATATTACTTTGCTGCACTCCCTGAAACACAAAAAGCATTTAACATTTTACTGCAGATTCTACCCTCAGCCATAGCCTTATCTGAAAATTGGTGTACACTAAATTACAATAAGTAACTTCAGCACATCCCTCCACTTCCCCTCCTCAGGAAGCTGTAGAGAACAATGATGTTGCCCCTCAGCCTCCTTTTCTATTATTTCTATTAAATCCCATACTTCACATTTTGATTCAAAAATGCAGTTGTCCAGGACTAAGGAAAGTTTGTAGTTGGTTTTATAGTTACAGGAACAGCTTTGTACATGCAAAAATTAGATTTGGATTTTTACATAAGTCAACTAATATTTAAAACCTAAACTTACCAGCCTTGCCTTTGGACCATGTCTCATGAGGTCACTAACTCAAATCAAAATGACCAGATTGCCACAGTGGGATCCTTCTTGATAAAACCATTTCATAGCATGACCATATGACTGCAGCAGCACTTTTGTGTTGTCAATGATGTAGATTGCCCTGAAATATTATGACTGAATCTTTGACAGGATATTAAAGCCAGTTTATACAGCCTAGTATGAATTTCTGAGATCCTAGAAACCTTTTTTCTATTTAATTGTTGCCATTAGTAATGCTGAATATATCACAACATTCAGATAAGTAAAGCCAGAATATACTTATTGTCATCATTCTGATTCAAATGTTATAGCAGTCACCTTCCATAAATGAAAACATCTGAGTGTGAAAACTTGTCTAAAATGTTCTTAATGGAGCTGAGTTATGTTTGCCTGGGGAACAAGAATATCCTTCAATTACTGCTTGGCTAAACTGGGGTTTAAAGTTAAAAGCTAAATCCTGTAAGACTTAGCTGTTTAAAACTGATATGCAAAAATGCCTGACTTTTTGGTGTCTGCGTCTCTTCACAGAATCCAGAACCCAGAGCTCAATCCCCATATTAAAATCTCTGTTCAGTGTACTAAGAAAGGTAGGAACGGCTATTTGAACTGGCTATTGGCTATTTAAATAGCTATTTGTAAAGCTATTTGAAGTAACTTGTGCAATGAGCAGGAAGCCACTTAGAGCAAGCCAGGAGGAAACAATGAGCACACAGATGTGGACGAAATGCTGTTACCCTTCACACTTTAGATGCTAGGTCAGGGCTTCACAAAAGCATCTTTTTCCCTGGTACACTCTACCCACAGTGCTTTCCTGGAAGGGATGTCCCACTTTCTTTTTTTCAAAAGGATGAAACAAAGATCATTCTTTTCATTTTAAAGACATCCAGAGAGGGAATTGCTACATGTCTTTATACAACAGCTAGATTGTTAGAAAGCTCATCCATACTCTGGAGTGTTAAGTTCAGTTCTCTTTTCAACCTAAGGGGATTCAAACCAGTGTGCTATTTCCCCAAAGAATTACAGAAAGAACTAAAAGCTGTAATAATCTTGTTAGTGAGTAATGTACAGAATGCGGTCCAAAATCTTACAGGGCAAGGCTTACAAAATCTTATAACAGAAGTACCACTGTGTAAAACTGATCTGAATATATTTAGTTTCAACAACACAACATGATCAACAAAGACCAAAAGATGTACTACCATTGTGTTCTACTTCAGAGAAGAAAGCTATGTAAAAATGAGGAAGTATCTTAAAATGCAACCAGAGGAGATAGCTAAGAGAATGAAACCCTTCCCAGCATGCATGGAAATTTCTGAAGGATACCATACAGCAAACACAGCAACTGTGCATATCTCACATTAGAAAGGATTCAAAAAATGAAAAAATAAAGCCAGCATGGCTATTCAGCAAAAAAAAAGCTACTATTGGAAACCAGAAAGTATTTTTCAAAATGTTGCTGTACACAAATAAAGAAAATGAAAAGCCTCATACATTTTGACAGTTTAGATATAAAAAAGTACAACTATGTAGGCCAAGAAAGAGTTTGTGGAGCAAATAGCAAAAAGAATGAAAACTAACAACAAAGCTTTCATCTAAAACCACAGCAGCAAAAAAGCCCTCCAGAGAGTCTTGTAGAATCACAAAGAAGGCTTGCAATCTGGCTCAGCAAGGGTTCTGGAGCCATGTGGGATCCATCAGGGCAGGAGACTCAACAGCCAGGTCTGTTCTACCACCCCCAGCCAAGGAGCAGGACAGGTTTGGGTGAGTGGAGGGGACAGGAGGGTGATTGGCAGCCTGGGTCAGCTCACTGAGAGCAAGGCATTGAGGGGAGCTTTTCATAAATGCTGAGATGGAATTAGTGAACAATTAGATAAATATAGTCTTCTGGGGAAGAACCAGTTATTTGACACTGTCTCCCATGAGATCCACATAGAGAAGCTGTTGAAGAATGAGCTGAATGAGCAGACAGTGAGATGGACTGAAAGTTAAAACCTTCATTAATGATCTAGATGATGGGGCAGAGTGTATGTACCCTCAGCAAGTTTACTGATGACACCAAAGTGTGAGGAGTGGCTGATATGCTGCTGCCATACAGGACTTCAACAGGCTGGAGAAATGGGCTAACTAACACCTGATGAAGGTCAACAAGGGGAAGCAGAGTCCTTTCCCTGTTTCTCACATCAGTACAAGAGAGACATGGACATACTGGAAAGAGTCCAACAAAGGAGCACAAAGATGGTGAAAGTACTCAAGCATCCTTTCTCTGTTTAGCCTGGAGAAGAGAAGGCTCAGAGGAAATCTTATCAATGTATATAAATACCTGAAGGGAGAGTGCAAAAAAGGCAGAGCCAGGCTCTTTTCAGTGGTGCCCAGTGACAGGACCAGAAGCAATGGGCACAAACTGAAACACAGGAGGTTCCCTCTGAACATCAGGAAACACTTTTTTACATCTGACATCCTCTTCTCGGAGAAATATACAGTCATACCCTACATGTTCTTCAAGAAAGTGAAAGTTACTAAGTCAACAGATCGAAAATCACTTTTTATAGTAAGATTTCATGCAGAGGTGGGGGATGTTTTCAAGGACTAAAGAAGTGCACAGAATTTAATTATCTGTGAACATAATGTGTAGGATGCAAAGGCAGGAGCAGAATAATAAGGATTGTCAGCTTGAGGAGATGCTCTTTTTTCCTAACTTCTTCATCTATTAGAATGAACACTTGGCCTCACTGCATTTTTTCTGTCTCAAGGGGCTGAGATCTTGTAGAACAGTAACCACTTCTAAAAAATGAAAAGCCATCTTCTCCTTCAGCTGTGATCTCCCTTCTGCCACACCATCCTCCACACCATATATACTGTCTACGTATTTAAACTTGTATACAAGTCCCTGTATTCATCTCCTCTCAAATACATTAGTTCTTATGTGAAAATATGCTTTGTTATCTGTTATCATCCCTTTCATCTATGACACTAAATGTCCTATGGAAATCTTTCAGTAGGAACATACTTGCTGCCTCATTATGAACAGTCACATTTTCATTGATGTCACCTGCTTCCTCACATAAATCAGGGTTGATCAAACCAACCAAGGTTGAAGTATGCAAAACCCATGTAATGAAAACATCAACAGAGCATAGTATTAAAAAATTGGCAACACAACTCTGAAATGATGGATAGGGAAGTAAGGAACATAGTGGTGTTATTTTAGAACCAGAAAAGATTCAGAGAAAGGCAGCAAGGATTATCAAAGGTATGCTCAACTCCCATATAAGTAGACAATTCCATATAAAAAATGGGTTAGGCTGAGGCCCTTCAACCTGGGAAAAAGGTAACTTACAGAGATGTAATAGAGGTCTACAAAATCAGGAGTGCTGTAGAGAAGGCGGATAGGGATCAACAATTCATTGTCTCTTCCAGCAAAAGAATTATGGGTCATCATATGAAGTTAGCAGGTATCAAATTCAAAACAAACAAAAGTAAATGGTTGTTCTCTGAATGGGTATCAGACCAGAGGAACAGTGTGCCAAAAATCTATGCTAAGTACAAGAAATGTACATAGATTCAAGGACAGACTGAATGAAAACTTGAAAGAAAGATCAGCTGAAAAGTTATTAAACAGACAAATCACATCAGGCTCATGAGTTACTCTGACCTGAACACAGCTGAAGGCTGGGAAGCATTTCAGGGAAACAGCATGTGTTCTTGTCCAGTTATTTTTCCTTAGGCATCCTCTCCTGCAAGGAATTGATCCCTTTGTTTTATAGGTAGTCTAAAGACAGTGCAGCTACAGGGGAGAGTGGAGCAAGAATTTGGTCTTCCTTCTCCAAGTCTCAAAGAAAAGTGCCACCTGGTGAATAACTGGAATACCCAATTTATTTTTATTTGAAAGTTGTTTTTTAAAGTCTATTTGAACCCTAAAAGAACTATAGTCCATCATTCATGCCAATAGAAAAAGCCATCTGGAAAGAAGAGGAGACGACAAACAAATAAAACAATAAACACTTAAGTAAACAAAATGCTATTGCTTTCCTAAATATAATTTTGTTATTACAGTTATTAATATTTTAATTTAAAGCAATGGTTATGGCCAGAGTCATCTCCATACAGATGCCAGAAGACATGAAGAACCTTTAGAAACTGACAGTCGTTTCACAAACCTTGTTTTGATGTATCATGTTTCAGTGGTCCACATACTGCCCATCAGAGACACCACAGACTCCAGATGTAGGATTTAAATAGTTCAGGTTAATTAAACCTGGTGAAGGGAACAAAATGAAGGAGAAGAGAAAATAAAAAAAATAAAAATAAAAATATGGCCTATAAACACTGGATTACATCAAGTTATGTATGTATACTTATCTCCTCTGAGACATTTTGTAGCAGTAGCAGCTACTTTAGAGAATTCACTTCTTTCAGTGGGAAGGGGAATAATCTACTATATATATTTATATATATATAATATATATAAATATACTGTTAGATATACATATATATATATATACACTTCAGAACTATTTTAAAGGAAATGCTACAAGTTTTCGCATTACCTAGTCATTTAAATTTAGGTGATGTTATTCTGCAACATGATATGTCCTCTTAGACTGATTCTTTCTTTCTAAACTGCTGTGCTTGGTAGGACTCTCCTGATTTAATCAGAGTGACACCTGGCATGCAATAGATTTTATAAACCACTTACTGACAGCAAAAGTTATCAGATCACTAACAATCACTTTAACCCAATCTGAAATACTCTGCAGTTCCTTGTGAAAGACATACAATCATTTTTCTGCATGTGCACCACTAAAAACATCACAGATTAACTACTGGTGAATAAATATATTAAACTGAGGTCTGCAACTATTTTGATTACCATACTAGGCACATTTTCTAAAAGTTATCCGAAGTTAGATGAGTATTTTAATAATGCAGTCCAATGACCTCACTGCTGTTTAGAGGATCTACAATAGCAAAAAGACCACTGAAGTCATTTGTTACCACAAAGTAATAATCGTCTGGTGTTTTCAAGACAGTGGACATATAAACCCAGTATTCTTAATTAGACTGCTTTACCTTCCTTTACAGCTTCTAATATTATCAGCAGATAAAGCCCACTGTTAGGCATCTCAACATTCATATTTCTTCTATGATTGACCCACAGACACAGCAATTCATTCCACCCTAAAAAGTGGAGAACAACTTACTGCATCCCTAACTTTCAGGCAGCTAAGTTAGATGTGTGCTCTGAGGAGAAATGGGCCAGGCCCTGCAGGGAGAAACATGTAGGGCCACACCTCTGAGCAAAGAGTCTGGGGGGCCAGGTAGAAGGACAGCAAAGCGCTCATTGAAATGAAAACAGCTTATCTAGTTCTTTGGCCTTTCAAGCCATGCAGGAATAACAGCATTACTGAAGGTACCTGGGTATAGAAACTAGCACCGAGTTTTAATTACATAGCCACTTTATGGCCTGAAGGAAGATTTTCTCTTTTACTGGGTTTCATTCCAGAAGCAGAAAAATAGGTGGCCATCTTTTTGCCCTATATTTCTGGCAAGAGGGAACTTATTCCTCACTAAATTTAACTGGTTTTCCACTGAACTTCAAAGTGCAGCTATATTCCTCCATTATTTATTACTAGTCTGTTAACATATTAAGACATGTCCTAATTCAAAATGCCACTAAGCAGTCCAAACAATAAAATCCAGGGTAATATTTCTAGAATTATTAAAAATGAACTTTAAAACCTTAGAAGCATTGTCAGGAACAGTATATGGTTGATGAGAATTTTCCTGACTAAAGGTAAATTGCTCAAGTTTATTAGTTGCTGTGTAAAAATTTAATGGAATAACTATCCATAGGTCAAGTGTTGTAAGAACAAAGTATGACATGGATGAGAAATAATGAATACTTAACAAATGTAAAACATAAAGCTATATTTTAGCTTGTATTTATGCATGCATTTAATTGTCAATGAGCTCAATAACCTCTTCAAAAAAATTCAGTGATGGTAAATTTCAGTATGAAACTGTCAATTACTGATTTGCAAAATGTTATCATAATATCATTCCTAAAGAAAATTTCTTGTATAACCAATGTAGAGGTAAACTCGGAAATAACACAATACTAATATAAATGTTATCTGTTTCAACATGAACAGCACATCCCCACACTCTGGGTAAATTTACATACTTTCCATATGGAGGGTGACAGACAACATTTTAATGATGAATAATCAAGTTAATCAAGTTAAATCTAAAGGTCATTTCTTACATTTATTCATTATGAAAAGGAAAATATCACATTAGCCAAACTGAGAAACAGTGAAAAGGTTACATTTTTGGAATCATGATAAAAATATCTCAGATCCTATAATCTTTTCACCTTTCAGGTTCCAGAAATGGTTACATGTACCTATATAGGCCCGCCATGAAATGCCCCCCTAACTCTCTTCCATGCTTGTGTTTGAAGAAGTTTAAACTTTAGCAATATTTGGATAGAGAAAAAAATCCCACTGGACTCTGGATCAGATGTTATTAAAGATGATTCCCCCCCAGGGGACTATTAAAATTTAAATTTTAATTCTGAAAAGTGCCTTTCTGGGTCACAGAAAGTAAAAAAGAACTAATTGCCAAATCAAACCAGGAAAGGCCTCCTAAACTGCACGTGGTGAAGGACGGTAGAGTGTGTGGCCTTCTCTCAGAAAAGATTCTTCCATGGGATTTCCTGAAGTGCATAGCTGGTCGTTTGCAAAGCTGCTCAGGGCATCACCCTATAGCACAGGGAGAGATCTGGCCCTGAAAACAACTACTCACATCAACAGGCTTGTGAAATGTCCATCTTACTGTAACAGTGTCGCGAGGGCCGGCGGCTCCCTGGGGTTGGGGTAAGGAGGGCGTTGGGGCTCCCCAGGAGACCCAGCTGGGCAGGGCCGGGCAGCCAGGGCCTGTCTCACCTCAGCCGGGAGCAGGGCAGCCAGGGGCAGCCCCAGCCCGGGCATCAGCCACCTCCATGGTGATGGGGACAGGCCAAGACCAGGCCAGGATGTTAGCCTGCGTGTGGGCCTGGCTTGGCAGGGCCAATGGCCAATCCCATGGCTGCCGGGTGGCAGGAGCTGTAGCTCAGGTGGGCCCTGGTGAAAGCCTCAGCTGAAAGTGTCTCCAAAGGCTGGTCCTGACCATGAGGGCCTCACAGCACCCAGGAGCCCACTTCACCAGTTGTGCTTGCTTGGCCCTGGGGCCTCAGGGCCAAACCCCCCGAAGCAGGGATACGCTCAGGCCCCTTACACTAATTACCGGGCAAACTTCCCAGCTTTTATGAAAGCTAAGAAGACATCTTTAATAAAGCATTTATATATATGCTCTGTGTTTTTCATAGGCACACCTGCAAAGTAGAAATTGATTTAGTTGAGTGCTAACGGTTTCCAGTACCACCAGCCTTTCTAAGTCAAGAAAAGAGTTGTTGGAGTAAAACTGCTAAGAAATGAAACATTGGTCTAGGTTTCTCTGAGGTATTAATAAAGTGCCAGCCTGGGCCCTCAGAGCACTTTCTCTTGGACTGACTGCTCCCTCTCGTTGGGTCAGATCCTTCCCTCACTATGTCTCAGTTTCATTGTGCTTCCTTGGGGCTCAAAATCATTTTCTTCCCAGACAATGTCTATCTTCCCCGAAAATCTTTGCAGTTACAATTCAGGGTGAAATAAAGCCAAGCGTATGTGAAAACAAAGATTAAAAAATCACAAATAAATAACATCTAAACAAGCAGTACGTTAATATTGCTGCCAGAATTGCTAGACAGGTTTCCAAGACTGATGCCCAGTGGCACCATGACACAATAGCCATTGTTCCTGCTCTAGCCTGGAACAAACTTGGGATCAGAGACCTGCCCAAGTAAACAAAACAGTGCCAGAGCCTGGGCACGGTCCTACAATTATCTTAAATGTTAACACAGCATCTGCATCGCTCGTTCCAACTAGCACTCTTCCAAGAGTCCCTGGCACCAGAGCGTTTCCAACAGGCAGTTTAGCTTTAGCCACTCATCTGGAGAAAGCAGCCATGGAATAACCATAGCCCTTCTCATCAGCTCCAGTGCCAGAAGTCAGACAGTGGAGACACTGTCTGGTACTCTGACTTATGAAAGGATCTGCTATATAAGATCGCCATTCAAGCTGTCCTACTGAACGGTTATCTTAAACTGCATGTATGAGCAGCTTAAACATGCTGCAAAATTTATTTTATCAGACAGGTATTTAGCAACATAAGTGTTCACATCTGCCCTGAGATTCACCCAGTAGCCCATGTTTCACCTTCTCTTGCCATGGTGTTCTTGCCTCACATACTGCCATAGTAGGACTGCAGCTGCCATCCTGGTCTGGACTCCATATGCCAGTCATGATCTGGCATGTGAGTCAGAAGAGAAGCTGCTGCATTGCATCTAGGTTGTTCTCTAACCTTTTTACGCAGTGCAGAATCTGCCACAAAGCAGACTGCATCCATGAGCCGTACTCCTCCAAAACATCTCAGGATGTCTACCTGTCACATACCTCAGTATGGATATGCTCCTGCATTTTTTTTCTCTAGATTGCATTTTTTTATTCTATTCTGTCATAGTTTTTATTTTCTACTGTCTCTCCAGTACAGTCTCTGTTTCTTTTGTAGTGAACACTGTTCAACCTTTAATAGCTATACCCTCAGTTCTCTTTCTTTTCTCTTTCTTTTGCTATTTTACTCTCCCACTGTGACATCAGTCTCGGAACAGTCCTTAGTTCTTCAGACACTCCACTTCTGCTTACTCTTGTAAGTCTTCTATTGAATAATTGTCTCACTCTTTCCAAATAGGTACACAAAGCTGTTCCTAACAGAAATCTAAGCAAACTTTCGACAGACTCCTCGGTCCATCTTAATATTTCTCTTATTGAACTGCTGCGAACACCTCTTCCCAACTTCTCACTGTATTTTGTACGACAACACATTTTTCTTTTTGTTCCGTAAACCCTAACTGCCAAATTCCAAAATGCAATGTTAAAAATTTCTCTACATCTTTACCACAAAGGCATTGTTCTGGGCAGCTAAGGGCTCACTTCTCCCAGTGAGATCAACTGAACACTTTCCATGGAATTCAGCGGTAAAAAAGACTGACCTCAGTGAAAAATAGTCTAGAATAATGTGAAAGTATAATATAGTAGAATAATCTTCTTTCTTTGCTGCTGTCATCCTTTTCATTATCACCATTGATCTGTTAGCATATCTTTTTAGGTTTTATTTCATTTCTTTCAGCATTCCTGACAAATGAACACATCATCTGACAAATCAGAGCACAGGAAATAAACACACTTGGTATGTACAACTGTTTCAAAGCAGAAGGAAAAGATGAGATACACACTCAAGTACTCTTCAGACAGTGTATTTCTTCCATCTTATTTGCTTTGACATTAACTGTACAAATAATGTCTTCTAAGCCTGAGCAAACAAACCTCTTTTAACAGCACAACAGATAATGTTAAGTAGTCTAAGTAACATCTGAGATGATCTAGCTTGTTTTCCATCTTGCTATAGCATTTTTTAAAATATGTTTGGCAAAGAAAATGAATATATAGATCTAAAAATGTGTCACTGAATATGCTAATCAACTTGTTCACATCATTGGTTTCAGTCATTTTTCATATGTAGATGACATTTGAAGGTTTCAGTTTGAGGAATTTTAAACTCTACGATGGTATCCCTCTCTCCATCAGAACTTACATACTAGTAGCTAGAAAAGTAAGTTACATATACTTCAGTGAAACAATCTGTTATGGAATTATTCACAGGCATTTTCTGTAGCAAGTGATGAGCGAAGGCAAACAACCACCTGTTTAAAACTCATGACAGATGAGAGAACAAAACAAAAGTCACATTTTCACTACATTTTGAAGCATACAAGACTGACAATTTTCCTGAAGGGGACTGAATTTGTCATGGAATAGGGAGGAGATTTAGGAGAACATATGACAGTTTCTCTTGATAACAAATGTTTATAAACTTCTGTGTTCTGAAATCAGACAAGTACTAGATCTCTCTAGTAATAATAGATAGAATCTAGGAAAAAGATGTTTTCAAGAAATACATTTAAAAGTGAAAATTGAATGGTCTGTTGCTGTCCACCCTGAAAACTCTTCCTTATGCTGCTGACTGCAGTTTTCTACCCAAGACAGAAGGCCCTATGGTCTTTAAAGAACAACCAACATAAAGATTGTTGGCACTGAAGCTTTACTACAGTTACATATGCTCAAGAAAAGAGCTAACTATTGAATAGAAATAATAGAAATAATAGATAGAAATAAAATGCCTGCCGTGGACACTGTGTTGTACTGCAAGTGAAAGTCCAGGGGCTGAAAAAATGGTTATATAACATATTATTGCATAGTGGCATCTCAGTCTTTTAATCACTAACTGCATCTTGAAGTAGAATCCTCCCAGGCTGATGATTTTATAAAATGGCCACAAGCCACGATCAAGAGTAAAATTGAAACATAGTGTATTAACTGGTGAATTATAGGAAGCTGCTTAAAGAAATGCTGTAGGGAAAGTCACATTCCAGGTTAACACTGAAAAACTTTCTTTTTTTTCCCTAGAAAGTAATCTCTAATTTCACAAAAGAGAAACTTTCACAGCCTATGAATAGAGTTTTCTATTTCTTTTCACAATCTTACAGCTATTCCATCTCAAGGTCATGGAAAATTAAATTTAGACTCTGACAATCCTATCATTTTATAAAACTAGTCAGCTATGACAGCACTAACCATCAACCCAAAAAAAGCTAAGCTTCTCAGTGGCTATTGTGTGACATCTGATTCTTGCAGTAGATTAAATGCAATAAGCAAGGATGTGTCTTTCAGCGTGTGCTTAGGATATAAACAAAAAAAAAAAAAGGATTTATTTTTTACAAATGCCACTTCCTTTTTCATTCATTTTCATGTACCTACATGTGTTCCAAACTTCCCAACATAAGTTTTGTCACCAGAAGGGTATAATGATCGTCAGTTAAAGAAGCTGGTCTGGATCATTGCAGTTTTGCGAATTAAGGTCAGCTACAGCTTTACACGTTCAAAATACTTAAAAATTGGTTAACCCCAAACCAATATTAAATGACAAAAGCAAAATTTGCCTGAAAAAAATATAAAATTGTCAGAAGAAATTGCATCAGACAATGATTGTAATATTAAGACAACATAAAATGTGGAAAACTTGTTTGGCACTGTTACCTGATTTAGAGGAGACCTAGTGAAACTGTATCTTCTTTTCAAATATCTGGGGATAAATTGTCTATGTGTCGCAGGAGACCTAAAGACCTAAAACATACATGTCTAATACATGTTAATATGAATGAAGGTTTTAGCAGGCAGCTCAAATATACACTGCAGAATCAAATACATCTGGTGGATTACTATTAGATGTCTTGATTATTAGCAGGTGTTTTGAATCTGTGGCTAACTCCATCTATATGTATTAGTAACTCCATTTCCAACTGCCAGATTTTCAGAAATTAATTACTTTATTTATGCTCACTGCCATGTTGTAAATAATGGAAAGGGCTTATTTAAAGGCACTTAGGTATCATTGCTGACAGCTCCAGGAAAGCACCTGATAAATGTGAAGCAGTGATTGGTTGGTTATGCAATATACAGCTCATCTCTACACATGCAAAGGAACAGGTGGGGGAACTCAAACAACACCCTGCAGCATCTACTTTTAGATCTATTACAGGAGACATCATCCCTTTAAAGGCCCACTTCGACAAGCTTTGAAGAGGGGGTACGAGGGCAAGGGGAACCCCAATATCCCAGTTAGGGAAATCTGCTCTGCCTCCCTCTAGGGCTGCCCTAGGAGAGGGATATAGGTGGCTTGGGTATGAACAAGCACAGGAATATAGACGGATAAAAGAGGCTAGTCACGTGTAACAGGTCCTCATCAGTATGCCCATCTGACCGTGTCCTGCACTTGGTCAGCAGTCTGCCCTGTCTTGTCCTTGAATGCCATTTCTGTTTTCCTGAGTGAAGGGGCTCTTTCTGCTTGTGCTTGTGTTTATGGAGGTCTAAGTGCCAGCAGCTGGTGTCAGATCATGCATTGTAGGGCCTGTGTGTCTATTGTGCCAGCAACTGGAGCAGGTAAGAGTGTGTGCAGCAGATTGTGATCACTTACAAATATTAAGCTGGGCTATCCAGAGAGTATGGAAATTACCTGTGATCCAGGAGGGTGAGTATGTCACTCAGAGAGAGAGAGCATGAGTTCAGTATTAGCAGGACCAAGGTTTGTCCAGGCCAACTGCTGGTGATACTGAGGTTTGGGGGGGAGGGGGATGTCAACTGGGAGACCCATTTGTACGTGTGTGTTTGGGAGTGAGACAACAGGGAAGAGCACGGATCCAGGGACCAGCTACAAGGCAGACATTATGCGTATTGTACATATACACTGTGCATATATAGTCATATTTCCTGCTAATAGACCTTCATTCTAATCAGGCAGAGAAGGGACGAGGATGAGGCTTTTAGTGTTGCTTGATGTTTGTGTGAGTGCTGTTTTCTGTCTGGGTTGATCTGTGTGGCCAGTGGTGTACACATGTATAAGTAAGTGTACCATGTGCTGTGTGCGTGCATGTGAACCATTGGGAATACGTGCTCAACCTCGCTACTGGTTGAGTCTGCGGGAATGGAGCTGCAGCAGCTTTGTCTCTTTCAAACTGCAAGACTCATCAGCCCCTACCAGTGACAAAACCAAAAAGACTGGAAATAAAAAACTGGGATGTTATCTAATCTTTTAAATTTTATAACACCACAGAATAAATTAGAGAATATCCACCTGTAGAATACTCTATTCTAATATTAGGATTTCAGAAAAAATGTGACATACATGGAAAACGTAAGACACAAATAATGACATTTGCTTTCTGATGGAAAGGCTTAAATAGAACAAAAGTTAAAATCCAAGGGGATTTTCTCCAATAGGAGAAAAGTTAAAGTTTACTACATTCAGACATGGGTGCAAATTAACTAGAAGGAACATCATAAAGGTATGAAAGTGAAGTTGGTTTTGTCCATGTCCTTTCTTAATTTAAGAAAAAAAGGATGTTCAGTTAAACTAAAACCATATCTAAAAACAATAAATGAAAATGTTTT
Organism: Numenius arquata; assembly: GCF_964106895.1. Classification (NCBI taxonomy): domain Eukaryota; kingdom Metazoa; phylum Chordata; class Aves; order Charadriiformes; family Scolopacidae; genus Numenius; species Numenius arquata. The sequence continues at coordinate 112,225,518 of NC_133577.1, read as the reverse complement.
GTTACAGTGTGCATAATTCAGCAATGGTACTCTGTGTCAAAAGTTAATAGTCAACACAAGGCAGATGGCTAAAGATGCATATTAGCTCAGTAAAATACTAGAAAGATTCTATTTGATATGAAGACTGAGAATATTCACAACTGTGAATATTAAGTAGGATAAAATAACAGGAATTCAAGCCTTCATACCTCAGGACATAAACTGATGACTAATTAAATACGATATGTAGAGAATGTCCTTCTAAACATATTTTTCTGTAATTGTCTGTTTATTTCTTGTATCTGGTAGCCTCTGCTGATGAAGGCAGAACACTATAATTGAGTGATCCAGAAAATGCATTCAATAAGACATTCTTAGTATCTATTTTAGCTTATCTAGTTTTTATTTATTTAAATTACCTTAGCACTAGACAGCTGTCACAGCTCTCTCACCTCTAAAAAAAGCAGGTCATCCAGCTTTTGAAAAGTTTAGAATGTTTCTAATTATTATTGCCAGTTTTGTTAATGCTGGTGTTTCAAGCAGTGGGACACTTTTCAGTTAACTATTTTTTTCCACAAATATATATGTTTTACCATTACAGATAAGATTACAAAACCAGATAGTTTTAACTAATTATGGAATATCCATGTGTAATTATATTTCTCATCAGCAGAATAAACTCCCTAAAAAATGAATATGAGTTCTTTAAAATGTATGATGGATCATATATCAAAGGCAGATCCCTTGTAATGTTGTTTGCTTCTTAAAGATAATACTAATCTTAACATAAAAGGTTGTATCTTCTCTCCACTGAGAGGATTTATTTTTTCTTAGCTGGAAATCTTTGTTCTGAGTGCTTTATCATGGTGAAATGTACAGTAATGAATATGGCATTTTAGCATTGTTATTACACAGTAGATTACCTGTTGTCTTAAAGTTGCTAAAAGTCCAGGAACCCTATTGTTTTGTTCATTTAAAATGGCATCTGCATGTTTTTTAATGAGCTGTGTTCTCTTTTAATTTGTTGTACATTTATTACAATGATATGAATGTACACTGGTGCTTCTTTTTTTGATTTAGTAAGTCTTCAGATGTGGAAGTCATATCTCTCAATGAAATTTTCCTCATTTAATATTTTAGACAGTTGAAAAAATCTCTTAGCTTGCTAAAATGTTACAGTGTTCATTTTAAAAACTTTGATATTAGTTTAAGATATTAAACAAAGTGGGGAAGCCCTAGGAAATCTAAAAGGGAAGGATTAACCTTTCAGCTCCAGGTTGCGAATTCTAGTTTGCTACTTTTTTGACAGAAATCAACTATTGACCTGTATGGTTTAAACTTTGGTTATGAATGCGCTTACTGGCAAATGGCTTCTAACTACAACACAACCTATCCTTCCAAATTCCAAGTATGGCTGACAAAACTGAAAGGTATACAGAACCTGAATTTCTCTCCCAGCCTTGGAGAATGGGAGGTGTCCCCACTAAGGTCAAGAAATCAGACCAAAATTCCAAGGTTTGCCACCTTCTCTTTGTAGCTTTTTCATCAGTATACCAGCTCTGCGTGCACAGATTTAGTGTCTGTGAAAGTTGCTGTAATTATACCTCTGGAGACTGAAGTCCTTTTATGTAGTCACAAAGAAAACAAGGGCACAAGTAGCAGTCAAACGCTTTTCCCTTCTGGCAGACTTCAACCTTGACCTGAAGATAGACAGCTGTGAAGGTGATAAAATGCCATTCCCTGTTTTCCTCTGAGGTGATGCTGCTTGGCTGCAATTTTTAGGAAGGATGCAAATCAGGCCACTTTACTGAAAGACACATCCTTACAAGCTTACAAAATAGCCAGAAACAGTAAAAAAACCGGTGGTTTGGAAAAAGGAAATCCTATGTCCAGACAGGGATTGCAGGGAACTCAGTACACAAAGCAGTCATAACAAATTCTCTTTACTGAAATATATGATCTAAATAGTTTATGTCTAATCTTCTATGACGTGCTTACACATCTCACAATATACTGGACTTTTCTGCCATTGATGTCTTTAGAAAGATTTCACACAACATTAATAAAGAACTTAATCTGATTTTTCCTCACCAGGCACTTACCAGGAAAATAACCAAGACCCTCAAAATCCCTAGTGTATTCAGTTACAGAAGCAGTTCTACAAATATAGAACTGTGGTTCTCATCATGCTATAGCCAGAGAATTAGTTACAGAAAAGTATCTAGGCAACAGAAATGGGTCCCCATTAGCCTGAGCACCACACCAAGCTAATGTGTTTACAAAACTTCTTATTTCTGAAGAAGCTCATTTGAATAAAAAGAGGTATCTTTAAATGGCACTGACATGTCTTGTGTAAACATGCTCTCTTTCTGCATATGCATGGGAGTCTGTAGAAAACCCTATACCTCTGAGTCCTGATCCTTTCATTTCTCCTGCTAAAAAAAATAGCAAGGAGAACTATTAACCACCTAGAACCACGGGAATTCATTGTGGATCGAGACTGAACAAGAAATTTTCTCAGAATGTCAATAAGATGAGGTTAATGTGAGACATATGTGGACAACTTAGTAGGTTTTTTCCTTTTGTAAGTAATTTTAGACAGAGCATCTGTCAAAGGAATTATTCTTCTGGTGTGAATGTAATAGGGAGCAAAAAGTAATTTAACTCTCTTCATATCCTTCATTATTCCACATCTTATCCTGCTCTCCCATCAGATTGACATCATTTGTATTTCCAAAGCAGCATTTTAGATCCTTTATGACTCCCTGACACTGAATCTCAAACAGAAAGCACCCAGCACACTTCACTTATAGAATGTTAATTGTGCTATCTCCAGAGCAGGGTAGCAAGGCAAATGCTCCAATTGGGTCCTCCCGCAGCATCCATAGCTGGGTATGATGTGATCCAGTGCAAGAAAATACCCCCTTGAATGACACATATAGGACACAGCTGTTTCCCTTCCTTTACAAGAAGAATGTAACTGTTCCTACGTGTAGTGTTGTAAGAAATCACTGAATTTAGCAATATGTATCCCTTTTTGGAGCTACAAACAGAAATATTTTAAACTCAAATCCAATAAAGTAAAAATTCTATTGTAAAATCATCAGCATGCTATATTAAAAAGAGAATAATTTTTCTGAAAACTTCTTTGCTAATCATGAGTATTTGTTTTCATTCCCAGAGAGATTCATTCTATCCAGCATCACCTCTCTAACTTGAGAACTCTCTCTTACATTGTGCAGCTAAGTAAGTTTCTGTTTTGAGTTTGCCAATTGTCAATATGATTTGTAAGCGCTACAAGAAATATTACACATCCTTATTTTTCTTTTGCAGTTTTTGAGGATCTTCCATGATTTTCCAAAGTTCTCAGAATGCAGGAGTTTATACAGAAGAATTAAGGGCATTTTAATGTTTAGGAATATACAGTTGGTTATCCTTGAATATTTTAATATAGAGTTATATTGCATTCAATTAGCATTTTGTTTATATGGCTGCAACTATAATAAAAGATGGCCGAGCAATGGATTTCAGAGGTATGTAATGCTTCCATCACTGGATTTCCTGAGGATATAATTTGGATTTGATGTCTACATAGAGACAGGAAAAGATCAACCAAAATTCTTAGCCTCTGAGACTAAGCTGTTTTCAAGTTACTTTTCTCCCTTGACAGTTTTCTGTAGAAGGCAAGGTTTGAGTAAATGTCAAAATATGGTGCTTATACAGGCCAGTGGTAATATTTTACTTTGTTCCTAAGGCACAGTGGACTTTGTACTTAAGGTATAATGCACTTATGAACAATAGGCTTTCTCCAAAGTTATGCTCACACACCAGTTTTTACCTTGATAAACCTGGTGCTGCAATACAAGCTGCATGAGCAATTGCAAATAATCTATCACAGCTCTAATCGGCAGTAAGAAAAATAAATCTACAACTTTGGGGAAAAGAATCAGTATTGTATTATCTTGCAAAACCCATGAGGATATTGAACTGGTCTGGACATCTCAGGTCAGCAAAAACTGTTCACTATCATGTTATAACAGCTTGTGCAGAAATATAGCACATTTGATCTTAAAATCAATTTTTTTTCTAAGCCTTTCTACTTGTTTTTATAGTTAAAACAGTCTAATACTTTTACCATGTATTTATGCTTGATTAGTATGTGTCATTTGCTTTCATGCAAACATGGCTCTTTTTTTTTTTGTCCCCTCATATTGCCCAGATGTGTGGCCCTTAAAAATTTTATCAGAAAAAATGTAATCATGTTTTATTTCAGCCTTCACTGAAGATTAAGCAGACCAAGCCCTTTCAGTGTGTTCTAGCCAGAGAGATGCTTTCCACTGCATTAGCCAAGCTAGATTGCTTCCACCCTTTAATTAATCTTTCTTCAACTTGGCTGATCAGATTTGAGCAGAGCAGTTTTGTAAGGTGTCTCTATCTCCTTTTGTATTAATTATTCCGCCCATATAGTAGAAATACTTGGAAAATATTCCTTGGAATATTTGAAATATCCCAAAGATTGCATTTGGCATTTTTGATAACTTCATTTGTTATCATAAACGAGGCAATCCACTATGTCAGTTCCCTCTTCAGCAAATTTTTTCCCTCCTTTCCGTTCCGTTTGTCCTCTCCACCTTAGCTGGTCATTCCCTCAAGTAACAACTTCTATCACTTTGCTGAGTTCCAGACAGATGAGATTTACCATATTTCCCTTAACTAAACAGTTTGCTTGCCCCATAAAACTATCAAATGAGTTACTAAAGATGGCTCTCATTTCTCATTTAATTTTAATTAGTCCTTTTTTTTTTCCCAGTTTTTGTTGAAGTTTCTATAATGCTTCCATCAGACATTGTTCTTCCTTACTGTTCGGAGAAGGATGCTAATGGTAACAATATACAGGATAAGACCCTGACACAGTGCCAAACCTGTCAAAAGCTGAGTGCTTTGGGGTTTGGAAGGTTTGGGGTTTTTTTCTTTCTATTCTCTTAGCAACAATTTTCTAGCTTATCTTGCACATAAGGAGCTACTGGACTGAATCTCAGAGTGTGTGGAAAAAAAAGAAGATAGCAGGAAAGTAAGAGTCTTTAGGTTTAGAGTGGCAGAAAGAGATTAGCTGCATGAAAACATAGCTAGATGAGCAAGTGCAGGACAGTCTGTGGATATGTCAGCACCAAAGAGGATGTGATAAGTATATAAAGCAGAAGAAAGAACAAAAAACGGTGGGAAGTAGGAAAGAGACTGGAGAAATAGAAAATCGAGAAATGAAACAGAACACAAAACTTCCTTTTTTGATTAATAAAGACATAGAACAAGGAAGGAAAAAAAAAATAGAAAAAAGTTTTAAATGAAACAGATTATGTAGAATGACAAGGAAGATACCAGGAAAGGAAGAATGAAATAAAGAGGAAAGTACATAGGAAAGAATAAAGTCTTCAGAGCAAAGGAGTTTACTCATTGAAATGTAGTGTTTAAACAAGACAAATGAACACAGGTTGGATAACATACAAATGAAAAATCTTGACCAACACACAGAAGTCAGTAACTTCTCTTGTTCTATCAATGTGCATTAAACAAAATTAACAGGGTATCCAAGTGGTTCTGGTAAATTAAGGAGAGGTTTTGGCCATTCAAGGAGATGTTTCCCAAGTGATTTGTGGCTTAAAGTGAAGCCAGGGACTTTTTTAACACTGCTAAATGATAATGAATGATAATGAATTCAGCAGCAACTGGAGACCCTTGGCAATTCACTGAACTAGGCTTTATAGCCTGCAGGACTGGCCATTTTTAGAGCAGTTTCTCAATCAGCAATGGAAACTACAGGTCCCTGGAAACAATCAAAATATTTACAACTTGCTTGTTTTGAAGCGACGACAAATTCTGGCAGCCAAAATTGTAACGTATGTATTCCACCATGAAATGGTGGGAAAGTGGACCTCATATTGCCCTTCAATACTGAAATGTTCACTTTCTCACGTACTTAACTGGTCCTTCTCAAGAACAGCAAGAACACAAGAGAGTCTAGAGTAAATTTAATCAAGCACATACTAGCATTGCTGTTTGTTATTTTGTTTGAGGCTTCACACAGCCACACATTCTAGTTCAGAGAGAAGTTAAAATGATCTGCAAAGGCTGGAATTGACTTTCCTAGGATTTGAAGGTGTGCAGCATTTTAAAAGTATATGTTCTGAAAGAGCAAACTCATTAGAAATGGGGTGGGGGGGGGGGGGAGGAAAGGAGGGCGGGAGGAAGGCAGATAGATGGGGTTAAAATAAAAATAATTAAATATTAAGCCTGTGTCTCTAAAATTCACAAGCTGCTATGAAATGCAGACATTTCGAGAGAAAGAAACCCTCAGCTATTGCATATAGCTTTGATATTTTCCAGTATAATTAGAAGTGTGATATGCAATAATTGCTAGCCAGGAATATGTATATGCATGTAGCCTGAATAATAAGATTTAAAGAAATGCATTTATTGACAAAGAACAAGAAAATCCTATGTTTATATAACGTAGTTGTGATAACAGCTTTACTAGAAACTTGGTTATTTTCTATTTTTAAGCTATTCTAGATAATGTCTTAGTACTGTATAAAAGAACATGGGTTCCTGCTTTAAAACAAAGAGGGAAAAACAAATCGTCCATGTTTAATACAACCAATGCTTCAGTTAAATTTCAATTTTGCTTTGAGATAAGATGATTCATTACATAGCAAGTCAGAGGAAACCTTTTGATTATTACATTTCATAAAAGTATTTTCTGTGAAAATATTTTATTTATTTTCTATTTGCTGTAGTTCATATGTAGTTCATACTTTGTGAAATACTGCTGTCTGGGGCGGTCATTCAAAGCTGACTGTCCAAAGGAATTTTTGTGTGTATATATGTCTATATCAGGGTTTCCACTGACATCAGAAACTGTGGTTTAGACTCCAAATTGATGCCTTCTTTAAATTTCTTTTTTTTTTTAAATTACTCTAAGTTATTAAAATAATTTTTCAATTTCCTGAATAGCCAGGTTTTGGAACAAGGGTACCTGCATTGAAACACTTATAATGAGATTCACCCAGTTCTGGCTACCACCTTATGTACCAAAGCAACTGACCAACTGCTGATGAGGCGGTATTTCACCTTTTGGAATATCTGCATCTCTTGTTTTTCCACTGGTAAACTTATCCTCTGATGTGGGACAGAAAAAATACAGCCTGGTTTCATAGAATCATAGAATTGTCTAGGTTGAAAGGGACCTTTAAGATCATCTAGTCCAGCCATCAACCTAACTCTGACAAAACCAAAAAACCACATCTCTAGACCATGTCACTAAGCACTATGTCAACCTTCCTTTTGAACACCTCCAGGGATGGCACCTCAACCACTTCCCTGGGCAGCCCATTCCAATGCTTAATAACTGTTTCAGTGTAAAAATTTTTCCTAATATCCAATCTGAACCTCCCCTAGCACAACTTGAGGCCATTTCCTCTTGTCCTATTGCCTGTGACATGAGAGAAGAGACCAACCCCCGCCTCTCTACAACCTCCTTTCAGGTAGTTGTAGAGAGCGATAAGGTCTCCCCTCAGCCTCCTTTTCTCTAGGCTGAATAACCCCAGCTGCCTCAGCCTTTCCTCATAAAACTTACTCTCCAGACCCCTCACCAGCTTTGTTGCCCTTCTCTGGACCCATTTACCCTGATTTACCAGGTGTCAGCTCTCTGAGTGTGCCAGCAGACCTTAACCGCCTTGACCAACATCACCTGGGACCCCTCCCCACCAGGCACTGATGGACAAGGTCCATGTTATATGCAGTTTAGGAGGAGATGATGTTATAGGACCTTTGCAATGTTTGCCCAGGACCATAGGTAGACACAGCCCATGGATGTGTACTAACAATAGCATGTCTCTGCCCCAAGGATCTTTGAGCCTAAATTAGACACAGCACAGAAAAGGTAGATGAGGGATGAGCACATGGGGAAGAGGAACAAGTGGATAAAGGTGAAGATAACGGAAGCCAAAATCATGGACTGTGCTTTATTTCAATCAGTGTTTAGGGAAGAGTTTATTTACCACGTTATGCTGAGGAACAAAGTGATGCTTGTAAGCTGTATTATAAGGAGTACCTTTCTCATGTATTGAAGGACACTTAGTGAATGTCTACAGTTCTATTATATAGGTATAACAATTGTATAGGTACAACAATTTTATGAGGACACAACTACGAATAACTCAGAAGAGTCAAGAAAGTATTGGCTGAGTTGGAAGAAAGGTGAAGAGACTCCCTGTCATGAGTGTTGGAAAACACAAAAATTCAGTGTTTTTTTTTTTTTAAAAATTCAGAGATTTTAGTAGACAATGATCCTACTTTTGTAGAACAAGAACAGAATAAAATAATTTAAATAAATATATAATTGTTAGGAATAAATGCAATGTTGCTTATATTTGTAAAAGTGATACTGTGGCTCCTTCGTCTTGCTGGGGAACACTTACTACTGAGTGATGTAACCGACAACATTTGTATAATGCATCTGCAGTGCAAAACGGGCATTCTTGATCTGGCACCAACTCAAACAGTGATCAAAAAGAAGCTATTTTTCTCCTGAAAAAATGGTTTACCTTACAAAAGAAGCAAAAAAATCCCACCTTTAGGATTGGTCAGTCAGTTAACCAAATGCCTTTTTTTGTCATATCTCTCTATATTTAAAGCCAGATATGAAGATGCAAGCACTCATCACTTCTAGGCAGATATAAATCACTACAAAAATACTATTTCAGTTTTCCCAGGAAGAAATATTGAACTCTAAAATAACGAAAATACAAGGAAAATCGAGGAAAATCTAACATAAATCCAGGGAAACTTGGACACTTAGAGTGTCCAAGAGATGAACTTCTTACTTTAATCAAGTTTGATATTTGTGATCCTTGCTCATATATCTCTCCCATAATTTAACAAATTAACCAATGAATTGTACAATATAATAAAAAAAACTGCACTCCAGTGCTGACAGTTTTGTTACTTCTATAGTAAACTTAATGAGATAACACACTTTTTAAAACTCTGTTCTAATTGTATTTTTTCTAATGTAAACTTTTGCATTAACGGAACAATTTGGGTAAGTGTCAAGAGATAAATACTTGATAACGGTTGTAAAACAAGAGGGATGCTATCCCTCTAAAATGTTAACATTTCTTGTAATAAAATCACATTTTCTATTAAATAAAACTTTTTTTTCTACATCTAAGTTTGTGCCAGACTCATGTAATAAAGAGGTCAAGAAAAGTACTGTTAAAAATATGACTATGCTTTGTTACTTTATTACTGTCTTTAATCATTCATTCATTAACTTGTCCAGAACGTCCATTTTTTATAAGGTAAAAGTATAAAATGTGAACCCTGACAATATTCTGCTTCATAAAATACTGCTGACAACAATTCTATGTCGAAATCCCATCATATATGTTTCTATAAAGTTTGTCCTTAGATCTGGATCAACAAATCACACTGTTAGAAGCAGAGAAGCCATTCTCATTATCAGATTTAATTAGGATTATTAATAACAGTATTTCCTCATGTTCTTGTGGAACCTTTGCAGTTATTTCTTAATTGACAGCAGTGGAGTCATACCAAATTATACTGAATTATGTTACACCAGAAAGTGGTCCTCTGATGAAATGAATTGTGACTGCTACGTTTCAGATCCTCTCCCACCCCTAATGCTTGCGAAGAAAGCCCATGCTGACATTCTAAAACATGGTCTCCTCTCTACATCCTGCACACTTGTGCCATCTATGTACAACCCTGACGTGTTAGTGGAGGACTTCGGCTAAAGCATTTGCACTTTATACATGCAAGTTAATAGCCTAAATAGTGAGCTGGCCATTCTCTCTGGAGAATTACAGTTACAATAAACTTCTGAGCATTGGTTTGTAAGCCAGCGAACAAACTCTGTCATCAAGATCCACTTCTATATATAATTTATTGTCTACATTAATTTAATGTATGTTAACTGATCTAAATTTGTGTTGGCACACATGAAAGTCCCAGCCCCCGAAAACAGAGCTTCTGTCATCATTATCCACAAAGATCACATCTTTGCAGAAGTAAATCCTGCAAAAATCTTTGCAGGTTCAGTATTTTTCTTAAATGTTTTGGAAGTACAGATAAGGTCTTTTAATAATGTCCAAGTTTTCAGCTACTGTAATTTCAGTGGATAATCAACTGTTTTAATTAGATTGCATCATTTAGATTTTTTTTCTGTTCCAGTTGCTTATTTTTATTTATACATCCATGACTCTAGTCTTAGCCTGCAACTTAATAATAGCCTCGCACATTCAAATATCTCCAACCTTCTGTCTTATTTTGTTATGAAGTCTTAAACTTTACTTTCACATCTATACTTACATATACACCCTGCGTTGCATTGTTTTACCAATGAAAACAAAATTTAGTATCTTCTGGGTTCCTCTTAGTTATATTTCTTTCATTTCTCAAGACATTGACATCTTGGTTCAGAGGTATTACAGAGAGGCTTAGTGGAATTCTGTCTTTTATGTTACCTCCACACTTGAATTTTATTTTTAAGTTGTTGTTTTCCTCTTTGATTTAATTGTTTACAAGACCTTTTTTCCCTAATATTTCAAAGCATCAAATTTCAACTCTGGTCTGAGCAAGGACACCTCTGCTGAAACCCTGGAGTTGCATCCACTACTACTAGGGTCACCATGTGGCATTTTATGATGTACTTCATGGCTTCTGATGACAACACATTTCATTCTAATGTGACCTGGAGAGAAATAAACAAAGCATTGTACTGTGGCAGAGTGGGAAACAGGGAATACTCAAATGTATGCATTTTTTCAGTAGAGGTCAAAGTTTTACTTATCCTAACTCAGAGCAGTACAAATAATCAGCCTTATTTCCAGGAGTCAGCTCAAACATAAGTCAGAGGACACATTATGTGGATATCTAGAAGGTCAGTAACAGGAAGACATAACTATTACAAACCAATAGTGAGAGCATTTTCAAGATTTCTTCAGAAATACTGATAGTTGAGTCTCTTCTTCATTCACTCTATGCATGAGACATCTCCTGCTGATTAACTAATTCACCCTGCCCAAAAAGGACCTGTTGTGTGGACACTGTCTCAGCATGTCTAGAGTTTTCAGAAGGGATCCTGCTTCCTGGAGCTTCACACAGCACCCATGTGGAGCTGATAATGATTGTATGATACAACAAGAACTACCATTTCACTCCATTATTTTTGTTGCTGTGAGCACTGGGAATTGTCAGACTTTTCACTACTCTCTTTTAACAATATTCTCCTCTCAGATCCCGCAATTTTTTTTTTCTCTCTGATGCTTTTCAAACCTGTTCATTCAATGCATGTGGGTACTAAAATACTTCAGGTTGACTCATGTTGGTATTTTCTCATAGAAAGATAACTATAACCATAAAGATAAAGAAATATGAGGCTAAACCTGCTTCAGTGCCTGTGCCCCCCCGGCCACGGGGAAAACCTGCCTTCACAAGGAGTGCCTCCTTCTCCCCTGACTTTGCTGTTCCTTCTGCTGTTTGTCACTATTTTTATTTGTCACTATTTTTATTCCCTCTTCCTCTGCCTGTGTGGTGTTTTCTGCCCTTAAATACGTTTTTCCAAAGGTGCCACCATCTTGGCTGAGGGGGCTCAGTCGTGCCCTACAGTGGGCCCATTGGAGCCAGGTGGTATCAGCTGAGTCCAGCACAGGGCAGCCCCATCCTCTTCTCACAGAGACAATCCAAATGGATTTGTCAGGAAGAAAGACACTGTAAAGGGGATATATTAACAGAAGAAATAATTGTTACAGGCAATATTATTTTTTTCAGCCTTCTTATGCATAACAGAATTTCTTGATAAGAAGGAACCATAATTAAAACTTGCATTCTATATCTTCTTTCAACACTTCCAAGAGCAAAGGAAATGGATGGGTTTCTTCACAGCTTGCTATTTATTTTGGTATAAAACCTCTCTGGAAGACACTGGAGAAATGGAAGTCCCATGTTAGCTCTGTGCACAAGAAAGGGAGAGGTAGAATCTGGAACATTTAACTTTTCTAACAGCTCAAACACCAACAGTGCAAAAATCAAACCATAAAGTGTAAGACTGGGAGGAGGAGGGATAAGAGAATGAAGTTATAATTGATATGATACGTGTTTTTCTCACTCTTACTCTGAAAGGCAAGGAAATACAGCAAAATCTTTATCAGGTTATAGCATAGCGTAAAAGCCATTCCTCAGCAGAAGGAAGTGATTCAACTCATAATTGTAAAGGACACAGCCAAGCTGAGTGGGCCTGGCATTTGAGAACAGTATAAATGTCTATTAAAACATGGGTCTCATTCAAATTGCTATGACAGGGCAGAGAGATAGAACATTGCAAGTTCAGGTCATGCCAATTTTCATGGTAGACTTAAGTCCAGCAAGCCAATCAATCATCCAATACATTTAAGATTTTAACTAAACTAAGCTTGAAATAGAGGTCCACTGTTATATCAAAGATAGATGCGTGAACAAGTGTGGAAACTGATTTGGAAACAAACAAAAAAAGAAAGGATGACTCATTTTGACTCCAAAAAGTTACCAATTTATTGCAGTAAGAGTAGCTTTTAGGAAAGTCAGGTTTAAATACATTTTCATTGTCTAAATATCAAATAACAAGCACTTGCTAAAGGAATATATAGTTTATTTTATATTTTTTATGTTGTGAAATATATTGTATAAGAGATATTTTATGTACACACTTTTTGAATTAAGTGTGTGAAAACACATAGAACTCTGGAGAGATGAAATTATCAAAAAGGAAGAAAAACAATGATGAATAATGAGAGATAATAATAATATTATATACCATCTCAGTCTTTTATTTTTAAATAATGATTATGTGTTGCATAGAATTTTATGTAAAGTTAATGTTTCTAAATATCACATTTGCGAGCTTTACTAATGTCATTTGTACTTAGTCATTTTACTGCATGAAAAATATGAAAAAAGATTTTGAGATATTTTGTGTGACCTAGATTTCATCTGTTTTGTATTGTTTTTAATGTTGGCAAAGGTTATTTTCACCAAAAAAAAAAAAAAACAAAAAACAAACTTTTCACTCATAACGTTTCATTATTATAGATTCCAACAAAAGAGAGAGAAGCAATAGAGAAGACAAAGGTATTTCTCAGACTGCCGGGAATGTTTCACAATGCATAGATGAATGAAAAAATCATGGTCGGTAGGTATATATTGTCGTGATAGGGTTTGCTTCTCTGACATATTTCCTAAATGAAGAAAGTCAACAGCTATCAGAAGATCTTCAGAGTAGAGTTCATCTATTCTGAAACAAAAAACTGAAGCTTGGTTATTATGACAGGAAATCATTGGGGTTTTTTCCAGTTCTAAAGAAACTCAGGTAAATAGGGGAAACCAGGACCAAGAAATTACATCCAGAGAAATTCAGAAGGTATAAAATACTTTTGAATGTGCTAAAAATGTATGTGTTTTGACAGCTTTGAACAGTACCAGATCTCCCAATATTTTGTTCCAGATGTTTCTCCGAAAGGAAAACCACAATCTCATGCATATTTGTAATGCAGCTTAACATCATCTCTGCTTTTCCATCAAGCATGTATGAATTGAGGTAGTCATGAGGAACCCAATGCCTGTGTCAGGTACACAGCATCATGAATCTGATGGTATGCTAGTTAGTGCAGCCAGCAGTGCTTACATTTAAAGGTCTATGTATAATACTCAATCACAGGGTTCTCGGTAAAGACAGAACTCTGGAACCTGTGTAGCAAAAGTTTAGCTAAAGTGCAGAAGACAGGATAAAATGCCAGTAAAAGATTACAAACTTCTTTTTAAGACTGGGCCAGTGAAAGGGATGGTAGTGAAAACATTTTACTGGTTCCGGTCAAATTATTTTTTTTTGCTTTTATTCTTTATTTTTAAAACCCACCCTTTTTGGAAATGTGATTTCATTAAAATTGAAATTTATCTACAAAATTCAAAATTTTCCAAAAATGTCTCCTGCAATGGTTTTCTTCTTGACCAAGAAAATTAAAAGGATTAATTGAAAATCTAAAAAATATTTATTTTTGGTAAAAAATATTCTGATGTTAATTTTACATGGGAAGGCTTTCCGCTGGATTCAGCTCTATTGAAATTAGTTAGGTGTCTCCTTAGAAAGACAAAGGAATGAAGAAAGTCATGTAGATCTACAAATGACTCTCCAAGTCCTGCTTGCTTTCCTGATAGACAGTGCTTGCAGGATCTGGGATATATTTCTGTGCATGCTTTAACAAATATGCACAAGGGTATTTTTGGAAGAAGGACTTCCTGTTAAGCATAAGGATTCTTCTTCATCTGTTAGTAATAATAGCTACATGCCAGAATATTACTGTTGACTATGAATCATTATTCTTTCATTGGGTTGTAGCTAGATCATCATAAATGAGGAAGATTCTCAAAGAGCTGTTCCTTTCCAAGACAAATGTTATTGTTTTGGTTTTTTACCTGATTACTGGCTGTTATAATAGCAGAGCTTCTGCTACAGAATGCCTAATTAGGTAATTTGCAGAGTTTTTATTATATGTTGTTCTTTATCAAATGACAGCAGCTACCGAGATTAATAAAGCTGTCAGCTGTGGATAAATTCATAAGTGATTATTTCAATTTTTATTCTCAAGTGATACTTATTAGCATATTGCCTTTTTTATTGAGGGAACTGAAGTGAATAGATTGAGTAGAGTTATCTCTCTAACATGAGGTAGCTTCAGGTTTTGTTGAATAGTGTCCTCCCTAGAGAAAGGTCCAGTAGCAGTAGAATTTTAACTAACTGGTAGACAAAGTGCTATTATAAGTATGGACTACATATTTATCTGGCAATAATGAGCATTATAAAGTGCTCAGAAAAAGGAAGGAGAATTCAGTAGCAGTTTTCAAGCATACTTAGGCTAAATATTTGACAAAAATCACATCCCTGCCTTCTTAAAGTATGTAATTAGAAAAGTGACAAAATTCATTTTATTATTAATATACTTTAAGGACAATAGAATTTTGATCAACACAGTAAATATTGTATCATTTCCCCTTTCTTAACTGAAGCTGGCAAACTAGAAGTCTTCAGCAATACGTACACCTCTTTTCAAAAAGAATTGCGTGATCATACCAAATGACAGAGCAGCACTGGAACCCAGTGGATCCTATAATTTACTTTATCCACCCTTCTAGTTAATGATCTTACTCTGTTGTTGAGTACTTCTCAATTTAGACATTGATGCTGTACATGCAATCAGGTGGGATGGACATGAATTTACTGGCATGAATCCAGTCATAGGACAGAGACCTTAAAATTAAAGGTCTTTATGACAGACTGGATTCATATTTCTATTGTAAAATATAAATAGCAATTATTGGAAAAACTTAATTCAGTCCTTATAAAACACCGCATGAAACACAGCTGCAAAGTATAAACATTGCTATTTTTCATTCAAAAACTTAAGAGGTTTAATGGTCATAAACAGAAAACAGAATTATATCTTTACATTGTAATACAAACCAAATATTTACATACTACTGAAAATACTGATTCGTCTACTTTTTATTTTTTTACACATACTACATGCGGTATTTACTATTCCCTGAAATGTAATAAACAGTTGCCTTGCATGTTAATTTGTCTAGCTGAGAAAAGTTGGTAAAAATTACAAAAGGCAATTTATTTTCTTGAAAACAAAAAAATTAAATCATTTTCTTAAAAGTTTTTCAAAACTTATATACTTATATTTGAAAGCAGTGTCTTAGAAAATTGTCAGTTGTAATGATAAGCTTTAAAGAGGCTGCCTTTTTCTCTATTGCTTGGTCTTTCAGGAATGTAAGGGTAGTTTGTGTGTCTTGAAAAGTGTCTTGACCATAGACCCACTCTGGAGCGCGTGTCTGTCCCATTTTTTATGAATACCTCATTTCTGTGTGTGTGTGTGTGTGTTCATACAGCACCAGAGGCAGGTACTGATTAGTAAATGAACAAAGTACTTTGGTTTTCCTGGCTTGCAAACTACCTAACTCCTCCTTCTGCTTTCTTTGCTCCAACAGAGCTCCTTAGTCATAAGGATATTGCCTGGTATTAAAAAGGAAATTTGTAAACCACCTACAATAAGAATCTATCCCTCAGCTCATTGATCAGATTATTAAATGATTCAAGCGATCCATATTTACTTTCCAATAACATGAACTGATCAAGTCTGGCTAATGAAAATATTAACAGAAAACTCATTTTAATTGCACTGACATTGCTTGGGCCTAAATAAGTTTGTGCACATATTAAATTAGAGCACAAATACGTGATTTTTTTCAAGCAAAAAAGAGAATTTACATTTGGTAAATGAATTGCTCTTTCTCAACAGTGAATCAGGGTGGAATTACACTTTTTCTGTGCAAGGTCAGGTAAAAGGTATGCAGAACCTCATAATCTCTGGAGAAATTTAAAGAGAAGTTTTGTTTCAGGGCTTAGTCAAACTGAAGGAATTTCTCTAATTCGCTGTGGTGCTTTTCAACACTCACACTTTTTTTACTCTACTGTGCAACCGTCTAGCTTTCCAGTAGATTGCGGTCATCCCTCTATTGCATCTATTCCTTTAGGACACACTAACTGTATCTACATTGTCATAAAGAGAAGGCTCAAGGTCAGGTTTTCCAAGTCTACCCAGAGCTGGACACAGGGCAAACTCCCTGGCACACCTGAAAGGGGATCAAAAGGTGGACACTTTGGGGACTCATTCAGCTTTAAACAGCTTTCACCACATATTGCCTTCAGTGTCACCAAGCCCAAGCTATTGTGTCTGTGTATCCCATCTGCTCTTATGACATGATCAGCAACAGACAAATGCAGCAGTCTGGAAACACTTCTTAAAAGGTTCCCAGTGCTGCCTGTTACACAGACACCAGGGACACCCAGAGTCAGGTCTTAAGGTTACACTGGGCTTTATATCAGTCCTGGCATTGACCAAATCTAATACGGTACAAACAAAGCATGTTTGCTTTAAGGTACGAAGTCCCCTTGTTTTCTCGAGTCCAAGCTTGTTGGTTATGTCTGGTATTTGCATGGATCCTCAAAAAGGAAAGTGTTTCTGCCACATTTCCCCCAAATACCCCTGACTTGACTACTTACAATATGGCTATTTGAATTGGACCTGGATTTTCATACAGTCCACTGGTTTCTCTGATGATGCCAATACTGTATCAATCCAGAAGTGTTTCTACTCTCCATTTTGATCTACACTTGTCACCCTTGTCTAACTTAATTTATAGAGAAAAAATAAATAAAGTTAACCATGTGTTTCTTCAGTCTTTACTTCTTTGGTAGTGGAGGTGTCTAATTACATCAAAAAGGATATGTTTAAAAACATTTCTATACTTTTTTTCTAAAAAATACCAGATGATTTAACTAGTCTGATAATAATGAATTAGCTTCATTTATTAAATTACCTCATTTAAAATACAGCTTAAATTCCAGCTACTGGACTGGAGTATAAACTTCACCCTACAGTCACAAAAGAGGACATAAAGAAGGTCTCTGGACAAACACTTTCACATTAATATTTAATATCATTAAGTCTTGTAGCACAGGAAGTTGCAGACAACTTGGTGGAGAGGCATTTTACAAAAAGCAACAGTCAATTAATAAAAAATTTAATAGGAAGTTAAACAGCCAACATTTACAGAAAATAGTCTGTTAAACAAATAACACTTAATGAAACTTTAATACATTGTAGCAACATTTGGATCAAAAATAAGGAGGTTTTTTAAATGTAAATAATCTAAACATATGCAAGACAACATACTTGAAACATTCTGATATGTTGATTGAAAAGTTCTTCACTGAATAAAAATTTACTGATAGTCGTAAAAAAAAAAAAGTAGTTGTAAAGAGTGATGTAACAATACCAGTGATGAAATGGAACTAATCTTGCAGTGTTCTGAGTACTCATCAATGGCAGAAAAAAGCCTTAGATGAATAAACACAAAAATACCAATTAGAGCTTTCTGAAAAAGTGAGTTCAGTTCTAATACCAAAGAAATATGTTGATAAGCTAGGAAAAATATTCTTTGAACAGCCACATATGAATGATCAGAGGACTGGAGAAGATGCCAGCTGTGTAGTAAGAGATTTTAAGATCTAAATATATTTAACTCAACAGACACAGTTAAGTCATGACTTGATTCAAAGTTTATAAATACTCAGGGAATAGAAAATTTATGAGGACTCTTTAGCCTAGCACATAAAGGAATAACAAAATCCAAAAGCTAAACAAATTTCAGGGTAGCAATAAAATAGAAAGTCTTATCACTGAGTGTAATTAAGCAGGGGAACATTACAGGCCTGTCAGCCTGACTTCGGTACTGGGAAAGATCATGGAGGGGATCATCTTGAGTGAGGTCTCACGGCAAGTGCAGGGCAGCCGAGGGATCAGGGCCAGCCAGCATGGGTTTATGAAAGGGAGGTCCTGCTTAACTAACTTGAACTCTTCCTATGACCATGTGACCCGCTTTCTCGTTGCAGGGAAGGCTGTGGACGTTGTCTACCTGGACTTTGGTAAGGCCTTTGACACCGTCCCCCACAGCGTTTTCCTGGAGAAGCTGGCGAATCATGGCATAGACAAGTTTACTCTTCACTCGGTAAAAAACTGGCTGGATGGCCGTGCCCAGAGAGCTGTGATTAATGGGGTGAAATCCAGTTGGCGGCCAGTCACCAGTGGTGTCCCTCCGGGCTCAGTTTTGGGGCCAGTCTTGTTTAATATCTTTATTGATGATCTGGATAAGGGGATGAATGCACCCTCAGTAAGTTTGCAGATGACACCAAACTAGGTGGGAGTGTTGGTCTGCTTGAGGGTCGGAAGGCTCTACAGAGGGATCTGGACAGGTTGGATCAATGGGCCAAGCCCAATGGGATGAGGTTTAATAAGACCAAGTGCTGGGTCCTGCATTTCGGTCACAACAAACCCCGGCAACACTACAGGCTTGGGGAAGAGTGGCTGGAAAGCTGCCCAGCAGAAAAGGACCTGGGGGTGTTGGTGGACAGCCGGCTTAACATGAGCCAGCAGTGTGCCCAGGTGGCCAAGAAGGCCAACGGCATCCTGGCTTGTATCAGGAACAGCGTGGCCAGCAGGAGCAGGGAAGTCATCATGCCTCTGTACTCGGCCCTGGTGAGGCCTCACCTCGAGTACTGTGTTCAGTTCTGGGCCCCTCACTACAAGAAGGACATTGAAGTGCTGGAGCGTGTCCAGAGGAGAGCCACCAAGCTGGTGAGGGGTCTGGAGAACAAGTCCTGTGAGGAGAGGCTGAGGGAACTGGGCATGTTAGTTTGAAGAAGAGGAGGCTGAGGGGGGACCTCATTGCCCTCTACAAGTACCTGAAAGGAGGTTGTAGTGAGGTGGGTGTTGGCTCTTCTCCCAAGGGAATAATGTCAGGACCAGAGGAAATGGTCTGAAGTTGCAGCAGGGGAGATTTAGATTAGGTATTAGGAAGAATTACTTTACTGAGAGAGTGGTCAGGCACTGGAACAGCCTGCCCAGGGAGGTGGTGGAGTCCCCAACCCTGGAGGTATTTAAGAAACATGTAGATGTGGCACTTCAGGGCATGCTCTAGTGGCCAAGATTGTTGGGTTGGGTGTTTGTTTTGTGGTTTTTTTGGTGTTTGTTGTGGGTTTGGGTTTTTTTTTGGGGGGGTTGGTTTTTTTGTGTGTATGTGTATGGTTGGACTTGATGATCTCAAAGGTCCTTTCCAACCATGAAGATTCTGTGATTTCAACACCGGTTGTGGTGAATTTTCAATCCATTTTAATTCAAAGAAACTTTTCATGAGAAAATTCTCCTGTCTGTACTATGCAGATATTTGAATTAAAGTCATCATGGCTGTCCCTAAACCAACACAATATACTACTGTGTGAATCTCCATTAACAAATGGAGTGAGAATACAGGTGACATTTTCGTGGTGTATTACAGCATCACGGAATGGTAGGGGTTGGAAGGGACCTTCAGAGATCACCTAGTCCAACCCCCCTGCCAAAGCAGATTCACCCAGAACAGGCTGGACAGGAACGCATCCAGGCAGGTTTTGAATATCTCCAGAGAAGGAGACTCGACCACCTCTCTGGGCAGCCTGTTCCAGTGCTCTGCCACCCTCACAGTAATATATATGAAACAAAACAAAGACATAATAACTTATCCTTGAAAGTATACCTACCCTTGGACTAAAGCAAGTCATAATTTCTGACTAGTTTCTTAAAGCTTTTCAAACTTGTATAAAGGAAAAGAAGGTAACTGCATTAAAGAATACATTAGAGTAAAAATGATTTTTTGAGCCATTTTAGAAAGTTCCGCTTGCCATTAGGGAGCAAATAACTACTTGAAGCAGCTTTCTAATAAGTAAAGTGCTTTTTTTATAACTCAGAATTGTCCCATATAATTTTGTTTCTTCTTCCCTTCTTCTTTCCACATAGGCCCAAAGCAAAAAATATTTTTTATCTGAGGCCTTTCTTTCTCTCTTTTATCTTGGTTTTAACAGTCAGAAGATAAACCTTTAAAAACAGGTCTTACATTGGAGAGTACGCAAACATGACTACAATATCATGAGTAGGGATGTTATGCTATCATCATTCTCTCCAATAGACATTGTAAACATTTTAATGTTTCGTTTCATACCTATGGGACTCATTGGCTTTCCTTTAGGAATATAATTTATACAACTTTGAATACTATACCAATAATGTCAGGTATAATTAGTTTTAGCTCGTCGCTGACCTGACCTATAAATTCTTGTGGGAAACCACTGACAAGATAGAGCACAAATCTTGTTCTTTTCCTTTTTACAACTAAAAAGGAATCTGTACAGCTAGAAATAATATTTTTTAGATCTCTGGAATGAATAATTGCTAAAGCTCTGTTGCTGTGGTTTTATAGTCTTCTCTGAAAAACGAGAATACAGGCATTTTTAGCATAAATCATGATACGAATATGAATTGTGTTAACAGTATAAACAGAATTCTCTTTTTCTTTCTTAAATAGAAAATTTTTTTTTTCAAAGAGCTGATCAGAGTCTGTGTGCCATGTATTTGGAATCATGTGTTGTAGATTTAGAAGCCTTGTGCCGTTTCCCCTTTTCCTTCAGGTGGTAGATCAGGAAAAAAATTCCTGGATTTGGGCCATCTGTTGGATCAGTTTTATTAAGTCCTTAAAAATGAAGTTATTATACATACTAGAACCAGTGATTGGTTTTCCTATGTATACGTTGTGGGGATGAGGACTTTAAAAAAATATTGAGATACAGAAAATACCTCCAAATTAATAGGGAAGCATATTAAGCATCAGAGTTTCATAATGAACAAAAAACTCACTATAAAAAAAATATTTTCAGGAACTGACCTTCACCATGAAATGGTAGAATCCTAAAATCTGAAAAGAGTACTCTAATTTCAATTTTATTCAATCCTAATCTTACTTGGCCTTTCTGCTCAGCAGCTCATGCTGAATATCCTAATTAAGAATTAAAATTGAACAACACCTAATTATTTTTAGATTACATATTTTAAACCCAGAAGGAAATATTATGATAATCTATTCTAAACTTCTCTACAGCAGACAAATCATGCACTAATTTCTGCACCAAGGTCATAATTTCTGTGTAAGACATAATGTATCTCTTTAAATGCCATCCAGTGTTGATTTAAAGATTGCAAGTGATGGAGAATACACCACATCCCTAAGTAATTTCTACCACTAGTTAATTATCCTCATTATTAAAAGGTGCCTTATTAGGAATGTGAATTTGACTGGCACAAGCTTCCAAACATTGGTTTTCATAATATAGTATGCTTTCAAGATGAAAAGTATTTTACAATTGATAATTAGTAGTAGCAGCGGATAATTAAAATAGAACTTTTCACTACCATGTTCAAACAAGGGGTTTAGGTGTTTGGCAGTCATATTCGTTTCCTTTTTTTTAGTTAACATCAGCATCAATATTTTTTCCACTGAATTTTATTTGAAAAAAAAATAGAAAAGATATTTAAATTCAAAACCAAATAAGATGTCTGATTCTTTTCATAACTGTAAGGATCTCTCTGATCCTTACATTGATCCATACTTGATTTTTCTGATCTCTCTGTATACAGATAATTCAGGTGTTAACAGACAGTATGTTAGATGGACTTAACATGTGACAGAAAAATCACGCTATCTTTAAATATGAGAATGCCTTGGTTTTAAGTTTATAAATGTTATTTACACTTATAGTAGCATCTGTGTGCATAATAACCATTATTGTATACAATAGGAAAAAAGGATGAATCACGCTAGGTGTTTAGGGAATAAGATAAGATTAAATATGGTAGAAAAAGGGAAAGGCTTAGACAAAAGAAGAATTTTTGTTTGCAAACTCCCTTCTGTCCCTCTCTTTTTAGAGAGGTAGCCATAACTTGCCTTTATAAGAACCTCACTAAAATGCAAAAACTAGTACTTCTATACTTGTCCTTATACAGTTTTTATCTGAAGTATCTATTGAAGTTAATGAAATGGCCTACCAGGAAAAAGTTGGTAACTTAAATATACATTTTTGTAAATGTTGCTACACATTG
Organism: Numenius arquata; assembly: GCF_964106895.1. Lineage (NCBI taxonomy): Eukaryota > Metazoa > Chordata > Aves > Charadriiformes > Scolopacidae > Numenius > Numenius arquata. Next base: position 112,202,899 of record NC_133577.1, on the reverse strand, counting down.
AAAATCACCACATTTGTCATAAAAAGACAAAGATAACTGATATGTTCTTCACTAATGCTGTCAGGTAAGATTTTTTATTATACTGCTTCAACACCTGGAAAATACAAACCCAAAGAAGCTCAGTGAGTTGATGTATGTGAAGATCCTGGGTGAGCACACACCAAGGAATGGATAAACTAGTGCTTCTGTCTCAAGATTTACTTTGTTACCCACCAGTGTCATTAAAAAACATTTAAATTTAAAAGCCTAGACCTAAGGCGTAAGAATTGTAATACTGTCAAGCTCCTGAAGGAGCTGCCTCTTGTCTTTAATGGAGTTCATTGTGTAACTTTCAAAAAGCTGGTACTGAAAATATCAATAGAGACAAACTATTAACTCAGGCTCACAATTCAAGTAAACAACTTCTGTGTGAAAAATCACTAAAAGAAACCAGACACTAAGGAGCAGACTCCTGGACACGACTTTGTGTCCCTGACTCCACTGGCATATTGTCCTCATTTCGGAGGAGTCTCTGGCCTGTGAATCTACAAAGCTAGAGGTCCATCAGTCGTTGGACTTCAGACAAAAGGGGAAGGGCAACTTTTATCCTGGAAACAGCTCCTGGAGTTCACCCCTTCACCTCCCTCCACTCTTTAGCAGCAGGCGTAGAAACGTGCATATAGTTTTTTCTGACTTTCACACTTCATGTTGTAGCTGCTCATGTTTCTTCCAAAATGTTCCAGGGTACAGAGTGATTAATAGAGTTGAAGAATATAAAGTTTAAGAGGGCACAGGTGCTTGCGATATCTGAACTGGTAAACAGTAGAGCTGAAAGTATACAGAATAATCACAAAGCAATTCCGACACCTCAAAACCCAGGATTGTAGCTTTGCAATTCAATATATATGTGACACACTCATGGGATGCAATGTTGTCTTTAAATTACTTACAGTGTGCAGTTAAATCTAGACATCCTTATTCTTAGGATATGAAAGACTGCTGTTATTACTAAGACTTATGGCACTGACTCAAGCCGGGTTAAACAGAAAGTAGGTATCACTGCTCTCTTTATTTGTGCTATCAAAGGGAATGAAAGCACACTTTCAAATACCAGTATTGCTAAAGTTTCTTCCACTCTTCCCCTTTTAATAAAAAAAAAAAAAAAATACAAAATTATTTTTAAAAAAATGGGCAAACAACATAATAAACCTCCAAGAAGGAAAGTCCAGTTCTGAAATACTAGGTCTTCTTTTGACTCAAAGGATTACCTGAAGTTTGTAACTCTTTTCTTTGTTTCTGTAACGATAATGCCACTTATTTTGATAAAATTTTCTTTATTTACAAGTAACACAGAAAATTCTGTTTCCTTGGATACAGAAAGGCTCGTACAGAAGCAGGTACTGCCCTTGTCTTAGTAGAGAGCTACTCAGCTTCATAACAGAGCTACTCTGCTTCCTAATTCATCTGGAATCGTGTTTGTATAAGCCTTACCCATTCCTGGGAAAGAACTGCAGGCAAGAGCAAAGAAGCTGAGAGAAGGCAGCAAGGAAGCACAACAGATGTGAATTTGCATAAAAGCTTAGCCTCCTCCCACTTTCCTACTACAGGTATACAACTGTTAAGGACATCATAATTCCTTCTTTCATTCACTCAACACTAGATTCCAAATAACCACTTAAAGGTTGCCTTTTCCCATCTTTCCCCTTGTTTCCTGTTGCAAGTATCCCTGGATCTGTCAGGAATGTATTGAAAATCCAATTTTTTTTTCTGAAATTCAGAAATCCAAGCTTACTAGAAGTTCCACTAAAGACACAGAGACACTCCTGAGCTGAGTGTGAATATGCCACCATTTTCCCATTCTCCTGCTTTTTAATCCTCTCCCAGAACTGTTTTTTTTTCCCTCCTGCCTCTTTTCTTATTTGTGTATTTCTAACCCTTCTTCGTAGCACTCCTCTAATTCTTTATTTCTTCACTTTCTCTGCAAAATAATTAATGTTTCCATCTGGCCCTCTTCTCAGTCTAAATTCCCTTCTTTCGTTTTTTGCCTCCTTAAACTCTTCATTTCTTTCTTTACTTTCCTTTCCTTTTTTTATTTCCTTTTTTTCTTCTTCTAAAGTTATTCTGTGTTCAACTTAAAGTATCAAGACCAGATGCAGCCCTGAAATGAATGGGGAAAGAATACAAGGTTAAGTGGCTGTATCTATATCATGTAACATTTCTGCCTGTACTATCATGGCTAATTCTAATGAGCAGGAAAAATGCCCCCTGAGATATCCCTCTTTCCCAGACACTAGAGTTTTTCCACCCCTCCCTTTTTCTGTGTCTGTTTCTTCTACCCTATTTTCCTCTCCACCCCTGTTCTACTCCCTCCATTCAGCACCATGATCCCTATCAGTCCATTATAAAGCCCATTTTATTTGATTTCACATTTTATAAAGCTTTGAAGAATATTTTCAATATATTAACAGCTTCTAAGACAAAAGAACCAGGGCAAACTTCTGTCCTGGAAAATGACCTTTTTTTGTTGTGAGAAAATGATGGCAAACATTTCTCTGCCCAACATTATGCATTTAGACATTCTATAGGAATCTTGTTTTCCTGAGAGACTGGCAAATATAAAACATAATGTGGAATAATAATAAGACCTTCACCCTATTCTTAAACTGCAAGTCACCTTCTTCTCTAGTATCAACTGTAAATGGCTGTTACCAAAAAAAAAAAGTTTCAGAAGCCTATTTTGCTTTGTATTTGCTCTTTTTTAAGCTTGGAATACTGTATTGACTATCTTTAATACCTTTTTCCTAAAATAAAAATTGTCAACTAAGAACCTGCTTTCTACTAATGTGTTAGTGAAACAATATTTTCTCAAATCTATAACTGACATAGACTTAAGTCATCATAAAATCTAACTTCTACGTACATGGGTGTTGTAGGTGGCTCCATATCCATGAATAAAGTATACAGATTTCCCCTACAATTCATAGGAGGAGACAGGTACATCGAATCATACTAAACTCCAAAAACCAAAGCTAAAAAGAACTACCTGCATGTAGGTAATGTTAGTAATGGGATGATTTTCTGGGTCTTAAGGCTCCGTACTGGGTACAGAATCATTTAGGTTGGCAGGATTTCTTGAGATCATTTAGTCCAACACTTGCTTAAGCAGCAGTAGCTTCATCTCTTCTCCACAATAGCTGTCTTCAGTCATTCTCAGAAGTTTAGAGAGGGAGCTCACTTTTCACTTCAAAACTAGAAAGAAGATGTCTTTTCTACCCATACACAGACACTTCCGCTGTTTTCTAACAATTTCACCTAGGTTTTTGAAAATATACTTTTTTCTAAGCAAGTTGAAAAAAAAATGCAGAAAAAAATAGGAGACTCCTAGAACTGCTAAATCTGAAGAACCTAGGAGATCCCTGTCTAGCAATTTAATTTCATGGTCTGGAGAAGACTAGTAGGTTGAGAAAGGAGAGGAGATGCAAGAAGGAATGATTGTATCTAAGCACTTAAGACACTCATCATAGAAGGATAAAGCCTGACTTCCACTTTGTGTGGAACATACACCTACCAAGTGACTGGAAAATGTAAAATATATAGAAATTAGAGAGCAACTTCTAAGCTAAGGAGTCATGCTTTCTGTTTAACCTTTATTTCTCTCTTTCTGTGCAAAATAACCTAGCCTGAAAAGGTCTTCTTCCCCTCCTCTTGTCTTTCCCTACCAGGGAGTTCAAATAGTTCCCTCTAAAAGCATTGATTCTTCCATAAGAAAGGAAAGGGCAATTAAACACTGGTTTCTCAAATCCTGAGGTAGATTCCTCATCATCTGTCTCAGCAGTTTGTGGTGGTATCATTACCAATACTTCTACTGTCATGTTTTGAAGGAAAACAGAACAGATTACTAGAATTTTAACAAAGCCTGATGTGTTTTGAGTACCCTTATCAGAGTGATTCTTTTTCACAATGTAACCAAGAGAACAACTGATTTGCGAAACTTGCATGGAGTTGTTCATTAGCTGAGTATCAAGTTGCTTAGTGCTGCAACACTGGAAGTACCTCTGGTTTGCCCAGAAGCTTATTCTTCGGCATTCCAGATGTTGTAAGGCTAGCAACAAATGGAACTTTGGAATTCATGTGCACATCTATGGGTAGGCAAATGGTGGGTTTAAGTACAGCAATTTTGGACTTTCATGACTTACACCCTGTTAAAGTCCCCTTGTAGACAGTAAATCCTTTTTTCAGGCTTCAAAATCTCTTAAGTGCTAGGACCAATTTTATCTGCATTCGCAGTTTTATAATCATATCCAACTTGAATAAAACATGAAGGGAAACACTTCTTGGCTGTAGACAACAAGCATGAACTCCTGTAACTATGTAACTTGTGAAAAGCAAATGACAAATATGAAGAGGTATAGCACTCTTACTTCCCAGTTTCATACCAGAGACCGAGTAAATCACAAGTTCCTTCTAAATATTCCCCACAGAAATACTTCTTTCTCTAGGATCATTATAAAGATTTGGAGGTCTGTTTTTAACATGAATTTCTCTATCTTGAACTTGTTAAATCTTGAGCTTTTTCTTCACCTGCTTTATTATGGTTCACACCTGGGTCTTGTTTATTTCTTCTTACGTATGAATAAGGAAAAATGAATATGAATTTCTTTCTGAAGTGTCATACTGATGGCTTAGTGTTTAAGTTTCCAGCTCTGTTAGTGAACAGTAAAGTGGCTTTTCTATCAAATGGTAGATCCTAAAACTGTACCACAGGACACACCCATATCTTTGAAAATCTGCAACATAGAGGGAATTTGAAGATGGAAGTACTTACTTTTTTGTATTTAGAGAAACATGCCCACTTGCCTTCCCTCACCCTGTCTGTTGGCATGTTCTGTGTTTAATCAGCATTCAAATCCTCAATCAAAGCATGCAAGTGAAGAAAGGTACAGGCCAGAATAAAAACAGCCAGCATACTTTCATTAGCATAGCAAGCAATTAAATGGATCCAGTGTGGGACATTAATGGTCCCTCCACATAGTTATTCAGCTTGCTTATATGCTCAGGTCATTCCTCTGACTACTATCACATTTCCTCTGCAAGTGGATTAGAAATAGAAACACACACAAAAAGGACAATATCCCTTCATCCCTGAAAGTGTATGAATAATGTCTTTGATATCTTTACTTTCAGACATTGACTATTTTAATCTGTTAATGCTATCAGCCACCAGCTGTAAACTTGCATCCATTTTTGGACGGAATTAGAACAGCTGATGTCTATTGCAATACAACTCCATGATGCTAAAAGTAAGTCAAATATATCCTCCTTCTTTCTCTTAATTTTTCATACTGGGGGAAAAAAAAAAAATCCAACGCCAAAGTAGATCATCAGACTAACTTCTAGTATCTAATTAGCACAAATCACATATTTGAAAAACAGATAGAGAATTTGGCTCAGTTAAGGTGAATGAGTTGTTCCAAAACAATTGACCAATGGTTTTATGTGAATAAAGAGAGTGAATGAATAAAGAAAATTCTATCCCTGAGTGTCTAATCTGCAAATAAATAGCATAAGCTAACCTCTCACAAAAAGCAGGCTCACAGATTCATTTCAATGCTACATGCTCATGAGTGAAAAAGGAAATTTTCCCATTGCCACAAGTAAAGCTGCAGTATTTAACAAGTATTCATTATAAATTAACCCAACCCATGGATGGAATACCCATGTTACTTAATAGCTGTCTTAATGCAAAAATATTACTGGATCAAGTGTTGCTGCATCCTCTTCACTTCTTACAAGAAAGAAGTCTTGAGGTTTAACAGTCCAGAGTCCTAGTGTTTATGTTCAGGCAGTCTTGGAGTTCACACTCAAGTACACCAGAGGGAACACTTATGTACTCTGCCACAAATCTTTGTTAGGTAGACCTGTGATGAGAGATGTGGTTTGTAGACTTGATTAATTAACATTTTCCTCTAACAATAAGCTAATGAAAAGACCTCAATTAACCATGGATCTGCAAAGACCTCACTGAATTTTTTCTACTGCTAGAACTACAAATAAGGCTGGAATGTATCAGTAACGAAGAGCATTTTAGAGTTCTGGACTGCCTGTTATCAGACTTTTATTATTAACTTAGCTGGGAGGTTAACAGAGTCACTCATGGAACAGATTTGACCTGCTATACATTAGTTTTTAACTTGCTTCAATTTATTTTTAGATCCTGTTTTTCTTAAGGATATTAATTTAGAAGAAAATAGATTATATATAATGAGAAGAATCAATATTTTAAGTTTCTACCCATTTTTTATTATTTAGGAGATTCCATTATGGGCCTGTGTCTCTGCATAATTGATCTGTGGTCATGCTTTGTAGCCTCCTGTCAGAGAAGCTGAAGCTTTGAAATGAACAAAGGAAGCATACTTCTCCACGGAGTTCATAAACCTGTGGAACTCATCGCCATGAGATGCTGTGGATGTCAAAAGTATAAATGCTTACAAAGACAGCTACACAAATCATGGATGAAAAGTGTGCTGAGGACTGTTATACAAGAGATGCAGCAACAGCTTTCACCTCAGGAAATACCTGCATACAGCTTCTCCGAAGTGACGGCATTTATCAAGGGAAGTACCACTCTATGTGAAGCCTTTCCTTATCATCTTTTTCTAGAGATGGCTCCTGTCAAAGACAAGATTCTGGGCTGAAGGGTCATTTAGTCTGTCCCAGACATAGCAATTTTTCTTGCTGTTCCTAAACTGCCTGTGTGATCTAGGATTAGAGCCCCATTGGAATGACAGCAGCCCAAAGGTAATCGCTTTTCCGGAGCTACTCAAGTAGCTACTGTATGCAAGAAACCCTCCTCAGCAATCAACAAAACGAGGCATCTGTCCAAGATACCCTATGCTTGTCTTTGCTTATGCTTTATACCTCCTATTAAATAAGCATCATGTATGACAGAAATGTAAAGCAGAAAATCAAGATATTTTCTGATACACAGACAATAAAACTGTGATTGTGCTCTCTCCTAGTTCATTGCAAAGCTGCAATGCTAAGATATGCTACAGAGTTGTGTAAGTTGTGCTCTTCATATAAAACATGGGTTTGGAAACTCTTTAAGCAGAAACAGATTTAGACTTGTAGAAAGCTCCTGTGATTTCAGTGAGTCTCTGCATGAATGCAAGCGCCCTCCCAGAGGATGCCTAGGAGAGGTACTGAAAATCTCTTGAGTGACAGTCACTCATCTGAAACTCAGCAACGGTATCTGTCCCTGCATGCCAGCACAAAAATGCACTCCCCTTTGGACAAAGGAGGAGGAAGGAGTTGCAGTTGCTGACTGGTTGGCCTTTCCCAGAAAAATCAGCAACAAAATTTAACCACACTTCTCAGTGGCAAAACAGTCTTCCAGTCCAGAATTACCATAGTTTTCAACACGTGGTAACATAACAGATGAATACATCTCTGCAGTTCCAAGTTTCAGTAACCTTTTTTTTCTAATTCTACCTGATACGATTATTAGAAATTAGAAATATCGGGCATTGAACCCCGTTCAAAACACTCAAATTACTTCATATTGCACAGGTTTTGTATTATTCATTTTTCATGCTAATTCTATGACATGTCAGTTCCCTTATACTTAATTAGTATTTTCCACCTCCACGCTTTATTTGGTAATTTTAACATATTCCTCTCACACCCTGTCTTCTCTCAGAGCAATTTAGATTACAGGGACTTGACAGAAAAGAAGGAAAAAAAGAAGAATCTATTAATAAATCCAGCAAGACTTGTAAGAAGGAAGATACATTTTGTATCAAGATAAAAGGGTCAATCACTGTCAATTAAATATGAAAACTGCTATTTCTCACAGGTCTGACAGAAACCTGGGTATAAATGTTTTAATACCTAAATGCTTCATATGAAATCAAAGCTATGCAGCAACCCTCCTTTTAATAACCTTATACATTTTATTACAATCTCATGCCCCTGATATTCAGTGAGAAACAAGATATTTACTTGGTCAGAATACTTACTTAAATATTAAATAAAAAATCTACCTAAAGCAGTACTAATAAAAGACATTTAAAGCTATTAACATTATAAGCAGTTGCAATGCTCAGCCTACCCAGAACACAGTTAATTATCTTTGCATCATTAAAACGCTATTTGTGGAAAAGCTCACCTAATTTAAAACAATGCTGCTTCAGATATGGAACTGCTACATTTCTTTGCTGCATCCTCAGCTGGACATTGGATTTTAATATAATGTTTCTTATCAGCCTCCGAAAGTGACAACATTATCTACATACTATTTACATTTCTAAACGATCCTCAAAAATAGGTAATTATTTAGCAGGGAACAAAATTGGTTGATTTCTTTAGTTCTGGCTGAGTGATTCTGTGCCAGTTCATTTAAGAATAAAATACATCTAGTGAGGTACTGGCCTTTACCAGTGGCTATGTATCTTTAAAGCTATCTCTAAAACACAATCCTCCCGGTATCCAAAGGAACAGGAACATAATTTAATTTTCTCTGTTCTAATCTTGAGGCTCTTTCTCATACTGCAGAATGGTAAATAAATGTCAACTCAAGAAGCAGCAGCAATTTATATTCTTGTACAATAGAAAGTCAGTTCCAAGCTCTTGGATTTATTTTGCTTTTACAACTCTTAGATCATACGGCCCTTTCAATATTTTTATGGTTGAAAAATAATTCCCAAGGGTCTAAGTTTCTTTGTATCATATTAGCACATGTGCACCAGTCTTCACATTTGTTCTTTTTTTCTTTTTAAAGATTCCATATTTATTCTGAGCATTAAATATAGAAGTACATTTCAGTTATGAATCATAAATTATTGACAGTAAAGCAGTATTCAGACCTTGTTCAAAGTCTTTTTTTTCCATGCAACACTAAAATCACTGCCATTAAAGTCAACTTAACTTTGAAAGTTTAAAATAAATCAATATTTCCCTTTTAAAAGAGAGGGACAACTTTAAATGAGTTTCCATAACTCCTACTTGTACAAGAATACAGTACGTATTTGTTTCCACAGAGATAACAGCTGTTCTGCATCCAATATGTAAAAGCATGCCTCTGGTGTAGTTCCATTGTGAAGAGTATCTTGCCAGCCTCCCTAGTCTTACTCTGCATGAAGCCCATTACCGTTGCTGTAAATAAGTAAAGAACGCTTCACTTTCACTGAACATGAGTTTGTATATAGTTATCATCAATTGAAATTAGAAACCAGTTTAGGCTGGTTTCTTGGAAATCTGACTTTATTTTCATAAGACATTAATAGATCATATGAAATGCTCCTGGACATAGTCTTTTATGTTTAAATCAAACTATTCGAAAGAAACCCAAATAAAAACCCAGTTCTGTATGTTTTCATTGGCATACATGTGTGGTACATGGAGGTTTTTGACCAACTTTGGACTTTGCTCAGTTTGTGTATCTCTGTTTAGGACATCTAGAAGGTACTAATGAATGCCTTCTTTACATTGTTACTGATATTTGTCAAAGTCATTTACACAGGTCAGTTTTCAAGGAAAATAAAAAGGTTTTCAACTGCCTGAAAGCTTCAGTTTCTTTTCTAATAGTCAGCTGACAAAGATGGGATTCCATCTTTGCAATTAGGAAGACAGATATCTGCAGTAACAGAAGATCACAGTACTGCACTGTTAGGGTCCTGAGGCCACCACCAACAGCCCTGACCATCCAGGCCCAGGTCTGCCTGTGGCTCCTGCCACCCTGCCCATGGCCCAAGACCCCATTGCAGCCCCCAGAGCCATCAAGCCCTGCCCCAGAGATGCTGCAGCAGAGCCACCCTCTAGCTCCACACTGCCCTGTTCTACCCAGCCCATGGGCCCTGCTAAGCTGGGCTGACCTGTGGGCCCACGTCCCAGCCCAACTTCAGCCCATCCCTGATGCCTGGGGCTGGGAATGCCCCAGTGCCCCTCATCTTTCTTGCTTCTGACTGGGGCTGGGACAAGTCCTGGCTGGTGAAGCCCCTTACTAACTGGCCCCTATGAGCCACCCCTGTGGTTCCTGGTCCCCAGACTGCAACAACCTGTAACTGTTTGGCAGCCCTGACCATCAAAAGTGCATCACTTCCACCTCCGCTTTCAGTGCTGGCTCCCAGCTGAATATGATTTGAAGCTCAGTGTTCTGGTCCTGATCTTGAAAGGCCAGCATGTGACTGGCCTTGGCAACCTAAGGGACGGTCTCAGTCTCCTGGATCACCACCTCCCCTGACACCTGCATTCCTCTGGGGAAATGGAAATGTCAGACATCAAAGTAAGACCCATGAGCGTGGCAGACAGTTTTCTCAGCAGCTGGCTTGTGACTAGGAAATTCACTGTGACAGAGATCAGAGTGACCACAAACAAAACGTAAAGCTCATATGTTTGACCTAGCTTTCCCAACATCATGATAAAACGAAAAACATCCACTGACAAGAGAATGAAGAAGAACATTAGGACACAACCTCAGCTGCTGTGAAGGTGCTTGGATAAAGCCAAAGGAGATGAGGATCCTTAACCTGTGGGTCCTCACATGTACATTACTGTTGCTAGAGAAAGTTTTGCTGAAAGATGTCTGGGAGAAAATGATGATTTGATGAAATGGAAGATTTTTACCAGAGTACATAATTAAAATGTTTAAAGATACGAGAAATAACAGAAGTAGCATGCTCTGCTAGTGTTATTATATTTTATTTTAACCTTATCAAACATTTTTGGTTCAATGAAGTCAAAACATGTCAACTTTTATGTTAATTTGATGTACTATGTTAAACCATGTCAACTAGTGCATTATGTCAAGTCAAAGTAATATAATAAAATAGAATATGACACTTTCTGTCATAACATAATATTTCCTGGCATGTTTTGACATATTTTATTATTGACATCACATTCCTAAAATAAAATAAATTTGAAAAAATATTTTAATTGTTCTATCACAACAATTGTGATTGTTCCGATCCAATTACCAATATAATTATTTCATCAACTGCTTGTAGTTACAATAAAAATTTTGGCATTTCCAGTAGAATGGATTTTTCAAATTTCAAACTTTTCTCACACTTAAGTTTTATAATGCTTAGACAACCAAATACTTCAATGGTAAGTATAACACAATATGATAGAAAAACCAAATGGCATTCACTGTATGCTTGTTTGTGTCATAAATAGGCTTAGGTATTTAGAATGACTGTCAATGTCCAACCCTTCAAAGATGTAAAGGTGTTAAAAAATATTTATAAAAGTAAACAAGCCATGGATACATTCTGCTTACAGAGGAATTTAACAGTTTTCCTTCTGCAGTTTAAAGGCATATGTTTCCCAATCTTCTCCCTGTACAACAGACAGAAGATGAAAAATAGCCTTATCACCCTAAGTGATTTTAGATATTTATCATTAAATCTGTATTTATTATGCACAAAATTCATTGAGGATTTGTCTCTTTGGTCAAGGCCTGGGTTTTGTAGGGGTTGCGGTAACATCTGTGCAGTCATCCTGATGTTCCCTTTTACAGCATGACACAGGCCCACGTGGCAGACTTTTTTTAAGCACTAGGCATTTCAAACAAAAGCCTTCAATAGTAGGTAAGTGATGTACATCATAAAAGTTTTGTCTGATCCACTGTCATTTACAGCAGTGACATTATTCTTAATGTTTACCATGAATTAGGAACACCAGAGAGGGACATTCTTAGATTCTGGTTAAGGAAAAGTTTCTGTTGAAACGAATAGCTCAAAGCACATGGTAAACTAGATTTGCAATTGAAAATGTAAGTTCAGACAAGACATCAAAGGAAGGAGCTTATGTAGCATGGAGGAAGCAATTTACCTCGTCTCTGAGGCTCTTTATCACCAGTTTCACTCACAGGGAAAACTCATACAGTTATGCTCTGCATAATGTAATACTCCAAAGGTGTTATATATAAACCTGTGTTTTATAAGCCCTAGTATCCTTAGAGAAAGAAGAGAACATTGACAGCTTTAGTGCTATACGGCTTTATAGAAACAGACCTTCTCGCAGACCCTGGTTGAGGAACAGATTCCAGACCTCTATTCAGAGAGAGAAATGTCTTGTTGGACCACAGTACTAGAATCAGAGAAATACAGAACAGGAAGAAACCTCCTGGCTCAGTGAATAGCAACCTGCTTTCATATTGTCCTGGTTTGAGATAGAACAAAACCAATTTTCTTTTCCATAACTTTACTTTTCAGTTAAGTCTTTTCTAACTGACTGTACTTTCTGAAATTAATGGTATGTTTTTCAGACAGTGTCTGCTACCAGAGTGATAAGGTCTGATGTTGTTAGTTAATACCAAGGAATGGTATGCAGAGAGGGTTATACTTATTGCTATAACAACCAAGGTCAGCTAGCTTGGTTATATGCCCCATTGGAGGGTTGGAAGTGGAAAAGCATAGAGAGGTCCCACCTGTGGGGAGAAGTGGACAGGACAGGTGACCCAAAACTGACCAAAAGGGGTTCCATCCCCTCTTCCCCATGCTCAGTATAAAAGCTGAGGGATCAATGGAGTCAGCCTCTTTCTTCAGCGGCCAGCATCCAAGGAGGACTCTGCTTGTCTGCCTTTGACTCTGATCCATGCATTCCTGAATCCAATTTCCATCTGCCACTGAGTCCAGTCTGGGATTTTCCCAGTGCTGCCAGTGACATGTTCATGATCCTGGGAGCTTAGTTTTCTATATATCTGTACATATTTCATTATTTTCTTGTTAATATTATCATGTTTTCTTTTTATTGTTAATATTTCATTAAATCTGTTTAAGGGTTTTTTTCAACTCATAAGTCTCTCTCCCTTATTCTCTCTCTCCCATCTGCTTCCGGGAAGGACACTCTGTCATTCATTTAGTGACCAGCACAGCCTAAACTGTGATACATATCATCCAATTCTTTTCCAAATTATAATAATAATAAAAATAATCCTTAATAGTAAAGATACAATAATGACCTGAAGCAGTTGCACAATAGGAAAAGAATGAGAATGTTAAGTGCATAATTTGAAAATTTAATAAAGTCCTGTAATCTGCTTTACTATTAGTATCTTGACATTGGTAAAAAAAATAAGGTCTTGTTAAGATCTTTTTAAGAAACAATAAAAAGTCTTAAGGATAACATCTTTAATGTCTTCCAGGATCAACCATTATCCGGTAATTGGAAGAAAACTTTCTATTTGGTGTTACTTGAAGCTGCTAAAAATGACAAACAAGCATTTTCTTTACATGTTTTAGTGATGATAAGAAACAGTCAAAAATTTAGTAACACATGAAAATATTTTTTCTTGTACAAATTGCTTCCACGGGAAGAGCAGACAGGGCATAAGCTAATCATGTGAAAACCGTGTTCACCTACCTGTTCACATCTTGAAACCCCATGAGAGTATTCAAAGAAATACTCTCCCCATAGATAGAGGGAAACTTTCTCATTGACTTTACTGGAAGCATGTCAAAAACACAAATGATATCTCCAAGAGCTCTTTAGTGATAAAGTCTGTTCCTTTCCTATGGCTGCAACACACATGATAAGAATAATCTCTACCTTAAGCTATACACTTTAGGTTTTGGGCTGTTTGAGGCTTTTGGGTAAGGATTGAGAGGGTAAGAAAGAGACAAGAAGCAGCTGTTCTGTAACCTAAAAGCATACTTTCCCTTTTCCCTGTGCCCTGAAGATCAGAGAGCAACATTTGTTGCTTCAGGCTACATGGGACTTGATCAGGCTTCACAGCTTCTTCTCTTTCCTAACAGCTATTTTTTGAAATACCTGGAAAAGATTCATTGTAACTTGTTTATTACAGAACTATAACTTCCTATGAAATCAATATTTATAAAATCTGAAAATAAAGATAAGAAAGAAGTGTTATGTTCTTATGTGGACAGGAGACTGGCTCCAACAACCAGAACTTTTCTAGAGGGCTGCAAGGACTAGTGTTAAGATATAAATTTCCTGCTATTCCACTTCTCATTGTGGAGTGCACAGCTTTGCTTTTTTTTTTCCTGCAGTTTTGTTTAGCTAACAAAGTTGAAAAAATTGGGAAGACAATGTGGATTTAAATATAAGGAGGGACCAGACATCTCGCAGTTTCACTCATCACTTATTGCTAACTGCCTTGCACATCTGTAAGTTTAACTACTTAACTGATAAAACAACTTTGCAGATTTTCTGAGCCAGGATGCAGTTCTTTGATCTGAGGGTTTATTCCTCATTTAGTCTGTTCAATGGGTTTCCTACTGACATTAAGTTCTTGTCTAGCAACAAGCAATATTCATGAATGCGCTTCTCAAGAGAGACCATGACTAGGATCACTCAGCATGTTTTTTATCAGTACAATGTGTCTTCTAGTTATCAAAACTACAGCAAAAGCATATCTCTTACCACTCTATTCACTGGTTTCTCATGGAAAACATCAGGTTTACACAGTGCCCATTGGCCTGGACTCAGTAGTCTAAAAGATCACTGATGTTCTGGCATGAAATTTGTGATCAGCAATCTTTCTAATGAGGAACAAAGGACAAAAATTGAAGTCCATTGCTACAGAAGACAATTCTCTCAGGGTCTCTCAAGCGGAGCTAAGAGTAGGCTCAAGGGCCCATGAAAGCTTCTGACACAAGTATCAGGTGAACTTCTGTGCTTTTGCTTCTTTTAATTAAAAACACTCAATGTTGCATCCATAACAAATTCTCCGTGAATATATAAGTCAAAACAAATACCAAAATATTGTCCCATAGTCAAAATTCTTTTTTATGGAGAAATAAAGAGGAAAAGACTAAATCTTACATGATGGGAACCAGTGATATATTTAATTTATTAAAGTACTCACAGATATTACCAAGACATCAGCAACACAAGAACCAAGATATACCAGGAAAGCCCTTTCCACTTGATTAACTTTGACAGCTATTTCCTTTTAGCATACAAGAGGTGTTTCTGCCAGACTTCTGTGCTTGCTAAGGCATAAAGACTCTTGACTTGAAAAGTTTACAGTATAATTAGAAATAACAAAGAAAAAATACATAATCACAGAATTGTTATTAATTCATTATATTTGAGGAGGGGAAGAGATCCACCAGCGGAAACAAAGACACTTAAAAGTCTGTGAGATACAGTTTTTAGATATTTTATTATTTATTTAAGTGCACTAAATATACAGAAGTACTTGGCAGCTCTGCAGCAACTTAGCTCCTATTTCACCCCCTAACTGTGCTAGAGTTTTTAAGGTTTGCTTTCTCACTATGTACTCTGAAACAACCAATCCAGCAGATATGCTTTAAAGATGGTTCTTCCCCACAAGACAAAATTCTTTTTAAAAACCCACAACTGCAATTTTTGTTCAAACATCTGTGTTGGTGTCATCAACCCATGAAGGTAAAACCATTTGGTTTTGTTGTTCTCTGTTTGTCCTTTCAAGATCAGGGTCAAAAAGATCCCTTTGGGGAAAGAGATTCTTTGCTCCCAAGCAAACACAAGGTTCCACGAGGCATAGCAGGCAGGCAGGTAAAGCAGTAGAAGTCACAGCAAGTAGAAACCTGAAATGTAAGAAAATCTGAAAATTATTAACTGAAATAAAAGTAAAAAAATAAATAAAAAAACCAAACCACAACCCCCCCACACACACATTGTTACTACTGTTCTAAAGAAAAATACAGAAGAATCTTCAGGAAAAAAATAATCCAAGGGACCCTCTTACAATAAAATCTTCAGCTTGATTCTGATAGAAGTCTAATCTTCATATTCAGCATCCAGATCTACATCGGCACCATTAGCTGTTTGAATACTCTCAGGTATAAACCATGACTGTTCCACAGCTAGGATACTCAAACAGGCTGCCCAGAGAGTTTGTGGCATCTCCATCCTTGTAAGTATGGAAAATCCACACGGAGCCTGGGGCAACCTGCTTTAGGCTGTCCTGCTTGAGCAGGAACGGTTGGACATGATGACCTCCAGAGGTCCCTTGCCAACATCAGCCACTCTGTGATCCATGATAATGTCACAGTGGGGGGCAGACCAGGGAGCTGGGAGTGGTGGGGCTCCTGGGTGCAGCAGGGATGAGGCAAGAATCTCAGCTGAAAGTGACTTCAGCTGGGCTGGGGGTCAGCCCTGGACATGGTCACCTCATGACATCTAGAGGTCTCTCCAAGGGTCACAGTGTGGAAGGGGCTGCCCTCAGCAGCACCAGCTCTGAGCTAGCCCTGAGTCACGGCAGCCAAACCCCCTCCATCCGTGAGGTGAGGAAGGTCTCCTGCTGCACCCTGGGTTGGTATTACAACAAATAATAAAGCTATATGTTCATTTTCCCGGTAGCTAAGTACCACTTACTCTGGTATTACGCTCCTGAATGTCGTCTCTGCAGTGTCTGAGAAACTGCAGATCTCAGCCAAGAACAGTAATGGGAATTCACAAGCAATACAACCGTGCTGCGGAAATGAGAAAAAGAGATGCGCTGAAAGAGGGTGAGAGACAGTTCAAGGGTATTATTATACTCGACTAGGCAGGTCAGGCTGAGACAAAGGAGTCCCTTAAGTAAAGAAACAAAACCTAAAGCGTTTCCTTTCAGTCATAAAGGGCATTTGAATGAATTGCTTGGGGACACTGAGTGGGCCTGCCTATATACACTTTGGGAAAGGGTAACTGCGGTGAAATGATTTCAAATCACTATGCTTTACGCGCAAAGGTCATATAAGTCAATGCCACAACTTGGAACAGGACTGCAGTTTCTGACCAGAGAAATAATTTCAACATGGAGTTTACTAAGCTTCAAAGAGGGCCTACATAACACAAAATGTCAAATTGATATGTATAATGTCAAATGGTAGCAACATGCTAGACTTACCCATTCCAGGCCTACATTTTTTACTTTTTCTTTTGGAGAAAGCTGGCTTTGAAAATAAACAAACTATCAGCTTTATATACATTTGGAAGAGGTTGCATAGCAACAGCTTCAGAGCTATCTTCCTTCTTCTTGGAAATTTATTTCTGTCAGGGTGACTGGTGGGATTAATTACCTGCTTTGCTACTTTTTGTCTTTCATATACTTTGAAATTCATATCTGGAAGAAATGGGATTTTCCAAAAAATATTTTCCATTGCTCTAAAAAAATAGATTCTTATCACACTAAATACAAAGTAAAATGCATATTAGATGCAGATGCTACAGCTATCACTCTCAATTGGTGATTATAACAATCAACTGGAACATACAAGGCTTAGCTCAAGTCCCTGCCATAAGCCTGAGTACGACTTTTCAAAATCATAGGTAATAAATTCAATGGACTATTGAAAAAGGAAAAGTAGGGATATAATTTCCCACAAATGATGTGTACGCTACTCATTAAACTATTATGCTATTGTACTTCTGAGTAATATGGAACAGATGTCTCTCACCGAGATCTTCAGCTGAGAAATCAACCTAGTAAAACTGGGAAACATTCTATGAATAACTTCAGTTCCAACAAGTTTACAGTTTTTGCAGAAAAATAACATAATAGTTCACTGAAAATTCTTGTCTACTTGTTGCTGCAGTTTCATTCCTGGACTATAACTGATATTAAACATGTAAACAGAGTTTATATGTGCCTAGCATGGAAAATAAAGATTTTGTTTCTCAATTTATAGACTGGAACACCAAACAAGTGAATTTACTTTTCTATTGCATTCCATTGATTCTATTGCAACCACCGTCACAAGATGATCAACACTGAAGTTTTGGGACTTTAGACCTCTGTTCACATGCTGTTGACATGCATGCATCAGTTAAAAATATCTTGTTTATTAGCTACATGAATAAATGAGAGAGATTGAGCCACCTAAAGCAAAGAGAATTCTTAGGTATCCTTAGCAAGACTCAAATTCATCATTTTGAAGCACTAACCTTTGGAAGGTTTTTGTTGTACAATGCAGAGATCCTGTGTTACGCTAGGACTAACATGGCAAGTTTCTCTATGAACTATTCTTCATGCCACAGAAAACCCTGTGCACTGTGGACAGCAATCAATGAACAGAGGATTTGGCCTTTGGTGCTACACTTAATTGGTTTATTCTTTTTATGTAATTTTTTAAAATACAACAGATACAACAATAAATCAGTATCTTTGTATTCAATGATTTTTTAAAAAGACTGGATAAAATAATCTACATAATATAACACATTCATTTTTAAAGACAGACTCAAATATGAAGAGAAGCAAAATAAAAAATGAAAGTTTAAATCATGTTTATTAAAACAGAGCATTTCAGCACTATCCAAGTAAATTTTTGTTAGAACAATAATTTATTGTTGTTGTTGTTTAAAAAAGGAGCTTTCTATGCAGAAGTTTGAGACTGTCCCATGAAAGTAAGATATTCCTGATGTGAAGAATCCAGAGATACTCTTTGTCTCCTGCTGCTGTATTTTATAAGCTTTCTGTTGTGGGTTGCTAAGGTATGAAAGATAAACCAGTCTCTGTGATTCACTTGGAATAATTCCTCCTGCTTTCATAAGATCAACAACATCATCTATCCATGTCCTGGCTGGTCAGCCACTTGATCCTTTGCCTAGTCAAAAGTATATCATTTGTCTGAATCTTCTTGCTTTCACCATTTTTCAAACCAAGCTCTAACACACAGGTTTGCCTTAAGCTTTTCAATGTCATTTCTTAGCCAACTGGTATTTTACTGCTGACTCCATTCAATACATCTTCTACGATATTATTCTCATCTTAAAAATTTCCTCCTGAAGTTGCTTCACACTTCCTTTTTAAATTATTTTCAACTAAATACAGCTGTGATCTAAATACAGTTTTATTGTATATCCCTAAGTGCATAGAAGATAGATCAAAACCACAAACTCAGTAGCTATTTTCTAAGATAATTTTCAAGAAGAGGAAAAGTTGAAGTATTTAAAAAATAACTACTACATATATCTGGAAAGAGCAGTCCATGAAAAGCAGGCAAAGATGTAATAAAGTTATATTCGGTCATAAAAGATAACACAACAAACTGCTTAACCCCAAATCTCTTTGAAATTGGCTTAAAAAAATGCTAAAAAAATTTAGATTTACCAATTCTAAATCAGTTTGCATACAACAGATTTTGTTACCCCTTAAAACTATGTGGCTATTTCTTCTATTCTTGCAGATCTGCAAGGTTTTTCAAGTTAAATAAATTGTATTTCCTCTCCACAATAGCACTGGAGAACTGAGATGGGCAATGTTAAATTTAAATGCAATGACGTACATTTATAAATTTCAGAATATGACAAATCTTTCTGATGCATGTGAATGCTCGGGGTTTGGTTTTTTTCCCTCAGACTAGACTTTCAGAATTAGGTTAGTCCTATCACCTGCACATTCTGATAAAAAGCCTTGCAACACTTCATACTGTTACAATGAACCAGAACACTGTCATTAAAAAAAAACAAACCAAACAAACAGTAAAAATGGTCTTGTACAGTAAAAGCAGTTAGTGGACAAACTGTAAAAGGGTTCATAAACTTTCAGTCTTTTAAATCTTAGAAGTTTAACTATGGGAGAAAAACCTCTTTGCAGGATGAGAGTCTAAAATAGTCTTCATACAAGAACTCTGAGCATTAACATTGCCTTGTTTTGTACTCAGAGTGACCTGTGAAATGCTGAGAATGCAGGAAGATACGTTAAATGTGGAGTGTGAATAATGGCAAATTACTTCATGCCTGGCATGTTGTTAAAAACAAGTGCATTGGTGCAATGAGGTATGAAATAATACTTCATAATTCACACACAGGAGTGTCTTATTGCAATTATGATTTTGTGTTGTAAAGTGTGATTTTTTTTTTTAAAAAAAGTGTCTGTCAGGAAATAGGGTTCATAAATTACAACTAGTTCTTTTTACGATTATTGGATCACTTAATTGATACCATCTATTTTTAATGACAATGCTTATAGTTTTAATTTTTGGAGATATTGAAAAGATGTGTAGATGTAGTGCTGAGGGACATGGTTTAGTGGTGACTTGGAAGTGATAGGTTAATGGTTGGACTTAATGATCTTAAAAGTCTCTTCCAACCAAAAGGATTCTATGACTCTATGATTCTATGACAATTAAGTATGTCTTTGATTAAAATAATACATAGACTTGTTCTGACTTTCAAATCTCTTTAATGAGCATTGCAAATTTTCTTTCCATTTCAATGGTCGCCTTTTTCCCTTTCTTAAAGTTGGGGGGGATTAAGATTTAAATAGATTTTTTTAAAAATAATTTATGGTTGGTTGGTTTGTAATCAGTTTAAGGCATTACTGTCGTTGTGAACTACCTTTGTCTAAGCAGTGGTACTGAGACAGTGTTTGCATCTTTCTATAACTACATGGACATAAACATATGACATTTAGGCTCGGTCTTGAGGTGGTCAACTAGCCTGAGCCACTGAAGCCAGCCTTCTTTATCATCCTTATCCACACCAAATTGACCCATATTGTTATTCTTATTTCTTGAGCCTGACTCTGAGTTCTGTTTCAAGTTTTCTTGCAGAGCTTTCCAGGAATTAATCTAGAAAATACTTGTCTGTATGTCCCTCCAGAGTTGTTTCTGCTCATAGGCAGTAGAAAGAAAAAATGAGGCACAAAGAGACGTAACTCAAAACTGACAAATCTGTGCTGACCAATTCCTTGTGCTTGAAGACTACCCTGTATCTAATCTCCAGCCACTTCAGAGTGGGAAGGTTAGGGAGTAAGCAGTGGGAAACCAGGTTTATATGCAGGAGTTCAGCAAAGCCTGCAGGCTCTGAGAAAACTGTCACTGGAGATTATGGTAGAAGATTTAAGTTTCACTTGAAGACAAGCCTTACAAAACATGGCCTGTATGACATCGTGTGGGGGTGCCTGCATGGCTCACCCTTGGCAGATGGCCTGCATAACATTTGTCAAGAATATGGGGACAGACACTATGGGTAAATAAACTACAGCAAACTACCTGGGAGGGCATCTGCCCCACACTGGTCATGTTGAAGTGGAAGATGACAATCAACTGGATTAGGGAATTACCAAGGGATTACCAAGGGACTCTGGGGGATGGGAGGAGGTGGGGAGAGAAAAAAATTTTAAAACATAATAATTTTTTTAAAAGGGTGAGTCAGCTTGAAATGCAGCATAAAACAAACACAAAAATCTATAATGGGTGAAAGACCCCAGGGAGGAAACGGTGGGTGCCGGTTGCTGGCAGCTGTGGGTGCTGCCCTGGAGCCGGAGTGACCACGTCTGCCCAGGGGGTGCAGGGAACACCCACATGGCCAGGAGGGGATGGGGGGAGCGGGGTGCCTGTGACAGTGTGTGTGTGAGCTGGGGCGGGGGGGGTTATAACTTTGGTGGATTAGCTACAGAAGGGTGTTCAGAAATTTGTGTGTGCCTAGTACTGCAGTTTATCTTGTTTTTTTTCAGTTGATCCTGAATGTATAGTTCTGAATCTCACATAATTATATCATTAATAAATCAAATGGCTTTGATCCTCATTTGATATGACTATGTGAACTGAGCAGTTTTTTTCCTGCAACGTGATAAATACTGTGCATCCATATATATAACCAAACTGAACACACATGACTTGTCAAACTAGCCTGGCAGCCGTGTGATCCACATCAGCTAACCAGAGGCTTTCCATGCAAACTTGACTAAGACTGCTAAGCACTGCATCTCAGCCTGTGAGGATTAAAGAAAAAGGAAATAACACATGCTGGAGGGATTGCTGGGAGAAAAGGGGCATTGGGAGTGAATGAGAGGATTGAAGAAAAGTAGCATATATGTGCATAGGAAGGATTACAGGGTGGAGGAAAAAGAAATGAGATGAATCAAAGGTTGTAACAGGAAGGGAAACCAAAGGTGCTATAATTAAAAAAGGTTTTTTTTTTTTAAGGGGGAAAAAAGGGAATGCTAACAAGCTGTCACTCTTAATGGCTCACCTGCTCCCTGAACTAGGCATTGTAGAATAGTTGTGGATCTGAGGAAACCAATATATTCGGTCTTTACTAAGACTATGCAGATTTGGCTCAAATGTCTTGTTTCTAGGGAGAGTTGCACATACGTTTCTTTTCTGCTCTCTGAAGAATTCTAGCGAAAAGGATCAGCCCTCATCTTCAGAGAAACCCCAAGCCTATTCATCTAGAGTATGATTGTGACATTTGGTGAAACAAATTAGTATCGGTTTCCTTGATCACTATTGTCAAAAGTGTGTGAAAATACATGGATGCCTGATGCTTTTCAATGCTGATGAAGCTCTGCTAACATGACCATAGTTTTCTTATTTGTGTCATCCCATTGACAAAACGCAGCAGGGTAATTATAAATAGTTAATTCTTGGGAGTTTCAACTGTGTAAAATTATACTAAGACAGAACTTGCATTCCAAA
The DNA here is from genome assembly GCF_964106895.1 of Numenius arquata. Taxonomy (NCBI): domain Eukaryota; kingdom Metazoa; phylum Chordata; class Aves; order Charadriiformes; family Scolopacidae; genus Numenius; species Numenius arquata. Next base: position 112,180,559 of record NC_133577.1, on the reverse strand, counting down.
TTTATGCTGGTTAAGATCTTGCTTGACTTCATAAGGATGTGTGTGTCTTGCTAGATTAAGCCCAGTTTTGTACATAAAAGGGGATTTCCTTGGGGATATTTAATTAGGTTGAATATGACTTGCATTACAATAAAAATTTCAAACAGAATTAATTCATTCAGTGTTTTCAGGATTCCATTCTGATCCATGAGGTCTACATTGAAATACTCTAGGGTCTGGAACTTGCGAGTACAGCTTCACTAAATTGCAGGTAAAATTATGTGTTTGAATTCATATATTACGCATCTTGCTAGAAAAAGTTAGTTCTGAAACTATGTCTCTATAAACCTTGGAAGGACTCACGAGGACTGTTCAGCTGCTTCATGACAATAGCTACTTAGAATATTTCTCTACAGCTGGAAATTTATGCACAAGCGTGAGTCAAAATGACAAGAGGGACCCCTGGGATATTCATTGGAATAGATTTTAATAGCACAGTTATATCAAGCTTTGCATTTAGAACAACATAATATCAGAATGATTACTAAACAAGGCATTTTTCATGCATGCAACATAGCAAATCTCTTTCAGATTGTATCATGAAAGCTAAATTTATTGATCTAAAAACTTTGGTAAATGTTACAGTCCTACATAAATTACATTTTCTGGTATTATTCTTATTACAGAGGGAAGATAAAGAAGAACTGCTTTGAATAAAAATGATAGAGTATAAATGAAGAAAAGTTACACTTAGGCTAAAGCTATTTTGATTACCCAGGAATAAGATGTGAAATATTTCACTTAATGCACAATAGATATGACAAGCCTGTGATGTTTCTCCCTCCTGAGCAGACAGGGTGAATTTGTATTAGTCAGGGGATTTTATCCATTCACCTTATTTTAAATGCATAGGTCTGGAAAAACTGAGTATCTACAAGTCTTCTGAGGAAAATTCCTGGAGCTTTCGTCTGCCTCCTCATTCTTTAATTCTCATGCAGCCTAAATGAGAGGAGAGATGGTCTTATGTAAATTTCATTTAATTATGTTGCAGTCTTTTGACTCTCTTGGGTCATATTCAATTTATCCAAGGAATTGATGGTCATTACCAAAAGGGTTAGGTACAATAATAGCTGTTATTTATTTGCATTGTGAAGCTGCAGTTAGCGCCTCATTTCTGCACTAGTGACCTTTTTTCTAAAGTGTACATGTACACACACACTTGCAACACTTGGGTTCTCACCAAACACTTAACTACAATTTTCAGTCATACAAATGTATATTTATTACCAAAGGAAAATAATTCTGTGTAATTAGAAGGTGTTTTAAGTAAAAATTGACTTATATATTTGACATGCTTTATAATACCTCATTTTGTGGAAATTACCATTTGCATAAGATCCTATAAATAAAACTGTTGCTGTCATCGTATTTTCTGTCGTATTATCTCAGGTGAATATGTACACTAAGAAAGTGGCCCTTGTTTTCTTTTCTAATCTTCAGTTTCTTCAGTGAGATATTATTTTCCAACCTGTTACAATCATTCAGGTGGTTTTCTTTGCAGTTCGATCCAATGTTTGAAGCAATTAAAAAAAAAGCATGAATTTTGCTAAGTACAGTGTGCAGTGTATACAGTTAGCTAACAAGTAAATGCTTTGCTGCACATCAAAACAGTATTCATTTTCAAACAAAAAGTATAGCCTTACAGATGAACAAGTATTTTAATTCCAGTTAATCAATTTGTCCACAGTCTTATTCACTGTTAACTCACCATATACAGTACAATATTTTTAACAGTTAGATTTTGAATCCTGGTAGTTGTCCAAGTAAATGAACTTCTCTGAAGGATGTGACTAGACTTTCCATAAACTTATCAAGGGTGTATTAAATATTGATCTCCTAGTGTGCTGGAGCAGATCATGTGCTCATTTAATCAATTAGCTCTATATTTTAGGATTAATTTTTCTGAGCACTTGAATACAAACTTCACTGTAACTAAGTCATTTGCAACTTTAGTTTTAAATGGAAGAGCAGGCAGCAATATTCTATTGTTAGAGTCCTAAACTACACAACTTCCGTAACATTTTCACATTTGTATATTTTGTATGCAAACTCAAAAGCATATAATATTATGAATCAAAAGTGCAAAAAAAATAATTTGGGACATGAGACATTAGTGACAGGACCTTGCTAAGCACATTGAACGTTTGACAAAGAAAAAAACAGAACTTTTTTTTCAGAAGTTTATTGACACAGCGATCATGAAATATGTATTAAAAGTTATCTTCAAATCAACTGCCACAGGACTGAGCCTGGGCCCATTCCATTGTATTCAACCAAGTTCTTTTCTACAAGTACACACCTCCCGGAGGCTGTTTCTCCCTCTCCCTAAAGCCAGGACATTTGTGGCAAAAATCATCCTAGTGGCAGAAGCCTCCATCCAAACCTGAATCTGGAAATCTGTCTCCCTATTCCTTTCCCTTCCCTTTCACTTCATTTTAGAGAGCACAAACTGCTGGTTTCCTGGCCTTGAGTGAACCACCACACTGCACAAATAAGCTGGGTGACACTGGAAGGACAGCACGCTCTTGACCTTAGAATAGAGTACCAAAAAAAGTATGAAGTGTTCCTGTAATAAATAGGTGGGTAGGTCTGAAATACTTTCTGAGAGCTTTGCAATGTTGTCTACTTTAGACTCGCTTTCCAAATTTTTTATGTGATCATACCATATGGTTGCATATTCATGTCCTGTGGCTATTACTTTCTTAATAACTTTCAAATTTATTGCTCAAATCTAACTGATGGGATAAAGATTTCAAGGATTATAACCTCTTACAAATGAATAAATGCAAAAGACATTTACCGCTGCCTCTAATGAAAAATGCTAATAATCTCACTCAGGCCTATAAGACTCCACAAAGAGAGGGTTTTCTGCGGCCCAGCTCTTCACAGTATGCCCAAACTTTTCTCAGTTCTTCTCACAGAGTTGTTTTTGTTTACCACTCAGGGAGGAAGAAATAAAAAAGCCAGCTCAAAGATTAACACCTTTCTTATATGGTTTTGTAGCTGTAGATTTAAAGCATCTAATTGGACATCTTCTACCATCTTTTATACCTTCCTGACAGTGGGCTTAACGAAAGAATGGGAATCAATGGACTCAAGGAACTAATGGACCTGCCAGTTCTCTGAACACCTCTAAGAACCATGATCTAGACAAGTGACCAAAGATAATGAAAGGAGTGAAAAACAAAGGCACCAGAGAGAGGAGACTGAAATCTCTTCTGAGATATTTCAGCGGGTTTTTTTTTCTTTTCTCTTTTTCTACTGTGTGGTTTATGCACTTTTGTCTCTTGAGTATTTGTTGTAATTTACCACTATAAACAGAAGCTGCTATAATTAAACTGTGAAAGGCTCACATATTTTTGTTCTTCAAGCTCTTGCACTCAATAAGGGAAGTGTGTTGTGATTAAAGTATTTGTGTTTTAACCTGGTGGGCAGCTGGGCCCCACACATCTGCTCACCCACATCCCCCCACAGTGGGATGAGGGAGAGAATCAGAAAGGTAAAATTAAGAAAACTTGTGGGCTCAGATTAAGACAATTTAATAGATAAAGCAATGCTTTTTTCCAATAGAGAACCTGTCGCTACAAATCTTTCTTTTTCTCTTTCATTCTGATCTCCACTGTAATTATCCGATCATTAGCAATGAAGTGCAGCTAAGACATATTCTTGACTGGATTTAGAATTTGGTCTACCAACATTAGATCTTCTGCTGTTTAACACTCCATTAAATACCAGGATACAAAGAGATCACTGTCATTTCCACTATCATGCTCTGTACATTTTAGAACTTCTGAAAAAAGAACAACTTATCATCTGTATCACAGACTGACCTAATCTGAACTAGATTCAAACAAAAACATTTCATTTAGAAAACCCAGAGTAAACCTTGACTGCACAAAATAAAGTTTCAGCGAAGGAAACATTGTCTTCAAAAAGGCAAACTTTGTACACCTCTTTGCTTTACTTCATTTTCCTTTTGCATTTTTCAGGCTTCTTTGTAAGGGTGCCAGGCTAATTGGATGAGTTTCTTCCTTGCATCATTCAAACTCTGTGCTGTAATTTCAGTATGCAGTCTGTACTGCTGCACAGAACAAAAGCACCGCATTCTGCTCATCTGTGAGTGTCTCAGCATTTCTACCTGACCTTTTTGACTTAAGTACACATATAAGAGAATCAAATCAGACAGAAGATGATAGCATCGGGATGTTATTCTTATTGACAGCTGATCTGTACTTTGGAATTTCACTGCTCACAGGGTAGAACAAAAACAGAGAGTAATAGTAAAGGAATAGTAAAATGGAAAATGAACAGATGTATTTGGAGCACAAGTTACTGAAAGCAGTAAACTGACATATTTTCCTCCCCTCTAGAAATCTGTGGCAAGACGGGACTAATAGAAATGGAGGCAGGATATGCAATAGACTTGGCACACCAAACAGAAATACCAAATAGAAATTTCTCACATAGGAGGATAGTTTAGAAATTACAAGGGAAAATATAATTAGAGTACTAGCAAAGGACGGAGGGGAGGTGGCGGGCAAGAAATGGATTGAGATAAAAACAGAAAACTGGAAACAAAGGACCAAATAAGAAGGAATGAATAGAGAAGATCAGACTGCAACATGCAAAGGCTAAGGACAAAAAGCTGACTGGGAGATAGAAGATAAACTACAAAGAAAATAATGGGCAAATAGGAACTAGTGAGAAGAATACTTTTTGTGGGACAGTTAGATAAAAACAATAAATCTTAAGAAAAAGACAGAGAAAGACAGGAAAGAAGAAAATACTTTTTATCAAAGTGAGGGGATGCTAAATATTCCATGTGCTGCCCAGCCATTCTCACTACCTAATGCAACAATATTCAGACAACAGTATTTTGCATCAAAATATGAGACAATTAGGGATAAACATCCAATAACCATTGAAACAAAAGGTGATGAGCCTGAACATCTATCTAAGGAATGTAGCTCTTGGCAATTTCCTCCTCTGTCAGGTGTTGATTCAACAGTAGTGAATAGAAGGAAAGGGGAAATAAGTTAGAGTAGCAGCTAGAAAGGTATTCTTATTTCTCTTCAGATATGCGATTCACAGTTCCTGCAACTCTAGGGGAATTGAAAATTTTCTTCTTCATACAGGTTTGGATTATAGCAATGCATTCCATGTATAGGGCATCTGTCAGCCAAAGTCCTTTCATCTTGAGGGAATCCGAGAATGTAGTAGTTACCCTACAGGCAGAGGGAAGAGACCAGACCAGTGCCATACCAATTATACCATTTCTCAGAGGGATCCATTACAAGCACTTAAACTCCCTCAATTCTGCTTCATAAAGGTAGTGTGTGTCAAAAGCTGAAAGTTACTGGTTGAATTCTGAGCTGCAGATCTTCACTCTCAAGGATTTGGATGAATAGAATACGACTGATGCCTCCCATAGTGATGAGGAATCTTCTTTGAAATGTTAACAATCATGTTGCATGTCCCATATTTCTCTATTTGTGAACAATTCATATGCAGCTAAAGATGGATAAAATATGCACAGACAAACAGCTATAGTAATGTTTTTCACAATTTTTTCCAAAGAAAAAAAAGAGAAAATAACAAAGTCAATGAAAATGTTTTTATACTTTACTTTGAATTTAAATTGCTTTCTTTTTTTCCCTCCCTGGGTTGTGCTCATTAATAATGATGACTATCTGTTGAAAATTGGGTCTTTATAACCTTTCACATATCTCTGTCATTCAACTTTTGGCAAAGTACCATTGGGAATTTTATATGGGATACTAATCAGTCCTTGGGGAGAGGAAGAATTTACTCTGAGGTAGGTAGCAAGGCCCCTATTTTGTCCTTACACAGCTAGGAAAGAGGTAGAGAGGTCACACCACAGCAGAATAATTTAGACTGGGGGGGACCTCTGAAGGTCATCTCATCCGAATCCCTGGGCAAAGCAGGGTCAACTTCAAAGTTCAATCAGGCTGCTAAGGGCTTTGTCAAGTTTTTCTCTGGATATATCTAAAGACGGAGATTCCACACCCTTGGGCAACCTTTTCCACAGCTTAACCATTCTCTTTTTGAATATTTTTGTCCTTCCTTGAGTTGGATTTTGTCTTGCTACAGCTTGTGTCCACTGCTCACTGCTTCTTGTCCTTTTACTGTACACCTCTGAGGCAAGGCTGCCTCCATCTTCTTTATAACTTCCCTTTCAAGAGTAAATGACAGCAGTCAGGTCTTAGCCTTGTCTTTTTCAGACTGAAAAGAATCAGTCCTCTCACAGTCTTTCTCTGTCACACTCACCTAAGCATCTTGGTAGCTCTCCATTGGAACTGCTTCAATTGTTGTGTGGGGCTCAACGGGGGCAGATGAACTGCTAGGAGATACACCTAAAGAAGGTATCTCAGACCACCTGTCAGTACTAAAGGTCCAGGAGAAGATTTTCAAACACATAATTTTCCTATAACAGATTATTAAAAATTGCTTCTAATTTTAGGAATCTTCCAAATTTGCGCAAAATATATTGCATTTCAAAACAAGTTTGATGACCTGAAAGGAGAGATGTCACTCTGCCTATTTGAGTGAGAGCAAGGAGAAAGGAGGAATTAAATTCAGCTGCATGAAGTGCAACTATAACATGGCAAGAGTGGGAAGCTACATTACTTATTCTTTTTATTCAGTGCTCATCTCAATGATATCACTATCTGTCCCTCAGAAGACACAAAGCACCATGCTCCAAAAGAATATAACTACTGAAGACACCATCTTATGCCAACTCAAGTTCTCCAAAGAGCCTTGCAAATATGTTCCCTTACAAAGTGCTACCACTGAACATTAAGTAGGTGCCCTTTTTTTTCATGTAGCAATATGAGTGTCGACAGAAATCAGAGACATTCCACTCTCTCCACCAAATTTACCTTGTGCTCACTGTGGCATCTACCCATCTATTGCCTCAGCAAGAGAGAAACGCCTTCATCAGTGTATTTCTTCAGTAATTAAAAGTCTAGATTAATGCCAAGTAATAAAATTATTTACCAGGAAAAGCTGCAGGGAACATTTCATTTTTTACGTTCTGTTTGTATTTAATGCCAGAAAGAAAGGGGCCTGGTAACAGAGAACAGAAATCAACAAACACCTGAGGCACCACTCTAAATTGGATGTGAATTGATAGAATAAGAAGAGGATGCAGTCATGCAAATATTTAAACAGAGCAACTTGCCTTAATCTATAAGGAACTCTATTCTCAGGTGTTGTAGTTCTTACCTCTAGGTATTAACTCTATGTACTTTGTTAACTCTGAGCAACAGGAAAAAAAATCTGTCCCTTTGTTACAGACAGAGGGTATTGACTAAAGCTGCCTGGAAGAAAAATAGTTTTATTACACCACACCCAGAGGAGGAGAGCCTATTTTCCATAACTTTTTTTAACCAACCACTGTTTAAAATTATTCTTGAGATGGTTTGTTTACTTCTCTTCTCCATCCAAAAAACCCATAGAGGTTTACTTATCAAAAAACAGTTTTCGCTAAACAATTGATACCAATCACAATTAAATTTAACCTGCAATTTGCAGTAGCTCAAGTTATGCCCCAAAGCTCTGTGGCATGTTCACTGCTGCTCCATCAAGTCTCATTCCTCATCAAACCTTGAAGTTTTGCATTCCCTTTGGACTGCATTTTCCTTTCTATCGTTTAATGCTGCAAACACTTCCAATCCTACAGAAGTAAATAATTTGTTCATTAATCAGTTTCCTCTGAATATCAACTTTGTTTATTTCTCTTGTAAATTGCCAAAGCAGGTTTTTTATTGTCTTTGTTAAAATGCATTTACCTTGCAAAAAATCAAAACCAGTTTTGTTATTCCATTTTCTGGTCTCATTCTTACATGGCGGTACTTCTTGTTGAATAATATGAATGTAATTTCCATAATGAAAATATAAAGACAAATTAAGTGTAATTTGTTAAACATATGCAATATGGCAGCATCCTGCTGAAACCACTGCACAGATGTGGAAGCAATTTAATTATCAAGATGTTATTCTCTCTGTAAAATAATGAGACTTGCTAAGAAGCAAGACATACACAACACTTGAGGTTAGTTCTTTCCTTCCTATTTCACCTTCATAAACATCATATCCATTAAGATAATGAACATGGGACAAAAACCAAACAAGCTTACTCAACCCTTTGCTACTATGACTCAGTTCAATCATGGTGTTAAATTTATGTAATTAAAGTTTTAATGGTCTTCAGATACATTAAAGAAAAAAAAATCCTCTATTTTTATTCACTAGTTATAGTCTCATCAGAAATTCATTTCCAAATCAAGTTATAATCTCAATTGAAACATTCCTTTTCATTAAAGAGCACATATGAAGTTCAGGAAGGATGCTCCTGTCAAAATGAAAACACATTTGTACATTGACGAAACCGGACTTTAAAGATGAGATTCTAAACCACACTACTTCTGGCTTGTGACTTACCTAAACATTCTGAAAAGCAGGAAGGAAGGGGTGCAAAGAGCATGCCTACAGATTATTTTTATTCAGAGATGCTTTTAATGTAACATTCATGAGTATAAAATATATAATGAAGATATACAAGAAAGTGATGTCTTCTTAAAGTACAGCAAGTACATTTTTCTGGAAAAAGATAACACTCCTATTTACATTATCAGATATAAGACCAGCTTCCTCCAGAAAGTTGACTCATATATGACTCCTTTTGAGTCCAGTTTAAAATGGGTTTTGTATTCTTGCTGTCTCCAAAGTCCTGGAGCCAGTGACGCAACCTCCAGCTCATGCAAAGGCAGCGGTACGGTACCAGTTACTGATTCACTGTAACCTCCTGCCCAGCTCCCATTGCTAAGATGATGAAACTTCACTGCAAGTTAAAGATGCCTTCTTACTGTTTGCTAAATGAGATTAATTGGAGCAATATGGATGCTGGATTAGGAATAGGAAAAATTCACTTTTTATGCATTGCAATTCAGGTTTGATTTGGTTGTGTGGTAGCTACAATTAGAGGAAAATGCAGCCCCCTTTCCTCAATTCTGATTAAGTATATCAAATGCAAATGCGAACAGAAGAGTGTCTGAGAAAGGCATTCCTGAGAAAGATACTTGTAATAGCTCAGCTCTACAGATTTGTGTACATTAGCTGAAGTGTTATAGGGGCAGACCTTCTGCTGGTATTTCAGCTCCATTAACTTTCAATAGCACTATAACAAATTACATGAGTTCACAATGTGCCCCATGATGTTTAATATCTGACAACTGGAGAAAAGTGGATTAAAGGAAGATCAAAGACATACAGGCTCCAAATTCTCTGTATAGATCAGTCTGAGTTTAAGCTTAAATTTTTTGTGGGTTTCATCCTTCACTTATTTTAAGCATCATATTCAAAGACAGTGAAACATTGCTTAGCTGAGATTGGGAGTCAGATGATCATCCAGTTATACTGTAACACAACGTATTAAATAGTTTTCTGCTTGTTTTTCAAAAAAGAATTATGTATTTGTTTAAAACTGAAAATATTTTGTGTGTGTTAATTTATCATACTATTGTCATGGTTTAACCCCTGCCAGCAGCTAAGACCACGCAGCTGTTTGCTCAATTCTTCCCATGCACAGCTTTTGTTTTACTTATTAAACTGTCTTTATCTCAACTCAACAGTTTTTCCTCACTTTTCTTATTCCCTTCCTCATCCCACCAAGGGGGAGCAGCTGCATGGTCCTAGTTGCCAGCTGGGGTTAAACCATGACACATGACCTTATACAAAATGTAGTAAAGTTGCAATAAAGTTGTCTCAGTCTCTTGAAACTCTTTTTGATGAATCCAAGTACACATTAGAAGCTGTATCCTTGCATGTTTCCTACACTTTAAATTGCATGTAAATAAAACAAAACTTTCCTAAAATGGTCTGAAACTTAGAGTAAGAGATTTGGGAACTGAACCAAGTTATCAAGCTAGATATTCAAGTGCACCTATCTCATATAGCTGTCATAGAAAAAGTCTGTTCATAAGAGCTCTGTTTTTCAGGAAACAGGTGTCTGAAAATTTTCATTTGCTTGAAAACAACTTGAGAGAGAATTGAGATGCTTCTCTGTATATCCTTTATTGACAGTAATTCAGTATGCTACACAGACTGTATAAGATTGTCATGCAACAGGTTTATCCTGGATTCTTCAAAGTATAGTAACTGATACTACCTTTTCCTAGCCCATTCACCTTCCCCTCTGCACCAGCAACTATTGCAGTCACTTTACTCCTGCTGCACTGAAGAACAGCCACCAACACAAAGGCTGGTTTGTGCCAAGATACACACCTCCTTACATTTAAGAACAAAGTCAGTGATATGAACAATGACAAAAATCTCTTCCTGCATTAGATGGGAAAGCTGCTGTGCAGTTGTCTCATTTCTACTGACAGCAAAATGAAGGCCAAGCAGTTTAGTGACCGACTTACATGAAAAAAGATCATGTAAATCTGTATTTCTTCAAGTACACATTACTTGCACATTACTTACTATATGTCCTAGTAATAAGAAAGCAGATTAGATAAAGTCTTCTAGTACTTTTGTCATTGTCATTATTTCTAATAATTTATGTGCTTAGATTTCAAAATCATCAATGTGTTTCCCATGCAAATTTTAGTAATAGACTTGTAATCCCTGTTCCAAGTTACACAAAGTCCGGTGGGAGAGTCCGAAGCCAAGGTCAAAGCATAAAGATCAGTGTACAGGGAAGTACTGGAATGAGAGCCATATTTGGAAAGAGTGAAGAAAATGGTGATGAGTAAAAAGAGTCAAAAATTGGTTCCAGTTTCTCCTTCTAGACTGTTTCCTCACTAAATTAGTAAATTAGTTATTAGATTATAATCATACAATTATAATACAGCTTGATCCCATAAAGGAAAAGAGGTAAACTGACTAAATATAAAATACAAGAAAATTTGACCCATTTCAACCATTGTTAAGTGTGACTCTAAATTTATGGGGCTGGAGAGAAGTAAAGGACTAAAAATCTAGAGCTGCAAAGAACACTGTTTTTCTAATTGCACCTGGAATAAATTTGATTTGAATAATCTGCCTATTACAAGATATGATCTTCAATTTTGACAAGATTCCTCACTATGTGATATTGCTGGATGCCATGCTAATACTTTAAGACACAAAAGCTTAAACTCAGCAGCTTTCTAGGAAGCATACAGTAGTCTTGACGAAAATCAGGATTAGATGATATCAGCAAGCAGAGGGATTAGCTACAATCCCACTATGAGAAAACATTCGTGGCTGCTTATATTTAAGAAAAGGGAGAGGGTCATTTGTCTGAATAATGCAACTGTGGTAAAAAAAAATAATTAGCAAGTCAGAACCAAGTATTAACCATTTTTTTGATTCCCCTATGAATTAAGTCACTGTGTTGATGAGACTAGAATAATAGTTTTCAAATATATCGGTATATATCAGCTGGACTCAGCTTTCATTTGAACTGGATGCAAATTGTCCCCCACTTGAATCCTCACTTTTAAAATAAACCTGCAGCAAAATTTCACATAAATCTGAACTGTTCAGAGATTCATATCTTCTATTATTAACACAAAGTGCTTTACAGTATAATTCATACGTTTATATTGGGGTCAGAAAAGTCCCTTATTAGGATATACTTTATATCAGAATGTGACAATTTAGTTGAAAACAATTAAGAAAAACTATGTTTTATTGCATAGTGTCAATAATGAAATGGAATATTTATCGTCCTTTTCCCTTTTCCAGTCTTATTTTGGCTCATCTGCTAGGAATCTCTGAAAATACGGTCTTTTTATTTAGATGACCTACATTTCCACAATTATGCTTAGTAAAACTGATGAAAATGTTCTTGGCCTGTTTTTTTCCAAAGGAAAAAGGAAGCCTGGTATTTCAATATATATCCAAAAAAGGTGTTTGGGAAACTGACAGCTCTGACATGTATCAAAAGAAGAATTCATATGCCTTTATGCTGGAAAGGCCATTAAATACAAATCTATAATTCAAAAAAGGACACCAGTTTGTTTTCAGGCCTCAGCACTGGCTTTCTCTAGGGCATACGCAGCATCATAAACTAAATCTCTTCTCAGCAAGACCACTTTTCACAAATGGAGACATTCAAAGCTAATTGCACTTCACAAATGCATTTTTAAATGCATTCCATGATTTGATAAAATGTGTCACCCTCCTCCTGAACTTCTACAAAGGTACAGCTTACGAAACGTTCTGCAACATTTTCTTGTGAAGAAATTACTGTGCTTACACAATTGTACAGTTGCCAGCTGGAATATCAAGAACCCAAGACAGCAAACTTTTCAGACTACACCTAGTAATTACTGATTAGAAAAGGAAGGGAAGATGTAAGATTTACATTTAGCTTTGGGAGAATTTGGACCTACACATAGTCCCAGTGCTTGTTTCTCACTGCTGAAACTTCCTTGCAGCCCTAGTGATGGGACTGAGGCAGGAAAACCCAGAGGGACCACCAGGGACTGTTGCACCTGTGTCACTTCCATCCAGCCTTGCTGGGTGACAAATGACTAGTGAAATTCTGTGTCTTATATGTACAGGCTATGAAAGTAAAAACAGTGCTACTATTTGTGCTATCTAGAGTGTGAAATCAGGTTCTTACTGAAGTTAATCAATGTGTGCAATCAGCCTCAATTGAGTTCGATGTCATCTTAGCAGACAGCGTGACCTCCAGGGAGATTAGAATGAAGTTCTGCAGGAGCGCCAGGAGGCCAATTTACTGGCCACCCAAAAAATATTTGCATGTTCATTTAATTTTTTGCACTTGAACTCCGCTAAAACTCCTCCACTAAACTGAGGGGGAGGGGGACTTATGTTTAAGAACTTAAGTACACATGTAAATATTTGCAGAATCTGGGCCTGTATGTTTCACCTATCTTGCCATTTCAAATGGCCACATCACTTAACACTTTCCTGTTATTCAGAATAGCCAACTATGCACAGCAATCATAATAAATTTATGATGTGAATAATTTTAGGAGGAGTGTTAAAAATCTTTTAGAGCATAAAATGCATCTTACAAAATGTCAAATGTTGGTGGCTCTCTCACCTTTCTGTAATTAAAATGTGCCTAATTCAAAATGTTGTCCAGAAACTGTCTTCTGGACTGAGAATATGAATGCCAGGTTTAAATCCAATGAGGATTAAATGAGATTTAATAATGGAAACACTGTCAGATCTTTAACGATAGCAGAGCTTCCAGGCACAGCAATAATACTGGCAACAGTTGTTTGCAGATGTTCTTGTCATTTTAATCATCCAGTTAACAGAATTAGCAATGATCCACAGTTGTCTTTAGTATTCTGTTCGCAAACTGTTACATTGTGAAAAGATGAGGGGAGTCATGACAGTTTAATAGAAAAAAAATTAGGTCTTTTTAAAATTTATCACTTATGGTATTTAAATGTGGAGTGCTGGTGAAACTATTAAAACTTTTATTTCAGGAACATTTCCCTTATACTTTTTTACTGCAATTTTTATCTAAAACTAAGACTACTTGCCTTCTGTAACTGTTCCTGCTAGGTACTCTTGCACAGTAATGCCCCATGTAGCATGTAACACCAGGTTATCCATTGCAGCCATTGCCTTTAGTGTTATCAATTATTTACCACGCATATCTTAAAGCTGTATCGAGATATAATTGAGGAATGAAAATAGCCTCCAAAGAGTTAAAGAACAGACAAAAAATATATTCTTGTAAACCCAGATTTTGTTTCTTCAGTAGTTCTGTCTATTCTGCAACTTTGTCTAGACATTTTCTAGCTAGTTTTGTTCTAGGTAGGATCAGGTACTAAAGGATTCAGCTGCAACAGCTATGAAAGGCACACATAAGGTGCCAGCTGAGCATAGAAAGCCCCAATTATTATGGCTAAATTGCTGTCTGTCCCCAGGCAAGCTAGTTTTAAAACAGTGTTGGCATGTTTACACGTGGTGCAGTCAAGCTGCTAGACTGAAACACAAACACATTAAAGTTGTGCTGCAAGTGAACAGAGAGATCATATAGCCTCAGAATTATGGCCATACTTTCATGCTTCAAGACATCTTAAATACTTATTACCATTAAAACAGTGCCTGCAGTCCAGCCAAGAATCAGACTCCCTCTTGTGTGAAGCACAGTGTAACCACAGAATAGGACTGGATGCTCCTTGAGGCAGGATTTAACAAAATCTCTGAATTTGCACATGATACTAAGCTCATTTTTGTCAGGTGGCAGTAACAAGGCACTCCAGAAGGAAATCACAAAAGCAAGTGGGCAAAAGGGAGCATCAGATGATCTTCACTGTAGATGAATATAAGGTAATAATACATCTAGGGTAAAATAGTAAAAACCATGTCTACACAAAGGTGACCTCAGAAGCAGCAGTTGCAATTCAGAAAAGAGACTTTGGGTTCATTAACAGTTCACTGAAATCATCAGTTCTGTATGCAATGGCAGCCAAAAAAGCCAACAAGGTATTGGGAAGAACATTGACAACAAGACAAATGTATCATTTTGGTGCCATAAATCTGAGAAGTGCCCATATCCTGAATAGTGTGTGTTGCTGCCTTACAAGGAGAGACTAAAAAGCCTGAGACTCTTCAACTCGGAGAGCAGAGGGATAAGAGGTACGATCAAAGTTTACAAAATTCAATGTAGCAGTGGCTAAGACAAATACCAATCCAAATTCACTAAATTCCCAAAATTCCCCTGTACAAGAATAGGGGGCGCTTGATAAAAACAGTAGGAGCTCAATTTCAAACAGATAAAAGAATATTTCTTTATTCAGAATGTAAGTTATATTTCTTTCCAGATGTAGTGAATTTCTGGAATGTGCTGCCACAGGAGGTTTTCAAAGCAGACAGCATCAGCAGGTTCAGGAAGGGATTAAAAAAAATCATGGGCAGTAAATCCATAAACAAATATGGGTAAGGAATAGTAAGGGATGTATCCTCTTCCATCTCTAACAAAACAGCTATGGATGTCAAATGTCTACACTGAGAACAGCCCACAGAAAGTGGTGAGACTGGTGCTCTTCCTAAATTGTTTGTCTTGTTGCTACTACTTTTTTCCCCCATTTCTAGAAGCACTGCAATCACTATAACACACAGCATATACAGAGCTAGCTTCTAGTCCCAGCCACAAAAATCTAATATATAGTTCCCAAACCCAGGACTACCAGATAAGAAACTGGTAATAGCAAATTGAAGAATAGATTGATTGGGTGGTTATTTTTAGTATTCTTAGACACGGTTGAAGCCATAACTTCTTGATACCTCTTAACTAAGCCATTTCCTGGGCTCCCAGTTTCAGTACCATATCCTGTTAGAGTACAGTTCTTCTGTTTTCCACAGTACCCTTCCATTTATATACTTAGGACATCAGTCCCCATGTCTTGAAGCAACAACCTTTACACTGAGACCTCAGTAGGTTGAACACACATCCTTTGTCTTTCATCCAATCCAAAGACCAATACTAATCACCTCTTTTTTTTCCAAAAGTTCCCAGTTTTTCCTTTAGAAAGAGTACAGCAACAAAAGTCAGACAAGAGCTCATTTTCCAGGTGAAACCATCCTGTTCCTAATAACTTCCCTGCTTGGCTAATTCAGGACCTCTATCCTGAATGACAATAATCCCTTCATTTATGGTTCTTTGGACTATACCCTTATACAGCAGCTATTTTGGGGGAAAGAAATTTAACAGCAGCTAGTGGAGAAGATTAAGCTCTTCATTTCCAAACTTGTCTCAATCAATTTAATGTTGGTGCTCCAAAGAGAATGCTTCAACAAACATCCATACCCCAAACACTACTGGGAACTCGGAGGAAGCTGCAGCTACACACAAATGCAAGACGATACAGGTATTCTGCTGTGTCTTGTGGAGCAGGCTAGCTTGGGATTCGTCTTGTACGGGAAGAAAACCCACATACGTCTCAACAGAAATTTCCAGCAGAAGTTGGAAATGGCTGATTAAGCAACATCTTGTTTATATGAGAACTAATACATCTTAATTCCTCCCGGTTGGAGACTTTGCAGTAACATTGTGCAGGGACATACTGTTCCTGTATAAAGCAGTGATTTGTGGCTTCTCACCCAACGGGGTAATAATACTTATCTCTGGCATTGCCTGTCATTGGGGTCTGCTAAAATTATCCTAGTGTACATTGTTAATTGTGAAAATTAGACTTTCATAGGTGCTTGGTTTCAAATTTGCAAGGCTGGTTAATTTAAATTCTGACTCTGCATCTTCAACTTACCACTGGATTGCAACTTAAGCCCTACATGGTTAAAATCTTTGACAAGGTTCAATTGCAGCTGCATGCATAAACTCTTTGATTTTGCTGGGATTTCTCTTGTGCTTAAATCCTTTTTTGAAGTGAAGCTTTAGCCTATTAGAAAAGTCAACTATCTGAAGCTTTGAACTTTTGAAAAGAAACTCTGTAATCTCTTTATGTTGTTATACATTTGATCTGATAGAGGGTTTACAAAGGAAAAGCGTGGATCCTACATTACACTGGAACAAAATCTCTGATTTTTGCTATCCCCTCCAAAAAGTAGAGCAAAAGAGGGATTCTTTACAACACTTTCATGCCCTACCAGGAGAGCTTTGGGCCAATGTGCTAAAATTAGCCTGGACACAGCAGAAGTTGAGTTATATGAACTCTACTGATATATACATACTTGGCCAACTATCAGATGTACATTATGTACTCACACAAAATATTTTTCTTTCTCTTTTTTTTTTTTCCTTTGATTTAGCAACTCAGGCAGCCTACCACTACTTCATTATTTTAAATCTATATTCTGAAGGCCACTGTGACCATTTGTTGCAACTACACAGAAGTATGTATTGTAAGTACTCATTAGCTTATTAATATGTTAGTTAGCTTATATATGCATTATGTTAGTAGTGTATTTCCTATGCATATATAAAGAGAGAAACCATGCTTTTGACAGTGCATCTGTAGCACAAAGATAACATGCTCTTCATCAGTCAGTGTTCTTGGTATCCAGGAAAGCAAAACATGCTGAAAGAATGACCTCTTCATTGTACTAGTTTTAGCTGGCATCTTGCACAGGCTAAAATACATACTGTTACCTCCTTCAAGGCAGCTAGTACTCTATATTCCTTTCCTTAAACTTCTGTGTTTTGGGCAAACAAGTAAAGAGTCCTTGAAGACTTTTTGTACCTCTAAGTAGTTCACATTCATGCTTCAAAGTGTGATTGCTGCTTTTATTTCTCTCTTCTGGGCAGTGTGCTTCATCCCTGAGTACAGGTGAGCACAGGTGAATGCTGCAGAATGCAGGGAAGCAAAACCTTCACTGCCACTGGATTTTTTTCATGACCTCTTCAACCATTCTTCAGTTGCCTTTAAAAAGGCAGAGGGAATCACTTTCTCTTATACAGAGGCTTTTTACTTTCTCTTAGCGTACCTATAAACAATTTCACACCAACTCCTTCTGATTTTCTTTTCAGTTTCACCAGTGCCAATATCCTTGCTATCACTGCTGTAGTCATGCCAACAACAGAGCATCCAAGAAATCAAATTTTTTTTATTATTTACTATATTTAAGGGAAATTTTTTTCTGTAAGTCTGTGTGTTTTATTATAGTTTCTGAGTCTTTAGAATATACTTGGATAACATATCCAAGCAGTTCTGTGTACACACTGGAGTGGGAATTCCCTGTGTGTTAGGAAGTTACAGAAACAATATAGAACGCCATGAACAATGAATCTTCTCAGCTTCTTTTCGCAGAAAAACACAAAAAGCCATGCTCCTTAAGGAGTAATAGAGGATCCTTTATAGTAAAGGTGTGCATAAACATATTTTGTTCAATTTTCTAGGATTCTTTGCTGTCCTAACTTCCTTCAGAGCTGAAGCAAGTAACACCCACCAGAGATGATATAGGTAGCTTATTTGAAGCCCAGTTTCCCTCTCACTGTCAATATTATTAAAATAGTTCCCTGAAGACCTCACTGTGCTTTGCTTTATATAAAAGTATGCCAATTCTTAAGCCAAAGCATTCATAAATTCAATAAACAAGAAACAGTTAAAAGATGGGAAAAGATATTATGTTGAAGATGAGAAGATGGGGCACAGGTTAATTACCAGCAAGCCAGACTCTCACCAAGACCGAAGGAGTTCATGAGAAATATCAGTCTCCTCCATTCCGTTGTAGCATGCGTGACCCAGAAAGCCAGCTTGAATCTTAGTTTACAGATGAAATGTAGAGATCCTACCTAATAGATTATTTCTGTGTACATCAGTTTCCCTTATAGTTGTTCTAATTTATAGAAAAGCATGGATTCCTGGCTAGTTCATAGAAAAATTTTCTAAAGAAATGAACTAATGAATAATGTTTTCATTATTATCAAAAGTCTGAACAGAATAAATCCAAAAATATTTTGAGCTGTGGTGAATGTGTCTCTTAGGAAAAAAGTGCAATTAGGCAAGGAATTGTTCAATAGTCGGTGACTGGAGCTGGAATTTCAAGTACATTGAAGATTACTGCCAATGGGATATTATATTTGATTTAGCTTTTCAAAGATGACACATTGAGTTACTACACAACAAAGACGTCACCTCCAACAAACCAGGCACCAGCCTAAGACCTGCAGTAGCTTAATTTTTAAAAGACTACATACGCAGTGATATTTTTTAAAAAAATAATCCAAAATAACTTTCAAAAGCTTTTCCATCACTAACCAAATGCAAAACAACCAAGACTATATTTTTTGTCACTGATAATTCACATTCTCCAAAATTAAATAATTACATTTCAAATGTAGGAATCCTTACATTTCAAATGTAAGGATGAACAGCTGTGACCATTGTATCCTTTTTTTTTTTTTAAATCAAACCAGTATTCGTGCATGAGAAGCTCAACATGAGCTGGCAGTGTGCTCTGGCAGCCCAGAAAGCCAACTGCATCCTGGGCTGCATCAAGAGAAACGTGGCCAGCAGGTCACGAGAGGTGATTCTACCCCTCTACTCTGCGCTCGTGAGACCCCACCTGGAATACTGTGTCCAGCTTTGGAGTCCTCAACACAGGAAGGACATGGACCTGTTGGAATGGGTCCAGCGGAGGGCCACAAAGATGATCAGAGGTCTGGAGCACTTCTCCTATGAAGACAGGCTGAGAGAGCTGGGGTTGTTCAGCCTGGAGAAGAGAAGGCTCTGGGGAGACCTTATAGCAGCCTTCCAATATCTGAAGGGAGCCTACAGGAGAGCCGGAGAGGGACTCTTTGTCAGGAAGTGTAGTGACAGGACAAGGGATAGTGGTTTTAAATTGGAAGAGGGGAGATTTAGATTAGATATTACAAAGAAATTCTTTACTGTGAGGGTGGTGAGGCACTGGAACAGGTTGCCCAGGGAAGTTGTGGCTGCCCCATCCCTGGAACTGTTTAAGGTCAGGCTGGATGGGGCTTCGAGCAACTTGCTGTAGCAGGAGGTGTCCCTGCTCGTGGCAGGGGGTTTGGAACTCGATGATCTTTAAGGTCCCTTCCAACTCCAACCATTCTATGATTCTATGATTCTATTTGGTATGTCACCCCACAATACAAGTACTATTTCTTCTTCAATGCCCTAAACACTAGGCTAGAGTAAATTTTTTGTTCATCTGTTCTTTTTCTCTCTGTAATTTACATTTAGAGCCTCACAGTGCCCCTTCTTCTTCACAGTGCTGGGATGGCCTAAGTTCTCCTTAACTTGCCTGGCAACAGAGCTTGTGCTAAAAGAGAAACACTCATGTCTCTGGAAGAGACACTCTGGAGCATTCACAAATGACTAATGTTTGATGAGTCTGATGCCTCCTGAGCTAGAGAAATAGACTGGAGAGCTGCCTAGACTTGAAAGAATTTTTAGTTGCCTACACTTAAATTTTGTCAGGATTAAATAGACTGGATCCCACTCATTGTGTGTTTGCAGTGAGAGTCAAAACGTGACTACTACAGCTTCAAAGGAAATCAAGATACACTGAAAACACAAAAAAAACGTGACATAAGTGTACTTCATGTACTTCATCAACTTAATCAGTTAACTGTAAACATTTGGTATCTGAAGAGCATTGCGGGAAGGAAGGCAGCTATTCTCTACAGATGTGGAGCTGATGCAGAGATAGATGCAGCTGTTTGGTCAAGTTCCAAAACCTTCAATTTAATAGATTAAGCAGCGCACTGATGTGCAGGTTTAATTTAAACATATGTATATTAACATTGAATACTACATATTTGATCAATTGAGAGCTAAGTAATCTGTCTTGGTGTCATTTATATGGATAATGAGATGTCATTTTTGGAAGAAAAAGAAGTCCAAAACAATCATGCCATTATGAAACAGGTATCGAAGCTTGGCTTTGTTAATCTTTAATAAAGATGTTAATATTATTTCATGTGACATTGCCTATCTCTTACAGTATTTTACCTAATTTGTTAAGGTGGTATTCAATTTGGATTTTCCTCCCAAAGACTATGTGGTTGTGTGTTGCCCTTTGCTGCCATAATTTTATGTTTTCCTAACTCCTAGTTTAATTTGGAGCCTCTGAATGAAAAGAATGCCAAACCTCAAACAGAAACTCAGTTAAAACATTGGACTTCACCTGCTTGAAAATGAAACCATGATAAATTATGAATTTCATCTGATGTAAGTAAAAAAACCCAACAAATTCGCCCAAGCAAAATAGAAATTTGGGATTCATGCTCCTTAAAACAAACATACCAGGAAACTCTCAAAAGTTTCAGGTAGGGTCAGTGAAGTTCTCTGCTGAGTTCTCCTTACAAGGCTCTTGCATACTGCATACCACATATTGCCTGAGTTAGTTCTTTATCTTCAGCATCCTACAACAATAGATCATATAAAGACAAAATAAAACCTTCCAAAGCGATCAAAAAGTATTTATGTTTATGCTCTAATGATAGTGAGCTGCTTAATTCCTTTTTACCTAAGTAAGTTGAAATTCCTCCATAAAAGATAAGCATTTTGTTGCTACCATAATATTATTCAACATGGATGGTTACCACTATTTCCTGAAAAATCCAACTATTTTCACTCATAGCCAAACCATTGGCATTTAATTATTAGGGAAACTTTTTGTTTCCCCAGACAGACTTTATGTAGAATGAGATCTCCCAGAGCTTTGGTTTATATCTCATGGAAGTGTAGAATGTGCTTTGCACTTTGATTCAAATATAATCCATGGCTTACAAAACATATCACTATTTAACAATGGGTAATGTGATGGAAATGATAAAATAATGTTCTCTAACCAATATCAGTGAATTAACAGATAAGGAAGCAGTGATATATGAATCCTCCTTAATCTTATAGAAGACTACAGCTTGATAGAAAAGGATTACATGACACAAACACGTTATCTGACATTTACTTCTGTTTTATCACAAAATATTTACCCCTCTTACAGTAAGAGTTGAACCAACTTGGAGCTAAACAAGAAAGGAGGGAATGAGAATAGTTCCTCTACTCTTATGTTCAACACAGACATCAAAGGCAGAACATCACCTAAATGGTTTAATTTAAACTTATTAGGGCATCGATACATGTCACTGTTTAAAGTATTGCATTGCCTATCAACAGGGGTATCAAATGCACACAAAATGGCACTTTAATGGCACTTACTAAGATTCATAAGTGTAAAAGAGTAAATCAATCAAATATATTAATAACAAACAATGAAACTACAGAACAAAAAATTAAAAAATAGAAAATAATAAAAACTATTAATATTTCAGATAGCTACTCCAGAAAAATCGTTTAAGTGGTGTATCCCCCCAATATTTCACATTTTCCATGCACTTGAACCATTTGTAGTTTAAAACTGTTCTCTGTCTTGATTAATTTAACAGCTAGCAGTTTTTACAACATCCACAGTAAAAGATTCTATTATTCTCATTATTCTGCTTGCTGGCATGAATAAGAAAATTAAGATAATGTTGCGTGTAAACTAACGCATTAGGGGTAACTCCTCAACTTGGAATCAATGACTCCCATTCTTAGATTTAACCATTACTTCCAATAACCTCATGGGGAAGGAGGGAGAAAGAAATACTTACCCATGAGCACAAGCGTAGTTTTCAATTGCCAAAAAAAGTTGAAACTGAGGCTCACTCTACATGCATTGTGGGAAATTACAGGAAATATAATTACTTGTGTGATTTATCAATACGCCCAAGAGAATACAGAACAAAAGCTTCTGATCTCATGCAGTCTCCATTAAATACTCATTTAAGTTGTGTAAAGTTGTGAATTATCTAAATTTATAGCTGAATTATTTTCTGCTTGTGCTGGTTTTGGCTGAGATGGACTTGTTTCTTCATAGCAGCTGGCGTGGGGCTATATTTTGGATTTGTGCTGGAAACAGTATTGATAACACAGGGATGTTTTATTATTGCTGAGCAGTGCTTACACAGCATCAAGATCTTTTCTGATTCTTACACTGCCCCACCAGCAAGTAAGCTGGGGGTGCACAAGAAGTTGGGAGGGGACAAAGCCAAGCCAACTGACCCCAGCTGACCATAAGGACATTCCATACCATACAACTTCATGCTTAGCAATAAAAGTTGGGGGAAGAAGGAGGAAGGAGGAGCATTCAGAGCTCCAGCTTTTGTTTTCCCAAGTAACTGTTACACATGATGGAGCCCTGCTTTCCTGGAGATGGCTGAACACCTGCCTGCCCATGGGAAGCAGTGAATGAATTCCTTATTTTACTTTACTTGCATGCACAGCTTTTGCTCTACTTCTTAAACTCTGATTCTCTCCCCTGTCCCACTGGGGGAGACTGAGCAAGTGGCTGTGTGGAGCTTAGCTCTTCACTAGGGTTAAACCACAATGGTTACAGAAACATTAGAAGACAGACTTGAAAACATTACTTCCTGCAGTGAGTTGACATTGACCAGCTGCCAGATGCCCACCCCGACCCTCTCTCTCTCTTCCTCATCAACAGAACAGGGGAAAAAAAAAAAAAAAAAAAAAAGAAAAAGTTAATGAGTCAAGATAAAGACTGGGGGAAAATTAATTTCTTGCCAGTTAAAATAGATTTGGGTAGCAAGAAACAAAAATAAAAATTAAGCCAATACTCTCCTCCCATCTCCCTTCTTCCCAGACTCAGCTTCAAGCCTCCATTTCTGACTCTTCAATCTCCTCTTCCCCTCCTGAGCAGAGCAGGGGGATGGGGAATGGGGGGTTGTGGTCAATACGTAACAGCTCTTCTTTGACTATTCTTCCCTCTCACACTTTTCACCTGCTTCAGCATGGGTCCTTCCATGAGCTGCAGTTCTTCAGGATAAACCTGCTCTACCGTGGTCTCTCCATGGGTTGCGTGAGAGTCTCTGCTGTAGAGCCAGGAACACCTCCTCCCCCTCCTTCTCTGACCTTGATATTCCCATGGCTGTTTCACATTTTCTCGCTCCTCCCTCAGATCTGCTGCACAGCTGCTTTTACCCTTTCTTAAACCTGTTATCACAGAGGTGCCACCAGCATTGCTGATGGGCTCAGCTTTGGATGGTGCCAGGTCTGTTTTGGAACTGTCTGGAACTGGCTATGTTCAGCATGGGACAGTCCCCTCCTCCCCTCACAGAGGCTGCCCTGCAGCCCCTGATGCCAGCATCTGGGCACCAACACCCAGTACACTTCCTTGTGCAAATTTACCAATTAGGGGTCCTTGGTTTCATCATATTAATCCCAGAGTAAAAGCTAAGAACGCTATTAAATACCACTGTGATTCATGATTGTTCATTAGTTAAGTGATAATTTTTCACCTTTCTTAAAATGAGTGTAATTTCCAATTTCATGGATACAAACTAAAATTGAACAGCACAGATAAAATTCAGTGCATATATGAATTCATATCTAAAACAATATTGTTTGAATAGTATTAATTGAAGAAGTTTTACCTTTTTGATGGAACACTTTGATAAACACAGTTTAAAAAGCGATTCTATAGAAAAAAAATTAATTCTTGAGGGAGCACTTAATCCAACCTCATACACTGTGATTCTCTTGAGCAGTATATGAGGTTCTATTTTGGATGTGGCAGCCAGCTCACAAACACTCACAATGGGTTTCAGAAGAGCCACAAATGATTGACACATGCTATCACAGATGCACATATTCACAAAATACCTGATTCCCCAAATAGAGCAGAATGAAGCCCTCCAGCTCTAAAACACCGAACCTTTATCTGGATGGCTTTCAGGAGGCTCAATTAGAATAGAAAGAGATATCAGAGACTGCCCAATTCACATGTGCTATCAATCAGGTTAAAGAAAAAGGAATAAGAAATCAGAATATAAAATCAGCCTCATGGGGTTGGGCTAGACAGGTTCCTAAAAATGACACAAAAAAATAGTAGTATTCAAGGTCAAAAAGCATTTGCAGTTTGTACTCATGCAAGCAAATTTATTTTTTTTTTACTACATCTTTCTGCTTTGAGCATATAAAATTAAAGTATTTTCACACTTGTTGAACACAGACCAGATGCTGATATCCTTATTCACCCATGAGTTACAGACCTATGTTCTAAAAGAGTTCCCAGCAGCACTAGGATTCATGGACAAAAGCGTGACTTGAGATAAGCGTGGGTATCAAAATACAGCCTGCAAATGTCTTTAACCTCTTTTTTGTTCTCATCAAATTTTGTCATTTAAAAAAAAAATTCATAAGCACACCCTTCATTCAAGTTATGCAAAAAGTATCATGTTGCCTTGAAAAGGGGGAGAGGGGAAAGTTAAAATGGTTCCATATAGAAGAGTTTATTTAAAACAGAATTTTAAAAGCCTCCTTTTCTCAGAATCGTAAATTTAAGTAATCTTTATTTGTATCACTCTCTATGCAAAAAGGTATATATCAAATTGCCTCATGGTATGAGCTTCTTACATGAAAGTGATAAGGATGTGCATCATAAAATAAAAGAAATACAAGCAGATGAGGAAAGTGTTTTTACTATTTTTTTCTGTAATACTTGGACTTTAGCAAGCAGCAGGTGTTTTCTTATCTTTCCAGGATAATCAGTAAATTGGTTGCATTGTGTACCTGTAAGCTTCGCCATGACTCTTTCAGTGCCTGTTACTATTTCGTACACTCTGGGGGTCTTTAGTGTAGTTCAGTCTCTTGACAGCTGTTACAACCTCATCACCTCTACTTTAGCAGTTTTCAAAAACCTGGAAGTCAGACCCTTTCTTTAAACACAAACAACTTCAGGAGATTTAATATTTTTTTTTCTTAGGAAGACTAGAAAATTTTCCAGCAAAGTCTAGTGCATCATTTTGGTTTGGGGTTTGTTTGGGTTGTGGTTTGGGGTCTTTTTACATTGCAAAACTATTATGACATTCTAACTAAAGGTGTTTGTTTCTTCTAGCAAAAGAAACACCATGAGGCTAGGGGCAGAGCAGTGCTAAACACTCATACCTGTTGGGATGCTGAAGAGTAAGGGAAGAATTACACTCCCTTGGCAGGGAGAAGAGGCTTCACATATTTTTCTCACAACAGGTCCAGGTTAGAAGTGTCCAGATTTGACGCTTCCTGACAAAGGAAGCCCTGAGCAATTTGACCTGACACCAATCCTAACACAAGGTGGGACTGTAGGTCACTTATAACCTAGGCCAGTCTATAATTCAGTTTCTTGCTCTCCAGAGGAACCATCCCCTCTGCTCCCGAAATCTTACCTCTCACCTGCTTTGTCCTACAGGCCCTTCACACCTCCCAGCCTAGAGCCACTTTTCTTCATCGTCTTTCAGCCCAAAGTGTCTCCCGTACCAGTGTTAGCTCCTTCATTTTCACCAGACCACTCTATTCACCCTACGTCAAAACCTTCACATTTCTCTTACTTCTATGCCAAAATCTTTCATTTAACTTTTAGTTAATTCTTTAAAACTTTAATTTAATGTTGTAGTCTTTTAATTCTAAAAGGAGATGTAGCATAGAAATAAGTGTATATATGTGTGTGTGCGTGCAAGGGGGAATTATGGCCACTTTTTCTGGTTGCAGAAAAGAGAAAGCATCAATCAACCTTCCTATAAGAAATTACCGACTTTCAGGTTTCACAGGGGTCATAGTGATTATTTGCTACTCAATAATGTCATTGTTTACACTGAAATAAAACCTGACTTGGCAAAGCTTTGGTAGGGAGGTGACAATGTTTTACTATAAAGCAAGGATCAGCTGACTCACAAATAGATGATGGGAGCCTGGACTATTGCAAAGCCACTTTCTCCCATAGAATATTCCCTTGGCTTCAATAGGGTTATAAAAGAAAAAAAAAAAAGAAAAAATGAAACAACAACTGCAAAAAATACCAACTTGGCTTAAGCAGAAATTAAGAAAACACATGTAAACAGTTTATTGGAAAATACCTGATTACAATGAGGGTGGTGAAACACGGGAACAGGTTGCCCAGAGAGGTGGTAGATGCCCCATCCCTGGAAACATTCAAGGTCAGGCTGGACAGGCCTCTGAGCAACCTGATGTAGTTGAAGATCTCCCCGCTCATTGCAGGGGACATTGGACTAGATGACCTTTAAAGGTCCCTTCCAACCCAAACTATTCTATGATTCTACACTTCTGAATAACATCTATGTTTCTTTAGAAAAGTCATAAAAAGATTACAAAGGAAAAAGTAATAGAGTTTGAAGCATTAGTGTTCAGCAAATACATACTTCTCAATTTTGAATTCTGAGATGAGACGTTATGCAATAGATATTCTCTGTGTATTCCAAATTGAAACATAACTATTTATTGAAAAGACACATTGTGAGGTTAATTACAATAAGATTACTTGGTTTCTCATTGAAGAAAAAAATAATCTTGTAATATATTTTTATCTCTTTTATCTCTTTTTCTTTCTTTTTCACAGAAAAAAAAAAAAGAACTAAATCACCCACTTGTGGTTTTATATGGTATCTTTTATCTAAGAATTATCATTAAAAACTTTTTAATGACCAAGTGGTTTTATTAGACCCGGATTATGGGCAAAATTATCAACTATTCATAATCATAATTTTTTTTTAATAAAATGACCAAGTATATTATAGTGAACCAATGCAGGAAAGGAGAAATATTTTCACAAAAGCTGTTCCTTTTAAGAGGTATTAACATTCAACTTTCCAGCAACTCTTTCTATTGCTTCAAACAGTCATATCACAAGCAGAAATCTTCTAATCAATTTCTAAATAATTTTGTTATAACAAACTGCAGCACATGGATAGTAAGGTTGGACTAAATATCCAGGTAAACATTCTTAATCATTCATTCCTATAACAGTTTATGTCTAATAATTCAATCTACATTGTTCACATATGTGATTCACGTGATTTGCAGGAGCAAATGGTTGAGTACATATTACCTAGGTAACTGAAGGGTTATATCTGTTACTGTAAGTTTCTGCCCATTTTAGCCATAATGTATGCCATTAAATTAAATAATGTCAAAACCTAAAACTGAAAATAGTTTTGAGGAATGTGGAATTATAAACACATGGTATCTGATTATTGTTTTAAATTTTATTTGCTACAAAAGATTAATGGCCATATCCAACAAAGCCAAATACTATAGCTATTAATGCAGGAGACTTATATTTACAATCAAAAGATCTTCATCTACCTGTACCTTTCACCCAGTGACAGACACCATGGAGTTGCGTGTAAAGTGATAAAAAATTATTTTGAAAAGCAAGTGCCCACTCTGACAAATGGGTAACTGCTCATTTGGAAAAAAAAGCAATATTTTCTATTCCTTGTCTAGTCCATTTCCAGTTGTCTTCTTAGCTTTCACTGTGAAGCACCCTATTCTTTCCTTTCAGCCTACTAGCCCTAGTTCAGTTTTTACTTTTTAAAAATTCTGTATTAAAAAGTACTTAAAAAATACTTTTTAAAAATTTAAAAAATTCTGACTCCACCTCCACTGCCTGCAAGGTGTGAGGTGAAAGCCAGCAGAACAGGTACTCTCCATCATTTTTGCTGCAGAAACCACAGCAAGGACGGTTCAGTTACCAGGACATTTGCCTGCTCTACTATGAACTCCCCAACTCTATGTCAAGGTAACAGCACAAGTATACTTTTCTGACTGCCCTGCTGCCCTGGTAGGATGGATGCCCAGACTGATGGAACTGTTGTAGCGTTTCACTCTTCTCTTCCATCCCTTATGCTGGATTCCTTCCCTATGTGGGACAGCAGGATGTAAGTGCAGTGAGAGTGTGGTGGGGCTGTGCACCCGCACCTGAAGAGGTACTCATGAGGGGCACTCACCTGGGAAAGACAGTGCGTTTTAGATTTCTGCAGATCCCTGGGCATAGATCGGACTTTTTGGCTGTTTGCCTTTGAAGTATGTGTCAAACTTCAATGTTTGCAAACACATAAATGACTTCTGCAAGTGATTTTCCTGCATATTTTTCTACTAAATTAAGATGAATTAGTAAATTAAGATGGATTAACCAAAGTAATTTTAGAAGTATCTTCATACATTTTTGTATGCATTCCTAGGAGAAAAATGCACTGAAGTGTTAATGCTTTAGTGTATAACATTTGTTGATAATTTTTCAGAAAACAGTTTGCCACTGGTGAATTGTTTCTAAAACTTCTTAGATACAAAATCAGTAGAGGTACTTTTTAGATGAACTTTTCATTCACGTGGCTTCTAGTCTTTAAAGAAGCAAGAAATTTTTTCTTGCATTTCATATTTTTCAGGGAGAAAATCCTCTCCAAAGGAGGCATCCATTGAAGTATCCAAGGTTTTGGATACTTATTATCCTAAGGTCATGAATCTTGTAAGTTGCTGTCTCCACAACCAACCTCCAGTATTTTTCTTCAGCAAATAAAAGGACTAATTAAATTATGCAGAGAGCTCAAATCATGGCAGTCTATTTCTTTGTACTTAATTCTGGTTTGTGATTCTAACAGTTCCACTGTGCTTCTCACCGAGATGCTTTACAGCTTTGCATGTCCTCAACACAGCAAAGATTTTCCTGATACCATCAAACTTCACCAGCTTTTCAAACCTCACTCCTCATTTTTGACAAAAATTCCTTTTTTCAGTAAATTCAGTATGCAACAGGAGGCAGTTATTATGCTGGTATTAAGTTTCTCATTTTGTTTCATTTACGTGAAAAACATTTGCATGACCATTTGAATAAAGTTCTAAACAGAATTTCTTACACTGAAACATTTTCCTAATCCCTTGTAAATCATCTGAATATCTGACATAAGGTACTGAAAAGCTCACCTTTCCTTTTTAAAAATACGGGACAAAAACTTCTCAACTTATCTGCTTTCAGGGAAATGATCAAATATTTTTGAGATGAAAAGCAGAGATATCAGTGGAAAGTAATTATAATTCATATCTTTAAAATTGTTAAAATATGATTTTAAATATTGCTTAAAGTACCAGATAATTATTTTTCTTTCTAAGGCACCCTTTCTTTTTCTCTTTTGCTGAAACAAAAACTAGCTGAAACTACAATGGTGCTGTAATTTATAACCACAGCTGGATCATTAGGCAAAAAGATTGCCTTGATGAATTCTTACAGGCAGTGAAGTAGTCCCCAATTACTCCTAGAACCTGTTTTAATCCACCTAAATGAGCAGATTTTTTAAAAAATCTACTACTACTTTTTTTTTCCTGAACATTAAGCATCTGGTTATGGAAGCACTTGAAACATCAATGCCTCGCAAATGGTGCAACTGGTCATCTAGAACACATTCAGGTGAGAGGTATCTATTACATATGCTTGTGGAGATTAAAATCTTTGTCTACTGAAGTCCAGATTTGTCATTTTAATTACACAATTGAAGCATCAATACAAACAACAGCATTTCTTAAACAGACTACTTTTTAAAAGCTATAAATGTTCAAAAGACCAAACTCACAATGGATGTCATTGCACTTATTTTTCAGAGAATTATTTTAGAACAAATCTGGTCTACTAAGAAGCTATATTAAAGTGTTATACCACATGTGGTTGGATGTTCCTCTAATAATCTATTTCTATTCTATTGGATGCTAATTTTTAATTAAAAAATATCTCCTGAAACAAAAGGAGTAAAATTCATCAGCAAAATTGGTTTTTGTTTCATCAAAGGTTCAAACCCTCTATTATAAACTGATTTTTATTATATCATGTGATACCATTATAGGATTTTCTTGGAATGGAATTGTTGAATTTGGTACAGTCCCTTTGTACTCTTGGTATAGCTTGCTAACTTTGTGCAGCAATGAAATTAGAAAGCCTCTTAAGACATGATAAATAGGTAAGTTCTGTTTCTCCACAACTACTTTTAGCTGAAGAAAAATTTACTTCTCTATGTGACTTGACTCAATGCAAATAAATTGTACTCCACTAAGATGTATGTGCAGTCCTCATGATTTATTCCTGTGCTTGACTAGCATCTTTTTTTAATCTCTAATATCTATTAAAATAACTGAGACTTAGTTTATTCCCCTAAGAACTCTGTGTAAACAGATGTACAAACCAGAAATGGGAAAGCCTTGGCAAGAGAAGCTGGTATATATCTTAATCCTCCAGCTCCCACACAGGGAACTGTAAATACTAAGTATGTGAATGCGATCAAAAAACCAACAGGGCAGGCCAGGAGGTAGCCTTGAGGTAAAGTAAGACTTGTAGCATCTCATTATCTATCTCACAGGAAAATAATGGTGCTTTCTTCCCATTTACACCTTAATGTCTTTGTAAAACCATTTGAGACTCGAGGTCTTGGATCCAGCTGCTGTTATCCAGCAAGAACAGTTGAGCTGACACTATGCTGACAGAGAGTAAAAGACACTCAGTAGACAGAGAAAATGTGAAGGCAAAGGACCATCACAGGGATGTCCTAGCCTCTTGACAGTTTTCAGAGTTCTTGGAGGCAGTCCCTGTAATTGTTCTCCAGCAGAACAAACATTTTACTATTTCAAGGAATGAAAAGGAGAAAAGCTTCCCAAGAGGAAATTTGCAGGGATAGTTCCTACTTAGCATTGTTCTCTCAGTTTTTCTTCACAATAGGGAAGATCTGTCCCCGCATTTCCCAAATACCTCAAACTTGAAAGAAGATAATCACTAAAGTTGTTATGTTGTTTTTCTATTATCATCTGGGAAAATTTTAGTGGTGCATGATGCATTTCACGCTATACAATTATAGCAACTCTACCTTCCTAAATCCATTACCTCCTCCAAAGTGCTGTTTAGCTCTTCTAAGGTAGATGACTGCATTTAGTGATTTTAGGTATATTTGTTATGATTTGAAATCATGGAAATCACACAATTGTAGTCAATTTTAAAACAGGAAAAATTGGACCAATTATTTAATAAGGCTATATGTTTAGTTGCTTAGAAAACTCTACAGTGGAATCTAATTCACTAAAATGCTGAGAAAAGTGGGAATAAGTGTCACAGCACAGACAGAATTAATATTGCAAAGCAGATGCTTAACAAGTCTCTGTCTAGCTTTGGTTTTTGCTGTAACAGTCAAGAATTCACAACTGATATGCATATTTTTCTATAACAGAATCCCATTTGTGCATAAAATAACTCTTTAATGTTCTTTTTGCTCAACAATACTGTTATATATTGAAGGATAGATGAATCATCTTATTGCTGCTCAT
Source organism: Numenius arquata (assembly GCF_964106895.1). Taxonomy (NCBI): domain Eukaryota; kingdom Metazoa; phylum Chordata; class Aves; order Charadriiformes; family Scolopacidae; genus Numenius; species Numenius arquata. The sequence goes on along the minus strand of NC_133577.1, from coordinate 112,148,901 downwards.
TGTTTGGCATCACTTTTTGATTACACTCCAAATCACATGTCAGATAATATATCAAGAAAATTCTCATTCTAATATTCCTGCAAAAGCTGCATTAGGTTTTAGTCCAAACAAAATCCATTGGATTTACCTGGACTAGTTCCAACAGCACTTTTGGATTTATCTGATCTTAAGCTAGTGCAAGAGCTAGACAAGTTAGCCTTTCATTTGCTTCAGATAATCATAGTCAATTCATATGTAAGTCCTGTCAATCCCACAGGAGGTAGTCATCATTCTTAAGACCACAAAGAAAGGGATAATGGAATATGACAGGAGTGTGTAAGGCACCATGGAATGCTCTGGCTTATAATAAAAGACGAAAGAATCAAACTTCTGGCTCACAGAAAGTCTGCTCTAACCAGAAAACCTGTAATGTGAAGTGAGGAACACCCACACCTTTGTATAACCATATGAAGACCCTTTGGAGAACACAAAAGGGAGAGAAATACAACAACCAGACCAGTACATTGACTCCCACTACTGAACAAATGCAGGCTAAAATAAGCGTGTTTCTATCAAGCTCTCTAAAGCAATGGTTCTTTAATAAGCAATAACATCCTTCTGAATACTAGAAACATAGGAGTCAGTCTCAGGATAGTTTATCAACAATCCAACAGTGCCATCTATCAGATTTCATTAGAATTATATTTTTCATATGTGTCATTTTGTAATGCTTAAACAATTGCAAGATATGAACTACAGAAAGTGTGCAAAAGACCAGACACTGAACATTCATACATTAAATTAATGTATGCAGAGTTCTAGCTATTCATACAGCTATCAGGATGGGGAGGTGAGGGGAGGAAAAAAAAAAGCAAGATTAACTTATTTTTAAAAAATGTTACATCTATTTATTAGAGAGGATCAGTTTAAGTATCTTTTAGCAACTTGGTTATCTAATCTTGTCAAGTGATTGCCAAGCGATTTTCTGGACTTAGGAGTTTGAAATCCTCTCTGAAGCCTATCATCTAGCAGTCTTACAAATATAGTCTGCACTGTCTAAAATAATGAAATAAGTGGTAGCTCCATAAGCACAACTATTTTTGAAACTGAATGTCTGAAAAATTATCAATAGCAAAAATGTGTCTTCTCTTATCCTGAAAAATCAGCAGACAAGATAAATAAAAAGTTATCCTACTATAAAACCCCCCAAATTCAAACAGAATGCAATTAGAATTTCAGAAGTACAGTACAGCTATTTCGTACTTGACTTTCAATTTAACATGTAAGTTTTAGTTTCTTCTCCCTTCAATGAATAAAACTATATTGTGTAAAAAAGTAAATTAAATGAAGGAAATATGCAGGTGAGTCAGAAGACAAGTAATAAGCCCAATAAATAAGGCTCAGGTATGGAGAGGTAGACGTCACATATACACTTAAATAAAATTGTTTCTTCTTAATAAACATCAGGGACTGGTGTAATGGAACTTTTCAGAAGGCAAGTGGAACTGCTTTCTGTTAACCCAGACTTGAAACTGACCCACTGTCACTGTGTAGTTAAAAACACAAAAGAGTGTAAAAATTACCTGTTTAATAAGTACATAAGTTCTATTTGCTCAAGGCCAAAATGGGTAGATTCAGCTCCTCTTCACTATATCTATACAACTTGCAACTAGTTGCAACTGTACAGTACTGTACAAGGATGGTCCTGTCCCCAGACCGGTAAGCACCATAAATCTACCACAAACAGATATGCAGAGGTAAATCCTTCTGTGATGAAGTGGGAACGAAAATTAGATTATTCTGGTCTTGAATTTTTGTGATGAGTTTTATTCCAGCCCATGGCTATCAGTGAGAAAATCTGATTAAATACTACTTAACAAGATCTATGAAATTCACTATATAAATTATTCAGTAATATTTTTCTTACTTTTGCCAAATTTAGAGAGATGGTAGAACAATTAGTAAAGTATTCAGAGATAGATGAATGTCTTTTCCAGTTCATTGGCACTAAAACATTCTAGATTGTATGTAGAATACTATATTCATTAGTAAAATATCCTAAACTACTTGTAAATTAAACCAACATTTGAAATTTTTGGTGAATTATGTTTAAATTGACAGTATTATAAAGCAGATCCATGCAACTCAAAACGTCAAGATTATCAAAACAGAAATCCTTTTACGATCAGTAGGAAAATTAATTCTGTCATGTATTGTGTTTGCATGGCAAGGTTTTGGTAGCGGTGTGGGGTTACAGGGGTGGCTTCTCTGAGAAGCTGCCAGAAGCTTCCGCCATGTCCAATGGAGCCAATGCCAGCCGGCTCCAAGACAGACCCATCACTGGCCAAGGCCAAGCCCATCAGTGACGGTGGTAACATATTTACCTGGGATAAGATATTTACTCTGGGATAACATATTTAAGGGGGAAAAACTACTGCACAACAACAGCAGCAGAGAGGGAAGTGAGAATACATGAGAGAAACAACTCGGCAGTCACCAAGGTCAGTGAAGAAGGAGAGGAAGGAGGTGCTCCAGGCACCAGAGCAGGGATTCCCCTGCAGCCCATGGTGAAGACCACAGTGAGGTAGGCTGTGCCCCTGCAGCCCACGGAGGTTAACGGTGGAGCAGCTATCCACCTGCAGCCCATGGAGGACTCCACGCTGGAGCAGGGGATGCCCAAAGGAGGCTGTGACCCCACGGAGAGCCTGCACTGGAGAAGGCTCCTGGTAGGACCTGAGACCCTGTGGAGAAAGGAGCCCACGCTGGAGCAGGTTTTCTGGCAGGACTTGTGACCCTGTCGGGGACCCACACTGGAGCAGTCTGTTCCTGAAGGACTGAACCCCGTGGAAGGGATCCATGCTGGAGCAGTTCATGAGGAACAGCAGGGAAGTATTCATGTTGGAGAAGTTTGTGGAGAACTCTCTCCCATGGGAGGGACCCCACACTGGAGCAGCAGAAGAGTGTGAGTCCTCCTCCCCCTGAGGAGAAAGGAGCAGCAGAGACAACATGTGATGAGCTGACCACAACTCCCATTCCCTGTCTCCCTGTGCCATTCAGGAGAGGAGGCAAAGAAAATTGGGAGTGAAGTTGAGCCTGGGAAGAAGGGAGGGGTGGGAGGAAGATGTTTAAGAATTTGTTTTATTTCTCATTATCCTACTCTGATTTGATTGGTAATAAATTCAACTCATTTCCCCAAGTCAAATCTGTTTTGTCTGTGATGGTAATGACTGAATTTCCTCTCCCTGTCCTTATCTTAACCCACCAGCCTTTTATTTTATTATCCCTCCCCTGTCCAGCTGAGGAGGAGAGTGATAGAGTGGCTTTGGTGGGCACCTGGTGCTCAGCCACCACAGGGTCAACCCACCACATGTCATTAAATACTAAATAATTAATTGTGTCTTCTGTTCTTTGCTGGAAAATCTCAGTAGCAAGATCTGTCTTGACTAGTCTACTGGCTGGCCATGACTTCGACACCTAATTTTTAGACATCTAATATTGGGTGAGACAAATTTCATCATATACTTTGGAATCACTGAGCTGCATAAACTCATAGTTAAATCAATAGTCTTCATTATGAATAATCCAATAGTATCTCAAAAATCCATATAAAGTGGATTTTCAAAAATCTACAGTATTGGCCTAACTCTGCCCCCATTAAAGTCAACGGGAATTTTATCACTGACTTATGAGAGCACTAAAGAAGTAGAAAGGAGGTAATTTGAAAGCATCTGATGTGGCAAACACAACAACATCAGCTCAGGACCAAGTACTTTAAAAAATCTTGTCCTCTATCTTAAATACTCAAACTCAAATTTGTTCTCAGCTATTTCCATGTATTTCCAAAGTATGAAAGTGAGCTGCATAGGTAAAACTACTTTGGGTCTATATGTTTACTTTGAATAGTTTCAGAGAGATACAAGCTAAGTAAGAAAGCAGTAGTTTCTTTTTCCCCAATAATAACCCCTATGCAGGAAACTGTTTGTTAGGACAAGTCTTAAAATCTCTGTCAACGTTGTATTTCACTATTTTAGCTGGTATTAGAGCTTAGATCTTGTAGACTAATTCAGGCAAGATATCACTGCTTTAATACTAGTTTAACATGACCATGAGCCTGTATTCAGAGCAGAAAAGACTACACCAATTGCCTGTTATGTAGTTTGTTTCTATCAGGGCAAGACTAATGTATCCAAAATGAAGGACAATGAGGTCACAGAAAGTATAGTTATCAAACAAATACATTTTGATCAGAAACATTTTCTGCTACAGCTGGAAATTTTCATGAATTCTACCATATGTTTTTGTCATTTCTACCATATTCTAGAGTATGACATGTTCTACCTTAATGAGCATGAATTCTGTCATCTTTGAGGAGACCACAACACGGGCATTCAAACTCTACCCTTACAATTCCTGTATTCAAGTTTAGCATAATAGACATATGTCCAGCTGCAATGTATAACCAGAAATGGACCTTTTGTGTTAGACTGTCGTCAGCAAAAAAACCGAAACCAAACAGTTCTGCAGCAGCAATTTATAAAAAGAGAGTACTCTTTTAAATGGTCTAAATGAAAAATTCCTCTGCAAATGCAAATAAAAAACAACTACAGTTCTAGCACAGTGTAGCAGTCCCCTGTTTATAACCAAACACATTGACATTCAATAAACAGTGCTGCATAAAATTTCACCTCCCTGTGGGGAAAATTTAAACTTACTTTATTATTCCTTTGGAATATTTTAAATGAGAAAAAAATGAAGATAAACTGCGGTTGACCCTAGGCATTATAAATGCCATTAAGGCTTTCGCTCTGTTAGGCCCATCTGTTGCTTTTCAGGCCAGCTATTCATTAACCTTATTAGCACCAGCCCCTATAGCCTTGAGTTGACATTTCCCTGGTTAATATGGAAAGCCCATTTCCTAGCACACATGAAGAGGCTGATTAAAGAGTTTGTATGAATTGTGTAATAGATGCAGTAGGATAGATAAACAACTGATCTGTTTTTCCAAATCCAACACAAAATTCCTTTCTGTGGGCTTCTAGGGGACTGTAGTGTTCTTTTATATCAATACGTAGCTTTGCACAGCTACTGTCCTAATCAAATCAGCAGAAAATCAGTTGTTTTGGCATCAGTAATAATCTCTCTCTGTTGCAGCAATATAAATCCAACCGGTATACTATCAGATTTTCTACTGACTTACTGATGAGCCCAAAAAACAACTGTAAGTGTGTTCATTCAACTGATATACCCAGCTGCTTAAAATGATGTGAATACATAAATTGTTTATCATGTTTAACCCATTGATATGAAGTCACAGTAAGGTGAATTGATGGTATTTGATCCCAGTGCTTCTTTGTGCTGGGCATTCATGCAATTTTTTACTCCCACAGAGAATACTGTGAGCAATTTAATTTGCTGAATGAGTTTAGAGGAAGTCGTTTTCTCTTTCCATTTTAGATTAGGTATTGCAAGCATAAACCAAATTCCATATATTTCTAAACCTGTACACACTAAAACAAACATTTCAGAAAGCAAACAATATGAATTCCTTCCACATTGTTGATTTAGTGGCAACAGTTGACATTATTTCACACACTAAAAAGGAATGATGAACTCTTTTTTGTCAAGAGGCTGTTTTCAATTTTTTCTGAAAAGTCTAAGAGTGAAAGTAAATGAACTAATGGGTTAATCTACACAGGTACAGTTCAGCAGCCTTTCTCAGCATCCCTTTGGCACCTCTGATTCTTCTTGTATCTGTGGCAATACAAGGTAATTTCCAGATAATTTTTTCCCATAAGTGGAATGTCAGGATAATTTATAGAGGTGCCCTATTCTTCCTGACTGGTTTATTTAGTTAGGAGTAAGCTTTTTAGGATTTTAAGGCTAAAATTAAGACTGTCCTTCCTAAAACCACTGAATTCAGCAATTCAGCAATGTAATTAATTAAAAATAAGATCTGACCTACAGAAACGACTACAATTACTGTAGGTAGAAGGTACTGGAAAACATACAGCTGCCCAAATCTCTTTTACTTCAAGGATGTATTCATCAAGTGTTCTGCCTCTGTTAATCATTGTGTGTCTTTTCTTGTGAAGTTATCTATCTCTACCACTCCAGTTCTAAGCCCGTGTAGGACACAACCTCTCTTTTCACATTTCAACCATCATTTCACATTTCAGCCACCAACAGCCCAACATTAATTGATATGGAATTAAAAAAAAAAATAATAGTAGTCATAAATGGTATAGAACTTATCCAGAATCCGGTGAAATCATTGGAAAGACTTGCAAAAACTTTGCGTGGTTTTGGAGTATATGGAGCCCACTTAGTGTCCTGCATAAGGGCCTGTGCCACTGATAATGTTACCGGTGCACACCTCCTCCCGTTGTCATCACTGGGATAATCTCTCTCAGCTCAGTGTCTTGACTTATACACACCCGAGGACTGAGCCTGCACCTTTATTCCCTCAAAGCAATGCTGATATTTACAAGTGCTAAGTAACCAAAATGTCATGTCACGGGAGCTATTTAAAAATGGTGATTTAACACAAATAAGGAAAAGCAGTTTCTATTGGAATTTCTACCAATAATGGATGAATATTAAAGATGTTGTTCAAGTTTGATAAGCACCTCAAAGTTTGGATGTGTATCTGAAAACTATTGATAAAAAAAAAATCTGAACGATTTCCCAGTTTAGCTGGGAAGTTAGGAAAATAATCTGTTTCTTGAGGCATGGCTAATAGATACAACTGAGGACACTCAAGGATAATCATTCAGTATAAGGTCCGAAAAATAGAAAAAGAAGAAAAAGAACTAAATTTCTTCAGACCCCAGAAATATATTTACTTCAGATTTGATTCAGGAATTACATTAAGAAATGGATTGACTTTATGTATGTCATCACTTTTAGTTGTTAATATTGAAAAAAAAGAACACTTTACAGCATGCTAAAAAACTTGCTTAGCATTTCAGTGAGACACAGAAGGAGATGAAATGAACAGTTTCTGTCAGCTCCTCTGCCTTCACTCCTCTGCAACGTGCTGAGCTGCAAGCTGAAGCTCTGTAATAGAAAAACTTTCCCAGTTCTGGTGCAACAGATGTTTTCGCAAGTGTTTCGATTCCCAGAGAAGCAAGGCTGGATATAACTATATAAGCTCCCTCATCCTAACAGAACAGCATATTACCCAGGAATCACAAAGCAGCCTTTATGTGAGATTTCGTATAAAAATATAAGGTACCAAAAAAAGAAATTTCACACCTAGGAAGCTACTGTCTTTTTTTCAACGTAATTATTTCTTTTTTTTCCTGAATATGCAGCTCTTCCATCTTATGAGGCTGTGACAGTACATTTATCAATTTGCCTGCACAAAGCTTGTGCTTTCCCTTAACTTGCATAATGCTACCTCACAATTCAGTTCCTAATTCAAAACAAGATTTCTTTTACAAAGCCCTGTAAATACAGAAGAAAAGGCTCTGTCCCTTATCCTTTACAACTGAACAAAGATAAAAACTAGAAAGTGAGAAAAATAGACATTCTTATTCCTGTTTTCAAATAAAATTTTCTTGTTCCTCTGTAGTCCTTTGTTCTCCACCAGAGGCCAAGCACAAAATACCACCCAAGCAATTCTTGTTAGTTCTGTTAAGATTTACCTAGGTAAGTAGTAAAGATGGATATTGCATGGGGGTTTTCTTCCTAGAAATTAGAAGAATGTAATCTACTAATTTCTAGCCACAAATGAAAGAAAACCACAGAAATTATGGTTGCGTTTCAAAACAATTGTTCACAGAGTTTTGACTCTACTGGAATGTAGATATTTTCTTTGGGGCATTGAAAGTTCATCTCACATCCAGCAGAATTTAATACATATTTCTTAAATAATCTATTTGAATGCATATTACTCAAATACCAAAAAAGCTCGTTCCATCTAGAAAAAGAGGAGGCATGTCTCTCAATCTTATAGGAATTGAGGAGATGGACTGTCAAGGTTTTAAATTTGCAGGGAGCAGGTGAGTTTGTACTGCTGATAGCAAAAAAGCAACCCAATAACAACCGTAAAGCCCTTCTTGTGAGCTAAGTTATGTAAATTGAAGAATGCCCTCACTGTCAGCAGGTATATTATTTCGAAGAAGACAGACAACTGTGTTAATCTCCCTTCTGCTTAATCCCTGTCTCTCCACAAATCATCATGTCGACAGTTTAAACAGATTTAGATGTGACTGAAATCAAGAAAAGGAGATAGTCTCAGGATGCTGGGGCTGATGCAGGCCTCCAAGAGGTAATATTGTTTGTGGTAGAGAGAGAGTGCGGGAGAGAGAGTAAATCTAACAAATCTAACAAAGCAGCCCTCTGGCCCAGCCCTGAGGATCAAATCCAATTCTACCAAGATACACATTAAGCCCTGTCTATCACAGCTTTGCCCTTGAAAAGACAAATAATGATGAGATTCACTTCGTTGTGCTTGTCTCTGGAGAGAGGAGACAGAAGACATTTAAGGAACCTGGACTATTGCTCACTTTGAATACCTTTTATTACTTAATTCTTATTATCTTAGAGTCGGGGTAAAAAAAAAAAGTGAACTTCCTTCAGTTTAACCACTTGTTGTCCCTTAAGTAAGAAGCAATAATCACTAGAATGATAGAAGCAGTCAGTAATCAAGAAAGTGGTGGTCAGTGGAACAGTGGCTCATGCATTATGCATCTTGACCAAATTATTTGTTGCAAACTGCAGCTTTTGTACTTCTTTTAGGTGAAAAGGACCAATTTCTACTTACTGCTCTACTGAAAATCATTGCGGAAAATGTTCTCAAAAGGCTGCTGTGAACTGAAAAAAAAAAAAAAAACCCAGTACAACTTTGAATATTTAATTTAATCATTTTCTGATAGTATAAAAGTTAGATTCACTCGTATTCCTTCTGTGCCTGGACTCTGTAAAAACAGTCCTTTAGCATTATTTTCAGTACTTAATAGTCAAGTTTTAGATGAAAGAAGTCTTTTTTCAATAAGGATTACTAGCATGTCACTCTTGAAGTTTTTAAAGCAGAAATTCTATCATTTAATCACTTTAGGTTTAACTCTTATCTGATCAAATTAGCATTTGCAAGACTACACCTAAAATAACAAAAATAATCTTTGGAATAATCTTCAATGCAAAGAAAATTATAATTACCTAGGTGGTCTGCATGATCACAGCTTGCAGTTCTGTGTCTTAGAAGAAAACCAGAAAATTAATTAGTTAATGTTAGTGATACTCTTTGAAGATGAATAGCTATATGAAAGTACCGAGAATTATCACAGTTATTAGATAGCACAATTAACCACTACTCACAATTAAAAAATTTAAGTAATTTTACTGAACTAAAAGGGATGCCACTGTTAGCAATTCATTGTGCCAGCTCCCCAGGGTCTAGCTGATGGGTTGAGGGGAAAGCAAAAGAAAGCCTGGGTAGATCATCAGCGTAGAAGACTCCAAGGCCCTTTGAGAATGACCAAAAGAGTGCAGGCTTCTGCATCCGGCAGTGGCCAGGAGCCCTTCTTCAGCTGGGGATTGCAAGAGCAAAGTCTTCTCTGTCCCCTTCAGCCAACAGGTGCTGTTTCCCTTACTGTCCCTCACTGTGGGGTCTCTCCTACCTGAAGAGAGGCACATAGAGGGAAGAGCTGGGGACACCACACAATATGGGAAATGAAGCTTGCATTTGTATTCTCTTTGGAACATTTGTAGTCTCCTCTGAAACCTTACTCAACTTTGGCCGAAATTATTTCAGAGAAAGACTTCTGGTTTTGACAAATTAGCTTTTTAATGTCAAAAAAAGACTTTGTCAAAATGGCTCTGACCTATTCTAGATGCAGTAGTTCACTCCCTGATCTTGAAGGTGCCCCTTTTGGCAGGCACTGCCTCTTCACACACAATTACTACCCTGTATTTTAGCCTTTTTTCCTGTTTGTAGCAATCCATTCATTGTGTCCTTTGGAATAGGTTTTCATGTTATTCAAACATGGCACTATGTGGCAATTGCCACCTGGAGATTGATTTTATGTGGTTTAAATTGAGTTTACAACATCTGCTACAGATTTCATTCTCAGCCAAGTTTCTTTACTTCGTGAAATACAATTTTTTAATTTCTTAAATGCTTTTAGATCATAGGAGTGAAAGATCTAAGGAAGTATGAGATGTAATATTCAAATTACGTATAATAATATTAGCATATAATTCAGTGAGAATGAATTGACAAATTTAGATTCCCCTTCTACATTGTGAGCCACCTTTCCTGGAACTATTCATAATTCAGACATATTAGAAGAGTCCTTAACTGTGGTATTTTATGGACTGTTGAATATTCATAATTTAAACTATACATTTTCTTAAGATTGCTCAAAGGAGCTACATAGCGAAATTTCTATTCACTGATTGCTTCATTGTTCATGAAGAATTGCTTGTGTTTGCAAAATCAGGAATGAGCTTCTACTAGTACTTTCTCATGACTTTTAAAATTTGCTTAATGAAAACACATTGTTCAGTGAACTGCTTTGCCTGGATACCTGCAACAATACTCTAACATTATTGTGCAAGTGAAAAGCAATTCCTGATGGCAAGTTTAAACTAATTATTTGTCATGGCCACCTTGAACTTTTACTGATTTTTTTGTGTGAATAACTAAAAGAAGTTTATAGGTTTTTAATTGGATTTCTTTCAAAAAGTGTGAAAGTTATGAATAATTGTACATATATATCTAAGCGGGCCAATGTTTCAGTCATTGCACTCACAAAGGGCACTGAAATTCAGCAAAGACCAAAGATACAGACTCCTTAAAAGGAAACAAATCACCCTGGCAAGGGGTCTGGGGTTTGCAAAGACCTAGAAAATTCAGCGATATTAAACACAGTAGGAAGAATAGTCTCAAAGTTAATTACATAACTGGAAAAACAGAAGAAAGGTGTGATAGCCCTGTTGCTCTGAGCTATTTCTCTAGAGGAATCGTCTCTGCAGAGATACCCAGTGTTCTGTACTGCTCTGGGGAATGATTAAGCGCAGTGGCTACCTTATATTGCCTATGGTAAATGCAACAGAGAGGTGGATGTCTGCAGTAGCTGAGCTATCACAAGCATTCTAGCACCAAACAGCTACATTTTATAATGGTAGAGCTAGACAAAAGTGCCCTTTTGGTATCATTGGACATCTTATTTGCCCAGATGCTACACTTATAACTGGATGCTGGGTGTGAAAAGATTAATAATGCATCTTTCCAAATGCAAATAATAAAGGAGCTGTCTCTAACTCAGGGCTGAGCTGCAAAAGCACAGCGCTATCATGAAATCTGATCAGTCACTGTTCATGCTGCCTGTTCAGCCGTGGAAACTGGTCCTCATGAGAGTAAGCACCAGGGCTGTCGCAAGGGGAAGGTGTGTACTCAGTATTATCTCGCAGCACAGTCAGGCCCATTACGTGCAGCAATAAGAGATTTTGAAATCTGCTAGCCTTTGTGCTAGGCTAACAAAGTGCTGCACTCCCTGAAGAAGGAGGATCAGAAGGAAATGGCCCAAAAGGTACAAAATATTTTAAAGAACACTTTGCTTAAATACAGTTAATATTCACACGTCACTCGGGTGTGATCACAACCAAATAATACATATGTCCCCACCTTCATTTCATTCCTTTGCATTGTTAGATATTTCAGCGCAATTTCAGCCTAACAGGTAAGAACAAATAAAGGCAGTAGGCTGGATATTGCAGTACCAAGCCTTGTAGTTAAATTCCCTACTACTGCCCTTGCCTGGCACTGACTTCTTTGGGGAAGTTGTATTTTATGTACTAAGTGGAACTATGTGCTAGGTGAAATAAAACTTGTAATGCCTTGGGCCTGGATTGCTTTATATCTTATGAAAATGTTAATTGCTTAGTAGCTATCTTCTTTCATTTTTTAATTAAACATTTTTCCTAGGAAATTTTTTATTCGTGCAGTGTGCCATGTATTGAATCTTTTTAAATAACCTCTTTGAACTAAAAGAAATACAGTCTTTCTGACTTTTCCCCCTTTTCTCATATTTCTAAATTTTATTTCTCTGTCCTGCTATCTAGATAGTACTGATGAACAAAAAAAAAATCATCTTAAAGATTTTCTGCTCAGTCAGATTTTTGTCTGAACTAAATTACGATGTTTCTATTGTTTATTCTTGTTCTGATTATGCAAATATCTTTATATAGGCAAATTTTAATGAAAGCAAGTCTGTTTCCAGTATCTCTGTGAAGACTTTATGCTTTTATTCATTATATCATAGTGTCTGAGAGAAAAGAAGAGAATGTTATGGAGAAAGCCAAGTATACAGTGTAACGAGCATGCCACAACCTCCTGTGGAGGCTTTTCTGGTTTTGACAAGTGATACAACTAATTGTAAAGTGCAGAACCCTCTCCGCTCCCGTCAAAGCCCACGTGCCTCACTTAAAGAATTCAAACTTCAGAGAAGTCAAAAATAAAACTTCAGATAAATCACTGCTGCTTTCAAGCTGCAAGCACAATTATCACCAAGCCATACACATGTGCTCCAGGAAGATATTTGGTGTAGTGTGTTCCTTTGGCGTTTGCAATTCTAGCCCTCCCAAGGTTATGCACACAAACCATCATCCTGAGAAATCACCTTATGCTGCCGAAGGGAAAAATTATGCCAGCATATTCCTAAGAAATCCTATACCCCAGGAGAAACAGGACCTGAATGGAAGACGAAGAACATGACTTGCACTGAAAACAATGCTCAAGGTAGGAATTGTCAAGTTTCCTTTGCCTTATCCTTGCAGCAGCTCTCAAGCATTGCCCTGAAAAATGTGTTCACTAACATGTCACAGAAATCTGAAAGGAGGCTGACACGCCAAGATTATCCCATTAACCCAGCAACAACAGCCCAGTTCAGTTTCATAGACTTAATGAGATTAAGGATAAAGGGCTCTTTCCTCTTATGTATGATAGCAAAGACCTAACTTAATATCTTTGTGATCACATTGTAAGTCTTAATAAAGTGATAGAAGTAATTGCAGCTGATTAGCGTTCTTGATGTAATGTTCTTAGACTACTGTAAGGCCTTTGTCTTAACACATTTTGGTTATGAAATTGGAACAACACGAAGCCAATATGAACCTATCAAAGGATTAAAACTGGCTGATAGTTTCCTAAATGGGTATGAGCAGCTTCCACCTTCAAGAATCTACCTCACCCGATAGTTGTTTGATTCCCTTGGTTCTTGGATGTTTCTTGGGAATAGATAAGGTATCTGTATTTCTGTACTTGGCAGTGGTGCAAACACCTAGCGGGATACTGTGTTGTGCAGTTCCAAGGTCTGTGATATTACAAGGGTGTTGTAGAAAATGCTTATAGAAAATCTATTGATCAGAAAATAATTCTCACAATATATGTCCTTCAGCAAGTAGTTCATTCAGTCTGCCTTAATAAAGGGAAGGTTAGGGCATTGCATGCCCAAAGTCTCTGTACCTACATGACAAACAGGCACTTCATAACAGAAGATTCATCAGTTCAGGAGGTAATTCTGTAATGAGATCAAATGATCTAGATGAAGCAAGCCAAATTCAGATTGACTATAAAGCACTAAAGTCAAAGACTAATAAAACATTAAAATAATTTGCTACTGATTATGGCAGGCTTATCTCTGGAAACACTTTCAACAAGATTGGTTATTTTTCTAAATGGAACACTCTAGTTCATATGAGAATTAATTCAAAAGTCTCCAATGGACAGTGCTATGCAAGAGGTCACAGTAAATGATCATAGTGGTTCCTTCTGGCTTTTATAATCTATGAATCACTGAACTTGGTTCAATAAAATGAGTACAGCTGCCTAGCTGCAGGCACACCAGATAATGGACAAAGCTTTCTCCTCTTCCCACCACTGATATGTAAGCTCACATTCAAAACTCCCAGCAAACGGTCCACTGAAATAAATTAATATTCCTCTTAATACAGGTGGCTGGTGTGTACTTTTGAAAAAAATTGTGTTGACTGGTTTATGTTTAGGCATCTTGGGCCAGAATTAAAAGAAAGATCAAGAACCTAGAAGAGACAGTCTTCAGGGATAGGACACAGCTCACCAATGACTAGTAGTCCATTCCAAACCCAAGAAATTCATACAGGCTTTCTCTATAATCAGATGAGAGGTGTAGACAACCCAGTGAGGTGACTGCAAATCCCAAGCTAGGTGTCCGGGAGAGCTGGGATGATTTGCTGCCTTTCTCCTTCACTGACTATGGTGTACCATAAATGCCTTGCATAGACTCAATACCCAGCTTGCAGAAAGCTAGGTGGGGGAAATCTGAGAGTATGTGGTTAAGGGTAAAATTCTCATTCGCACCCTCAGTGGCTGCCTAACAATGGTGTTGCAACTAAAACTATGGGTAGATATATCAGCCAGAAAATTAGAGATCACTGTGACAGAAACATTTAAAAGACTGGTAAACAGGGCCAATTTCAAACTTCAAAACACCACCTAACTAGATTGCCACTTGTTAACGATACATATGCCCAGTGGTTATTTCTTACTCACTATAATCATTATTAGTACACATAAAAAATATTCAGTCCTTAACAATCACATCCCAAAAAGAAACTGTTTATTGGTTACTGTAGGAGAACTTTCATGCAAAATGGCAATCAATCAAACAAAAGATATAAGTTTTATTAAATGTCTGAGTAATCAGCAGATTATAGCATTTAGGCAGCTCCAGTCAGTTTATTCCTCTCTCATGAATGTTTCTTGATTTATAGATAATTTCATTTACAATGTAAATCTAAATTAATCTAAAGTACTGGTCTAAGGCCTATTAAAATCATTAGGAGACTTTCTACTGACTTGAGTTACCTTTCAATTACTCCTTAGGTCTTAACTCTATGTACAAAAGACACCAAAACCAAGAGGTTATTTAAACAGATGTTCCAGCTTTCTGCAGTTACTACATGGTTGGACTAGATGATCTTGAAGGTCCCTTCCAACTTAGACAATTCTATGATTCTATGGTATTGCTTTATGTTGAACCAGGTAAGCAAAAGCTTTCCAACTAGATGGCTTACATGTACCCGCACAGGTGCTCTCCTGCTCATCTGAAAATCTGGCTCTAGGGATGAAATTCCTTCGAGATACAGTTTGGTTGCCAGCAATCATAACAGCTCTTCTGCTGGATAAAAATATGTCTCATTTCTGTAGCACACGTGAGAGTCAAGGAAGATAAACCTTGGAGAGCAATGAAAGTTGTGGTGTACTGAACACTTTAAATTCAAAACCATAAAACTCAAACCTATCCAGTATGATCTGATGTGTCCCTGTAGCAATCAAATGAGAAATCAAGAAGGACGAACAAGTCTTTGAAGGCTGCAGAAGGAAAACAGTGTATGAGTACAAATGTGTGCTCCAACTTTTCTGCTGAGGTAGGAGATAGTTGTTCACTTCCCTGATGAAGGAAAGGAGCAGCCAGGTGAACTAGAGGAAAAGGAGGAATCCACTCAGCATTTACCATATGCAATGACAGCTGATGCTCATGAAGATGGGGTCAAGATAAACAGGAAATCACCTGGCCGTCACAAGAAAGCAAGCATAAAACGGGATAAGGAATGTGGCAAAGACACATCTGCCCCAAAAATGATATAACTTAACTGATAATCTTGAGGTTCAGTTTCGAGTACAGATAACCTGAGAAATCATAGAAACATTTTAGTGACCAGTTGAAGAAACAACATCTCTTGGAACTAATTAAAAATGTAAATGACGTAGTGGTTGACCAAATCATTTCAGTTCTGCTCAGGTTTCACAGTCTTAGTCAAAAAAAAGAGGTAGAATCAACCTTTCATGTTCACTTTTCTAATATCTTGGATCACTGACAAGAAAAAGTAAAAGCTGAAAACTGTGCAGAGTCTATTGCTTTTCCAAAACTATAAGAAACTGCTCTCAAAATGGATGAGTGAATTGGTGGGTGGATGGATGAATGGATGGAGGGATGGAAAGAGAGAGAAAGATAATGTGCATGTGCATAAGTATATGCACACACACAGCTTTCATGTATATAGAAGTTTATGTGTGTATATATCAAAAAGTATATTTGCTATAGACAAAGCTTAGTTCAGTCAGATCCCAGGGAACACATTCAAAAAGGAAAAAAAAAAAAAAAGTTGCTCCAATAAGAAAGCTTTTGAGCACCCTGAAGTTATCTGACAAACACCCATTTCAAACAGATTCAAACACTGTGCCGTGCAGGAATGGTAGACAGTTGTGGAAAACAACAGTTTGCAGTAGTAAGAAAATCCGATGCTGTGCAGTAGCTAAGGTAACATTTTTGAGTTTAAGAATCGAAACAAAGAACTTAAAAAAAAAAAAAGACATGAAATAGATGCAGTACAGCATACATGGGTTATTAAGTCAGTCACAACATTTCTGTTTCGTGCTGCTATTTTAACCACAGACTTCTGATTTTTAAACAAAGCTCCTGAGCTCATGCAGGGTTAGCCTAGATTTTAAATTCTGATAGAAGCAGTTTCATATGTTAGAGAAAACTCAATAGATGGAAAATAGATTGTTTTTCTTCAGTAATTATTTTATTCCACAGATCACGGAGTTGCTAAAGGCAGTGGGACGCTCCCCTGTGGTGTTTTTTGCTTGGTATTTGTCAAGTGAGTTGCAGAATTGTTCATCCGGTACTAATAAACAATCTCATTAATGCTGTCTGAGCCCTGCTGCCTGCTCCAGCAAATCTGTCCAAACCTTCATAGACTAGTCACCTTTACTGCAACGCACTCTCTCCCTTGTGTGCAGGGAGAACTCCTCCTCCCTGCTGCATTCCTTATCTCCCCGGCTATCTCTTCATGGTCCCAGTCGTTAAATTAACACAAAAAAAGTGATGCAGAGAAACTAACATACCAATTTAACAGGTATTGCTTTCACAAATTACAGTACACTAAGCAATACAAAGCATATAATCCAGAGGACTGATAATTTTTCATCTTCCTGTAATTCATGGACCTTTTTTACTCAATGTAACAGCACATTAAAGCTAGGGAGAAAGCCGATTTACAAGCAAGGTTTCGAATTCCATTTAAGGGTACCTCGGATCTCAGTCCTCTAGGAAAATCGCATTAGTTTGCTCTGCTAGAGCTTAGAGTCCCTCCAAAAGCAAATAAAGTCTCAGGACGCATTTCTAATGCCTGATGAGACACTCCTCAACCTGGCAAAACCCTGCCTATATGGACAACTTTTGCATGGTGCGTCCCCAGGAATTTCCACTCCAGGTAGAAGATGAAATAATTAATACTTTTCTGGAGAGGGTCCCTTAAGTACAGAACCATCTAAGGATTTTTGTATCTCTAAATAGAGGTAGGTAGATAGCCAGTTCTCTTTTTCTACGAAAAACCTTCTTTGCTTTAAGAGTTTAAAATCTCTAGTTTACCTTTTTCTTATTCAGTTATTGTTCTCATTTTATGTAGAATCTTTACAGAGCATTTGTGCAATAGGCTTGCAGTTCAAAAAGATGTTTATATGAGTTATGAGAAGAGGAACCATTAATGACAAAATGACAAGCCAGACTACCCTTATAAGAGAAAGTCTGAAGATGTAAAGGTATCAAAAAAAGTGGCGAGAGCATCTATACAATGCAAATACAAGATCTGAAGGCTCGGAAGCTTCCACAGTGAACAAAATCAATAAAAGAAACATGAAAATAACAAGAGGTCGTTACAGAGACTGTTTCTATACAGCCAGAAATCTCAGCTTCTGTTTTGAGAGCTGACCTACACACAAAACATCCAGGTGACAGATTTCTTTGGGATCAGGGGAAGGCATTCATGTGTGTATGTGTCACATCATCCCTCCGCTCAGCCCATCCGGGTACTGAAATTTCAGGATCTTTCTTTTACAAAATTGTGATGACAGAGTCGCTCCTTTCTGACTGAGATAGAGTGAATTCACAAAAGGTGATAGTTCTTTCTAAAGGAATAGAAAAATAACTGCTTAATGAGGAGTTGGGTAACGTGTTTTTTCCCTTCAAGCCTTGCTCACAGCATCCAGGGCATCTGGATCTTTGCAGTCTTGCCCAGAATTATTCATGCACATCAAGAAATCTCATTTATTTTATTCTTTGTAAAATATGCTTGGCAATTTACTAATGCCAAAAGGGGGAAAAGAAGATGATTCTTTACTATTAGATCAGAAGCTGCTTTAGAACTGAAAAGCAGAGATTTAAAAGCGAGCTGAGTTCCATTAATGTCATTTTATAAACTTTCCTCCTGCATTGTCATCTGAAATTCTGCATCCCGTTCGGCACAGCAAACCAAACCAAACATATGAGCGACACTTAGTCACTGCCATGCCTAGATCCACCATTCAAGGTGGGTGAAAGGCCTCGTATTCTGTCGTCCCTGCTTTCTAACATCAACTGCTTACTAAAAATATATAAAACATTCAGAGTTTTTCAATATAATTATGTTTTAAAGGAGTAACCACAAGCATAAATGTTTTCAGTAATTAATTCTCCTTGACATAGGAGAGAAAAGTTTTAGTAAAATAGTTCTTCAATGCTTAAAATTCATCATGAGTTGAATTGACGTGCATACAAAGTCCATGAAACACATGATGAACCCCAATCCAATACATCCCCCATTCTTAACTGAATTAGATACTTCTGGTATAATTTGGTGATTAGATGACCACTTTTTTTTCTGCACACATATATCACCAAATCATGGAACACAAAGAAGATGGTACCCTCAGCTACAAGGGGTACCACCTACAAGGCAAACAATAAACATATCTTTCAAAAGTTTGCTCTCAAGATGTTTGTTTCATTTGCCTCTATATGCAAAAGAGAACATTGCAGAATAGATTCATGAAATACAGGTTTACTTTTCATTTTATGGAATTATTAACCATCAAGATTAAATAATCCCAATGCATGATTACGCAGAATAACCAGATAGTCAGCCAGGCCATATCAATAAAGCCTAATCCATAACATTCTACCAAAAGGAGGCAGAAATTAAGAAGTAGACTTATCATCAAATAAAACAAATTTTTTTCCTCACACAGTTTTCTTGTTATTGCCATTGTCTATTTTTTCCTCTCACCATTCCTGCAATTCCTCCAATTGTGCTTTATTTGATCTCTTCTCCTATTTCCATGTTTTGTCCTTTCTAGTTATTTTCATCCTTTTTATAATATCATTCTTATTCTCCTTTTTTTCTTTGTAATTCCAGTATAAAGGACTTCCTACACTCTTCATCTATTTTCTATATAGTGATTCATTCGGTTTCTGCAATCTCCTGTCTAAATTTTCTACCCAATATTGTATTCTATACATGCACCTCAAGTATTTATTTTTCACTTTTTTTTTACTGAATTACATTCATCCGTGTTCATGCTACATTGTTCTACTTCCTAATTTTTAATTCCAATAGACATTAACAATGTACCACAAATATGTTTTTAAGATGTCAACCATTTCCTAACTAAAAAAAAAAAACCACCAAAATATTCTCAGATAAGGAAGTCAATTGTTTGGTATGATTAATATTAATATTTTCAGCATGACTGAGCAACTGAGGGGAGGATCTCAAACATGTCTTATTAAATATCAGCAATTTAGAAAAAGATCGTATTCTTTCCTTATACATATGTGCAACTCTTTGCATTTCATTCAGTTCCGGATTTGCACAGATGTGACCTTGAAGGCTTTGGAAGATGCAGGTCTACCCTGTGTCTAACAGCCCAACATGTAGCTCCCTGGTTTTTGCAGTGACTGCCACATTTCAGTGAGGTGACATGCAGGCAAAACAGCTCAGGTCTGGAAGCAGGAAAATTAGATTTGGGCAGCACTAAATCTGACTGAATAAGTGACATCTCCCTTGCATGACTGAGCTACAGAATAACAAAGCTACTCTTTCCTCCTTCTGAGTCCCAGAAGCCCTCCAGTCTCCCTCACCCTGCTGGAAGTCTTACCTAGGCCAAGTGTCTCTGTACTCACAATGAAGCTGGGCTCTTTAAATGACAAAGGACAAACATTCTTGTGGTCGTCTTTGGCAGCATGGCTGATGGGCTTTTGTAACCTGAAAAGAAGCAAATTTGAACGCATACCAATAGCGTTGCTATAATCTTGCAATATTTTAATAATATTTAGTTAAGTGTTAAGTTATATATATATATATCTCACCATTGCTATGTAACATGAATTTCCAGGGACCCTGAAAAGTATGGGAACCCTAAAATAAGGATGTCTTTGTGACAAAGAATGTATCGGAACTGTATTGCATTCCATCTGGAAAAATATCACTGAGATACCAGGGCTTAAAAAACATCTTAAAGAATCTGTAGCTGAAGAAAATTCACTAAATTAACCTGATAAATACCTAAAAAACTTTAGCTGCCTATGAAAGGTTATCCACAAACAAGCAGAACATCACATTAGTGCAAGCAGGAATTTTCAGCAGCAAAAACAACTAACGACCAGCATAGGCAGAATCACTTCTGAGTTGTATATGCAGGATGCAAGAAACACCACAGAAATTCTTCAAGAATTGACTACTGTCTTGTGCTGTGCTGTACTGTTGCTTATGCTATGTACTGTCTTATCATGAAAGGGAAATCTAATTCTCATAGTTGGTCTCCATTTTACATATAT
Source organism: Numenius arquata (assembly GCF_964106895.1). NCBI lineage: Eukaryota > Metazoa > Chordata > Aves > Charadriiformes > Scolopacidae > Numenius > Numenius arquata. The sequence continues at coordinate 112,128,277 of NC_133577.1, read as the reverse complement.
GTTCAGTCAGTCTGGTTATCTGTCCTTGAGGTTTAGTTGTAAAATTTTGTTGCCAAAGACTGATCCCTTTCTGGATAATATTTGAACTTCTGTGCCTCAGCCTTGAGACTCATCAGCCCCATCCAAGGGAGGCTGTATTATTTGCAACATCCTTCTATGTCAGGAAGCTAATCTAGCACATCAAACACAGGACTGCCTCCCAGGCTTGTTCTCCACCACAGCGCTGACTATCATGTAGTGCCTCTCCAAGCATAGTATATATGCTATGTCAACACAGCACCGCCCCACAGCACAGCAGAATATCCCTAATTCAGTACTGACTCATAAAACAGCTGTCTCCTTATTCACATAAAGGAAGAACAATCACAGAAATTTTCCTGCGTGTGGTAGACAACATGCAGCCCTGATATTAGTGTATGTATGTGAATCCACCATTCCTGTAATTACAGCACTTTGCAACCTCTACTGCATTGTCGAGGTGGATTGACCTTGGTGGGCTGCCAGCACCCATCCAGCTGCTCTCTCAATCTCCTTCATCAACAAGACAGAGGGAGAAAATAAGATTAAAAAGCTCACGGGTTGAGATAAAGACAGGAAGATCCCTTACCAGTTACCATCATGGCAAAACAGGCTCACCTTAGGGAAAATTCATTTTGTTTATTGCCAATCAAAATAGATTTGGCTAGTGAGAAACAAAGACAAATTAAAACAACACCTTCCCACCACCTCCAAACACTTTTTCCCAGGCTTAATTTCACTTCATTGCCAACTCTTCTACCCACCCCCAGCCCTTGAGAGGCACAAGGGTATGGAGAATGGGGTGTTGTAGTCAGTCCATAAAAGCTCCTCTCTGCTGCTCCTTCCTCGTCACGCTTCTCCCCTGTTCCAGCATGGGTCCTTCTGTAGCTTACAGTCCTTCAGGATAACCCTGCACCAACATGGGTCCTCCCATGGGTTACAGTCCTTCAGGATAAACCTGCTACACCTGTAGTACCTCCTCCTCCCCTCCTTCTTCTCTGACCTTGGTGTCACAGGGATGTTTCTCACACTTTTCCCCTCACTCCTCACTGCCATGCAGTGTTTTACCCTTTCTTAAATACATTTTCCTATAGGTGCTGCCATCTTGGCTGAGGGGCTCAGCCATGCCCTGAGGTGGGTTGGTCGGAGCTGGTTGGAACCATCTGGAACTGGTCTGGAACTGGCTGTGTCCAGCATGAGGCAGCCCCAGTTTCTCCTCACAGAGGCTGCCCCATAGCCCCCACTGCCAGTGCCTGGGCAGGGACACCAGCACACACAAGCCCTGTGGTGGAGGAATGTGCTATTTGCTAATGTCTAGACTTGAAAACAAAGACACAGACAGGTTAAACGAGTTGCCCCAGATCTTAACTTCAGAGTGTGACAGAGCAACCTCAGCAGGTGATTACAGCTTGTTGTCAGCCAGAAATTTCTGTAGGGTCTCTCAGATGATGTGATTTCCGCTGGCTATGGCTGCAGACTGCGAGCAACAGCCGCCTTAGTTCAGGGTTATGCACAAACACAACTGAGCAGAATTTTCTTGACGTTTATTTAAGCATCTTCAGATGTGTTTGTCATTTTGTCCATGACCACAGAGAGATATACTTATTACTTGAAATGTTGCATTTTTCACATTTTCATCCCTTTGATTTGTTTAGCTTGCTACAAGGTCAGCAGGATGTTTTAGCTCAGGCCTTTTTCTCAGATCAAAAATACGCCATGGCATATTCTGACAAATGTACAACCAAAATTCTTGCAGCTTTCCTTATTGTACTATCCAAATGCCTTACGGCAGGGATGACATTTACATCACTTTATATTTTGACACAGACCATACAGTTGTATATGTTTTTAGCAGTGTTTTAGGGACTGTATTGTGTAGATCCCAGAGGAATCCGATCTATAGAGGTTAAAAGGTACCTGTAGTGGGTCTGTGCATATCAAGGCATTCTTCAACAGCTCTGACTTCAGTAAATATTTCTGAACATTTACAGAGGAGAGGAGAGGAGAGGAGAGGAGAGGAGAGGAGAGGAGAGGAGAGGAGAGGAGAGGAGAGGAGAGGAGAGGAGAGGAGAGGAGAGGAGAGGAGAGGAGAGGAGAGGAGAGGAGAGGAGAGGAGAGGAGAGGAGAGGAGAGGAGAGGAGAGGAGAGGAGAGGAGAGGAGAGGAGAGGAGAGGAGAGGAGAGGAGAGGAGAGGAGAGGAGAGGGAAAATACAAAAGACCTGCTGAATGTGCTGGGAATTCATACAGAGTGGGGAGGACAACTGAAATTCCCACTTACCCACCCAGAAGAAAATCCTCATTTCTAACAAAAATATTTTTTTATATATATTTTTTTTAAAAGTCTCACTATTTATATTTACATCTCTTGTGCATAGGTGTATCAGGTGGAAAGGTGAGTTAGGTGTACAACGAATCGTCAAAGTTGCCCCTGATCTTCACTGAAAAAGGTGGGACAAAGATGGCTTTAGATCTCCGCAGGCCTCCTTGACCAATGGCTGCCACAGGGACACAGAGAAGCTGATAAAATGTAAAGCAACTTTACCTCTAATTTGCACCACTTTGTCTCAACCAATCCTCTGGATTGTAGGACCAGCCAGGGACTGGAAAGTACTGTACCCTCTTGATACAGTTTTTTGTACTCCACCAGATCATCTCCACCACAGCAAATTCTTAGGAACTTACATAACAGTGAATTTTGTCCCTTTGAACTGCTCTGAGAAAAGATCAAAAGCTGATCTAGAGTGTTCAAAAATGTATATTTGTTTGCCATCTGAAACTAGCATCAGACACGTGAAGTCATTTAGCTCAGAGGTATTTGCACAGTACTAGAATTCTTCAGAAATGTATTGTGTTTGAAATGTCATAAACTCCTTGCTATTGAATATATTCAAGAATGATGTACTCTAGATTCTTCAGTGGAATGCACTGATGATAACAATGATCTTGAATGTAGGAACTATAACTTTTTGCAGCTATGCAGCTGCCACTTCAAATATTTCAGTTTGTTTTCCTCATCTAAGATTTACAAAAAGCATCCAAAAAAAACCAAATAGAATTGTTGAGTAGGTTTTCCACTGCTGAAGTTCTTTGACTAAATCTGAATGTTGGATAAGATGCCATTCACTGCCAGAGGATTGCAAAAGGTCTTCTCTGAATACAGCAACCTTCAAATGTCTGTATAATACTTACACTGCCCTTAATTTAGTAGCTGGACTGAGCTAATTATCACAAACATCAAAAGGTTTCCAGAAATACAGTCATTAACAATTTTTCCTTTTCCTAGCATTAAAAAGCAACTCCTGGCTTTATTAGCATAAGTTTTCTCTTTAATTGGTTGCTAATGATGGTGCTTTTTCAAGGATTTTCACAGCTAGTACCTTGGGGTAAGTAAACATATAAATAGGTCTGGTAAGCTTTGGGGCTGAAATCTCAGGTTAACAGCATCATTATAAAGAGGATATACAATTACAACACTAAGTATTTCCTTAAATTAGCTTTGGTGCTTTACATTTCAAAATGACTCATAACATGACCAAAGCCATTAATATATGCCCAACCATTAAAAAAAATAGTGATTTTCTTACAGCTTGAATCAATCTCTAAACAACCATTTACTGAATTTCAGTGATGCATTATTTAACAGTATCCTTGTTCTTTTTTTTTTTGCTTTAAAGTGAATTCAAAATGGGGAAGATGCCTCTAGCAGCAGGAAAACACCTCTCAAGCAACTGGAATGTGAAGAAACAGTATCTCAGAGCAACATTTTTTGTACACATTTTGTTTTTCCAGATATTTAATTACATACTATTTGCTCACTGTAGTCACAACTGATGTTTATTGGTACCTTGAGTCCTTCTATAATTTACATTACATGTTACATTGTGCCCAAAGATTTCAGGGAGGTGATCAAGCTTCTGTCCTTCTTCCTGACTTAAATGACTTCAGACTAAGGCTCTCTCTTTTATCTTTTCATTCTGGTAATGCAGGAGGGTACAGAGGAGTGAGGGCTGTCACTGATGACATTTGAGGCGTGAGGTTTGTCAGTGACGGAGCGCCATAAGCCCTGGTCCTACCCTCTCAGTCTAATGGTAACACAAGTCATTATTCTTTAGGAAACCCATAACAGTCTGCTGTCACCAACCTCCAGTGTGCAAAAGGACTGTCTTACACCAGAGACCATCTTTATTCCTGTTCTCGAAACATAATGACTTCTGCTTTGAGATTCTGGGAAAAGAACAAATCAAAATATTATTAATATGTTTTATGCACTGACCTTCGCAGCAGTGACCTTAGCTGGAAAAATATTACTTCTTAGTAAATATTCTTTCCTACAAAAATGCTTCATTCTGTGTAGCAGACTTAAACTTTCCCTCAATCAGACAAGGAAGAAGAGAAGCTCACAGCAAATGAGCTACAATTCAGCTCTTCTCCAGACTTGCTAGGTCAAATTTCCCTTTACCTGAAATCTTAAAATCCAAAATAACTGCCACTCACATGAACCGGAAACTCTACATGCTGCAGAAATTCTGACATTTTGATCAAGATGATGAACTGGTTGGCCTATGAAATAGAAACAGAGGAAAAAATAAAATAGAAAAGTTAATATTGAATAAGTTCATCTTCAAATTTGGTGTCTGTTTATAGTATTTTATATTCTGCTTAAAATATTTAACATTTTCTTCATTAAATGAAAAATCTAGGATAATTCTTTTATTTCTTATCAAAAACTTCACTGAAAGAAATAAGTTCATCTGAAGCATCTAAGAGAGGTGACTGTTGTCTCTCAACACACCATTAGCTGTTCAGAGGCAGCGGAGTTCTCAGTGTGTATGTGTACACAGACTGAAATAAAGGCAGCTTTCATCAGAAAAAAACTGAATGAGACTTTCTCTGCACTGTGGTGTCTTAGCATTTCCAAGGCCACTGCAGAACATCTCCTATGCTACTGAATCACAGAAATTGTATGCAAACTTATTCCTGTCCTATGCAACCTGTTTCTTTATTTACCCATAAGCCATATGAATTTAGATTCTGAACATAATTCTTGCAGTTCATTTTCCTACCATTCCTGTGGAAGTCATAACAGTACTACCTCTTAATGCTGAAAATCCTCCCATGCTAAGTATTTCCTACAGACAAAAAAATCACACATTTTAATTATTTTACTAAACAAACTCATATTACATTTTGGGTTTGTTTAGTGTTGAAACAAGGCAACATTTCATTGTGACTGAAAAAATCTGCTTCAAACCAATTTCCCTCTATCTTTGAATAAGGTGCAACTATAACAATTTGATAGGCCAGACTAAGACCTGGACCTTATTCTTTACCACCAAAAAGTTTGTTCACTAATGTCTTTGTGCTTTTAGCGATACGAATGCATCACCTTCTTTAACAATGCCCTCTGGTCAGCTGGCTTTCTGCACTAGGCATTCAGCTCCAGACAGATGTGGGGAATATTAATCATGCCCGTGTTTTACCTCCTACTGCCCTGACCTTCACTGGGGAAAGCTAAGATCTCAGAAATAGAATATCTGAAAGCACAGATTAATCTGGGACGAGTCCTCTTCATATTGGGCCTGATCCCAAACCAGAATCAATCTAAAGACTCTGCTGAAGCCAACAGAATTATGTTATTGAAACCAGTTGAATATCTTTTGCCACAGCAGACTCTGTACCCCTTAGGAGAATTTTTTTTCAGTTGATTCTAGGCTGCCTGAAATATTAGAAACACTAAAGTAAGTAAGTATATTCGTGTTATATGTAAATGGTACACTTTAGATTCTCTGGGATCCGAACTAAAATTATCATGACTGGCACCTTGATAATTTCTCTATAAATAATAATAAATTTCATTCTTCCGGGCTATTTCTCAGATACCTTTGCAGGCTATTTTCTTCTGATAATTGCTAGACTTTTTTTGAGCACCTTACTACTACAATATTGTGAATATATGAAAATATCCAGTCTTGATTTTTTATTTTCAATGAAGGTTCTAGCCTTTGGAGCTACAACAAAAAACACAAAAATATGTCTCTAATAATTTAATGGCATAAAAACTCTACACAGTAAATAAAGAAAAAAAAAACACACAAAAACTCTGAATATCGAAAACAAAGTGGTAATATTCTGGAATACTGTTCATCATATTTCATCTTTTGAGACTGGCAACGCAGCTGTTAGTCCCATTTCACAAATGTCGAAACTGAAGCAGGGGTTTGGATGAATCGGGGTGAGCTGCTTTGGAAAATGAGCCAAGCGTTAGGGTTCAGAGGCAGCAGGGAGCATTAAGGTTCCCAAAGGCCCCAAGTAAAAGCTCAGACTGTATTCATCTACCTATTGGACTGTATCATCATGTAATGAGCTGATGCCTCAGAGAAAACTAATCAACCTTTGTCCTTCCAGGGTGATCGTAGTGACAGACTCTGATTTGGAAACAGAAAACCTAGCTCCAAACCTGCATGCAGTTCTCCAGGCTATGTAACCCGGTGCGATATCATAGCAACAGCTGATTAGCCAAATTTGTATGAAAGTAATACAATTTATTCCAGTGTAAATAATGTAACGAATCCTCACAGATTAATTAACTAGGCATGATACTGGCAGTTGGCAAGAAGCATTTCTGACAGGGGTAAAAAAACCCAACTTTTAATTGGAAAGTGTATCAATGGCCTCTATTTTTAACAAGAAATAAACGTTCATGAGACCTACCATATCAACAATTCGTAACTTCCTCCAAAAGCAGCCACAGCTGGGGCAGGAGCTGAACAAGCTGCCCCACTAATGAGCCCAAACCCTGTCTTGAAGGAATAGCAATGCCAGTGACAGGAGGTCAATAAAACTCTGATGTATGAGACAGGAGAGGAGCTGCATGACCGACCAACCATAGTCACTTCTCAAGATGAAGGAGGACCTGCCCTCTGGGGCAAACATTGGCCTGAGCTAACACCTGCCATCTGAGGGCCTCTGGTGTGCCAGGAGTCCATGGCTCTGTCAGGAGCTCTGCTTGGGAGTAAAAGGAGTGGCAGCTTCTACCCTCCCTCGTTGATGAGATCCTGACTCAGCTATTGCCATGAGAGGGAGCTGCTCCACTGTTTCCATACGGCGAGCACATCAGATGACACCAACATTTATACTCTCTGGGCTTCACACACTATTAGAAGAAAAACCACCAAACTCAAGTAAGGTAACTCCTTCTGCAGGGGTAGTTCAGCTCTGCGGGATGAGCTGAATTGCAGGAAGGGTTTGGAAGCCAGAAGTAATGCAGCTCCTCAGGGTCCATGTTCTGCCTTGGCTGCCACTGTGGTGGGGCTGGCAGCTCCCTAGTGAAACTCACACTCAGGACAGCTCCAGCGCAGGTTCCCTGTGAGCTCAGCCCTGGTCCTGGCTGGGAGTTGCAGTGAGGGCACACATACAGGCAGCAAGCCTCCTCCTTACCAAGCACACCATTTCGGTAACTGTGCAACAGCCATCTGGCAAACACCAATGAGCCACGTACCAGAGAGGCTTTTGGACACAGCCTACAAGAATGATTATCATTTATCACTGTTTTTTCCCTTGTTTTACTTTGTGAAGACAAAGGCAATAAGCTTTGAGAGGAGTAATAATTAGATTATTCAATGTTCTTTTCCCCCCGCTTCCTCCCTGCCTAGTGAAACCCCACTGCTTAAGAGTGGGAATCAAGGTCCCGTTGGGAAGAGCTGCCAAGAGATGCTTTGGAGCAGCAGTGCAGTATGAACATCCAACTGCATCCAACTCTGCTTCCCTCAAAGTGAAACAAAGTGGTATTACAGTTTGGGTTTAGAAGAACAAAGGCTTTCCATGCTGTTCTTACACAAATCTCAGCTGGCAATATAATGGTCTTTTATACGGTAATTAATCTTAGAAAAGTTTTTTTTCTCCCCCTTTTTTTTTTTTTTTTTAAGTCATAATACTCTCTATAATAGGGTGGTTTTTTGTGATAACCTACAAAACCAAACAGTCAGTTAGGAAGTTCATGCCCTCTGAAGTGATTCGTCTCTTAACGCGTTTGTATTTTAATTTTTATCTTATGCTTCTTAGTGTATGTAATAAATAAAAAGATAATATTGATCGTGCATGTGTTCACTGCAGAGACATATTCTTCCTTTAACTTCCAAATAATACAGCTTTGCATGTAGAAATAGACTAGCAGAGTACAGAAGGTTATCAGAAACGTAAAAGAAGAGAAGAAACTCGGCTCATATATATATACTGTAATGTTTCTTCAGGCAGTTTGGACTGAAAAAAAGAGCTCCTGTTGGGACATTTTAAGAATAAAAGCAATTAACACAAATAATTTGACTTTTTACGTTCTCAAGACCTGGTCTCTCTCTTATTAAAAGCTACTGAAGAGCTCCCCGTTACATAACAAGACTTAGATGAGACCATTAATTTTTCTGTCTCCTTTCTACACTGTAAGGTGTGTTGTGGTTTTGCTGGCAATAGAGATAAAATGAGAAATTAGATGGGCAGGTTTTCTTAGTGTTTAGATTACCTTTTTTAATAGCTTTATACACAGTTGTGAGGATCAGGTCTAACCTTCCTACCAGTGTTTCTGAATCAAACCTCTCTTTAATAAGCAGGAGATACTAAGGGAGAATTATTGTAGACTACTCTAAATTCATTTCACAATCAACTCCGTCAGGGAAATACACTATAATTCAGTAATATTGAATTCTGGTAAGCTCCTTTTTTTTTTTCCCAGAAATACTACCTGAAATGTGAAAAATACGATTTTTCTTACACATGCATAATCAAAAAAATATTGCAGGTGATGAATAGAGGTGAGATAGATTTATTAAAACACTTTGTGTAACGTCTCATGAAACCTTATTATCTCCAAAGTTAATTTCAATCGGAATAGTAATAAAGACAATCATACAAAGTGGAAACTATTTGTATAGGCATAAATACACATCAATGATCAATATCAAAGTTTTGATTTGTGGGCAGAAGTATTGAAGATCCAGTTTTGTTTAAAATTTCCCTGTCGGATCTGGAAAGTAGGACTAAAACAAAGGTATCTAGAGAAATTAGAAACGTGATACCAAAAAGTGGTAGAGCTTAAGGAAACACAGTCCTATACCTCTGAGTAACACTAATGTAGATCAAAAACTTGAAAGGAGGAGAAACCAGGAAAGCAATAACATCAGAGGGGATTGGGCTGATGGCAATTTCCTATGGCTACATGACAGCATCGCCTCCTCCCAGGCTGCCTACACTGCTATTTTCTGGACAAAGTTGAGACTAAAGCCACCCAGATGAGCTCTTGTCCGCTTGCACAGAGGACGAGCACGGTGTCAGAGGAAAGCCCCAGCGAATACAGTTTTCTGGGACTAGCTCAGCTTTTGTCCCCTTTTCTGAAAGACATGCATGAGCAAGCTTGGTTTCTTCATTTTGGCCCCCGCCAATCTTTATTCTTTTAACTAAGGCTGGTGAGAAAGAAGTCACCATGGCCTCTGTATACTTTATGCTTTAAAGAAAGGTAGTAGCACCACATTTTGATCTGGAGAAGCCTTCAGTAACTCAGAAAATAGCAATAAAATCCAACTCAAGAAAAGAGAAAATTGTTCATCTTATTTTTGTTGGCTTTCTCACAGCTAATATCCTTTTCATACTTAATTCTGGGATTTTGCACTTTCTATATCTCAAATTCAAGCTTTGGCAAGCTGAGATGCCCTGAACAGTATTGAGTAGGTACAGCTTGCTCACCGAAGGAAAGCAAATAAATTACAAAATTAATTCCTTTTTTTCACTGAGGCTAGCAAATGAGGGTTTCTTGTTGTACAGGTTTTGAAATCTTATTTTAAGCTAGAGGAAACAACTAGACAACCAGAAGTCCAGGTCCAATACGTAGTTGTGGCACTCATACTCTGCATGGCCTCCACCGAACACCTTCTCAGGGCCTCCTGCTGCCTGTTTGTGAAATCATTTGCAGGAAGGCTGAGCTGTCCCCTAGGACTACACCACCAGCTACACCGTGTTAAATAGCCTAATCTTAAAATTGGCATAAAGCAACTCACTCCAGGGTGTGCACCACGGTGATTATGCTGAATTCAATGGAGCCATGCTAGTTCACAAAGCTGAGAAGCTACAGCTGTGGGGCCTTGCTAATACTAATGGTCTCACATTAAGTCAGCACAGCTCCAGGCTCTTACAACTCTGGTTAGTCCAAAAGTTCACCCTAAATGAAGCTTTGGCAGGACTTAGACGCTTGAATCCATGTGTCCTCATTCTTAAAAGTGTTAGGTACCTAACAGCTGTGGACAACCGTGCTGCTGTTCATGCTGCAGAGCTGCACCCACTGCAGAGCTGTTTGAGTGATGCAGCAGTCTACACTATAAAAATCCCTGTACTTCTTGTTTGTGAAGCCTATTATGTATCTGAAGTGGTGCTTCTGCCTACTCTTCAGCCATAGCCACAAGACCAGAATAAGGGCTGCCCACCACCAGGGCAGTGACTTGCCAAGTCTTTCTTCCCTTACATCCTTGGAGAATCAATTGTAGAATCATAGAATGGTTGTGGTTGGAAGGGACCTTAAAGGTCATCTAGTTCCAACCCCCCTGCAGGGACTGGGGCAGGGACATCTCCCACTAGACCAGGTTGTTCAAAGCTCCATCCAGCCTGGTCTTGAAGCACAGCTGAACAAGCGGACATGTACACAGTGGAAGTCTGCAAGAAACCTCTGTACACATGGGTCTCTCCTAAGGTTTCCTGAGAGAGAAAGACCATGTGTAAAAAGAAGCAACAGTACTTCCAAATTTATAACTTGCTGAGAGGATATATGTTTTTAAAAAGATTGTCAGTGATTTAATGCTGTGGTAGGGACAGGGAAACATCTACATCCAGCTATTAACATACAGTATATGGGTTTGTTTGCAGCTTTTGTTTGCATTAAATGTACAGAAGCCATTAAAAAGTATTCATACTACTAAACATCCTCTATATTTTCAGTTTATTTCAAAACTGGATGCTTGAATCTGAGTGTCACTGGAAACCGGTTAGAGCAAACAGAGATGTTTTTGCATTACTTGAGCTGCCAATTTTGAGGATACTGGGCCCTGTCTGAAAGTGCCTCAGGTTGCTTGCAGCGCAGCCCCAGCCATGGACACAACACTCGATGCTTCAAACCTGCTCCCAAAGTTGGAAAAAGCAACAGGAAGGCTGTTATCAGAATAATTTGTGGCGGCACTTTCAGTCCAAGATTGCCATCTTGTGGTCTGCAATTGCAGAAGAAAATTTTTAAAATCTAGGCTTGCCATCCTGTGATCGGTGATGAAGACAAATTTTGTATCTCATTTATTGCACTCAAAAAAAATTGATTAGTTTTTTAAAGACTCTTTAATGAACCTTTAAGAGCAAACTAAGGATGTTAAGTACTCCTGAAACAATCAGAGAAATTGCAGTTTACAAAAAAATTAATAATATCTAATAATAAATATTTTACAGCTGCAATGTTTTACAATTACAGGGAACAGTTTTATGTGCAAGAATTTTCAATATAATTTAATGGTTTATAAATTCAGACATAAAAATTTAATTAAATCTTTTAGAGAGAGAGTGGCTTGGTAAAGAAATCTGCTCTCCCATCTGACATCAGCTGGGAAAAGCAGCTTTAATACAGGAAAACTTCTCTCCTATTGAGTTACCCCAGTAAGTGTGGTTTCTTTGAAGAGGTTAGTGCGCACGAAGTATTTTGTTTATTCAACATTTTGATTTGAATTATTTTAATAGTTAATGATATTATAGAAAGTTGATTTTTTAAAAAAAAACACATTCAGTGTTGAAGGAAAGATGAGTGTAATAAGGGGAAATTTTAAGCACCTTTATCTGGATCAGATAACATACATCCAATATACATATATGATGCAGGATTGTGTGTGTGATTTACTTATTTTTACCATTGCCATAGTTTTTCAAACTGCCTGCTTTGTAAGCAGACTGTCCTCCATGAGTCTGATTGCTGGGCTTGGAAATCTCAGGCAATCAGATGCTCTCAACAGCAGGGCACATCTGGAGAATGCAGGTTCATTATGGGGAACGATGAGCCCTGCTCCCTGCTCTGTCATCTGCTATCAAGGAGCCTATTTCATCCAAAGATAAAAGCTAAGAGCATTGTTTTATGTTTTCCAAGGCCCTGCAGTATGTGCGGCTCCTTCTTTGTACTGTTAATACGTAGCTTACAATGAGACCTCAAAATGCCAAATTCATTTGATAAGCCAATGAGCAAGTGTTGAAAGAGCCCCTTGATCAATATTGACAATATATTGGAGATACATGATATAGAGGGTGTCAAACAGGGACATTATTAAAGACATACTATTTTTCTTTAAACTTTTTGCATTTTATTTGAGAGATACAAATGACAAACAATAACAAGTTTGAAATCTAATCACATAGTAGCAATCCAGTAATAATCAATAATTACTATCGGCCTGATTTACATTTCATTTACAGGTTCATTTTCTTAAATGGAAACTTTCCTTCAATATTTTATATTGTATTGTAGTAATTTTAAACAATGGGTTAAATGTATAATATCAGCTAGTTAACTGTAAGAGAGTTCTGGTGTAATTTTCTATAGTATTTTATATAATAATCACTCATTCTCAGTTAACTTTGTCTCTGCTGTTATTTGGGGTAGTTATACACAGAGGACACTCTAAGTTAATACACACAACTTCTATCACAGGAGTTGAAAAGATGCAAAACTACTCAACCATTTGTGTCCAGATTAATTTTAATAGTTGTCATGGTTTCAGCTGGGATGGAGTTAACTTCCTTGCTGGCAGCTGGTGTAGTGCTGTGTTTTGAATTTGAGCTGAGAAACAGTGATGATAGTGCACTAATTGTTTTGGTTGCTGCTCAGCAGTCAAGGACTTTTCTGCTCCTCACACCGCCCCACCACTGAGTAGTCTGGGAGAGCACAAGAAGTTGAGAGGGGACAGAGGTGGGACAGCTGACCCTAACCGACCAAAGGGATATTCCAGACCATATGATGTCATGCTCAGTATATAAAGCTGGGAGAAGATGGGGAGAAGGGACACAAGATTAGAGTTACGGTATTTGTCTCCCCAAGTAACCATTACACATGGTGGAGCTCTGCTTTCCTGGAGGTGGTTGAACACCTGCCTGCCCATGGGAAGCAGTGAATTCATTTCTTGATTTGGTTTGCTTCCGTGCACGGCTTTTGCTCTACCTCCTAAGCTGAAGAAGCTGGGAAGGAGCATAGACAGAACAATGGAATGGCTAACAGAATATTCTGAACCATAGACGTCATGCTCAGTATATAAATGGGGGTTGGCCAGGGGGTGGGGTGGGAATTTGCAATCACTGCTTAGAACAGGCTGGACAACCAATTCATGGGGTGGTAAGAGTGACTTGTGTTGTATTACTTTATCTTGTATATTCTTTTACTGTTATTATTATTGTTATTTTCCTTTTTTGCTATTGTTCCATTAAACTGTCTTTATCTCAACCCATGAGGGGTGGTTTTTTTCCTTCCCTTTCCCCTCCTTTTCTCCCACTTCTACCTGCCCTTCTTGGAGGGAAGGGGGAGAACTGCTCTAGGGGCTGCGTGGGCCTAGCTGCTGGCTGGGGTTAAACCACCACACTAGAAAACAATTTAGGTGGGATTTATTCCTTTGGAAAAAATCAAACATCAACAGAAATGATTTAGACTTGTGTATCTTGGTCATCAACAGCATCCATCTGTGGTATTTTTCCTTTCAAGCAAGGGCTAAACTTCTCCAGGCTGAAATCAATAAGGTTAAAGCTAAGGCTGTACACATCAACGGTTACAGCTTTCTAGGGCTAACAAACTTTATTCATGCAATTTGACTTTTTTTAAAAAAAATGATGTTAGCACAGATTAGAACCTTGTGCTCACTGGGAGTCATTCTTGTCTATCAAAGCAATAGGGATTTCTTGGGAATTTCTGTATGCACATATTAATCACCTGCTGGTCCATATGTTTGCTGCAGCAACGTGCTGAAATTCACTTAAAAATTTCCTTTGATTAAAAAGAGTCAGAGCCGTTTGTCAGAAATCTACTTTTTTGGAAGAACAGACTTGGTCTGCTTCACTTGGTTTAACAGAACCTCCATATTTACAAAGACACTGAACCATTATTGTGCAGAAGCCAAAGGGGCAAAATCTCTTTCCAAACCAGCTTTAAGTTTTAGTGGTTTTAGAATAGGCTTGAAAAGACATTTCTCTACCAGAACACGAGATCTAAAGATGTAAAGGCTGTGATGTATCCACACATGCCTATGAAGGAACACATTTTCACTCTCTCTCTCTCATGTTGTGTTGAAAATTGAGCCTAGATACTTTTGTACCTACATTCTTCACCTGTGCAATAATCTTGGTGGAAATACAGAGATAACTTTCAGCAATGCAACAAAATGAGCCTTGCTGTTATTACCCACAGGTCCGCCACATTATGGGAATTCTCTGTAACCCAAAGATGAAAAGATATTAATCCTACATGATAATATGTATTCTTTATACTTTGTTGCTAGACATTTTTATGAGTCGTAGAATCATGGAATGGTTTGGGTTGGAAGGCACCTTAAAGATCATTGAGTTCCAACCCCCCTGCCATGGGCAGGGACACATCCCAATAGATGAGGTTACTCAAAACGCCATCCAGCCTGGCCTTGAACTCCTCCAGGGAAGGAGCTGGGCTCTTCTGAGGGAACAAGATTCTGGGCTTCTCTCAATTGCTGTAAGTCACTTCATGAAGAAAAGAAGTTAAAGCTGTGGGTGTTATTTTCCATCATACTTTTGGGGCCAATAATACGCGCAAACTGACTAGAGCCCTAAGGCAAGTGATTTCTGTCATAGCAACGATATCAGCTGTATTCCCACAGAATTAACCAACATGGGAGGCCTTGGTCTGCTCCCACAGACCCCATTTCTGATGAAGAAAGCAGCTGAAGGATGCGGAACCTGCTACAGTGTCTGTGAAAGGCTGCATGAAGGTGTGACTACAGCAAGATGTGATTACAGCATCAGCCAGCAGCAAAGCACCTGTGCCACTGCCAGAGAAACGTGGCTGAAATGGAGGGATTCACTGTCCCTGCATCGATGCTGCTGCAGAATAGAGGTCTCATCTGTGTTCTGTTCACGATGGATAGATACCCACATCATACAGCGCTCTCAAACAGCAGCAACTTTGCAGAAACTTTCAGGCAGTGAGACAGTTGTACAGGGACCAACTCAGTAGTGCCCCAGATATCTCCAGGAAAAAGGTAGAAATACACAGTAATGCAATGCCACTATATTCTGCTGGTTTTGCCCGAGATAACCCAAGTTCTGTCCTCAGCACTTTGTATTCATTTTTTCGTGAAAAGGGAATTAATTGCAAAGTCCCAAGTAAACCATCTTCAAAAGGTGGATAGTGGCTTTGCACCCAAAGAACCCATACTTCCATCTTAAAAATCATGTAAATATTTTAAACAGCCATATTCAGAGATCTCTGGGAAGAGCTGACCACCTGTCAGGAATAAGAAGAAATCCCTCCAGATCTTGTTTTGGACAGGAGGCTGCGTTAACCACCTGTCTGTACATATGTCTATAGGGACATTTGGGACCAGCTCAGTGTGACCTCTGTGTTCTTTTAGATTTATTTTAACAGCCAATATGTTATGTTAAAACAAAATTGTCCCTGTAGCACCATCCATCAAAGAGAATATCTGCAGCATAAAGAGCAGGCCTTCATGGGGGAAAACACAATTCTTTTCAAAGCTGTCAATATAGTCTTGAGGTTTTATTCAAATAATAGTTGGAATGTTCTCTGCGTAAAAATTGAGTGCAATTAGAATGGGCATGTTCATTAAAAGGATTAAAATATGATTTAGATGTGAAGTTAAATCAAGACCGACATAGGAAGAAAACCACAAATGATTACGCTGCTCTCATTTCTGGTACAAAAAAAAGGAACCTCCTGGTTTTAAGACATGGATGTTAAAATGTAAGACAATTCCTACAAAGAAAAAGGTTTGACAAGGTTTTGGTGACATCTAAACTAGATATATAGGACATTTTTGGCTCTCCTTTGTCTGTAAGCCTCCAAAATGTTTTCAGGCACATTTTTTATCAGATTGATAACAAGAATTACAGCATCAAGTTAGGATAAAAAGATTTACACCTCAACCACACACAGCTTTCATGTTCAGAGCACTTTTATGAGAGTTCAGATGATGGCAAACCCATAATAATGAAATAGTTTTCTATTAAAATGATAATAAAGTGTGCTACACAATGTCATTGTACAACAAAGATGTTCTTAAAGTTTCAACTACTCCATTAATTTCAGTATTAACTCTAATACAGATAATGTTATTTTAAATGTCACTACTAGTAAGTATTTCACAATTAAAAGACTAAGGAATGTGATGAGACTCATTATAAATACTTATATCAATATTATAAATATGGATAACATCAGGCCCATGAAAAAATTGTTCAAATTAAAATGCATTTGTGTTTAATAGGCTATGTGAAATGTCTTGAGGATGAACAAGTGCAGTTTCAACAGACTAATTTAGATTTGCTGTTTTCATTTTTTTAATACAAACAAAACCACAACAAAAATAAGAAAATTTGTGTAATTTTCCACTGAATACTGAAGTGTTGGCAATGATTTAATCTTGTAAAATGGTTTGTCTTTTTTTTTTTTTACAACAAAAATATTTGTGAACTCATATAGATTGAAATTTCAGCCAGAAAATTTCAAAAACTTTGAACCATTTTTAATGTGTGCCATTTCAGTTTTCCACTTGGAAACATTTTGCTTCAGAACCTGCCTCGGTTTATTTTTAACTGCCTGCAAGTGGGAAAATGTAAAAATTGTTCGCATCAGACATAGAAGTTCTAATCATAATGAAATTTGCAGAAAAAAGGGGATTGAAAGACTACTATAAAAAAAAAAAAAAAGAAGAAAAGAAAAATCCATCCTGAAATAATTTAATTCATTTTTCTGTTAAGATGGCAAATTGCAAAAATTCCACAAAATCCATCAGCCATCTAAACCTGAGCTGTGAAATTATTACTATTAGGGAGCTTTTTCCCTGATGTGAAACCTAAACCATCTTGACTGCAATTAAAGCCCATTATTTCTTTTCCTACACAAAAGTTGTTGCAGAAAAAAAGTTCCTTTTTTTAGCTACTTTTTACATGTTGAAGGCTCATTTTTCCTTTCTCAGCACTAAACACCACCAGCAGTATGTACTACTAGACATTTCTCTTTAAGTTGAAAATGAAATCTGTCCTGTTGTTTGAAAATAGAGCCAGCTTCATGCTGAATGAAACCTCCCAAAAGATGAAGGTAGCAGGGCTTACGCTGCTTTGTCTTCTCCTGTTGCCACTGGTAGGAGAATTAAGAACAGGAAAGGGACAGGAAAGAAATGACTAGATGAGTAACATCATGGGAGGAGAATAAGCTTTGGACCCTTCTGTATCCAACCATTTCTCACCCACTTGTTACTAAAAATGTATGTTATACATATACTTTTTTATTTCTGTAAATCTTATTTACATGAACCTGAATCCTGCAGTCAGACTTGTCCTGTAATCACATTGCAAGAGTAGGACCATGGCCATCATCCAGACCAGCAGCGTCAGGTGGACTCATCAGAATGTCTCCTGTAATTAATTAGGTGCTGCTTCTTATTCCTAGACCTCAATGAACTGTTTTAATTCTTTGCTGCAAATTCATATCAACAGATGAGCTGCAAATAATTGCAGAAAACTATATTGCTATGTAGTTAGTATATATAAACTATTATAATATATTATATATTATATATAACTATTATATTATATTATAATAAATATAAACTATTCATTTAGTATATACCTGAAATTGTTGCTCTTTCTGTGCCCTTTGAAGTAGGAATCATTTTTAGCACAACTTATTTCTGTAACCTCATGACTCCAACTGATTATTCAAATACAAAAGAAAAGCTGTACTTGTTTGAATCTGACAAAACAGTCACCGCTCAGGCTTTGAGGTTATTGTCACTTTAAAGCCTTCATTAACAGCAGAAGAACAACTGTCTTAAAATGTCTGCTTAAGCGTCAGATTCCTACAAATTATGCTATGTTGGTCATATAGACTCCAGACTGATGAATCTGCAGCCCATCAGCCCAGCAAATACAGATTTAATGGAAAGTCACTCAAATAATTTCAGTAAATTTTAGAAGAAACTCTAGCTAATGTATTTTGATATGTTGGACAGGTAGTGATGAATCAGCATGTAGAAACAGCAGCTTAATGATCAGGAAACAGGAAAAGTGAGAAGTCAGTTCTAGCCAGTCAGACTGTGGGCAGTGGGGAATAAGAAGGCTTTTCAAATGGTCTAAACAAAAGAAATTTGGAAAACATTAAAAAAAAAAAGGTAACTACATGGTATCCCCAAAATATGCTAATTCTGCAACAGGAGTGATCCAGCAGGGATGAAAATATACCATAGCATTTATCTCACTGGCTATACATTTAAGGTGTAGTAGCTTAGAGCATTAGACTCTTAATACTTTTATAAATACCTAGATGGGACTTCTGTTGAGTGAAAGACAACTGATTTTACATATTATAAAATTTTCATACAAGTCTTTCATCATCCAAAAAGATTAATCTAAAAGACATCAATTTACCAAAACAAATTGAACATAAATCTGTTCTACTTCACAGAATGCAGGCATATTTACTGAAAAATAACATGCTGTAATTACATTATCTTTGTGTATTCTGTTTGAACTGCTAGTTGTAGCACATTCTCTGGAAATCAGCATCTTTCCAGACTTGTATTTGTCTGTAATATGTATTGTTTTTAAAGAGTTAACACAAGAAATCCAATCAAATAGGTACTTTAAAATTTATTTGATATGTATTTTCATGCAGTCGTAAATGTCTTAGTGTTAGTCTTAAAAATTGAGACGGCTCACTGCAGCAGGCCTGTTGGGGTGAACCGAGCAGGATCTAGCTAAAGGGTTCCTCCTGCACCTTCTGAATCTCACCTTCTGCAATGGTAGAAGTCCCATGCTGAAGATTTGCTCAGTTTGTTCACCTCCTTCAGAGTTAACATTTTCATTTCCTCTCTCAAAGCAGAGAAGAAGAAAGAAAATCAATCAAGGGGAAACCTGAAAATGTCTGTTAAAAATGGACCCATAAGAAATCTGGAAGATGAAGGAAGACAGAGAAAATGGAAGGCAGGGCCAAGTCCTCTTCATCTCTGTCTCCAGGCAGTTACTTTTCAGTGCCACCCTTGAGAAAGATCGTCAGAAATTGTAAGGGATGAGCAGAGGGAGGGGGAGCAGGGTCATATATAACCTCTGTCCAGACCAATCCTTGTCTTTGGGCCTGGGGGAAGTGTGAAAATGGCCGGCATTGGAGCAGCCCGGCAGCAGCTCCCTTTACTCGAGGGCAGCCCCCCTCTATATTGGAATAATAATTCTTGTTAAGTCTACTGTGCATTAGGGTAAGCCTTTCCAAGATATTAGGGTATCTTCAGCATTTTAACATATCCACAATTCAGTTGACTTATATCAAGCAAACTGGCTGAGAACAAGTTTTCTGTTCTTGCATTCCCACAACTCCTTTCAAACAAGCAAGCAATCAACCTTAACAGACTAAGAGAGTTTAGTCTTTTGTTGTCAAAATTTTTGGTCCATGGCTGTAATTTTTCAGTAATAATACATTAATTTTAGCCTAAACCTTAAGTTGGGGCAAAATTCAGCACATAAAAGTATTTATACCTTACCTCTGAGGGAGAACTATTTAACTAAGGTTGTATTAATTTAATGAAAATTATTTAAGTTTGTGAAAGATATATAAGCAGTTTATAATTTTACTGTGTTTTCACAATAAGCTGGTCTTAACAAGAAAGTTTTCCACAAGAAAAGTTATGCATACTACAGTTCTCCTACGTCTTTGTAGTATATTTGTACTAAATGAGCAGCTCATCCATCAGAATGAAGTACTCGAGTCCCTTAAAGACCATTGTGCTAATTCAGTGCTATCATTTGATTAATACTTAGTGCCTCCACTTTTCCAAAATAAGGGATTTTTTTTCCCTCTTTTTACTGCTTCAACATAACATCCAGGGAATCATACTTAACAACCTGTCATCTTTTTGCCTGGAGAGCTAGCAGTATGAAATAAACTTACATATAGAAAGTTAAAACATTCATATTTCAATCAGCACATAAGGAAACAGAAATACAGTTTCTAAATGAAGAAGCAGAGAACGGTGAAACCCCACAACTTTAAATACAGTACAGATGAATTTTAACTCTTTAACTACATGCACTAATTATTTGTTTCGGTAGTCCCCAAACCCATTCCCAGGAAGCACAGTAGAACTTTTGTTTATTTCAATCCTGTCATGGCATACCTGTATGGATTGCATACTGTGAAAAGCTAGTACCATCAGTCAATATAGCAGTAAATAGATTAGGATCAATTAGTATCTGTTTAATAAAAAATGTTTTATATACTGCCTCACATCTGCAGCACAGGAGTAGAGATGAGGTAGAGTCAAGATTTATGGTAGATAAGAGTCTGAGATGAATAATTGCACTGATGAGAAACTTTTCAATAAAATTATTAAGCTGTTTTTTGTAACAATGTTAATTTTTCATTGAAACATTCATTTCAACAAGGTTTTTTTAGAAGGCTTCCTATTTTCAGGATGTATGACTGGGGTAACAGGAGTCCAAGTTCACTGTCCACAGGATGCATACGGGACACAGAAGATTCACAGGTAAATACCTGTGCCAAGTTCAAAGTGGGGCCGTAAATCTGAGTCTCCCATATCCCATGGGGTTGGTCTGACTACAGCGCTGTTGACTATTCTGACAAGAAGTTAGAGGACTTCTCCCTTAAAAAAAATAAATTAAAAATTTATCATAACAAGACCTTTTGTGCTGATGATGCAAGATGAAACAAATTAAAAACCTGAAATTTTTTGTACTGGTTCTGGCTGGAATGGAGTTAACTTTCTCCATTCAAGCTTGCATTGTGCTGTGTTTTGGGTTTGTGGCTAAAACAGGGTTGACAACACACCAGTGTTTTGGCTGTTGCTGAGCAGTGCTTGCACAGCACCAAGGCCACCTCTGTCTTTTCACTCTGCCCCTTCAAGTGAGTAGGCTGGAGCTGGGCAAGAGGCTGAGGGGACACAGCCAAGGCTGCTGACCTGAACAGGCCAAAGGCATATTCCATATTCACTTATTAAACTGTCTTCATCTTGACCCATGACTTTTCTCACAATTGCTCTTCCTATGCCCCCCTCATCCCGCTGGGAGCGGGCAGTGACCCAGCAGCTGTGTGGGTACTTCGCTACTGGCCGGGGCCAGCCATCACACTTCTTTTTAGAACAAAATTCAGCGGGCAGCTGAGTTAGTGATTACGTTCCAAATTTATCAGCTGATTAAAAAAGAAGCCATAATTCGGTGGCTGAGGCAGAATTTTTTCAGTTCAACTCCTAGCTCTGTCCCAGGCTTCCTTTGTGGCCTGGGACAAGTCAGTGAATTTCTGTTGTCCTTAGACAACTCCCTAAATTTCTGCCTCAGCCTCTTATCCATTAGCCAGAGATAACAACACTTCCTACTACGTTCTTTTGTCACATCTAAATTCCAGCCAAGCCCCCAGAAGGGTGGGGGCCGTGGTGCAATGCCAGACCAAACACGAGCAAGAGATCAAAGCCCAAGCAGCAGGGGAAGCAATACCATCTAAAACCAAACACAAGCAGTGGAAGTGCATTTCCCATTAATGATCATTAAAAGTACCTTGATAAATACTTTCATGATGCCACATACACACAAATCTGTCTATGCACAGATCACGTATATAATAATCTATTGATTAGCTCTGCATACCTGATCCAAGTATGGGGCCATCCCAGCTAATGTTTTTTGTTGCAGACCTACATACACGATCTAAAGAAGATTTCACCGGTGCTGTCAGCTATGGGGGTATTCATAGGTTGTTGCACAGTGTGATCCCAATTAGGAGGCTTTTTTCGTAAGTTTTTTTCTTACCATCCTTTGAGATGCAGTTTCCCTCAATCCTTTAAACTAAATAGTTTTCCACCAACAGGAGGTTTCTATTTTTACTAAAACTAACTTAACGGCAGCAGCAGCACTAAGCCATGTGTTCCTTTTGTCTTTCTCTAGGAATGGTTTCCCTCCTGTTTGCATTCAAATTAATCAATAAGTGGTCATCTAAACTTCTAGCCATACAGCCTCTGGGTTCATGTCATAACAGATCCCATGAAGATCAGAAAAGACAGTAGTAATCTGGTTATGTGTGCTTGAGTGGACAAGAATCTACTGCAAAGGATTCACATGTTCCCTTGCTGCAAACACAGCAGCCAAGCAAGCTCATCTTCAGCTTTGTAACTGTTTTTTGACTTTCTTTAGCTGGCCATTGTACACAGATGGCTAACATTAAAGAGACAGCCGAATGCAAGAGCTAATATGAACTTCAAACTGTCCCCCAAACTAATTTTTAGTAGG
Organism: Numenius arquata; assembly: GCF_964106895.1. Lineage (NCBI taxonomy): Eukaryota > Metazoa > Chordata > Aves > Charadriiformes > Scolopacidae > Numenius > Numenius arquata. The sequence continues at coordinate 112,105,717 of NC_133577.1, read as the reverse complement.
ACAGGTAATAAAACAGACTTGCAGAGTTCATTAACTACACCTAACCCTAGGACTGATTGAATACATCATTGTCAGCGCCAGTAACCTTGGACACAGGAGATAGTGTCACACTAACTAAGATTAATGAAAATACTGAATGTTAAATATGAAACAAGACCAGAGTTTCAAAGCCAAAACTTTTTATTGCTGAGGTGTTAAAATGCTAATGATTTATTTTTATGCAAGTAGCTTGTATGAAGCATGGGAGATTTGATAGACACTTTGAGCAATTGCAGTAATAAGACAGCAGCAGGAGCAGGGTCTGTGGCATACAAGGCTCTGGAGGAGGTGTCAGGCGACTATCTGCTGCTGCTATTGTCTTTGACCTTATTTTTTTTATTCTGACTCTAAACTGAGAACTCTGCCCTCATTTTCTATGCAGCCTCCTTTTCCTCGTCCAGAAATTAGGACTTTTTAAATAACAGATGTTTTACTGTTGTTTGTCAAATTCGGTTTTGTTTACCTTTTTTTTTGTATTTTCTGCTTGACATAGTCTCTGATAAATCAAATAATTCAGTAACATCTCTAACTGCTAACATTTCTCTTATGGTTTATTTTGATGACAAGTGTTTTTCACTCCATTCCAGAAGCTCTTCCGAAAAACAGAAAAAGATATAATATTAGATTACACATTTTTGTTTACCTAAAATATCATTATCTTTCATAAACCAGAGCTTTTATACCTTTTAATTATATGCCTTGTATAAACACCACTACAACCATCCTTGGAAGAATGCAAAATATTATGAAGTAAATAATAAACAGAATGTGAGAGTAAATAAACAAAAAGGAGAGTAAAAGCCCCAGCATGTTTGCTTTTCTTATCTTGGGAATCATTAATTCTGATGACTTATTCTGTCTTTATTTTAACATATGAACTGGGGGGAGAGGAGGAAAATCATTCACAGTAGAATTAGAGTTATGAAAATTAGCTAAAATGCCAAAACCAAGTCATATTTACCTGTCATGAGACGGCTCAACAATTAGGAAGTAACAGCGTTGAAGAGACCGTCTGGGCCACCAAGGGCAATCACCCGTTATTGCACACAATTGAGTCGCATAGCTGCTGTCACAAAATTATTAAGGTACCTTTTTTGTTGCTTTGCACAGTTAAATTTTAATGCCCGGTTGCCTCTACCCTACTGCTTCAGTGGCCCCATGTCAGATCCATTGCAGAAAGCTGTCTGTCTGTCTTTGCCCACGCGTTAATGCACTGCGTGAATCACAGAGGGGAAACGCTGCTGCACCCTGCACCTTGATAGGGATCCTCCAAACCCCAGGACGTCTACTCTCTTCTTTGTAATGTCTTGTGATTTGCTGTTTTCATGCTTCCTAACATGTACTGATTTGCTGTTATAATACTCATTTTCAGTGAAAGAGAAACAGCTGAGGAAGAACAGAGTTTGATGGTAGCATTAAAAATCAGAATTACTGTAAAAGAAAGACTTGTGGTAAATAAAGCTGGCCCTTCTTATTTTCTTTTTAAGTGATCTTTGTTTTGCAATAAAATGATTTTATCTGTCTTCATTATTTTTGCTATAACATGGTACATAAAAATGGGCTAAAGAGAAAGCCTAAAGATGTAGCATTTTAGGAACACCATCATAACCTTTAATTATTTTTTTAAATGAGTCCTAAGAAAAGAACACAAGACATGATCGGTTTCCTCACAACCTCCTCCCCTCCCCAAGGTGCCTCCGAATTTAAAGTGTTACAAAACCTTTGTGAGTTCTGCACACTGAAAAATTAGATGATCTTCAGGAAGAAGGCTAATGGCATCCTGGGCTGTTAGACAAAGTGCTTAGAGACGTGGTTTAGTGACGGTTTTTATCAGAGTTAGGTTGATGGTTGGACTAGATGATCTTAAAGGTCCCTTCCAACTTAGACAATTCTATGATTCTAAGTCTTGCCAGCAGGTTGAGGGAGGTGATCCTTCCCCTTGACTCAGTGCTGGTCAGGCCACAGCTGGACTCCTGTGTCCAGTTCTGGGGTTCCCACCACAAGAGAGACATGGACACGCTGGAGAGAGTCCAATGAATGGCTGTAACTATCATTATAGGACTGGGGCATCTCTCCTGTGAGGAAAGTCTGAGAGAGCTGGGAGTGTTCAACCTGGAGAAAAGGTGGCTCAGGGGGATCTTATCAACGCATAGATACCTGAACAGAGGGTGTAAACAAGGCAGAGCCAGGCTATTTACAGTGGTGCCCAGTGACAGGACCAGAGGCAACAGGCACAAATGGAAACACAGGAGGCTCCTTTTGAACACCTGGAAATGCTTTGTCACTGTGGGAGTGACCGAGCACTGCCACAGGCTGCCCGGGGAGGTTGTGGAGTCTCCATCCTCAGGGATATTCAAAAGCTGTCTGGACGTGGTCCTGGGCAACCAGCTCTAGGTGGCCCTGCAGGTCAGACCAGATGACTTCCAGAGGTCCCTGCCATCCTCAGCCATTCTATGATTCTGTGACATCACAAGCACCTACCACATTTTTAACAGTTCAACACAATCTTCCACTTATTGTACCTAAAACCTTCAATATCAACAACCCCAGCCCAAGAAACAGGACTAATCATGTGCACAGTAACATGTAATCTCCAGGAAACCTTTCACTGTCAGGTCTAGCTTGTTCAAAAGGCCAAAAATGAAAGATTTTCAGTGTATCTACTTAGTATTAGGTGCCTTAAGTTCACCCTTCCTCACTTCCCACTGCTCACTTTCCAGGGCCAGGGAAGTAAATTGGATAGCAATAGCTGATATGATTTCTAAATCTAATTGTCAGCAGAAGAATGTAAAAAAACCTTTGTAACTGTTAGAGTACGTATGGTGGTGTTCAAAACGAAAAGAGGTAAAGGCTCAGTGGTGCTGCCTGTCACCCAACGAAAGCTATGAAATACAGCCTTATGCTTAGAAGATTTTGAGAAGCCTTTTCTCATCCAGATTAATTTGCCAGCTGAGTAAGAGCTGAGAACACTTAAGAAAAATGAGGAAGTCTGGGATGGATTCACTTAAGAAATGCCTTTACGCTTTTTCTTGGATGAAAATATTACTCTTTCCTCTGAAACAATCACCATAAACTTTGGGTGAAACCTATTGCATACAGGAAGCCACGCAAAAGGCTGCTCGATCCTACTCAGTACCAAAAACTATAAACATTTCATTACCTATTATAGACCAACTGCAACTGTAATTTATTTACATACACCTCAACATTTTCACAGCAGTTGAAGTATTAAAAATAAGTAACCAGTAACAAATTACATCCTAGACAAACAGGAATTTTAAGAGACTTTTATAGAATACATTTGGTTTAAAGATCTGTGATTGGAAAAGGGAGTAATGGAAACTCAGAAAATAATATACCAATTTGTGAGTTTCCAGAATACAACACAAAATGCATACACACATCTCTTCTTCCAGTCAGACACTACAAAAAGCCTTTTTTCTACACTGTTGAAATCCCCATTTAGAGTAATCTTTTCATTAAAAGTTAGGACTATTTTCTGATGTAATCAACAATGCAACCAAACTCCATGTTTTTGTCAGCTGGTAACACCTGCTGACAAGTACTGTATTAGACATTTTCAGAAGAAATAAACATCTGTGGAAAGGCGCAGACAATTACGCAGCAAATTAGATTAGCTTGGCTCAAATTATTTGATGAAGTTGATTTGAAAAATTGATCTTCATGCTTCATCAGCATCTTACCAGCATCTTGTATACATTCTCCCCATAATCATCACCTGGCAGAAGTGCAAAGAAGTAACTTCAATCTCACTTTTCTTCTAAAACATATAAATGAAAGGCTACCCAGTTGCACTGTCATAAATATGGAAGTTATAGAAAAGGCATAAAATTTAGATTGCTAGTTAAGTTCACATACAACCTGACTGTAGTTTTGCTTGCTGTTTGTCTTGTAAAAGTCATTTTCTTTGCACAGACAACTATTTCTAAAATTTTACAGAAAAATTGAATTTAAATTAAAAAAGATTTCCTTATTCTGTCCCCTCTCTCCAGGTAGTATTAGCGGAAGATAGAACAGGGTGACTGCAGTCACTACAGTGATAGATTTTTAACACTATGGAAACAATCGAGAAGAATCTTGAATAACCTTAAAAGTGCAGCTGCTGAGATCTTGGCATTCTTTTCCCTGACTGGCAGAGATTTGAGAGCAGTTTCTGTGCACAGGCAGAAAGAGAAAGCTGAATAAGTAGGCAGATAAAAATAAATTTATAGCCCCCCCCCATCAATTTTTTATTTCAAAAAAATTTTAAAAAAAGCTTATTTATCAATTTCATGCTATTCCAAAGGAGTATTTTCAAACTTTCATTAGCTTGAATTTACTCTTTTTCTACCTTAAGAGTTTTAGAGGAGATAAATCTTCCAAGAAAGAACTGATAAAATAGGCAAGTCATAATAACTGAGTGATGTTACACAAAAATGTAAACAAGCTAACCCAAAAGTGTTAATGTGGACAGTAAATATAGGGCAGAGGGGAAAGTTTTTTCCTTTTATAGACAATGACCTTTACCCACACGATCACACATCAGAGCTAACTTTACTTAATTCCCTTGTGAATATCCTCACGACAACCTTCCTTCACTAGCCTGCAGGACAGAGCAATCGTCTCATCTCACACCTTCACCTCCAAACTAGAATATTTTTGTTGCTAATTGCTGTGTTTGACTTGCCCTGCCGTTACTAGCAGCGAGCAGCTCTGCGTCATTTTGTTTATAGCGCTATAGAAGGCACCCACAGCAGCACACCTGTGAAAAGAAAATCAACAGCTAAATACCAGTGTAAGAAGTAACTCGCCTGTCACTAGAAATTAGACGCAAAGTAGGAGAGCCAGAAAATGCAGAGTTGTTGTTCTACGTACCAGCTCTACAGTTAAAAATAAGCATTCCCAAAGCAGCCCACTCGCAGCAAGGACATCAGAGAAAGCTACTTTTTATGGACTACAAATACTAGAAGCAGAAAAGACTGTTTACCAGCAAAAAGCTTTAATAGCAGCACCTTGAAAAGCAAATATTCAGTATTTATTTTGTGAATGCTGATAGTCTGTATGTATTGCTCCCTCTAGCGTAAAAACCAGAAAATCACATCAACAAACATTCAAAAAAATCACTGAGTTTGGTAACAAATACAGTGATGGTTTTTTACAAAAGTCATTCTCTATTCACGTTTTTTTCCCTAAATATTTTTAAAATGATTTCTCATGTTTTAATACAAGAGATAACAAATGTTAACTTAGTTTCAGCTTCTGATCTGGGACATTCACACTTTATTAGCAGGAAAGGATTGTACCAGAACAGAGTAGTGAATATGCAAACCTACACCCTGCATTTACTGCCATAGCACTCCCCAAGAAATTGGTAAGATACAACGTGACGTTCCCTCCTAATTTCCACTCTGTGATTATGTTACAGTGACAAATGGTGCCATAGAAGAACTTCGTCTAAAATGTAGTGAATCACGTTGTGATATGCATGTATTCATCCGATTCTGTACCTGGTTAGGCTCTAGATTTTGGAAACAAAGCAGGTTTGGAGCTCAGGCTTTCTTTCTTAAAACAGGTATGAAATACCTGTAAAACACACAAGTCACATCAGAGATTGACAAGTCTGAGAAACCATTTTAGATTTTAACCCAATCTGAAGAGCCACTGGATGATACTCTACTTGGGCACCAGCAAGTATGACGCCAACCAAAGCCATGTCTGCATCCTCCTCTCAGACAGCACCTGGGAGGAACTCCTGGGACAGCTTCCACCACACACACACAAAGAAACACAACGCAGCCTTTCATGCGTTTCATCAAAAGAATACGCAGTGTGGTTCGTTAAGATGCCTAACGCTCTTAATCACTGAAGTTTTCCAGCTCAGAATTCTCTGAAGTGCATACAGACACCTGTAAGACCAAAGCAGCAGATTTACCTTCTCCAAGAACTGATGGAGCTGTCTCTGAAGATAAAAGCCAGAAACTTGGAAGTCTAAGCAAAATTCAAACTAAAGCTTTCACTGAAGACGTGGATAAACAATTTATTACAGAATAATGAAATCAATGCTCTGCTATTGCTTTCAAAATAGCTCTTCTTCCCCCCTCCTATGTTGCTACTATCAGAAGCAGTTGAGAACTTGGGAAGCCTTCTAATGAATCATCTTGCAACTGTGTGTATACCTTGGGGTTTTTTTACTGGGACTTCACACTTGACAGATCTCAAAATTCTTATCACAGAATGGGGTTGGAAGGGACCTCTGGAAATCATCTAGTCCAACCCTGCTGCTAACGCAGGTTCACCCAGCGCAGGTTGCGCAGGATCGTGTCCAGGCGCGTTTTGAGTATCTCCAGAAGAGACTCCACAGCCGTATCATACAAGTACCAAATTATCCCCTTCCTACTCCTATTGTAACTGCAACTTCAGCTTTCCAAGATCTGACAGATCCAAAAAACCCATTTTCTCAGAATGAGGCTGTGAATCATGATCCAGTTTCACACACACCAAATTTGTCTATTTGGTGGAACAAGTCTGAAACAATATCTGATGCAGGCTGTATTTTAAAGACTTATTAATAGGCAGTCCTAACAGATCACAAGTGGTTCTACTGTCTCAGTACTGTACAAATTGAGCTCCATTTCCTTCAAAGATGACCATGGTTATACGGCAGCTCCTTCAAGTCATTACACAGAAGTTCCATTTAGGGCAAACAACCAAATTTTTGTTTTATTTTTCTACCTGATGTGGCTGTTGTTTCCATCACAGCCAGCGCGCCTCAACAACGGTCCTTAGAGGTTACCTGCCACCGCTGCTCCCCCTAAAGCTGCGTTTACTGTCAAGACTGAGAAAAACATTTGCTTGATCATTTGTGAAATCTATCCGACTAATCTCTGTAATTATGAGAGTCCGTTATGAGCAACTGGTCTCTGCAAGCGTAGCGTAACTAGAACACCTACCCCACAGAGGGCTCAGTGAGGAGGATACTGAAAGCCACATCGGGCAAGAAAACCATCAGGTTCTTGAAGTAGCGCCTCTGGAACAGCTCAGTCATGGGGTAAGAAAAGGGGCACTACAGCAAAATCCCAGGGGCTAAATTCAGGACAAAATTAACAGTTGAGAAAGAAATTTTATTTCAAGCTTCTAAGGGGGTATTACAAACAATAGAGAATAAAAACATTAAAAACTATTTAAAAAGTAATTGTCCCTTTAAAATAAAGATTCAAGCAGGTTTAACAATGAAGTATGCTATTCAATGAAGTTTTAAAAAAAGATTTAAAAAGTATTGGTTTTGCTGTATTTGCTAATCCTTTATAAAAAAGCTGGGCATAAATACTTCGTGCATTCATATGCATTATTTGGTGTTTCATATTATATAGCTTGGTACAGTATTTAAGATATCACTGCAAAAGAGTTCAAACACAGTGCATTTATAAATAATGGAGTCATTATAAATCACATTGCAAACATACCTTGCCATTTTCATTGTTACAAATTCGGTATCTCAGTGAAGGTAGGAATAAAGTAGCTACAACAATCAATATCTTGACTTTATTTTTTTTCTTTTTAATATAAAAATGCAGTTCTGGAAACCCACCCTCCTTCTTCCCCCTGCCCAAACATAATGCTTTACTTCTTAAAAATAAAAATAAAGTACTAATTCTATATACATCACATGTACCATACAAAAATGTATCCAAAGTTTCTATTGCTACCAAAGTGTTCTAAATTAAAAGTTACATAAATCCCCTCATTGGAACCAAAAGATTACAAGTTACAAAAAAATCAAATTACACACAAACCATCAAGTTATTTTATACAATTTCCAATACATTTTTCTCCCAAAGCAAGTTGTCTTCTCATGTGCCTGTATAAAAATGCATATCAATATATTTGTCAATTTTATTTTTCATTATAAAGCAAATTAATACATTTTCTACAATAAATAAAACACAGGGAGGCACACATATCAACAAGATTAAAATCAATGGGAGATAAATGGGATATGGTTTTGAAAGAAATAATGTGCTTGCAGGCTTTAAGCCAGGTTTGTTTAAAACAAAAACAATCTTAAGTTATTTTGGGCAACAATGGAGTGTTTTTGGTGATTTGCAAGTGATGTACATAGTATATCTTTTTTTTCTTGATGTCTTTCTCACAAAGTACCCTCCAAAATAATGCAACTTCCTTTCTTAAAATACATATTTGTAATTGTAAATTTACATCAATCTTAAATATGTGGTACTTTGTGCAAAGAGCAAGGATTTACACAAACATTCAGAAGTCTTTTTCAGAAGCTACAGACCAAGGAAGAAATGATAACAAGCAGCACCATACTGTATATGATTTAGGCAAACATATATCTGATGCCATTTTGATATTAGGCTTTAAGATCCACTAAACACCTTAAGCTGGAAGATGGTGCTTAGGTAATTTAACCTCAGAAAGAAAGAAAGAAAAAAAAAAGTAAAAAGCATGGAAACAAAAAACAACTCCCTCCCCAGCAAAATTATAAAAGGAATTAAAGAGCTACTTCTAAAATCAGAATAAGTTAAGTGTTGAATATACATTTATGTACAATTATGAACACTATGAACAAGACATTTTAACAGGTTTAGTGGAAAATCCTCCAAACTACAACACGATAAAATCATTAATCAATATGGCAATGGTGATTTAGAAGAATTGCTCAACTATTTCAAGTTTGCAGAACTCAGCCACTGAATCAACAATTAAGGGGTTGTATCTTCAATACATTCTTTTAGACAAAGAGGTTCATTAGTAGAGTTCAAGTCCGTGTGGTATTTTTCATGCCTCGGTAGAATCCGTGTTAGTCAATATCACTGAAGTCACTGACTGGTTCTCCATGGACTCGACTCAGGTGATTCATAGCACGATCAAAAGCAATTCTTACTGCTTTTCGTATGCTTGAGTTACGCCCTTCCATCATTTTTAACTTGTCTATGGTCTCATCTATCCCAAGGGGAACCATTTTGGATTTGGGAAGCCACTGCCTGTAAGGAAGAGTAAAATAGGTATGTAAAATACAGAATAAAATCAAGAAGTTTGTCCAGAAATGTCAGGGTTGATATATTGTGTTTCTCATACCGCAGATCAGATTTACCACCTTAAATAAGTGATAAAATGCCTTTTAAGATAGTACTTACTTGCCTTAAATATTTAAAATAATTCTTAAAATAAGAAAGACTCTTCCACAAAACAAAGAATACATTCCAATTCAATGCTAATTATTTAATGATTAAGTATCAACTCAAAAAAATTAGCTGAAATACTGACACAATTTAGTTTACGAATAGGCAGCAGCAACTAACTATGAGCATGACTCAAGATTTACTTGACACAGTATCGTTCCTCTTCATTCTTTCACTGCCATTATTACAAGGAATTTGCAGATGATGAATTTTTGCCTTACATTTAAGATCTCAATTTGGTCTTTATGAGGAAAACTAAACTGTCAAGGAAGTTCTGCTTAGTATGCTTTTATCCTGCAGTATTAAACCCCACTAAATCTGCATTCAGAGTACTTTTCCATTCTAAGCTCCATGAATATCATTAAATGCTGGGCATAGAGAAGCAATAATGAAAAAAGCTCTACACCCCATTTTTCTAGTTAAAGGAACAGCATTCTAAATATTTATTTTTAAAAGTATGAAGTAAATTTACTTCGCTTCCATAAACGTTTATCTTAATCCTGTTTTCTTAAGTTAGAGGTATTACGGAAAACAAAAAACCCACCACACTAATGAATATCTATTGAAGTATGTTACTGTAGTCTGCAATCTCAACCCTGCAAACGGGCCAGTAAAGCCTGATACAAAACATTTTCTTCAAAGATTTTTTTTTTTTAACAGAATAAAATTTCCTCTTGAAACATTATTTTTTATTAAAGCACTCTAAACTACAACTCCATTGTATTGAGCACAGACACTGAAACAACAACAAAAAAAATGTAAAGAGATGTGAGAACTTGACAGAAAAACAGTACAAGGACAAAGACAGAACAATAAAGAATAATAATGTCAGTGACCAGCATGATAAGCAGCAGTTTAACTATAATGTTTCAGTACAGATCAAAGGGAAGTTTTAAGACGGTATTTTTAACAGAAAGCTTGCCAAGTCCTCCAGATGCAAGTGGTGAAGGAGGAGAAACAAATATGCCTATTTGAAAAGGGAATCCATAGGTGACGGAAGCTGGTATCACAGACTGGAGATTACATACACCCTGCAAGTCAATGAAAATCACAGACATGGGTTCAGGAGTAAAAGAGACAAAAGCGAGTTCGAGTGATGAGTGCCAAAATGGCCAAAACAATCAGATAAAAGAACCATTACCAAAAAAAGCTGGAGGGCAGAGGGAAGGAGGGGAAAGGGACTGGAAAAATATTTAGCCTTTTCTGTCCGTCTATACAGAGTATCCATTAGAGACAGCTTTGCATAGTATTGGCAAGATTTAGGACCACCTTCGTATCGCAATGAATCAGAAAGCTACAGAACACTCCCAAGATCAAGAAGCAAATCACAGCAATTAGTAAGGAAGTGGCTAGAGAGAGCGTGTGATACCAAGGAGACAAAAAAAGAGAAACAGAACAAAATGCTTTTAAATTTGGATGTTCTCCATGAACAAAGGCAGAAGAATGCAGGATCTAATGGAATCCTGCACAACTGAACGAAGATGATCATGAAGAAGTACCAATTCATTAAGAAAAGAATTGAAAAACAGAGAGAGCAAGCCAAAGAATCTTGATTATGCCAAAGGATCTACAGGGACAGAAAAGCAAATGCAAGTTCTAAATTTCAGGCAAGAAGTTATTTAGGTGATAGTGCACTGGGATGGAAAGAGTGAGCAGAATGGCAGCATTTCTAGACATTTAATCAGCTACAGAGGAAAATGGTATCCGAAAGTGTAAACAACTTTAAAAGTAAAATTGAGATATAAAAAAATTTAAAGCTAGCTTGACCTGTATGGAAACCCAGAGAGGAGAGGAATTAAGAGAATTAAGAACACAGGAAAGAAATACATAACTTGAAGGAAAGAGGAAAGAGAGGTGATGAAAAGCTTCGTATCTGGCAAAAAAAAACAAAAACAAAAAAACAACAAACTCAACCAACCAACCAAAAATACACACACACACAAAAAGGGCTAGTGGAAGGGGAAGAAAATGTTTTATTGTGAGAGTTTTTCCTTCAGGCTCCACACAGCATATTGCTGATATTGAAAGAAATGGAAAAAAGGAAGGTTTCACAAAAAAAATTTAGAAAGGGCTAAGAACTACAAATGAGAGTGTTAATAAAGCATTTAACTAGAGAGGTTAAAAATTCAAAGAAAACGCACTTGAGCAGACTGAGGGGAAAAAAAGTGGTGTCATTTGGAAAGCAATAAGGAAGGCTGATACAGATAAATACTTAAGAATCTTACCTTTAAAAAAATCAGTTTAGCCAAAGAAGCAATTTTGTCAGGTTAAAAGATAAAACCAGCTTGTAAATCAAACCAAAAGACTATTATTTTCTTTCAAACTGACCATAAAAAAAAGTATCTTTCAGTGATGATACATCCTTGTTCAAGAATAGACTCAAATATGAAATTTTAACATTATAGTTGATACTTCCATAGGAAAAATATCAAAGGAAAGATAATGTTATAATTTTCTTTTAGACTAAAGTTACTTAAAACTTTAAGTCATTGCATCAAAGAATACATTTCAATAACATACCAACTTCTTTTATTGTCAAAAAATAGTACTAAGAATAGTTTCTCGTCTGATTTGGTCTGCATTTGTTCTCCAATTTTCAGTACATCCAGAGGTGGCACTGGTATAGTAACACCGTTGTGATGGCCAGCAACACGAGGCATCTTAGGGTCAATAATCTACAGAAGAGAAGAAAGGACAGTTCCTATTTTTTTAACTCCATCAGTTATTTTAAGGAGGTATTACAAATAAAGTTAATGGGCAAAGAATCATAACCTAAACAGCCACTGTATATAAACTGACTTTGTGTTACACACTTAACACAACTTCTTGACAGAAGCTGAAGAGGCAGAGTGGGGACACAGTGGTAAATTACACTGGAAAAACTACCCCTAGAGCATTTTTTCACCCGTATCAGTTCTTAAAGTCACATTTGAATTTCACTTCGCACAACTTTGCAGCCTGACAAGCAGGTTTCAGAATGAGAAAGTTGACCCAGGATTTCCAAAAGCAACCAGTCATAATGGGCCTCAAATTTTGCATTTTGAATTTCAGATACCTTGAAGAAACAACCTGTGTTAAGGTATAAATATTTGCTTCTGCAAAATACAAGCCTCACACTCAAAATCTGAAGCAAAACATTCCTTAAACAAGCAAAAAAACCCAAATCGGAAAAAAAAATGATCAGAATTCACTTTCAAATATCTTCCATTTCTAATTTAATAACCTGGTTTTCAGTAACACATGCAATTACAGTCAAAAACTCTTTCTAAACAAAGGCTGGGGGAGCAGGAAGATGCTGGAAACATTAAACTAATCAGGCTGATGGAAAAACTCCTTTGTAGGCAGATCACAGCACTATCAAGTGCTCAGCATCCACCAAGGAGGTGTTATGTCACTCCATGCCTGTTCCACCCATCTCCTACACTACAAACTGTTGTTTTTCTGGCACCAATCTCAATCCACAGTAAACTGATTACGGGAACTAAATCAACAGAAAATTATCACTGTGGGGAGCCTGTAGAAATTATGAGAACTTTCTTTTCTTGACTGAGGTTTAACTCCTCAATCAACTCATCACATACTCGGAGAAACAGCAGTGATGACAAAGTAGTGGGCAGAAAAGGAGCCCATTGGTCAAGATCATCTTAAATCTAACACTAAAGTGCTAACACCATTCAAGAGACAATCAAATAATCGAATTTTCAGCATCTGACCCAAGATTGTTCAGGTCACCCACTGAGAGCACTTAAACTCAAGTGCTCTGAATCTCACCTCCACAGGTTTTAATGTCATTTCCTGATCTCCTCAACACACATATATTAAAACAGTCTATTATATAAATCAAGGCATAGTGTATGGAACTGTTTCTATAACCCCAAACACAACACTTTATCAACAACATTTTTCTCTGCACACTTTGATTTAAGTAGAACTATGTATTTTTCCTAAAATAAGGGCACAACAGCTTTAAGTTTTCCATACATCATTCACAACTGGATACAATTATCCAGTTTATTTCGACCTTACCAAGTTTTTTTGTTTCTTTAGTGAACTACAGAATCACAGTATTGTTATACTCATTTTAAACCAGAAAATATTCTATAGTTCAAACAGTAACAAGATGTCTTTGACATGCTTATTCAGTTGATTCTTTAAACAATATTACATATTGCAGAAACAAAGACTACTGAGACAGGTATTACACATCTCAAAGATAGGTAGGGTAGTAGAGATTATTGACTCAGTATCTGATATTCTGATAATTTTACAAACAGGATGCATGGTAAACAGGGCAGAATAATCCACTTTTATTCAACCTGAATGGGAATTTATCAGTTACCTTAAGTTCATGCACCAATATTCTCAGACCAGAAACAGTATCACTAAGGTACTGGTGGGAAGCTGTGTACTTACCAGAGCTGGGTAAGAGGGATATCCACTGCATTTGGCCCATACTACTTTTAGAGGCTCAAGAACAGATGTTGCAGCATCAGTTGATATCCACATACTGCTATGCCCAACTTCTAAGAACAAATAATAATTAAATATAAAATTAATGTTAAAGAATGAAAACTCAGACAAATCTTCTGTAGTTGCTTCCTCATCAGTATGTCATGAACATTAGAATCTAAATACCAATACCACCTTCCATGCACACAGCAACAAAAAGTAGGTAATGTTCATGACAGCTCTTCAAATGATGCTAGTACTTTAATCCAAGCCTACAGATAAAGAACAAGTTTTTAGACACTTCTAGAAAGAAGCATATCTTAAAACACCTTAATTCTAATAACTCTTTCCCTTTGAAGAAGATCAAATGAAAACATAAAATTATAGTACTCCAAATAAGCAGTCTTTTGAAACGATGACAACAATCTTGTCAGAGAGGTAATGGTATTGAAGATGCAAGTTGCATGGATGTTTGTAAAGTGTTGGATATAACATAGTAGGATTAGCACCTGGTAATTAATTTACAACGCTTGTCTGGTACACCTTTCTATTCTTATGCATAAGTTCTAACCTGCATTTTGATTTCTGTCTATTTATTTATTTTTGATCAGCCCTCTTGGTCTCTCTGCCCAGCTCTTTCCTTCAGCAAAGTTTAAAAACACCAACAGGGTTCAATGAAGCAGCTGCAATAGTGGTTTTTTCCTTCTCAGGAGGCAGCATAACAGAAAACTGAGTTTATGTTACTGCTCGCTTCTGCCAGAATCCTCCGTTTTCTTCTCTCTTGCTCACCATGGGATTGAAACATGAGACACATTTAAGCCTTTCAATCAACCAGAACTGCAACTGGCCCCCTAGACACACGGGGACATGGTCAAGAGACTGGGCAGAAGACAGTGAGTTATCCCCTCAAGATGGAACTCGGGGTAGAAAAAGTAGGAAGAAGGTAATGAAAGTTCACAGGCTGTAAAGATGAGGAGGCACTTGGATGGGGAAACGTGGCACGAAAATACAGTTCAGAGGTTGCAGATGCACTTTCTTCTAGCAATAAGGCAATGCAAGTAGCTCTCTACTTGCCTAAATACAATTTATTCTTCAGTTCTCCCAAATCTGCTCCCATTTAAAATGGGCAATGCTTATTTGTAATTAAATGTAGTGTGCAGATATACGTTTCATCTCAATATCACAAGTAGTACTGGAAAAAAGTTGTTTCAAACCTTCTAAGAGTAGAAATAGCAAGGAAAAAGTGTTTAAGGTGAACACACAAAAAAAATAAAAAGACGTCAATCATACTTCACGATACATTCTAGGTCAATTTTCAGCTGTAGGCTATTCATTCAACTTTAATTTATTTTTAATCTATAATGGTATCAATATTTCATTGGGAAGTCTTAGCTTTAGATATTCACAACTATGTAACATCAGTTATTAAAATGTACTAGTTCCTAATAACTTGCCATCACAACATAATGAAGACACTGGATGTTTCTGAAGCTAAAAGTTGTTACAGGTTCTATTATAGGGGTGGGTAACATACGAGAAAGAGAAAAAAATACAGTTTTTCCAGTGTCTTTAAGATCTCAAGTCTAAAGAAAACATCTTTGCCACCAATCCCATCAGACTTTACAGGGGAGATCTTTAATCACTGGATTCCATTATACAAAACCATGAAAATTATTTAAGTGTTATTTACACTTTTTCTTACTGAACTACATAACCTTGGAAAAACAGTTACTAAATCTATTTACTGGTTTATTTATTTGTTCCTTTCTGTATATTTTTAGAGAAGTCATTTTAGGACATTTTTCACGTTCTCATGAAAAGCCACAATAATATTCCTCAGATTTATAAATATATAATACACACAAATACAATACACACAGGCAGTCTTATACTTCTAAGAGTATAGCTGAATACATAAAATATTGGACATTATAGAAAGACGTGTTAAATCCAGATGAACCATTTTGGCAGTATCTCAAAACAATCAAAGCAATTGCTAACACAACAGAAAAAGCAATTTGGGCAGCTTCTTTATTTCTCTGCTCCATTAACACCAGTATATTAAGTATCCATGTCAGTTATAGAGTAATGAAAGTTTCGATTAATGTATCCTTCATACACAGACCATTTTGAAAAATATATACAGAACTGCATCTGGTAGAAAGAACAGGACAAGTCACCTTCTTCAGGGCAGCTAACAGGAAAGAAAAGAAACCTGTAATATTCTCAAGCTGCAGAGTTGATACGAAACAGAGCAAATGATATTTTAATGCACAGTAGAAGGCCATACACAATCTCACAGAATGCACACACCCAGACTCCCTCAGAGGCTTCTCAGGCATAGACACAGTAGGGAAGAGTCTCAGAATTTTTCCTAGTCAAAATTTACTCCATGTGCTGGTGGCAGGTTAATACACTAGCACATATAGTTAGTACTTTTCTTTTACAACATAAAAACCCCCCTTTATTTCCTCAAGCTATGAGAGATAATGAATATCAAGTTTGCAGTCAGGACAACGTACTGCTTAAGATTTTAAATAACATTACTCTTACTAGCTGAAAATCAACAGTAACAAAATACCACAAACCAGACTTAAGATTCTACATAGTTTAGGGTAAAGATAAGGATATCTCATTATACTTTTCCTCCCCATACAGACTTTTTACTTCTTACAGTATTTTAAAAACACTAGTTGTTTTCTTCAGCATCACTCTCACAATAAAGTTAATGTGTTTCATTTTTTGTGGGAAGTTGAGCAAAACACCCATTAGGTGCCAGTGTCACAATCCTCAAAACTTCAAGGTGCTTCTGTCTTCAAAATCAGAACCAAGAACTTCAAACCCAGTATCTGCACACCTTTCAATATGGAATGTGAGCTCTTCATAGGCTAATTTTATTTTAAACATGAAACTTCAGCCACAAACAGAAAAGTAATTTTCCTGACAGATGATCAGACTAACAGTGCGTAGTGTTGTTTTGTTTTGTTTTTATTTTAATTATTTACATAGAGGAAACTTTGATTTTAATACCTAAATCTGCAGACAAATCCACTGACACTGAGCATATTGAAGCTCCAAAACTACTGCCACCCAAGAGGTAGCTGTGGTGTCAGCAGCTTAGATGGATGATTCTTTAGCACAAATGATAAATTGAGATTTTCCTTTTACTATGTAACTCTTGGACAAAGCGTTCCCTCTGCTGTCACTACTACCTATTGAAATTAAAAGACCACGCAGAGGGGAAAGCTATTTTAGCCTAACGCAGCAAATGTTCCCCTACAACCTGCCCCCTGCCCACTCTTGCTCAAGAGTCTGGTGTGACTGAAAAGAAAGACACTGCTGGAAAAAATACCATTGCTAAGATTCACTGAGGAAAAAAAATAGTCTGACAAGAAGGTAGAGCAAATGATTAGGCAAGTATGGAGAGAAAGAACTGAAAACTGGGACAAAAAGCACAAGAGAGCCTGGGAACAGGAGAACTAGACAAGAACCTCAGATCAAGGAACAAGAAATAGCCAGGCAAAAGAATCAGGCAAGGTTCAGGAGGGACAGGCAGAAGAACACGTTGCCACTTTGGCACAGCAACTTCCTGACCCTGTAAAGGAATCCAAGACCTATAAACTTCAGCACATGTCTGTATACAGCAGCTGTCAATGAAAACCACTCATAGCGCATTGTCTGTTCATCTTTCAGTACTCTTGCACATCAAGGACAACAAGCTATTACATACAGATAATTCTATTCGAAAATCAAAGCCCTATTAAGCCTACATGTCCAAGCCCCAAAAGCTCGGCAGAATTCCGAGTAATTTTTGAAACTTTAATTAATCCTCTGTATTTATATCTGAACATAATCTTCATATTCCAGTACAGAACATATTTTTCCATAATACCTTAACTTGTCCAGTACACAGAGTGGACCTGGTTCTAGGGCGTACCTCAGCCTCACGAGTTAAAACCACGGAATGTGGCAGCAGCATTACAGAGCAGAGCACGCCCGGATGCGCACCCTTGGCTTTGTGATTTCAGTAGCACTCCTGTAACGCTGTTTGCGTCTGAACTAACATATGCCAGTGTGCGTGCATTACAATGATTACAGCCGTTAATCAATGCAAAACTGCACCCCGTCATAATTGCAGTATTACAACACTCCATACCGTAGGTTCTGAGATAGCATCTTGTAAATAGAAACAAGATATTCCTTGGACATAAAGACAGCATGACTGTAAGAACTGTGTGTGCTTCTAAAGCATATATACTCTAACAGAACTGTTTGAGACATTTTTACAAGAATGAACAACGCTTTATTTTAGTTTCTTTGTAAGATCCAGAATTTTACTAAAAGAAGTAAATAATGGTAAAGTTCCAGTTATGCACACAGTGTACAGCAAGAGATTTCACTTCACTCCTACTCATTCCCTTTTCTTGACCTGCTGAGGTAACAGGGTGCAGAAGGCAGCCAAAAGAGCTCAATTAGACAGAATATATATGGTAATACATAAAATAATGCTGTTAAATGCCATTTGCTCCTCTTTTTAGGCAGCTGTAGAATGTATCTGAGAACAGAGACAGAATTAAGAGAGATCAAGGAGACTTCTGAAAAAACAGGTACAGGAATTCTAAGTGGAAAGTGTTAAATATAAGACTACCCAGGACGGAGTAAGAAAAGCAAATGGAAAAGGTTAGGTCCTGTATAAGAGGTTGCCACACAGATAATAGATACTAAATCTGAGAGTAATGAAGCAGTAGCTGAAAACAGATTAGCTGCAAGAAAGAAAAACAAAAGGGATCATATAGGGAGGAAAGAACAGACTAAGGCAAACAAAAAGTCAGATAGAAGCACTACAAAGACATCAAAGTCCTAGACAAGGAACACCCAGGATCGGGGGAGAAGAGTTCCAAGGTCAGAAACTAAAGGCAGGCCTGTAGAAACTGTAAGGCTAATGCCTAACTTCAGCGTGGGAGCGCTGCATTACACACACACAGTTCTACTTGTGGAAGAGATGACCTACTTAAATCTTGTAATCCAATTACAATTTTGAAATGGATGGAAAACTTATCACCAGAACATAGTTACTTCCCTAAGATTTGGTAACTTCTTATCCATTCCTAGAAATTTCCACTTCTTTCCAATTTCAAATTTTTCCTGAATCAAAGCAGACCACAAGCATGAGAGGAAAGGAAAATAGTGACAGAACCACAAGTAATACTTCAGGCCAAGTTTTGCTTGTATTACTAGAGTAGCTTGATCACTTCAAATACCACTTCTTAAAAAAACAGGATCAGGTACTATTCTTTTCTCTTCAAAGTCTTTGAAGAGTCAAAAGCAGAAACGAGTCGATTCTGCAATGCTATCAACACCACTTTAAGAACGCTTAGTTGTATTACAGCAGAGAAAATAAGAATGTTAGAATCTGTTGAATAAATGGACAAAATTATAGTTATACAATATTATTAAGAATAGAATAGAATTATTTATCGTTACCAGCTGCAATTCTTGCTGCTTTGGCATAGTTTCCATTTTCAATGCATGATATCAATTCACTACGGTCTTCCAGTGTGTGTCTCCGTATAAGTGCTGGTTTACCTTTACCACACTTCGGTAGGCTGAAACTTTGAAAGTATTAATATTAAAACCATTACTTGATAATTAACATTGTTTAGTATAAATCAAGACTTTGAAAAAGAATTTAAAATTCATCATTACACAGTAAAATCAGAGCGGCAAGCTCTAACAAAATTTTATGTAACAGAACCAAAACAACAACATAAAAGCTAAAATCCCAGATTATTTTCATGCAGAGAACTGCCTGGTTATCAGCAAAAGACAAACAGTACACAACTGCACCTTAACTGCCGTACAGGTTATACATGCACAAATGAGAACCTGCTTTGTCTCTAGTGTTACACTGGATACTGGCCAAATGGAAACACATTCCATCTGCTGCAACAGTTCCACTACATAGGAAACACAATTATTTTCTCTTTCGGTTTTCACTTCAAAATCAAGTTTTTTAACTGTGGAATGTCAATACACAAAATGGGAAATTTGTTCTCTGCACACTTGAGTTTTCTTTAAGAGATCAAAGAATCTGAACAGCAATTATTCTAGATCAAATGCTCAATATATCACATTTACAAGCGATGCGATATTTAATATCTTTACCCTGTTTGACATGAGTGCATTAACACCATTCCCTTAAACAGTTTAATACCAATCTTGAACATGTGAATAAAGGCACCACGACCTCCTTTTTTTTTTTTTTTTAAAAATCAGATTTACTCTATACGCCTGTATGCCCCGTTCTCATAGCCTAGGACTGGAGACAGCTACCTTTTACCCCAGAGATTTGTGTGCTTTTGGAAGACGTGCACCATGGAAAACAGAGAAATATTTATCAGCGGTGGCATAGGTGACCATTCTGACAGTCCTACCTTTAACAACAGACTTCACAAAGAGGTGGTCAGTAGCTGATATTGTGGGCACTACCACCACTGTAGTAACTAGCCAGTAATCCAAATCACAGACTGATTTTTTACATACAGTTCCACAGCTACTAAATTTACCTTCTCCATGTACAGGACTCTGCTTTGGAAATGACTTCTCTCCTCCCCTCACCAAGATAAACACACCCGTTTTTAGTATTGAGAATTAAGGAAGGTAATTCAAACAAGACACTATACACACAAACATGTATATGTATCTATACAGAGCAAGAGAAGCAGAGTCAAATATGAAGTGTAACTACCTGGATCTACAATACCCTGAAATCAACAAATGAATGCTAGCAATCCTGAAAGTGTCTCAGATTTGACACACAGCTGAAAAAACTGAAGTTTATACAGTTTATATAAACTGAAGTTTATACTGAAGTTTAAAACTTTTGCAATCCTCTGATGTGGGTCATGAACAGTACAGAAAACTGATATATTCAATCTCAAATTTGTATTTCTGATTTACAGCTTTACCTTGAGTTACACAAAAGACTGTTACTAGATGAAATACTAGATTCTGATGCACAGCGGCGACGAGGTTCAACTTTTCTTCCCGGAGTATCATCTAATGTTCTCTCTTTACTTCCATCTCCAAAACCATTTGACAGACCTACAGCATAACACATAAATAAACTGCATCAAACTGAAAACCACACCATTTCCATTAACAGCATTTTATATTCACACATTACATCATTATTGTTCTGTACTTGAAGTACTTTGATGTAATGAAAAAGAGAATATGAACATTAACTAAAAATTTCATTTCAAAACACAGTATTATAAATAGGAAGTTCCTGTAGTCCCAATTTTAAAGACATGATAGAAATTTAGGTAACATGAAAATAAGTGAAGATTATAATATGGGAAATGCCAAATGCAGTATCAAATCAGTCTCTGTATGTTATGTTTCCAACTAGTAAGACAGTCAGGCCGCAGAAGCTGGGTACAAAAAAGACACCAAGAAAAAAAAACCCAAATCCCCACGTTACAAACCAGGCAGATTTACCAGGTCAACACAAGACTCATTGGAATATAATGTTACAAACTAGAAGTCAAGAAATACCGAAAATCCTTTTCAAACACTGGAAGTAAAGAGTGGTAGGGATTCCCTCCTGATGCTACCTAATTCTTCCTGACAATCTTTCCATTTCAGTAAACTCAGATTAACATAATTGTGTCTGTTCTCTGAGACCAACAAGCAATAATATGCACATTACTATTTTTTACTATCCTTCCCCTAGCCCAAGTTTATATACGTCCAAAGATATATTTTAATTTCATAATTGTAATGAAACCAGAACAGAAGGCTTTTATTTTACAAGCTACTGATTGATGGGCTGCTACCAATCCTGCTTTGGGTTTGCTAATTCACAAACAGTATAGTTCTTATTAAAGCATTTCCATATTTGATTAGAGACAAATGAAGATGTTTAAGATAGTGTTCTGAAGACTTTACCAAGGCAGGGTGGCGGGGCAGGGGAGGAAATTAGGGCTAAAAAAAGAAAGAATCCAACACAGACTCCAGAGTATCAACAGAAATGAACTGGCTAAAGACAACGGTACCAGCCTGCAATCAGCTACTGCAAGCTATAGGCTGCAAAGACAACAGAATTTTAACACGAATTCAATTCTGAGCACGCTTATTTTCTTACAATAAATTAATGTTTTTACATCAGGCATAAGACCAGCATGCTTCTCATAATGCAAGAAAGAGCCACCCATCCCAGCCGTTCTATTAGCAGAGTCTTAAAGGTTCACCATGATCTTTGTTCATTCAGATGTAGTCAAATAAGCTCATGCAACTTCACATGCCTCTCCATAGAGCATTATGCTGTGAGACCATTATGGCAGAACTCCATTTATTAAATTCTAATTCTTCCAGTCTGTTTGCTACAAAGACCTCTGCGAAGAAGGCTGACAACTAAGGAACTTGAGCTCAGCAAGTTACTTTGTATGATCCAGTTCTATTTTAATTCATTTCCATACAGTGATTTAAGGGACTTCCCCTTTTGCCCCCAGGAGACCTTCCATTCGAATTATCAACACAATTTTAGATTTTTATGAGAAAAGGGAGAATTTATTCAATGGTCGGAAAGATTTACTACAGATAAGCATTCTCTTTCATTGTCATTTAGTTGACATAGTAGAACATTTATTTAACAGCGTCTGTTTTGTAACTCCTATATTCGCCTTTGATTTCCTATACAAGGAAAGAAAATGATAAAGGTACCATTGTCTTGCACTGAACCACATGATATTGATTAATCTTTTTCTCATTCTCCGCAAGTCAGTACAAATAGCTGAAGATTAAGTAGTTCAGTCCTAGACTATGCCTAAAGACCTGTCAAAGCAGAGCATGCTTTATGAGAAAGCTTAAATTCTCTTATAAACTGTCACAGCACACTTCACATAGCATCTGAAATGAAAAGCTGAGAAAACATTCTGCAAAGATAAAAAGGAGATCTCTTAGGTCTCTGCAAATAATTATTTTTTATTCTAAGATATCCTGTCAGCCCTATTTTTCAAGTGAGGTGTAGAAACAGTTTTGTTTTCATCCTGCCACAAGCTAGAGACACATTACTCAAGTTATCATTCAGGCTTCTAATATATATATATCAGCTATCAGCAGCAACAAGGTAGATCACAGATTAAATTTTTAATTTAAAGACAGATTGAGTAAATACTGCTACTGGAACCAGAGTACAGTTGACGTTCCCAGTGGACTGAGACAGTGGAAGGATATATCTGTTTACTCTTGTAAGAGTATGTATAAAATGTTCAATCATATGTATGCCAAATATGACTTGGCTACATATCTCTAAGTACACCGGTTCCGTGTATCAAGGGCAAAACAAAACATTCTACATTTTGATTGCTTCAAACAGTTTATGATTGTGCTGCTGCTGACATGGACATTTTGGGTCTCAGTCCCTTGCAATGGTTTTGTCTCATGGTCACCATGTCAGTACCAAGAAATAAGCGGTCATGGCAATGAACTAGTTTTCAGTCATGCACTGGGCAAAGCAACCATGGGATTGACCAATTGCTGACGGTGAGAAACAAGGGAAGCAACAAAACAAGCAACTATAGCAATGGAGACAGCTCTCTGCAGTGGTAGTCCAGTCTTATATTAATTTAAACATAACCAACATTGTGAATTTAATGACTCATTTAATTCAGTAACAGATTTTTAAGATTAGACTACGGCAAGTTTGTTTGTTTTTTTTCAATCTGTAGAATGGTCACTACCAGGTTTAAAAAAACACCCAAAACTTTTTCTGACAAATATTAAAGCACAGAAGAATTTAGAGCTTCTCAGACACATTTTTCTCTTGCTTGTGGAAGTATGAAAAACAAAGAACACACAGGCTATCAGCAGGAGTACCTTTCCTGAATATCAACCCCTGAATTACATGAGCTTACACAGTCCACGAGACTCAGTTTATACAGTCCACTCTTCAGATATTATGAGGAGTAGGCATTATTTTAAGAAAGGAAGACCTCGACACTTATTGTAAGCTAAACACGCTCATATCTAGTCAAAGATGCAGCAGTTCCCAACTGATCTTGTAACTTGACAGAAAAACCCAGGCAATAAAACATAACTGCTTTTATGGTATCACTGATGTGCAAAAAACCCCCACCCAGTTATACTGTATTTATATGCTATAACTGAGAATTTGTTTTTTTAGATCATTACAAAACTCTTTCTCCCATGAACCAAGAAACAACCAATCTCCTGTAGCTACTAGAACAAGTAAGACTAAAGATCCCCATTTGTTTTAAGTAATTTGCATTTTAGTGGCTCAAAAGATATTACTAAGAATGTCAAATAAAGAAAATCCATGGCAAAAGTAACTCATCCTGCTTTTGCGGATTAGTAGCCTGGGTAAGCTCGCAACAAACCTATATGAGCCATTTACATTTTCCAAAAGCTCACGATTTTGTTAGATCAAATGAGATTTCTCTAGAGTCACAGAGAGAAACTATAAGATTAGATACTAAACTTCTTACGCATACCCACTCACCAACGCTCTTGACTGAGAACATCACCCTCCCCCCCCCCCCCCCCCCAATAAATCCTGAATATCAAACTAAAACCTTTCATTAGTGGATGATGCCTTTTTATTTTCCCCTCTGTTCCTTCAAAAAATCAGTCCACTCTTAGAGGCAGAGCTCAACTATTTTCATTAAAAATAAAAAGGAATTCAAAACAGTGAAGTCTGCTGCTATTGATCTTAAATGCAGCGTTACTGCCATTTCCAATCTTCAGCTCTAGACTTCAATTTACACAGAAAGTTTTTACTGACATGTCAATCATGGCATATAACACACATAACCATTTTAAAAATAAAGAAATGCTAACAAAAAACTTTAAACTAAGAAGAAAATAAAAGTAAGCCAAAGATGATCAGCTTGATATTTTTTCACAAGTTTCTCATTGCCCTGAAAATTGTATTTATCAGGGAAAGTTTCACCTTTTTTTCAACAGTAGCAGTTTGCTCTTAAAAAACTTTCACTGACTGCCTACATCAAGCACGTTAGAATCTTGTCGCCCATACCAAATTAATGGAAGCAGGAAAAGGTAACTCCAGAAAGACAGCAGAAGTTCAGAAAAAATGACAGAGGAACACAACTCAGGATAGTCTAAGGAGCAACACGCTCCACAAATGAACAAAAGGCTATCACAGAATACTGAACTGTGCATTTCAGACTGTAACCACATCTCACAGCACTACTGAAACAAAAATAAAGAAGCAGAACTTGTACAAAATTATTCTGAAGCAATTAAAACTTTGTTTTTCATAGCTTGATGCAAAACCAAGCATATCCAAATGTAAGATGAAGTGCTGCATTAAAACCACAGCTGAAGAGCTGAGAAATAATGAAAAAGGTTAGATAATGTCAACCACTAAAAAAAGTGGGAGCATTCAAAAAACGACTGCACACAGTGCACCAGCATGTACGTAACATTATTTATGTTCATTTTAACAAGCAAGGACCAATCAAGTCCTGACTTGTGCGCTTACCCAGCACCAGTGATGTTAGCCTTTATTAAAATATATATAAATATTAAAGAAAAATGTGTATTTTATTAAAACTACATAAATGCAAAAAAATAAGTAAAACATTTATTTTGTAAGCTTTACTTCTCCAAGGAAGATTAGACTGGCTTTTGGGGAAGGGAAGAGGATGAAAATGGAACATTCTTAACTAATTTGCTCTCACAGAGCATGTTGTGGGAATAAGAACGCTGGGACTGGTAAAAATCTGCGACCAACTTGTGTCACATATACTACAACATGTACAACTTTATAACTTACGGAAATGGGGCAATATATTGAATGAAGAGCATAGTTTCATATATGTCAAAGACTTCCTCCAACAGTGTTCATATTTTTTTTTGTTTTAAGGATGGCTGGTGTCTCCAACATGATCCAAAATAATTACTTCAAATGTAATTGTCTTTCTGCGTTCCAAAATGATCATTTAATTCAATTCCATTCCATGTTGAGGATAACAGAAAATAATTAGGATCCAAAGAGATAAATACCCAGCATGATATTAGTTAATATGAGAACCTGGAAGACAGTGAAAAAGCCATTAAGTCTCTCTGAAAGGAAACAGAGCTTTCAAATAAATAAGCCACTCTTACAGCAGCGTACAGAGACAGTGAGAATGATACAAGTGTTCTACATATTCTAACACTAATACTCAGCTAAAGTTTCAAAAGGGGCAAAACTAGATTAAAAGCTTCACTTTGATTCAGGCCTTTCTTGAAAAAGAAAATATATGCAAGTCATTGAAAGCACAGAATAAACCCCTCCAGTAAGAGTAAGATGGGGGATGACCCTAATTTAAGAGGGTTTATATATACAGGTATGCACAGACAGGATAAAGAAATGCTTTAAAGTAATAAATAATCAGAAGTTATGTATTCTTACCTACTGAAACCTTGAAAATGGGCACATTGCAGCCATAGAAAGGCATCCACAAAGTCTTTAAAAAGTGAACCTTAGAGTAACCCTATAAATGTCTACTTCCAACAGTAAATTCTGAAGTAAGATATTAGACACAACCCTTCTTTCAGAATACACAGATGAATATCTGAGGACATCAAACTTTACATTTCTTAAAACAAGTCTTCAGTATGCAGAAAAAATGGGAGCCAGTTACAAAGATGATGAAGTTTGGTGTGAAGAGCACCCTTGGAAATAAAGCTTTTAAAACTTGCTTAAAAATTTGGTCATGGCCAAAGGCAGCAAAGAGAGCTCAGTGTGAGCCCATGACACAGCACCTACACACTAAACAGCAGCAGCTTTCAAGATCCTAGACAGAAAAATTTCATCTTTAAGTAACACACAATGAATGCAGTTTGGTAGCTCACTGAATAGTCAGTTTGATATGTTTCAAAAGAATGCTACAGAATTCATCCTGTAACCACTAATTTTCTTCAAAATCTGGGAATGAGAAGAATCTCTGGCTGATCAGATGAGAGGCTGCTAAAACAGCTGAATGGGAATTGCACAACAGAAAGGAAAACTAATCAACATTTAATAACTACAGCTTCCAGAAGATAAGGATTGTCTGTTGCTCTGTGAACTACAACAATAGGATCACTGTATCGTAGGATGACTGTTCAAGACGTTTTAAAATATATAACTGTGAGGCAACACTAGTGGAGGAGTATGAAAACATTCCAGAAAAATCCGACAGGTAAAAAAAGCATACAAGCAGAAATGTTTCTCAAAAAAACCTCTTACAACTTCTTCTAGAGAGTATCAGCTGTTCCAGTGGTACAGAAAAGACTGATAACAGTATAGTAGAAAATGCCATTAACAAGCACAAGCACAAAACTTGGTTTGAAACTGTCTTCACAAATTCAATTCTTTAGTCAGTTCTAGTTGATATGATTTATGACACGTAAAGCACACACAGATGACTGTAAAATACAAGATTTAAGTGCCTGAATCACACATAGATCAGTAGTATGTCATTCTGGATCCAAGAAATAAATGATTATAGAAAGTCAGAAATACTTAGAATCATTCACTTCTAATTATCTTGGCAAAGACTACTTATGGGGATTTAAGATCAGAATCTTTTTTCCTGAATTATGCAGTAATGCAAACAATAAAGATCCTTTAGAAACAAAAATACTTTCTTACACGTTTTCTATTTGAAGATTTCTACTCTCTCACCTACCAAATTGTGATATAAATTAAAAGAAAGAAAATTTAAAGGAGTTATGAAAAAAGGTAAATAAAAAATAAAAATAAAAAAATAAATATAAATAAATAAATAAAAAATATTTGCGTTTTCAACTTTTATCAAGAAAAAGCATGAGAATTATCTATCTATATATTGCATCAAAATCCTAGTGCCTAGCATTCTTTCAGAGCAGCACAGTGGGACCTACAGAGGCAGTCTATTCCATTTCCCAAATTGAACTAACTTCTTTTTCTTAAATTACTATCTAAAGGATTTTATACAGAGCTTTTACCAACATGGTCTTTTTTTCTTCTTCGAAAGTAAATGTTTCCCTGTAATTTTGAGAACACAATTGCTGGGCATGGGATGCAAAGAAAAGGAAACAGACGGACATGTGAACTTCAGAGCTCTCTTATGTAAACACGTCCAGCAATTCTACTCTATTAAAAAGGAAACGAATCATATACCATTTATTTGCCTTTTACAGCTATTTAGAAAAATCAGTTCTTAATTTGTGCCGCATTCTAGGACAGGGAACAGAAACTGGAGCTGAAGTTGCTATCTGAGAAAAAGATATAGGCAGAAATGTCTACCAGAGATCTGCCACTCCCGAGACGACCTACAGGACAGCACAGTAAACCGCAAGTCCTTGGATTAGCCAGTTACTTCATTAAGTTACACAGTTGCATTTTTGGACCTAATTTTCCAGGCCTTTTGTACCTTGAGAGGTATTTCACACAGGGAGATGAAAACCTTCACTGATTCAGTATAAAAGATCCAGTGCTTGCTACATGCATGGAACAGTCTCCTCCTACGACAGCTTCCACTATCCCCAAGACAATGCACGATGCGGATCCTTTTAGAGACCGTAACATCACACTAAAAATTTATTCCAGTCTAGCAAAAATTAATAGTGCTTGCAATCCTAAGACTGTCTTCCTGGCTTCAAGGGAAGGAGCTGCAAAGACAAAACAAGATGTTCCACTGCTCATGCAGTCAATCTGACAGTGCTTGAAGGCTCCTCAAGTGAAGACAACCAAGGGCTATTGAACACCACCACAGCTTCGCTATTTTTAGGCAGCACTGAACACAAAGAGTGAAAATAAGGCTGACTTGAATATTCACATCTTTGTATCTAATCAGATGAATCTACAGTACATTTTTTCCCCTCAGACCTAAAATACTTTTATCTTCAACAAACCCCGCATTTTTCTGGAACTCAGGGGTACTTTGCCATTCTTATCAGCCAAAGGTTAGTTCTCAAGATCTGTTTTTGTCTCAATTTTTCTCCAATGACATGTTGTTAGAAAGTAATTTCTGAATGACAGCTGCATTGTTACGGCTTTGGAGGGAGGGGAAAAGGGAAAAGTGAAGGAATAGAAGAGAAAAAAAGAAAGAAAGAGAAGAAAAGGAGAATGAAATTGAGGGGAGTGTTACCACCTTAAGACAGCATGGCCTCACAAAGCTCAACTGAGAGCACGACCAACGAACCCTGTTTTAGTACAAACAAAATAAGAGCAATTTCGTTTTTTGTATTTCACCTATTATTGAGCAATACATGTCTCCTTGCATGAGATACCTTCCTATGTGTAGAATTCCTCTACGCACACCAAAAAACCCTGTGTCTGGATACTACAATGGGAAACACAGAAGAGAGCTGTCAATTAAAAATGTCCCAAAATATTGTAGCCCCAGGACTAGCTAAAGGATTCTTAGTCACATGTGCCGCTTGATACCATTTTTATTTGTCAAAATCTTACAAACACTACTCTGCAGCATCAACAGAAAAGCAAAGTGCAAGATTCAAGTCCCTAAATTAGTCCCAAGTTCCCGTATCAGTTGCTTAACAGAGACAATGAGAAGAAAGTACAGTCAGATTTTTGGAGAAAGCACATTGCTCACCACCACCATTTCTGTTGACATTCTCATTAAAAATTGTGTTCTTGAAATTACGAGGCATATATATTATACACAACTGGAACTGAGATAATAAATGTAAACTGATTCCATTACAGTGCAAGAATGCAATTGTTCAAGTAGTCTACCTTAATTTCAAAGATGTTTACTAGGTTCTTCTGTCAACAACCAGAGTTGACCGAGACTTCACTGGGCATCTGTATTTAAAGTATACTAATGTTGGGTGCCTCCTTCAACAAACAATGAATGAACCATCCTTTGGGGTGTCCTCACAAAACCAACAGCTGAAAAGCAGTTACTATAAAAATGTAACTTGTAACACTACACATTATTAAGTAATAATACCACATCCATTACGTTCCGAAAGACAAGATGCTTCGGTTATAATTCCCATCTCCTTATACTGGCTAACACTTAGGTCAGCCTAACACTGACAGATTGTAAAATTTTTATAAACTTGAGAAATTACAAAAAGCAAACAAACCAACCTTTACCAGTATAAAGTGTCCTTTCTGACATAGCACTGACTTTACTTTTTTGTCATGAGGTATTAATGCAATTTATTGCAACAGTTCCTCTCACGATCTAGTTACAAAAAGAACTTCACTTCAAGGAATAAACCGAATAGTACAGTTTCACGTAGAAAGACACTCAGCTAATTAAGCCAAGAGAAGACTAATCAGTTAAGAGTCTTCTGCATATCCCAGATTTACAGGATTCATTAAACTTTTTTTTCCTATATCAGCTGGAGACACTGCTCTAACTTAGAAGATACCAAAGTGTTAATTCATCAACATTATGATTACACCTAGCATGTGAATGTTAGAGAAAAAAATTAGTAATTTCAATTTTAATAGACTAACAGCAGATTTTGCCATAGCGTGAGCAGAGTGCCTGTTCCCAGACAGCAGAAATGCCTACACAGTCTTTTCCATCAGAAAAGTACACACAAGCATAGACATACATGCAAAATCACAGTTCAAGTGTCATTTCTGCTGTATTGCTTCTTGCAGCAATTATTTCAATTCTACTTGGCTCAAGGATCTCTACTTCCTATTTAGCATTTCCAGACAAAAAGGAAATTTTAGATGTCCGAGTTCTGACTTGAAAGGGTGAAGCTGATCTATTCCCATGAGCTTTTGATAAAGAAACCAAACAACTTGGAGAATAGTTTTGGTTTTTTTTATAGTATATTGTGTAACAGCCACAAATTATTTTCTAAACGAAGTTTCCTTCATGGAAAGGGGCCCTCAGGCCACAGGTTTCCTTTTACTTCAAACTCTTCATTTTGCTTGCAGTACTGCCTCAGCAGAAACTTAATCAGTCATCTTCCTTCTGACTTTTTAAAAACCATTTTGAACTTCTGTTTTTGTAGAGCTCTTAAGTCCAGCACTCTACGATGGCAGGATGCTCTGCCCCATCCAAATGCTTGTGGAAGATTTTTGGAGAAACATATGGGCACAGAAAAACTATGTAATTAAGCGAAAAATCAAAGGCTGATAAACACTCAGTCCTGAATTTTGAAGTTTGCTCTGTCAGAACAGAAAAAGCTAGAAATATATCACAAATAGAGGATTAACAATTTACTGTTTATGGGTTTACGATTTAGTATGCTTCCTTTTCTACTTCGGGTGAATGTAAGCCATTGCACAAGACAAGAATGAGAAGACTTATCCTGCTGACTTAAGTAGTAATCCAGAAATCAGAATTACATCTCAGGATGGAAAGATCCAGAGAGCATGTATGGTACAGTAAAAGAGTACATACTACCATAATTACTCTTAATGGAGGACCTCCCTCTATGCATATGTAACTACAGAAGTTATTTTTGTCTAGGAGGAAAAAAGGGGAAAGAAAAAAAAAACCAAAACACATAAACCCCCACACAAACCATTTCTAAGAGACATTCATCTTGCAGTCAATCATACTGTGGGAACTGTCTCCTCTCTCCACTCACAGCAGAACGTGCCCTAAGTCACCTACATTTTTGACTTCCAGGTTCAGTGCTCAAGGTTAGCACTGGAGTCTTTGGATTCACTTTTATGATTGTTCATCTCTTAAATAGGAGCTGTAGGTGAGTACGTGGGGGGCTGGACTAGATGACCTTTAAAGGCCCCCTTCCAAACCAAACTATTCTACCATTCTATGATGTTACCAACAAGTGAAATATAACGGTGCTCTAATCAGCTCTGGTACCTTACGTACCTGATAAAAGGGACTTCATGATATCCAAGCCTGTGAATTTGAAGGCAGGTCATCTATACTCAGCCTCAACACCGTGCAAGTGTGTTCAAGCATAGTGTGGATCTCTGAATTCACTATTTTTTTTAATACCTTCAATAAATCCCACAGTTCTCTGGTTACTACTTGCATCACAGAAAAATTAGTGTTAAACGCCACAGATGAAGCACATAGGGGACTATGACATTTTATTTTTTAGAAAGCCAAACCTGGGCCAAGAAGTGAGCTAAGCATTCCAAAAAAAATGAAGTGCCAAAATACAGTAAAAGGCTCCACAATTCCTAGAGCATCAAGTAAAACAGAAGGGCATCTAGAAGAATTTTTTATCTTAGAAAACACAGCAATTGTAAATGGAGTGCTAATAACTAATATCTTAAAAATAACCCAAAAGATAGTGCTTTTAAAGAAATTAACAGGCTTAAGACCCAAGAAAAACTTCTAAAATATCGACGTGTATTGTAACGTATACATGCCACACTTTACAAGCCTTGAAAGAGGACAACCCTCCCATTTATCTAGTTGTTCATCAGGCCTCACCTTTGTTGCTCAAAATTCTCTCTACTCTAACATAAACCAAGAAATAAGCAAAGGATTTTTAATGGTGAGGAAGTTAATAACTATGGTTCTTTAGAGAAAATAAAACCAAAAGGAACACTGACTCTCTTAAATGTCATTGCAATTGCTGACTGGTATCAAATAGTTTCCTTCCCCCTCCTTCTGCCTTATGCACTTATTATTCCATATATATTACAAAAATCCCCTATTTCTTAAAATTTTCCCAGAAATTAAATTGAAAAAATTTTAGTAGAGCTACCAGAATTTCTGTCTAAAGCTTGAGCAGCCCAAACACAAATAAAGAAATGCAGCATTCAAGTTTTTTTATTATTATTTATTATCAATTTCTCTCATTTATTTGCCCAATTTTCTTAGCAAATGGTCAAAGTTTCTCAGTGACCTACCATCCCATTAAGAAAAAAACAAAAAACAACACACAAACCGCAACCCAACAAAACAAAACAAACCTTGTCAAAACCAAGCAAAAACATACTAGCAAACCCCCTCCCAATAATTTTAGTAGTGTTCTAGTCAAACTTCTCTTTCTCAGCCTCTTGGGTACCTAAGAGCTCAGCACTAGAGCTCCTGCAGCCCATGTCTCTGTACTGACAAGTTTAACAAGCCAGGGGATAATTCCTTTTAGGCCATCACAACCTCCAATGCTTTATTTGTTTGTTTGCCTATACACATTAAAATATTTTATGTTTTGAAACTTCTTGAAGGCAGGCAGCTGAAGTTTCTGGACATTGCTAAGTGCTTAAATAACTAAATTTCACCTCAGATTGTACAGTAAAGAATCACTACACATCTAAAGAAAAAAGAAAACAAAAATAATAGTTTTAATTCAAAGTATAAGAACTCTGGATCCGTCAGTAGATTAAGTCAAAATACTGCATTTTACTCATGAATGTAAAGACTGTAATTCCTATGTTAACCAGACAAGTAATTATGCCAATTTGTTTCTTCACTGAGCAACCTCTAGTTTAGTTTGTCATTAACTTAGAGGATCTAAGTTACGTTCTTAGATATGCATGTTTTACTTTCACTTCTTCTATTTAGAGAACAGTAATTGAACACTGCACATACGATGCTTGACTTTTAATTAAATTGGCCTGTGCTCCACAGAGCCAAAGATTTTTTAGAAATCAAGTACTGAAGAATTAAAAAAATAACCTGTGTTTCATTTCACCCCAACTATAATGTCCATCCTTATCACACCAAATAAAATTAAATAGAAGTGGTCATTGCTACAGTATTAAATTATATCAAATGCAAGTGGAATTCATGTACAGGCTACTTGCAGACAGTTCTTAAGTGCTATCAAATATTTTGTAGCAATCGGGCAAATACCAAGTGTTATGGTTTGAGAGAACCCATAACAATCTATTGTTGTTAGACAATTATTCTATCACCCGATGACCCCTCCCCACCCGGAAAGGGGAATCGGGGAACACAAAGAAACACAAGGGTTGAAATATAAATAGATTTAATAGACTAAGACTAAACAATTGACAACAATACTAAAGAACCAGTATTAATCCCAATACTGATATAAGATATACAGGAATTATACTCAGCCAATTATATCAGTAGGAAGCTGTGCTCTCCCAGCAGGGACAGCAAATGTCGGACACTGCGAGCGCAATGGCTTCAGGAGGAAGGGAAGGCCTCAGGGTCCCGGCACCAGGGCAAGGAGTTGTCTGGACCCGCCGCCATCAGGGAGAGAGAGCTATGCAGCAAACTTTTCTAATTTATATTGAATGTGACGTTCATGGTATGAAATAATCCTGCTGGCCAGCCTGGGTCAAATGCCCAGGCCTTGCTCCTCCTTGTCCCTGCACCTGGCAAGGCTCAAAACCACTAACCTTGAATCCCACAGAGCCTGGCTGGCTATAAAGTAAATATTTTCACAAATTCAGACACTAGAGTCTTCCAAAAGTGCAATTTTCCCCAGCATTAGAAGAAAAGTTAGTCCTGTGTCTCTCAACCCAGGACATCAAGTCAGCCCAACATCTACTAATAGATTTAATATGATTTACATTTGTTGTATACTGACAACTGCATGCAAAGTATGTATCAAGAAATGATAAATTCCCCCGCCCCTCAAAAACCCCTGTGCTTTTTACTGTGTTAAAGATTTTAATTCAGTGATCCACATTATAAATATTTGTTTACATCCATTTCAGTGCCTTGAGAAAATCTGGAAAATCTTGCTGGA
This sequence comes from Numenius arquata, assembly GCF_964106895.1. Taxonomy (NCBI): domain Eukaryota; kingdom Metazoa; phylum Chordata; class Aves; order Charadriiformes; family Scolopacidae; genus Numenius; species Numenius arquata. The sequence goes on along the minus strand of NC_133577.1, from coordinate 112,071,386 downwards.
AGCAAGAATACTACTAAGTAAATTATATGTTTCACTGAAATATTCTATTACTGCTATTTAGCCATGAAAACCAACATACTGCACTATAATAATCAATATTTGCAATCATAATTCTATAAGCTAATTACTTCAGGATAGTATATTCTATATATTTAGTTTCTAATTAAAATAGAGGATACCAACACAGTAACTGTCAGTTAATATCCTAAATTTATGAAAGCTTAAAGGTGACTGATAAAAGCAAAAACAAAATGAAAATTTAATCTGAACCTAATCTATCATTTTACGCTGCTCAAAAGATATCTTAAAACAGTCATTTGTTCCAGTTTATTCTACCTATACACAACTGATATAGTCAAATTTTTAAATGATTGGTAAAAATCTACCTTCTATCCATTAATCAGCTTTATTTTTCTCAGAGTTAATAACTGCACCAACTAATTTCCTGATTAGAAGGATTCATCTTTGTAACAAAAGAGTAAGAATACAATGGATATTTTGAAGAGTGCCCTGAACTTGTTGCAGTTAAGATTCGTTATGCCTGAACTTGAAGAATCATACATCCATCAGTCTCTGATGTGACCAAAATTTCCTAAAAACAACCTATCATCTTTTTGAAATTGGTAGGTACTATATATAAAGCAAAACGAAGGTATGTCAAGTATTAAACACATCTCTCCTCTATGTAGTTGTCAGGTTCCACACAGCGATTATGCGGAAAATTGTGCTATATATGGAAGTGATAGTGCCCTAGTAGAACACATTACACCATTGCTTCATATTTTTTAAAAAAGGATTCACATATAAAGGGAGGTCAGAGCATTAAAGTGAACTGCTTTCAGTCTGCTTTGAAGGTTAAATCATGTTGTACAATAATGTCCCATTTCTCAAAAAAGCTAGTATTTCAGTAATTATTTTGTATATGAAAACCAACTACGTATGGGACACCATACTTACAAAGCAGTGTGCCATGGATTCTCTATTTGTCTGCTTTGAAACTAACTGGCAAGCACACCGACCTCAAATGTAACTCAAGAGAGCATAATGAAAGGCAGTCTATGAGAATAACGAAACATCAAATTAGGTGTGGTTTTACTTAACTGGGTATGCTTTAGGAGTCTTCTTTTGAACTTCATAGAAGAACACATGTAAGTGACACAAAAGCAAACTAAGTAACACTGAAGAAACTAAGTAAGGTGAGGGACAAAACAAGGCATCCTTAAGTAATGGCAAACCCCCTACATTGGTTATGGATAGCTAAAGAAGAAAAAAGATGTGACAGTGCACCTCTCGGTTACTTAAAAATGTCAATGCTTTGCATATTAATCAAAGTCCTTTTTAATGATTTTTTTTTTTCTGTATCCACCAGAAATTAAGACATTTAACATTCATACCAGAGTGCAAGAAAACTGCAATAATAATTCATTTTCAACTACAGTGACTGCTCATGAAATTTCTAACTCACAAGAATGGCATGCAAGAAGCCTGAAGCACGTCTTTTCTATCATGGTACGTCTTTGGAGGGAAAGACTCACGTCTGCTGAATTCTTCTGAATAAAAACATTTTTTACTAGGAGCATGAATTTAAGATTTTTGCAAAAAAAATCCAAATAGAAAAAAATTCCAACATTACTGTATGCATCATCTCATTTACTTTTATCAGAATACAGACATCTGCACGAACCGACACCAGCTTGCATGTGCAAAAGAAAAACAATTTAACTGCTTTTAAATCTTGGAAAGCATCTGAGGTTTGTGCTGGTTTCCTGCTGAATCGTAGCTCAAAATAGCTGCCAATTGCAAATTGCTTAAAACAGTGCAGAGACACAAGCTTGAAAATAACGTAAGGAATAAAATCCCACATGAAAGCGAAGTTTGGTTGCAAATGGAAAAAGAATCACAGAAACAAGATTTGATAAGCTGACACATCTGTATGAACCATATATGCTTAAAAAACCCCGTACTATTAAAGCATAACTAGAACACCTTCAGGTGAATTTGTCTAAAATATTTCAATTCATACAGAGTCTCTTCTTGAGCAAGCAAATAAAGACTTTAACTATAAATGCCTCCTAAGTATTAGTTCTACAAAATTTAATTCTGTGCGTATCTTCATTAGCTTCAGGAAAAGGCTATAGAATTTTATTTTGAAATGAATAAAAATAAAAATTCTTTTAAATTTTTGAATTTTATTCCTGTTACTAGCCTACATGTTGCATTAAAAAAAAACCCAGAAATTCTGAAATGGGAAGAGTACTAAAATTAGAAGCAACTATCCGTAATTGTTTGGGTTGATGTTTTTTGTTTTGAAGATAAACAAAAGTATATTTGCTCCACGTACAACTAACTCCACAGAGAGAAAAGGAAAAAACGTGACAGATTTTAAATATATTCAGAAATCTGGGGGTTTTGATGTTTTTTGGTTTGGGTTTTTTTATTGGTCAAAAATCCAGTGTTTTCCTATATAATAAAAACACTTTTTCCCCAAAGAAGCAATTCACAATGTTTATGATAAAAATTTCAAGGAATTAGTACTAATTCCTGTTGTGATCTAGAATAAAATGATTCACTGTGCATGTGATAAAATGTGATCTGTATAAAGGTACATAATGTAATTATCTAGATTAAAGACTGGTAAATCGGAATATTTGGGAACCAAAGCTTTTTATATCATTAACGAAGATTAACCCATTTCTATCATCACAGTGCTTTTGCATGATTCTACTTCAGAACTAAAGTACATGATCAAACCTACATGCTCTTCCCAAGCTTATCTGAAAAGAAATGGAAACGTGCTTTTCAAAGAGGCAAAACAAAGTAGTAAAAATATAAACCACAACATCCCACACACACTTGTACCAAATCTTACTTATCGTTTTCTCATGTTATGGTTCCAGCATTAATTTTCCTCCTCACTTAATCATTCGGAAAAAATCAACACATCCCAAACAAATAAACAAAAAATCCAACCCAAACAAATAAACAAACAAAAAACACCCCCAAAACAACAAAACAACCCTCGCTCCCACAAAAAAAAAAAAACAAAAACCAAAACACAAGCAGCTTTTGGAGCACATCTTCACAATAAATGTTCAAATTAAATTCTTGTATCTTTCATTCAAAGACACAAAAAACCCACATGCTTTTTTCATACCTGCATATGAGTTTATCAACAAGACAATGAAACAAAGTATTTATTTCAAAGGTAATATAAAAGTCACAGCAATGGCCATGGATAACATTCAGGAAATATATTTAAGTAATTTCCTTATGCTGCTGTTCTTCCTCAAAGAGGGTTTTATTCAAAATTCTCCAGTAACCGTAACAGCAATTCCCTAAGAAAAGTGTAATTCATGTCTTCAACTGTACTGCACCAATGTATCAAGATAATTTTTTTTTAATGTTCTTTAGAGAAGTCTCATTAAGAACATAATCTTACACTTAGATTATTCAACTTTCTTTACTTAAAGTGCACAGACTAAAGAAAAGAAACACAGGAAATGTCATTATACTTTGGGATTTTAAACACTTCCATAAAATACACAGGTATATAAAGCACCTCATACAGAGTCATCAGTTTCAAAATGTGAAAATATTCTTGGAGTAACACTACAGCAAAATGAAGTCATACATGGAATATGCGATTTCCATGCTCCTCCTTATAAGAGTTCTAGTTTTGGTACCACATATGATGTTTCTATGTAATTTAACAGTGAATTTCCAAGAAAGCAGCTGATTCTCCATTTCTTTTGGTTGAAACAAAAGGAAATAGAAAATATCTGGGGGGAAAAAAAACAAACCCAAAATCCACACCCACCCATACATGTAAACTTGAAGATTCCATTGCTAAAGTAAAAACTGAAAAAGCAAAATTTGGTTCACTAAGTCTAATTGTAAAGGGCCAACACAAAAATGGATCAGTATTTTCTGAACTGTAACTACATCTGATTACTCAACTATGAGAACAAACTGTTCCAGTGCTAAAATGTGAAGATTAACATGTACGTCAAAAAATTAACAGGTACGTTAACTTTTGAGATGCATCCATTCAAATAAGTTTTGTAACATTTACCTGTATCCAAGCGCTTTACAGGGGACTCATCATCAACCTCAGAATCTCCACATGCACTCCTTGATCTTTTCCTTGGGTGCAGAAGTGTCTCCAACCTTGGAAGGACTACAGACAAAAAGGTTTTGGTCCCTAGCTGTGGAGAAGTTGGCTGGGTTTCAGTGTTCTTTGCAGACTTTTGGGGGCTTATACTTTTCGATTTGCAGAAGAGAATGGATGTACGTCTGTTTACATCAGTTGATGACTCAGCTACAGCAGAAACAGTCGACTCATTGAGATTACTGTCAAGTAAGTGTTCTGGAGTGTGTCCATTTATTTCTTTCTGAATGGAAGTGCTATATAATTCATTATCAAATTTTACTCTTTTGTAAAGCTTACTCTGCTCTGGATTGAGTTCTACTGGTTTGAGGGTTGGTGGTTCTGAATTAGTCTCCAAGTTTGAAGGAAGAGGTAATGCATCTGATGGTTCAAGTTTAGGGGGAGATTTATCTCCTGAAAAAATTATAAATAGAGTGTGATTTTTGAAAACTTGTAGTTATAAAGTCTATTATAAAACTCACTATAAATGTGCAGCCCACCAAATAAATCGTTGTTTGGAAACAAAGCATAACATTTTAAAAACAAACCTTGTCTAGCAACAATCTCTCCTAGTTAGTAGTTCCTACTTTTATACTGGGAAGGTAACATGGATAGAAAAGTAGGTGTTTATAGTTGGTGTTAACAATTTACACCTGGATAAATACTTTTTACTTCTCATGCAGTTATGTTAGTTTCATTAACTAAAAACTAAGAAAACTATTTTTTTAAATAGAAAGCTGGTGTGGTGGATGATTATCTGTTAAATGCAATTACACTGCCATTCAAGTAAAATTTTTGATAAAATACATTTTTATCAATTTTACCTTGTCAATATTCACCTTACCTGCCTAAGAAAAAATTTATCAGATCAGCATTAAAAAAAAAGAAAAAAGTATTTGTAACCTGATCTGCTGGACTAAGCTAAAGTGTTATTAAATTTACAGAAAGTCAAGATTTGCAAAGCTGATTTACAGTTGTAGCTGTAAGTTTTATCTACCGAAAAGAAAAAGAAATAGGGGAGAAAAAAACCCCAACCACCCCCAAAGCCTTGCAGTTTGATTAGCCACTAGTTGGCAAATACACACTTGACAATGCAGACTTGATAGGAGAAATCAGAAAAACCACCCTCTACCATTTTTTTCCTTCCCTTTTTTTAATTTTTTTTTTTTAAAGCATAATCATGTCCCAGTTAATTCCAATAATTCCATGCTGGGAAAAGATAGAGCTATAACTGTAAGCATATAAAACTAGTCTCGGTTTTTCCATCCCAAGTGATGGGAAAGAAAATAAAACATTATACTACTGCAGCATTCCCAAATACAAGTAGGAGGACTTCCTAACCCATAATTATCAACTCAAAAAGATGTTACAACCTTCTTTCTAGCTCTCAAAAGAATCTTTTAAAATATTCCTTAATAAGGAGAAATGATGTTTGTTCTAGAATAACTGTACAAGATCAACATAATATTTATGCTAATACATGAAATCTTAAAATTTAGTTTATTTTTCTATGCCACCTGAAAAAAGGTTTAAAAAACCAAGCCTTTAAACCCTGTATCTGCAGTGGATTAAATATTATCTTTATATTGTTTTGGTTTCGGCTCAGCAATGCTTGCTTGGAAATCTATGACAGAAAGATCTCTGCCCCATTTCTTAAGGTTGAATTGAACAATAGCATGGTTCATATTAAAAATATGTTAAAATAAACTGTGACTATGCTCAACATCCTTTGAAGACAAGTATTAGAATTAATAAATAATATTTCTGGAGGATATTTAAAATGAAATTTACAGTCAGATAAGCACACTTAAAGTACACCAATTAAAAAAGCCCATAGTTTGCAATGTCCAAGGTGACTGTTCTTTGTGAACAAATTCTGGTTTTCTTACAACTAATTAGAAAATATTCACAAAAAAGACTTAAGCGTAAAAAAACACCTGAGAACTATTTAGACACGAAAAACATAAATTTCATGGGTTTTTTCTGGTATCCTATTTTTCACACAATCGGAAACTGAAAACAGAATTGCAAGGGGGTAATTCACAGCTTTACTAAAACTCAGCCCCTGTAGAGATCCTGGGCACGGGATTCTACTACTTTCATTTTAGCAATTTGTTTTCTTTACTCCTCTAGATACCTTCCATTTCAGAATCAAAACTTTAACTAATGACTGTTAGTCTTCACCAGATCAGAACTGTAACAACAATGCCCATCAACTCTGGATCATGCTCTTCATTCTGCATAAGAAAACAGCTACTGCTCTTTGACTATTTTTTGCACAACAGCTGCAGTGAAAGGCTATGTCATAAAAATGTTAAGCTACAAGTAAAAAAAGTTAGTGTATTCATTATCTTCTAGCAAGTACACTCCTGAAGAACTATATTCACTAGCATAATCACTTAAGATTTAAAAAAAAAAATTAGAAAAAAAATTTAAAAAAATCATTAAATGTTTGAAGAATACTTAACAGCCTCAGAAGAAGATAAGCATGCTGATTCACGTACACCTGTTCTACTGTTGTCATTCCAAACTCAAGCAAGTTGTATGTTTGAAAAGCATGCTCTCAGTCACACTAAGAATTAAACGCCAAGTTGCTGTTTGAATGGCAGTTAAGGACAGGCATTTTACCGACTTCACCCTTCAAAAATTTTAATAGCATCAAGCTGCACCAGACACAAACTGTTTTATTTATTATCATGCTTCCACTTTCCCTTGAGCTCTTTCCTTACCCCATACAATGGAGTTATTCAAAATGAAACACGTCCCAACCCTCCTAAACAGGTTCGCTTTTTAGAGAAGAGCTGATCGTGAAAAAACTCTAATAGATTTTTTTCTTTTTTTTAAGATACTAGATTTTCTTTGCATCTTTTAAAAATGAGCAATAAGGACCTTAGTAACATTTAAAAGCTAAAAAAGGAAATACGATATTCAGCTGAAATCCAAAGTTAGGTCTTTCTAGTATATTGCTCTCATTGAAATCAATGGGAATTAGCCAAAAGCAGATGCAGTTCCGAGACCAATGTTTTGAGGAGGAAGAGTAGCGCAAGAGGAAGGGCTGGTTAGATATGGCTGACTTGATTCTACAACATGAAGCTTGTTAAGTTCTATCAATAGCTAGCTTTATTTAAAAAAACAAAACCAAAAAAAACCCCAAACCTACCCTCCCCCCTCCCCAGAGTCTGGTGTAGAGAATAAAAAGCTACAACAGCCAGAGTTTTCAGCACCACTGACCCAGGCTCACACAATCCCTAACATATTTTGACATTCGAGTGGATTTCTGAAAGTACAAAGACGTTTTCCACTCAGGCATTTCCAATTCCTTTTTTTATGAGATTGTTTGTACTTTCATTTCTTAACACCTACATTTTTAAAAAGCCTTGCTACTGTGAAAAATAATGGAAGAATGTTTTGCTTAAATAGATCACTCTCATATACTTAAAATAATTGTGATTAAGTGGTTACTTGTCCATTTAAAAATTAAATATAATATTCATTTATTACACTCTTTAATTCACATTATTAAAGCACCTGACTGAAGAGGTCCAGAACATTACTGATTCAAACATGGTTTAAAATCTTACCTTCTTCTTCTCCATCTTGTTCTAATGCTGCACCTTCTTCTTCAAAACTTCCAATACCTGATTCTATTTGAGGAGCTTGGTTGTGTTGCTGACTTAGTTTGTTGCGAATAATGCTGATTTCTTTCTTTAACAGCTTTGCTCTTTTGCTCCTCGACCCACTGGATTTCATTGCACAGGTGAGATCAAGTTTTTCTAGCAACTCTCTCAGCTGTTCTTCCAAGGACATATGCACTCTGTTTGCAGGATTCAGTAACCTATCCACTGAAGTCAAAATACGTATAATTGAAAAGGTGTTAGTGTTTCCCAGAATATTAACAACTATAATACCAACAGGAAGGGGGTGGGGGCAGAGGGGGGTAGGGGGAGAGGAGCGGAAATAATAATAGAAAAAGAAATTACTTGCCAGAATTAAAAAATGTAATCAAAAAGCTACTTAAGATTACAGTCTTAGCTTCGCCATTACCAGTGAAGAAATGCTGAAATGAATTCCTACCATATAATTACTATTCTTCTTGATCAGTACTTTGCTCAAGAAAACTAAGTAGTAGAGCAAAGAATTAAAAGGTCAGAAGGAAGACTGAATTAATCCTTCCCATCCTAATAGATTATTTCCTTCTTGTCAAAGAGAAGGGCAAGATTATGGTTATAAGAGAAACACGTTAAGTATTCTCCTTTACTGCCAAACCCTCAGAAAACCAGTATGTATGTCAAAAGAAGTCATTTTAATTTCCAGTATTACAAATGTGCTTGATTTTTCAATTCAGTAGGTTATTTAGGAATGTGCTTAAGTTTATGCACACTGGTAGTCATTTTCCATGACTTAAAAGCATATACATTCTTGTGAAAGCAAGCACTCAATTTAAAAACCTTCTTCATGTATCTTGTTGAATTAGACTCTGGCATTGTCAAAATCGGAATCTGGATCACAATCTTTTCTCACAACAGATCTAGCAGTACAGAAATGCGTCAGTCCTTCAAGCAATGTATTTAATGGGGAAGTCTAGTCAGTAAACTGAAGAGCAACAAATTTTAAACATCTGTATGAAAAGCACACACTGTGTGTAACGAAAAAAACAACTTTTAAAAATAATCCAAAAACATCTTACCATCTTCCCAAGAGAAAGGCTGGGGTGACTCAAGTTTAGGCCGTTCAGGTAAGTGCATTCCAGTTTCATTATTATAACCGATTCCTTCAGCATCTCGCCTAGCTTGCCTGAGAACTACACCTCCTTGATCTCTTAACCGCACTGCAGCTCTATAGAATATTGTATCTTTTGCATTGTATTTCATACAGTTATCTATTATAAGATTGAAGTCTTCTTCAAACTCACTGAGGTTTTTATAGCCTTGAGCATCTAACCGTTTTCGCATGGTAGAGAAATCCATCGGATGTTTAATATGATCCAAATAGTCTGGAACCTTTGAATAAATATTTAAAACATGAATGGGTAAAATTATCTTATTACAGACAAAGTAACATTAGCTATTAATTGACCCACTTTTTTTAACATTTTTTGTAACATCTCAAATCAGTAACCTCAAAACGTAGCTTAGAATTTCACACTTCATACTGCAAACATTTGCACACCAACATACTTGTTTTACATATTATCAGTTTACATATTACAAGATTCTGCATCTTAGGTAACAAGCTGGAGCCCTATTAACAGATGCCCAAACTACACGTTTTAAGAATTCTATATTTTTATGTACATATTATATGTGTGTTTGATACAAATATTTATAAATGTATTTATACATATGTACACGTATGTGCAATATATACACATGTATGCAGTATATGCACATGTGTATATATACAAATTATAGACATGTCTACATGTTATTTATAGACACATACAAACATGTTCTATATGTATGTATGCATACATACGCACACATACACTCTAAGTCTATCTATTTTCCCAGTTAACGAAAAGGAATTTCACCTCCAACTAAGAACAAAGTTCATTTCTGTATTTCATTTTTTAAGACACCCTTTGAGTTTGCTTTATTAAACAATCTTATCAGAAAAGATCAATGTGTACCTGTGTTATTCCATACAATTATTTACCAGTAATCTTTTGGTATATGAGCATAAACAGACTTTCATAGCAGTAAGTCAACTTGTAAATTATCAGAATAGAGATTAAAAGGTAACACTCTGCATGCAATGACTTTTTTCTTTTACTTAACTGCCATCAAGCCATATCTAAAACATAAGGAAACAGAACTTACAACATACCTCTTTAAGGTTCACTGGCTGAGCAAATATACGAGCAGAATCCTTTTCCTGCAGCTGATCCAGAACTGATCGCAAAAGTACAGTGAATGGAGTAAGCTGAAGTTCCATAGCAACCTGCTCAATCTTGACCTAAAGAAGCAATAATTATCCAACTGAGCATTTTTCATTAATATGTTTTAAAGTTAAGTTGTTTTGCAGCAACAGTAAAGTCCTTTAGATAGGAAACAATATAAATGTACTTTTAAGTAAATGAGTTCAACACGGCTTTGAATATTATCGGTTGGCATTTGTCTGACATATTTTCAGCTAATGACTTTATAAGAAAAAACATTCCCATCCCTTTGTTGTAGACTCAACTTCAACTCCAGCTTCTCAGAATGTAAATTTGTATTTTATCTATAAGTTAATTTTGTTCTATTTTTTAACCGTATTCTTTTGCTTTGGAAAGATGTTACATAAGTACAGCTTCACATTTTGCCAACAATGCAAAAATAAATACAAGAATTTAAAGGTAACCTACTTAAAATTAAATTTCAGTTGTAGTGCCATGTTGAAAATGCAAAAAGAGAATCTGATGAACCTTTACAGGCTACATAAAACGAAACAGATTCAGTTTAAAGGCAACGTTCTATGTATAAATTCCAAGAAAATAATTTTTAAAAAAACTCAGAATCAACACCACCTTCAAATACTTGATCACCCTCCAGAATTTTCATTATTTTTTAAATATTACAACTCCTCTAAAGTTTTATTTTCAGTCCATTTAAAGAATTATCAACATTGGATCATTCCTGTACGGCAAAAATAAGTTCTTAACGACACATTAATCGTCGTAATGGAATTTACCCTCCATCCCAAACCATTCTATGATTGTATAATAATTTTATGTATTTTGAACAGTTTGTGTGAGTGCACACATGCACGTTTATTTCTTGATCCTACATGAAGACTAAAAGACAAACGCTGCAGTCTTTCTATTGCAAAAGCTGTGTGTGAGAATACTTCAACTATTTTTCCTTCAGAAAAGTTTCACCAGATTGAAAGATACTCAATCTACCTGTTCTCTTTTTAATTTTTCTCGTTTACGTATAAGTTCAATCAACAAACGCGCTCTTTCAAGATCATGGCGCAGCCTTTGCCAATACTTCAGTTTTTCTTTTAAGGCTTGCATTTCTTCATCATCTTCTCTCTAAGAAAAGAATCAAAAGGTTTTCATGAAATGAAAAACATCAACCTCTTTTTATAAGCTTGTTTTATGCAATTATAGAACATATTCATAGGAAAGGAGAAACTACTGTCTTATAGTTACGGCACTTGGCCGTAAGCTTCATCCTGCAACAAAAGAAGACCTCTGGTCAGGGTACCTTATTGATTTTCCCAACTGTCTAGCTAAAAACAAAATTTATAAACTGGAAAGCAATCCTGTGGTGAAGGCTACCTACATCAGAGAAAACAACATAGCAAACAGCAACCTAGCAGTATAACAAGCTGTGTTATTTTCACATTGAAATTCAAACCAGGTGAACATCATTAGCTTCTTCAGAAACTCAAGTCTAGTAGAAACAAATTCTTTTTGTGCTCAACACAGTCCAGCTTCCCCACACACAGCAGAATTAGGACACACTTCTAACACAACAAAATCATTATGACTTCTGAGGACAGGAGATGAAAAGCAGTTTATTAAATAAAACAGTAACTTCATATGGTACTGCAAATGGGTAATGGAGTAATACAACCTTTCAGTGAATGCATGAAAGAATTTAATTTATACATTTTTAGGAAGCAGTAGTATTTAAACTTGCAGTATTTAGTTTGATTTATATATACAGAAAGTAGAGCCTTTCTTGTTTGTTCTTACTATTTTTCATAAGTAGTAGTAGTATATCGGAATACTAGGGTATTCAAATGGTATTGGCAATTCGCTAGAAACAAGGCCATTAAAAAGTAAAAGTCCTAATATTAGTACCAAGTACACAAAAGAAACATCTGCTTTGGATAATTATTTAAAATTCATATTTTATAAGATAATCTCAGAAAGAGATACAAAGTTTTGTATGCTTGCTTGTAACTAGTATAATGCAATATACACTGGATAAGCAATTGTGTTGTTTTTTTTTAAACTAAAACAAACAATAAATTCCATAAGTTATAAAAAATAGAAGACAAAGGAATAAAGAAAACTGGCTAAGCAGATGAACAATAACCAAACATTACAAATTGTTACACTCACAGCAAAAACCTCCTTAACAGAATAATTTAGAAATATCAGAGTTCCTCTAAAGCAAGCTTATGCAATTTTTTTACACACAAGGTTCTAAAAATAGAATTGCAAAAACTAGTTTAAAAAAATATCTAACAGAATTGATTCTCTGACCTGCAACATGTTTTATTGCTTTACACACTTTGTAAAAGTAAAGGCAAGCACTTGTGGAAGCTATGAAGCTAGTTTTATTCAAATCTCTGACTTCGCTGCAGTTGAAAGTCCTTAACTATCAACTATCTCTGTATTACAATATACCAATCTGGAATTTCACTGAATTTCACTGAATTTTTAGAGTTGGAAGGGACCATAAAGATCATCTAGTCCAACTCCCCTGCTGAAGCAGGATTTCCCAGAGCACGTTAGAGCATGTTACTCAGGACTGCATCCAGGCGGGTCTTGAAAATCTCCAAAGAAGGGGACTCCACAACCTCCCTGGGCAGCCTGTTCCAGGGCTCTGTCACTCTCACCGTAAAGAAGTTTCTTCTCATATTTGAGTGGAACCTCCTATGTTCCAGCTTGTGCCCGTTGCTCCTCGTCCTCTCACTGGCAACCACTGAAAAGAGTCTGGCTCCCTCCTCCTTCAAGCCACCCTTCAGATACTTATAAGCATTGATAAGGTCTCCCCTCAGCCTTCTCTTCTCCAGGCTAAAGAGTCCCAGCTCTCTCAGCCTTTCTTCATAATGGAGATGCTCCAATCCTTGAATCATCCTCGTTGCCCTTCGCTGGACTCTTTCCAGTAGTTCCCTGTCCCTCTTGAACTGGGGAGCCCAGAACTGGATGCAGTATTCCAGTTGTGGCCTCACCAGTGCAGAGTAGAGGGGGAGAATGACCTCCCTCGACCTACTAGCCACACTCTTCCCCATGCAGCCCAGGATTCCATTGGCCTTCCTGGCCACAAGAGCACACTGCTTGCTCATTGTCATTTTGCTGTCTAGCAACAACAACAATTTGTTCCTCTCAAAAAAAAACCAAAACAAACCAAAACAAAAAACACAAAACCCCACTGAAAAAAAATCAAAAAATATAGCTAGAAACTTCTAGTTCCCTTTCCTAATGACTGTAAATACTGACATTTATCATTTCTTTTAAGGAGACACATAATAATTTAACCGTTGAGGGCCAGAATAGTTCAAAGTAAATGTTGACAATATGCACATTTTCAATTCCTTGAAATTCTCAGAGAATCACTGAATTATTAAGTCTACACTGCCACTAACTGCTGTTCTACAACCCTTCACCTCTGAGTACAGATCTCACATCTGGGAAAGCAATGTAACTGTTAACTGACAAAGCTATACAATTTTTTCCATAGTTTTACTTTTTCAGGACCAAAATTAAGTTGTGGCTATTGCTAAAAGTGGAAGGCTTGTCATCCCTTTGCTGGCAGCCATTCAGAGTCTGCTCTTTTGCCCTATGTAATTGCACAGCTGATGGAACTGGGGAACTGATCCTGCTGAAAGCTAAGTCAACAAAATCACACTAGTTTTAGGGTGGGTCAGGAAACTTACACAGCAGAAAAAAAATGTTACTTGGTTACATCAGGTCTTTGGGTAGTTCATCGGAGACTTCAAGTATTTGGCTAAAGCTGGAGGTACATCTGAGCTTTTTTTTTTGTCCCCCCCCTCCCCCCCCAAGTTTATTCTTTTAGTTGAATCAGTTGTTTGACCGACTTCATTCCATAAAATAGCTAGGTGGGTGTAAATCTGCAGATGTGACTCGAAGTATCAAGAGCACCTTGTTTGATTTTTTTTTTGTGCACACATACACTCCCTTCTTGAACGTCACTCCAGTTTGGGGATTAACAGCAAGCCTCCAATTTGACACTTCTATGAGAAGTAATGTTGGTTATAATAGCTAAGATAAACCCCCTTTACCCTAGCCTATTTATCACCTGACATACAACATATACCTTAATTTGATTAAAAAATCCAGTCAAGCTGGAAAGAGCATTATGGACTGGTTTCCAGTATCTAACTAGTAAAAATCTGGATAAAAGGAGTTGCTTTCAAAATTTTTAGTTTTCAAAAGCTTTCTGACAAGGAAAGTTTCTATTAACTTCCTGGTAAAGAGCTGTTCTTCCAAATCTTTCTTTCTAAAACAAAACCAGGAAGTTTCTTCTGGCTGAAAACCCAAGAAACACTGTGATATTTCTGATGGGCTTAGATCATGCTGAACACAAAATGCTGTCTAGAAAAGATAAAACTCAGACATGTATCAATACTGAGGGAAGAGGGAAAACCCCAGAACATGCATCAGCTGAGAACTGGTCTTCAGCTCCAGCTCCTACCACGAGTACGTTACCAGTCTCTGAGAACTATCAGGAATATTGTCAGTGTACCAATAGACCACTCCTTAGGCTGGATGTGAATACATGGGGACAGCCTCACTCCCTACAGGGACTGTAACTTAATATAAGCCAAACAAAAACAGAATTACAGTGATTAAATTGGATCTTCATCAATACAATTAGTTTTATTAAGAACTTCCACTGGCGCTTTTACGCCAATCAGTCAAAACCATTTTGTGGTTGAAACTTGTGTTCTTACTGACACCTCCAGTGCAGATACTGGCCTTAGTCACCAGCATCACCTACTTTGTTTCTCCAAATACTAGTCTTAAACCAACCTCACTTACTACAGCAGCAACAAGCCACTACACTTAAATTTCATGCCTTATTTTTATTCAAGCATTCTTTTAAGTACAGAGAAAAACTAAAATAATGGGGATGTAAATGAATTAGAGTATTTCCAATACCCTTCCTCAATTTCTAGGTGGAGACAGAAAAGACAGTATGAACCATTCTTTCAGAGGCTTCCTTGTTCCTGCAGAAGGTGAGGTAGTATACAAGTCAAGCTCTGCTTGCCTGGTTTAGAACTGTTAGCTGACGTACCATCACCTTCAAAAGCTTATCCTAACTGAGCTCTGAAACACATTCATTAGAAAGTAATTCTAAATCACTGGATACTTCTCTCCCTGCCAAATTTGTTCTAGTAAACAAACATTAGGGATGGATCAAAATCACCTTCCACCAGGCATCTTGAAACCATTTTCAGGGTTTTGGTTCCCCATTTTAACATTTCTTTTTTGTTTCAGTAAAAATAGTATTAATAAAAATCTCCTCTTAATCTGTATCACATCAGCATTTATGTTCATTGACTGAAAACCTGTTTAGGTTTCTTGATGTTCTGACCTCTCACATAAAATAAGGTAAGAAGAATTTTCCCATCTAGACTGATACAAACGAAATAATCATCTGTACCTCAAAATTTTGAGGTGCTCTCACAACAGCTAAGCCACAGCTGTTTATTAAAGTCTTCACGATGGTTTGGCTTATACTTGGAGTAACGAAGATGACTAATGCATCAAAGGCTTTGCAGTTATGATTACTTTAATATGTATTATAAATACATACCAAGGAAGCTATGAGGAAAACAACATCATACACAGGACACTTGCTTATTACTGGAAAGGACTACCTACACACTTTACATCAACAGCGTCTTTTAATACTCAGCTTTGCTTGAAACTTGCTTTTTCTTCTCAAATGACAAAGTTAATTTCAATTATAAGTTTTTAAGAATAAAGTCTCAGAAGTGCCCCAATATTTTATAAACCAATATAAATAGTTTCCAATTAATTTAGAAAATATTTTCATTATTTTCTTACTTAAGAATAGTACACAGTTCTGAAATTAGGAAAGAAAAAAATAGTGTTTGTACAGGACTGCAAACAGGCAAAGGGATTTTAAACAGCTCCTAAGGCTTATTTTATTATAAACAAACAATAATTACAAGAATCTTTTTATTTCGGTAGTTACTATTCAAATGTTTGGAAATGTTGCAGTCTCATCATATCATCTCAATAGGAAAAGTACCAACTACCACCTAGCAAGTATAATTTTTTCAGACACTAACTATAGTCTAGGTCTATATTGCCACACGAGCCCTGGACTTTTGTGCTTGATTTTATTATTTTTAAGGACACAAGTTCATTGAGGGGGAAAAAAAAAAAAAGTCTGCTATCTGAATAAATTAATTTCAGCTAACTGCCAGACATCACTCTTCAGAATAAAAACTTCTCAAACAGAACTAAAAGATTGATTGATTAAAAGTAGAATACAAAAAAGTTAGAGAAGCTACAACCCAAAAAATAGGGTTAAAATGGAGTAATACAGAAGCAATGAAAGAAAGATCATCAAGCGGCCAATTTCTATCCAAAGTTAATTCCACCTGAAAACAATTACAATTCACCTAAATTCCACCTAAAAGGAATTTGAGCATCTCAGCTATGAGGAAGGGCTGAGGTAGTTGGGACTGTTCTACCTGGAGAAGAAAAAGCTCAGGGAGGAATCTCATCAATGTATATAAATACCTCAAAGGAGGGTGCAAAGAGGATGGACCCAGGCTCTTTCCAGTGGTGCCCAGTGACAGGACCAGAAGCAACGGGCACAAACTGAAACACAGGGTCCACCTGAACATCAGGAAACACTTTTTTGTTATTGTGAGAGTGACTGAGCATTGGAACCGGTTGCCCAGGGATGTTGTGGAGTCTCCATCCTTGGAGACACTCAAAAGCTGTCTGCACATGGTCCTGGGAAACCTGCTCTACTGGGCCCTCCTTGAGCAATGGGGTTGGACTGGATGACCTTCAGAGGTCCCTTTCAACCTCAACTCTTCTAGGAATTATTAATTAGATTTTTCATGAAAAACTAAGAAAAGAAACACACAGAAAGGACAAATTAAATAATTAGGAAGCATTGTTGACCATGGTATTTTTATGACCACATCAATTAATGACTTAATTAGCAGAGCAATGCAATTCAAACAAGAATAGCCATTAAGCTTTAAAGGGGAAAAAAAAAAGAATCTCAATTTAATGTAAGTAAATAACTATAAAATGCATTCTTAAGTTCTAGAGGCTATTTTATAGGAATAATTCCACTTCAAACACCTGGAGAATGGAAAGAACACAGCCAACTATGTTTTTAGTTCAATTAAAAAAGCCAACTGGGATGCAGTAAGAATTTCCACATCATGATGCATCACAAGATTTCAAGGTCTACACACAAGGATCCATATACAGAATTCAGAAAAGAAGTTTTAATCATTTTCGAAGCCACCCAGTTTCTTGAAACCAAAACAATAAAAAACCTGCCAAAATCTCTAATGTCACTGGAGAGTTAGTTGTTCATATTACAAAAATCGGAAGCGGAAGAGTACCGCTTTCTGAATCTGATTCACATCTGGAGTAACTGTTTTGGTTTTTTCAGCAATTCTGACTGGCAAACGTGTACAACTTTAACCAACTTAGATAGGATGAGTTTTACTTGACCAAAATATTAGCATAAATTTATGCCTGTCTATAATCCCACTTATTGACTATAAATATGTCAAAAGTGAAACTAAAAGTTGAAACAGGTCATCGAATTTCATCAACAACTTCCTCTTCATCCTGTTATTACCGAACAAGGTGGACAATATGGATCTGAATTCAAAAACTGTAAACTAGCATAGTCTAACCTTTAGTCTGTAAAAATCCCTGTTTCTCTAAGTGTCAAAGATGACATTTGTTTTGAAATTTCTCATGAATTTAAAATAGAATTTATTTCTTATCTTACTAACTCATTGAGCAAAAAGTTCCAAAAAACCCCACAATTCTAGTCACTGAACAATGGTATTAAGGTACTTTTGGTGACAGCATTTCTGTAAAACATTTAAGCAAAACAGAAAAACCCACACAATTTTTTTTCCTCGTATCTCCCAAATTTAAAAGGATCAGATAATGCCCGATTTTCGATATAGGTCATATTACTTAAGGATAACGTAAAGAATTTGCTCAGTGCTGAATCAGAGGAAGTTTTTACACTGTGCTACGTTCCCTTGTTAGTTTTTTACTCTATAAAATTGAGATTTTCTGATTTGTTCTTATAAGTAAATAAGTTTGTTACATACCTGTTGTGTGTTTCTTTGTGACTGTAAACTGGACTGCAGCCTTCTCAAGAGAGGAACACCATTCCTAGACAGTCTTTTAAGCAACCAGTAACTGTGCACTCGTTCAACAAACTGCTTCTTCCGCTGAATGGCCACCTGATTCATAATCTTATTTAATCTAAAATACGGAAAAACTGATATTGTATTTTTCACAGCAAAGCATAAAACACACTTGTCTATGAAAGTTAAACATCATATATATATAAAGGTATAATGTAACAACAGCAATGACCACCATATTACTAATTTCTTTCAATAACATCCATTTCAGCACAATTATTTCTGAGCAGTAGATTACAATCAAATACATGTGCTTGACTCTAGTTTCTACCTAATATGTTAAAGGTACTTTATAGAGCTAAAGGGTATGAATTTTTTCATGATTGTTATCTCAGGAGCAATCCTAGATTAGGAATGAGAATAAAGCTTTATAAGCATTCTAGATTAATTTTCTTCTTGAAAATAAAATCAGAAATAAAGCTCTAAATCCCTACAAAAGCTTTCAGATAATTTGTTGCCATCTTCACACAGAATTAATAGTTTATTTTAAAGACAATATATCTTCAAACTTTTTACACAAAAACATGCAATGAAAAGCTTGTATTACTCATCTACTGATACTTGGTTTTTAATGGATGCAAATACTGTTTACATATACTTTGTTTACAAATAGCCTAGGAAAGTGCTATTTGAACATCACATGCAACAACGTTGACACCTGTTTTTTTAAATAATGACACCTTAAAATGTCCAAGTCACACACAGCGCTAACCTCTGAAAACATACATTAAAAAAAAAAGTTTATCTGAAACAGATCTGCAACTCTCTGTGCCTATGGTATCTTGAACTTACTACAAAAAATTAAAAAAAAAAAAAAAAGTTTATAGTTGTAGAATGAAAAGGTTTTGTCCTTGCATGATATTGCAAGGGTGGCAACCACCAACCACCTGTATCATAGGAGGACTGTTTGTTTGGGGGCTGGGGTGAGTTGGAGAGAGAGAAAAGGATTTTCCTGAGCTGGACGTAAAACAGAACTACAGAAAGGATAATATCAATGAACAGAAACCTGTTAATTCTTCACTCAGTATATTACTACCCATAAAAAAAAAAAAAAACAGATATTCTCCAATAAAATTTAATACCAAAGTAGGCAAAATTAAATTCAAGATGTGCCTGATTTGTAGAGCACTACCATGAGGCGTTTAAATAAAAATCATGAACATACGCAAATATTAGTATTTTTCTGCTTTTTCTTTTTTAATGTTAGGAATAAAGCAGTTTCTCAGGTAAGTGGTAGAAGAAAAGCAGTCAAATACCTAAACAAAATGTAAAGCTATAAGTAAACCTTAGGTAAAGTGATTTTTAAGAATAGCTGGGAAACTGGAATGATATTTTTCAGACAGACATACAAGCGAGTCTACCCTGAGGTCATCTATCCCTGGGTTTTTTTCCTGGACTGCACAGAAGGTAAGGTGCAATAGGTCTCCTCAGTGCTACACCAACTGCAGCAACAGAGCTTTCAGCCATCACAGGGTAAAGGCAGAGTAAACACAGGGTTTTTTTCAAAATACAGCGCCACTGTGTCCTTCAGTGACATTGTTTTTCAGTTAATAACTAAGCTAGTTTGGCATTCTTGAAAAATTTTAGTTTAACTTAAAGCTCAGAAAGTTTGCAGCTGGACTTAGGACTGTCTTGTAAGTCTTTCACTGAAGGGCAAGAGCAGGCTCCAGAAATACTTATTCAAAGCAGAACAGACCTTGACGTGACCGTATTAAACTTCAAACAGAGCGGAATTACAATTAATTATAGAATGCAATCAAAATCAAGTAACTACTTTCACATTTCTGTCTTGGAAACAGCACAACCTACTGAACTGAGTCAAAAAAAGCACAGCCAAACACATACCTATTTGGAAAGATCAGAGGATCGTAACTTAACATGAAGAAAGGTGTCTTGGTTTCATGCCCATCAGATGTGGCAAGACTAAGCAAACATCTTTAATTACAGCTTTAAGTACATTTGCCCATTCACATAACAACCATTTTATTCATAGATAATTATAATAGTAAAGTGCTAGAATAAGCCTAGGAAAAATCTTTGTAGAGGATACTCTCCAACTTTGAAAATACAAATAAACAGAAAGTAATTTGGAGTGCAGAGACTACTTAACACAGGGTAGGCATCTACTCCTCTCTGCCATCCCTCCAAACAAAACCAAATACTGGCTCTTCATATTTCACTTAGACACCAGATTTTAGAAGTGACAATATCCACCAATCACCCCTTAATTTCTCAAAATACAGAGGTCAGAGGCTCTTCACATGGCAGATATCTACAGAGCCTCTACACTATGATCTTATTGATATAATGAGGATGTTACCCTAAGAACCCACTCACAGCTCTTTGATCATCTTTTTGCTTAATCAGACACTCCCAGGTAGACTTTTACTGTCCAAAACACTTTACATTTTGACAAACAACACAACTGTTCTGAGGAAATAAGACACGATTCATCTGCTGCTGTAGAACCATAGAAGTAGCACAGACTGTGTACTGATTTTGAAGCTCCCACCCTTGATAGCACTACCCCATACTGGGGAAGAGGTTCTTACTCACAAACATACATTCAGCTGCGAAGAACCTGAACGCAAGCATGAAGTAAGGCACATAGGTATGCACCGGTCTCAAACAAGTTCCTTTCTGCCTACCTGAGCTTGCACTAAATTTGTAAGTGTTGAAATTCAATTTTCAAACTAGAATTTTGAAATTCCTTGAGGTCTTCAAAAGAGTTTGCTGCCCATTTCACTCCCCCCCCCCTTTTTTTTTTAAACAAAGAGATGTAATTAAAAAAAAAAATTGAAGAGTGAAAATCAAAATGTGTGTATTTTGAGGCTGGTAAGGAAGAGCTGTTTGAAGACTTTACAGTTTTGCAATCCAAGATCTGACTTGCACAAGACAGGATTAACTGCTACACTACACTGACAAATAAATCCCCCCCCACAGAGGCAAGGCTTACAGAACTTAAGTCACCTCCCAGAACTACACAAGACACCTCAGAAAAGGCACTTTTTTGCTAAGGTATCTGTCCACCCTAGAACTTTTCCCAGGTATAATAACATCAGGAAAGAAAAGCTTTCTGTGGTGTTTTATTTTCTAATGGCAAGTCAAGCATAAGTACTGAGAGAAAAAAAAAAGAGTAAGATATTTAAAAGCACATTAAACATGAGCATATAAGTTGAACCTGTGCTTTCTCTTCAGAAACAACAGACCAATCTCATTACTGAGAGAAATTTTTTATACCTCTCTTAAGATTGCCAAATAAATGCAAGACTACTATTGAAGACAGCTAACAAAGAAGAGAAAGTAGGGACATGTACCTGGAAGATACTACCAGAGTTATGGTCTCCCCTTTCACAACAGGCTTTAGAACATGTCTGGGAAAAAACAAAGCCATAACTATAGGAACTACAGAAAGCAAGCAGAGGGACAAGAAGCGCTCTTGCTATCTAAGTTCCTCATGGAACAGAGAATTTGTTAAGACAAAATTCCCAAAGAGAATCCAGAAACGGAACACATTAATTGCTAAACACTTTTCTCTCAAAACATTTAAACAATTAACAAAATTAAGCTAAACCCAGAGAGAACAGTTCTTGCACTGTAACCTGCTGCAGCCTGAACCACTGTTCTGAAGTCTTAAGAACAGTCTCAACTTACCAATTACTTAGAATGACGTACATAGAAGAATTTGAAAATTCTTAAAAAGGTGACTGTGTTCCAGTGAAACTCAGTAGCTGCTGTTATATATATAACTGGTCCCAAAGAAGCATTAGGTTCCAAGCTGGTGACCACTGCAGCCTTTTGATGGTTTGGCACCACCAGTCATACTCCCTCTTGTTTTTTCCTTTTTTTTGGACTATGTTCCAAGGCTACACAGATGTCAAAACAGTTTTCAAAACTGTTTTATTTGTGCCACAGGCAACTGAGAAAACCAGTACTACTTCTCTTCCACAGTCCCACTTGTATTCAACTGTAAAGCACTGTGACGTGCACCACAAACATGATACGGAGGTATCACACAATTCCCTCCTTGTCTTTAAAAAGGAAAGATTCCCTTTCAACTGAAGCTTTCAAATAGCACCTGCAATTCCAGCCTGAAATCATAGTTTAGGCTGAACTGTAAAATATGGCATTAAAAATACACTAAATTTACAAAAGCAAGAGGATGAGGAGAGGAAACTGGTTTGTTTTGAAAGGATAAGACAGACTCAAATAATGTAATTTAAAATGGAAGTTAACATACAACAGCTTTGGTGAGAAACTGATTTATCATCTGCTCTACACTAACCCTCTCCTCACAGAGACATTTGATGGATAATGTACCCTGCAAAGGGTGATGCTCTTAATGCACTGGTCAAGGCATTCAGAGAAAGCTGAGTGTTAGTCCTGTGTCTCCTCATCTTTCAGATAGATGCATAAAATAACTTTTGTCAACATAAGAGATGTGCTCTTGCCATATTGGCAATCTCACAGCTTCCTTCTTCCTACTCACAACTGCCTTCCTCTCCCAGTTTCAGTTACATATCACTGTAGTAACTACAGCAACTGTTTACAAGAAAAAAAAAAAAGTGAAAACAGTATTTTTGGTGACTAACTATGTGTCAGTTTAACATAAGAAAGCCAACAAGAGATAATCAGCCACTTTTCTATGAATCATTACTAAACGCTCCACAGACTATACATGCTTTTTAACCTCATAAATATAATTTAAGTATTATAATATATGAAGACTTCTATAGCATCTCTCCATTCTCAAGTTTTCAGAATAGAGACTAGAAAGAAAATTTCCTTAAGTATGTCATTTTGCTGAAGTATTACTATAGTAACTCAGGCAGAAGGAACTTAATATGGAAATCTGCAAGATCAAGAAAGATCAAATACCCTATTAAATTAGTTTTTAAACATGGACTAAACCTAGTATTTTAATTACTACACTTGTCCTGAGCCTCCAGTTTCATCAGTTTGTTATTTTGCATTTTCCTTTATCCAATATAGCTGTATTAAAGGTACATGCAAAAGACTAGTAAAACTAAATTATACTCCATAAAATTTTGTTTTGTATTAATAAAATACCAGTTTCTCTTGTCCTACTGTAAAACCCATAAACAAGCAAATGACGTTCTACTTTACAGGGCAAATAAAATACTCCTATTTTTCAACACAAAGACTGCAGATACGTTTCTAAAACCTGTCAGAAAAAAACCAACATAAAAAATACAAATTGAACAAATTGCAACAAAGTAAACTGAGTTTCAAGAACATTTGAATTTTCAACCCATGCTCAGCAAAGTTCCACAGAACATACCAAGACTCATAGGAAGCAGGAACACAAAAAATTACCTACAAACAAGTATAGTAATTCCACTGACACTAACTGGAACAGAATTAGGAGAAAAACAGAATAAAAAGCTATGAAAGTGTCTATTTTGGGAATCGCAATTAATTCTGGGGCCTTGCCAACTATTCCTCCTAGCTCCATATCCAAAATCTTTAGCTTCTGAAGATAAGAAAGCCTGCTTTGACAGATGAAACCCTGCTCTTCTCACAGAGAACCTTTGGCAGAAGCTATCAAATGGTGTAAAACTCACCTTTCAATACAACTTTTTTTTTTAAACAGTGGATTGAGACAGTTTTATTGCTATGTCTGTATTTGTTATCACCTCCCTCAATAAAAAAAAACAAAAATCAACTTACCATATTATTTCTTCACTAAAAAAACCCAAAACAAACAAAACTCTTTGATAAGCTTTAAAGAGAATACAGGTAGATGAGCAACTATGTAAAAATTAGAGTTCATTTGCGTGTGTTTATTTCCTTCTGACAGAGGACAAGGTTAAAGTTTCTTTTCTAAGTAGCAGAAGTCAGCTGCATACCTAACAGGGTACGTATCAAATCCTGAAGAGACTGACAATTATTTCATTTAAACTTCTGTGCAAAGTAAGTCTGCAGAATCCCCATATGGCAAATACACAGTTTCCTAACTATAACTACTTTTGCAACTTTTGTATTAAAGATTTGAAGAAACGGGAATATTCCGTTCCAAAATCACTTCCCTCACTAGCCTAACGCAGTGTTCAATCACCTTCATAGTTACTCCTTTTTGTCTGTAAGTTTTAAAATTCTAGCTATTGAATTTGCCTTTCTCTGCTAGGCTGAGAATTCAATAGTAGATATTTTATCTACTGATTCATCTTCTGAAGCCTGAAAGTCTCT
Organism: Numenius arquata; assembly: GCF_964106895.1. NCBI lineage: Eukaryota > Metazoa > Chordata > Aves > Charadriiformes > Scolopacidae > Numenius > Numenius arquata. The sequence goes on along the minus strand of NC_133577.1, from coordinate 112,046,890 downwards.
CCAGGTTCCTATTCTTTATTCTACATTTATTGGCATTTAAATAATACTTGATTTTGACTGGACATGTAGGAAGCGCTTTTTCTTGCTCCACATGACTGTGAAACCCGGCATCTATTTTTCTACTTAAGCAAAGAGCCTGTAAAACTTCTTGGACAGGGAAATAAAGTACTGAACTTAAGAGTTAAGAAAATGCTATGTTATTTCAGTCAATTCTCTATTAGTTCTAACAGGTTACTTTGTTCCTATTCTAACAATTAAGTTTGTGATCTTCCAAACCTTTGGATAAGGAAAAAACCCAAAACAATCAAAAAACCTCCACCCTGTCACACTGGAAAACTTCCTCGGTCTTCTCAGAAAAATCACATGCAAAGATTTACTGCTGCCACTTCCTATACATAATACTGAGTCGTGACTTTTCCTTAAAATTACTCAAAATATTTTTCTGTAGTAGTCATAACCATACCACGCATTAATTTGAAATCTAATCTCAAAAATCTAAATTCACATCAGCAGAAGATAAAGTATTAATCAAAACCTGCCTTTTTATCTCTAATAAAAGAAATCTCAGTATTTGTCTAGTAATTGTTGTGCACTCTGTAACCTGATTATTGAATAAAAAACTGCCAGGAGACAGTTCTTTAGACAACGCATTCTGAAAATCTTGGTTTTGTACAGCACTAACAAGACACAACACCCTCTAACTGCCACCAAAAAAATCTAATGAAAGGTCACGTAACTGGTGAAACTTAGAAGTACAGAAAAATAAAAACACATTAATTTTGATCTTCATAACTGCATTATCACATATATAATCATTGTGGACTGAAATCCTTAGAGGACACAGAATACTAATGGTGTACCTTACAGAAATATCTAACATATTAGTTTTAGCTTCTTTACCCTGTACATGCAAAATAAACAGGGGGGAAAACCCAAACGAACAAAAAGAAATTATATGTACAGTATATTCCTACATCCATTTTGTAAAAAGGGCGTATTTAAACATGAGATAGCACTTCCATCCTCTGGATTTAGCAGGAGGGGAATCACCCTTCAGAAATTAATTAACATGTGGCTTTTAATACCAGAAATACAAGTATCTTCCCCATTATTTTTACTCAAAATCCAGTTTTACAAACTAATAAATAAATCACACTTTCTCGAACATATTGATTCTTATTTAATAAGCAAACCAGAGTCAAGACAAACTAGCTTGAAAATAGAGATCTAAAGTTACCTCATTTTATTTTTTTTAAATACCACCGAGGTGTATCTAGCAAACACCGCAGTAGCTCTTTTCTTGATTTAGGCAAAATTGTTGTTTTATTTCAGCAAAGAGGTAAGGATGACATCAGCAGTAGTTTCCACATGTATCAAAAAGGTTTCAAAGTTGATCAATCTTACAAGAAACATCAGTGGACAATGACTGCTAACATCCCCTTCCACTTTACCTAGGTGATTCCATCATCTAAATCATTACATACAGCCATAAGGCAAATCTACATCATACTCTCCTGTAACTAAAATAAGTATTGCCACATGATTTTGTGAAAGTATACATACACGTACATTCAAGGATAAAGAGCTAACAGACATAAGTCTGGATTTATTCAGCTTTCAATTTTTTTGAAACTCTGGCTCTAGTAGTATTTTTTCAATGGCTTTTTTATCCTGAATTTTAACCAGCATTTCTTAATTCTTTCCCCCCACTTAAAAATTTTCTGAAGGTATTAAAAAAAACCAAAAAAACAACAGAAGCAAAAACCCCAGTACCCTAAAAAAACATTAAACGAATCCCCCAAAGAAACCCACAAGCCATATGCCTGTGAATGCAGGCTAACAGTGTTTCTCAAAGGCCTTGTAAATGTTCCTTTCTACTTATGTAGTGTTTCATCACTTTCTGTTCATTTTTTTTTCTGGTCCATACTCTATTTTAGAAACAATCAAGATTCTTGTGCGGAGATAACAAGACTACATTTCATTATTTGGTAATAAAAGTTCAGGATAGTTCCAACTGGATAAATTATAAAACAATAGGAAACACTGGTTCTGTCTTGAGACATACAATAACAGAAATCCAGTTTTACTACCAGGAGCAATATGCTTTCTAATAAAAGCAAAGGTCAACATAGAAAAAAAAAAAATCAGTTAACGTGCAGCACACACATGTTGATTTCTAAAGACAGCTTTTAAAATAATACCAGCAATTTTTGCTCTCAGTTATCTGCCCAGCACTTACCTACTTCCATAAGGATCTTTCAATTCTCTTTCAATAATATGATGCAACACAACTGATGCATACAATATGGAAAACAAGTATAACACCTCATTCCTACTTATCATGAGCAGGGCTTTTATTTGCTTATTTTTTTGGTCTCTGTACAAAGTATTGGATTTCAAATACTTTCTGCTTTCTTAATTTCAGACACTACAAATATACCATGCAGAAACTGAAACTAAAGATGAAAGCAAATATTTATACACTTTAAAATATCTGCTTCCACTTAATATAGCAATACTTGCATGTATGGTATTTTAATAAAGACAATTACACTGTTATCTCAATGTATATTTTGAAAATATTGAAGATTAAATATTTTATATTACACTCAATTTCCCTCCACGTATATAGCCACAATATCTTAGTTTCACAACATTTTTAAAGAACATGGAAATTGAAACTGGCTTTGCTTTTTATAAAGCAATTACATTTTAAACGCCTCTTTCAATATACAAGAGCAAGAGGTTACACCAAAATGATGTTATTTGTAGTTAAGAATCAAGCACTCAAAAGTCAGAGAAACCATAGTTTTCACAGCTAACACTGCAACTCTTCTCCTTGGTCTATTCATCCTACTTACTGGATAAGGCAGCTGTTATAAAGGACAAGGATGAGCAGCAACAGGGGAAAAAAAAAAAAAAATGCACAAGAAATGGAGCACAGAGCCAGTACAAGATAACTAACACAGACAAGCAGCTAGATTTAGATTGTCAAGTCAGCCCTAAAAGCTAGGATTTTCTTAACTTGGAAATAATGGACCTGCAATATAAATAAAATTATTTTTCTGTTATATTAGGGAAAAAAAAAAATCAATCAATCATTATAGTCAACCATCGCACATCATTCGTGGAATACAAACACTGCAAGAAGAAATTTGCCCCTGTCTTCAGCCAACCTAGCTGGTGGCAGCGGGAGGCCACTTTTCTGATGACCATTTGCCAACAGGTGCAGGTACTGTCTGTCCCTCCAGAGGGGAACAGTTTGAGGGACTGTCCTGCCTCACTCACCCCCACCACGTAACACAGCTGCTCTCACACTTCCCAGAAGCACATCACTTTTTGACTACACTTATTTCTGCCTTTTCAACACCAGAAAAAAGCAGCTGATCAATGCAGGGAGTGCAACATAAGCAACAATCTCAACAGTTTTATACTTCAAGAAAAACTGAATGGAATTTCCTAGTGAAGAGGCAACACCTTTCTGTAGCCAGAAGGTCTGATGCAAATCATAGATGCGTAAGGGGTTCCTCGGTGGTCCCATATACTATTCCAAGAGCTATGCAAGTTCCAAAGAAGTCAGCACTCATGGCACTGAAGACTGAGTCATCTTAAGGCTCTAACATGACCTACTGCACCTTTGGAAGTAGATCCTTAGGTACAGACTTTCTAAAATACCTAGGCAACAGGATAGATTTAAAAAAAAAAAAAAATAAAAAAAAAATAGAGGAGACAGGAAGCAGGCATTCCTCTCCTATCATCAATGGTTAAAACCTTCTGATCCTACACTCTTCAATCAGTAGTTCACAGATGATAGTCTGAGAGGCCATGTAATTAGATTACAAATGACCTACAGAATGACACTATGTAACTGAACAGCAAAAAATTTACAGTATGACATCTGCGTAAGAAATTCTGGTAACTGAAAAGTGTAAAGCTCTCAAAATCATCCAAGGCAGTAGCACAGAAACCTGACCTACAGACAACTTGATACAGAAATTCACGAGCTACAGAAAGTTGTGTGGAAATTATCATGTTGTTTTCCACCACTCTTTTTAACATGTCCTGAACATAAACATAGGTGTTTTGGAAAACAGAATTATTACAAGTGGTGTTATTAAAATACCCAGTCTTTCATGCACCCTCACTATCCAGGTAAGGAAACAGCATACAATCCTTCCACCTTTAACTAAACATAAACAGCAAGAGAGTTTTCCTCAAGCTTCAGGTGTGCTCAGAGGCCACATCCACCACATATATCCCCCCTCACTATAATCTTCGTATTTCTGTACTTCTCCAGCTACCAACTCTAAAGACCCAGCTATCTGCCAAGGAGACATAAAGTCTAATTATTAATGAATAGAAAGTAAACCAAACATCTCAATGCGTGCCTTAATTTCCAGAGATGTTGAAAATGTGTGCATTTTTCTTCTCTGATACTTTAAATACCTTAACTGATCTTCCTCGAGATCTCTGGAAAGGCAAATCATGTTTCAGCTCCAAGGGAAAAAGGCGCATTAAAAAACAGATTAGAGGAAAGGGGTAATTTAAACGAAGACTGCTGTGAAATGATCCACATCATTCATTATTAGTTTATGGGTATGTATTTAACTCCCGTAAACACACACGAGTTTTTGTAAAGGAAAAAAAAAAAATAGCCAAAGAAAATGAGAAAACAGAGATTTGAGTCTACAGCAGAATCACTTTTCCTTTTAATATGCCCATTTCTGTTTTGCTTTACTAGTTTTCTAGGACTATGCACATTCACATCACAAAGAGTACTTAAGCAAGAGTCTCCTTCAGCTGAAGACAGGCAATTTATAGCAATGCTCAACTTTGAAACAGTTTTAAACTGTGCCCATTTTTTACACTTCTGATATAGAATATGGGAACTATACTTGTGTCCAGTGACATGAAACCAAGCATAAACAGAAGTTGAATCTCTCTGCAGTCTTGAAAGGGCATTTAGCTGTTATTTTTAAAAAAAGAAGGAAAAAAGAAAAAAAGTCTTTTTGTTCCTGGCATCTAATAACACTGTTAAAAAGAAAAGAAAAAACTGATAATAATCTCCTTTTAGAGTCTGGCTTTTATGAAAATTACCTACGGGAAGAATTGCCAGAGGTACAACTGAGAACATGCATTCTAATCCTCAACTCTCATTTACCTCGTTATTTCTTACTTTGTCTTAAAACAAAAGAAAACACACTACACCACCAATCAGAATTGTCATAATTAAGACAAAGCTAAATTCTTTTATATGAACTCCCCCATCCCATGGACAACAGTACTTGTTTACTTAACAATCAACTTCACCTTTTCTGCACTGCATCACTAAACAAAACCACCATTCTACTAAGCAAATTATAACAGAGAACAGTGCAATCAATGTGATGTTTGTAAACACCACACAGGAGCTAAAGGCTGTTTGTCAGTCAGTTAAGTAGCTCCTTACATTAACAAAACATATTATTACGGAAAAGGACTGCAGCACCAAAATATGTTTTTATTTAGATTAATTTCACCAGCCTTAATTGTCCATTACCTGAGACCTGGGAGTCAGCTTTCAAAAAAAGCATAGTTTATTTGCATTATTTTAAGAGCCTTCACTGTCCGAGCACTCAGAGTCCTGTCACAGTACAAACAATAAGCCTGCACATGGAAGTTGTGCCCGTTTTGAGAAACTTTCGAAACTACTGTTCTTAAATCAGTAAGAATTTAATTCAAGGGGTAAACAAACATACTGGTGTTGTAAATGCTAGAAACAAAACAAATACTCAATAAAGACAAACTTGGTTTTAGTCCCTATAGTCCAATATTGCGTTTCTCAGCCCAGTGTATCATGTCTCAAACATTAAGCAAAGCCAGAACTCTATCTTTCTACCACAGATATTTCTACCATTGCTCAAATCCTAGAAACAAATTACTTCCACTGTTGAAATGCATTATAACTCAGTTTAACTGAAGGAAATCTGAAGAAATGCTACTATTCTAAGCTAACTGAAGTTCATGCTGAGGTTTTGAACTCTATGAAATAAAGACATTAAAAATCTTCATTTTGCTCCAATTCTGTTATTACTTATGAAAATATCACTTGAAACAACCCTGCCTTCTGATGCATCACCTCACTAGCCTTACCAGATCTAGAGGCACCTTCCAGCCCCTGATCCCCACTGTTAAAATACAAAAATATGACATGTTAAACGTAAGGAGCAAGTTCAGTTCTGGTGTTCATGCTTTATATTTGCACTCACATAACAAAAGCTCCTGCAAGAACTGCAAAAGACACACTAATATAAAAATCAGCTTAAACAGAACTTCTTACAAAGTATAAATTCGTAAGCAAAAACAAGATTAGGATTAAAATTCTGACACACGCATTAATTAATTTTTGTTCAGCCATAAATGTTTTACTGAAGTTACAGGACAGATATTTAATGGCATGATTGAACAGGAGGGCACATTCATCTCAGGTTCCACAACTATGAATATATTAACCAACTAACTTACCATCGGTTACTCACTAACTTTTCTAAAAAAAAAGTCTGCAAGGTACCAAATTCATCCAAGCCTTGATAAAAAACTATTGCATTCACAAAAGGAAAAACCTCTGGAAAAGTTGCTCTGCCCCACAAGGAAAATACTGCCTGGAGGGTTTGTTTGTACTGCTTACATAGATCTTACAGTACAAGTTTATATTTAATTTAGGTGAGATGAACAGGTTTCAAATTTTATACATGCAAATATAATTTTCAGTTTGGAGCTCTTAAAATTAGGAAAAGAACTTCAGATTCCCAAATCATGAATACAGTTAACCTTGAGCTTGGTTGCTGGTTTTTTTGTTTGCTTGTTTTGTTTTGTTTTTTAATATGAAGGTCAACTACATATGGTATTCTGAATTCAATGGTTAATTCTCAAAAGTACAGCAAACGACAACTGAGCACACAACGTGATTTTGTCTGACAAAAAAAAAAAAAAGGCTTCTGAGGACAAGACAGATCACTAATTTATCTGGGGAAGTTACTGCGTTTTTAATGCAATTTCAAAGGATTACAATGTACATAATTTACATTAATCCTCTGAGTATGGCCTTTTAGGAAAGCATATAAGAAATGCACAAAAGCTTCAAATCAGCATCTAAAAGCATTGGTTTAATATTAAACGGCTAATTAAGTAAAGGTTTCTCTCACTTGGATGGTTTGCTTACCTCTGGGGGGGGATATAAGGAGCAGATACTGTTGGCATAACTGTACAGGGTTCAACCACTGTTTTCTTGGCCTTTTTTGTCTTTTTTCTGACTTTTGATGAAGACCTAGCAGTTCTGACTGATCCCTCCTTTCTACAAACACCGTTTTTGATTTCAGCTTCTCCATAAATATTTAGAGGTCTCCGTGTGCAACCTGGTGGAGTATGTACATCGCAATAGGCAGTCTTTTTTACAGAGAATGTTGTCCCGCTGCCAGTCAGTTCTTTCACAGGTTCCATTTTCATATACAGACCGGCCTTTTGAGCACACGTCACATGGAATGCAGTATAGCAGTTTGCTTTGTGGCACTGGATGCAGGCACCAACACCTTTCTGTTTACAGAGGTAGCATGTTAACTTCCATCTGGCTGGGGGAATGTTCCTGACACCATCAATTGGCTCAATAAAAACTGTATTGGCAAATCCAACTTCTGGAATCCACAAAGCACACACAACGTGTCCCCAACGATCATCATCTGTCTTTTTAAAGGCACCTCCCTTGTTTGGGCATAGCACACAGTCTACAGGCCGAGAACGGGACTGCAGACAGTGTCTGCAGAGCCACTGGCCCTCAGGTATATATGGCACCCCATAGCATTCCTGATGTACTGCTAAATTACACATATCACAAAACAGGATTACATTGCTGTTCTGACATTCACCATCCATGCATATACAACACACTGCATCTTCATCAATTAAAGACTGATGATCACCCTGTTTTTGGTTCTCACAATAAGACTCTTTTTCAAACCTATCCATAAGGAATTCAAACATATTTTGTGAAACAACTGACACTCCATCACTTTTCCGCTTCTCATTTATTATTTCTAACCACGCATAATCTTCTTCATCCATGTCATACTCAACTTCGTTATCAAGTTCTTCTGCTGACTTCTCAATGAATTTGTAATAGACTGGCGGTCTCCGAGGAGCCGAAGGGGGACTGTATTCAACAATCCGTACTTTTGGTTCTGGAAGAGGAGTTGTTGTAGCAGGTATACCATGTGAGCTCGGAAGAGCTTCATTTTTCTTTTTCACTTTGTTATTTTTATGCCGTTTGCTTCTTAGACAAACCGGTGGTCTTTCACTATTTTCTTTATTGCTGTTGCATTCACTCATTTCCTGGGCTGTAAGATCATCTTCTAATATAATCTCTAAAGGATCAAAGATACTGATCCTATGCAGGCGACCTTCAATTTCTATTTCAACCATTCTTTGAGCTTGAGCGTACGTCAAGGTTTCTCGTGTGGGGGAGTGCTTAATACTGCATGGGGAAGAAGAATGCCTTGCTGCCGATACTCGATGACATCTTCCTTTTCTCCTCATTTGGTAATGTTTACCTAAAATTAGAGCAACAGTTAATATTATGAACTCCAAACATATGTATTAAAATATTGGTTTTATTATAGCAGGAAAAAACCCCTTCAGTTCCATAGTTCCCAACCTATCTACACAATTTAAAAAAAAGAAAAGCCTGTCACACTTAATAGGACTGCTCACACTGTTTTGTACAAATTTAACCTAAAAATAAGTAAATCTCCTAAACAACAGCTTCTCTACGTAAACACAGCTATACAAAATCCTTTACACAAAAATCCTATAGAAGAGCTATCTGTAAGACCTCTGCATGAGAAAAAAAAAATCTCAGAAGTGCCCCAGAAAAAAAATATTACACCTGTTACATTTTAAGAAAACCTTTAATACAGTATTTCCCAATGCCTTAAGGGTGTCTGCAGTTTGAAACAGCTACAGATTATTTTCTCCAGATCTCCCCCCAAAAGAACTCACTGTGAAAGAAAATACAAGTTTTCCCCATGATATTTTCCAGTGCAATTTGAAACAGTCACGTTAACTCAATTATTACACCTATACTTAAAGCTAGAAAAACACGCATACTTCCAAACTTGGCAAGTATGCAGTCTGACAGCCCTTTACTTTAATGTAATTTTCAAGTTCATCACTTACTGTAAAAAGATCGTTCCACATACCACATAAAAAGATAGCTTTTTGCCACCCAACCGTGAAATACCATGACTAGGACAAGCGCCCATTTTGATCACAACATTTCTAATTAAAAGCTGCCATACTTATCCCTTTTGACATTCTAAGGTTGGGGGGTTTCTCCCTGTGAGGGTTGAAAAATACTATAAACCCAACTGATAATGTCAAGTTTAAAAGTTATATCCCTTTCCTTCCTAATAAATCATTAATTAACAGCAAAATTCAACCCCAGCTACAGAAAAAGCTCTTGATCTTTAATCACAGTCTTAAAGTATTATTAGGACCTCACCATTTCAATTCTGACCAATCAGAAATTCTGCACTTCAAGTCAGTGTTGTGTATTAGTTAAAATAATGCAGCTAGTGTTAGCATGTATTGCCAAAATAGTAGAGAAATAGAGAGATCAAAACACAATTATCGTTAAAGACCAGTATATGTACTTCATGAAGAAAATAGCAAGGACTGGAAAAATTACATAAGCTACTCCATGTAACTTGCCTTCTGCTCAGTCTATGATGACAAATGCTAAAAGGTGAACCTTCAAAGTACAGAAGGAACTCCTTGTACAGAAGACAATAATTTTACAATAATTTAAGCAGCTAGCCTTAAAACTAGTTCTTGAGAGGGTCTAATCGATCTGCTCTCACAAACTGACCCTGTTTTTATAGATCCTTGGTTTTATTATTCATGCAAGAACTGTCTTGCTCAACTTATACAACTAATCCTTAACTCTTATTACTTGTTTTTATAGCACAAGCACAGAACCAGACAACAGTCAGTGTTTAATCATGACAAACCTCTGATCTGCTCTATATAAACAACAGATGAATAAAAAAGGCTCCACCTCTTCAAACAAGTTTGGAATAAATATTTAATTACTTAATTCTAGAAAACAACATAGGATTAAACCATATTGATTTCTTAACTGCAGAAAAAGTTTAAACCACTAATACTGCTACAGAAGGTCCAATAACTAGAAACAAAGGCATACTGATAATTTAACTGAAATTAAAAGTTAGTTCCCAGTTCCACAATAGATTTTATAATTCAGAGGCCAAAGATAATGCAATGATTTCTGCCTGATCTGTCCTGATTTCTGCTTATTATTGTGAACAAGTAATGAGGGATTCTTCAGCTAAAACACACCGATGTGTCAATGTACAGTAACCTACTACAGAGCAGAAAGGTTTAATCTTATGGTTTTGTGTTTTGTTTTTTTTTTTTTCAATCTGTCTTTAATTTAGTCACCAATCAAGAAAAAATAGATCATTTACATTATGTTTACTTCATACAATTGCAAGCCTGCCTAGATGTAAAAATCTGTTTTGTTTGGTTTTTTTAATGTCCCTTCCTAGATCTTACCTAGTTGCATTCATAGTGGTACATGACGGTAGCGACTGTTTTGGACAAAATTTTGGGGGAGGGATGAGAAGTAGCCTTCAGAAAGAAAAAAAATGTGCAACTTGTCCACACTTCACTATCAAACCTAACCCAGTACCACAGAAAAAAAAACCCAAAACACATTACTGCTAGGTTTCCAAGCTCTCCATTCCTCTCTGTTCCCGAGATTCTTAAGCATGGCTGCAAGCAGGCAATAAGAACAGGAAGAAAATATTCAGAAGCACAAGTGTTCTTGCCTTAAGATTTAGGATTACTACCGTAAAAGTAAAATAATCTGTACAAACCAGAATGACAAAAAAACCCAATTGAGCTAACATCTAAGTATCTTCCCTATAACACTCAACTGTAAATAAAGCTAAATTAGAAAGCAAATTACAGTCACAGTTAAATGCAGAATGGACACCCTACAAATACAATGCAATGAACACAGAACAGGAACTGGTAGCACTCTGGCCAAATTTCATAGAAACTTAGTGTGAATTACTTAAATGCTCTGGAAGCCAAAGCAGTGTTTTGTTTCTCCAAGATTCTTCTGTTTGCAAATGCCCTATAAATATGCCAGTGGAAGACCAGATTTCTGCATAGCAAATACCTGGCAATTGGTTTGCTTTTCGTAGTTAATGATCAGACGTTTCTCTTCCCTCCCCACCCTCCCCCCGTGGTATCCTGCAGATCCACCGGACTGAAGACCACGGACCTAAGTTTGAAAAACAGTCAGTGAACTAAGAGTTTCCATTCAGTATTAATAGAGATACCACAGTAACAGCAAAATGAAATTACTTTAACGCACTTCGGTTAGCACTTTTCTGCCTCTTGCAACAACTCAGCGACTGCAGGAGATTAAAAAGAAAAGTTTTCCACAGCTCTCCTGTCTTAGAATCACATCAGCTGCTTGGGAGGAAAATCACAGCAGTGAGGGAAACCTCACCACAACAAACATGTCCGTGAAAACAGCTGTTTGTTGCGGAATGCATGGAATGAGGGGGGAAAATATTTTTTATCAAGGTGTAGGATAACTAAAACCAACAGGAAAAGTATGATAACGTGTACTTTTTGATTACAAACTCCTTTTACAATCTCGGTCCTAGATACCTTCCTCCTCTTCAAATAAACTGCCCTTGGTCCCTGCATCCCCTGCTCAGTGGAGAAGGGAATTCCATTCTCAATGGACACTTTCATGCAGACCATTAGAAAGAGAAAGACACAGGAATGCTCTTTAGTCCCAGACAATGAGGGGGGGTAAGCGAACAGCGCTTACACGCATTCGGGCCAGACACCACCCCCAACTTCAGCTGCGGAGCAGGAGCAACCCCCGCCCCCTCAGCAATTCCCCCTCGGGGGGAACCCACACAACCGGGGCTCTCGCAGCTCGGTGGACCGGCCCGCGGACGGCTCAGCGACGCGGGGATCCCCGGGGCCGCTCTCCCCCCGAGCCGGCCGCAGGACCCCCGCCGTGCCCCGCTTCCCCCCGGCATCCCGGCCACCGGCGCGGCTGCCGCGGCCTGCCCACGCCCACGGGCCCGCCCTCGCCGGTCCTGCGCGAACACTTCCTGCCCACGCCCAGGGAGCCTCCAGCGTGCACACACCCCTCCGCGCCGATGGTTCCTGCCCGGCCCCGGCATTCCCCCCCCTCCCGGCCCCCGGGAGGATGGTTCCTGCCCAAGGCCCATCATCTCCAGCCCTTCCCCAACAGTCACCTCCCTCCCCTCCGCGAAAATACTCGGCCCACAAATATGGCGGCTGACAAAACAGCTCGAGCGGCGCCCTCCCCCAGACCGCCGCGCTCGCCTCCCCCCCGCCCAGCCTCCCCGCCTCGCCCCCGGCCGCCGCTCCCCCCCGCGCCCTCCCCCGCTGCCGTGCCCGGCCCGCCCTGCCCTTCCCCCCACCACCACCCCCCGCCGCCGGTCGCCGTCTCGCCGCGGCGGGACCCGCCGGTCCCCGGTCCCGCAGCCCCCTCCCGCCGACCCCCCGGCTTCACTCACGCTGTGGGAGCCGCCGGAGCGCGGCTGACAGACCTCCCGCTCCGCCTCTGCGGCCGACGCTGCGGCCGGTTTAATGGCGGAGGTCCCGCCGGTGCTGCCGCCTGGCCCCGCGTCCGGCAGCCGCCGGCGGGCGAGCGGGCGCGGAGAGGGCCGCGCTGCCCGCGGCGGCGACCCGGCGCTGGGAGCGGGGCTGCTGCTGCTGCAGCCGGGCACGGCGCATTCGTGAGGCGGCGGCGCAGGTCGCCGTCCGGCTGCGGGCTCGGCGCTCAGCTCCCGGGGCTGAGCAGCTCCCCTCCCCCCTCGGCACAAACAATGCGGCTTCACCACAGCGCTGCGCCGACGGGGGGGCGGAGAGGGAGGGAGGGAGGGAAGGATGGAGGGAGGGAGGGAAGGGACGTGAGGGCGCCAGGCACCGCCCAGCCCCGCCGCTGCCGCCGGGCGGGGCCTGCGCGTCGCCGCCGTTCCCCCCGGATGGCGGAGGGCGGCGCGGGGCCGGGCGGCCTGGCACCAGCCGGCACGGGGCCCTGGGGCGGGCGGACCGCGGGGGAGAGGGCGGGAAGGCGCTGCTCCGGCCACCGCCTTCCCGCTCAGGGCCGGCCCGGCCCGGCGGCAGGCAGGACGGCCGGGCAGCCGGCCGGGCCGCGGCGCCCCCGGCCAGAACGTTTAAAGGCCCCATGGCGGGGCGAAGGGAACGGGGGCGGGACGGGCCGCGGCTCGTTACAAAACTGAGGCTCGAGACCAGCAGCGAGCGAGCGGTTCTTTATTATTTCTCTGGGGGAAGGCCAAGCTCCGGATTGGCACGGGGAGAATCCGCTTGAAAGGTGGCTCTTGCGTGGTCAGGGGTCAGGCTGATGCTTTTTAGCTACCTGGTAAGAGCCTTACATTTTGACAAGGCAAAAGCAAGTTATTTCTGACTCTCCCTGCGAAGGGCACCCTTTGTTATGTATTATTTTTAGACAGCCATTACAGCCACATTCAAGATGTGGAGGATTTTACTGCAATATATTTCTGCAAGGCTGCTGCACCCACTTATTCAAAAAAACAGAACTTTTAGCTCGCCCAACCTGAGACCAAAACTTGCCTTTGCTGACCATACACAACAAGTCTTGCACGTGAGGAAAAGCAAACGGTCAAGAGCAGCTATGATCGTCTTTGCCCACCTGGAAGAGCCATCGCCCGAGTAAAGCTTTCTTCAAAACGACTTAGCAACTCATTTCTACATTTTCTGTAGCGCTACTGTGTTTGCTTGCCTCAAAGGGCAGTAACAATACGTTTACAATAAATTTATGACTAGGAAATCAGACATAGATACACCTGTCATTACTTACTTGTAGAAAGTGATTTAAGGCCCGGAGAGCTTAAGTAACTTGGCTACGGAAATCCTGTAGAATAGGCAAAGTGCTTTCCAACTCCTTCCCTGCCCCCCCATCAGGGACCATCCAGCACACATCTCTTACAGCTATTAAAACAGCTAACATTTGTGCAGTGCACTCAGTGTAGAAATAGATCTTTAGGATCAGATAGGCCCAGTAACCTCAATTTCCAATATTTTAAAAAAAAAAAGTAAAAAAGAAAGGCTGTATGAACTGTAGAGGCCATCTGGTCATTTGTGTACTGCCTGTGAGGAATTACTCTCCGGTTGTATCGCGTAAGCGATCCTACCATCAGTCTCCGAAAGTCTTACAAGATGCTGATGTAAGTTAATGTTGTTGCACTGGAATTCAGCTTGTGGTAGATATTAAAGAGGGAGCAGCATACTAGATCACATACATTAGTGTGCAAAGTATAAAAATGACTAGAAGTGATAAATATTGTCAAGAAGCTAATAATAAGCATAATAAAATCTCATTTATGATAGAAAACATGTTGTTTTATCTTTTAAGTGATCATCCACATGCATATCTGCCCTGCAGCTGTACAAAGGCTTTATAACTGGAGACAGGTTTTCCACAGAGAGCTTGATGGTGTCCATACCCTCACGTCTCTGATGCTCAAGTCAATCTGGCACTTTTCCAGTTCCTTTATTCTGCCAGGTGGACTACAGCATTTCCTAGCTGGACATCCCTCCAATAATGCAGTGTTCCTTACTGGTATTTGTATCATTTAACCATCTTTCTGTAGTTTAAACTCAAGCTTTATTCTCTCTAGTAAGCTCTACTTACCTGACTTTTTCTTGGGATTTGTCTTCCAGCTCTGCCTGCCCTGTGCATAGGGCACACTTGGTAAGAACACTCCATCCATAAGGTGTAAGGTCTTCAACCTCACGATGAAAAAAAGGGAGTGGCAGTTCCAAAATGATTTTATTAAAAAGATAGCGGCAGCATTATTGATTCCCACAACCTATTTCACTGAATTTCACTGAATTTTTAGAGTTGGAAGGGACCATAAAGATCATCTAGTCCAACTCACCTGCTGAAGCAGGATTGCCCAGAGCACGTCAGAGCATGTTACTCAGGACTGCATCCAGGCGGGTCTTGAAAATCTCCAAAGAAGGGGACTCCACAACCTCCCTGGGCAGCCTGTTCCAGTGCTCTGTCACCCTCACCGTAAAGAAGTTTCTTCTCGTAGCACAGCCTGAGTCAATCACGACAGTGTGCTATGGTGCCAGGATCTGACCTCCTAATAAATTTGAAATTAAAAGCTTCTGATCCACTTTAGCCTAATGCAAAAAGGCCTCGCTGCTCCTCAGATTCTCTAGAGAATCTGAAAGAACTGCTGAGCTTCGTTTCCTGGTGCCCATACTGAAGACACGTGTCTCCATCTCAAACTACTCACGTGTAGGCAGGGTTCATCAGCGTTCTCCATCCTCTGAATTGTTCTCAGTAAGAAGGAGTGAGGAGTTTTTGCTACAGACTGTCCAGGCCCTGGCACAGAATGCATGTCCTTGCTCGATATGGTACTTCACAGGAACAGCACAAAGATCAGGACAGGCTCAACACACAGTTCAGTATTAGAAGCCTTGCACTTTCAAATATCTCATTGACCTTATGACAAGCTACCAGATCAGAGTCCTCAACCCCTCCACGTTAAATATTAGTATGATAGCCCACATGATTTCAAAATGCAACAGTATGTAGTATTGTCTGGGGCATTGGACCTGTCCTCAGCACACACTGCTATAATCTCGAAGATCTGTTTCCTTTGCCTTTTCCATCTCACAGGTGAGACTTGGTCCCTCAAAATAGTATTCTTTCTATTTTTTGGACAAGGAAACAATTCTACTATGATACTGTACAATTTCAAACAAAAAATAACTGGCTCTCTGAACCGGAGTTTGATGGCAACAGGACCCTCACCATTTTTTTTGGCACTAACTTAACATGCGCATGGGGCTTCAGTCCCGGTCCATCAGACTCTTCACACCCCTACTTGGCAGCATCATGTTTTTATTCAAGTTGCCGCTGCTAGCTCACCCTGCATGGAAGACTTCAACAGAAGGAATACCTTCTGCCTGCCAGCTTTCACCTGCACTATTTCTCAAATTCTCAAGAAAAACATTTCAAGAAGGAAAGATCATGTAAACAAACACAAACGCTATTTATCTGCTTTGGCATTCTCCTCTTTCCTTGCAGAATCAAAATTCATGAGACATTTCTATGTTGCTAAAGTGCATCACCTACATAGTATCATCTTTGTTTTCCAGATTAATCAAGATCAACTCAGACTTGCCACAGCACTTAAATATTGGCTGTGGTGCTGATCTTCCCTGGATAGAACTCTGGATCCCTCTCCCTGTCTGAACAACTGGCTGGTGAAGGGACAAGCAAGAGGCAGATCCCACTCCACGCATTCTTTAGAACCTGCAAGAATCTTTCCATTTCAAGACAGGTTTTGGACTGCAACGAGTGTTTGGGTCTTCTTCGTATCCCGATGACAAATCTGCCTCCCCTTGCTAAGCCGTGTGATGCCTCTGTATGATGCCTCAAGCCAATCTAGCCCTACAAAGTTTTCAAGTCTGGCTTCCACATGATATGGTTTATATCTTCAGACTTGTCTACGCATCATTAATATTCCCCCCCAAGAATATGGTCTCATAAGATACAACATTGCTATGGTCCTCACATCCTGCAAGGGGATGCTTTTTGATCTCACTTACCTCATCAGTCATAGCACATGGCACTGGCAAACTGCTTGCGGGCATGACTGTGCAAGGCTGGTTGTTCTCAAAAGAAAGGTTGTTCCCAAACCTCACGGAAGCCAGAACAGCATGCACTGTGGAAAAGATGCTGCAACCCTATCAGAAGACATGTTACAGAAGTGCACTGACAAACAAAACCACAACCATTAATCTTCAGCTTGTGAGGTGGTGTAGGGTCCCTCTACCTCTTCTGGCTGATTTTTGCAAATGAGTATATTTAGAGACAATTCCACATACCAGTGATTCATCTCCTAATTATTACTGATACTTTGGCAGAAAGGCTGACTTCTTTTTCATACTAGACTGAGCAGGATATATCGTCCAAAGTCCTAGATGACAATTCCAAAAGAGGGATCAACCTTTTGGCTTCAAATATGGAAGAAAACCGTTGATCCTTTAACCCTAAATGTTTACTGAATATCTTCCTGTTCTCTGGTTAGGAAGAATTACATGCATTTTCCTTTTCATTCCTCTGATCCTGATGTTTTAGACATATAATGACAAAAGGGTGAGTAAAGACAAAATAATATTGGTGTTCATCCATATTCACCAACTGCTGATGTTCCAGCAACTGGAATCAAAGTTGGTTTTTTTTGGCCTCACAAGCTATTACTTGCTGCACGTACCATCTTTCTCATCCTCAGAATCAAAGTGGTTCTCTATTTATAGAAGTGGTAAGAAAACCCTTTAGATCTCCAGAACAGTTCATGTTGATCCAAATGAATGGTCTTCACCAAAATATGAGTTTTAAAACAGACCAGAGGCTGTGTCAATGCCTTTTACGGTACTGACACAGACAGAGCCCTTTTATCATCAGAGCTCCACCAGAACTCAAGCTACATCAGTGTGCTTGCTAAGAAATACCTCTGTGAATTGCATCTGCTAAGCAGTCCTATGGAATGTTATCTATAGATAATAGTTAAAGACCATTTGACAGAGTGGTCTTTAAGCTGTACAGCCGCTATGCAAAGGCCCTTACCCCATTTCCATTTAAGCATTTGTGGGAACTACTGCTTGGAGTCACCTCCTGCAAGAAGGGGTATGTAAACTGTCACTTGCAGCCAGAAAGATACATTAAGCAGTTTGTTGAGATACACAATTGACAGGGAAACCTACTTTCTGCCTTACTTACCCTTCCGCTATCTAGTGTGAATCCTTCAACATCGTGTACCTTTGGGATTCTGCAGTGGTAAGACGCTCTCTACCATATGTGCTGGGGGAAGGTGGGGCTTGAGCTCACCCCTAAGGACACTGCAAAGATAAAAGAAAAACTCACTTTGGTATTAGAATATACATGAAATCATATGTAAATGGCACTTCAAAAAAAAAAATTCCAAATTACAAAATGCTGCACCAAAGGACAAAGCTTGCCCATCTACTCACCTGTAGATTTTCTAAATAGCAAATCTACTGGAGACTATTTTATTGAGCACAAACCTTTGGAGCAGACTTATTTGCACTCTTATGTATAATGATATTGTTGTTTACAAAAGAGCAGACGGAGACATAGACAAGGGAATAGTATTTCCCTTCTCTTCTGTCATTGCCTCTTTGGCATTAATTATTCAATTCCTAGTGTTTACAGTTTGGCACCTTCATTATGTTCTGCATAGTAACTCCATTTGCATAGGTCTTTATGGGAAGCTATTCCTGCCAAATGGTAACTGCCATCAGAATAACCCTCATAAACAAGTTGCTGATTTTCTGTTTAGCTCCCAGAACTGCCTCCCTACATCATCAGATGGAAACGACTGCCAGCGCAAGGGAGGCAGCAGGAAAGTAAAAATCCAGGGTTTGGGAGTGCCCATTCAGCATCCCTAGTTTGTAGCTATGGAAAGCAGCTGCATGTTTAGAATCGGAGTGCCTGTCTATTCATACGGCATAACTAACTGAGCCAAGTTATGGGCGAAGACACAATGTCAGTGGTAATGGGTAGGAATCAAAATGCAAAACAGTAATTGCTATGTGAAAAGTTCTAAAAATATCATATACTTGCATAGCAAAGAATTGCAAAACACTGTGGCTAAACAATCTACACTGGATTTTTACTTATTTTTTTGCAAGACATGCTGAGGAAAGCTCAGTAGCAGAAAAAGACAGAATTTATAGAAAGTTAAGGCAACAAAAAAAGCATCTATTTGAACTGAAGATTTTTGTCAAAGGCAGCCACAGTGAAAGCAAAACAAAGTGCTCCCCACAAAAATATCTGATACAAAATATATTTCTCAAATCAAACATAATTTTCACTACTTTTATTTCTAATTTCTCCCTGTGGTTGTTTTCCTTATCAGGTTTGGATTTCAGAAGATACCCGAGTTCATGCTAAATGAAGTAACTGCTTAAGTTAGTATAACCTATGTAAACAATATTACAACAAATACATTATTACTTTCTCTCATAGCCCTTTCCAGCTCCCTGATCCTTCCCTCTCTGCTGGAAACAGCCTTCATCCAAGCAAAGAGAAGTTACTCCCTGCTGTCATAAAGTTTAATAATATACAAAATTTAGTTTATTTCTTAAATCCCTTAAAGTGACTTCTCTATTCTCAATTCCTTGCTGTCAGTATCAAAACTTGCAAGTGTAATATGTGATGATGTATAAATTCTGAGTGAAGTTGTTTTCCTGGTTAGGTCACTCATAAATGTGTATCTCCAAGAAACTATCTTCAGTGTTTACAATGAGTTAATGCTTCAGCTTTGGTATAATTAAGTTAAAATTCAATCAGCAGTGAGACACAAATCCAGTCTTAATTACTTTACTACCTCTTCCTCATTCATCCTAGAGGACAGACCTGGTCTGCAGATGATTGAGATGGCATGCAATGGAGGAAGCTTTGCTGTTAGAATCCCTAGTCATTTATTGCAGAAGAATTCCCAAAATAGATGAGCTCGTTCAGAATTAAAACCTTGTCTCCTCATTTACATGAGGACAATGGGGAAGGACTACAAAGCAACGTGACATCAAAATCTGGGGAGGAAAAATAAAGTGGAAAAATAAGTCAGAATCAAGACTCAATACATGACACCCACAAAAAACCCCAAACAAACAAGAGAATCAGACACGGTCAAAGCTTCCTCTGTTCAGAGAAACCCAACTCGTATCTATCATTTAACAAATACTAATGAGTCCTAAGCGGGTTTTCTTTGCTTTCTCTCAGACACGTCTACCACCTTGGCCAGTGCCTGATGCTGGCTAATAAAGAGATTCTCCAAACTTATGCATATATAAATCAGTTCTGATATATAATATGGCTCCATAATGCAGACAGAATCTCAATAGGCTTAAAAAACCCCACTAGAATAGGAACTTCAAATTGAGCACTCCTGAAAGGCGCATTCCAGCGCCATCCTCGCACCACACAAAGGGTAAGCATGAATAAATCCTGTGAACATCCTATCATATGCTCAACTCCAAGCCAAAAAAATCACTGCTGTACGCCCTGATGTAGCATTAGTCCAGGATGATAAAGAGATTAGACAGTTGTGTTTGTAACAAATGAAGTAATTAATATAAAAGCACAAAGACATCATGGTTTTAGCAGTGACTGCTGCTTAAAGTTGCTCACAACTACTGTGTAATTCCTAATTCTTTATTTCCTGAGCACCCAACTTGACACCTTGGATCTGATGAGCAGAGCCAAGTGCTGCTGAAGTTAATGGGGTATGTATGCTAAATATATAAGTACTCTCCTATGTTAAGTGTTCTTAGAAATTGTACCCTTGTGATACTAAATTGGGCATCCAAATTTAGTACTTCTGACCTCTATTTTAAGGCTTTGATCATTAAGTTGGCACTCTCTAGATAGGGTCCTGGAAGAGGCTGGAGTCTTACAAGGAGGAAAAGAGATCATTTTATTAAATATATTACCTCAATGCATACAAAAAGCAGCAATTCTTTGTGCTTACGAACTATTATTTCTTGATATAATCTTCATGATTTCATATGGAAAGTGCATCACTGATGCAGAAGCTACACTAGAGGTGAAGCCAAAGGTTTGAGTGATTCAGGTAGGAAAAGAATCTTATCAGCACACGTTTGGAGATAAGTACATTAACTGCCCAATTCTGCTAAAACAAGGCAACAGCAAAAAAATGGTTACGACTTCCAATGCTGGTAACACTTAATGTTTTCAAAGGTATACAATTCAGAAAGGCAGAACTACATCAATCAATGTAATCTTTACTACCAAGAAAGAACTGGATGGAAGGAAGGAGAAAAAAAAAAAAAAAAAAAAAAAATCAGACTAAGATGATCAGCTTAGTGATTGAAGAGACTCTGGGACCACAGAACACAAACCACTGCACCAACTAACACATACAATCATCTAATAACACATAATATTGACAGAGAAATAGGTATATTTAAGGCATATTTAAAGTTCTGTCACAGTAGGAAGGGATACAAGGATTTTGTCTAGTTTCCAACTGGTTTTAGGCTCCTTTTACAGTCTCCCTGGGAACCTTCCGAGTTCAACGTACACTCCAGTATTGTGAAGGACAGAGAGCTGGTTACTTACAGTTACTACAGTGATGTTTCCTTCTTCTCTGTAAAACCTATTCTCCAGAGAACCCCAACAGTTTCTTTGGGAGCATGTTCTTTTAGCTTTCTGATATTCTGCAGAACATATCAGGGAACCAGGTACTTGCAGTTTGCTCCCAGGACTGGAGTGAGAAATTACTTTTTTATATTCATTTAATATCAGATCACTTTTAATTCATGCCAGGTTCAGTTAAATGTGCAAATAAAGATGTTTATTCACAATATCTGAAACAGATAACAAGTTTATAAAGGCATAAATGGGGGAAAATTAAAAAAAAAAAAATTATTATTCTGAATTTCAATTAGAAAAGTTTTGGTTTCTTCCCATCCAGATGCCTTGCACAGACTTTTCTAATACTCATCTTGCCAAATGACTATGTTCTTTCACATACTTACACCTCAGACTGCATGCTTAATGGAGAATTTCTATCTTTAAAGTATCACTACACAAATGCTGTGACGTTCACCACAAGCTGGCAGTCTGGAGCCTTCTCTTGGAATTACAGTTACTTTTTCTTTCCTTTGCAGTCATCTTACCAAATGACCATCATCTCGTTGGGTTTATTCTTCATATTACTTGGTTGTTTGTGAGAAGACTTTCTGGCCCCAACTTTCCTCAGATTTTTAAGACCTAATTCTGGTGTATGTCTGTGTAACAGAAAGAAGTTTCAGCTATTTCACTCAATCTGTAATATACATCTACAAATTATATACTGAACCACTGATTAGATAAGCCACTTAGAAAATAATTTAAAGAAATAACTACTTTCATCAATCTTAACTGTCACTAAACCTTAAGATTTAGTTTCCTTCAGGAAATTAAGAAAAAATGAAGAGGTACAGAAAGATGCATACGGAAAGAACAACATGCAGTGGGAAAGCACAAAGTGAATTTCCAATTTCCAGTCCTTTTAAATTTACTGTACAATTTTGGACTATAAATTGGGAAACTCTTCAAAGGCACAGCCATTTAAAAAAAAGAAAAAAGCAGTTAGAGCCCAATATTCTAATATATTCATGCTTTTTGGGGTGTGGTGAGTGTAACTATGCAATTCCAAGTAAAGTTTAACATACCCGTTACAATTTTATAGTTCTCCAAAAGATGCTTTATGAGAGGATACATTTCTATTTACTAGTAGTATTTTATGTTAAATAATCGCCATAATTACCTGTGAACAGACTGATGATAGAGGCTTCTTAACTAAGCTCTCACACCCCTATTACGGAGTCTAGTTGGCAAATCTGGCCAAAACCAAGCTTCACTTTTAATTAGTTGTATTCATATAAATGCACTTTTTTAAACAGTGGAAATTGGGCAAGTCAAAGTAACTTCACCTGAAATCACTTTGGCCTCAGTCTTCTATAGTAGCAGTTCAACTGTATCAATAAAAACACAATGCAAGTTACAAAGTTATAATATGGAACTAGCAGGACTGCCAGCACACCTTGTATAGCTATTTTGTTGTGATTTTGAGTAGCATACGAATGAAACAAAAAAAAAAAACAATAAACTTGACATCAGATTTCCAAAGGAAACCTTAACCATAACAGATCTTTTACTTTGTTAACTGGCACCATCCATTTGGCAGTACAAACATACAAATAATACAGAAGCATGTTCAAGAGCTCCACTATTTCACATCAAAAAGTAACCAACCAATTTGTTTGTATACTGCCATATATCCACCAAAACATTTTTGACTAAATCTGTTAAATTTTAAAAATAATAAATAAATAAATCTGTCAATTAGCTGATGAAAAAAACTCAGATCAAAAAAACACATCCCAAAGTACTTGCTTAAACACTACGATTAAAGAAAATTAATTTCTCTCCCTAAACACTGCCTTAATCTGAAATTTAGCATTGCTTTCAAAACAGAATTCTACTACCAGTGCTGTTACTGTTTTTCTCCTGCTTCCGCTCCCAAAGGTAAGATGCGAGTTACGGTGACCAGCAACATTGAAGTCAAGAAGGCAGGAATCTATGACTGCCACTGGGAATTTGACAACAACTGTCAACGCCTCACCAGATCGTATATTTACCCAGCTCTCTGTAGAAATGACATACATTAAAACAAAATAATAAACCACCCTGCTTCATCCCCACCCCACCCAAAAAGCCTGGATCACTCACTCCATTTGACAATTTTGTGACTCAACCGTCTCAATCACAGGAGACAACCACGGACCCCACAACTGAACATCAGAACTGGAGGGGTTTTATCCAGAAAAATGCCAAGATCTCAAGCACGTAGGCCACTGCTTCGCTGAACCGACGCAATGCGTCCCCTTCATCCCTGAACAGCCTTCCCTGTGATGGCCACACAGGACATCAGGCTGAAGTGCCCCCCCGCGTTGCATGCCGTGGCTGCAAACACAGCAAAACAGAGCATCAGACCACAAATACATACGAAGATGGGTTTTTTTTAAATGGAAAAACACATAATAAAGATGAAATTCCGGCGAAGGTGAGGGACTGTGTTCAGACGAGCAGCGTGCCCGCGCTCCAGCAGAGCCACGTCCACGAAGGCCTCCCCTTGGGGTTTCGGCCAGGGGAGGCCGCCGGCCCTTCCTGACGCCGGGGCCCTGCCGGCCGCCCGTCAGCCACCGGCTCCCGGCGCTGTCCCGCCCGGCAGACCCCACCGCAAGGACAGGAACGGCCGCTTCAACCGCGGCCGGCCCGGTGGAAGCTCAGGGCGCCCGCCCGCGGCCTCCGGGCAGAGGCCCCGGCAGTGCCTCAAGACCTGTGGCGCCGCAGGAACCCACAGGCCGCCGCCAGCCCGTCCCCGCCGCCCTCAGAGCCGCGACAGCCGCTACCGCCGCCCACCCTCAGCCGCCCCAGAAACGGAGCGGGCTGAGGCGAGCGGCCGCACCCCCGCGGAAGAAGGCCCGCGTCTCACCCCGGACCCGCCGCGGGGGCGGCGCAACAAGACAACCGGCTCCCCCCCCGCCGCCGCCGCCGCCGCCCCGATCCGGATCCGGATCCGGGCGCGCAGCCGCCCCGCCGCCCCCTGGGCGTCGCGGCCCCCGGGGGCAGCCATTTTGCCGGCCGCAGCCCGGATGACATGTTGCGCGTCGTGCGTGGCACCGCCCCCCCTCCCGCGCCCGGCGCCTGCGCACCGCGCCCCGTGGCGGCCGAGCCGGGGCAGCCTGCTCAGCGCCGCGGCGGCGGCGGCGGCCGGAGACAAAGCGACCGGCTAATGAATGGGACGGTCCCGCCCGGCCCTTCCTTTTAACTCCTTCGGGCCCGGCCGGGCGGCGGCGACGACCTCCGACTTCCTCAGCGGCGGCCGCCCGGGAGGTGAGTGGCCCCGTTCCGGCACCGGGAGGGAGCCGGAGGAGGATGAGCCGGACCGCCCTGCCCGGCCCCCGAGGACCCCCCCCCCCCCCTTCCCCCCCCCTCCCGCCCCTGCCGCCGGGTTTGCCTCGGCGGCGCCGGTGCCTGCGCGGCCGGAGCCCCGCGCCCCCCCGGGCCCGGCGGCGCCCCGTCCCGCCTGGGAGCGCCCGCAGGACAGCGCCGCCAGGCCGGGGAGGGGGCGTGTGGCGGCGGGGCGGCGCAGGAAGCGGGGACTAGGCCCACGGTGCTGGCTCCATTGTCTGCGAGGCCTGGGGAGGGGGCCCGGCCGGCACGGCGGGCGGGGGTCGCCGGTCCCTGGGGACTTGGGGCTGGCCCGGACCGCCCGGCAAGGCTCTGCCGCCCCCTGCCCGGGGAGGGGGTGCCCGCCGCGCCGCTGGCCGCGCCCCGAGCCCGCCCGGCATTGTGCGCGGCGCGGGCCGGGCCGGCGGGAGCCGCCGGGGCTCCGCGCCCGCTCCCACCTGGCGGGGACGCGGCAGCCGGGCCCGCGCAGGGAGCGGTGACCATGTGGCCGCTGCCATCCCGAGCTAAGATGGCCCGGGCAGCCCCGGGGGCGGAGAGCCCGCCGTCCCCCCCGCAGCGGGCGGCCGCGACGGTCGCAGGGCGCACGGTGCGGGCCGGGGCTGTGGGGACCGGCGGGCTCCTCGGGGACGGGCTTACCGGCCGAACGCCGGGACCGAAAAACCCAAGAAATCCTAAAAAGCGTTCCCCCGCCTCCCCGAGAACGTGGGGCACGAGGGGGCAGGCGCCGCGGCGTAAACACCGCATCGCATCCTGCGTGGGGTGAAGTTCCCAGCCCCGTCTGTCTCGGACAGGGTCGCTCAAGAGGGGCTTTACATGGAAGACCAGCAGAATTTAACTTTCGTGTGCTGTTTCTCTCGTTTTCTGTTTGGGATGCCAAGTAGATGGATAATTTTGCTTAGAAGTGTCTTCTGTAACTTCTAGATCTACACTGAGACAGCTGCTGATGGCAAACAGTGGCTGTGTTACAGTGCTTACTGGATTTCAGAGGGTGTCTGATACACTTGAAGTTGTCTGCTGCACGTGCAGTCTACTAGAAGTGTAAAAAACAGTCATTAATGCTATGAAAAGTAAAAGGTCTCTTTTGCATTAATGGTGATTCAAGTTGTCATTGCTAAGTTTAGTAGTGTTTGGCCTTGCACTGCAGAAAAAAGTCCTCTTTCCCCAATCATTTCTCCCTGGTGCTTACATGTTAGCAGTTGTGTCTTGTTTCTGGGGGGTACCTTTGAGAGATTTCAATCATTTAGTGTGAGCTGTCATGCTACGCCTATAATACCAAGCAGAGAATAGTCTTTCAAGCTGCCATAAAATAAACATACTTCTCAGGATTTCCTTATGTGTTGTTTTCTGTGTGGCCCATGTATATGTGCCTGTGTTTTGCTTTTCAAGAGAGTGAGCGCAGTTCTTCGCTTTAAAGGTTATCTGCAGCAATGCAACGTTTCGCTTAAAAGCTCAGATGTGCACACTTGGGAGAATGTTCACGGAGTACCTTCTGGGGGTAGCGAAGTCTGGAAGACTTTATCAACTATCCCCAAGATACCACGCTGCTACTAGAAAGCCTGTGTTTGTACAAATACTGGACAGGGGTATTCTAGTTATTATTTACTATGGAGACTGGTTTTGTGGAGAAAAAAAATCTTACATCTCTTTGTTGTATATTAAAAGCAGCAGAAATTCTTTTGGGGACTCTGAGAAATTTGAGTGCTGTCTGTTAGGGATAAGACCAACAGATAAGGTGCTGACAGTTTTTATATGGTTGGACGTCTATCTCCTTTGGCGCTTACAATATTGCTACTACTGTCCAACTTTAACAGATGTTGAGGAATTTATTCCGTAGAAGTTCTCCAGAGCAGGTAAGTGTAAGAATTAAGTAAAATGAAAGTAAAATGAAGTATCTAAACTAAGCATCTCGGAGAAGAGTTTTCTAAACACTTGTACTTTTGAACAACTGTAAATCTTTTACTGTTTCTCTATATAAAGCAAAATAGTGACAGGTACAGCATCCTCAATGATAATGTGAAAGGCAAAATATATAACAGCAGAAGGCTAGACAGGTGGTGAGCTTAGAGTAATGCTTGCTGTCTTTCTCTTACCTTATCTGCTATGGCCTCTCTCTCTGTTTGGTGTTTCCACCTATTCTGGCTCATTTTAAATCTAGACTGTGAACGTCCTGAGCAAGAATTGTGTTTGCTGAACAGCTAGTGTCATGGGGTCACGGGTGGTTAGTGCAGAGGGGGTCTCCTTCAGTACACATAATACATCACTTGGGCTTATAACAGGTCCTTTGGAAATGCAGGAGGCCAACTGAATGTTACACATTTGTTTAAAATTGTCTATCCCAAGATTTGGGTATAAAGTAGAATATCCTCTTATCAAAGATTCTTATGAACTGGATGTTACGGAAGGAAGTCCTGGCAAACTCTTGGGTTGTAGGGAATAGTTGCTGATTTATGTGGCCTTTGAGCCCATTGTGTCTTTTTTTTCCTCCCCTCTTCCTTGGAGTTTTTCTTCTAATTTTTAGAACTCTAAATACAGTAACTTCCTGGAGATTTTTTTTGTGTGTGTGTGTGTCTCTGAGAAAGTTTGGGTTAAGGAATGCAGGTTTTGTATCTCCCAACACCTTGCTGCATTTTACCACCATTCACAGTGAAGAGTCTGTGTGAGAGGATTTTTGTAAATCCTGTCTTTTGAGGCTTGCTTTCAATTTGTAGCAAGCTCTCATCTTTAAAACAAGCAAATTGTGCTATGGGGTTGCTACTGTAACGTGCAGTTAAAATAATTGGCTTTATGCAAACAGGTGTAATGATACATGTATATTAGCTTAAGTTTAGGTAGAAAACAGTATTACGGACAGTTCACTTGGGGACTTTGCACAATGTAAACCATAGTGTTTAACTCATCCTCGTGACTGAATTTTTTTCTCTAAGTAGGGACAATCTAGGTATTTTAGTAGTATCGACATAAATGAATGTAATTTACATTGTGTTTTCTGTTCTAGTGTACACTTTAAAAACAGGCTTAACAAAAAGGTGTTCTTTTGCATGTGGCAAATGTGCATTGTTTTCTGTACACCTTTGGCTGTTTATTTTGTGTTTGCTACCGGCACCATCAATATCTGTCAATTCACAACTACGGGATGTTTGATTTCAACCAGTTAGTGAAAAAATTGAGTAATTTCTGTGGCCTAAAGATATCTTTCAAATGAAACCTTGAGTTTAAAGCACACACAACAAGAAGAACAACAAAACCTTTTGTCAGTTTTGGTTTTTTTCCCCCAAAGTGGAGGAACTTCTATCCTAAATTATGTAGTGCAATGCCTAGTTTAACTACGGTAGTATTGTTTTTGTTTTTGTTTGGTTTTTTTTTGGCGATGAGGCAGGGCATAATATGGTCTGTTAAAGTAACAACAGGGAAATAGCTTGACTTTTAAGATCCTTATTTTCTTTCAAGTGTGATAATTCAGAATAAGTTGTGATTATTTTTTTTAATTTTTTTTTTATTGAACAACATATTGGAAAGTGAAGTATCAGTCTTTCCTATAACCTGTGTAAGACTGGTTTTCAGTGCATGTTGACATAAGAAATATTACGATACTGCCATAATCTTTATTTAAACTTGCAACCTGTGTGCTCTGTTTAGCTATTACTGCACACTTGCCTTCCTTCTATCTCTCACCTCTTTCCCTTCCCCCTTTGCTTTGTAGTGACATGCAGGTTGGACGATTCCTCTTTGAAGGTTTAAAGGGTTACTACTTCACTTCTATAGATGTCTGAAAGCTCATTGGATTTTTTTTTTTTTGAATTGTGTCTGCTAGTTTATGTTCACTAGTGTCATACAAATATGCATTTCCCTTGGTGTGCTAGAGTAATTTTTGCACTGAATGCTCTCATCTTCTCTACATTTAATACAAAAGGCGGTTCTGGATTTCAGTAGTCAATAGCTTGAAAATTGTAGCTGAAAATAGGCTTGGTTTAACAGCTGTGACATATTTTAACAATACTTTCTTGCAATTCTTTACAAACGTATGGAAGAAGATCTTTGAAATTTATAATATATTTGTCTTATAATATGACAACGATCAAAGAGTTTGTCCCAGTTTTGCCCCAGATATGTTCATTTAATTAGCATTTCAATAATTATGCTGCTTACTTGTTGCTGTAGTTCTGTATGCTATTTTCTGAATCAGTGTTTGCCTCTAAAGAAAATAAGCTCGGATCCAGATAAAATTACTTTTTCTTTGTTATTCTTCTCACTAAAATAAACAATCAAGAAAACCCAAACATCAATTTGAATTGAATGATATGTTTGACCCAGCTTGAAAATATTTTATAGTCATCTTTAAGACATGAAAGAATGGGAAAATGGCAATGGAAGGGTTGTGGGGGTTTGGTGTTGTTTTTTTAAGACATCAGGGAGGATAAAGGTGCATTATTTGTACTCTGTCTTGCCTGTAGTCTGATGGCTCTGGCACTTGCAAGGAATGTGGGAGAGCCAGGTTCACTTCCCTGCTTTGCCTGGGGACCTGAATCCGCATCTTGGGAGAGTTCCCTGACTGCTCCTGGTGAGCTCTCTGCACCGGGTGGGTCTCTGTCTCCTGGGCTGACACCTTCCTCTTTGTATACATTATTTAAGTGTTCGCTGTAGTAGAGGGACAGCTGAAGTGTCTCATCTTAACAGTCAAATTAGCCAGCCACACAGCTCTGGAGATCTTTTCACTTGCTTAAGAGGGAGCATGGAAGTATCTTTAAGTGAAAATGTCGGTGAAAGATTACATGTATTTCATTCCATAATGCACACTAAGCCAGCAATCGGGACTTTTCTCCCTCTGAGAGGTGTTCTCAAGAAAAAAAAAAAGATTAAATGTGTGTGTGTGTATGTATCAATCATGGTCTCACAGTCTAAATAAGAGCAGTAAGCACTGACTGATGCTTTGCTGATTTAACCCCTGTTGATGCTTGACCCATATAAAGTTTAGAAAAGAGGACAAAACTCTGTCCTGACCACTGAGTATTGCAGAGTCCAACATTTTCTGTATTTGGATTTGGTGTCAAACTTGACTTCCCGGATTTTCTAAGATGGCAAAAAAAATTCTTGGTTGGTTAGTTGTTTTTTATTTCATGTACTGGGGCAGTGCGACAGCTGGGGCCTCTGCACAATGACGCTCATGTCTGTATAATGATCAGTGGGACTGAAGTTGCAAAACTCCAAAAATATGGCCTGCGATAGACTGTTTTGGTCTGTTTTGTTGCCAAGTCAAATTATCTGACTTAATATGCTTCACTTGCAATCATTCCTTTCTCATACATGGAGAATTATAATCTTGCGTTGATCCTATGTGTGGTGGTGCCACTCAGGCGCTTGGTGTGATTCCCCATCCCTGGGCCATGTACCAGCCTAGGAGAAGTCAGGCATGAATTGCGAAGGACAAAGGACCAGAGCGGTGAGGAACTCTCTTAATGCTCCTGGCTCCTGCTTCCCTTATTGCTTGGAAACGGTAATGACAATCCATCACCCCCTGACAACCTAGTACATCTGTACCTGGATCATGGCCCAAAGGGAGGTGATACCAGAAATTGCAGATCTAGCAAGTTCTGGACTTGCACAATCGGTAGAAAGTTGTGCACATCCCATCGTCCATGTTGGCCAGAGTTGAAAAATACCTGATGAAAGTCAATTATCTTGGACTCTATAAGTAGCGATTCTAGTGAGATCCTTTTGAGCCCTCTTGGATGGCAGCAGGCTGTGACCAGCATCTCCCCTGAGTTGGGATGCTGCTTGGGCAAACAGCTCGAGGATTAAAAGGCCAGGGTGAGTCAACTCCCCCTCAAGTCTCAGTTATCGCCCGCCGAGGAATGCTGATGCGTTCTGAGTATTGACTCCAAACTCAAAGAGGGAAAATTTAACTATAGGCCATATAACCTCTCTTTTATCCACCCCCGTATATACACACTAACTCTTACAAGTGTGGATGTTCTTGTACTTCACTGCATCCAAATATTTGTCTGTGTGCACTAAAATAGGGGCACCCGTTGGCTCATTGGAGCCGCCTGTTGCGAAGGGACCTTTGGTCCTCGCAGTTAAAAACTCGGGTGTGGGGGTGTGCGTGACCCCTCAAGAGGTGTGTGTTTGTATGTTTGTGCTGTAAGTGTATGTATTGATTTGGGATACCTTATAGTAAGTTACTGTCAATCTTGCCATTCTCAAAGTTGTAATTAAGTTGCTGTTCAATTATTTTGTCAAATTTTCTTGTAAATCCTTAAATCAGTTAACGATTATGTGATGCTAAAACTTAACCTCTTGATCTATCTTAAATCATTAATAAATTTTGAATTGCTACTAAGTCACAACCATGTCAAATATTTCCATCGGCGACACTATGCAGCTGTGTGTTGATTAACACATGTGAGGTGCAGTGTGCAAGCTGTACGTTCAGCTTACGAAGAGAAGGTGTTACAAGCTGCCAGGTGAATCCTATAGTGCTTTGAAAGGTGACGACAAGCTCCTTTGAAATCTTGTGTGTGCCGTAGACTTGGTTTTATTCATCATGAGATGTAATCATCCCGAAGTATTAAACAAATGGAGCAGTGCCAAGACAAATAGAAAAATTGGACCTTTAAATATTTTTTAAATATTTTTAGTATTCGGGGGGGGGGCATTTTAATTTTTTTGCTTTGCACCTCTAGAGTTGAAAATGTCTAATTTTTTCTTGACAATTATAAGGGCTAGGGATTTGGGGAAAAAAAAAAAAAAAGGCAAGAGCTAGTCATCTAAGTGCAATTCCCGGAGCTATCGCCTAAAGAGAAACTCGAAATATCCCATGACTTGCCACTGTGACAGTTAACATGACTAAAAAAAAATTACTGAAAGGAATTACTTTCTTCTCTTCCTTAGATACAATCATCATCATCATCAAGTGTGAGTAGCGAGTATTTAACCTCAAATGAAGCCGCCTGCACTCAGTGGAACAGATGTGTAAGTTTGTTTATTTGTTTTTCTCAATAAACTAGCGGACAGCTTGTTTGTTTTGGGTCTTGTATCTCTGTTGTTACTGTTAATTTAGAGTAAGCGAATGGATAAAGGTAATGAGTAATTGTATGCCTGTGCATTGACTTGTGTGGAGGGTAATAATTTAGCAGGAGGTTTGTATGAGTGACTGAGACTTAAAAAGTAAGTTTGGAAGCCTGGATATCTTTACAGTGTTACAATAATAGTAACTAGCTTATGATTTATGGCACAGCTCTTACTCTGTGGTAACGGCTGGCATATATACATCCTTACCTTGCAGTTTACCTCTTAAAAAGGGGAAGTAATTTACAGGCTACGTTCACCCTATACTCAAATTGCACTTGCCTCATTGAGATTTTCATATCCTCACTGATAGAGTAAATTTTAATATTTGCTTCTAGGGTTTTTGTCTGAAACATTTTTTTTCTCTTTATATATTCAGTTTGAGCTAGTAAATACAGATCTTTTGGAAGCCTGACATTCCGGACTAAGATGCAGTAGAAGAAAATTGTTCATATGCAGATCAATGTTTACATGTAGTTTATCAATAAATGTTATTTTTGTGTAGTGTTTCAGAGCATTCTGTGTATTTCCCCACCCTCCCCCCCAATAAAACAGTTCAGCTTTTAAGCTGCCTATAATATTGGGTAACATGCATGTTAGTAACAGATGGACAATATGTTTAAGATAGGTAAAATGTTGAGCTAGGAAGTACTGGTGGGGTCATTTAAGACTGGACTTCATAGGAAAAGAAAAATAAAAAGATGATTTAGATTCATTTCCTGAAGGAAAGTTTTCCTAGGTGACACGCACAGAAGGTGTGGGGGATTTTGTTACATACTAAATCTGGTTGTGGATAGTTCTACTTTCGAGTCTAAGCAGAAATGGTCTGCTGCTAGAGCTTCTCAAGTCCGCAGCATCTCCAAAGAGGAGGAAAGAGTAGTCGTTGTTTGTAGCAGCCTTTTGAGTCAGTTCTACACCACTGTAAAGAAATCTGATAAAAGGGACAATGTTGCTTTTGCCAGAATGTCCAGAAGTTCACTCTTATGTATTTAGTGGTGAATTGTAATTACTCATCTCAGGGTCACTTTACGCTTTGCACCATTTCATTGCATGATGCCAAGCACTGTAGCATTTTATAGTTCTACCTCAAGTGCCTTTCTAATGTGCCTCTCAAGGTTAAAAGCGTTCAATGAAAATACCCGCTTTAGTGCTACCTGTCTACTGAAAATGAATATCTGGTCTTAGTATCTTTAAGAACTATTTCTTGAATTATAATCCCAGATGAAATAACTGTTGACTGCAAGTTCAGTTGTTCTGGTAGATAATAAAATCTGTAAGTGGTTAGTCTTAAAGGAATTAAATGCCAGTATGAGCTCCAACAGAAAAGTGTATACATTTTATCATCTGTAAAGTGTATACATTTTATCACCTGTTTTTTGTCATATTCAGGTGCTTCATTGAAATTCAGATTGTAAGCACCCTGCAGTAGAGTTCAGATAACTTTGGTCATACTAAAAATGCATTTATGTAACATATTTTGAGTTCCTTGTGACAACTGTTTTCTATAACTATTTTATTAAGATTTTATAAAATGTGATCATTTTTACATGTGTATTTTGGGGAATGTGAAATGTGAGGAATCTAGCAAATACATAATCTTTTAAATGATTGCATACTACTTCCTGCTGGGGTGTTTCTCCTTCATGGCATGACAGTTGAAGACTGACTTTGTTTTTCCTCTGTGTTTTGGTGTATCAATATGCAATATGTTGTATATTCACCAGTACAGACTGCACCATACCACATGTTACTGCATACTAGCTCCTGGATTTGAGTCGTGCAGCCCAGAGAGCTAGCATTTTGCAGATGGTCCTTCCGTCTATGTTGCTTTGTTCATTCATAATTAAGAAGGTACTCATTTGGTAAAATGGATACTTACGTAGAGCTGGAGTCTCCAAAGAACAAAGATGGGAATATTCCGCTGTCCAGATGTTATTTCCTGTATTAAAATTTTAAGTTTCGTAGGTCAAAAATGTTACAGGTCTACATCCTTAAGGTCTTCCAGTGCATGCACTCTGCAGGAGCGTTTATGTGCAGTGAGATCGCCGAAGAAAAATCTAGTTCCTGATTAAAGGGATCTAGTAGTGTTAGACGTGCTGTGAGGAGGTGGGAGAGGAAAGAGCAGTGTGGAAACTGCTGCCTGTTTATAACTCCCACCCAACTACTGGCTCCCAGCTCTTGAGAGCTTTTCTTGTTTAAGATTTGGGATCACAAATCCTTGCTGAAATGTGGCATAGATAATGGCAATCTTATCATATTTTCTATTTTTACTCTGTGCTTCCCCTTCTTTCTTCTGCATTAAAGGTGGGACCATGATATGCTAATAATGGTGGGAACATATCTACAGATAAGGAAAAAAACAACCCAAAAGACAAGAGGGTAATACTCGTTACATGAGAGGTTTTTGCTTGTTGTAACTTGCATTAGTAGCCGCTGAAATAGTAGGAAGAGTGGGTCAGCTTTCAGGGAGCCAAGCAGCGTGTAGACCATGCTATCGGCAGCATCTTTGTGTTTGGTGGTGGGGAAACAGGAGGAACTGAGGTTCCCTTCTTCTGCCCTAGAGATTGTAAATTGTCTTCTGTGGCTTACTGCACGGTGGGGAGACTGTAATCTGTTTATGATGGGAAATACAATGGTGCACGTAAAGAACAGGGAGCTTCCTGGTCCTTTTCCTTTCTCTAAATGTTTTTATTTATTTCCTTTTTCTATCCCACAAAATATTCGGTTTATTAAAATAATTATTATGGCTTCTGTATAATAATGGAAATCAAGCAAATGGGAACAGCAAGAGCTACCCTTTTCTTTACCTGATCTTATACTAATAATGTCTTGGATCCTGCTCTGAATAAAACACCCATGTAACCTTATTCTGTAGAATTTATTTAAATTATAGGTTGTATTACATGAACTAAAGCTCATGAACTGTGCTGTTTAGAATAGGTACTACAGAAAGCTTTATTCTCAGGTAAAATTCCTGCTATATCTTTTGTTAGCTCCTCAAGCAAAACCATATTTGCTCAAATTAAAGCCTGTGTCTATGGCAGTAGGATTGGTTCTCCTTTAAATCGTTTCTCTGGGGAGAAGACTGAGCTATTTGTTTGCCAGGGACAGGAGTGTCTCTTTGGATTTCCTGCTAATGCTCATTGTGGTGCTAGTGGAAACGATGTCACCTCTCCTGGCTTGGGTGTCTGTGTCAGCTGGGTCTCTGCTGCAGTCTCACCTTGCCTTGAAGAAGGTAAAGAGAATGTGTCCCTAAAAGGTATTAAGGGGGAAAAGACCCCTGTCACAGAGGCTGGGGACAGGCTGGTTGACAAGCAAATAGGGACATCTGTACACTAATTTCTCTCTCCCAACTCCCCCGTTTTATGAATAGGAATGTTTGTTTCGAGAGGGACAGGGATGAGGACATTGTTTTTAAACTGGAATATCAGGTGAAAATGGCAGATGCTACCAATGGACACACAGTTTACTTAGAAAATACCAAATACTTGAAAAGGTCATAGGAGGTTCACCCCTATGATGGGCATGATTGATTATGCATGAGTGTGATGTGGAAGATTTGCTTTCCTGATTGGTTTTGTTGCACTTGTTTACATTTTGTGAGGTTTTTTTCCACTTTATACTTACATGGGTGCTTTCTGCAAGAGTTCCAAGAAGATTTTACTGTACGCAAGCCACGGCGTGTCTCTCCTAACTGCTTTTTCATTCTTCATCATCCTGACTATTCAACTGTGTAACTCTCAGCTTTCTTCTTACAGGTGTCTCATTTTTAACTGTTTGAAATCATCCTTAAAGTGCTTAAGGTTTGGCTGTTACTGAGTTCAAAGATAACATTTAAACAAAAATACCAAAATTGAATTTTTTTCTAGTATATTGCAAGCTAGGAAGATGGACTAGTCAGGAGAAGAATCTCCTGTCCTAATCCTATCCCATTTATTTTGTCAGCTGTGGACTGCACAGGAGGAGGAAGAGAAGGGTATAATGGGCGAGGCAGAGGAATTGATCACTTGAGGAAAAGACGTGTCAGAGAAGCTTTGCTTTGAATTTTCTGGTGCTTTTCTGAGAACAGGTTGCTGTTCTCTAGCAACATGCAGTAAATGTTTTGTCTTTCATTCTTTCGGAACTTATCTGTTGTTACTGTGTTTTTGCTTGTGTGTTGTTTCCTGTTCCATGATAGTACTGATACATTTTCCTACTCTGTTCTTATTTTTATCTTCTGCATTTTACCTTCGTGTTGTGTTACTACAACCTTTGTTTCCCTTCCCCTCAAATTGTACAGCATGAGATACTAAAAGCAGCTTTCATGTCCTGCATTAAAAATGCTGTAAACCAAACAATACATGCTTCAGCTGTTTAAAAAAATGTATTTTTTTTTTTCTTAAGAAAACCACCTTATCCCTTGTAACATTAAGGATTATCCCATCTTATGAGCATATAATATTTGTTTTTCAAAAATGCAAATGATAAAAAATTTCAAAATAAGAGTACAATCTATAAGTTCCACTTGGAGCAACATTGAACTGATGTGTAAGACGTAGGAAAATCCTGCTTTAAGTTTTAATTAAATTATTGCTTAAAACATCAGCATTTTAACAAGTGACAGACAGATCTGACATTCTATGCTATTGTTCACACCTACTGAAACTTCTCCTGCAGGTTTTGCTTCAGCAGTATCATACCAGATAAGCATTGAAGTATTCTTTCTCATTAAGAGACACTTTGGATCCTAGACAAATGTTGACATAATTTACTTACTGTGACAGGTATGTTTTTTATGAGTGATCTCTTAGTAAAAGCTGGGACAGAAATGATTAGCATGTGTACAACCTGCTTTTTTTTTTTCCTCCTTTCTTATACTGGGTCACTATGGGAAGTTAGCAAAGGGCGTGTGAAGGAAGATAGTTCCGTTTGAGATCTGATGGTATTTTTAGTGCACTAAGGAAAAAAAAAGGAAACAATTAAAGGCTTATCAGGCAGTTGTAGGTGTGAGTGGTGTTACTATTTGTGGTGATACGTAGTATTATGCATGGTAGTACGTGCAACACAGTGATATTTCTTTACTTTTTTATAAAAAACTTGTGAGTGACATTGTTTTGGCTGAGGTGATTTTTTTGGTTGTTTTAGCTTTGCATTTTTATTTTACTTCTAAGATAAACGCTGTTTGAAATCATGTGGAATTGGGGATTCTTGTGCTACGGGCTTTATAGTGTTTAGCAGTGCTGCTTAAACCTAGGTGGTGGAAGATGATGTTTCAAATAGATATATGCTTAATAGATTGTCAAATAAATTATGAAGGCTGATTTCTCCAGAAATAAGTTTTTTCGACTGTTTACCTTGTATCAGACACCTGTTTTATTCCGAAATGTGCTGGGCACTCAGCCTGTATCAGCAAGATCTGATGAAACGCTTGGGTACCGAGCATGTTCCGCAAATCCGGCTGGGCACTAAACAGGGATGCCAGAACTAAATGTCAGCCAGATGTGAATAATGCTAACACAAACATCAATATTTATATCAGACTTCAAAAATAATGGAGACAAAATGTATAATATTTAAAAAAAATTTATCTCAATCTTTTTAAGAAGTTTTATGGTTGAGCATATACTGGTGTAAGAACTAAATTAAGAACCAGGTCCCCTTCTAAAAAAAACCGAAACAAATCCACGCTAATTTTGAAAATGAAATCTTACTTCATTTCTGCTTTATGTCTGTTTCAAGGTGTTTTTTTTAAATAGTGCTGATCTGGAAATTGTATTTCTCTTCAGTTTTGCCATTGTCATGAATTATTTTCACTCCTTTTACACATCAGTGCAAGAGCCAGTGCAGTTTTGTGCAGGGGTAGCAGGTGTGCATGCTTTCTTCCATACATCATGATGCAGATGCTTTAGGGTTAGAGATAGAGATACTTGTACAAAGCTAGGATTCTTAGTTCTTGAATTGTTCCTGAGGTTTCAGGGAACATCAGAAAAATGGTTGATAAGCAGAGTTCCATAAACTTTTTGGTGTTTACAGCAGCAAGAGGAGAAAACAGATGTACAGAATAAATCAACTTTTAAAAAAGAGACTGAGCTTGAGGATTTTGTATGTGGTCAGTGTCAGGTGTTTTCCATGTGCTGGTTAGATTTTAACTTGTCTATGTCCCTTAAGCAAGAGTCTAAAACTGTCACTTCTGAGCTGTGCTGCTGATTGTTATCTTCCTGCAGTATTCCTAATGTAGTGGCAGTGGGGAAAATAGGAGACAGACAGAAGAGTCCAGAGACCGCTAAACCAAAAAAAATATAACTTGGCACTAGCAGGTCTATTTTACTGCTTAATATAAAGTAGTCTGTGTTCACAGTAAAATTATTTGATGTTTGGAGGGACAGAAGGCAAGATAGGGGGAATATTTACATTTAGCTGGTAGTCTTTTTAGCTTTTCAGTCTCTACTTTACTTTAGCTAAATTCCTCCATCTGTAATTAAGGTTGAGTACCCAGGGTCTAATGGTGATAGTTATGGCTGTAATACCCAGCTCTCCATACCTTGTTTTTTCTACGTCTGGGATGACTGATTTAGGCCCCAGTTTAGCACCAAGCACTGAATTTTTCCGCAACGTGAAGAGGCATGAATAATCTCTATACTTGGATAAATCGGAGGTCTCTGTGTCATGTCCTGACAAGTAGCTTGAGTGCACCAGGGAGCTCACATACCTTTCTTGGAGGGCTCTCGTTCTTCCTACCACGTCTCCTAAGCCTCTGAGCATGTACCTTTGTCCCTTTAGATATGTTATTTTCTTTTTGCAATTTTTCCCAGCTTCTCCCCTTTCAGGGATGAGAAATGCCAGGGATGCCAGGGTGCTGCTCTGTTTCTTCCAGCAGCTGAAGCCCCGCAGTCGCAGCATCCTTGGGAGCTGCCTGGTTCCTGCCTCCCAGCCTGTTCCAGCTCCTACGCGTGGCACCCTGCTTGGTTGGCCACACATCTGTGAAATGCTCCAGCCTTGGAGGAAATAATCCTCCCCCAACCTTCCCTCCCCTCCACCCCCCCCACCCCTTCCCACCACCAGCCTTATTCTGAGCTGAATTGGTCTTTTCTTGTTTACACAAACATGTAAAACTGTTCATGAATGTTCCTTGTGTGTTAACTGGGATTTTTCTAAATGTTTCTCTCACTCCAAAATGGAACTTTGAAAATAATATAAAAGCTTTTTGTCATTCAACAAGTGTTTCAGGAGTACTTAAAGAGCCTTAGTGAGGATGAGACCTTGATGGATAAGCCACATAGTAAGACAAACTTGTAAAACTCATGGCAGAATAGATGGAACAAAAAAAATGATGAAAGATTAAATATTACAGCTCTCCTAGTTGGGCTAATTGGGAGAGCGCTGTGGAGGGAGAAATTTAAGACTTATGCAAGAACAGTATTTTGTGACAGAAGAAGAGCTAAACCTAGATATTATTTCTCAGCTGATACTCAAAAATGTTGTATTTTTGTTACTTCCATATCTCTTTTTTTTTAAGATATATGTAGGGAAAAAAGTGTAGTAAATAGTTGAAATTTTAAATAAAAATACTTAATTTTATTAAGTTAAAAGAGAGCACTTGTAAAAGTAAGAGCTTCTGTCTTCTTTTTTTTCCTCTTTCCTTTTTCTCTGTATGGCCTTTTTTGTTTTTTGTGATGATGTTTCACCTTCCACTAACATATGCTTCTCTGATTTTAAAATTTTTTTAACTTATTTTCTGTAAAGTTCACAAATTCTTATAAACCTCAACTCTTTCATATAAGTTTAATAAAAATGTCTAATATTACTTGCCCTAATTGTTAAATTCTGTTCCAGTATTGAGTTTGGGTGAAGACTATTCCTATCAACAAGGAGCAACGTACAGTATTGGTGATGCTGTTTCCACACTTTACCCTTTTGTGCCCAGACAGAGCCATTGGGGTTGTGGACATGAGAGATTATTTTGCAAGTTGGAGAGAATACCCTTGTAAAACTTCAACAGTTATCGGTAAATGTAAGATCTGCCTTTTGGGTGACTGGAAAAGTAATGGAATAGTAAAGCTGGCTTTACCTTTCTCTTTTGTTTTTTTTTTCTCTCCCGACAGTCCTCTACAAATCATACGTCCCATGAGGTCCAAACCAAGTTGTTTCTTTTATTAAGCCTCACTTTCTGTCCTTTGATGCCAGTTTCACTGTTGCATCCACTAGTTCATGCTTGTGCATCTGTGCAGATTCCTGTGAGCTTCAGAGAGACCTGAGCGTAGGACCCACCTCATTTCAGAGTGTGACTAAGATGCTAATTTTGCAGTCTCTTCTAATACCACATTTCAATCGCTCAGTATCTTGCAAACTAATGGGTGAGCTAGTGCTATTGTAGGAAATTCCTGCAGAAAAAATGTCACCGTTCTTAGTTTTCCTTTTTCAAGGGATTTGTGATTTTGAAAAGCAGTAAGGTTCATCTAGGCTATACATTTATAAAAATGTTTTACCTATCTATTACAGATTTTCGGATGTGTCTTGTTTTCTTTTTTTTTTTGAGTTTTTTGTTTGTTTGTGAGGTTTTTTTTGTTTAGCAAATATTCCTTAATTAGCATAGTACCTGCAATTAAAGTGGAAGCTAATAATAATTTCTTAAAATTTCTTCTCCTTTTTGCTTCCTTTTAGGGATTTTCTTTTTGCTTGATGTTCTTAATGATGCCTGTATAATTTTCCAAAAATAAACAAGATTAGTACTATTTATTCTAAAACTGACATCCATTTGTGTAAATTGTTTTTAATGTGCTTTCTTTACCTCCTACACTCAAAATCTGTCACTACTTTTGATTTTTTTTTTTTTTTTCAAGCTAGTGAACAGTTTTGCTTTCACTTTGTCTCCACATCTTGCACCTTTCTTGAAACAACTGCTCTTGCATTTTGCAGGTGTGTATGTTTGTATTTACAATATATAGACTTGTATAATAATTTAAAGTTTTTTGTTTTCAACTACTTTCTTTAGATCATGATTTGCACTGAGATTCTGTAATACAATCAAGTCCATGCTTATTGCCTGACTACTCAACCTAAAATCTAAAATTGTTTAAAGCTTTTAGGCCTCTATCTGGTTTACAAACAAATAATGTCCTCGTGGTTCAGTGTTCTTTCATACTTTTCGTACTTCTCTGTCTGCTAATGTATGTCTCTGCAATCCCAAAACACCAGTGTTTCTCTTTTTTTACCCCCTTCCTTCAGCAGTGATTTCTTCTGGTCATGGCAGTCTGCTGTGTCACTCTTTGCATCAGTGACGTTCTCCTGACATTTCTTGTCAACCGCCATACGCTTTCAGTAATCCCATTTTGAATGGAAAATCCTATAAAATGTTTCTGCAGGCTTCTTACCACAGCAAACCACTGACTGTCTACAGCCGCTCAGGACCTAATAGTCTAGAGTGGTACATTTGAGTAGATAATTGTTCTCTAGTTCCATTTATTTTCTTTGAAGATTTTTGTTGCAAATTGACTCTTAATTCTCTTTGTTTTGCTGCTTGTCTATATCTAATTGAGGAGATTTCAAATTTATAAATCATTTTAATTTTGCGCTCACTACCTGTAGCCTTTTGTACCTTTGAAAACATTTTCTTTCTCCTTGAATATCCTGTTTGTTTAGCAGTAGTCCTTAACTTTGAGTATCTCATGTCAAAGGGCAAATAAACTATGTAAAGGTGATCATAAGCAAATTCACACTTTGTTCTAGGTCACTATAAAATTTTAAAATAGGATGGAGTGTTTTGTTTGGTTTTAAAACAGATTGACTCTTGCATATGGTTGGCATGGGAGGGGGGGATGAAAGCTATATTCATCTTTCTAACCCTGATCATATTGGGAACCATATTCTAAAGAAAATTTGGGTTGAACCCTCCTGGGTGTTTGAGGAGAGAGAACGTGTATTAATTTTACACTATGATGTAGTAACACTCAAAGCAGTCGAGGTGATGCTTAGATGTTTGAAAGAAAATGGAAAAAACCCAAACCCAACCATGCAGACTCTTCTAAGGGGCATCTGACTTCGGGGATTTCCCAGGAAGTGATCTGGCAGCCCTAATGAGTCTCCTCTAAGAATCTCAGATATCGTGCATTCCTAGAAGGCAGCAACAATGCCCAAAAAATAATATGTGCTATGTAGCCAGAGACCTATAACAGCCTTAAAGCGGAAAAGATACAGTTAATGTTTTATTGCCTTAAACCCAGTCATAAGTACACTGAAATAGTGTAACTGGCCACAGTATTTAAGCACTTCATAACACTGCTAATAGCATAACCCTCCTAACAGCATGAAAGCATTTTATATCAAAGCTAAATATACGTATAGAAATAACGCATAGCTACAAAGGCAGACCTATGTTTAATTTCACAAATAGGGGACAGAAAAACATGTCAATCTGCAAGTAAAAACAAAGGATACAGAACAATCGGGAAAGATTTCTGGTGGAA
This sequence comes from Numenius arquata, assembly GCF_964106895.1. NCBI lineage: Eukaryota > Metazoa > Chordata > Aves > Charadriiformes > Scolopacidae > Numenius > Numenius arquata. The sequence continues at coordinate 112,004,701 of NC_133577.1, read as the reverse complement.
CCAGAACAGCTTCTGGTCCTAAAGAAAAGAAGATAAATAATGTCAGGAGCAGATGAGATTGTCTTCCCACACCCTTTTTTGGTGGAGGAGATTATGAGCATTAAAAACACTCAGCAACAGCAAGGAGAAATAAGGAAGAAGTCTAACACTGCCGTTCCTGCTTCAGAGTCCAAATAGCTCTCTCACCTCAACTTCAGCAAGAAAGAACTTCAAGGACCATAGCCATCAGTATTTAACTGCATGGCATCATCTCAGTGATACTGTATACTCAAAGCTAATTTAGGATAAGATGAATTTAGGATAAGATGATTAGGGCCTACTGGTCTGAATATAGTGATAAGGGCTGAGAATGACATTCATTAACAATACACTTTGCCAATGGTTAAGTTCTTAATCAATCTAGTTAAGTATTGTTACGAAGTTTGCAACTGCTCTCATTTATCAGGTTTCCAAATCTTCCCATCACAGCTGCCTTATGCTTAGCACAGCTAAGCAGTAACTGTTTATCGGGACAGGGACAAGCAAAGCGGCTCCATGGGTTTTTCTCTTCAAAGCCTACAGTACTTTTTGTATAGTTAAGAATTTACAGCAATTGCAAGCTAGAGATGTGATTACCTGTTTTGACGCAAAGAAGTTGTGCACAGCTTCATCAGAACACGATGCCAGTGGGTACATGTGTGTATTTTGTGCAAACCTAGCGAGGAATGTGTAATGTGCTTACTGTAACTTGGCACTTAGATGCATAATTTATGTTCTGTAAGCTCTGTATGGAGTCATTTGCTTGTGAGCCTTTCTATTCTGTGATCTTAAGTCACCACAGCTTATTATATATTCTTGCTTTTCCTGTTTGCAGTACAAGCTTCAAATTCACAGGTTGGATTGAAATAGGGTTAAAAAAAATCCTCTTAGATTGATTTCTGTTAGAAATGTTGACTGTCTTATGCTCTCTTGTCCCAGATGCACATGCTTCTATATCATCAATATGTATATGATCACTGACTTGTGTTTCATTCAATTTTATAGAGGGATGTAAATTTAGTCTCTGCTGTCAGAGTTGTTCTTAGATTTGTGATTCCACAAACCTGTGGAAAGTACCATGTAGTGTGTTAAATTTCTAGAAGAAATTTAAGGTTTTTCTTTAAGTCTCTCCCTTTGCTAGAACTGAAGTTCTTCATGTTCAACCCTCATATCTTTTGGTGTCTGAAAACATTTTTTTTCTGAGAAGGAGAGGGAAAGGCAGAGCGCAAATAATAAAACTTCCACAGAAAAAATCCCAGAGTTACTGCCGCCTTCTTTGCAAGTTCTGCCCATCCATCTCTCTTTTCTTAAAATAGCTGCAATAACTGATTGCCCCTCCTTTTCCCTGCCCTTTCACCTGCACTGGAAAAGAAATAAAGTTATCGTTACTTTAGGCTTTCCAGAAGTCTGAAATCTACAGAAAAATAAGTGTTTCTGATCTCTCTTGTAAACAGACCTCAGAGAAATATTACCTAATCTAGGTTACAAAGCTAATATGATGTTGATCTTAATAGAGGGGGAAATATCTGTGTGAGTACAACCTAGACTTTTTCAATGTGTTTTGTAGCTATGGCTAATTTCAGCTTTGTCTGCTGAAATCCTTCTTGTGTGTGAGTAACACATTTTAAAAACTTCTCACACAATTTTCATAACCAGTTCAAATTTGTGTTTTTTCTTCAGCTGGGGAGAAAGAGTCCCATAAAACCCAGTTTGCATAAATTTGAGTGCGTAGTGTAGCACCAGCTGTGTGGTAAAAAAATGTTTGTTATCTTGAATAAAGGTACCAATAACTACATTAATGACACAAGAGAATAAGTGAGAAGGTTTGGCAAAATTTAGAATTCTCATAGAACTGTAGTAAAAAGAAAAAAAGAAAAGCGGCTGCCAAATGCAGACGGTTTCTTCAGGTTCATGTGGAGCTGGTGGGGGGTTCTGGATTGTGAGGCTGTAGTTGCTCTGTGATTGGTATGCAGCTGTATTTCATAAGCCTATTCTTTGTACTGGAATTGTTGGTGGGGGAAATCTTTACCCATGGGGGAAATGAGCTATCTTGGTGTAAATGGGCTTTCTTGTATAACCCTTGGGTACGTGAGGAACTTGAGCTGCACTGGGTGCCAGCATATGAACTGTTTGTATCTCTGAGTGGTGGTGTTATGCTTTTGGGAGACCTTTTTGCATGAGAGAGTATATATGGCATTTGCATAGCCCAGTTATCCTAAATTAAGCAATTCAGGTTTTAATTGGGAAACTCTAAAAGTAGTTTATTTCTGTAGTGTGGTGTTGTCTGGGGGTGTCATGACATGAATATAACCATGGGACTATGGTCAGAGGAAGAGAGATTAGTGTGATAACACGGGACACCCCTACAGAGGTTTCTTGTAAAATGTTGTATTTTTAAACACTGCTGTCAGTAATGAAGGGCTCACGTGCAGGAGTGTAACTTAACATTTGGTTTTAAGTACACATTTCTGTGCTAACATGATTAAATGCCTGCTTGTTCTCATATATCTCTGTAGATATAGACACCTATGTAATATATGTTTGTATATATGTGTGTGTGTATGACTATGCATTGGTTGAATTAGGATGTATGATGAGGCATAGGTACATTCAAGCAAATACGAAAATGATGTTTGGACTCTAGATTTTGTCAAAGCTGAACCAGAGCTGCATGTGTAGACATGGATTTGCCCATAATAAATGTATTGAGTAAATGTTGGTTGTTGGTTTGGGGTTTGTGGTTTTTTTTTTTGGGGGGGGAGTACACTAGTACACTACAATAGTACACTAAATTGTTTTTATCTCAAAGGAAAAACAAACGATGGAACATTTAGTGCATGTTTTCAGTTCACCTTTACTGTAGTTATTTAAAGTGTGTTAGTCAATTTTGTCTTCTGGTTTTCTTTTATTTCTAGATGGTGCAAAAGAATCGCAGTTGCCCAATCAAGATGAACAGAATGGCTTCCTTCAACAAGAAAATAGAACATTCATTTTTTAGGATTATGTGTACAACATGAAGCATTTAACAGTAGCTGTCTTTGAGAACATTCATCTATGACCTGAAATGTCCTGATCCTGGGGAAAAATGAGATTCCATTAATTAAGTCTATCATTTTTAAATGCATTTTTGTGACTAATCATATTTACTTATGCACAACACGGATACAGAATTCATAAACCAGAGATTATTTTATTTTAACACATATGCACATTTGTGTTTGTGCATTCAGTACAAAAGTTACATCTTTTAATTTATCTGTATTTATTAATAAATGAAGACTTGGGAAGAAGCATTTGTCGTCTGTGGACAAGAGTAAACCAGGTTCCCCCAGAATGGATGGCAATTTTGTATTGGGTAAAATCAATAACTTAAAAGTAGAGCAAGAGGAAGACAGCATTAACTGTACTCTAGAAAGAATGGATATAAAGACAGAACAAGATGATTTCAAACATGCGGACAGCAGTGATGAACAGGAAGACAAAGAAAAGAACTTCATTACCAACAACCCTGGCAAATATTTATCTACAGAAAATGAAGATGATTATGGATCTCTTTTTTCTCAGTATAGTAGTACGCTGTATGATGTAGCAATGGAAGCCGTGACACAAAGCCTCCTTTCTAGCAGAAACATAAGCTCCAGAAAAAAGTCACCTGCTTGGAACCATTTTTTTATATCTCCTAGAGATAGCACTAAAGCAATATGTATGTACTGTATGAAAGAATTTAGCAGGGGTAAAAATGAAAAGGACCTGAGTACAAGTTGTCTCATGAGACATGTGAGGAGAGCCCATCCCACTGTACTAATTCAAGAAAATGGAAGTATGCCAGGTATATCCTCCTTTTCTTCACCTACATTGTTACTGCCACCTCAGTCCGCAGATGTTGGAGATCTGAGTTCTATGTTATCCCCCATAAAACTGGTCAAGAAAATGGCTTCTAAAATACCATCTCCAGATCGAATAATTGAGGAATCTGTGGCTATTGTTTCTTCTGAAGAAATATCAGATCTCTCAGTTTCTGAAAAGTGCAGCAAAGAAGAAGTCATGGTTGGGTCATCTCCACAGCTACCCAACAACCAGTATGATGACACTGTGGAGAATGTAGCAGAAAAAACTGTTGTTATTCCAAAGAGCACATCAGGTTCCAGAAGGAGATCTGCTGTCTGGAAACACTTTTATTTGTCGCCTCTAGATAATTCTAAAGCTGTTTGCATCCACTGCATGAATGAATTCAGTAGAGGAAAAAATGGAAAAGACTTGGGAACGAGTTGTTTAATAAGACATATGTGGAGAGCCCATCGTTCCATTGTCCTGCAAGAGAATGGGGGTGGTACCAGCATACCACCTCTCTACACAGCACCTCCAACTCTGTTGCCTTCTTTACTGCCCTCAGATAGCGATCTGAATTCCATGTCATCCTCTCCTGGAAAACTAATGAAAGAATCAACTTCTGTTTCTTCTTCACCAGACAGAATTTCTGAGGAGATCCATACTAATCTCTCTTCTGGAGATGCTCTAGTGGAAGACTCAATGCTGTCGTCTTCTGACGATATAGGTGAAGTCTCCTTTGTTTCATCTCCAGAGAAACAGTGTGAGGGATTAGGTCCACTAATATTTGAACCTACTGCTGTATTTCAGCAAAATAAAAGGATTATGAAAAGGCTTAAATCAGAAGTTTGGCATCACTTTTCACTGTCACCTGCAGACAGTCTAAAAGCAGTATGTAGGTACTGCAGTTGTATGATAAGTCGTGGTAAGAAAGGAGATGTGGGCACAAGCTGCTTGATGAGACATCTGTATAGACGCCATCCTGATGTAATTGGAAACCAAAAGAGCTTTCTTGATGTGAGTTTGGCAAATTCTCCTTACGCCACTTTGGCTTCTGCAGAATGTTCATCCTCAAAGTTGACTGACTTGCCTACAATGGTTACACATGATAATCAAATTATATTTCCTGTTAATAGTAAGAAGACCTCAAAACTGTGGAATCACTTTTCAATTTGTTCTGCAGATTCAACAAAAGTAATATGTATGCACTGTGGACGTACAATAAGTAGGGGGAAAAAGCCAACGAATCTAGGCACAAGTTGCCTTCTAAGACATTTGCAGCGGTTTCATAACAATGTTTTGAAAACTGACGTCTCAGAGACAGTATTATCCTCATCTACGGATAATCATGTGCCACTGAGCACAGAATTACTAGGATCTTCAAATTTTGATGAAACCAATGACAAGTTTTGTGACTCTCACCCAGTTGCCAAAAAAATCACAAGTCTTGTAGCCGAAATGATTGCACTTGACCTTCAGCCATATTCTTTTGTAGACAACATTGGCTTTAACAGGCTGCTTGAATACTTGCAACCTCAGTATTCTTTACCTTCCCCATCTTACTTTTCTAGGACAGCAATTCCAGATATGTATGATAATGTAAAACAAATAATTATTTCACATCTTAAGGAAGCTGAAAGTGGAGTGATCCATTTTACGTCCGGAATATGGATGAGCAACCAAACACGAGAATATCTAACCCTGACAGCTCATTGGGTAACATTTGAGTCTTCATTTCGACCGCAGTGTGAGGATTACCATTGTTCAGCGCTATTAAATGTATCACAGATCGATTGCGACTACAACGGAATCAGTATCCAAAAGCAGTTAGAGTACTGGTGGGAAACATGGATTACTTCCATTGGCCTTCAGATTGGGATTACTGTTACTGATAATCAGAGTATAGAGAAAACTTTAAATGAAGGTGATCATTCAAGTGTACAATGTTTTAGTCACACTGTTAATGTCATTGTAAATGAGGCTATTAAAAGCCAGAGAATGGTTCAGAATTTGCTTAGTATTGCAAGAAAGATCTGTGAACGCGTCCATCGGTCAGCAAAAGCAAAAGAGAAGTTAGCTGAGTTGCAAAAAGAGTATGAGTTGCCTCAGCATCAGCTGATACAAGATGTTCCATCAAAGTGGAACACATCATTTCATATGCTTGAACGTCTTATCGAACAGAAAAGAGCAATTGATGAAATGTCAATAGAGTGCAGCTTTCGGGAGCTAATAAGTTGTGATCAGTGGGAAGTCATGCAGTCGGTGTGTCACGCTCTCAAACCTTTTGAAGCTGCAAGTAGGGAGATGAGCACACACATGTCTACTCTAAGCCAAGTGATTCCGATGATTCATATACTTAACAGGAAAATAGAAATGCTATTTGAGGAAACAATGGGCATAGATACTATGCTGAAATCTTTGAAAGAAGCGATGGTGAGTAGATTGTCCTCCACGCTTCATGATCCAAGGTACATTTTTGCTACGCTTCTGGATCCCAGGTATAAAACATCCTTATTTACAGAAGAGGAGGCTGAACAATATAAACAAGACTTAATCAGGGAGCTGGAAATAATGAGTTCTACCTCAGATGATGATAAACCTGTTTCCAATGGATGTGATATAGGTTCACCATCTACAAATTCCTATGGGGAAGATAATCTTTGGTCACTCATGGGTGACATGAAGAAAACAAAAGACCTGAAAGAGAGAGCAAAGTTACCAGAGGAAATGGTGCTTTCTTACTTGGAGGAAGAAGTGCTTGAGCATAACTGTGATCCTTTAACTTACTGGAACTTTAAGAAGTCATCTTGGCCAGTACTGTCAAAATTGGCTGTCAGGTTCTTGGGTTGTCCACCAAGCATTGTTCCTTCAGAGAGACTGTTCAATACATCCAATGAAAGCAACAACTTTAGTCAGTCAAGGTTAATGATTGAACACTTTGAAAAGCTTATCTTTTTGAAAGTGAATCTTCCTTTAATATACTTCCAGTATTGAAACTAATGAACAAACTGCTAGACTAAATCTATTGTTGCTCACTGGATATTAACTATGTGTAACTTGGATTTTTAAATTGCTCCAGTAGGGGCCATGTATGACATCTAATCAGTGACTATAATTCCAAATTTTAGTTTCATTTTTTTCAGCTTTCAATATGTCTACATGTGCCTTATTCATAGTACTTCAGGCCAGATATTGTATATATGTTTTTTAAAAGTTCACACTAGAGATAGCCTGTCTTGTCAAATTATACAAAATTATGTAGGTTTTAATCCTTAATTGTAAATGAACTTTTAAAAAGCTCAGTCATTTGTTTTAATAGAATGGCAAAAAAAAAAAAAAAAGATGTAAACAGTTCTATTCTGTAGTTTTTTATTCAATTATTATGTAAAAACCATAAACCAGGTACTGTATTTTAGTTGAACATTGCTTTAATTGCAACAAAACAGCTTTTGTAGTTGTCAAAAGAAAGCTGTACGTGAAAGATGGGGTTCAAGCCATCTTTTTATCATGTGGTGTTTTTAACTGCAAGCCCTAAAGTACTTAAAGGATTAAGAAGAGTTATTGAGGAAGATGTGTTTACCGGAGACTATTGACATAGTATCTGAAAACAGATCTTAAATTTGAGATGATGCGGAATGTCAGTTATACAGCAATCAGTAGTAAAACTTCCCATTCTGGGTTTTCCTGTTCAGGTTTTACATTTTAACTGAACTACAGAAATATTCTGGGTATTTATAAAAGCTCTTTGGAAGTCTTATCCAAGTTTGTGAATTAATGCTTGTTATTTAATGCCATGTACAAAAAAGGCAAGAAATTTACCATGAAGACTCTAATGTCATTCTAAAGCCTTTTCTAATCTTTAGTGCATCGAAACTATAAGGTTCCCTATTGTAAAAATTGAGCCCTTACTCCTAATGTAATTTCAATTGTGTAGAACAGCCTGTCTTAAAGCTCCTAGTAAAGAAATAACTGATCTTCTGATTTTCAGTAATAGCCTTATGGATATGGTGCACTGCTTAGAATTTTATGTAGTAGGGTTGATTCTTAACTGTTGGTGTCCATCAGGCAAATGGGATACAGAGGCCTCGAAACTTCAAATAAGATGGAAAAAAATAGCCAGCATTTTAATTTGAAAGGAACATTCTCCGTGGGTTTTTAACTCTAGAAAGATTAATTTTCTCATTTCAGTTTTCATTGAATACTTTTTGGGAAACAAGTCATCATTTGCCTATGACCTTTTAGAAAAGTTGTAGCTTTGTTAAAATACTGTACCTATGCCTAATCTAATTTTGCATTTACTATGTTTTAGTGTATTTATAAATGGTGAACTCAGTTTCTGAAATTAAACATTTTATTTGCAATTTTCTAGTGGTAGTCAACACTGCCTTTTATTTTCAGATAGATCTAAGACAACCATTGAATAAAAATTAATTGATACAATTGTAATCATAAATATACCACAAAGCATGTTATGGGAAAAAATTGGTTTTCCGTTTAGCTCTTTGTACTTAAGACTGGATTCTGGTTCTTTTCATTTTACTCAAGCTATTCAACCTCAGGAAAATCTGTTGAATTCTTTCCCAGTCGCTTTGGTTTCCACATGATGTTTCTCTAAATATTTTATGGTTTCAGGTATTTCAATTGTTACTCCATCAGTTATGTTTACACCTGTAATGTTTAAGTAAATTACTATATAGTGTGGTTGGGAAAAACTAATACTGCATTTTGTATCCAGTATTTTAAAAGGTAACTTTTAATTTAATTCTATCAACAGTCAGCATTTCTTTGTTCTTCTAGGGTTAAATGAGAACAGCACGTGTTTTTTCTGAAGTAATAAAACAATTCGTTCTAGTTTATGTGTAGTTCGAACGAGGTGAGTTTGAAGCAGCTTATTGGGAAACATGTTTAAATGGTTACTGGTTAATTATTATCTCCATTTTCCCCCCTACATTTTAACTGTGAATATAACCTTGACCTTTGTAAAGGAGATGTTTAATCTCTCCAAACCAGTAAAGAGGGAGGCAGAGGATGAAGAAACTTTTTTTTTTTCTTTTTAAACAAGTGATATAATTTTCACGCAAGGCCTTTCGCTTAAAGCATCGTAGAGCCACATCCTGCCAGCAGGAGTACTGGCAGTGAAGAAGCTTACCTGAAAATCCCAGTTCTCTGGAAGCAAGCAGCTTGGCTCCTCTGAAGGCAGTCTTTAAATGGAGCTCCTGTGTAACTCTCATGTGGAAAGTTGAAGTAAAGGGATTTTGTAGCCCCGAATTTGCATCTTGTTCATGTGGATACTTAATTGTATAGTCATGCTTTTTGGTAAAACTTTTCCTGAGAGCATGAGAACTAGTCACTATTTTTGAAAGTAAAATTTTATCAGTCTACTTTATTTGTACCTGCAACTCCCATTTTTTTGAAGGACTTAGTTCTTAAGACCACACTGTTTCAGTATCAGCTTGGCTAAGAATTAAAAATTACATCAGAATTTTTTTAAAGATAATATGCAACCCCAAAAGGCCTTAAAATTGAAACATGTAATTCTTAAAAATTTAAATAAAAAAAAGGAGAGACTGAATGCACAAAGCTGCTATTTTTTGGATGTAAACCTTGATCCTTCTATAGGAGTTACGGGAGCATCTTCAGTGTAGGCACTGCTGCCTTTGAGAAAAGAATGACTTCAAAAGAAGGGCTGAAAGCTTTCATTGAAGTATTAAGGTAAGTTGTCGAGTGGGTGGGGTTTGTGTTGGGTTTACTTTATTATTTTTAATATAAATTCTTAGTGATTGCTAAAACTTTCTTTTTTTTCCCCCGATGTTACAAATATGAGAAGGGTTGGAAAAAAATGAACTCCCTTATTTTCACATTACTCTCTCTCAGCACAAGCTCTATCAACAGTGGGAATTTTCATCAAGCTGAGTTTGTGCTGCACCAATCCCTGCAGCAGCAGACAGTTCCCTAATGCATACGGATATGGTGAACCTGCGACAGTGATATTAATTTATTTAAACAGTTAATTTCAGTACATTAGCAACTTCAGAATTAAATGTAGTAAGCAGACTTTTTTTCCCCTCAGCATAAAAAGTGTAGATGGTACTAAAGGTGATGCTTTGTGTCACAGCAAGAATCTTACTCTTAAAAGAAGAGCTGTAGGCAGGTGTAACAACTAATTAGACACTGCAACAAGAAATATTTTGTAATACTAAAGGTAGGAAGGGTAAGAAATAGAGATCTGCAACAGCCTTTTCAAAGACAAAGTAGACAAAGCTTCAAAGACAAGCTCAAAGTAGGTGTTTACAGTTGCTGAGAGATTTGTCCCTTAAAGTAGCATTTTTTTTTTTTTCTGCCACTGGATAGAGCTGACCATGACAAACTTGCATTTAGGCATCTCCAAACACAGGAAAAATAAACATATAATTAGCAAATAACACTTTCTAATTACATATTAATTAGATTTTATAAACTAAGCATTTTAGTTTTTCCACAAATATATTCATCCTTTGCTTTATTCTTAGTGATGAGAAAAAGTGATTCTTTACCTTCTTGGTTTCCTTGCAAAACAAAAAAAAAGTGCTTAATTTCATAAAATGAATATGCCAACCAGAAATAGTAACCGCAGCGATGTCCCCAGCTCGGGTATCAGCTTGGGTTCCAAGGGCTAGATCAATACCTAAGCAGTTCCTGCCTTTTTTTTTTTTTTTTAAACTGCATGAACCAATTCCTGCTTCCAATTTAAATCATCGAGAAACTGGCAGTTTTAAAGGAAAAGATGGAGTCCATTTCTGACAGTGTTTTTACCTTGCACTTGACATAACTGGACACAAATCAAGCCTTGGTACAGAACCAAGGGCAGCTGCAGCTGAAAAAAGCGGAATTGGTGAAAGACTGCCCCGCGCAGTAAGAGAGATATCGAGGTGCTGGAGCGAGTGCAGAGGAGGGCAACGAAGCTGGGGAAGGGCCTGGAAAACAAATCATATGAAGAGCGGTTGAAGGAGCTGGGACTGTTTAGTATGAGGAAGAGGAGGCTGAGGGGAGACCTCATCACTCTCTACAACTACTTGAAAGGACACTGTAGAGAGGTTGGTGCTGGTCTCTTCGCACAGGTAATTAATGACAGAACGAGAGGGAATGGCTTCAAGCTCCAGCAGGGTAGGTTTAGACTGAACATTAGGAAAGAATTTTTCACAGAAAGAGTGGTCAGGCATTGGAATAGGCTGCCCAGGGAGGTGGTTGAGTCACCATCTCTGGATGTGTTTAAGAGACGTTTAGACATGGTGTTGGGGGATATGGTATAGGGGAGAACTTTGTAGTGTAGGGTAGATGGTTGGACTCGATGATCACAAGGGTCTCTTCCAACCTGGACGATTCTATGATTCTATGTAGAATTTCAGAAGAAACACTGTCTGTCATAGAATCATGGAATGGTTTGGGTTGGAAGGGACCTTAAATATCATCAAATTCCAACCCCCCTGCCATGGGCAGGGACACCTCCCACTACATCAGGTTGCTCCAAGCCCCACCCGGCCTGGCCTTGAACACTTCCAGGGATGGAGCATCTACTTCTCTGGGCAACCTGTTCCAGTGTCTCACTACCCTCACAGTAAAGAATTTCTTTCTAATACCTAATCTAAATCTCCCCTCTTTCAGTTTGAAGCCATTACCCCTCGTCCTATTGCTGCACTCCCTCGTAAAGAGTCGCTCCCCATCTCTCCTGTAGGCCCCTTCAGGTACTGGAAAGCCTATGTAAGGTCTCCCCAGAGCCTTCTCTAGGCTGAACTATCCCAGCTCTCTCAGCCTGTCAATTGCTATCATAAATATCATATCCTAGCATAGCCTGTCCTTGCTGTCATAAAGGTATGAAATGAACCATCACAAGTAGCTGTACTTGCTCGTGTTGATCGAAAGGGCTGATCTCAAGTAGTCGCATACAAAATGGATCAATTACTTTAAGCTTAGGAGTCATATTTAAATAAAAACCAAAGAAAACCTTCACGGAGGTATTCTTTGTCATTTAACTTCAGGAGTTTTTGCAAACACCCTTTTAATCTGCTGTGTCACACGTTAAGCAGATAAGCTATACATTTCATTTAAGACATAGCTGAGACGAATTGTGTAACGGGCCAACTGGGCAGGCTGTGGCCAAACAGCCTGGCTCACACGGGCAATAGGTTCCGCCTGCGGTTTTGCTCTTCTCTTGCAAATAGAAAGTGAAGTCATTTGTACAAGAAAGACTCTGAACACCAAGTTACAAGGAAAGTTCTTGGGGGAAGTGGTGAAGCGGAGTATTTAAGAAGCAGCACAGGTAATGAAGCGGGGAAGGCAGCACTAGACTTCTGTGTAACTTCTGTTAGGTATGGAAAAGTGCTCTTGGACGCAAAGGAAATGGCGTGCATTGAAAGAGATACAGCCAACAAGTGCTTAAATCTTTTTATCGCCTTTCAAACTCTTCAGCGTTATGGAAAGAACTAGCACTATTCAGGAAGACGGGGATGGTCCTAGAGCAGCTGTAGCAGGGGAGGCAGCACAGTCTCAATGTCCCCAGTCTCACCAAGGGGACGTGTGAAGTGGTCAGGGAGCGAGAGAAAGGGGTGTGATCAGTGTTTCAAAATGTGTTGAGCAGTTCCATTGTGTTGAGGCTGTGTTCTGATGGCTGAAGTGAAATGGGTGGCAAAGGGAAGAACCTGAAACACATTCTGGCTTTTCTCATTGTTAACAGATAGATGTATTTTACGTCAGATCCAATACAACCATTCTCCAGGTCCCCTAACCCCAAAATAGCTTGAAAGAGAAGACCCATAGCAAGTACTTAGGGCAGGTATAAGGAAAATACGGTCTGGTTTTTTTTTTTTTTCCCCAGCTCTGAAAGGTCTTTTACCTAAAGACTTTGTAAAATGGAAGTTGTTCTTTGATCTTTGGTTCTTCTAGTTCTTAATGGGAGAGTGATCTGTTTAACCCTGTTTTGAAGTTGCTTTTACTTCCATCATCCAAAAACGTCCTCTATCAGCGAGTTCCACAACTTTTTTTCGTGTGGTTCCTTTTATTTAGTTTCACAACAGTGTCCTCAATCTCATGCTCTAAGACAGTGATTATTCACCATCTCTGGGTGAAATGACATGGTGACATGTTTGTGTCCAAATCATTTATAAGCCTTGCTCTTTACAGGAACAAACGCTTGCAAGAAATAAAGTCAAATTTCAGAAGGCAATGTGTGATGTGATGCCAACTTTTGACCTTTGGGGAGTTTAGCAAGACATCCTACAACAAATCTCATTCTACAGCAGTATTATACATGTTAAATGCACTTTATTTACAACTCCCTTCTGTGTTTAAATGTCATAAATGTAACATAGTTTATAGATGGACTTTACAGTCTTTTGCTTTATTCAGGTTAATTCAACCCTCAATTATTTGAATACGCTCACCATATTTTTGCTTTTATTAAGAAAAGCTAGGGTTGTTTGTAAGGAATCTTTCTTTTAAGAACTTGACTAGCCATGAGCAATTTATTAAAGTCCCTTCAAAATTCCCCCAGTAAGTTTCTCCTACCTGCACCGTTCATGCAGTAACTTGAGGCCTCACCCTGTGTTTCCCAAATGCAGAAGAATTTGTAATACCCCATTTCAAGTTTGTAGATGGGGTCAGAAACTTCCTTAATGCCCTCTTATATCTAAGGAAACTTAAACCTGCACTTTTTTCCATGCAAGTACACTGAAGGAGGAAATAAGCTCTATGTTTCTTGTGGAGCTAAAGAAAGCCAACACAGGGCTCAGGGATGAGAAGATTCATTTAAGATAGAGATAGCTGTAGTTTCCATTCCAAGGACTTTGTTTATTGAAAGCAGACTTTGGGGTAAAACTGCAGTAATTGTCAGCCCAGTTCAACAGGCGCCCATTCCTCTTCAGGGTATGTGCTACCGTAACACTCTTGCCCTATGTTTGGGGGTTACCCGTGCTGTCACAGACATCACGCAGCTACTGGTGTTACAGAGCTGCATCCACTGCGTGGGTCAGGAACCAGCCCTTTGGCTACACCCCCAACCACGCTGCAGATCTTAAAACTAAGCACTCTTCAAGAACCACATAAGCAGAGCAAGATGCACCAGGACCTAAATAACCTTCAGACAGTGTTCGAAACTGCAATCCAGTATCTCTTTGGTCTCCTTGTGTGCATTTTACCTTTCTGTGCGCTAAACAAGTAGACTGAACAGGCCAATTTGAGCTGATGGCTTCTGTTTTCATGAGCAGTGAGGCTGCGAGCAGTCGTACACACTACCACGTCTGAACACCACCACTGGTCTAAGTCCAACAGGTAGCACCCAAACACCAGAACCAAAGTCTGTGGAAGGACCTGATCAAATACGTGTGTCTGACATTCAGCAAGGCTAAACTCTTCAGATGCCTCATGTCCACGTATTCTGTGCCACTTCAGGCACTACCTCAAGGTGCCTATGTTACAACCATAAGAGCCCTAGGTTTTTCCTGTAGTTAATAGAAGCAAGTTTCTGCAGAGGGATTCTGACAACCAGGGACTTGGAAAGCTGGAGTAACTATATGCTTAACTACAACAGTGCAGACATTTGTCTGCGCTTGGGCAGGATAGACTTCAGGTTCTTGAGCTGTGGATTACAGCATACGGGAGTTACATAAAGTCAATGATTAGAGTTAACATAAGGGCCTACATCCTTACTCAAAGGTTTTCCTTTGTATTGTTCCAAAGTCTCAGCTATTTGCACAGGTACTTCCTTCTGTCTCATGTGAATTGTTTGATGTTCAGATTGGCTCTGGAGGAAGCTGAGTTTTCTTCTAAAGACAAGTCAAATAGATAATACTTGAATGATTTCAATTTGAAGAGCAGCCAGAGACTGGACCAACAAGTTCTGCAGGTGCCTTTGCCAGATCTGCTCAGCATGAGAAAGCCTGCACAACAGCAACAGCCACCCACAGGGGAGCAGGCTCCACCCCACCAGATCAGTTCCTCCGATACATGAGCTAGAGGACAAAAAGAAAACATGGTCCTAAAAGATGAAACTTAACGCAAGTATAGGTAATTTCTGAATGAAGCACAGTTTAAGAGTTAAAAAAAAAGAACACAAACCACTTTATTTGATAAGAATTTTTTACTCGAGTTTTCAGTCAGCAAGGAATAGTTTTCTGCCCATGATTATTTCGGTAATACTGATTTTTTACACTAATGGAGCTCCTATTGTATTACAACTGGCCCTAACCAAAACACCAACTTTTTTTCCTTAGTTTAACCCTTAACTTGTTCCATTCAGTAATCTAGGCAAACATCCTTAACAAAAAACATTTAATAAAGAAGAGACTACAGAGCATGCTATCTTATTCTACAGAATGCAACACATGGCACATTAGATAATTCCTTTCCAAAGGGACTACTTAATAAAAAAAGGAAAACAGCACCTTTCTCCTTAAAGCGTATTCAAGTGAATATTTTCATAGGTAAATTTTTGCACTGCAAAATCAGATAATATCATTGCAGCAGCAGAGAGAAACATTATTTTAAAATTTCTTTTTCCTGCGAAATTCAAGTTGCTGCTTATTCATGAACTGTTGGGATAAAGATAACCATCCTTTAATACTCAAGTCTGTTTGAGACAGTGCTTGTCAAGAGGTCCAACTGCTTTTTAAGTGAATCTTTCACTTTAATTAGCTCGGTAGCCTACAGGGCGCAATTAGGTATTGTGATGAAGCTACAATGAATATGGCTTTCCTATGTTGATAACATCATTAGTTTCACACAGGCAATCTGACAACTGATGGGGTTACAATCCTGCAGATACATCAAGTAATACACCTTTGCACACACAGATTACATATCAAATTGTTGCCGTAGCACAAACCTGTTCCATTATGTATCTTATATAGGACAATTAGGACATACCTGCGCTACGTTATGAAACAGCTACCCAAACCAAGTCAACAGGTTTTACTTAATACCACTAAACTTGTAGATAGCCTCTCTCAAACGTATCTAACAATACAACTCAGTATTTGAGTACATACTGACTAGGAATGCATTGTAATATTTATGTAAGAAACAGGACGGAGCTAAATACCAATCGGTACAAAGATTTTCCGTGCCTTTCCACAGAAGCTGAATTGCAGTGCTGGAATGACAATTGGCTGCTGTCTTAGATTATTCAGTCATCAGCAAAATTACATCAAAAAACGTACTTAAAATTCACAGTCAAGATGATAGAGGAAGTTTTTCCAACAGTACTAATTTTGGTTTCAAGTTTAAAGTAAAAGGAGGTAGTGCAGTAAGGTTCAACCCAATTTTACTGATGCCAGGTATATTTGCCAGTGGCCTGTGGGTTGTCTTGTAATGTGATATTTGAAGAGGGTTTGTTTCCATCAGTATGTGTGTGTAAGAAAACATCAGCTGGTCTCCTGGTTTAATATCTTCTCTTTTGTCATACCTGTAAAGAATAAAGAAGGCTTATTTACATTCCTCTCTTTACATATTAACCATCTCCTTTATTGCAAGGGCATGCAGCATCCAAGATGAAACACAAAAGGAACTGTAACATCCTCAGTTATCTCTCTTGATTACATTAACTAGTACTGCAGGAGGAAACAGTATTTTTGAAGAGTTTAGGGAGCCAGTCATTCCATGCACGTCTTTCTGCTGCTATTGTGATATAAAACAGAACTGCTAGAAAGTTTCTCACTAGTCCTCTATTTGAGTTCTCTGGAGAAAGGACACCAAAGCCTAAAACTGTAGAAAATTGGACTCATTTTTAAGTTTTACCCTACAAGAATTGCAGTTTGGATAAGTGCGGGTTTTGGGGTTGGGTTTTTTTTTTAGTTTTTTTTGGGTTTTTTTGTTGTTGTTTTTTTTTTTTTCATTAAAATAAAATAAATATTATAAGGCACTTTAGCAGAAACCCTTCTTTTCTGGTAGTCATGCATTAAATTAGGAGCCCCAGAGAATAGCAGGGAGAAGACTTCTTTGGGCACTGTAGGAAAGAAAGAACAGCCTGGCAATTATAGTATTAGCCTGACACTTGTTATTTCTGGGTTCAGTTCCCTGATCTACTGCATGCTTGGGCAGGTCACTTTGGGTCAGCTTTTATAAACCTGTTTATGTACCTATATAAAAACTATATAAAAAAAAATTAAAAATATCAAAACTACTGAGTTCTAAAGCTATTTAACATATACATTTACAGTTATTTCTTAAAAGGAGATATATTTAATCTAGCCATAGAGGATGAGAAAAAAAAAAAGTGACTTAAGTGACATATCGTTTGGCAGGGATGTGAAAGATCTAGGTTCCGCCACTCTCCGTCTGATCTAAACCCAGAACTCGTTTGTTATCTCACAGAGCTGTATGAACCTTTCTAATTTTCTAGAAATCGAGGCAGATCTCCCTCACTGTCTCATGAAGACACTGAAGAGAGTCAGATGGAATTTATAGCCCAAGGGTTAGGATGCTTATATTGGACACAGCAGTTTGATCACATCCTCAATCCACAACTTCAAAGGTGAAAAATAAGAGAAGTCTACCCCAAAACACCCCATAGACCACTGTTAACTGTGCTTCCAAAAGGGGGAGACCTGGATTCAAATCTTTGCTTTACATCCCAGAAAAACTTATACGCTAATACTGTCCAGAAGACAGAGGTGAAGATGGAGGTTGCTTACCTTTATGTGTGTCTATGACGAGAGAGTCTTAGGCATCTAACTATAGAAGAAAATCCATGCTCTGTAACCCAAGTGAAGAGCAGTGCCCAGTGCTTCCCCCTTTCTGTTGCCCTTTTCTGTGAACCATTTTCTACCAGCTTTTGGAGCCCCAGTTCTTAGGCACCTGATGTCTCCCATTCATTTCACAAGCAACTTACTCAAGGCTGTGGCTTTTCTTACAGGCATGGCCACTGGTAAGGTAGTGGTGCAAACACTACATACTCTTAAATGCACCTAGGAGTAAATCCAGGCTGCATCTTTTGCCACATGTATCTTTGCAGACCTGGCCTCTCATCTCTCTGAATTCTCTGTGAAAAACTGGAAACATTAATCTCAATTTATGTTTTTACAACACTGCCTGACATACCAGTCATTAACATTTAAGATACTAAAAGCAAGTGCTCTACAGCAAACTAGAGGATTTGTATGGATTGTTAACTAAAATTTTGGCAACCCAGAACAGACCACAGGCTGACAGAATCCAGAGGTGTCAATAAATATACCATATAATACAGAATTAGACTCTGCACACTAAACAAGTGCTTTTTTCTTCTAAAAAAATTGCACGCTAATTTCATCTACTATTTCCAAAAAGATCACAATACCACTTGTGATGGTACATGCATCCAAACTGGGAGAAGGAATGGCATATAAAATTAGTAATTGGTAAAGTTGATACAAAGTATTTTCTTCATCAGCAAATAAAGAGCCTTTCATCAGGCTGCAAGCACTTCTGAATTTTATTATTTTTAAATACTTTATGCTTACACAGCATATTTATTCCTGGTTCAAAGAGACCGCACTAATTGAAGACAAGATTATAACACCTGTTCTGTGTCAGAATCTGCATCAAGCTTCTTTCAGTCACCCTTTGAAGAAAAATAATGGATCACTTGGATTTTTCTTGAGGCAAGTAGATCTAATCTGAGCACACCACTGAAAGCTGTTAACTTTAAGACACTTTTATTTATGGAATGTAGTTAACCTGATGAATCATCAGCCTTCATAGCCACTCCATCCATAAATCTGTTTTCACCTGATGTACACAGTCTATGAAGATGGTAAATTAGTTTTCACCCATCTGAAAGGCCATCACTTCCTCAGATAAAAAGAAAATGGACAGCTGGTGCCACTAAACTTTGCACTACTGTGCTGTCAGACAAAGTGGTAGTCCTGGTATGATGCTCAGTTGTGGATTTTGCCTGATTTTTTTTTAATGTGAAATTTAATGACGAATCAGCCCTTTTGTATGATGAGTAAAGATAAAAGTGAGATGACAAGGATGTTATTTGTTCACCTTCCAATCCCACTACACTACAGCCTTGCAAGCCCAAAACAACCCAGAACCTACCATCTAAAAAAGCTCACTGAAATCAAGCACTGTATTTAGAGGGTAGAGCTGTGTTTAGAGTAGCGTGTGTACTTAACTATATTCAAAAAACAAAGAGTAGAACATTTTAGCTATCAAGTGCGTACTATCACTTGCACTCTGATAGTTTAATGTCTTCTCCTGACTGCTCGTGCCTTAAGACTTTCTCTAGATCAAACACTGAAAAAACAATTTGAAATAAGCATTGGATTGGGAACTGTGAAGGCAACTCAGCTTTACACTGTTCATATCATTCATATCACAGTAATATGAGAGAGCACAGAAATAAAATAAGGCATAGCAAGCTTGATGATTTTTATAATTCCCCCAGAAGCATTCCCTTCTTCCTGTTTACTTCCAAAATACTTTTCTCTCTAAACATACCAATAATTAAATTATATTTGTTCCTCTGATCCTGGAGACTGTAACTGGGGAAAAAGAACTCCATGCTCAGCGCACTTCTGAAACCAAATCTGCTTCTATTGCTTTTGTTTTGTGCAAGTATGAAGTGAGGCTTTGTGGCACTTTCTGCTGAATCATTTTCATTAAGATGACATTTTAAATTAGAAGCCTACGCTTCAGCTGAAGAGGTAGGCCTAAGCATCAGAAAGGTACCCTTTTTTAAGTCTGCGTCCTGAAAAGCAAACAATGCCATCCCACAAATGTCTCTTAGTATTCATTTAAATATTCTGATTCTTAAAACTGTTTGGACATTACTGCTGGTCATGGTAACAGAGCACTCCACTGCTTTCTCTCAGAGCTAATGTGACCCACAGTCCACAACAGCAGCTTCAATGCTATCTATGTAAAGGATGTTCCATGTAAAAATAGAGTTTGAATATTAATACACAGCCTCACAATGCCACGCATCATTTAAAATCAAATAAAATGAGACGATATCCCCACGATTATATACACTGTTCTGCCAAGAGCAGAAAAATGTTCATTTACAGCTGTGTTATACAAGATCTAGGGAGATATCAAACTTAACTGCATTAAAGATAATGGTGGTTTAGTAAGCCAACATTTTTTTGCACTGTTTCTGATATCTTTAAAAGATTTTATGCTATTTAGGCAAACCAGAACCAACAAAAACAACTAAAAAACCTTGCAGTGCTCTATTTCTGAAATGGCAGCGCTGCAATACATCAAAATTCTCTGAAGATTCACATTGTTCTTGACCTGGCTTAATAAATATGCTATCCCACAAACAGTATCTGTGATGTTTGTCCCTGTGCACATAAGAAAAAAAGCAGGCTCCTGTCTTCAGATCAAAATACCTTGTTCATGACATACCTCCAATCTGAATTGATTTCTAGAAACCGAGAAACTCCTGTCTGTGCTGCAGCCACGTCAATATGAACAGAGACGTCTACATAAATACAGAAAAAAAAAAATATTGTTTCAAAATGCTTCTAAACCCACTGGTAAATAAATTAGCAAAACAGTAACAGAAAAGATGCATGTAAATAGTGTGAAGTAGTAATATCCGTGTAAAGATGTACTAGCAAAAAAAAAACCCTGCAACTGAAATTAGACGAACATACCTCAAACCAACTTTACGTACCTGCTGTTGAAGGTACCAACTCATGCAACTTCTGAATTGCCACTCCTCCAGGATAATTGAAATGTGAAACATATAAAGATGTTCCTGAATAAGCAGCATTAACTAGAAGATGCGTTACAACAAAGAAAGATCCAAGTTTGTACAGCCAGGATTTCCGGTAGTTATTCAGACTGTTGAGGGAGGGGGAAAAATGAGTAAGAGCAAACTGTTATTTTTCGTTCATACTGGTCATTGACTATTGTGACAGAACTTTTATGAAAATTCCATTGCTAGATAATAAAGACTAATGCAAACTTTGTTATTCCATGTGTATGGAATGCATTTATTATTCATTTCTAAAAGACTAGCTTCTAGTGACATTTAAATTAGAATATTCTCATTAATAAAGCTCATACAAACTCATCATAAAGCTAAGTATTTCTGTGTTTAAAACCTTTAGCTATAAACGTATTCTCTTTCAAAGAAGTTCAGAGTTTAACTCCAATTTGTTTACTCAATATACCCAAGTTTAACTATTTCATACAAACTCCGTGTTTCATGAGCCCCACCTGTATATTAAACTATCTCCTAAGGTAAGTTATGCTAACAACACAGTAGTACACTGGAATGTGTCTTTTTCTCTGGTGGATAAAATAAAATGAATTGTAACAGCATAACAGTAAAATCAGGGCTCTATTCTCAACTCTACCCCGGACTTGCCAAATGGTCCTGTCAAATCATTTAACTCTATGTCTCCATTTCCCTCATTAGTCAAATGGGTACAGTGATACAAATCTCCTTTGTAAAGCCAGACATAAAGATCTCAAGATGATCCAGATTTCAAGTGTATAAAAATAGTAGTAACGAGTTTTGCTTTTCTTTTGCATTTTCAGAGAAAAAAAAATAAACAGAATTTTGAACTTACATTCGTGAGCACATTTTAGCAGCCACTATGTTGAAGACAGGGAAAGTATATATGATAAAACGCAGCTCTTTGTGCGGGAGAAATGAATACAAGAAAATAAAGCCCAGTGCTGGCAAAAGTAATATCCGAGTTCTCTTTTCTGCTACACCTAAAGGTACAAATATAATGCTGCATCCCAAAGCACGAGGCAGGGCTGAATAGAAATACCACAAGAAGGGAGAAGTCTTCACGGTGAAATGGAGCGTTAAGGATGCTTTCACTTCTAGCAAGTAAAGTAACTATTCTTTACAGTACTACATGCAAATTTTTCAAAAATGCAGTACACTTTTTCTATATCACATTCTTCCAGGCATTTGTTTTCCTGCCTTACCCTTTGAGAAATAAAAGCGGTTGCCTAAATACATTCACATCACTCAACACTAGGCACATCAAGTGGCGCTAATGATGGGCAACATGAAAAAACAAGGGGAAGAAACCTGGCCTTACATTGGTAGAACACAAAGAAGCAAGATGGAAGAGTCAGCAGTGGGAAGTTAAAATTTATAGAAAGATCTAAGAAACAGTCATTGTCTCATAAGCTTCAAATAATGAAATACTAGATGAAAAGTAGAATTTAACACCATAACTGAGTCTCAAGAATAGGTTACATCATGTCTTTGCTTTGGCTGGTAGTGTTCAATAGATTTTTTTCCCCGAGACGTTTCAAAGGATACTCCCCAGTTGGAACTTTTGTTTAGAATTGTGTTATACCAGAGCACTTTCCCCTCAGGCCACACAAGTTGCCTCCAAAATAGAGAATCCACAGCAACTGTTAGCCCTAAAAGAATTAAAGAAACACAAATCTGTGTGAATTAAAAACTAGGGAAAAGCAAACTAGCACATCCAAACTGCACATTTACTGATAAGATCAACGTAAACCGGAATGTGCATTGTAAGCCGTGATCACCCAAAGCCACAGAGAAGGTTTAATCTGTCTTGCAGTGGAAACACAGGGGAGGGAGGCACTTCTTAATGTATGTCTTCACAGAAGCGTGTTAGGTAGGAATCTGATTAATAGGAATCTGATTGAATCTGTTCCACCCCACTCCAATCCCAGGTGTGAAAGCAGTGGTTTAATTAAGGTTTGTTTTAAAAGACTATTAGAGCATTAAATGCAATGAATGGTCTAGAAGTTTGCTACTATTTATTAGATGGGAGGGAAGGAGGAGGATAAAGGATGAAAGGCAAAAAGACAGAAGAGCAGCAAATCCATCAGCCCCATCTCCTCCACTCAGCTCTATGAAAACTGCTCAGGTATTTAAGAAGGTTGCCCAGAGGGGGAATGGGAGTACCAGTAACTAATTGCCATTGGACCTCCAAACTCTTACGCTGTGAGGTGCCTCCAAATTCACATGGCATGATCTTTTATTGTTTCTACTGCCCGTGCCGTGGAAGGGACAGCACACCACCAGAGGTCATCATCAGATATCTGACAATAGCATTTTTAATTAGGTAGGCTAGCAGAGAATCATAGAGTATTCGTGCATATGCATGAGCCTTCCATGGAAGGGGTAGAGACAAGGAGATTTTTCAACCTCTCTAGCATGGGTAATGACAAGCTATTAACATTAATGTAATAAAGAAACAGGGCTGAACATGACAATCCCCACAACCCTCTTGCTCAATATCCCTGTCTGTCACACTCTTGTATTTTATCCTGGGATTCAGCTTATCGTCATGGCAATAGATACTACAACTGATAGTGCATGTGTAGCTACACCCAAATACTAATTATACTAAAGTCAACTTGCACGTCGAAGCCTTTTTAAGACTAGGGCATTATACTGTAAACATCCGAAGGCGGGGGTCACAGTATCTCACTACTGCTCTGTGCATACCTATTTCCTCATGTGGAAATTTTCAAAGAAATAAATACCCTCTCATATTATTACAAAATGGAATCAATGAAACAAACAGGAAAAAAAAAGCCTAAGGGCCAGGTCACCAGAGAAATCAGTCAAATCTCCAGACTTCTGTTCAATTTAACATGTGGCATTTGTTTTTTCCAAGGAAACACTTACCCAACCAAAAAGTTCCAGCAGGAACAGCATGAGAAAGCACCTTGAAAACGGAGATTCTTTTAGTTAATAACGTCACCAGGAGCATGAGGCCTAAGAATATGCAGAGCTCTGATCTGAAGACTATAATTGCCAAAGCTGAGAACCAAATGAATGGCCTTTGCTTTTGCTGTATCCAAAATGTCAATGCCAGGAGCACTGCAAAAACAAATAAAGCACACCATCTGACATGCTGAACTATTTATTTTCTAAAGAGCAACACTTTTGCCAATGCTAGTGTCTTGTTCCTCTAACTTCCCACCAATCTTCTCTTGGTCTTTCTACTGTTTCTAGTTCAGAAATTCTTTCTCTGTTAGAGAAGTGTAATTTGGAAAAACATACAACATTCTACTCTTGACACTTAAGTAATTAGGAAAAGTCTAAGCACAGAAGGAACACATGGGAACTCTTCCTAGACAGTATATTTAATAGCTTTGGGGGAAAAAAAAGAAAAAAAAAGGAAAAAAAGAAAAAAGAAACCTTAAGGGAGTACTAAAAGCCTTTCAAACCACGGTTCATAATTACTACTCCTCAGTATCAGCTAAAGAGCTAGTTTATTCTCTTGGCTGAGTATATCCTGTATTCAGGATAACAGCAAGTCATTTCAAATATGAAAATGAGACTACAGACTACCGCTCATGGAGAAAGAACTACAAATCCATTTCCGTGGTGAGCTGGAGACACACTGTATCTCTACACATGAAGTTGCCTCTACTTTTTCACATTTTAAATCACATGATAACACTGACTACATAGTAAAGTGGTCATGATCCTAAGGAAAATGTGTGAAATATTAATAGTACAAAAACATGAAAAAACTTGTACTTTTTAATACCTGCAGAAATTATCTGAGAAGCTTATCACTACACAGTATTCGTCTAACAATTCAACTTCTTTTTGTTTTGTTTTTCAGTTCAGATCTATACAGGTTCTTACACCAAGCTCGTGATTTTATTAGTTGAACAACTTGCACTGAAGTATTAAGTGACTCAGCTAATATCTGTCACATGTGGTTAATCTTCCCTCTCATCATCTCTGGGGAAAAACTGTATGCATACAGTCAGGTTGTGACTTTGATTTTGTTTTTTCCCCCTTTAAGTGTACAAACTGCTACATTTGTAGATAACTACAGAAGAGGAATGTGGAGATGTTGCAGTGGGAATTTGTTCCACAGTCTCATGAGAAAGCTGTTTCCTGTGCAGACTAAATTCACAGATTTTTTTGAACTGCAAGTGTACCTACTGTCTTTTCAATAGCTGTTTTATGCATCAGATATATGTACTCAAACTCCTAGTCAATCAAAGCCGTCTTACAAACTCCACATATGCTCAGGTTCAATAAAGCAGTCATTGTAAGCATATACAGTTAAAAAAAAAAAAGAAAGAAATCACAACTGCTTAAGTTTTCTAGTCTTGTTATCACACTATTTAACTAAGTACATATATTAATTTGGTCTGACCACACATTTTCTGTGCTTTAACTATTGATATATTTGAGAATAATTTTTATATTTCAAAACTATTCCTACGTGAATACTTACCAAAAGGAAGTGCAAACACATTAGGGAGGGTTCGTGTACAGTAAAACATCAAATGAAATTGAGTAACAGTGATGAGACAGAAGATTGTTGATGTAGTTGCTCCAAACTGTTTTCTAACTTCTTTCTGCAACTTCCATAATGTGTAAATCACACTGAGCCCCAAGCTTCCTCGGACTATTAGAAGAATGAAAATGGGACATCAGAGTGATATCAAACAGATCACTGATGAACAACCACGTTACATAATGTGATGGGAAGAAATTATTAAGAATAATACTGAAGATATCACAGTATAACCCACTTAAATTAAAAACAAACCCAAACTTCCCCATTAGTTTACCTATGTTAATCCACCTTTCATTCGTCTGATACTTTTGCACAAAGATTGATGTTTATATGCTCAAGTTAAACAATACTCTCTGAAGCATACACAGAAATACACATGGGAGTGTATTCTCTGAATACACTTGCTTTTTCCACACTGTCTGACATTCGTTAGCACAGACCTTCTCTGTGCCGTTAGTTACTCCAAAGAGGGGGTGAAATTGCCGTGCTGGCTCCAAGTTTTGAAAATCCATCATTAAGGAAAAGAATATTTTAACCATTGGCCCAAACACTGAATGTTACAAACTTGCCACCCACTAGTCCAGTCGTAAAAACATCTCTATTCTGAGGATTTAAAGTTCTCATACCTATCAACTGGGAGTAAAACTTGGACATTCTTAGCACAGAAAGTACATATATAGCTGGGCTGGAAAGAGCAGCAATAAAAATTGGTCCAAGGAACGTTCTTGGGACAACTCCAGGAAATTCATGATGGTCGTACTGCAAAAAGGAAAATATAAGTAAGCTACGCAAATCAGAAACAAAGGAAAACTGGGATAATTCATATTCACATTGCATTTATCCTACTCATATAGCAGGGAATTCTGATCTTTAACAGTGTCCAAGAAAGAACACTTTCCTTCCCATTTACCTTATCCAAGTCCAGCTGGTGGTACACCACATCATGGATAGCTTGTAGGTTAAAGCTTTCCTCCACTTTTGTAAAAGGACAGACAGTTAAATGGACAAAGGCCACAACAATAATGAGCAGCAGCAATGGGAACGACCGCCCACTCGAGCTCCTCTTCTGAGCCATTCTGGGTTCAAAATTCACAGAAAGTCTATTGTTAAACAGAAAATTAAAAGAAAATACATTAATAACATCGCATGAAGTGTCCAAGGAGAAAAAGATTAATAATGCAAGGAAAATGTACTACAGCAGTGTAAATATTTAAACAAAGACCAATAAATCAAATAATCCATCCTATATTTTTTTATACATTCAATGAATCGAGTGGATAGCCAAAAATATATTCAGGCAGCATTTCAGGATTTATGCCACCTCCTGTAAAAGTTCTAGTTTTCACCTAAAAAAACTCAGACAACATAGATCCCACTTAAGAAAGTATTTGCCTTTGTGTTCCATACTGCCACCACTGCTGAGAGCACCACCTCAATTATGTCTGCATTTTGTGGGAGAGACAGCTTTGTAATTTATTCTCACTTTAATCGCATGCTGGATTTACACATTAACAACTCTCTCATTTGTCTAGGACTCTGAAACTAGTAGAAGAGGAACCATGAGGATGAGAAATTGCTCAGAACAGAGTACTTTGATCTTTATAGAGTTTGCCAGTGGTTTGGTCTGGTCTCAGCGAGTGAAGGATGAATCCCCTTGGGCACCCACACCACGTGTTATTATGGCATGGAACAGTCTGAACCTCATCCTTCGCACTGCTACCCAGAAACGAAGGTCATCTCTCCGCGGTGCTTGGCTTCGCAACACTGCAGTGAGCCATTCTTATGGTAGTATTTATGATGCATTTTATCATGATAATCATGCATCCAGCTGATGCCAAAGCAAATAAAGCAGAGGTAATGTCATGGGTAAACAACTCAACTTTTCTGGTTTCAGATTATAAACCAGTAAAAAAAAAATAAATCTTATTTTCTGTGACCATTTCCAGCAAAAACATAGTAATGTATTTCATGTTCTTCAAATTTAAGCTCGCCACTTCTTGTAAGTTTACAACTTAAGAAAAAACGAGAGATTTTGGTTATTGTTATTCTTGTTCTTTTCTCACAGAAACAGAACTTTAAAAATAGCACCTTTAAGGTACAACTGGGGTTTAGGTTGGAGATGTTTTCTCCTGTGTTTTGGTCTAAATATGTCCATCAAAAAGATGTAAGATAGCCGGCAGATTTACTAGGATCACTTAGCAACTGCCCCCTAGAGGCATCTTCTCCTGAACTGACGTTTGTCCTGCTCATTAGTAAAAATAAATAGTGAACTAATGTTCCTTATTGTCACAGCTAACACCAATAAATCCCGAAATTCGTATACTTCCTGTAAATTGCCTGAATCTGCATATTATTTTCTGTATCTCACTGATTGCATCCTTTTCTCACGATTGCTCCTGTTACAGACTGTAACTGAAGCTCTAACCCTCCTCTCAAAGACAAGAGTTCTGCGGTAGGTCGATATGACTTTTGGTTTCCTTTGTGATGTTAAAAACCTAAACAAACACAACATTCCAGGAAGCATGAATGTCTTTTTAACTTGTGCCTAGTACTACTTCTTTATGAGGACAGATAAAAGTGGGTTATGCTACAACAGAATCCTTTTTCCACAGCAGTAGTAAAAGAGGCACGGGACTGCCATCAAGAGCACTTCAACAAGCGCTCAGTAGGAATTAAGCCACTGCACGGGCAACTTATTCTTGTCTCTAGAAAGCTCTCTTGCTGAATTCTTCCAATACCTACGGAGGTATCTCACGGTTCTGGGCAAACTTACCCAAGAGAAAACTGGACACTGAAGGATCAATCTACGGCTGCATATAGTGACACAGGCGTTTGAGCAGCTGGCGTGTCACATGGAGCAGCGTGTAATGCACCAGCAAGGTAGGGATTCCTCACGCCCAATTCCCAGCTTCCTAACCTTTCAGATATTTTAGGACCCAATGAATCCTTGTAAAGGGATCCAAGTGCCAAGAAGCTCTATTTTTCCCTTAACTGTATCAGTTGTGTAGTAAAAAATGTTACCTCCACCTACAAATACCGCGTTCATTATATTCTGACCACTCTACCATATGAACTGCTCCTGGTATCTTTAGCTGATCACCACACGAATACTCAATCCCCAGCTTCCTAAATCATCAGAATGACAGTAAAGCTACGTATCTCATACACAGTTTATCACAAGGCTTTTTGTTTAATCTTGTTGACTCTGATCCTTTTGTATGCCTGAAGAAAGTAAGCTTGCCAGCACGCTCATAGATTTTGAAGATAATTATACGCATTATACATACTGAAATTCCCTGAAGGGAAACACTCTAGAAGATAAAAAAACAAAGCATGAAGACAACACCGAGGTTTCCGAGATAAAGCCTAATAAATTCAGTGGTCTTGTCAAGACTCAAAGTAATGTGCTCTGTCAAAAACTGGTGCTGACAAACCTCAGAAATCAAGTGGGATTTATCAAGACCGGTAGACACCGGATTTGATGTTTAAAATAAATTCGCTATATAAAGGCAAAATAATTGCAATTACAACTTTTATTTTTAAATGCCAAAAACACAGAAATAGATCTTCACTTAATAAAAATATTTTAATAATGACGGTTAGGGGAATATCGTAAGCAAATACAAACAGCATTAACAGCTATTCAGCAAATGTAACAAATATTCAGCATTAACATTCTGATGACTTTAGAAGAGTCTTCCTCAGACTCGTACAACATCGCCACATTTACTCCCCCCCCTGCCCTGAGATGCCTGCATCAAGACTAAATTATAGGAGAGGGGAGATTTTCAACACAAGGAATTCACTCCTCTGGGGGTAAATCAAACTGGGTGAAAATAAATTGTTTTCTCACATTAAAAAAAGGCTGAAATACTTTTACCAGAAACGATTTATTCTTTTTCTATACTTTTTCTGTAGAAGTGTCATTAGTTCCAAGATTTTTTTTTTCCCATGAAATATATACCACATTTGGCTCACTTATGTTTTTCAGACATTCTTTAGTATAAGTATGTTAGAGTTTGGCAGCCGAACTGCATGTTGCATCTGTCTACAGAGATTGCATTTCACTCCCTCACACGCTCTCTATGGAAACACGTAAGCAAAACCACAGCAAGGGCATCCCACCATAAAGCCCTCCCTCTTTGACTTAGTCTAGATCTGGTAAAATCTATAGTAAAATCATAGAATGGTTAGAGTTGGAAGGGACCTTAAAGATCATCTAGTTCCCACCCCCCTGCCATGGGCAGGGACACCTCCCACTAGACCAGGTTGCACATAAAACTATGGAAAGACAAGTATTCTATGTTGTACTATTTTCAATTTTCATGGTGGGTTTTTTTTTTTGTATGCTATCGCTCTTTCCAACTTTGCTCTAAAGCTGACTTCCGAATGAGGTCAGATTTAAACCTTGCACTTGCTGGGATTGCTTTTTCATCTTTCCTAAGAAGGAACAGGGCCTTTGCTATCCTCATGACTTTATGGACTGGAAAGAAAAAATAATAAAAATGACAAAATATTGAAAGCTGAGGCAGGCAACGAAGCCCTGAGACAGCACCGGCTATGAAGGTACTACCGAGACAATGTCACTCTTCAGAATGGGGAAGAAACACGCAGAATGCTCTCGACTAAGAAAAATACCGAAAACCACCCTGAACGTCCCAAAACACCCCGCCGCTGGCCTGTACCCCCGCTCCTCCCGCCGGCGGGGCCTCCTGGCCTCGCCCCCCGCCCCGGCTAACGGCCCGGGGCACCGGGCGGCCGCCAACCGCCCACAGCTGCGCGCGCGGGGCGGTTTAACGTTCCTCCCCGCGCTTCAAGGCCGCTCCCAGGCGACCCGGGGGTGTTTCAGGAGGAGACCGCGGCACCACCCGCCCTTTCGGAAGCCACCGGCACCCCCGCGGCAGAGGCGGCGGCCCAACCCCGCCCCGCTCCCTCCCAGCCACCGGCCGCGGGGCGGGGGGAAGGCCCCAGCCGGGTGCCTCCGCAGGGCACAGGGCTCCCGGTGGCGCCCTCCGACCCGGCCATAGCCCAACGAAGGGGCCCGGTAGCGGCCTCCCCGCTCCCCCTCAAACACGACCGTTACCTCCCGCCTCAGCCCGGCCCGCACTCACTCACCGCCCGGCGCCCACGTGGCCGCCCCGCAGAGGGCGCCGGCAGGAGGTGGTGGTGGGGACAGAGACAGCCCCCTGCCACGTGACCCACGTGCCAGCCATGTTAGGTGTGGGCAGAGCAACCCCTCGCCAGCAAAAACGCTCTCAGGCGGCTGCCAAATACAAATGGCGGCTGAGTCTGAAGCCCCTATGGGGCCCGTAGCCTGCCCGCTCTCATGATGGCGGCGGCGCGCGAGGCCGGCCGGCATTGCTTCCCCTGCCGGCTCCCTGCCCCGCCCCCCGCCCAGTTCTCTGCGCACGCGGGAGGCTCCCATTGGCCCGCAGCGTGGCGAGCGCCCGTTGGACCACGTCCCTCCGGCTCCCCTGCCTCCGCCAACCAGCGCCTGCGGCCGGAGCCTGCGTGGGGCTGACGCGGAAATCTGAATGGAGCTCGCGGGCCGGTTGCTACGGGGGCCGGGGCGGGGCCAGCGCGCTGCGCGCCGCCGGCGCTGCCCTGGCTGAGGCGGGCTCGGTGCGGCGGCTGGGCCGGCCCCGCTCCCGCTCCCCCTCCCCGCCGCTCCCCCGCGCCCTCGCCATGGGGCCCGGACCCGCGTCTCGCCCGGGCCAGCCGCCGCTGTCCGTGGCGTTCTGCGCTGCCCTCTTGATGCTACTGCTGCCGCCGCCCTCCCTGGGCGCTGGCGAGCGGCGACGCCTGGCGTGCTCCACCTGCCGGGGCATTGTGGACAGGTTCAACCAGGTGGGCGGTGGGGCCGGAGGGGGGCGGCGGGAGGCCTCGCTGTGAGGCAGGGGGCGGGAGGCGGGGGTCCCCCGGCCGCGGGGTCTCGCCGGGCAGCCTGAGGCGCAGCGGCGCAGGCCGCTCCCCGCCCGCCGCTCCGAGGGGGCAGCCCCCGGGCTGCGGGGCCGTGGCCGGTGCGGAGGGGTGGCGGGCCCGCGGCTGGGCGGCTTTCCGCCTCCTCGGCCGAACCGGTGTGCCGTGAGGGTCCGCGGCCGGTCAAGCCGGTTTGCTGCTTGCCTCGGTGACAGCCCGTAGTCCTTGGGTCGGCAGGACACGGAGCTCCTCGGGGGTTGCTGTCAAAGGTATTTTAGTGCTTTAGTGCAAAAAGGCTGGCTGTGCTGTGCTGGCTGTAGCACTCCATGAGGAGTGCTAATGGAAAGCATCATTCCCTAAAATTCTGTGTCTGTTGCCACTTGTAACAGGCCTAGGCTGTGGCACAGTGCGTTCAGGGGAGGCAACAAGGGGCTGCTTTGGCTTGTGGCAGGTGCTTACCGCTGCCTGTACATGTATTCGCTGGCGTAGGCTTGGTCGATCTGTGGAGATTTTGTGCAAGGTGTGGTTTGGTCAGCACTGGTGCAGCTCGGGGAAGTTGTGCTGATCACGGTGAATTATCCTGTTGTGTGGTTTAAGTTGCAGCATGGTGAAGACTGGGCGAAGTACTGTCAAAACTGGATGAAGTAGAGGTTCTGATCAACCGGTTAATAAAGTTCTTGAGAACTTAAAGGAGAAGGGTATAAAGTCTCATACATGTATGTTTTTTTGACATAAACCAAGATTCTAACAAGGCCTTGTTTATACGTTATGAAAATTGAGTCACGTTACGTTATCACCTACGCTTTCTCACCTCTTGTGTTATGAGCAATAGCTTCTTTCATGTAACAATTTGATCAGAAGCTTCAGAGCTTTACTGAAGTTTCTGCACAGCACTTCTCACAATTTTCATATAAACATTCAATATTACCCTTAATTTTTTGTTATAAACAAAACCTATGTAACTTACGTTCTCTTGGTACTTTTCATTTGCAGGGATTAGCAGATACAGCTAAAAAGAACTTTGGTGGTGGAAACACTGCTTGGGAAGAGAAGACATTGTCAAAGTATGAGTCCAGGTAAGCTGTCTCAGTACTTCTTGTTCAGCTACATTTCATGTCCAGTGTGCGTAACTTCATCGTATCGGTGTTTGTCTGGAACTTAAATATTGAATGTTGCGGCTAAAGTTTCACATGCCCAAGCCTTAAATTCTTACTGATTAAAATGTGGCAGATTACACTGTAAGTACAGATTGCAGTAAAGACTGAAACCCTGTATCAATTTGTCTTTATATGCCTTTATTTGTCTTGTTTCTGAAAACAACAAAAGTTAATACTGTTATTGGTCATAGAAGTTTTTTCTATTTACCCATTACAGTCCCAAATAATGATTTAAAATAATGGTCAGTAGTTGATTGTTGTAAAAGGTGTGGAGTACTGCAGTACTTGTTTTACAGTTAAAGCAGTATCTCCTCCCTAAAGTCGTCACTATTTCAGTGCCAAACAGAAAAATAGAAGTGCAGATTACTGTACTCTTTTGTATATATGTTTGATTACTGATAAAAGTGATACGAAGTCTTTCTTCCAAATTTCAAATTCACTTTTTAATCTTATTTGGAGCATTGAGATGTAAGGATGGGATTTCTGAACCTCAGTTACTGTGAGCTTCATGGGCTTGTATCAGGTATTAGTAATATCTGAGATTTATGGTTCAATGTAAGAGAAAAACACTGCACTACAAATTTGCTGGGAAGCTAAAAATGTATCAAACCTCCTACAATCTGTAAACACAATAAATTCAAACAAACCAAGGTGGTTCTTGTTGTCATCCTAATTTTTTTTTGGTTGAAGTACTGTTCATTAATTCTTTATTTTGATATTTGCTTTGTTTTGGAACTAATTCAGAATGCATCATAAACTGATAAAGTATTCTAGGCTGAAGTCTAGCTTCTCTGTCATATCTTGAGTGTTGTCAAATGTTTAAATTAGACTTACGACTTTAATTCTCTGCTTGTAGTGAAATTCGTCTTGTGGAGATCATAGAGAATCTGTGTGACAGTAGTAACTTTGAATGTAACAACATGGTAGAAGAGCATGAAGAACAAATAGAGAAATGGTGGTTCAAACTGTAAGTATGAATTTTTTTGTGGAGATCTTTGTGTGGATAAGTTATCTAAGAGAATAAACTACTATTGTTAAATCTTGTGCCTGAACAATAGCAGTATGGGTAATTCTTCATTATCCTTCAAGAGTTGCTATTGGGTACAGCTGGCTTCAGGCTGACTCTTGATAGCATGTGCCACTCTACAGTGTTCTTTTTCATTTTCGTTTCCAGAAGTGTTGCACCAAAACGTTCAGTCTGGCTTCTCATACACTATCTCCTTAGTTACCAGTGGGCTGTTGAGGCAAACTAACATTTGCCTCTGTAATAAACTTTGGGGTTTGTTACCCTTTTTGTTTTCTTTTGTCATAAGACTCTTTGGCAAGGGACTCTTTGGTTCTTGTGGGTTTTTTGTTTGTTTTTCCTGAAACATTATTTTGTCCTGTCAATCAAGAAATAGTTGATACTAATAAATTTAGAAGTTGGATCTCTTGAGGGTGGTAGTGTAGCAGCTGACTTTTCTACCTGCCTACTGAGCTAGCCTGCGATTTCTATTATAACTACGGTTTTCATATACCACTGTAAAATATAATTAGTACAAGGATGGCATTGTAGCATTTAAATATCTTAAGATCCTTTTTTAAATTCAAATCGTGTTTCTTCTAAGTATTTTTTACTTCTTTAGATTGTCAGCACTGCTAGTCAGCTAGAATTCAATAGAGTGAACTACCGTTATTACCACTTCATCACTGGATAAGGATTTTTGATAACCCACTTGGCTCTTAATGACCGCTTTATTGCCTTATCCCTTTACCTAACTATACAGGATTGTGTATACATTAACATGCCAATTGAAGGAAAGGTGAGCTGTGCAACTCAGAATAAACTAGCTCATTCTCTGAAGCTGTCTTAAATTGGCAGAACTGAAAGAAATGGATCTTAAACTAGAGAATTAGAACAATTGATTAGTGCAATTGGTTAGCTTTTGCCTCCTGTCTTTTAACCTACAATATCGAATTGTCATTCAGTTTCTGTGGTAGTTTCCAAAGACAGTTTCTTTGTCTATGGATGCCTTAGATCTTTTTTCACTTATTGTAACATTACCTGCAGTACTCAGTAAATTTACTTTTCAGGGCCTGAGCCTTGGAGTCAATAAGGTCAGATGTAATAGTTTAGAAAGAGAAGCTGTACATGCCTCAGTAGTTGCTGAAGACTTCTGCCAGACTACAGAATTTCTAAACCTTTCCTTTATTAAAGTTTTTGAGATTTCAGTATTGGTGTGATATTGAGAACTGTGAATTGTCATTCAGAACTGTAGTAGTTCTCATGCTTGCTTGCAAAATAATACCTAGGATTTCTTTGTTAATGGGAGGTATATTCTAATGCTAGAGTAGCACAAAGCTAACTTAATGTATCTTTAAAAAAAAAATCCTTTTAAATAATACTTGATTCGTGCTAAAAAAGGGGAGACATTTTGACCAGCACCCTATCGTGAAGTCAGGTTGGCAAGAATTTGAGCAAACGTTAATATCTGTCCTGGGTTATCTTCTGTATAGTTGAGATAAACACAGACATTATCTTTAAGAGGAAGACTTAAGTAAGACTGTCTAAACTATATATAAGCCTTCTCTAAAACGAAGGTGGTTAAAAAAAAAAGGGGGGGGGAAAGGGGTGTATCAAACGTTTTTCATAAATATCATCTATAAAATTTGAGTAGAGTCTGTTAATAGTATTGTAGTTTAAAAGGTAAAATAATATCAAGTTGGAGGACTTTTAGAAATTGGTTCCTGAAATAAGGTCGTCTTCAGAACAGGAAAAAAAAAAGTTTTAATCTGTCATGTGCAATAGATTTCTCTACTGTGTTGTGCAGTTGTGTAAATTGGCTTTTGAAGAACCTTCATTCTTTTTATATTATATTTATATCATTCTATTTATGTTATTTATACAGAAAGAAGAAGTATCCTGATTTGTTTAAATGGTTTTGCATAGAAACAATAGAAGTTTGCTGCCCTGCTGGAACTTATGGACCAGATTGCCTTGGTAATTTTTCATTTGAAAAATCCAGTAGCAGATAAGTTCTTCTTACCTGTTCGTTTCAGTCTTTCATAACATGGACAAATACATAAAGTATGATATTTTGAGACAGCAACTGTTGAGTAGTATGTACTTGCCTGCTGCCTGATGGTTAGGCAGCTGCCTTGTGAGCATCCTGCCTGAAGAAGTCTTCTGGCCATGAAATAATGTACAGAACTATCAAGGGTGCTTACATGTGCAGAATCCATCTGATCTCATGCTCACATCCACACCTGACCCACGCTTAAAGGATATCTGTGACATCAAGTCTATTGTTTAGGTGACCTTTCAGAAGATACATAAACAACAGTCCTTGACTAGTTTCATGAGTAAAACAGCCAAAACAGTGTTGGGGATTAAACGAAGAAATGCACAGCTGAGGATTTGTTAAAAAGGCAATGGGAGAAATTGGATAAAAGTAAGGGCTTTGATGCAAAAGTGATAAAGGAGGTATTTTTGCCGTTGAAGTTTATGTGATTGATAAACTTCTAAAACCTTGCACCTTGTTAGAGATGAGCTTTGGCCTCCTATATTGTTAAAAATGAAGTGCCAATTCCCAGTATTGATCTAAATGATTGCTATTAACTTTTTCTAACTGCAGTATGGGCATTCTTTGAAATCCAGATTACATAAAGGTACCAACTTTAGCCAGGAAAGTAGGAAAATAGATAAAATTCTAAGCCATGGTGCTTACCCAAAATTAAATTTATAACTGAACATTCCTGGAGATTGTTTTGAGTTCCTCTTATACTTGAATATGTTACTGAGCAATCCTTGTTGCAAACCTTTTGGTTGTTCTCAAGGTAAAAAATATTCTGGAAATTATATCCTGGTTTAGTGCAACTATTTTTATTTTTTTTTAATGTTTTACTGTCTGAAGAGGGAGGGAGGGACTTCAGGTGCCTGTGGCTGAGAATAGGGATTTATTTCCTTTAACAACTGATTTATATATTTGATCCTTTTTAGCTTGTCGTGGTGGATCAGAAAGACCTTGCCATGGAAATGGTCACTGTGATGGTGATGGTACCCGAGGTGGAGATGGCTCATGTAGCTGCAACAAGGAGTATACGGGAGATTTTTGTTTGGACTGTTCTAACGGTTACTTCAGTACCTTGAGAAATGAGACACATTCTGTTTGTACAGGTAATGAAGTCTTTGACACATGCTTAGATCTTTGTCTCCCTTCTTCAGTTTTTGTAAAGAAAACTAGAAACAGTTTAAACTGACAAATGTAAAAACAAAAATAGGTAAAATTTGGTCACTCAGCTTTAACCATATGTTTGGTGGAATTCTAAGGATTTACTAAGCTGTACTTCCAGGTGCCCCTTGCTTTTTCATTTTTTTTTATTTTTGCTGCTTTAAGTTAAGAGGCAGAATTCAACTTTGTCATGAGGGAGGTGGGAAGGAAGAGCAAGCTTTGGGTCCCCATTTTCCCCCCCAGTATTGTATGAAAATCTTAAGCTGCAGTTGCTGCATAGTGGACTACTTTGGAAGCCAGGTTTTCCTCATGTCTCATTTAAGCTCTAGCTGGAGTAAAGCATGGAAATAGCTGATCTGTACTGTTGACTATATACGTTCCAGTTAAGTATGTCTAAGCTTAATTTTGAAACAAAGTCAGGTTGTAGGAATAAACTTTTTCAGTTGGTCAGATTTTCATCTGGTTTACATCTTGAATGAGATTCAGCAGCAACCAAATCCTGAGCATGGGGTCTAAGAAGATTGATTTTAAACAGTGTTGGTTTTTTTACCTGGCTGTGTAGTAATTCTTCTGCATGATTTGTTTTATTTTACAATATATAGCATGCATATGTTATATATTGCATGTTGTATATGCATGTAATATATATATATAAAGTATATATATTATACATATACAACTGGATTTCTTGTATGTTTCTTTGTGAAAGTTCTTCAGATGAGTACCACTTCACACATTGCTCTCAAAGCTAATTGCAAATGAAGTACTCTAAGGTTTTTGTTAGGTGGGAGTGCTGAGTCTGTGCTGTCCCAACCCTGAGCAGCTGAGCAAAGTTTACCTTCTTGATCTCTTCTTTCCAAATATTTCGAATTGGACCTGTGACTTCTAGTCACTAGAATTTCATGGCACTGTTTTAAGTGGTGTAGATGACTGGAGTTGCCAGGTTTGGATTTCTGGGGTTTTGGGGGTTTTGGTGTGTGAGGTTTTTTGTTGTGTTTTTTTGAGGGGGTTAGTTTTGGTTTTGTTTTGTGGGTTTTTTTGTAGGATAGAGCTACTTTTATTTTTGTAAATGATATCTCCATAAAGTCAAGATTTAATCTTGTGAATGGTAGGGCCAAGCTACTAAAATATGATAGCTTCCAGTGAATCCTAAATAAGGTTTTCTTTGAGAATTTGTGTGCCCAAACTTGTCTTGGAATCTCCCAACAAAGCTCAGATTGTAGTTTTCTCTTATCTCAGCCTGCCATGCTGCCTGTAAAACTTGTACTGGTTCAAGTAACAAGGACTGCCGAGACTGTAAAGAAGGATGGATTAAAAATGAAGAATCAGCTTGTGTGGGTGAGTAATGCTAGGTAGACTTCAAACAGGTTTTGCCGCAACATCGGCTAATGAGATTAGATGACATCACATTGAGTTTTACAGTATTTTATGGAAGTGTTCTGTCAGTTTAGATTTCTGTAGTTTGTAGTCTCTTTCTTCCTAACTTGTTTCACATTGCAAGAAAGCAGTATTTCCTCCCCACTGATCCCCTGATGATTATACACAGTGAACGGTTTGATAGAGACAAGTATCTTCTTAGTTTAGTGGAATACAGGTAGCAGCAAGTGGGGTGCTCCATTTAAGACACATTTTTTTTTGTTTATTTGAATGCTAAGCAATGTCCTGCTCTTGATTTAAACTATTTTGTAAACTACTGGAAGATTCTTGTCAGCTTATCTACATATTTTGTAGTGGTTGCGCAATTGTCTTCACGTTACTCAATGTTTATAAATGCTCAGCCCTAATAGAATTCTAGCATTTCATGTAAAGCCAGCTGTACTAAGGTTTCCTGTTACTGGGGAGAAATACCAGGAGTCATCAAGCTCAGTAGTTCCATTAGTCTTTTAGCTATTTCTAGCTTAGCATTTCTATTGGTTTATGAGGAGATACGTATGGAACACTGAAGGAAAAACCCAAATATTAAAATACTCTCACATGCGGGACTGGGCTAGGAGGAGAGTAACACATTTTGTTTAACTGGTTATATTTGACCCGTTAAAGAACCTTAACATAATGCTTGGAAATAATATCTTAGAAGTTATGTGAACACTGCTACTTTTCAAAAGTGCTAATGACAACTAAGATTTGAGTTGCACCTACTGCCATACCTGCTTAGACAGCTGTTAAGCACTTCAAGAGGGTTTTTAAGATACTCCAGTATTGTCTCCTGTACAGCTGTTTTTTTTCCAAATAATCAGTGCAACCGATCAAGTATAAATTAATTAAGTAATCAGTAGGAATGATGTGTGCAGCAACAGGATGAGATAGATAGTAAGACCAGGCTGGATGGGGCTTTGAGCAACCTGGTCTAGTGGGAGGTGTCCCTGCCCACGGCAGGGGGGTTGGAACTAGATGATCTTTAAGGTCCCTTCCAACTCTAACCATTCTGTGATTCTAAGGGGACTGAAATAGACTTTCTCTGTCCAAATTTCTTAGTTATGAGTACTGTCGTGCCCTTTCCTTGAATTCACAAGACTAGCATGTTTTAACTTCCCAGGTAGAACTGGTTTTCAGCTTGGCTGGTCCTAACCATAACTTGGCTTTCTCCAATTTGCTTTGTGTAGAAAACTAAGCAATGTATGTGTGTGCATTTGTGTAATTCTTTTTTTAATACTTTAAGGAGGTCCATAGCTTGGTAATATAGGAGGAGAGAAGTCAACAGTATTCTAGAAGAGCAGTCTTTGTGCTTATTTGTTATGCTATTTGCATAGAAAGCATAAACACATGCAAAACACTGACTTGAAAATGACAAGGATGGCAGGTATTCTGGAAATTTTATTTAATTTTATCTCTTGAATTTCTGATACATCTGTTACTGTCATCGATAAACAGTTTTGATTTGTTCATGTCAGTTTAAGCTGAACCTAACAGTATATAAGTTACCATGTTACTTTTTTGTCTAACATGTTGCATATCTGATCCGAAACTCATTGTAACAATTACTTTAATTGCACTCAGTTTAAGTTCATAGATTCTGTGAAGCGCACCTTCCGCTCACTGTGCACGGCCTGGCGGGGGAAAGTCCCCGTTTTGGGGAGTCAGCCCCAAATTGGGAGGGGAAAAGGAGAAGGGGCAGCCTTTGAAAATGCTTTTACATCTTCATGAGAGACTGAAGGGGAGGGCAAGTTTTTAAATCTTGTCTATAAATAGGATTTATAGAAAGTTCTTTTTCTCAAAGCATAGCAATTAAGTATTAATCTTGCTATTTAATAATGACTTCTTTTAGGTAACTTGTCACTTTTTATCTTTCAGATTTAGATGAGTGTGCTACTTCTCCTTGCAAAGATCACCAGTATTGTTTAAACACAGATGGATCTTTCTCATGCAAAGGTTTCTTTTTAAGCTGCTGTTGTACTTTATCTCTAGCATTAGATTAGGAGTCTTGAAGATAATGCCAGAAAGGGTGTGATACCAGGCACTTAGTACAATGTGGACTGGTCCTTACTGGGCATGGGGTGGATGAAGCTTTAGACCTTTCTTATGAGGAAGGCAAGAGATATCTGGTTATTTCTACTCTGCTCTCATGAGACCCCACCTGGAGTACTGCGTTCAGCTCTGGGGCCCCCAACATAAGAAAGACATGGACCTGTTGCAGTGAGTCCAGGGGAGAGCCATGAAAATGACTGAGGGGCTGGAGCACCTCTCCTATAAGCACAGGCTGAGAGAGTTGGAATTGTTCAGCCTGGAGAAGAGAAGGCTCCAGGGAGACATTATAGCATCCTTCCAGTACCTGAAGGGGGCCTACAGGAGAGATGGGGAGGGACTCTTTATCAGGAAGTGTAGCAATAGGACGAGGGGTAATGGTTTTGAACTGAAAGAGGGGAGATTTAGATATATTAGGAAGATTTTTTTTTTACTGTGAGGGTAGTGAGACACTGGAACAGGTTGCCCAGAGAAGTTGGAGAAGTTCAAGGCCAGGTTGGATGAAGCTTTGAGCAACCTGGTCTAGTGGGCGGTGTCCCTGCCTATGGCAGGGGGAGTGGGACTAGATGATCCTTAAGGTCCTTTCTAACCCCCAAACTATTCTATGATTTCTTGTGTGGATAAGCTGGCTAACTTTAAGGGTGGTGCTTTAAATCTCAGATTTATTAATTTTTATGCTTAAAATATTTTATTCTTAGCATGTGATGCCAGCTGTGTAGGTTGCACAGGGGAAGGTTCTGACAAGTGTAAGACCTGCGCGTCTGGATACGTGAAGGAAGATGAAAAGTGTACAGGTTGGTGGATTTAGCAGTACATGATAGAACACCAGGTAGTTCACTTGTTTGTCTGCTTGTTTTCAAGCCTATCAAAATGAACCCAGTCTTTCTGGTATTGGCAGCAAAGACTTTCTTTATAACTTCCTTTATATTATTGAGTTAACGTGCATGGTAAGGCTTAAAGGTGAAACACTCCTTCAAAAGGGACAAAGTATTTTATAGTGGGTTCAGGAAGCAAATACATGAGTCTCTTGTCAGTTACCTACAGATTCATTAGAAGTGTGCATCTGTATTCATTTTGTAACAATGGGGGATTCTGTTGTCTTTCTGTTAATCCATTAATGTCCAAGTTCAAATGATAATTTATAGTGAATTGTCACATGTAAAATGATAGGAAAAAGAGTGAAATTAGAATTACTCTGTGGGGAAGAGCAGAAGGTACGCATGATCTTAAGTAGCTGTTAACCATAATGATGTAGTATTTATAGGCTCCTTTAGTTGTACCTTGATGGTATCAATAGAAAATTATTATCGGAAATCTTCAGTAGGTTAAGACGAGTGCCATTGCTTAATTCATTTCCCCACACAGGGGCTTGCAAAACATAAAAAACCCATTAGTATCTG
Source organism: Numenius arquata (assembly GCF_964106895.1). NCBI lineage: Eukaryota > Metazoa > Chordata > Aves > Charadriiformes > Scolopacidae > Numenius > Numenius arquata. The sequence goes on along the minus strand of NC_133577.1, from coordinate 111,963,464 downwards.
AATAAATTTGAAACAGTATAAATCATGAAGAACCATAACAGATTATTTTAACAGAAGTCAAATCTGTTGCAGCAGCATTCTGCTCCTCAGTGATTTCTATATTTGAATAGAATTTTGTTTATATGACTGGGCACAAGTAAGTTTTATAACAAAATAATAGCAGTGGACTTTTTCTTTCCCACTCCCGTCTCTAGATATAGATGAATGTAACCTTCCTGAAAAGGCCTGCATGAAGGAGAATCAAGACTGTGTTAATACTTCAGGTAGTTACAAGTGTGTATGTTCAGAAGGGTTTGAAGATAAGGATGGAACATGTGTTCAAACTGTAAAAACAGGCAAGTGGCTGTTTTAAAATATGCTATATCGACAACCTGGTGGTATATTTCTGACTAAGGGTGTAGTTGCTTGTAAATGGTACCTGAAGGATGCCTACAAGAAAGCTGGAGAGGGACATTTTACAAGGGCATGTAGTGATAGGATGAGGGGCGATGGCTTCAAACTGTAAGAGGGGAGATTTAGATTAGATATTAGGAAGAAATTTTTCACTGTGAGGGTGGTGAGGCACTGGAACAGGTTGCCCAGGGAAGTTGTGGATGCCCCATCCCTGGAAGTGTTCAAGGCCTGGCTGGATGGGGTTTTGAGCAACCTGGTGTAGTGGGAGGTGTCCCTGCCCATGGCAGGGGGTGGGAACTAGGTGATCCTTAAGGTTCCTTCCAACTCAAACCGTTCTATGATTCTGTGAAACTCTTCTGTATAATTTCTCGTCTTCCTGCAGCTGTGGTCTGTGTCAAGTAGTTTGTGGTGTAGGCCATGTTCTGGCATGCATGTTTTCTTGCTTAAAGACTGTGGGGTGTTTTAAGTATCCTGTTCTTGGGTTGATATTCTTTTGCTTAACTCAGAGTTGGTTTTGTAATTCACTTAAGTCTCTGGCTTCCTTCCATAAAGTGAACTAGCAAATTACTGCTACCATAAAACGGAGGTCTTCTTCCTCCTCGCTGTTTTCCTTTATTGTTAATTCTAACCACTTAAGGATTTATCTGATTGCATAAAGCTGCTTCAATTCACTGAAATCTCAAAAAACTAAGTAGAATACTTTTTGCTGGATAAGCAAGCTGAACTTTTTTATTTTGTGATCACACAAGTGCCAGAGCTGGTGTGAAGGTGAATATGGAGAAGAACTCCATCTTTTAGTAGTAGGGAACTGCTTAGCTTGACTTAGACTATACCTCCAGTCAAGAAATTAAAGTGTAATTTGATCTAGGATGTATGACACGTTATGGACAGAATTATGTTCATTAGTCTTTCATTACTCTGTCTAGTCTTTTGCTTTTGGTTTGTGGGTTTTTTGGTTTTTTTTACAATTCCATAGTGAAAGACAGGATTATTTTGTAATAAAGGGCATAGGAGAATAGATAAGAGACACTCAATTTCATACCTTTATTTTCTTTTTACTTCTTAGCTTGTTTATGGGTAGTCTTTTACAAGACTACTTTTTTATCTTGTACTAATAAATTGTTAAATCTATGTAGTATTGCTACTCAAGGCCATTCAGTTCAGACCTGATACTCTCAGTACTCACTGTTATTAGTCCTTTAAAATCAGTTGTATATCTTTCCTGTGCAGATACCCAGGATATCAGTTACTATGGTTTTTAATGTGGCCTGACGTTTTGTGAGAGTAAAAGCAAAATTGAAAATTGACAAAATTGGCTCAGTTTTTTTCTTAGATTAATGCTTTTACCAATATAATAAAATTGCTCTGCTTTTTTTGAAAGCTGTTTTAACATCTGAACTGAGCAGTCTGTAGAAAATAATTCTGAGTAATACTTGATTTTTTTTTGTTTTCAAATACCAGACTTTTTTCTAGCAGTTCATGTGGAAAGGAGAAAGTTCACTGTGAATAGCTGAAAGTGAAAGCTTAGAGTAGAAATAGCTGTGCTGCTTTTATCTTCCACTAACAATATCATACCAGTTTATTTGAAATGTTTTGTTTGCATCAAAAAAAATTTAAAAAAATTATAAGCTTAGAATAGGAGGATGGTGCAAGTAGCTTTTCTGTCTGGCTTTATTGCTTGTCTGGTCTTGATAAATAAGTTTATTTGGATTTCTTTTTAAGCAATTCCTAATGTCAAGAACTATATGGTATATTTAATAATACAATTGTATTCTAATTATGATACTTAATTTCACAGGAGAGGAAGTAAAGAGTGAGACAACTGAGCCTTCACCTACTGGACATGATGACTTATGATATGCATTCAGAACCAAAAGACATTCCTATCTGAAGTTTTAAATTATTGGACTAAGCCCCTGTAGCTAAGATACTGTGGAAATGGTATTAAATATGCAGATTGCCATTAAGATTTTGTTTTTTTAAATGGTGATAAACTGCTCTTTAAGCTGCATTTCTTTATTCTTAAATGCCACTTTTTATATAATTCTTTAAGAACAACATTCTAGATGGGTAAGTATAAAATTTGAATTAACATAACGTTGTACCCAGCAATTGTAAACAATTTGCAGGTTTCTCATCCTAGTGCCTACTGAAAACTATCACCATTTGGAAGGAATTAGTTGCACTTCATAAATCAAGGAAAATTTAGACTGAAGTTTGGAGTTTCTTGACATGTAAATATTTCTGTAACTGAAATACAGCTTTTAGAAATTGTCAAAGGGAATCTCTTTGGGGGGAAGTGATATTCCCTTAAACAAAATAGAATGCATAATACTGCATTCAATAAAAGTTTATTTTGTTGGAATGTGCCTTAAAATTTTTTAAGATGTTAATACCTTGCTGTGTTGTCATGTCTATTTTTTACTTGTGCAGTGAAAAAAAGAAACAAAGCAAACAAACAAGCAAACAAAACCCACAGAAAAACCCCACAAGCCCCCAGAACTTTTTCAGCACTGTATTTCAGTTCAGTGCTGAACTCCAGCACTCAGTTGTGCTGGAATGGTGGAAAAAAAAAAAAAAAAAAAAAAAACCACGACACCAAAACCGTACAAAAAAACCCCAAAGCTACAAATAAAAAACCACCACTCTCCCACCCCTCTCCATACACACACTTTCATCGAAAGGAGAAATCATGTGAAACAACTTTCCAAAGGTAGGTAGACAAGTCTTTCTTCCAGGTACTTGCATTAAGTATGTAAATTAGCTTATACAGCGATGAAAAGTAAGTTTGGCTAACACCTGCACTCAGTGGCTCACACTGGTTTATGAATAATCTCTCAAATTGATGAAAACATGACTTTCACTAGAGTCTACTGCTCCATGTAGTAGCTTCCTGTCTTTTTCAGAGCGAGCATACCACAATCAATTTCTTTTGTTGTTTCTTGTGCCATTTCAGTGGGAAAGAAAAGCACAGCATAGACACAACTTCCTATGTGTTGTCCCTAAGCTTAAAGGCAAGTATAAGAGCTAAAATTGGTATATTCTGCAGGACGGTCACAACTGTAAGTAAGCTAAGGACCATCCAGGTGCAGTATTTAAAGCTCTGATGGAAGCGAGTAATGGAATACACTGAGGTAGTGAATACAGGGAGGATAAATAGGGATTAAAGACTACAGCTGAAAAGGGCATAGTTTAGGCTTGCCTTGAAGCTATAAACAGTACCGTGAGGTAAGTGGCAATAAAAAGGGTATGAATAAGAGTTACCTGTTGAGCAGGGGAGGCTAAACACCTTCTGAATACTTCTGAAGACTTCTTTGTTCAGACTAAGTCACAGTTCAGTTTGGGAACAGTGCATGTGGGATTTGTATGTGCAATAGATATTTATGTGAATATTGTACAAAAAAGGATTCTTTTGGATTCTTATGTTAAAAGCTGTCTAAGCGGATCTTGTGAGCAGTAGTTTAAATACCCAATGGTATTAAAGAAAACTGTTACAGATACTTTAAGTTATTTTTCTTCCACAATTATAGATGTTTCTTACTTTGCCAGTATGAGAATGAAAACTTTAGTGTTTCCCCAGCTGTAATTGCTGGAGATGGGCCTATATGCCACAGATGTTTCATGTTATAGGGTAGGTGTTGTGTTTAATAAGTGCTAAATTAAAAGAAGGGAAAAGTAGGCAGTTTGGGGAGCAGAGGGAATACAACTTGGGATCTTCAGGCTCTTTTATTAAGGGTGTAGCCAGTTATGGTAATATTAGGCCTTAATGATCTTACAGGAGCGTAGCTTGTCTTTGCTGCTCAGTCACTGGCACTTAACTCCCTGGTGTTCCAGATGATGGTCCAGATGGTCCTTGTTAATAGTAACATGAAATGTCAGTTTTGTTTAGAAACTATCACCACTTCAAACTCAACAGAATTGTCTCTCCAGTACAAATTCATCTATTAGTGTTTCAAGCCTGAAATAATGCTTCCTCATATAAAGAAGAACTTGCTATTCTGACTTCCCTTCAAGTTATTTGGGACTTGGGGGCCGGGGGGGGAATACATGATGAATTTCTTAGCTGCATTGTGGAAGCATTTGATTTCCATTTCCTTCTTCTCCAAGCTCTGGATGAAAAGCCCTAACTGAATTCGTCCTAGTTAAGCTCAACTCTAGGATGAAGTAATGAAAAACAAAAACTTCAAGAATTTGTTTTTCTCTAGTGATAGAGAGGAGAAGCTCTTCCTAGCCTGACCTGCAAAAGTAATGAGAGTAGTCTGATAGAACCAAACTGCTGTTCAGTGTGGAGAATACCGTTTTCAGCTTTCTATTACCACAATAGAACCACCAGAGTGTTGTTCCCTAGGAAACGCGTGGATGTGATACCTGGGCGTTAGGAGTCACTAATATCTTTTTCTCAGTCCTCCCACTCCCTCACACCCCAATTATTAGCACGTATGACTCTGCATTAAATTATTGTGGATAAGCTTGGTAAGTCAGGAGTCCAGAAAGGTAGATTCAAATGTTTAGAGCTTTCCCTGAATGAATATTGACCAAGTTATGTACTTAATAAATATTTAACACTATGCTGCTGCCTGATGCTCTCTCAATACAGAGCTTCTAAATAGTTAGTCCTATTGTTTTATATGGCATCTTCATTTTACTTCTTCAGACTGTAATTATTGCTCTGTTTTAGAGGTTGGAACTAAAAATTGTTTTGACTGAATTTATTTTTTTTCCCCTCTGTCTTTAATAGAGTAGGGGCCAGACTTTTAGTTGTCTTGGGTTTTGCCACTCAGAATGAGCATTGAAGGGGATGGGGGAACAGGATTTAAACTGATAAGCAGAAACTGGCAATGCTGGTCAAGTTCTTTGTGTTAACCAAACCAGTCCAGGGTGTGAATGCTTTCTACTGGATGTTTTTAGTTCTAAACAGTTAACAAGTGAACTGTTTCCATTAAATTTTACATTACATTGGAAGGAGATCTGGTTAGGTAGTACAAGACTTTCTACTTACAGTTGTCTGGAAATACAGATCTCGTGTCCAACTATGTGATTATGTTGGTAAACACCTCAGAAGTAATCTGAGATATCCAACAAACAAGATCTGTGCCTTAATGAAGTGTTGGTTAGGTACTTTTGTCATAAATACCAAGGTGAACCTTGAACTTCTAGATTCGCACCTTTTATTTTGTAAACTTCATACTGTGTGGTATCTAATTAGAAATGGCATCACTTTTGCAATGGGAAATACACTATTCAGTACTGTCTAGGCATTTTGAAGGACAAGGTTCTCTTGTTATGTTATAGCTGGACTCCACAAAAGGTCCAGGAACAGTTCCCAGGAGAAAGCAAACCTACAGACCTGCATGTTTCAATTAAAGCTCTAAACAAGGCCAGGAAAGCAGTCTCAAGTACGCAGCATGTAGACCACAATCCTCCTGCAGCGTCTAAACTTAGGAATCAAAGTACGTGCTGAAATGTTTTCATATTCTTTGGTTTGAATTCCCAGCATGTCTATCATAGGCACAGAGTTCTGTGCAAAGTATAATATTCTCCATTCATAAATATGATAAAAGAAGTTTGTTTTGCAGAATAACTTGATGATTTAGGTAATTCAGGAAGCTAGAGATCACCTGAAAGGGTTCAAATCACAATCTTCTTTCTCAGGAGAGGTGCCAAAGCCCATAGGTTATAGACAAGATCAGGACACAGGTCCCTGTGAAATATATGGGATACATTGTACAAACACAACACTATCTTTCCTTTTATGGTTGATGAGGACTGATCATACATCGTCCTGGTATGTATGGGAGAGGTACACAGCACAACGTTAGGCATACAAATAATTCACACTTGCCTTAACAAGTGACTGAAAAGAATGCATGGGGAGGAAAAAAAAAAAGCCTTAAAAAAAACCAACAACCAAGCAATCCTGGATCATTTACAGAGTTTATATTATTGCTATATCAGTCCTAGCTGGTCTCCTGATACCCCTCACCCTCTTCCTTCTGTCCATCAGTCTGCTATGGGTTATTTTTTGAGGTTATATTTTGTCTGTTCTGAAAGGAAACTACTGAGGTTATTCAAAGCAACTGCCGCCTCTTTTTTTTTTTTTTTTCTTCTTTGGATCAAAATGGGATTTTCCTCATCTTTTTCAGCAACTTCACACCATGTCTAATTTTTCGGTTTCAGTTCCAATGTTAATCCAAATACAATCTGCAGATAGAGCTCAAATATTTGCAAGAATCTTGTTTTTTTCTCAGATTTCTTTTGGAATTAGATTTTAATGGATGCTAATGTAGTAGTCTTTCTCTTGTACTAGTGTATTTGATTTTCTCTCTTATTTGAAAATACCTTTGAAATTGTATTTTAGTTGCATTAGACCTCTTTTTTGTAGCCTGTCTTGATTTTAACTTTTTTGTTTTTTAAAAGATATTCAAGTTAATATTTCTTGTCACAGGACTGGAATGTTAAAACTTAATTTCTAGTTTACCGATTGTTCTTTGTGGCACACATAGCTACATGTAAAGTAGTTGAGATAACAGGCATGTCCTTATTACCCTGTCTTTGTTGAATTTCTTGGGGGCAAAGGGAAGAGTTGCTGTTGGTCCTATTGAATCTAGGCCTCTTAAACCAAGATTCTGGAAGGTAGAGGAATCTGCTGGGAGATGGGAGTCCTAGACCTGGATTTATTTCTCCTGCTTCCTGAGCGTGCTCTAACGGCTTACGTTAACTACCAGCTAGATGGGCAAGGCTACGTCTGGCCACATATCAAAAGAGCAGAGCGAGCTCACATGAGTTTGTGTGTTCTTTTAGGTGTGTGTTTGGGTGGTTTGGTTGTGGGTTTTTTTTTGTTTGTGGGTTTTTGTTTTTTGTTTGTTTGTTTAGAAAATGAGTATCCTTTATCAGTAGGCACAATTTACTGATCCTGATTCATGCACCCAAGTTCTGTAGGAAGATTGAAAAGTCAAACTCATTCATGTCCTGGGTGGCAGAGGTTTGAGGAGTGTTTTTTGACTAGGAGTACATATTCAGCTTGCTGAACTTCGGCTATCTAGAATGTAGATGTCAAAGTCTGGCTCAGTTGTTTGATAGTTGCTATTAGAAGAGATTACAGCTGTTGCTGGCACCTGCTCACACCTAGTAGGTGCTGGGCTCCTGAAGTGGAATCTAGAAGTCCACATTGCAGAGGGTACGATTACAAGAAAATACCAAATGTTCCACTCCACTCCTGGCACAGTGCGATGTCCTGTACCTTGAGCTAAGCTGGGCCTGGTCTGGCCTAGCATCAGCTTGCTTTGCTAGTATGGTATTATGACCATGAGCTTGTCAGGGAGGCTTACAAAGTCAAATTGGAGAGGTGGTAAACTCAAAATAAACTTTATTCTAACCAAAATTGTTTAGCAGAGAACCAACTAAATATGAAGTTGATCAAAATTGTTCAATACTGACAACACTAGTAACCCACAGGTTCAGGATGTACAAGGAATTAATAAGGCACAACCAATTCAAGAATTCTTAAACCTTAGAAATGAGGATTCAACATGCACACAGTCGCTCACCTATAAGATGAGGGCTCTCAACCTCAAGGAGTTTCCTTGGGCGTCATCTCAACCCAAGGGGAGAGTCCCTGACTGCGACTGCAGACCTGCTGCTCCAAGGAGGACCAACTCAGTTTACCCTCCAGGGGGGCTCCGTGTATACCCTAGTTGGATCTGATCTGTGGTCATACATGGTCACGTCAGCTCCCATTGACTGAGGGCCATAACTTCCTTTATCCCTTGACCCAGGTGTATACATGACCATAGTCACCAAACCAAGGGGGGTGTGTGTGTCATAGTCAGCGCTTGCTCAAGGAGTGTACATGACAATAGTGTAAAGGCACAAAAAAGTAAGGATGTAGCAGTCCTAAAGCCCGCCCCCCCCAGTCTTTTATCAGGGCAGATGCACCTGCCCCAGAGCTGCAGGTTCTGATTACACCAACTCTGGTTGTCCATTAAACTTGGACTGTAAGGAAATTAGTGACCTGTCTCCTAAATGCATCTGAGACCCAGTTAACTCTTCCACACTTACACTTGCTGCAGCCAGAATTCATTCTGTCACTTGACCAAAATTGACCTCTGACACTGCCAAGAATATAAGCCAAATGAGTTTCTGAGGTGACAAAATCACAGAATGGTTGAGGGTAGAATTGTGCATTCAGAGGTTGTCTAGGCTGACAACCCTGCTTAAAGCAGGGTCAGCTGGAGCAGGACCTTGTTGCTCAGGAGCATGTTTACTTGCATTTTTAATATCTCCAGGAATGGAGACTCAACACCCTTGCCATCTTCATGTTCTCAGGAACCGATCAGATGATCAAGAATGGATTTGCCCTCCACAGCACTCATGGATGCATCCCATCAGTCCCCATGGGCTTATTGTCTGCCCAGTTTATTTAAATGTTCTCTGATCTGATTCTCCTCCAGGTAAGTCTTCCTTGTTCCAGACATTCCCATGGGCCTGGGAATCCTGAAGGCAAATCTTAACAGTAGAGACCAAAGCAAAAAAACATACTGAGTACCTTGGCCTTTTGTGTGTCCTTTGTCACCTGGTCCCCTGCCCATAGTAGTGGACTCATGTTTTCTGCTGCCTTTCATTTGCTGTAGACATGTCTGTAGCAGCCCTTGATGATCTTCAAATCCCTTGCTGGTTCTACTCCATGTGGGCTTTGGCTTTCTTGACCTAGACCTTCATGCTGAGACTGCTTCTGTATTCCTCCTGGGTCACCTGCCCCTATTTCCGCCTCGTGTGGGTTTTTTTGTCTTGAGTTTAGTCAGGAGTTCCTCATTCAATCATGCTGGCTTCCTGCCAACTTTACTTGCTTTCCCACACATCAGCGTTGGAGAAGTGATCATTGAAAAGCAACAAATTCACCTGGACCCTTCTTCTGTCTAGAACCGTCTGCCTTAGCTTTCCTTCCAAGCAGGTCTCTGAACAGGTCAAGGTCTACTCTCCTGACATCAAGGGTTTATGATCCTGCTTTTTGCTTTGTTGGCAAAATGGTATTTGTTTACACTAGTTGGTCTGCTGCCGAGGTAAAAATATTGTCTCTCTACTGATGCTTTTTTGTTGAATTTGATCCTCCTAATTTAGCCTTTGTCAGTAGGGAAACTATGCTCTTTGGGGCTTGAGGATCATCTCTTTGGTTTGCTTTTATTAGAGTCATGCCCTGCTCCTCACCCATTCCCCAGGTTGCATCATAGCATTTGGTTTGTCAGATCCACATCTACTGCTGCATCCACTAGTGCAGAAACTGCTTGAGGAGTAGCTGGAAAGTTGTGCAGCTAGGAGAAACGTTCCTCTGTTGCTAAATTCTTCTGTATTCACAGAGCATTGTAAGCCTGGGGTGGGCGGGGAAGGAAAAAAAGTTTGATTTCTTACTGTCTGTAAGATGAATGCTCAGGTTAGGCTTGTTAATGTTGGGACAATCATCTTTAAATACACCATGTGGCTGCTATGTTGATATTTCTAAGCATATTTGAGAAATCATTATGGATACGTTGGTGATCTGCGATGTCCATGTAGTATAATCTATCATTTTGGTAGCTTATGTATACAATAACTTCAAATTTTCTGTCCTCTTTTTGAGAGATTTTGTACCTGGACTAAGCATATTTATCTTCCTTGAGGAAAAAAGAAGAGGCACCTTGAATTAAATCAGTTCTGCTTCACATTAATTTTTTTCAGTGTCTTCTAGGAATCTAGCCTGGATACTGTTTTTGCCCATTCTGTTTACCTGTAAGAAGTTAGTTCTAATTAAAAAAAAAAAAAAAAAAAAAACCACAAACTTTTTTTTTTTCCTTTAATATTTCTTAGTTCTAAAAAAAAAAAAAGTTGGGCTTTTTTTTTTTTTTTTTTTAATAAAGGAAGAGGAAGGAGATGGACACGCTTTAAAATCAAAACATAAGGTGGCCTACATATTGGGGTTTTTTGTTTTGCTTTGGTTTTTTCCTAGATAAAAAAGGCTGACCAAAAAAGGAATGTATGAATAAATTATTCAGTATTCTAACAGGAGAGACCTTGTGGGTCATGTTATTCTTCCTTTACTACTGTGAAATTATTCTCTCTGTGCAATTTAGAAATGCAGTATCTAATTACAAAGTTGTAATGTCTTTTCCATCATTCTCTATTATTTTATCCATCAGAACATATTGTCAGGTGCTTGTCTGTTAGTAATTCTTTTTAATGCGTAGCACAATAAAAAAGAACTCTCCTGCATGCAGCTGTGATGGTGGCCTCATTTGTTTGAGGTAAGGCACAGACACAAAAGATGGTCCCATATAAGATCTTTGCCTTGCAAAAGGTGGAAGGGGAACAGATTCAGGGAACTGAGACTCATCTTTGTCATTTAACATAACTAATTTACAGTTCTTCAGTTTGCTTGCAAATTTTTTGGTTCCTGGAGTAGACAGTGTCACATTTGCAAGCACTGAAGCAATGAAGACCAGATATTACCATTTAGAAAAGCATAACAGCTGACATTTTCATATGAAATGCAGTTATGTAAAGGAAATGGATAGCCATGACTCTTGGCAGCAATCAAACATAGTTTCAGTGCGAAGATCAACTTTAACTTGCTCTGAGGAAATTCAGAACTTTTGCTGTGTGAGTGCATCCCCTCAGTGACTTTGTAACCTAGTCTAAGGAAGTTATTGTTTCATTTACGTATCAAATAACAGCAAGGTTAGCTGTGGCCGCCCAGTGTTGGCAAATAGCAAGATCACGCATCACTGGGAATGGAAAAGAGGGAATGTGAGAAGTCATCACATGCATGAAGCAGCCACCAGGAAGGGGAGGCATGGTGCCTACCATTGATGGCAATCTCTTGGAGGTCTTTAATAATTTTGTCCAAGAGCCTGGATAGGAAGCGGCAGCTTCTCCTTAGTAATCAGGTCAGGAAATAAAGAATTGTATCTCAAACAGCATTTTAACATTTACTCATCTACACATTTAAATGCTTATGTTTATCAAGAAATGCTTTCATAGGTAGGCATATATAGACCTATGTACCATAGTATAGATAGACAAATACCTTCCAATTGAAGTACTTCATGACTTTGTATTTTTTTTTTATTATATATTATATATATGCAGTGGTTAAAATAAATTCTTCCTGCCTCATGTCAACTTTGCAACAAGAAATTTGATTGCAGCGTGAGCTGTAGAAGGTGGATAAACTCTTCCCCTGAGCTCGTAAGGGAGAAAGATGAGTCATTAAGACACAAGCTGTTCCATCTTTTAGGACATAATTCTGTTATCAATTCATTGCGCACTGTTCATGTTCAAAACAAACAGAGTGTCCCCAGAATAAGTTTTATTTTATGTTAAAGCTCTTCACACAGATGGTGTTTGATGGGCTATTTGACAAGACAGGCATCCTAATGGGACGACAGCTCTGGAATTCCTGTTGTTTGGGAAAGAGCGTTCTGTAGCAGGCATAGTGCGATGTTGCTTCAGGCGTTCCCTTTGTAGATGATGAATGTTAGTGCACAGCTGTTTGCCCCATGCGGGGACGCACAGCTGTGCTACGGCGGGAAAGGGGCCTGTCTGCGATGCTGTTTCAGTAGATGGTGCTGCGGATTTTCACAACTTTCACGTTGGCCAGCAGAGGGTACTCTTAAGCTTCCGAGAAGAAGTCGTTACACTGGCTGCTTCAGGAGGCCGCTGTCTCGAATACAGTTACGGTACTAAAGGGAGGGGGCAGAAATGTAGTATCTTTAGTTATATGGGCTTGATTGCACTTAAGTAAAACCGATTAATAGATCATATACTTCTTTGAATAAATCTTCTACAATGCTTTCTTTCCAAAAGCACAAACAACTGAGATCTTCTCAGTTGTATAAAATAACATGATCTTAGAAATGCGAAAATTCAGGTTAGGGGGCATTTCAGGATGTCATTTTTCCAACCATCTGCTGAGTGGGGTCATCTGTGAGGTTCGAGTAGCTCCCTTGCCCACTCTTGCAAACCTCTAAGGATGGAGACCACACAACCTCTTTTGGCAACTGTCCTCACTGTCAAAATGTTTTCCTGTATATTCAGGCTGAACCTGTCTTGTTCCAACTTACACCTGTCTTTTGCCCTCCTGCCATGCCCTGCTGCAAATCCTTGATCTACTGGCTCTGCTCCTGATTTTGCAGCCCAGGAGGCTGGTGGTCCTCTCTGGTGCCAGGTCACTGCTGGCTCACACTCATCTCCCTGCCCAGCAGGACCCCCAGGGCCTTTTCCACAGAGCTGCTCTCCAGCTGTCAGTTCCCAGTCTGTATCATTGCAAGGGGTTCTTCCTTCCAGAGCACAGGAATCTGGGTATCCTTGTAGAGTTTCATAAGGCTTCCGTCAGTCTATTCCTCTAGCTTGGCTAGATCCCAATTTTCTGTGAATTCTCATACTTACACATAATTTTCATTCAGATCAATAGTTCCACTGCCTTTAATAGAATAAATTACAAGTATAAAGCCTAAAAGTTTGTAGACTTGTGGCTTACAGACTTAAACATAAAGTTAATACAAGCAAAACTACAAAGTTAGGTCGTAGATTTCTAACCTATTCAGCAAACAACAGAGGAAGAGAGTTTTATCTTTTCTTTGAAAAATAATACTTCAGGAAGAAAAATAGTCTACATAGCTTACGTATCTCTTGTGTGATGTGATAGTCAAAGTGTAAGGTACAAATGCACAGCTCACTGTACTTGACAGGATGATGTAGACCTCATTGTAAGCAGGACCTTTATTTTTAAAAGCTCGTAATCTTTTGCTAAAAAACATATATATTCATCTGATTACTCATCTGTACACACAGAGTTTATTTAAAGCACAACTGTTGCTCCCTCGCTGGTTTTCAGTCTTCCCCTTTGCCAGTCAGCTATATCACCAGTTGTTCCTATTGCCTACAGCTGTATGTTTTCTGCAGATTAGAAGCAGAGCAATGAGGTAGCCAGAAACACCTGGAAGCTCTTCAAGATTCTTGCTGGCACATCTGGAGCTCCCAGGATCATCAGAGCACTGAGACTAATGGAACTACTTTTATGATCAATTTACAACCTGGCACCACCTGAACCAGATGAGTTTTAATGAAAGCTGATGACTCATTAGGCACAGTATTGTAGTGTTTTGTACAAGACCCTTGACTTGACACTACAGTCAATTAAATTCTACCTCTTTCTTCCCAAAACCTTGTGGAAATTCACTGGGCCAGTAAAAATATATGGTTTTGTGAAGGTCACAGTCTAGTCCACTTCCCCTTTTATTTAATTTTTTATGGTCTGATAGAAAAAGTAAGAGATTAGCGAGGAGGGAATTGGGTGCTGGAATATGTTAAGACCAGACAGTTAGCATTCTTTTGCCTGAAGAAAGGTGAGGTCAGTCTGCTTCTCCTTAGAGCTCTTTTATTTTTCCAGTTATCATCACTTAAATTTGCAATACTAAATTTTTTTTTAACTGTTCTTTGTCATTACCATGAAGACCATTCCAACCGTGTGAAAGAAATGCCAAATATAATAATTAGAAATTTAATTTCCGTTTAGTGTGAGGAATACACGTTGCTTCAAATGTAAAATCCTTATATACGTATTTTATATGTATACATGTATATGTGGTTTTATTTCATTTGGTTTGGGCACTCTTCAGAAGCAAGTAAATCCATGCAAATATACACATGTACATCCTTATTCAGGAAAGTTTGTAAAGCTTAAGTAGAATGTACTCAAAGCCAAACACATACGTGGTTCTCTTCCCATAAGAGTCTAGAGCACAGATCTTATGAGGAGCGGCTGAGGGAACTGGGGTTGTTGAGTCTGGAGAGAAGGAGCCTGAGGGGAGACCTTATTGCTCTCTACAATTACCTGAAAGAAGGTTGTAGCGAGGTGGGGGTTGGTCTCTTCTCCCAAGTAACAAGCCATAGGACAAGAGGAAATGGCCTCAAGTTGCACCAGGGGAGGTTTAGATTGGATATTAGGAAAAATTTCTTCACCAGAAGTGTTGTCAAGCGCTAGAACAGGCTGCCCAGGGGAGTGGTTGAGGCACCATCCCTGGCAATATTTAAAAGACAAGTAGACGTGGTGCTGAGGGATACGGTTTAGTGGTGGACTTGGCAGTGCTAGGGTAATGGTTGGACTTGATCTTAAAAGTCTTTTCCAACCTACATGATTCTGTGATTCTATAATTTAAGCAGAGGTTTAACCAGTTTGCTGAATCAAGTAGATCAGCATGGATGTGTGCTTGATGCTTTATGAAAAATAACACATATGCTTCATTTTAAGGTTATGAATAATCTTACTGTCTTCAGTGTGACTGGTACAATTAAAATTTAATACACGTGTGAGAGGATTCAGCACTGGCCTGGAGGGTTCAAGCAATACATTGCAATATGAAAGAGAGAGATATCTACGTGATGGCTGAAATACTTCAGTCTGTGGCAAGGATCAACCACATACAGCGTAAGTGCCAAAGTTGGGGGAGAGTTAGATCCTGAATGTCACTCGGGTATAAAGAGCAGGAGCTGCTGAGTCCTGACAAGACATTTGGTGGCTCTCCCAACGCTTTCTGATTTCAGGGCTCAGGTGTCCCTGCCTCACAAAGAGGAGAAACGATTGGCTGCATCATCTCTCTCAGAGGCCGTATTTCCTAGCTCCCACTGAGCTCCTTCCAGTGCACTTAGTTTCTCATTTGGGAAAAAAAGTAGTCTGGCACATGGCACTTGAAAAGCTGCTGACCCCTGTTCTACACCTCACACTTCCACGGGAAACATCCATGGTTGTTGAACTTAGCTATAGCAGAGCATGTGTTCCAAATCCTGTGAATTTATGTGTCTGTTAACAGTGATTTAAAAACCTGCCAGTTTTCATAGTATTCTATAAACAAGAATATGTAGTACTTCTGAAGAGTTATCTGCTATTACTCTGAAAATAGTATGATATTTACCAGGGAAGTCATCACCGGGGTAGTACAGGCTCCCTGTTGGCTTGCATTCTTTATTATAATAATATTTGGGCTTCCCACAATGTGAAGTAAGAACACAGTGTTTACATGAGCTAGAAGCACAGTACTGGAAAGAAGCAACTATATGAGTTAATGTCCTTTGAATAGCAGTTGAATAAACTTCCATGGGAACTTTGTTTATTTCTGAACTTAAAAATGGTTCCAGGAAGTACTCGTGCTGTAACAAAGTTTCACTATTCTCTGGGGTAGAGAGGGGTTTTATCACAGGATCATGGCCTTCTGCATTTGCCAGTGGACGTGCTACACTTCTTATTCTGGGTCCTTCTGTTTGCAAATATAAAGAAAGAGAAAAAAAATTCTAATTCTGCAAACTAAGCTTGGAAGTAGTATTTAAGGTCCCAGGAAAGCCTTAAAAACCTTACAATTCCTGGTAGCAGGTTGAAGGAGGAGGCGATGGGGATTCACAAAAATAAGCAGTTGTGGGAAACAGTCACTGCTGAGCTTTGTCATCGCAAATATCGCTTCTTCTAATGCTGTTGCCCTCTATAAATAAGCAGAAAACATAAGATTTTTACCAAAGCATCCAGACTATAGGTGAGCTTCACCTCAACAATTTATTTTTTTTTAAATGAATGGGACTAGAAATAAAAATAGATGTGATGAGATGTAGAGCAAAACATAGAATCTTCTGAAAACTAGAATAATCCTGAATATACGGTGAGGACGATGCCAGTGACATGGAACGAGCAGGCCTTTGCCACAGAAGCTGTTTCAATGGCACACTGACATTTTGCTTTGGTTCTTCCACAGGAAGAGCTGTGGAACATGTCTCCAAAACTTTGACTCACACCTGTCAGCAAGGACAGACGACTGATGAGTTGAGATGCGTGTAACGGTAGCACACCGAGGCATCAGTCAGTTGCATTCTGCAAGATAACAACAAAAATTTCTCTAAGTTTTTTCCAGGGACACCTTTTTGAAAGTGCAGGAGGTTCAGATAGCATGTCCATAAACAAATCCATGGGAAAGGACAGTCTGGTGGAGTGCTGGCAGGGATGAGATTTCTGACTTCTAGGTCTAGCCTTGCTGTAAATCGCCTGTGTGGTTTTTGGATCATTTGTTTCATTGAACTCTATTCTCTGGTCAGGCCTATGCCTGATAGGCTGGCTTGGGGAGTGTTATCCCAGCATGATAACATCTCTCTTAATACAGAAGAAGAAACGACCTCAGTGCTTCTCATCGAATTTGTAGGCTGGACTCAGGACAGGAGGGCTTTGACCTTAATGAGGAAACTTAGTGGGCTTAGTGGCCACCCATAGTCACTGTTATTCAGAGCATCCTCATGGTTTCCTGACTTTCTCTGGAGAACCTGACAGGCCTGTAGCAGCCTGGGCTTTGGATGAACACAGTGGCATCTGGTGCAAACTGAACACCTTCAGTGAACACAGGGATCAAAGCGATTTTGTGCTTTCTAGTACTTCTGTGAAATTAATCTCACCACAGAAGTGGGAAAAGCACTCAAATACCCCAATGAGAAGTGTCCAAAATGATGAAGTAACTGCAGGCTCTGCACTGTGGAGCACATCTCATAGTAGTTCAAACAAAACCGAGAATTAATGTAGATTTTGTAAGGACAGGCAGCTGCATTTTTGGCAAGAACTCAAGCAAAATACAGGCAAGGAGAAAAAGTTGCTTTTGATTATACAAGGTTTAGTTGTATGGTCATAACTGGAATTTACACAGCCTCTTGTTCAGGGAATCAGCACTTTGCTGCATTCCCACAGCAATAATAAAATAGATGTACAGAGAAAATGAAAAAATGCAACATGATGAATACATACTGTCCCCAATTCTTCTGTTTTCTAAATGAAAACTTCTGAATTTCCCCCCCCCCCCCTTTTTTTTTTCCTAAAAAGTACCAGTTCTAATAAAAAGAAATCTTTTTAGGGGATGGCAACAGCAGGACAAAATATTCTTCTTAGCAAAACCGACTTTTCTTTTGAGGATGTAAACTTCATGAAACTTCTTTAACCTCTCATTCTTTCAGAGCAAGTGATGTATCTCCTGGTGACAAATGATGAATGGTTTTGTAGAATACTTGTTTCTGCTAGCAGGAGTCACAACATATTTTCCAGGATACAAGCCCTTACATACAGTGATTCCTATTTAAAGTAGAAACTGATTTTCAGAATCTCTACTGTAGTGGAAATCACTGAAACTGGACAAAAGGAGCTTTGATTCTTTTCCAGCTGCAAATGCAGCTTAAGCTATTTTACTTGGATGGCCTTCTCCAGCTTGAAATCTATGTACAAACATTTAACTAATTAGTAGAGTTGTGCCTGCAAGCAGGCAGGAGAGAAGCTGAAGAATGCTTTCCAACAGCAAACGGATTTTGGAGATGACTGGTGATACTGATGAAGCGATAGCGAGGATCATTTTTTCTGGCTAACTCCTTGGCTTTCTCCACCCCTCCCTTCCCCACCTGCCACATTCCTCCCCACTCCCTCCTTGCTTTTATCTGCAGTCTCTCTCCTTCCTCAGACCACAGCTGTCCAAAAACCTTTGCTCGCTGCTTACATTTTTTCTGCTCTCAGTCTCGGCTTACCTCACTTCTGTTGGCATCTGAAGAGACATGTCAGCTGCTTTTCCTCTCCAGTCAAATCCCGGATGATCCCCAGGGATTCAACACCACAGAAGGGATGGGCCTAGTCAGTATGTAATAAGCCCAAATTGTGCAGCCGACCCTGTCATTTTGGGTTATCACTGCAAGTAAGGTGTGACCATTGCTGTGATCAGTAGGGGATTTGCCCACAGCTTTTAACTGGACCATGGCTGAGACCTTAGAGCACTGAAAATGAATGAGAAAATCCGAAACCTTTCTGCCAATGTTTTAAAGAGGTCTATTGCAAGGAAAATACCCTTGTCACTGGGGACTCCTCTGTATTGGAGTGAATGAGGTTTCAGAAAGGAAAAACTCAAAACAGGAAGGAGATAAATAGATTTTATCTGAATACTCGATTTAGGGTATTAGAGAATAGAGTAACAGAGAAAACTTTATTTAGTCTGGTCCTCTCATAAAGAAAAATCTCAGACTCCAAAGAAATGCAAGAATAAGGGTTAAACAAGGGAATGAATATCAACTGCTGAATAGCAAATAGTTTTACTTGCTCACATGTAAGAAAAAGCAAAGTATCTTCATAAGTCAAACCCTCACATGGGAAGTTCTTGCAAATAAGGACCGAGTGTGACTGGTGACAGGAATTTGGATGATATTGATAAAGCGCCAAATGCCTCTGAAAAACACTGTCCTCCCAAAGCACTGGTCTGGGGTGGCTGAAGAGCTCGTGTTACAGTGCCGGTTCGTATTAGGTGCTTCACAGAGATATTATGAGTTGTTTATTATGATTGCAGAGTTTATCTACAAGGGTTAAGCAGTACTGAGCAGGGCTGGCAGCATGTTTAAACACCTTAACCAAAGCCTGGGAGTCTGCTGAGTAAAATTGCAAATAAAAATATTTATGAAACTGTTGTCCAAGTAAAATATAGATAATATTTTAGAACACAAAGGCTATTACCCATCAGTGAATAAAATGCTGCTATCTTGATGGTAATTTCTTGTTTTGGATGTGTCTGTGACTTAATTATTAGACTATTATATCCCCAATGAAGCTGAGAAAACAGAGTAAGTAGCACTCAGCAAACGATGTCAGTCCCTCCCATTTTAGAAATTTATAGTCTTTTGTCTTGCAGGAAGGCTTAATTTGGCTTGAATTAGCAGAAATGTCATTGTAATGGGTATACAGTGATGGTAGTCTGGCTGTGGAGTACTGCACCACTTTGAATGCAGGTTATCACAGAATAAAGGTACGAATGAGGCTTGGATGCAAAAGCAATAAGACTTCAGAATCGGCATATATTTTTCAAGGAAGATCTGCATTGCAGTTTTGCCACAGAAAAATGTGTCCTTTTTTTACTGGATATAGTTCTTCTGGCAAAACACCCCTCAGTCAACAGACAGACATATTTTATAAACTCTATTTTATCACATTTGTAAGAATTTATGCCTGCAGAAGTGTTATTGGGCAGAACAACGATAATTAATCCCAAATCCCATCAGTTGTAGAGTAGTTTTAGTGCTACACTGTCACTAATAAAAATCATGCTATTTCTCTAGGGTGAGGCTTCTCATGCAAGAAGTGTATTTTCAATGTATGTTTCTATTGTTATGCTGATTGAATATGTCTACCAATTCAGTAAATTATATATTATTTCTCAACCTAATTTTCCATTATTATTGATGAAATAATTTGCTGTTCAATTATCATTGCTAATAATTGTCTGTGAAAGTCTGCTTTCTGTACCAATTTTATAGTTTCTCTAAAAATGACAAAAAATATAATTACGGGGGGCAGTTTATGCTAAGTCATCAGATGCCTTAGCTACCAATCAGGACCAGACCTGTATGTTGCAATTAAATTATTTGGTATTGGTGATAACGCCTGCTTAGTATCTTCCAAGTTTTCCAAAATAAATCACGAATTTTCTATGTGTTCAGCTTTGTGTATATGAAATTTGTGGTGTCCAGCAGTGGTAGCTTTTAGGGCTACTTAGGAATTCTCTGCTCCTCTATCAAGTCTCTCCAAAAAACCTTTTCAAGTGTTGATGTCATATACAGTTTACTCTACAATATTTCAGGGGCACTGTGCGATGTGCTGTCCATGTGCCAGGCCTGTTTAAAAGAGTCAGGAGGTGCTGGACATAATGTGCAAGGGGACTCCTCAATGTAGATGTGTTGACTCTGGGTCAGGACTCATGTCCAGCACTGACCCACCTGCACACTGGCTGTGGGCTCCCTTCAGACCAGGAGCATGGAGACCCCAAGTTCGAGAAACCTGGATGTTCGAGAACCTCATTCAAAAATAAAACCTTCAGATTCAGAAGCTCTAGGCAGTTCCCATATCTGGGTTACTTTTAGCTCCAGGCTACGTGGGTGTTGATTTACCCGTCAGGGCAGCCAGGGATTCCCTTGGCACAGGAGCCACCAAAATGGATTTAATACAGCGTAGCAGCAGGAGAAATTTGTTCCCTAATTAGAAACATAGCTCTTAGGAGCAGGTCTCAGACTGTTGAGTTTGAAGTAACCTATGTGCTGTTATAGACTCTTGTTGGAGTCACTTTGGCCCCTCGTTGGGCTGAAGGTGATGGAAACAGACAAGTACATCACTATTTCCCATATGCTCCCTGCCGCAGAAAGGCTGCCCGCTCCTTAACCCTTGGCAAACTGAACCTTTCCTCATGAGGCCCTGATGCTAAATGTGTCAGTCAAACCCCATAAACGGCCCCTATCCACGGCCCACATAAGTGTCTTCAGTCAGAAACAGACCTCTATCACAGAGCTGTTTTATAGGGTAGGGTTAGCAATAGTTTAAGTAGTAAAAATTCCCTGTGAAATGCTAGAGATTCATTGCTTATACCAAATCAGAACAGGAAATTACTTTCTTCTTAGGATGTACTCCTTTCCTGGACTTACAACTAGGCAAAATTATGATATGAGGTGCCTGCTTAGTGAGACAAGAAGTTGGTGAAATATAGGAGAAAAACAGTCTTGGTTCTCTTAGACTTTAGAGTAGTTAAACTATACTGGAAAGATGATGTCTGTGTTCATGTCACCCAGTACTTGCCACGTGTTGATTTAAAAACAAAAAAAAAAAGAAACAGAAAGAAAAGCATCCAGAAGACAATTATATTCTTGCAGAATATAACAATTCATCAAACATAACCCACAAAAGTAACTGAAACCACCTGTTTCCACTTCCTCCCTAGAAAAGAGAGTACCGCAATGTATAAAGCACAGATCAGTGAATGCAGCAAGTCCTGGAGATGAATCATGGCAAACACAGCCACACAGAACCTGTGTAGCAGGGAAATGGTGTACTCCTTTCTTTTTCACTTTAAATCCAAGTATTTGTATTCACTATCTTTTGTATAGCTTCAGCTGCTAGACAATAAACCCCACCTACCAGAAACCTGGCCTCAGATTATCTGTGCTGTAGAATTTTATTAGGTTTTAGAGTTCTATCCAGGCTTTATATTGACTTGTGGTTAGTTTGGAATCTAATGATGAAAACAGTCACAGGTTCTCATTGAAGACCACAAAATACATTTTATTCTCACTCTAGCTGAGGAGGTAATGAAAGCTACCATTGCAAAACCTTCCATTTCTGGTGGTCTCCTGCTTAGGTACAAAGAATACTGGTGTTAAATGGTGCTTTACTCTGTGAGTGCCCTGTCAGTTCATGCTGACTTCATCTGTATATTCACTGAGTAATTTGTACCTCTGGCCAACAGATGATGCATTCGTTCTGTGTGGTCTCATCTGTTGCTGACCGATACTAAGGTGTTCTGAAGCTTTACTCTCCTCACATCCTTTAAAACACTCTAAAGAACATTTTCAGGTATCAATAGTTATCTCTCATTATTACTGCTGCCTTTATGAAGACACTTGTTTCAGGAATGCCAGCTTCTGTTGTTTCACACCATATACGGCATTGGCCCTACATAAATAGGTGTCTCTACTCGTGTGCTCCTAAAACTGCAACTCGTTGTTGCCCTAATATTTGAAGCCGCTATGTCTCCAAATAGCAAGACCTCATTATTTAGACCCTTTATCTTTTGTTATTTTAATTAACTTAATGGAATGAAAAAAGTAAAAGAAAAGTGGAAAAAAGCCTTGGCCAGATCCTCAGCTGGCAAAACTTCAGGAAAGTTGCATCAGTTTATGGAGTGAGGCTTTCAGATGCTGGAGAAATTTCCTCTGAGAAGGCTGTATGCTGTATACAATATGTATATAATGGTTTGCTCTACAGTAGCTGCTAATTGATCATTAAAAAAGCACTGTTAGCAATTCAGATAAATTAACTATATTATACATTTGTATTTCTTAATCTTCCTTTCTCATGCAATTATGACGTCCTTTGATTGACATTTAAGTTGTCAACACTTGCTCTGCAGTATGCATAGTTAAATAAGCATTAATGTTACAAAATCTGGTTTTAATTTCTGCTTGAAAACCACAGTTATCCAGTTTCCTTCATTACTGTAGCGCTGGCCTGAAGTAGAGATGCTGGAGCTTGTTGTACTAGATGGTGGAATGAATTTGCGATTTGATTCTCCAGAGCTGGTTTCCCTTCAGTTCTCCTGCAACTCGAAGGTGACTCAATGGTGTTGGTAGCCAATGCAGCTATGCAGAGGGTGTTTGTCTGGTGTCTCTTTGCAGTTCTGTTCAGGTTTCCCTGGGGGGACAAAGCAGTTCAGGAACAATAGTGAAATGACATATGCTTGAACTAGGAGCACATGGCATCTGTAAAACTTCCATCCTTAATGGCTTGGCAGTGGATCATTTGGGAATTAGGGATGAAAGCAACAGATGTTATGCATTCAAGCACCTGGATAAAGAAATGAAAACCTGAAAACTACATATATTATTTTGACAAAGCAAAACGGTGAAACTTGCATTTGTCTGTGATGTCCCAACCTATTCAGATAAGGTGCTGTTTGTTTTTAAATGGAAATATGGCTTGGCATAACATGACAAAACCATAAAGGCCCTTGTGGCCGTGTTACATCTGGGTCAGATGTATTTGATGTTCTTACTTTGATCTCCTGTGTAATCAGTGTGTTTTCAGCTTAGATCTTGAATCCATGTCTCTTGTAAACAAGAACAATTCCCAGACCTTTTGATCTGCAAAATGACTCATTCTTCCACAACTCTACTCCAGGACAGCAGAGAGAAGTGATTCCTGTTCCTAGGGGTTTCTTTGGCATGCTCCTCTGAGACATATAAAGCTCTCTTCTAAAAAAATTAAAGGGGCTAAACAAGGTCTCTGCTGGATCTCTTGGAGCTTTTTCTTTGACATTCTTCCTGTGATTTTCATTACGACTTTAAAAACTTGGATAAAGTTCCCTGTGATAACTGGATTCATTGACTGCATTGTCTGGGACTTGTTTGATAAAGAAACTGGGAGTGTAGTGTAAGAAAGGAAATAATGGATGGTATAGAGGCTGACAGATTGAGAAGGAAGCAAAAAAACTTTGGACAAGGATGAGGGAAGTTCAAGATAAGGTTGGACAGAAGGAGAACAGACATGGCAGAGCCAACAAGGACTCAGTCATAGGTGGAGCTTTGACATGGGCTAGGCAAGTGTGACAAAACGGGAAAAAGGACTTCACTGAGAGGTTCAAATGAACAATTTATTTGGACTTCACTCACAGGTCCAATACGTCACTATTGCGAGTTCTATGTGTACAATGGCGATTACACTATTGCAATTGGCAAGGACATGAGGACAAGGGACTGAGGTGCCCATTGTTGTGACTGGCTGAGAAGTTTGAAGAAGAAGTTAGAAATCTGAACTCCTGGGGTCAAGACCTGTGGGTAGGGAGAATCGATGGGAGGTGGGTGAGAGAGGAGTCAGGTTGAGTGGTCCGGGGCAGGGGGAGTGGGACTGACTCAGGGGGGGAAATAGGAGCAAGCCTTGGAGGCAGGGATGTAAAAAATAAAGACTGAGGCCAGCCCGGAGGGAGAGGGAGCCCTGGAAAAAATGTGTGAGAAGTGGTGACCATAAGAACATACTCTTCACCGTACGACCACACTCCTGACCTTCACCGTTCATCCACACTTACCATTTCTTGTGGTACAAACTGGCAAAATGTACCATTCCTTTCAGAGCTGGTGAAAATCTTTCACTCTCTTCTATGAATTTAAGGGGTCAGTTTTTCTATTAAATAACCCCACATTAGCTTTATTAAAAGTGTGACGGTTCATTTCAGCTCAAGAAGAGATTTTTTTGTTTGAAAGCTTACTACCACTTTGGAAAAACATTTTTTCCCACCTGTCTCTATCCCGTTCAACCTATGAGTACTAAATAAGATATGAATCTTGCTAAAAATAGAATGAGATCATGTAAGGAAAGGCAACGCCAATGCATTTACAGAAGTCTGAATTACAATAATCCTTTTTGCTGGTGCATTTTGACTTTTCAAATCACCCTTAATAGTAATCTTTTAAAACATGTTTTTCCATTACTAGATAGAAACATTTCTACCTAATATACAGAGACATTGTGCATGATTTCTGTCTGCTTCCTCTATTGTGCTTCTTTTGTGTGATATACTCAGAATAGTGAGTAGTAGCAGTAGCTGTGAGCTATTTTTGGCATGTAATAGTATGGATGTGAGCAATGGATCATGTGTTAGAGACAGAAGAGGATTCTGCAGAAGGCATTTCATTAGGTGCTATTAAAAGTATGTAACTCATAAATAATGTGAAATGCAGCAACCTCCCAGGATGGCAAGGCACGAAACCTGATTGCATGTAAGCAAACAGAAACAGAAAGCAGTGGCACATTTTTCTAATTGATGGGTGCCATCTACCTTCTAAACTGCTTATTTTGGCACAAAGTCACTACACAGGCGCAAAACTTATTTTTACTTCAATTTCCCAGTTAAATTTCTTTCTGTTTCTTGTGTTTTCTCAAGGGGGGGAAAGCACGTGTCTATGCATTTTTATCTCATTTCTTTAACTTTATGTGGTTTTTTACCTGAAAAGCGCTACCTGAGAGCCGTGCCGGAAAGCTTGCTGTGACGTGTCATCTCTGAGCGTTTCGGCATTCTGGCTATCTGGGACCTGCAGCGTCCCGCAGGGTCACAGAAATCCAGGCTGATGAGTGTCCCTGGCATGGCTTTCACAGCATGCACAAACACATGCTTAAAATATGCAATGTGGGCCATGCCAAGGCACCCCCGTTGCCCTTTCCTTACTAAAGGTGCCGCTGGCTCATTGGGTCATTTTTAGCTTTTGGCTAGAAAACTGCTGGGATTTACTGAGAGGTGCTGGGAGTTCCCCTGGTGTTTTCCGTTGGAGAAACCTACATCCTGTTATTGGGGTGCTTTTCCTCTTCCCTTCACAAAGTGAAAGAGGTCCAGGAATGTGATGTTTATCTGTTCCGAACTCTTTCCGGCTTGCCTCTGTCTACAAGAAGCAAGTGCCTAAATAAAAGGGAAAACAGCACTAAGAAGCGTATATGTACATGTAAGCGTATGCATGTGTATAAATGTATTAAACACCGTGCGATTGACCCTAAAAAGCTCACCCTTCAGGCCTAAAACATTACATTCATAACTGAAAATTTCTTACTTATGCCTAAATTTACCTATTTCTCTACAACAGATATGTGAGTGTGTCTCTGTTGATTTCACCGCCTCACATGTACCTACGTGGACCTGGCCTTTGGTCTTTTAGAAATGCTGGTGAGGTGTCCCTGGTGTCAGACGGCCACTAGAGGGGACTGCGACCCTGTGTTGGAGAAGCTGGATTTAGGGGCTTCAGAGCATGGGCTCTCTGTTGCTAATACCTGTTTGTTTAACGTTTTGTTGCCAGGTCTGGCGTGTGTCTGTGATAAGTCCGGCCCAGGCAGGAGGCAGGTTGTGCCTGGAGCTTTCCCTTTCACCCAGTTGGCCGATGATGGTGTTTCTGGCAGCAGCTCTGCGGGTGAGAGGCGGACAGGGAGGGAGGCTGCTGCCCTCCCGTTAACGTCTGACCGCATGGTGGGAGGGAATGGTGGCCCCAAGACCCCCGCTGCCTCCCCTGGACATTTTATTGTAGAGATTTACAAGTGTTAGAGTGGTGTGTTTGGTGTGAGACTGCTGGGTTCACAGGGAAACCTGGTAAGAAAAGGAAATCTGGCCAGGCAAAAGTTTGATCCATACTCATCCCCGACCCTTATTTCCATAACACCAAGGCAGAAGCATATGCATGCTCAGCCACCCAAGGAATCATTTAGCAATACTTATTAAATGATAAAGGAATTACTATTTAGGTTTTTATGGAAAGGAGAAAATTTAAAATATGTGTGCATTATTTATATATATTTGGGATATAGCAATCTGTCATACAGTTATGATAGCTATTCAGGAAGAGTCAGTGGATAAAGTAAGCCTGAACAATAAGCATCCTGGTAGAGTTGAGACACCTGGTTCATGTCCACTGTTTTTTCCATGTCTCGTAAGTTTATTATGGAGACATGTGACAGCGTACAAGAGTAAACCCATGTTGATGAAATCCCTTTGCTTCCCCTGGGGCAAAGAGAAGGCCTCTGAGCTCAGAGATATGGTAGTAACAATACTAATACCTTTTCACCTTTTTTTTTCTGGGTAGATACTACCATCTTCTCCTCTTGAGGCATTCCCTTTTACAGCTGAGTACTCTGCCAACCCTCTGGTCCAAGGATGCCATAACCCGTCTCACCTTCCCAATCCCTCCCAGCTTGCTTTACTGTACTTTCATAGTATATTGTTCCCTTAAAGCTTCCCAAAGCTCTCAAATGCCTTGAATGCTTTTGGGGGTAGTCCAGTGTGATGGTCCGTGGAATCAGTTAGGAATGTTTCACTGGCTTCAGGCAATTTGGGTAAAGATTCCATCCTGCTCTAAAAATTGTAACCTTTGTCTTATGTTTTCAAGCATTTGTGAGATGGAGAAGCGTGCTGATTAGCTTGCAATAAGCTTTCAGCTGTGAGCCACCACATGTACTGTCACGAGAGTGGCTTTAATTTATACAACTGCCTGAGCATGTGACAGTTGACTCTCAAAGTCTCGGTTGAACAGCAAAGCCAAGAGCTGGGCTCCTAGAGCACCCTTCATGCTCTCAGAGAGTACTGGAGTTTTGTTTGCTTATAAAAATCAGTTTGAAGACTTCTTCATCTCAGCTCCAGCTCAGTTTGATCTATGTGATGGATGAGGTGTCTGACCCTGAAGCTTTCAAAGGATTTGGCTTAACCATTGGAGCACATGATGTACAGTGGTACTGGGTTAGAGATTCCCAGCTGGGAGCTGGCTGAGCTGGTACGTAGGAGCCTCTCAGCTGGGGAAAGGGACCCATAAGCAGGGGTACTAATTCTCTGTGGCTTGTGCATGTCTACTCTGAGATATTTTCAGAGAACCAAAGGCACTGGAGAAATCTGCGAGGTTATTTAGTAGCTTCTCAGAAACCAGATGATGTAAGAAAATCAGCTGGAAATCCCTTTTCTTAAAAAAAAAAAAAAAAAAAAAAAAGGCAGGCAATTGCAGGTCAAAAGTGCAGAGTCATTATAGACTGCAGCAAGTCCAGGAAGGGGAAAGTGAGGACAGCCTAGAAACAGCTCTTTTAAAAGCAATAGGAGAGGGAATCCCCTGAGCTCCAATTTGTAAGGAAGTGTCAGGAGGCAAGAAGCAAGCACTGTGCTTTAACCACAGTGAGAAATAGGGCTTTTGTGGCTTTTCGTGGTCACCCAGGGTCTCTGTGAGGTGACTTGTTTTAAACACTGGTGGCGACTGAGTTGAATCACCCAGGTAGGAGGAGAGTGAAAACTCCATAGTCATGCAGATCACATCCCGGCCTCTCAAATCCAGCTGGGCATCTGCTATTCCTTGCACATTCAGGGAATCCCAGATATTGTAATTTTCTCTTTTCTGACAGTGTCTCAGAGGGATCAGATGTGGTGGTGGCTTTAGACTTACACCAACCACACTACAAAACAGCTTCTGAGTAATCAGGATATGGTGAAAAAGTTTCAGCCCCTGGTTTGAGCAGGCAATTAAATGCTTTATAACCTGTGCTGTGCACACCAGACCCCATCCTACTCATATCGACACTAAGCAACATACACCATTTCCCTTTTTCCACTTTGCAAGCTTTTATTGGGTTGTTTTCTCTGCTGCTTGGTTACAGGTTTGTGTTGGACTCTGAATAATTGCTTTGGTTGGTTTCTTGCTTGGCTTAACTGATCACATTGATTTAAAATAAAATTAAAAAAAAATCCAAATAAGTATAAGAAAGAACCAAAGTGACTGCAGAGCAGGTTGTTTTTAGTGTCCTCATTCTCACTAGCTGTTTGGTCTGCCATGAAGGGCCAGCCGTCAGCATTTGTATCTGCACACACACACATACACACACACAGATACAATGAACTCTTTCATGGTCAGGCTTTGCCAGTAAATGGAGAGTAATGTTGATTGCCTGCTGCTCTCCTGTTCCTACAATTAGTGTGGATTTGATTGTATATGCTTTTGAATGCTGCCTGTAAGGTGCTTCGTGACCTCGGATGCCACTCAACATCCCTCTCCCATCTGATGGTGAGGTATCGAGCTGCTAGGGCATCTCTGTGTGAAGTAAATTTCAGACTCTCTGAAAAAGATGCTTTTTATTAAAAAATTCCTTATAAGTATGCTCCAGTAAATGTTCCCTTTAGTTTAGACAAGGGTATGAAAGGCTTCGCTTAACAGTATTACTGAGGTCGTGTAGTAGTGAAAAATGTAGAAGCTGAAGGATTTATTTACAACAGGTTTTTTAGCAGGTTGAAAGTAAAAAATATAAAAGAATATCAGTGCATATAGAGACCCTGTATATACATTTTATAGTGCAATATGTCAAGAAAAATCATATTCAACACAAATTTTGTTCTTTAAATATAAATGTCAATTTATGAGCAACGTTGTAGCCAAATCATATCACTGTGGAAAGACAAGGGCTCTCTTGCTTACCATGTCTCTCCAAATTACCTGCAATGAGTTGTGCAGACATGTATAAACTTAGCCCAAAACAATAATTTTGTAGGTACATTGCAAAGCCAAATTTTTATAACTGATAATCACAAGGGCCTGGGCAGTGAGAAATGACCCAGATATAGAGTTAGTTGAGGACGTAAATGTCAGGCACAGTATCATACTAGTAAAATGTGTGTATGGAATAGAATGATTTGAATTTGCATATTTGGCTCTGTTTATTTTTTAGTTCCCTAGAAGCATTGAGGATAGACATATCACATCAGCCAAATCTCATAAAATTGGCTCCTGCCTTGCACTGGCATGTTGTAAAACATGTATTTTAAATCCTAGCAGCAGTCTCCCTTCTGCTCTGTAAATACAATGCCAGCTGCCACTGGTCAACCTGATCTTGCCCACTTGCAGAGCGGTCACTGAGTAGGAGGAAGGCCGTAACGCTGAGCAGCCGCTGGGATAAAGATGTACCCAGCCTGGAGCCAAGATAACATTGCTGTGAATTTCTTAAAGCATAGCGGCTGCTCTGACTAAAGCTTTCTGGGACTTGGACATGCACCTCCTATTCATGTTGAAGGCACAAATGGGGTGTGTGTATTTAATGCTTGTGAATCTAATGGCTGTGATCTTGTACTCTGCCTGACCGCTTGGGAACAGGAGATCACTGGTAGTTAAAACCATATGTGTAATGCGTGCGAAGTGATAAGAAAATGTGAAGGAAACATATATTCATTACATGAACAAATATGGTAGGAACAAAGTTCATCTTACAGAATTTGCTCAAAAAGTTAGTTATTTAAATCCCAGATGTCAAAGTTCAAGTTTATTTCATCCTTGATTAGGCTCTTGTGCATCTGGATTCAGTTATCTAAATGTAGGTCCTGTGTAATTTTAAATACTTGTGAGACACCCCACCTGCTGTTCCAAAAAATTTCAAATCTTTTACAAATTCAGTGTCATATGCTAGCCCTGTGAGGATGCCTCAAATGACTTAGAGTACCTAAGTACTTGAAAGTAGCACAAGACACCTACAAGTATTCCTTGAATACTTAAAACACTTTTGACACCAAACCCTAGTTGTCTTAATCAAGGGCTAAATCCCACTCCTAAAATTCAGTGACACCAGTTCCAATCAACAAACCTCAAAACTTCAGCTTTGTAGATGTCCATCAGTATGCTTGCACTAGTAACGAGAAGATCAGTATCACAGTGATTTAGTAATGATGAAGGCTTTGGACAGGATTAACAGGCTTGAACTGAGATGAAAGACAGCAGATCTAATTACTATTCTTTGAAAATATGAAGGAGTTAGATTTTTGCTTCCTTGAATGGCTCAGGGATAAAAGAGCCTCACAACTCTTCAAATTTGGAAAGTGAAAAATATTGCTTTATGAATACTGATGAACAGAACAACACTCAGTATTCTCACACATAATAAGCTGTCATCAGTTACTGAATCCAATCTGGAAGCTGGAGAAGTTACTGTGGTCCTCTCTGGAACCTGTTTTATTTATGGAATGCAGCATTTCATCCAGCCATGCTGCAAGGTCTCCTTGAGCCTCAAGTTTGTTCTGAAATATGGCAGCTTGTGATTGTTAGCAAAATGAAGTTTGAGAGTCCCCCCTGGGAACGGGACCATCTGCTGTTACGAACTCATGCATAATGGTCACTCCCATGAAGAAGTAAAGCCTTGAGTGCATGAGAAGTCCTCTCCTACACAGCCGTGTCAGTAAGGCACACCAGTGCAGAGTCAGCATATTCTGAAGGGGATTTTTTTTTTTTCAGGGAAACTATGCTTTTGAAGCCCTTCTGTGTCTTCTGTCCATTGGCATGGCACTAGACTATATGTAAAGTTTAGTATGGTCTGGAAACTTTGTGATTTCACTGCACACTTGCTTCTCCAGGTCATTGATGAAGATATTAAATAAAACTAATTCTA
Source organism: Numenius arquata (assembly GCF_964106895.1). Classification (NCBI taxonomy): domain Eukaryota; kingdom Metazoa; phylum Chordata; class Aves; order Charadriiformes; family Scolopacidae; genus Numenius; species Numenius arquata. Next base: position 111,932,581 of record NC_133577.1, on the reverse strand, counting down.
GCATCCGTACCTGGGGAAATTACAGTATTTTCTCCATCTTGTAAGTGAAGCCCTATTTTTTGTTTTAACCAGCTCTCAAACAATTAAATGTTTCCTCCAGAACAGTTGCATCTCGGTCTTGGTAACCTTTGGTGGGGAAGAGATTTTAGTTAGTTTTTCTGAACCACTGGTTGTGTTATTACATATTTGTTTATCCTGACCTTAATTAAGATGGTCAGATTTCCATGGCAGATACTATCTCTTGATATTGTGTGAATGCCATGTAGCACAGACCAACACTTCCCAAGCAGTCCAAATATCCTTTTTCATATTACTGTCAGATGATCTGCTCCCACTAAATGCCATTGGTTATAGGGAATTAAACCTTTAACTTAAAAAATAAGTCTCTAGCTATGAAGTGTAAGGTATGTATTTCAATTTTGCTTTGTGTGTTTTGTAGGAGGCATCTGTCTCTTCCTCTGAAATGTTCCTGATTTATTGTCGTGGAAAAAATACACCTCTAATTTTGTAAAATGGAGAAAAAAATATTGTTTTACCTTGACAGAACTTAGGGATGGATGGAGCAATTTACTGAAGCATCTTCAAAAATATTTCACCTTGGGACAGAAAGAAGAAAGGAAAGATTTAGCCTATTGCAAGATGCAGGGGTTTTAACCCCTATATAACTGTGTACTTATATACACATAGCAATCAAAAAGCAGTGTTTTCTAACAAATCACGAGTGCTTTCAATGGTTTCTAACAATGCATGGCCTCATTATCCAAATTTCTGCAAGATTCACAATATTTAATGTTTTCTCTCATAACATCCCTGCTAAGGAGAGAATGCCTCTGTCCTCCTTTAGCAGACAGAGAACCGGGAGGGAGTTCAAAGCGTTGCCTTACAAAGATCGTTGCACTGAACTTGAACATCTGAACTCGATCCTGAATTTGTTCCAGCACAAACTGCTGTGGCTCAGACCTATGTGCTGCGCTCCTTAGCCCTCCCCGCTGCGGGGAGAGGAAACGCTCAGGAGAGAATACATCTGTGTAACACCACAAGCAGTCATACAGATAGGTACAGCTATAGCTGTACAGCTCTGCTAATGCAGGTATCAGTCCCGGCTAATACGAAGCAATGCCAGCTGGTCCAGGCAAACTACACAGACCATAGTACCTGAGCCAAGGTTGCTCAGAGCATGCCTGGGTGCTTCCTTGCACTTGCAGCGGTGGTCAAGGCTCTGTGGCTTGTGCCTGGGAGCACTGCTGTCATAGCTAGTGCAGCTTTCTGGCTTCTGTCTTAAACCTAAGCCAATTTGGGAGCAAATTAGATGCATCTAGCACACACTGTGGGTACTGAGTTCAGTGCAGAGCAAAACACTCATTTCCAAACCACAGCTAAAGAGGTAGCACTGCACTTCGTTTCTATCAAGTTTAGAGATGTTAATTAAAAAGGGGGAGATCTGGTTTAATATTCCCCTCATCCTGATGAGATCCAGATTGTCCTTCCCAGGAGACTGCACTTTGGCAGTCCACAGAAAAGCCTGTGGTGATGGTCACCTACTCTACAGGCAAAACATGAGACTGATGGGAGCACAAAAAGCAAAAAAGAGTCTAATTCTGTGGGCTACTATTTATAGGTACATCCTTGGCAAGGGGAAAATCCTGATTCTGCTTCCCGCTCCCATGTCTGTGCGCTTGATCCAATGATCTTTAACGAGCTGAATTCAACACAACATGGCAAGGGTTTTACGTTGTATGAGGTAGGCACGGCAAAGGGTAGAATGGAGCAATGTTAATCAATAGTCGCCACGACTGGTAAGTTGTTTCTCTTGGTCAGCACTGGATATTGCTGCTAAAATACTGCCAGGAGTCCCTTCTCACAGGGAAAGTGGCGGGGAGGGGGTGTGGGTAGAGTTTTACAGCATGTGAATGGGATGAGGGCAACAGGTTAGCAAATTGCTTGGCATGAAAGCAAGTGCTGGGAGTGCTGGAAGACAGAGCTGTTGCTGCTGCTGGTGGTGGTGGTGGTGGCACAGGACAAATAGGAAACGAGAGCCAAGAAGGAGTTGTGTCATGCAGGGTGTTCGCAGAGAGAGTGGGCTGTGCCAATGTGAGGAACAGCATAGTGGGGAATTGGTGTCATCTTTCCTCGTTCCTTTAACTGAAAAATGGGAATAGCGATCTTCACAGACACCTAATCTTTCTTTTACTCAGTGTATATATAATTTTAGTTGAGACCTGCGTGCCTTCCAGGCTGGGTCATATAATAATAGTACTTTTGCTCTCCCCCACAGTGTTGGGTCATTTGAAAAGGGAAGGATCTGACCATAAGGCTGCTACCCCAGCTCTGGGGGTTTCTTGACATTTGGGACCTCACTACCAAGGCTGTTGCCACAGCTTCTGTTTGTTTCTGCGACCCCTTGCCAGGGTACAGCATGTGAGAAGCTTTGTTCTTGTGCCAAGGACAAGCAGGTGACCAGCACTGCTGCAGGGCAGCAGGGGTGTGAGGGTGGACAAGCATCATCTGAGTGATTTTCAAGGTGTGAAGCTGGATAGATGCATGAACATGTACATACCGTACATGTGCAGGTGCATGAACTCAAAGAAGTTTTTGTTTCCAGATGGAAGGATTTTCCTTGGACCTGTCCACATTTTAGCATATATAAAAGTCCTTCAAAACAGATGCTTATCTTGCAAAGGTTTGAAGAGATTTGAGCAATTAAGGTGGGTGATGTTTAAGATGAACAGTTTTAATACCAAACCATGCTCACAGTGTTACTCATCTTCTAATCCGTGGTCTCTGTTAAGAAACTGGAGGGAATGAGGGGTGTACTATGAAGTCATTGAGTTTCCTATTTGTTCTTCTTTGGGTTTGTTTCTCTTCTTCAATGGGACAGGAGGGGTATTTTTTAGATTTAAATTTTAATTCTTAGTTCTTTTAAGTCAGATTTCAAAACTGCAGAAATCCAGGTCAGTCTTTACAGCTCCAGGCTAGCAGAGAACAGAACGTTTGAGGGACAAAAGCAAGCAAATCAATCAGGCAGTCAATCAAATGGTTAGGGTCCTTCTCCGGTAGGCAAATAATCCATAGAACATCATGTCAAATATTTTAAATAAATGGTCTCCCCTTAGTTCAGGGACTAGTGCAGGGTGTGCTGGCTTTTCTCTTTATGCCGGATAATATTGCTTGCTAGAACGGGAGACTTTAATGAAGAATTTTGGCAGTGTCTTGAGTTATAGTCAGCTGTCGTTATTATCTACGATCATAGTGGCATGACAAGTTTTTCTTGGAATTCTATACACTTTCAGAGGACATTAGAAAGATACTCAAGTTGGGTGAATGATGCAGTACCAAATGAGGACAGGATTTTGAAATCTAGGGATTAAGGAAAGGGGTGTGTATGATAACTAGGAAGCTCCTATCTCCAAACTGCCAGTGATTGGTTAAACACAATTTAAACCAGTTTCCTCCTGGTTGGTGGACACTGAAGCCTCCCTTTTGGTGGTCACTGAAGCCTGATCCAGCAATATGATAATGGGTCGTCCTGCCAATTATTCAAAACCCTCCTAAACAGCAAATGCAAAGCTAAAATGTTATGAAGCATTAGGACTTGTCATTGTCCAACATTTATATGAAGAGTAACTGGGGTTGTTGGCTTGGAAAAGTTATAAAAACAAGATTTTTCCCTTACCACCACACTTGAAACTAGTTACAATGCCTCTTTTAAAATATGTCAGATCAGTCATCCTGAATTGCCGAGTTATAGAACAGACTTGATTGGTACTTGTTATCTCAGGTAGCATCATATGACTGTTTCTTTGTACTTTATTTCTTAAATAGTCAATAATCAAAAGTAATTACACTTCACAATTTTAAAATAGTTCAGTATGAAGAAGCACTAAAGTTACTTTAGGAATGTTACCTCAGTTTTCAAAGCTCACTACGAAATTGGATTTCAGTATCTACCTTTTTTTTTTCTTTCTCTATAAAAAATGTGTCTAAGTGCAGAAAAAAGACAGGGAATTAAAGCAAGTAGTTGTACAGTAGTTCCAGCAGCGAGCAGTGAGTAGCTGAAGCAGTAAGTCAGACATCAAAAAAGGCAGCATTTAATTTCTGGTGCTTGGGACTAAATTTTGCAATGGTACATGCTTAAGGGAGCCCTAGGCTAGCTCTGAGTGAAAGTTATGTCTACAAAACAGAATGCCACACTAGACAGAGATGTTAGCTTGGTCATAGAAACAGTATATTGCTACGAACACTGCACTAAGCCCAAACTAACTCCGCTTCTATCTTGGGTTCGGGGCTGCACAACCATCACTACTCGTGCTTTCCTGGCTGCAAGGATCAGCTACGTGGCGGCTCTGCGCTGAGTGCCCTGATACACTGATGGTGTTTCCTGGGTGCTCTGCTGGCCTCAGATCTTGCTGCTGCAGGTCTGCACAGCTCCACTTACCTCTGGGTTATGTGCCAAAGAACGGACAAGAAAGAGATTTTTTTCTTGGTTTTGTTTTGTTGCCAATGGTTTTTGAAGGTTTTATAGACAATTTGGCCTCAGCTTATGGTGAACAGTGGTGAAGGACATCTCCATGACCCACTGGCTGCATGTGAATACCTGATCTTCCTATATAGTTATGTGGTGGTCACTCATTAGCATATTAGCAGTTCTCCCTTGTTTACAATTTGGCTAGTCAGAGGTTTTTAAAAATAGATCATCTTAAAAACCACAGTGCATCAGAGGAGAGTAACTGTCTTCTTTCTTTCAACTTTGAATGAATCATGCAGTTAATCATGGACACTTAGAAAGCTGTATTTCCAAATATCAGGCAGCTATTTAAAACCTGTGATCAGCTGTCAGTTGTGTCCTGATGGAGGCTGGATGGCTCTGAAATGTTGACAAATGCACTATTTGAAAATAAAAGCAAGTTATAACATACCAGACTGCAAGCATCTGTACTGTGAAGGCTGGATGCAAAGCTTAGAAAAGAATGTGGAGTGGGATTGCATGCTGACAGTTCTCAGGCGTTTTTATTCAAAAGTTTCATTTAGGATGATTTAAGACCTCCATGAGCAATGCCAGCAAAATAAATAAATAAATGCAGACAGTCTAAAAGCGTGCAGCTATCATGGGAGAATGACAAAAAAATACCCACGTATCATGTTCTAATGGGGTCCCAGCTTGTTCACTGCTTTGGTGCAACAGGCTCTGGGTTTCTGGAGTGGTATCAAAGCCACGCACTGACTCCTGATGGTGTACAGATGTGACATCCCTAGACACCTGCAAGTGTGTGCCTGTGTGCACACATGCAGACATGCGCATTCCCATTCCTCTGTGATTCTGTTTGTGAGGACAACTCGTTAATGGAAGAATAAACAGCATGGAGAACCACCTGGAGAGCTGAAGTGGCAAGGAAGGGAAAAAGCAGAAGACATAGCCTTTGCCTGGTGTCTTCTGCCTTATCTCCTGCCCAAAAGAGCCACCTTTGGGAGAGTCCTCTGTGCCCAGTTACCTTCCAGAGAGGTCAAGGTCAGCATTATTGCAGCGAAGAGAACTGTGGAGTCCCTCCTCATCTTTTTCTCCATTACAGAGTAGCTCAGGCTCCTGAATCACTCTTCCACGGATGATCCAAAGATTGCAGTAGCCCCCTCTGCCATGGACTGTTGGAAGATCCCATGGACCATTCAGATGATCTCTAGTCACGCTGATCCTTCTCTAAGGGTGCTTGAATGTCTTCATCTCACCTAGGCAGTGCCCCTTTATCCCAGTACATTGCCATAGAAATGTCTAAAGCAAGGCATAGGAATAGGATAATTGTCCAGTGATAAATTTCAGAATATTCTTCCAGCCAGCCAGTGGCTTCCAAAGGTAGAAATAGTGTCTCTGTCTTTAACTGCATTTTGTGTATTTTTCTTCCATAAATTTGTCTAAATGATTTTTGATCCTATGACAACATTTTAACATCTATGCTAACTTGAGACAAAAAAATATTTAATAAATCTGTAGCTTAGCAAAATCAAGACACAGTGGGCAGATCCCAGTGGAAGATGCTTTAAGAGGCTTATGACACATCCCCCTTTTTCCCTTTCACAGTCCCATGACATCCATTTCCTTCTTCCATTTTAAACTGAATTTCTGTTCCCTTGGTATTAAACAGTTACCGGATTTCATCAAAGTGGCTGCAACAATACAGCACTGGATGAAGTGATTTCTTTGTCTCAGTCTTCATCTCATTTTATACCTGAAAAGTGCTGTAGGATCTGTTAAAGAGGGAGGTATAGCTTAGGGAAAATCAGGGGTCAATACTATGGCCTGATCGGTGATAGATTCATCTGTGTAGGTAAGAAATTTCTTCTGGTCTTGGAGGAGTTTTTAAATACATTATACCACAGAAGGGATTAAGAGAGTCCCATGGCTTTATGCTTAGGGAAAAATCTCCTGGATGATGGGGATTTAAACATCAAGCACAGACTTGAACCTGCCACATCCCATGGATGTCCTAGGTGAGTATTATCTTTTGGCTTAAACAAACACACCATGATAGTCATATTATGAATCTCGTATCTCCCATGTTTTTTCCCAGCTGACAGCAATAAGAAATTCACCACAGCCTGCAATATCTCCTGTCACCAGATAAGCCACTGCCATAGGACCACACAGCATGAGTGTAAAGGGAAGAACACAAGCAGATCAGCAATTGTAAAGGACAGGCCTTTGAGGTTTGCATTTCTTTAGCTTTTTCTTCCTTACCATTATAATATCACTTAATTAGGTATTAATGTATACTACAGCATCTGGACCAAGCTAAGCACTTGTCTTTTATATTGCAAACTCTAGCAATGCTGAGCCCTTCTGAAAGAGGATACATGAGAAGATATTTGAGCTTATTAACTCATCTGGTCTTACAGATGAGTTAAAAACTCCAGCAATTTACATTTTAAGTTAGGAAAAATCTAAACTAATCTTTCACGTTCTTTGTTAGAGATTAGAGTAAAACTGTGTGACGTTGCTCTAGATTTTTAGCCTCTCTACTTTGGCCATTTCTTGTGTGTTCCCCCTGCTGCAAAACCTAAAACTAGATGGAAACTTGCTGGTTCAGGGACCACATCTTCTATTTAGAGTGTAGCACAGTGGCGCCTATGAGACACAAATTACAAAGTATAACTGTAATAATAGCTGACACTCCAGAAACTCAGCGGAGTCAACCAGATTTACTTTTCCAGACATTTCCCTCTTCTTCCAGTTTTTGCTTTTGAAGTGTTTGAGTTAATCCCTGACATAATGCAAAAAATAATCTTCTCACTTGATAAGAGAAAAAGTTTCTGGATTTCTGAGAAAGTTATGTAGTAATTGATAAGAAGTCTTTTAGTAAAGACCTCACCATACATCTACTCTTTGGCACCGTGAACATAGAAGCGGTTTGTTTTCTCTACAGTAATCAGGACTACATGACTGTAATCATTTCAGTCAATACAGCTATAAGAGAAAAAGACAACATTTTTCAGTCTCGGTCCCAGTGAAAATAGAGAGTTTTTCAATCAACTTGTAAATTGATTTATATAGTCTGGGACTCCTTCCCTTTTGTAAAAACTCATCAATCTGTACCAGTGCCTAAAGTTAATATACATCCAATCAAATACATTTCTTCAAGCAGCATATGGGAATTGCACGGATTTTAACTAAATCAGTTCAAAAAGTTTTAGTTAAATTGGTATAATCTCTGCATATAGTTAGCCCTTGGTCACAGAGTTAATCTAGATGACTTTCATGGGAACTTTGCTTCATCTTTTATCTTTCTACCAAGCCAGTAGAAATTAGTGGTTGCATTGTGAGGTGACTCAACAAAAGATAAAACAGCATTAATCAGTGGGAACAAATCCTCATTTGCATATGTGTAAACATATTTCCAGAAACAAAGCAAACATAACACAAAACTTCACTAGCCTGTTGCTCCCATCTCAACAGGTTACAGCACCCAACATTCTCACAGAAGTGACAGTCTTCCTGGTGACTTTTCACACGTCACTTTCTTCAAGAACCTGCCTAACAGGAGGCAAAGAGAAGATGGGGTTAACACCTAGCCAGGAGTCAATCTGTGAGTATCTGGGTCCCTGATTCATGTATGGAAACTCAGTATTAGGTGGTGATTACCCATGTTAGCACACATGCTGTAACAGTGCAGCTGAGTTAACTAACGGGCATTGCGCAAAAACTCTTGTGCTGGAGAATGTTGACAGATCTCTGATTTCAGGATACCTCATCCCAGTGCAAGTTACAGGCAGATTTTTCTTTAATGGGTACCTACTGAATAAAAGTTTCCATGGGAATGAGAAAAAAACAGAGGTCTATCCTAGCATGTTACCTCCCTTTTGACATGTTTCGGATTGTAACTCGCGAAACATCACCTGTCAAAGGCCAGGCAGCTGAAGGAAGACAGGCAGCAAAGACAGGACTAATGCAATTGTGGGAAGGTACACACCAGTGAAGGACTTTCCATAGATAATCAGTGGCCTTTTATGACCACTTTCTCCTGAAGTTGACTTCACATGCCCCACACTAAAAAAAGGTATGTGTATTTTAGGCAATAAAGGCGATGGAAAACCCAAAACCTATTCTTGGTGGAAGTCCTTCTATTGAGTCCAGTGGTGTTCTGTGAGGATACCCTGACTCCTGGGATAAAAGGGGCTGCTATTTATATTTGAACTTGCATTTGAAGTCACTATTGTATACACAGGAAATGCAGAGAATAATAGTAAGGTTAGCAATAGAAATGGTTTCAGTATTATATCATATAAAGGGCCTTGGACACTGGTGAGACTTTGATTTCCCCTACTGTAAACAGAATCACTGATTGAGGTTCAGAATATTTTGGTCTAAGTACTTAAGAGATGAGCTCAGCCTTGGATCTAGCTTCCGTGTTTGGAGGTAGTATTGTATCCAGCTGTGCATTCCCACCTCCCTCCTTATTTAAAGGTGGAGCAACAGGGTACAGGCTGCAACAGTTATCCCTGTGCCTGGCTACAGGAGCAGCAACCTCTGGGAGAATGAAAGAGTAGAAAACTTCATGTGATAAGCAATTTAGCTCAACTCCAGCCCTTTGAGTCCTAAATTTAGATATTTAAACTTTTAAGAAGGGTATGTCACTAAAATGTAATGACCTAAATGTGTGACAGTACGGATTAAATAATCTAGCCTTTTCTATAGAACAACAGAAGTTAGAAACTCTGTATATACAGTACTCATTGCTGTTATCATTCAAGTGAATGGTTTAGATTTGTTCTGGGCATTGCTTCTGATTCTCCCAAACGCATGTGTCTTTGGTAGGGAAGTGATGTGCTAGGATTTGGATTGCATGCAGCTGGAGGGTAGATCTATTTTGTGCTTATAAAGTACAGCTGGGATGCAGAATTTTCATATATTTCATAAATAAATCAGCTGGATAGAAATAAGGAAACAGCCAAAATAAAATATGGATTTTTTTCCTAAGGATCTGCTGGAACCAAAGTAATTTTTTTCTAAACAGTAAAACATCATCTTTTTTTTTGGTTTTGGGATTTTTTTTTAATTTTAAATTTGCAAGAGATCACTTGTCAGAAATGAACACTACCAACAGCCAAATATATAACTGATAAGAGCTAGAGGCAGACAATCTAGAGCAAGAGACATACGGAAACAGTTTGGACTCATGGAAGCTGAGATTGCTAGAGATAAGCCTGGGGGTGGCATGCCAGTGTTTGTGGGACGATATGCTAGTGAGGTCCTTCAGTCTGCTGTCTCAGTGAAGGTAGGGGATGGAGATGCAAGAGTTATTGATGGGTTAGAAACTACGGCAGTGCCTGGGAATGGTCAGGCAGGAATTAGGGCTTCTACCAGAAAAAAGCTGGAGGGACCATTATCCCAGTTGAAGTGCATCTACACCAATGCATGCAGCATGTGCAACAAACAGGAGGAGCTGGAAGTTGTTGTGCAGCAGGAAAACTATGATGTAGTTGCCATCACGGAAACTCACATAACTGATGTCCTCCTATAAACTCTTCAGAAGGGATAGGCAAGGATGGAGAGGTGGTAGGGTCGCCCTGTATATTAGGGAGTGTTTTGATTGTCTAGAATTTAATGATGGTGATAATAGGGTTGAGCATTTATGGGTAAGAATCAGGGGAAAGGCCAACAAGGCAGATATCATGGTGGGAGCCTGTTATAGACCGCCCAACCAGGATGAAGAGACAAATAACATATTCTATAAGCAGCTGGGAGACGTCTCACAGTCACTAGCCCTTGTCCTCATGGGGGACTTCAGCTTACCAGATGTCTGCTGGAAATACAATACAGCTGAGATGGAACAGTCTAGGAGGTTCCTGGAATGTGTTGATGATAACTTCCTCACAGCTGGTGAGGGAGCCAACTGTGGAAGGTGCCCTGCTAGACCTGTTTTTTGTGAACAGAGAAGGACTTGCAGGGATTGTGATGGTTGGAGGATGTTTTGGGCACAGCTATCATGAAGTGATAGTTTTTGGTTCTTGGAGAAGCAAGGAGAGGGGCTCAGCAGAACTTCCACCTTGGACTTCCGGAGGGCAGACTTCGGTCTATTCAGGAGGATGGTTGACAGAGTCCCTTGGGAGGCAGTCCTGAAGGTAAAAGGAGTCCAGGAAGGCTGAATGTTCTTAAGAAGGATATCTTACAGGCACAGGAGCTGACCTTCCCCCTGTGCCAAAAACCAAGTAATTGGGGAAAAAGACCAGCCTGGCTGAGCAGAGAGTCATGGTCACAACTCAGGGAAAAAGGAGAGTTTATGATCTTTGGAAGAAAAGGCAGGCCACTCATGAGGACTACAAAGATGTTGTGAAGCTATGTAGGAGAAGATTAGAAGGGCCAAAATCCAACTAGAACTTCATCTGGCTTCTGCTGTTAAGGTCAATAAAAATGTTTCTATAAGTGCATTAGCAATAAAAGGACTAAGGATAATCTCCATCCTTTATTAGATGAGGGGGCGGGAACATAGTGACCAAGGATGAGGAAAAGGCTGAGGTACTTAATGCCACCTTTGCCTCAGTCTTTAGTAGTAGGACCACTTGCTCCGAGTACCCAACGCCCTGAGCTAGAAGACAGGGACGGGGAGCAGAATGAAGGTCCCATAATTATGGCATATGTTGAGAAGTGGTGAATGAAGTCAAAACTACAGGAAAAAAATCCTTTCTATAATTAGGTACAGACTACAAAAAACTCCATCACACAAATAAATACCTAAATGCCAAATGAAACAATATAATCAAGTTTAATGATTTATAACCTATTATTTTATATATATCTTGTATCATCAAAGTTACTGCATGTATTTATAAATGAAAAAAGGAACATCCTACAAAAATATTGATGATTAAGTAGCATATACAGGGTGCTGCTTTGGTGCCAAATCATTTAGACTCCTTTTTGATAATTTGTCTCTCTGGATTTCATGCCTACCTGTTTTTGTTTTTATAGATATCCTTGTATTTCAGCTCCAGCCTTGCAAAAATACAGACCTCAATGGAAGTACATACAGAAAGAAATGCTTTAGAATGGTTGTTTTGATTAGTTTTACAAGATTTAGGTAATATAGTGTAGGCCATTTTAGTATTTTTGAATCTTCTGCTTGATTTAGTATTTTTCATTCTTTTCAACATTTAAATAAACCTTCACTTTATTTATCTCTATTACCCAAACATTCTCTTGATAAAACAAATTTTTGCTGTTTACAAGCTGCTCGGGGAAAAATCATAGCTCTTCTGAAATCAATGTTTACTCAAAATTTAAATGAAAATTGTTATTTTTGAAACTCTTAGAAGACAATCTTTCCTTGCAAGGGTCTGAAATAATTTAAATTGTGAATGCCAGCCTCCATGCTGCCTCAAAAGCAGTTTAATGCTCTTCTGATATTAATGGCTACTATTAAGAATATAAAATCTATCACTTCAATCCAGTGTGAAGCCAAAATAAAGCAGGCCAGACCCATTTATCCTTACACTGCTGTTTTGAACTTTTGGCTTGCTGTGCTGAAGAAAAAAGGTACTTTTTTTTTTTTTTTTTTTTTTGAACATGAAGCTTAATGTGATCTTTGATCTTTGCACTTCAAAAAGTTTTTGCCTGGAACAGTCTTCCACAGATGAGTTATAAATCCCTGAAAACAGAAATTTATAATGGAAAAGCTGTCACCACATTAATTATGGTAGCATAAATGTGGTGCTGCTTCTATAGTTAGGCACTGCTTGAAAATAACAACAAGGGAAAGAAGATGTTCTGATATGAAGTCTATCCTTGCAGTACTCAATGTCAAATGGTCAATATTTAGTCAACTCTGTTTTTAAAAAAGTGATAGCTCTAGTGCATTCCTCTGCATTTTTTTTCTTTTGAGAACTGTCATTTGTTGGTATATAAAAGATTACATTTCCACTGACAGACAGGAGTTGGAAAAGAGTGAAGATTACGTATATAAAAAAGCTTCATTGCATGATAAAAAAAAAAACTTGGGTGTTATTTAGAAAAGCCATTAACTGGTTTACATTTTTTTTTTTTTTTTGACCCTGCAATCTTTGTCAGCAGTTTGGACTCAAAGACACTAAATTTAAAATTTCCCATCGATCTCCTGTAGGTCTTGGCTTCCTTCTGATTGCTTCTGGACTTATGCCGGCTCTTTAGGCTTTAAATGAATTTGGAGGAGAGGAGTTAAATGTAATGTAAATGATCTAATATGGTAAACTTTGTAGGCATTTAATAGATTGTGTGTTTGTGTTTGGTTTAGACATGATACTGAGAGCATATGTTGTAGTGTATCAGTATGTATTTATCTGGCACAGGGAAAAAGCATAAATCATGAAACAGTACAAATTTCATAATGACAATCTTCTGGGAAATATCCAAAGGAAATTCTAAAGGAAAAATTACCTGGTGATACAGCTTGCTGTGCTGAAAGGTTTTCTGGATTTCAAAAGACATACAAAAAGCATAACAAATAAAAAATGCTTATGAAATGGAAATAGATCTCTTTTGTGCAACAAAGTACTATCGTAAAGCTGACACTGCAATCCAAAGATTTTGGCTTTGGTTGCAATATTTGTGATCCACTGAATTTTAACTGTTCACAGCATATGTATTTAACCCTTTACGTGGTTCAGAATGTTGCAAAAGGACCTTTTAATATGACTGAAGACAAACAGAAACAGAGCAGCTGACTGTAGCAGTCCTATTGAGGTATCTGTTAAGATGCTGGGTGTAACACAGAAAAAAAGACTTTTTTTTTTTTGGGTTGGTTTGAGTTGTCCCAGAATTCTCTCTGTGAAGTCTTCTGAGCCGTTCTCTTTCTGCATAACTGTGTCGTAACCATCTTTTCTATTTCCAACTCTGTTTTAAAACACATTTCTTCCTAACAGGCTACCAAATGTTAAACCTTCCATGGAAGGATGTAATTGTAGGAACCTTCGGAGGGAGCAGCCCTTCTCAGTACTGGTATTGGGCGATGCTATGGGATCTGGCAGTACTGCAAAACATGTACGTCTTATTCCAAGCGCTGCTGGGCACAGAAAAACTGTTAAGTGCACGTTGAAATATAAGTGTTTTCATCATTATCATCTCATTTATGCTACATTTTGACTGGTCTTCTTTTTCCCTTCCTTGTGTCATAACACACAGGCCGGCCAAAAATAACAGTGTGAAAAAACACTGTTACTATTGGCCCTGGTCACAAACCAGCATAGGCAAAATGAGGTCCTCTCCTATCACTGCATGCAAAGCAGCAAAAGACTAATGTCTTCTGCAGAATTCCTTCATTTTCCCCTACTACCGTGATATCTGTCATCCTTGGTCTTGCCTCTGACAATGTGCGGTGTGCTGGCAGCACAATCAAAGGATAAATGTCTCAACATCCAGTGTTTTAATATTTCTGTTGTTTTGAGGTTGAAACTAGGCCTTGCTCGGATACTTGGGTATTTTCCTCACTAAAGTAAAAAGGCACCTGTAACTCAGAGCAATGATACTCCATTGAAGACAGGGCAGTTTATAGGCTTCAAATAAAGTAAACATTGAGCTGAAGACCATAGAGAAGCCAAATAAAAACTATAAGAACTATGAGTTTCTTAGCCTTTGCTAGGATTTTACCTTTAGCTAGCTAATTCAAGATGGTAACACACCTTTTCCTTTTATTTCTTTTTCTTTTCTTTTCCTTTTTCTTTTTTTTTTTTCCCCTTAGTGAAGGCAAGACCTTGCATCTGACATATCAAAGCAAAAGAACATTTAATTCAGGATCCAGATTTTGCATTTTGGGTCCATCTGTGATAAGAACAGAGTGTGAACTCATAGAAATGCTTGTGTGAATTTTTAATAAATTGTCACTAGCCCATTATGATACAAGCTAGAAAATGGCAGATAAACGCAGCAAGGAACTACCCTGCAGAAAAGAGGTGCTTCCCTAGCAGAGAGCCCAGCACAGCCCAGTCCAGTCCAATGCTCTCCAGCAAGGTGCAGAGAGTAACTACTCCCCGCCGCAGCATTGGGCTCCGTCTCACAGAGCTGCTGCAGTGTCAATAACAAAGCATGGTGAGAAGCACTAAGTTCCTCAAGGACAGGATGCAGAACAAAAAACATTAGGAGAAGCATTTGTATTTAATCTGGTAACCTGATTGAAACTAGTTACCTTACTGTCAGCAAAAAAAGGTTGCATGCTAACAAACGCAAATGTTTGTAGTAGGTTAAAGATATTAAAAAGTTTAAAAAAAAGAAATTTAGTTTCTTTTTGCTCCTCAAATGATTTGCACTTATTTGACTGTTTTTCCAAGGAAATGAGAAAAGAAAGGTTCAGTTTAGGACAAAGTGTTTTTTATTTCTTTATTTGATCATTTTTTGGCAACCGAACCATACAGATATTCACATAGCTGTAGTTTGTAGTTCTGGTGATGGCTGTTTTCCAAGATGTATTTGGGAAACAGTTAGGCTCCCACAAGTCCATTTATTAGGAAGTTTATTTGGTATTTCGTAATTCTTTCTTAATTTACTCTTGTCTTCAGTTTTCAGGATTGCAAGGAAAGAAAAAATTAATCTCTTTAAGATGAATGACACAAATTTGAACTTAATATGCAATATGAAGAATGAAAATTCCTTTTCTGGGTAGACTTTGAACACTCCTTTAGTAAATTTTGTGGACACACAGTAATAATCTGAATTATGTTAAGATATGCAAATAGTTTTCTATGGAAACCAGAAAAAGCTGCAAACTTTAAATCCCAGATGGAGTTCTTATTAAGGAAACCTCATACTTTTGAAAATCCTATTTCCCCATCTGCTTATAATATCTTTCAAGTGTCTCTCTCTATAATTATAATGATGATTTCTTTGGGTCATTTTCTTTATTGTTTATTACATAATTCCATTCCTTCCCCAAAAATGCAAATATTCACCTTATCAGTCAGCAAGGACTAAATTAAATTTCTTTGCTGATCTGTGCAGGGGAAAGTGATATAATTGCAGCATCTCAGCAAAAGCTCCACAAAGGGAGTGTGTGGCTTGAAACTCTCCTCTTCCTCGAACTCTCTGCAGAGACTTTTGTGCCGGGGCCCCTCTCCCGTCCTTATGGTCTGACTCATTCTGACTCATTGAGTTTGAGAAATCAGTCAGCTTTACTTCTTTCTGGGAAAGTGCAAGGAAGGAGCAATCCTGTTCCAAATAAATGCAAATAAGTAAGCTGCAAGCATCTGGGAAAAAGCAGTTGGAGAAGTGAGAAATTATTTCTTGTCATCCAATATTCAACTGCAGTGTAATTTTGGTTGTGATCTTATTTTTATTTCCTGACAGAGGGAATGAAGTTCATGGGTTGTGAATCCAGGCTCAGGATATGATTTGGGTAAATAACAAGCCACTAAACGCTTATTTCATACTGTTGTTTGAAGGTGCTTATCCAGTCAGTTCAGTTTAAGAATGCAAGCAATTTCATTGACTTCAGTACATTGTGCAAGTGCATTAGCTTAAGCCTTGGCTGATTTACTCGGTGAAATGTTTTGATTTCTCAAAGAACATTCTTGCCTCTCACCCCATTTGCTTGCATGTTCCTGAGAAGATAATACAAAAGCTAAAGGTTCACCCTGCTGATATAAAAAACCTCAAATCAGTATTTACTAGAGACTGCTTACACTGACAGCTTTTAGTTGGGAACATCACAGGGCTGTGGTAACAAAATAACTGCACCTGCCCTGAGAGCAGGGATGGAAGGAGGGTGCCTGCTGCCAAGGAGTCCTCAGCTTTTCCACCTTCCACAGAGTGTGCAGTGGTGGCGCTGGCTGTTCACTTGGGATCCCCCACTTGGAACGGGAGGTTGAAATAAAGTACTTTTCTGGGTATAAAAGGAGCATTTCACACAAATGTTGTGATGCCTGCAAACTCCGTAGTAGCCAGATGGTGTCAGTCTTGTATTGAAGCTTTATAAGTACTCTCCCTGATGCTCAGTAGAATATAATAAATTCTGCTGCTCACATTTTTTTACCTGTACTTGCCTAACAACAACAACAACAAAAAAAAAAAGAGTGACTTGCCAAAATCTGCTATGAGCAGGTCACACAGACTGTCCTTGAATTGCAGTGAACTTTTGCAGACCAGAGTGCAAAATCTGCAATTCCTTAAATCTAAGAGCTCTTCTCTGAAAAATTGCCTGATCTGTCTGTCTTGATTTTATTGTCAGAATGACCGACTCTTGCAGAAATGCTTCTTATCAGAGAGACACACAGAAAATAAGGAGTGCCTGCAAGACTTTAAATGGACTAAACCCACCCAGAACTGGAAAAAAACCCCAGCCATGAATGACAGACCATTTTAAGACAGGCGCTATTGGCAATAAAAAAAAAAATCTTGTAATATGCAGAGCCACAACACATCACTAAAATGGTAATTATTATATAATTCATTAGTTAATGCAAACATTGTGGGCTTTTGGATGAGCTGTAAAACCAAGTTCTTGGCCACTCAACCTTCAGAAGTGCTTTGACACTTTGGCCAAGAGCTGGGGTGTTAACACGAGGGCTCTGTCCAAATTCCATTTGGACAACTATATTTTGCCTAACTGACATTTGCATGTAATTTAGTTAGATACATTATTATTCCTTGCTTGTCTCGTACTGTAGTACAGAGCTGCTGTATTAAGAGCTACTGCTGTCTTGCCAGAGGTTTTAATAATCCAGGGACTGGCAAAGGGATTCCTGTTAGTACCAGAACAGGGGTTGTGGTCAGTGTTTTGGGAGTTTGGAGTGAAAGTGCTCTATAAGTAAATGTCCATAACCAAAGCTCTGTTTCAAATATCACAGGTATCCTGGAAGCCTTGGCATTTGCTAGTGATGCTGAACTCCTGAGACTGCTGGCCTTATTAAGGGAATTGGTTAGATCCCTGATGAGCCCTGAATGAATAAAACAGGAAAACTGGTAAGAGGGCTGAAGAAATATATGTAGTGTGTCTTTTTCTTAGTTGAATTGAAACTATTTATTTAAACTATTTATTTTCAAAACTATGCATTTAGTAATCTATCCAAAGTCTGTACAATGCTTCAAACATGAGCAGCTTCTGCATCTAGAAGCAGACTTGACAAAGTCACTTAGCCGTTCTTCTGTGGGGACTGGGTAGGGGTTTGTGCTGTGTCATTTTTCAGACCAGATTGTCGTTTTTCAGACCAGATGTTTTGGAGGTTGTCTTTAGGAAATTTGCTGTGTCTCCTCGGAAAGGTTACTCCCTCACTGGATTCTCTGGAATAGGAATGTTTTGTTGTCTATCTTATCTTTCATGTACAGCATTACAAATATTGTGATCAGGACTCTTTTTAGGGAAAGGCAATTGTCATGGTAGCCAACATTTCTCAGCACACGGCTATGCAGGACTTTTGTTGGGGCAGTCTGGTCTGCAGGGTGGTGCTAAGGCAGAGGAGGAGCTCCCCACGGCAGTAAACCCAAGTCAGTGCAGTTACTCCTGAGTCCTGCAGTCCCTCCTGCCTTCTTGGCCTTCTGAAGGGGCCATGTGCATACCAATAAAATGATCAAGGCTGCAGTGAGGGTTGGGGCCCTCTCCTGTGACTGCCCACAGTGTCTGTTAAATGCCACAGTGCCCGTGGCATGTGTTTGACCCAGCACTTTCCCAGGCGGTACCCGGGCTTGTTTCTGGGAATAGCATGAGCATGGGACTATTCTCCCTCTCTGGCAGCAAGGATGGGACCACCCTGCTGTTCAGGGGCAGAGAGCTAAGCTGAGCAGACATGACCACTCCAGAGCTTGTTATGTCTGTACTTTGGGACCAGAAAGAGAATTGGAGATGAAACCAAACCTTGTGGTTGTGTCCTGTGGCCCAGGATTGTATTTGGTTCTGTTCACTACTTCAGTCCTGAGAAACCAAGGGAAGTCAGGCAGGGGAAGACATAGCAAAATTTTTCCTGACCTATGGATTACCTACCTTGTTCTGCCTAACGTAGCTAGCTATACAAGAGACTACAGCAGCGTGGTTGGTTTGTGCAGAAAAGTTGAGATCTGTCAGCTTTGTGTAACAGTCAGGGATTTTGGGACCTCTTTAGAACTAAGCAGGCCATGGAGATGGAGAATCCTCTGACAACTGTGCTCTCACAGCTTGCATTCACCAAGGCAGAGGACCCCTCCAAAACCCTGCAGCTGCTTTCCTCCTCCTGCGGTAGCGAACTTCTTTGGTAGTATGGATTTAGCTTGGTCATTTTACGCTTCTGGAAAAATGGTGACACCTCTTTCTTCACAGCCTGACATCAGTGAGGACTGCCAATCACTGACAATTCATAGTCAGCATCACCATGTGCTGCATGGGAGCCAGAGATGAAGCTGTTGGTTTCCAGTTCTCCCTCTTGTTTCTCGCCACCATGAAGTAGGTTACTCTTTTCCAGTAGCAATGACCTCCATTCCCCCCATCCTTCTATCCTTAAAAACACTACACCAGGCTTGGCATTCTATTACTTAGTCTTCTGTCTTACTAAAAATATGATGAAACAAGCAATGAAAGCAGGTACTGTGTTGTATATAGAGAAAAAGTGATACTTTATGAATTTTATGATGCAAAGCATCATTTCCAGTGAGTAGCTCTCAGTTCATCATGCTTGTTGCTGTGCAGAATCTGGGGAAATGCTGGCTCTCACACAAATGAGTTTACAATACATTTTACTTGTAACAAAGTGTTACGTGTTACAAGCATAACTTGTTCCCAAGTGAAAATAAACACAACAGAAACCTATTATGTGGAATGGAAACTAGATGAGTCCGATTTTCCCTTTTGCTCTGTTGGAGTTTGATTTCTTCTCCCAGGAGTGCTACTTTACAGTTATACTCTAGTAGTACCCTATTTATGGTTTTGGTGTCTTCATGAGTCCTAAGAAATCTATGTCTTTCTGGATTACTTTTTCCGTTGAGTTCATAAGCCTAAAAAAGCATCTTCCCAACTCATTTGTACTCTTGAAACCATGAGGAATTTAAACAAAGGGGGATATTCTGTTTCTGCCTTACTGTGATGCAGCTCCACAGGAACTCCCTTCACTCCAAGGAGTTTATCTGGATCTAGTAAGTGTAAATCAGACCAGAATTTGGCCACTGAACATGTAGCTGATTTAGACATTGGCTTAGCATGGCTGGCATTTATGATGTCCCTGTATTTAGATATTCGGTCAGCTTGCTTCCAACTTAATTTCCTTTTAGTTTTGGGTTTTTTTTTTTTTATATCCCCTGGTGGTAATACAGGTTGAGATGATGGGCTACCTTGAAAACATTGAAACAGCGGGAGAGTGTTGGCTGGCGCTGATGGTAAAAGTGCCATCCACACCCTGCGAGTGCCTGAATCAGTGAAGACATAAGACATTTTCCAAACATGCAGTACAAATTAGAAAAAAGCCTTTTACGCCCTTGTTACTGCCAATGCTGTAGAGAAAGGAAATTAGTAAATTGAAACCAAGGGCCCTTCCCAGAACAAGCTCTTCCTTATCACAGGACATGCCACACTTAGACCTTGTTACATCCCAGCTCACTTTTGGCTTTCATGAAGTAGAATGAGCTTATCTGTGATTTTTTCATGTTTACTCAAGCTCTCAGCTTGATAGTGATGCACGACTAATATTTGGGTGGTGCCACATTCCAGGAGTTTTGTAAAGTAAATGAGAGAGAGAGAGACCTTTAACTATATGAAGTTAGTTTTGGAGCTTTGCTTTCCACAACCATTGCTATAAAATCTGCAGGCAGCAACTTCAGCCCCATACAGAGCCCTTTGTGCTCTGCTGGCAAGGCAGAGGGTTCCAGAAGCTGCCATCAGCAGCTAACTGGGGATTTTTTCTGGCTGTACGTTGCCATTTGGCTACACCCTTTTGTGGACAGAAGAAGATTTGCCCATATGTTCTGGGGCAGTTTGTATAGGGAACATGGCAGGGAACACTGGCCATTCAGCATGGGTTAGACAGCCCTGAGACGCATCCAGATAACACTTGGTACAGAGTCAGTATGGAACAACCACTTGAACAAGGAAGTTGCAAGAAGTTTCCCCTCCTTTGCTGCTGAATGGCTCCTTTGAGTACTTGTTGGAAACAGCCAAGGAAGGAGCCTCATGTCCTCTGTTACTGCATTTTGAAGTACTTCCAAGAAAATGTAATATGATTTTTCTATCTAATGACCTTGAATGACCATGGTTTAGTTTCTTTTTTAGCTTTTAAAGTAAGAAATCTAACTGGAATTAACGGCTTCTTTCGAAATGTGGATCTCTGGTGTCTTGTTTTTATAAATTCTTTTGTTACGGTGTAATTTTGAGAGCCTTGGAGTTGCCAGGTGAACCTGTAGGAAGACTGGACCTTTACAAAGATATAATGAAGGTCATTTTATTCTGAAACAATGGACATGTATTTATTCTGAATTTCTTTTATTATTTTGGGAATACAAGGTAATGGACATGATTTTTGCTTGGTGCTTACATAAAAAGCAAAATAAGAAAAGCATCTTTGCTTTTATTAAGTATTCCTTTGTGGTAGTGGTGCAAGATATTTTAAGGGTTTTTTTCAGTTGTTTCTTAGTATCTCCCCTCATGGATGGGTTTTCCCACCTTCTAGGCACGGTTGAACAACAAAACCACGAACCAATAAGTTCACTATTTTATTTTTCATGAAATCTGAAAAGGATAGAAGAAACAGTATACTGTCCACCAAGTGATTGCACTGCCACTTACCGCTTAGTCTTGTTGGTGAAGGAAAATTTTGCAGAAGAGGCTTCCTTTCCCATTCACAAGATGGGACACATATGCAAAGTAAATTCTCTTCACACAGTAGTCCTGGGGTTGTTTGCTCGTTGACCAAGACATCTTCCTTTGGCCTGTCCTACGACAATGTTTCCAGGGCACACTAGGCACAAATTCTTGAACACAGTGTCTCTACAGAGGGTAACCTCTGGTGTACTCTCTGGGTCCCTTAGAGCATATCAGCTGGTGTATCCAATGATCTGACCTCCAGGGACCTGCACCATGTAGGTTCTCACAGGCAGAGTGGATTACTGACACTCTGATATATTTGCACCGTCATACTAACCTCAGAGCACTCAGCCTTTCTGTGCATACCTCAGAAAGTCGTTTTGTGTAGCCTGCACCCACATGCGTGATGTTATTCTTCAAAAACTCTATTTCAAGAACACATGGCTATTTCATTTTTAAAGCAGCGTCTTCCTGGCAAACACATCAGTATCAGTTAGCATTTGGGTGCAGGGAACGATGGAGATGCAGAGAGTCCCATGAATTCCTCTCCATCAGGACTTAAACCCAGAATTTAGGCTCTGTCCCTCCAGATCATGAGGTGACAGTCATCGATATTTTGTTGCAGTGGGCCATGTCCTCTCTTTGGTACACAGTGATGTTGCATGGTATCACATCCAAAGATCAGCTGTGGGGGAGGGACTAGTTAGTATATAATTTGCAAATTTCCATGAGAAGACAAATCACAATGGGCTTGTTGCATGACAAATTGCTGGGCTGCAGAGCTGTGGGAATCTGGCCAGATTACAGAGAGCAGTGCCAAACCACTTCCGGCCAAAACCAGATGTACTGCCACTGCAGAGATCCTGACAAAAAAAGTGTGAGATTTTGCCTCATGAAATTAGCAGCCCATTGGTTTATCATCCATGGCAGGAGTTACAGTTCTGCCTTTCAACTGCATGGCTGGAAGAGTGGATCACATGCCTCCTGGAGAAGCACCATAAAATTGGACGGAATAATGCAAAGTATGTGGAAGGGCAGAAGACTATGCTTATTTGAAACAAGTGAATAGTAATTCTATATTAGTGAGGAGAGATGTTTGCTCTGGTAACTGGTCTGGCCTGTGGGAATGCTGAGTACCCAATGAATTCTGTGAACATCCTACCTCTCCATCTCCCTAAAGAACACCCTCAAACTCATTAGGCCAGATAAATAAAAGGAATTAAAACACCTAATGGTTAAGTACTTAGCCTCCTGACTGGATACTTTAACTCACTGTTAAGCATTTAATTTAATGCTGTGAAGAGACTTCCAAAGCCATTTGTATGCTGAGTGTGCTACTACTCAGCACTAACCAGCAGGGTATGCTGGGGATGGGAGCACGTTTAAATCTAGATCCTTACTCTTCTTTTCTAGAAATATACAGAAAATTGCTCTGGAGAGGCACGCTTTTCTTTCTTCACATGCATGGAAGAGGAAGCACAGGAACAATTTTTGCAACTCTCCATCAATTACAGCATAAGTCCAGTGAGGTGAAGACTTTAGTTGTATGGTGGCAGTACTTTGTGATGGTTTGAAATTCCACTTCTCCAGTGGAAGGTGTTTCTGTAACTTTTTGCCTGCGTTATCAGGAAATGCTTTTCATTGAAGTCCCTGCTGTGTTTCCATTATATGTTTGGTGTGGGGGGGGTAGGTTGTTTTCTGACATCCCTCTCCTCTTTGGGATTGGATATTACTGAGGCAGTTAAATTCAACCTACATCTGTCTTAGGCAACATGGTAGGTACTCAGAATACCCTCTGAGTCTTAGTGTGTGGTAGATCTTCCCGAGGTCACAGACTCTGAGACAACTGGGTTCTGCTGATGTCATGTAAAGACCATCATTTAGCAATTATCCATCCAGAAAACAACAGCAAAAAATGCAATCACAAGCCCCATGGCAAGAAATAGGGACCCTACTACCTTCATTTAGGCATATTTTAGTAGAGATTGTGAGTGGATGTCTCTGAACAATTTTTTCATGGGAAGTATCCGTACTGTTTACAGAACTATTTGGTTAATGTGTCTTGTTTTTCACACTCATTGGGAAAATTTAATAATAGTATGCTGCAGCAGAGTGCATAGAAAATTTGATGATTGAAGCTTCTCACCCAAGCAAATTTTATCTTTTAAAAAAGAATTGCCTTTTCAGGGCTCTGACACATAAATACTCCTCTCCCTTTCAAAGTGAGGGTGATATATTATTACCTAGTAAAATTGGAAAGTGGGACAAAAAGCTATGCAACTGAAAAATGAGATTGAACAGCACCTCTAGGAAAACTCAATCTTTTCCTGTCTTTCTGGGTTGTGATTAGACAAGACGGCTGTCAGGCGGGAATATTTTTGGCAGGGAGGTATATTTTTGGCATAGTCTCTGTGATTCTCATATTACCAATCATGGGATCATTAAAATTAGAATGGTGAGAGAAATCAGTGCACTACTTTTCACACTGACCACAGACCTCCTGTTTTCAAACCAAAT
The DNA here is from genome assembly GCF_964106895.1 of Numenius arquata. Classification (NCBI taxonomy): domain Eukaryota; kingdom Metazoa; phylum Chordata; class Aves; order Charadriiformes; family Scolopacidae; genus Numenius; species Numenius arquata. The sequence continues at coordinate 111,908,861 of NC_133577.1, read as the reverse complement.
GCTCTGTCTAAGAGGCCATTTGATATACCAGAAGGCAGCCATAACTGCATAGCAAGATTTATAGAGCAGTCAGGCAACAGTGCTGCTCTTAAAGTACCTGTGAACAAGGGTAAGAAGCTTGAGTACAAGTAAGAGCAAATGGCTGAATAAGGGAGAAAAAAAGCAAAATGAAAGAACACAGAAATAAGGGCATAGAAAGAGTATTGGGTGTAAATTTAGTGTAAGTTTCAGTGCAAATCACTGGGGCTATAATGGAGGTTGACAAACATTCTAAATTATGAACCCAAGTATTTAAGACACCTTTTGTAATTCTTTCCATTAGTACTAAAGAGATACTAAAGAGATATTGCTCTGAAATGGCAGTCGGGTTGACTGATAAATTTGGATACTTTTAAAAGGAATATTATTTAAGTGGAAACTTCTTAAAAGTATTTATGCTTTTTAGTTGAGCGTTGTCAGTCACAACCAAAGCAGTCCTCATTTTCAAAAATATGAACAAAAACTTATTTTAAATTATACAAACACTAATTTTGTCATTGGAGTTAACGTAACAAAAATTTATTTTACATTTTTGGCAGAAGCCCAGAAAGAATTACTCATTTTACACACACATTTTCAAAAGTTTTATCTGACATTCATAAATATCAGTGGAAGTTTAACTCTTTTGTAGGAATTGTGTAATGTTGTATTCAAGTAATATTTTAATATATGTCAAATGTCGTCGGAGTAGATTTTAGGATTTTTTAGCAATTCTGTCAATATAAATAAAATAAAATAAAATAAAATAAAATAAAATAAAATAAAATAAAATATGGAACCATATTGGAGGCTGTTTTCAATAACAAAAAACTGTTGTCAGCTTGGCTCAGAAGACCCTGTGGAAAAGCATGAGCAATGTTTTTCAAGTGGTTACTGAGTTTGCAGTTTCAGTAGGTACTGAGGGTTCTGATTCAGATCCAAACTTTGTGATGTAGGATGAGCTTTGCCATAAATTCAAATATATCAAGTCCAAGAAGGTTTAGTGCTAAATCCAAATATCAGAATGAAGACCCATCTTTAAGTTTGAGAAAGCTCCTAAGGTCTGGTTGACATCTCACAGCGCTGTCAATAGAGAGCGACTTCATAAAATACACTAATATAAAAGGTAAACTGAATGAGCTAATGTAAAATCAGTGTAATGGCAAGAGAATTGGGTGGTTTTCTACACGAAGGTTTAAATAATTCATTTTCTGCTTCCATTTTTGACATCTCAGCCCAGCTCACGCAAAGGTGTGGGCTGAAAAGACAGCTACACTAGGTAGGCAGCCAATTAAAACAGACTTTCATAAAAGAGCAGGATGATTTTTCAGGACAGGCATCGTTATTTTGTGAGCACCAATATAACTTCCTAAATGTCTCACAGATGCAGTCTGAAAGAAATTGCATCCCCCTCCCAGTAAAAATATCTTAGCCACCTCAAAGAAGAGACCATCTGGAGGCTTACTCACTTTGGGGGATGCTGAGTTAATTGAGTGAAAGTCCAAATAACTCTGTAGGAAAGACATGTTGAAGAATAGCACTAGACTCTGAAGTGATTTAAAGTACTGTATCTCCAAATGAATTTGCTTCAGTATTGCTATTACTTAATCAGTTGTATTATCACCATACTTGGGAAGCCTAGTCATAGGCTCATTTTGAAGGACTGCAAAAAAGGAATTTGTTGAGTACTATGTATTTACATTTAAAAGTCAGTTAAAATCCAATAATATTTCAATAATAAAATCAATACAGTTAGTTACTCTGCTTTCAGATTAGTTTAACATATAACTTTCAGGTAGTTTAAGAAAAGTTTAAGCTTTTTCTCAGGTATTTTAAGAAAATAATATTCACAAAACCTCTGATATGATCTCTGAATTAAGACATGTGACTCCTATTAAAATCAGCCAAAAGTTTCCAAACAAATTTCTTTATGCTATGAAAATGAAAAGGCAGTGGCTGAAGAGTCAGAGTACTATAGATTTTTATCCACATGATTTTCATTAAGTTCAATAGAAGTCATACAGACCAACAAATATTTCTAAGAGGGGCTGAGGGATGGCATGAACATCAGGCCAACTGTCGTTCAATGCTGGGGACAATACCTTTTAGTTATAGAATCATAGAATCGTTTACATTGGAAAAGACCTTTATGATCATCATTGTTCATTATGATGACTGTATTATCAACCCTTCATTAAGAATCTGGATGATGGGACAGGATGCACCCTCAGCAAGTTTGCAGATGCTACAAAACTGGGAGGAGTGGTTAATAGATCAGGTGGGTGTTCTGTCATCCAGAGGGACCTCGCCAGTCTAGAGAAATGAGCCAACAGGGACCTAATGAACTTCAACAAGGGGGAAATACCAAGTCCTGCACCTCGAAGGAACAACCGCGAGTACCAGCACAGAGTAGGAGCTGACCGACTGGAAAGCAGCTTGGCCTAAAACCACTTGGGTGTCCTTACAGATACCACAGAATGACAGAATCTTCTTGGTTGGAAGGGACCTTTGAGATCATTGAGTCCAACCACAAAAAAAACCAACAAAAAACCAAAAACCAAAAAAAACCCCCAAAACCCACAAAACAACCACACAATACAAACACCCACAACCACACACCACGCCCACCCACAAACAGACACAACCCAACAATCTCAGGCACTAGAGCATGCCCTGAAGTGCCATGTCTACACGTTTCTTAAATACCTCCAGGGATGGCGACTCCACCACCTCCCTGGGCAGGCTGTTCCAGTGCCTGACCACTCTCTCAGTAAAGTAATTCTTCCTAATATCTAATCTAAACCTCCCCTGCTGCAACTTCAGACCATTTCCTCTGGTCCTGTTGTTATTCCCTTGGGAGAAGAGGCCAGCACCCACCTCCCTACAACCTCCTTTCAGGTGATTGTAGAGGGCAATGAGGTCCCCCCTCAGCCTCTTCTTCTCCAAACTAAACATGCCCAGTTCCCTCAGCCTCTCCTCATATGACTTGTTCTCCAGACCCCTCACCAGCTTGGTGGCTCTCCTCTGGACACGCTCCAGCAGCTCAATGTCCTTCCTGTAGTGAGGGGCCCAGAACTGAACACAGTACTCGAGGTGAGGCCTCACCAGTGCCGAGTACAGAGGCACGATCACTTCCCTACTCCTGCTGGCCACGCTATTCCTGATACAGGCCAGGATGCTGTTGGCCTTCTTGGCCACCTGGGCACACTGCTGGCTCATGTTAAGCCAGCTGTCCACCAACACCCCCAGGTCCTTTTCTGCTGGGCAGCTTTCCAGCCACTCTTCCCCAAGCCTGTAGTGTTGCCTGGGGTTGTTGTGACCGAAATACCAAGCTGATCATGAGCCATCCATGTGAGCAAAGCAGGACCTAGGCTGCATTAGGCAGAGTGGTGCCAGCAGGTCGAGGGACGATTGCCAGCTTTTCAAGTTGAAGAAGCAGTAGCAAAAGGAACGTGCTCACTCTCTTGTTCAAAGAGGTGACCCCACCTGTCTGGAGGAGAGTCAGAGCTGTGACTAAAAGGTGGAGCACAGGTGTCCACCCAAGATACTTGGGAATAATGTGGGATTACCAACTCTCTGGTTCCTAGCTTTCCTGACTTCTTTTTTTTCCTGGGTTTGATGGTTACAGTTACAGTTAACTTTTGGTTACAGTGATGGTTACAGTTTGATGGTTACTGACTTTTCAGACCTTTCTATATGTTCAGAGCTGCCATTTGTCTGAAATGTTTTGAGAGTTTCTGTACTTCAAAGTGGCAATACTATGTTGAGGGGGTGCTGAGATCTTTCAGTTGAGAATTCTTCAATATCATTTAGACAATTTACAGATCACTCCTCAGGCTGCTGTCTCCAGCCTGGAATCTCATCAACCCTGAGTGTTGTAGATCCCTTGTATTTGCAACCTCTGTGCTAAGAACACTGTAGAAGACAGAAGACTCTTCAGAAGGCAGTCTTCTGACTGACTCCTAGCGCAGGATCTATTGACTGAAATTTTCTGCTGCCTGGCTCCTTCTATTGCCACCTTGACTTTTTATGTAGTATGAAACGAGTAAGTGTTGCCATGTCACCTACATATTGTTCTTTTCTAGTCCGAGACTTTTCTTTGCTCTTTAATTCTTTCTTTGCACAGCAGTTCTTCTTTCATTGGTTTTACCCTGGATAAGTTGAATTGTTCCTGTCCTAGTGACTGGAGATTTTTATATCTCAGACCTTAACCATATCCTTTAAGCCCTCCCTTTCCCCGTTATTAGAGTGGAATTACTTACCTACATCTGTTTAATCTTTGACTCTACTGAAGCTAGGATTTTTAAAAATTGGGCAGATTGGGCCCTTTTCAATTCATGTGAAGTTCATACCAACATAAATGGGATTTAGGAACCCAAATATATTTGAGGATCTATGTCTTGTAGCTTTTGGGTGATATCTAGATACTGGCTTAGGAAAACGGTCTTAAAACTATATTGTGGTGCCAAATTGTAATTCAAAAAAATAAGTTTCATCCTGCAGATTGTAATAACCTAGCAGTTAGCATAAGAATGGGAATTGAGAGAGAAAAGTTCAGTTCTCTTTGCTGCCTGAGAATGCTGAAACCAAGGATAGGAATCAGCTCCTAATCGTTGCTGTGAGTGAGACTCTGCTCCTTCTCACATTAAAGTTGCTGCAAAGAAAATCAAGAATATATTCCCCAGTGAGAGAAGACTGACTCTTAATGGATAGAACAGTTAGAGCTTCGAAATGGAAGAAGAGAGTGTAGAGTGGCCCTAGTAGCTGAAATCTTTCTATTACTGCATTGTTTTCTACAGCTGTCTGAATGCAAAGCCAATTTTGCTCTAGACTTCCAGGTTTTGCAGCCTTCCAGTCTTTCCAGGATTGAAAGAACTGCTTCTTAACTCATCTGGCCTATTCAAAAGGGGAAATGGCTTAACTCCAGATGCATGTGGCTCATAGTACTTTTCACTTCTCCCTTCCCTATTGTTCAGATAACCGATTTGTCTTTTTTTTCACTTGAATACTTTCAGGCAACAACTGTGATGTCTCCTATGTCTTGTACACTGCCTAGTACAGTCACTATGGTGTGAAACACACAGAATTAACTATATAACTCAGAAGAAATGTATGCTGGAGCCAGAACAGAGGAATGAGAGAATCTCAAAGCAAGAGAATTTATGAAGAAAAAGGGGCAATTTAGGAAAAGTTGCGGTTTAAAATGAGAAAATGAGCAATGGAAGCACAGAGAGAGGAAGAATAAAGGTGTCATGATGCAGGGCCTCTACATCAAGTGATGGACTTCTAGATGTCAGAATTAAGATAGATGAACCTCACCTTAATATGTGAGAAGAAAGTTTAGGGGTTATAGCAGAAATTTAAGTATTTTGTAGAAAATACAAAATGTCCTGATTTTTACAAGTGTTGGGCTCTGCTACATATTGCTTTGTAAAAAATGTCGAAGTAGAAAAACTTAGATTGAGCTGTTGTGTAGAAATTAGGAAAAGAAAACAGAAATCTAGGATTCTGTGACACAAGCAGGAAAGAACAGTTTTATGTATGCTATGACTAACAAATCTGTGGAAGCTATTGTGACCTGTGTCCAGCTTTCACTTTATACATTACTCAGTGTAAAGGGTGATGTCACAGAAGGATTAGGGCTAATCCTGGACGAGAAAGCCTTGTGATGACTCAACAAGGAGCAGAAAAGAGGGAGCTAAATCAGCTTAAAATCAGGCTTTATGGGTTTGGATGGAATCAGCATTTTGCCTTTGTGGTCATGCTTTGCACATAACAGCACTGATGATACTCTGTTTATGACTCTCCTAATCCTGCCTCCTGTTTCAGCATGCTGCTGGCCCACTCTCTGGCTGCCACTAACGCAAAATAGGAGACTGTGCTCCGGGGTCGATACAAGAAAAATTTTAATTAACAGTAGAGCTATCTGCACCACATAAGTCTCACAGTGCATTGATCAGTGCAAATAGCCAATAGATAGATCAGGGCAAGCCTTCAGCTGTCATGTATTAGAAAATATGGCTGCCAGATAAACCAGCTTTAGTTCTGAAATTCTGTTGGTAGCCTTTGAATCTTCTGTCTATCAAAGCACAGGCATAATTTTAAGTGATGAAATTTGCTCACCTGCTAAATAGTGGATTACCTGCTTGTTCCTCCAACCTCAGAGCTCAGCTCATCTGAATGGCAGCAAGAGGCTATTCTGGAGAGGATAGGTCAGCAATTTGCCTACAAACTATCTATGAGCCATGGAACACCTTTGCAACAAACCCTTTAGTCAGGCCATCACTTACATGGGAATCAGCTAAGCAGGAAGGTGCTCAGAGCACCACTGGGTCAGCATTACCTGAATCATAAAGAACAGGTGAGTGATTTGAGTGTTATCTGAAAGGGTCACTGCAAAGTGGACCTATTCTCATGACTAGTACTGAAGAAATCTTTCTGGTATTGAAATGAAAGTAAACCATTCACAGAGATTTATAGAATGTTTAGTTTAACTTTTATTGGAAAAAACACCAGAATCCTGTTTGGAGAGGTAATAAATGGAAAATTACTTTGCAGCTCATTGTGGCTCTGAGAGATATTTCCTTATTTATTTATTTTGGAAAGTATTACACAAGTGAGTGATAATTTTTGCAGAGATGATTTAGTTTCTGTTTCAGGGAGGTACCATTTAAAAGTTTTCTTTAGGTTTTAAGCAGATTATGAAATGGGGACTCCAGTGATATATCCCAGTGTAATGTCTCTTTATTCACACTGCTTTTTTTAGTCTCCAAAACAATTACCTCATTGAAAGGTGACGCAAAACAGGTTTTCAAAAGACTTGCAGCTTTATTTCAAAAGTTTGCTAGACAGTATGTTTTGCAACTGCCAGTTTAAAATTTTAAATAGAAGGGCCAAATCTGCCCCAGATGTAAGTCCCTAATGTGGATGTAACAGTTGGAATGAATTTGGTCCATTATTTTCTGTGCTAGTTACTCAACTTTTAATTTACTGTTCCAAGGCTCAGAGGTGTAAGAAAAGAGTACAGGAAGGAGATTCAAGCACATGGAACAAAAATGAGAAAATTAACATCTCTTCCCACTTAGGATGTATGCAATTACACACTATTTCATAGTTAAAGTATTTTGTAAACTGGAAGAAGCATAGATACAGAAATCAATGACAATGGTTATCTGACAGCTCTTTGTCACCCTTTGCGTAACAACTTTGACATCCCAGTCACTTCTCAAGTCAATCCAGCTGTCAAAACCACATCCCAACTGGAATAGTTTGCATAAGGAGGCTACAGGTCTCAGTCTGAGGACATGAGGGAATCCCAGCACCCTGGGCACATGGACAGGAAATCACACTGTCCTCGTGTGCTCCCCTGAGAGAGGATAATAGATGAAATCATCCCAGTGACTGGTGATTCCTTCCTTGCTATGGAAAAGTGTTTTGGCGGGGGGTGGTGTGGTGTCTCATTTCTCTCTTCTCTATCCAGTTGCAGAGTTTTTTCTTGCCTCATCATGAGTTTCTGGCTTTTGGGAGGAGACAGCATGAATATTCATCAGGAACTGGTAAATTGCTGTGACAGCATCTCCTAATCGCTCCTATAAAGCCTTCTTAGGTTATTGAACCATAGTTTCCTGTCCAAGTATGGTGGACAAAAGGAGAAAAACACTTCAACATCATGTGTTTCCAAGAATGATCTGCAAGAGATTTTGAAGCACTGATAGTAAAAAAAAATAAACTAAATTATAAAATGGAAACAAGGGCAGATCTCAGAAGAACTTGTGGTTGATCCAATAAAGAGTTGAGGAAGTTCTGGAGAAACTTCGGTGTAGCTGAGTGGAATTATGATCCCCAAATCCCCTACTCAGCTGCAGCTAACCCAATATAGATACCTAAACTCACCAGGGGCCTCTTTGTTTGATGTTAAACATGACTATTATGAGAATTCAGTTCTGTGCAGCCCATCTCAGATTGCCCTAGTATGAGAAGCTCAGCAGCTGGTTCAACACTTGATCAGGTTTCAGAAACAGGAATTTTCCCTTAAGTCTCTCCTTAACTTGTAAAATATTCTCAGAACATTCCTAGCAAACATGGTGTGCTGCTTGAAAAACAGTTATGCATACTTTTTTTAAAGGAACCAGAAGGGATTTTTTAAATTTCTTCGTAATATGATAAGATAGCATTTCTAATACTTGCAAAAATTGTAATTTTTTGATTGAGCATCAAAAGTCTTCAAATGCAGGTTGTTCTGTGTTTCTTATCGCATCTTCTTGAGAAGCTGGAATATTTCCCAGGAAAAAAAATACTAACAAAATCAAAAGTGGGCACATTAGGGGCTCAATCCTGAAAATTAGGGGCTATCAGATAAACATAACAGAGAGGAGAAAGATTTATTGATTCTGGTTGCCATTTCCAGGAATGTTTGTTCACTTTATCCAGAGACTACTTAATATCAAAACAGGAGGAGAAATGGGTTCGAATTCCCACTGGCTGAAGATGAAAATGAAACTTTATGCTCATACTTCTTGGATTAATACCTTTGTGTTGGGTTTGTGTGGCAAGGTTTTGGTGGTGGTGAGGGCTACAGGGGTGGCATCTGTGAGAAGCTGCCAGAAGCTTCCCCTATGTCCAATGGAGCCAATGCCAGGTGTCCCCAAGACAGGCTCGCCGCTGGCCAAGGCTGTGCCCCTCGGAGATGTTGGTAGCGCCTCTGTGATAACATAGTTAAGAAGCAGGGAAAAAACAGCTAGGGAAGAGCTGCCAGAAGACACAAGTGAGAATATGTCAGAGAAAACAACTCTGCAGACACCAAGGTCAGTGAAGAAGAAGAAGGAGGTGCTCCAGGCAGTGGAGCAGAGATTTCCCTGCAGCCCATGGCAAAGACCACAGTGAGGCAGGCTGTCCCCCTGCAGCCCATGGAGGTTAACAGTGGAGCAGATATTCACCTGCAGCCCATGGAGAGCCCATGCTGGAGCAGGCTCCTGGCAGGACGTGTGGACCCGTGGACTCGTGGAGAGAGGAGCCTATGGTGGAGTAGGTTTGCTGGCAGGACTTGTGACCCTGTGGGGGACGCATGCTGGAGCAGTCTGTTCCTGAAGGACTGCACTCCATGGAAGGGACCCACACTGGAGCAGTTAGTGAAGAAATGATGAGAAGGACCCACATTGGAGAAGTTCATGGAGAGCTGTCTCCACTGGGACCCCGTGCCAGAGCAGGGAAAGAGAGTGAGGAGTCCTCCCCCTCAGAAGGAAGGAACAACAGACACAACGTGTGATGAACTGACTGTTAGCTCCCATTCTCCATCCCCTTGTGCCACTCAGGACAAGGAGGTAAAGAAAGTCGGGAGTGAGGTTGAGCCTGGGAAGCAGGGAAGTGTAGGAGGAAGGTGTTTGAAGATTTGGTTTTGTTTCTCATTATTCTACTGTGATTTGATTAATAACAAATTCAACTAATTTCCCCAAGTAGAGTCTGTTTTGCCTGTGATGGTAATTGCAGAGTGATCTCCCTGTCCTTATCTCAACCCATTAATCTTTTGTCATATTTTTCTTGCCCTGTCCAGCTGAGGAGAGAAGTGATAGAGCAGCTTTGGTGGGCATCTGGCTAACCCACCTTAAAATCCAGGCTTGGACATTCCAAATTTTGTTCTGGAAGGGCCCTTCAGTACGTTGTGGAAAGGGGGATACAACAAATCCATTAACAATAAAGGGCCTTCATAGCCATTAGCACATTATAATGTTCTATACCTTACATAACCAAGATCATAAGTAGGAGAATTCATGTTTTGGAGTGATTTTACTCCTTATTATGTGAGACAATTTGGGTACAAAAGCTTTTGCCCTGAGATTGACTGTGTCAAAGCAATTAAAATGTATATCTCTATTTTTTCTGCCATTAGCCTCTCCAATAAAGTGCTGTTCTTGTTCATGGCATGATGTTGGGATCATGGTTCAAATGGTGCCAGATTAGGCTGTTCCAGAAACACATCACAGGAAAGACCAAAGGTCTAGGATTAATTTCCAATGACTCTGCTTCAGGAGGTCTTTTTCCTCTCCCAAAAGCTCTCTGATCACCTGCCATTTCATACAGTCTGTCCCTTATTTCTCTTTTGCCTTAACATTCGCTGCTAGATCTCTCAGGTCAAAATGCTTAGATGCTCTGAGCTCTTCTTTCTGATATTCTGCATCACAGTCATCCCCGTGGTGCCCCCAGCTTTGCCTGATACATGCAGCTGCTTGCTCTCCTAGTTGTAGTGAGCATCCTTGGGGTCTTGGAGAGGGGGAACTGCCTACCTCAGCTGTTCCCAGCTCACCTGGAGGTTACAGCTGTAGAATAGATCACACAGGGAGAAGCCCAACCCTTTTGGCAACTCTGGAAAGGACTCGTCGAGTGGCTTCATGCTTCAATGCAAAGTAGTAAGTGTAATCTCAACTGGAGGCAGAGGTTAATGAGAAGATAATACTGACTTGTGGCAGTCAACAGGGAGGTAATAAACAGGTAATAAATGAACAGCAACATTTGGGAGATGGGAACCAGGGTGGGAATACTAAGATGAGGGTGTGGAGCTAAGGGACTGCAGGAGTGGAAATAAGATTTGGGAATAGGGGAACTTAAGGTATGGGGAAATATTTGATAAAGGGTTTAGAGAAGAACGGTGGTAGATGGCAAAGGAGGTTTAGGGCTCAAAAAGGATTAGGAAGGCTTTATTTCTCTAGTTTGGAGGTTTGAGGACTGCAAGGACTGGCTCTGGAGGATCAGGGAGATTGGGTTAGTAAAAGGTACGGGAAAAAAATTGTCAGAGATGAAGTAAATCTAAGCAAGGAGAGCTGGGGAAGATGAGTGGCTTTGCTATGTGAGGTAGCTGCTTTGGAATGGCAGAGACCTTGGGAAAGGACAACGTGGGAGGGGGCCTTAGACAGAACGTGTTTGGAAGGGTTTTTATGCAGGAAGGACTAGGGTATCTGAGGCCTGGGACAGAAGGGACTGAGGACAGTACGGTGTGAGGGGGAGGTTAGGGTTACCACTCTGGAGAATGTTTTTATCTGGGCCCTGATGTTAGAGCAGAGGCATGTACACGGAGAACTGCCTCCCTGCCTCTATGCAAAGACCTTCCCTTATTAACCCAGAGAATAACCTTAAGGTCATGAATGACATGAATTCTGAGCGATTTGCGGAACTATTGTGCCATACGAAATTTCTCTACATGGCAGTCGATTTGAGACGTTGAAACTTAATGTTTCCGAACTTGTTTCACACAGTAAGTGTGCCTAACAAATCCAAGTTTAAAACCAGACACTCTTCCACACAATGACATACATCACTTTCATCTTAGCTGTTTCCTTAAATATCTCTGCTCTGTATGAAATTGGTCCTAAATCCTTCTCTCAGATCCTAGATCCTTCAGTAGATGGCTAGATAATCCTACTCTCCATATGCTATGAGCACTGAATTTGTGTAAATTCATATCAGCACACATTAGTGTTCTACTTTAGCTTTAGTCTACTTTTCTTTTTGGATAGGTCAACACTGAGCTCACTTGAAATCCTGTTCATAATGCACGGTTATTTACAAAGCACTTGATACAGAAGTCACAGCACATATTTGTGTTGGCTGATAATCCTTTTTCAATGATGGATGAAGATCAGGTGTCGTTTCTGATTCTTTTGTCAGCTGCCTCCAGTACTGTTGACCATGAACTGACCTGCACTCTGGCAGTCTGGAAGCAAGGACAAATAGGATGAGTTGTGGAGCTCAGAGTTATGCACAGCTTTGAGCCCTGAAGCGGGCTGGCAATGGATTGAAACAAGGATCTTTTTTATATTATGTTAAAAAAGAAATCTGATTTTTCATTTCACAGCATTTTTGTTAATATGTTTATGTATTAACATTTTGATAATGCAGGTTTAGCACTTATCTACGTCTCTGCTTGCTTGTTTCATGAATTTTAAAAAACATTGTAAACTTATACAAAATGTTCTCTACAAATATTTTCCCCCACAGTCTTTTGCCTTTAGCTCATACTTCCTTCAACTGCCTCAAAAAATAGACAAAAGAAAGCTGTACTCCAGCATGCTCAGAAATGCCACCCACCTCCCCCCTCTCCCTTACCAAGCAGCCAAACAAACTAGTCTCTGTTCGACCTGGGGGTATGGGGCAGGTTTTATAATCAAAGGTGGAGACAATTCTGTTAGATAGCTCCTCTTGTCCTTGTTGGCTCCATTGCCATTGTATCTCTGCTGCTCTCAGCTGTGAGATGTGGCAGCATGCTAATTTCCTCCATTCTGTCAGAATTTGGGTTATACACAGCTCCAGGGGTTTCTTTCATACTATATATTCCAAATTAAATTATGGGGGAGGAGAGAAGGGAAGCCTATGCTTTTCTGCCTCCGCTTCTCTGTTCGATGTAGGGCAGCAGAGATGTTACCTTGAGTTGCCTCCACGTTGCAGACCCAAAATCAACAGTCTGAAGTCCACCTGGAAACAGTTGCCAAACACTTAGACACAGGTTCAAGCACTGCCTGTGTGTACAGCTCTTCTCAGGAAGTCTGTGTGAGCCATCAGATGGAGCCACCAGGTGATCCCAGCATCTAGGGATCTAGCATGTAGAGAACTTTGCATCCCAAAGTCAGAAAGGCATGGGTAGCATTGATGGCACAGTCTTGATCCGATTCCTATGGCAGAGCATGCTATGCCATGTCAGATCAAATATGGGAGGAGTCCATGTTTAAACTACTAGGCAGGTGCAAATATGAGATAAATAGATACAAGCTTCCCTACCTTGTATTTACTGGCCTCCTAGATACAATTAGTCAGAGACGTAGGTAGTTAAGTGAAGAGATAATTCCATGATTAATAGCAAATGTTGATCAGTGCAACACAAGCATCATGTGTAAGCACTATAAGGACAGAAAGTTTTGCCTTTTACAAATGGGTGCAGTAGAGGGATTTTCTCCTTCTTTTAAAGATTCAGTTACATGTCAGCAAAGCTGTATGGTTAGAAATAACCTATGAAATCCTACATTAGCAAGACACAGCTAAATCCACGTCCTCTACCAAAAGAAATAAGACTTTCCCTCATGACTTGCATACATTGTTTTAATTTCTCTAGTTTCTTGCTGAAGTGGGGAAAAAAGAACAAATAATAAGGTGGTTGATTACACAATCCTGACATTTGTCCACTTGCTGTTGCTTTTTTTGGCTACTCCTTAGCCAAGAAAGACATGAGCGTCGGGAAGCAGATGGATTTCCCTGGGGGACCTGAACTAGTGCTGTGCCACAGCCAACAGCTTCAGCCATTGGAAAAAGTGCTATGTTGTGTCTTCCAAAAACTGTTCCCAGGGATTCATAATATTTGATGATTAGACTAGGGTTGTTTACTGTAGGGTGGCAGCTACACTCAGTACAAACTTGTTGCTTTATTATGCTCTGGCTTAATCTGTTTGTGCAACATTTTATATGTGGTGATAAAGTCAGTAAAACATTGGCCATGGTGTAGTGCTATTTACTAAACTATGAATGTCTCTGTGTTCCTCTTTCCAGAGTACTGAGGATAGATGGATTTCAACTGCCTTGTAGTTTTAAAGGAAAGAAAATTAATATGTGTAATCAATTACTTTGAGATTGGTCTATTATGTGGCCTCAAATCTGTCCTGTAATCTTATAATACTTCACCCCAGCCTTTATTCATCACCATCCCTGGCCGCCTTCTCCATCAGCTGTTAGTCAGCACCTCTATGTTTTTTCTCTAAGACATCTACCCAAGGTGCAAGGCAGGTGCAGGAGACAGGCACAGCTGCTAATGATTGTTTTAACATCAATGCTGTGTTTTCCAGTTGTAAAGTATTTCCAAAGTTTGTTTTCCTTAGTGAAGCGAAAACAACAAAAAGAGCAAATCTGTTTGTGTTCCCATAAGCTAGTACATAACTATTTTGAAACTTAATTTTTACTTAACTATTTTAAACTTAATTTTTAACTTTTACTTTTCATTGTAAAACTTCAGTTGACTGGGTTCCTTTGATTTAGTTTTGTTTTTCATTATTCCATAATCCTCTATGGCTTGAGACAACAGGGATTGAGTTTCATTTACGTAGATAAGTTATACAAGGAACATTACCACAGCAACTAAGATCCTGATTTATAAGACAAAACATAGCTCCCCCCTCTATTCAGACAGGATTTACAGGTATTTTGCTAATCGTACATCCACAGTTCCTTTGATTTCCAAATGAAGAGCTGCCTATATTATTAATAGTGTTGTCACCTTGACTGGTGTAAATTCACCCAGCTGTTTTATGTCAGATGAAGGGTTGGCTTTTTAATTTCAAAGTTTCCTTTTCTCATCTTCCTTTGCCCTGAGAGAAGGCACTGCCTGAGAATTGATTACATGAAATGTCTTGGACAGTTTGGGTGGTGTTTCTTGTTTAAGCAGTTGTTGCCGTATCCTCCAGGGAATATGTGGTGAGCAGGCTGGTGTAGCATTAGCAGTAATATGTCCTGAAGCTTGAAACTCCCTGAGGAACTTAAAAAATCCTCTTGTCTCAGAAGTATCAAACAAGTTCTCAAATAAAGGCTACATTCTGGCCTCACTTACATGCAAAAAGCCTGTTTCTAGCCCTCAAAGACAGCCAAAGTCACAAAAACCCTTCTTTTTTCACTGGAACGTGAAATTCTAAGAGCTCATTGGAATGAACCTCTCAACTCCAAAACTTTCTTCTCTTTTGAGCCACTTCCTATTAAAAAAGTAGTAAGAAAGATTCCAAAAGGAAACTCCTCTGTAAAGACTAAACAAAAAAATGAAAAAAAACTCCAGTTGCATGTATCTCATTTGCATTGTAAGCAGAACTCAGCTGATAGCAAAGACATGTTATAAATCCAGTTAGTTCGTGAGACTGCACCAGTTGAGAGCATGCAGGATTGCTTGGGGCAAGCAAGAGGGTCTTGGGGATGAAGGGTCCTTGCCCTTGAACTCGCAGAGAGTTACATCTACATCAATGGGAAAAAGAGAGATTGTGCCGTCCATGATCTCCCTTACTGCGCTAAGAGCACATGTTCCAGCTTGATTAATAATAGGCTTTATCTTATGAGTATCCTATATAAATATAGGCGTGAACCTCATCAAGTCCAGACTTATCTCATGCGCAGGATGGCGAGCACAGGCTTAGCAAATGTGAAGTGAGAGCCAAGCATCTACAGACCTGCAGTGTACAGAGGTCAGGGCATTGTGTCAGCCCAGCCTTGATGGTACTGCCCATCTGCCTTTGTGCTGATGCCAGGTAATGATGGAAAGCTGGTTCCTGGAACTATAGTCCCGGGTCTTCTATCATGTGGACAGTGATCTTTTCTGGTCCTTGTGTGAGAGTGCCTGTCTGTAGTCTGAGCCATAGGTATTTTACAGACACACAGACTGCACAGTGCATTGACATTGCTGATGGCCAGGATGGTCAAAGTGGCTTTTTGGTATGACATTTGTTACACAGATTGACAAAACCTGGGTTAACGTTTTCTGTGGATCAGCCACATTGCCTTTGAAAATGGAGGCTGGACCTGTCTTCAAAACACATGAACACAGAGAACACCTCGTTGAGAGAAAAGCTGTTTAAAAGGGACTAATTTTTTTCACTTTTTGTTGCTGTTTAGACTTTTAAAATCCTTGCTGGGTCTTCCTATGCAACAGAAATCTTATAGCTGAAGCAACGTAGAAACAGCGATACAGAGCCTAATAAATTCAGTTGAAGGTATGCTTTGGCTTCATTAGCTACAGAAAATAACTGTAAGCAAAGAAAGGACTAAAGTTACCATCAAGTACAATTATATAATACAAAAAGTTTTCGTTTGCTTGTTCATTAGTTGTTAACTAGCACATCTGTAATCCTCCACTTGGTGATAATTTAGACTGGGGTCATGTGAATTCACTTTAAAAATGCTGTGCTTTAACTAAAGAACCACCTAATGTCCAACAACATGGTATTTCCAAGAACAGATCAGATGAGTATCTGTGTTAATTTACTATCCTCAGTCCACCTGGAATAGACCAGTCATTGCTTAAACACACACTGAGGACTAATCAATAAAGAGCCATAACTTTGATCTAGTTGGTGCTGTTTATTACATAAAGTAATGCTCTTAATGAAACACGGTTCTCTTGCCTTTCAGTGTAAAATCCTGTGTTTCAAATGGTTGCTTATTAAAAACATTACGAAATAGCAACAAGAAGTTGCTCTTGTTTGCTTGCTTCAAACAGCGCAATAGCAGCTTGCTCATGCTCTTCTTAACGGGTTTGTTTTTATTTAGAGACTTTTACATGTGACCCAGAAGTCACGCTTTGATCTTTGTCAATAGCAAATGGCACGATTTCCTAAAGATACAGTTCCCATCTATTTTGTAATGTTAAATGGGGCAAGTTGGTGTCCCAATGTCACAAGATAAAATTGCTGAATTCTCTAGGGATGAGTCCTGGCTTTAGCTGACATAAGAGGAAGCAAAGCAGGACCAGCACCGGGAATCTGTGTGGTGTCAGTCTGCTTTGACTCTACCTCACATATGTGTATTTTATTTCCTTGCAGTGCAATGAAACATACCTCTTCGCTAGCTCTGATTTCATCTGTCTAAATTAATTTTAAAAGTTGCAGCTGACTGCCTCCCTCCCCACACCGTGGCTCTAAGTGCTCCCCCATTGACAAGCACTTTAGTTACCTCTTCATAGTCCTTTGAAAATGCCAGTTGAAACAAATGATTCCTTCACTAACTTTAAGCTATCTGCTGTAAGGGATGCCAAGGTGTCCCAGAGTTTCCCGGACAAGGTCTGCCATAAAGAGCTGAAATGTCACTGAATTTGAGGATGGAAGCGGAAATTCACCCTTCCTTGCCAGGATTAATTTTAGTTTGTGTTGACAGACTTTATACCCTTGCTAATCCTTTCCCTCTGGTGTTCCTGCAGTTTGGGATGGACCAAACTGTTCTTCATTAAAAATAAAAATGATAAGGCCACTGTCAATGACTTTCTATACATCTCACTGCTCTCCTCTCCTGCTTGGCAAATACTGTAGATGTGAACAGATTCTACAGATGGCTTTAGCTACGTGAGCCAGCC
Organism: Numenius arquata; assembly: GCF_964106895.1. Classification (NCBI taxonomy): domain Eukaryota; kingdom Metazoa; phylum Chordata; class Aves; order Charadriiformes; family Scolopacidae; genus Numenius; species Numenius arquata. The sequence continues at coordinate 111,891,766 of NC_133577.1, read as the reverse complement.
TATGAGGTATGGCTGTACCAAGTTTTATTGTACCCTCCAGTCTAGTCTCTGGCTCACTTAGGTCAGAGTCTTGGCTGGAGCATACCAGAGCTCCTTGTCAGCTTGTGTATACATCACAGAAAATATATCTATGGATAGAGATGGGAGAGAGAAAGGAAGAGCAATAAGTTGATTCTGGTTCCTGCTTTAACAACTGCCACTATGTTTTGCCTGGTCACTCTCACCTGTAAATTGATGCCAGCAGAGTTCTCATGAAACTTAGAGAATCCTCTCTAGTCTCTCTCAGCTGATAGGTAACCTCGTTGTAACAAGAAGGATATGAAACAGTTTAGCAGAGAGATCTCTAAAATGCTGTTACTGGTACCACAGGCACACCCTGCTATCTGTGGAGGATATGCTCCTGAAAGGTGTAATGGTTAGCAAGTCATGACATGCACACACGTGAAATACATGGGGCAGGGTATGCTATGGGGTGGACAGAGTAACAGAAGCAAGATCCTTAGGATGGTCAATCAGCTGAAAGAGAAGCTGACTTCTCATCAGCTGAGGATGTTGATTAAAATGATGATTTGCATTTTAAAACACAGCTCAAGGTATGACCTATGTACTGATCTGAGATTTTGATTGGTGCCTCACTTTACAAGGTGACACTGAATCTTCTGGTGCCTCTTCCAGACCTTCTTGGAGTAGGCCACCATTCTGGAAATGCTCATCAATTCACAAGATTGAATGTTTGATACAAATCTTCTAGTGCATGCGTTCTTGGTGCCTCTTTATGAGTATTTATATTTTCATCCTAGTCATCATCATCATCAGTTATCTTCTCATCAAAGCAAATTAAATCAATCAAAGGTGAAGGACAGAAATGGGATAATGGCAAAACGTAGCAGAGCAGTGGTAAACACTAAATGCTTTACGGCAAAACTCTAAAATGGTGGGTAAGGTAGCAACAGATTTTTGGTACACAAAAACACAGTAACTGTTTTACAGCATAATAACAGGGTGTTGCTGGGTTATTACAGAACTTGGGCAACTGTTTGGTCCCCAGACCAAACCACTTCTGGGCATCCACAGGAACAACTTCTGGGCATAGGTCCATGGGAACTTTGTGTTCTAATTTGAATGTCATAATGATTTTAGGTTTTTCTGGGGTTGTCTGGTACTTGTGAGTAAGCCTTACAAAACTTAATTATTGGCAATCAGTCAAAATGGACTTGGGATTTCAGGCGTTCCTTAGCAGGGGCAAATCCTACACCTACCCCTTTCTAATTAGTAAATTAACAATCTTCTTTGGTACCCCTTAAGTTTTCCTCTTATTTTTTCATTGACAGGATCTAGTTCTTTTCATAATCATCAATGTTGGTTAAATCAGCCCCCCCAAACTACTAGGAATTTAAAGATGCACTTATGTTCAAAAAAAAGCTAGAAAATTCTATTTTCTTAAGTTAGTCTAAATGATAGGAAAGCACAGGGGTATTTTAACCATAAAAAAAAAAAGAAAATATATAATATTTTCATTGGAGTTCTGGTCAACAAAGAAAGGCAAAATTAGCATATTTATTTGTATAGAGCTGATCATATATCAAAGTTAGTTGTAATAAAAGTGGCCAAGATGGTTAGGTATTTATATTGAAAAAATACTTTTACACTGAAATTAGGCAAAAAACCTGCAAATCACTGAGAAGAGTTCAGTAACATGACAAGCGCATCCTTCAATTAGAGCACTTCTAAAATATGACAGTCAACACATTGGGCCCTGGGTATCTACAGTGCTGAGAAGATCAAAATAAACAGCATATTTGTAGTGGCTAATGTACTATAACACAATCCCTTTCCTGAGAAAGTAATCAGTATTTTTGCAATTATGAAAAGTCCTGTTTTCATTCTTATTTTATGTAGTCTTTTGTCAAAATTTACGTACTTTTAAATTTGTGTCAGTACCCTTTTTTTTTTTTTGGCTGCTGAGATTTCTATTTATCTCCAAATTAATCCAAGAGATGTCTGCATATGAAGATGGGAGACTTTTTAATTCTGATGATCTTAACAAATGTCTGTCTTTGAATAATTTTCTTAACAAATAGATGCTGAGAAATGAATCTCCATTAAATAGGGGAAAATAATCTGGGTGGTCTTTGTGATGTGGACAACACATTTGGCTCTTTTTATCTTTAAAAAGTCATATGATAAACAATGATTTACTTGCTTATGTGTCTCTGCTTGGATTTGCTTCTTTATTGGATACAGAAACAAAAAGGAAAGAAGAATATGAAAAGGAAGCTGTTAATACCTATTATTGACTGTGTTTTAAACAGTTTAACTATCTTGATGTTGTACTTTGTTTTTTTTTGCTTGTTGACCTTGTAGGTACCAGACAGAAATACTTATTCTTCATGGTGGTTTTTGGTTATAACATCCTGAATGTTGTTTTTATAGCCCAGCACTTCAGACAAGACAGAAAATCTACGAGCCTTTTAAAAATCATTTAATAAGCAGCAGACAAACCTTCCATGGCTACACTGAGGTTTTCTTCCAGTCAGACAATATTCCTTGTATTTAATATATTCTGCTATTTGCCAATGAACAGTCATTCAACCATCAAAGAGGTCAAAAGTAATCTCAAAATGACCCTCATTTATCACTCAAGTATTAAGGGAATCAGAGCGCAAGCATATGTGAGACCACTCTCCTGAATGAACTGTTGTTCTGGGTACCAGTTATTTCTGGTGGTTAGAAAACAAACCCTAAAAATAGTGATTTTGTTAGGATCTGCAACAAAGTCAATGCATTCTCACTCAAAGATACATCAAAGTTTTCAACAGGTCTCAGGGTTCTACTGAGGTCAACAAAACCCCCAGCTTATCTCAGTGAAGCCGATATTTCATTGCTTAACTTTACTCGTTATTAACAAGAGTAAATTTCAGACAGTCTCATTAAAATAACCTGATGTTCTACTACATAGAAGGGTTCTCTTACCACACATGATAAATAACAGGAATAGAAGGGCAACAGAAAAGGCAGAAGCAATATGAAAGTGAATGGGAATAGGAGCTGAGGTTGCAAATATTAAGAGGTTTGCCTTTTTTTAAAACTAGGGTTTAATATTGCTTCTTTTATTAGTCCTTCCCACCCTTAGAGATATTAATGATGCCCAGTTTCAGAACTCAAAGAACCCAGTTTCTATCCTTGCATTCTTTTCCACACTTAAGTTCAAATTTCCATGGGAAATATAAAAGGGATTAAGATTTATCTATATAACAATTTATAAAGCCTTCATTCACAATCAGCAGTTTCCTATTTCCTCAGATATTCACTCAACATCTGAATGCCTTGCAAATGTTAATGAATTTATGCTGTAACCTCCTGGAGAATTAGAGGAGAAAAATTATCTCTATTTTACAGCTGGAGAATGGAGACAGAAAGACTTTGTGAAGTGCCTGAGGTCTCTCACTGGATTTTTCAAGCTCTGTGTTTAAATCACAACACGTTCTAAGACTCTGATTATCTTTGCTTTGGGGATCCTAGTTTATTTAAATTCTATTCTCTTGAACACTTTTCTCTAGGCTAGATCCATGCAAAAATGATTCTTAACCTCAACAAATATCTGGAAAACCACTTGTCCAGAAGAAAGCTAGAGTTTTTATTGCATGTTCACTGGCTGCTGTAGCTTGTGAAGCAACAAAAAGAGAGCAGAAAATAGACCCTGAAGGATCTCAAAACTTCTTTGAAAGTATAATAAATGCATAGAGATTCAGATTTAATAGATTTCCTCATCCTAATTTTGCCTGGGACAGATGTACTAGAAGCTCTTCCAACTGAACTTAAGTTATGTTGTTTCTTGCACTGTTAAAATTATTAACATTTCACCACTTTTTTCCCAAAGCTCTCTCTTGCATAATTAACCCCAAGTTTTATATGGTCTACTTGTAGATATGGCTTTCATTTTATGAGGCCTGGATTGCATTGTCATGATGCCTTTCCCTCTGCATTGAATCTACGCAATTTATAAATCCACCTTGATTTAAACACTTAGGAAGAATGCAACTGGCTGGTTTGTCGTCAGTCTATTTTGTAATAAGGACAGAAACAGCCAGATTTGCTGTGGTCCTGGAAGGAGTTAATACCTGGTAAGCTACAGTATGCAGTACTCCATGCTGCTGTTGTAAGACTCCTTCTGGCTCTCAGCTGTCTTGCTAAGGGTTATCCATGTGTGCTACACTTGCACATAACTGTCATTTGGTAACTGTTCTATTTGTTTTGCAATGATTTATATCAAGTTAAGTTGTTTTAAACTAGAGATGTAATTATTCTTTGACATCTACTTTGCATAAACCTAGTACAATGCAGTTATACCTTTCTATGAGCGTTTATACAAAGGTAGTTTATTCTATATAAACAGAATATACTTATGAGAAAACTTAGGTATTGACACCTCTATAATATGAAAACCTTCATCCTGACAGAACCAGCACACCTTATCCCTGAATATATTGAGAGCCAACACAGTCATAAAGTGTTCTCTAGGCTTCCCAAGGTAAGGGATGGAGTAAAATGAAGCAAGAGGAATGAAGTTATTGGGAAGTTGCTTGATTCAGGAAGGAGATCAAAACACACTGCTGTGGACCCCTTTCCACCACTCTTGGCTTGGAGAACCACACAGAGTGGAGACTTCAAGTGGAGCCTTGGAGAAGAAGGCTGAGAGATAAAAACATGGAGCAGAAGTCTCCCTTCCATAAAAATATTGCTGTAAGGAATATCTGGCTTTGATTTTCCTTTTATTTACACTGATTTAACATTATGGAACTACTGACACTGGATTTATTACTGAATTCCTCAGAAATAAGGAAAGTTAGAGTCGAGTTCATTGTATCTTGGCATGAAGCAGCGTGTCAGTGATAAGGCCGAAATCCAGAGTTTAGGACTTCTAAAACTTACCTAGTGGTTGTCTTAATTTATTCAATATAAAGGGTCTTGGACATCCAGAAAGTGGAAAATTCCAGACAACACCAGCATTGACTGGTGCTATGCAATATCTGACTCTGAGCAACAGGATGTCTTCAAAATAGGCCCTGTTTTGAGCAGGGTTTCGGACCAAATGTCTTCCGGAGGTCCCTTCCAAACTGAATTGTTCAGTGACTCTGTGTTCCTACTCCCTGCTCACTGTAGAGCTATAACTGTGCAGAGCCATGTCCATGGCTTTCGACATGACCATGTTTCCCAGCACTTTGAATTCCAGACCTATGTTCAACACTAATTTCCAGGGGAGGTTGCGCACTTGTCAAGTTCCACACCCGAGTTAATGCACCCTGAGCAATGTGGTACTGACACTGTCACCTTCTTTTGCTTCCACCAGCAGTTGGAGCTGCTGCTAGCCCTCAATTTACCACCAAATCCTTGAGGGTTTATACGAAACATAAGTTAATAAACCAAACTGCACCTGTAGTTACTCAGTCTGGAGGCAGTTGGTTGTCTGCACATTGTTTTCTTATGGACTTCCAGTTCTGGGAAAGGATTTCAAGGCTGCCTGTCCTTCGTGAAGCCAAGTAAAGTCCTGGACAGATTATTAGTTCTGACAGGTTGTCATATAAAAAGCATAATGCTAATACCAGGCCCAAGACAGCTGAGGAGGCAGCACAACTGTGTTTTCATGGTGCTGAGTCAGCCAATGCCCACTGTACAGTTAATCTGCCCAAGGAGATGACTGTATGTCACATAGAAGTGGAAGTTTCATGTGCATGCTGTTCACTGACATTTGCAGGATTTGCAACTCCAGTTGCAGTCACTAGATGAAAATGAAGCAATTTAGTTTAATAATGCAGATGTCAAAATAGTAAAACATTCAGGACAATTATACTGGGAAACTGTCATCATCAATTTTATTTATTTTTCTCATTGTGGCATTGTTTGAATAGTATATTTCCAACTGTTGGGAAAGATGATGAACAGAATAACTGAGCTGAAGCTAAATCACCCATAAATCCATCCTTCAGCAAGGTGATATGTCATTAATTCAGGCACCAGAACAAGTAACATCATTTAATATTATGGCGCACTTCATCCAATTCCTCCATAGAATAATTTTCTTAATACTGTGTTTTTGAAGGAAATTAGTATCAATCAAACATGTACATGCACCATTCTAATTATGTACTTTGCCAATATCATAAAACCAGTATGTTTGGTGCCTTATCAAGTATGTATACAAAGTATAGCAGAAATATTTTATCTTTTGTAGATAAGGATAATATGGCTTATTTCTTTCATATATGACTCAGAGGACTCATTGCCCTAAAACAGATGAAGAAATCTGTGTATATTAGGCTGAGAGGTGGAGAGGGGAAGCAGACAACACCGTCCCACAGAGAGACGGACCTGGGTGCAACCACTTCTTGAGTTTCCTACCTGGCAGGGAGGTTCCGCATCACTACAGCATCACTTGGGAATTGACACCGATCTGAAATTTTCTTGATCTGATGCTAATGAAGATGTGCAAATCTACAATTCAAGCTAGCATTTCTTTAAACACTGGCAGGTTCTTGAACTTGCTGGAGAGTAGAATTAGAGAGTAAATAATTGACAGAGTAAGAGGAGAGAGAATTCTTTATATAAAATATAGGGTCCCTGTCCAGAAATAATTTTAGTGCCATATTTTTATGACTTAGATCAATGTTTTAGATGCTGATAAATACTAATGATACAATTACTAAAACTGAAGAGCTTATTTTTCTTTGAACTGTAGACAGCCCAGATGTTTCTAATGAGTATTGTGCTTTGTTACATTATTAATGATTTGAAAAACGTGTGAGCATACCTATTTATCCATTTATCTACTAGTTGGTCTATTCATTGCTCTACACAATTTACCCCTTACTATTTCAGAAATTGTGGGAACTGTCCTAAACCAAATAAACCCTTTAACTGAGTAAGATTTCACGTGATTTTGTGAGGATTTATGGGATCTCTCCTAGGTGAAAATGAACATTTTCTGTAACCACTGGGAGAGTTAGGCTATAACTTAAGCCATGATCTGAGCTGCTCTATTCGCTCTCTGCCTGGCAACGCAGAGCTCCCAGTGCGTGCCTGGGCCATACACTGACTCACAGCCATCCTGCTGAAACAGGAGGTCAGATTGGAAGCTTCAAGGGTTAAACAGTAAGGTTTACTCAGCCACACCTGAGGGTGAGTCAGGCAGGAGAAGCCAACAATAAAGAAGAGCAAATGGGCTTGATCACAGTCAACCTCAGATGCTTCTGGATCAGTTGGGCACTCTCGTGTGCCAGATCAGGGATTGTAATATGTATGATGGGCATGGGATGGGATTGCATGAGCAAGCGATCTTCGTTCCAGGCATACAGTCAACTCTCAGTAGCTAGAAAGACAGCTAAGAAGAGTCCTTAGCTCCTAGGAGACCTGGTAGCTCTTAATAATCCTGATTTGGGTTGGATTTCCAATAAAATGTCTCTCTGGTACCTCCTTTTAGTTCCCAGGAGAAGCAGCCACCTACCATGCTCCTGCCTCAGCCGAGGTTTAACAGAAATCTTGTATTTTTCTCTCCATACTGCCCAGAAAGGCTTTTAAGTTTAGGGGTTATTTTGTTACCACATGTAAATCTAAAATGAGTCTGTAATAATCGATGTCGGTTTTTCATGTAAATACAGAGACTGCACATAGCAAAAGACAGAAGAAAAGAAGAAAGGAAGGAAAGCAATCAGGACCTTGACTCTACTCACCGCAAAACTTAAGAACAAGAATAATTCTTCTCACCTTACTCATATAAGAAAGTGAAGTTCTCTCACACACACCCCCACAGCCTCTCGCAGTCTTTCTTTCTCTTTTCCTGATGCTGTCAGAGACTTCTGTCTTTATTCAGTTGTCCTTGCTGTAAGTTTCTTTAAATTGTCATTGGGTAATCTTCCAGATTCTGGGGGACCCCTTTGCCGGAGGCACTCTTGGGGATACAGCCTCTATTTTTTGAAACTGAGGGTTGCTAAATTAACAAGGGGCTGACTACAGATATGATTCTTTGTTCTTAGCAGAAATCCTGTTTTACCAGCAACTATTTTTAAGGAACCTTATTACAAAATTTGTATGGTTGTACATTCATGTTCCTGTACTTTATTTTCTGTCAAAAAAGACTCCAAGTTTAAGAATGTCGTGATCTCTGTGTGTGTGTCAGATTGGGAATTTGGACCTTAGCCTGCTCACCTGCTACCCTTCGTCTTAGGGATGCTGAACGTATAGGCACCTTTTGAACCAATTTCCCCAAACCAGTTTCATTTTTCCACCCTCTCTCTGTGTACGTGGCTTTTAGTCATATGCAAAAGCCCGGCCTGTACCAGCCTGAAAGGACAGGTCAAGGTCTGTTTTATCGATGAGCAGAGATGGCCTTGGTCACTCAGCTTTTTCTGGCAGCCCACATCATTGTCTGTGGTGTGCCAGTCAGCTGGCCAGCCCTCAGAAGTCCTTTAACTTATGACCAAGTATAGACATGAGAAGCAGGGTTGAGAAGATTAAGAGATGGGATCTGCCTGTTTTGAGAAGGAGAGAAGCTGCCTAGAAGGACTATCATCTGTCTTTGGGTAGTAGTGGTGCTTGTATCTAAAGTGTGTTTAATTCAGTAACCCACTCCCCAAAATAAGTCACAGCAGGGCAAAGACTCCAAGGGACATGGAGCGGCAGGAGAAGCAGTGTTACTCCAGGGTGGTCATGACCAAATTCAACCACCCAGCCTGGGCAGGACAGTGAGATCTGCACCTCTGCATAGGGCTAACCTTCACCTTCCGCACCTCATTACCTTGTTACGGGTTGGAAAACTGTGGCTGTGAGCTTTTCTTCTTCTCTGGTGGGGTAGTGTGGTCACTGGGCAATGTCTGATATCTGTAGTATCGTGACCTTCTATCTCAGGGTAAGTTTTGGCCTCTGGGTTGGCAAATCATGAGTGTGTTTTGAACTCTTATTACAGTAAAGTTACATCAGCTCATCTATCCTGGCTTCTTGCACTATGGTAGGAAAAAGTTCAGCAAGAGCTGGAACTATCTCTCCAGCCTAGCTTTGAACCTTATTTTAAATACAAATATCTCTCCTTTTCAACATAGTCAGGAAAGATAGGGTCATCTTTATTCCTGATATCTCAAGCAAAGCAGTGGGTAAATATCAAAGATGTTAAGGCAAGGCAAACATATCCCTTTTATGTTTGTGGGCAGCACTAACGACACAGGGTGAAATTTATCCTCTTATCAAAGGTCAACACAAACCTAGGCACTACTTCAAAGATGCATTGATCCTATAACTGGCTCCTGGCACTGAGGTGGATTTCACCAAAGTCTAAAACTTATGAGAACAGATAGATTTTATATATCTGTGTAAAAAATAATAGTGTTCAGATACAGACACAAATAGCAATCCGCACAAGCTATCTTGATTTTGCTGGGACAATGTACTGTTTTTTATCTTATGTTCTTATATTTTGGACAATTCTTCCTAGCCAGCTGTCCCTCCCTCCCACTTAATCAGTCAAAACATCCATGCCCTTCGTGGCCACACAATATTTACTCAAGCTTCGTGTTTACCAGGAAGAAGCTGACAGTCCAGCAACTGAGTGTTTAGTGCTGCAGATACTGCTTGGTTTGAAGGGGAAAGCAAGAGTGAAGGCACTGTCAAAGCCATTCTGTCAGGTCTTAGTGAATAATCATAACAAGCGTCTAACATTTCCTACCACATTCAGACAGTGCTCCAAGGTACCAGAAAGGTCTTGCAGATGGGAAACATATGAAAGACAAGGGAGAAGGAAGCAAAGCAAATGCAAGTGCAAGTTAAAAACAGCTGTCTTTTTGTTAGTGATCACACACATACATAAATGCGTCACTGCAGAGGAAACATGGGATTTTTATGTTGGAAGTGTGGTCACTCTGGGTGTGAACAACCACATTGTAAATACTGTAGGAGAAGATATGGCATCTGCAGTTGGTGTTTTTTTCTTTCTTTTGTATTTTCTTTCTGTGGTTGTATTTGAGCAGGGTGTGCCAATATTTGCAGTCTGAGGAATAGCATCAGAACGTCTAGTATTCCTAACAAAAATAATGAAAACATTTAGCTAACTCACTGTACCTTCATGTGCATTAGTCACTGGTCCCTGAGCGCTCTAATTATAGACTGCCTTGATGTTACAACTGCAGGGCATGAAGCAAAGGCTTTTCAAAAGTTGTTTTGGTATCTCTTTTTTTCTTGCTGGGCTAATGGAGAAGCCTGCTTTAAATACAAGTCTGTGCTTGAAGCTGTCCTGTTCTCTGAATGTGACTGTGGAAGTTGATATGATTATGGTGGTATCAACTGAGATAGATTAGGAGGTGCTTTGCTCAGGATAGGTAAACCTACCTGGTAGTGCGTTCTTCCTTCAGTTCTGAGAAAATTAGTTAAATTTTTGATCCACAGGACTAAGACATAAAGAATCTTTACATAACTGATCTGTGTTTTTTAACCTGAATTGCTCTAAATAAATAACAAGGGCAGCTAGATCCCATGTGCTATGGCTCACTGTACAAGTAATAATTCATTAAACTGTTATATTCACGAGATTAAGTCAGAATTCCCTTGTTCAGTCATGTACATGATTGCTTTGGGGGCTCTAATAGGTCAAACTCTGACAGTGTCAAGCATAATTATCTCCTGAATATATTCACACCCCCTGCAAAAGCCAGTGTTTGTTTGGTTTTGCCTTATTTAAGAGTGTATTCATTAGTTTACAACCTTTTGTGAGGCTTTCAAAGCTTCAAACGAATGACTAAAATCTGCAAGAAACACAGATTTCCTGAAGATGTTATTATGACATAAAACACATTGAAGGAAAAAATCCTATTTCCATAAAAAATTCAAGACATAATGTTTATTTTTGCACACTGATGCAGTTATCCGTATGTGTTGGGGCCCATGGTGGTAAACACACAGTAATGCACGTTAACTTGTTTTTTCTGAGTTATTGGTTTTAGACATATATGATAAATTTATAATCCCCCACTTTAGAATGCATTTGGAGCTTATAAAATGTGACAACTACTGATGCTCTCCACCAGTGAACTGGAGTGGTTGATTCAGATATAGTGGGTACTATTCAGGTGGAAGGCTAGCATAGTGCAAATGTGAAATATCAATGGCATAACTGAAGAATTAATACTACAGTGAGTGAGAGAGCTGGAAACGCTTTGTTAATATGCTGAAGGCCAGGACACGCAGCTGAGCACAGCTGAGTTGAGGTAACCTAACAAATTGTCACCTATCCATTGAGTCAACATAAATGACCTTGAGTCTGCCCCACCTTTGGGGAAAAATATATTAATGTAAAGCTCTTTGACTGACTTCTTGTCTGCCAATTGAAGAAATACTGTTTCTCTCCCAAATTTTATTAATTTGTTCTCAACTATCACATTAAGCATGTATTAATAAGTAAATAAATAACATATTTGTGCTGAAACAGTTACTTGCTATCTGTGTAGTAGCTTGATTCTGGCATCTTGTTGTCTTTGTTCCTTTCACTAGTAGGAAATCACAGGTACTCTGAGGGAAAGCATCTTTTGAGCTCATGCTCCAGTTGATATCACACAAAATGTTACTTGTGAGAAACCATAGCAGCCCCCCCTTATTTATTTTCAACCCAACCTGTTGCATCAGTTCCGCTCAGTGTCCTTCACATTGTCAATTCTTTTATAAAAAGATGATTTTAAAAATAAAGTATATTTCTCAAAACAAAAAACTTACAGCTAAAGACCAAACAAGAAACTAAGTTCATATATATTTTAATAAAATTTTTAAAAATAGAAAAACCCCAAATATTGAAAAAATACATAGACATTTGCAGTAGAATAAAAATCTAGCACTGTATGAAACACTGAAATGGCACCTATATATGAAGAAAAGTCAGTTACAAAAGTCATATAAGCCTATATATTTCAGAATGTCACTAAACCATAGGCTCATTCTTGGCTTCCACCTAACTATTGACATTCACTAAGAAAACAAAAAGGAAATAGTGAATAAGAACCCTTTCCTAGCAGTACAGAATAGTGACATCTGTGAAACACAAGTAGAAGCCTATGAAATATCAGCAGAATTAGGGTGCGTGGGAATTGGGCCACATGAGGATGGGGGCTGTGGGTAGGGAAGGATCAGGTGCCTCTGGGGGTAGAAGTGAGCAGGGTGGGCTGAGCAGGGAGGATGGAGAGCAACCCTCTGAGTGGGTGGGACATGATTTCTGGGAGAGCTGGTGGGAGCAGGGAGGAGCTGGTTTTACTGAACCGCGCAAACCTTCCTCTAGTGAAACCCCACATAAACATATGAGGTAAGTTTGGCACATGGTCAGAAATCTGAGTGATCCTAACTAGATCTGTTTGGAAAATAGAAATCCATTTGGATTAATAAAATATTTTGGAAAATATTTGCCTTCTGAGTTGGGGTAAAAAGTAAAATGAACAATCCTCCCTCCCTCCTCCCGCTCCCAACATTACATGTAATTTTTTATTTACTTCAACAGAAAGAGATTTCTCAAAAAAAAAAAAAAGGTGTTTACAGAGAGTTTTGGCTTGCTAGTTGTCTGACTGACCAGAAAGTACCACTCAGTTTCCTCTTCCTTTCCATAAGTGAAATTATTAGTCTTCAGCTGGGGTTACTAGCAGTTAAATATGAAGTCCTTTTGTCCTTCTGCTCCTCTTTGCTGATGCCTGTTCAGGGAGTTTTGTCTGCTTTGTGGTTTTCTCCAAAGGCTGAAATCCAGGAGACTATAACACGGGTAGCTGTAGCTCTCTTCTCAGTAACAGAACAGAAAAAATGAAAATAGCCACTGGAAAATTCAATTTTATGGAACAGATATTTTCTGTTTTAATGAAAATAACCTTGATGAAAAATTGCTGGCTGGCTCACCCCTCATGTCTTCTCCAGATATTCCATTTAGATATTTACCTCTGATATCATATGCCACAGCAGGATGGAAGCTGACTCTCTGCAAAGTTTAGCTTTTACATTAAATTATGTATTTTAACGCTAGAATGCCCCTTGACTCACTGGCATAGTGATTCAAGAGCAGCAAATTATCATAAAGGTAATTTAGTAGTAACGTTTTGTGACATTTGCCAGTTGTATTTTTGCTTACATCAGGAAGGGACAAGATGCCTATGTTCTTCTGAGTAATTATTTTTGAACTGCATCTGATGTTTTAGTCATTAAACCCTGAGCTTCCTGAGATGACAGATCAAGAAGTTTTTATGATTTGTTTGGAATTTAAATATGCTAATATTCAAATGCTATATAGACACCCACTCACACATGTATGTGTGCGTGTGTTTGTGTGTCTGTACTTCCATATAAAAGAACTGCAAATCTTTCCATAGAGATTCCAGTCAATGAAATCCTTATCAAATATTTGACCCTCTTCTGTTTTTCATAACATCCTTTCTACAAATGCTGGAGCTGAGTTTTCTTTTTAAAACCTGCTTTCATATATTCACACTTAGATTTTCATTGACATTAACATGTATTGTTATAACACTATTCAGAGATGCATCAGATACTTTCCTGAAAAATACAGGAAAAAACAATAGAATCTCATCTAAAAAAAGAGTTTATGAGCTAGGCTTCAAGTATGAGATGACTAGGTGATCATCAATGTTCTCCATTTAATGTCAATGTTGGAGATGACCATTATGGTATGTGAAATAGCTCTTCTCTGTACTAGAGGGCTGGCCAAGACAACTGTCCTACCCTTTCTTCATATCACACATAAAGCTTCTCCAAAAGACGTTACTTAGATTAACATAAGGAATTTCCCCCTAAAAATGTCAAATAATGTGACATATTTTCCTCTTGTTTCTATATCCACTCTCGTCTATCTCTCTAATTTTTTACTAAGTTTACCAACTCAATTTTAATAAGAAAAATTTTCAGTCAAAACCTGTAGTCTGTTCTATTTTGTTGTTTGGTTTTTTTTAGAGATAATATTCTTAAAGACAGAAGTTAATAACAGACATTGCAGAAGCCAGAAGAGAAAATGGGTTGCAATGAAGATGGGAAAAGAATCAAGAAAACAATTATCAACGAAGAAAGGCCACTCCGTGAAAGAATAGTAAAGGTTCACTCTCCTTTGGGATAAAGGAGAGTCAGAAGAGAAAAACATGATCATGAACAGGCCCATAGGAACCCATAAAATAATTTGTGGTTAAAAGAGGCTACAGCTCACAGCTGAAGTATCCAAAGGCTAAAATTAGTAATAAAGCAGAGGCACAACTGTGCCAGCAATGAACTTCAGTGAGAAGATCAACTGAGAAATGCTGGAGAAGTGTTCTGCTTGAATTTTTCTGTTTTGTCATGGAGTGATGGAGCTTTCCTTGTTTGAATGAAAGAATCATCGCAATGAACCATCAGCATATACGGAATCAACCGTGTAAGAAAGATGGGAAATCAAGGGACAGACAACTTGATATTGAAATGTTAAATTGTCTTTTTCCTCCACTAAACTTTCACTGTAGTATTTTCTTTATCCTCATAGAGGACTAGCTTCCTCAGTTCTGTACTTCTGAGGAAGCAGTACTGCTGTATTTGCCTTTAATTCAATGTCATTTAATGTTTATAGTACAAATTTGGGGAGCAGTAGATCAATGTGAATGTCTTGTCTTCCCCATTAGAAAATACTTTTTCAGGAAGGTGATGAAGAAATTAAAGGAACATATTCATCAAATCACAGACATACATGATTTAGATAAAGGGAGAAGAAGAATTCTTTTTTTTTTTTCTTTTTCTTAAAAAAACAGCACATCTGGTTACATACTGTGACTGGGCAAATGTATGTGTCATCCTATGTTTTTGAACATAGCAATAAAGATTTATGATCCAGTTCTGTAAATCAATGTCAGACTGCTATAAATTTAGGAATAATTTGCTTTGATAACTAACTGGAAAATTAGTGTCATTCCTAACAAGAAAGAGCATGTTTATAACAGAAACGTGCTGTGATAAAATGCCCTAAGAACTAAATATCCTGGAAAGAATTTTAATTCTTATAAAGATAAGTAATTGAAGGAATGCTAATTCTCTGTTTACTAGGAATGACTGTGCAGCATAGCTACATAGCAAATGTCTTGAAGATGTAGTATTTTTAGTATTTTTACAGGAAAGCTTATGAATCTTTTTTTGTTGTTGTTGTTTTTAGATGTGTTAATACCCTTTGGTAAGTAAAGAAACATAAGGAAAATTAACATTACATTGTGAAACATGGCCTCACTTTATAAAGAACTGTTATAAATTAAACACTAGAACATGCCTAGCAGTGCTGCAGTCACGGCAATCAGATGTCAGGCAGGCGAAGAACTCAGCAAGAAGAAAAGAATGTCAATAGTTTGGTGGTCAATAAGCATTTCCAGAATTACGAATGGAAATATTTCAATCTACAGTAATGATTTTTAAAAAGCAATAAAATTGAAATATTTCTGAGGGATATAAACCAGTTGTGCACTAATGACGTAGGAAAAAACATTCTCTGCATTTCAGATAATTCCATAAGTTCACGACAAGTAACTGAGTGAATGAAGGGTAGAAGAAAACAGCTGTTGAGCAACTTCATCTATCTTTTTTTGTCTTGCATTAAAGAAGAGACCAAAACACGGGAGCTGTTAGGCTGATAACTACGAAAAAATGAATAGTTGCCAGGAAAGATTGTGGGGTTACATGAATTTTCCAGGTATGCACCTCCTAGATGATAATTTTGTCATTTGTTTTTATACACAGCAATGGTCGATTTCATAGCATTAGACATAATATTTCTTAATTTTAAAATAATATCACTGTTTTGATAAAAAAAAATTAGTTTGACATAAAAATGAATAGTCCGAACATGATTGTGCAAAAGGTGGAAAGATTATTTCAGTAAATTTAGAATTTCTTTTCAGGGGCTATCTTGTTTTGTCTGGATGATAGATTTACAAATTTCAAAAGCTATTTTATTTTCCCAATCACTATTCCAGTAATGTACACTATTAAACATAATTACATGTATTTTATTTTATCAGAACCTTTCATTTTTCGGGGAATTTCCTAGAAATGTGACACTCGCTTTTACAGGAATACAAGAAAAAAAACAGAATTCTGTTGCGTAAACTACTGGTGTATTCTATGAGTCTGGTATAAACTTCTGGACATTTAAATATACAATTCTTCCAACTAATCCATGAATTCATTTTAATTAACTATTGTTTGTCCCTTATTATAATTGTTCTCTTGGCCATTAAGGGAACATACAATCTTCATGAAAGTTTTGTCTTCTGTGTCATGAAAGTTGTTTTCAGTGTTCATTTTCTTGACAAACCAGAAAAGGGATATGTACCACTTCACTCATCCAGCACAAAATTAAAGCACTAGCCACATCACTCAGCTGGGAGCTCTTTGCTCTGACAGTCCTGAGGAGCTCTTGGGGCATCTTGGGCTCACACAGTCCATGGCCTGTGACATCCCTGAAGATTGCAGCATATTCCACCTGCAGTGAGGTAGGACAGAACTGGGGCAGTGACGACCCCACATGTGATGTTAGCCCTGCCCTTCTGGCTCTTGGGGTAGTGATCAAGAACTGTGAAAGGAAAACGTGCTGAAAATAGCCCCAGTGTTTCCTTCCATGTTAGCTTCTGAACATACTGTTTGTATGATCAAGTGTAAGGGTGGAGCTACCTGGCATTGTGAGGTTACAGCAGGGAAAATTGATACACAATTGATAATTTAGAACATTACTGTCCAACCAGTCCATGACTTCCCACCCTCAGGGACCCAACAAGAACCAGTAGGAGGGAGCTGGAGACAACTCTTGATATACATCCAGATCAGGGGAGAAGTGGTTAGTGCAACAGAGAAAAACACTCACTTTGGCAAACTAACCCCAGCTCCGAATCCAGTAGGTTAAGTCAAAAGGCTGACCCTCTTGGCTGAGAGCAATCAAACACCTTATGTGCAGAGGTCCCAGCATTTTCAAGAGCAGATGGTGCCTTTCTGTATGAAACATTTAATGATGTGTGCTAATGAAGCTGGGTTTTACGCTGTTTTGGGACATAGGGGCCCTTTGCAGGCTCCAGGTACACTCTGTGCTCTTTTATGTGGGCAAGCTCAGTGAATGAAAGGAAATAAAAGAACTGTTACTTTGCTTGAAGGGAAATTCACTGCAGCCAGGGTGCCAAATGTCTATGTATATGTTAATCAACTCCAAATGTATCTGCAGGAAGAAAATTGTTTAAATGAACTGCATAATTCAACATACCCACTCAACTCTCCTTAAGATTTCCTTCCACCCACAGTCCTTTACTATAGGAATACATTATTTTATCCCAAAGTGCTCAACAATCAGCTGCTGCTGATCTCCTTTGCAGTAAGAGGTCCCTGTGAAGCCCTTGCCAGTTCAGCTTCCCACACGCCTGCTTGTAGACCTTCAGTGAATGGGACATGGGTGACAATCTTTTCCAATGCTTTATATTAAAACAACTCGTACGGAATAATGTAAGAAAGCTGTAACCTAGGCGAGAGCAGACCAGAGCTCTTCTTTATGGCAATATTTACAGCAGCCACAGAAGTGACCTTCTTCCTCCTGAAGAATCCTTCCAGCCTTCTGGAAGAAACATGCCAGGGAAATCTTCAATCACCAGCTATGGTTGTCACGCCCTCAGCCATCCCATCATGCTGTCCCACCATGCAGCAAAAGGACCAAGACTGCTGAAAAGCACCATGCTGTGTCATGAAGGAATGTTGCAGTTACATGTGCAAGAGGACTGAAGTAAGATGAGTTGGATGATCTTAATTTTGTCCTTTTTTAGCTGACAGATTTTTGACTTTGCAACCAGAGTAACTTTTATTATAATGTTGTTAAATATATCACCTATGTTTCTCACACAAGTTGAAAATAATTCTGTTGCAAGTATATGTGGCAGTGTTATTATCAAATGTTATAAGTGTTATGCAGCCCTGAGGATCCAGAGTTAGCCTGAACTCTGAGCAACTCCTGCACCTGGCAGGAGGAAGAGTTTAGGGAGGGAAGGTATACTAGGGCCTTGTAGTGCCTTTGGTTGGAGAAGCCTGATTTGGGTGTCCGTGTATATGGAGACAGTACATGGAAAAAACACTTTGTTCATGTGGTTCCTATCGAGCTGAGGATGAGCCCCTGAAGCCACGCAACACATCGGAGGGAGAAAGTCTGCAAGGGAGGGAAGGTGGTTTAGCTCTCCCTCCCTGCTCTCCTGTAAGGGAGGTTTTCTGCTCAGAGCTCCTGCTGTAGCAGGTGTTACTGGTTATTTAGTTGTAGTGTCCAAGTCTTTGTGTTCAGTTGTTATTTTGGCATTCTGCCATGGCTTCGCTGACAGATGGGAACGACACCACACCTGTACCTGGGACGTAGACAAATGGAATTTCATGGGAGACACTAGAGATATTTATCTTCCAGAGCTTGCTTCTTGCTGAATTTCAAAGGCCCACTGTAAGCAATCAAAACATGGGAACATTAAGGTGAAGATCAAAATAAGATTTTTTTTTTGTCTGATGAGAAATAGTTGGCAAAGCATAGTTCCCTCACTGAAAATATATAGATATGACTATATGTAGTTTTAGTTGCAGAAGTCTTTTTTAGCTGTTCCAGAAATTGAGGATTTCATATTACATTTATCTTTTATTCCCAGCATCTTCTACTGTTTTCAGTGAACACCATACTGGAGAATCAGACTTTGTCCGTGACATGTAGTACGATGGCACTGGAAGGCTCCTCTCCTCATGAATAAGGACAGTTGCAACTTGGTAGATTGGAAATACGAAGCAGATGGATGAATTTCTGGTTTAGATTTAAAATCACTATCTCTTTCTCCAAAGTTTTTCTGGCTGCACATGGATCTGAGTATAGTTTACACATGCTAGAAAACACATGGGAAATTTTATGTTTGCATCAACTCCCAGCAGGATCTTGCACATGCACAGATAATCAAATTATTTACGTTTGTTGGACTGGGGGTAGAAGTGTAACCCTCCATGGAATGAATGCAGGGAGTTTAGAATATATCTCAAGCTTTTCTGCATATTTCCATTCAGTGTTGCAATGCTCAAGGGTAGCTGTGGATTCACCTCAGCACGCTTCCTTGGAATTCTGAAGCTGGAGAATTGTTTTTAAACCAGAAAATTCTTATGACTGTTTGTTTATTTTTGTGAGCATTTCCTTTTAAAGCAAGAAGTGTACAGACAAGCCATCCTAAGTAAATAATTCGTAAAAGACATATTAAAGTTGACTTTCAGGTGGCATAAGTGGTAGATTTCTGTTTGATGGTGAAATATAGAAGTTAGCTCAAAGCTAACAGAAAAAAGAAAGAACACACTGGAAAATGATCAACACATTTCTAAAAAGAACTACTATGCTTGTTTAATATGGGGTTGGGCTATCAGGTTTTTAATCTCCACCAGATAAGTAATACCTGCTCAAAAGGCAACTAAACATGTAAGTTGTTTCCCCTGGAATCACTGGGTTTCTTTCCACTGACTCATTGCTGCAAAGAAATGTACCTATTCCATTCCCTCAGCTGGCTTTAAAAATATTTTGAACAGCCTGTCAGTTTAAAATGGTGCAAGTAGGCAAATTACACTGAGGTAAACCCCTTCTGTTAGACTATTTATGAGGAAATTATAAGACCTTTTTCCTAGTTCTCTTTCAGATAATAAAAATAAAATAAAAAGAAAGAGGAAAGAAAAGAAACCTGCAAAACCGCAGAAAGGGACTAATGCTGATACAAGATTTCAAGAATATGTCTTAAAAATTATGCCCCAAAATTTATTTAAAAAAAAAAGAACAAAGGCTATTTCTTTAATTTCTGCATAAGTGCTATTTTTCAATATAAATTTATGATTTACTGTCAAAGTATTACCTTCCCTCTCAAGACTTTTTCTTCAGCAAAATTTTGCATGGGAATTTTTTAACAGCTCTATATTGTGTGATTGCAGTTACAATTTTTTTTTTTTAATTAATATAGTGAGACATAGTATTTAACAGTAAAAAAAACCCAAACCACCTATTTACTAATTAAGTCACACTGGATCCCATGAGGAACAACAGTTAATGATGAAAACAAAATACGGTTTACTAGCCATGTAAGTGCAGTGGGCAGGGCTGACATCACTTTTCTGTGTGCTTTTAACTAGGTGATCTGTAGATGTTTCAAGGCTGGCAGAGCAGAGCCTACCATTTCTCATTTGATTGAGGTCTCAGACCTCTCAAAGACTTCATGCTGGCTTGAAATCTTGCAGCACTGCTGTTTAGAGCGAGCCGTGGTAGATGTTACATTGAATGGGGGCTGAACAACTGCGGGAAACAAGATGACAAATACAAAATGACCATTTGCAGCAGGGATAACAAACCCCTGTATGCTTGGGGCAAGACCAATGCAGGGAAAGAGGTAAACAGCCACCTCTTCCTTACATGGGAAGGTGGGACTGGATTGTTGGGGATAATGGAAACATTTAGTTCCCGCAGGAGGACCCAAGGGAAGGAGAAGAGCAGAGACAGTCTCCCTAGGGCCAGAGTGGCCCACCAGCTGGATGCCCGTGGTGCTCTTGGGTGCACCAGCTGGGAGTGCAACATCATGCTCCCCGTTGCCTCAGAAAGGCTTGCTGGAGTACCTCCTTTCATCTCTCTGCTACTGAGAATGGCACACAGACTGAGCACAGGCTCTGGGACCTGGGATCATACTCTTCCACCCTCCCACCCTTTGTCCATGGCATCAGTCGCATCTTTTCAATAACTAATAGCAGTTTGCATACTCTGGGCTGGGAGCTTCTCTGTGGATAGGTGGGGGAAAGTCAACGTGGAACGACATTTCCTCTGTCACTTTTCATTGAGAATCAAGCTTTATCAGCAAATATGCCAATTCCTATTAGTAAAAAAATGCATGAGAAGACACCAACAACCCCAGAGTCTACCAAAGCGCTCAGGAGCCATGGGTTCCCACACTTGTCCTTCCTCTCATGTTTCTCCCAGGAGTGATGAAGTTTTCCTGAGCACTGACCCGAATGGAAAGTAAAACTTGTCTGCTGTGGTCTCCTGTTCTTTATGAAAGCGGGTAATGATCTAGGGAATAAAGACCTAGATTTACCAGATCATGTTAGTAATGCGGGAACTGAGAAGTTCTACTCGTGGTGAAAAATCCTGGGCTCAGGTTTCATGTCCACCATCACATCCATACACTACCTAAAACAACAGGATACAAGACTATCTGGGGTCACTGAGTGATACCACAGCACAAAATTTAATCATAAACTTATCGCAAATTTGATTTTGAAAAGGCTGCTTTCAGAAGCATCACTGACAGCAGAAAAGCAATATAGCAGTCTGAAACCCACTAGCAGGATGAAAGAGCAGATGTTTAGCTCTCCACAAATTTCTAAAGGTTTTCTCAATAATGGGCAGGAATCAGTTTAGCAGAATGGAGAGCAGAAGCATGAGTAACTGCATGGAGTTAAGTAAGGGCAAATGTTAACTGTCTGGATAACCTCTGTGACAGCAAAATCTACAAGTCTGTGGAGAATTTTCCCAAAGGAAATGATGAAAGCCTCTCTGACTGACATACATAGACTAGATTAGACAAAATACTTAATGTATAGTATAAAAAATCATGCTTTTATGCAGAGAGTTAGAATATTCTAATGTTTTTCTCCAGTTATGATTTATAGTACAGAAACAATATCCCAAATAGAAAGATTTTTTTTACCTCTCTATTTACTATTTTCTGATTTTCTTTTCCTTGTGGCGATTAATTAAAAAATCAGAGTATGCAAATAAAATTTATAAGTCAAATATTTCATATAAGTGATACTGACTAGTTATTGCACCTTCGCATGGACTCCTGAAAGAACCATAAGCTATCTCCCGGCCCTCTTGTGCTGCATTCTGAATAATAGCATAAAGAGTACCTTAATTATGAATTGCCTTTTTAACCTGGTGATATAGCAAAGTTAAGACTTTGAGCAGTTTACAGATGAGATTCATATTCTGTCCAGACATATGAGAATGATAATTAGGGTATCTATCTGCCAATGTTTTTGTTGCCTCAAAGTTCGGGTTATTCCAAATGAAAATGCTTTGTACAAATAGGTACTTCTTGCCAGCAAAACATTTTGCGATGTTATGCAGTAGTTCAGTATGTTTTTGTAGAAGGTGACCTCCATAATGGGAAATTGCAGGTTTAATATTTTCCTTCTTTTTACGCAGATGACTAAGGTCTCAGATGGGATATTTTCAGGAACCAGTGCAGGAGAGAGGTTAATTAAAATGAAGACTATTTTGTCAGTTGTAAAAGTCTGTAATTATGTAGAACCTTTTTCTATTTTTAAGCTACTCTCAGACATACTGATTTTTGTTTATAGTCCGAAGAACAAAATGACCTGACACTTCCTGCACTTGCAGATGTTCTGGAGCTCATGGGCTGGCATCATTCTTCAGTAAAAGTTGGAGAATCTGATTTAAGCATACTTTCTACAGTGATATTCTAGAAATGGATAACTACAGATTCAAAAAAACTTCATCTTTCTAGTGGGGTTTTTCACTGTAGTCCAAATCACACCTATATCTGGTTTCACCTCTAGTAAGGGCAAAAAATATATTTGCCTCCTTACTGACCTTATGTTATTATATGAGAAGACAAAAAAGTATTATTTTTCCCCTACTCTGTGCACCATTTTAAATATGACTCTACCCCTTCTTTAATTCCACTCTGATGCACAGATCTTTCAGCTATTCAGGCGTACACTTGGGGGAAATAGTGAGTCCAATTTCAATAATGGCAAGAGCTCTATAAAAATCACCAGGGCAATTGTATTAAGCTCAAGCTGCTGCTTTCTCATAGTAATGGTCTGGAAGTAAAATAAAACCAAACAAACCTAGACACAGTAATTTCTTATTGTACAGTCTACTGTAGCTGTCTACTTCTACCCAGCAGGTTAGCCATTTATTTTATGAAACCAGTTCTTTCACCTACATTTTTTTTTAAAAAAAGGATGTTCTGTAGAAGGAGAGTACAAACATAGCACCACATTCTTCATAATATAATTTATTAACAAGTTAATTTCTATCTGCAACCGAAAGACTTGTTTGATATTAAGGAGTATTGAAAGACTACCTTGCAAAGCCCTCCTCATGCTGATGCTTCCAGTGAAGTCAGTAGTACTAAACAGTCGGGTGACATTCATCCACCATGGAAAAGTCTTTAAGCATGTTTAAAGTTTTTTTTAAATATCAGGAAGTTTCCAGACATGGAAGCAGACGTGCTTCTGTCATACCTAATGAGCAACATACCTCAGAGGTCTAGAAGCTGATGCTGTACATCTTTTAGTCTGAAGCCTCTGCTGATACACTAGTTTGAGTTCACTTGAATCACAAGTTCAGTTTTCCTTGGACTATGTATCCACTATAAACTGGCAGGTGGCTGTTCTACAGAAAACAGATAATGTTCTTGTTCACATTTGGTTTTTTTGAGTATGTATTGCCATATTTATATAGTTTTGCTTTTTAAGATTTTTTTTAATATCTGCTATTGACAGATATCATTAGATTATCAGTTTTATTAGTATGGTAGGCATGATATAAATTAAAAGATATAATAAATCTCTTTACAGGGCATTTAACCAGCTTGAAATCCTAGTAAAACTGAACTATAAATATAAAATGATGTTGCATTTATGATTTTAAAATACTACTTGATGAGAATCAAACGTTCCTTTATACTGCGAAGTTCAGCATCCACTGAAGGAAAAAGCATAGGAAATCCAGTCTCCCTCGTGAGTGACATGCTGTAAGACATGCTGTCTTGGGAAAACCCAAACAGGCAGGAAAAAAAGCCATATTTACTTCATTAATGTTAAAAAGACATTTCACTTTGAGATAAAATTATGGGTTTATAGGAGGAAAGGCCTCCTTGCTGTAGTCTTCAGGAACTGATAGTCTTATAAGTCTTAATCTTGTTTTGATGAGATATTTCTGAGATGTGGCCACTGTGCCATTCTGATAATTTTTTTCCATACACCTGAGATTCATTGATACGCTGCTGGCTGTGGGTGGGTGGGTGGTCTCTCCATCAGCAATGCAGTATGGTTGACAAGGGCCACAGTGAAAGGAGTGAAGTTGTCCGCCTTACCCCACAAACCACTTATGCTCAGCTACAGTTTCACTCTTCTTCATAGTCTTGGCCACCACTGTTTCCATATCTCTTAAGGAATCTAATGACCACTATTTATCTTAATTTCCAATAGGTAAGAATCTGGGCCACCTAGGGCCAGTTGCCTAGCACTGTGCCTAGATGGATTTTGACTGTCTCTAAGGAGAGAGACTCCCTCGTTAACCTGTGCGAGTGCTTGGTCACCCTCACAGTGCTAAAATGTTCCTGATGTTCAGACATCACCTCCTGTGTTTCAGTTTGTGCCCATTGCCTTTGGTCCTGTCACTGGGCACCACTGAGAAGAGCCTGATTCAGTCTTCTTTGCACCCTTCAGATATGTGCAAACATTGATGAGATCCTCCCTCTGGACCTTCTCTTCCTTCTCTTCTCCAAACTAAACAGTCCCAGATCTCTTAGCCTGTCCTCATATGTGAGGTGTTCCACTACCCTCTGGGCCAGGCTATTCAGGTAGTTTTTAATCCACCTCACTGTCTGCTTATCCAGCCCATACTTCATCAGCTTCTCTATGAGGTTCCTATGGGAGACAGCGTTGAAAGCCTTACTGTAGTCTAGGTAGGCAACATCCACTGCTGAGGGCAACCTCATCTACCAAGCCAGTTAGTTCGTTGTAGAAGGTTATCAGGTTGGTCTTTCATATGCCTCAAATTGGTTTCCAGGATTAGCTGCTCCATCACCTTTCCATGGATCAAGGGGAGGATGACTGACCTGTAGATCTCTGGGAGGTGCAGCAGGAGAAAATATTTTCAGTGAAGTCAGGTAGTCTGGAAGACACAATGAGTATCACAGCAGCGAAACTAAGAGTTAATAAGCAATTGGTGACACAAGTTTCAAATTCTCAGGACAGAGACAATACAGAAAAAGAAGGCAAAAGAACTGTTACTGGAAAAATCAATTTAAGACGATGGCAAGCTGAGACAAAGTTTGGAGAGCTGCTGAAATCACTGTGTTCAGAAGGAAGGAGGAATCACAGAAATAGGAAGTAACTCTGCACTGCAGCTACTGGACATACACATTTAAGTAAGATGCAACAAAATGAAACCTTATATGTCCTGAAACCATGTTTTGCTGCTGCTGCTGCTGCTAAACAAAGTATGTGCTTCTGTTGCTGATTGTGGTGTGCAGCAAGGATGGTCTGCAGTGGCATGAGATTCATGTGAAAAAATAGGCAGATTAGGAAATGGAAAGAACATTACAAATTTCAGTAAAACAAAACCTAGATTGTTGGTTCCCTGAGTGTACGGATGTGAAATTTGTAAGAGTATGCTTTTAAATTCTGTACAGAAAAATACATTGTGATGTCCTCTGGAGGGGTTGGTTTAGTTGTAGTTTACTATGCTGATGCTTCATTAGGTTAAGGTCAAGCCAGATGATTGACAGAAATGATGTGCTGTCTGGACGAGCAGAAGTGTTGTAATGCTGATGTCACTAAAAATCACATGGCAATTGATACAGAAGTGGGATGTGACTGTACCTCAAAAAGGTTGTATTCTGGTTGCTTAACTGGTGTAAGCCAGCTGAAGCATGGATGAATATGTACTTTATGCTAACGTTTTAGCTTTTTACAAGACTAAATCAGATGTTAAAGTATCAGATGTAATGTGATTTTTCAGTAAAATATGTATTATGGTTAATTGCATAAAAAGTTGAAATAAACCACTACACTTTTATTCCATAAAAATGCTGGTTTCTGTTTCTATCAGACACAAAAGCTGCATGCAGTCATAGTACATGAAAGCTTACTTTGTGCAATGTGGTGCACAACAGATGTCAGAGAAAGCTAACCTCAATGCACCCTTAGGCATCATTACAAAGGATACTTAAATGAGCTTTTCCAGCAAAATTCACAAGCAGCAGATTTAGGACAGGAATTGCCATGTGATAACACCTAATTTTCCAAGTACAAGTTGGGCAATGACATTTGTTTTGTGCTCCTTTTCTTTGTACAAATCAGGTGAACTTCTAGCTTTATACTCAGCCTTGTTTTGAAATTAAATATGGATTCAACACAGCAACGTACACAAAAACCTCAGAAAAGAAGTTAACTAGCACCAGATGTTGAGCAAGATGCCACACATGGAGAAAGCCACTTTAAACAACCACCTTACTGTGGTTACTTGAGTCAGCTCAGTTTATGGCAAAGAAAAGAAGCTTTTCTTAGTTGCTATAAACCCGTACATACACTTCAGCATGTGAAACCAACACCCCCTTAAAAGACACAGTGATTGGTTGTAGGATTTAGAATTTTATAATTTTGTATCCCTGGTGACCAACTCTGGATGATACAACACCAAAAGTCCAGACAATCTACCGGCTTCACATGACAAGAATTGTGGTTTTGTTTTTCTTTAATCTGAATCTGAAAGATTATACCTTTGTTGTGTACATTCCAAATCAGAGTCTTTGATACTGCTAGGGAAAAAAAATAAATGGGAGAGATGCTGCCAACTTCAAAGCCACACTTCAGCCTGAATTTTTATCTGCTTTTACTACAAGCAAGTAAATTAGCTGAAAGAGATTTCAGGAGGAAAATATTTTTGCAGTTGCTTTTACTTTGTTTTTTCTTTTTTTTTGAACCAAGTACCTGGGTTTTTGAGAACAGGTTGAATCCAATGCTATTTCTGCCTAATTTTTAGCTAGATGTGCCTTGGACAGTCCATCAGCTGTTGTCTTCATATGGGAAAGCAGGAAAGACCTAAAGAAAGCCTGAAATCCAGAGTGGGCAAACCAGACAGTGGAATGATTTAACAGACTTGGAGGTCAGAAAGAACCATCACAGTTTTTTGCCTGATGCCCTCCATGCAGTCAGCTGGGGAACGCCCAGTGAAGCACAGTACCTTCCCTCAGGCCCAAGGCTTTTAGCTCTGAGACTGCTGGGCCAAGCTCTCAGCACTGGTACAGGCTCCAGCTAGAAACGGTTTGTGTCAAATGAGTCTTGGTGATGTCTTACAATGAACACGGGAGTGTGTTGCTGCTGTTTCCATGTACCCTTTCTTTTACAGCCTTGCAAACCTAGACTATGGAAATCGGTTCCTGACCTGAAATATGGTGATTAGTTTGTTCTGGAGAGTTCAAGGAGACTGTGGACCCAGATATCCGAGAGTGAAGTTATTCCATCTGATTGACAGCCTTCATTGCACTTTTCTTCTCCAGCTTCTCCTCTGCAGTCTGTAAATCCAGTCACTGATCATCCATGGGGTGGCAAAATCACAGTACGTCTACCTATTTGAGGAAACACAATTTCTCCAGGATCTTTTAGGATCAGATGAAACACAGGCATTTTCATACTCCAGCACTTCAGGAATGATGAGAACATCATCATTGGAAGGCAGCACAGGAGTTTTTACATTCTCTTCAGAGAATTCTGAAAAAGAGGTACTAATAGTTTGCCACAATCAGATATTTCCAAAAGACACCATCATGACCATCCTTCACAAACATATGAATTCACAGTCTTTAAGAATTTTTTGCAGACACTGAATAAAATATGTAAAAAAAGTTAACCTTAAAGTGACCGCTTCAAGACACCATGAGACCACCACTTCCCATAACGAACTGGTTACAGGTTTAATTAAAGCACATTTTGATTGTTTGCGATTTTTTAGGCATATGATTCAGATTATTCTTTTACAGTGATTTGTCTCCCTAATTATTTACTATACCATAAAATGTTATGTCTTCTAGGTAAGCCAGAAAAGGCAATTTGTCCCTATTTAGGTCACTGATAAAAGTGCACAGGATCAAAAAATACTGAGGGATTTTGCTACAAAAAGTCCTACTCATCAAAGATGTCACATTGACTGTGTTTTAAGGTTTCTCAGCTGATGGTTTTAGTCTCTCAAACATACGCCTTGCTAATGCCATTTACAGCAATTTTTTTTTTTTAAATCGAATGTCCAGCTAATAATTCAATTAACTCAGAAAAATCCAAGAATACAATATCAACACAGTTATTTATATATATTATATATATATATTTATATATCAACACAGTAGATTTATAATGTTTGAGAAAGTACAAGATTGTTGGATCAGAGAAACCTTTTGCAAATAAACATACTGACTGTTCTTGCTTATATTTATAATCTTAACTTCTTTGCTGAGTCTCAAATTAACAATTCATAATTCCATGTAGAATCAACCTACAGCTAATAAATGCCCCTTATTCTTTTTAATTGTTGGAAGAACATTAGTGATTTCTGAGTCTGTTAAAGTCCTCCTGAATTTGTTTAAAGTAGTCTGTAGTGCTTCTTAGCCACTTTGTTAAAGATCTTGGTTGAAGTACGAACACACTGTTTCAAAATCCCTTAACTTTAACAAACGCTTCTTAACTTCCTGTTTTTTTCAAAAGACAAGCTTCCTGTTCCACTGAGATGGTACTTTGTCTGAGTTCTTAGTTCACGGTGGAAACAGCCTTTCTACTTTTTTTAAATTCTTTTCATTCAGTTTCACCACGTATATTTAACAATGCACTTAAATTATTGTCTAGGGACTTTTTTTTTGTTGTAATTTGTTTATAAATTACCTTCTTATTTTTATGAGCTTCATAGAATTTCCAAAATGATAAGTTCCAGCCCCAATGCCATGGGCAGGGACACCTCCCACTAGACCAGGTTACTCAAAGCCCCATCCAGCCTGGTCTTGAATATTTCCAGGAAAGGGACATCCACAACTTCTCTGGGCAACCTGTTCCAGTGTCTCAGTACCCTCACAGTAAAGAATTTCTTCCTAATATCCAATCTAAATTTCCCCTCTTTTAGTTTAAAATCATTACCCCTCATCCTATTGCTACACTCCCTAATAAAGAGTCCCTCCCCATCTACCCATTGATACTGTTAAAGTCCCTGTACATATATATAAAGTGACTTCTGCAATATACAGTAGAATATTGAATATTCTGAATAGTGAATATTATATCACTAAATGATGTTCATCTGTGCTTGAACAGCCTTGGATTCTTAGGTTAATGACCAACTCTCCTTCACCTGATAAAATGTTTCATTACTACCTGCTGCAGAATTTAAGACCCTTAGAAAATTTATTCTCTCTTGTTTTCAGAAATAGTAAAGATGGTTTTTTTTCACTGGCCAGGTGAACTTTCAAGAAGGTCCATCACACTTCAGTTATTCATAACATTTTTTTCTATTCCCTACATGTTATGGATAATCCATTGATGAGACATTATTCTCTCCTGAAATTTAGGTGGTCTGTTCAACACCACAGTGTAACAGTGATTTGTTACCCCATGGGAGCTGGCACCTGAAGCTTTGCTCTGGGGTTCTTCAATTAGCTCCACACTTCTGCAACACCTTCCTCATGAGGTGCACCACTTTTTAAAGGAGAGATTTAGAGCAAAAGCCAGTATGACAGATGTTAGCTTAAAGGAAAATTGAGCTACAGAGAAAAACACGTAAAAATAATCAAGAAAAAGTTTGCATGGCAGTTAGGAATGGAGATCAGATAATGTGACTTCAGCTTTTTTTATTAATGCTAGGACTTTCTTCTACAGTATTTGCAGAAGAAAAAGGAAAAGAATGAAAAAATACCTGTTGGACTATAAAGTGCAATTCTTTCTAATTTTATTCATAGCAGAGTATTTGTGTGTAAGATCCACGCACATACATGGTGATCTATACTAAATTTCAAGATCTTTAATAATTTATGCAGTGTCTGAAGAAAATTCACAAATGTATAACCTTAAAATTTAAAGTTGTGTGAAGTTTCAGACAAGCAGAAACTGTTCACAGAATCTACTTCTCACTTTGAATAAATTTATTCTGTATTTTGCTTGAATAATTCTTGATATTCCTGATTTTGAGGTTTATTGGCAGCATTGCCCTAAGAATGACATGAAAATGTTACCTCTGTTCTTGAAGATTTCAGTATCACATACTTGCCCACGTGTACAATTGTCATAGTCATTTTTAATCTATACTGTAAGTACTTCTGGTTGGCTGATTAAGAAACTGTGTTTAACCCATCACTTTTAAAGGACGTATCAAATAGGGAAAATTGCTTACGTATCAAATGGTGACAGTCAGAACAAAAGTAGTTTGCTTAGTAGGGCAAAACTCTCTCATATTACTTTCTCTGTTTTCCAAAATCAGCACTCATCACCTACCATCTGTCCTTGCTTTCTGCGTGGATCCTCTTGATTTGATTGACGTTCTTCCCAATGGCAGAACTTTCAGTGCATGTTAAGTTATACAAGAGAACCAATTTAGGCATCTCTTGTGTATAAATTAGCTAGAGAGTCTTAGAGATATACTGCTTATCTGATGGCATAATTGAGCCCAAAGCTCTATCGTTGATCTTTCACAACTTGGCTGTCATAAAAAGGAAAAAAAAAGGAAAAAAAAGGAAGGTGAGGGAGGGAAATCTCTTCATCAGAATTATAACGTTCTCAGCTTCTCACGAAATGCATTTCTTTTGCAGAGAAATTAAGACAAGTTAAAATGTAACAATAAATCTCATGGTGTATTTTTGACAGAAAAGATGTGCCAGTGCAGTAAATGATAGGAAACTGTATTTGAAAAGGATAGTCTGTTACCCATACTTCCCAAATATCATTAGTAATTTTTTTTCAATATTTTGATTATGTCAACTTACGTTTGTGACAAAACTATTACTCCAAGCTGTTAACTAAGCAGTTAGCAGGACACCTCTAAGAGCGTTCTTAGGCAAAAGAATAATGAAATTTCTGAGTTTTTAAACAAGATTTGAAATACAGCCACAGTAACTCTTGACTGTATTACAAGAAGATGAGACTGACATTATATCTTGAAACAAAATAAATTGCTGATCATCCTCCTTCCTCCACATTGTGTCACATAATTCAAATTTCTAAATGCTTCGCTGTGTCCATTGTAAGTGGTTTGCCCTCCATATGTTTCCATAATTTAAAACTGATACAGTTGTCAGGATTCCTGACAATACTGTGGGTTTTATATTCTTTCCGATGCACTGAATCAGAGGATAATCCAATAACAGACCTGCCATAAAACAGGTATGACCTAAGTGCATGTGTAGTGCATACAAATATACATATATATGAATTTATGTTGTCCACAGTGTGGAGCCTTTACCCAAAGGATAGGCTGGATAACAAGGGTATGACCCTTTTCTAGTAAGTTAAAAAATAGGTGATGAGACACTGGTGCTGACATTCTGTAAATGTGGCTCATCCTGCAGAGTATTAATGGGGACCCTGCATTTTCTGCAGGGTTTGAAATCATTGCAATACTCACAGCTGTGTGACCACTCCACTCTGCCTACAAACTGATCTCATGCTAACATTAAAAAGTACACACACACACAGGAAAACACACACACAAATGAGGGCATTGAAATCTTACAAATAAAAGCATTTTGTCACTGCAAAATACAGCAGAAAATGAGAGGGTAGAAAATTTCAGACAAAGGTACAAGATACATTGGTACTGTTTGCTAACACTATGTATATCAGAATGATTTTTAAGTAAACTTCCAGCATTTGACTCCCCATGCACCTGCTCTCTAGATTTGAACTTTCCCAGCAATCTATGAGAAAATAGTGGGATTCCAGAAATGGCTAACTAAGGGGTTACACATAATATATAGGACATATCTTGAGGGAATAACTGTTACAGATCACTGTAGAATTTATATTTAATGAATTATGGTGTCATTGCCCTTATGCATGTCATATTTTAAGTAAATCTAACATCCTATTTTATCTTTTTTCAGTGCATTCTCTTCTTTCTATTACTGCAGGAAAAAAAAGTCTAAGAGCTATATATTCTAGCTGTGGCTAGGACAGATGGACAAAGACACTTCTGGGCTTTGCTGGCTGGGTGCACCTACTGTTTTCAGCCACTGGAATATGGGAATCAATGCAGGAGATGTCACCTATGCAGCAGATGAACCCTGCTGCACGGGATAGCATGCAGTAGGATAAAAAGGAAGGAACGACCTGTTCTCAGCAGCTTTGTGCATGTACACCCACATTCTCCCAAATAATTCTACACAAAATTCTACATAAATCGCCTCTTTTGTTGAACTTATGATTTACTGATGTTGTGCTTAATTCCCTGTGTAAAAGGAATGATATGTTTTAACCTTTTTGCTAGGATAATTCCTCACTTTTGCAAGTGTTATTAATTGTTTATTATTTATTACAGTGACTCCAAAATCTCTACACTGTTTATTTTGAACTAAATTCCCTAATTAATTTTAGGTAGAAGCAAATTTTTTCAACTGGTGTTTAAATAATCCTGACACTAGAGAATGAATAATTTTTTTATGTTCAAATTGATCACTTTGGAAGCCAGCCCCTTCAAACATGTTTTTCAAAATATGTAATAATATCACCTTGTTTTTTCACAGGATCCCATGTTCACCATACATTATACCACAGTACTGAATAACTCCATCTACAGATCTAAATGTCTGAGACTGGGTTTTCATTTAGGTCTCTTCTCACTTCTACAGGATGTAACAAGACAAATCTGATTTCACTTTAAGAAATCAAATGGCTTAAGTTGCACGTTACTTAAAAAAGATATGTACGGTGTTTCTGGGCAGCACAACTGAGACAGCTTACACAGCACTATGGCTGAGACTAGGCTTGGTCAGGGGAGGGAATTTCGGAAAGTGATGCACTTCCAGAAGACAGCAAAACAGCCTGAGTCCCGGCTACGTGCTGTGCTGGCAGCCAGACCTCAAAATCCCCATTGACTCACACTGGTCTTAGGAAGTGCAGGTTTTGACAACCAAGGGTTGGTGATGGGAAATAATGGTGGCTGTCCTCTCCAGAGGCTGTAAGCCCCACATTTGGTCTTGTACTGACAGCTGTCTGTCGGTTTTGCCTTGTCTTTTCCTCTCCCAGATAGACTCTGTGGCTCTCGAAGTGGCAGAGTGTTAATTTCTCAAGATCCTAAGCCTGGAGCTGGCCCTGCACCTATCTGGGAAGAATTTATATGTGACCTGTATGTTTATTGGCATTATTACTTACAGGTGGGTAAGGTCCTATGTCACAAAAGGACCTTTTGACAGAAGTTACTATTGTTCCCAGCTTCCCTTCAATCTCTTTGTCAGGCATTCCTTAAATGAGCTCTTGTCTCTGCATCTCTCTGGCTTTGCCTCCCTTTCTCAGTCTGAGGTCAACTCTTACTTCATTGACATTCATAACATTAAGCATGGCTAGATTTATAGTGTGTCCTTGTACAATTTTGGAAGAAAAAAGATTGTTCAGAAACCTTCATTTTCCACCATTCTTTAAAGAGAGCTGATAGCTACATTCACTCCCAGTCCACTCTCGGACATATTTGGAAGTGCGGAAGAATGAAGAGAGGCTGTAGCAGATCCAACCAGATATGGAGTGGGAAGGGATAATGTGCTGCACTCATATGAAGTATGTTGTGTGAGTTTGCAAGAGGCCTGGGAAGAGTTCTTTGCTGCCCCTCCTGGAAAAACTAGCTTTTGTACAGCGCTTTGCACCAGAGAGCTTGGGCAGACTGACTTTCACAAACGCATTCCCAGTTTAAGCCGTTTATTGTACATGATTCTGGTAGCCAATAAATCTTTTTATCATAGCTGAATCACCAGGTAAATTGAGAGAAAGGAATTGACTATTCAGAAGGACCATACTCATGGGAAATCTCAGCTAAGGCTCATCTCCTCAGTGAACCTAAATATGTTGGACACCCTCCTTTAAAATCTTTATATGCTCTTGTTTTGGACGAAAGTAGCTCATTTGAAATTACCTGTGTAACAATCTGATGAAGTCAGAATCAAGCCCATGTAATCTGGATGTTTGGGCCCATGTATATTTCACCTACAGTGAAGTACAGTATGGAACATCAAAGTTAGAACCAGAGTCACCTAGGCTCCCTCAACATCTGGTGGGGAGAGAGGCACACAACTCCAAAGGAAAATGTTGGCTTGCTTATATCACTTGGCTCTCCATTGACTCATTCTTTAAACCAGATAAGGTGAATACAGGCATAATTGGGCTAATTTTCAAAGCAGGTAGCTGCCAACAGATAGATATGCTATAAGGTATCTGTTAGGTAGCTGATCATAAAGGATACACGTCTGAGCACAGAATCATGATCAACCATAAGCTCTTTGGGACACGGACTTTTGTATCCCAAATTCATATGAGTTTTTTTAATAAAAGACACCAAACTTGTCTGGCTTCCTATTTAATCTTTCTGTTTGGAAATAAGATCTTTTGGTTATGGAATATATTTAAGAAACTTAGAAAAACTGGTAAAGTGAGTTGGATGGAGAGATAAACCTGAAACACATACGCTCTCCTGGGTTCACAGAACATGGATCTTCTCAAACTGGTTGCAAACCTAGCTATGGTCTTTTTTACAGGAGGTTTTTCTGCATTCATATTTGTCTTGGAAAAAGGAAAATTTTTCTTTGTACACCACTAGCTAAGAAAAAAATCCCCTGGGAATGGATACTTTTGCTTCTTCCCAGCATCTTTAACTGTGAATTACCAAAGGATTTCCACACTGTAACATGATAAATAGATGGAGCAGTGCCTCAGGATTTTGGAGATGTGGGAATCTGCTTTTGCCACTGATGCTGCCAGATGCGTGTCCTTGGGAGGTCACTTTGTCTTGCTGTGCTCCGCCGCTTCCAGGTGTTACAAGGCTCAGTTTCCTGAGAAGATTATGATGAGGTGAATGGAAGTAGAAGTCCTGTGTCACAGCACATTTGTATTTACCACTCATTGGCAATAGAATTACGCTTATTATGCAAATTCATTGTAAAAAGAGAGACATTTCCCTTACAGGGTTGAAAAGTAATCCACATGACTCTTTCACTAAGTGTTCTGTGTCCTCTGTCCTTGTAAACAGAGGAAGACTAACATTATGTGTTTACCTGATAAAAAACAACATGCTCTTCCCAGCAACTAGCAAGGACCTGCTACTACAGCAGCAGCATTATTGTGAATGACCTCATTCATTTACAATCCTGATCCTATTCTGACAACAAATCCCATCTGTGTGTGTTTGTTTTCTAAAGGAAAGCATTAGCCCAGTGTGAGGTGTTTGGATTGAAGCAGCTCACCGATATTCACTGGTGTTATATTTAGGGGACTGAAATTGTAGTACTTGATGACTCTATTGTTTGTTAGCTGGAGAGTGAGTTCATTACCTTCAGGATCCCAAATGTTTACAACTAGTTGCTACTAGAAACTGTTTTGATTCTGTATTGGAAACCACAATCACGTAGACAACCATTAAGTCAGCTGCCCAGACAGACCTGGACTTTCTGCTTCTCCCTTGTAACACCCCTATTCACTCTGCTTCAGGCTGGGGGACACTTGCCTGTTTACTGCTTTAGTACTTCAACCCTTCTTATTTTTTGCCCTCACCACGCAAAGGAGGTTAAGAAGTACTATTCATTGCCGGAATTGAGGGATTTTTTCCCATATTAGGATCTACTTCACAGGGGAGACCGTGGATTACTTCAGCCTGGTTTGCTGCTCTGTGGCAGCGAGGCTCTCATTTCTTCTGCTTCTGGACAGCCTTCATCCCTGTCACTTACAGAGCACATAAGAATGCATGGAATCACTTGTGTGTGTTACTACCTATAATCTATTTATCTTGGAGGTACTAAAGCTGTTATAAATTGCTGTAAAGCTGGTGGTCTGACGCCATGAAGAGGTTGAGGTTACTCTTAATACCTGACACTGAAGTAGGAAAAAAGCAGCCCAGAATGCCTGGAGAGGTACAGGGGCTCCTGCCAAGCTGGTGAATGCTCTGCCTGCATCTGCTTTTGAAAAAAGGGAATTAGCTGGATGGGCCAGGCCTCTGTTGCATGTCAGTTATGTAACAGTTTATAAATTTTCTGTTTAAAAATAAGCTGTGAAGTTTTACTGTCGAAGTGAATATAATGTTGGCATTCATATTTGAAAGTGAACAGGCAAACATGTCCAGGGTGGTGGAGTCCCCCTGCATGCTGCAGATGGCTTCTGGGAAAAGCCAGAAGAAAAATAAAGATAAAAAGATAAAAATGAGGAAGAAAATTACATTTGACTAGGGAAGTGTTTCTCCTGTAGGCAGAGGGCTTATTAAGGGCATTTAAGGGCCTGAACAACATCTGAAACCTTGAAGGGGTGGGTGGCAGATTTGTCCAGCAGTTCAGGGTCTAAGCAATGACCTATGGACAAGAGCACCAACAGTCCGGAGCAGAGCAGTGGCAGTGCAGCCACTGTACCAATGTGTATCACTGAATTTGGATCACGTCAGCTCAAATCACCCATGGAGCCCATGGCGAATCCTGCAAAGCTGGGCAACGAACTAGTTGTGAGTGCAGTGACAAGGGGAAGATAGCAGTTAGTTACCTTGGCTGTGGGGAGAGGACTGGGAAATCGGGGCAGAAAATGGTAATCCTGCATGCTGTCATTTAGCAATTCTTTCCCTGAGCTGTTTGTGTTATTGTGTTTTCCTTTTGTTCCCAATAAACCATGTTGGTTTAAAACACACTGGTCTCACTGTTTAAACATGGGAAAATGTCAGTTGCTAAATTACTGGTATAAGACAGTTATTCAAGTTTCTAACTGTTTAAATGTTTGTAGAAACTCTTACAAATTGAACGCACCACCATGGCACAAAGTTTGCACCAGCTTTTCCATTGAGCATGACTCAGTCCCTTTCCTTATTTTGATTCAGGAGAGTTTGGCACTGCAGGCCTGAAGCTCATTCACTTTGAATGGTGTTTTCCTCCTGACTTTCCAGACAAGTTTGGGGATGACAAAAATTATTTAAAAAAAAAAAAAAAAAAGGTGTGGGGGGGGGCGGAAAGGAGGTTACCTAGAAGGTAAAATTACGACAAGACATCAACCACATTTTGGATTGAATGCTGATTTCCCAATGAAAAGTTTCTTTTGATGTTTCTAAGCAACATCATTACCCCAATTATTGAAGGAATTGCTATGCAACCACTTTATGGACAGGACAAGCACCATATGCACCCTCTCCTTGGTCATGCCAGTAAAGCCTGTTGTGTTGGCTCTGACCTCTCATCTGAACAGCAGTGGAACTCATTCTGCAAAATAATGGTTATACAGCCTGTTATGGGAGGCAAGGTTGTCAGCTGCTTCTTCTCTTCTTCTCCCAATAGTGGGAGAGGTATAACAGATTTATCTTTTCTAATAAAAATTGCTCTAAGGAGGATATGGATGCAGCCAAAAAAGAAGTTGGTTTTCAGAAAATATTCTAGAAAAAATCTTTTCCTAGTACTTTTTGCAACATAAGGCAACTAGTAAGAAAATTGTTATCTTTGCCTTGAAATTTTTCTGTTGTAGGCAATTCTAATGTGCGGGGGTGCATATTCATTATTCTCCATCCATCTCATGACCTGTATCAGTCATTTAATTTCCAGACTGAACTGTATGTTGTATTTGAATTTGCTATTGTTCCAGCTGGTGTTGAAACACAAGTCTTTTAGCTAAAGGTTTCTAAATTTAAAAATGCCCATTTGGGGCCCAAAACAGATGTAAGATGTAGCTCACACAAATCCCTATTTGAAACTTGAAGAGGCCAGAGGAATTATATTTTGCCATTGTAAGTGAAATAAACATATTTTCTCTCACATTCTATCTTTGATCCTCAAAGTATGCGTATCCATAGGAAGAACCTGCAGGGTATACTGTTAAAAAATGTAGAGCTGGATTACTCTCTCTCATGGAAAATATGTTGGAGGGAAAAGGTTTGTGTATTCAAATAGATTCCCAATATTTTCACACAGAGCGGAGTTTCCATATTTTCATGGGAAATGAGTTTGCACGCTTCCCACCCCAGAACAAACCTTGTGATCCAACCCACACGGAGCAGGTCTCCATCTGGAGGGGGCTGAGACCTGGCATTCCTCGCTGGGTTTCTCAGTACACTGGTTTAGTTGTAATCCCATTAATAAGGATGCTAGAGTTAAAGAAAGAAATAGAGGGAGGTGAACACAGTCTGCCTGTGTGAATGCTTATTTTCTGTTTTTTAAATGCTTATTTGTCTTTTTTGAAGCTGTTAATTGCTGGTCCTCCATTTCTGTCTGACATTTTGTTGCTTTGTCCTGTTTGCTTGGATTTTACATAATTTTCCTATTCTTTTTTCAACTTTTATCTGTCTAATCTCCTTCAAGTCTCATTTCTCAGCTGAGTCCTCCTTCCCCACTGAGACACAGTATAAGCAAAGTATCTTGAACTTTAAAAAAGCTCCCTTGCCTAAATACTTGTTTACTTCTGAATCCGCCCTCTCCTTCCACGTGTGCCATTGGTTAACACTGAGGACCGCTGATGCCAATGCCACGCTGAGTCATCTAGCAGAGGATGAGAGAAGTGAAGGTCTGCTCAGGTTATATGAGGTCAGTACTGCCATTCCTGCTCTTGAAGTCCCCTGTCCATGCTGCTGCATGTTCCCTTTCAGTCGTCCCATTCGAAAGTGGCACCTGGCAATGTGTAGATATTGTCCCACATGGGACATGGACTTGGTTGGGATGTTATACAACAATTGGTAATGGTGAGAAAAAACAGAGATGGGATGGAGTTGAACATACTTGTACCTACAAGACACATCCACAAGGCAGCAGCTGTAGGCTGTGAACCTCTTCCACTCATTAGAGGGGAAAGTTGCATATGTTTTCCCAAGGTGATATACAACATA
The DNA here is from genome assembly GCF_964106895.1 of Numenius arquata. NCBI lineage: Eukaryota > Metazoa > Chordata > Aves > Charadriiformes > Scolopacidae > Numenius > Numenius arquata. Next base: position 111,852,900 of record NC_133577.1, on the reverse strand, counting down.
GAAACAGAGTACCGGTGTCTGTCCTTCCTGTTCTTTAAACTTTCTGCTTCAGTTAAGCCCTTTGAGATAAATCATTTCACTCTTGTCATGCTTGGACTGTAGCTCTAGTAGAACAAGACCTTCTTCTTGTGTTTGTGTAGGGCATAATGTGGTGGGATCCTCTAGCCCTGGCTAGAATACTATAGATGCTGTTACAATGCTCCTCCTAGTAATGTCTTCAAAAGATTACCAGGTTTGGGGGCTAGGTAGGAAGCTGCTAAGCTTGTGCTTCAAGGCATCTGGGAGACATTGATGTGGGAGGAGAAGAATGTGTGTTGACTCGATAAGGTTTTCTCAGCAGGTTTTTCTGCCTCTTGATTCAGTGGCTGGAAGAATGCCCGTTCCGGAAAGTACAGATAAAACTGAAGCTTTTCCAAATGTTTTTTGGTAGCTGGCACACACTTTATATAGAGTTTTTAACTTAATTAAATCAACCATTTAACCCTCTTCCTTAATTATGTGCTGTGGAGAATTTAGAAAAAAAATTACCCTAAGTAGAATGTTAAAAAGAACATCAAATACTGCCCCAAACAGGAAATCATGTGAACACCCTGGTGTACACCTACTCTCTCCCATTTCAGAACAACATACTGAAACTATGCACTGTCTGCCATGAAAACACCAAGCACATTTTGTTCAGCTGCCTGGGATTCGAACACAATGATACTTTCTAAAGTGGAAGTATTCATCTGGGACATCTTTGCACATAAGAGCAGGCATTCATTTAGGCCACTGTAGTTACAGTTGCAAAACAGTTTCCACTATAACCTCCTACTTTCTCGTGCTTGTAGTTTTGCAAAGCAAAAGAAATTTGGACTGATTTTTGCTATGATGAATCCTTTCTGGACCAGAGTTTTTCTTAGGAAGGGCAACAAAATTAGACAACTTAGTTTTGCAAACCCCAAAAAATAAACTTTTTTTCCATGATGAAACAATGTAAGTATAGTTCTTGCTTCTCTTGTCAAGACATTATTAAATCTATGCAATTAAAATCACAGGATATCAGAAAACAATCCTTTCAATAATCATGCTGGATGTCCATCTTTTTCTTTTTATCTTCTGGTTATGAGTGCCATTTTGCTACTTATCAGGAGGCCTGTTTCCTTTTCCTTTCTCTGTCTCCTGAATGCTATATTATACTGAGAAGTAATTCCTTTACTGCTGAAGACCAATCTCAGAAGAGACTATTTAAGTGCATGTGTCAGTGGCTTCCCAGTCCTGATTAGGCCAGTATATTTTATTGCTTAATATTCTCGTATGACATTACTATCATCTGTGGTTGCAGTGGGTTGACCTTGACCAGTGGCCAGACACCCACCCAGCCACTCTCTGACTCCCTTTCTGCAACAGGACAAGAGGAGAAAATAAGAAGATGAGGAAAAATGTGGGCCGTCTCTGGAAGGAAGTGGGAGACCTGGTTACCCGAGATGTGGAGAAGGCTGAGGTACTCAATGACATTTTTGCCTCAGTGTTCACCGGCAAGTGCTCTAGCCACACTGCCCAAGTTGCGGAAGTCAAAGGCAGGGACAGAGGAATGAGGAACTGTCCACTGTAGGAGAAGGTCATGTTTGAGACCATCTGAGGAACCTGAAGTTGCACAGGTCCATGGGACTTGATGATATGCATCTGTGGGTCCTGAAGGAACTGCTGGATGAAGTTGCTAAACCATGGACATAATGTCCATTTTTAAAAAGTTAAAAAGGAAGACATGGGGAACTCACCTCTGTGCCTGGAAAGATCATGGAGCTGATCCCTCTGGAAACTCTAAGGCACATGAGAAATAAGGAGGTGATTGGTGACAGCCAACATGGTTCATGAAGGGCAAGTCGTGCCTGACAAATCCTGTGATCTTCTACAATGGTGTTACAATGTTGGTAGATAAGGGAAGAGCAACAGACATCATCTACCTGGACTTATGCAAAGCATCCTTGTCTCTAAATTGGAGAGACATGGATTTGATGGATGAACAACTTGGTGCATAAGGAATTGGTTGGATGGCCACACTCAAAGGGTTGCAGTCAACAGCTCAATGTCCAAGTGGAGACCACTAACAAGTGGTAGTCCTCAGCGGTTGGTACTGGGACTGCTTCACATCTTCATTGGTGACATGGACAGTGGGTTTGAGTGCGCCCTCAGCAAGTTTGTGTGTGGAGCGGTTGAAATGCTGGAGGGAAGGGATGCCACCCAGAGGGACATTGACAGGCTTGAGAGGTGGACCTGTGCAAACCTCATGAAATTCAAGAAGGCCAAGTGCAAGGTCCTGCACCTGGGTCTGAGCAATCCCAAGCACAAATACAGTCGGGGCGGAGAAGGCAGAGAATGGGTTGAGAGCAGCCCTGAGGACTTGGGAGTGTTGGTGGATGAGAAGACCAACATGAGTCAGCAATGTGCACTCACAGTCCAGAAAGTCAACCACATCCTGGGCTGCATCAAAAGAAGCATGGCCAGAAGGTTGAGGGAGGTGATTCTGCCCCTCTACTCCACTGTGGTGAGACCCCACCTGGAGAACTGCATCTAGCTCTGGAACCCCCAACACAGCAAGGACATGAACCTGTTGGAGCGAGTCCAGAGGAGAGCCATGAAGGTGATCAGAGGGCTGGAACACCTCTACTATGAAGACAGGTTGAGAGAGTTGGGGTTATTCAACCTGGAGAAAAAAGGCTCTGGGACGACCTTATAAAGGCCTTCCAGTACCTAAAGGGGGCCTACAGGAAAGATGGGGAAGGACTCTTTATCAGGGAGTTTAGTGATAGGACAAGGGGTAACGGTTTTAAACTGAAAGAGGGGAGATTTAGATTAGATATTAGGAAGAAATTCTTTACCATGTGGGTGGTAAGACACCGGAACAGGTTGCCCAGGGAAGTTGTGGATGCCCCATCCCTGGAAGTGTTTAGGGCCAGGCTGGATGGGGCCTTGAGCAACCTGCTCTAGTGGGAGGTGTCCCTGCCCATGGCAGGGGGGTTGGAACTAGATGATCTTTAAGGTCCCTTCCAACCCAAATAATTCTACAATTCTATGAAGAAGAAAAGCTTGTGGATCAAGGCAAGGGCAGGAAGATCATTTGCCAATTACCATCATGGTCAAAACAAACTCAACCTTGGGACAATTAATTTAATTTCTTCCCAATTAAAATAGGTTTGGATAGTCAGAAACAAAGACAAAGTAAAACAACACCGTCCCACACCCCATGTTTTCCCAGGCTCAGCTTCACTCCTTCATTCTTGACTCCTGTTAGAGGAGAAGCAGCAAATCTCTTCTTGCTCATTTCTTCTTGTTTCTTGTCAGCTGTAGACATTCCAAGAGAGAGAAGGATCTTAATTCACAATTATCTATCTAGCATAGTGCTCTCTAGTCGCACCTGGGTTTCTGTCAGCCATGTTTGCCAACAAGAGACAACCTTTGCATAGTTTTTTCTTTTGGTGAATATGTTCCTTTTCATAAACCTAGATTTTTTTTCAAATATAGAAACAGAGGAACACGTCAACTTTCAGCTACAGATGACAGAAAATCAGATGCTGAGTTTTAACTACAAACAAGGCTAACACTGAAAATAAGCATCTTCTTGGATACGATATCTAGGTAAATATTGTAATGCTTGAGACAGTCACTAAGATCAGTCATACTAGTATTTTCTAATTCTGAATTATCTTCAAACAAATACGTTTTCCATTTTGCTTTAAAACTGTTCATAAAAATGTTGGATACATTTATCCTTAATTATTTTATTATTTATTTGAATTTTGTCATTCGTTGATGTTTTTAATTAGAATGGTTTTTTTTCTTTACTAGATGTTTCAAGCTGTAAAACTTGTTTTCCGTTTCAGTCAAAATTTTTCTTATTAACTGAAGAACTGATTTTAATTTCAGTGTCCTCAGCATCTGCTTTTTCTGACAATATGCTTAAAAAGCTTTCAGGTATACGAAAAATTTTAGAAACAAGTATAATGTTAGATAGGTAAATAAAATGAACCATGATTGAGAATTTTCTCAATCTAGTTAAATACTATGGCAATAAACGTAGTGTAAAAAATCTAGTCATTATTACCTTGAATAAACAGAAACACCTGTTCTTATAATCATAGGAAATCAAGCTATTTTTAGCAGTCACATTTATTTATTTTTTACTGCTGGACTGTGCCACTTCCTAGAATTTGAGCCTCACAATCACATTCAATGGTTTTCTTTTTTTTAGGATCTCCATTCATTCATTTTCAAGTTTCATTCAAACTCTGTTCAGGAATATTTTTGTCGCTTCAGGTGTTCTTTCCAAGAATACAATAAAACCAGAGAAGAGGAATAATTAAAAAAACAAACCAAAACAAACCAAACAACCAACAAACCCCCAAACCCTAGCAGTTATTTGGAAGAATATTTATTTCTGAGTTGCACCCACTATGGGCACCCACCATGCCAAATTTCACCACCTTATTTACTCAAAGTTAAGGTGACATCCATGAGAGTAGTGAAAGTTATAATGTGTAGCATATATTGTGTATCCTAGCTTCCTATCTTGATAAGGAGTACATTACTAAAAATGTCACTTTTGAAGAGAGTTTCTTCTCCAGGCTTTTCTGTGACCACTAAGCAAGCTGCATAATTTCTCATTTCTAGTCTGAAGGACATTCTACACTTTAAACTTTGCATTTTCTTAAAACAAGCTGACAAAACAATGTAGCAAGGAGCCCTCTGTCTTATAACCAACACTCCATATTCGCAGTGGATCTTTTTTTGGAAGGTTTTAAGCTCCTCTTTGTCCCTGGTGCCAAAGCAGGGAGCTACCTGACAGCACCACTCTTGTCTAAGAGGAGAAGGGACATAAGCTGTGGAGCAAACCTGGTATGCACAAGATGGAGCAACACTGTCCATAAGCTCATGAACGTATGTCTTAGTCACAGAAAAATGTAAGTTGCCAAGCACCTCTGGAGGCTGTCTGGTCTAACCTTGAAAGACAGAAGAAGGACTAATGTCAAAACTGTACCAGATTGTGTCCATTGTGGGGCATTGTCCCACCAGTTCCTTCAGCTTCTCCTTGTATGCCATGCTCTGTCACCATACCTGTCTTGGTAAACCTCTACTATGTTCTTTTCAGTTTGTCCACATCTCTCTTCTACTGATAGATGCTTTTAAGAAGGTATTGAGTAAAATGCCATACATGGTATATATAATAATCCCTCCCTGTTCCAAAAACAGACACAGCTTTTTGCTTTTCAGTTATTCTTCATGCATTACTCTCTCAGATGTAAGCAATTCTGGCTGAAGGTAATCATTATGGAAAATTACCTCTCACATTTTATATGATAAAATATAAGTGTTTACTTTGTGCCCTGCATTTTATGTCCTTTAGGTGTTGTATAATTTGACATTCACACAGATACAAATGTTAGATTTTCACAGGCAAGCTCTCGGTGGGAAGGTAGGTCAGGAAGACAGAATATATTCCCCAGTACTTGGGAAACAGACGGTTTCAACGTGGTGATGCAGCAGTGGCTGCTATTCTTGTACATGGATTAGTATTCACAGAGTCTCCTTACAATGTACTTGGGTGTTTTGGTCTTAAAGTTTTGCTATTCCTGCTTCCATGAATCCTCAATAAATACTCTCTGCTCTTATTCTGTATAGCCAATTGCTTAGTTTCTTTAGCATACTCAGGATAACACCATTTCTCATCTCTAATTCCTCTGGGGCCTGAGGGAACGCTCATAGAGACTGATTTAGGTTTTTGCACTGAGCTAAATTCTCACTGCTACACATCCCCAAATCAGCTTTTAAACAAATCTTTCTTGTACAGCAATAGATGAGAAATATCCAGGAAGACTTGCTAAAGAACCTAAAAAATATTAAATTCAAGCCAAACCATGGCAGTAACAATGCATTTCCACTGTGTTGTATTCAGGCTGTTACTTCATGAACATGCCTTGCTCAAACTTCAACCATCCGTGGAATGGCAGTGTTTTAATCCTCCAGGTTGTCAGAGGGTGGCAATGTAAGAACACAAAATAAGCACACGGCCAATTAGAGAGAGCTTCTCCAGGCTGGGAGCAGCCGGCTTTCCTGACGCAGCCACAGCCTTCCCTTTGTTTACTACCCTCACACTCAGGTTTCTGTGAACACCATGCAAAACAAGACAGGGTGGTCCTTGAGAAACACCGTGCTTCGTGCAGCACAGAAAACCTTCCAGACGGAGACAAACACACTCCTCTTATTCGCTGTTCAGCCATGCTCATCTCAGGCTGAATTCCTTCCAGGCCTGCCAGAGGAAATAGAGCAGGCAGCCTCATGATGTGCTGCGGGAGCCACCCCTCTGCCATGTCTTTCTGCATCCCGCAGAGCCTGCCTTGTCTGCACTGGCAGCCTCCTGATGGGTCTACACACAGTTGCAGGACTTGCAAGGTAGATGTCAATGACAGCAAAACAGGACAGAAACTGTCCAAGAGTGCTGGCGATTCCTCTTGATGTCACCTTCTCTTCTTCTGCTCATATCTAAAATGCCCTCTTTCTCTCCTTTAATTAACTGTACAGATGTGTGTGATCACAGTAGTCCTAGCCTCCAGGTGTTCCCAGGCAGCAGCTTCCTCCTGACCCTCACGGTGACAGCGGTTAGGTACCTTGTTACTGCTTTCCAATAAAACATTCCCACAGTGAGCTGTGTGATTGTTCAGGTGACAAGCACTGAAATACTTTGCTTTGTACTAATTTGGCTTGAAGGTTTAAAGTACAACTGACTTTACCATGACGAGGAATATCTAGGAAAATAAGCGCTTTCTGTTGTCTGTATATACAGGTGTACAAGGTACTAACCATGTACAGGGAGCACAGCCAAAGCTGCCTTTTTTCCAAGTAAACAATTGGTAGGTTTGCCTTTCAAAGTAAAAATTATCTTTTCTTGTCCTGATTCCTGCTGGAAGGGGCTTGTACCAGTAGATGGTGCAGAGGTACCTAGGTGGCTGAGGGAAGCATATGGAGGGAGCATCCAGGGATGCAACGTTGTTCTGTTAGATCCCTGTGTCCTGGTGCAGAGCAGGGGGAGGATGCTCTTTCACAGACTGAAGCAAAAGAAAGGTTCACTTGTGGTTTTAGAGTACCTGTAATTTTGTAAAAATTTTTGTTTCGTACATGGGAGCATTAAGACTGTTATCCTTCTCCCACTAGGATTGGGATTAAAGCTGCAGTTCAATGACTGCTGAGATGAGTCATTATTCATTTTAATACCTCTTTTAGTGGCTGAGAATAAATTTTGTTGTCAAAATGCTACAGTATCTTCTTCAGAACAAGTGCTGTCCTTTCTGCACTTACAGAAAAGCTGAGCTTGCAAGAGGAATGGGTCTAGCCCCGTTTTGAGCATAGTCCCTTATCTTTGGGGTTTGAGTTGTACATCTTGGATAAACAAGATATGAACATAAAGGGAATTTGTCACAAAATCTTTCAATAAATTCATATATTAAAATGTATTCCTTCCCCAATCATTGTACTGTCGTCATTCCATGTGCCACATCTAATTTATAGGGTGACATCTCTCAGAACAGTGACTCATCTTTTCCTCATAAAGCACCATGCACGCAAAAGTGTATTAATAAAGGAATAATAATGGGATCTGCCTGTCTCTTAGAGACTGAGGCAGAGATAACTGATTCTGTTGCGGATACTAGTAAGAATGTAGTATAGTTTGTGTATATCTTGGATCAGGCTGGGGATTGACAATGCAAGGAGTGTAAAGGGCAGAGGCTCATGGTTGAAAGCTCAAAGCGATCACATCTTAAAATAGAAATCAAGGGTCAGGACCCCAAAGAAAAGCACCATCAATGCAAACAGTTTGCATTATCTACAGCTGAGAATCTCAATACACCTGGAAAAGCAACCATGATTCAAACAACAGTAGATCTCATGAGATGACACAATAGTATTATTCCACTGAAAAAGGAGAAAAAATGGGGCACAGAGAAAAAGTTATTTGCCAAAGAAATTAACTTCACTTCTGAATATGGAAATAAATTTATTTCTTTGCTACAGAATGATCATTCCACATAAATAGTTAATCCTGGATAAAATATGAGAAGTTTGCTATTGTTATTTCTTGATCCTCCTGCTGAGGCTAGAAGTTATAACTTTACTGATAAGGGTGTGGGAAAGACACAGAATTTGGTGCTTCTCAACAATGAAACAGAATCTGAATACTGAACTGTGAGCTGCTTAAACCACAGCCTCTGCCTACTATAGTGAATATGCTACTACAGTGTGCTATTGGTATGTAAGTACTTAATGTTTAAAGTAATGAATAAAAAGTGCTTTTAAATGATTGATATGACCAGATTCCAGACAAACTAGTTCACACATTTTAATTCTCAAACAATATAATCCCTAGCAGATGCCCAAGATTAGGGAAATAGATGTGAAAATATAGTAAAAGAACATACATGGAGTTTGCTTATATTCACTCTCAGATCTACCATATTAAAGTAATTATATGCATCAGTTTAGGGTGAGCTCGACAAACTTCATTTCTTCAGTTAATATCAGATATTTATAGCTTAAGCAAAATAGAAAATGACAGGAGAGTGGACAAGCTGTTTATATGAGCTAAAGAAATAATTATCAGATTATTCATGGCACTGTAAAGAGTAGGAATGATAAGCAGCCCAGCTATTGTAATGTGATTAGCTAATGTTAGTTAAGCGTTGTGAAGACAGAAAGAACTCTACAAAGGTTAAGCATTATTATTATCACTGTTAATTCAGAGTGATGGAAGGCGCAGTGAAACCTCTTACCATGTGCTGTGTAAAGCTTGCAGAAACTGAAATTTAGAACGGAAAGAATTACAGATGGGATAAAGAGCATTACCAGCTGGTGAGCTCTTTCTGCTTGTTCCTTGCTGAGGTCTGAGTAGCTGGTCAATTGAAAAGATGATACCTCATAAATAGTGGCAGAGATATAGAATGTATCACAGTAGGAGGGACCGATGTGGGTCAAGCTGTGTGCCAGGCTGCCTGCCTCCAGCTGCCCTGTGGATCCTCTAGTCCTGTACAAGGATCAGCAACCCGAAGCACTCAGGTTGCGATGCGCAGCACTCTGTGGGCCTGGCAGACCTTTGAACATAATTCATATGGGCATAACCATCCTGGAAATGTTAACTTTCTTTGGCTGCAGCCTTGTATTTCTGGGCGCCTTGGTATTTATGCCATGGATTATTGCCTTAGGCAAAATTTCTTGTATATACTGCATAAAACAAAAGGTGTTTCCTTAGGATGGTTTGTTCCACCAATGTATTGTTACGTGGAAGTAGTTGAAAATTAGCATTTTTAATTCTAAAGGTAATTCTGGTGTTTTAAAGGTATTAGTGTTCCAGCCTGGAAACCAAACAAGCCACAACCTCTTACTATACTAAACGCTAATTATAATTATAATTTGAATTTGAATTCTAATACTAATACTACTAATGAATCACTTCACAATACTGATTTTTTTTTAATTCAGTTTGAAAAATTTTATTGAAATCAATAAATTTATTTGAAATATATTACTATTGAAAAAACGCATGTTTTTATAAACATGTATTCTGTCAAGTATTTCATCTAACTCTTCCATGCTAAGTGTCTCTTTTATAAACTTCATTGGACAAACATCCAGTCTTCCTGAAAAAAAAAATAGTAAAAAATCAAAGCTGGTGAATGAAGACACAGTTAGGAATCAGAGCCGATCTTAAAACATGGGTTCAAATTCAAATGACAATGCTGTGTGACCAGGGCTTCAGTTTATTTTCAACTGGTAAACTTTTATATTTTAAAGCTTCAGGGAAGTATTTTCAAGGAATATGAAGACTCCTTCTCCAGCTGGGGTGGGGTGCTATCTTCACCTTTCAGACTTATTGCCAATAACTCTAACAGACCGGGCATCAATAGTATTTTTCAAATCCACTAACCAGAGAAATTCCCCATCCTGAAGTCTTATGAATCTGGCATCCTGGGCAGGAAAAGCAAAGAGCTGAAGTCACGGAGGAAAAAACAATAAAAAGAGGAGTGCTGGGAAGATGATTTACCACGTGATATTTGGAGTCCTTTCCAGCTGCTGGTGAGTCTTACCACTGACTTCAAAGCTTTCAGTTCATTGTTATTCTGACATTCAGAATAACAGTATTATAATGGCTCTTAAAAGAGCTCTGAGAGAAAATCTGAAGTGATTCAGAGGATGATTCACTCATATTGATAGCTAAATATCAGCAGTAGCTAAACATGACAGATACAGTGTGTACAGAGGCAGCCAAGCCAAGTCTAAATTGGAGTTTTGAGCATGCATTTGAGATTTAGTCATCTGGATAACAGGCTATGGGCTGTGAGAAACCAATATTAACTGAAGAGCATTGCATTATCTCCAGTGTGAGTATTCCCAAAGGTACAAAAAGTTTGTCCTCTTAAAATTGACTGTTGTCAATTTTGGGGTGTGATTCAGACTAATAATTTAAAGGATGATCTCTGTCATTATTTTCCAGCCAATTTGTATTATGAGAAATGAATTTAATTTAACTCAAGCTTCCTCTGTGTTACAGAATTTGGCACCCATACTTCTGCTGATTCATCATCTGTGATGACAAAATTGAGTTACAAGAGCGCCAAAGGTCAAAGCATCCGTACCAGCACTGCATGTCCTCACTATTCGCACTTTTGTTGGTAAAAGGTCATGTAGGTCTTTTGGCACCTTTTGATGCAATACACTATAGGATGTGGAAGTAATATATCACAAGAAAAACAGTTCAGACCATGGGCACAGTGTATGGAGTTTTCAACTTGTCCAGGTAGCAGAAATGAGGAATTTGGGACATAAACCAAGGGTAAAATTATGGGAAATGAACAGTCTCCTTCTCACTGTGTCATTCTGACCATTCCCTTATCTTTGCCACACCTGGGTGTCTAAGTGCCTCCAGTCTCTGGTGGTACCTGTGTCAATGTGCATGCCACTACCTTGGATTTCAAAGGGCCACCCAGCAGAACAACACCCTTCCTGGTGGTGAACTGTGCCATCAATTTTCAGTCACTCCCTGGACCTGCAGGAACAAGAAGCTATGATGAAAACTATGGATGAGGAATTGCCTGCCAAGGAAAGAGAAAGGGTGCTGCAACAAAGGTCTAGGATTTGAAGGCATTTGTGAAGCTATTCATTTACCACTTGAACATTATTAAATGATTTTGCTCATCTGAGGAAGCTTGCATGTATTTGTGGGTCTAAGGTAAACAACAGAGGTTGCAAAAAAGTTGCCTTTTTTGTATGTATGAAAGGCAACTTTTCTAAGTACAGACAAAAAGTTAAGACCACTGCCAGTGAGCCACCAGGTATATTCCCTTTGCAGAGCCTGTGACTTTGGTCAGTGATTGAAATGTTAGTGGTGGGAGGGAGTAAGCAGAAGACCAGTAGGTTCCTAAGCTACAGCGGGAAAGTGGGAGATGACACAACTGCCCATAAGCTTGGGGAAGATCAACACAGGACCATAAACAGAGTTTACTGTGATACTGGAGGCTGGTGTGGTGCATTCCAGTAAAATATCAAGAACACATTATTCCTGAAGCTGGACACAGGGACTCTGGTATGTCAAGGTTAAGTTCCTTGCATATTTGGGTAGACACTACCGTTTTGGTAATTCTACTGGAAACCATTTATTTCTTAATTAGAAATTACATGGAAGTGTTCAAGAGTACCACGAATGTTCAGAGTCTGGACAAACAAAACAATTGCGTGTAATGAAACAGGGCAAAGTGGGATATTAAAAGACAATCTCCAACCTACTAATAGCATAGACTGGCCACTGATTGACCATACCTTGCCCTTTCTTTTCAACAGCATCCGTCTATCCCAGTAGGCAAATAGACCTTTGGGCCATCTCTTTCATTGAAAGCTTTTCAAGACCACCTTCACAGGGGACAAGAGAGACAATCAGTGAAAGCATATCTTTCTGATTTTCCTTGTATTTTTATTAATAGTATTAAATTGTTGTTGAAAATGAGGCAAAGGCCAGTCTGCTTACGAGAGGAGCTTGCTAGTAAACATCTCCTGTACCATTGCCATGGCATGTTAACCAAGCATACTTTCTCATAACAACATAGAAAAGAGTTTAGGAAGGGACTAAGGGCCTGCAAAAGATCTGTGGAAAGAAAGACTACATGTCTACCAGTGAAATGATAAATTCTGGTGCTGTTCTTAGGCTCTGCAGTCAACACGGCTCACAGCTATAACAATAAACAGAATAGGGTGGCCCCATCCAAAATGCCTCTTGGAAAGGCTTGTCTCATGCCAGGGGACCCTCCTGTTTGGCAGAGGTCCCATCCCAGGGATCATCCTGGCAGCATAGCAGGATGCGAAGGAGCAAGTTCTGGTGCTTGGGAATATTCTGTGACACTGGTTATCCTACTGGAGAGGTACAATCAAAAAGTACAGAAACCTCTGCAGATTGTTTCCACTGCTATTTCCTTGATATAGCTGCAGCAGGATGAGTGTAGCTGTGAGTTCGAGTTCAAACACTTGTCCTGCCTATCTTTACTGTTCTGTAAGGTTGGGCCAAGTTCCCCATCCCATGTAAAGTTTTTTTTCCTGAATTGTTTTCTCTCCTATGCTCTTTCCCTCTCTTTATTGTACTATACCCTCAATAAAAAGAACCTCTCTGCTACAAAAGAAAGCTTCTCTATTTTTTGAGTTGGGGAATTTCCTTTTTCGTATGTGCGTACTTCCCCAGAGGAAAACAGGTTTTCCATTGGGTATTTTCTTTAGTTCAACCACTGTTCATCCACTTGTTAATGACAATTTTGTTTGTGCTGTAACTTTTTCCAAAAGGGTGGGGAGAGGTGTTGGAAAATCTTCTGATGGTTAGCTATGCATTGAGGTGTTTAACGACATAGAAATTTCATAACAAGAATCAGGATTATTTAAATTACCTCATAGAAAAATTCCCCAAAACACCAGGTTATACTCACATGGCCTAATCCTGGCCTAGCGAGCAACTCTTCCTTCTCTGTTCCCCAAAATGGTCTTTCATTGTTTAATTTGAAAATTTTAGCTATCTTGTTTTAAATAAACATCTTCAGGTGGCATTCATCTGGGAAATACTGAGCCAGTAACACAAACACCACCAGTAGAATTGCTTTTACCAATTAAAAGAGAATTTCTAGGAGCACCAAATATTTGTCTTCTTTGATATGAAACAAGAAATTTCTTGTGTGAATTGGTTTCCCAAAGATGAAGATCTTAATATTGATACATGACTTTGGTGGATAATCAGATAAATAAACATTTTCATTTAGTACTGACATAGAGCTATATAGTTTCAATAATAGTCTTAATGAACAGGAATGTGTAGTTTTGCAAAAAAAAAGTAATGAAGAGTCTCAAGTCCCTAATTAAACTACCATAAATCTAAATTATATCGTTAAATCCTGGGTCTTCCTCTTCTGTGAAGAAAATATGAGTGGTTCATGTTAGAAAAACAGGCAAAAATATGGGATTTGGATTCTTGGACTGAATTAAAATTAATGTGAAGACAGATCCTATGTCCCTTTTTATGCTGCTAACATTCAAACATATAACAGTAGTCTCATGAGACATGATGTCCCCTTAAAAAGTCCAGTTTGTATACTTAGATGTTCTTTATGGCCTTGTGACTACAATGAACTCTGAAAACATGAGAGAAGCTTATTCATTTAGTTCCAAATTTGGAAAAACAAACTGAAAAAGCCATGTAAAGAAACCACTCTTTTGCCCACCAGTATTGAGTGAATTCCACACTGCTCTTTAGCTCTCTTTGCATTTCCTTTAGCCTGAGAGTGCTTTTGCAAGCAGCAGGATACAGCCCTGATGCTCTGTGAGGTTCTGTGAGCTAGAGGCACTGCTGTGCGGCATTACAAGTGCAGTGAGCTACCAGTGTGGGGTCTACAGACTCCAAAGCAAAAGCATATATGGAACATCCTGTATTGCTTACATATGTTATATGTTAGATTAACCCATAATGTTGAATTAGTTTTCTTTATACACAGCAGTTTGTTTAAGGGTCTGCGTTGGTGGTTTTTTTTTTTCCTCCTTGAAGGGTTTATTTTTGAAATCACAGGTTTATATTCAGTTTAAAAAAATGCAGTGGAAAATAAAAGTCACAATCTCTTTTCCACATAGCATCTTAATATGCTGTTTCACTCTATGGAAGGAAAATAGTCTGACTGATCTTTCCAGGGAGAAGGTGGATAATCTTTTTTCTCTACTTCCAGCCCAAACAGTATTTCTTCTGTGGAAAGCATGATATATAGTAAATAACAAAGGGTAGTAGGTTGAGACATTGACCCTTCTCCAGGAAGAAGGGTCAATGATTAATGCAAAATATTTTTAAATGGTGCTGAGTGTCCTGCAACAGTAGACCCAGTATCTCACAATATTTTGCTCATTTATTGGAAAAAAAAAGCTTAAAAACCTCAGAAGGTCAGATCCTTAGCATGCAGTTGGTGGATCTATGCTCATGTAAACTGTCAAACAATCTAGTTCAGTTGTAAATTTGATTGAATTCACAAGGCACATTGTAATGTATGTTTTCAGTCTAGACAGCTGAGGGACAAGTCAAATAATTATATATTACACAAGGGTTTTAAAGGATTGAAGATTAAATCAATAGAAGGCAAGATAACTGAAAAGTCATACCAGTATAGTAATGGACTATATTGCTCAACATCTACAGTTTTTCATTATTAAGAATTTTTATATGGTCTTGTGCATTTCTGCATTTCTTAATTCCAAAATATCTCCCAAAGGATCCATATTTAAAACTTTTTTATGAGCAATAATAATAACACTAAAATTAAGCTTGAGGTAACACAGGAAAAATATTGCCAAGGTGACAGTTATTAAGAAGCTTCACAGATTCATGTCATCTTCAGATCATTTCCTCCAGCACTTCAGAGAAGTAAAGCAGAAGCCAAAATGCAGTGAGAAATAACAAATAACAGTAAGATGGCCTTTTTGTACTTGCAGATCTGTGCTACAGTTGATCATCTCCATGTTTAACTTTATGCCATGAAGTGGGAAATAAGAAAAATAAATAGCATGCAACTTTATGTGCAAAATTACAGCATCTAGGCACTGGCCTGCATGGGTTTATAGCTTCCCTTGAGAGCCTGAGCAGTTTGCCTCCTGCAATGTCCTCCCATGCTCAGGCCTTCAGGAGGAAATATTCTTCCCCTCTTCCTCATGCACGATGGCCCGCAGCTGAGAGTCCCTGTAGTTGTATCGAACCGTGATCCATGGGTAGCAGGTTGTGCAAGGTGCTCATTCTTTGATGGATATAAATGTTTTTTTTAAAAAGATCACTGCTTCCCAGTGGGGACTGAAATATCCCAGAGAACACATTTTACACTGTTTTTTATAAAGCTTTTAAGGAAAACAGAGAAAGTCTTGAAAAGCTTAGCAAGGCTCTAGTGGCACAAATTCAAATAATTTTACTGGAATGCAAGTAGGAAAATCTCTGTGCTTTGCTTTGAAACTGTACTGGGAGTACAGATAAATTCCCACCCACGATATATGAGAATTTGTGTTAAATATGATTCCTATTCCTGCTATTTTCAAATATTATTTTCCTCATTAATATGATGGTAACTTAAGCAAGGAGTTTTCAAAGTCTATATATCAGTTATCTCTGCAAATACAACATAACTTGCATTGAGGTGCTAAGATGAACTCGCACACCAGGAGAAGTGGCATGGTCAGGGTAGATTACTCTTGTGTGTCTGTTCCCCAGGTGAAAAACCTGACTCCCAAGGCATTCTTCTGTGAGAAGCAATCACTGTGCTCAGAAAAATGATCAAGAGTTTTAAGAACTCTAAAAGCCGCTGGAAAAAAATCTGGTTTTGTAATCAGTTGTCTTTTAAACTGCGGGTGGCAGCAGTGTCCAGGCAGAGGGAACTTTTGGAAGCTTCCCCAAGAGCCCTGACCTCCACTGAATGTTACTGGAGGAGGCAGCATTAATTGCTGCCCCAAGACTGGAAGACTGAGCTCACAATAGTCAAATGCATTAGTTTGTAAATGAAGGATTAAGTCAGGAAACCTTGCTAATAACCTAGTTCGATAGCTCCATAATCACCACAGTATGATGGTGAGTAATTTGCGATGTTTGTAAGCGTGAGTTCAGTGGCCCTCTAATTGACTCAGTTTCCTATTCTGGATAGCTATGCTGATACTTGGAATCATTCTGTAAGATGATCTTTAAATAATGCTGCATGTGTCACAGCACATGTGGCATTCCTGACTTCCACTTCTAGCTTTCCTCATTTAGATGATTTATGGGCTTGTGTAAATCAGTCTTGAACATAAGTGGGTGCCTGTTCTTTTGCTGATTCATATTCCCTCCATTGTAAGCAAAGTGATGCCCTCGGACCGTCTCCATTATTCACAGGCTTTGCCTGCCTTGAATCTGAATTTGCAGGAAAAAGCATAGCTTTGCAGAGATTTCCAGCTCTAACCATTTCTTTTACATTTTGTCTGCCCAAAAAGTGGGCTGAATATTTTATGAATAAGCAGGTGTAAAAAGCATGACTTCTGAGGCAGAATCAGCATTCTCACTGTCCTCATGGTAAATAATTGCATGACAACTGGGAAAAGTTGAAATGAGCTGGAAGTGAAGATGTCCCTGATTCGCCCACTCCAACACAGTATATGCCAAAAGACTTGAAGGTCACCTTTAAAAATTCAAGTTCTGTTTAACTATGCTTTCACATGCTGGTTTCTAATAATGATTAAAACACATTGGCAATGGCATTTTTGCAAGGGCACTATGAAAGGACAAGGCAGTATATGAAACAAGTATTTTATAGTGAACTCAAAATTCCTGCACTTGTAATGAACACAGTATACAATGAACAATCCGCAAAGTACACTATGCTTTCCAGATATAAAATGTAAATAGATTTTTTAAAAGTGTTTGAGGCTTTCAAACTCAGTGAGGGGATTTCCCTCATTAGCTTTGGAAATCTTAACCAACATGTTTGAATCAGGCAGTCTAACCCAAATAGTCACGCTTCGTAATGTTTCTCTCCAGTCTTACAGTAGAGCTGGCTGTAACACAGGAGGATGAGATGGTTTAGTCATGGTTTTTCAGTGAATCAACTCCTCTCCTTTATTGGTACTTTGACCTTTTACTTCTAAGACTTGCTGAAATCACCAGACCTCATAACCTTTTCAGAAGAGCACAAGAATGAATAACAGTGTAAAATCAGCTTAATGAACTTGAGTAACTGGGCTGGTTTGCAAAAGTACTATTGCCTAAAAATGAGAAACCTAAAGTCAACTGCAAACCTAATTGTGAAAGCTTTTTTCCTCCTCTGCTGAAAGGAGTTAAAGTGATCAGAACAGGGGAAAGGAACAAACTAAACTGGACTTACTACTCCTCATGCGTGGAGGGCTGGGATTTTACAGAAGTGCACTATATGACTCATACTCTTCTCACGCAGAGTTCAATGTAAAATGCCCATTGACAGCAGTGGGAACAGTGTGAAATTCTACCCTACAATTTATTGATATGATCTCCCTGAAAAGAACAGAACAAAGACCCAGCTCCCACGCCAGACAATTCACAGCCTCGACACAGCAAATGGAGGTTGAGACTTGCAAAGGAGAATGATGAGACACAGTGCAAAGACTGTAGTAATAAAATATTATAGTGTCTCACTTGTGGCATATTCACACCTTGTGAGGTTTTCAAGTGTTTTGATTTTCATGTCATTTTACTTGTTTGCCCTGATCAATGGATGGGTACAGTTGTGCATCATTATTTTGAGAACTATAGTTTCTACGCAGTGAAATAATTTCAATTAGTATGGGATCAATGGGAAATTCAGCACTGGATTGACAGCAGGTTTCAAATCCCACAACCTTCCTCTAAGCACATCCTATGGAAGAGTGACTTTTGAAGCCCTGTATCTACACTCCATAATTTATCCAGAAGTCCTGGCTAAAGACTTGTAAAACAAAAGTGAATCATGTAATATCTATTATCAGAGAGAAATAAGGAAAAGAAAAGTTAATAAAAGGTTTAAAGTTATCAAAGAACACAAAAATATTTTCAATACCTTCCTATTTAGATTGAACACTAGAATTTTAAAGGAGGCACTGGGAAGTGCCTATCAGGTACATCGTATGAAGGTATGTGGTAAATGTCTTGCCACTTAGGAGTCAGTCAGTGAGCATAAAACATCTCTCAAAGGAGATTCTGTAATTTAGGATGTCCTGTCCTGTCTTATCCTATCCTATCCTATCCTATCCTATCCTATCCTATCCTATCCTATCCTATCCTATCCTATCCTATCTCTGTGCCAGGCTATGGACCACTTTAAGGTAGGTTGTGGACTGCTATTTGAACATTCCTTGGGATGGTAGCTGGTAGTAAAAATCTTACAAAAAAATGCTTGACAGCAATGTTATTGTCCAATCTATTAATGATAGCAGGTTTAGGTTTGTCATGGAGAGACTACTTAAGTCTTCACAGTGGAGACTTAAAGTAAACATAACTCGGTTTACGATGATACTTTGTTCCTAGCTTCCTTTGAGAATAGCTGTTTTCACTTACATCCAGAAAAGTCTGAAAAATAACAGGTTAAGCTGATATTTTCCAACAGTTATGAAGACACATGGATTAATCTTAACCAACTCAACTCAAACCTTGAAAACGCATGATGGAAAAACTAGGTTTGCTTGCGGTAAGAGCTTTGTAATACCTATGGTGATAGAAGGTCAGAGAAGAAAAGGCTGTTTATTTTCTAGTTTTGTCAATGGGATGGTTAACACACTGACCAGTGAGCCAGATGTGACATAATTGGAAGAAGAGCAATTTTTGAAAAGTGTTTCTGCCTTTTTGATTTATTTCTGGAACAGCAAAGGAAGAAAATAATTTCTAACTATTTTTCTCTCTTCCTCTCTTTTTTTCCTCATCACATTTATTCTTGTTATGGGTAATTCTTGTGGGCAGCTTAAGCAAACCTGCAGTTGTCTTTTTTCATGTGCCTAAATAAAGAGTGTAACATAAAAATGTGTATTTATTATGTGGTGCCTTTGGTCTGTGAAGGGTTACATGTTTGGGAGCGGAGTACTTAAAGGGTTTGCCAACATCTCATCATTCCCAATTAGTCAGAAAAATTGGCATAACTCTGGCTTAATTAAATTTATGAACCAAAGAAACTTCCTCATGCCTTTGCCTATGTTCTTTGTGGAAGCAAAGTGCCCTTTTAAGAATAGCGCATAAAACATATTTGTAAAAAGTGGGGGTTTTTATTTTCTATTTTGTATTTATTTCATTGCCTTTAAGTTAATCTCTAATCATAAATATTGAGAGACGTGGAAGAAGCCATGTCCAGCAGTCTGCACTCTTACCTAGAGTCACCCGATACTGGTCATGGGGACCTGCCCACTTGATGAAGCAGATGATGCCTGACTCAGTGTGCCCAAGGAAGACAACAAAAATATTTAGATCTCTTCCAATGTGCTGGGGGGAGGTGGGGAAGAATGCCTTCCTGACCACAGATTTGGCAATCAGTTCACTTTGTACATGTGAGTAAAGAATTGCTATATTTACAAGCAACTCATTTATATCCCGAGTTACTGTTTGTGTCCTGGCATTTTTCCGTTTACATTTTCCCCTTTTTAATTAATTTCAGGGATTCAGTCCATTTACTTCTATGGGCAGAGAATTTGAAGCCTGCACCTTGTCTCTAAGGACTTGATATCCTCAAGCACTCGGGTGGCAGTAGTTGCTCCGCATGTGGGACTTGGGTCACCTGAGCACAGCCATTTAAAAAGGAGATCTTGTCAGAAACTCAGATTTTTATGACTGAAGAAAGTCTAAGAAAGACAAATGGAGATGAATCCAAAGGGAAGCTCACTCCTTTCTAGGATTTTAGGAGAGGTATAACAAATTGCCCCCTCGAGATGCCCGTCTCTCACTTCTGGCTGTATTGCAATTACTTATTCAGGTCAGATGCTTGATTTTCTGATGGCTAATGTTGACTGGATGAATCCTATCCTCTTTCTTATCTCCTTAGTGCAGGTGGAGTCAATGTGCTTAATCAGAGTGACTGATGATCCATCCTGACTGAACAGTGAGTTGGCATATTTACTCACTTCCCTCTCATGCTACACAGAAATTATTAAACATTCAAATGCCAATCTGTGGAAAATGGGGATAAATATTCAGAAGGAACAGCAGCTGATCTGAAGATAAAACTGGTCTCCGAATGGAGGAAATTCTGCTCCTTGGCCACGCTAGTGTAAACCTGCAATAATTCCATTAACAGTAACATAAACCAGAAAGGACTTTGGATCAATGTACTTTGCTGGTATTGTTTACATTGCCAGGAGTGACCATATTTTGCTGTTCTTTTTCTGTTTGTTTGTCTTACAATAAAAATCATTTTATCTCCTAATTCTTTGTGCTTTCCAATTTAGCTAAGGGAATGAAAATTATTTTTATTCAAACAGATTTTAAGAAAAAAAAATATGGGAAAAAAGCTAGGAATACAAACCAAGAAATATGGTGTATTTCTCATTAATGATTTAAAATATACTTTCACTAAGAAAGTGGGAGTATTTACTTCTATCTAGTAACTTATAGTTAATTGGACATGTTAAAATGCTACTTACATTAATGGAACATAAAGTTCTGGCTTTTTGTCGCTACGTAACTTTCATTTCTTGTGTGTATTGTTTTTAATGGGACTCACTGCGTTCTCAGGAAATTGTGTGCTAAGCTTTTTACCTTCCAGAAGAAAGGTAATTAAAAGTGCCATCAGCCTAAAAGAAAATTCTTCCACCTTCATCTGAGCAGACTTAAATTATGTTGCTGATGGTATTTACAAAATATCTGTGGCAAGTACAGTGTGTCTGTGCTAAAGTCAATGAAGCATACAATGAACAGGACACAGTCACATGAGGCTTGAATTCATTCCAGTTTACTCTGGAATTTTTTTTTTTTTTTTTTTTTTTTTTTTTGAGCTCAGATGATTGCAGTGACCAACATGTGATTCGGAGCGAGGCTCACTGGGGTCAGGCCTGCAGAAGCTAGTGGCAGAATGCCTGAAAGCAGTTCAGACCAGGAATGTTTGAGTGTGGTGGTTCGTAGAGCGTCACATGCAGATAGATATCATTTTTGAGAGGGTGCCAGTGCAGCTGGGGCTGTTTCATGCTGACATACTAACAAGGTGTTCTGTTGAATGGTAAACACTCCTGAGATAACACCTGAAATCTGGATAGCCCTTGCCACCTAAGGAAGGGTAGCCGATCCCTTCTCTCACTTATTACCAGAGGTATCTTCCCAGGTGTGGGTCTCACCTGTGCACCTCTCAGGACAGAGCTCAGTTTCACAGACATTGACCAGTCAAGCTGCAGAGAATTTCCTTGTACTACTTAAATACATCATATATGTACATACATTATACTAATACATTTTACTAATGTCCATAACTATTTAAATAAACAACGTATTTTAAAATAAAGTCATAATGATGTAGCAATTATGGAAAGAGAGGTCCTTAGGAGCTCTGCTGTTACTCTGTGTACATGTGTTAGACCACAGCTAAGTCTAAGCTGAGTTCCGTGTGTATATGAATTACATGTTACCCTGGCTCTGCCTAGGTTTTGTGCACCACGGCTAATCAACTGCTCTCTCATTCCCTGTGTTGCACAGACCACTGTAGCCTTAACACAGCTTTCCAGGGAAGAAGGCTGAAGCATTTATCAGAGAGAAGCCACTGGTCATGTCCCCATACACACAGCAAGGGCAGAAACAGTAATACAGTAATTTGGGAACAGCTTCGGTGTTGTGATGCCCCCAGCTGAATTGGCAATAGAGTTGTCTTAAACTGCTTCTGTCTTTCTGACTCATCTTATCCAAACTATTCTGGGTGTTTCCTGAAAATAGCAGTTGAAAGCCATTGAAACCATTTCTCTAGCAACAGTGGCTTTTTTCTTTTCAGAGGCAAACTCTGCTGTCCCATCAAATGTCAAGGGTGAAAAATCCTCACCCACATATATGAGAAAAAGAGCACTCAAGTCTAACATTTAATATAATTATTTAATAGCTCCCCCACATTAGTCAGACCTTGGATTTAGGAAGATTGTTAGTACTTAAAATTAAGTTGCAGCATCCTTGTCATTAAGTTGTCCTTCTGAAGGAAGCTGTACAGTAGGTATGGAACATATAAATAAATGCAATTTACACTGGAATATTTAGGGAAGTGGAACTAAAGCACAAAGGTACCGACACCTTCAGCTTTCTGACAAATACTCTGGAAAAAGAAATAGTCATAGGCAAAAGCCATGATGATATGAAGGTAAAGACAGATCCTTGAGCCATTCAACAATGTTAAGTACAGTAATGCTGCGTGCCAGATGGCAAGCAGGCAGATTCCCTGTGAGATGGGCTGCCTGCTCCTGCTGAGGCATCTGAGAGGACAGAGAGCCATGACACCAAAAAGCAGCAGTATAAGCAGATGAACATTGGGTTCTACTACTCATATGGGACTAAATTTATAGAAAACTAAAATCATTAGGAAAGTAATTACAGTGGCTGGCAGCCTGCCTTTGTATGATGCTGTGACAGACATATCTCACATAGTACACTCTACTTAAGTAAGTTATTGCTTATAATGAACCTTACTTACACTGTTATTCCTTCTCCTTCACTTAACTCATTTAGGAAATTCATATGCTGGGATGATCCTGTGACTAAGAGCAAAGTACTGTCATTTGGTTCATCTTCGGAAGTCTTGCAGCAGTTTCTTTTCTCCAATATTGTGCTCTATCTTTTCTCTCTCAAACTTCTCTTTCAACACACATAAAGGAAGAGGGAAGAACACGAGGTGCACTCAGATTCCATGGAAATATCACCTTAAAGCACAAGATGGGAAAGGAATATTTTGTTTTAGTAGAAATCCCATTTAGTAGAATCATTTCCTGCTGTTATCTAGTTAACTAGAGCATTCTTGATGAAGAATCAAGAACAACTAATTTTTCATTAAATCCTGAGGCATGTAAAGCTTTAAATAAGCTAAAGGAAAAAAAAGCTAAAAAGAAAAAATATGATACACTGGATCTGTTTAGCAGTGGGGCATAGCAGCTCTATGATACTATTGCTGGACTCTTCACATTTGGTAGGAGTGAAGAAGTTAATTGACAATATACTACTGTAACCATGTTTGTATTACATTCACAGGGTTATGTTCACTCTAGTGGCTAATTCACTAGAACAGCTCGTTTTTATGAAGAATCTGGTGTAACTTGTCAGCCATAATTATTGAGCCAAACTTTTCCACCACTTCATGGTCACATAAAAAGTAAAATGGTGCAGAAATGGAACAACATGAGGAAATACTGAGGGTTTGAATGTTGGTAACAAAAGTCTTTTTGTCACTGACTAGAAAACCTGGTTTTCTAGAATTTAATAAGGAGGAAGTTCTAATTGATAGCAGTTGTTGCAACATTTTATTCAATACAGTAGATAGTCAATAACTAAAATCTGCTGGCTTGAGTTATTATATTTTTGTAAGACATCCACTGGTAGCATCTGCCATGTAGAACTTTAAGAAAATGTAATTTTAAAATATCTGAGATTCATAGTCACTGTCCTTTGCTGGTTATATTTACCTGTACATTTATTATAGTTTTGCAAAGTTAGAGAACTCCATATGGAAATGAGGTTTTCACTGGATTGTACACCTATTTGTCAGGCTTATGCTGACAACTGCTGCTTTTACATGCACATTTGATAGCAAGACCTTGTCTGAAAGGGGTGAGGAAAATAAGGTTGTTCCTGAAGTTTCTTTATTACTAATTTGGAGATAGGTCTGGATAATGTCCATTTAACACTTCACAATGTTGTCTAAAACAATACTACCATTATGGATAACAATACCTAGTCCTTCACAGAGTATCATTTTAATTTTGACTTGTATGTTTAGATTTCTTTACAGCAATCAATAAATCTGCAAAGTTGTTTAACAGAATGCTGGGAAAAAAATTGGTATCTTTTCATGGCAAACAAGTACATACATCTGATTTAGACAGCCACTGGACAACTTTTGCCAGGCCTTTGGCAGATACCACTGGAGACATAAGTCTGCAGGTATCAGTCCCAGAGTGCTCCAAGGTAAACGGAAATAACATTATTCCAATTGCAAAGTTTTCACCGATGATGCTCTTATTTTGATAGATGTCTAGGCAGATGTGAATCAGGCTATTGTGTTGTAAGAAAAGGGGCTGGGAATCGAATTTTAGGCTGAATTCTGGCAAGTTGAAATGAAGATTTTATGACGATTTCATCTGACATCTTGGTAGTGATTAAATGCAAGACTTTAAACACTTGCAATGTAGAGGGTTGTATTTCAACTACACACCTGGACTCCCTTTAATAGCACTAAGTCTGTACTCTTCAACTCATCCCAAATTAGATGTCTACAACACGTAAAATCAATCATGCTGTAGAAATGCCACTTACAGTCCATTTGGTACAAACAGGGTCTAGATCACCAGCTCAGATGTTGATATTAATAAAGAAAACATTAAACATTAGGTAAGATGCACTTAATTCCCATTGGTGTGTGAATGACTGCGGATGGACCATTCAGATATCAAGAAGCTTTGCATCAATATTTTGAGGAAAGCTATTTAAAGAATATTTATTTATTCAAATTCTATACATACGTACAAATTTCTGAAAGTCACAACGTGCAATCCTGTGACACAGAGATAATTTAAGACTTGAGAATAAATGTTTTAAAGAGTACAAAAAAGAGAAATGGACTGTCATAGTTTTAAAGTATAATTTCCCTCTGAAGCAGCAACACTTATGAGGTGAAATCTCAGAGAAGAATAGCAAATCACAGTTAGCTCTGGATAAGGACAAAACCTTTTTTTCCTTATGAGGATTACAGAGGAAAAAAAAGTCTGTGTACACTAAGTTGTATATATTTTTCTCCCATTATATGTTTTGGTCTAATAGAAGATGTTACCTCTTCCCAGGAACCTGACCTCACTGGAACTACAGTCAAACTAAATTATTTCTCTAGTTTCCAAGACATGAACATTCAGGAGAACACGCTAGATACTTTATCTGGATGAGCATTTTGCCAACTATCTATTGGTGGAAATGAAACTACAGGAAGAGTATGCACCTAGCATGATTTGGCCCTGAAATGACACGAAGAGCCAACAACTGGTCTATAACACAGCCAGTGCCAATCTTTCCAACAAGACTAGTGTGTTAATGGCATACCTTTCATGAAGGGTTTTCAAAGTGCTTTCTTAAAATTCATTAACTGAGCCACTCACCACTTAACATGATTAGGTTAGACTGGGATCGTTACTTCAGTACTGAAATATAACTGATAGCATGGGGGAAATGCAGGAAGCCTTAATCCTGTCTCAGTGATGATGATGGCAATCTGCAACTGTGTTCTCCTGGAAATGGCTCAGATGTAGGGACTGTCTGTAACCTTCCCAAGGGCCTCAGCTCTTGGAGTCTGCTCTCAGCTGTAGGAAAAGAGGACAAAGATTACTGAGTTGGCACTTTTCCAGAAATGAAGATGGTGTTCATTTCTTGCAGGAAAAAAAAAAAAGTGCCTATGCA
Source organism: Numenius arquata (assembly GCF_964106895.1). Taxonomy (NCBI): domain Eukaryota; kingdom Metazoa; phylum Chordata; class Aves; order Charadriiformes; family Scolopacidae; genus Numenius; species Numenius arquata. Next base: position 111,827,243 of record NC_133577.1, on the reverse strand, counting down.
TTGACCATAACTGGTCACAGCCTCCATTTTATGCTCCCTTCAGGAATTAGCACTTCTCTGTGTCGTACAAACACAAAGTCTATAAAGCTGGTGCTGGAAACCCCTACCAGTGAGTTCCTGCTTGGGAAGTACCCAGAAATCATTGACTTAATCCAAAACGTATCTGCAAGAACAGATAGGCAACAACAGAAGTTGCCATATTTGCAAGTTTGCACACACAATAAGTAAAATCTTGCTATCATAAGTTATCCTGATTTTTTTTCCTGAATAAGAATAATGAAGATGATATACAGAAAAATTGCAGTACTTTTCTGAAGGTCAGGAGAGATTTGTTAAAATGCACGAATCGCTGCTTTTTCTGTACAAAAAATTCTGGTCAAAATGCCTAAATGCCAGTTCTGATACGTATTATCCCAAAGGCAAAGTAGGGCCAGACAAAGTTTTCCTCCAGGAAGAGAGTTGTCTCATTTGGTTGATTTCAATTAACAACTTCCTTGAAACATTGTTGACCTTTCTGGCATGGTACACTTTCAAGTGAAATGCAGGATGCCAGTCTAATCCACTCAGCTCCAGAACAGTTTAATCAATATCCGTAGGGCACACATCCTGTGACTTGATTTAATCTTATGATCAGGGGAGTGTCACTTGATGTGTTAGGTGCTGAAGACTTAGGAGGTCCTTGATCTTTTTCACAACTGTAAGACTTCCTTGTTCTCAGAACAAAAAGAATGATGATGAAAAGTGATCTCTTTTTTTGGCATTTTGTTCATTTAATGAACACAAAGCAGATGAGATCTAGCAATAATTACACTCATAGGAAAACATATTTTAAAATTAAGGATTTTAAGAATTCTCTTTTCAAAATGAACTTGATGATGTTCCAGAAGAAAACAGTTATTGATCACTGCTGCATTTCATTCAAGTAAGCATAGTTGCATAATGAGTCGAGCATTTCTACAAGTAGTATAGGGAATTGTTGTTGCTTGTCATGATTTCTGCTATTCTAAATGGCTAACTGCTCTCCAGGAGTAATGTTTTCTCTGATGTTACTTCAAATTATAATGGTTACAGGGAAATATTAGATCTTTATTTCATTCAGCCACTACAACTGGTGAATTTCTTGCAAATTTCTAAGCCTTTCTTTTGTGATATCTGGTAACAAAAAATAATGTGACCTTTGTAATGAATAAGTAGACAGTTCTCACTACCTGTGTGATTCTGAAAAGCATTCTATTAAGCATAAATGTGTATATTTCTCTGCACAGGTACCTCAACATAAATGAAATATTTCAGCCATTGTTCAGAAATTCAGCCTAAATCCAGGAACATTCCGTACCATTGGGTTTCCTCAACATAACACTTGCTTTGTTATCTGGAATTTTTACAGCTGTTAGGAAAACCAAACAAATGAAAAAAAAATTAGATGTGTCTTCTTCTTGTGTGTCTCAGTTTCTTATCTAAAATTCAAAGTAGATGGCCAAATAAGCATTGTAGTATGGACCACTCCCGAAGTCAGGCAGTGTTTGTCTCGGGAAACGCAGACCTTCTGGGTTTCAGAATGGGTGGGACACAAAGATGTCTACCTCTAAGTGTCAGAAACAGAGACTGAGGATTAGGGCCCTTCACTCCCTCAAACCCTTGTAAAAACCAGGCATGTATGTGTATGTATGCAGCTTTAGTCTGTTTCAGTCTCAACAGTTGCCTTGAGTGGTGTATTTTGGCCTAAGAAATTATGTTTATGGGGTTACACCATTAATGAGCAGTCTATCGACTACTTTCAACTAATTTCAAGAGTCAGGTCATGTCTCAAAGACCTTAATTGCTATTACAGGCTTGAGCAATGAATGACCCACGGCAAAAGGCATAGGCAGAACAAAGCCGAAGAAACCCATCCAGAAAGGTTGAGTTGCACAATTCTAACATGGCAAAGCAAGAGGTGAAATCTGAATTACCTATTTTACTTTACATAGAGACTTTTAACTACAAAGCTGACATCTTCATATATCTTGTATGTCAAACCTTTAATTTTGATGAAAAGATTTCAAAAACATTTTAAAGGTCAAGGTTCTGGGGTTTTTTTCCTCACATTTATTTAGAGACACTATTTCATTGCTGATAAAAACACAGTGATCTGGCTTTGTAAATTAATCTTAAATATAAAAGTAAACATTCATGGAAAAAGCTTCCTCTAAAAGACTGTCTGCACAGCTGTTTTCTCATTTTAATGGTAATAAGGTACATAAGAAATCTCAGATTGTTTCCAGGCTTTGTTATAACACTGAGTCTACTCGTAATAGACCTTGTAATGATTTACTCATTCACTCACTCACTCATTCATTCATTCATTCATTCATCCATTCATCTACTCATACGACAGCAGTCATGTGGCTTGGACCGCACTTGTTCTAGTAGCAGCATATAATCTGACTGATTAAAGAAAGTTATTTTGCTTTCTTAGGCACCTTTGAGGAAGTCTTTCAATTTCTATATTATTTTGAGATCTGTATCTGCAATCTGAACTCCTATTGATGTTAGAAGGCATTTAGCATTCTGAAAGTGCCTATATTATAGATTGTGTTTTATTTTATATATCCTCAAAAAGTCAAATCCTATTTCTCCCAAAGGCCAATTTCAATTTTTGCATGGTTTGACCTAGGAAATAATGATGTTTTCTGTATACATAAGGATGTTTGCTTACATTTGAGAGGCCAAGGTATAACTGTATTCTGCACTGATATGTTTACCTTTTTCTGCTAATACAAATGTCATACTTCAATTTTGATGCTATTTTTGGACATGTCTAGCTATGTCTGATCAGTGCTGTGTAGAGACTTGAAACGAAACAAGAGTGAATCCCAGAAGAGCTGCATTGGCATAACTATATGGCCAGCACAGCACTTGTGCCGGTACAGCTATGAGGCTTCCAATTTAAGACCTAGCTTGTGTGGCACTAGCTGGGGTATCTTCACATGTCCCAGCACAGTGCAATGTAATTATAACCCTTTCGCTTCTTATATGTCTGTACTTAGTCTCAGCACAAACACATTACCTAAACAACCTTAATAATAATAAAAATATTTAAAATGTCTCATTCAGAAAGCAGATATTAAGATATGATTGCATGCCAGAATTTAACTCACTCATGCAACCCTTTGGCAAACGTGGATGACGCTCTGTATTTCATTAAGCAATCACCATTATTTCATAAGGTCTTTGCCCCACTCGCTTTGTGACAAATAGACATCTGGGGAATTTGAGGGACAGAGAGTGTTGATTGTAATGAAAATCTTCAGAGAATTCTGCTGTTAGTTTTCAAGACTCCATTGAACAGAGATTTTGTAATTACACAATACAGATAAGATAGATTTGGCAGTTTATTGGATAGGAAAATGTATATTCTTGCAAATATGATGATACCATGCTTTGGACTCTGCTCAGAGGTATGGACTTTCAGTAAAGGGGTTTAAGATAAGCTGACATTTTTGCATTTTTCTCTATTTTTTGGAGTTTGAAATGGTTGAACTATATTAGCTGAAATAAAAAAAAAAAAATAGTCTGAGAAGAAAACTTTCCCTAGTAATTTTAGTAAAACTATAAAAATATAAGCATAGACTCTTACAGTATAAAATTCTGGGCAAACTGATTACCTAAAACAACAATGTGATGAAATTGTGACTATTTAATCATGTATAGGTAGGATTCTTGTTTTCTAAAAAAGCTATTGTAGGTGGTTTAACTATGTTATTCAAAAATTTGTAAGTTCTATGTAGGGTTGTGAAGAAATCTTCCTACTTTGTTACATTTTCTGTTATGTTTTGTGTAATAACACTTTTTGTTCCATTAATAGTTTTGCAGGAACAAGTTGTTTTATATGGCAGTTTCTTTGTGGTTTCCTCAAATGTTAGGCACATCACACTTGCGACTCTCCCCACTGAGTGTCTGCTTGCTGGTATTGCAGGATTGCAACAAAACCCAGTTGCAACAACTGGAATTTGACCTGTAACACACAGCTGCCCATTTCCTTTGAGAGACAGGCAATTAATACTTTTTTTTTTGGTGGGTTTTTTCCCCCCCTGTTTTGTTTTTTTTTTTTTTTTTTTTCTGCTCCAAGGGAGGCAGTTTTTTTGCTGGTGGAAACTGCGTTTGACCTTTAGAATAGGAACTCACAAACCTGTGCTGGCCAGAGGCCAGAGTGCTTGGTCCAGCACAGAGGGCAGCTGCCAGGATGCTGGTGGAGAGGAAATGACTTGATCACGCTGCCACCTGTTTCCAAAGAGCTATGCCGGCCGCCGGGTTGCTCCTTCGTCAGGTCACCTTGTTGTAGCAGGGCCAAATCATGCTGGGTGCTGAGCTCACTGGCTTTCCAGCACCCTGGGTGTGTTGGGTAGAGCCTGCCTGGGGCTGGCCAAACAATTGACGCTGGCTGTAGGAAGTATGATGCAACCTGTTAAGAATAGTAACCTGAAAATGTCAGGAACTGGTTTTTTACTCCTTTTATATGTAGATGTCAGTGATGACAAAGGGAAAGAGGTCAGTGATGCCAAGGAGAGTGTCAAGTAGTTGTCCTAAACCACAAAACAATTTCAACAAGCTGTGTATAAGCTTTTGCATGCAATTGCTTGCAACAATTTTTGAGACCAGGATTTATTGCATGAGTTCAAAACAACTCTGTGTCATGAGTGCACTGAAATGAAACTCCCAGCACAGGTGATGTGCAGCTTCTACATGTGTGTTTGATGCATCTGACTGACTGATCAGAAATGCAGTAGGTATATTAGGCTTAATTTGCCAGACCAACAGCATTTCCTATAAGCTCCTTTCCATGAGGCTGGAAACAAGCTCTGGCTTGTGCCCATCTCTTGTCATAGCTTTATCAGAAAACTAGCTGATGAAGAGAGATTGGGCCCTGATTGGTAGTTCTAATACTAAAACTATCCTATTAACATAAGGCAGAAAAGATCTTCTTTCAATGGCTTAGAGAAAGTTGGTATTCTGGAGTTATGCTTGCTCAGAAGCACATGCATCTAGAGCTGCATAGAGCAAGGAAAAAGTAATGTCAGAGGAGGAGAAGATAAGCTGTGCAGTGACTCTCCTATTTCATAATTTGGACCACTCATTGCACCACAAAGTGGAAAAGTCTGAAGGTCTTGAGGCAAATCTGCCCTTGGTCACATCTGCATTGGGAGCACGGGGAATTCCCCAAAGCACTGCACTAACACTGCAGCAATGTGCTGTGCTGGTGGGACACAGCTGGTGGAACAGAATTGCTGCTTCTGCGGTGCCAGCTGCACCTCGCACCTTTTCTGACCCCGCGTGAAGCTCAGCTATCCCGATTCTTCTTGCAATGCCAGTAGCTGGTCTTGTTTGCAATATGCAGTTACGGACACTTTTGCTGCTACTGTTTGGCCAGAGCTTGTAGCCTTGCAAAAGCAGGAGAGCTCCCCAAAACCATCAGAAATAAAGCCACTTGACTTGAAGGGTTCCCCTCAAATGAAATGTTTCACGCTAAAGCAGAATGAAATAACATTGTTTGCACGTTGCTGGCTCCCTCCGCTCCACGACACATACACATACACACTTTTTGACTCAGCAACCGTGCTGAAAAAGACCCATTATCTGTGCAGCTCTAGAATTTAGACCGAGACCCACAAAGGACTCGGGGTACACCCATGCGTGCATGGCAGGCAGACACAGGCAACCTCTGTCCACACTCTAAGCTCACAAAAAGCCCACGTGACTACAGTTTAGTGAGTCACTGAACCTCAGCTAACGTGCTCTGCTGAGACGAGCAAACACGTATTCTAACTGCAGGGCAAAACATTTAAAAATGTGTTTACTGCTGTCACATTTCTTGGTATTCAAACAAGCATTTATCAGTACCATTTTGTAGTAGAGTCTAGAGTCCCCTGGCTCCTGCTGTGTTAAGTAGAAAACAAAAATACGAGAAAGACATGGTCCCTAACCTTCACAGTTTGTGATCCAGCAAAAGGTAGAGACAGACAGCAGTTATATTACACCAAGGTCACCTTTGGTTTGAGCAAAATGGTGCCTGCCTGTCCCATCATCTTCCTGCGTTTTCTTTGGGATGATGCAAAAGAAGTCTTTTCAGGGTTTAAAGTCATACATAAAACATTGATGTGGCTAGGCAAAGCATTAAGAACAACGCTGCCTTTTTGGCCTTGGTAATTAAAACTTATTCATACGCACTTTAACATAGCCTTAGTGGAATCGGAAAGGAAAATTTAATGTGTATGTGCACTTCCAAGATGGTAGAGCAGATTGTAGAAACTGCATCATCAAAGCTTTTCTGAAGCAGAGCTAACCTTTCCCCTTTATGCCTTAGTCTCTTGTTACACATATGTTATGTTACATATTAACTGGAGTTGCGGGTGATTATGGAAAGCTGCTATCCGCTGTGTCAAAAGAGTGGCTGTTTGTGGGAGATGATGCCTGAAGCTACTCATAGAGCTCATCACTACCCAGTGAGAGTATTTTTTTTTTGCAAACTGATGAGTATTCTTGTGCTTACAAGATAAATTCTCCCAGTAAATATAATGAACAGTGGTTTTGGATGTATAACTCAACAACTAGATAGGGCTGGGTAATTCCAGACAGCCAGTGCTCAATACTTTCTTGAAATGGGCCTGTCAGTGAGATCCTCGAAAAGCCCCAGACAATCAAATCACAAGTTAATTTAAAAAACCTCCACCTAATTGAACGTACATTTTATTGCATTCTTTAAAATAAAGGCAGCAGTAAATGATCATATGCTCTGAAGTTGCTTGGATATTACAGGGATAAGCTGCTGCATACTTATCACCAACACTTACTTCTCCAGTGCCCTCTAATCCTGAGCAGACATCTGCTTTATTGCTCTCTTTTTAGAGCTCATGGCAGCACTGCACAACCGCTCCGCTTGCCTTCCATGCGGCTCGATACTAGTTGTTTTGGGACGTTGTCACTGGGGGAAGCATTCCTGAGTAATGACTCCAGGACTGAGTCCGAGGGACATCCTTGCTCAGAAGGAAATCTGAGATAGTCTACAATTCTGTACCTAATTCTACCTACAAGTCTTGTTATTTATTCCTTGGTACAGAGTATTACATTGCTTTTTGATGCTTCAGGATTAAGCTGTGTAGACTTTCAGGACTGGGCAATAGAGCTCGTTTGAAATGAAAGTTTTGTTTTGCTTTTGTTTTGTTGAGATGGCCAGCGAAGGAGCTTTTTTCTTCTTTTTTAAAAATGTAATTATTTTGAAATGGAAATTTCAAAATAAAAGTCACCATGCACTGGAACACGTTGTCTGAAGAGGCTGTACATTCTCCATCCTTGGGATCTTTTTAGAATAATCCACTGGACATAGCTCTGAACAACCTGTTTAAAGATTTGAAATTAGCTTTGCTTTGACCAAGGCCAGGACTAGATGACCTCCAGAGGTCACTTCCAAAAAGAAGTATTCGGTGACCCCGTGGTGCTATCATTTGGCTCATGAACTTTTTGAAAACCTTCAGGCATGTTTGCACATTGCTGTGGATGTGGAACACAGATCTGAAACCAAAGTTAGAGCTGACCTTTGCCAGTAAATCTACATGGCACAGAGCATCACCTCACAGACATACTGGCTCCAGTCCCAGAGCATTAGAGGCCTTGCTTATGATCCCAGCTGGCCACTCAAGGCTCCTTGAGAGCTTACTGTACAGCTTATTATTTAAGGCACAATGCTGTAGAACAACTCTAGGCCTCCAAGAACCAGGGAGAAGCTGTCGCAGCAAATACAGTCCAGGTTATCTTTTGTTCTGCACCTCTTGTCCAGTTGTGCAAATGCCACCCTTTCTGTTCAGTCTTCCCTCTGTGCAGGCAGTCTGCATTGTCAGATGTGATGTTAGCATTATTCAGTCTGCTCACAGACTAAGGAAAATCTCCAGTTTGAAAGATGAATCTTTAAGAGTGGCCGAGGAGCTCAAGAATAGTCACCTGGTATCAGTTTTAACAGAGGATACTTGCTAACAGAGTTACAGCGATCGAAAGCGTGGGTTTTGGTTTCAACTTACTGTGAGAGGCACTGCATTTAATCAAGACATTTTGTGCTAATAGTATTCCACATCATAGCAGGAGTAATTTAGGATGTTATAAAGCTACTGGCCAGAGCATGAAGTGGGATTTGGAGAGGTAAAAGAATTGTCCTGACAGTTCTTCCCAATCTCTAAAGAAGCAAACACTCTCCCACCTTTTCTAGTTGCTTCTCATGTAGGCACATCCCGGGTGAGGATGCTGGAGAGGCCCCCCCAAGAGCTGAGGATGGAGGACTCCACGTCCTGTTAATATCCAGTCAGGCTCTGCTTAAGCCAACAGGAACCGAAGTCGCTCAGCACTTTACTTTTTGATACCTCACAGTATTGGGCCCTCTGTGACATCATGTATTACATTACCTTGCTGTCAGGAAGCACTTAAACTCCTGCTGATTTCAAGAAGTAACCAGTAAGTCATAACCAGTAAACAGAGATATACAAAGGATTTGAAGAAACTGTTTAATTTTCCCACAACCAAGAAAAGACCTCATAACACAAATTTGTAAAGAATCCAGTCTACTCACCACATGTATTTACTACTGGTATTTGAAGACTATTCTACACGTAATTTACAAAGAGCCTTTGTTTACTATTTTTTTATAAGAATCAAGCTGGCTGCCTTACATTGGTTTTAGCTAGGATCACAGAAGCTGTGGCTCTAGCAGTTGACTAGCACAAGAAGCAGAATTCATCCCATCTAACTTTTCTCATCCAGAAGTTAGGCATCTCAGTCATCTGAGTTACTCACTGAGGCCTCCTTGATAGAATGTGCAGAGAAAGCATCTGAACTTGGAAGAATAAATATTTGTCTGCAAGTACCTGATTCTCTCCATCGACTACACAGAAAGAGTTGACTGTCTGAGGCTGGTATCTGATGTTTAATTGAGTGGAAAATCACTTAAGTTTGTATGTGCATTATCTGAATGTGATCGGATGGAAAAATATACAAAACAAGCTAAAGAAGATTTGGATATGTAAAGGGATTTATTTTTCAGTTTATTAAAATACTGAACTCTTTACATTAATCTGAGTTGAATGGCTATATTTTTGTCAACATGCAGTGGAAAATAGCACTTCAGTTTCTAGAGTTATTGTTATTTTAGGAGACAGCGAGAGCTGAGTGTCCTCAATAACTCTTAAGATAAGCCCTTTAAAGTAGTTATTTAAGACATAAGGTTCGGGAGGTTTCTATGGAGATGGCTCTTTTTGTGTAGGTGTATCAAAACAAGCATTTGCATCAAAGGAGAGTTCTGGAAAACGGTTGTTACAAATTCTGTGTTTTTCAATCCATAGCTTGTCATATAGTCTAATATAATATCCCTGATCTAAATATTGAAGCCAAAAGGAGTAGCAGGGTTTCACCACCTATGCAAATCAGATCATGCAGATTAAATCCAATCCTATGAAATCCTGCCTTACAACAGAAATACCTTCACTCTACTTACGTCAGATGACAATCCACAGTACGGCCGCTGCTGGCTCCTCGCTACACCAATATATGTCTCAGGTCCTTCTTTCCCGCTTCTTGAACAGGTACCATACAGCGCTCAGGCTTGCTCCAAATCACCCCACTTGGTGATACAGGTGCTTATATCCTGTCCAAATTCTGTGACGGTTTTGGTAAATTGCCTAAATCCCACCTAAGGTGGAAAACCTCCCAGTGTCACCGGGAGCCAAGCTTCAGGCGGTGCCCCGCACCTCTGCACCAGCATGGCAGGATGAAAGCATGGATGCCTCTTGGCATCCCCAGCAGCCCAGAGCGTCTGAGACCTGCAGCACCCATTTTCCTGATATAAGCCCCAATTATGAAACTGCAGGTGGTGAGGACAGCTGGCAAAGAGAACTGGCTGACAGGGGTGTAGTACCCGGCGGGTGCTGCTGTGCCCTCCAGCACCAGGCATTGGTGGGGATGGAGCTCTGAGAGACACCCTCTTCTCCCCTTAAGAGTGAGTTCAGACATTTCTTTCTCCCTGTCAGTCACAGAGATCCTCTACACTGTTTCTGATTGCATCTTTGGCTTTTTTTTGCCTTGCTTCTCAAAGATTCTCTGCTCCTTTTCCCACTTTGGAGCTCAGATCTTTGCAAAAGCGTAACTAGAAAGTTTCCTCTGCTTTTGAGTGCCTGCAAATGTCTTTCTTTGGGATGGTGTGACATGGATGGGGGCACACTTGGGATTGAGGCCTCTTCTGGTTAAGCTCTCTGAGCCCATTCAGAAACTTAAATATTTGAACAACTATCTTTACGAAGGGCAAGGGGTAACACCCCTCTGTTTTTCAGAAAAGAAAATGTTTTCAGGCTGTGATGTTTTTCTAAACCCTATTAACCGTACTTCCTAGTGAAGTTAGATAGCCTGCAGATTAAAGTTCAAGAAAGTGTATTTGCTGACCCCATGAATATATGAACATACCCTAAGGTATTGATTTGCCGTCATCAGCTACTGAAAACCAAAAAGGCATTTTACTTTAAAAATACCAGAGGTATAACAACTTGCTATACCTTTAGACCTCCTCCCTGAGTTAAAAATTAACTGCTGTAGTTAACAAATGTTTACCAGCTAGCAGCAAGTTCACTTTGCTGATTCTCCAAATATTCAAATAGAATTGACATCTGATCCACAGCAATTTCAGCTCACGTGATTACAGACACCTACCAGATCAGGTAGGTTCAGCTTTCACTGTTCACTGCCACTAGGCTAAGATTTACCCTTGACCCACATTTTTCAGCTGCTCACATAGGAAAGAAATGGGTAGATTATAGTAGAAATTCAAAACAGAGCTATGTACCTATGGTATAATGCATATGCAACACTTTGTGGCAGTGAAAAAAGGTGGAAAATCTATATATCAAGACCATCATATGAAGAATTTAAAGCAAGTTCTAATATTTTGCATATACACAGATGCCATAGTAAACATACTCCAAAGATCACTAAGGGAACTAGTTAATGAAATGTTCAATAAGAACATCTTGTACATTTTACTGGAAGAACATTACACTGTCTGGAAGAACAATTTGAAGGAATGATTAATACTATCACTGGCTTCTGTGAAGAATTATTGCAGGAGTCTAATTTTATTAACCTAAAATGGCATACACTGTATCTAGACTGTATGAAAGATAATACAAAGAAAAGAATGTTGTATATATGGAGAAAAAAAGCAGTATTAATTACTGGTGAAAATATGTATTATAATGGATAAGAAGCCCTTGAAATGCATCAACATTTTTTTGATAGCAAAGGTTTTCTGGATTTTACAGTAATCATTAAATGAAGCTACACACCAATATATGGAATACCTGTTTCTTTCATATCCCAAATCAGAGCTGTGGAGATTATTGCAATAACTATAACATGTTTTCCAGTGTGAAATAAATAAGCCTTAAGAGTCCCATTATTTCATACCTCTGTGTGGGGATTTATGCACGTCCTTCCCAGCACCATTAACAGAGATAAGACTTAAGTATGCAAATCCTAAGATGGCACGTGGAGAATAGACTGGTAAATTTTGCAGAATAGCTATTAGCCTGAAATTATAGGGAAAACAGAAAAAGGAACTCTCTTGTAAGAAATTAAGTATTCTAGGCTTGATCTTTATGCCCACAGCACAGCAGATGGAAAAAAGTATAAATTGTAAGACTAAGATGTAAGATAGTACAATAGAGAATGTTTCTCCCCGTACTCCTGTCATGGGCAGGCAGTGCCAAAGTGCACTGCGGATATTAACTGAAAGCATGTTAATCTGAGAGTGTTCTAAGAGTGGGAACAAAGGGCTATATTCAGACGATGTACCATAGGTACCCAATTTAGGAGCTGGAAGTGCTCTGGGATTTAAGGTCAGGAGGGTGATGAGTTAACTAAGCTCTTCTTGCCCAGGGCTGGCACACCCTAGTTTCCTGCAGAAGCGATGGGGAGGCACCAATATACTAACATTAGGTAGCCCTGTTCCTCCTTACATATCGCAGGATATAGTTTCAGCCTATGGAAAGCAAGGTTACAGAAGAATTTCAGAGGAATAAAGATAAATGTGTTAATCACCCCCATGTCTGTAGAGCCTTTTCCCCAGAGCAGTTCATGAAGCTCGGCACTCCCAGCACCAGCCTGTGTTTGGGGCACATGTTGCTCTGCTTGTGCAGTCTCTACCGCTACTGGGCTTTGCTATTCCTGATTTGTGGGTAACCAGATAGCGGAGCCCTTCTATACCTCTTTTCTCTTTTATTTCCCCCCTCTGGGTTTAAGAAATGGTTGAGATCCTTTACCTTATTTTTACTTTTAAGGTAGCTTTACATTCAAGATCTCACCTTGCCTGTGACTCAAACTGTGCGTGCCGTGTCTTTTGTGTATGCCTTAGATATTTTCCAAGAGATGATGTGACACTATTTATTCACCTGCTGGGCAGGTGAATTCACAAAGCTGGGCAGATAGTGCATGTGTCTTTCTCGATGATAAGATAGGAGCTGATGCCAGAAAGCATCTCTGCCACCTTCTCCTTTATTAATTATGGTTTTATGTAATTAATGTAAATAATGTCGATTCTGTACATCATGTAATTACAGTACATTGGTAATCATACCATCTGGAGATCTAATGAATGTGAAAAACATATGGTGACTTTGTTTTCCTGATCAACCAAATAATTTTAAACAATGGGAATGTTGTTGGGTTCTAGTTAATTTCATTGAAGTTCCTGTTCTGTTGTTAAAAGGAAACCTGAGAAAACACAATAGCCCTGCTAGCTTTTCTATCATCATGTCAGTAAAAGAATCAATCTTGTAATAGACTACAGGGCTCACTGACTGGTACTAGAGCTCATTTGTACTGGGAATGGTATAAAAAAGTGACAAAAGGAAAGTCCTTGTTCCTGAAAACCTAAATGAATGTTTTTTATATGCAACACAGCTAAATGGAGCAGTTAATAGTTTCAGTAACTTTTCATCCCTCTAGTATATAACATTAATTAATATTTGTTTTAAAAGCAATAATTTTATTTGGCAAGTGACAATGGCCTTTCCAGTTTTCGTTTAGCAAGAATAATTTCCAAGTTCAGATAATATCTGCTTCCCTACCGCTTGTGCTAATGGAGAATGCTCCTTCTGTCGTTTTGAGCTATGAAATTTAATTGCCCAGAGTGGCTGATACTTATTTTCAACAGCTGCTGAACAAACTCTTTAAAATGCTATAATTGCATACACAAGAATCCTTAATTTAATGTACGCCTTGTGGCATTAAAAATGTAAGTGTATGCGGGGGAGATAAAAAGCTCACGGGCCTTCTGAAGCATCTTCATTTGGGGAGGGGCACATCTTGTGCTTTATTCTGCTCTCACATTTATTATAGACAGAAATAAAGTACTTCATTTACATGCACTTTTCCTCATTTGTACAGGTAGCAGTGAAAGGTGGTTTCACCTCTTCCTTTCATAGACTGCTCTTCCACTGAATCTGAACACCTGAATGCCACACCTCATCTTTGGTAGTCACTGTGTAGTGCTTGTTTGTGTGACAAGGACAATATATTTTCCCCCTAGAAATTTTTTAATCTCATAATTTGTAGCTCAATATACAAATAAACTTTTTTCTCTGAAAGGGAAAGTCTTTGAGTACAGTCTAGTATTGTCTATCACAGATTTATTCGACATCCCATCTTATATTGTGCAGTTGATCTATATGAATGTTTTTTTACTATATCATACAAATATTATGACAAAATCTTTACAAGAAAGCATTCAGAAATTATCTATTGTAGTAGATAATGCATTGATTTTTGGGTGGTGGCCAGGGATCGCATCCCTTGCTCTCCTTCATGCTCCCCGGAGGGTCCCCAGAGTTGATGGCTCCCACCAGGCTTGTTGAGGTTCACTAAAATCTGAACAAAAATCAAGCAAAGCCCAGCATGAAATAGTTATAAGCAGAAAATAGTACAGTACCGTAGCAAATAGAGGTTTTAACCATTTGACTATTAGGCAAATCAATCAAAATGTTTATACTACAGTTAGCAATCTTGGGTAGGAAGCAGCTTGTACAAAATATGAGGAGCTGACAACTGAGACATGCCTTGTTGTACTCTGTGGACCAAAGAATTGAGAAGTTCTGCGCTGGAGGCGTAGACAAAAGCAAAGTAGTTATCTGATATCAAAGAGTACTGTCTAGATTATGGCAGCAAGATACAGCTACGGAAGTGCTGAAGCTCTCTAAATTGAAGGAAAAAAAAAAAAAGGCATTTGGCCTACTCTGTGGGGGCGTGCCTTTCCCATTATCCAGGTCACAGTAACAGTTTAGCTACCTAGCCGTGTCCTCTTTCCAGTGATAGAGTCACTGACTTTGCCTAACCTAGGTTGTATAAATGTTGCCAGGGGATCCATTAAGTGCACAGTGCAATTCCCAGCATTCCCATAGAAGTACGTTGGTTTTCTCTTAGCTGTATGTTTGGTGTTGATGAACTCCAGCATTGAGAGACTTCCGGGATAGCAGCTCTAAAATTAACTCACAGGTTCAACAAAGAGCCAAATAAAGATTTCTTGCTTAGCAGAATTTCTGAAAATAGGAGACGTCTTAAACAGGTTGTTTTCACTAATCAGCAGCCACAAGTTTCCTGTTGCCTTCCGTTTTGAAGAATCTTGATAGAAAAGAAATCATCCCAATGAACTTGTGGGGGAAAAAAAAAAAAAAAGAATTTATTTGGAAGTTTTTCTCCTCCACCCTTAATAAAAAGTCCCAGGCATTTGCATAATTTGGTCTCTGATTCTTGGGACTCGACAAGTCATCTGTTTTTAGGATGTGCTGGAACGGTAAGGACAAGAGAAGTGGTGCACAGGGGCAGAGGGTTCATTTATGTGTCGTTGTCACTTCTGAGCTGCTCTTTGGGGAATGACCTTGCAGAGCAAGCAGCATTTTCCCTGAAACAGTATGGAAGCATTACCGGATTAATATGGAAATGTAGGTTAAAAGTGTTCTCTGTCATTGGGAATGTACAGGAATTACTTAGCTACTATCAAGGGATTGCGAATGAGTTTCAGGGCAATTGAACACTGAATTTCCTAGTGTATCACAATTACAGAAACAAATGTACTGTGAGTGGGAGAGCTTTTAAAATGTCATTAATTACTTCATCAAAGGTTTAATACCACTACTTGTGAGGATCATGCCTTTCCTCGCTGTTTTCCAGCAACCATCATTACATTTCCTTTATCCTTACAGCTCATGTATTTGGATGTTTATTGTACTTATTTTCCACACCTGAGGTTATAAAATACATTTTGGGGTAAGGAGGGAAATGAGTGAAGGTAGGTAAATATAGAATTAGAAAGCTGGTCTTTATTACATAATGCTCCAGTTAAAGAAATTTTACTGAGCTGGAAGTCAGACATTTCAATTCCCAGATCTTCCATTGCCACCTACAAATGTATTTGTGTCCTTCACAACCACTTCTGCTTAATCGAGATCTTTTATCCTACATGAAGGAAAAGATTATTATACACCCCTGTCATAAGTAAGATAACTGTGAATTTGCTATAAGCACGCTGTCAAAACTGAGAAGAGACCCATCAGCGCCGGTTTGCTTTGCAGTGGACTGAGGAGCGTGCACACGTTCAGCTGGCTCAGCTCCACTTGAAAGTGGGGAATGTATCTCCTCAAAACACGGTAACTGAGTTGCTTGTGGTCATGTAAGTATTCCTTCACAGAGGTCCTAAACTTTAATAAATGTGTTAGATTTGAGTGTTGCTTCAAAGAATTGGCCTAGAGTAAAATGTCTAGTGTTGCTGAATTGTCTGAAAGAATACAGAAAGCATTCGTGCCAGCATCTGATATCTCTGTTCCTCTAAGCAACTAGGATCTCAAGTGCTTCTACTCACACTGGGAACAAACACATTTCCACTATAATTTGGCATCTTCTCAGAGCATCTTGTATTATTCTGTAGACATCCCTAGAAAGCTCTTTTCCTTAATTAGAAAAGAAAACAGCATTTCAGGGCTACTGAAAACACTTAGTTTATACCCACTTGTGGTAGAGAAGGTATTACAGAGTGCTTTCTGTGGTTTAAACTTGAACCAATTTTCATGCAATTTTTTCATGCAATTTTTTCATGCAATTTTACAGATTTAATTTAAAAGGGTTTCTAACACTTTTTGGTTTTGTTTTGGTTTGGGTCCTTAATTTTCCCTATTCTTTATTAACTGCTGGTTAATCATGATTGTCCTAACCTCAACCTTGAAACATTGAGGTAAGTTTCAGATAGATATTATGGTAATGGAATTATTAAAGCTGGATAAGAACTGGAATACAGTTGAACCAAAATACTACATATGATATAAAACTTCAAAGACTTTGCCAACTTGAAATTCAAATATGGTTCCCAGTCATATTTAGTAAATCACTTCTAGCAACAGAAGGGGCCAAGCCAACCTCCACTTTTTGCAGGAAATCTTCCAGGGAAAAAGGAATCTACTTTCTTCTGTCCTGATACCAGCAGCTCCACTGGTCTCCACTGGCAGAGGCAAACCACTCCAGAAGTACCAATATGCTGGTAATTCCCACGGTTGTTACAAAAGCCATCCCCCTTTGTTTTATTCATTGTCTGCATGGTAGATGAAGGAGTGAGCAGGGAGAGAGGAAGATCCAACCCAAGGTGGATGTGCTGGCTGGGAGTCTGTGGGCAGCAGTGCCTGGACTGTGAGGATAGCTTGGCCACCATGGCCATTAAATCACTGTTATCCTCTGCTGTGCACACTTGAAAAGGATCTGGTGTGTGCTCCTGCCTTGTAGGATATCCACCTGCTCGCAGGCAGCTTGTTTTGCACGGGTTCCCTTGCAGCCATCAGGTGGCAGTCGCTTTCAGTTGTCCCTCCTTGCCTACTTCGTATTCCAAACACTGGGCAAAAAGAGAGGTTAAAGACTGCATAGCCCTTCAGCTCCTAACACAAATCCAGTTCTGCAATAAAACTAAGACCGTAGCATAAAAGATAAGTTGGAGTTATTTAAGTTGTAGGGTGTGAGCCCGAGGTCTCCTCTGGGGGCCCATTCCAGGCTCTGAGTTCTGGGCAGCCGGTTTTGTTGTATAACTATGTCATCATCAGCTGAGTTTTGGTATTTTGTTTTCCAGAACTCCTAGTGCAATAATAATGAGCCCGGTAGTAATCTTTCCAAAATCCCTTCTCATTGCCTGCTATATTGAAGTAGAATGAAAACAAATTGGCAGCAGGCATCTAGAAAATTAGATATTAACTTTCAAAAGTGCATGCTAGTTTGCCCTGTAATAGCTGGGAAGCAAGAACATTATGTTTCAGCACTGAACCTTTTTGTGGAATCAAAATATTCTCTCGCTATAGCCTGGTTCACATCTGCTGTGGGCTTTAATGTTGTTAACAATACTTGTGATTGCAGTAATAGAAATGAAGTCAGGGAAGAGAAAGGGAAAAGCCCTCTTATTTGTATTCAGAACTCTAACTCTAACAATGCAGTTAATCCTACTGCAATTACTCAGAAAAAAAGAAAGGAACAAATCTCAGAAAAGAAAATGAATGTGAAAAAAACACTCCTCTGCATTTAATTAATGTTAAGGATGTGAAATAAACCCACATAAGCAAAGAAGTGCATGGCTGTGACAGAAAATTTGGATCAAAATCAGGATCTTGATAAAGACTGTTATTATAGAAATAACGTATTTGACCAGAGAGAAAGCCAAAGGAAAGAAATACTACCTTTGACTATAAGGAGATTTAGGGCAAATCAGACAGCTGAGTCTGTTATTAAAGTGACCATGGGTTACAGGCTAGAGGTAGCAGCAGGGAAGTTGCCTAATATCAGAGTTTTGGAGTTGTTACTCTGCCCTGTGCCTGAGTTCACATACTTCACCAGGTAGTGCTGATGGGGTAGAGGTGTTCTGGCCTCTTTGCTTTTTCATTCCCAATAAACCTGACAGAAAAGTGCAAACCATTTCCCTGCAAGAAGTGAAGGAGACGGTATGCCCTCTTTCCCTGGTTTCAGCAAAGGGACGCCTGTCCATTTTATCCCACATTTTCCATTTCCCATTTTTCTTTGAGCATTTTGGTAGGCTCCTTATCTCCTTTCTTTCACCGCTGCCTGACATGAAGCTTTCTTGGCCATTTTCTGCTTTTGGCGTCTGTGGCTTGAGCTCCTGTCCGTTACCTTCTCAGGAACTTCAAATGAACTTTCTTTCCTGGATTTGCTCCTTCCTGTAATTCTTGTTGTCACATGAATATCTGTGCATCCTACTTTCTATAGTCTCTTATTACTCATGATGTCCCTCTGTTTTTTCCGGCAATTAGTGTCACCAGCCTTCCTGAATGGGTTTCATCTCCCCTAAGTTATTTAGACGTTAGATGTCTGCACCTGAACTGCTCACCCAGGCTCCCTTTGGCAGCAATTCACAGGAAGAGACACTTGTACTGTGACTCATCTGACTTATTTTAGATCTCTTCATTGGGATGAAGTGCATTCTGGAAATGCCCATATATCTTACTGAAAATAACAGGGAGTTATACAAATAAGTTGAATGAAGTTGTTGACATTGTAGCTGTGTAAAATGAGGTGAAATGAATGCTTCTGGTACGTTTCTTCGGAAGGTAGGATAGAGAAAACATATAACAAGAATTTATTCAAGACGTCTCATAACTAAATCTTAAGTCAATTTCTGAGAATGATTAAAGAACCCAAATAAATTTTACACAGTAGCTGGCTTTTATTACAAACATAAGTATACTATTTTCAGACTATTAAATAACACTAAGAATGATTCAGCACTCATTTTCCTTATAAATTGGTTTGTTTCCTGCTACTCATAAAATACTTACTTTTAATCTTAATGACAGGGAAAAATTGTGATTTAGCAGAAACTTTATGATATTGTTAAAATAAGACAAAAGAGTTTGTAGATGTAGGAACTTAATTCATATATATTATGAAACTCTCTCCAGTCCTGTGCAATAGGATATTGAAATTATGAGCTGTCTAAAAACTACCTTAGGGTGTTCTTTTTGATATATATGAATATTTTACAACACATCTTTTTGATTGTTAAATTACATTCTTTTATAATATTTTAAGTTAGTCTCTTAAATCAGATGTGTCAAACCATTGGGTTATGTCATTGCTTACTACACATCAGGACATACAAGAATGAATTTTACATGACATAATAATGTTATACAGTTTCTCAAATCACATGGAGTATAGCACTGTTTACTTCATAGTTATGTTGGTCATCTGAGTACTGGCAGGTTCTGCAAACACTAAGCTGCATAGTTAATACCTTATAGATGCATCTTCCTGCCTCCTGCAACAAACCACCACCCTGTCACCGTGAGCTCTTCAGCCCTGTTCACTAGTGAGGCTGGTGTTGAGATTTTTCTGCTTTACCCCAGTTCACCTCGCTGAAAAGATCATTGTGGTCTGTCTGGCTCATCCATTTGACTCAACTCCCTTTCATTTCTCTCAGTGGCTTATGCTTCACTGGTGCATCTAATCACTGTCTTGCCTTGAGGTCTCCACAGAGTTCATCCCTTTCCTATGTGACCATTCTTTTCTTCTGCTCGGTCGTTCTTATCCCTGTTGCTGCACCAGTGATTCCATGTCCAGTTTTCTCTTCATTATTTTTTCTGTCTTTGGTTTGCACTGTCTCTCAAGCAAATCTCTTCACCTGGGGTTCCTCTCCGGTTGTGGCCTGCAGCTCCCTCCTTCTGTAAATTGCTCTCAATACAAACTTTTGCCAATATAGCTACAAAATTCAACCAATCAAAAATTTCTTTATAGAAGTGCAGGTAAGGGTATGTAATAAATTCACAATGTGGAACAAAACAAAATGAACAAAATGTGAAATATATATGTATACTTTTGCCTTTGTTCCCATTCTTAGTATGTTTATTTTTCTATAACAATAAGTATTCACATAATGTGTTTATAAAGCCTAATACAACTTGTGTGCTACTGAAATACTGAAGATTAGCAGAGATGTAGAGGTACAATCTATTAATGCTGATTATGGTACAATATTCAGTATAGCACCATATGCACAAACCAGATGTTTTTGAAAGGTTTCAACTTTTTATCTTGAGTGCTTCTATGAAATCTGTTATTGTGGCATCTCCCAATTATACCTCATAATTTATAGCATATTTGTCTCTCTAATACCAAGGCAATGCAAATATGTGCTATTGTTCCCATTTAGCAGATGGAGAAAAGAGAACAGAGAAACCAAGATCCAATAAAGAACACTGATATGCAAAGCAGAACACAATTGAGGTGCCTAGCTATTAAAAACAAACTCAAAGCCACATTTGATAAACTTTACTCACTCTAAACATCATTGTAACTGACTGCCCCCTGCAATTCTCAGTCAAAAAAACTCAAAATAAGGATTATTTCTAGATTTATATCTCAGGATTTAGTGCACAGGATCTGATTAAAGATAAGTTACCCAAGACCCACCGTAGACACAGAATATTCAAATTTTATATCCTTGTAAGTGTGAAAAAACTGAGAATAACAGTAACGAACAAGCATACAAAAAAACCTCATCACATCTATTTAATATTTGCAATTAAAGAATAAAATTGTATTAAACTGAGAAAAGTAGTTAAAAGGAATAACTAGCTAAAAGGGTAAAATTCTTATATTTTCACACTACCTTAGAAGCTCGGGGAATGCGCACTACTTATCAAAGGAACTTGTAAAAGGACAGTGCTCTTCAATCTTTTTCCCCTAAACTAGCGACTGAACAGCAGAAGACAGAGGATTATTAGAAAAAAAAAATCATCCCTCAGAAATAGAATAAAGCTTTTCCCTCCCCCCCAAAAAAGGGTGGTGGTGGAAGTATTTAAAACATTTTAGAAGTAAAGAATTCTGCTAAAGGCAGGGTTCATTGACGAATAGGACTGCCGTAAACAAAGAATCTAGTACAAGACTATAGATGAAATATTAATTTTCTTTCTTGCATTAGTGGTCATTACAGGAAAGATTAAGGAGCTACCTATAGTGCAGATTTTCTTTATAGGTAAAAACCCCAAGGACTGTATCAGTGTGAACTGGTAATAGAAGAGACTAACACCTTGCAATTTGATACCAAAATAATGGAAAGTGGCAAATGGGCAATCAGCTGTTAAAAGGGCTCTTCCTCGCTCCAGCAGATCAGTAAGTTTGACGTGCTTATCAGAAAAATTGCTAGAAATTATAATAACAAATAATTAGTAGACAAAAGGGTAAAGATGATATATTGGGTGAGAATCAGAACAACTTTTATAGAAGAGAGCCATGCTTTGCAAAACTGTGGCACTTCTCTGAAGGAGCCAAGGATTATTTGGATAATGTTGATTCAAACTTATGAACTTGAATTTTCAAAAAAAGATAAACAACATCAATGAAATTAATGAAACTGAGTTGTCATGGGGTAAAAGGGTAAACCCTCTCCCAGTTTACTTGATGAAAAATAGGAAACAAAGGGTAGGGTGAATTATCTTTTTTCACAGCAAGGAACCATCAGCACTCCAGGGATCCGGATTCATAAATGCTGTGGAAAAGTGTTGAGTTGAGAGGTGATTTTTTGTGTAATGATACAGAATTAATCAGGATAGTAAAAGCATAAGCTGGATGTGAGGAGTGACAGAACAGTCTCATGATATTGAGCAATGAAATGACAAATGAAATCAATGTCAATAAATGGAAAGTCATGCACTGAGAAAAAATAACCTTCACTGTTCATACACAGTGATGGACTCTAAATTAGCTATTACTGCTCTTGAAAGCAACCTTAAAGTCCCTGAAAACATCAGTGAAATGTTTGGTTGCTGTGTCTTCTGCAAAAAAAAAAAAAAAAAAGTAACAATTAAAGTAGGGATTATTGGGAAAAGAATGAGGAATTAAAAATTTCAGGTGGACGTGTAAATCCATTGTACACCCATATCTGAACAATAAATTTGGTTCTGGATAATAAATAATAAATTTGGTTCTGGCTGTAATGGCACTGCAGAGCACAGAGAGGTGTGACAAGGATGAACTTTGCTACAGAACAACTTCTATACAAGCAGAGATTAAATACATAGGACTGGAAAGATGATTGAGGGGAAATGATGAAGCCTGTAAAAATAAAAATGTTCAGACAAATAAGTAAAAAAGAATTATTCAATGTTTCTTATAGCATTTAGAATTAAGAAGGCAACCAATGCATTTATTAGGTACCAGATTTGAAACAAATAACAGGAAGTACATTTTCACACAGTAAAGCTGAAAAAGACATGGAGGAGAGTTCATCTTCATTTATTAAATTGTGGCTATAGCTTCTGGTTCAGGAAGTCCCAAGGGTGCTGAACTGCAGAGGCTGGAATGCTATATCAGAAAAAGGATCATTTGACTTGATCTATTGCCTATATTCTTTCCTTAACAATCTATTAGGCTACCTTTTTTTCTAGGAAACTAAATAGAGCCAGAGCAGAGACCCAAGTCCAGAGAATTTAGCTGTTGACAGAAGTTGTGCTATGCCATTTGTCTGCAAGGCCAAAAAGCATGCCCTGATTTTCTTTTATTCACTGTTAGAAGCATGGTTGTGGTGGCCACGGTGAGAGTGGTGGGCAAGGCAGGTCTTTGGCCCCAGTAGGGCAATTATTTACTTCTAGCATTGGTCTCCCTTTCTTTGCCTTGTACATTTTTTTAAACATCTTGAGGCTGGTTAAATCCTTTACCTTTTTTAAATCCTTTACCTTTTTTCAAGTGTATCAACCGCTTTGTTTGAAGTATGAGATTAATTTTCCTTCTGCATTTTTTTTTTTTAGCTGTAAAAGATGTGCCTAGTAAATTCTCTGCCTGCTTATTTTTCTGTAGTATGGTTAGACTTCTCAATTATGCACGTATGGGGGAGGCATTCTGGTGTAAAGGAAGTGAGATTTGTTCAGATATGGATGATAATTTGTTTGGTTCAAATCCAAACTACCATAATTTGAATATATGTCAGCCCAGAAACAAAACTAACTGCAGATCTCTCACATGGGTTTTGTTCCATTCCCACCCAAGCACTCGGGTAGCTCTAGAAATAGAAAGAAAACAAATGTTTGTTCCCACGCTATTGTTACAATAAAACAAAAGCTTCCAATCTTTGGAGGAATTTTGGAAAGCTATTACATTTCTTGTTGTACATGCTTGCTACAGGTGAAAAAGTGTTTTTCTGAAGAAGCTTTTCGTACTCTTGTGACAGTAATTTCCACATGTTGGACCAACCCTTGTAATTTCTCACAGGCCACTGTGTACGTCTATTATCACACTTTGAATCAACACATTTGTAAATTTTGCTCCACAGGCTGACTCACAAACCATCATGATTTCATACCACAGCTTACCATACCACCCTATCCAACGTCATATTGGATAACTTAATTTTAATTTTCCTGATGATGCAAGATAATCCCAGGATCACTGTACTGAGTTAACCACCATTCAAGATTCTCAGCATTTAAGCTGGTCACAGAGCTGTGTTTATCATATGCAGAGCTGGCAGACCACCTGGAGGGGGTCTCTAGGCAGCAGATCACTTCTTACAGCTTGGTTTAAGTGCAAAGTTAGTGTGGGCTGAAGAGCTATGTGCCTGCAGACATACAACATGCCTGGACTCACATGCTTCTCCCTAGACGAAACTTGCTGGAGGCTATTGTCTCTCCAGCCTTCCTTATCATTGCACAAATGTCACCTATCTATACTTGCTATTTCCCCAGTAAGAATTATTTTTTATCACAAGCCCGTTTCTCTGATAGCGTGTTGATTATGACATTATCCTGAGGCATGAAAAAAATAAATTTTTTTGTGCTTCCATATTTTTGTCTCTGACTAGAACATCTGCAGGGCCTGACAAACGTATATTTTTAAATACAGATTAGTCATATCTCTAACTGAAATCAGAAGATTTCACAGATGCTTAATAGTTCTGGAAAAAACAGGACAAGAGGTGAAGCTTTCACCTTTAACTATAGGCTTATTTGAAGTGCATTTATTTTCTGAAAAACAAGAGCATTGTAAAGATGCTGGTGATGCAAGTGATTTTGTCAGGAACTGTTCGTATGCTTTCAGAGAACAATGGTGAAGATATAGCAATGATAAGAAATGAAACAAGTATCAGAAGTGAGAATATAATCATGAATATTTAGATGATTGTGTAACAATGTACGACTGAATTTGTTCTGAGAGCAGTCATCTAAGTACATACCGAACAGAACAAAAACATTCCCTTTAAGAAATTATTAAGAGGCTTTAACTATAACATAAATAACAATGTGGCACAAAGTGTTTGGATATGCCTTTAATGGAGAGGAGATAAGCTGAGATAAGAAAGGAATTGGAAGAATTTCAGCTCAGGACAAGATGTATTCTCAGACCTTAATGTTATACATGTGATTAGGGCTACATTGTTAGGATAACATGAAGTTTTTTGGAAAGTTTACATTGTGGTATTGCTGTTACATAAATTATAGCTATTGGTCCAGGTAAACGTAGGAATTTGACCTTGACACATAACACAATTCTGATCCATTGATCTAATTAATATTTCTAATGAAGGAAATTTGTTTGTAGCTAAATATAGCATCCGCTTCCATGCTCACAAAGATTTATCTTTTAGGTAGTAAACCCAGCGTGATTCTCACGTGCATGAGCATGGCTCTGATATGCAAGTGGGAATTTCCCTGAGACTTGCTCCAGCCCCGAGGATTTGGGGCTTAGTCAGATTGCACACCTTCTTGGGATACATCCTGAGTGTGTGCATTGGTCAAATAAGTAAGAAGGTAAGAAGTACCTTATGTTTTTTCTAAATCTTTTTGTTGTTCTTTTGAATTGGGGACTTATTGGGAATAGTCCATATCTGAGTTATCTTGCTTGGCCAGCTCAGGCTTATAAAGCACATAATACCACTTCTGATTTGATGTTGTGTGAGATGTTTTCATAACAAAGAATTGTAGTCACATAACTGCTCCCTTTCCACAAATTTATGGAAACAGGATTATTTCCAGTCATCAAAAGGTAGCCTCAAAATAGCTCTGAACATGGCTGAAGAAAATTATTTTTTAAAAAAATAAACATCTATTCCCCAAAAGAGAGCCTGCCCAGTTGTTTAACTGTTCAGCACCACAGATTGGACCTAGCATAGACAGGACAGATGCTTGTACTGTCATGGCCAAGTGAGCTTTAAAACTGGTGGTCTGGGAGGACAGCAGATGTAATAATGTGGGCTATTTGCTATGAAATGTTCCTGGGAATCTGTGTAAGTGCTCAGGTGGCTAGTCTCAGCTACGTCCCTTGTAGCAGCTATCAGTCTCCTACATAGGTCATTTAAATTGCTTTAGTTGACAAAACTACAGACACCTCAGTGCCAGTGCATCATAAGCGTTATAAACTCCAGTTGGAAACTTTTGACAAGTACTCACTAGCTCCTTGCTGCTTATCTTACTGAAAACAAGAGAAGATAGATCCATGACGTGTTCCCTAAGAGAATCCTTAAGGGCATGTCTACAACAAACTCTCTGAAACTAGAAACAGTGTGAGAACTATGAGAAGAAAGTGGTAATAATGACCAGATTACATACTAGAAGACTCTGACATAGAAGTTGAAGCACCTGGTGATGCTTAACCTGGGAAAACAGGTGGGAGAGAGTCATCTGCAAATATATAAAAAAACTTTGTAGAAAATCAAGGAATAAACTGGAAAATAAATATTGCCAAGTCTACCATGCTAGGATGAGAAACAGTAAGCTTGAGCTGAGGCAGTGTTTAGGATATTAGAAACAGTTAAATGATGTAGTAGATTGCTTAGGGAGGTTATGGGATATCCATCACTAAAGACTTTTAGGAACAGACTAGAAAAATATTTGTCAGGAACTATTTGGACAGAGCCGATCCTGCCTTTGGGCAGAGAGATGAGCTGGATGACCTCTTGAAGTCCTTTCTGTTCTTATTTTCCGTGATTTTATGACCATGGCAGTCTGCCCAGACTGATTTGTTTGGGCGCAAGACCTTGCTAACATGATCGTGCTGCATTTCAAGGCTGAAATATTCCCTTCACTGAATTAATGAACCCACTCAGTGGTAGCTTTGGGGTCCCTGTACCAAACCCCGATATGGCCTGCAGATCTGCTGTTTAGCATCAAATAACCCCCTTAGACATTCAAAAGATACACTCTGAAAAGCAGTTTGGGTACAGCAGCTATTGAGAACACCTTTGTGCTCACAGGGGTCAGCTAGGGAGACGGCTCTGTTAACCACTGTCAAACACCATCTGTGAGGGAGTCACACGAAGTGACACTTCTCTGTCCCAGGCATCACACGTTCTTTCCATGGTCTGGTGCATGTGACCGCTTGGTTTGGTCTGTGACAGCCAGCATTACAGAGGGGTGCAAGCAGCTGCAATAGGCTGTCCTCAGACTCTCCTTTTAGCTCCTTCTGTCAGAGCTTGTGCTTTAGGGGTTGTACACCTATGTTGAGTGCTGGTGACACATGGCTCTCTGCTTGCAAACCACAATCTGCTGTTCTCTATTATATGGGTTGGCTTTCCAACCTCACCACTTTTCTTTTGATAAGCAGTTAGCGTTGCTGTGCTATTTCTGGTCTACAGGGAATTCCTAGGGAATACTGCAAATACTGTGGCGATATTGCCTGGTGTTAGCTGAAGTGTGTGAGAGGGTGCAGTGTACTGCTTTGCCAGGGAGAGAAAATTGGGTCATATTAAATCTAGTAGGTATGTCAGCCATTCTTCATTTGGCATAACTGCAGAAAGCCATTGAACTCTGTTACAGAAGAGACAGCCGAAACAGGGGCTACATGCACAGCTAGTGTGCAAGCAAAGCCATGGACTCACGGAGGTCCTCAAACCATAAGGCTGGGGAATAAACAGGGCTGCAGGGCTCCCGCTCTCTCAAATTCCTGCTACAAAAGCATCCTTTGGCTTCATACTAACGACAGTAATCTGTGACACGTAGTGGCTGGATCATAAGTGACCCACTGGTTCTTGAACTACATACTTGTGAGCACTTGAGCCACAGTTTCTATGCCCAGGGCAGGCAGAGCAGCCAGCAGGGTAGATGTCCTTGCCCAAGGACAGTTAAATCATTCAAAGCCCAATTATTATAAGGAAGAAATCAGTGAAGTCTGCTGCTGCAGCAAAGATCACATGTTTTCGTGGTCGAGTGGTGCCCAGCCTTGCTCTGCAGCGCACAGGCTTTGAGAAGAATTTAGGAGAAATATACTTGCTTTATGTTATTATGGTAACTTGTCTAACTTATCCCAAGAGGAATTGTGGGCAAGAAAGAAATTCAGCATGGGGATTTCAAAGCACTGTGCAATACAGAACCTGTGTTGCCCTAGAGGACTGTTCCTGGGAGGCGAGGTAGTAAAGAGTAAAGCTGGTATTCATCTGATAAGACAAGAGACCTTGAATCACGAGATACCTTGAATCTCTTAGGAAAAAGAAGAAGACCCATGTATGAGTCTTTTAAACCTTTCAATAGAGATCTCTTGGTGTGCTAGTGAAACAACATTCAGATGTCACCATGAATTTCACAAGACAAAGCCTTTGTTTTCTGTCTGTAGTTCATTTAAAGCTACTGAATTGTGATTCATACAGAGATTGGCTATTTTTACTGTTAAAGGGGCTAAAAGTGACATATGAGCTTCTTCCTACTGGAATTGAATTAACCTAAGTGCAGGATTTTAAAATCACATGTTCTTATTCTGGTTCTGAAGTTATTTTTGTTTTCAAAACAGCTCCCTAAATAATACTGGCAAATGCCAATTCAGGCTTTCATGGCATAGCATATGCTGCTACTTTCTGTAATTCACAGAGTTTCCAAAGTTTCTTACGGATCCTTACATGCATGCATGCACACAAACACAAACCTGCACGTGTCTATGCAAAGCAGGTGAAAGAAATAAAATGAAAAATGAAAAATGGCATGAAATCTGAAAAGAGAAAATAGATTAAGATGCTCTTAAAATGTGATTTTTCTCCAAACTGTACTGACAGAAATTTTCACTTTGTGAGAGTTCTATGGTTAAAAGCATGTTTTTTCCTAAAAAAGTCAGGAGTATTAATTTGTCACTGTATAATAACTTTAACTTTGGAACATTCTTCAAAGTTAAATAAAATGATTATCATATGCAAATGTGACAGCTCATAGTGCTGAGGATGGAAGGATAAACAGGCTGCATTCTCCTCAGAACAGGGAATGGACTCGCTGCTGTTTCCCTGATTCTTTCCTTGGTTATTGTGGTCTAAAATGAAGCTGAAGCACTTTTTCACCCTGTTTCTCTGGGATGACAGAAAATTTTTGTAGTTCTGTGAGTGACCACTAACTGTTGACGCATGGTCCCAAGGTCAGCAACTCCATTCACAGGTACAAGGAGAAGGACTTCAAACTGCTGCTACTCCTTGGCCAGGGCACAGTCAGGCAATTGTAATGGCCTTGTCAAAGTTGGCAGATGAATTAAATGTGATTTAAACTCATTTTTAGTTTCTGCCTTCAGCTACTAAACCATTTTTGTCCAAAATAGTTACTACACTCCTGGTTGCTGTTTTTCTAGGCTGCTCAGCTGGCCTATCTTAATGATCATGAGATGGATTGACAGTAATCTCTTGCTGGTTTCAACCAGATAGCAAGTCTGCATATCAGTGTGCTTTAGTAAATGGTTGCAGTGATCTCTAGAGGGACTTTGTATATTTATTTCTGTCTTTTAGTGAGTAATATGTTGGTCACAATGAAATGTCATCCCTCTACAAGTAAATTCTCTTTTCTTTGAGGTTTTAATATGACATTTATACTCTCTTCTACTAACAAATTAGTATCTTCACAGACTAACTTCTATTAAATACCATTTGTAAACTTAGTGTCTTTTGATCTCTAGTGAAAATGAGCATGATATCCTTATCCTTAGTCTTTTAAAGCTCATCTACTGCATCAGAGGATCACATGTCATGTTCACTTCTCTTTTATTTCCCTGTGTGAGCTTTATTGCAAGATACACATTGTTTTGCCTATGGACAAACAGGCTGACTAGCCTTGTATCTGTGCAGCTACACTGCTGACAAGTACAGTCAACAAACACAGAAGCATTTTGCTCTGTCTTGTATTTGGACAATACAGTGGTCACAATAGACAATACCTACACAGAACGTCAACAAGCTCCAAGCTCATGTGATCAGGTTTTGGGTTTGTCTTTGGTCAAACTTTGATTTAAGAGAAAACAAAAGCTTTGGCTAAATCCCCACCTGGTATAAACTGATGTAGCTCCATTGAATTCAGTTTACACCAGCTGAGAATGTAGTCTTGTGTTTGTTGACTGGAAGCTAGCTCAAATATCTTATCCAGGCTAAGTGTGGTTAAAATGATTGCATCTATTCTGACCCGAACAGCTGAAGGTGTTGCTTTCGGCTACAGAAAGTTTTGTCCAAATAGAGTATGAGGCATTGTCTCCCCAGAGGTCCTAGTTCACACCTGGGGGTGCTGTGGCATGGCTGCAACTGGTTCACCACTGTGTTAGCAACTGGTCTAAACCTTGGGATGATTGCAATATAATTTGGGAAGCTCTGTTTCTGTTAGTTGAACAAACCTAGTGTTAACTTTGCCATTTGATTACCCTGCCACTAAGTTTGAATCTAACTGAAAACCAGTTTCTGTAACATAATTAAAAAGCATAACAAACCTTGCTTGATTTGAAGGCTACCTGACTACAGTCATAGGATCTGAATATTGGAAAATTGAAGAAATCTCTAAAAATTGCAATATTAGAAAGTTTCATATGGAAATAAAAGATAGAGATAAGAAAATAAAATAGATAATTAGTCTTTAATAGGTTTAAAAGTAAAAAACAGTTACTATTTCTTTTCATTATATTTTCAGTTTTATCAGTCAAGGCTTAATATAATTGCTAAGTTATACATACCAACTGTAACAGACTTGGAAGTGAGCTTGAATGTAATAGTAATCAATCAGAGGAGTCCCTGAATACCCCCTGTGACATTAACCCCCAGTGCTAGTTACTGGCATTATTAAATCTATCTGGTTGGTGACTGGAATCAGCATTTTCTCTGAACACCATAATTTTCTTCCACAAAACCAGAATTGAGTTACATATGAGAAAATTTTTCTGCTGCTTTACAACCAGATGTTATTGTCTTTTCTGGCTGTACACAGGGTTCTTCCAAAGTGAATCTTTCTTTTGTTGGAGCACATGAGTGGAGACCAAGGTAAAGTTGACAGTGTGGTTAAAGGGTGGTCATTCTAGTTTCACGGACGGCAGCCAGGGGCTCTCACTAGGCTTTAGACTCTATAAGAAAAATTGCAATGGGTGTCCACACCACAAAGGTTGGAATATCTCTGAATAGTTTTAATTGGTTGTTGTTACATTTAGATAATCAGCCTACAATCCCTTCTGGACGGTCAAGAAATAAAGGTCTTGCAACTTATATTACCAGTACCTGCGATATTATGGATCACTTTGAATATAAGTTCTCACTAATTTAAAACAATTTTCATCACCAGAAGAGCTGGCATTAGATACTGTTTCTTGTTCTATTATTTTGCTATACGCTTCTTGCACATCCTTGATAAAGTGGAGGCAGCCTTTAAAAGAGTTTTGATGGATATCCATGTGATCTGCATACAAAGTGAAAAGCAGATTCATGATAATTTGTCCACTAGAATATATGAATGACTTGGGAAGTGGATTGTTGCTTGGCTATGCATTTATTGCTGCTATTTACTATTAAGAAAAAAAAAAAAGTTAAGGTTGTAAAGAAGAGGCAAAACATTGCATTTTTAGATTGTTTATGTTAGGTCAGATTAAGAGCTTCTTTGTATTTGGCATCATAAAAAGTGAGACCAAAATGAAAACTTTTTTTGTTAAAATTGTAGGAAAATAAATATCTCGGATACCCCAGGTTGCACAAACCTCATAATATTATTGGTTGTTTTGTGAGAGAACTACGTTTCACATAGGAGAGTAAATTACAGTTTATTAACCATTTTCCAATTTGCTTTCATAATGTAACATCTTTCCAAGCAGCTCTACTCCATCGGGCATCCCTGCTTTGGATTATTCGTCCATTAGGTAACTCATGGATTCCTGCCAGTGCACTGGCTTCCCTGGAACCAGTCATGTTTGCTAACCCTGGGCCTTTGGTTGTTTACAACCCCTTTAGCTTTGTATTGTTTGGAAATTCAGTGTGAACTGACCTATTCTAAATCAGCTAAGCAAACAGGAACAAATTTGATACTTCCCTTAAGAAAAAAAAAACTGACAACAAAACAAAAAGCCAACTACTAGATACTATATTGTTATGTAACAATTATGTGTATGTGAACCTCAGATTTTGATATTTCTATTAGGTATTACTTTATGGTGCATGTATTCCTGTTCATCACATTAGGACCACTCTAGGGCACAGTACGTTCAGCATAAACAGTAGTATAAAAGCTCTGTCATATTGCTAGATGCCAGAACCTGAACTGAATAATTTTTTGAAAACCTTGAGATTCTAGCATTCTACTTGCCTTGTTGTTCAATCGTCACACACATAGGGAAACCGATTCAAATTCTCAGTAGATGTGTTGTTATTCGGCAACAGAGCAAAATGCAGAGAAACCTGGACTGACAGACGTGCCCAAAAAAAGGATGTGCTAGGGTTGCCTCAACCCTTTACTGAGCCAGAGCTAGAAAATTGCCCTTACAGAAGGCAAAGACATGTTGTTTCGTCAATACATGCTACATGTTTCCAAGCTATACCACATTACATTTCAGAGCATCGGCAACTATATTATATTAAATTTTACATAAACATCATAAACTGCAGACCTTCCCCAGATAATTTACAGTCCATAATAATAATAAATGCAGTAGAAAATACTTCATTCTCCTGTCTTAATAAGTTCTTTGAGAGATTTTTGAACTCTGGGATGTCTGTTCCACCCAAATTGCCCTTTACTCTTCTCTCTTTCCTTTTATCTGCAAATCGCTGTCCTTGCCTTTCCTCATACTGTGCATCAGCCACAACATTCATCTTGCCTCTCTCTGACACAGCTCCTGTTACATACATTGCTCATTCCTAATTGTCCTTAATATCAGCACCCTCATTTCTTGCCTTGCTTCTGCCTGGCAACAGACCCCCACCTTTACCACTGTTGATCTAATTACTTCTTCTAGATAGGCATTTAGCGGAAATATTCATGTCTTTAGCAGGATCGATTAACAGCACACCTCGGAGAACAGTGTTACTGCTTAAGGAGAGAACAATTAGTAGCTTGCATAAATGGACAACTTCTGAAGTGATTAAAGTGATCTGTTAAACTGTCAAACTAAGTGAATGCTCTAAAAGGCCTTTGTTCCTTTCCAAAAAAGCAAAGCCAAGAAAGAAAGTACTGTAGCTGGCAAAACTGATATTGAAATTCAAGAACCAAGCAGATTTCCTATGCTGTAGCAACTATGCATTGTTTAATTCTCTTTTGGCTTGATTTTTATTTATAATATCAAAGGAGTAGAATGTCCTTTTCATGATGACTTGGAGTGGGACAATTCAGAGGAAATCCCCAAGTGATACAATGATTTATTGGTGATGACTCAGTCAGGATTTGTCCCCTGAAGTCAGCAGTAGCCCAGTGCTGGGCAGATGGCAAGATTGCTGGTTTGTGTGATAACAAGCCAAGCTGCAGTCCCAACATTTCAAGCAATTAGAGAAGCCAAAGCAATTTTTGTAAGAACAAGGATTTTGCTATGCATCAGCCATGTTTTGTCACTGTCATGTTTTAATGTTTTTTTCCAGGATTTTCAATTCAATAAATGATAGGTTTTGCTAAAGGACAAAACTATTAACAGGTTTTTAAATGGTGGTTTGGTCTAAACTAGAGGCAAGCAGTCAAAAAGTGTGGTGAAAGTTGGTGGCTGAGCTAAATGTCTAGGGCTCTCATCTGTGCTCTGGTTCCACTGACTATAGGAGATATCCATGGATGAAAGAGCAGCAATCCAGTACATTAGAGAGGATCTGCATATAGAGACTGTAACAGCATAATATGTCAGTCCCTGTGACTGGAATTATATCGAGGATATAAGGCATTTGCATGGAGAAAATAGGCCACTGCAGTGTATTTTGATCAAAAATTTTATTGTTTGTAGAACAAAGTCTACACATAGTTTCCAGAGAGTTCAGTAGAAATGGAAGACCTTTTTCCTCCATTTAGCAAGAAACCAATTTGGTGTTCACAGCGTGGGGCTGTCTCTAGGAAGAAAACTCATTGTTCAGAGGCAAAATATCTATTTATTTCTTGTGTGCCTATTCATCACAGATAATACTAGGCCTGCTTCAAGAACACCAGGGACAAAATTTTCTAGTATCTTCTTCCTAAAAGATGAATTAAAATTTTTGGATCTGGTGCTCTGTGGAAAGCAGTCATACATATGTGTGAAGAAGTCATTCAGACCAGTGGGCATATAATTAACCATTATCAGTAATCTCTCACGTCTCCTTTATCTCCTTAAGTTTAGGTGGCTTTTCCTTCTGACTGCGAAAATATTTTGTATGCACGTGTATAGCCAAGAAGCAAGCTAAGCCAGAAACTTGTAGGTGAATTATTCAGCTATGCTCTACCCCTATTTAAAGTAGCAAAAGTTGTGTATGGAATCTTGGCCACGTCTCCCAAAATCTTTACCACACTGAGAAGCTATGGGACTTTCACACACCAGGTCATATTTTCTGCAGTTGCTCCTAGCTTGGACAAAGCTGGAATGAGAGAGAAGGAGTTACGAGATACCAGTAAATGTCAATGTTAATGTTATCAAGTGAGCCAGCTAGTTCTAGCCTGAGCCAGTGCTCGTTCGAGCACAGTCAGCTGATCTATACTATTGCCATGTACTTCTGGTAGGAACAGTGAGATCTTTTGAGGCAGAGATAGCTGGAATAGGCAATCCTTGTATACAGATGGTTGGGTAAACATTTAGACTGGAGAACAGTGAGCCATAATTTCAAATCCCTTTGTAGGAACTGTGCTTTCATCTGACAATTTCAGAGAAAACAAACTCTTAGTAATATGAAGAAGTGTGTCCCTCAGAACAATAAATTCCTACCACTCTTGGCAAATTATGCCAAGAATCAAATTTATGGAATAAATTTTATTCCATAAAATTGGTTATGAATTCTTTTTCCATAGACATAAGGGTCCAGATTCTGGATCCAGTGCCCTGCTAAATGTTGATCAGGAGGTTGCTTCCAATGGGTTTTTAGAAGTCCTCTGTCAGTCCCGACTTCTCATGCTGCTCCCAGCTCCACTCTCTGGGCAGCACAGCCTGGTGCCACTCTGATTTATTCTGGAGGATTTGAAGTGAAGGCCAAGCTGAATGTACCGTAGGAGCACCAAGATCACTTGTAACTTCTCATGAGCGCTTGCCTGGCTCTATAGGAGCCCTAATATGGATGCGGTTACCCACAAGCTAATTGCAGTCACCTTGGGGCTGTGAAGTGCTGGCCTAACTTCTCTTGTGTACAACAGTTTAAACAGCTGTTGGATGAGATCCTTGCCCACAACACGAGGTTTTTTATTGTGTTGTTATCTTGTCTTGTTTGTCCCTCCATGTGCCTGGTGCACCTGTTTGGAAATTAACCTTTACAGGATGAAAATTTAATTTCTATTTTGTGGTTCCTTATTTGGCATTACGTAATAGCATGACATATGCTCTTAAATATTTGGAGTAATTTAATTCCTCTTCTGAGAAAGAGGTCAAGCCTGTGTCATTACAGTTTTAATTTTCACCATTTCTTATAACAGTGCTTTATTTCCTTCAGTGCTAGAATGTAGTTTATAAAAATATAAAGGGTTTGCTGAGTTGGTTAGAAGTTAGATAGACAGGCGGAGAAAAGAAAGCAAAATTCATGGATTGTTGTTTACCTTTCTATTCTAATGCTTAATATTTCCCATGAGTGTTTTATGTGAAATCATAAAGCAAATAGTTATATGACAGTTTAAAGTGAAATATGCAACAATTTTTAATTTAAATATTGAAGACCAGAGAAAGGCCTTCTGTAAAAAGGAAACTGCAGTCCCAAGTCTGATACATTTCCAAGTTCCAAACCCAATTTTTTCCCCACACAAATTTTTGCCATTGATTACAGTATATTACAATAGTGTTGTTACCTACCACAGTATATAACCAGAGCCTGAGCTGGATGTTAATACTCTTCAGGGTATGTCTGCAATGGAGTTCAAAGGGATATCTTCAGGTTGTGTAGTCATACTTAAATTGATTTTAAATGGTCTAGGTCAAGTTAGAGAGTAGTATAAATGACCTGGGTAAATGAAAAGGTTAGGTACCCTGACCTGAGCTGCTGTTGGGAAGATACTGTCAGCATCTGATCTGTATACTGTAATGCAGAGGTAGAGAAATTTTCCTTGCAAGGGACTGAATTTGCTTTCCGAACAACTTTTATGCACCATAAAATAGTACGTATCTTAAAATCATGAGGCTGCAGGTTATATGAAGTGAAGTCACAGGCTTTATTTGGTTCCCACTGTGAAAGTCCCCTCCAGCTTGGAAGTTTCCTGCGAAAAAAAATCCCTTCTTGCTAAAAGCTAGACTCAATGTATATATAAATGCTACAGACCAATATCAACGGCTCCTCAAAACACAAAGTCTAGAAGGAAAAAAACCACATGGAAGTGATATATACAATATCACTTATTTCAACTCATTAACAAAGTCAAGCGCTAAATTCAGGTATTCTGCATCTTTCACTTGCAGTCTGTGTATGCAGGAAGGGAGTTTAATGATACCCAGGAGTGATTTCTCAAGAACGTTTTATGAATAACATTTGAGATAAGTACCCCAAGGCATAGCTTTAGTTCTTGTGTGCTGAAAAGAAACACAAGTTATCCAGCTACTGAACAGACACAGCACGACTGGAGAAAGCTTGTAATTAAAAATCAGGAGCCAAAGTTATGTCTTGGCTTCCAAAAGATTTATTGGGTTATCTTGACAAGTTGCAGTTGTGTGACTCTGCTAGTAGAGGTGCACGTGAGCATGCACACAGAGCATTTCTGAAATGCATCACAGTGTTGGTGGAATGTGGTTGTTATCCCAACAGTCTCCGCATACTTTCCTGGAGCAGATGCATATCTGCACCTGTTTGCCTTCCCTGTTCGTTCCCATCACTGCTTCAAAGGCTCTTGCGCTTTGCAAGCGACTGCCTGTTTGCTGTGCAGCCTGTGTCTTCCTGCAACTTCCAGTGAGTGCCATGGCTCAGAACTATCGGCTGCTGCCTCGCACGTGGCTGGAAAGGCTTGGGGTGTGTCCTTACGGGGACATGTGCATTGCCACGTGGAGATGGGTTTCACCATGATAAAGATCTTAACTCTCATGGTAACTCGTCATTCCTAACAGCAGACTTTGTGATATTATTGTCTTCTCTCTTTTTTTGCTCATTTCTATAACAGGTGAGCTACCTTCTTCTTGCATATTTTAACTTGGTTCTCGAAAACAGGAGTTATCCAGGATGAGCACATGCAATCTATGCAGCACAAATCACGGGATGCTCCCTGCTTGATAGGTAGCTTGATACTTCAGGAGAGAGAGAGCAAGTAAACATGTCTGCAGAGAGAACGTCCCAAGGAAATGAAAATACAAGCTGTTAGGACCACGTGATATTAGAAAAAGTTGATCAAATGAACTGACTTGACATATTGACTGGTTCCTGGCAAAGTGGTACAATGTCACCCCAAAAACCAGCATATAGCTTTCAGTCAGGAATTTGAGCATTGCCGTGTAAGTATAAGAGTGATTTATTATCTTCAGTATAGATATGGCCTTTACTTCCAAAGTTTAGCAATTTGACTTCTATA
The DNA here is from genome assembly GCF_964106895.1 of Numenius arquata. NCBI lineage: Eukaryota > Metazoa > Chordata > Aves > Charadriiformes > Scolopacidae > Numenius > Numenius arquata. The sequence goes on along the minus strand of NC_133577.1, from coordinate 111,790,317 downwards.
AGAAATTAATTTCTAAGATAACTAACATTTTTTTTGTTAAAACATATCAATGTTGATGAAATTTGGTTTTGAAAAAAAATCAGAAAAAAACATTTTTTTATAGTCTATGTCCCTTTTAACTCTCTTTCATTTAGATATTGATTGCTATTTTAAACTTAAAAGTTATAAAACCTTAACCACAAAAGAGTTAAGTTAAACAAAATATTTTTTGATTTACAGTTAGGTCAAATGACCCATAATGAAACATTTTCAAAATTTCATTTTGTGAAATAGTTCTAAATGATTGCTTTCCAGTCCCTGTTTTTTTAGCTGTCAATATTTCTTTTTAAGGAAATTCATTTCTGTGGTGAACTTTATTATTAATTAATTACCTTTTCTTCATTTCGGTTCCAAGGAACAGACATGTGGCTGAGGCAACACCCACAGAATTTACTTCTTTACCTGGATTTTGAGTACTAAGTGATTTTTCTACTACTCTTGCACTGAATGACAAAGTAAAACCAGCCAAGCAAACTAAAGGAAGTTCTCATGCTTCAACTTTTCACCAAAAAACCTTATATTAATGCTTTCTGTCATTTGTTGCTCTTTTAGTAGGATAAAGCAGGCAGGGAACTGGGGAGAGCCAGCCAATTACCTCTTTTTTTCATGATCTGTCCCAAGCCAACAACACTCAAACCTTTTTCCTTGTGCTCCTTCCCCAGCAAACTGGGGACTGACAGGGACTCACAAGGGTGAACCAGGAGTTGTAGTGAGGAGGAGAATGATGGCACCTCAAGAAAAAGGTATAAACCATTCCCTTGCTTGAATTCATGATGGTCAACAGAGGAAGCCTGTGTCTCCTAGGGCCTCCTAGCCACCTCCTGCCAGCCATACCCACCCCCACTCCCCACAGTTTTGTGGCCATGCACCTCCACTGAAAAATTCCTGAATTTTCTTTAAAGCATGTTCCAAAGGTCATGGAGGTGATGAGAAGAGGGATTTTCACAAGTGGTTCACATGCAGATGACTGGCTGGTGGGAGAATGGAAATTATGCAAGATGTATATTGCTGAAATTGAAAACAACTCTTCATAAAGATATGTTCTATCTAAAAAAATGTATGTCATGAAAGAGCACAAGAGTAGGCATAAATGCTGTATCATAGCCTATGTGCAAGGTATACTTGCTAGCATACACACGCATACACACAGAGTGTGTATATATGCATATATGTGCATATCATCAGAAGCTACTTCTCAGTTGTGCCTATCAAAATGGTGTCTGTGGTGGAAGCGAACCATCTGCTTCACAGCACTTCTATTTTCAAGATCCGCAGTATGGCAGTTTAACACATGCAGTGTCACTTCAAGCCCTGCTCCCCCAGATGAACTCCAATATGTCACTGGGTCGTCCCATCAGCTCTACATTGTCTCTGTAAACAGAAACCCTATCTCCCTGCAGTCTGAGTCAGCAGCTGTACCCGAGCAGGACCTATCTTTAAAAGTTACAGAATGTGTAATTTGATGTCAAAAAAACCACAGGAGGGTATTTGCCACCTGACTCTGGAATGGACAGCGGCCCTTTAATAGGAGTTTCTACAAGTCTGGCTTCAAATATATAGATGAAACACTTCTGTGGCATTTGCTTGACTTTTCCAAGACTAGAAGAAACCCCTCCACTTTAGCTTATTTTTCTGGGAGTTCAGACTCTGAACTTCTTACCTGCCTGCATGCCATTTTAGGAGTAATATGCAATGTGCTTATCAGTTTTGCATATCAGATATGTAATGTGCATATCATATTTACTTTCAATTTTGGTATTTAGGCCTAAATCCCCTTCAGGTATCAAGGAAATAAACATAGCAATTCAAATCTAACTGAAAAGCCTCTGTGGTGTAAAAAAACCTGACAGGAGCACACGCAGACCTAAAGAAGCTTTATGGAACAGCATGTCGACATACAGCTGCTTGTGTTCTGCACACCTTTTAGTGTCCTTCTGCCAGCATGGCTTATATGAATTCTCCTCTAGCATTATCATTAAATGGAATCAAGGAATAGCCCACAGCTAATGATTCGTGTTGACACTTTGGGAGGGCAAAGATGTTTGTGCTAGAAACTGCTACAAGTATTTTGCAGTTGTGGGACACATAATAAGAATGCCTGGGTGGACAGGTTCCTTTTTCCTGTTGTATTTTGATAGAAAAGAAGAATTTCATGCTGGCTTTCACCACAAGTCCTGATGGAATGGAAATATTGTTAATGAGATCACACAAATTTCCTGTGGCTGATGATATGACGTTATTGACATGGCTCTGCCCTTTATTCATAAGAAGGCAGCACAGGTTTACCAGTATTTTTTTGTCTTTTATTGCCTGAAGGGTTAAAGTCACTTATACCAACAAGTGATTTCTCCAGAAAAAACCCAACACAATACTTTGTCACAAGTTATGTTGTGTGGGAGACTAGACGAAATGGAATTAGCAATGTTCTCCACATCAACAGTGCACAGCATGATCTTGTTAAAGAATTATACTGCCTCATAATCCTCAAACAAATAACATTATGCTATAATGGATTGGTTTTTACTTCCTAAGCAGAAGATGGTAGGTTTGTTTTTCCTATTAAACCTAATTTTCATTTCAGGCACAAGATAAATGATACATTGATGTATTTACTTATCCTTTTCTTGAAGTTTACAGCTGGGAAGAGGAAACTTATTTTGTAAATCTGTTGGTGTAAACAAAGCTTACTCTCCTGATTCATAATCTATCATTTTTTTCTCTTCTACTGCTTTGAATCTGAGTATTGATGGAAGAAACTGTTGGTTAATCAAATGCACTTGCCATTCTTGATAGCAGACAAGAATGAATTGTTAAATAGACCATATATTTCATCTTGCTTTCACAAATGGGAAAAAAAAATATTCCTAAGTGAAAATAATCATGACTAAAAACTCCCCATTTCTTGCTTTTCTCTGCTGCAGCCCTCTGGCAACAAGATTGACTGGGAAAGGGCATCCCGATCAAAGCCTAGCCCCTTACCCTGCAGAACCTCTCCTTAATATATAATTGATAATAATGATGTGAGCATGGTTTCAGGTCAATTAAAATTCTTATATAATTTTATTATTTTTTTACTCTTCTTGTTCAATGCTTCAATCTCTAAAAGAAACATTTCCATATAAAATATAAAAATGTATCTTTCAAAAAATATTGAAATAAAGCATTCTAACTTTAAAAAAAAAAGAACATTTTTTAAGACAAAATTATTTAACAGATTTTAACACACATTTCTAAATCATGTTGTTCTACTTAAGAATATATTACTTAAATGTAAAATTAAAAGTCTGAAAAACATTATGCCAAGTACTTACAAATCTTTAGACACTTTTGGCCCCTGGCTATTAGCCACTAATAACTGCTCTTCTGCATTGGATTCAGAAGGAAGTAATCTCCCTGCAAATTAAAAAGCCTTGAAGGCAAATACAAATATACAAGAACACATTCTATTCATGAATGTCCTGGGCTTATCCTGTCTTGTTGCCACACTCCCCAGTTTCTTTTTGCCATGACATAGTTTTCTGCCAAATTGAAAAGAAATTAATAATTGTGCAGTAGCAAGTATCTTGTCATGTTCATTTTTCTTTTTGTGGTCATGGTTTCTTTATGGTAGCTCAGTAAAATACGACCTCCCCAAACACTGCCATCAGCAGCTAGATTGGAACAAAGCTCAGTCTCAAAAAACGTTAAGCGTAACAAAAAAAAACCCCAATATGTCCACAAAATGTGAAAGATAGTTATATCTTCCATGATGGATCCCACTGACATTTTTAGTGAATTATAATATGTGTATCAAGGGCATGTCACATGGTTTCCTGTTGCTTTTATCTTTCCACCCAATGTCAAGGTAGTATAGCCCGTTACAATACACTATACTATTATTCTTTCATGAGAAGTGATGAAGACAATGACCCACTGTGATCAGGAAAGACCATTGTACTTCAAATAACATCAAGGTGTTGGTGAATCTAGCTCTTCCTCTTAGAGTCTTCTGCTGAAGAGTATAAACTTTGCAGGAGTGTAAAGTATAGAACTATGGATGTTTTCCAGAAGGTGCAGGTGACAGTGAAGGCAGAAGAGCTTGTGCTTACAGCTGCTCATCAGCACACACCTGGTGAAAAAGACAATATTCTGAACTTTGACTGTATTCCTTCTTTTCCTCAAAAAAAAAAAGAATCTCCCTCAAGCTTTCACATGGATCAGATAGATGGATATGAGAAGTCTAGATTAATCCACTAATTTCCAGGCTCAACTTTATATTTGAGTAAGAGGAGTGTAGAGCCTCCTTCTCACTCCTGTGTTTCCAGCATATCTGTTTCATAGCTGAGCAGGTCTGGCAACACGGTGAAGGGTCAACTGCCCCATATGATGCTGCCATAATTCAATACTAAGATACCAAGAGGAGGTGGAATGATACACACGTAACAGACACATGCCTCATGAAAATTCTACAATATATTTACCTAGACACCCTAAACATTTCCCAAACATTGGGATGGTATAAATAGATCAGTAACGAACTATCAGGAGGAACAATTTTTTTGCAATAAAAGTAGTGGAGGTACAGGAGATAAGGGAAAGACAGCAAAAAAAAGAACCCAACAGAAGCCCCAAATAAAAAAAAGGGGATATTTGCGGAGGAGAATTAATTAACCCTTGCTATAAGAGACCAAAAATAATCACACTGGTTGTTCACAGGAGCTGGACAAATGCATTCATTGTGAAGCTGTGGATTTCCCTACTGAAGGGAAAACTCCAGTTAGAAGAGATAGAGTTTACCAATCCACATGTTCCCTCTCCTACAGCCTGGGGTTTTGGCTTTCAGGTGAGGGAAATCCACCCATTATCTTCTGTCCAGCTGCCACTTGCACACTCACTTCTAAGTGGCTGCTAGATGTCAGCAATGCTTAGTACAGCATGAAGGCTGCTGAAACCAAAGCCAACGTAGAGCCGCATTACTGTCCTGGTGTTTCTTTCTACTGTTCCTACCGACCATTTCCTAGTGTTCTCTACAAGTTTAGACCCAATGAAAGACCTGATTGCATTTACCTTGGACACTAAGGCAACTAGTCAGGCCAAGAAGATGACCCAGACACGGCTAAAGGCACTGAGGTTCTGGATTGAACGCAGAAGTCAAGGTAGGCATCTCAGAATAAAGTTCACTCTGAGGTGGAATTTGCTTACAGCTGGCAAATACAGAAAGCTGATCCCTCCTCAGAAACTGAACTCCTCATTTGGAGATGCAGGAAGTCACGACTGTCTCTTCCTATCATGTCCTTTCTAGAGAACAGGCATGAGGACAGCTGTTCTTTCAAAGAACCAGGCAGGAATTGCTTCTATACAGAGATACAGCTGATGGACACGGTGCTGTTTTTCAAGTGATACTTTCAGGGTGGGAGCACTCATTCAGGACTGGGAGACACCAACCAGGTCTAGACCACAAAACAAAGCAGGTCATGGGACTTATCTATCTCTGAGACCAACTTGCACATACTAATCCTGTCCACTTAACATAACACTTGGCTCTTCATCTCTCTTCGGCCAACAATGGTATTCCTAAAGTCCTACATGGAATCTTTTCTTTTCAAGTTTATCTTTTGCCACTGGATATGCCTGAATAAATGGGGGAGTAAGTGATGCAACCAATCAGAGCAGTGTCTTTATAGCATGAGAATGAGAATGTGGGATGGTCTTGTCTAAACTGCATAGAAGGTGAGCAAGGCTATGCTAACAGGCAAGTAGTGAGGGTGACTAGCAGTACCATGCTTGAGTTTGTTTTGTGTGACAGTTTGAGCCCAGCTTGATAGTCTAGGTCTTCCTACATTTCCTTTCTCCCAGGACAATCTCAACTGTAAACAAAAGCTGAGGGAGGAAAGTCTCCACCTCTCAGGTGGGAGTGCAGGACTTAGAGTTAAGAGTGCAAGGTTGGCTGGATCTGAGTGCCTACCCTGGAGGAAGGGTGCCTGGGGTCCAGGAGTGCCTGGGTGGCTGGATGAAGGCTCCCCGCAGGCTCACATATCTTACAGTGAACTGCCCTGGGTAAAATGCAGAGCTGCATGACTAGCTCCCTGCCTGTCCGAGGAAAGAATTGGGTTTACATCTGCTGACTAATCTCCAATCACTTGGCAGGCTTTTAGAAAAGAGAAACAGGGAGCCCGTCCATGTGTGCATGTCTATGAGCATGCATGTCTGTTGCGGGGACTGTCCCAACACCCACCTGTTCAAAGATATGCTGCTTACAGATGCATTTTCTGAAGAGCTTAATTCTGTCAATATGGGAATGTTTGAAGCCCATTTACTGGGTTGGACCCTCCCACCTCCCTCCACAATTTAGGAAAAGTAATGGCTAGTAGCTATATTCCAGCAATGCTTCAGGGAGCATTAGTGACTGAGTTGTTCTGGCTAGCACAGTCTGCACATGCACAGAGAAGAGCCCTTGGCACCCAAGGAGTTTAAAAGTCAAAAATTGAGGCTTGAACAGAGCAAAAGTTTCCTTGGGTGAGAAGGTGAATGATGTTTCTGTTATTATTTTTGCCATCAGTTTTATCTCTGATTTGTTCCATGTCTTTTATTAGATGTATTTTTGACTTGCTTTGATTTCTGCATGTTGGTGCTGAAATGGGATAGCCTTGGGTCCAAGAGCCATGAAAGAGGAAAATTACTTTCCTCACTGATAGGTATAGAACCCAGAAATAATTTTTCATTTCTCTGCTTTAATTAATACCTACTGCGCCCTTTCTGGGAGTGGTGTGGTTTAGGATTATTAGGAAACTGACCTTTGAATACGGACCCCTCTGACTCCTTTCCTCTACAGATTAATTCTGTTATGTCAATATTTATGTTATAATCTCGGGAATCTCTGTATTTGTGTTTGGGAACTTATCCAGACTTTGATTGTCTGGGAGAAAATAGTCTAGTTTGTGTATGTAAAAGCTTTTTCAGGTCAGGCAGAAAAGAAGTAGGTCAAATTTTATATCCTCAAATTTTGATCTGAGGGATGGGAAAACAAAAATAAAAAGGCATCACATGACTTAATGCTTATGCTTTGAGACTTTTTTTTCTACTAGAGTTACTCTGAGGACACTCACACAAACCTTTATACACAGATACCAGGGCAGCGACTAATAAACAAGATCAGTTACATGAAATGGGGCAAGTTCATTAACAGCTGTATGAGCCAGGTACTCATTTATTCTCACTTCCCTTTGTTAGCCTTGGACTGCAGTACAGGCGGGGACAGTAAAAGGCAGAAGAATAAGTCTTATATATTCAGCTGATATTGCGTGGAGTTGCTATCAGCACACAGAGGAATATACTCTATTCGTCTCATTACTATGTCTTATCAATACTAGGTCAAGCAGTATATCTGCTGTCATTTTTTAAAATGGCCAATTTATAGTTTTAATTAAATTAACGTAAAGCTTTAATGACAAATTTTGTAGCTACAGCCTTTCAGATCCTTTTTCCTTTATGGGTTGCAGCTTCTGAAATAGGATTGCGCAGTTACACCATTTCTAGGTGAGTTTTTTAACAGCAACAACAAAAGCAATAACGTCCTGGACCTTTAACTGCCAGGTGTCCGTAAAATGGCTCTTCTCTGGGGAGCTGAAAGGAATGCAAAGGGAAGCATTAACTGGCTTGGCTGGCAGCCTAACCTGCAGTCGCTTTGCCTGTACTGTGGGAAAACTTACTGCAGTGTCACAGCCCTGTTACTATCAATTAGTGTCAATATGCACAAAGAACACCAGATATAAGACCAATGTTCTGGAAATATAACAAGCAAAATGATGTTTTGCAGCAAAGCCGAACTTCCACTTTGTATGTGAAAGAGGATCCAGGACAGGAAAAACAAAAGCAGATTAGTCATAATTTTTTTTTCCATATATGCTACTATTTCAGATAGGTCATGGAAACTAATGAAGTCAGTGTTATTAGATGAAAGGAATCCCGTGGTGACCTGATATGAACTCATGGAAGCCTGATAGGAGGATTTGGCAGGGAATGTGGAGGACCTTTTTTTATCATCCAATGGCTCCTTTTAACAGCAACTCCTATCATGCTGTCAGCTGAGCAAATAAAATTGGCCCACTTCTCAGGCCTCCCCTCCAGTATCTTCTAATATCAGAGAGCTGACTTGAATTTTTTGACTCTGTTTGAAGGCTGCACATGATTCTCCCCAGAGGAAAAGGGGTTCTCTTGACCAGGAGAAATGTTGCCCCACAGACAGCATACAGACCTCCTTCCCAAAGAAGTGAAGGGTAAGACAGGGCACATGAGACACCTGCTTGCAGTGCAGGCATCCTACTCTTTTCTGATCACTGTGGTTAAAGCTTAAAAATAAGGACTGTTAACCGTTAGTTATTCATTTATCTTTGTAGCCTCTCCTCTGCATTTCTCTGTGCTGTGCAGTTCTGCACTGGTGCAGCAGCAGAAGTAAATGTAGCAGCCTATAGAAACTGAACTTCATGACATGTAACTGTTCTAATTTACATGTTTGACACTGCTATCTGCCTCCCATGGGTAATAGGGACAACACTGACATGTCCTTGCTGTCAGTGTGTACTCACCAAGACCAGAACAGAGCTTGCAAATTGGAGAACAGTTTGGTTAATATTGTTAATAGTCATTGCAATCAATTTTCTAGCAACTGAATTCATCAACATGACTGCAATGGCTGAAACCAGGCTTAAAATCTGTCCCAGACTATCAGTATTTGTGGGTCTCTTGCCCTGCTGTACTGCTGTATTTATTTGCTTACATTTCTTTAATTCATTTATTTATGTGGAAATGATGTTACTATGCAATTTTAATGTTTTTGGGAAATGAATTTTTGCGCTATCTAAGGACATATTGCTCAGGTGTTCAGTGTGTGCAAATCAGTCTATTATTAATCATAATTTTGTAGGCCTGCTTGGAAAATAATAGTGTTGCTAGTGAAATTTATTATTGTTTTCCTGGGCATTGTTCTAGATTATACACACTTCAGAGAACACATTCTGTGCTCTCCCCCTCTTAGAAATGTGACTCCTTGCTAGTGGTAGAAATAGCTCAGTATTATGCACAACTACCTGAGACAACTCTAAACAATCCATCTTGGATACTGGGAGCAACTCAAGTTAGTACAGAGTTCCTATTGGGTTGAAATTATGGCTCATAAAACTGCTGGCACCTGAGTGAATTCATTTGGAGCCATCATCAGCATCTCCATATGACACCGCATTGCAGCATCTAGACAAACCTGGAGGCCCAGGGACTTCAGTCATTGCTGGACAGCAAACACATGGGTTTTAAAAACCTAGCTTTTGAGGTTAGCTCTTTGGCTAAGTGTCCAAAACCAATGTGATAGTCCTTGATGAATAGCTTGGCTGCATGATATGATGATGGTGTAAACTGGTGAGGACCCTTTCCAACAGTGATGAAGCTATTGGTTTTGGTACATCTACCCTGGAAAACAATAAAAGAAATCCCAGATGACTCAGCCAGAATTCCTTCTGATGACACCAATTGCAACGTGATTCCTTTTGCAATCCTCACTCTCTTCAGTTTACTTGTATCTTTTGCAGAAAACTTGCCCTTGAACAGTGATTATGCAAGAGTAAGGCTGAAAGAGCAGGTCAGAAAATTCACCCGTTAGTAAGACCTAGATGTCTTTCATAGAAGTATTCTAATCTGAATATAGCCATAGTAGTTGCCTATAAACCCAGCAACTCTTTTTCTTTCAGCTATTCTGCTATGTAAAGAAAATACATATAATAAAGTGCGATATTTTTTTTGCCATCTTCAGCAAAAATAACATACTTCAAGGAACAAAAAAAGAGGCATTGACCTATTCAAACTTGTGTCTTGGTGATTCCACTATATGGTAAAACACCTTCATAGTTTCATGGTATTTTTCAAGTAGTGTTTGGTCTTCAATACCCAGCTTTTAGCACCTGATATGTAGAACAAAATTCTTGTTTATCTGCCTGCTTACATAGTCTTCAATGTTATTTTTTTTCTAAAAAGAGGACCCGACCTTCTCTAGATTTTATCAGTTCTCCTTCTGATATGCCATTAGGTTTCACAAAGATGCAATACAAAGCTACCACCTCAAACTGTCAAATGGTAACCTGTGTACTCAAAGGTTTGTGCATGTCCACAACTGCAGTGTGGCAAACATATTCTGCCCTTACGTGTTCTACTATTAAATATTTATGTAAAATATTATTATTTTTAAGCGTGCTATTTAAACCTGTTTACTTGTTCCCTCCTGCCCAAATTGGAGGTCTGAATATCCTGTTTTGCATAGCTCTTTTGCCTGTCTCACACTGATACATGGAACATGACTGGACAGCAAGAAGATGCAGATGAAGCCTTGGATTTAGCAGCAGAAAAGCCTGCATAACTGGGCCAGAGTAGTCCTAGACATGACTGACATAAAAGAGCTAGAAAACACCTTAAAAGATCACTCAGTTTGTCTCCCTGCCCAAGAGAGGGTCAGTTCTATTGGTGGTACTCCTGACAGTTTATCTAATTTATTCTGAAAGACCCTCAAAACTGGAGATTTCATGATCATCCCATGTAATCTATTTCAGTGTTTCACTGCTTTTATTGTTGGGTAGCTCTTCTTGACATCTTAAATGAAGTTCCCTTGTTGAAATTTATACCCATTGTGTTTGATCATAACAGCATGCACATGGAACGTGTTGTCTGGGCTGGCAGACTTTAAAGTATTTGAAGGCTACCAGTAAGATTTTCCTCTCTCTTCCCTTATCTAGGCTAAACGGACCTAGTACTTTCAATTTTTTTGTCTAAGCCACGTTTTCCAATCAATTATTCATTCTTTTTGGTCCCCTCCTGATGGCCTTCAGTTTCTCCACCCTTCTCTTTGAGTGCTTTTTCCAGTCCTGGGCAGAAGACTTCAAGCAAGACCTTGTCAGTGCTAACCTTCCCTCATCTTAGAGTTAACACTCCTGTTTGTCTGATTTTGTTTTACAACAGCATGACTGCTGATTCAAGTTCAGGTGATAACACAATTTCTACGATTTCCCATAAAGACAATTTATTGACCCCTTCCTGCCTTACCTAGATTTTTCCTTCCAACAGTACGACTTTGGCCTTGTTCTCACAGCAATGCCATTTTTTTCTCCAGGTCATTTCTTCAAATAATCAAAATTATTTTGAATTCTGGTCCTATCTTCAAAAGTGCTTTCAGGCCTTTCCAATCCGATTTTACCTGAAGATGTAATAAACATACTTTTTTCTATCATTTGGGATATTTTTTAGTGAAAATATCAAGTATCAGGCCCAAGACACACATCTGATAAGCTTCACTAAATACATTGTTACCTTTAAAGGTGAACATGAAGGTGAGAGGACAATCTGCGATAATTTATAAATTGAGCCAATTTACTTCTCTCCACTCTGACACAAGAGGACAACCAGTGATCAGGCGATCACAGATGCAACTTGGCTTTTCATGTTCTTCTGGGGCAGTGTGATCAGCTGCTACTCCAGATATGTAACGGAGTCCAGTGTAAGTCTTTTCATGGAAGGAGCAAATCATATGCACTGGCATACTATTCTGTCCAGATATCATATTTCATATATTAAATATTCATCCATTAAATATTTTATATGTTAAATACTATATTTCACTCTATCATTCTGTGATTCTGTGCTATTAAGTAGAGCTTGTGATATAGTGACAAGGAAGATGAAGAAATCAGCATTAGAAGATTAAATGAAAGAGCGTGAAGGATGCGTTTTGAGCATGTCTAAAGGGGAGTTTTCTTTATGAAATTTGAAGTACCTTGACTGCCGACTGAGGTTAAAATAAGAATACATACTGAATGTTGGACAGAGGTCCAACCCTGACCATTGGACAGACATCAGTGACATCAGGGAAATCAGAAGGACCGTAAAGTGATCTATGAAGGGATTCATGGTGTTCTCTTCCATAAGGCAAAGGGAAAGAAGTTTATGTTTATATTTAGTTTTCGCCTAAGAAAGGAAAGGTTTAGCAGTGAGGATATGTCTGAGCAATGGAACTTCACAGAAAACTGGACAGAAAGAAGTCACAGATTGATAAGAAGAGATGCCTTTAAAGGTGTTGGAAAAGATAGCAATGACAGACACCAAGGTTCAAGGACTGATTATCCAGTGAAGTGTCTTACCTGCATAAAATTATTTACTTTGTGAATAGAAAAGAAAAAAGTGATAAGCAGTTGTTTAATCCTTTTGAAACTTGTTCCAGACCCACTGAAATAATGGAAAAGCTACATTGACTTCATGTGGTTTGGAATAAATCCCTTAGAGTGTGCCATTGAAACATTACAGGATAAATTAATCCCTCGTGTAATTTTGTTAAAGTAAATTTAATTTATCCTAAGGGTCTGTTATGTCAAGTATACATTCATTCTTTCATTTACTCATTCTTCCTTTCATTCATTCAAATGGGATCTCAATGTGCTGTAAAGAGTGTGCTTACTGGAAAGAGACAGGAAATGTGCACTGTGAAGAAGAACATTTGCTAATGAGAAATATGGTTTCAAAAAGTATTTGTTCCAGCACATATTTTTAAATACCTTTCATAATTATGAAACTTGCAAGGAAAAAAAAAGAAAAAAAGCAGCAAAAAATCCCCCATACACCATGAGGGGGACCCTCCTCGTATTCCATTAGGTTTGTGGTTCCTATCTGATGAAAACAGCACTGAGCTGGAACAAACAATGCGTCAAGGATGATTATGTAACACGAGATGAAGAAATATTTCTCAACCCGGTGCCAGGAAAGCTACAGGCAATTCTGGAAGTCACATGCTTTCTGGTGGGATTTTTTTGCATTTCTGTTTTTGTATCTTGTACAAAAGGGTAGCCCTATTTCGGAAGTCAAGTTGCAGGAGGAAACAGCCAATAGAGAGGATCTTTTCTGTGTTTGTGAATTCCGGTTGAACCACAATGAGCACATTCTTCCTTTTCTCTTTTGTGTGTGTGGGTTTGGAGTTTTGTTCTTGTAGTAGTGAAAGTTAAACGGATAGAAAGGGATCAATGGGGACATTGTTGAACTGACCGCTGGTGACCAGCAGAAAACAGACGAAGGCCGGTAGATGGACGCTGCCCTAGCTAGCCATAACTGCAGTGTATAATATCTATTTTCAGATAATTATTGTATACTGGTTTCTATACTGTTATGTTTTGCTTGTAGTGCCATTAAAGACCAAATGTCAGTGAGAGAATAAACACTGTAAACAAGTGTTTTTTTGAAAACAATAAACACTGTATTCTAAAAAACACTTGTTTTCTTGTATTCTAACAAACAAAAACCAATAAACTAAAGCAAAGCAAAACAAAGGGATTTTGCATAATAGCATATGATATGTCTGAAAAGCACTGATAAATTGATAATTAGAGCTATGAAAAATTTAAATGCGTTTCAAAACAGATTTCTGTGAATATTGTGCCAGTTTCAGCTGTCCCAAGCTGGCAAGAATGTGTCTGCAAGAGGACGGCAGGGGCTGAACAAATCCTAAACCTCAGTGCAAAATTCAATCAGTCCACGGGTGGGTTGGTTACACAAGGCTGGCAGAACTATCACACTAAGCAGTGCTGTCTAACCGCATAGTCTGGAACAATGTAAAACATTGCTGCAATATGGATCAAAACCTATGAAAATTGCTTTCAAAACTAGGATCCTTTAATACTAGGATGTGTCCACTAATTTTTAATCTTGATAATTTCAATATTTTTGCACAAGTGTCACTAACTTCAGTCTGTGAAAGGCTTAATTAAGTTGCTTCAAAATATTGTCATATGCCACTGGAGACTTCAGCATTTAGATAGTCAGTGACAGCTGGATGTGACATAGGACCCACAAGAGACAATCTTCTTCCAAAACTGGTAGCCCGATGCAAGAGGAACAACCTTGTATCCTCATGTTCTGGTACCTGAGTCCCACCCTAAGCACAGAATTCAGATCACAAAGGAAAACACCTGTATTTAGGTATCTAGACACCCAAAATATCACTTGGATGCCTAAATTTGGTTAATCACTCTTAAATTTCCATTGACAGCAGTGACCAAATCTCAGTTATTTACAAGGACAATTTAGACACATTTAATGTCTGCACAACTCGATTTTGATGTCTTGATTTGAGGGCTGGATTCTATCTCAAGGTTCATATCCTGCTAGTATTTCTGATGTTAGTTTATAGTTTAGCCACCAAAACATCAAATTCCTGTAGAAGTGGCGAACTATTGTGTTGAAAACAGGGTTACAGTGAGTGAAAACTTTGGGACAATACTTAAAAAAAGCCTATTATTGTCTATTTGTCTCTTGGGAACTACTTGGATGCCACAAAATAAACACCAAATACTAAGTGTCAGAGAGCTATTTCAAATTTGCACCTAACCCAGATTCATTTGCCAAGTAGGTAAATAAGATTAATTAGTTGGAGGATTATGTTTTGTGTTGTGGAAGTGAAAAAAATTGTCTAATTGTGTGAATCACTGGTAGTATCTAGCAAAAGCCTTTATTCATTCCTGTGGATAAATCAGGTGATCAGGAGAAGCAAAAACTGCTAAAGGACAGGCAGAGGAGGAGCTTCCTGTCTCCTGAATCAGGAATCCGCTATGGGTACTATAGTGTTTTGTCTCCTTACTTTCCCTAATGTCACTTTCTCTTCTCAGAAAAGGAGAGAGCACAACAGAGAAGAAATCTCCCCCTCCCCTATCCCCAGGAGAAAAAAAAAACAAAACCCCTATTTTTTTAGAGAACATCTTTCCTTTCATTGTTCTATGTTCCCTTCTATGGAATGACCCTGGATAGCAAAAACAAAACACAAGACTAAAATGATCCTTTTATTTTCTTCTATTGAACTCTAAAACAGATGGTGTTTTTGATTCAGGAGCAGTAAGAATTTTATAGAAAATCCCAGGTACTTTCCTCCTTGTTTTGCTTCTTCCTCTTTTTATTAACTGTCTTTTACTTGTCATTATTGAGGAGACTGATATCAAGAGAGATATGCGTTGTCTTTTATCACTTTAAATTTAAATATATGCAATCACAGTCTGGCTCCAATCTCACAAACTATCCAAAAGATATGATTCAAGTTTATTACGTATTTGCAGACCCTTCAAACTGCTTTTATATTTCATTTTTTTCTTCCACAGCTGATGATCCAGTGGCTCAGGGAAGGATGGCCATCACCAGAGAGACTTTCCTAACTTCACAGACTTCTTGCAAACATCTGACCATGCCAATAGAAAGAATAATTTTAAAAATTGCCAGAAGGATGTTAAACATTCTTGATTGAGGAGTGGGTGAGGTTGTTACTTCTGTTACCTAAATCTGAGCATATTCGTGTTCTAAGGACTTCAAGGCTACAAACACTGTCCCAAAAATCAGACAAAACAGGTCAAATTCTTCTCTCAGTTATACTGTTATACAGGACATCTGTATTGAATTTAGTAGATCTACAGGCAGATGTAAACTGAGACAGAATCTCCACTATAGAATATTGAAACTCTAGATTAAATGTTCTGTAGCATATTTTAAGTGCCAAGGTATATTAGCAAATATAATATTTATTTAATGTTTTCTTTTAATATCCATTTCAAATGTACCATTTGGTACTTGCTATAATAAACTAAGTTTCAGCAATGAAAAGTACTCACATCTCCCTAACAGGAATAATGCCTCTAGAAAATCTTCAAAAATAATGTCTTCTTTTCTTGAGCCCTGTGGTTGTTGGGCCAGCAATGAACTACTTTTCTGAGAAGAAAAAAGAACAAAGAGGAAGTATAACCTGAACTTGTACCATATATTTGCTGCTGTTTGAACCTTTCACACAAAAGGTTATTCAGATCAGTAGTGTGCCTAAAAGGGCATCGCAGCGGAGCGCTGAGTCTGGCCATGCTATACTCTGAGCACAGGATCTGTCCTTATGGTTTCTGTGGGTCAAAGTTAAAGGTGATTTTTAAGAAGTTAATTACTATTAGTTTTCCTTCTGCTTCACCCCATATTCAGATCATTTGAAACAACTCTAAGTAAATATTAGGGTGTATTACCCTGTCTTCAGGTAAATCTAATGAGAAGAACCAGCAGACAGCAAAACATTCTTGTTATTTATGTGCTGACATGGAGTCCAGTTCAGTCCTATCCTAGGGATTTTTTGAGGAAAAATCCTTGCTTTCCATTCTCAATAGTTCAGGCTAGCCAAAGTGAGAAATCCCCATTTCATAGAGAGGAAACAAAACAGTTGAAGAAACTCTTCACTGAAGCAGCAATCAAGCCCAGACCACAGTTCACACATGAGGTAAAAGATCTCAACAGCAGTCATCTTCCAACTAGAAAAAAATCAGTGTGCTGCCACAGAACACTTCCTGCATAGTGACATTGAGCGTGAACTGGTGTCTCCTTTGAAGATAAGTACATGAACTTGTTGCTTATTTTCTTAATGATGGCAATAGGGACTTCCTCTGCAGAAAATATAGGATCTGTCAGGTAGAAGAAATATATGATTTAGCCTACTGTACCTTTGCCTCTGCATTTGCTTTCTACAAACCACTTTATCTCTCTCAGAGAGAGACTATTCCAAATTTGCAACAGATTAACATAGTTCTCCTGTACTGCTTTTATTTAAAGTGCAATATAGACAAGTGTTTCCTCTTCTGGGCCCAAATATGGAATTCCCCCAGAACTACCCTGGCTTGAAGCCCAGGATGAACAAAATTCAAATGAAAGTCAATAAACATAATGATTTCATCACTGTAATTTCCTGACTCCTAGGAATGGCCTGTATTTTCTGAAAAGTCACTTAGATTTGAGGTTTCAGGGTCGAGTACTCTTCAGTGCTTGCTACCTAGTGGAATTTCCAACCTAGTTTTAGGTTCCCAGGTGAGCGAAGAGAATTCAACACCTGAGAAGCCAGTGGTCTGGAGGGGGTTTCAGTTTTAACCACTATTTGAATACTGTGCTTGCTTCACTCTCACAATGGGGAAAACCATTCATCACAACTTTTCATTATTTCTTCCATATGTAGGTGAATAAGAAAAGTAAAATCATATGCAGTGACAAAAGTTACATTGTACACCTGGAATTCTACTCTAATGCCTACTTTTATTTGCTCACAGTTCTAAATAAATCATACATCTCTGACTTCTTGTGAATTTTAAATTCTAAGTGTCATCCTGAAATTATTCTTATTTTATGTGAAAAAAATAAAATTCCACTATGATTTACATTTTTTTGTTTCTTAAACATGCCAATATAGCAACATCAGAGAGATATTGAAAGTCTTATTTTCCAAGTCTTCTATTGATCACACAGAAGCAGATAAAATGGAATTCAGAGTTCTCCCTAAGGAAGTACAAATGCATTCAAAATATCTCATTTCAGCTAATAGTTTGCTATGCCAGAAGGAAATCAGAAAACTGACTGAATTTATTTGCCCTTTCAAGGACATGTTCCTGCACACAGCATGATCTGTGACCTGTAGTAAATCAAGCATGCGTAACTATGAACTAAGTTACTACTTTTGTATGCTGCCTCCCTCCAATTAAACAGATGTATGGTTTATCTCAGTAAAGATTGTTCATCAACCAGCAGTTGCTATTCTTCTTTTTCTTTTAGCCAGAAACTCCCAGCCCCCAACCGTAAATACATTACTGCATTTTCCTGGGTAAAATACATTTTTGCATTATTTTATCCTTAGCTATTTCTTTCCTGTTTAATCTTAATGCATTTCTTATGAAACGGAGAGCACGTACTGGCCATTGAATGAGGAAGATCTGGATTTTGGACTGGACACAAAGAATAATTAGGATAAACAGATCTGCTTCTGTCTTGATTTTGCACCATCCAGAACTAACACTGAAAAAAGAAGACAAGAATCCAGAAGGGGAAAGGGGGATTGAACATGTTATTAAAGAGTGTTTTGATGTTTACATATATGGAGCAAAATTATATTTGTGCAGGCACATGTATTTTTTACCATTTTCTGCTTTGTAAGTGCACTACCTCCAAACATGAATATTCATTTAACATCGCTTCATTCTCTACAGACAATGATATACTGCATTTCAAATCTCCAAAGTATGTCACAAACACTATTCTGCAACTTCAGAAGAGAATGGGGAAAAAAAGAGAAAACTGTATCTAAAAGTTGATGAGGAGTGGAATTTGGGAAAAGAAAATAAAGGGAAGCTTTATCCAGGAATCTCAACTTCTTTAAATAAGTCAGGCACATTCTTCACAAGTATTGCTTGTATGTTTGAAGGCCATTAGAGTCAAAATAGGACATTCAAATCTTGTTCTTATTTATATAGTACTAGAGTGTATGAACCCTGAATATATTAGTTCAAGGCCAACAAAGCTCTCAGTGGTTTATGTTTGCATTTGATTTATGTATACAAGAAAAAGTTTATTTCTTCTATGAAAACATGTGAGAAGTTTCTCAGAGGGTTTTCTGTGACCAGGCTACTCTAGGCCACCATGGCATCATCTGTAAATGCCTGTGCTGCAGATGCCTGATTTAGTGACACTCCACAACGTGCATTTTTGCATGAGCACTTTTGCAAAAATGAAAGATTTGCTCAGGTCCAAAGGCAGCTATAAAAAATTGCCTGAAAAGAGAATTTTCTAAAAAGGGGAAAAGGACCGTGGAATCTGGTGGATGGATGGGAACACACACAATGATAATATAATGAACAATAATAAACAAGATGTGATGGATTTCACTCAGTTGAATTTCCTCTTTAACATCTATGAAAAAAAAAGAGACATCTTTTACACCTTTTAGTAGTCCTGTTGAGCGAGACAAGGAGCTCTGACTTTGGAAGTGCCAGAGTCCAGGTTAAAGGGCTCCCTTTTTCTCTCCCCTCCCACTGCAACAGTGGCAGTAGCAATTCCGAGCTTTGCCAGGTTGCTTCTGCTTTCTGTTCTCCCTCACGCAGCCAGAGTTATTACTAGCTTCCAAGGCTCGTGCATGACAAAGACATGTGCCTGCCTCTCACACTGGCCCAGGGCTCCGCGCTGCCTGTGCACGTTTCTTGGGCTGTGCTTGGTGCTGGAGTAGCTCTTCCCCTTATCTCCCAGGAAAAGCAGAGGCATCAGATGACTGTCCCTGCAGCCTCAGCGTGCTAGCTGTGTTATGCTGAATAGGGTAAAATTCATTTTAGCACAGGGAAACGTTGCATACCTAAACAGAGCTGCAAGACTGAAGAAGTGAAAAGCAGACATGAGGTGAGGTTATTATGGCAAGTGCTGGAAAATTTTGATTTGTGTCCAGAAAAATGAACCTTAGAAAGGTTTGGCAATATGTGGAGAAAAGGGGAGAAATGCCTGCCCCTTTTCATTTTCTCCAGCAACAGAGGGTGAGAGAGACTTAGGGTCAGGAGATGAGTTGGTGAAAGGGGAAAAGTTATTCCTTCAAACTCAGCTCCACGACTGGCATCAGGCCCAAAACCTGTGAGAGTCCTTGTTTTTCTAGGTCTCGTCATCTTGCTGGCAGGTGAAGGGCAGTCAGAATTGCCACGTGTCACAAATAACACATGGCACCTGAGCATCTGTCGTGCCTCCTCACATCCCAGGTAGAAGGTCACTCGCTGTACTCCCAGGGAGCACTATTTGTCTCACAGGAACATGCTGCAGGCCGAAAGTCAAGCAATCACAGGCTCCAGACTCAGTCGCCTGTTGTTAATAATTCCTTGTAGTTCACAACCTTTGTAACCAGCTCGGGCTTCATTTCCCTAAGCAACTCAGCAGGCAGCTATCAGGAGATGTGCGAAAACAGAGATAATACAAATATATCATTAAACAAATAGCCACAGGCTTCGGAAAGGTAGACCTTTCAAGTTTTAAAGGGTACATGTTCAGGTTCACATTGTGATTCAGGACGCCCTGCAGTACTGACTGGCGTGGCACACTGGAATCCCTCCAGCCTCACTCAGAGCTCAGCAGCAACCAGAAAAAGCAACATATCTAGCGTGGCTTCTCAGAATAGCCGGACCCATACAAGCAAAGCAATCCTGAGAAGATACTCTCAACCATCACTAAAACTGAAAATCCTAGAAAACTGGGAAAATGCTTGCTGTACTAATCTGGGACCCATTGGGCGAGTGAGGGAAGATCAAATCTTTTGGGGTTCATCCTAAAAGATACCATGGTGCTCTTTTCTTAAGAGGCTATCATCTGCTGGGGCAAAAAAAAAACCATAAGCAACAAAACCCAAGTTGCTCCCATTGGGTCATCTTGATTGCAATCTGCTCATTTTGTTTTCAGTGAAGTGTGCTGTAGCTGTAGCCACTAAGCAGTAGAAAAGAATGAATGTATTAATTGCTAAGCTGTATTAAGAGTTTAAGTAAACGATAAGTTTGGAATTTCCTTTAATGGCTTATTTACTATACTTACAGTAATGTTTTGAACTATGTACTGAACTTTTAGATCTGTCATAAGACTTTTCTTACTTTGCCTGGAGACACATAACATGTCAGCCTTCTGCCGTGAGCTATTTTGCTGTGCAGTGTTGGGGATTTATTCACTCTCACTCAAATCAGCACAGATGGGATTGTGCTTACAGAACAATTTTGTTTTCAGTAAGCAAGAACGAAAGTTTCAGTTAGGAAACAAATTCCGGTTTCCTGGGGTGAGATGAATTTTACCCCATGAAATCTTCTTAAAGCCAATGAAAGGCTTAATTTTCCTGTGCCTTAAAAAGAACAAAGATGAATTATGAGATTTGCAGTAAGAGTTGCAATAGTACTTGTGAAGTAGCACCTCTGAAGACATAAGGGCAAGGTATACAGAAAGCTGATATACTTCGAAAATACAGACAAGCTTTGAGACATTAAAGCACTTCTTCAGTCAGAAGAACTTTCTGGATTTTTTATACACTGAGATGTGCTTGCCAAACTCTGACACAGGAAATACCATACAGAGAAATTTCTGTAAAAACTATTGTCAACTGATAAGAATTACGTAGGAGGTGCCATTGTCTCAGTGGACTATGCAATGGGATTTTGGCTACGGCAGAGATGGGGCAATGTACGTGTGACAGCATTTTTGACCTCTAAATATTAGCTTCGCCTCAGTGTAACTTGTATTTTTGCATGATGGTCTATAGCTTTGGGGCTTCAGGAGAGGTTACAGAAGGGCTTTAGTCAAATAGTAATGCAAGGGTGGCACAGCGACTTAAGCAATAACAGTTCATTAACTAGCTGGAGTCACCCTGCTGCTCTGACCTCTTTGGTGACCAAACAACTCTGGATAGCTTGAAAGCTTCACTGTACAGCCACGCTGACACAAACTAAGTTGCCCCAAATGGTGCAATGCAAGTGCGCTAAATCAAGTTGAATCTTAAGCTCTGTGATTGGGTATCATATACGATATTGATCAACTTCAATTTAGTAGTGATAGACATATTAATTCCCAAAACTACCTAATTTAACTTTAAAGTTAAAGTAACTAGAGAAAAGAGAAGTCTCAAAAGAAAAAAAAAGCTCAGCAGAAGGGACTGTGCTGTTCCTTTGTAAACCCTTGTTGCTTCGACAAACTCCAAGCTTTTTCATTAAAATAAGGTCTATTTCATTAAAAAGACCTGTTAATTAGCTAGGCTAAGAGTCTTCCAACTTAACTTTAAACATCTAAAAGATGGGCATTTCAGTCTGAGCAAGTCGTTTTAGCTTTTCCTTATAGCAAGAAGCCGGTAACAAGGTGATTCACGTGACCTGTCTTCCAATTGCTATCTGAACATGAGACAAATCTGTCTCTGCCTATTTCTCCTCGTTGACTTTAAAGAGAGTTTAGGGTGAATAGTTCAGTCTTAGATGTTTAAGTTTTAGATGTGTAAGTTATGGTAGACTAAATCTTATCCTCCCTCTATCTTCCTGCCTATATTATTTCTTCATTACATTTTCTTATGTATTCACTCAGTCTCAGCAGTAAAATTTTCTCAACCTATCTTGGGAATTGATTCTGCAGCATGGCAGATCAGAAGTCACATATCTTACCCTGATACTCAATAATATTAAATTGCTTCCACAGATTATCGCAGAAGAAAATGTCTTCAAACATTCAGCTGTCACTGAGTTTTCCTGGTTCTCTCCTTTTCTTTTCTTTCTTTGTTAGTCTCCTTTTCTATGTAATTATTGTGTAATAGGACCTCTAAAAGTTTAAATTATCAAGCCGTGCATGTAATAATTGGAAAAATACATAATAGTAACAAAGATTTCAGTAGTGCAATAACTGCAGTAAATAATTTGTTAATTTTCTCACCTCATTCCTTGAGCCTTGGCATTAGTATGTGAGAGCTTGTTCTAAGGATGAAAGAGGAGCTCAGTTCTGTCTGTTGAGTCTTTGAGTTTTATATTTTGTTTGAACAAGAAGCCAAGGCAGTGGCTACTTTGGAAGCATTGAAATAGCAGAAAACATGAGCAAAAGAGCATGCACAGCAAATAAAATGGTTTATTTTCACACAATCCATGATAATCTAGAAAACCATTACTAGTAACATTTGCTGAAAAAATTCCCACTGACAACGCTTACCAGACTGCCTGACTTCTGGCCTTATTTAACCAATCAATGCAACACAAAACAGTACAGAGCAAGCAAATTCATCAAACATATTTTTCCCTCTGTTGTTACTGTTACCTTAATATAAAAGCTCAAAATACATCGAAACGTGAATAGCATTTTTCAGTTTTACTGCATTTGCTTTTTGAAAATTATGTTAATTTATTATATGTGAAACATATTGTATTTATTATATGTGTGTACTGTATAACTTGCCACATTTCTGTACAGCATGTGTTACTTTAGGATTTGTTAATGACACAGTAATTGCTGTGTTTTCCTGAGTTGGATTGTCATAACCTGTCTGAGCTCTACAGAAAAACTGGCTAATACAAGTTCCCATTGGGAAAACAAACAGAATGAAAGACAAAAAAGAAAACCAAACTGCAACTACAGAAAATTATGACTATCATTCCAAAATTACTTATAAAACATTAGAAATGGTAGAAATCCATGTGGAAATATTGCGTTATATACAGGGAAATTTAGCTGCATTTTTTGTTCTGTTTCTAGTCTGTTTAGCCCAGTTCTTGACAAGAACTACTGCAAACCTTAAACAGGATCACACGAAGTTTGTTCTCAGACATATGCACCTAGAAAGCAAATAAAATGCAGGCTCATCTAAAGTCTATAGAAAAACTGCTGGGAAAACTGCAGGTAGCTGAGGAATCCGACATAGACTGCAGTGCTCTGTAGTATATTCCCACTGTCTTCTGTGCTGGACAGAAGATGATGTTTCTGCTTCACAGCAAATTTGGAAGTTTAGAATTTGGAGGATTGAAATAAAATATTTGGAACACAGTCTTAATAGTACTTGTACCAAAACATAGGTCAAAGGCTTTTTATTCAGAAATCTCATTGAAAGCATCTTCAAAATCTGTTCAGCTCCATTAATGATTCAGCTTAAATAAAACAACACCTTTCAAGAAAAATACATTTTGTCAAAAACTGCCTGACCAACTCTGCCCTGTGTTTAGAGAGGCCATTTAAAAATAGGTTTAACGGCATTTTTAGAATTGCAAATTAGGGGAAATCTATTTACTTGAGAAGTGTAGGTCCATAAATAATGCTGAACTTCTATCTTCATCTAGCAACAACTGGTATTTCTGACAAGTTGCAATTACTTTTCAAGGACAAAAGCTGCATGTGACTTCTCAGGACAAACCCTTCAATTCCTGCTCAGAACTCAGCAACCTTTCTGTTACTGACCTCTGCTACAGAGTTATCTGCCTTTTTTTTTTTTTTTTCAGCTACCTGACCTTTTGCAGAAAAAAATAATCATCATAACAAACAAGAAGTGTACTACAAACAGAATAGCTTATAGATTTGCCCATAAAGCAGCTTTCTGCTATCAGTTTGTCTCTCTGCTGTTTACTTGTAGTCTCCCTTCCAAAGTAGCCACTGCCTTGGCTTCTCCTCTGCCTACCAGCATCTGTGATAATTACTTTGTTGTGTTTCACGAAAAATTCTTCTCTGGACAAAATCCCTGTATTTTTACATATCTGAAGACTGTCTTGCTCACAGTTGGAGCTTTAATAATAACAGAGAGGACTTGACATAATCACCAGGATTTCAAACTGGCTTTGTGGACAAATGGGGCTTGTCTCTGAGGCAAATTTACAAAAAGTGAAAAATGAAAAAATTTCCACGTTGAGTTAGGTTCTTTTGTGAGACCCCTGTTCTCAAAAAATGGATTGCAGAGTGAATGGAGATACACATTTCTGCCTCTGACAGTACTAACCAGGCAGCTCTAGCTTATACAGCGTTAATTAACTCATTTGAAAAAGACATGACCATAAAACCTCAACTTTTATTGTGAATTTTTCATACTAAGTCATTCTACCATAGTTTATGCTAGTTCAGACTACCAAAATTATAGTTGGCTTTGCTAAATAAAAGCCATCAGGATATGAAGACACATTACTAAGGAAATCTCTCTAATGTCTGTGGGTCAAAAATGAGGTGGTCATGTAAGACTAAAGCTAAATTGTGCACTCTGTGAACCTTCCATCAAGGTTTGAAATCAGTTTTTTAGCCTCAATTAAATAAGATTGCATACTTCTTTAAGTAAGAAATTGCACGGTAAGTACTTGTGAGGATTGTGAAAAAGGCTGATTTTAAGAAATTAATTTTAGTGGATTAAATAGCTCCATCTGGAAATAATTCCATATTCAGACTAACAGGAGTTGAAGAAACTACCTTCTCAGCCAGTGTATGTTTCAATTCAGGAAGCCTAAAGTACTTTTTGCTGTGTTATTGTCAGACCTTAAAGGTACAAAAATCCTCCACATGACTTTTCTCTGCTAAATGGCTTCTTGTTCTGAGGTACCTGAAAACAGGTCTGCTTTTCAGCTCATTTTCTGTTCAGCCCTCTGTAAAAATCTGAGTGGAGCGGTGTTTTATGTGTTACAGTCTCCCTAGGAGAAATGCAGGCCATGAGGAAAGCATGGCTAACAGATATTTGAAATTCCCTTTAGGTATGCCCTCACAACCAAATCCCAGGGGACAGGATCTTCCAGATACACAACATACCAGCCATTGGACTGCCATGGGATTGCTGGCACTTCAAACCCGTGGTATGTGAACACAAGAAAGAGCGATCAATAATTCAGGCAGTGCCAGTTCTGAATGGTTGAAAAGTCTCAAATATAAGGTATTTTGAATGTTTTGGACCTGACAAAGCAGAAATCCCCAAAACTTTGTTTTCTGGTGTAATTTTCAATGTATTCTAACTAAAGAAGATGTATTGATAAGTGATAACACAAGAAATATTCAGGGAAGGAGCAAAGTGTTTGAACTGGATTGATTAATTAATTGACAACACAGAAGTAATTAAAAAAAAAAAAAATCTCCTTTTTCTGGCAGAGAAGTTCCTACCTTCAAGTCAATTTTGTGTGAAGCCTACACATATGATTTCAGAAGGAAGGTTTTTGTGTGCTACCATAGGATGTAATTCTCTGAAAGAGAGTGATATGCAAATGTAAAAAAAAATAAATATCTGTATTACAGATAAGTGTACATGTCATATCTTTATTCCAGTTTGAGAATTTTTAAAAGCACTTTAGAGTGGTTAATATTTTGTCTCCACTGACCTGTGTTGAGCTTGCTCAAGATTTATGATTAAATATAGTATTTTTCAGAATCAATAGTTTGCTGGTCTGAAAGGATTTCCTCAGGCACGTACAGCTAGGAGGCTGCCTGAAGATGCTGAACACTTTCCTGCTCTGCAGCAAAGGGCCATGGGGGATTTTATCATAAGGTCAATTGCTTACGGGTGGATGGAGTTTTCAGGTCTTTTGCACAATTACTTTGGTCATCATTTTCTGTAACCAGGAAGGAAAAGGAAATCAAAATGTCTTAGTAAGCTTATTCAATGTTGGGGTCAAATTCCTATTATAAATTGTAACTCTGTTTGCTTCAAGAAAATGGTGTTGATTTACCTCGGCTGAGTATACTTTGGTAGATGGGTTCTGTCTCCTTGCTTTCACTCATCAGATACCATGTTGTAGAAAAACATAGCATTTTGTATTATCTTTGGAACTTGTTGAGGGACTTACAATTTCCATTGAAATCTTTACTACTAGACGGTACCGCTATTTGCTTATTTCTATTCATTTGCCAAGTAAGAGTCAGCCAGTGGTTGGAACCACAGGGATGGGGTGCCCAGGAGGTCCGCAGGTGGCAGAGGGGAGCAAGACAGCAGCAGTGCAAGTGTGAGACCTCCCCTGTCCTCCAGATGCCAATGCTGACCAGAACGAAGCATGGCTGTGGTTGTCTCCTCCCACCAATGGACTCAAAGGAGAACCATGGTGAATAATTTCTTCTGCCCTCATTCGATTGAAATTGTTTTCTAGTGAGACATTGACTGGGCCACTCAAGAGCTTTTTGAGATGAATTTTAAAAGTTGTCAAGCACCTAATTCCTGTTGAAATCATGTTGTGTGTTAGCATTTTTTATAACATCTCATTCATTCATGTGAGTATATACCTCACTGTGGAATGGACACTATCTCCAAAGAATCTAAAGAGAATGTTTTCGGGGATCCAGTACAGCTCTCCATACCATATCTGCTAACACAGGTTTACTGAAGGGATGATGAAATAGCTACCAGAAGGAAATAGGCTGTTAGGAGAAACAATAAAAGGGATAAGCAATGCATAAATCCAGAGAAGGAGAAGGTAAATTGAAATCCAGGCAATGAGAAAAAAAATATCACTTAATCATTTGATTAAATGAGAATTCAATGGGCAAATAAACTTTTTATTGTTTCCTGAGATGGTATAACATAGGCATTGAGTAGGCCTCCTCAGAAGGTAATAAAATGCAGGCTCTGCATTTATGGATGCTAAACATGCTAATAACTGTCTGCTTTCCCAGGCTTAGATTCTATTAGACATTCACAAAGAGAAGCATTTCTCTGGCTCAGCCATTTTTGAAGTGTACATCTAGATGAAAGCAGTACAACATTAATGTCCACAAAAGGCATTAACAGAAAATTTAGACATGGGGCAGAGATTTAGGGTTCTCTGAATAAGCATCCTACTGCAATCAGAAATCAGCAAGTGTTATATATTCTTTCCTGCATCAGAAGCACCAGAAGCAGGAGGAAGAAAGAAATGGGTTTCTCTATCAGTGTTTGCCCCTATCTTCTCCCATATTTGTATTCTGTCCCCTTTTTCTCAGAGTTTCTGACCTAATCACAAATCTTAACTAAACTATTCTAAAGCTCAACTTTATTTCTTTACAGGAGATAGTATTGTTGGACTGTCTAAGTTTAGTAGACAGATTTTTTGTTCTACCTTGACTATACTAGATTAGATGCTGGACTGTTTCTACTCATTGCTACTTACTGCTTAGTTTCAAACACATGGTCAACCTTCATGTAATTTTAGGAACTGGCATTGATTTGTATTTTTTTTTTTTACATGCTTTCCCACTTGTTATTTTTTCAGTACTCAGCTGATCCTATACATTCTCCGTGAGCTGCTTTGTTATGTATGAATGTATACTATGATATCCGCCTTAAACAAAAGAAGGATTTCATCTGTCTGATTTTTAATCATCTCATGTCTTTTTGGTTTTGTTTGTCTTGCACACCCTGAATTCCCACTACAATCAAATTTGGGGTATAATGAATGAAAGACTGGACCTTACTAATTATCTCTCAAATTGGCTCTTGTACAATAAACCACTGAATATTATTGAAATTAACAGTTCTACTCAGGATTAAAATTTACCAGATAATGAATACTTTCCAGTCTTCTCAAGTTTGTCTATTTCTCTAATTTGTGCTTCTATAGATAGGTCTGTGATGCTGTATCATTTCACAATTCTCATATTTCTTGGTCATCAGTGTTTTTCTTTGTTGTTTAGTATGCTAAAAAACTTTCCTTAGTACTTGCTTTCAGGGAAAGTGTTAGTGTTTGGAAAAAGGAAGAGAAAGAGGGGTGGAGGATGGAGAGTCTCCTTTGCAGGCCTGGGCATTGTTGTCCCCTCAGCGTTCTGTCCTTGCTTTATTCTGTTTGTGAGGTTCGGTTTTTCCCGTCACCAGATGGTTTTCTGCATCACGTGACATTGGCATCACATTTACAGGTGCAGGCTGCACGCGCACCAAATATCCACGTAGCTGCCAGTTATATATTAAAGCTTTGAGTGTTATTAGCAACTTTAATTAACAGCATGTGAATCATGTACTCACATGTCATCTCGTTATGACCAGTTAGCTGAAACCCTTAGCTATGTTACAAACGAACAGCACCTGAGAGAACACACTATGCCAAAGCACTTCCGATTTGTGAAAGAAACAAAGTTTACAGAGCTATAATTGAATATTGGTGAGATACAATTCCACCATCAACTAACAACTAGTGAACTGTCCATTCAATCAAAAAGGTGCTGATTTAAATGAAAGACAGTTGTATGGTTTATTAACATGGACACGGATCTAGTTCAAATGGGTATTGAACTGAGGTCTTTTAAACTCTTTCATCTGAACAAGCATGAACAACTTTCCAGTAACACAGACAGTTGAGGCATAGGGAGTTTATTTTCCTTAAAGGAGAAACCATTAATGACTTCACTAAAATAAATGTTTTCTGGAATTTCTGACAGGAAGCATCTTTTATATGCTATTGTATTCTCTTATATAGGGACAGGTTTTCCTCAAACTTTCACTAAGAATAGTAAAATAAATCTGACACTTATGTGTTACAGAGATTCCCAGAAATCTCTGAATACCCAAATGTATATCACCTTTCCTCCCCTAAATTACTTGGACTGTGTTAAAAGAAAATAATAGAGTAATTAAAGAAAATATAGACAATAAGGTAGTGGAAATCCCCTTGTTACTTAAAATATCTGATTGGGGAAATGAAACATTCTAGAAAACTTGGAGTGTTCCCTCTGCTGATATACATGATTAAGTGCCCTTCGATGATGCACAAAAGTCAGCAGCTGGTGATGTGAAGTCCTGCAGGCATCTGGTGCCTTTTCCTGGGAAGCTCCGTGAGGAGGGATCAGGGAGCCTGGGGATTTAGGCGCTCTCCAGTTTCTCATGTTGGATCTCGCCGGTGGGAAGAGGAGGGGTCTGTAAAGTCGTTGCGTAGAGGATGGCTTCCCCAGGCCCTGCTGACCCAGCTGCTCCAGGGAAGGTTAAGCCCGAGTTGTGCAATGACTTTTCCCTGTGTTTGTCCTGAGACTTCTCCTCTGCCCCAATTCCATACGCTTTATTTTTTCTCCAGAGAGTCATTCCTTACTCCTTCTGGGCCTGATCCCAGAAGCACTGGGATGACAAGAAATCACAGAAGATAGTTGCACTAATTTTAGTAGGCTTGGGAACAGTTCCTGTGGAAATCAGAGAGAACAAGGCCCCAAAATACCTAAAGAAAAAGATTAAAAAGCTATAGATGAAGTTCAATTTCACAATGAATGGAATAGGAATATTTATTAGTATTGTAAATGACTTCAGTAACATTAGGAATTAACTTTATGTATCCTTGAGTATTTCTAGCGACCAGTGAAATATTTTAGTAAACAGAAAGCACTTTGATTATTTCATCATAGGATTTTTTCAAAACTCTTGTGGAGTTATATTTTGGTTTTGTGCTCCTAAAAGGAATTCAGTAGAGAAAAAGTCTCTTTAGCACAAGGATGTACTAGGATCCAAGCACTATATGGTGTTGTCTAATATTTTCCTTCCCTAGTCTTTGGGTTTTCGCTCTTCCTGGTAGAAATTAATAATTTGATTCCCTGTGTAAGTGTAATGCACTTACTAATAACTCAAAAAGGAAAAATGCATCAAAGTGATCGCTTCACTGTGGTGGCTTGTGTTGCAGTATATATAAATGGGTTTAGGTAAGCAAAAAATAAATCGCAACAACGATCTCCCAGTCTGTTATTCTCTCAAATTTGCGCACTCACACATACACACACATCCAAGTATTCATGCATATATTTTTTCAAATTTATACAAAAGATGGTTTTATATTTGTAGATCACTTAAAATGACTTTTCTGTGTATGAAGACCTCACTGAAGCTAAACTGGCCTGTAGAAATTGATTTTTCATCTTGTTATGGTTGTTCCTCTCTTGCCCAAGGAAGCTGCGGCCAACCTTCTGGATCCGACAAGTAAGAAGACTGTGAAACGATTCTTGATTCAGTAGGTTTTGGTGTAGAGGGCAGAGATAAAGAGTGATGCTTTCACAGTGACATCTATTGCTGAGCAGACAGGCTGTTGTGCTCTGCACTAGCTGGAGCTGTTTCTGAGTGTGTAGTCTTAATTTCTATCCTTCAAAGCATTTCCATTATTTTATTTGTCCATTAACTGAAACTGGAAGAAAAGAAATTACATGTAAATATTCAGTAAACATAGGGGAGTATCTCTTTGCCAGACCAATCCATTCTGGTGGAATATGTGCCCACCAAGGTTTTATTCTCTGGCAGTGGCAGATTTCACTTGGCTTTGCCGATGATATTAATCCCTCTGAAATGGAGTACCTGCCACCATAAACACCAATATTATCTTTTTCCCCCCTCCTCCTACACTTCACAATGAGCAAGAAATGAGTTCCCAGAAACAAAGAGAAAGGCCTTAGCATTTGGGTTTTGTGATTATCTTTCCTTCTGACAGAAATGTTTGACCTTATAGTCACAAAGGCACTTTTAAGCATAGGACAGGTAAAGGTGGGAGTGGTAACCAAAACCAGAAAAGAATGAGTAAGAGGGTGTGGGCATGTGCAGAGGAGAGATGTTCATAGTCACTTCTGCAGCATTTATCATTTCATGTCTAATAATAAATTTATGCTCACAATACCCCCACAGATTAGGAAGTATTCATCTGTGTGTGTGAGAAAGAAGGGGAAAAAAATGAAAGAAAGAAAAAGACAGAATTCTTAGGGAACTCCCAAAGGACCAAATGTTTGTTGTTACTTAAGCTATGTAATTTCACATTCACCTGTCTCATCACCTTTTTTATGATGTAACAAAACTCTGTGTTCACTGAGACTAACTCTGACTCCAAACCCACAAAGTTATACCTTGCTTTTAAATCATAACTCCAAAATAAAAGAAATATATATTTCAGTATTTATTTGCAAAGCAGTAATGAAACTTAACAGGGAAGTAAATGCTATTTAAGCTTGGGCATAAAAGGAATAAACGTACTGAAACTGTGAGGTCGTCCAATGCTTGTTTCATCTGTAACTGAAGCAGCAAATCTCATCTCTGTATTCAGAGCTCTTTGCTATTGAATGGTTGTTGCTTCTAGGTCAGGATTTATCAAGAAAGTAATATTTAATTAGATAAAGACCTTGAATTTTGAGAGGGAATCCCCCCTGAACTATTCTTATTGTGTGGTTGGCATAAACTCTGCTTCAGTGACTGAAGCCTACTGTGAACTTATACACATTTGAAAGTGGTCTGGAGATCTGGTTATCTGAGTAAACAGATCTGTCAAAGAATCAGGATTTGATCAGAATATGCCAATTTTCCAAAATCTAATCACATCACAGGAGAATACAATTTTGCATAAAAAGTGGAGGGAGGTAAGCTGAGGGTAGAGTTTCTGATCAGACTGGGAAGACCCTCTCCAGAGTTGTGCTTCTTAATACCTGTCTGATCAGCAAGAGAGTGAGAAAACACAGGCTTAATTTTTTATCTCTTGCATCCCAGATAAATGCCCTTACCATAGACGTACTTCCACCCTCTGAAATGCTTTGAAATGTTTTGGTTTCATAATGACATGGAAATGGAACATTTTTGTAATCTCAAAATATTTCAAAGGTCAAACAGTTCATTCCCTGCTGAGCCCTGTTGTGCCTGTGTCTTAATCAAGCTCCGTCCATTAATATAATTCATCCAGAAATAATGCACGTAGAAAGAGCCGGTAAGCACAATCAGTGAAAAGGTAAACAAGCTAACTGCCCTGTCAAGTGATCACTTTATTCTTATGCTGAACAGCATATAAATAAACCCTAACTTACTATGTAACGCTTACACATGCTTTTGTCTTCAGATATGAAGCACTTGGTAAGCAGTAAGCTTTAATTCACTATGCTTGTTCTTCTGAAAAGGGCTTAACTGAAACACTTGTTTAAGTGTTTTCCTAATTAGAGGCTAATTGATGAAACCTCCTGACTTTCCTGTGAAGGGATATTTTTCAGATGGGAAAATGGAAGCCAGACGAGTTGTCTTGCCAAAGATTGCACAGAGAGTTACAGACAGAGCAAAGATTTGAACACTTATCACCTCTCTTCAGACAGTACTGTTTTCCATGGAGCCTTATTTCATGTATTTATACTATGATCACAGGCTAACTGGTAGAGCTGCATCACAGACTTTGAAGTCAGGAAGTGTGGTAGACTACAAGGATCCAAGCTGACAACTTTTGAAACATTCTCTAATGTCTCTTTATGGGTCAGGACACAGCAGAATAAATGAGAACCTGGATACTATTTTATTGACACCTTTTCTTTGCAATTCTCAGACCTTGTAAATCACTCAAAAAAAATCCCCATTTCTGCACATCAGACAAAGAGAAAGGGAGAAGCGTTTTCTTTGACAGAGAAGGTCAAGGATGTTTTTCACTTTCATCTACAGTTCTGGCAGCCAAGGGAAATCCAGATTCATGAACAAGGAAAATGATTCTTACGGTCGATTAATCTATTGCTTTAATTCCCCTCAGAGTGATTGCTGTGATCCCCAGGTGTTTTTACTCTGAGCAGGGACTGCCTGTCTTAGTCTTTGATGACAGCCTGACAAATTCCTTATGGACAAGTGCTCACTAATACACATGTTAATGCATCAGCCACACAGCAAAATATTTGTTAGGTTAACTAAAAGCCTACGTGTTATCGGTGTGTAAGGACTAATGCCATAGTTCTGTAAATAGAGCTGACTGATTGTTGTAGCTGTGTACAAAGAAAAATATACCTTAACAAAGTATTTTCTTCAAAATATGTCATTTCAAACTATACTTCTGTCTTTGACAACAGTAGCTTTTCTGAATAAAGCAGGGAGTTCTGCAATGAATTTATAGGCCCGTTTATCAAAACCTAGCAACACCACCGTACTAATTTGGGATTCAGCACTTTACCAAATGCGCTAGAAAGTAGCAGCAGGAGATGTTCCCAATTTGTGAATGAATTCAGTGCTCAGTGAAGTGAGTGAGCCAAGAATAGCCTGGGCTATTCTTATAATAGCCTGGGAGGTGTGCGGTTCCTCACCCAGCTTTCCTTCTCCACAAGACAACTCTTTCTCAAAGCTGGACCCATGACTTTTCAGGGTTGGTTTCAGAAACAAGTCCTTTTCTGAGCAAAAACATCTTACGTGAAAGTAGGGGGTGAAATGGTTAGCCTCAGAAGAATATTTGCTTTAATCAAACATATTTTATTAAAGAATATCCAGCAGAATATATATGGCCTAAAAATTCCTGAATTTGCCTTCTTACACAGTTTAGTCGTCTTCCTTTTGATTTTGTCCTTTTCTCAGCATCAGAGATAGTAAACTAAACCTTTCCACTCTCTGGCACAGATTCTGACTCTGTTCTCTCCCAGCTGCTCACCAAGTTTCCTACTTCACCTTTGTACTGCTTTAGCATTTATGTTCAACTTTTTCTTACATTCTTACATGTTTTCTCCCAAGTCCCCTTCTTTCAAAAGACATCTCTCTCTCTATTCTACTGGTTTTATATTTTATCTTAAATCCTGTATTTAGTCTTTCCCTGGTTGGTTGGTTTTTGTGTGTGTGTGTGGTGGTTTGGGTTTTTTTTGATAGAGACACTGAATGATTACAAATAGTAGCAACACAAAAGAAAAAAGAATCAGCTTTTAAAAATGATATCTCTCATTTCAGATTGGCATGAGAGCTGTTTGAACACATTCTTCAGCAGAACCAACTAAGGTTTTCTGCTTTTCATTTTTATCTTTTTCTCTTTTTGACCTGTTTCTGTCTTTCTACTAATTCTCACTTCAGCTCCAAAACAGATGAAAACACATAGATTTAATCCATACGCATAAATTTTAAAAAATGTGGGAGTATTTTTTCCTTGAAAACATCTCTACTTATGCAGATATTTAGCTGATATTCAACCACAGATAGTAACCACAGAGTGACCACGTGCTTTCCTTCCTTCCCAGGAGTCCTGTTAATCAGACACTCAGCTTGCATTAAATGATATGGTTCTGTTGACTCAAAGGCAATACGCCGATTTACCATAGCTGAAATATTGCTAGATGACTGTGTTTTTTTGGTTGTGTTCCTTACATTCTCTAGTAGGCATATCACATTGGCAAATTCACAAAATGAACTGCCACACAATAAAGTAACATGCCAACAGTTCTATTTCACACTTGTGCACTGAAATGTGGTTCTTCTGTTGTGTAGATGGGGCCAACGTGTTTCACATGGCATGTAGAGAAAAGATCTTGTGCTGACAGAGTAGGTATAAAAGAGTAATTCAGGCCTGAGAAGTCTATCAAGAAAGAGGCACTGAGAAGCAATTCTGCTCAGCAGCAATGTAGGTAAATACATACATATTTTGTGCTACTGGATCATGCCTCATTTAGTTTCTTGAAACTGTACATAGAATGTGTTTAAATTCTTATGCAGGAATCCAAATTTGTATTTTCAATTTTCCTCTTCTTAGCTCTACTTCCCTGTCTCTTCTACATCAGGGGATTTATCTCACTTAGCTTTAGCCTTCTAAAAGTTAAGCATCTCTTCTAAGCTAGTTGATCGCATCCCCTCCGTGGCTGACAGGAAGAGCTTCATTCCACCCAAAGATACTTAGCTCTCCGTATACATTTCCATAGTTTACACACAGAAGCTAGATAAGCTTACACACTGAAATTATAAATAGCTGAAACTGTGTGAGAGCAATTTCATCATTTACGACTAGATCTTATACAGCACAGCAAGGCTGTAGTGGTAGTACAGACTTAAATATTTTAGGTATAAAGAGGAAACATCACAAAGCAGAGCTAGGATGCTTATACACTCCACATATATATAATAACACACAGAGATGCTACTATATTCGCACCTAAAAATCACAGGAATTGTCATTACAATCCATCTATTAACCATTTCATTGAATTATCCTTTCATTTTTCTGACATGACTTCAGTTCAATGCTTCCACTTTCCCAGTAAATGGAGGACAGCCTCATCCCAGGCACTTCATGACCCCACTCAAATCCCATCTGAAAATTGAATTTGCTTGTAATTCCACGGGCAGTAGAAAACACAGTCTGCAATCAGTGAGTTGAAACTGATTGACATTGGTTGTTTTTTTATTATTTTCCTGAATCCAAACTTCTGTATTTCTGCTTTTCAATGTAATGAAGTACATGGAATTTGTTCATTTGTTTAATTTCATACAGTATTTTCAGTACTTTATAAGTATGCCAGTCCTAGTAATGGACATGCATAGTTGCAAAGAAAAAGTGTTGTCGGGTTTGAATATTCAATGGTTTATATGTACATAGGATTCATTTCCATTATAGTCTGAAGCTGTTTTTCATCACTCAGCTACAAAAAGGCACATAATTCCTCATCCCTGTAGATCCTGCCAGGTAGATGCAACACTGGCAGTCCCAGCAGTGGCAGATCTGATATATCCCGTCTGTTGGGAGTGCTAAATAAGTCCAGTGGAGCTGGGTAAACACAGCAAGAACAACACAACATTGGAGCACCAGGCTCATGTACAAATCGCCTTCACCTTGCACTACAAAGAACATTTTTCTATATCTTTGAATGTCTAGAAACCTGAACTACTGGATAGCCATAAATCTAGGGAGTCCCTAGGCAAAACTGTAAGATTACTTACTACGGAAAGAGGCAAAGTGCCACACATAGGGATGAGAAAGAAATGTCCAAATGATTAAGGGAACAAAAATCTTCCATAGAGAAAGATTTTGGAAATACAGGTGATAAGATGTGATTTTAAGTCAATATTGCCCTACTTTTGGAAAAAGGTGAACCTTATTCTAGGTTAGGTAATCAGCATAGGTCATATGGAGTAATCCTTCTACTCCACTGAACATTTGTAAGGTCTCTGCTGGATTATTGTACAAGGGTTTGGGTGTAACAGCTCTGAAACAATGGAAACTAACTGAGGAACAGTTACCAAGGTCTGGGAGCCACAATAAATTATGGAAGAATTAGCGCTGTTTATTGTATACAGATCACAGAAAGTGGGATGTGAAAACAGTTTTACAGTTGGTATGCTGCAAAGGAGACCTGTGTGCTCCCTGTGGTGTCCATGACAGGACAAGAAATAGTGGCTTTCATTTCAAAGTATGGAAATCCCAGGGAAGGAGCTTTAATGGAAAGGTTCATGAGGTACAGGAATAGATTGCTGGGAGGGAAGCTGGAGACTCTGGAGCTAAAGTTCTTTTAAAAAAGATTCAGAAGACATGTCTTAGGAATGACATAGTTCATCTGCTCCTGTCTGAGTTGAGGATGGGCCTATGTGGCCTATCCAGGCCCCCTCCACAGGATTTTCTATAAATCTGTGCTGAAGGTGTACTCAGTCATTAAAATCAACACGGTCAGCATGTATCTCAAACCCTGCACAACATCAGCTGAAACAGTGCTCATCCAAAGGAGTCAGTCTTACGTCAAAATGAACATGAATTCAAGATAAAAATACCCTGAAATCTCCTCCCCGTTAAGCTTTGCTCCTCTGCCCCTGGTACGGATGAGAGGGCTAGAGCTGTCGAGCCCCCGGCTGCTGCCAGCCTCTGCCACGTACTCCATCCTCCCACTTCTGCCCCATTCCGGTGTCCGCTGCGCAATACCGTGCCCACAGTCTCGCTAAACCCCACTTCTACCTAAACCCTTTTTGTTCCCATACGGAGATATAAGCAGCAGACTGTCTTGTACAAGGTGCAGGCAGCGGTGCCAAGGATGGCAGGGGACATGCAACAAAATAACTGGCATTTGCTGATAAGAAAGAATAAAGCGTGTTCCTGTGGAACACTTACTGTACGAGGTAAAATGGTCTTACAATTTTTTAGAAGTCATACCCAAAAAATCCCAACAAACTCTATATCTGGCCTCAGTATACACTCTTTATTTTAAAGGAGACAGTTAACAATGTGGCATATATATCTAATTAGAGAGTAGAACTAAAAAAAGTAAATGCAAAGGCCTGCTCCTCTGGGTTTGGATTTTTTTTCTTGTAGATGTTTATACCCCATTTAATCATTCCAGAGGTGTGAATAAAGCAATAGCATTTAAGCTGTTCAGAACTTATTTTTCA
Organism: Numenius arquata; assembly: GCF_964106895.1. Taxonomy (NCBI): domain Eukaryota; kingdom Metazoa; phylum Chordata; class Aves; order Charadriiformes; family Scolopacidae; genus Numenius; species Numenius arquata. Next base: position 111,752,972 of record NC_133577.1, on the reverse strand, counting down.
CGTGCAGGCAAAAAACAATTGATTCTCAGCTTCTTTAAGCTAGATCTAGAAATTGATTCTCAGGTTCTTCTAGCTAAATCTAGAAAAATGTAACTTTAACTGACAAAATATATGATCTGACAAATATAATTATCTGCAGAGCAACATAAAATATCTTTGAATTATTTTGAGTAACAGCAAACACAAATTTATTCCTCATGACCTTGTACTTTTGTTTGGAACCAGTAGTAATTAAAACATTGTTCACATCTTGTAAGTGATAGAAAATCAGTACAGATGGGGGATTTTGGCCATACAGGTGGGCATATACTTTGAGGAAAGCTTTCGTTACAGACAATACTTTCATTCAGACAAACAATATCATCATACAGAGACATCACTTATTAGTAAATGAGTCTTTGAGCCCAACATTACCCCTCCTAACCTACTGTTGACTTCAGTGGAGGCAAGATGTAGCTTTATATTTTTTAAATACAAAGGTCAAAGCAGACCTTCCATCATGGGTGTTTTCCATGTAGAGTAACACATGATAGGAAAAAATTTGCCCTACTTGTTCTTTATCTGTGTCTGCATACCAAGCTAAACACAATCCTGGCTGAATGCATTTGATGTTAGGGATGCTGGATGGATAAGGAACGTGTCTGACAAGTCCTTAAAAAAGAAGATTTGTCACATTGTATTTTAAGCTTAAAAACCCCTCTGTTCAGAAATTCAATTCATCCTCATTTTTAAGGCTGCTAATATTTTCACAAGAGCAAGTGGAAATAAGGAATGATATAAAACGTAGATGATCACAGAACAAGAATACTGGTGTGCTAATTAACTTGACTGGACCTGATGTGATGAACTTATGAGGATGAGGGCAGTTTCTATTACTTTTTTGAGAAATATCTCAGATCTGGTTCAGTCATAACAGACTCACTTCTTCAGGCACAAGATAGACACGTTGTCTCTGAGTGCATCTCATTTGCATGTGACACATAAGTCCTTAATTCAAGATGTTCTTCATTTTCCTTCTCTTTTCTCAGAAAAATGGAAAATGTTACCATGCAGCTAGTGAACTGAAGGACCTAATTGCAATGAATCAGGCATAAATGCATTTAAAGTACATGTCTCATCGCTGGCTTGACGTGCAGCACTGAAATAATATAGCTGTTCTGCATTTCTTGGTAAAATGTTCTGCCACCCGGCTTCTGCCATGCAAGACCCTCAGCATCAGCATCAGCAGCGTCTACTACTGCAGTGTTACAGAGAAAGCAGGACAGCTGAAGTTACTGAGAAGAAAGGATTCAGCTGAAGCAGCTGAACTGACTTCTGCATGCTTCTTCAGGAGAATCACGCTGTGAATAGGCATTAGGAAGGTATAACATTGGGCAGCTTGGGGCAGTTTAGCTTTTGCTGTTTGCAAAGCGTGCCAGGGAGCAGCTGGAACTGCTTTTTGCAGACACTATAGCCCAATAGTATCTTTTGCATTGGCCCTCCTGCCAGTATCTTGTATCCTTAAGGCTTGTCTGTGCTTAAAAGGGATGGCTGTGCTGCTGGAGCTATGCAATCCCTCCTCCCTCTGGTGTGGAAACAGCTTATACAAGAGCAGGAGTTCCTTTGCCAGTACCATTCTCAGGATAAGCTGCACAGACAAAGGAACTGTTTACTTGTTTAATGGAATCTGTTGGGGTTTTTTTTTTCAGCATATTTATGTTGGTTAAAGCCGTGAGATTTCTCTACTACTAATAGACTTAGTTACGCCTGCACAGATTCAAACTGTAGGTCTGCCTTGGGTGTGTAATTCAATGGCCAATGCAGCAATAGCAAGAAAAGTTCTGTAGGCCTTTTTTCTTTTGCTGAACGCCTAACATTTTTCAATGAAAATACCATATTGTATTAACAAGGACTCCCAGAAAAATTCCCAAATGGGTTATTCTTTAATTTTATGCAGCCTGCAGCTACACTTCTCTTTTTTTCATGTTATTATTGAATAATGATGTGGATCATCAAAGGTATATGAAAGTCTTCCTTGGCCCTCAGGATTGAAATGGCTTCTTTTACCTATTCTAGACAGCATAATTATGTTAACTATGTGCACTATTAGAAATGTTTTACATGACCTTTGAAAAGTCAGATAGGTTCAGAGCATTGATCTCAGGGAAAGTTAGATGCAGAATTACTTTTAAGGATAAGCCTCCACCATGAGCTGACATAAAGCTCCTCTGGTGCATCCTGTGCTCCTCCAGTTCAGCGTTCTGCTCCTTCCCCCTCCTGCCCTCCAGCCCTCTCTTCCCTTGTGCTTATGTAAGAGTTTGTGCAACTGTATAGTGAACTGGAGCAGGAAAGTCATCAGGGTAAAACTAACTTGCCAGAAAAGTGGTTAATTTTAACCTGAATTAACTCCTTGACAGAGATGACCGTGTGGCCACACAGCACAAGTGTGACTGTGACAAGGCAGAGAATAAAGTCCGTGAGAGATGGCTTCTTCTGGCAATCGTAATTCCAACAGTGAACCAAAAAGGAATCTTCAGAAATACAACAGGAATAGATCTATTGAATTTCCATCCTTTCATTCACTTCAGTATTGGAAAGTCACCCTGGTACTGTGTGCCTGATCCTGTGCTGTGCATAAACATCTCAGGATCCTCAGTATGGGCTAAGCCCTTGGACCTAAATAGAACTCATGTTTTTATGCATTCATCGAATTGGTTTGTATAACTCCACTGGCAAAAATACTGATTGTGGGTGTCATTTCTGAGAATAATTCCCAATTACGCTGAAGCATCCTAATATCGATTTTATGAGAAGAAAAATGTGTCTCTTTTAGAACACGCTTTTCAGAGACACCTGAATCTTTGTGAAGTCTAATGTAAAATACCCTTTGGGCAATTGGACATCACTGCTTATACATATCAATAAAAGGCTTCTGTAGCTATGTTCTGTAAAGTAGGCCCTCTAAAACTGATATGGTAAAAAATGCTGCCTTTTAAAAATTGTAATTGATTTTGGAATTGTTCTCAAGAGACGCTATAAATATGCATTTCCGTTAAACATTGATCAGGCTAATATTGAGTTACTAGTATCTTAATTGTGTGATTATCAGAAAATATACTATTTTTATTAGACACAGAGTGAGCACAGGCCTAAAACCAAAGCACTCAGTGGATCCCTAAATTCTCTGGGGCTGTCCCATCAGTAATGAACACCAGCTGTTCCACCCTGCTGGTCAAGATCCCGGAGGGTAGGGCATGGTTTGCTTCATGCATTAGGCATTTGGAAGAGCATTTAACAGCAGTTTCTAAGCTGCTCAGCTTTTCAGAGATAAAAGAATTATTCTTAAAAACTGATTCATGACAATCTTTCACAACCAGAGTTGGTCAATAGATAGTCAAAGCTTTCTCATTGCATATACCCATATAATGCAAATTTTAGTGGTTTATTTAACCTGAAGAGCAGGTATGTGAGACTGGCTTTGTTCTTAATAGCAGTGAAGGTTATTCGCAGTTTCAGAGAAAGCAATAGCCATGGTATCAGGTCTGATGGGAAAATGATAAAGAACTTGGAATATTTCAGTACCTGTTGAAAACATTAAGTTCAGTGCTGCATCTTAATAATGCCTCCCTTGTTTTGGGGAAAAATTGGCATATTTATTCTAAACATACATCATATTTTGAGTGAATGACTAGATGGACTGGGCAAAGCGGCTGCTTCTCAGCACTAAGAAAAGGACTGCAAAGGAAGGAAATCAGGACTACTTTTTATGCAGGTCTAAATTCATAGTCTATGATGATATTGTTTCTTACTTGATATCAGTCTATGGTGAGTCAGTTTCACAGAAGTATAAGGCTCTTCTCTTTTTTTTTTTTTTTTGTAAAATCAGGCCAACTGAAGCCATACCAATAGGAATTATAAAAAAAGTCTTCCTGTTGAAAATACTGCCAGACATCTGTACCCTGATGAATTAATTACATTATAATGCAGACTGAATATATTATGAATAATCTCAGAATCTACTTAAGCACTGGCATGATAACAGAAAGATGTTCACAGATGCCCTTTCCATCTCTTTCTTCATTAAAGTAATGAAGAAATGCAGCTCTAGGTACATCTGAAGCAATCTTCCTTTTTATGTTTTTAGTCAGTCAGGCTTGATTACATGACAGCTGAAATCATTGGAAAGACTGCCCCTTACCTGAAAAAGCTTTGGATAAGCCACTTGTGTAGTAGAATTTCAGTCCTGATGAAGTATTTGCCCTCATCTGCAGTGCCTAAAGCTGAATTTTCAGTCCTTGAGTCAGCTGGAGGAAGGAGTAATGTTAAATGATGAAACCCAGAAAGAGAAATAGGGCGTAGATTCATCACCTTGCACCAGAAGGCGTTGAACTAGACCAGGTTACAGGTTTGTTTTCTGCAGGATACACAGCCATTTGGGCAAGTTTGGATGGTGAAGTACCTAATGAATTTTGTGTCAATGAAGGAACATCTAGCAAAATGTGATTGGCTGATGATGTAGTGATGCAGACATATAAAACATATCATTATACACCTGCTCGTGATCTTCCTGTCAAATATTCCCTTTTAGATTGTTTCTGTTCTTTTTGTTAAACCACCTGCAAAACTGTCAGAAGGAAGACCATCTTCTGAAGGAGCTGTGGATAATCCAGAAAGCTCCGATGGTTATGGTGTTAGCTTTGAAATACTACTTCCTTGATACATTAGGTTGTATACGTCTAGACTGATTTTCATACAATTGGTAGTAGTCTTTGGAGGTGAAAATATAATATTTAAATTATTATTTCTTGAGGATTTAACTGTACAAATATTGGATACGTTTTCACATGATGTTTCTTCTAAAATGTACTATAAAAATTTGATTCTGTAAGGTTATTTAATAATCTGAGAAGGAACAGATTCTATTTCTGTACTACTTTCATCACTAGTTCTATGTAAATTAAGAATGTGGATATTGTGAGCCTGGAAATCAAGATCTAATTCTATAGTCTTACATTACCATTACAAGATGTTTAATTCAGAAATTAAAATTATAGTGATTTTTTTTTTGGTGTCAAGTAGCAGTTTCACTGTTTGTGTAACATATATAATACAACTCCAGATCTCAGAGAAAAGAAAAATCAGGGTTCCTAAAAAACATATTTTTTATTTTTCTACTCACTGCTTCATGAGACCTAACGTGTTTAATTTATCACCCCAAATTCATTTCAGTATTCAAACCCAACACTGAAGTCGCCAGCTGGTATAGTAAACATATCATGTTATATCAGTCCCTAGGCTTGTCCTCCTAAAAGTCAGTATTACATATTATTGAAGATCTTTGATACACAAGCATTACCAAGCTCTGTGCTCATTACTGAAATGGATTCTAGGGTGTTAAATGATGATGCAAATTATATGATAGATATTATAGCTCATCTTTCCAGGGACGAGCATCTGGCTATTTGCTCTCATTTTGATATTGACTATAATTTTAGTAAATATTTACTTTAATAAATATTGCATTTCAAATGATTTTTTAACTGAATTGATTTTTAAAATAGTTTATATATCCTTACAAGCAGCCTGAACTTCATATGTCTATTTCATTCCAACCGATAAAATAAAATGGTCATTAGGATGTCTATGAGAAAATGACATGACTATTAAGAGCTGAAAATCCTTACTCCTGATCGTTTGATTAGAAAACACTAGTACATTCTCTCCCTCACCAAAACACATATTTGTTCATAATGGACAATGAAGCTAATTATACAGTATCTCCTTGCATGCTGACTGAAGCTGGTTTGCATGTTAATGTGGAGAAGAAACAGCATTAAGACTGTCAGTGCTGGACATGCTTCAATGTTGCCTTTTAATTAAAAGTTCAAATTTCTGAAAGAATAGCTGGAAAAGAATGTACCGGAATCTTACACAAGAGCTCGACTTACAAAACACAGCAGTCACATGGGTTTGTTTCCTGTCACACACTGTTAGCATCAATGACATTGCTGCTGCCAAGTTCACTTGATCTATGCATAAAAGAGATGCTTACTTTTCAAGAGTTATTTGCCCAGCAATAATGAAAACATCCCAAATTCCTTCATAGTTAACATGCCCCCACCCCCAGCCATTATTAATATGTGGCCATACAGCTGAAGGAAAACAAAGTATTGAATTGCTGACCTCACAACTTTTCCTGTGTGGTGGGGGTTGCTTTGATTTAGGGTGTTTTGCTTTTTCTCATGAGGAGTGGAGTCTTCTTTTTATGGGTGTTGCGTGAATGCACATTTTCTGTACTTACTGGCTTATCTGCAGCATTTTGCATGGATTTCTAGATTGAAATTCCTCTGTCATTAATGGAAATTGAGATAGCTGGCAGTTCTTTCAAAGCTAGACTTGCGTCCTGAAAGTGCTGCAGCCCAAGGAAACTAATGCCCCAAGTTTGCGATTTAAATCATTCATTCCTAGCAGTGAGTGAATATCATATTTTCAAAGATAACATGTCAAAGTTTCCCAGAGATATTCATTACAATGGGTCACATCTGATTATCTGTTGCACTGGGGTATATACAAAGTCATTTTCCTTACACAAGTCTGTTCTGTCATCACACAGCTATAAATTGGAGCACAATTTGCCCACCCTCTTTTGATCTTTGGAGTATAATGGCTCAGCTCAGAACAGCAGTAGAATAATATTTGCATATTTGGCCCATTTTAGAATCAAATAACATTATTTAAATGATAATTGGAATCCTTTCTTTAGAAAAAGGCAGCATAAACAATACAGATATGAATTAATCATCTTCCTTTATGAACTTTACAGTTCAATAAGAAGATCATTTAGCCCATGCAGAACAACTACATTAATCAGCATAATACATCTAAAGTTGCACTAAATAGATGAAGAAGATCCTTTTAGTGAGAAGGGGTTTGGCCCTGGTGCAATCTTGTACTTAAATATCATCAGATTGTTTTTAAATAATTTTTTAAAGAGAAAACATCAGGTCAGGGCAGTCTAACCCAATGTACTGTCTCTGACCATGGCTGAAAGAGGATGCCTAGATAAGAGAAGAGGGTAGACATATAATATTCACTCAGCCTGCCTATTCTAAAAAGTTCTTACACTTATGTTCTGTAGTTTGGCTTTTCCAATGGACGTCGAAGGAACATAAGGCACTTAAGACACCATGCTTCTGTTAGCCATTAAAAAATTTGATTCCTCTTTGAGCATAGCTCTGACAGCTTCTTCTTTTTTCAGTAATTTTTACCTTTTCCCTCTTCCTGAACTTCAGAACTAGTGTACACGTTTTTGTTGTATTATGAATACATGGCAGGATCACTCGATCACATGAAAAAGAAGCATAAGCCAAAGTCACCTTTGGCCTGGTGACCTTTCTAAGATATTTTGCGTCTAGATTCCTCTCCAAGAACACTTCTTCCTGAGTATCAGATCAGGTCAGAGGCTAGCTCCTCCTTGTAAAAGAATCTCCAAATGCTAACATTTTCTTTTGCTTAATTTTTGCTAGGTATCAAAAAACTGCAGTAGCTAGCCAAGGAACAAAGTGTAAGAAAACTGAGTCTTCATGGCTCTTCAGGCAGTGCTTTAAAGCCAGGACACTGCACTTCATGCACCTGCCTGAACCATCTCATCTTCAGGCCTAATTGCCCTAGGCTCTCGGCACATTCAGTTCATGGGGACAGGCAGTCCGTGACTGCAGCTCAGACCTCAGGTGACCCGAGTCACTTCCAAGGGGCAAAGCTGTCCATATGGACTGGTCAGATCAGCTGTTCCAATTGCGGACACATCTTGTCCAGGTGTCTAAAGTTGGATGGTATGAATCCAGGCTATATAGTGGAAAGACAAGTAACGTTAAACATTTTAACAATATTTGATTAAGAATTTTATAAAGCCTTTTTGGTGGGTGATACTTAACTTTCTTCAAATTCATTTCCTACAGAAGTTTCAATAGGGTTTAGTTGTTGAAATAGGTGTTTATGAAAAACAATTTTCAAAACTTCATGCCCACAGATCACTGGAACATATTTCACATGTGCACGTGGAAGAGTCCTTGCCAGACACGTTCCCAGGCCTAGCCAAACACCAGAGAGAAATGATCCCACTTGACTGATCTGAGTAACCATAACTACAGAACACAGCTTGATTTTCAAGTGTCCATGAATGATTATGGAGTTAAGAGACTCAAAAAAACGATTACTGAAAAAGTCGGATAATTGATTATTTTTTTAAAACTGGATTCGCTACATAGATATTCTACAAACAATTAAGATGCTAAATATATCAAATAAAGCTTTTGTTGTGAATTAGTCACTCCATGACAGCTACAAGCACCAAAAGACATAAACACACATCAAGAATTGCTTTGTGAAATTTGTCACAACTGACAGCCTTCTGTTAAGGCCTCTGACAGAATGGAAATGGGGTCTGTATTATTTGAATAATGTAAGAAAGAAGAATATGTCAAGTCTGTTGAATTTATTCAGACTTTATCACTCTAGGGCCTTCAGTTATACTAAAACAGCCAAGTGCTTCCTACAAACATTTTGCCAGAGACAATATTTCACCATTAGTTAGCAAACAACAGTTAGAAAACTTTAAAAAGTCTTTAAGATAATATTAAATTTCTTCTATTCTGTTTGGTTTTTAACGCCCAAAACAGAGATAAAAAGAGACACTTAAACTGTATTCAGAGAAAGGAAAATTAGCCTAAAAAATCCTCTTTACCCAGCAACAGAAAAATATTTGGCTTTATTTATTTATCTATTTATTCACATTCTCACATGTAAAATGAGCCAGAAAATTAATAATATATTTTGCAAATAAGTTACGATCTAAGACATCAGTCTGAGAAAGCACATACACACATGCCTGATCAGGAAAGTACTTATCCATATGCCCAGCTTCAGTAGGACTTCAGCATATTGAATGGGATCCTTTCCAAAATTAGGGCCTCGAGCAGTGGGAGAGGAGGAGAGAAGAATATTAGAGGAGAATATTAACACAAAAAGTCATCTGAACTAACTTAGCCTGCAGAGTCAATCTGACCATTAAATGTACTGAGGTAACCCCAAAAATACTACTTTTTAAAGGGAACATTTCAATGATCGCATTTAGAGCACAGGCCCCAAGGAGAAAAGGTGGCATGACCAAGCTGGTGATATGATGTAGGAAGAGAGTGAATGGTGAGGGAATACTAGGAGCTCTGGGCTGGGGCTGAGGGATGAAGAAGGAACCACCACCACCACTGCCATCACTTGGTTGGAGCCTTATACAATGCCTCCAAGATATGGGATGCTCTCCAGAAGCTTCAGGTCCAGGCATTGTTTGCCTTGACTTATTGGGTAACATTTTCCATGTCCATTATCATTCTTCAGTCTCCTGGGATGTGCCTTTGGGTTGTTACGGGTGACCCTCATTTCCACTCTTACAATCTTAATTTTTGTTCTTTTAAGGAATTTTACACTCTCATGCTACTCTTACATTTAGAAGCACCTTGTCTTTATTAGACAAATGTTTAATTGCTCTAAATTAAACTTTTGGCTGATCAGTCATAAAAAAGTTTTTTTGAAATTAATTCCTCTCTTCAATGCAATAGCACTTATGTGGATTCACCTTTCCTCCCCCTTTTTCTCGTCACCAAGGACTTTTCTGTGAGAGCTACTTGTTACAATGGCTGACGCTGAAGCCCATTTTTTGCAGCTACTAAGCAAATTGGCTCTGACACTGATTTGTATTGAAAATAAGCCCAGAAAGCAATAAAATCAGTTGTAGAAAGAACATTGCAAGATGTTTGAAATCTGAGGGCAAGCTCAGCATCATCCTTACAGCAGAATGTGTTGTATGGGGAAATAGTGTTTGGGATTCTTGGCTCATTCCTTCCCTTCTTGGCTTGGCATATGCTGAAAACTGAAGCAGCACACTAACAGCCAGGCACTCACTATCCTCTGGGGTCTAGTTCCTCAAGTATACTTAGTACACTTAGGCACCAACTGGAGACTTTTTTGGTGCTCAGAGGAAAATTCTGTGATTTAGGCATTTGAGAATGTGGTGCTGACAAGTTGAAAGTAAAACAGGGAAGCTGAGGATACAAAATCCTTGATTCTTTGAAATCTATCTGCAAAATCTTATGAACAAGACCAACCTTCCAATTTCTTTGAATTCTCTAATATTTTTCCACAGTGTGAGATATTCCTTTGTGAAAATATAAAAGAAAAAGCTACTTAGTCTGTCATTTGACCCATATTTATTTCAGCTATAATACAGCATAAGCAGACCCCACTACCTGGTACCTTGGGTTACTCATTCTCATTCTTCCATCCCTCCCTCACTTTGTCACTACAACCATTTGCAGGGTGTTGCAGAGAGCTTGATTAGATAAGTGACTCAGGTTAAACATAAATCTTTCTCATTTATTCATTTGCAGAGTTAGGTTTTAGCCAGATCAACTCCTGACCCAGATGACCACAGGACCCCTAGTCTGACGTGGATGGGAGGTGGCAGGGGAACCACTTAGGTACCTGTCAATGCAGTCATCACTGTGACTGGTTTAAACAAACTGTGAAATTGCACCAACCCATCTGCTTTCCCTCCCCTCTCCCCATGGTTGTCAAACATGGACCGTGTCCTTTCTACCCTCCAAAACATCTATTTCTTTAATATGGTCAATTCTTCACTCTGTCTCATGATGTTGCAGCTGGAGACATTGAGATGGGACAGCATGTAGGCCTGTGTTTGGGGAACAAGTGGCCAGGTGCTATCATATATGATGAGGCCCAATGCATGAGCAGGGTGAGGAAACACCTGAACGAGAAGCACTGCATGAGCAGCACTGCATAAGCAGGTGAAGAAACACCTAGAGATCTTCCACCTCTGGGACAGTGTGGGAAGCTGGCAGTGAGGATGGAGAAGAGGAGTAATGGATGGTGATAGCCCAGACTGGCACAGCTGGCAAAGAAATACACATCAACCCATTCAGCCTAATCTCTCTCAATTTTTGAGCTGACCACTCTTTATACAAAAGCCTGAAATCAGGTTAAGGCACATAATTCTGGGTGGAATGTCCACACTGCAGCTTACTGCAGTTTAGCTCCCCTACTCGAATTTCATGGGTTTTACTTAATTTAGTCTACTTTTCTTGAGAGGGACCATTAGAGAGAACCCCAGGAGAAAATGTGTGCTTGAGTCTTGTGCACCCCATGTGACTTCAATACCAGGCTTGTGATAGTAGCCTTAACTTAGGCATTGCCGTTCTCCCTTTTGCCACGTCACTGGCATCCCTGCTCTGTGGTCTGGCTACCCACACAAATGGGTCGAGGAGCAGGAGAGAGACTATGGTCTGCAGGCAGCCCTGGGCTATATGTAGCCTGTTGGGGAGGTTATCCAGAGCACAGCATGATACCCTAGTTATCCAGAGAAGGCATGATGCCCTGCTGCAACTCTAAGACATGGAGGTGACAGCCTGTTCTCCAGGATGTGACCAGGGTACATTCATCATGAGACCCTCACTCAAGTGTACCCCTCTCTGACTCTCTATCTCAGATTTTGCAGTGCAGGGCAAAAAAACACACTAGCAAGAACTTTAGTGTTGTGGGAGGTGCAGGTGGGTGAAGGAATTCAAAGGATTAACAGTTACCTAGAAAAATGAGTTGCTAATATTTGAAGATAATTGAGCCATGAACTCTCATATTTCTATTTGAAATTCCTACTATGACAACCATGGTTTGAATTTACACTAGTTTCATTGAGGCTATTTACTCATCATCCACTGAAGATTTTCTTTCTTCCAGGATAGCATTTAGCAGCTAAGATTTCTTGGGCTTTCTTTATGTTTTAAGAATTATTTTCATTATTTTCAGTTTAATTCAGTTATGATTAATTTAATTCAATGAAATAATTAATTCAATTCAATTCAGGCTCAAGAATTTTGAGTGTTTTCAAGTGATCAGCCTATGAATTTGCTTACAGTATGGGATTTTCAAAACTTTTAGAGTTCTAATTAAATCACACAGCCTGTTTGGACATGATCATCATGAGCGTTAAATTAACTTCTTGAGAGCCATTAACTAGAAATGATAATGTCAGGTTTTTTGCCTTTTTTTTTTTAAGTGACAAAAAATTCAGCTGCTCTGAGCTTGAGCTTAAAAAAACATTAAACTGAAATAAATTGCTGTTAAGAGTTCATTTCTTTAACCTTTTGTTCGATAAAAACTCAGAACTGGTTAACTCAGCAGCTGAGAACACATTTAATCTTGATTGCTTCATTCTAGCATTACTTAATTTAATTTCTTTTATCTTTATCCCTAGCTTTGAAATCTTACTAGCTCTTTCCAAGCCACTGTGATTGATAGTCATATTACTCTCATGTGAATTTGTAGTGAAGGTGATGTTTCTCTGCTTTGAAAGCAATGCCACAAATGAAATTGAAAACCATACTTTTAAAAGGAGAAAGAGTATTTATTATTTGGATAAAGTATCAACCTTGGGACCAATACAAAAATTGTATTATAAGAGTAGCCTCATTTACTCATATCCTACATTTAATTTACATTTTATATCAACCCTTAAGTGCCAATTTTAATGCTAAATGAGCTGTTACTTTGGAAATAGATTATCTGGTTTGATGGAGTGGCAGTAGCTTGACATCTAGCTCAGCACAAGGATAGTTGAAGAAAGCCATCTTAAATGCAACAATTTTCAAGGACAATGGGAATATATAGCTCTATTCAGAAAACTCTGTATGCTAGACACATGCTGCTTATGGCTTATATGGACTGCGAATTGGTAAAACACTCTGCAAGCATTTATCCAATGTCTCTATTACTCAGACACCTCTGAGCATTAACTTGCCGTAGCATGTGGATCTTTTAAGTTATTCCAGCTTAACTGATTCTGAGATTCTGAGCTGGAGTACTCACTCTGTCCAGCTCTGGGGCCCCCAGCATAAGAAGGACATGGACCTGTCGGAGCGAGTCCAGAGGAGGGCCATGAAGATGATCAGAGGGCTGGAGCACCTCTCCTATGAAGACGGGCTGAGAGAGTTGGGATTGTTCAGCCTGGAGAAGAGAAGGCTCCTGGGAGACCTTATAGCAGCCTTCGAGTACCTAAAAGGGACCTACAGGAAAGATGGGGAGGAACTCTTTATGAGGGAATGTAGTGATAGGACAAGGGGTAACTTTTTTAAACTGAAAGAGGGGAAATTTAGATTAGATATTAGGAAGAAATTCTTTATTGTGTGCGTGGTGAGACACTGGAACAGGTTGCCCAGAGAAGCTGTGGATGCCCCATCCCTGGAAGCGTTCAAGAGCATGTTGGATGAGGCTTTGAGTAACCTAGCCAAATAGGAGGTGTCCCCGCCCATGGCAGGGGGGTTGGAAGTCGATGATCTTTAAGGTCTCTTCCAACCCAAACCATTCTATGATTCTATGATTCTATGATCTAGTTTTACTACAATATATTGACAGCAAGAAAAGCAAAGAAACTAGGGCTCCACATAGAGGTCCAGGTTACTAACTTTGTGTCAAAGCTGGAAATGGGACAGCATTCTGAAGCTGAAAACTTGGAGAGAAGCCTGGGTTGCTTCTCCAGAAACACCTGAAACAAATCCACATTGGAGCTCCAAGTCCTCTCTCTGTCTGCCCAGACACGTCCCAGTTTGTACATCTGTGCACCTACCTTCTGGCTAAGCAGTTCAGAGCTGGCTAGGGAAGTACCTAAATGTCTCCTAACTTCCCTAAGTGATCCATCAGGCATGTTCAGAGTGTGTCTGACACATTGGACTAGCAACACCTAAAGGTTATTATTTCATTCAAGAACTATCATTCACCACCCTTGTGGGGACCAACCAGTCTGATCACCAACCTAGAAGCTCTGTTTTGAGGGGTGTTACTCTGTAGCTCCTACTGCCAAGGAAACTTGTGTAATCACTACGATGGGACACAAGCCATGGGGCTGCCTTCCACAGTGGCTGGGCTACTTCACGGAGAAGAGTGAAGGACTCATATTGTCATAGGGATAACAAATTAAAAAGGTGCATCTCTGTTTGCCAGCACGAAGGATAATTACCCACACAGGAAGCCTTAGACTCTGCTTTGCTTTTACAATTGCTTGTAGATTTATTCAGTGATTAACTTTTTAATGCAAAATTTCTAGATTAAGAGCTGCAAAGAAAATCATACTTATTTACATAGTTTGTATTACATTAGCATCTTCAGTCCCTAACAAGGTTGATCTCTAGTGTTCTAGTCAGGACATTCATTTCTTGATGGACAGTCTGTAACAGTTTACAATCTAACAAAAAACCACAGCAGAGCCAGGAAAGAACAGAGGTTTTACTAGTTATATGAGTTTAGGCCATTATGGGTCCTTTCCCCCTTCTGTGAACTTCACTTAAATTTCTGTGGTTTTGTCTGTCACATTTTTATGGTGAACTGAAGGGCTCTGTACCCACCGAAGCATCCAAACTGCTTCTAATATCTACCATCATACAGGTATTATTCCTGAAAGGCATTAGAATGACACTTATGACATAATGAAACTATCCTTTATATCAATAAAAACAGACTTGAAATGAGGTGCATAAACCAAGCCGTGTTACATTTTGTGTTTGAAAGATTTACAGGCTACTAAGCACCCAAACTACCCTAAATCTTTAAAGAGCAGTAAAATATCTGCCTCCAAACTGAAAGCACTAACACTTGTGGGAGCTTAAATTTGATTAATGATATCAATCCCTGTAGACATTCAATACTCAGATTTTGACCTTAACAAAGCATGAGCTGCTGAAGAACCAGCAGTCATAAGTTGCAATTTACAGTTGTGTCTTTTTCTGTTCTGTCTTTTTAAGAGTTTTCCAAATTTTGTCAGGATTAGGCTCACCTTTTTGTATAAGGCTTTGTAACAAGAAGAGTTGATTTTGATAGTTTGTCAAAAAGTGCTGAAGCAATGACCCATTGACCTTGGAAGAGGGGGTCACAGTAGGAAAGATGTGAACTGAAGCCACCTCTGTTCTGTTTCTAGAAGCACGGGGCATGTTTTCACATGAGCAGACATGCTAGCTATGCCATGCAAGCTATGCTAGTTTGAATTCACTCAAATTGCATGAACCCAAATTAGTGTGCTGCATTCAATGCCTGTGAGATTCACTTGGAATAAAAAAATCTGTGTCAATCTATGCGCCAGATCTGTCTCTCTATCTTGTCCTTCATTCTTTGTGCACACTTCAAACCCTGTGGAAAAATCTTACGAGAAGTGGGCAGTCTGTTGCTTTGGTTGTCCCTCACTGGACCCGTTTATGAGCATCAGTAGAACCAGGTTAAATTTTGCTATCAGTGATGCAAAGATCCTTTGTATTATTAGATTGCCTGAGATACTGTGTGAGAAACTCACTTCTTCAACTAAAGCTCTTTCTGGGTGAACTGGAGAAAAGATGTCATGTCCCCTCTGTGATGGATGTAGGTAAGTGGCAGGCTATACAATTAATCCTCAAAGAGAGCACTAAATATACATATATACAAATGTACCTAGATATACAGCATAACTTCATTCCTGTGTAAGATTCCATACTGTTGCAACACTACCCTCTGGGTAATGTTATACTGCTGATTTTATAGTTAAAATATTAGAGGTAGGTGATAACTACTAGAATGGAATGGAATGGAATGGAATGGAATGGAATGGAATGGAATGGACTAGACTAGACTAGACTGTCTAGACTAGACTAGATTAGACTAGACTAGACTAGACTAGAATAGAATAGAATAGAATAGAATAGAATAGAATAGAATAGAATTTTCAGTAGGAAGGGACCTACAACAATCATCTAGTCCAACTGCCTGACCAATTCAGGGCTGACTAAAAGTTAAAGCATGCTATTAAGGGCACTGTCCAAATGTCTCTTAAACACTGAGAGGCTTTGGGCACCAACCACCTCTCTAGGAAATGTATTCCAGTGTTTGACTACCCTCTTGGTAAAGAAATGCTTCCTAATGTCCAGTCTAAACCTCCCCTGACACGGCTTTGAACCATTCCCATGCATCCTGTCACTGGACAACAGGGAGAACAGCTCAACACCTCCCTCCCCGCTTCCCCTCCTCAGGAAGCTGTAGAGAGCAGAGCTTGCCCCTCAGCCTCCTTTTCTCCAAACTAAAGAAACTCAAAAGTCCTTAGCTGCTCCTCACAGGACATGCGTTCCAACCTTTTCACCAGCTTTGTTGTCCTCCTCTGGACACATTCAAGGACCTTAAAATCCTTCTAAAATAGTGGAGCCCAGAACTGCACACAGGTTTCAAGGTGAGGCCACATAAGTGCTGAATACAGTGGAATAATCACCTCTGGCTGATTATACTGTGTTTGATGCACCCCACGATGTGGTTTGTCCCCTTGGCTGCCAGGGCAAATATTGCATTTTTGCATATTGATTCTTACATCATATTTGTATTCAAGCCTTCTAGTTTTTCAAATACCCAAGAAAACTGCTATACAGAAGACTTGAGTGAAAACCAGATTGGCCCTGAATTGTGTTGGGCAAGGAATATGTGGTAGGAGATATTAATGTAATCTTTTGCAGATACTGACTGGAAGCCACTGTAAGCATTGGAAGTTTCCTTCTTTGTTTCAGAAGTCTTGTATATCGCTACCAATAAGCCCAGTTTTGCGGCTAAATTGAATGTAGCATAGCACAGGCTGGGTTAAGATTAAACAAATAAAAATGTGAAGGTGAGAAAGACAGAGTTTTAGAGGATCTGCAAATAGTAATCTGAAGAAAAGGATCCTGATGGGAAAAGAAGAGGTTGCTTGGCCAGATCCCTGCCTCTCAGCCCCTGCCCTCAATCTTGCTGCGTTACCCCCTATGCAGGGGTCTGCGGGGAGGCATCCTCATTCCTCTGCTCCTGCTTTGCCCACACCTCTGCACCCTGCTGTGGGGAAGAAGCCCTCTTTCCACTGCTCCATCCACATCCTCCCTGCCTACACAAATGTCTCTCAACTAGAGGTAAGGGGAAATGTGCCTCAGCTATAAAAGGAAAGACCACAAGAAAGTGAAAAATGTTTTGGGCTGAGATGAGGAATTATCCCATCTTTATAGTTTGCAGACTGTTTTAAATCTTGACTGTAAGTAACTCCCATGGAGCAAGTGAAATTACAGTGAACTATGACATAATTGAGGAAAAAACCAGGATCTTGTATGATGATGACCATATAGTTCTGTCTGCCAATAAAATTAAGCAGTCACATTTATTACTGCTTTCACTGTAACCATTCATCCCACTTTTCTGGTGTTTTGTTTCCAAAAGTTTGAAGAGTCTGAAATAGTACATTACTCTTCTCTTTCCTTATCTAGCCAGATTTTCAGATATACTTCGACACTAAACAATACAAAACGACACTAAACGATACAAAAGGACTGTTTTGAAAATTATTTGCTGAAAACTCTGTTAGAGTTTCTAGCTGTGAAACGGAACTTACATTACCTCAACTGACCGGACCCGTAGCAGACTCTCAGATGGAATGTATGCATCAGTCTTTGCCAATTCAGAGGTTATTTAATACGGTATGTCTGGAACCAGCCTTTTTGTTGAAATTGTTTTGGCTAAGAAACTATCCAGATGAGTCTACTGCAAAACTATGTGCTTTGACTGGGATTTTCAAAGTCGGTCTGGAATCTCTCCACTCAAAAATGGGCAATGTTAGAGATTACTTCGTTTGGAGAATATCTCTTAAACCAAAGGTTTGGTTTTGTTTTTTTCATTTTTATTTTATTTATTTTTATATAGGTTCAGTACAACTCATGTATTCATGCATTACTATACGCAAAACAACTTTGCCTGTCTTCTCAGTTTTTTCACTGTCTGTGTGAAAATTATTCAACAAAACAACAGCAGAGATAGGGTGATAAAGACAGGGAAGAACTGTAACTTAGTCATGTGGATGGGAGCTATCACTTTGCAGTATTCTGTTTAGCCATGCATCATACTATCCAGAAATGGTTAGTTACTATGTTAATGGGAATAGCTGATGTATTGCAGTAAGTGCTGGCATTTTTCTGCTGTGATGGTTTTCTATTCACACTAATGAGCATTTTTCTTTTAAATTGGTTGCACTGTTTAATTCATTGTTATACTTATTTGACACCCCAGAACAAATTCTGCTCTCAATTATACTGGTGTAAATCTAGGATAAGCCATCTGTTGTCATCAGTGTTAGACCTTGATTTGTCCAGTGTTTTAAACAAGCCTTTAACCTTAAGCACATTTCCATCATACGCTAATAGTTACGGAGACTCTGAAGTGTTGGGGTTTTTTCTTTCTTATGTTGGTGAAAGGAAGAGAGTTTGAGCTTGTGTAGGTAATTCCACCATTTCATAACTAAGTGTAGAGCTATGTACAGCACAGGCTGTACTAACTAACAGGGACTGAGCCATCTGGGAAACCAGCAAACATGGTGAGTGAAATATTAAGCCCAAGTCAATAGGCATTGCTGAGAAAGCAGAGCTTGTTAACCTGGGCATGACAGCCCCACTGCTCCTGCTGCTATTTTCCGTTTGAAAGGTGACTGAAAAGCTGTGGACTCTGACAGGGAGGTTGTGGTGAATTTAGCAGCGGTGAGCTCAGGTGCAACCTCACCCAGATACCTACCCCACAGCTGGGACTTAGTGAGACCTGGCACCTAAGGAAGGGGCAGAAGAAATGAGTGTGTCAGCTCCTCCCTCAGCCACTGGAGTTCACAGTCTGGCATATTAATTTGAGCTGCTTTCCTTGGCTGAGAGTTGTTTGGATGGTTTTTCAAGTCCTGCAAGGTAGATGATTGGATTCAATTTTTCATCTTACTCATCATTAAGTGGGTAATGGGCAGTTTCAGGCTTGTAATGAAACTAGGTCAAACAGTAGCCGGCTTGTATGAGCTCCAAATGTCTGGTTCACTAGAGTTTGGTGTATCTTAAGTGACAATAGATGGTATTTTGATGTACCTTACAGAGCAGAAAGGATAGACGTATATTAGCTGTGAATAGATTTTTCTTCTTAAATATGATGGAAATTAATTACGTCCCAAGTCCAGCATTGCACTCTTCAGGCCTTTGCAGTGCGGTCAGAAATGCAATTTCAGTGTCCAAAATTCAATTTATGTAGTTTAAATCCTGGCAGCTGTCACTGCATTAACTATAATTAGCATCTCATAAAAGATACTTTGAAGTCCAGAATTTAAGTCTACATGGGAATATAATGCAAAGTAGCATAAAATCTTGATGTAGACCCCCTCCTCACACATTCAGTTTTGCAAGTACTTTGTCCAGCTTGTGACACAATAGATAATACACGATGCAACTCTCTTTAGCAAAGCTAAGACAAAAAAAATCCAAACCAAAACAGTTCACGGTTCCCCATTTTTGAAACTTTAGACAGGTCTGCCATGACCACAGATGAAGATAAACTCAGAACTTATGATTTTTAAAGTTTGCAAATGCATATCTTTGTACAAACATCACAACAAAGGAAACAGAGAAAGGGAGAAATTAATGCTAGACACCAAAATATCAGATTACAAGGCACACTTTCAGGGGTCTTGTGTGGTCATTCCTAGTGAGCCCACGTCAAGTCACTGATCCAGGCTATCCCCTTCCTCTTCACACCCTTTGCTTCTTCTGAACTTCTGAGGGGCAAAACAGCCTTTTGCTCTGTGCTTGTGAGAAGTAGATGGTTTAATAAGGAACTAGATTATGAATCTTAAACTATGATAACGGCACCTGGCTACGATGGATAACAGCATACTCAGTCAGTAGACAAAGTGTCAAAGCCATGTAAGGCTTCACAGTGTGAAAACGAAGGCCTGGAAGAGTAACAGCAACAGAGACCAAGATATTTACAAGATCACAAGGAATCTGAAAGTGTAAATTTTTCAGGAAGTGCTGATTTCCCATCTTCAGGGACCTAGGGTCCTTTTAGACAAACCACGCTGTGAACCCAAACATCCAGTATTAAAAAAGCAGATATTTTAACTTTTCCAGACTATATTCCTATCAGACTCATTCTTGCTCCAGTGTCATAAGCCTCACTTTCCCTTCTGCTTAGCCTCACTCCTTCAGGAGATTCAGGGGTAGGGATAGCCTTCCTCTTAGGCTATGCCACAGCTTTGCAGTAATAACACCTTCTTAAAAATGGGATCTGCGGATTCAAAGCTACCACGGGCCAACAAGAGCCAAAAGCGTAGGTTTCCCATGTTGTAAATGTTAGTCTATTCTGTTAGGCTATTGTGTGGAAGCCAGTGCATGACCTGAGCATGTCTAATGGATCAGGCTTCTCTAAGGAGTTAGGGTGGATTTAGCTGCCGCGTGCCTTTTATCGGCTTGCGCTGGAGTGTAGACGCTTTATCCCCTCAGCCAACACATCTCTGAGTAAGTGATATGCCAGTCCTGAGGAACTTTGTGCACTGAAACAGAGGAACAAATTGATTTTAAGCACCTCCAAGGCTTAGACAGGACTGGAGTGTCAGCAGTCTGAGAATTGTGGACCTGGTACCGGGGACTTGGGGAGTGGGAATGAAACCTAATCCAAGGGGCAGGCAGCTGGTCCCTGGGCTTGGTGTAACAGTTCAAATGAATACCTGCACACTAACCGTTCGCAATCTTGCTTTTTTGTAAGGAAAAAATCAATGTATTATTTTGTTCTACCCTGACCCCACTTATTACTTGAGCTGAGTGAATAACTCACAGTATATGTCTTCCCTGACAAACAGAGCTGCTTTTTCTGCTCTTGGACATGAATCTATGAAACCATCTGCCTGTAGCTATGAATAGATTGCAGTTTCCTCATGTTTATCTGTCTGCAAAAATGCAATGATGTTTTCTCCCCCCCCCCCCCCCCAATCTTATTATCTCTATGGATTGATCGTGACCTGATCTCTGAACTGTGTTTTCTGGTCACAGAAATCACTGGGGAGGTATATTTCAGCCACAGGTACAAAGTGCTCACGTGTTTTGTTATTTGCTATTGTTTAACTATTTTTTTTGTTTTGATGGATGCTTTCAAGATTTATGAGGAGCGAGTTTACACACTTCTAATCCATTTACTATAATAAGAGCTCAGGGAAGGTACAAAACCAGATGCAGCATAAAATAAAATTTAAAAGGGGTCGTTAATAGAATAAGCAGCTTTATGAGTCATTTCTGGACCCCAAGCTGACACAGAAATTTGAAGTCAAATGTGTTCAAAACCTTGCAAATATTACTTTGAAATTAAATTTCTGCTATCCTTATTGTAGCAACATTCTGTGACAAGCAAGTACAGCGTGCAGGTTGAAGGAAGCATAACAGATATGAATATATTAAAAAACTCACAAGTATTTTTTAAGTATTTAGGTTTCATTTGGGATGTATTTTGCTATAGTCATTCCAGCCTTTTTTATGCTTGATTAATCATTGCTAATTTGTGAACTGGCTAAGGCAAGGGTTACTTCTCACTGCAAGAATGTGAGTCATCTTGGTGGATCCAAGGCATGTCACTCTCTGTCTGCTGTAAAATTATATTTTTCTGTCTTTCTAGAAGTCTGTTGTCTAATTCAGCCCTACAGCTGGATCAACAAAACAGCACTCAGTGAATCATACACTGTCATCCCTGTAAGCAAGGTTCTTGCAGTAACTCTGAGTCAGGTCTAGAACTAATGCCAAATTTAAAACATGGTCCCATCTACACTATTTCTTTACAAGTGAATATGAGAGTGAATTTAATTATCTTAAAGATATATTTTTATCCTCTGAAAAGAAATCTGGGAAAAGAGATAAGAGAGAACAGATATTGCACTGAAACCATGTGAGCTTCAGAGACAGAAAGGTTGATAATAACAAATATATATTACAAGCTTTTACATCCTTAACATGCTGGACACCTCATGATATACTGACTGTCTTTAGTTCACTAGACTCAATGGCAGTTTAAAGCATTTGGTGTAGCAGGAGGTAATAATCATTTTACAGAATGGAACTTACCAGTGTGGCAGCTCATGTGAAAAACTGTCATGTTAATCATGGCATCTTGGGTTTTACATTGAATCTTACTACATATTCAGGCTACTTAAGCCCTCCAAACCCTGTCTATCAAGAGGTGGATAAAAGTGTTCATAAGTGGCTATTAATTTCTCAGATTTACAATTGGCACTTAAAAATGCAATCTCAGTCCTGATTTTCTATTTACTTCAGCTGGATGTACAGCTATTTTTTATTAAAATTATTGCTCTTTTTTAATGAAACCTCTGAAAAATTAAAGTATTTTTGATTAAAATTTCAGTAATGGTTGTTTTCTCTCCTGGGATGCTTGAAAACATTGTCAGTCTTTTCTGCATTTATTTTAATTTGGAGCTTTGTTAGTTATAAAACACCACAAGTTATAAGGTGATTTCTGATTAGCTGACCTAGCAAAATATGGTCAGGAGGTTTAGCAGAAATGTTTTTTATTTATATTCTTTTTGGATTATGCCAGCACACCATGATCATCTCTGAATTGACGAAGGGGAGATAATCTACCTGCAACCCCTGTGGACTGCAGCAAAATTAGGGAGAACAGCTTGTCATCTCCTATCTTCTGGTTGTCTGAGTGTATTTCTGATCCATTCTTATGACAGTTATCAACTCACCCCACACTGTAATGCTGTGCCTTTCTTCCTGAATAGGAAAAGTGGCATGGGGTCCAAATAGTGATACAGTCTAGACAGATTTACTGCATGACTTATTTTGAACAGCTGAGTTGTCTATATTCTTTGCTAATATTAAGGTACAATTTCAGTAGTGAAGTTGGCTGGTTTCAGTACTTGTTTGTTTTTTTCCTATGTATGCCTATGGGGAATCTGGCTTGCAATATGCTCTCACTTCTCCTGTGTCTATGACAGTGTTAAGATTTGCACAGCTCCTTCATTTATGTTTGGTTTTTTTTTTTTACTGCTTTATATTAGTGCCATGTCAGGAAAGACTCCTCTGTCCTCATATCGGCATAACATTGGCCCAATGCAGTGGAAAGTCTGGCCCAAAGCGCACAGATTCTAAGAATCAGTCATTTTTCAGTATTTGAGTCATTCCTGAATCAGGATCATAACACCTTCATCTTAGGTGGGGTGCCTTGACTCTACAGAGATGACTCTGAGAACAGTAACTCATGCACCAGCAGTCCCCATCCCCGTTAGCAGGGTTTAACAGCACGTTTCATGCACCAAGATCACAGAGCTATGTGTATGTATAACAAGCTTGCTGTATTTTATTCTAAGTTTATGCACTCAATTCCTACTTGATAGCAAGTCCAGGAGAGCCTTTACTGACCTTGAAACTTGAAGTGATGAGATCCAATACTGTAGCAGCTCAGAAGTGGTTAAAAAAAGCACCAGTTGCTCTAGCAGATGTAATTAAGGAGTCAGTTACCAAATACCAGTGTAAAAGACTGAAGCCAAGACACTTCTGGAAAAGCAGACTTAAGAGTAGAGTGGGAAAAGCTTCATAGGGAGATGAAAACTTTATAGCTAAAAAAGTGATTCTAAGAATGGAGCTGCCCAAAGATGCAGGTAGGATTTCTGAAGCTGCCTAACTCAGGGTCTCTGGGGTAGGAGCAGAGGAAATTTTGGGCCTGAATGGATGGATATAAATTCCCTCTATACTTTCATTTTGTTTGAAATCTTTGTGAGACGAAACAACTAAATGGGCTGTTGAGAAGGGACATGGGGTGAGACAATTTCTAAAGTAGCTGGCCTTGAATTTGACTCATTTTCTGAGCTGAAATGTTTGATTGCCTGTTCATAAAACAGTTTAACACCTAAGCTTTCCTGCTTGGAGATTTAATGCCTAGTACCTGTCAGCAGAGGAATCTTCCTTTCTTTTCTCACCTAAAAGTCTACCATAGATATGGTGACTTATAACTGTGTAGGAACTGGCACACTTTCCCCGGAATGATCTAGCCATTTTTCAGACTTTGACAAACATAACAACTCATTTGTATCTTTTCTATTTTTTTTTTTTTTTCCACAGGATGTTGAAGGCTAATATATGCACAGACTATGAAATGAAAGTCTAATTCTGCTGCGGTATTAAAAGCACATATCCAGCAAATGAAACTAAACGATCACAGGCCTTATTTCTTAATGATTTGTCTATATAGGCCCCAAGGGACCCTTTGGAAACTGCTGCTAGTGAGAAATTTTTAGCTGGACAAAGTGGTGTCATTGCTTAGAGATGGAGACACCTAGTCATGGTTAATAGTTCATGCGAATTCAGGTATAATTATGTATTTATTTATTTATTAAATGTAGGATTGACTACGTGTCTGGCATAACAGGTGAGATCCTGTGAGATAGCCCATTAACTGACATTCAGTACAAACATTTCAGAGTGTAAAGCCAAAACGGTACTCTGACTTTGAAGGAAACTCTTGGGGAAACATGTTCAGAAGGGGAACCTTGTGTTCTGCTTCGGGAGGCCTCATGGTAACACAGGAGTGGAAAGCCCTGAGGTGCCAGAGGAACCGTAGCTGTTTGATACAGGATGTACCAACACAGGGGACAGGAATCAAAGTCTACTCCTGTGCAACCCTTCAACAACCCAAGTATACAACTATAAGAAAACAATAATAAATTATTCTAAATGAAGGTAAAGAATGGTAAGGAGAATTCCATCTGATTAGCGTACGAAGATGTCCCTTTAGGCACTCTACTAGACTTAGACCACAACAATCCATGTATGAAAGAACAATGGGGACAAAAACATATACCGGGTATGCTCATAAACTGATAAACTGCTGACCAACATTTTGTCAAATGTCCCAGTTAGAGTGGCTTGTGTGAAAGTTTATTCTAATTTTGCAAAAGCAGTGCCTTGAGGAATGGACCTTACATTTATGTGAGGAGGTACCTGTAAATGTTAACACATAAAACAACCATTCTACATGTTGCTAGGGTGTGGAAAAACTTTATAAAAAGTGCTCCCCGAACCATTGGTAAGTGAAGAAAGTGATAAACTAAATTAAATAGATGCATCAAAGTGCTTTCCTTTGGGCTTCTAGTAGAACTAAAAAGGGTGTCTTTAAAGAGCTTGTGTCAAGAGGCTCCCTCACAATAATCGCTTCTGTATGAATAGCACCTTCAAGTGAAATATATTTAGTTAATTGGGTGAAAAAAATAAATAAATAAAAATTATAATCAATAGTGTGAACAAGGTTAGGTCAATGGTAGGAACTCCTAAGGAATGATCCTTTAAGCTTCCTAATCCCTTCTTCTAGAGAAGTTGTCAATATGAGCATCACAGTAAAGATATTTTGGCAATATAATCTTCAACTGACACTAAGAAAGATATCCTTACCAAGTTTAATGGGATCATCACTTTACAAGTTTAAGAAGTGATGAAAAGTTTGAGTTACTTGAACAGCATATTTAGAAAATTTCAATTGCAATAGAAAATATCTGAGAAGACTACAAGGTAAGGTTGAAGTAGTTTTGCATGTCTAGATGAGACAATTATTTTCTACTTACGTTTTAACACTGAAATCACAAACAAATATTCTAAGTTTGATAATTTAAAACTTTCTTTTGACTTTTGGTTATTTTTTATTCACCTTATGTTTTTATACCTGTTTGCTTAAGCAAATTTTTCATATTTGTTTAATTAAGCATTCATTCAGTTTAATTTTGTGGTTTCTGGAAATCTCATGGTCTCTATCTGGATGACATATTTAAATAAGGACATCAAAGAAAAAAATTGAAAATGATATATCCCTGTGATGTTGGAAAAAATGTTGAAGTTTAGTGTAGCACCCCATGTTTGAATAACAGAGTGGCTGGGGGATTATTTAGTACATAGTTCTAATAGACTTTAATTAGTTCATGTGTAATTTATGTACTTACATAACTTCCTTGAAAGAGATACTTCCTGAATTGGGAACCAAGGGACAACTGAATGAGACAGGAAGCAAATAAATAGATATTAAGAAACAAACTTATATGCCTATGGCAGAAATAAACTGCCAAAATACTGCATGAGTCAGTGAGGAAGAAGAATAAAGCAAGATGGAAAATAAATTATCTTTTAGTGGCAGTTTTTTTCTCCCACATATTTTGGTGATAATTCAAAGCCAATGACAGATGCAATTCTAATTTGTCTCATGTTGTGGGTGAAAAGACTTCAAATATCTCGCTTCTAAAACCTATACTCTTGTCTCAGCCTCTCCAGGGATTATGAGCAGGGAATGAGGAAAATTTTGGGAAGGGTGCTCAATTTTACGGGCTATGAGGATATTTAAGAGATGTTAATAGATATCTTTTACTTTGTGCAGAGGATGTTAACTTATGGAATTGTATTACAGAAGTTAAAATATTTTCTTCACATAGAAATGAAACTTAGAAGCATTGGAAAATACAGTAATAAAGTAAAAATATCTTTTCATCATTTACTCAGGTTTAGATCAGTTACAAGCTTGCTTTTTTAAGGGTTTCTTGTCATAAGAGATCACATCCTGATTGAAATCTAAGAAGGGAAAGAAAAAGACCAGTTAGACTACCAGGAGATCCAAAATTAATCTCTAAAAAAGCAAGTAGTTCACCAAAGTCCAATCTGTACATCGGTTTATTTTCAACTTAAGAGTTCAAAAGAAATAGCAGCTCTGTGGTTAAGCAATGATTGAAGAGGTTAGTAATAGATCAAAGCAAAGGATAGGAGAGAGACGGGTGAGCATCTGGGAGGGAAAATGGATAACATTTTCCTTGGTCTGGTCTGAGAAAAAAATGATACTGTGGGGAGAGAAGGGGGAGGAAAAATAAGATCAGACTTCTCAGGAAAAATACTTTTGCTCAGAATGAACAGTGAAAATTTCCAGTAAAAAACTTGAAAGATGCTACCACTATACTTTAATCCTTCAAAATGCTTTCTGCAACTAATTCCTCATTTGAAACCTGTTACTTTGTTTCAAAATACATTACATAATTAAAATGCCCAAAACTTCAAAACTCCAAGCCAGATTTATTCTTTCCTCTTAGTGCTCTGTTTTGTTGCACTATATAACAAAGGGATTTTTTTGTTTGTCCCCCAAGATTTTTCCTCTGGAAACGAAAGCTTCTACTGTCTTAGCCTTATTAGATTTATATTTGCATAGTGTTTCTATGACTTAGGGATATATATTTCCCTTTTTGTTAACAGTTGAAATATTTTTGCTCCCATTTTCAACATTCTAAAGTCAGAAGGCAAAATATTCCTTGTAGTTTACAACATAAATGGATCTACAGTCATATGGCATTATTCACTATTAAACAATTTTTGCAAAGTAAATTTCTTAAAATAGTGAGGTTTAATTTCAATAAGCAACTAATTAGTATATGAATCCCAAGACTTTATAAAGCATCTTTGGGTTTGGGATGAGGGAATATGTATACTTTTTGTACTACAGTAAACACCTCTGAAATATTAGAGTCTTAGCCTGATTCCATCCTTCTGTTTTTCCTAGTGGACTTTTATTTACAACCCTAGTTCCTTTTTTTGATGATGTTCCTGACCTACGCATGGTAATCACGTGCAACTTTCTTTGGAAGAAATTTGTCATCTCTGCTGTGTCTGCTAGTAATACTGTTTGTGGTTTCACAGGTGGAAAATATTAAGTGTCTCAAACTATTTACCTGTATATTACAGACCAGAATCAGACTTAAAGGCAATATTGCATGTGTTACTCCCAAAATGTGAAAGTATTGTGTAATAAAGGCAAATTCTGTGGGTCGAAGAGGGTATATGTTATAGATGCATAATTAATGAGAAATAAGCATGTTACTCCCTATGGTCCAGAGGAATGTCTCAGGCTATTTGATACGGATAATGGACAAGGTGCCCACCATTTTTGTAGGAATATTGTACTTGGGCATTTTTAGGGAATGAAGTACTTTTTTCTAGGAAGAAAGTTCTAATCACTGAGCCACTGAATAAAGTAAAGCTTCTCCTTTGGGTCACTTTAAAAATACCAACATATCTTCTATTGCATTTTGTACAGAGCCCAATTCCATGGTTATGACTTAGGTCTTGGGAGATAATCACTCAGTCTGAGCCTATGCCTCCAGTCTTGGCAGCAGTTGAGCACTGGGTTTTGAAGGTCACAATTTTGGACTCAGGCAGAATTTAAGTACTAATTTGTGGGATTTGGAATCTTTCCCAAGATCAGAAGCTGTGGTGTAGCAGAGAATGAAATCCAGTTGTCTTGTGTTGCAACCGATAAACACGGGGCTCTAGAAAAGACTATGAAATAATTTGGATGTTAAATCACCGTCTTAATGGAACAAAAAGATTAAGGGGTGAGGTTTTTAGGTGTTTAAGGACATGGTCACCAAGTTCTTTTTATATACTGATAAGATAGATGATATTTGGACTGTAAATATTTTAAGCTATTGAGGAAAATACTGTGAGGGGGATGGTTGCTATAGCCTCTGTGACAAGCCTATCAATGGCCTTTCATGGTTATAATTTAAAATTACATTTTGCAACTAAACAGATGAGGGAAAGGAATTCAGAAAAATTATTTTTTAAAGCCAGATTTTTGGTAAAGAGTGATGAGAGTAATTATGTTTTTAGAATTCTATTCTCTGACACTTTACAAAGGTGACAAGTAGCAAGAACTTATTAAGTTTGGGAAGGTGGAAAAATTATACCGAATGGATATTAGCAAAAAATTCTGCTCAGCAAAAAGAGAGAGCTAGAGCAGGTGGTCTCTCTGACTTAGATACCCTAAGTCCTCATTCAAGTGCTTTTTTATTGCAGAACAAACACAAATCCTACTGTGCCTTGCTATTTAGCCATTACATTCATCATGGTTAAAAATGTGTATACTAGATATTACTTTAAAAATATTTGTTGGGAAGCAGGACATGGCTTAAAAATATATGTAAATGTACATCTGAAGGGCTGCAGTGACTGCTTTTTTTTTTTTTATTTCAGGCTCAGATTCACCTTTCTTGGTAAATCAGTTTACATTTAAATTAATGTAAGTAAGATTAAAGAGTCTTATATTGACTTTAGTAAGGGGAAAGATAGATTGCTAGATTTTTAGTCACAGGCACTTATTCACCAAGGCAGTTATACATGTGTGGATTAGAGCCATACTACTGTAAACTCTTTTCTAGAACACCTTTTATTATCTGTAAGGCTGTATAATCAGGCAGCTTGTCAGTCTTTCTAAAGGAGAGAATAATTGCATCTTCAGAAGTTACATAGTGGGGACATTACATTCTGATTAAGAACAAACCCTCACTTTTCCCCCAGTGAAGGATCTTCACATGTGAAAACACTCAACTAACCTAAAAACATAGTCCACAATTAAAGCAAATCTGAAGAACCTAAATAATTAAGCAATGACAGATTTGAAGTGTGCCTGATACTGAATGAGTGAGCAAGACTACAGCTGTATTTAACAAAGTCTAGTTTAATGACAGCTGAGGAAGGGCAGATTATTATACCTCCTTTTCCCATTTGCTTCTAGATAACGTTTGGCCTTGCGATAGTCTGATATTTCTAAAACAAATTCTCATTCTGATAAGCACTGAAAAAGATATTTCTAATGCCAACTGGCTGGAGTTTCAGTTTATCTGGAAGAACAAAGGGTTAACAAAATCTTCTCTCCCCTTCAAGTGCTAAAAGCCAAGAGTTTTCACTGCTTTCATTTGTAAGAAGAGCCTGATTGAATTTACTTCTGTTTCACTTTTAAAACTTCCTGGCTTTTCATTCACAAATCACACGTTTGTCTTCTCCCGGAAAAGCTTTGCTTTTGTTTTTGTGACCTACATTTGTAGGGCTCCTAATTAACAGGCAGCACTGGGATCTGCTGTCCCTCAATAGCTCTGCTGCTTTGGGATCCTAAGCTAAACAGAAAACATGTTGCTGGAATCTGAATGGAAGTAACTACCTTCTTCTGCTTGGCACCTTTACATATACTGTGTAAAACAAAAATGCATCATAACTGCAGATTTTCCCATATATTGCACTCATGTCCTATCTTGGCAGCTACCGAGATTAATATGAGAAGGATCAAGCATAGAGGTGAGGTGAAGTGAGGTAAGTTTTCATTGTCCTTAAATAGAAAAATACCAGCATTATGTCTGTCAAAACATTTTTCCCTGCATTAGTGTTTGCAATAACTTTCTTAATTTTCTCTTTTTTTTTTTTCCAAAAATCTTTCCTCAGCCTCTGTAGATAAACTGCTCATTATTTTTACCTTTGTGTTCAAATTATTGTTCTGGTTTATGAGAAAGTGACTACGACTAGATGTTTTGAAAGGTCCCTTCCAACCTTGACAATTCTGTCATATTATGATTCTATGCAAGTGGCAGAACATCCTACTTAAACAGCATTAGACCACACAAGAACTAAGTCTTCTCTGTTCCAGTTGTCAAAGTAAATAGGAGTTTGGTTGGAGCTGGAATGCAGCATTTGACTCTGCTTTTTGTATTAAAAAACATGTTATGTACTGAGCTGAATTGATACCAACTGCTGCATTCAAGCACATCAAACAGCCAGCTCCTCCCATCACAGAATCTTGTTACTTACTCGATGACATTTTTTAGACCCCTGCTATGCCTATCCTCAACAGTGCCATGTTAGTAGCTGGTCAGCCTAATGCTTTGACCCACAGAATAAGTAATGTCATTACCATTAGGACAAACAATGTTTCATTTTCTTGGGATTTGCCGTCTGCTTGGCTGCATACTCTGAGTTGGCTATGCTTAAACGTACTCTTTTTCTCTTCCAAATTTGCTTATGATGAAGCCTTTTCCTAAATCTCACCACCTGCAACATTTCTAAAAATTTATAGAATGATAGAACAGTTTTGGTTGGAAAAGACCTTTAAGATCATTGAGTCCAACCATTAACCTAACACTGACAAGTTACCACTAAACCATGTCCCTCAGTACCACATCTACATGTCTTTTAAACACCTCCAGGGATGGTGACTCAACCACTTCCCTGGGCAGCCTGTTCCAGTGCTTGACAACCCTCTCAGTGAAGAATTTTTTCATAATATCTTGCATAAACCTCCCCTGGCACAACTTGAGGCAATTTTGTCTCATCCTATCACTTTTCCCTTGGGAAATCAGACCAACACCCACCTCGCTACAATCTCCTTTCAGGTAGTTGTAGAGAGTGATAAGGTTTCCCCTCAGCCTCCTTTTTCTCCAGACTAAACAACCTCAGTTCTCTCAGCCGCTCCTCATAAGACTTGTTCTCCAGACCCCTCACCAGCTCTGTTGCCCTTCTCTGGGCATGCTCTATCTCAATATCTTTCTTGTAGTGAGGGGCCAAAAACTGGACACAGTACTCAAGGAGAAGCCTCACCAGTGCTGAGTACAGGGGGATGATCACTTTCCTAGTCCTGCTGCCCGCACTAGTTCTGGTGCAAGCCAGGAAGCTCTTGGCCTTCTTTGCCACCTGGGCACACTGCTGGCTCATATTCATTCAGCTGTTGACCAACACCCACAGGACCTTTTCTGCCGGGAAGCTTTCCAGCTACTCTTCCCCAAGCCTGTAGTGCTGCATGGGGTTGTTGTGACCCAAGTGCAGGGCCCAGCACTTGGCCTTCTTGAATCCCATACAATTGGCCTATTGGAATTTCATCTCTGTGGCCATTGTTCCTCAAAATCAAACTCAACTGAAATTAGCCAACATGCCGAAGAGCTGTTGGGAGACACAGATGGTGACTGAGTTGCTTTTACCCTAGAAATACATACAATGTGTCCCACAGTAATGTCTGTGCAATGTAAAGCAGATACTTCAGGCTAGAACCACAAGGGCTGGAGACAAGTATGGAGACACGTAACTTCTAAGTAACCTTCCATCTAGAATATGAGACGTTCAGTCTTTCCCTGTTCCAGAATTAGCTAATAGTAGGGTAGAAAATTTGCCCTACTGCAGAGACTGGCTTGTTTCCAGAAACCATTCTCCTCAGGGGGTTTCTGCTCTACCTGTACTCCATCCTCTGGCACAAGAATGGAAGGAGTGTGCCTTATTGTCAGGTAGCCATTCTTTTGGGAGGCAGTAGTTGCTTGCGTTTTCTGG
This sequence comes from Numenius arquata, assembly GCF_964106895.1. Lineage (NCBI taxonomy): Eukaryota > Metazoa > Chordata > Aves > Charadriiformes > Scolopacidae > Numenius > Numenius arquata. The sequence goes on along the minus strand of NC_133577.1, from coordinate 111,720,939 downwards.
GAAGCTGTAGGATTCTTCGCATATGGGCTTAAAATACAAAACTTTTTGCAACTACCAGAACCACTGTCCATGTACAACACTGCTCTTCTGTGTCTGTCTGGTAATTCCTGGTTCTCTTGCTACAGGAGTCATTCTGTGTTTGAGCAGTCTGTCTGGCATACTTAAAGGCTGTGTGACATTGCACAGGGTCAGAAACAGAGAGGCTGCTGCATACAGCCCTCTCTCCCAAGACTGAGCGAAGAGGGCTGTTTGCAGCCTGGATGCATGTACATATGCAGTGAGTCATCCAGTCGAAAAGGTTGCACAGTGGAGGTTGAGGGGAATTGATGCTCATGCTGAGGAGCCTCTACAGTGCCAAGAGAGACTTGGCCTAGATATCACTCCCAGGGGGAAAAAGGAGGAAATGTTCCTCTTTTATTCAGTAGTCAGACAGTTTCAAGAAGGGGAGACGAAGTTCCATCTTTATTTATATGGATATTTAAGTGTCTTCGACAACGCTGTAAAACTTCATTAGCAGAAAATTAAGTCTGTTCTCTTAAGAAGCAGTTTTCTTATTCAGATGGACAGATTAGTATGTGAATACAAGTCTCCCATTCTGTCCTGGTTTCTAACTCTGGGGCTGTTGGCTATAATAGTATAATTAAATGAATATTGGCTTCTTCTGCCTTACATTCTTCAGTACATTAGATGTGCTCCTTCTCACATAAGAGAAGCATCCCCTAGCTTGGCTATGGTTGAATTGGCTGCTCAGAGCTTTCAGACTTTAGACTTTTTGGTGCCCGCTTTCTGGCAGAAACACAGGGCATGCTTATAAATCACAGTAGAGTTAAAGGTCTCCAAACTGACGTGGCTGTATAGTGCAGTGTAGTGCCAGGCAGAAATATGAAACCAAAGCTCACAGCAAAAGCATAGTGTTACGGTGGCACTGTGGTCATATTAGTCCACTCTTCTAGAAGAGAAGACTGACTGGCTCAGACCCAGCAATGCTGAAGCCAGTAAACTGCTTTAGTTTCTTTAAGAGACGCAGTCACCACCAGCTCAGGGCTTTTTGTGCCGTATTTGATTTGCGTAGGCATGTGCTTATTTGCAGTTTTACAGTCACTTAGGGCCCTTGGACTTCACTGATATTCATCACAAGGCACTTTGCCAGTGCCAGAAAGATTTTTTAGCAAATGCTGGCTGCTGAAAGAGAGCTCTGCCTCTTGAACCTTTCTTGTCCTGTCAGCTCCTGCGGAGCATCTGTACAACGCACACCTTGGGTGCAATTTTGTCTCTGTGTCTTCAGAGCATCTAAGCTCTTACTGTAGTCAATGGAGATCTAGTCAGTGGAGTAGGGGGAGATATTAATCTGACCAGATATAGGTGTTTGCATTAGGTGAGCTGATTTTGCTCTCCATGTAGAATTTTTAATTCGTCAACCTGCAGGTTGTCTCCTTGTGCCAATCCATTCTCTCAGACCTGAAGTGACAGCTGTCACAGGAGCAATCCAGACTTGTGGTTACAAGAATTTCCACTGCACAGGAACGGTGCCTTGATGTTAGCCATTTACCCTGAAATTGTCCTTTACCCTTAAATCACCTTTAATTCAACCCACATTACAGCAAGAACAAGCAATACTTATCTGTGAAATCTGAAATAGCACTTGCAAAGGTTTAGAAAACCTGATGTGTGACAGAAATAAAATGATCCTTACTGAACTCTTTCCTTCTACGTGTCCAGCAGATGGATTATGGATGCTCCAATTACTAGAGCCCATTTTAAGGTCTTTTATACATGAATGTCAGCTTGTATTTTCCATCTTCTGCAGATTCACCTATAGATTTAACTAAAATCCCTTCTTTTCCTCTCCTGTGAAATGTTATTGTTCCTTGTTTATAGGAGAAAAGTAGAAACCTTTTTTTTTTATTATTCTGTTTATTGACAATTACCACCTCTTTAGAAATCATAATGTCTCAGTGGAAAGACTAACATCCCGGTAGCCTCTCCGATATAACCCAGGGGGTTTGAAGCTCTTTACTTCCTTCTTAATTTCCCTCCTCCAAGAACATTAGCAATTCTCATGTGACTTTTCCAAACCTTGAATGTTATTTTGACAACCACACAAAATCTAATGCATAAATGGAGTTCTTGGCATGAAGTCTATTAGTGATTCCAGACTGAGATTACAGAGAACAGGAAACAGCCACTCTGGAGTAATACTAGACTTGGCATGGCTCAAGCCTCACCTTATGCTCATAGATGCCATGGCAGCTTCTGCTCACTGCAGACTTCAAGCCCTGGAGGCCTCTAAGTGCCTCCGGGAGGAGGCAGCTGTGGAGCTGCCCTCGCTGTCTGCCATTTCAGTAGTGGGATTGGTTGCCCAAGTGCACTCAACAAGTTTTGCTCTTTTGCATTAGAGCAAATTACGTTGGGTGAAAGCAACTGCGGCGGCTGCTGAAGTGCACCCATCGCCTACTTTAGCTCATAGTAAAGCCAGTGTTTTTTTCCTTCTGCCTTTTTTATTTCATAGTGCATTGATTATCATGCAGTGAAAAATGCACCCTTTTCAACTCTGAAAATAAAGTTGCGCCCTTCCTGTCACCAAGACACCAGTAGACACATAAATTTGCACACTTGAATGCAATGTTAACCACAATAACAAGTGGGCAAGTGAAGCCAAATTGTTTAAAAGACTCCCAGACTCAGCAATTTTCAGCTGAGTTGAAACTTGCAGCTTGACTTCTCCTGTTCCACATAAGCTCCTGAGTCAGGAGCTACTCTGTGGATTCAATTGGACTCAGATAGTCCCTTTCCTAAATCGCCTTCTGAGAACAATCAAATTCATTAAATGCTCCTATTCCCTTCTGTCTCCTGCTTCAGCTCACAGCGTCTCGTTGGCAGTGAATGGCAACTCTCCTACAGTATTGACTGAATAATCAGGGAAAAATATATCTTTTTTATTTGGTTTTGTTTAAATAAAAAACACTTTTCATGCATTTGGAAGCAATTCTATTTCCCCACTTGCTAACAGAAATCTCGTTGATAGCCTTTACTCAAGAAGTTTTCCATGAACCTAGGCACACGGAGAGCTTAAATACAGGATGAGAGGCAACATATGTAAGACTGATATTAGTATCAAGAAACCTACAATAGCTACTGCAACATACATGTTAATAAACATATCAACATTTTTTTCTTATTTGTTGTTTGATGTTTTTTTAAGTGAAAGAATTCTGAGTTTTTCAGAAAACCTAAAATTAAAACCTGCAATTGCTTCATACATAGAGCAGTGATAAAGTGCACAGTAAAACTATCCTGACAGCAGTAGCAAGTGTATTGTTTTTTAAATAGATACTTAGTAAAGGACCTAAGTCCAGCTTGGGGGTAGCAAAAACAGTCTTTAAGTGCTTTATCTAAGAGTTTCATTTTACAGTTATGTGACTCAAAATACACAGAAATAGGTCTCTGATTTGAATGCTGTGTTTTCGTTTTATATTTGTATCTATGTTGGTTGATCATTTTATCATAGAGATTCTTCATCAGGCTTTAAAATATAAAGCACAACAAATTTCTTCTGCTGAAATTTGATGTTGAAAGAATATTAATTTTTCCTTACACCATGATGAATGAAGGCTGGTTTTGGTAAAAGAGATATATCTGCACTGTTGCTAAGTCTCTTGCCTTCATCATGGATCTCACATTGATTAGCTAAAGATATAGCTTCTGGAGCCATTTTACTGCACAAAGGTCCCTGCTTTCTTTGTATTTTTAAATATAATTTCTAGCCCTCCTAGTTTTGGCAAAAACTTTCTCAAAGATTTTTAATGAACGTTCTAAGTTCAGTGAAGTTTCTGAGAGAGAGAGGGACTAGGAAGGTATTTGTTGAGAGGGTGCAAGGGCCAAGAAGGCAGCAACAAGTGGAGAGTTATAAGGTTTGCTGACTTACCTTAGATCCAGCTAGTATGGTCTCTCTGTCGGTGAGCTCCACAGTAAACAGTTAATGGAGATGTGTATGTTCATGTTCCACTTTGCTTAATTTACATTAAATTATGAAAACTTCCATGCATTTAGTAGAACAGGCTCATAAATCTGAATATTTTACACTCTGGCTCAGCTCATCTTTCATCCAAAATGGGCATTTCATGAGTGAGTTGAAAATAACATTTAGGTGGTTTTGTTTTATTCAGTTGCTTCTAATACTGAATGAAATTTATTTTTGAAATTTAAATGAAATTGCCCTCTGTGGTTTATCTTATCATGTAAGGAGGCCTATCTATGGGTATTTTTGAGAATTTAGTATTGTTAATAATATAAAATTGCTACAGTGTAAGTAGTCTGACTGGAAAGAAAACAAAAAAAAAGACAGATTTGGCCTTTGCCTCTTCTTGAATACTTGTTGTTTTACCAAAAGCCTGACACTGACAGTAACAGTCTTCTGTGTATGAAGCTAAGGTGGCCAACACCCTGCCATACAGCAGATCTGGGCTGCCAGAATAATGAAACACATCTACAAACCACCAACAAATCACTGGAGGGTCTCTGTTGTGTGACCTGGAGCAGCTGCGTCCTGGTGATAGGGTGTGTGTCTCGCTGTGCTGATGACAGACCTTTTGCTGCACAGCCTGAATCCCTCATGTGGTCTTTGCTGTAGGAGCCAGGCTGAAACAGATTTACGGTGACACCCATTTTGATGATGTGTGATGCCTTCTAAGCATGGTGAGGCAGAGGTTGAAGCATCAAACCCTGGAATACCTATATGAAAAGGTTATGTGACCTACCATGGCCAAAAGACTATGTTCTAAGTACAAGGTCTTCCAGGGTTAAGGCTACAATGAAGTATATGCCCCACAAAGAAGTTTTGCCAAAATGTGTGAAGCACTGTGTTTTCAAGCTGTCATATTAATTCTTCTATTCTATAAACAGGTTTTATTGTTTAACTGTGTATGGGACCAGATACTCATCTGATGGATAGATGATCTGGTCTGATAGACACCAGCTGTCAATCTGATCTGCAGTTTGTTCTGGAGCTGCACTGACAAAGTCAGCTGGGGTTTGGTCTCCTTATCCCCTTATGTGCAGTCTTTGTTTCTACAGTGGTTTTGGCTTTGTAAGAGAACAAGAAGGTTTCACTACCTAACAAAGAAAGCTTTGATTGGGGCCTGGCTAACAGAGTCCAAAATTAATATTCTCAACAATGATGCTTTGTTCTCTGAATCTTTTACTTTTTCAGATAGAAGAAAGTTAAATATAACCTGGATGGGCTATTCTAAAGAACTACATGCCAACATTTGATTAGCTACATTTTTTGCTTGGTTTTCTGTGAAACATGATTTACGCAATCACTCCCTCTGAAAGTCTGTGCCCAGACTCTTGGCTAATTTCAACCTGGTTTGATAGGGGAAAAAGATTTAGAGATAACTACCCTTTTATAAGTTTTGTTCAAATAGGCACTTGCGTAAAGGAAATGGATCCTGAAAGTGTTTGGAGTGAACATAAGATCACAGAATAGTTCAGCCTGGACAAGAGCTCGTGAATTCAACTGGTCTAAACACCTGCTCAGAGCAGGTCTAACCAAATCAACTTGTTTAGTCAAGCCTTGAATACATACAAAGATGGAGATGCCATAATGTGTCTGCATGTTCTATTCCTGTATTTGACCATCCCAATGGTTAAAACAAATAAATCTTAATATGCAACTGAAATTTCCATTGCTCCAACCTCTGTCCTTTGCCTCTTGTCCCATTACTGTGCATCTCTGAGAGGAATCTGGCTCTTTCTTCTCTGTTTCATTTGATTAGATGATAGTTATAGAATCATAGAATAAGAGAGGTTGGAAAGACATTTAAGATCATTGAGTCCAACCATTAACCTAGCATTGTCAAGTCCACCACTAAACCATGTCCCTCAGCACCACATCTACATGTCTTGTAAACACCTCCAGGGATGGTGACTCAACCACTTCCCTGGACAGCCTGTTCCAGTGTTTGCCAACCTTCTCAGTGAAGAATTTTTTCATAATATTCAATCTAAACCCCACCTGGTGCAACTTGAGGCAATTTCATCCTATCCTATTGGTTTTTACTTGGGAGATGAGACCAACACCCACCTCTCTACAGCCTCCTTTCAGGCAGCTGTAGAGAGCAATAAGGTCTCCCCTCAGCCTCCTTTTCTCCAGGCTAAACAACCCCAGTTCCCTCAGCTGCTCCTCATCAGACTTGTGCTCTAGACCCCTCACCAGATTCGTTGTCCGTCTTTGGACACTGCTGTATAAATTCACACATTTTCTCATTTACAATTCATTGTTAGTATGTACTGAGTAGACCTAGTTGAGAAATATAGTAATTTACAAATACCATCTTTGATATAAATAGATCTGGTTAGCAGCCAGTGTTAAAAGTTTTAAATAGCAGGAGCCAATAGATTCTTCAGATTTGAGCTCTTGCATCCAGAAATTTTAATGAATTTTAACGTAAATGAAAAACGTATATCTGTAGAATATTTGTTACCTTTTCTTTCCAAGAGGCTCATGATCTGTAAATATTTGAAGACTATCAACCCACAAATACCAATAGTACCACAAATCAGAGACGACTGAAATAAACAATACACTAGTAATTAAATGTGTGACAGCTAAGTTGTATCTATTAATTGTTGCTGATTTAGAAGGGTTTCAGAACTAATTTTTTAATATATACATTAAAAAATGCTAAACAAAACCAAATGAAACCCCCCAGATTAAATACTCATCACTGCAAATTCTTTTCCTGTTCTTTCTGGTGCAATTGATAATGGCTTTCTAAAAGTGTGGAAGGCATTATCTTCTTAATACCAAACCTTCCAGATTAGCATTTATCCTGGTCCTGGCACATTTTTCAGAACTGAGTGAGAAGCTCCAAATGATGTAGACTTAAATGGACAAATAACACTTAGGAAATGAAGTGCTTGGTGTACTTGGCAGCTGTGGTAAATCATCTGGGAAAACTTAAGACAGATATTTTCACTAGGATAAATCCCAAGATTCTTCATGGATCTCGGTTGAGTTCTCTTTGGTCTCTGCTAGTAAAATGCATAAGAATCTGAACCATGTATTTTACACTCACGCTTCAGAGAATGTTTAAAAATGGGCTAAATAAACAATTTCTCCTACTAAATGGGATTTATTTTCTTGTAGAAGCAATCCTATCAATAATACAATACATTTTACGAGAGATAAGAAAGGTGGAACAGGAAAGGGAAACAGGACATTATTCACAATAAAAGCATCATTAGCATAAACAACTTAGCAGGCTTTAATCTTCTTGTATTATTATTATATTGTAATATAACACTGTTTCTGCTGAAATACAGCTGAACAGGTATGATGCAGGCAAGCTCTCAAATACATGTGTCTTCAGGTAAGGACATGGAGAGGTAAAGGCAGTTTGCCAGTAGCTCAAGAGAAACTTCTCTGTTTAGTTTTGTGTTTCTCTTTTAGTGATGTTTGCAATAGAAACCAACAAATGTCTGCACTGCATATTTTCCATGCTGTGTTTGAACACTGGAAGCCCATTTTCATTCACATGATATGTGATATGCAGATACTTAAATAATTGCTTTTACAAAATAACCGTTGCCATTTTTACTGCAGGTGATATTTTCATTTTACTGTCAATTCTTTGTTTTATTTACTGTTGGCATTCTAGTTATTTGGCTGTGAATTTTCCTGCAATTGTGCATGAAGTTGAATTTAGACTCTCACAGGGGAATCTGACATAGTAAGAGTTCAGCAGCATAAGCGAATTTTGCTTTGTTCCTAACTCAATATAATGGTTAATACAGTCAATAGTACAAGTATGTTGAATTCCATAAGTGCAGTACAAGGAGCTGTGGTATTTACAAGTTGGTGCATAATTTAGACAATTATTGCTACATTCTGTCATGTTTAGATGCTCCCCCATGGCTTACAAAATAAGGCTTCACAATAGAGTTATATTTCTCTGCCTTTGATTAGCCAAACAAAAGGCAATGAATGAACAGCTAGTGTTTTACTTCAGACCTTACCAAGATCTAGCTTGCCAAACCTGATTCTGCATTGACTTGCCTTCCAGTCAGCAGCTCTACTGAACATAATGCAAATCGATATTCTCTGAGCTCTCTTTATCGTGTTGCTAAGATTGTCTGTGAGAATGAAAAGCTCATAAAACATGTCATAATGAAGAGCCTGGAACCTGAAGTCTTCCCACCCTCAGTATTCATTTTACCTCTTTACTTCTACACCTTGCAAAGAGCTTAATCACTCAAAGCTCTTCAGGAGCCTTTTCAATCTCTACAATACCTTTTAACATTAGAATTGGAAACAAATTTTAGAGACAAACCTGAAAATAACTTGAATGCTTTTCTGCAAAATGTTAATGCTATTTTTGAGAAGAAAGTAGAGTTTAATTTCTATATCACAGAGAAAAAGGATGTTAACTAATGCTTGGACAGATCCCACTTCTGTCCACATAAAGGGCAATTTGTCGGTCATGACCATACACTATTTAAAGACCAACCAAGCAAGGAGCTGGAGGCCTTTGAGACTGCACAGAGGAGAAATAAATAAGAAGCCTGGTTAATATTTTACATTCTGCATAAGGACTGGTTTGAATTATAGTTTCTGTCTGTAAGTCAGTTCAAAATAAAAAGCTGGGGATTGAGGGGAGAGAGCAGCAAGCTGAAGATGTATCTCCCTATTTCTGAAGCTTGGTAGCTTTGGGAAATTCTAGATGAGTTTCCTTCCATGGAAAACTTGTCGTACTGGTAATTATGGAGATGGTATGTAATTTCACTCCTTCATATCGGTCTGCAAGGTCTAATCTAGTGAATTGTAACATCATAGCATTCATCACCAAAGGCAGATTTTCTTGAAAACAGGGAGCCTAGAGAGTGGGTTACCAGATTTTGTGCCTCACTAACTCAATCACATACATTTTGCAATGTCTTTTGTAAACTGCATTATTAAGGCAATAAGTTTTTTGTCTTCAGGATGTCTTTGGAAAATGGTTACAGAATCTCACTTCTCAGAATTAGGAATCTTTAATTTGAAGCTTAGGTATACAACTGGACTCATCCAAATAATTGGATGAATTGTTTCCAGTTTTTATTACACAAATAGTTTGTTTTAGTGTTTTTGACCTACATGCAGCAAACCTGATAAGTGTATAGAAAGAAATCATGTCAGCTCAGACTTGTTTAAGATGAAAAGCCCGAAATGTTTTGGCTGCTCTCATAAGAAAGGCTTTCCACTCTTATTATCATAAGGGGCACTTCTCAATACATCTTTCACTTTGAATTTATCTTTTCTGACTGGTGAGATTTTTATGCAGTACTTCTCAAGCTGGACAAGTCCTGACAACATCAGCAGTTCCTCTGAACTATGCTGCAAATGCTTCAGTTTATGGACCCTGATATCATCTGTTTTCCAGTTGCACAATGCTAGCAACTCCCAGTAATTCTCTGATCAACTAATAAACACAAGTGCATTTTTCTTAACATTCGTTTCCAAATTTTGAACTCTTGGATCATAGCAGAAATTGCAGGTAGTAGTGGCAAGAGTCCAAATTCAACTTGCCACACAACAAACTGAATTGATGCCAAGCATAGTTTCAAACGACCCTCTATAAACATCTGCCTGCAGAGTCAACTCAGGAAAACAACTGTCCTGTCTTAGGTGTTTCAGTTAAATGTCTAAAGTTAGGTGGGTTTAATCTGGGTTTAACTATAATCTTCTTAAATAAAAAGTAATGAATCGTGCATTTTGTAATTACCACCACAAAAGGTTTTACAAAGGTGTGAACTTAGATCAAATCTTTTGATATTTAAATACAGGTTTTCAATAATCAAGCTATTTTGATATTTAAATACAGGTTTTCAATAATCAAGCTATTTATTTAAAACATTTTCATGTTAAATCAAAAATAAATGTTTAGTTCAACCATTTTAAAAGAGAGAAGTAAAGGAAAATTTTCTATAAATTGTTTACGACAGGAGAAACATTTTTATCATATTTCAGTCTACCATCTAGTCTGCTACAATTCTAGATTTTTTCTCAATGGGACTGAACATATTTATGATTAGACCTTGTTCTCTTTCTCTACTTGCTGTATTTTTATTCTGAATATCCTTTTTCTTTGCCTTTTTAACAACAATATCTGAAAGTAAGCAAATTACTAATATGTTTTGAGGTCTTTCTAATGTTATACCTTTTCAAACTTCTCAGTTAAATCTCACTAACACTAAATCAATTTCATTGAAAACTTATTCCGTTATTTAATAATGTGAAGAAAATATTTATTTAATTCTTAGCAGCATTTTATGTTAATTAATGTCTAATCGATGATGACATTCTAATACCTCTGAACATCTCACAGGCTGATGCTGTTGAAAGGGACTGTGGACCAGGCTGATATTATTTTTCTTTCAAAGAAGGTGGAAAGTTATTTTTTTAAACATCTGAATTCTTACCAGGCAAGAACGATTTGCAGCTCTCTGTATAATGGAGTATATACTTCATTTGTATTAGGATTGCAAGTGTGAGTTGGTTATCATCCTCCGAGGGAGTGTATCAGCATGCTTAATACAATACTTACGTAAAAAACTGTGTTTCTGGATAGAACCTAGGGTACTTGGAATGAAGGTATCCTTTTCACAGTCCCTGTGCCCTGCACACTCTCTTCTCTCTTTGTATCAAACACACCTGCAGTGTTGTTGCAGATGAAAAATATGCACACAATTTTGCATAAACATGTTGGAGTCTTTGTAGGAAATCTGAGACCCCTCGATGCCAAGGAGCTAGGCTGCAGCAGGTCACTGTTCAGCATCAGCCTCCCGTGCCATCTGCTCCTCACTGCTTCCCTTGCACCGACGTGATGACTAACGGAACAAGGAAAGAGAGGAGGTGGGTAAAGACATACTTGAAGTATTTTTTCAAATATTTCAAGGGGTGTGGGAGGGAATGGTGAGAAGTCATGTCTCATTTAATAGAAAGGGCCTGTACAGAAACTGGGAACTACTGAAGAAACTCTCTGGAATACCATTGGAGTTGCATATGTACTTTCAAGAGCAAAAAAAGAGAGGTTAGATAAAAGACCTCTGAATGCTGCTAGTCACTGATAAAGACAGTCTTCTGCTTCAGATTTTTAAAATATTGTCATACTCGGCACCGTTCAATAACTCTAATTTGGCCATTAAATTCCTGTCACCTTTGCCCTTTCCTAATGATTGTGACAAAATGTTGTCTGCAATCAGCAAGACTCAATCGTTGTGGGAATAATTTGAATAAATAATCAAGTCTGCAGCTCATCCATCACCTTGACTGATTTCTCTATTCCCTGTTCACCTCTTCATGACATTTGGCAGGTCACTTGATATAAAATATGCAACGGTGAACTGAAATAGCCCAAGTCTACTGAAATATGCTGACTGAACCTGTCATCTTGAAGTAGCTATGCATCTTTGCATGGCAAGCACATATATTTTCTGTAGCCTTTTTTTCCTTGCCACCTTTACCTTGACTAGGATGGTATTTGTCCCTTTTACATTCACGGAGCTTGTGCTTACAAACCTACCTCATGTGAACATGGGGATTGCCTACTAAAAGATAAGAAGAAAGAAAGAGCAAGCAGGAAGAAAGGCAGTGGTAGGGAAATCAAAGGACTGAAGAAAGCAAGTAAAGAAATGTGAGGTGGGAAATTAAAATGATGAAAAAATTATGTAGAATTTATCTTCTGTTTTAATGAAACTAGTGTAGATATCTTTAATAGGGTTAAATAGGTCTAAAATTGAGTTATAGTAAGTTTACTTCCAGATGGGATCATCTGAGTACCTCCAGGGCTATTTGGGCGCTTACTGACACCCTGCTATCCACTGACCTCTCTGCCAAACTTACTGCCCTGGTTGTGTACTGGGTAGCAGCCAGCCCACACCAGCTCCCCCATAGCCGGCTGCTGCTGAGCTCAGCCTGGTGCACAGCCACAAAGCTAAACTGAGTACTATGTTGGGCTGCAAATGAAGGTGCACAGGTTGGGACATACATTCATTTCTGTCAGCTGTGCTGTGTATGGCAAGAGGCTCACCTCACAGAGAGGCAGAACATCAGCTGGGAATAACAACCTCCAAAACAGTCAGAGTTCACCTGGAGGCTCCTTAAGACTAGTGTCTCAATACAGGTAAAGCGATCTGAATACCTCCCTAGGAAAACTACGTGTCACCCCCTTACTTTGACCGTCTCCTGTCTCCTCCTTTTTTCATTATCTTCATTTTCCTGCGCTACTATGTTTGTATGCATTTGTGTCTTATATGCCTATGAAAGAAAAAGAGATTGAGTCAGGATGTGTCAGTATTTAATAAAACTCAGCATCAAATCACTTTAGGAGACAGGCAAATTTACCCTACTGGGGAATCAGGAATGATTCTTGGTCTGCACAGGTGCTAGAAAATACCAGTGATCTCCTGTGAAATAGGATCAGATTCTTACCTGTTCTCCACAAGCACTCCCGATTCCAGAATTTAGAGTTTAAAGTTCAAACCAAGACTGGTTTGGTGACACTGTTTTACATTTCTGGATGTAATTCAAAACAACTTTTTCTCTAATAGCACAGCCCAGTACTGACCCTATTTGCTGATTTCTGCCTTTCCTATCTATGCTGGTAAGCTCTAGATTATACAGCAGTATAGGTAGGCACTATGTGTGAAGTTGTTTGTTACGTCAACAAAGAAGGAATATATTCCACTTTTGAATTATTTGACTTTTATTATGCTGGATAACAAATTTGAGCAAACTTTAACTATATCAAAAAGATGAAAATACATAAAACAGGGAAATTATTCAATAATTTTATACAAATAGAACTCAATATAACATGATATAAAGTAAAGATGCTTTTAATCTTTAAAGTTTCCATCTCCAGGTATTTCATGATGAATTGTAATAAAACAATAATTAAAAAAAAAAAAAGAATAAAAAAATCTACTTCTTTCCGGAAGATGTGTTCATAAAAGCAAACTAATAAGCTAGTGAGGTATGATTTATATCATGAAACAACTGATACTCACCGGTGGAAATCTTCATAAAAATGACATACACTTTTCTTTGAAAAATATTTTATTGCATGTCTCACAGCTATTAAATAATTCCCAGTTTAATTTTCGTTGTGTCCTAAACAGTCAATAGTAAAGATTGTATTCCCTTGGTCTGTTATATTTTCATCCATCTCACAAACAAAACTTCCAGTTTGTCTGTTGTTTCCTTTTTCATTTTATATGCAAAACACAGTAACTTTTTACCCTGAGGCTCAGTTCTTAGGATATATGGTGACAAACTTCCAAGCAATCAGATACATATCCTGCATATCTCACCCTCTCTTCCAGGCCAAATAACTGGAATGCATGAGAATAAGGAAGCTTATTGTGTACAGTTAAAAGCTCATTTTTTATCTCTTTCTACTTGCCTAGAATGTACGGTAAGCCCCTTAGACTAATTCTGGGTCTTATCAACATTGTCCATAAATGTATGGTTTCCCTTTAAAGGTACCAAAACCATGATGACTTACCTTAGCATGTCCCAAGTGGATTAGTCAGATATTGGACTGGGGCACCAGGGGACCTTCTCAATGACTACAAAACACAAATTACCTGGAAGACCTGCAGAGGCTGTAAGCCTTGTCATTAATACAACTTGACTTTGCACTCTCTCTGAGGCATTAATTTCCTACGTGGTAGGGGGATACTCCTTACAGCTGATACTCTAATATTTTGTGAGTTTTGTGTCAGATAAGAGAGAATCTTGTTAACGTGTCCCTAGTCCACTCTTATGGGGCAGCCACACCTTCCCCTGGTCAGTGTGTCAGGACTGCTTTGAACTCAGGAGCCCCCAGCTGGGAACCTGCGTGCCACTCTGCTTCATTTCTGGACCCTGATCAGACGGAGGCAAGAAATAGAAACACAGCTGCTTACTACAGGGTCATCCCAGGCAAGTACAAAAGCATTTGGAGAAGTTTCAGGTCAAATTGGGATGTTCCTTATTAGGGGAAGTGACTGAGCAAGGTCTTTCTGGACTGCAGTATTGAATAGGCACCCGACTTCTGCTCTGGCCATATTTTTCAACATATTAGAGCAGCTGAAATGTGTGTGACTGAACAGAAATAAAAGAAGTCCTCAGAGACACAATGCTCAATTCACTGATTCATTCATACAAATGTTTCTCTTGATTTCAACACAGATAAAATTAGATCCCAAACAAGTAATTACGTAGCATAAACCTTGGAAGCGACCTTTGTCTGCAGTGAATTATAAACAGTGGAAACATGTATGTGGCAAGAAATTGACCCTTTTCTATTTAATCTTAATATAACTGTAACATCTGACCACCTTTCTTTAGTGTGACATGGTTAAACATCTGTCAGACTGTGGTTCCATATTTATTATTACAGGGTTTATGTATTACTACATCACTTGCTAGTATAACAATAGCCTAAAATAAGCCTGGCACATGCCAGCCTTGCAGTTAGATTAGGCAGAATATGTAATATGTCGTTTATACTAAAGAATGGAGAACACCTGATACAGGAAAAAGCCCGTCAGAAATTCAGATGAAGTCTGAACTGCCACTCTGACACACTAAATCAGAGTTGTAGCGTGGCCATAGAGGTTGTAATCTAGTACTAGGATCCCTTACACCAGATTTACTGTATTGTTGACACAGACCCTCATTGCCTTCCCTTGAGAGAAATGAACGTAGGAATAAAGGATTTTCTTTTGTAAGGAAAACAAAAAGATGTAATGGCAGGAAGCATCTCAAGAAAAGTCAATAATATATTTTATAGTTCATTTGTTTGAAGTCTTTCAACATCAACTTGTAGCTCTGTCATCCTTCACTGAAATATATTTTAAAGCTCACTCAGGTGTTCCTGGCTTGATACCAGTATCTTTAAATGTTTGCTTTCTTGAATGATAATGGTACAGTCTTGAGAGAAGAGAAACTGAAAAGAAGCGTTACACTTGTCCTGGAAAACAGATGATGGTACATACTCAATGTTCGTATATAATTTCAGTTATGTAACGAATACTAACAATATTTCTGCTGATAGAGTGCTTTCATTAGGCTGTAGCTCTCAATTTCTGTCACAAAACACCACAACCTTTGTCTAGCAGATAGCAAAAATGAGAGTCAAAGAAGCTTAAACGACTCGTTTAGACCAACACAGTGAGTTAGCATTACTGCCAAGCAGGAAAATAAGACCTTCCAAGTTTCCATGGTAGTACATAGTCTATCATAAAATATTAGTACTCTGGTCAGTACTGTATAATCTGTTACAATGCCTCATTTGGGCTCTGTTATCCTTTCCAACACACCGCACCTGAGTCACGTTGCAAAGATCTTTCAGTTAGGCCTTCAACAGACTTGTGAAGTCAAGTACAGAAGTGGACTTTTTTCACCCAACTGACAAACCAAAAAATCAATGCACTGAATCTGTCCACCCTGGTACTCACTGATGTTACAGTAATGTGCATCTGCCCAGCATTTCAATATACAAGTTGTAGCTGACTCTGAAATTTTAAGGTTGGCTTCTGGGAAATGGGAAAACCAAAAGCAGTATCGCTTACTAATTTACTTTCAGTGGGGAGATTAGGAAGTTTAAATGCAACACCCGTTTCCTAAAAATAGCAGAAAAACTGCTGTGCTATTGTGTTTCTTATGTTTGCTAATGTCAGTTCAGCTTTTTTTTTTACAGCAAACAGCTGTCCTGGCACCTTGCTCAAATTCTAGGTGCAAAACGAAAAACATGCTGTTGGCTTCACGATGGAATCACCTGTGGTTACTCCACACGGATGGAAGAGAGAGAGACTGAAGAGGAACTTCAGGGCTCATATTAACAAAAAAAAAACGCATCACCCTCAAAAAAAATCCCCAAACCAACAGCTCTTTCTTGCTTATCATATATAATTTGTCATAGGTTGAAAACTATGTAGTCAAATGTCCTTTTCTTTCTAGCAAGGTGAAGGTCTATTCTTTACACTGTTTGGAAGCCTGCACACCAGACAGAAGGTTAGAGAATGAACACTCAAGTGAACGCTTTTACTGCCCAAATTATAGTCTTACCAGTATAGTACACGAATTCATGTGAACCGCAATCCATTGTTTCACTCTTTTATTTGTAATCCAGGATATTTCAGAGCTCAGATTTACAAATCGGGCCCTTCAAATAATTAGAGCACAATTAAGGTATCAGCAAACTGTGTGATGAAGGTGGTAGCCATGACTAAAGACCGTCAGGAGCATAACATTTTGAGTCTAGATGTGACACAGATGAAAAAAAAATCATGCAAATTGTGTCCTGAAAGAAATATTTGTTATGATGGGTTCTTCTTTGTTTTATGAGTTACAAAAAATAAGCATATTAGTTTCAGAACATATAGGTGGTATTTTCTGAAATAAATAATTAAAGTTGCACTACACAGGGCATTGGCAACTCCTCTGAAGCAAAATTATAGAGCTCTTCATCCACTGCAGATAATGCAGTTTTAGCATGTCCGTCCTGGGTTTTCTCCTAAAAGTTCACAAAAAGAAAGGACAAGAAAGAAAAAATTAAAATTGCAGAAAAGAATGTGGTATTTGCTCGTTATGGATCTGTTTTGTATGAAGTAAAGGATACAGGAGGTCACAAGATATATTCATTGTCAGCAAAAGTTCTGTGAAATTTCTGCTATCCTAAATTAACTACTTGTTAAAAGCTACTGCTGATAGGATTGTCAGCAAGAAGAAATTATGTTACCTCTGTCCAGAAATCAAATTGTTGCAGATGGAAAGTACTATAACCTTGAAGACTGAGATATCTTTCTTAGACCAGCAATAAAATTTATCAAAAATTGGCTTTGGACAGCCCTTTTAATAGAATTTTGCATCTGAAGTGTCTAAATCTGTCAGTGTCTAAGGTGTAAGCATCATGGAGATAGTACCACCTTGGCTCTGATCATTAAAAATGTAAGGAATTAATGCTATTCAGAAATAGGATCTACTAAAGTGTCTTAACTAAAGACTGAACGGTGCAATCACACACGTACAGACATTTCAGTCACTTTAAAAGGATCAATACAAAACCTGAGAACCTTAACTTCTAGCATCAAAACATTCTTATTTTTTTGAGGATAAAGAGAGAATATTGAAAATTAAAACTAATTGTGCTAAATAAAGTGCACAAACTGTGTCTTATACAACATTCAATCCAGATTTTGCATCAAGTACTACTAAACTCAGAGGGGTTCATACTCATATATCTGAAAAAACCATTTTTCCCAGCTGTCTCTTCATGTTGTCCACTGGTACAAGATTGTTATCAAAATGAAATTATTAAAAATTAATGTATAACATGTATTACATAAAACACAGTATTATGTAAAGAACATTTTTAATTTAAATTTATCAACATATAGAAATGCATGACTAAAATTTATGACCTTAAAATTATTTTATGTATGTCTATATAGACATATTATATATATATTTGTATATATATATATATGTAAAAAAATATTCACTGAAATTTCTGATCTGTAATTCCCTGTCAATGTCAATGCAAACTGCTCATATTTATCCCAGAACATAGTCCTCTTTTTCCATTCTGTTCTTTTATAGAAACTTGTAACATAAAGAAGTGTCTCTGCATCTTTTCTCATGAGGAGCAATGTTCAGTTTCCCCTTGATTTGTTTTGGCTTTCAGCCTTACTTCAGATGCACCCTCCTCATAAAGACAGAGATGTGGAAAGGACTTTGAGAGGTCATCCAGTCCAAGGTGGGATCTACTAAACCTACATCACTGCTGACATTCATAGAAAATAAGAACAATTACACATCCTCCCTGCACAATCTACTACAGCACTTAACTATCCCTGAGATTGAGAAGTTTCTTCCCAAGGGCTGTATTAGATCTGTACTGCTGCAAGCCCATTGCCTAAAATTCTCTCTACACTGGACAAGGAGAACAAATTATTTCCTTTTTCTTTTCAACATCCTTTCATATTTGAAGATTATTTAATCGTATCTTCCTTCAGTCTTCTCTTTATTCTGAACAACTCTGTTTCCTTCAGTGTTTCCTGGCAGGCTGTACCTTGCAGTGAACCTTGCTGCTCACCTCTGAACTTGCTACAAATCCATCTCAAGTGCCTCAGACCAGATACGTTAATCCAGCTAGTCCTAGCCAATGCAGGGTTGAAACACCAATCCATGATTTGCAGTCTGCACTCTTGTTTGCAAATCCCAGTATGAAATTTGAGTTTTTCACAGTAGCACACCATTACTGATCTGTGTTCAGTTTATGATCCGCTAATGAGAATCTTTCCTGAAAAAATCAGTACTACACCAGCTGTTCTGTGTGTGTTATTTTGTAGTTAATAATTCTACCTAAGTTCAGAAGCTCATATTAGTCCATATAGAATTGAAGTAGCTGAAGATAACAAACATTTCTGGATGCAAGAGACCCTTCCAAAGATCCTAATTCAATAAATACATCCTTCCAGTTAGACTGTAGATTAATGGTAACCACAATTGTGGCTTTCTAGTATTTTTTATCACCAGTCTATAGAATTTTCCTCCAGACCTGATTTCCAGACCTAACTTGTTAATAAGAATGCCACATTTGAATCAAAAGCTACATTAGAGTCAAGCTATATTACACCTCCTGCTTTCCTTCTGTCCACAAGATCTGTTACCTTACCACAGAAGAAAATTAGATTGATTTGACACAATTTGTTCTTGACAAATCCCTGTTGGCTGTTGTTCATCTCCCTTGTTATCTTCAAGGTGCTTACAGACAGTTTGATTATTTGTCCCAGTGTTTTTCCAGGAACTTAAGTTGAGCTGGTTGGTCTGTAATTCTCTGTTTCTGTCTTCCTCTTGTTCTATCTCCTCTTTCTGTGTCTCTTTCTTTCCCTCTACTCTCTCATTACCTTCCTATTTATCAAAGTAGGCATTATATTTATCCATTCTAGTAGTCTGAGAACTCATCCCTTTCCCCGGGTTCCCAAAGAGAACAGATAACAACTGAAGTTTCTAAGAGGGTTTATATGAACACATGCAGCCTCTTCCAAACAACTAATACTGGGACGTAAGAACTCAGGGCTACTCTAATATTTAATCTACCTCCACACCCCAATCACCTCAGTTAACTTCATGTGAAGGTGCATTTGCATTAAGATGTCAAAGCACTAACGGAAGGAGCTGAAGCTGCTTTTTCTTGTTCTGCTGTTCCTGCTGCAAGGACAGTGACCTGGAACAGAAGATGGGACCTACCAGCAAAGGGTTTGTTTTACACTGTTTCTGCCACGCTTTTCTGAGCTCAGTGTTGCAAGCCCTAGGTATCTTTAGACCAGTGCTGCACATTAGCAACCTCACTGCAGCAAGAGCCTCAATGAAATGGAACAACACAAGACAATTCTTGCCCTTTTGGCAGCATCTGTGACTAGAGTTTCCTCCCACTTAGCAGTGAATCAGCTCTCTACTGGATTTTCCACATGCTAATAATGTGTTTACAGACATTTTCTTTTTCCTCTTTGTGGTCTTTTCTGACTGTGCCATATTTCATGGCTTGGCTTTTCTAATTTTGTCCGTACATACTTACACTGTTCTTTTATCCTTGTCCCTGATATACTGACCTAGTTTCCAATTTCTTCATGCTTCCTTTTTGTGTTTGAGGTTAATGAAGAGCAGAAGATTTAGCCAAGCTGATCTCTTGCATAAGAATAGTTTGTGATTGTGATCTTAATAGTGTTTCTGTGAGGAACTGCCAAATTTCCTTTTTTCTTTAGCCTTGTTTCTCAGGAGAACTAACCTAATAATTCTCTGAGGGCAGAGCTTTTCTCGGAAGCTTTTAACTCCATTTATTCTCCATTACTTGTATTTAAAACAATCTGTCCTGCTTCAGATGAGACGAATGGGACAAGCTGTCTAAATAAAAACAGTCAGGATCAAGTCCATGAATAAAATTCAGCTGTTGACTGTGAAATAAGTCTTCAACATAAGTTTGTTTGGGTAGGTTCTGATTTTAAAATGTAATTTTATATTTATATTATGTATATTTCAAAAGTAAAATAAGACATTGTGACTCATGATGGCTGGACTTCTCAGTTTCACAAGAAGAATATACAAATACTAGCTTTCCCTTTCAACAAATTTGAAAAAGTCAGTATTACTGGAAAGAATGTGAAAAGTTGCCCTGTTGTAGATAACAACTAATGTAACTCTGCTATTTATGTTCCACATTAAAAAATCACTCTACATTTTATTCTCCCTGAAATGTGTGAATTTCTTTGGGCTTTTGTGCCTTTACAACAGCTGTAAGGCTGTAAAGAAGATCAGTTTTTAACATTAAATCCCATTATGCGTCATGTAAGCTTCTTTGATGTAGGATGTAGTTTCAAGTATCCATATACAGACTTATAGCTTGCAGCAGTCAGCACCACCACTTAGAAGTTATTATCATGCGTTTTGCATTTTGTAACTTTCTTTTAATCTTTGAAGTCTCTCTAGGGGAGTCCGTCATGTTTCTCAATGAAAAGTTGAAACAGTAACAACCTTCTGAAAGTATTATATAGATAATTTCAGTATTTTTAATAACACTGATTACTTAATTGCATTTCAAGTCCTAATATAAGAGTTTCCAATTTAAGGTAATGGGCTAATGGATTGCCCATAGCAATGTGTAACTAATTTTTTTTGTTGCTGTGAAACACTGCCCTGAACCCATCCAACCTATCCTGAGAAGATAAAAAAGGAAAAAAAAATCTACTGCTCAGATTCAGTCAAGACCCACAGAGTCACTCACAGAAGGTTGTGTAGCCTTTCTTGCACAGAGGTGAAGACCTTTTTTATTCAACCATCAGTGTTAACTGTTGCTCTACTAGGTTACAAATACTTATTATATTAAAATCAAATTTTGGAAATTTATTATATATTATCTAGGATTGAGAATAGTTTTTGGAGGTGAATGGGAGCAATCATATCTGGCATTATGACCCACCAGAAAGGAGATGAAACTGGTTTTCTTTGGTCTGAATTCTGTCGGCAATCAGAATATTGCACATGTGAACATTCATTGGTGTTCTTGCAATTTTTTTCTAGTAAGATCAAGCCTTGAGCACTCAAGATGGAAGTGTGGAACATGAAGTATTTGACAAAACTATTATGGGTTACATTTGAGTTTAAAAGTGCCTCTGTTACAAAGACTTTATTATATATGAGAGAACATATCATTTTAAATGAGTATGTATTTCTATAAATTGCATACTTGTAAATAATAATCAGATACCTACTTTTTGTGAGGTCTTTAAATTCTCTTGACCTGTAAGACAAACTATTGACCAAGGCAAAGCTGAGGTCAATATTTTCTTCAAGGGGCAATAAATCTCTGTGCTTATTGAAAACATAGTCAATTAAATGTAAAACCTACCTTAATGTAAAGGTAATATGGCTCTCAGAGGCTCTGGAACATAACGCTATTTCATGGGGAGTTTTTCTCCTTTCTGTACTGACTGTCTTACAGACAAGGAACAAATAATTGTAATGAAAAGAAAAAAAAAAAGTGGTAATTTCATTAATGTGGCACTAATGAACTTGCACAATTGTGTCTTAAATAATCATTTATAGAGTGTTAAACTCATCCTCTATAATGGCAAAGTAGCCACATCCCTGATAATTATGGAATTTGACTGAGAATAAAGCTCTGACTTTGTATGTGTAATCAAGACCTGGCTTAGCTCCGGTCTCGGCCTGACACTTCACTCAGTCAGCTTCTGAGATTCCAAAATAAGCAATGGTTTATCTTTAGTATCTTGCTAAAAACTGCAACCGCTCAGAAACAGATGAGTGAGTGGCTTGACATCCAGGCTGCTGGAGCAGAGCATACCCCTCACTGTGGAAACTTCCTGGGATGCCTCAAACTAAACTGCAAATGTCTGCTGGTTCAAAGTCGGAGGGAGATTGCTGTTGTGTTATTTTGGCTCCCTTCAGAGATTGATTTCATTTTTCTAAAACCTTTTTCACTCAAATGTGTGGGCTTTTTATAAAAGTCCTGGACTTTGATTTTGCTGGTATTCAAGGGGTTTCAAGGTTGCTTCTGCAGCTTCTGAATTCATATCAGAGCGGAAGTTTCTTGCCCGAGTTCTTACCGACATCACCTCGAGTTGTTGTGATGTACATTCATGCAGACAATAAGTGGCTTTGGTCCCATGAACTCTGTGACAAACACAGAAATATCTCGAATGTTCCCAGACTCTATATTTAGTCAGTTGCTGTTTATGGATACATGTTGGTTGTGAAGTGATGAAGTTTGACATATTTGTGGCAGCAAAACAAAAAAATGTATTTCTGTTTCCATCAGGTGGAAGAAGTAGTTTCACTTGCTTGCTTTGTGAGACTGAGTGCAGCCTCTAAAATGACTAAGGATATCTTCAAACGAGTGATGATGTGATGCTAGTAATGAACTAAAACAGCCTGATTTTCTGTCTTCGAATAACATGATTGTCCCTGAGAGTAACACTAGCAAAAGATGAAATACTTGGGCGGGAAGCTGGAACTCAGTGAGTGTAAGCCATGCTGAATGGAAACTATCATTTCATTAAATCAGTGGGGCCATGGTTTTGAGAAAGCTAAAGCAGTGGAGCTGACATTATAAAGATATTCCCAGATGCAATTCTGGCTGTCTGGAACAGGAATTTAGAGATTCTAGGAAGTTTGTGCTGGAGCAGCAAATCCAGAACCCTTAGAAATGTACAGCGTCTACCCTTTTTTCCCTGGAAAGTTGTGTGCCTAAGTAGTGTGGTTATATCAATGGCCTCTTCTGGGGAGTCCAGTCCAGCTGTTTTTAGCTTGTTTTGATAAACACCCACAAAGTATTTGGAAATCTACAGTAATATGTTTTAAGGGGTGGTAAATGAAGAGCAGAAAAGATCATAAGGGACACTGACACGTAGAGAAACACTAGGTCAACCATTAGGAGCCCCTGACCATGGCAGGTTCGCTAGGTGAAGTTCAGGGTATTAATCATTGCATGCATTACTAAGAGCGGGGAATAGGCTTCCTCTGCCTTAGTACCCAGTGCCAGCAGCCTGCAAAGCTGAGCTTGTGCCTTGTTCTCACAACCTACCTCCCTATGGAGGTGTTGCATTTTCCTCTTCAGAGTCAGAAAAGTCCAGCCTTGGTCTTGGTATAGGTCCCACAAGGTTAATTTATCATAGAATCACAGAATCTTCTTGGTTGGAAGGGACCTTTGAGATCATTGAGTCCAACCAACAAAAACCAAAAAACCCCAAAAAAACCAAACAAACAAAAACAACAACAACAACAAAAAAAGCAAAACAAAAAACAAACAAACCCACAACACCAAACACCAAAACCAAACCAAAACAAACACCCACAACCACACACCACACCCACCCACAGACACAAACCAACAATCTCAGGCACTAGAGCATGCCCTGAAGAGCCATGTCTACACGTTTCTTAAATACCTCCAGGGATGGCGACTCCACCACCTCCCTGGGCAGGCTGTTCCAGTGCCTGACCACTCTCTCAGTAAAGTAATTCTTCTTAATACCTAATCTAAACCTCCCCTGCTGCAACTTCAGACCATTTCCTCTGGCCCTGTCGTTATTCACTTGGGAGAAGAGGCCAACACCCACCTCTCTACAACCTCCTTTCAGGTAGTTGTAGAGGGCAATGAGGTCCCCTCTCAGCCTCCTCTTCTCCAAACTAACATGCCCAGTTCCCTCAGCCTCTCCTCATATGACTTGTTCTCCAGACCCCTCACCAGCTTGGTGGCTCTCCTCTGGACATGCTCCAGCACTTCAATGTCCTTCCTGTAGTGAGGGGCCCAGAACTGAACACAGTACTCAAGGTGAGGCCTCACCAGGGCTGAGTACAGAGGCATGATCACTTCCCTACTCCTGCTGGCCGTGATATTCCTGATACAGGCCAGGATGCCGTTGGCCTTCTTGGCCACCTGGGCACACTGCTGGCTCATGTTAAGCCGGCTGTCCACCAACACCCCCAGGTCCTTTTCTGCTGGGCAGCTTTCCAGCCACTCTTTCCCAAGCCTGTAGTGTTGCCTGGGGTTGTTGTGACCGAAATGCAGGACCTGGTACTTGGCCTTATTAAACCTCATCCCACTGGCCTTGGCCCATTGATCCAACCTGTCCAGGTCCCTCTATAGTGCCTTCCAACCCTCAAGCAGATCAACACTCCCACCTGGTTTGGTGTCATCTGCAAACTTACTGAGGGTGCACTCAATCCCCTTACCCAGATCATCAATAAAGATATTAAACAAGACTGGCCCCAAAACTGAGCCCTGAGGGACACCACTGGTGACCGGCCACCAACTGGATTTCACCCCATTAATTACAACTCTCTGGGCGCAGCCATCCAGCCAGTTTTTTACCAAGTGAAGAGTAAACTTGTCTATGCCATGATTTGCCAGCTTCTCCAGGAGAACGCTGTGGGGGACTGTGTCAAAGGCCTTACCAAAGTCCAGGTAGACAGCGTCCACAGCCTTCCCCGCATCGAGAAGGCGGGTCACATGGTCATAGAAAGAGATCAAGTTGGTTAAGCGGGACCTCCCTTTCATAAACCCATGCTAGCTGGCCCTGATCCCTTGGCTGCCCTGCACTTGCCATGAGAGCTCACTCAAGATGATCCTCTCCATGATCTTTCCCAGTACTGAGGTCAGACTGACAGGCCTATAGTTTCCCGGATCCTCCTTCCGGCCCTTCTTGTAGATGGGCATCACATTGGCCACCCTCCAGTCTTGTTCAGTTAACAAGTTTAATATACCAACTGTTTTTCAAAAGGCTTCAAAATCTACTAATTTTGTAGCACAGTTACCTATTGTCATTTGTCTAAGAAAAAAGCCCTAAACACATAAATCATTGCTATGCTAGTTCCTGGCAGTATGTATTTGACTCACTAGGCACTGCTAAAGTCCTTTTTCAAACAGATGAACGCTTATTGTACATGCACTTGTATTATATGTTCACAAGAGTATTTAAATCTGCAAACATGCATACCCAAATTAAGTCCTTTAAGATTTAGAATGGGATTATCTCACTCAAATTCAGCTTTTCAAAACTTCTACATGTAGCAGGGTTGTCTAGATTTTCCTCTAAGTAAAACAGACAGGATGATGCCATCCCTGCTCATTGCATCCTAAGTGCCTAAACATTGAAATTAATTATCTTCTGTTAATTGATGATAGGGATAACCTAAGCAATAGCATAACACCATCAAACTACATGTTGTCTTCAGTAAGAAAACTGGTTTAGGAAGTCCCTGTCCACCACTGTCCATTCCAGCCATGCGTTTATGTCCATGTGAAGTTACTAGAACCACACAGAAGAGAACTGCTCTGAGCCAAACATGATTGTTCGCTGGGTGAAAGAAGGCATTTCTAACTTTCCTTTGCAGAGATGCTATAGTTCCAATAACAAATATACCAGCAATACAAAGACAGAACTAAAGAGGAGTAGGATCACCTTAAGTCAGACCCGCAATCCATTTTAACTCATTTGTTAGGATGCCTCTTCTAATCTCATTTAAATGAGATTAAATTCACATTAGTGAGTGTATAGTGTATATAATTTAACAACTTTCTAAAAATTATATTCTGTTTCTAAACTAAAGATTGTAAAGTTAGTAACATTTGAAAAACTTAACAAATCCATTTGTTTTTTTTTCTTCCTTGACACATCTTATTTTTATGACTTTTCACAAAGATTGATGCAGGAGCTTCACAATTCTGTAAGATAAAAACTAATATAATCAGCAGGACCCAAAAAAATGAATAGCAGAAGCTTTCCAGTTACAGCTTTCCTTGGGAGAAGTGGACAGGGTTCAAAGTGCAATAATTTTTATTGGATTAGCAAATAAATTATAATACAAAAGCTTTTTAGGACTGACAATTGAAACAGGAACTGCAGAAGTCTGTAAAGTTATAATTGGTTTGTCTAATTAAATCAGATAGTAAAGTATTGGGTGTCACAACCTCTTCTCTAGACTGGCCATTAAACAGCCATTTTTTATGGGATTCATCTTCTGATGAGATGAGATTCATTTCACCAAACTTTAAATACATACTTTGTGGCATTTTACATCTGAGGTAGTCACCCTAACTTCCCCTTATATCAGTAATAAAAAAGGCAATTTAAAGTTCAATTCATTTGATTTATTTTGGTTGCCTACTTTGAGATAAACATGAGATAAACAGCACCCAGGAAGAACATGTTTTTCTCTGCAGATTATAAAAAAAAAAACCAACCCACCATGAGAAGAAAAGCTCAGATATTTATGTTTGCAATGTGGAGCTCTGAGTTTGGGTAAGTTCATTTGCATGGTCCACAGAACATAATTTTCATAAAATTTATTTATTTCAGTTACTGGAATCACTCATGAGGGGAGTAATGGTTGTTTGAAGGTAAATGGTTTATCTAAAAGAAAAATGTACAATAGCACGGAAAGGTTTTGATTGAGTTCATTGCTTGCTTTTCAAGACAATATTCTAAGAGCATATAAAATATTTCTACTCTTATTTAAAATTAATGGCAAAAAAATTCTCTGTCAATAAAAGTGTATGTATTTATTCACCAGACTTGGGTAAAATGAGCAGGCTCTGTATATGGGGGAGATAATCCTACAAGAGCAGTTTGAGAGTTTCAAAATGCAATGAGAGTTACAAGAAGCCATGGCGGTAGGGTAATATCTTTTATTAGATCATCTACTATAGTTGGAAAGAGCAGACCAGTTTCCAGAACATCATCTTGTCATATGCCTGTCTTCTTTTTTGTTTGTGTTGTGTCATCTCTGCTAAACGACAAGATCTCTAGTCAGAGCTGGGGATAATGAGCGTGTGAAGGACACCTTTTAATTCCTTACGCTGGGAAGAAGATTGTGATCACGGGCCTTGGGCTGGGAAGCAGAACTTTTCTTTTTGTGAACAATGTTTAGGGCCCCCCCTTCATTTATACATCTGGGTGTTTTGTGTATTTATTAGGTTTCACAAATTAAGCAGCTGTCTCTTCCAGGTGTGGAGTAATACAGGTTAGTGGTTTAACAAACAGAACTGGGATATTAACTTGAATGTAGTTCTGACTTTTTTCCTAAGCTTCAGTATTTTCAGGACTAGTATGTTGCTGTTCATGTGAGGTACCAAGTGGCCTTTGTTATTTTTGGTGTGTGTAAAGAAGTCCTGTAGAATTTATGGCTCTGGATCTACAGAGTCAAGTCATTTCTACATAAAATCTGTCACTAGTCTGGCAGACACATAAGATTGTTACAGAAGAGCAATGAGATCACTGGTGTTTGAGCAACGTTTGTGAGGTCCATGAGAAGCTTCTTTTTATTTCAAGTTTTCTGAGGATACCTGAAGTCCCCTCCACACCTTTATCAAGTTCTGTGTAATCGCAAAGGCCTAGTAATCATCCAGAAATAGTTGCTTCAAATGTGGTTGTCTATATAAATTATTATAACACGTCCACCATTGTATGTTTTGTGGCAATTATTTTTTTTCTCAAAAGGTTTTTCTTCATTGGCACTCTCTCCAGTTTAACAAAGATGAGTCATTTATTACATCAAACTCTTAACCATGTCTATTAATAACCTGTATAAATAATGGACATCTTTAGGTCCCACTCAACACTGAACCTAACTGTACGTTCTTCTAATTGCCAAGATAATTTTTACTATTTACTATTTGTAGTGAGACAGTGGCTAAAAACTTCATTCACTGATCAGGTGATTATTGTGCTGGTCATTCTAAACAGAGCAAAATAAACTTGCACAGTTCAACTCTGTAACTCAGTTTGGAAAAGTGCATGACTTACATGTCCCGGGCAAGAGATGACTCTTGTACCGTTCCTCCATAGGTATGTTATGGCCCAATTAAAGTGCACTTTTTCTTGAGCCCAGTGTAGAACATCTTGAATTTTCTAGAACTCACATTAAATATTAAGGTATCAACATTCACAGCAAAGGAAAATCAGGTCTTTTTTGTCCATTATCCAATTAACCAGAAGTCTAAAGCAAGTCCAGTCTTCTTCCATGTCTACACAGATGCAATAGAATGTACCTTTTCATTTCAGCCCATACAACATGAGTAAAACCTTCTATTGATTTCTTCAAAATCTCTGATGACAGTCAAGAAAATATCCAGGAGACTTTGTTATTCTTTACTTATGTAGGTATTCCTTTAGGTAGGCTAGTAGATATTCCTCAGTCTTTGAGAGTGATGATCCACAGATGGTAAGAATAACTGGAAGTTTCATAGCTAGCTTGAAAGAGGGGAAATGACTGAAGAACACTTCAGATACACTCAGCTATTTGATGGTGATCAGGACAAAACAAATATTTATTATCTGTTTATCTGGAGAAGAGGAGAGAAAAAGTGTGTTCTGAACATTGGTTGATTTTATATATAAAGTTTAAAATAAGAAGGTACAAGAAAAAGAAACAACATTTGTAAGAAAGGCTACTTTGAAAACATTTATTTTCTTTCTTTATATATATTCTTAAAAAATGACATCACAACTGAAGAAAAAGAAACAAATAGGCTAGAAAACAAAGGCTTTTCACACATTTCTGAGTTTCAAAGTAACTTTTCCACAGTAAAAAGATCATTCAGATAAAATTTAGGGGAGGGTTCTCATGAAGCTTAAGTTAAGCTGAGTAGTATGAGAAATGCCTAGCAACTTTCATCAGGAAAGACAATTAGTTCTTTTTGTGGCACAAGTAAAATCTTTCTACAAAATAACTCGTTTCACATGAAAACAAAAACTGAGCTATTAGTCTTGCAACAAAGTTTTGGATCAGAAATATTTAGTCTCTCTCAAACAAGAAAACAAATCAAGTGTTTCATAAAAGTAAATAATGTAGCAGTAATGAAAATATGTGTTTTTCTCTGCAGATCAAATCATACTGGCAAAGTGAAATTAATTAGCTGCATTTATTAAATAGAATAAAACTTCAGGTTACTCCATCTAGTGATTACCATTGTAAAAAGAACCATGTATCCAAATATACTCAGCTGTTTGTTTTGGAAATGTGATTTATGATTCAAAGAACATTCTGCTCTTATTCACCAGTGGAAATTTTTCTCCATGCTGGTAGCTTGAAGGAGCCATTATGTTCTAATATTTACCACGGCTAGGTATTTACTATAATTCCTGTACTTAGAGTGGAAATTATGGTAAGTTTTTTTTTTTCTCTTTTAATGAGTGATAATCACCCAGACTGCACGCACTGTTTCTTCTTGTATCTGACTTTCTAGGCTTATGATACAGGCGTGGAAAAGAATGACATGAAGGGGCTGCTATGGTAGCAGAAGCTATTCTTAGCTAGTCAGCACTATCTGCAGAAACAGACTGATTCACTTTGATTGCCACTCAGCAGGACTGAAGGTAGAAGTCATATGTAAATAGATGGGCTAGAAATGGATGCCTGTATTCATTAATCTTTCATTAGACTCAATCTCAAAATTACCCGAAGGTTTTACAAGGACTTTTCAAACTCTAATTTGGCCCCTGGCCTTTAAACAAAATGAAAGCTATTGATTGATGTTCTGGCCAGGATGCAAATGAGTCCATTGGTTCCTGAATCAGACTTTATTGGTTTAGATGCACTTTCTTATATCTGAACAGGAAAGCTACTTGGAAATGAAAATTTTTATAAAGCTTCATAGTAGGGTTAATGCTGTGTTAAATTAACTAATTAAGCCTCAGTAAAAGCAAGGATTTATTCTATTATTCCCAGAAATTTACAAAAATTTGATCTACTGTCCTTTAAAATGAGAAAAAACACAACACAGTTTTTAAAGATAGATAAATATATATTTTTCCTAATTAAATTTTAAAATACTACTTGTCTTTGTTCCACAACCCTGAAAAGCAGATTTCTGGGTGCAATAGATCTTACATTGATATTCCTTATGGAATATGGAAAGATCTTTCATGGATCCATATGGATGTATATATGGATATATATTCATGAGAGGTATAGATCCATATGGATCTATATGGATCATATCTTTCCATACTCCTTATTGATCCATACAGCTTTCATCTCATCTAAATATCTCAGACACCAGAAGTGAGCTAGGAAGCCCCTGGGTGTGTGGGTTTTTTTCATATTGTGACTTTCAGGTGCCTGGCTGCATAGAGAATCAGCCAGGGAAGGAAGGATGGGCTTAGAAGAACGCAGTACAGAAGGTTATCCCTGAAGAGTTCTGAGATTCAGCAACCCTGAATTCAGATCTTTACACCTTGAGGGAATATTCTAAAACCTAAGATGGTAGTAGTAATCAGGACCATAACCAAATTTTCAGGTATCTTCAGTGACTTACTGCAGGGATTATCCTCCACAATCTGGATGCAACACCACCCGTTTGCCCAGAGGCGGTATGTGAGGCCAACTACAGACAGCACCCTTTGGTATTTTAGGAAAATCATGGAGACGCTTTGTGAGGTTAGGGGTCAATAAATACAGAAACTGGGTTGTTATCAGGGATATGGATAGTTTCAAAATTTTTGTTACAGACAGATGTTACAAAGCGCTGAGATTACTTAAACAGGTCTTGGATCAGATTTAAGCTCTCTTCTTGTGACTATGAAAACTCATTGCTGCACAATTACTTGATGTGGTTGCATTTCATAGATACCTCTGTGCATGACCTTGAGCTTTGCTTAAGCATGTAACAAATGGATAAACGTACCTTTTCTTGACATGACTGAACAACTCAGAACCTATTTCAAAGCTCACTCTTATCAGAACTTTCAAAATATGGTGATGCTTCCTTACTACAGAACAGTTCTATTGGGCTATGGGGAAGTTGCAGGTTGTATCATCCCTCCAGCTGAAGCTATGTCAATATGCTTTAAGAAAGCAAAAGAATTAATGCCCTGCCTGCTGGAAAGTGCAAGAGAGAACATGACTTTGGAAGTAAGAAAATCTTCTGCAAGGAGAAAGTATTGACTGCTAGTACCTGTTGTAGGCATTGCCTGTGTTAGATCCAGTGACACAACACTCTGGAAAAGCCTGGTTCTTGTCAGAATTTACAACACTGGGCAAAGACATGGCTTTCAGCTCCAGTCAATGTTACCATTATGTTCTGCGAGAGCATAATAAATCTATGAAGAAAAAAAGGCTATGAATAAAACAGCAAAGGGAGTAAACCAGACATTATTTCCACTCTGACTTTCTTTTAACTGAAATTTGTTGCCTAAAAAGTAGTTGAACCTTATCTAATAAAAAAATTTGTTATTCACCTCAGTACCAAAGGCAAAGTTGAGGGGATCCATAATGGGCATTGTTAAGCCACAGATATATCATTGGGTCAACTCTTGGCAGATCAAGCTCTATTTTATTAATCATCTGTGAAAGTCTAACGCAGTCCCTGAAAGTAATATACTTTTGGTCCAAAAAAGGTTTATCTATCTCTTGCTGAAGTGTATTTTCACATGCCTACCTTACAGTGGATGCACACACACATGCAGTTGGCACCTTTCAGTTTGCTCCAGCTTGGAACCCCAAATCCCTCTTCTGACCTGTGTTGAGGAGAGGTACTGATTATTTATGAGTCTTTGACAAGCTAATGACAAGTGAAAATTTCTTATCATTCTTCTTAAAGAAAGATATTTTGAATTTGTGATATTGTGAATTTGAGGAAAGGGACACTAGGTACTATATAAAATTCAGCAAGGATAAATGCAAATCCCTGGTCCTGGGAAGGAAGAGCTCCTTGCAAAAATACAGGCTAGGGAGTGATGACTGGTGAGTGGCCCTGCAAAAAACAGTCCTGGGAACACTAGTGAGAAGTGAGATAAGCATGAGAAAGCAGTGCCCTGGCAGAAAAAGGGCCAACAGCCTCCCAGGCTACCTTGACAGGAACAGAGCCAGTACACTGAGGAAAGGGTTTATCCTTCTACTGAGCACTCTGTAGACCACAGTTAGAGTATCATGTCCAGTTTTGGGTCCCCCTGTAAAAGATAGATATTGATAAACTGAACCACATTCAGTGGAAGGCCATGAAGATGTTGGGGTGCTGGAGCATTTGTCCTGTGGAGAGAGGCTGAGGGAGCTGGGCTTGTCCAGACATGAAAAGAGATGACCTTGGGCAGATCGAACAGCAGATCCCAACTCCTAACAGAAGGTCACCAGGAACACAGTGTGAGGCATAGTTGGGCATGGCGGGAAGACAAGAGACAATGGGTGTAAATTGAAGCAAGAGCTGTTCAGAGTGGATGTAAACCTTTTCCCCATAAGGATAGTCCAGCACCGGAAGAAGTTCCTAGAGAGACTGTGCAGTCCCTCTCCAGCCTTGGAGGTGTTGAAGACACAACTGGATAAAATCAGTATTTTCAAAACGAACAAAGAAACAAGAAAGGTGGTGTTGATTCAGCACTTTAAATGGGCTTTGGCTTGAAATTACTAGGAGAAGATAGTAGAGCTGGAATAATATAGATAAGAACAACTATTCCTACTGCAATTCCAAAAGCCAGACTTAGAATCACTGTAATTTACTAAAGTCAAACATACACTAAAGGAATGCATGGGAACACAAAATACATAATGGTTAGCAATATACTGCTGGTGATATTAAGGTGCTTCAAACTTTTTATTTTCGGTTGCTGAAAATAAAGTAGTTCACAAGGAACAACAACAACAAAAAAAAAAGCTGCAGTTTGTGATACGTTATGAATACCATTGGACTTAGAGAACTCTATTTCTGTATATTAAAATAACTAAGTGGAAAATATCTTCATGACATGAAGCATGAGTGTTTTTTCCTACATGTATCTGCTATCCAGGGCTTAAATGTCAATGTTTTTGATCTTGGTAGAGTCTTATCTGAATTTATCTGAAGTCAGACGGATTTGCAAATTTTTGCCACCTGAAATCACTTTTCTTTGATTGAAAAGAAGTTCTGCTGAGCAATTAAAAACATCTGAGTGGTGGTATGAGTCTGACCTGCTGTAAATGCTAATGTGATCCAAACTGCTACCATGAACTTTGGAGAAGGAAAAAAAGTCTACCCTAAACAGACATACACAGTGCTTATGAGATTATTTCCTTATTGTTTAACCCTCAGGTCTTACTACTACAAAATAGTCATGGCTATAGAAACTGACTGTTGCTTATCATAGCTGTCAAATTTTCTCAGAGAGGGGGGCAGAAGCTGGTGGAGTTGGTCCCTGTCCTGTACCTGTCCTATGGATAACTGTAGTTTGCA
The DNA here is from genome assembly GCF_964106895.1 of Numenius arquata. Classification (NCBI taxonomy): domain Eukaryota; kingdom Metazoa; phylum Chordata; class Aves; order Charadriiformes; family Scolopacidae; genus Numenius; species Numenius arquata. The sequence goes on along the minus strand of NC_133577.1, from coordinate 111,687,685 downwards.
GAGCTGTCAAGCTGGCATCCTTCCACAGTACTCAAAATTCATTTTGGCTCCTGGGTGTGTTTTTCTGCTAATCAGCTGCCAATCCATTGTATAAATCTTTCCAGCCTATTTCATATAAAAGTTTCCAGTCTAGCAAAGCGGGGCTCTATAGGCTATTTCCAGACTTGCTGTCTCAGTTTTGCTGGCAGGATCCCAAGCTGTGGACACCGAGTGGCAGAAAGCCTGCTCACGAGGGAGGCAGGGGGAAGAGGAGGGGAAAACTGAAGTCTGAGGTAGCTATAACTGCTGCAGAAGAAGGAGCTAAATTCAAAGGATTTGGCATAACCTTGAAAATGGGTAAGACCATGCAGAAACAGGATGGAGCAAAGGAGTTTGGGATAACCAGTAGCCAAGGAAGGAGTTTTCAAGGTGCTAGTCCACCCTTCCTTCCCAGCAGAGTCCAAGGGTGGAGGTGGTAATGCCACCATCTCCCTTAGCCCCGGAGGCTAATCCTTCCTTGGCAGTCAATTCCAGAGCCACAGGCAAAAGGGAGCAAAGAGACCATTGCTTCCAGTACCGGAAATCTTAGCAATCTGTTGAATAGATTAGGTAAAATGCCTGTGCAGAATACACTGCAGAGTCTGAAGCCGTAAATTCTTGCTTAGGTTCTCTTAAATAACTCTGTATAAGCAGTCTGTTATAGTTCTGTAAGAACGGCCATCCCAAAAGGTACAGGGTGGCAGACAGCTGCCTTTCACCCTCACATCTTCTGGACTTTCTATGATTAACAGGTTAACGTGTTTTGTTTGTTTTCTTAAAGTTTTATCTTTTTTAAGGAAACCGATCCCTCTCTTTTCCATAATCAGCATGCACACTCTTTCACACACATCTGCACACACATGTGCACATCTGTTCCTTGGGAATAGAGACTGTATTGACTGCATATTCTGACCACCACAGAATATAAAACATGGGTGGTAAGATAGGCAAAGTCATTTTCTGAATGTATTTTACAGGTGTAAATGTTCATACAGTAAGATTTGGGTTATTTTTCATGTTCACATAATAAAAGTATTAATTTCAAACTTTCTATAAAAAAGAATCACGCTGAAGCTATGATAGAACACGCAAAATTTCAGGCTCTAAGCAATTTGTCTGAGGTGCGTGTAGGGTACATCAAGCAAGGGTAGATGCAGAAGGATCGTAGTAGGAAGCACAACTCTACCTTAATGCACGACTTGCTCTTTGCAAATGGCGCATTTGCCATGCTGAAATTTCAGGGAGCTCACAGATCTGTCAAGACACCTCTGTCCAGTTTTAGCAGACCTTTATTTAAAACATATTGTTTCAGGAGGTCTTTGCATATTACCTTGTATCTACAGGTTTGGGTTTTTCTTCGTTAAACCAAAGAAACAACTGCATGTTATGCTTAAAGCAGAAGTATGGTATTCAATACTGTAAAAAGGAAAAGTTGCATGGAGTGGAAAATTTTTCTAAATGAGGGAAAAGGAAACTTCTTACAATTGCATTACATTTGTAACATGACAGCTGTATTCTCAGAGACAGTAAATATCACTCATAGGACATCAACAGAATTCAGGCTCTTTTCCCAACACACACTGAATATCCATGCTTCTTTCTGTAACAAATGTTTTAAATGATATTTCATTTACAAATTATTTTGAAGAAGTTTTTGTTGTTATTGTTGGATTTTTTCCCAGGAAAAAAAAAATAGATGCCCTTTGCACTTATCCAAACATCTTCTGGCGATTAGTCTCTGAGGTGTTTTTGCTGTCCTGTTGCTTGACAATCCAAGCAGAAGTTGTACTCAGCTAATGGAAAACGGGCACAATTTCCACTGATGATTCTTCCATGTTAGATAAGGTTTAGTCTTGTCATCCAGGGAAAAAGAAAAACACTTCCTAGCAGTCAACTTTTATTTCGCCTTGATACCATAACCGGTTTCCTCCCATTGGTATTTGTAACTTCTTACCATGAGGCGCATATGCTTTGATTTGCTTCATCTTATTTTTTTGATACAGTGATTGAACATACTGACATTTATATTCGGAATATTTCTTGGAGTAAAAACTTCTTCCAGAAAGTATGGAAATCCCTTTGTTAATATTATCTGCACACAAAAATCAAGTTAGAGTAACTTGAGACATGCATCTAAATGCTACAGAAAAAACAATGTAAAATAGAGAAGCCATAATTTGAAAACAGAAAATACAGCTTCAGGACTTGTACTGCCACACTGAAATCATGTTAGCCAAATGACACAGAATGCTGATATGGAATACATTTGTCCTGGCTGTTCGAATTTGTTTTAAAGCGTTGTCAGATTATTGTTGTACTAACAGGCTTTGTGCTAGATCAGGTATCAACTGTCCATGGCACTTCAGCTCTGTACTGGCTTAGGTTTTGCAAGAATAAATGTAATGCTGACACAAACTACAGTGGTTTTGCAGATCAAATTCATATTGTTGAGCAATCCTACACCTAATCTGCCTCTAAGTTTTAATTAAACTGAAAGCTACTCTGTTTAAGACATTTTTTCTACTTAATGATTAGCATTGGTGTAATGAAAGCTGTTTAACAAAAATGGTATCTTTATAGAAACACAGTTTATGTATAGCTCACTTTAAATAGCCAGTGTGTCTCCTGTATACTCTTCTAGATAGCAATGTAGTGTCTGTTTCATTTGACTGATCCTAAAACAGCCAATTTTCATCTGCCACACCTGGGTAAATCTCAGAAGCAGTTGCTGTGTTCAGTGAGACGGAGATGTCAACTGGAAAGTAATCTTTTGATCTATGATTGAAGTGGAACAAATAATAAAACTTTGGAGTAAAAAAATTTTTTTTTTTTGCTTTTTCATAATATTCATAAACAGATTAAGAAACTTTAATTTTACTATTTTTAATTATTTGAAAGGTATTCCAAAACTAATTCATCGGCATTGTGTTGTGAATATCAATATTCCTGTTTCATAATTTCTGTGTTGATGGTTATTTACACAATTCATTTGTTAATGTCTCTTTCCTGATGGATTGATCTGTATAATCCAGTATCAAAAATCAAGGTGTAGAAATGAATAGAAATAATAAATAATAAGTAAACATTTTAGTTTAAATTTACATCTTTTTTTTTTTCAAATACATTGTCTTAGAAAGCTTGATCCCTTGAATATTTTTTTAAAATGAGCGTGAAGGGATGTAAACACAGCTGAAGTGACGTTTTTCTGACTCAGTACTCACAGGATACAGAGAACACTCACAGAAGAGCTGATGATGCTGTGGATGACTCTGCCAGCAAAACACATTTCATTGTCTTCTCAAAAGCTATATGCTCATTTTGACACCAGCAAGACAAGACAGTCCCTTTTACAGTGGGGTAAATTCACAGGGAAGAAATGTGCTTTATGCATTCACATTAGGTGGGGAAGAATGTTGTTATTTTAACAATGCAAGAGAAATATATTAAAACATCTTAGCTTATAGGACAGGCTGGATTAGACATGAGGGCATGTCTACAATTTATAAAGCACTCCTAAAAATGATGGGACACACTGAGGTGAAAGCAAAAGCATGTCACATGCCAGACAACAGTCCACTAGCTTCCATTGCAGCTATGGGTTGTGCAATACTCTGTACTGCAGTTTCTTTCAACGTAAGAACAGGTACCATCTCACAAGTTGCTCCCAGCTGGAAGTCTAATATACCCAGAATGTAGCTTCTGGCTTTGTACATTACTCAATGGATTCACACCAGGTGAGGCAGGCTCAAGGAAGGCTAAGTGCTTAAACTGTGCTTGTCCTAAGTTGTGTATCTCTTGAAAATGCCACTTAGGAACTGGCTCACTCACTTTTTGTCACCTCTCTCAAAAAGTTTACAATTGGATACTTCATTTCTTGCACTGTGTTCTGAATAATTTTACATGGCATTATTTAATGAAGAAATTGTAATGCGTATGTTGATATGCTACTATGTATTGCTTGATTGAATTCTGGAGCTGATCTAATTTGCAGCTCTGTATCACCATTGAAAATATTTTCTGTTCATTCTCATATACTCTGAGTATGTGGTTACATGGGTTTCCTGTGCTTTTGATGAGTACTGTGTATCAGAGTTGCTTCATTTCCTGCTCAACTGTAGGACTGGGAACTACAGACACGAAATATAAAAGTCTTATTCTGTAGCAGCACCAAGGATCTTGGGCTTGAAAACTCCGTTCTCCACCCTTTCTAAAAGAGAATATGCATTTTTCTGTGAAGAACATACAGAGCTTTTCAAAAGTAAGGAGGACCAGAGCCCAACTAAACTTTGTTTTACTTCAGCATTACAGCCTGCTGCCATGGATTTAAATCTCCACTGGACATTCAAGACTACAAAGAATGCAGAGTTTCACATGTCATTGGCTTTGGCTTGGAGAGAAGCTCAGTATTAATTGAAGACTCTTGTCATGATCCTCCACACAGGGACAAAATATATTTTGTCGTACTTCAGTCAGAGATGTATGTATCAAAACAGTAACAAATACAGAAAATACGGAGAACATAGGAAAAAAGTTACTCCACTGCCTCAATAAGGAAACCAACTTGCTTCTTTCTGTGCTTATTGAAAAAAAACAACCACCACATTTGATTTACAAATATTTTTGTTGTTTGAGGCCATGGGTGATTTGTAATGTATATGGAATTTGTGGTGTCTGAGATACTGACACGGGTTCTTCCAAGTATTAATTTCTGACATTAGAAATAAGTCTCATTATGTACCATTTATGCTGTTTTATGCAGTGAGCAGCACAGACTGTTGGCCCCAAGTGTATCATGGAATACATACCTCTGAGTTTTAAGGGATGATTGCTGGTTAGTAACTTTTTTCGTCATGGCATGAGAGTGTTTTGGGGTGGGTGATTCTGCTTGCTAGATGGACATAGGGAAAATCTAGGAAGCATAAGTCCAGAGGTTAGTAGAAGATGAAATAGTAGATATTGAAGTTATATGGATCATCGTTCTTTCCTCAGGTCACTTCTAGATATTTGAGCTGATCTGCTTGCATGGTGGCTGGCTTCTCATGAACAAAAATATAAATGCTGGCTAGACTCAATTTTCTCATCATGTCCTAAAGGAGGACACTTACGAAGATATCAAGCAAACCTTGGCAATGCAGTTACCATTCCCTACCAGTTCTTGGTCTGAGACAGGAAGGGACTTCAAGAACCATAGGAAAAAGGTTATGCATCAGATTAGTTATATCCATTAGTGGGTCAAGAGTTTAAGATAAGTAGGTGACCATCATGAAGGTAATGCTGAGTTCCCTCCATATCTAACAAGGCAAACAACAACTTGCTGCCTGCCGTTGACCATAGAAAGGAAGATGATGACTAAACCCCCTCTGTTAGTAGTTTGCAGACAGTCTATTTGGATTTTGAAGATCTATAGCTGCATCGGTTTTTTGAGAGTTCAGTGTCATAAAGAATTTTTCACACCATACTACCCACGGATCACACAATTCATGTCATTGCTGGCTTTGTACGAATAGGATGGCTTGGCACTTACAGGACTATCTACTTATATCAGGGCTTTTCACAGCATACATATCCCCATACTATGCTTGGAGACTTGTTGTCTTGAAGTAATACATCAGCAAGAAAAGATTTTTCTCTGCAATTCTCCATGCCTTGCATACCACCAGGGCCGCTTAACCTCCCTCAGTTGTAGCTCACCAGGTCAAATGTATGATTCTCACATTTTCTACAGCTCCTCTGTGGATGCAGAAAGGGAAGTACATGCATTTCTAGCTTTTTTCTATGCAGATAAATAGCTTGCAGATTCTTAGCAGGATCTGGTGAACTGCTCATTCCTTTAAGGCTCATGAAGCCAACTGAGACAAGTTATCCATCTACCAGCTAAACTATTGTGGTATGGTGGTGGAATGTGTATCTGGCTGGGGGTCATCTAGCTAGCAACTTGTGTGCCACTTAGCAAAAATACACAGTTTTTCAACATTATGATATAGTTCTTGTTCGATAGTATCTGCAAGAGCCCAGGTGACAAAAAAAGATGATACTAATGCAGTAAACCTCATTTGGATAACAAGGTCATAAGGGACATTGTGAAAAGCTAACTTAAATCTCAGGTGGAGAAATCTCACCTGCATGTTCTCTTTCTGTCTTCTCTGCCTGAACACAGTCCAGAGCACCTATCCTTCCAAACACCTTCCAAACTCGATCCTCTTGAAATCTACACCTAAAGTTCAGCAGCTCCTTTGGCTAGTAGTTCATATATTCAGAAGTGGCAGAAGAGAAGGATGTGTGTGAGACTGGGGCCTTGGATTTTGGCCCAGTCATAACCGGGTTGCTAACAAAAGCTGTTTACTAAATCTGATGAAGCTGTTGCATTAAATAAAACAATATAGATGAACATAAGTGGACAAGAAGCTGCATGGCTCGTAGAATGCATGACTACTAATTTACCCAGACACAGCAGAAGTGGGCAAACCTTTCACATCAGTAGAAACCCAAACTTCAGACCTTAGAAGCCTGAAGTGACTCTGACCTCAATGAAGATGTGAAATAAGAGTTTCTGACAGTAATAGATCCAAACTGCTTTCATCTGGCAAAAGTAGACGACATCACAATCTTCCTCCTGTTTGTATGTGAAGTAGGAGAGCTAGAAGTCTGTGTCCATGTTCAACTCCTCAGCAACTTAATGTTAGAATGGCCACATTATGTTTTACACAGTTGTAAGAATCTTCAACTTATCCCTTAAACAATCCAGGTTCTGGGTACGGCTACCTACCTTAATTCAATATAAGCTTATTTTCACCTTAAAAAAAAAAAAAAAAAAAAAAAGAGCTCTAGTTCAAATCACAGTGGATTTACCATGTACCATGTTTCGTCTTCTGATTTATGGTCTGCTCCTAGCTTTGAATGTTTAACTTTTCATTACACTGGGGTCACAAAAATGGTTGGAAGGCCAAATAGTGCCAATAAAGTTGGGAATGTTCAAGAATTTGGCATTCCTATGAAAATCAGGTAGTAGCACCTTAGACATTGTTGTCCATTGCTAGGTCAAACACCCAGCACCCGTACATAGGGATAGCTGTAGGATAAAAGGAACTCCAGCATTCATCTCTCATTCCTGGACAAACCTTAACTGTTCAGCAGAACAGCATGCAAACCTTCTGAGAATATTTATAAGAGAGAATATGAAAATTAGGCACAAAAGTAGTAATGAGGAGACTAAATGATCTGGTACAAGTACACAGAAGGAAATATACCAAAAGCAATGGTCACTCTGCTATTACATTGGGTCAAGGAGCCAAATTTATAGTGGTTACATGGTCTATATCACATACCAGTGATCATTTTGCATTATTTTATTTCAAAAAAGAGTCGCTTTTGTGAACCAAGTAACAGACTGCATTTAGAACTATTGATCACATTTTGGAGGAAGAGATGCAATTAAATCTTTTGTTGCTATATATAATGAAAAGGCAGGTAAGCAGTAATATTAAGATGCGGACACTGTTACCTGACAACATCTGAAAAAAGGGAACATTAGTGGCTTGGACTGAAGCTAAATGTGACTAGTAGACCAAGTTCTGCTTTTAGAGATAATGCCAGTCCTCTCATAAGGAGGGTTCTATTGCAATTATAAATTAAATACCCCAAACCAAAGATTTTTAGAAACTTTGACTTTTTTTTTTTTTTTAATCACAGGTGTCCATGCCAATGGAACAAGAAAAAAAAGTAACATAATTCTCCTATTCTGTAATGCACAAAGGTTAGTTTGTTATTTGGACATTTTTTCTGCTCTATCTACAGGTTATATCAGGTCTGAAACTTCAGCTCATTTGTTGACAAAGGTTTTGCATATACTAGCACTTGCACATACATTTTGATATGCTCTCATCTATATGTCTGACTGAAAGATTATTACAGTTATTAAGCCTGGGTATGAAATTTTAGTACAAACAAGTTTGCATGTATATTTCGGATCCAGGAGCAAAACCACAAAATCTGGGTAAACATTTCATTTCTACATTTGAATGACAGTTAAGCAGGTGAGCTTTTCCATTTGTGAAGAAAGGTAAGTTTGATGTCAATCACAGAAAATTTTAGTTTTGAGTACTATAAGCACAAATACTGGCAATTTGATGATTGAGCTATAAGGGTAATGCTAATCAGTGCACATCTCCTACACTTTTCATTTCAACTTTCTTTTCTTGCACAGTCCCTAGTTGCCCGGGGAAGCTATTTAGACTACAGAAAAGTATTTCTCCCTTCAAGCAGAAGTATCAGGGAGAGAGCAGAGGAGTGCTCTGCATGATAGAGCTCCTTCACTAATGGTGCTTCATTCAAGCCTGAAGATGTGGTAAGAACATAGTGAGCACCATGACTGATGAGACTCTCACAAGTAGCTCATTTTAAAAGAGTAGGTATTTATAATGATACTTTGAGAATAAGCACAACATCAGTTTCTTCTTACAGAAGAGAATAGTCTATGTTTTCCATCAAGCATTGTGCTTCAGGAAAAAAGAAGATTAAAGTTGTTCACTTAAACATAGTGGAAGATGGCCAGCTTTTGAGTACCATCAGGCTTGGAAAGATCACACAATAAACCATGATGATGTATCAGGAAAGGGAAAGAAAAGTTACAGTATTTTTCCTAATTTAATTACTCAAAGTTACCTCTATATTACCTTGGAGACACATTTCAAAGCAGTATGATTTCTCTGCCCACTGAGCTTCAGGTCATTAGGAATAAGAAATGTTTGTTTTCCTAGTGGGTATGTCAAAGCAATTGGTGCATGAAATATAGTGATGTGCTGTGGCAATCACTTTGAAGGCTGGAGTACTGTAGACCGTTAGTCATCACAACCCTATGAGTACGTGGTACTTTGCAGCTTTACCCAAGAATGAGGTTACACCTAGAAATTGCAAGGACGAAACGACGTGTCTTGGAGTCTGTCTAAAACCAAATGTGGAATTAAATAGTTAAACCATTTTTCAATTATTTTTTGATGAAAACTTGTAGATATATTGTAGGGATTGTACTATTATATTTTTATGCTGGCTTTAAAATTACTTTCTTTTACTTATATTCTTTTTTTTTATTCTGAACATATTAAAAGTAGGAATAAAAACCTTTAAGAATCCTCCATGCACTTTTTGTTTATATTAAATAAGAGGCAGTAACAAGCTTATTTTTAACAATCTTTTGCAAATCCTCTTTAACATCATTTGGCTTTTTTAACTTCTTTCCTTTCAGTTACTCTTTTGATAGCCATTGTTATATTTATGTCCAGCAAAATTTGTGCTAATAGAAGCCATAAATTGTTGCCTTAATGTAGACATGTGGCAAAGCAAATGAAGCTGTCTTTACTCCTGCCTGATAAATGCCACCATAATGTTGCTGCTTGTTTTCAGAGAAGAAGTTTGCCTGTTGCGTGATTTTTCTTTTCCACTCATGGGCCACTTCTGGGTTTCAGAGAACATCACAATTTTAAACTTCCTAGAACTTTGACGATGATCTTCATCAAGGAAAATGAAATGAGGAACTGATATTTCTTACATAAAAAAAAAAAAAAAGTTTTCTTAGGCCATTTTAATGTGCCTTATGAAGGAACAGTTGATAATACAAATGTACGTTTCATTTGTGGTTTACAGTTCACCTTTATATAGCATCTTTTGCTAAGGGTAATTAAGGGGTAACTGAAGGTGATTAAGCTCAGCTTGACCAAAATCTTTACTAAAGGTCAGACTATCTGGGGTGGCACCACTGATCAATGTTATTTACATCACAAAATTATGGGGTGAAGTGAAGAAACATGAAGAGACAAAGAAACATATATCGTGCACAAGCCTTTTTAATACTTATGCATTAAAAAGACATTGTTGTTTAGAAAGGTCATCTATGTTCCTCTGAAATATTTACCTTACAGAGATAAAGGGTGGTCTAGTATTGGGTTTGCCAATTCTTAATGTTGGGAGTGTAAGTGATAAGTGGGTTAGACAGCTAACCTACTTAAATATGTTTTTTAAAATGTCTTTTTTCTTCTAAAGCATCTCATTTGGATTCTGCTTCCATCTCTCTGTAGTAATTCTACTGTAATTCTACATAAATAAAAATAAAGTGTTTGGACTTAATTATAGTCACTACTCATAGTCACTACTGAAATGAGCAGGGTGTGGTTTATACAAAGAGTTTTACACAAGAAGAATGGCATATGATTTAATTTACCTTTAAAAATATTATTTGTTGTTTCTCATATAAATCTGTTTGCTATAAGGCAGCATTATGGATTATTCAAAGTGCATCTTGTCTTGGAGAAAAACCTAAATTGATATCCGGAAAGCAATTCTGTATAAAGATACTAACAGCAAAATACATTATTAATTATTTTTTTTATTGTGACACTTCTCTTCTGGAAAAAAAAAACCAAAACAAAACAAAACAACTACCTCAGATACCTAAGATTCTGCGAATTCATATATTTTTAATTGTCCTGCAGATCAAAAACATGACTAGACTTAGCTATTGAAGTCTCATTTAGTGCTGGGTGCTTACGCACTGTCACTGTCTAGACAAAGCTCTTGCAGGGAGATGGGAGTCACCTCCCTAAAGAGAGCTGCATGTGGCAATGTTGCTGCCACTCAGGAGCCCTGACCTTCCTTCCTTTCTAAATGCTCTGCGGTCTCTCAGCCTAATTGTACTTGAAGTAGTGAAACTGATGTGTTCTGTGTGACATGTGCCGGGACCTAATTGAATTTTTTAAATTAAATTTCTATAAGTACTGAACAGATATGCAGGGATTTATTTTCTTCCTTTCTTTCTTTTTAACATTTAATAGCATATAATCATTGGTCATTTTTCTTGGCTTTGAGTATCTAATGATCAAATTCCACTGCGGCTATTTGGCTAACAGCTAAAAAGTCTAAAATAAATATGTGACCTTGACGTTCAGAGATCTACTACAAATGCAGGTGAAAGGGCTGGAGGAATGTATCCCCAGCCTCTTTTTTTTAATAACACAGAGAAGATTTCTATTGACTGGGAGTCAGAAAGAGATGACATCTTTCATTTCCAGGTTTTCACAATAACTTTAAGTACATAAATGCAGCAACAGTAGCAAGTGTCACAGTGTTAAAAGAGGCCAAAGGACATGGCTTTTCCAATACATTTTAACTAAAAATATGGCATGTGGCTTTTGAAATGAGGAAGAAAATTAGGCCACCACGTGTTATACATATGATTTAGCAAGACAAAACCTCAAGCTTTGAATTAATGCTTTTATAATAGAATGGGGAAAATAACCTGTATAAAAACATTAATATAATTTTAGGGTCTTAAATTAATGGCAAATAATGTAATTTGGAAACGTTAGTATTAGTATTGTCACACTCAGTGTGGAACCAATGGCAGGCAGTGATGTTATTGCCAATGGCACAACAGTCCCAAGATATATAGGTAATACTCCTGTAAATGAGCTTTCAGACTCTCCAAACACCTGGTTTCTCTGTGCTTGCTCTTTGCCAGCAGCAGTGATACATCCTAAAATGCAGTTAGCTGCAAGTATGCAACCAATTAAAACACTGAACATTTAAAAATCACTTCTTGATGGTGTTAGCTGTGGCCTGACCAATTTTGTGGATAAGCTAGTAGCCACTGATGGCACTTCAACCACTTTGCAGTTTCAGGGAGCCACAGTGGTAAAACTACTTGTTTGCATGACTTTAACGGTGAAACTGCCTGGTGGTGGTCAAGAGGCAATCCCAGGACATGCAAAGCATGACTTGGTCATAGATTATCAAAAAGGCTTTCTGAACTTTCCTATCGCTAGGAGAAAGGAATTGCACATCTTTTTTTTTTTTTTTTCTGCACTGGCTGAAACATTCATCCATAAAGCTGTTCCTGAATCAATTGATCAGTCAACTGCCATAAACACTGGAATTACTACTAAAAGAAGATAGCCTAATGACAGTACCTTAACGAGAGCCTAAATAACAAACATATTCATTGAATGGCTGGGGAAAACGTGACTTTCTTGCTTTTGTGACACTTAGGTAGGATGGTAGGCTATGAATTTGCCACTGACTGAGACCATTCAAGTCCTGTCAATGTGATGAGAAGGGGAGAAATTGTGAGAGTATCTTGTTAAAATCAGCCCCTTCACTGCTAGTATTATGATTTTTGGCAAACACCTTAGCTATTTGCCAGCTGTTTAAACGCAGTCAAAAAATACAGCTCAAGTAGTACTCAAACTATTTTGAAAAATTAAAAAAGAACTAGATGTGGACTTATTTGCCCGGAGCTGCCAGTACAGGACAACAGACAGAGGCTGAGAGAGAAAGGATATTTGGCTAGAGTTTTCCCAAATTTTCCCAGACAAGGAGTAGAGTTCAGGAAGGAAAAGGACGAGAGAGGACAAAGGGAGGATGGCATGGAAAAGGGAAACCTGTGGTATAGCTTCAAGGCCAAACACATGCTAAGAATGAAAGAGGTGGTGTTTTGTGAAAACAACGGCAATAAAGGTCCCTGCCTCTCCAGCTGTCTCTTGCACTCCCTGCATGCTTCCTCAAGGAAACTGGGATCAGACTTACATCCCTTTTCTGTTCTTGGAAACAAGAACTGAGGAATCTTGAGGGCATCCAAGGTCCTCTCCCTTTGCCCTGTCTGACCTCAGAGGGTTCAGTGGCTCTTCTCTCTTCAGGCAGAGGCAGGTGGGGAAGGGGGGAAGGAGGGAAGGGGGTGACTGCACCTTTCCACAGCTCCTTAGGTGTTCTCTGAGGTTGGAAGCAGAGGCTGTCGTGAATGGAGTCTCTGGTACACTAAAATTGCATGAGTCCTTCTCTCTGTTACCATTGTAATGACATCTATGACATAGGTATATGATGTAAACTGTCCTGGTTGCTAACAGGCCTGACAGGATCGCAGATTGTAAACCCCTGGCCCCTGGGCAGGGGGGATGAGGACCCACCAAGCTGAATGGAGCCGTTTACACCTCTCAGAGATGTATTGTTTATTCCTGTACTTAACTCCAAGAGGTGTTTTCATTCATGAGAAACTCCTGCTGAGAAGATTGGAGCACTTAACACCTACTGGAGAAGTTATCTTTAAGTGTTTTCTTCCAGACTGGCTAGGTGCTCTGCAGTAGTACATAAGTACTTTGATTGCCTTAAAATTGATATGACTCCTCACGGTGTCTTCAGGGAGAGAAGAGTGAGTTACTGAAACCTCCTCCCTCTCATTTTCACGTGTTGGAGTCTCGCTTATCTTAACCATCTGGAAAGGCTCAAGATCCAGCCATGTAAATGAAATCTATGTTAACAAAATCATTTGCTATTGAGCACTCAAGATAAGAGACCTCCTTTTACTAATCTTTGACTTCAACAATTTAACAGGTAATAAAACCTTTTGAAGAAAAATTACAGCTTTTTGCTGTTGTTGTTAAGGATCAAGCATTTCTTTTCCATGTGTCTTCACATTTGCACCTGAACAGGAGCTTACTGAATTAATGATATGCTAATGAGCCCTAATCATTAATATCACGAGGAAAAGGAAAGAAAAAAAAACAATCGGGGGACTTTATCTAATCACCCTAAAACCTGCCTAATCTAGGACAAACTGTCCTCGGTCTCCAAGTCTAGACAGAACTTACATGGTGACATTATGTGGTATTAGTGCTTAAAATCTTTGCAGTACTGATCCCTAAATTTGTGATGAAAGGACTTTTCCGGGACATCATCTTTGTGCTTTGTCACCCCATCAATATTCCTCACCCTGTATTCACTACTTGGTCACCCGAAGAGTGATTCTCACTCACCTTCTGGCTTTTCTGCTGTTGATCAACCTTTCCTTTCCTTGGGAGAGCAATGGGTGCCAGATATATAATCTTTCTTCCTAAGTGACACACGGCAGGAAGGTTCCAGTCAAATCTCAGGTCTCTCCTCAGTTCCAGCAGCTCATGAAGCTAACACAGTTAAGGTAGATTTTATACCTTTGCCTTTGCTTCTGCATCTACCCATTTGGTATTTTTCTAACATTTCATTTTGTAGGCTTTCCCAGGTCCTCTGGAGATAGTCCAAGGCAGGTCTGGGAAGACTCTTGCTCTGATGTGCTTGTGCCGTGTACAGCAAATAGTCATTCCCACATTCCCTGGACTTAATTGATTCCAGGCTAAAGGGATGTAATTACCTTCCTCCAGCTCTCTGATTTTTCTGAAAGCCACGTTTACTTTCAATATGTTAACAATTCCCTTGATGAAAGCATTAATTTCTCAAGTCAAGATAAATGACATCCAAGATGAGATCCTCTCTTTCCAGCTTGACGACCCAACTGCTGGCAAAACGTAGTCATATTGGTAACAGGCACTAAAACAGTGGGTAAGAAGTTGGAGGGGTAACCTGACAGTGTGGTATGGATTGATTTTCTTTTTAAGAAGTGCAGATATAGGGGAAAATAACACAGAATTCATATGCCTGAAAAGTAGTTTTTAGAAGACATTTATATGAGCAATCATCTCTTATTTCCAACAGGAATAGGTAGGCTTTAAAGGCACCTTTAGATGTGGTAGTGTAGATATTTTGCTACATATAATACCAATGTAATGAAGCTACAAAATTAGGAACATTAAGTTAAGCAGTGAAAGATCTCCTCCAACAACTCCATTCTGCCAGGACAGTCCATTATATAGCTGTAGTTTCACTAAGGCGCACTTTATACACCTGCTTTTATCACTGTTTCTGTTTCTGTGTGTCTTCTGGTTTAGCAGTTTAGCAGACTAACTGTGGCTTGTACAGTTTCCTTTTAGAAGTGATATGGCTGCTCTGAGTGGCTTTGTTTGGTTGATGAAGGGGAGATGAGATAGCTACCAACTATGACTAAGTCTTGTAGCTGTAAAGGGATAAAAATAAAGTAATGTGTACATACCTAACATAAAATTAAGGTGCCTGTGTATGTGGCAAAGGTGGGCTGATTCCATTGGCTGCTGTTGTCCAAGGTTATCCTACATTATAAGCTGATGTAGATGGTTATTGAACAGATTGGGGCCATCTTGCAACACCAATCCCTCCGTTCACCTAGCAATGTCAGAACAAGGGGGGCAGTTGCCTCTAAAAGCCACTTACAAATTAATCCACTCAACTGTTTGATGCTTGTACATCTGGGGATGAGGCAGAATCAGACTCTAGCCGTGACCTCACATAATCCTCCTTCTGTAGTGATGCCCTTGCATAATACAGAAGTATATTGTGGCATAAGGGTCATATGTCACAGCAGCATAGGGAGTCACAAGTGCCATGACTGTGTCAAGGAGTTTTTAAACAAGTGTAACTGGCATGGAGCCTTACACATGTCTGTCATGTGGCCTTGTAAGAGGCAAATTTGGGAAGCCCTAAGCAAGGCTGTTCACAGATGTAAGGTCACCGTCACACAACAATGATGTTCCTGTGAGGTGATCCAATGGACAATCGTCACATTTGACCATTAGATTATCAGAGTGGATGTTGTAACAACATAGTGTTGGGTTAGAAAGGAAATTATTTTCATATCTGAGCCAAGAAAAATTTTCCAGTAACAGCAGGAAGATTCAACTTGGATGACTACAAACTATTGCGAGTTAATAATGGCTAGGCAGAGGGCCAGTGGAAATAGATGGTATCTGTTTTAAAAAATATATTCATCCCTCTCCCCTTGCGCTTTGCCTACTGTTTGTCTTCCTGGACTGCAAGCACTTAGGAGCAAAGCTGCACTTATTTCTTGGGATCAGTCATATTACTTACTTAATCAGTGGTTGCTAATGATAAATAGTAATAATATAAAACATTAACAGCCTTTTTTCCATGTCTTCATCTGTGTCTTGGTGAAGTACTGCACTTGTTACTGTTGCATCTGACCATTCGTTCATGGTGCAATCCCTTTAATGTCATCACAGCAGCAATACACCTGGGGCACGAAAGCTGTTAGCTAATGCCTTGTGTTGGGGCTGGAGGCAAGAGGGAGAAGCTAAGAAAGCCAAGGGATACACCAAACCAAAGGGCATGGTGTAAAAATGGCCAAGAGAGTGATCCCTGGGCCAAGGAACAGGCAGGGATGGAACAAAATCTGGCAAGCTAGGTAATAGTGAGATCCTACAACACACAACAAGCAATGGACATAATGATGAGATTCCCTTATCTGTCTAACAAGCCAACTCTTAATCTCAGCTTTGGCCAAATAGCTGACTGCAGCTCAGTATTCTTGATGGATACAGCAGCCTCCATTACATTCTGGCAAGTACTTGGGGCCCATATGACATTCTGCCCAGGAAAAAAGTAATGAGATACACACCTCTTGCATGTTCCTACATAACAATGATGAAGCAGGACGCTGATGTATGTAAAGAGCCATTGAAAACAGGCAGTGTTTTGCAAGTCTTGGCACCTTGCTGTAATAATAAATGGTAATCAGTCATTGTCATTTTTCTGCATTTTTCCTCTTGAGTCTGGAGGAACATTACACCAGAGCAATCTGGTTTCATTAGCTTTGAACAAGCTGCTGTAGTCACTTCCCTAGAAATGGCAAATATACATAAAAATCACATTTTTCTGAGTATTGTAACGAAGATTCAAGCAGGAATGATTGTGTGAGTTCTAGTGCCTTTATCATTCACGAGACCAGACTACCACAATGAATCCCAGAATCTATGAAGCAATTTTTTTCCCCTCGCTATTCTTCACTTTCTAGTTTTAAGCTCATTCAATTTCATTAGTATTCCTTCACTGTGTTGTCAGTCTGCATTATGGTGGGGTTTTGGAAGGCCTTCAATAAAAGAATACTTGACTGCGCTACAACCCTCACCCTTTGTACCTCCATACAGATCCCAACAGAATGAATTTCTAAATGCCTGCATGTTGCAGGAAACATGAATTCTTAATGAATCTTAGGATACAAGTCTAAACAGATGACAGTACTTTCCAATCTGCTACGGAAACAATATGTTATAATTAAGTATAAGGTTTAATAAAATTTTCGCTCCTTGTACAAAAATGAATGGTGATTAACAGACGGCTGACAAGCTAACTCTAATAATTTCTGATTAAATGCTTTTGTTTAGTGTTTTCAGTCACTCTCTACAGGGAATTAATTACTGGAAATGAAAAAAATGAAGGTTCATGCCAGTTAATATCTTTGAGAAAGTGGAAGGTAATCAACTGTATAAATTACAGTGGCATATGCAGGCCAGCTTGTGGTCAAAATTTATACAATTTACCCCAGACAGTTTTTAAGTTGGTTAGACAGAAAATTGTGTGTATGGAAAATCTGTCTCAACAAGCTACACCATAGTTTTAAGTAAACAGTGAGCAACTGTATTCAGAACAAGATGCCATTGTGACTTTTCTCCAGTTTATGGGTTTTTTTCAAATGACATTTACTTATTTAAAGTGGCCACTACTATTGTGGGTTCAAAGCTTAAGTTTATATGATCCTTTCATGCTTCAAATTGCTCTTTAAACAAACAAACCAGCTACTAGGGCAAATCTACATGGAAATATACATGAGGAGAACCATCCACCAGATGTTTAATGTGAAAGATGAGAGTAGATGGGCAGAAACTGTTGTCAAGCTGCTTCAAGGAACTGCTTGCTGCAGTAGATGCTCATTTACCTACCCAGATCAAGGCTTCATCAAGCCTTGCTGAGGCCATTCCACCTAAATTTGTATGACAGGTACTCCAATAAATGTTCCCAAACAGGCTTTGTATAAAACTAATAAAAAAAGGAGAAAAGAAATCACTTTTTATTATTGTCCTCAAACAGGTGCTAGTTTGAAAATTTACCTGGGAAAGTTTACTTGGCAATAAGCTTGAGCAGGCAATTCCTTAGCTGAAGTCTGTGGATACGACTTTTTGCTCCTCTGGATTGATTGCCAATTAACCCGAGTTAGTTAACAGTTTTGTAAATGTTAATCTAGATCTTTCATGACCAATTGGACCAGGTTTAAGCCAACTGGCAATCAATTAACTTGAATTTCAGCAGCCACAATTACAGTCCTCTAGAACAAACACATGCCCTCAGTACAAAGCGAAGGCTGATCTTTCCCTGCAGAAAGCCAGTACCAAGCCATTTGATGCCTTTTTGATAAGATGTTTGAAGTGTCTTCCATCCTAGTTTGTCTCCAGTGCCACATAAGCTTTGTATTGGCCATCTGCAAGAGCTGAGGGACAGCTTCATGTGCCCCACTTGTGTTTGTCCAGGGGTTCTTTAGACTTTAATTTTGCCTTGACAATCACCATTTATGGTGCTTGCTTGTCAGTGAGCTTTGTTGCAGAAGGCTTACTATAGCAGTCTGAAATATTAGTAAATTATATAGCCATATGTACAAACTAAGTCTCATGTAATTCAAAATTTCTGTTAAACAAATTCAGAGTTTTCCAGTTGAATTGAAAAATCAGTCAGAAAGAGCAAATAATTTCAGGTATTTTGGGGTCCTACCTACAATCAAAGATAAGAAAATATAATTAAATAATGAATTCATCCATAATAGAGATCCATTGGGCTCTAAATTTCTGATCACTTTTTTTAACTCCTCTAGTAAATTTCATTGGGAGCTGGAGCAGCAGACCCCTAGGAAAATCTGGATTAGAATAAAGCACAGAGACCTATTCTCTAGAGTTCTGTTTTTATTTTGTATTTTATGTTATACAGCATATAATATTTTATAATTATAATTAATTTGAGAATAAAATTAACTATCATAAACATATTTATTCTTTTTTAGAGTTCTAGAAAACAAAAGGAAGTTTCTTAATAGCTTGGCTAAATGTTCAGTGTTGCCAACTATATTACTTTGCTCTGAAATAGAGAAAATTTTCCTATTAGGTGGCAGTAAGATGTAGGCAAAGGGTTGCTATCATATGTATATTCACAATCAGCCAATGAAGTTTCTAAAGTGGGTGAAAAAGACCATTGGCACCAAGGCAGGTTTTGCCATTGTGGATGTTAGTTTTTAAAATAATCTTAATGAATAAGAACATAACTTAGTAAAGAATATGAAAGCATGTATTATCTGTTCTGCAAGCGTGACTCACACATGTTCACCTTAAGAGTTTGTCACAGATCATAAAAGGAGTGGGATCATGCCCTTGGTTTGCGACATGAAAAGTCTGTTCAGCAGAGGAAGAGGAAGAGAGGTATCAATTATTATCAACTCTGTTCTGAACACTTTCTCACACTAACAGGCAGTTACATAGGAAAAAAAGACTTCTAGTGAGTAACTGCTCTTTGTGGTATTAACAAAAATACCATCCAGGCCTCAGGTTTTGAGACAATTTTTATGTTCTACTTTTCTTTCAAGTTACCGTGCCCTTGCTTTCCAAATAACTCATTTGTTATCTTACAGAGAGATGCAGCTCTGCCTGCTGAAAGACAGATGGGCTCCCTTTCTCCTCTCTCTCCAGCGTTTCAGCACTGCACTAGAGTTGAGTCTTTACAACTTCAGACTTTCTTATTCCTTTTGTCACAAGCTAAGAGATAATCCTGTAGTTATTACACAGGAAATGTTCCCCTTGAAATGGTTGGAATTTTTGGACAAGAACTTCAGAATTGGGTCCTATGCCACCAAGAGCACTTTGGCTAGGAGTTGTCAGGGAAATGATGATACTCAGCTATTAGAGCTACTTGAGTGAATCACCACAACAAGCACTAGACTGGGGGATGGTGTATCTTTAAAATGCATTCAAAATTCATGATTTACATAGGGATTGATCAAGGTTTCCAAGATAAATGGGTGAAGTTTTCCTTTAAGTATGTTGGAATACTATATATTAAATTATGAGTGACGGTAGAAATATCCTAGAGATAACAATGGAGCTCATGCCTGCTGAAGAGACTCAAAATGACAGAGAAATAGGGAAATCATAGATCTTGAGATAAAACGATAAATGCAATTATGATCTCCCAACTCATTTGCGTTACTTTTTCTCACTACAACTTTTTTTCTTCATGCATAGCTGTAAAGTGTCATTATTTATTACCTATTCTGAAATGTTTCATGTACAAATGAAACCTGTGCAAATGCAACCTTATTTGCAAATGTACCTGTGAAGCTGGTTAAAAAGTAGGACATACTATTGGGATGTGTAAAAATATTCATTAATTATGTTCTGATCTTTGTAAGATTCTGAGTTCTTCCACTTCATCAGGAGGTGAGGTACCGTGTACCTTTCAAGTAAGTGCTCAGCACCTGATTTGAAAAAAAAAGGCACCCAACATAATTTGTATGCAAGGTTAAAAATAGTAGGTTTTGTCAACATTCCGTGGAAATTCTTTGTTGCAGAAGTTATAAAATAGAAACTGGGAGTCCATTTGATGGCAGAGACTAGAGAAAATTAAGTTTATTATTACACGTCCTTTCATCAGCAGTAACACCTCTCTTCCCCCACGCCCCAGTCCCAAGCGATTGTGCATATTCCCTCATTTATGCTGGGTCGTTATCAGAGAGATCAGTTTATTGATTTGAATACCAGTGCACCAGCAAAAGGAAGGGACGGCATGAGGGAGGACCAGTTCAGCTGATGCTGGCTTTGAGAAAAGGTCAGTAGCCCAATAGCCTCACCATCATGAGAAAATCTGTCACTACTTCTATTGATTAGGTCAAATCTGCATTAAAAACTGTTTTGCCAGTAGCAAAAGGAGCACTGTCAATACATTTTATATTGGTTCAACAAGAAGAATGAATGTTGTGGACTGAAAGCTCTTTCTGTTAACTCATGAGCATTAGGCTGATGAAATCCAAAGTATTTTTAAATCAGCTGTAACTTCTAGATGATTTATGAAAAATGCTTGTTTCTGAAAATGATGATTTGATATACTACTAGTCAGTGTACTCTGGTGTTCAGCTATCCTTACAGATATAAAGCTCTTCCTTACCACAACTTAAGCTGCCTTCCTGTGGATTAAGTTTGTTACCTGTTTAGCTCTGCTTGGGCAACAGACAAGTTACCTCTGGAAAGCTGAGGTTTGTAATGCTTTTCTATGCTGATGTAAATCTGTATATTGTAAACCTTTTGCTACTAAACAGGCATTTGAAAAAAAAAAAAAAAAAGAAAAAACCTTGCATGGATTCTGAACATGGGAGCGTTTCCCCCACTTAACGGACACCTTCTCATAGGATGATCTTGAAAGATGCTGTTCCTTTTCATGACACTATTAGGTTTGGAAACTTTTGGCAAAGATAAAACCACCTGGGAGATCCCCACTCTAATCTTTTATAACATATGCTTGTTAATATATTTATATGTTTTAACTGGGATAGACTGGTATTTGATGTTTATGTTTTCCTGTCCTAAAACAAGGGAAGCAGAAAAGTAGAGAGACAAATTTCAACCCTGAAACCAGACCATTCATAATTACCAAAATAGGTGTTGCAAGCAATTGTAACAAAACAGCATTTTTTTTTTCAGTAGAACATATATTAAAAAAAAAATAAATCCAGCTAGCTATTACACAGACAATGACTCACAAAATGTTGAAACATTTTTTTCAGAATTCTGCACAGAAGTGGAGCAATTCAGTTTTCAGTATAATTTTCTGTAATCTTTCATTACTCCTGATTTGAGTGTTAAAGTGACTGCAGAGTCATTAATTATAAACAAAGAAGTATATCGATCCACAAGATGCTCTGTTGCTTATGACTTAATTGTAATTTGAAGGTTTAACACAGACTTACCTGAGAAAGAGTGCAAGTTAAAGTATGCATCTCACTAATTCTCTTACTGGACTAGTATAAGCAGCTTTTTACATAATGGTTTGTGTAGTCAATTAGCAGAGTATTAGCTATAATAGATAACATTCTTACTAAGACCATATTAATTAGAGCTTAAACACAGCTAATCTGAGACCTATATTGAATTTATATTATTATGTAAGCATAAGGCTTCCATAGGCAAGTAATTTTTTTCATGGCATTTTTAAGAAAAAGGAAATCCTAGCATCTGAGATATAAATACGCAAATTTGTTCAGCTATTTGCAAACCACATAATGTTTCTTAAAACTTGAGTGTGCCAGGCCATATTACAAATAATAGTAAGATTATGAGCCACAAAGAACACAAAAGATTGAATACCTTTCAAATTTATTGGAACAGAAGGAGTGGGATCGCTAGCTAAGAAAATCTCTGCAGGAATTTCATGGATTTACGCTACTGCTCCTCATTTTACCTCGTGTTAGACCCCCGTTCTGGGGTTCTCTAGTGTAACATCTCTTCAGCAAAAATAAAGCCTGGTGTGTCTCTATACCCACATTTTTTATTGATCCACGATTCCCTCAGTTTTGAGACAAACATTCTCTGAAATTAGTCAGGAATCCTGCCTAAATACAGATTTAAATTTATTTTTAGTTGCATGGGTTATCACTTTGTTCAGCAGTTCTGCAATATAACCAAAACTTAATATGTCTCTGGTAATATCAGCTACCTGAAGGAAACCCTTAAGCAAAATTTATTAAATTTTTAAATCACAGGTAACCATGAAAATAAGCAATTGCAAATTTACAAGCATAGCAAACTTCAGTACAATATAAAAAACCTGCGTATTGCAATGAAATTAAAATGCCACCATCTTGACTTCTTCCACCAACAGTAGCATCGCTGCTGTTAGTAGAAAAAATCCACTAATAATAAGCTGATAGGGCCACAATGTTCTGTTATGTTGTCTAGTTACACTGCTGAGAATTATTGCCCATCTGTATGCCAGAAGACAAGTGCTTCTCATCGTGACTGAAATGAAGTGGAAGAATGAGGGCTAATATGCTCATAAACGCTCATGCCAAGAGTCATGGAAGTGACTGGGGGCTCACTAGGCAGGTTACAGCTGTAACTTCAGACGCAGAGTTGACAGCCTTTTGAATTCATACTCCCCCCCTCCCATTTTCATTGAAAAACTATTTTCATATTTGCAGTATCTTATTTTTTTTTCTTATTTTTTTTCCCTTCTTTTGGTAAAGGTAACCTTTCAAACATTGTGGGATATTTAAGTATTAGCCTTACTCTTCCATATCTAAAACTGTCAGTCAGCAGTGTTTTAAAATCTCTCTTCCCAATTGATGCATCATTATTTTTGGAACGTATACTTTAATTTCACCAACAGAGGTCAGTAAACCACTGAAAGAGAACCATAAGTGTTTGGCGAGAACACACCCTCATCAATCTTTCTAACGTCCTTCTGATAGTTTTGTTCAAAGGGCTCTTGTTCAGTTGCTTCAGAAAATACAAGCTTAGTTAGCTAACAAAAAAAAGCAAGTGTGTACTTACACACACAGGAGAATGAGTTTTATTAAGGGGATGAATTACATAAAATACTACATTGTTAAAGATCTTTCAGCATTAGAATATATTTGAAATACCTGCTATCAAGCCAGAAGCATACATACATGCATAGGTATGATCATTGCTGAATCAATTTGTCAAGGTTAAAACAGGCTGTGATTTAACAGCAGTACTTTGAATGATCTGCAGAATTCCACTTTTCAAGCTGTTGAAAACCAACCTACAAAGAGGAGGATCCCAGAGAAGTAACATTTAATGATATTAAAATAACAGATAGAAGTGCAGGAGAAACCAAGAGCTGTCACCAACTAGCTCATTTTGACAGTAACAGCTAATGGAACTATATTAACACATCATTTCCCAACTTTCGACTGTAATGAAAAGCTATTTTTACAAATCATTACTTTCGGTATATGGTGTTTCAGCCACGTGGCTTCTATTAGCGTACAGGGGAGTTTCACAACCAAAGCTGCCTGTGCAGTACTGAAAGTGTACCTTTTATGTCGAGCTAATCCCAGAGGGGAGTCAGCACTCGTGCCTGTGTCCTTTTGACCTTTATCCTTTTAATGCATTTTGCCTCAGTAGCAAAAGGTGAAACCCTGGTTTTTATGTTGCAAAACAGACCGCTTCAACAGCATTTCTCTATGAAGCTAAGGAAAGTAACATACGCTCCTGTGGAAATGTTGAAAGTCCCTAGTTCAGCAACCAACAATAGCTTTACAAACGTATTTTTAGAACCGCTTTTCTGGTAGCCCTTTGAAGCTCACCCGCACGGCCTCGCTACCACCCCTCTCAACAGCTGCGAGCATGCGAAGCCACTGGAGTGGAAGATGTTAATTATCATCAGCTACTGGAATTTCTCCAGGGACTACTTGTGGTTAGAAACGTGCTTCCCCAAAGAACTGCACCAGGCGCTGGGATCATCTCTCCTGTGGCTTATCGGAGTCCCTCCTCTTAAGCAAGGGATAATCGATTTAAACTCCCAATCTTCGCTTTTAAGCATTCTTCTCTCAGGATATGATTGCGTAGTTTTCCTAAGCAATCTTAACTGTAAAATCTTTTATTTCTGTGAACAGAGTGCCAACAATAGGCATTTTCATGTATATGTGAGTTTCCCAGGGACTAGGTCTAGCACATGCACGGATTTTGATTAAGAACTAGAGAAACAAGTCGAAAATGAAAAAGGACCAAAACCAGAAAACAGACAAACCGATGGACAGAGCTATGAGTTCCCCCCCCCCACCCCCAGAAGGGTCATTCGAACTTCCTTTTTATGGCCAAGAAAAAGCTACACACCTTCCCCCCATGTCATCAGAAAACTGCACACACACACAAATGGTCTTTCCCCTTCTGCTTTACCTCCTGCTATTCAGTGGCATTTTGAGTCTAAACTCGTTAGCATCAGGAGCTTGATGTGATGTCAGCAAGTGAGATATTCCCCACAGGGAACCAAAATAATAGTAGATGAGCTGGCAGAAAGATCCCCAGAAAGGGAAATAACACAAAAACAACAGATTCTAAGCTTAGCCCTTTACTGGGAATACTACAAAGCACTTTTAATGACTGAACATATCCTTAAATGTACCTTGTAGATCCCTCTGTGGTAGTTAAACCCAGTAATCGCTACCACCCCCACAAAAAGACCAAGTCAGGTCAGTCTCTAGCTGCAGAGAAACTGGATGAACGCAGTAATCTGCAGGACTTGACTCCCAATGCACCAAGACGAATGCTGGGGACATCTCTCTTGCCCTTTGCTATGGATGAGAATGGGACATGTTCCGCAGCCCTTTATGAACAGTCTTTTTTGATAACCTGAGGGAGCTGAAGGAAAGCAGGCGCCCCGCTCTCCAAGAACGCCCTCCCTTTCCTGTAAGGGCACAGGAAATCCCCTTCCACCCCCAGGAGGAAGGGGTAAGCAGGAGGAAGGAAACCAAATGTAATGGAAAATAAACACGTCAACTGCGAAAACAGTAACCACCAGTGACTACAAAAATCCTTCGTTATGCTTAAGGACAACAAATACAGCAGTATTTCAGTTATTCAGTGTTTACGGAGTTAAAACCCCCACAATTACTGGCCCACTCCCCTGGCTGTAGGCCATTAGCGCTGTATTGTACACCTTCCCCAGTTCAACTTCAAATGCAGTGATCAAGAAGTAGATACAGTCAAGATGATGGATTGTTTAATTCTTCCAAAATGGTCACTACTTAATGGCATACACCTATTACGTCCAGGTGAGCTGCTGCAGACCTTTACAAGCTCGAGAAGGTAACAGAATATGTGTTCCCCAGCTGGCATCAAGAGGAACAGTAAAGATAAAAGTGAGCACACAAACACAGAAATGTTATATACAAAAAAAGTTTAATTGAAATACCTGTATAAAAAATATGATCTCCATACATTTCACACTGTTAAACAGAAGAAAAAAATCCAAATCCAAGCTGCATAAATGCAACCAGATCACAGAAACACAGCTATTAAAATAAATTAAGGTTTATGACTCTGCCACTCTACCTTCCAGAGCCAATGCACGGAGACTGTACAATGTCAATAATTTAAAACCCTTCCAAACAGCATTACTTTACATTTCTGGTACAATAATACCAGACAAAAGGCATACTGACTAACTTTAAAAAGTCATTCTATTTCCCTTAAATTAGACTTTGTACAACAATTTTCCATCTTCCAACAAAAATTCATAAGGTCAGAAAATTTTTTTGTCTTTTTTTTTTTTTTCTTAAACAAAAGTTGACAGGAATGCAGAAAAAAAGTGCCATGGGCAAACCACTAGAATTCCCATGGGGAGAAGGAGGGAAAAAGCACAGTGTTGAATAACTATAACCAAATAAATTAACCAAATAAATAGCCACAGCTGAAACCTGTGGGAGGTCTTCTAAACTCCAAACAATAAATAACTGTATAGTACATGGGAAAAACGAAGTTTACATAAACACATTATACAGGTATGGAAAAAAAGTAAAGTCCTTGAATATTGCATTGATTGTGCATTCAACATGCCCATACATACTTTAAGACTCGCAGGGTGACAAAAGGCCGGGGGGAGTTGAGAAAGGGGCTTCTCATGCCCAGTGGTAGAGATGATAAAAGGAAACATGAATAAACTTTCTGATAGAAAAGCTGATATACCTGTTCATATTTCTGTGCGGGCTATAGGAAATATTTTGAGCAGCAGAGGTGGGTTGGATTTGGAAAGGGCCGGGGGGCAGGAGTGAAATGTCTGTGTTCAAGTATTCCATCACCAGTGGATGGGACTACTTCATTCAATCACCGAACATGTTCTCCAATGCATCATAGGAGCTGCTTCCTCCAGCACTGAGTCTAAAGGGAGCAAATTCCTATAATGAACTGGATCTTCTTTGGACATACACAGCTCAAAAAAGAAAGTCCCACTGAAGCAGCTTTCAAAAAGGCACTCAAAAGCAAATAAAATCTAGTCCAGGCTCTATGAGAGCAAAAAAGTTTACCATGTATTCAAGAGGTCACTGCTTTCTTAATAAGGTCAGTCTTTGACTAAGTACTGGCCTGCAACTCCCAAACATCAGCGTTTCCAAAGGAAATCTCTCATTCCAAAGCAGAAACCAGCAAAGGGGGAAAATAAAATCAAGTCCCTCAGACAAAGATTCAACTACAGAATAATGAATGCATTTTTCTAGCCCCTCCTACGTATTGGCAGCAGCACTGTGGTCTTTCTGCTTGTAGCTCCCCTCCCAGTGCGAGGTCCTTAGTAATTCACAGACTCTCATTACTTGAACTTGTGCTAGATACATCAGTATCAAGGGTCCGTAGCCTTATGTCACAGTCCTCAGACTTCACTACTTCAGATTTGTGCATCCATTGGTGGTCAAAAATTTGCTCAAGTGTTGGTCTGTCTGAAGGCCTCAGTGAAAGGCACCATTTGATCAGCTGTTGACATTCTGTAACAAACAAACAAAAAAGCAGTTTTAGACTAGGGAAAGTACAACCTTGAGTAAGAAAAACCCTACCTGTACAAACTCAGGTGTACAGGACTAGTTACAAAAAAAAAAAAAACCCCACTTGACCCCTCCCTATGCAACTCACCAGGCGAAATTCTTCTCCTGAAGTATAATCGTCCCCTCAAGATTTCTTCATCTTGCTCAAAAGGGATGTCTCCACAAACCATATCATACAGCAGAACTCCCAGAGACCATACTGTTGCTGACCTCCCATGGTATCTGTGGTACCTGATCCACTCTGGAGGACTGTATACTCTCGTTCCTAAAAGCAGAGGGGGAAAAAAAAAAAAAAAAATAAGTACAGGTCTAGAGTGTTTCCCCATTGTTCAATATCATTTGCAATTCCAAAAAAAAAAAAGCTTTAAATTTCTTATGGTCCAAAGCCATTATTGGTGTAATTTGAGGTCATCTGCGGGGTTGCACCATTCGAGCGGGTTGGCCCATCCGGCGGTGCTGTTTTGTGGCAGGGAATAACCCATCCCCATCAGCTGACTGTTTACCCAGGCCAGCTCCCTTTCACTGACCACGTGGCGTCTGCAGCATCACACCAAAAATAGACACAAAAGGACAAAGGGGGCTGGCGGGGAGGAGGCGGGAGGGCGGCAAGAAGGTGAAACTCAGGTCTGCCCGTCTTACCCGGGGCTAATCTGCTTTATCCAATTCCGCAGGGCGGTAAACAAAATAGGAACGCTTACGATTTCTACGTTTGTGGTTTTTTTTTTTTTTTTTTTTTTTAAAGCCCGTCCCGTCCTTCCTCCCCCCCCTCCGCGCTTCTCTGCGGCAGCTTTTTCCCCCGCCCCCCCCCCCTCCCCCTCCGGGTGCCCGTGGGCTCCTTGGATACCAAACAAAACCGGGAATTCGGGATGCCGAGGGTCACGTGCGGCAGGGATTCGGGTTTCACAACAAACAGATGTGAGTGCAGCAGCTGGGGGGGGAGGGGGACGGGAGAAGAGTCCCCCCCTTACATCAGTCCCGCTCAAAAGGACAAGGGAAAGACTCCCCACTGTCACACGCAGGATTATTTCCACCTTTCCCGAGGCTAAAGGGTCGAGCCCGGCCCTGAAGCCAGCATCGAGTCGTTTGGAGGGAGCGTATTTATCCCCGTCGCTTTAAAATCTGCAATGCGGGATTTCCAGGACACCGGCGGAAAGGGAGGGGGGGCGGGGGGAGCTACCGCTTCAAGTTAAAAAAAGCAGCGCATATAAAAACTGCATATCCACACATGGAAACATCCGACACTGGCGAAGCCTCCATGTAAACAGATCGCCCTCTAGGAAAAAAAACCGCTTTTTCCAAGACAGGGAAATATAAACTGCTGCGTCACTGCCTGGAATCGCTTCTTTCCTACGCAACTGAACACCCCTAAGCTGCTCCGGGTCCACAGGTTTCCATTACCGATGGACCTGATATGAACCCCCTGCGTCAGAGGCACCGCTCGCTCCTGCCGGGCGCTGGGAAGGGGGCTCAGCGGTAGCTACGGGGAGGGCATCACCCCGAGAAGGGCGCACGGGAGGGGACACGCGTACTCTGGGCCAAACCCGGGCGCCACCAGGCTACCCCCAGCGCGGGGAGGGCACGTACCGTCGAAATCGGTATAGACCGTGTCCTTGAGGAGGGCCCCCGAGCCGAAGTCGATCAGCTTCAGCTCGCCCGTCCGGAGGTCCACCAGCAGGTTCTCGTCCTTGATGTCCCGGTGCACCACGCCGCAGCCGTAGCAGTGGCGCACCGCCTCCAGCACCTGCCGGAAGAACCCGCGGGCCGTCTCCTCGTCCAGGGCACCCTTCTCCGTGATGAAGTCGAAGAGGTCCTTCACCAGCTCGGGCCGCTCCATGATGATCAGGTAGCCGTCGGGCCGCTCGTACCAGTCCAGCAGCTTGATGACCCCTCTGAAGCCGGAGCCCACCTTCTTCAGGAGGACGATCTCCAGGGGCACCATGACACCGCCCTGAGCAGAGAGAAGGGGGGGAGCGGGTCAGCGTTGGCGGGGGGGGGGGGCGAAGGGGGAAGCCGGCGGGGAGGAGGGGAGGGCGGGGAGGAGGGCGCGGCCGCCGGGCCCCCTCCGCCGCTGCCGCAGTCCGAGGGGCGGGCGCGGCGCTGCGGCGGCGAACCCCCGCCAAATTCCCCCCCCTCCCCGACACACACCCGACGCAGAGGCCGCGCCAGCGGGGCGGGCCCCGCCGCCCACACAATAGCCCCGCCGCGGCGGAGCCCCGCGGCCACCCGGTACCCCCTCCCGCCCCCCCTCCCCTTCCCTCCCGGGTACTTACAATCGTGCCCCACTCGGTCACCCTCTCCTTCACCACATGCTTCACGGCGACCTGCGGAGCGGGGGAGGAAAGGAGGCGCCGTGAGCGGCGGGGCGGGCACAGCCGGCGCCCCACCGCAGGGCCGCGCCCGCAGCCTCCCGCCCCGGTAAGCGCCGTGCCGCCATCCCGCTCCTCACCGGCAAGCCGTCGGCGATCCTGCTCCCCGCGTAGACGGTGCCGAAGCCCCCGCTGCCCAGCACAGAGCCCACCTGGTAGACTTTATCGAACGGCTCCCTCTCCACTTTCACTGCGGGGGGGGAGGGGGGGGGGGGGGGAAGAGGAAAAAAACAAAACAAACACACCGCGTTAGCGTCCGCAGCCGCGCTGCGCCGAAAATTAAAAAAAAATAAAAAATAAAAATAATAAGAGCCCCAACACGCTCTGCCAGTATTGTGTGCGCTGCCCGAATTATGCCCAAAGCATTTTTTTTTAAAATAAATTGTCTTCTTCAATTCTAAAAAAAAAAAAAAAATAAATAAAAGGAAAAAAACCGCCCCCCCTAGCTCGGGGGGTGCGAGGCGCCGTCCCCGGGGGTCGCTCGGGGCCGGTTCGCACCCCGCCCGGCGCTGACGGGGGCCACCCCGGCGCCGTCCCCGCCGTACCTGGCTGGAGGATCTTCACCGGCAAGTGGTCCATGCTAGTGGGGCTGCAGATGTGAGCCAGCGAGCCGAACTTGGAGAGCAACATCTTCCGAGTGGGGGGTGGGAGGGCGGCGAGTCCCCCGCGGTGGCACCGCCGGCGTCCTCCCGGCCGAGCGCTCGGCGGCGCGGCTCTCCTCTCCTCTCCCCGGAGCCGGCTGAGGGCGGCGGGGCGCCAAGTCCTTCCCCGCGGCTCCTTCCTGGCCCGGCAGCGGGCACCGACGGAGTCCTCAGGGGTGCCCGCCGGCACGGATCCTCGCAGCGGTGGCACCAAGTCCTCAGGCAAAAAGCAGCCGGCGCCGCTCCCGCTCTCCTTCCTCGCACCGGCGACAGCCGCTCGGGGCGCCGCGATGCGCCGGCAGAACCGGAGCCGTTCACGGAGGCAGGCGAGTCGTGGGGCTGCGGAGCAGCGTCAGTATCCCGCCCCTGCGGGGGCCGCCGCGTCGGGGATCGGGCTGGGCGCCGCAGTGGAGCCGTGGCGGGCGCAGGACCCGCCGCTGTGCCTGCCCGCGCGCTTCTGAGCCGCCGGCGCCGCCGCGCCGCCTCTTAACTCCCAATATTTTGGTGCGGGCAGAGAGCGCCGAGCGCGCCGAGGATATCCCTCCGCGGGGGAGGCGGGAGGGGAGGGGGGGAAAACACCTCTTCTCGCCGCCCCAGCGGCCCCCCCACACTCCCCTCCGCGCCGGGGCGCCCGCGATGCGGCGGCCGGGACTGCAGCCTCCCGTCCCGCCCCCATTGTGCGGGCGGGGGAGAGGGCGGGGGGCTGGGAACTACTTATTTGTAGTAACCGGCGCGCAGAGTTACAAACTGTCTGAGGAACGCATCACACATTAGCGGCGGAAAAAAAAAAAAAAGGGCGGGGGGGGGGAGATTCTCCGCTTTGCGTTAACATTTCCGCCCGGCCAATCGAGGGGCGCCTTTTCAAAGGGCTCCTCGACGCGGCCAATGAGGAGGGGCTTCATTTGCATGCAGCAGGGCGGGAATGCCGCGGCGCTCCGCGCCCAGCCCCGCCTCGCGGCTGCGGGAAGGTCGCGCCGCTCCGCGCCGGGCTGGGTCGGGCCGCGCCGACATAGCCGGGGCACGCCGGGACGCGGCTTCGGCGGACACGGCTTGCGGTGCCGGCAGTCGCCGGCGCGTCCTGTCGGAGCCGGTTATTCAGAAAGCCGGTGCTCGCTGAAATAACAACGCGTGGCACGCTCCCTCCGTCCCCCTCCCCGCCCCCCCGGTTTCTCCTTCTCCCCCGGTGCTGCCCCCGGGGGGACGCTGGGCGCCTGCCCTCCGCGCCTGCTTCTGTCAGTCAGCTCCCCGGCGCGGCGCGACGGCGGGCGCCCGGTGTTCCGGCGGTGCGGCTTGGAGGAGCTGAAGGCTTCCTTCCCGGCGCCACGCCGGGGCAGGGCACGGAGCTGTCCCGCTGTGGCGGCCCGGGGTCGCCGCGCCTCAGCCGCCCGCCCCGCCCCGCAGGGGGCGCTGCATCAACGGGAATGGCGGCGGAGGCCGTGGCGGCAGCGGGGCGCGGGCCGGCGGCCTCCCCCTCCCCGGGCGGCTTCAAGGCGGCTTTTAAGTGTTCTCTTCCGACGGGGCTTTTACAGCAGCAATCCGTGAGGCGCCCTTTTCCCTCAGGCTTCCCCCCGGAGCGGTCCCCGGGCGGCCGTTAACGGCTCTTGGGGCGCTGCCGCCGTGAGGCCCCGGCCCCGGCCTCGCCTGAACGGAGGCCGAGGCGGCTGGGAGAGGCTGGGGGCGTGTGGGGGATCCCGCCGAGTGTCTGACCGGCAAAGGCTGTGGGCCACTGGTTCAGAAATGAATTAATGCTGTGCTGGGTGGGTAACAATATTTTAATGACTGCTCCAGCAGCTACTTCGACTACTGACCAGATGTGTGCAAGTGGAGAAATGGTGTGCAGATGTGCGAGGCTGAAGCTCAGCCAGGGAATACCAGGATGCTTGTGGGCAGCTGAAGCGGTCAGCATCTCCGCATCCCTGGCATTGCCACCCCTTTATTGCATCCCTGGCACTGCCACCCCCTTCACCCCACTGCACGCCCAGGTGCATACATGGGAGCGTCTCACACGCTCTCGCTCGAAAAATCGTGAAGTTGGAGATGCCGGTACCGCACAGGGATCCCAAACGTGAGGGTATTTTTGGGCACTCACTTGAAGAGCTGGCAGTCCTTCCCAGCCCGGGCACCGGGAGAGCCTGGCAGTTGGCATTGTCTGATAATAGTAGTGCTGTAATCTCAGGCAGTCATGCCCATAAACAAAGCAAGGGCTTCTAGGGAGAGGTAATATCTTTTATTAGATTAGACCAGCTGATGTAAAGGTCAAGTTTTCAGGCGCAGTTTCAACCCTTCATGTCCCAGAATGTGTTTTTTGAAGCTAGATCAGCTGTGCTATAAAAGTTACTACCTCTCATACGCACCATGGTATTTGCAGAGGAACCAAACTAAACCGTTCCATTTATTGAACAGCTGAAGGATTCAGGAGGTTCCATGTTTATGGATTTACTCCTTTTTCTTAAAGCCAATGATTTGGATATATCAGATAAAGCAATAAGAAAGCTAATTTCTTTTTTGGTTGTTAGATATCCTGCATTTTGGCTATCTCTAATCACTAAATAATTATAATCTCTAATCATGTTAAATAAGTTTTTAGCAAGTTTTTCCAGACAATAGCATATGCATGCTATACTTATGTTTATTGCTGCTGAAATGTAAACAGGTACAAACAGTAGGAAGATTTCGTGATCTCACAATACATGTTCCAGGTTTATTTTAAAGAATTTAGCTGTATCCGCCTTTTGCTATAATCCTTGTCAGTGGCTTTTATGAGTATTGTTTTAAATGGAGAGGAAGTGTTTCTTACTTCCAAAATGAGATCTCTGGTTATTGAAATAGCAAATATTTTTAAAGAGAGAAAACTGGCATTAAATATTAATATGCATAAGTGCTAATTATTTAGGGAATTAACACTGCAAGTCATTATTAATTCCTCCTTTTTTACATGGTTAAGCATGAAAAATCATGCATGTGTCACTAGTCTGCAAACGTAAAAACATCAGGCCTTTTCATTCCAACTGGATTTGCATTTTCTTAAATCCATCCTTCTGTTGTCAATCTATGGTAAATCAGTGATATACTTGCCTTGAACCTGTTCAAGCATATAATACTGAGTTTCCTCAAAATCCTGTTGAGTTTAAGCTACACCTTCTTCCCCTGTATCAGCTGTAGTACTTTGAGTCAAAAGAATACCTTTACACATCTATGTTTGAAGCAAAGTGGTGACCAAAAAAAGACCACGATAAATGTCTGGTATTGGTATAACTCCCGATCTGATTTGTATTTTCACAACAGTGTAAAAGGAAGGGTATTTTATATTTAACATTAAAGAAAACGAGGTAGTTACTGTAAAAAAAAGTGATAAGAGGGTATTTGTTCTTCTTCCACTTAATTTTGGCAGACAGACATTTAATTTGTATACAGCTACAAGGACTCTTGGTTTGACAGAATTACAGATGGATCCCAGACATGGAATTTACCCTGTCTTTACACATAAGCCTTTCATGGGTTTGTGGTGCTCTTTTTGATCTGGCTTGGAACATGCAGCTCAGTGGTCCTAAACAATTATAGCTGCAGAAATATTGTATAAACTAGTTTTGGCCTCTGTAGCAGTGGCTTTGCAACTATAAATGGTAAATCATTCGTGGGTAGGATGCCGGTTTGTTCTTTGATGTACAAATCACTTTCCTGTGCAGCGGTACCCAAGCAGGCGTGAGTGTGTCAGGCACAGAAATACGGAAGATCCATGGGAGTTTCTGCTAGCAGCACGGAGACAGTACCACCCTCAGGCTACCCTTTCATGTCTGTATGGAGCCCAGTTCGAAGTTTGCTGTGGCAAATCATCAGATACTGCACTGGTGGCTTTGATGTGCTCTATTGTATGCCTGTAGCCGTTGTAGGTCTTCTGGATGGGACTACCAAAATGTCTCTGTTCGCGTAATGTGACCATAAGGAATGCTGCTGAGAATGTTCTGGCAGTAAAAGTCCCGTAGAGTTGATAAGAATATCGGTATTCTCAGGTCCCTCAACCTCCTTGTATATCGAAGCCATCTTAATGACCCTCCACTCAATTCTCTTCAGTCTCTCTTCTATTTGGTGAGAGGACAAACTGAACACAGTGCTCCAGATGTGGCTTCACATGTGCCGAATAGAGGGCAATAATCACGTCCCTTGAGCTGCTGGCTATGGTCTTGCTAATGCAGTCCAAGATGTGGTTAGTCTTCATTACCGCAAGGACACACTGCTGACTTTGTTCAGTTTGTAGTCCACTGGATCTTCTCCTGTAGAACCGTTAGTCCCAGCCTGCACTCCTTCGTAAGTATATCCTGTCCCAGATGCAAGACATTGTAGTTATCTTTTTGGAACTTCAAAACAGAGGTATCTGTTACACACTCATTCAGTTTGTTGACGTCTCCCTGACTGGCACCTATACCCTCCAGTGTACTAAGAGCCTCCCCTGGTTTGGTGTCACCTTGTACTTCCTAAGCGTCTCATCATGCAGGTCATGGATGAAAACGTTAAATATCAGCCCTTGTATGGCTCCCAGGGAATGCCACTAGGAATCACCTGCTAATGGGACTTCAAACAGTTGTCAGCAACCCTTTGAGGCCCACCCACCTTTTAGTCTCCCCAGTTTGGCTGCAAGGACACTAGGAAACTCTATCAAAGGCCTTGCTAAAGGCAAGGAGATCAACATCTGCTACTCTACCCTCGCCCAGAGAGCCTGTAATGTAGTTGTAGAAGGCAATCAGAGTGTCTAAACACAGTTTGCCCTTTGGAAATTAAAGATGGCTGTTCTCGATAACATTCTTGTCATTGTGTGAATGGAGATGGTTTCCATGAGTACTTGCTCCATAATTTTCCCAGCAACTGAGAGAAGGTTGGTCAGCGTGTCGTCACCCAGATTCTCCTTGCAATTTACTAAGACAGGCATAACATTTTTGTAGTTGTCGGAAACCTTCTCTGATCACTGTGACCTTGCACAAGGGACAGAGACTGCCCTTCCAATGACATTGGCTGGCAGTCTTGGTGCTCTCAGACATATCCTGTCCAACACCATGGACCTGTATTACATTTCCAGCTTGTTTAAATAAGTAGACCCTTGCTACTTGACGTGGGGCTCTGGAAGGCCTGGGAGTAGACCTTGCCCGTAGAAACTAAGACAAAGATAACATTGAGTACCTGTGTGCTCTGTCACAAGGTCACCTGCTGTATTCAGCAGCAGGCCTAGATTTTACTCAGTCTCCCATTTTGCTGCAAAAGTGTCATTACCCTTGACATCCTTCATCAATTTTAATTGCATGCAAGCATTGGCCGTCTAGTTCCATCCCTGCATATCTGGGTGATGCTGCTGTATTCCTTCTCATTGTGTCCCCACTTCCACCTCCCATATGGTTCCTTTTTGTTGTTGAGCTCAGTTGTGTATTTGCTGTGCTGCTGAGACAGGCCCTTGCTATACCTGCCTGCTTACTTGTGAATCAGGATGGATAACAGATATGTCTGACTCTTCCACGTCTTGCAGACAGGTTGTTAGGGCACTTTTTCAGCAACTTCACTGCTTTCCTTTTGACCAGTGTGTCTTATAAAGCCACAACCTCTCTTTATTTCTTTGAATTTAAAGAACACGTCATTAGAATTATGAGTGATTAGTGAAAGATGTTGACAACTCCATCAGCAATAGACCTTACATTTCCAGATATGGTACATTCTTTCTTCTTTATCACTCAAACTACTGAGTGAATTCAGTCAAAGATGACATCTACCACTAAGAGATTAAACTTCTGTTTTAGTTCCTGTTTCTACATTAATAAACAGGATTTTTCTTGTATCCTGTCTAGGTAGTATATACCTATTGTTTAATCTCCTGCTTCCCCTCCTAGACACACAGATACACAGTTTTGGTTGTACTTGTGTATCATTGATGATACATATGCATCAGCAGAGATTATCTATTTACCATCTGCCATTGGGAATGTTGCTAGAAGTTTAATCTGTCTAATATAGCTACAATTGCTGTTTTCAGATCAGGCTATATACAATCTATACGGATAGATGTTGTCAGTAGTCTGATTAGCTGTTTGGAACAAAGACTTTATGAAAATAACCATTATGAGATTGTTACAGAAGCAGTGCTTCTTTGAGACAATCAGGATTTAGGACTTGGTAGTAATAAGTGATGAATAAATTAGTGAGCAAGATATGATCAGACTTTAAAAGATGATGTATGTTTTAGTACACTCCAGATCCTTGAGAAATATCTTAAACTTCTGTTACTAGTGAGCTGATAGGATGTATTTCAGCATTCGTAGAGAATGGCAGATGAAATCACAAACATATAGTTAATAGGTTGTATTTAATGTCAAGATGAATCTGCCCATCCATATACTTTGTTCTTGGTGAAATGTGTTCACCTCAGGCTGGAGGGGTGGAAGAAGAGAGAAGCAATCCAAAGATATCTCTGAGTTAAAGACCATCTTTTTATTTGGTATGTAGAACAGTAGAAATATCTGATCTGTGGTGGAGGCTTTTCCATGATAAAAAGTAACATAACTAATAGAATATATATATATATTTGCATATAAAAGATTATGGAGGAATGTGGTAACAATGGATGGGGCTATGGGACTCTTGTAGAAATGACCACCTGTCTGGTAAAGACACTTGTAAGCTAAAGGGGTGAATGCTGACCTTTTGTCAGGAGAGTGTTAATTTAAGAGTAGGCAAAGAATGTAACCCCTTTGATACGGCATTAGTGAGACCAATACAGAGGTATTGCTAATAGAAGGTTGAAAACCAGGAAAGGCTTTGAAGGAGAATACAAGGTATACAACCATTGTCATAAACCATGAAGCTTTAATACCTCAATCTATGTTGTTTATTTGGGAGAAGGTTAGGAGGTAAGCTCTTACCATCACAGTCTAGAAGTATCTGCAATTTTTTTTTTTTTTCCCAGTTAGTATTTGATAGCTCTTTAAGTCTCACACAGGAAGAGTTTCCCAGCCTGGGAACTCCAAGAAAACAGCAAAGTACAGGTGGGTAGCAGAGGATAACTGTAGATGTAGTCCTAGGTTAACTTAAGACCTCATATTGGAACTGGATTGAAAATAAGGCAAGGAGATACACTCATGTGTAAAAAGAATTTAAAGATTTGATAAAGAATTTGCATTAGATACCATGACATTGTGTCAAGGGAAGTCAGACTGGAAAGTCTCTGCGGCATTAATATTTATAACTCAAAGAGCACGGCTCTCCACAGAGCTGAGTTCTCAGGACCTCATCTTCTACTGTTATACAGGTGGCACATTGTGTTCAGTAGAGAGATTGCACAATTTCAGCAGCTGTTTTCCCCATTTCAAAAAATGTATTGGAGAACTAAAGTGGGATCAAGGAAGGGTAATGAGAATAACTGAGGATATGAAAAAAGCCCTCTTTTGAAAGATTAGGCCTATTTTTTCACTTTAGAGAGAAGATTAAGAAAGGGGATGCAGTAAAATAATGGTCTAGGTACAGTAGATTAGATGACCGTGTTCTCTGTCATCTAACATGAGTACAGGAACATCAAGGAAAATTAAAAGGTAACATTCAAAACTGATAAAAAAAACCCCAACCTGTAATTACCTCTACTTATAAAACTTGTAATTAGACCGTGGAACTCACTGCCAAGTCACAAAGGCCAAGAATGTAACAAGATTAAAAAGACTATTGTATTTTTAGGGATAACAAGAATATTCTGAATTATAATTGGAGGATAAAAATAATACAAGGGCTATTAAGTCTCAAGTTTCAAGGTGGAAACAAACTTTCTGTCTTGTAGAATAAGTTGATACTGGCATTGGCAAATCAATGAATAAGGACTGTGAATAAGGAGGAGCTGGTCCCCCTCTGCCTGCTCTGGGCTCTTTGTATAGAGTGAGCCAAAGTGCTGGAATAGTTTGTATAATGAGACAGTTCTTAATAAAGTCCTGTATTTGGCTGGTTTAATTCTGGTTTTTTTGGTTGTTTTTTTTTTTTTTTTTTTTTTTTTTTGTTGTTGTTTTGTTTTGTTTTGTTTTTTCAGTAGTGTTATACTTAAACCACTGTAATGATGTGAAGAATTGATCAGTGGTATAGATTGGATGAGTTTTTTTCAACCTATAATCTAGGGACCAGTGGAAATAGTAAGACATCGCAAAGTGTTCTATGAATTTTATGTTTGCCTACATGCAACCAAACAAAATTGAGGGGTGAAAAAAGAGAAGTAATAAGAAAAAGTCAAGGTTAACTTTGTTCCTGTTACTTGGTAAAAGTAGCAAGTTGCAAAAGTAGATCAATACATAATCCTTCAGTTAAAATTAGAACCCTTGAGTTAAAATTAGAGAAACACTGGAACAGATGATCTCTTAAAATTTTGTGCAGAAATCATGAATTTAGAGGGACATTTGCTATATGGCATGAAGCAAAAAAGCATTGTTCTTGTGTCTGCGTTAGAGTTTTAAAGAAATGTTAGAATACAGATTGAACTGGATTCTGTTCTACCTTCCCTTTTCAAAATTCTTGTATAAAAATTTTGAAGGATAAATATATGAAAGCCTTGTTGTCCACCAGGATCCTCAGGTCCCTTTCCACAGAACTGCTCCCCAGCCAAGTAGATTCCAGCCTGTGCTGCACTCCTGGATTATGTTATCCCACGTGCAAGGCTTGTCCTTGTTGAACTTCATAAGGTTCTTGTTAGCCCACTCTTTCAGCCTATCCAGGTCTTCCTGTAGGGTGGCTCTCCCTTCCGAAGTGTCCACTCACTTTGGGGTTATCAGCAAACTTCATCAGGGTACACTTGATCCCATCATCCAGATCAGTTATGAAGATACTAAACAGTGTTGGGCCCAATGTCAATCGCTGGTGGACCCCACTTGTGACCGGTTGCCAGTTTGAAAATGAGCTGTTTACCATCACCTCCTGGGTGTGGCCTGTCAGCCAGTTCCCACCCACCGCACAGACAACTTGTCTAGACTGTAACATACCAATAATGATAATAATAAATAATAAAATCATGGAAGAATCATGGAAGACTTGCAAAAAGAGACTTAATGTACAGAGCTGTCAGCTCTTCACTTGCTCTGCCTTGAAACTCGACACTAAATTTAAAAGCCAATTTATAATATCAACATTGTGAAACAAAATGTTCCATGTTTATGTGGTCCTTTTTTGGGGTTTTGGCTATGTAAGCTCCTAGTTAAGGCTTCACGAGCCAAAACTGAACGGTGTAAAAGCATTCAAACTTTGCCTACTACCTTACCACCACTTCCTGTGTGCCTCCATCTCCGCTTTCTCTTCTTCAGCTTCTAATCCACTCTCTAATGAGAAAACTACTGTAAAGGTACTGTAATCCAGAAATAAGATCTGTCCTTTGAACCACATACAGGAGGGAACCACCAGATTACTTTGCCTGGGTGTGCCCCAGCGCTCTGACTGACAAACTGCCGGTGTTCCTGCTCTTTGCTGAGCTGAAAGAATGTAATTATTAACCAGCAAAAACTCCAGTCCTGTATGTGCATCCCACGTGCAGTCTGCAGAACTGTCACTGCTGCTTTCCTTAGTATCAGCCCACAGACAGTATCATTAGCAAGTGGAATTGGTGTGTGTGCCTTTGTACGAAGGATCCTCAATACTGTGCTAATGTCTGTAATTGACAACAGAAGTTCACATGGAGAAGCAGGTTAGGTATTGAGTACGTTTTTCTGTAAGTATAATTACTCTTGTCAGCGTAGGCTGCACTTTTTGATTTTTCGAAGTCAGATCAAGTCTATGAGAAGAACAATTCCATTTAGCGTGTACAGAAAGTTGGTACCTGCTTTGTTAATGTACTATTAAAATTAAAAAAAAAAAAGATGGGAGGGAATGAGTATCATTAAACGATCTTTGATCAAGGCTCAGCTGAATGCGTTCCAACATTTATGCTATAATTAAAAACACAGTGACTGTCCTTGCTTAATGTTTTATTCATAGATAACTAAGGTATGTACCGTAAACCGCATATGGCTGGGTGATCAAAGGACACTTTACTGTGCATCTTATCAGTAGTAGTATATTAGCTTATGATCATAATTTTTCCTTTTCTGTTGTGTTTCCATGGACTTCGTAAAAATTATTGTAGTTTATGTTATGTTAATCAGTATCTCACTGAGTTTTTTTTCTTTAATTGCTTCCTAAATGTTAACAACTAATATGCTGCAATGTAACTATTACACTTTCTGAAATGATGTTTTCACTCGTATTTCAGGCTGGTAAGTCCCTTAAGCCTGATCTAAAAATGTGTCCACAGAAAAACAAGAAAAGGTAACAAAATTGGACAGTGAAAGCTGGGACACAGAAGACGATGGGTCCATTTTGAATATTTTAGCCATTTTATCTTCAGTTCCTTTCCCATGAACATGTTTTTGTGATCAGATGTGAGACTTTCTGGCTTTCAATATATATGGAGAACCTTCCAAAGGGTCTTATTTTGAGGTGATTCTGTTAGTATTTATGCACAGTTAGGAAGTAAGTCAAGTACGTAAATAGATGCCATTTTAGATGGCAAGGGTATCCTGTTTGGCGTCCTACTGCTGCTCAAGAATGATACAACTGTTGTGCAGGTCCTTTGTCATCTTCTGTCATCTGCTTTGTCATCTTCCTATGTGTAAGCCTCAGGTGTGCTGTTATCTAGAATTATTTAGGCCTCTAATAGTTTATACACCTGAATAATTCTTTGTGTTTCCATTCAGTCACTGTGTTCCTGTAAGGTGTTATGTGTGGTTTTGGTTTACTGTAGATTTTCAGATGATCCATGAATGCACAATCAGAATCTTAACCAGATTGGTGTGGATATAGCCTGTGGGACAGTCACAGCTATCTCACTCATGCTTTTGTCTACACAGAAAGTAAGGATTTATCCTGAGGTCATTCTCAAGTCTGTTTATGTCAGTGAGCCAGTATAAGTCCTCAACTCCTAATAATGGTTTAGCTCTGCTCGACTTCCAGGAGTGATACTCGCCTGAAAATGCCGTCCTTCAGCCCTTCCATTTCTGCTGTGTATTGGAAACTACCCGTGATCATATCCTGCTAAAGACTGCTGCTGGTGACTAATTATGTCTTTTCCACCTTTCCATATAATTTTCTACAATCTGTTAGCAGCAATGAATCTGGGA
The DNA here is from genome assembly GCF_964106895.1 of Numenius arquata. Lineage (NCBI taxonomy): Eukaryota > Metazoa > Chordata > Aves > Charadriiformes > Scolopacidae > Numenius > Numenius arquata. The sequence continues at coordinate 111,646,239 of NC_133577.1, read as the reverse complement.
CAAGAAAGAGATGGCTCTGCCAGAGACTGAAGGCTCTGCTTTCCAAATTCAAAGTATGAGGTGTACAACTTTAATCCTGGCAGCCCACTCTTCAAGAAGAAGAGCGTGTATTACTCAAGTTATTTTGACAATCGCTTTTGACCAACCCTCAGTACTACTGTGGACGTTTGTCTTGCAGAAGGGCATGGCTGAAGAGGCACCCCTTTGGCAGAGGGCAACAACATCTGCTGGGTAATGAAACGTCATCCTGTGGTGAATGTACTTAAAACATTCCAGTGGTTAGGGCCTTACAAAAGAAGTGAAGATCTGTGTTCTAAACTCCTGGCATTAAGAAGAGGCACAGCTGTAGCCTCCTAGGAAGGTCTTCTAGTTAGCAGGCTAATGATCCTCTGAGCACATCCACCCTCCAGGATGTGGACAAGGAGTGTGTAGTTTTGAGCCCAAGACACCGTGGACAGCAAAATGAAGTCTTCTGATAACTTTTATTGATCCTAGGCATGTTCAACACTAAAGTGACTCTGGAAGGTAGGCAGCGTGAATTATTCTTGAGCCTTGAGAATTTAATTTCCAAGTGAAGTCACAATTGAAACATTCTGAGTATGTCCCTCCTGGTTAGGGTAATCTTGTGTGATGGAGGAATACTGGACCCTAAATCCTGGTCCAGAGGTCATTTCTGTATTTATTGTATAAAAGGACACTGTTATACTAGGATATAAAATGTATATTTCATGTGAGGTGAAAAGGAACAAAGTTATCTGCATTTAAGACAGTGTTACAGAAAAAATGTATTGAAGGAGCTGGTAGCAATGTTAAACACGCTGCTGAAAATGTGTTTTAGCTGGTACTGAAGTAGAAGCTGTAGATAATTGCTAGGTTGATGGAGCCGGAAACTGTAAAAGACTGAGTGGCTTGGACTGCAAGAAAGAGAGTAGAAAAGCCAGAGCTGTACCCAGCACTGCTTAGGCTAGAGAATGATAACTAGTACTTCTTTCTTGAAAAGGAAGCTGATGACAAGCACCACCCTCTGCTTCCACAAATACCAGGGACAGCTAACAGTATTCTGCTTCTGCAGATTTTGGTTGTGATACTGAGCCTGATAATATTTGGTGGTTCAGGATCTGTATTTAAAATATATGTGAGAAAGCCTGTGTTGATAGTTCCAACTAAGGTCAGAGGCTGAGGAGGTCTCTAGCACTTTCTCTAGGAACTGCAGCCTCTGTTACCATGTAGAGTTTGGGTTATCTCCACACAAGGGGAACCTCTGTGTCCTTCACTCTTGTTATTCTTGCTTCACCCAGAATTGCCGATGTATTGCTTTAGTTGAGTGAGCTAGCAGTGAAGTACATAATTTTGATTAAATTGTTCAAGATAAATGCAGTCATCTTTCCATAACACTTCAATGAGGTACGAACCGTGCTTCCAGAGTGGCAACCAACAAGAATGTGCACAACTGTATACTGCCCTATTATAAATGTAGGCCATATAAATACAAATGGAATTGATATTTGATCGGATAAAATGATACACATTAACAATTCCCCCTTTAATTGGTGGTCCTTTTGCAGCTGTGCCATTAGTTTGCCTTGGATCGTAACATTTCTCTCTTTGAATCATTGGCAAAGAAAATTCCAAAAGGCAAGTCAAAAAGTCAGTTCTGAGTCTTCAAAATATGTTGATATTCTCAAGGGTCCAGATGACTCCTAATTATTTTATAAATCTTGGGAGAAAGTTACTCAGGCCTCTTATTTTGCAGTGTTTGTTTCTAATTGCTTCTGTTTAGCATCATCTTTAGCTAATCTTGAAAAAGGAAATATTTCACCATTATTTTATTGTATAAAAACATACTTAGCTTTGTTCCAAATACAAACAGTAACAAACAGAACAGTAACGTGCTGAACACCCCTGCCTTTTCCTGCATGATTTGCGGTTTTGTCATCTGCCTTTTCTGATGTTATTGTTGTCCTTGCCACCTCTTTGTAGCAACATTCACAACAACTAGGATTTCTTTTACTCCTGATTTTTATTAAAAATCTCTTGTTGTCCTTAGTCCTATCAAACATGGAATTTTTCCACCTATAATTTTAATTTCCCATTACCTGGTTTTCTTAACTTCTGTTTTACATTTCTTGCTTCCATATTTAATTACTGTTCTTTGCCATCTATCTGCAGGGAAATTGGGTATATCTATATTACTACTACTTAAAAAAAGACAAATATGAGAAACTTAATAATAAATTCCTACATTTTGAAAATGTATGAAATACATGGGGTGAAGATAGTGTCTCTGTAGTTTAAATCAAAGCCCTCATAATTTCTAATCTCTCCTGTAGTTAAAAAGAAGAGAATGAGTCGTTGTATTGCTTGCCATACAACTGCTTTTCATACCATTTCATAGAAGATGAACATTTCTGGTGAAATAGAAGATTTATATTAATGATGCGAATCTTGAAGTCCATTTTTAGGTGTTTAAAAAGTACCTGTGTGAGGACACCTACAGACTTGAGGCATCAGATCAAAATCTAATGTTAGTTAATTCCTTCAGTTCTGTGCCTTGCCCCTGAGAAGGTCACTGCCACCCTGGGACAAAAGTGGCTGATATACTTGTTGATGTGCCTGCTACAATTTTTAGGTCAGTTCATTAAGATTACATACTTTATTTTGCCTTTTTTTCCACTTCTTTACGCTCCGGATAAAGAGGTAACAGAACAAAGACTTACCAGATTTGAGGGCCATACTGCTGAGAAATAGGCTTAAATACTACAGTCAAATATCTTGTACTTGGTTTCATTTTTTATTTCATTCTTCAGTTATACTGTATTGCTCACATTTCTTTTTTTTTTTTTTTGTATGTCCATAATTATCCATATTGCTGAACTTTGCACTTTGACGGGAAATAATAATCAGTGAAAAGATTATATAAAGAACAAACACAATTCACTGCCTGCTCTGATTTCAGGATTACATGTTGCAGATAACAGAAAGTCATAACACATTGAGATCTGCTACGTAACATCATACAAACTGGCATGATGTGCTTTAAGAATGTGATAAGGAATCATAGAATGCATTAGGAGTGAATGGAACAGCTTTCCTCTTAGGCTAGTGTAATCAGTGCCATCAGCCTGTTCTTAACTTCAAACTTTTAAATATCATAATAATGGAGTTCGTAACAATGAATGCTGTAGCAAGTCCAAGAGCAAAACAGTTTTCATAATTTATGAAGGAAGACAGAAGTTTCATCTCACAAGCAATGTCTGATACACTTGTGTATAAACTGTATACATCTTACCACGTAGTGTGCAGAAACGGGCAAAATATTGCTTACTGCTTCCTTCATACAGAAACAAGATGACAGAAATCTGTCTTGTATTCAGAATCCACTATGTATACCTTCAGTACATCTTCATATCCTAATAAGATGAGTATTATATTCTGATGGACCAATGGTCCACTACAGCCTCTACCTACTACTTCAGGACTCTGTATTGCAAATGTGAAAATTTATTAAATTGCCTTTGATTCCGATGGTTCCTGGTGTGCCGTCTCTTATACCAATGGTGAAGAACTGCATCAGCAAATAGGGTACCTCTCCTCTAACCTCGCTGGAGATATCTGAGGGTGTAACAGTTGAACGTTGTTTCCTCCTTGTATAGCCAAGAGCAGAAAAAGCCCTCCTAAAATATTTTGTATGCAAGGTAGTGTTGCCTTCTGCCAATGTTTTCAGCCTTTTAAGATTCATTGGCTCTGGCAAAGTGGTAATCTTACTCATTTTTCTTCTGTATGAAAGGGGAAAGACGAGAGAAATAGTGTATTAAAACCTTCCAGGATAGTCCTGCTTACAGATTCCTGGAAGTGTGACTTGACCCAATGGTACTATATTATGAAAAAGAGGGTTTTGTGCTTTTCAGACACTGTGGGGTTTTTGAAGAACTAGGGAATGCATGTAAATAGCATGGACATGGTGTGAAGACACAGCAGTGCACAGACTTCTGGATGTTGTCTGGCTTGAGCTCTTCGAGTGCACCCTAAGATGTTTAGGCTGTGTGTGGATTTGCTTTGAAGGTCTTGTGCTGTGGGAAATCAAGAGAGAAACCTCTTGGAGCTAGATGCTGAAGCAGTCAGGAAAGTTGGGAGTTGCTGTCATCACTGCTACTGCTGGAACTGTGGATCTTTCCTTGATCATGGACCATCAGTTTTCCTATAAGAATACCCATTTTCCTAATGGGTCTCAGTACGCCTGACAGGGCTGATTGAGCACTACTGTGGAAAGAGGTGCTCTTTTCCCCTTCCTGCCTACTTCTACCCACACCATTCACTTTTATGCAGTTTGCATTGATGTTGATGCCCAATAGAACTGCGGCTGATTTATCCCTCTGTCATTATAGAACTAGTCTAGCAAAGAAATAACCTTGCACATACCTTGTCTGTCAAGCACCAAAGCTGATCAGGCACAGCAAGGTAAAGGCAGAACTGCAGCAGCCAGCAATTAGATTTACTTAGGCTGCTGTAGAGCCACATTTTTGAGTGTTGTTTAGTGGCAGCAAGAGATTATTTATGTCAAAGCTACTGTGGTCCAGCCCTCCATTGTTTGCCATATGTTTTTACATTCACTTTTGTGCTGACACTCATGTTTGTCTAATTGGGAGATGATCTCAGAAATGCATCTTTTCATCCTTTGTTGAAATCCCTTATTGAGTCATGAGAGCAGCCACTGTTCCTTTAGCTCTTTCGTACCCATATTTCTGTCTTCCATTCCCCATCAAGCCTTTTTTTTCTAGGAAACAGATTCTTCAGTGACTTGGCCCATTGCTGATATGTGGAGTATTGTGCAGTTCTGGGGCTCAGAAGTACGTACTAGCCAATTATTTAGGTGCTGCACTCCTTTATTTATTGTGGCTGTTTCACAAATGCTTGGTCAGTAGCCGTACTAAAAAGGCGCCACACATTGAAAAAATCTCAAGGCTTCAAATACATATTGTGTCACAAAGTATTTCTTCTGAATTATCAAATTATCAAATGTGTAGGAATTTGAAGGAATATGGAGAGATTTGGATTTGGATGGAATCAGAAAGGTACTGTACCACATCCTTCACTGTGGAACAGCTTTTATTTCCCTTCTTCTGTGAGAGAACAATTCAAACACCCTGTTCAGGTCCCACAAATTAGTAGGAGGAAATCTGTTTGTCCAAACGTCACATTCCAACCACACTGCAACATTTGGCTCCCAGGTTTTGTAATTGGGCAGAACCTTATGGGCTCTACGGTGCAGATGGAAACCAATAAGCAGAAAATGGCAGAAGAAACCATTGAACATACAAACCCAATCTCCTGCACTGCCAGTCGCCTCACTGGGGGGATGGGGACAGACTGTGTGTAGTAAGCCACAATTAGTTCTGGGGTAGTTATGACTAGCAGCCTGGGAGCAGAAATATTTGGCTTAATATGAGCTTGGGTGGGGCGAAATATATTTCTCAAAGTGTTATTTAATTTTGCTGTCTTTTTTGCTCAATACCCGCGTCAGAGATCAAAACCTTGTATTAATTAACAATGCATTAATTAATAATCTCCAAGTTGTACTGGTTTGTATATGACACCATGGTTACAGGTAGGCGTACGCTCTGCAAATAACTATTGCAACTGAAGATACCCTACAATTGCTTTCTAGATGCGTACTATTGCCTTCTGTTATAGTTTATCTCATCCTGGACTTCAGCTGGAAGGTTCCATGAGCACTTTCTTCTGATAAAATCAGCTAAGGTATTTCAAATAGCTTATTTAACAATGTGAAGGGGTTTAGTTGATGTGGCTTGAAGCAGACGAGGAAGCACTTCACCCAGTTTAGTGCAGAAGAATTGGTAAAGGAGTGCTGTCATGGAAAAGCATTAATCCTGTTCTGCTAGTGACACCTGCATTTCGTAAAGCAAACGAGGTTTCACTTTGCCAACAGGAGACTGATTCTGCCCATTGCTGCAGCGCTCCATTCTGCAGAACTGTACATGTGGTAATCTCCAGCGGCAGCGTGATGATGGATAGCTGGGAATCACTGTGCCTTTGGCTGGCACTGGGTCTATCCATTCTCATTTCTGGCTTTATTTGACGGTGGATTGATAGCACCCGTCATGTCTGCCTATGCCAGTTGAAAAACTTACTGCCTCTCTCCTGAATGCAACTAGCCTGTAGGTCTGTGAGTATCCCCTAACCTGTTTCAGGCAAAAGGCTTAGCGAGACCTACTATTTAAAGCCATTAAGGCAAATTACCTATTTTGACTGAAATGGGTTAGGGACTCCTCATGTGTGTAAATCTGGAAGTGAGAGGCTGTTGCTCTGTGCAACTAGATTACAAAGTAGATTTAGAGTGCTATCCTCTGTGGCTAGACTCCATCCAGTACCTAAAGCAAAGTTTAGAGCTACTTTTGATATTTTGACCTGTTTACAGATACGTTTTCTTTCCTCCTTTCAAGTTAGCTGTGCTTCACATGTTCTCTGAGTCGTATTTTATTCTTCATCTCCCTAGGCCTCTTTGGAGATAGAAGACATGATCATGCAGGAATTCTCTGAGTCACAGATTGCTGGAGGCTGGAAGAATGTATAGAAGTTATACACTCTATGTTTGCCCTGTTTGTATCTGTCCCCAAGGCATCTGCTAATAGCCACTGCTGGGAACTGGATAGTAGGCTAAAGAGATCTTTGTTTTTACCTGTTACGGCTGTTCTTATGGTTTATTTCTATAAGGCTCTGGGAAGACAGCATCTACTCTGTGACTTTGCAGCTTGTCGTTCAGTATGGAGATACTTTTCAGTTTTCTGGCTATGTGCAGTTAAGAAGGAGGAGAAGTTCAATAAATGAAAAATATTTGGCCTTTTGATTTATAGAGGTCACATAAATCATGCAAAAATGAAAGGAAGGACAGTGAAAACAGGGAGTACAATGAGGAGCTAGGGTAGATGCTCTTCACTGATAGAGAAAGAGCAAAGGAACAAAGAATCTATTAATAAGGCAAGGCATGAACTGAGGAAGACACTGTATGAAAGGGAAGCAGTAAGCACTGTAGCAAACAATACAGTTCAAACAATACAAAATGTTTACATACAAATAGGGATGGTAATTTCTCAAACTTTTTTTTGAAACTTATGAAATTTTTAGCGAATAAAAGCATTAAAGGAATGCATTTTGTAAATATTGTGAGTCCTCATTAAAAGGGCAGTGTTATTATTGATGCACCAATTCACCTGTTCAAAATGCTTCAGTCATCAAATCATGGAATTTGGAATTGCAATGTTTGTGTGTATGTGTGTGTGTGCATTTGTGGTTTGGGTGAAACTGGTATTTTTTCATTTGAATCAGACAAAGGTGGGGTCAGGGTGTTTTCTTTCAGGCATTTATTTATCATAGCTTACAGCTTGCTTTGTTGTTCAAATAGTACGTGACTCCACCCTTTCTCATTATTACCAGGCAGGGATATAAGGCCACTTTAGAGAGTTTCTAAGTTAACAGTATGAAGTCTGGTATCAGGTTACTTTCTAATGCTTTTAGGAGCAAGACTTTGGGGAGGAAATGGTAAGCATTGTATCATTATTGAAAAATCTGTCTCTTTAGAAGGAAACATGATGTTGAAAGAAAATTCTTATACTAACTTCTATTGGAAATATTTATTGGAAATAATTGTCCCCTTTCACTCCATTCCAAGCTGCCTGTGTAGTTACCCTGTGCAAGTCCAGGATTGCAACTGCTGTGTTTAAGAATGTGAGTTTGATCTCCTGAAACTATTTCATAGGAATATGCAGAGAGTAAGTGTAAGCACACCTTCATCTCCCCCATGGACCAGCTACCAGAAGTGGTTGCTCATGCTGGAAGGAAACAGTGCTTCATGCTATGGTTGTCACAAATCACACCCAATGCCTCCAATGCAAATGTAGAGCTCCAGGAAACAATCTGTTTCCTTCTATCCCAGTACTCCCTGCAGGGTGATGCAACTCTGCTGTCTTTAGCGTAGAACAGTAGCTGCAGCTAAGGGTTAGCTCCTGAAAATTATGGGTGAAAAGGAAAACCAACCCTGCAGTTAACTACTGCATATGAAACTGGGTCATGAGCCCATACAAATTTGGTTTGCTTGGACCTTGCTTATTCCAGCATTTCTAGATTTTCACAAGTCCTATAATGGCAGGCAAGAGGGAAAGCAGGGTGGATCAAAATGAAAGTAAATTGTCAGTCTCCTTGGGGATGCTGTCAGTGTTCTTCCTGCTACTGAAATATATTTCTTACCTTTTTGGAGAACAAAACTCAGTGGTAAACCTAAAAAAAAACAGAAAACAGTCATGTTCCTTGTTTCAGTGGTGGCTGCTAGAAATTTGTTTATTGCAGAATTTGGTTGTGTTGCAGTGTAACACACAGAGAAGGTCATCTGTGCCCTCTATTGTAAACTTTTCCGTCTCTCCTCAGTAATGAAGTCACCTATTCTTTTGCCAGATGTAGGTTCACTCTCAGAACAAAGATTCCTCAAAATCAGTGTCTGTAGCACCCTAGCAGAGAGCACCATGTCGAAAAGCAGAAGTAGCAACTATGCAAGAGAGAAGATTCATCAGAGGTCAGGGAGGAACATTTCTCAGAGATGACTAATAGTAAGGGATGGGCAAACCTTGTGTTGTTTTGAGGTTTTGTGAACCTTGTGAACTGTACTTTTGGTTTCACAGGGCTTGTGAACTGTTCCATCTTCCACCTTGTCCTTCTCCACATGTTATTTTTCAGGGTAGGGATTTTGTTGATTTTTTTTTTTTTTTTTTAACTGTAAAGAGAGATCTCTCTCTATGTATTAATGCTTGAACAATCTTTCCACTTCAGCAGGTTCTCAGCAAACTACTGGGTGTGATCAGTTTCTGTCCATATCATCTCCTTTTATTCTCAGTATTTGCATTTTAATGATATTTTCTTCTCAGTATTAAAGCACAATATGGGAAAGGGACTTTTTTGGGTCAGTATCAAGAGGAACTACAGCTTATTCTTTCTGTAGGTCTATGTAACTCCAGTTTTCATAGAATCATAGAATCATCTGGGCTGGAAGGGACCTCCAAAGGTCATCTAGTCCGGCCCCCCCCGCAGTCAGCAGGGACACCCCCAACTAGACCAGGTTGCCCAGGGCCTCGTTGAGCTTCACCTTGAATGTCTCCAGGGAAGGGGCCTCAACCACCTCCCTTGGCAACCTATTCCAGTGCTCCACCACCCTCATGGTAAAGAACTTATTCCTAATGTCTAATCTAAATCTGCTTTTTTCCAGTTTAAAGCCATTACCCCTTGTTCTGTCATTGCCGGCCTTTGTAAACAGACTGTCTCCAGCCTTCCTGTAGGCCCCCCTCGGGTACTGGAAGGTTGAATGAGTTAAGCTTCTTTCCTTTACTCTTCATTTAATCTAAATAACCTGATTTTATATAATTCTATAGTATATTATTTTTAATTGTGCTTGTATAACATTTATCCTCAGTGTTCCCTTTTTCAGTCACTCAACTGATCTTTGAAAGCACAAATCAGAATCCGGACCCTCCTGGTTCCATTAAGTCCTTGCACCATTGAATCAGGTCCTTGGACTCCACAAAATTTAAGAGGATTTTAGAACAGAAAACCATATTCTTTCTTCATTGTCATCTGTACGAATCTCTCAAAGAGGTAGTTTTATGTTACTACATCCTCATTTAAATCTCTGTTATACCATGTGTGTCTGTTGCATGTTTAAAACAGGTTGATTTATTGGGTATACTGCTACCACTTTGCATTTGATGAATTGTACGGAGAGAAACTTCTTCAGACATTGCATTGGGATGACCTGCAAGGTGACCTGAAAGGAAATAGTCAATAATCTGGGAACTTTGTTAAGTGAATTGTGGTTTGAATATCTTTATTTTATAAATGGAATAGAATTTTTTTTTTCTTTTGGGATAGTATTTTGGTAGATCATTGCTGTGTCCTAAATTTTACCTTTAGTGGATGCCAATTATGTTAATGAATCCTAGCTGGCCAATCAAAGAAGAGTCAAAGCTATTTTCTGTTCATAAAGTATACTAATTGAGATCACTATACACAGTTTAATTGTGTTGGTAAATACTCTAATGTTTCATTTCTAAACAGTTCATCTTTTAATGGAGGAGGAGGACTGGGGGATTTAGTAATTTGCCAAAAATGAAGACATATTTTCTAATTACACAGGTTATTCATTAGCATCAGTGCTTACAAAAAAATCCCCTAAGGCGCAAATATATATATAATTTTTAAAAAAGGAAGTAGAGCTTTTATCTAAAATAGAACTTAAAACAGAAATCGAAGCCAACTTTGATGAAAGCTCCACACATTTTAAGCTGACTCTAGGGTACACAACAAATAGATGTGGAGTGTTGCAAAACTCAAATGTTAAAGCAACAGAGTGCAGTCTGTGTACTGCTAAGACATAGAAGAATTGTCCAAAAGCCCTTGGTGCAATTATAATAAATTAATTATGCAAACTATGCTGTGTAGTATTTCTGCACTATTTACTATTTTGCTGTAAAAGGGTTTCTCAATGAAGAAGATTACTTTTACAAGAATTGTAGATTTGTAATAGAAACAGACGTCTTTCAGTATATAGCCTGTGAAAAAATGAGGTTCTTTACTTGAATTCAGTTCTTTATGCAAGAATATCCTTTTCATTTGCATTACTGCAACAAAATTAATATTAGGGCCACCGACAGAGATGTGATTTACTACAAGTAAAAGGAGAGATTGGCAGATTTATATTCCCTAAGCACTTTCCCACAGCAGCTCTTCTGATGACAAGCCAACCTAGCAAGTTTTGGCTTGCAGTTTCGGTGGTTTGCAAACTGTTTCATTTTGAAAGTATGGGAGTTACTCAACACCGGGGGCCAAATGATGATCTGAATTGTGCTGGAGTTACACTCATGCTTTTCTGGTTACTATTTTGGAACAACTGCTAATGTACACTGCTATTCAGATCATGATCCGGTCCAGTTTCCTATACATCGTAGAAGGAGGTGGAAGAAAGAAAATGAAATTCATCTCCTCTGTGGTAGAGCTTTGAATGTGTCTGTCTTTTTTGCATTAAGTCTAGGGAAAGCCTAGGGCAAATATTTTATACACCTACTGAACTGCCCTGTTAAGATGTGTATCTCTACACTGACTGTAGGAGCAGTCTGGCTACCTAACTACCTTAGACCAAAATCTTAACCTTTATACAGCTAGAATGAGGCAAAAAGAGTCCCACTCTAGGAAAATTGACTGGAAAAGGAGATTCTGTATTCTTCATCAATGCCTTTGAAAGAAAACGGTCCTTTACATTAGCAATATTTTTGCTTGTAAAGGTGTTCATACTGGTTTTTTTTTATAGCCCAGATTAATGTTAAAAGTTTGCTAAGCCTCAGAAGTCAATGTAATGTCATCCTGCAATGGAATATTTTAAAGAATATTTTTTAGGAAAGAGAGTGCAAGAGTATGGAATCTAGTGCAAACACTGCCCTCTGCTTTATGCTGATTCTTCCCAATCAAGAGCAGTAATTGAGTTGCATCATGGAAAGTACCTTTATGGGTACCAGAAATCAAGAAGCTGGGTTATTTTCATGTGATTGCAATTGATTGACTTTGTTTTTCATGGAAGTGTGAGCTCTGATTGAAACTTTTACCACAAATGAAATATTTATAAAGCCTTTCTGTTGCTCTCGGTGTCTAACACGGAATGACTTCATGCTACGGTCGTTCCTGTGAGGAGATGAAGAGCTACTGTAGGAAAAACTGCAAGAGCATGTCAAATGTAGCCTAGCCAAAGAAGATGCAAGGGAGGCTGGAATGTTTCTTATGAATATATCAAGGGACTAATTACCGGTAGGTGGGAAAGGAAAAAGGGTGGTGATGGTCCAAGGTAAAAGTTAGTCATAAATGAGTTTAGATTGTGAATTTGAAAACTTCCAAGAAATAAATGATGCTCGGGGTAGTCTTCTGGGGGAGCAAAAAAGCCAACTACTGTTAAGATGAGCCTGATCACTTTAAGAGAAAGGTCATATAATGTTAGATAACAAAAGACTGCACTTGGTGACCCAAGAATAGTCTTTTGATAATAGATTTTGAAGGCCATAGAACACAGAGCACTCCTATATTCTCTGCTATTAGTCAAAGGCATTAGTAAGTATCAATTATAGCTTATGACACTTCCCTTCATGATAAAAAGGCTTCTGAAAATACTGGAAATTGCTGATAGTTTCCTTGGAATTCTGTGAGTGAGGAAATTTTCTATGATTTGATGGAGGAAAGGAAAAAATGATATTAAGGTCTTTTCTATAGTGGGAATAATTTGTTACCTATTTTTGGCAGTTGTTCAACTGTAGGAGTAATATTGGTTACATAAATGATAGTGCATACAAAACTGAATTACCCCCACTGTTATACCCTCTAATTCTAAAAATATTGCTGTTTAAGTTTTGGTATTTAAAATTACTTTTTGAACATTCAAGTTAACTCATTACTGTGGCATTTTTTTGGATGTATGTTGTGAAGGACAGACACGGGGATGGTGTTGAAAGTATTTGAAATAGTTTTGCACAAGTAAAGGATTTAGGTATAACTGGAAACTAAGCTATAGTTTAAAATAATAGCAGGATTTGGACTAGTATAAGACACTTCTAACTATGCAGGAAGATATGTGTACTCGTTCTGAATCACACATGCTCACATGCACACACACTCAGAGATATGCTCTTAATCTATCGAAATACTATCGGTTACGATTAAGAGTCAGACTTCAATCTGCAGGTGCAAGGGCACTTTGAGACTACAGCCTGTCATTAATTCACCCTGTTGTTAATGAGTGGCTCAATCTAAAACATGTTCAGGCTTTCAGATAAGTCAAAATAATGAACAGAGGTCTTGATGAAAGTCCTGTATATTTGAAGTTGTTTCCATATATACATATGTTCGTACCACAAGGTATTATGTGTATTCTTTGAAAGCAGACACCATACAATGACCACACTTACAAGGATCACTAGAATTCTGTTGCCAGAGATTGGGCTAGCAATGTCTTAGCTAACTAGACTGTATAACAAAGTCAGACTGGCTATTTTTTTCTTTCCCACACTACAAGTTATTATTAGCTATATGTGATAATTAATGGCTAGTGAAGTGTTATTTAACTATTCCTGAACATACTGAAGGTTTGTCTTCAAATGTGATAACCATGGCTACCATGGTTGTCCTTCTGCCTCAATTGTGTACACGCTGTTCTCTCTATGTTGTTACCATTCTTGGATCAACCAGATGTACTCTGTTGAATCCTGTTGTAATGGTTTAAACTGTTTTCCCTAGAAATCTGTCTCGCCTCTCTGCCAAAGATTGTCCTGTTCAAAAAAATCATTAGAAAAGAGTGTTGGCCTGCTCAAAGACACTATCGCACAACATTGGTCAAACCTATGGTTATTAGAGACTTAAGATAAGAATTTTGACTTTTTATTGGAGCTAGATTTATTCAGTGACTTTTATTTACTTCTAAGTCTTTTTCAAAAAGACTAATCTCTCAGAAAGTGATTGGGTAGTCAGTTTGGAGAGCAATGCCTAAAATCATTAAAGCAAGACTTAACCTAAATAGTCCATTAGAGACTATGAATGAAAAAGAAAAAATATTTTATGTCTACTCTTTAATTATTTTATTAGTCGGTTTATCTATGTTAAATTTATCAATATGTGAATATTTAACATTTACTGGTAAAAATATTCTCAAAGAAGGACTTTTAAAGATATGCACATAAGTATCCAAGGAAAACTCACGTCTTAAATTTGTGGTACGTTCATCTGATTGGAAAGGCAAAACAATCCCAAGATATTTATTTCATCCATTATGACTGAAGAACAGAATTAGCATTTGCAATAACTGAGTTTCATAGAATCATAGAATCATAGAATCATTCAGGTTGGAAAAGACCCTTGGGATCATCAAGTCCAACCATCTTCCCTACTATACAAAGTTTTTCCCTACACCATATCCCCCAACACCACCTCTAAACGACTCTTAAACACATTCAGTTTTATCATGTTGGAAGGGGCCTCAGGAGTCCTGTAGTCCAACCTGCTGCTCAACGCAGGATTGACTTGAGGTTAGACCAGTTAGTTCAGGGTTTTATCCAGCTGAGTCCTGAAAACCTCCAAGGACAGACAGAGCCTGTGCGGCATCTCTGGGCAGCCTGACACTGTCTTCAGGGGGAAACAGTTTCTTCTTATATGTAGTTGGAACCTCTCCTTTTCAATTGATGCTCATTGTTTCTTGCCCTCCCGCCACGTGCCGTTGTGAGAAATCTAGTTCTGTTTTCTCAGTAACCTTTTTGTAGGTACTGGCAGGCTACTATTAGCTTCCACCAAAGCCATCTCTTCTCCAGACTGGACAAGCCCAGCTTCATCAGGCTGTCCTCACAGGGTAAGTACTTCAGCTCCCAAACATCTTCACATCCCCTCACTGAACTCACTGCAGTTTATCAATGTCTGTTTTGCACTGGAGACACCAAAACAGAGCACAGTACTCTCACTGTGGTATGATGAGTGCTGAATAGAGGGGGATAATCCCTTTCCTCAATTTACTGGCTACGTTCTTGGTAATACAGCCCAGAACACTGCTGGCGTGTTTTTTATTTCTTTCTATTTCTTTTTTTTTTTTTTTTTTTTTTTTTTTGCCCTGCTAGGTCATACGACTTGCTCATGCTCAGCTTGCTGTCTACTGAGATTCCGTTCCCCAGAGATACTTCCCAGCCAGTCAGTCCCCAGACTGTATCGTTGCAAAAGGCTTCTCCTTCCAATGTGCTGGAATTTGCATTTTTCCTTGTTGAATTTCATGAGGCTTCTTGGTTCTTTCCTTCAGCAGATCTAGGTCCCTCTGGATGACAGCCTTGCCCTCCAGCATATAAACTGTTCACCCCAACTTGGTGTCATCTGCAAACTTGAAAAGAGTGCACTCCAGTGTCTCCTCCTTCTTAATTTTTCCCAGAATTAATTCTCCCACTTGAAAGCCCTAGCAGACTACAGTGACTGGTCACAGCAGAACTGGGTATGGCATGGTAATCATCTGCCAAGATTTAACTGTCCTTTAACTTCATTTTTTTGGTTAATACAGTAAAAAAATGAAATTTTATAAAAGATGTATGGATTTTATTGATATTGTGATGTGATCCTGGAATGATAAACCAGCTTTAAAAACATAACACTTATCTGGTTTGGGGCTTTTCTGTGTTGGCCACATAAGTAATAGCTTAAGCAGGATAACACAAGTCAAGTGCAGGATTGGTGATGTATGGGATTTTTTTTCGCCCTGTACTGTTGATTTGCAGCTATACAAAAAAATATCATTCACTGCTTTCAATTATTACACTTAAATTTTTGGTTGGTTCTGGGTACCAATGATTCTGAGTACCATAACTTGGCAAAGGACAGGTTCTATCATGCTGAAAGATTTGTGGAACTACTGAACACTAGTCCTCTGAAAATAAGTTTATCTTACTGTGATCTTGTGTGTGCTCATCAATTTGTGTGACCCATTTGTTAGGAACTCCGAGCAGAGAAGATAACACGAAAATAGCCTATTGACATGCAGTAGCATAGATACAATCAAGCAGGCTGGCCTAAGTGATGCTTGCAAATACATCTCTCAAAATTACAGAGGTTTCACATAGGTCAAGATACACAGAAAAAGCAAATTAATTGCACATTCATCAATATATTACCCAGTTACTTTCTCATGAATGACCAGGGAATCATAACCAACTTTGGTAACGGATACAGTAAATCAGTTAAACAATCAGTGTCTTAATTGGCAATTTGAGTTTGAAGTCTGTACAGAATTATGGAAAGCGGGAATATGGAATTGTTCATTAAATCTGTCCCAGGCTGTCTGTTGGTACCAATAATTTCTTCAAAGTTTTGTCACCTTCAGTGAGTATTTCTTATCTATAAAATATAAATAGCTTCTTTTAACCCCTACAGTTACATGGTAGCACCTGTGGGATGTACAGCTCACTGGGTGAGGGAGAAAGGGATATTGCAAGCTTTCACAAACCAGCTCCTTCGTCTGCCGGAAATCCCTGGTACTGGGTGTTGAGTGGTGCTCTTCTTTCATGGATATCAGCCATGAGGGAAATCACGTAGAGACAGAACTTCAATTCCTGAGCATTTATGGTTGCCACAGCCTTCACTGGGGGCTGAGATGTCTACCTTTACCCATGGAATTCATTAAAAAAGTAAAGCAGCCGTTTCTTTTAGCTCTTGACCTGTCTAATGTGTTTGGTCGGAACCTCAAAAGATATAACTGCAGCATCACTTGTAATTTTTCTTACTTTTTATCATGATCTATGCTATATTACAGCTGCTCATGTTCATCTGTTCTCCACCCTAACAATGTGGCTTCAGGCACAGCATAGCAGGTGGGGAGGTGTTATGAGAGATGAACTCAGAATGAGATGATGTGAGTTACAGCACTAATGTGTGATTCTGCAACATGTAGATGGGATGGGGGATGTGTGTGTATGTGTGTAAAAATGAAAACGTATGGAATTAATGGGTCAGAAAGAACCTGCGGAAGTTTGTTTAGGTGTCCTCTTTGATACACATAGCAAAGAATGCTGCTTGATACTTTATGCTCTATGCCTGGATTTTCCAGTATTTTTAATATGGCTTTTGGAGTTAGAAAAATTAAGATTATCATTAGACTAACTTTTAAAAGTGAAACGGGAAAGAGGTTTTAAAAGGCTGTATTGACAAGTTTAACTACTTGCATGTAGGAGTTTCAACTACCATGTTTTGTAACCAGTCTCCAAGATTAAACATTGACTCATAACAGAAAGGGTGATCTGGAGCTCAGTGATGTTACCACCACCTTGAAGAGGCTTTTTTTTCAGGCTCACGGTGACCAGCATTCTGAACAAGTGAAGTAGAATTCTCTTCTTAACCCTGAAGTTGAATGTTTCCCTTTAATCAACATTTTTCTTGTAATGTAAGAAGATTGCTTGAAGGAAACAAAATCACCTCTGGTATATTCAGAGCTTGAGTGTTTTCTTAATTAGAGTGCTATATTTCAGCAACAGCCCTGGAACCTTGTCAGGGTCCCCTGCTGAGATGTGCATGAGGTGCATGTGATTTACAATAATCTCTTAGCAACAACATTTCTATGAATTGATAAATTACTGCATATTTATTCTGCTTAAAAATTATGTCCTTTGACAGTGCTCTGTAGGAAATGTCTCAGCAAGAAGCAGAAACAGTCTTGAAAAATGGAATATAGTTTCAAACCAAAGCAGAACAATTTTTTCAGTCTCAGTGCTAAAGAGGTAAGCTGTAGTAGATATTAAACCCCTTGTGAGCAGCACACATTAACCATTGAAACACTCAATTACTGTTATTGCTATGTCAATATAACACACCTACAGCAGTCAGTAGGGCCTTCCTTGTGTACAGATCCTGTAGCTATAACACCAAAAGGTGTTAAAAATGGCCAGAGCGATGCCCCTGATTTACGTCTTTGATGGTGTCAAGAAAAGGGCCTGGAATAAAACAAGCTCTCATCTGACTCTGTGAAGAGTTAGATTACTCTTCCTCTGGCCAACTCTAATTTTTCATCAGGCCTAAAACCTCAAAAGTTCTAGAAAAATGGAAGTGGAGGTTGGGTGATTTCAGAGGGACAACTATGTGAGTGCCAGTTAAAAGCTGACAGTCCCCTCTGCAATCCCTGATACACAGTTGCTGTGAGCAAGACAAGCTTCTTCCTCTGATGAAGATACTGTTAGTTTGTCACCGTGAGACTTTCATAAAGGTGCAAATAGCAGTTTCTAACTTCTGGGGAACGTACAGCTAATATTTTAAAGTTGCTGGCAAATACTTGCATGAGGCCCCAGGCCCATCCTGGGTCTTAAAGCGGCTAAATGTAGGAAACTTCGGGTTTGGTCTTCACAGCAGAGAAAAGGAAGAACTTAATCCTAGGAGACTTGAGATATAGGAAATCACACACTGAGTGATCCTGAAAACATAGCTGTGCTGGTACACCTAATGGCCTTTACCCTGTGGGGCCACCTTATGGGATTTCGTTTCTAATAGTGGAATGAATCTAAAAGCATGGCATGAAGAAAGGGCCCTTGGGCTTTTCAGCTGTGCCTCTTGCCAAATTAGATGAATTTCACTCCCTCATCTGAAAAAATAAATAAAGGCAAAAGGTACGGAGTGAGCGAATTCCTTGAGATAGCTGTTTTAAGCCAATGGCAAAGACCAAAAAAAGGAACCCCAGTCTCCTGACCTCCAGACAGCTATTCTATGCGCGATGCTGCCTGACATCACCCCTTCATTCTGTTTGTTTTCAAAGATCACTCTTTCAGATTTTCCAAGTAACAGGTTGTTAATAGATACTTGCTTTTGTATCAGTGGCTGAGGAAAACATGAGGATGTACTACTGAGGCAGTTGGTCAGTTTATAAAATGTCAGAGCACAACACCTGGAGAGATAGTATGCATTGCAGATGTACTATCTAAAAAAGATAAAAAATGACCTTCTAGAGATTTATCTGAGGCCTTCAGGGTAGTAATCTACCATTTGTGAAAATTCTTCTGCCCCTCAAATCCTATTTTAAATAGCCAAACTATCCATATGTCCCTGAGCTTGGTGATAGTACTCTTGGGTGCACTGACAATGATTGCTGAAGTCAGAAATGATCAACATATCCAATATGCCACTTAGAGCAGCAGCAGATGTTTCTGGCTTTCAGATGGTAAGGGAATTACCGACTGGGAAATCTGGATTGTGGATTGCTTTTTGCTTTTCCCCTTTTTCCCATTCTGTAGTCAAGATTAAGATAGGGTTTTTTTTTTCTCAGATATTTATTGCTTCATATTTGATTTGATTTGGCTACCTTAGAACCGCTCTTTACAATACATTATCACAGAGTTACTGGTTCCCCACACAGCCATCTTGGTTGTTCCAGAGGCAGAACAGAGAGAAAAGGTGGTAAACTGTGCTTTTCAGCCTGTGATACAATCTCGAGCCTCATGATTCCCAAAGCTGGGGTGATGCTCACATGGGGTCTCTTTTGTGGTACAAACCTTTCCACTAATGGCATGCAAGCTGAGACAATAAGAATTCCTCTTGGAATTATCCAAAATCTCTGGTACAATCTGAACAAGGTACTTTCCAATATACAGCTAACACACAGTGTGCAGAAGTGGAAAGCATGACTCATCCCACTGCTTTCCCTTGGTGTGCAAGAAATGGCCATGGTGCAGTAGTTCTTGTGTGATGTCCTTTGCTGCATTTCCCATATGCCATTCTGTCTGAATTAGGTAGAAACCTGATGCCTGAAATATGTCTTTCAATATAGGAGCACATGTTAACCTTCTATGGACGTACTTACGGAAGCGTGAGTGTAGCAGGACTGGGAAGGTGCTTTATATATGAAGACATTTCCGTCCCTTAGGATTTGTGGCAGGAAGAAAGGCTTTCAGCTTGGCTTCACAAGGCTCAGGACAAGATGGCACTAAGAAGTTGGAATATAATTAAAAAAAAATTTCCACAACTTTCACAGACCCCCCAAACATCTCTGTAGGGCTTCAACCTAATTACTATTGTCTTTTTTTTAATGCCTTGTTACTGAAAATTCATAACATAACTGTTAAGCAGTTTCCACACTCCTACCAAGTTAACTCCAACTGAGGATAAGAACTTCCCCGATACTGTTCAATCGATGACACTTTTGCTGAATGCAGAATCCATGTTTGACTATCCTCTGCTGAGGATGAAAAGTAACTCCACCGATGACATTCCAACATAAATACCATGTGAGCAAAAAGAGGATGGGATCATAATACATAAAGACATAATAAAAAGTAAAAAAAAATTGAAAATTACTTTTCCTTTCTTTTTTTTTTTTTTTTCTTCTGGGTAGAGGAGTATGTAAATAATATAAGAAATATAAGTGTACTAGTGAGTCAAACGTTATTTTTTCCCAGGATATTTTATTTGCATTAAGGTATAACATATTACTAATGCTACATAAGTCATTAGTTCAGTTTCTCCATTCAGATAAATCCCAAGAGATTAGAGTAAAATCTCTCAGCTGTCCATTAAACAGCAGGAAACATATGGTTACAGAAATGTAGTTATGTTTTGATAAGTTTATTTTTGAAAGACACTGAAATTAAAATGATTCTATTGGTTGTATTCCCATTTTATACACATGTACTTTTACTTTGCTTAGAGTGACTATAGAGTCTTCCTGCTATAATGTCCTGGATTTTATGAACAAAGTTGACAGTCAAGAAGATTACTGTGTAATGACTAAATAGCTTCCGTCCATCCTGATTTATTTCTGAAACATGAGAAAAACATCACAGATGCATGCTACATTGTTCAGAGAACATACATATGCATTTAAGTCACTTACATTATACGTTTTAGTGATGTAATTGTGAAATATGTTCTTTTTACATTCCTAATTATGGAGCAGAACAGATGGCAAAGACTTAGTTCAAAGTAATATATATCCATTAAAATAAACGATGTTGCCAACCATTCATCAGTGATAGAAGAGTTTACTACTTCCTTGGAATATAATTAGGCACTACTCTGGACTGCAAAAAATGTAATTATTTCAAAGTTTATTTTCTGTAGTCATTTACAGTCAAAATTAGTTAGAAAAGTGTTTGAAATCTAGCATTATCAGGTGAAACACATTTAACATGGATTTGTCATTTGACAGCATGAGATAGTTTGCAGGGAATTTAACTCTGAGCAAGGATTATGAGTGACATTTATTTTGGCTCTGTGCGTGACTCGTCGTGTTTACACCATTGTAAGTTACTGAATACTAAACTCTTCTTTTGAGTAACAGGCTGCAGGAAGGATGTGTACTGTGATGGACTCTCAGAGAAAGACCCTGAACAGTCCAGTCCCGAGGCAGTCCTGGGAAGGATCCCTGCTGTACCTGCTGGAAGGGCAGAGTTCCCAGTGCTGGCAGGCTAGCACATTTTGCTAAGTGCTGGGGAGTGGTGTGCTGGACCACGAATGAGTCTTCCAAATCACAGTTTATGTAGCATCGCTGACTCTGTTCAGCATTTGCAGTCCCTAGGCAAAGAGCCTTGTTGCTGTGGTGTTCCTGTTGAAGACAGTAACAAGCAGTTCAGGCAGCATGCTGTGCAGGGATGCCAAACCCTTTCTTCCTGCAGATGGAATGGAGGTAAGTGCGTGCCTCTGAAAAGTGATCCAGAAGCCCTGAGAAAAACGCCAATCACTTTAAACTAACTTTATAAAGAGCTGTGTTTTGGCAGTTTGATAAAGATCATTTCATTCCTTCATTTCTTGACATTCTATGCTGTAGCAGGTATTTAAATTTAAGTGCTGTACAGCTCAATGTTTTCTTAGAGTGCACATACCTAGCTCTTCCACTGGGGCAAAAGGCTAAAAGGAAGTTCCTATGCTTGAGGCTACAGTCACACTTGTAAATTGAAAAGTCCCGGGGAATTTTCCCAGGCCCTACAACTCAAATTTTCTACATCATTAAATTGCTAGTACAGTCCCCAGCATGGTTTTGGCTTGAGCTAAATAGCATTTTCCTAAGAAATTCCTGGGCACGGGGCAGAAATTTGCCTGGGCCAGAGAGACTGTTCGCGGCAGGGAGTTTGCATGCAGCCATCTTCTTGCAGACCAGAGGTTGCTGGTCTCTTGGCCATGGTCTGCTGGTTGCCTTTGGTGCCAGAGAAAGGTTTCTGTGTATTTACTTTGCTTGTATAGGTAGCTAAGTTAGATTAGTTAGCCTGAGTCACCATATTGCAGAGGACAAAAACCAAAAAACCTGAACTTTAGATAAGCAGGAGGATAATTTGTTGACATTTATAATAGACGGTGATCTGTGGGAGCTCCTATCAGAAGCTCCGTTCAGGAGCATCACAGCAACTCACCACTTTCCATTGTCTCCAAATGCACGCAATAATCAGCTTGTACCTGTTCGTGGTGAAGCTACTTGTGGGCCTAGAGCCTTCACCACAAGTTGTAGTTTGCTCTCAGACCCTATATATTTGGTATAAACAGGATTCACTTAAACACACGTCTGAAATAATCTGTAGATAACTATTTTTTCCAAGCTGGCTGCCCATATGTACGGCTGGAACTAATGAACAGCTTTGAATGCGAGACTGTCTATGACGTGATTATGAACAGATCCTTCTGTATTTAAAATACAACCTGAGTATAAATATAATTTTCTGTACTCTGGCAATGATTTAGACACTGTACATCACTAGCCTCCTGAACTTTACATAATTACTGCTTTGTAGAATGACTGCTGCAATATTTTCTTGGATTATGGAATTTTTTTGGTCACCCTGTGGTGATATTTGCTCTACCTTAGCAATATGAAGGCACCTTGTCTTTGCAAAAAGATGATTGCAGGAATTATAAATCTTCTGTCTAAGTGGAACTAATTACTGAAATGAATCAAAGCCCTTTCTGCTAATGCAGTGCTAGTCTAAATCCTCCACCGACTAATCAGGAAGAGTTTTGCCATGGATTTCAGTGCTTGAAGGATCAGTAAAAACTAATAATAATAATAATCCATGGTTTTCATTCTTCAATTGCTTATTAATTATAGACAAGAGTGGTAATAGACATGAGGCAAAGTCAATGGGTTTAATGTTACAGCTAGTCATTATTGAGAGATCTGTTCTTATTATGTGTTTACAGAATTCCACAGAAGCCCGTGGAGAGTTCTGAAAGTTCCCACAGCTTTCAGGGTTGGTTATTCTTAGTAAGTAAAAATATATACAGTACAATAGAATACAAGTGAGTGCAATGCAGTGCAATACAATGCAATGCAGTATGATGCAATACGATGCAATACAGTACAACGCAATGTAATGCAGTGCCATACTATACAATACAAAACTTAGGCCACACAAGTTTCTATTAGATCACTCTGTTTGTATTGCTGAATTGGTGGGAGTATTTTCTATACCACCTCGGGTGTTTCTCTTGATTCAAACTGTCTTGAGAAATGCTTTAAAAAGCTAAATCTGAAAAGATTCTTAACAGAGGAAATTTAACTCCACTCAGATGGCCAAGTCTCCCAGATCTGCATGTGAATCTTCAGCCCTTTCCTGTGCAAAACTGATCTCAGCAGCCTCTAGAAAGCCTCTTTCTTCCTGTTCTTAGTCTCTGTAGATGTCTCCTGGAAAGCATTCTGGCTCTTTTCTGTAGACTGATGATCCATGTATACAAGCATATAATTGAGGTGTATATAATTCCTTATGTGAGATTATATATATATAATTTCTTATCCTGCCATCCAGGTTTGGGGCAGAAAGGTTAATATACTTCTCAGCAAAGCTGGTTGGTTTTCATTTCATCTTTCTGGACAGTTTGGCATTGGGAAGTTTTGACAGATTCGTATTGCAAAAAGCTTGCATAGACCCAGAGCTGCAGTTTGAGGAAAAAGAGTATATGCCCACAAAGGAATAAGCCCTATTCCCACCAAAAATGCTGTGGGAACAAAAAAATAAGGAGGTC
Organism: Numenius arquata; assembly: GCF_964106895.1. Taxonomy (NCBI): domain Eukaryota; kingdom Metazoa; phylum Chordata; class Aves; order Charadriiformes; family Scolopacidae; genus Numenius; species Numenius arquata. The sequence goes on along the minus strand of NC_133577.1, from coordinate 111,622,698 downwards.
AACAAGAGGATTCTTATGACAGAGTCCTTCTTTGACTCCCCTTCCATTGCTTTTTAATCAGGAAGGATGATAAAACAAAATCAAGTATAGATAATGCATCCCCATCACATGTATATCCAGAAAGTATCTTTACCAGGTCCCTTTAATAACTGATATATATTTTTATATCTATCTATCTATCCATCTATCTATCTATCTATCTACCTATCTATCTATCTCACATACTCCACAGACAGTGATTGTGCTTCACCTCTGGAACAGTTACTGGTTTTGATTAGATGCATCTGTTCATTTCTTCTTTGCCTTTAGTACTTCTTTCCACACTTCAGGAATGCCAAAGAACTTTGGCTACTTTTGTCACTCTTTTCTCACAGTAGTGTGCTCATTAAAAGGCAGATTTATCATACATAAGGACAGAAGTTTATTTCAAGGTGGAAAAAGGAAATTTATAGTACCGCCTGCATCACAACAGCCACCGTTTTGAGCAATACTTTCTCAGAAAATTCTTTGGAAGAAGAATTGCAGAATTGCTAGACAAAAAGTTTCAAGACATTAGTCATTTTTTTTCTGTTATCATCGTATCTGAGCTGTTCTGTATTATCTGGTGTATCTAACAAAACACTCAGATCACTACTGACCTATGTGCATGGATTTTTAACAGACAGCCCCCATGTAGGTGGCAGATGCTGCCCGTCTTGCTTGCAGCTTGTGTGATTTGCTATGATGTTTGTCTTTCTACTTTACAGTTAACTGTGATTCCCAGAAATACGGTTTGTACTGAGGTTTTTATCAAGCCAGCCAGAAAAATCAGATGGAATTGGGTTAAAAAGGAGTAAAACATGTAGAGAGATCATTAAAAATCCACCATGGCAAATAGTGTCACCAAGAAATGCACTACACAACTGAAATTAATTACAATTTATATTGATTTTAATGGCAGAAGAACATGTTGACTAACAAACAGAAGAACACTGTCCTGCAACACATTGTTCAGACATTACTGTGATATACAACAAGGTAAAAAACCATGGGATTAACTTCGGTATCTGTTTACATTCAGACTGTGCAATTCAAACTGTGACCCACAAGACAGAGACACCAGATGGTTCACTATGTCAATAAAGGACCACAGTGACTTTTGTTTCCGGACTGTGAGAGAAGTATTCAACATACTGCCACTGAAGGGTTCTTCAACTCTGACACGAGTTGGTGATTTCAGGTGGTTTCTTTCAGAAAAGAGCTTATATGTGACCAGAATCTTATCATAACTACACTTGACAAGTAAGACGTGTTTTAGGTGTGTTGAAATAAAACTAACCCTCACCCCAGAAGAATAATCTTTCCTAAATATCATCTTTTTTAACCCCAGATCTCATCTTCAAGAGAAGAGTTTTACCATGATTTCTTCCATGGTCCCAGAAGAAGCTTTGCTTTTTAAATTCTGGTTCTGAAAATTAATGATTCTGTCTTGTTTAAGTAGCTCACATTGCTGTTTCCAATGTACTGTTATATGGAAAGAGGGTTTGATTTCCTTGAACTGTCACTGCTGCATCTTCTTGAGTGTTATATTAACTTAAAGACACTAAGAAGAAATATTACGAGCTTGTAGATACATTCTGTCATTGAGAGGGCAATGAAAGATAAAAACAATTAGTAAAATCATCTAAAGTCTGAAACCTGAAACTCTACTTTTCATAGCACGTAGGAAAGCTTCATTTCCTTTAATTGTTATAGAGTTTTGTTTTTACCATGCAAACTTCTGTGCAAACATGATGTCACAGAATGGTTGAGGTTGGCAGGGACCTCTGGAGGTCATCTTGTCCAAACTCTCTGCTGAAGTAGGGTCACTTAGAGTCAGTTGCCCAGATCCATGTCCAGACAGCTTCTGAATATTTGCAGGGGTGGAGGCTCCACAACCTCTCTGGGCAACTTGTGACATATATCGTAAGAGTGACTGGCATGTAATGAGTATTAAACTAATTATTACATGGTTGTTTATGAACAAATGACATGAGGAGAACATAACAGGCTTCTTTGAGAGTAGCCGAAGGAGAAGCAAGCGTAACACCAGACACTGGTACAAAACAACCCAATAAACCAACCGATCATATCTCTGTTGTACATAGGCATTAGTTACAGTTTTATACCCATACCATTTTGGTATTTACGACTTTTTCCTGATTTAGTGGTAGTTTACTACATTCCACAATTTTCTCCTCCCCTTTCTCTTACTTCCTCTCAGGCACGGATTTTGAATGATGGTACCTTCTGTCTCCTAATGTTCTGAAAAATTCTACCTCTCTTTTATGGCTATCATTTACATACTTGGTGAGTGTGAGGATCACTTATGTTTAGTTTATTCTTTCTATGTGGATGTGGTCTGATATTCTCAGCATTTTGAAGTTTCAGAGAGGATGGTTTGCTCCCCTCCACTAAGAAAATGGAGCTGTTAAGCCAATGTTTGCTACCTACCATAAACTAAGCTGGATTACAAGTTTTGTCCTCTTTGGTTTTGCAGTAAACCGTATAATTGCTGTTTTGTTTAAGACAGCATCAAAAATATATGTTTTCCTCTATGTTGATTAATAGAAGCTCTTCTTATAGTTTTTTGGTTTTGTTGTTTCTCGGATTTTTTGTTTTGTTTTGTTTCTTCTTTAATATATTATCAATATGATTCATATTGCTAAAAGGAAACATTTTATTTTACTTGCTATAAATTTATCATTATTTTAGCATAATACCTAATTTTAGAAGTATTTGTGTCTATATTTTCATCATTCCTGTGATCATTTAGAGCAGATCAAGTATTGCAACTATGAGAATTTTAGATTTTTTTAAATGACTGTTAAACTAGCACTGTCATTTTTTTCTGTATATCTCTAAGAACTGAGCATATATGCTGAGGAATCTCAGTGCCCTTTACATGGAATTAAACTCATCCATTGCATAACTGAGTTGAATCATGCACAATGAACTATGACACAAATGGAAAACAGGTAGTAAAATTCTCAAGTGTGATTCTAGAGATAAGCAAACAAAGCTCAATATAAAAAAATGAACCAAACCAAATCAAATTTTTTTTCCCAAATGAAAATAAGTTAAAACCTTTAAAAATCAGGAAAGAAAATGTCTGTATATAAAGGCTTGTCTCTTTGTTTATTGACTTAGTATGACTGATCAGTTGTGGCACCATATGATATTTTGTGAATTTAAAGTCTCATGGAAAAAGAGGTAAAGAAAGTGCCTTAAATAGCTCAGAAATGGCAAAGGACCTGACAACAGCAATTAGGTAAAAAAAAAAAACCTCAAAACACAAATCTAACAACGATGTTTCTCTCCCACCCTGTTTTACAGATACCTATAGATATCATTGACTGCTGATGCTATTTAGACTTTGTGCTGACTCTGTGTCTGCCGTGGGAATACTGGCAGGCAGCACCATATCAGCAGACTGAAACTGCATACAGACAACTATAAAAATGAATGCCTCCTCTTAGGTGCAAGTTTATTTATTATGGGAAGGCTATAACATGAAGGGTACGTGACCTTATGGATAAATTTGATACAGTTGTGTAGTCTTTCAATATGTGGACTTGCACTCAATTTAAAAGGAAGATTGGAAGTATGTTTGACAGTGCATGCTGATAATGATTCACTTTATGTGAAACACCTGGTCCAACTCAAAGAAGACTAGTGTTCAGCTTAATCTAGCATGAGAAGGGATCAAGCTATCTCTTAGTGTGTACAGTATTTAACTAGGAATAAACAAAGCTAAAGGTTCTTAAGAGTTTCTCTATTTAAATAACATAAAGACCACACGGAAGTGCCATGAGTAATCTTAAACACCCAATGCCTAATGCAGAGCCTACTGAATTTAATGGAAAGATATTATTTGCTGTCAGTGGGTTTGAAAACAGTTCCTTGAAATCGTTAAGCCAATTCTGACTGGTTTATTTCCTCTGCTGTATGACCAGACCAGACTTTTTATTCTTCTATATCTAACAGTGTTATTAGAGAATCTGCTTATGCAAGTTCCAGTGCCCAACAAATGGAAACAAAAGGGCAAATTCAGTCATGATGTAAAGAGAAATGAGAGGTGAGGGAAGGCAGAGATCAGAATAGCTATGAGAAAAGGAAGTGCACATCATATCAGATGTTGCTGTGGAGGGATGATGGCCAAAGGATTTCCATGCCCCTTAGTGAATTTATGTTAATAAAAACGTTGACCTTAAATATGCTTCACAGGGGGAGTGAAGGACTCTCAGGACTGGTACACTTCTGATGCACATAATTGGTTGTACTTTGACTGTAGCTTGGGCTCAAGGGCTAAATCTACACTCTACTTGAACTAGTCCCGTGGGCTGACTAGTCCCACAGGTGTCCTGTCAGTGTTTGCAAATCCCACGTCTGAAAATGTGGAAGCCCTTCCAGGGGCTTCTGTTGGCTGTCTTGTCTGCACAGCATGACTGCATGGCATCGCTTGACAATACGTGAAAGTGATATGAGCAGCATAGAACTGCAGGGAAAAAGTTTTGCCACATGCTCTAAACCCAGTCTGAAGAGTATACCTGATAAAACCAGGATAGACATGATGAAAATGATCTAGAGTCTAGTCTTGAGCCTGCTATTAAAATGCAGAACTAAACTTGAGACACCTTCTGGTGTAGTGAGTTGGCCTATCTCACCTACCACCTTTCTAGGTTTCACAAATAGGAGAGTAGATCCATGCTAAAGTGCTGGAGATCATCAGTGCCTTGTCTCCCCATCTTCAGGGCCTGGAGTTCTCCAACTGCATCAGTCTGTAAGTAGGGGCTTAGATGTATCTCATCTGAGCAATACACTGCTCAACTCAGGGTAAAGTTTGGAAGAGTGCTTAGACAAATTGTGAATTACTAACCAGATTTTGTCAAAAATATTTAAAGGTTTGTAATAACTGATACACTTATTTATTAATATATAGTAATTTTAAATACATGCTGGACATACTGAAGACAGTCCAGTGAAGGGCTGCAAAGATGATTATGGAACTGGAACACCTTTTCTGTGAGGAAAGGCTGTGAGACCTGGGACTCTAGCCTGGAGAAGGCTCAGGGGGGGAACCCTATCAATGTGTGTAAATACATGAAGGGAGAGTATAAAGAAGATGAAGCCAGGCTCCTTTCAGTGTTGCCCAGTGACAGAACAAGAGGCAATGGGTATAAATTGAAACACAGGTGGCTCCATCTGAACATCAGGAAACACTTTTTTACTGTGCAAGTGGCCAAGCACTGGAACAAGTTACCCAGAGAGACTGTGGAGTCTCCAACCCTGGAGAAGTTAAAAAGCCGTCTGGATGTTTTTCTGGGCAACTGGCTCTAGGTGGCCCTCCTTGAGCAGCGGGGTTGACCTAGAGGACCTCCAGAAGGCCCTTCCAACCTCAACCATTCTGTGGTTCTCTGATTCTGAATTCATGGGAATGAATATGCTCAAGCTTATACTGCTTATGTGGAAATAGAGAAGTGCAAGTTCATAGTCTTCTCCTTTAAATGCACACATGAAAATAAAAGATAAGGATGCATTATTTAACAGTGGTAGTTCCAAAATGTAAGTATTAGTTTCTGGTGGAATCAGAAAGGCAGAACTAAATTCATAAATGAATCAACTCTGTTACATTGTTCTCCATCTATATTCATGTCTTTGGAAGAATCTGTTTCTGATTTATTGTTCATCAGAATTGTTTCACTGTTTCATTGTTTCATTTATCTCCTCTGTTCCTACCCAATTTGGAAGTGTAGTAGGAACAGTGGATTACTCTGTAGAATTGATTAGTTGACAACAGGGATAAGGCTTGTCTTTTATTTACTCCTGGTGCATTTCTAAATTTTCACGTGCCTTGTCAGATTCTTTTTTTAAAATTACATTTCTCAGGAAAATGTTATACTAAAATGACTAAATTCCACAAGACAGTAAACTGAATGATTGAGCTGAATGAACAAAGAAACAAATTATATAGTAGGTTAATGACACTCCCCAAAACTTGGGTGAAAAGCTAAAGCAGGAGTGGAATACTAATCAGAATCTGCTCTCTAACCAACAATTATATAGACTTGTGAAAAATACTGCTTTTACATTACATTAAATCTCTCTCTCTTTTTTTTTTTTTTTTTTTTTTTTTTTTTTAGTAGCAGCAGCACTGATTTCTTAAAGTTTATTTCTTACTAAGCAAGAGAAATATTTGATCCATAATAAGCCATTGTTGGGCATGAAGGAACTAAATACAGAATGTATTTCATGCAGCGAGCACTACTGTATCTAAGAGGCTCTGAATGTGAATCCATGCTTACACAAGGGTGTGGCTGTATATGGCAATTTGGGGCAATTTGGCATTTCCCTCCATGTCAATAGTGTACTGCTTGTTTCTAGCAGACAAGTGTCTGTGCTGCAGAAACCACCGTAACGTCCTGCAGTAACTGACCCCCTTGTTGGCAGTGGCAGCAGAGCGCAAGGAGGGAACGAACGTGGAGATAATTACCCTGGCTCCACAGAGGTCAGGCCTGAGACATGTTTGTGGGGTAGCGTCTGCTGGAGGAGACTGGGCTTTAGCTAACATAAAGATTTCATACAGAAGATTTCCACCACTGAAGTTATCTTTCTGGTCCCTTTCAAGAAATCTGAAGTAACCTATTTATTTTTTAACAGTGCACTGGTCACAGATACTACAGTGCTGGTGCTATACTAGAGGCGTTCTTATTGAAAGGTTTAACTATTGCAAAGTCAACTGGGAGGTATCGTGGCATTCTCACTTGTGAATAACACAGCAAACTTCTGTAAACAAATAAAAAAATTCCGTTTAACACCTTTTATTGACAGAACCCCAGAAACCCCTGTGCCAGTCCCAGTACACACACGGAGCAGGAGACAGTATTTCTCCTGATAAGAAAGACAGGCAAAAGATGGTGGGGGAAAATAGGGCATTAAGAAGTGAAGTGACTTGCTGAAGATGACCCAGAGTATTTATGAGAGAGCTAAGAAGAAAACATGGGTCTACTGACTACTACTTTAGTCTCATATCCACTAGATTATGGGATTTTCATGCACTTCTACAATGTTATCATGTTAATGCTCTGCGTATCCTTTCTTTATCAATTAATAGTCCTCCCATATTCCCTATGTGTCATGGTTAGTGAATGCAGAATGACAATATCAACAGGTTAGATCCAAAGTCCACCAATATGAGCGTATCCCAAGAAAACTTTGGATGGAGCTTATAATAAATGAAAAGGGACAGGCACTGCAACTCTGCATGTCATGTAACAGATGCAAGGAAACAGATTTTTTTTTTTAATTAAGAGCAATAAATAAATTTTATCATTCCTTAGTGGAAAATAAAATAAAATTGTAAGTTCCCAACATCCTTGCCGTGGCAGGAAAACACCTAGTGCCCCAAGGTATGGGGTCCTTGGGCACTCATGAAGACCAGACTCCTCACTTTATAAAAGATAAATTTCTGAGGATCTCATACAAAAACCTTGGGAACAGAGCCCAGACTGTTGAGGGCTTGCAGTTTTTCAAGTCGCTTTGGTCTGCCAGCTGAATTTTGCCTTTTGAGAACCTTCCAAGATACAAGTAAGAGGGTAGGTGGGTGAGCAGAAACTGGGTAAGAAATCTGAGGAATGTGTTGATTTCACTGAACTGGCATCTTCCAAGGGGAGAAAATTGTTACATTGGAACATTTCTGGTCAGTTTGGTTATGATTCCCTATACTAATGCAAAGAACTTTGAATTAATTGAATTACGTGCTTAGAGGCCAGTGACATACATATGTATGTGTGTGTCCACACTGCACAGAGGATAGATATATACCATTTCGATATGTATTGTTTAAAAGGACAATGTAATGCTTCTGTGGCAGCAACGGGGTTTGAAGAGTGAGATGACTACAGTGCCATCAGTCTCCACACTACTCCACATCAGCAGGCCAATTCAGGAAGATTTTTTTTTTGCTGATTATTTGTTTTTAACATGATCTCTACATTACCAATCATTGCAAAAATACACATTGACCCTCATTAAAAAGTCAATTACCACATGAAACTAATTAATAAAGGAACAGTATTCTTATAAATGGAAACGGTCAATGTTGCTTTCCTTTTTGATTTATATGAGTAATATCATACATGATTATTGTAATAAATTATGTTAATGGAAAATTTCTACGATTTATAAGTGCACCTCTAACTAGTTCAGTCTGAAAGAGATAAATATGTCAAGAAATGATACTAATTCCCTTCCCTAAATATGAGAAAATGTAAAGATATGATTTAAAATGTCACACTTGCAATCAGAGCAAAAACCCTACAATCAGGAATCTGCAATAAATATTTACATCATGTTTTTTGAAGACAGAGACAGTGCAAACATATTTCAAGCAGACTAAACATGTCTGGAATAAATTCTAAAAATAATTTCCTCTAAAGATAGGTTAGTTGTTGTTTTATAGAGCAGGGTTACAGCTAACAGAGTCTTTCCCGACTGTGAGCTTCTAATGCAGAGTATTTAGATAAGCGAGAGGTTTACTGTAACAGACACATATCTGCAAGCTGACAAGACATAAGAGTAAAACCCAGATGCTGTAGGTTAAATATCTTAGTGCAAGTCAAAGAGGCACATCACAAAAAGTGTGTCTGTGGGGAAAGGTGTCATTACGTTACTTCTGGTTTTGGACTACTGCTAGGGGTGAGAAACGTCTGAGATGTCACAGAGGTGAAACTCACACGTGAGGCTGTACAACATGACTGCTCCGTGGCACTGCTGAAGGCAGGGAAGGCAGGAAACCCCAACGGGCTCCCTCTCTGCCTCAGGGGAGAGCTCATGGGAGAGAAGGAGTTGCGTGTGGAAACCCAGCATCCTGCTCCAGTGGTGGGAATTCTTCAGTGCCTTGAGGACTGCTTATAGCTAATGTACACCACAGGGATGTGACTGTCCTGTTTGCTTAGAGACCATATTACTGAATTAATCAACCAGCTAAGGTACTTTCCCAAGCTAATTTTTCCATTTTTTCTAAAAATATCAAAAACTCCACCAAACCGAAACAAAAAACCCCACCATGGCTGGTAAAACTTCTGAAAATAAAGCATATTTTCTGGTCATATTCAGAGTCTGGTGCCTGCAGATGTCACAGAAATACGTTTCTCTGTGATTTCCTGTGCAAATCTGTCATCTCCTGCAGAACTATGACAATGCCTGCCATAAGATAGTGCACTTCTCCATCGTTCAGTGATTTTGATCCCATCTGGCATGCAAAAGGGGATGGAAGCTTTTCCTTACATTAAAATGTCTAAGCAAGCCTTGTTAGCAAGTGTGCTGCTCATTTTTTACTGTAATTGCCTATGACATTGCAGTAGACCTTCCTGAGATAAGGTGCCTTGTCTGCTGTAGAGACTTGGATTGCCATCTCCCTGCCTTAGTTTTACTCCTCTTTATGGTGCCTGTGTGAGTGAGTCTGATCCCAAATAATGCTGGAAAGAGTGGAGTGTTGTTAGCAAGTTTTCAGTTATTAAATTATCAGCTTCCATTGTAAGTACAGTACAGTAGGTTTACCCTTCAGACCACCACGATGGCAGCCTGGATGGCGAAAGAAGTTTTAGTTGGAGAGTAGTTAGCAGCTGAGTCAAGAGCGGTACTTCCAGAGGTGCGTGGGAAGAGTGCACTTTGAGAGATAAATGAGGAAAAGAAAAAGAAACCTCAGCCTGTTGGCCTTTGAAATTAGTAGAAAGCTTGCCTTTGACTTCAGTGGACTCTGGCTAGGACCTCATAGAGAAACGTCATGAATACTAATGCAGAGATTCTGTGTATTTGCAGCAGAACTGTGAAGTGTGCCCTCTGGTTTGGATCTGACAGCGCTGAAGGGAACAAAGTCATGGTCTCCAGGTTGGGACATGGGAGATGCAAGGTAAAATAGAGGAATTTTTACTACTTCTTAATTGATCATTATATGCTTTTAATGGAGGAGTTTAAGAGATAAGGAAAAGTGAACTTTGAGTAAGATGACTCATGATTTGTGCTAAGATCTGTGATGTGTTTATAAGAAATCTTCTCACCCCTATCCTTTTTCTAAATCCTTGCAAGCATCAAATACGGAGCCAAAACTCACAAAATCAGATCAGAAATCAAGATTGGATCATTTGGAATTTTTTAACTCACTTTAAGTAGCAATATGTTTTGAAAAATGTCTTGTCTACATCAAGAAAAAATCACCACAGGAACTGAAAATATATATTTGTATTAATTATATAACCATACAAACAAGTAATGAAACACTGAATTGTTTGCGATGTGAATTTTTTTTTAATACAGAAAAGTACTTAGTAAAAATTAATTTAGCAATTTTTTTGGGAACCAGATTGAAATATGTTTCCATAGGCAACTGTTGCTGATATAATTTTTGCTTATTTATATTGATATGAGATCATAATATAAGTATTTTTATTATGTGTGATACTGTAATATAGCATCAATATTTTTATTCTTCCTGTCTGTAACTGTTGCATTTTCTTCTACTAGATTAATCAATACAATTTTATTTTTACATGTTAATTTGTGATAAGGGCATTCTTTTTTAATTCATTTTTTAAAAAGCTTAAAAATAATTTTTTCTGCCCTAATACTTTGTTCAAAGTCAAACAGAATTTTCTTTGTCTTCTTTCTTTATATTTTTAGCTTTTTCCATTACTGTTTTTAATTTGTAATGAGCAATATTTGTGCAGAGACATTTTGTTATGAAGACAGCTGAGCTCTGCCAAACATTGTCCTACTAGCTCAAGCTAGAATTGTGAGAAGACATTCCAGACTGTGCCCTTTTGAGTGGCCATTTATTCCAAGTAGTGATAAAATAACTTCTTTCTAGCTGGTATTGCATAAATCAGACTATTTCTCCACTAGTTTTTTTCTAAAAACAGAAGAAGAAGAAGATTATGTTTCCCCTCTGAAGTTTTTCTGCTCTAGAAATATAATGAAATTATGAAAAAATAATTGTACTACCATAAATGATAAACAGTCATTGGAGAATCAATTGGTAAATACAAGTTATTCAAATGACACAAATACACAAGTAAAGGCAGTGTTCATCCATCATCTGCCCTTAGTACCTCAATCTTGAATTCCTCATTGAAGATAATGGGAATTCTGATCAGACTGAGGAATTTAGGAATATGACAGCATTTACAAGACAGGGAGAATCAAAACGCCAAGCTACACAGCTGGCTTAATACAAAGGCACTCTTACTGTTCTACTTTTTTTTTTTTTTTCCTTTAAATATACCCCGTGGAAGTGACTGTGGCAAGATAGCACCATTCTTCATAATTGCAGTATGGGAGACTATTTAAAAGCTATCAATACTTTGACACTAGATGCAGATCTGTTACAAAAAATATATACACTCCCAGAGTATCAATCCTTTCTAAGATTATCAGAAAATATGTATTTGTCTAAAAAAGCTGATATACTTCCAGCTGATTTACTATACAAGACAGCAACTGAGAAAATTCAGGACTTTCTGTTGCCCGTAACTGACTGGTTTATAGTGGCAGCAGACTGGATTAACCAATATGGCATGAGTCTCCTCTCAGGAGACAAGCTTCCCACTCGTTTTGTTATGGTGCCGACACAGTGGTCAGTTGAAAGGATCTGCAGAGAGAACTCATACTCTTTGAAAAGTCACTAATTACAAAGGAAGCAATTGCAATAGCTAAAGTTGCATACCTTTGAAATTGCTCAATTAACAGAATTGTCATCACAACTAAATGAAGCATTTTTAACTTTGATCTTGTAGTCTTACTACTGAAGCAGTCTTTGTCTTAAGCTTGTAGTGCTTTACACAGAAATGTCCACTCAATAATTACATCAACGTTTCTTGTGATACTGACCATTAGAATTGAGAAAACAAAAGCGAAATATTTCCATAAGCATTTGAACTTTTAAATTAATATTTTGACTATATTTGTTCCTACCTATACTCAGCTTTTGGGATCCTTTCAAGGGATTATTTGATGACTGGCAAAAGTTAGTGGAAAATAAAATTCAGAAAAGCCTCACCCTTTATGGAGACATTACATTAAGGTTTTGGAAGTACTGGCATGTCAAGCCAATCAGAGAACAGATTACTTGTCTATCAAATCTGGAAACAAAGCCCAGCAACTTTCCTTGCCCATAGTTAAAATACATATTTGCAATCTGTCTATCGAATTAACCAATTTCAGCAGATTGAACAGCCTGACATTTGATAAAATCAGAATTGGGTCTCAAACGTATACAGCAACAAAGGTGCCTTGGGTCTGGCTGGAACGGAGTTTCCTCTCCCAATAGCTGCCCTCACAGTGCTGTGCTTTGTATTTGTAGCTAGAATGGTGCTGATGACACACACACCAATGTTTTGCCCAGTGCTAAGCAGTGCTTCCACAGCTTCAGGGCTGTCTCTCCAACCCCACTCCAAAGGCCAGTAGGCTGGGGTTGGACAAAAGATTGGGAAGGGACATAGCCAGGACAGCTGGCATAAACTGACTAAAGGGATATTCCATAGCATATGATGTCTGCTCAGCAATAAAAGCCAAAAGAAACAAGGTGAGGGGACATTTGTTATTAAGGCGTTTGTATTCTGAAGCAACTGCTCTGTGTTCCTTCTTCCCAGGCAGTGGCTGGACATCGCCTGCTGATGTGAAGTAGAGAATAAATCTTTTGCTTTTTCTTTGCTTCCACATGGCCCTTGTTTTTCTTTATTAAGCTGCCTTTATCTCAACCCATGAGTTTTTCATCTTATTTTCTCCCCCTGTCCTGCTGGGGAGGGGAACTGAGAGAGAGAGACTTGATGGCACCTGACGGACAGCCAAGGTCAACCCACCACAAACGGACAACACATTTTTACAGAGAACTACAAATTGCTGTTCTAAGCTTTATTCCAGTCATCATAAATGTCAGGGGACTTCACATGCTTTCTACAATATTCCAAGTCCTAAAGAGAGCTGATTTCCTCTGCAGTGTCCTGTTGAAACAAAGAAGGTCTGGAGTGTAATTATAACTTGGAGAGAAGCAAAGCCAATTCAAGTTTATGAAGAGTCACAGCCAATAGCCAGGAGATGGGAGAGCCTGCAAAGGAGATCTGGCAGTCCTGGAAGTCAGAACTGGGAGATCTGGAAGGCTGAAATGCTCAGAGCAGGCAGCCAGGAGAAATGGCAGCATCAAAACAGGACACAACTAGTAGTGCTGGAGGCTAAAGTTACTTCCAATGTACTCTACTGGAATTTTTATTACATAGAAACGACATTGTTCGCATTTCCACTTTTCTAGCCTAAATGAGCCTGATGGCTGAAAGTTCAAGTTCCACATGCTCTCTTGAGAAACTGAGAAGCTGCTCTATTACCAAGAGTGAAACAACCCTGAAAGTATCAGTCATAGAGCTCTTCATGCAGCATCGCAAAAATGCCTTGAGTAGGATGCTCAGACCAATTGCAACTTGGGGTACGTAGAATGAACACAAAGTCCTGGAGACACAGAAGAGCTGCCTCCTTCATGCAGAAGGCTTTGGCCAACACATACCAAGAGGTTTTTCAAGTAAGACATTCTGAAAAAGTGCAGTCATGAAGTCTGAGAAGCCCTACAGTTTGGAACTACTTTCCCCATGTGGCTGGTAGACAAGCACCTTATCATGTCATGTACCTTAAACAAATTTTGGCCAATAAATTCTAAACAGACTTATGAATGGATTCATGACTTGGGATTGTAAGGGTTCTTTGAAGAACAAACAACCTTGCATTATGGATCCATAGACAAAGTTAAAAATACCTTAAAAAAAAAAATAAAAAAACCCACAAATTTTGAGGCAATTCCCTAAATAAGCCAAGACTGAAAATATGTTTAAGCTGTGGATGACCTATTTCAGATCTTTTTAGAAAGTGCATCTGCCAAACGGGATAGCTCCACCCTTTCTCATCTCATGCAGCTTCTTGTTCGTACTGCCATGATGACCTTGCCTTATGCCAGCACAAACACCCAAGCAGTTGTGCAATGAACAGGACTGGGGGATCCAACCCATTTTCATTGTGCTGGGTTTTTTTGGAGTGACACCAGTTCCCAGCTAGTTTTGACTGCAGCTACACAATTGCTTACAGCAGCCCAAGGGATATATGGTGTCGTGAGACTGAGCAGGCTGATGGCAAGAAAAGGGTGGGTTGGCTCTTTTCAGTCACAGCACTGTATCTTGCCATCTTAAACAGATCATGGAACAGGGCTGTAAGAGACATTTCCCTTGGGTCACAGACATGCTGTGGGATGAGAAAACCCAGCCTCATGGTGCTTAAATGGTCTGGAAGAGTGCACATATCTTCTGCTGGACTGAGACCAGTGTTGTCAGACCAAAGTTGTATATTGTATTTACTCCAGTTGAGTTGTGCTGGCTGAAACATGTGAAATACTATCTCTTACTTTTTGACCAAATCAGTTGATGTTTGACAGAGATGAACTGGGCTGTTTTGTGTAGAACTTTTATTGTATTCAGGGAAATAAAAAACTTATTTTGATGTCTTGTAGAGTAAAATAATATGAAGTTGAATTAATCTATACACATCAAATTGATATTGTGTTTACTATGCAAAATGTATTTCAGAGTATTTGGGAGCAGATTTGTGTAGACAGAATGGTACGCCCTCTGATAACAACTTCTTGTAATTTATAATTTGAAGGTATGTGTTTATGTTTAGAACTAAACATCTAAATTTTCACATGTAGGCCTTATATAATCATGTTTTGATAAATATAATGCCTTGGCTATGCACATAGTTCCAAATGAATCTTTACACATTTCTAAGTGTTTTTATTAAGCGGATTATTTAAATGTGGCATATGGAGAAAAAAAATAAGTGTATAGCGGCAGGAAGTTGTATTTTAGATGATAACCTAGTAGCCAGAGTACTGACCAGGCTTATGGTCTTCTTGGTTTTGCTCTGCAGATGAAGGCAAGTTACTTCTGCATGTGCCTCCTCTTCTCTTGCTATTTTTGTTATGCCTTGCTTGTGAACTCCTCCATACAGATGCTATTTTACCACTTAGTATACATAATGGTTGGCAAAATGGGTCTGGCTTTTAGCTGGGGAGTCTAGACATGAACAAATAATGCTAATACTGTATAGTTGCCTCTCTACATTGTTTTCCATGGGTTGAAGAATAATAACAGCTCATCAGGAGGCTCCCAGCTTTTTTGTGAAACACAGGCTGGTCGTGCAAGTGGGATTTGTAAAGACCTGGCACAGGTGGCTGCAGCTGACTAGTAACCCCATATCAGCCCCATATCATGTATATATCCTTCTCTGTGACTCAGGAATAGGGCATGCACAAGAATTGCTCAGGATCCTGAGCTATTATATGCTGGTTTCCTAATTCACTAGGTAGTGAGCGGTGTACACATATGGGTGAGAGAGACACGTTTGCTGGGAAAATTACAGTTTCAAAATTAACAATTTGGCTCCAGGAAAACCTTCCGTGAACTGGGTTGAAAAATGAAAGCAGTAAGTCAATGGGAAGGAGAACGAAAAGTTAGTACAGTTGTAAAAACACTTTTTTCTCATTTAGCAGAAGGAGCTCAGCTGTTATGCACAAGTAATGCACAAAACAGAAACAGAAGTAGTTCCCTGTCCTAAAATAAGGCATCATTATGAAAACAGAAATAAATAATGACAGTGGCATAAACATTCATAAAAGTGTAATACTTCTATTTCTTTAGAGAAAACTTACAGTTTCTGTAAAAATGTGTGCTTTGTGTGCTTTATGTGCTTTCAAACCTTTTCACTGCAGAAAGCTTGATTAATTATTTCCAGGGAAGAATATAATTGCATTTTCTGTTTTATTACAAAGCCTGTAATTTATTTTATAGGAATTTATGTTTTATATGGAATACCTTTTATTACCAAGAGTTCTTCTCACAGCAGAACTGGAAAGAAAGTTAGCAGGCATAACAAACAGAGGTAGAAAACCAGTTGCAGTTCCCTGCCACAGAACTGGCTGCTCTCCACAGCAGAGCGTTTCAGGCTTTCTGCAGAATGCTCCAAAGGGCTCAATACACTGGTCTGTTACTGGGAGTGGCATAGAAGTGCCAGTGATTCAGTTCTTAAAATGCCCCCACAGCAATGGGTTGGTCTTCCCCCATTTCCTTTCCTGACATTAATTCTATGTATTCCCTTTGTTAATTTTATCCTATGCACCCTACATAATATATATCCCACCCAGTATTCTCAGACTGCTGTTATGTCTCTATTACACTATTTCTGAACCAGACTAGATTTTTTAAATCTTTCTTAGTAAATTGGCACTTAATCATTCTCTGCTTTGACAAAATCTTGCTGGTAACATGGATGTAGGAACTGAATAAGCTGTTTGAGTTTCTCTTTTCACTATAGCTGCACAGGAGAGGAATTCTGTGCCTTTTCTGCCTCTGTGATGTGTACATGCATAGGTAATCTTAGAATACCATTTCTAGTGGTTTATAGTTCCAACTGCTATAAAAAATAACTAGGCAATCCTTTCACAGTGAAGCAATGTTTAACCTTCTCAGATCTTCTAGAGCAGAGAAGGGGAAAAAAACCCCATGCAACATATTTTAAGAAGTCATTCTTTCCATAAGTTAGTCTTTCAACCAAATGGTTTCTGACCTTTGCCTATGTTGCTGATGATAATTTGTGATCCAATGGCATCCACAATGTGCTCATGATTTTGAAATGCAGAGGTAGAAATAGGAGATGTCTGGGTCAGTGATTGGGTAATAAAAGATGCAATAATTAATCTCATGGTTCAGATCAAATTTGATGAAGTGCTGGTTCAGCCTGACCATTTTATCTAGGAGTAGTAGCAAGAGCTGAAGCTACTATGCACTCAGACTTTCAAAGCAGAGATACCAAGTTGCTACATGTCACTGGACCTCTTCTCATTGCATAAATGGTCAGCTGGTTGCTTGATGGTTCCTATGGAGGCTTCTCCACGGGTCCACTACCATCACAAATGTGCCTCCGACTGTCAAAGAGGATACGGCAAAGCTCAGCAAAGCCATGGAATAACAGCATCCTCCATCCTCAGTATAAGGAATAACCATTACAGCTCAAAAAACTGAGGACACTCAAGTAAGTACTTAGGAGCTTTTATATATTGTAAGCAGAAAATGTAGTTGCTCTCTTCAATTGGCAAATTGAGGTCCCTTGGTAATGCAGTTGCATTTATATCATTTTATGGTGATGGCTGCTGAAGAGAGCATTTTTTTCCTGCCAGCTTTCTTAATACAAGAAGCAACAAACTCAATGCAGATTTCTTTGATATACTGCAGTATCTCACAAATCTCTGTAGGGATTTAAATGTTCAGCAGTAAAACTATTTTGTCAATTCTGAACTCTTATATGAAACCTAACCTCCATAAGTCCCTCAGACCCTGCAAATCCTAATGTACATGAAGAATGAAAAGCGGACAAGCTATTTTAATTGGAGGGTACATAATAACATTTTTTTATTTATACATTTTCTCCAGAATATAGGTATTCATTTAAGAACTCTAAATTATCTTTTGTTGCATCTCAGTTAAATGGATATTGAAATCATGGTGATAAAATGCCGCACTGGTCCTCTGGCACTAGCATTTTCTAATTTAATTGATATCAAAATTGTATATAGCATGAAGTCTAACTATCATTGTCGTGATCTTACACATTTGTCATAAAGAAAATATGCTAAAATAGACTTACATAACTTAGAGTGATGCATAGTTGACCTTATTAGACAGTTTCTTGAAGTGTGACAGCAGACTAATACTTTCATGTGAGCAATGCAGATAATAAAGGTCAAGGAATGAAGATGACAACAACAAATCTGACTTTCAGCACTGTAAAGTAAAAGCCATTAATGATAACGTATATTATTACAGCCAAGACATAATGTAGGGCTTGAAAATATGCAATACAATTTATTTGATTTATTTCAATTTACTCTTATTTTATTTGTGCACTTAAGAATGGGGATTGGTTATATAATAGGGAAGCAGAAGGATATATTGTTCCCCACCCTTTCTTTCTCTAAAAGGCAGTTTACATTTTTCCCCATGGTTTGAATTACTTTTTAAAACAACAAAACTAGAAAATTATTTGCATTTTTTCCATGTTGTGCATAGCTCAGCTTAACTTACTGTGATACAAAAAGCCTCATGGCCTGTATATTAGAAGTCACAGGTATAGAAGGAATTGACTTTTGTCTGAAGAAGAATGAAGGTAGGGGCTGGAATTTCTGAGATTTTTTTTTTCTTCTTCTTTTTTTTTTTTTTAATAATTTTTTTATTTTTTAAAAGTAACTCAGTAGGCCTGACCTAGTCTAAAGATTCACATCAGCCTTGGAAGAAACTGTACCGATATGCAGCCTAACGGCTCTGGCACACACCTCTGCTGATTCTCTTGGCGAGGCTTCTTGTGTTACAGCATCTCGCAAGCTTTATCTTGTCTCCCTGGGAGAGATTACCGGTGGAGTAGCCAGGGCAGCAGGATGGTGCACAGGTCTGTCAATCAGCTGTAACTCAGTTTTCTACCTGGCAATTTGAAGTAAACCTGCCAGAACTTGTTGCAGTTAAAATGAGCTGGGTTAGCAAAGATTAAGCAGTAGTATTTAACTGGTTTAAGATAAACTGCCTCATTGCCTTATGTTGGCTGAAACAGATTAGGCAACACTCATAGACACAGCCTTGTTGTCAGGGCAGGTAGTAAGTTCAGAGTAGGGGTGATGAAGGGCAGGTGGGAACAGACACTTGCTCCAGTGGCACAGGAGAGGGTGTCTGTCCACAGCCACAGGGCCCTTGGCTCATGGCTCTGTGCTCATTAATAGCATATCCACCCGTTCCTGGCAGTGCGGATTTGAGCCATTTAACACCTGACCACGTTTCAGATGGGCACTGCTGAATCAGCGTGTGATAGTTGTTTTCAAGTGCAGACAACCTCCCATTGCAGACTCCACTGTCAGTGGTGACAAAGCAGTGAGGCTGGCTTCTTTGCTGTGGGAAACCCATCTTGCTGTGTTGTGGGGGTGTTGGCATGGGGCTTCTGTAGGGCGTCTAGTTCTCTGTCTCTGAAATTAGTCAGTATCTCATATATGGCATCTAATCATTGCCATCTACATCTCAAAGATGATGCAGTACACCATCTTCATCTCCTCAGTAAGTGGCAACAGCTGCATGAATCTATGCTTGACAGTGGTTGAGCAGCTGCTGAATGCAACTGGGGCAAGACTATTTGCTCTAGAGATATTTCCCTCATCCAGTGGTGGACCACACACAACAAAGGACTGCACGTATGGAGACAGAGTTGCAAAAGGCTGAACTTTGCAAGAAGTTAATTCTTGCTAGAAATGGTGGCCACTGATGATTTTGATGTTAAATTGGTGTAGGAGGTAGCTAAGGTCAGAGTGACAGCCAGCACTGAGAACAGGCGTACTGTGGTTATTCAGAGTCTAGACAATCCTGAGTCCCTCTAAGGACAGAACATAGGCGTTCTTCAAACTTGTTTCAGGTGCTTTCCCCAAATACCTGGGTACTGCTGCTCAGTTGTATTTATATACTTTATATACTTTTCTCTCTCACCACAGCTCATGTTTTTAATGATAGCACAGATCATCATGAGGAAAGGGCATCACATTGCACCAGTCAGGATAAATGCTTCCCTGTGACCTGTTGTTGTCCTGGCCAGCTTTGTGCAAAACTTCCACAGTTCGTGAGTGGCGTCTGTGTGTATATCTGTCTCAGGAGTGTGTAAAATTGCTGACGATCGTGTATGAAGGCTGCCAGGTGCACGACGTCAGTCCCAGTCAGGTCTGTGGAGTCATCACCCTTTCCCCTTGGCAACCTGGCTTACTCCAGAGGCCCCGCTCCACAGACCCATTCACTGGCAGGTTCAGTGATCACCAGGATCAGTTCAGCTACCATCATCCAAGCTGATGGTATATACATCCTCAGGATGTTGTCCTCTGTACCATTTGTGACACTGGTGTCAGTCTCCTTTTGAGGATCCTGTTGTCTGCTCTCTTTTGGCAATACTCCAGGGATGCCATTTCCTTCTAAGATAATTACAGTAATGTTTGGCTTGTTGAATTGTCCCTCCCTCTTTCAGCACAACAGCAGCAATCTATGGAGGGCCAAAAGATAATCCTGAGAAGAAGCGTCTGGAGGATGTTACTGTACCACTTCAGGCTAAAGATCAGTTCCAGTTTTTCAGCTTTTGAAGTATTAGCAGAAATCCCATGCATAATCAATGACTTTTTGATTAAGTATTAGACACAGATGTAAGCTGCAAACTACTCCAACTTACTTCATCTTACTGACTTTTTCCCCCATTTTAGTTCAAGCAATTCTGATTAGGAAGAACAGTGGTTGGTACTTCTGTGAGTGTGTGCATGTGATTTCTGCAATGGAAATGGTAAGCTGGAGGGGTGAAAGGAGGTGAGACGAAAGGGAAAGCATGGATATTTAGGTTGCTGAGTATAAGACATAGTTTGTGGCACAGCCTAACCAAAACCACTGGAGCAAGGCAGAGCACAAAAGTCCAGGTCCTCAGGCTGCATGGCTGGTCTGGAGCACGGCTTGAAGTGCTAGCCTATCTTTTTGGCAGCCTGCCCAGACCCTGGCCGTGTTCCCAGGGAAAGAGAAAACCTGGAAAAAAACACCCCCCAAAACAACAGGCAAAAAGTAAACAACAAGCAGACCTGGAAGCAGGTTTTCTTGCCTGAGGGGTGGTGCTGGGATTCATCCTGGGGATATGGATTCAAAACCAGTTCTGCTACCACCAGTTCTTTGCTACCCTGGGACCTTATCTCACCTGATCTCCCACAAAAGCTTGATCAGCCTCAGAGACATCTAATTCCTCCAAGGCAGCAAACTAATCTGGAATCCCAGATGCTATTGTATTCCACAACTATCTTTGTATCCTAATTCAAGATACAGACAAGTTTCATGTAAAATAAAGTAGTGATCACAGACTCTGTGGCTATGGGAGTAAATTAAACATGTCTGGGAATGTTCTAGGTAGCAGGGCCAAGTGCTAGTAAACAGCCTTCACTTCCAGAAGGTGGCAGGAAAATGGTTTATTGGGAATTGTCACTGTATAGTTACAGCTGCTAAATGACATCAGATAATTTGGGGGGATTGTGGTAACTAGCATGTGCCAAATCTGTGCTGGGGAAAACGCAGTTTACTACTAAAGGAGGCCAAATTGACATGAACTCTTTAATTTATTAGTACAGACACATCTAGGGAATCCAGTATATTCCTTGTCTCCATTGTACCTCCGTGTAGAGCCTTGTTCTTGATTTTTTGCTGGTTCAGCTTCCTTTGGTGTCCATACTAAAGCATTTCTATAAGAATGATACAATAAATTGAGGAGTTCTGCATATTGCCAAGTCGAGTCATTCTGTATATTGGACCTGTTGGACAGAGCATCCCATGCTTCTGCCTGGGACCATTTTGAATGACAGTAAATGTTTCCACATAAACACCGTTGCCATACACATGGTTTCAAATATGGCTGTCTTAGAGCCTGTCTCTGACACTGGGCAGGCACAAACACAGCATTGCTGGATGCTGAGGCTGGGTCTTAGGCAAAAAACATTTATGTCAGCAAAATCTGAGGAAAATGTCCAAAGTAGAGTCACTGAGGTTGCATTAACCTCTGCATATTTTGTCCAAAGAACTCCAGTGTGTCTGTGTGTGGGACAATGTTTGACCGTGCTTTCATTCAGGATGCTCTGTCCTTACCTAATTGTGTTATACAAGTAATGATCCAGCGAAGTAGAACCCTGGCATGGAGCCTAACTGCAAACCATTTAAGAGTGTAAAACATAGAAATAATATAATTTACTTTGCATTATTGGGAAGAACTTTTTCCTTTTAAAGAGCTTTTATTGATCTGTAGAAGAAAGAGAGAGAAGAAAACCCATATACAGTCAGCTTCACATACATCTTCTAAACCTCTTACTGATACTGAGTAGCCCACTGAGTTCCACAGTTTTCAATAGGATCACTCACAGAGTAAGACTACTGTCTCTTTTCTCTCAGTAAGGCCAGTAACATTGAATAAAGAAATATATTAAGAAATATATCTTTAAAATATGAAAGAGATACCTGAAAATTTTAAATAAGTCTGTATAGCTAATATTATTACTTGGACTGATTATTCAATGAGCTCACATGCCCGTAATCTATTTATTTTGAAGGGTTTACATGTCTCTGCACAGAATTGAATTTCATTGTGTTAGAGTTGCCTGTTTGTTTGTAATTGAGTTTGTTCCTACTATTCAAAAACAACTTACCATTCAAATCCAGTACTAGTTTTTCAGACCTGAGTCCTTATTCTGAGCCCAGCCTTTTTCTGGGGCCTTATTTCTTGGCTGGAAGTGGTGAAAGAGAACATTCAGCTACCAGCTAGCACATCTGCCTTCTCTGTGTGTTTGGACATTACAGTTGCTGAGCTGAGCTCTGGAGGGAACTATTTTTAGCCCTCATCACCAGAGAGGAGACTGCTGTGGGCTGGAGCGATTGAGGGAAGGCAATAATAAATCTAATCCAGAGGGATCCTGATGTAGGATGGGAAAACAGAATTCAGATGGCCTACTGACAGCTCTTGTGGTGTAATTCAGTAGGAGGGATGTAGCATCTCATCTATTTTAAAACAAACAAATAAACCCTAGGACTAAGGAAGTTTCACTCTTCTAGTAGTAAACTGTGCCTTTGCACTCTGAGCTGCATTTGCTGGGAAGTCATAAATACGAGCTATATAACTGCCAGCTACCATAATTTAAAGTAATTTCCTGGTTGAGCAGTATTAATGGAAGAGGTACTGCAG
The DNA here is from genome assembly GCF_964106895.1 of Numenius arquata. Lineage (NCBI taxonomy): Eukaryota > Metazoa > Chordata > Aves > Charadriiformes > Scolopacidae > Numenius > Numenius arquata. The sequence continues at coordinate 111,599,820 of NC_133577.1, read as the reverse complement.
TCATTTGCATTGTTGCAATACTAATGTTGGAGTTTATTCATATTAAGGTTGAAAATGTCAATTGTCTTGCTTGTGGTAGCAATATTCTGAGCAAGTACTCAGTTTATAATGTTTAAAAACTGTCTAAGTAGTAAATATGTCTCAGCTTGTTATGACTCAGCTCATAAAAGACAGAATATTTTAATACAATGAAAGAATGCTGATGCCTTTTTTCCAAATTTCTCCAGTAATGATTTTAATAGCACTAGACCAGAGTGTTTCTGATTGCTACTTGTCATCAACCCATCTGGCAGAAAAACAATAGTGGCTGGTATTTTCAAAGGGGCTTAGGAGGGTGAGGCACACAACTTCCTTTTAGCTTGTGCTGATGAGGTCCATTCCTATTGAATGCAAACTGAGTCATTCTTCTCTATAGCCATACCCTTGCTATGAGCTCAGTGTGGGCAGATGCCTTTGCCAGATTAGACACTAAAAACAGACCGTTCTTTTTGAAGACTATTATCTTTACTAATTTCATATGTCCATGAAATACACTGAAAAAGCAGCCTCTGGATTATTCACCATTTACTGCCTTGGTAACGTTTTTCCGCCATGAAAAGGCAAGTCTCTGTAACTGTTGACTTAGTTGGGAAAAACTTGTTATTTGTAGACAAATGAGCACTAAAGAGGTGAAGAACTGAGAAAGCTGGGTCTTGTTTTATACTCTCTTTGCCACTTGGAACCCCATTCTGATATGAGAGACAACTGTTCTTTTAGTTTAGGCCAAAAATGATAGGGCACACAGCTACACAGTGCCTGTCTCAGAAGCACAGGAACGACTGTCTATTGTGCTAAGCTGTATTAATAGGCAGTTGTAGCCTTCCCCATCACTCCCCATCGCTCCTATTAAACACACCTGATTAATTGTATATAAGTACTCAGTTTTCTAGCCAAAAAAGTGTTATTTGCCATCAAGGCACAGGTGGAAAAGTACACTGTCTCCATAGCCCTGGTTTTGCCTCCCCAAATTAGACCTCCCTACATATATCTCTTTCTCTCCTTGGGAACTTGAACAAACACTTACAGCATATTGTGATGTTCATCAGGTCTGGGGCTTGTCAGGAGAAGGTCTGGAGTGGGAGAGTGGGCTCCAACGTCCAGTCCAGAATTCTCCAGTTCCCTCTTTCTTTCTGTCTTTGCTGACTGTGTCCTAAAAACATCTACCACCTGAAGGAAATGGAGCAACATAAGAATTCTGGAAATTTGGCTGATGTCTGTGACAGTAGTATGACATGAGAGAATGGAAATCTTTCAGACAGGACTTGGGCAAGTCAGTGTGTCTCTTTAAGGACTTCTGTTATATCCTTGCATGCTCTTGGGGCGTTGTTAGGCCAAGTTTTGGGGAATGAAATGGCCATATCTCCGTTCATCTCACAGTATTCTTGCTCATAACGTGTTGCTATGATCTAAGTGTTCTGTTGAAGAACTGGCAGAAAACCCTCAATGAGCATCCTGCCAGACTAGTGTTATTGCCATGAAACCGCATACTTGGAAAAGCTGAGTTTTAATAATTAATGCCCTCCTGCAATTTGGTCCCTACTAAAGGCAAAGTGATTTTCGAGGCAAACTGGCTGGGATAGTCTGAATGTGTTGCAGTTACCCTCATGTGATCACGATGAGGAAAGGCCTAAGAGAGCATATGGTGATGGTGTAAGACCGTCATGGGGTAAAAACCAAACAAACGTGCTGACCATACAATGAAGAATAAATATTTTCAATCCGAATCATATATGTGAGGTTGTCAGGGACTAACATACTGGGGAAAAGGAAAAGGAAGATAGGGAATTTATACTAGACTTCTGTCATCTTGTGACAGGGAAATGGCTTTTTCTCCCATCTTCCATCAAGCTTTTCCAGACACCCTGCATGATCATGGCTACTCAGTGAGGATCTTGTCTGTTCTCAGTTCTAGGAATAACGTAACTCTGATGCATCCAGCTGGCAATATTTTAAAGCAGACAGCAAATTTTTAGGTTTTGTCATATAAGAAAAGAAGAGCTGCATATTTTCAATCTACAATGCTACTGTATACACACACACACAAACCCAACCCTTCATCTCAGCAGTCCTAGATGTGCTGAACTTTATGGGATTATGCAGTTTAAATGGTTTGCTGATAACAGAGTCTTCAGATTTCTTATAGGCATTTAGAAAGGCACTGAATGTCCTTGAATATGTTCTTCATCCAAAACAAAAATGAGACATTTCATTAATATAAGCCTCAAAGATCATCAGCTGAAAAATTATTTGAAAAGTTTAGAAGTGACTGGTTTTCAGTTCGAAAATTTACAAGCATTCAGTCAAGGAGCAGAAGCACATACACATCCGTAAGCACTCAGACCAGTAGTTGAAGAAGAGTTATTTTAAGAAAATCTGTTTTGGAACAAGTATAGAGAGAATCTATTTCCTTTTATAAATCCTCTGTGATTATAGCCATGGAAGTGAGTGTAGCCCATCGAAACTGTGTGCAATGTTGAGAGAAGACATGAGTGATTTCCTTATCAGAACAGAGGCTGTGGTTCTTACAAACAGTTTGTAGTGAACAGCCCCTAGAAGGTAAAAGGTCTATCTCCAAAATAAAACTTAAAATATTACATACTGCCAGGGACTAGATCAAGGCCTCTTGAGTACTGCAGAAAGATGGTTAGGGCACACCAGCTTCTGCAGCCTATGAGTTTGGGTGTGCAGCAGTATGGACATACAAGCACAGGATGCCATGAGCATAGCGCTTGGCTCCCTTTACCACCCGGTACCAATGTCCAGGTACAGACTGACTAAGGCTTGACTAAGGCTTGACCAAGGCTTCCAGGGAGAAATTCAAATAATGCATGGGGTATGCATAGAAAATGTCTTATGAGTTTTGCCACTTCTTTTGTTTTGGAATGAGTCTTGCCTGCAGCATGACCTTAAAGTCCTTTGTGACTAAGGATTGTAAAATTTAATCATTGACTGTAGAGCAATTAAAGTAAAAGGAAAGAAATGATTGTACAAGTATTTATGAAAGGCTTTTTTTTTTTTTCTTTGTATGCTACTTTAAGAATATGACTTCTGTGCAGAAAAGTAAGTCCAGTAATGCTTCTGAAGCAGGGGAGACAGAAACAATGATGCTGTTCAGCTTGTTCTTAGAGGTGACTTGCCATGCTCCTATCAAGGTGCCTATATTTTTCACGGAATCTTTTTAGCAGAGCTTTATGAAATATGGTTTAGCTCCCCTTTCAGACTTAAAACTAAGACTATGCTGTGTACCCAGGCTTAATAAAAATAAACTTTAATTTTGTTTGCCTCTCCTTAATAAAAAAAACCCCAAACAATATTTGAAATAGGTGCCGCCTTCTGTTAAACACCAACTCCTTCTTCCCACGCTCATAGCTGATGATTTAATACAGGAAGAGCGGACACAACAGTCGTTCTGCCAAAGTGGTGTGCAGCTAAATGATAACTGTGCAGTAAAATGTAGCTTTTGAGAAAAAAGGGCTTAGGAAACTTTACAAAATATACAGGGTTGATGGGAAGTTTTTTGTAAAAGGTCCAGAATGGTCATAGTCAAACAGCTCTGGAGAAAACAGGAGATAAAAATAAAATTGAGGGGACAAAATTAAGGCAGCATTTGTAGGGATAAGCTTCCTCTTCTTGAAGAAGTGTGTCTGTGTATTAGGGAAGGAGTATTGTGTCACATGGTTGCGTCTATGTTTGTGTTTTGTTTCAGATCTGGACTGCATTTTTGAGGTGAACAATCCACATGCCCCAGCTCACTGTGCTTTGGTAGCCTAATGAAGAATGAAACCAACCTCAGAGATGTGCTCTGGGAATGAACATACTGAGCTAACGGACATTCAGTAGAAAGGACCAGACCAGAATCAATTTCAAGTATATATCTTCACAATATATGTGGTGGGAACATAATGTCCTCATCATGAGCTGTTTTTTCCTGCTGATCTGCTCGTATTGTGCTACAAACTTCTTGAAAAGTCCCTTAGCATTTGAGTGCAGAGTCGTTTTCCTTCATCTTTCCTAACTGTAAGTATTTACCTGAGATGACAACATTAGAGGCACAGCTGATGGAGACTGACTGAGCTCCAGAAAGTAACAGAGAGCAGCTCAGCTCTGTGAAGATCCAATTCAGCAATGGACATGTCTGCCCTTGCAGGGATCATTAAGGGTGAACATAGATTTAATGAGGGTGCCAGTGCCTGTATGGAAGAAATATTGACAAAACCACTACAAATTCTGGGTAGACTTTTAGTACATCTTCTGCCATCTCTACCACATTGTAGTTTTTAATGCCACAAAAGCTCAGTTATTTATGTAGATTCCTAAGTTGACCCACCAGCTCTAGCATGGATACTCACATGTAAGACTATTTATAATCCTGACATGAGTAATCACAATGTATGGTGATGTAAGAAAACTGCAATTTTGGCAAAGTTGTTGGTTTTTTTTTCTGCCTCAGAGACCAGGTCTGTTGCTCTGAAGGCAGGATACAGACTCTTCAGATTTCAGGGAAGTGAGATTGGGGGCATTATTACTTACATTTCTAAGATTTTTCTCTACTTAGCAATTTCTCAGAAACACACACATAGCTTTTCAATACCATAAATTGAGCCAGAAGGTATTTCTCATTCCACAAGAAGCTGAAAAGTAAAAAGAAATGGATGTCTGCTAGGACCCAATTTAACATTCCTGGGTGGTGGTAAAGAGCAAGGCAGGGGGGAAATTATGAAACTTCTGAAAAAAAAAATTACCTTTTGGAAAAGAGAAACTGAGATACTTTTCATTCAGTTACTACAGAAATAATTTCTAAGACTCACAGTAGATCTCTTACCTTATGACTGTATTCATTAAGTCACTTGTACAAGACCCAGAACTGTTGTTATCTTCATAATGCACTAGCACAAGATACACATTCCCTAGACTTATAAAGATTATCTACCAAATGGCTGATACTGAGTGTCTTGAAAAAAACCTGTAATGAATGCTTACTTAACATTGCCTTTTTTGTTAGCTATTTTTCCCATGTGCTCCTTAATTCAACCTAAGAACATTTTTATACCCAATGTTTGGCTAAAGAATTAATCCTGCTTTTCAAAATGTCTTCACAGGGTTCACCATACAAAGGAAAGTTAGATCTATACCTATCCTTTAGTGATATGTATGAACTGTAACACAAAACAATATGAATTCAGTTACTTGATGGGCATTAAGCTTGATTCCAAGTCACACAATCTATATTTCAATAGACTACAACAAACTAAAAGTCCTGAGGAAACTTACAGGGGTATTTAGCAGCAGAGACAGGAGGTCTGTATGTGCTGCCTCCATAAAACACAAAATATGGTTCTTTTAATGCTTGTAGAGAAAGCAAACCCTGGGTTCTATCTGGATCCTGTGAGCAATCCCAGGCTGTAACCACCTCGACCAGACTCACCCTGGCCCCCATCCGAGCCCCCAGCACTCTCAGAAGCTGCAGAACAGTGTCCATGAGTGAGGGCATGGCCTCCCTGGGGTTACGTGCAATGCCTGGCTTGTCCCATGCGGAGCCTGGCAGGGTCATCCACTCAATCTTGAGCTCTATTGCAGTTTTTTTAAAGTCTGTTTCCAGAAGATATTTCAAATGTGCTAGTAGAATCTTCACTGTCAAAATAAAAACATTTCCCTAGCCCAAAAAATTACTAACATGTACACACTGAAATATTATTTTTCATACCTGTGTCTACCATTAATAACAAATAACTACTCTTATATCACTTTGTAGAACAAGATATATGTACAGGAATAGATATAGTAATATGTTCAACTGCCTGCTTAATTTATACAAACTCTGTTAATCTATCTACTCAATAGAGAGACAGTATACAAATTTTCAGCATGTAATAATTTCAGAACATTGACAATTTGTCTAGGCTCAAGAGCCATTTATAAATTTTTCATCTCCCGCAAACATGAATTACTTCCAGGTGATTCATTTTAGCTGAATGTTTTTATTTCTTCCCAGGTTTTCAAAATTTGGGGACAGGAGATGTGATGGATAGTTGCCATTATTTTGCAATATGCTGGTGATTCAAAGACTAAACCTGGTGGTGTACAAGATCTGCAGCAGCAAAACAGCCATGATTCCCATGCCACAACACCAGCAGGAAGAGCAGCAAGAGCAAGTTTCCTCAGCTGGTTCTTTGGCCAGATCTGTCCTTCTTCCCTCCTTCATCCTTTGCTTCCCATGTCAGATGTAACTTGGTCCAGAGCCATCTCTTTTATTTTGGGGATCTCACTGTTGTCAGCCAGGCATTTCAAAGGGGGCAGTGTGTAAACTCATATGATTACCAAAGCCACAGTCCAATTTGGATATTTTCTTGCTCTCCCTTGGAATCATTCTCCATCACTCTTAGTGGAGAATTTATCTGTTCCTGCAGAAATCGTTTTTTTCTTCTTCTTTGCATGTTCTTTGCAGTCTGAAATTGTTTGCAGATGTAGCACTTCGAGATGGGTTCAATTACTGACCCTTTGCAGTTGTTTAATAAACTATTGTCAAGCTGTCTTTTCCACTCCTCTGCCATTAAAATCCCCACAGATAACCAAAGGTGTGTATATTTTTATCCCCTACAGTGTAATATCAGATACCTTAACTTTAAACAGTTTGGGAAAATAATTTGGATCATTTGTAGGTGTTTCGCTGTTAAAGTGTTGTAGAGTTGACAGCCTCTAACTGGTGAACCCCAGTGAGAGACCGAAACAGTAATGTTTATAAATGTTCCAGCTACAAGATGAAATTAATTCCTCTCAAAACTGGGGTCTATTCCCTTTGTCTTGACAATATTGTAGATGTGTGACTTATCAGAAACTATTATTCCAAAACCATATAAATTAATGATCATCACACATCCTGATCTATAACTGCAAAAAGCCACTTATTTTTATTTATAATTACTAATCACTGGTATTTCCTACAGTTATGAGGTCTCTTGTGCTTTCTGCTTTAAAAAATGTTTTAAATGGACATAACAGGAAATGTGATTAGGCAAAACACTGCTTACAGTGCAGCGTCAGGTTGTGTTGTGCCCAGACCCATGACAAAATTGAGGAGGTAGAATCTTAAATAAATATTACAAAAGTAAAATTAAATCAGTCTTTAGGGCAGACCCTGTCCTCATCAGTTATATTTTTTATTTTCTTAAATAAAGAAAACCAACAAACAACCTATTTTTACATATATAAAATTAACTTGGTTCATTTTACAGTTTTATTAATTTTTATGTTTAACTTTATTATCCATATTTTGTCTGTAAAGACTATAATAATTTAAAAAGGTATTTGCAGTGGAATTTTTCCATTCAGTAAATATCATGGATTTTTAATGGATCTTTTAATTAGGCATTGGTATTAAAATAAAGAGTGGAAGACATTAACATAAAATAATGCTTAAAGTAGGACCATAGCTTGATTAAATTTTTTATGTTTACAGATTTTCAATATAATAAGCTTTAAAAAATGCCCTAAATGGATTCTACAAAGCGTCAGATACATTTGTATCATTCAAAAATAAGGCAATTCTCAGTCTTTTTCACATTATGATTTACTGAAGAGTGGTGGAAAATATTTCTGCAAGTGCACAAAATACAAACACTTTAGTTATGCAACATTGTTGGTGAATGCAAAATATTGATTCAGGTATATAATGAATATGCATGAGTATCTGTACACATATACATCTGTACACATATACCTATGGATGCATGTTTAAAATTCATTGATTAATAATATGGGGTGACATTATGGGGTGACATTCTACCTCTGAAGTCAGTTGAATTCTGACTACTGCATTCCACACAGTCAGGACTTTGCCATCAAGCTACACGTTTCCATGTTTCTTTTTCTTCCAGAATTCATCCGTCACCCCTGCCAGAGCTATGCTGGTTACACCCTAGCTGGTGTAATGCTGTCTGTGATGGATGTTTTAGATGTTGGCCTTCTCTTGGCTCCATGGGAAGGACAAATGGATATAAGCAGTCCCCTTTGAAGCAGTGTGTGCTCATAGCTTTTAAGCTGCGTAGCCATTCCGGGTCACAGTCTTTGCTTTCAGGTGTAACTTTTCCCAAGGACCAGGGAACTAAGCCTGGAGAACGGGAAAGGGAGAGGTGACAAATTCTGGGACAAAGAGGGCACTTCTGGTCTGTCTTACTCTCCTACATGGCTAATGAGACCATTCAGTGTTACATCAAAAGTAGAGTCAGCAACTGACTCATGGAGGTTAAGGAAACATTTCCTGGAAATTGCTAACAACAGTTAAATAGTGCATATATATTATAGACTTTGTGTAATATCCTTACACTTACTGATGTCTTCTATGGCATTTACTATATATATTTCTGCTCTTTGGAATTGGCCTTAAAATAATTTTGATTTTTTTCCTTATTTTCTGTAATTAAATATCTGATGTTAGGTACTTGTGTCTTTTTGCCTTCTTTTGCTTATCTCACCTGGCCACTTAATAACTTGAATGATATTTGTGTGGTAGCAGTTAAACAGACAACAAATTATTAGAGTAGAACATAGCTACGAAGCCTATGTATTCTTTTTTTTTTTTTTTTTGGTTAGCTCAGGCAGAGCATATGGTCAACAGAAGAAGCAGCAAAACATGAACACTGAACACTACTGATTCTCTCTAAAAATGGAAACTAAACTTGCTTATTTACAGCAGTGTGGGAAAAAAAACAAACCCACAAAAAAAAAGCCCCGTTCCCCCTTAAAGTATTACAATTTGTGTTTCAAATTCTCTGTTGTTAGTGCACAAAATTCTTTCTAAAACTAATGGAATGTTTTTTACTTTTTCAAGAGCTACAAGTTTTGAAAATGTAGACAATTTTTTCCAGAAACATCTTAAACTCCAGGCAAAGAGAATTCATTCTCTAAGCCATAATCTTAGAAAAACTAGATTTGATAAATCAAGAAATTTAGAGAATGTAATAATAAAATAAGTAAATAGAAGAATGTGTGTCTGGGAGAGGAATCATATTCTCTGCCATTTCTGACGGTGGGAACTTGAATAAATGTATTTGGTGATGTAACATCAGATCAGGTAACAGGACACCTGGAAAAAAATTAGACATTCATGAGTGGAAATGCACATGTCTTGTCTTCCAGGACCAGCGTCTAGAGTCCACAGCATCACATCAGTAATGATATAAAAGGGTATGTAGGGACCCACAGGTGTATATCCATGCCATATGGAATTTGGAAGTAAAATATTTAACCATTCAGCCAGACTAGGATAAGCTTTGATGGAAGGCAAAGCTTTTTCTACATTGAGACATACAGCCCTGTAGTCAGTAGTTTCTAAGTCAGCAAAATCTTGAAAGTCTTTTTAGGGGTTCAGAAAGAAGAAAAAAAAGGGAAAGGAGAAAGAGAAAAATACTCATATTATCTGATTTCTTAAAGAATTTGTTTATATCTTATCTTTATAAAAGGTACATTATTTTATTATAATGGAAGGACAGTTATAAAAGATTTTTTATGAGCAATAAGCAAGGTCAAATTACTGGTAATTAGAAACAAAATAGTGCCCAGTGTTCGATTTGACTTTTCAAAGCCTACAGTGTGCTTATGGTTCAGTTTATGTTATTCTTAATTTGAGAATATAGATATAAATATAGGTAGACCTGACTCTTTTTTGCTTGAAAGAAGGTAACAGAATGTCATATTGACTCCTTTGTGAGTCCCCTCAGATCATCTGTAAATGCAGGGACTTTTGCCTGCTTAGACTGAGACTGAATTCAACCATCTGTGTCTCTTTCAGTCTAAAGAACAATGTGAAACAAAAGCTAAACTTTAAAATTCAGTCTAGGAACCAAATCGATACCAGAATAGTAATTACATTACCATGATTAAAATAATGTAGTATTATAGAATACAATAATTTTTTCTCCCCAATTATAATTTTTCTCCTAGAAGCTGTTAAAGGACTTTCAGTTACCCTGGACAAGATGGGCTTGATGGTACGCTCTCTCTGTCTTCTCCTGGTTGGTAACCAAAAGAGATCTGTTTGCAGACTTTTCATCCTTAATGGTGATAAAGACCATTTGTATATCTGTTGCAACATGGATTTGAGCAGTTTACATACTGCTTTGAACTTTTTGTCACATTAAGCTTCAAGGACCGAAGATGCACAACAGGTCTAGCTGCATGCCTTCCCCAAAATACCCACTGTGCTGGAATGCTCAGGTAGTATATGTATAATGTAGTAGCATATGTATATCTAGTATAGGTACAGTTAATCCTACTCTCCCACTTGGGATTTCTCTATATTGGGATTTCTCTGCATTGGAAAGAAAGGCACATTGCTTTGCATCATCAGAATACAGAGGTACAAAGCAGAGAATATGACCCAAGATTGTTAGTAGTAAAATTTGATATTTTATGTCTTCAGTGAAATTAAGAATTTAACACTCAATTTTCATCCTGTGGTAATTCACCAAGAAACAGACACAAATTTGATACTGAAATCACAGACTGGGAAGTCAGAGTGGAGTTAATCCTCTTCTTGTGTTGATCCATAATACTGCTAAAATACAAGCAACATGGAAATATGGCTAATTTCCTGTGGTCCAGGGCTTGTGCAGTAACAGATGACTACAAAAAGTAGTGGGTAAAAATCCCACTTGTTTGTAAGTTACACAACATCAGGAGAAAGTATTGACTTGTTACAGGCATCTGAGCGAAGTCTATGCCCATAAAATGCCATTCAGAAGCTCAGCCGGGGCTGTGGCTTTCCCAGAGCTCTGCTGGCACGAACGGCCAGCTGTGGAACTTTTATCCAAAATGCCCTGAGTGCTCCTGGCCCTAACTTTGTGTTCATAAAATTTGGATGAACTAAAACTTGAAACCAAAAAAAGAGAAAGCCAGTTGTTTTTGCAATACTTTGGTTTTGTGCCCATTTCCTAAGGGCACTATGTTCACTTTCCTTGTTTAGATTGGGGTGACAGAATGGCATTTAGGTGCAAACACGGAAGGCAAACCTTTCTGGTCTCAATCTGTCGGACAAGTTTCTCTGTTTATACTCTGTGGTTGGCTTCTCACTAACAGAACAGTTTTCCTTGGGGAAAACTTAGTAGGTTCCTGTCAACAGTAGTTAGTTTCCATGGTCCTCACACATCCATCTTGGCCAAGGTTACCAGCTACCCAGTTTTACAAATTCAGCCTGTTTGTGGGTCGTGATCTAAACCAGACCAATTAAGTAATCCACTAAAGAAAAACCAGCCTAACCTAAATATCTGTATATTTAAATTGCTGTCATTACAGCTCTGTTGCAAAGCATGGCTGTACAAGTGGCCAGATGAGTACAACTGACAAAACGGCAGCCATAGGATGAGAGGGAAAATAAAAGTCCAGGTGTGGGCAAGGCTGGTACCTCATTAATTGATTGTTGCAAAAGGTTTTCCAATATATAACCACACTTTTGGCACTCACTAAAAATATCCGCGACAGACAATTTGCATCAAGGGAGAACTCTTCCGAAATGAAATCACGCTGTGGAATGCATTCTCAAATGAGCAAAAAATGGCTGCCTGTTTCTGAAAATGAACTTTTGCTATTTCTATGGTATTGCTCATAATTGCAATTTCCATTATTCCTGGAAGTCCTAGCATTAGAATAGACCATTAAAACCAGTACTTTAAGTCACTAGGTTTGATTGCACTTACAGTAAAAAGCTGTACTGGGAAATTGACTGGAATAGCTTGCAATGAGAGCCTTTTTTCTGGTTATCTCAAGTGGATTACGTTAAATTTGAAAGAGGGACAGAGGAAGCACTCTGCAGAATAAGAGTTCCCACGTAGGGAGCTCCTTCAAAATAGCCACTGCACTTTAAAAGTGGCACTCTGCTTTATTTTGAAATAACTTCTAAAAGTAGATAAGCCAGAGTTTCTTTCATAGCTCTGTTAACATGAAGGATCCTTAAAGTGGGTGTGATTGTGATTAAATTTAGCACCCACATTCCATTATAATTTACACCCAGTTTCAGGCTACGTTAGACTACCAGAAAGGTGAAAAGAGGCCTTCCTATCAGTCCCAGGCTATTTTATTTGTAAATTATTCTGGCTACAGCGGTGGTTCTCTAACAGCAAGCAGTGTTGTGTTAGAATAGTCTGCTTGTTTGGGGATTTCATTGGTTTTGTGTTTTGGTTTGGTTTTTTCCCCAAAAATGTTGACTTTTTTGGTGTAAGAAGAGGACTTTGGTTTTAGCACAGAGATTTCAAGGCGGGAGTAGGACAGAAAAATCCTTTGCACCTGCAGGTGCTTCAGATCTCTAACTGGGGATCCCTGTTCTAAAATGGTCCACACTGTTATTACTGGCTGTGTTACCATAGCAATGCGAACTCTGTTTGATATGAACATTCTTCCCTACAATTACTACAGCTGATGAGCACAGTAATTATCATAGCTTCCTAAGGTGCACTTAAAATAGCAGAGGCAAGGGAATGCATTCTTGGAATATATGGTACATTCTTTGCAGGCTGTCCTGAAAAATCTCTCTCAGTGGGAAAGTTCAGCTTGTCTTCTGTGGTTATAGATGAGATATTTAAGATTTTTCAGGATAAAGGTTATATTGGGACAAGATACAGCAATAAGCATAGAAAATACCCAGTTACTGTAACGCAGCATGATTTATATTATCATTGCTTAAATCATCTTAATGTTACTAGTTCGACATACCCCTAGACATGACAGAACAGGCCCAGGAGCAACATAAACTGGTGTCACACAGTGGAATGACTTGACTTAACTAGGAGTTTTTCAATATTGGAAAAATTAGTACTTGCAGTATGCTACCAACCAGCTGCGTTGCAGCTTCGCGGGTGAGAAGCTGCTAAAATAGACAGAATTCAGGTGTTGGTTTTTTTTTTCATAGCAGAATGGCAAAAAACAAGCAAAAAATCCTCTCAAAGAAAACCTGAAAGCCTTTGTAGACCAATGTTTATAGCAGAGGAGAGTGTGTTTTCAGGATCTTAAAGGTGCACAAAATCAGTGGGACTAGTCATTTGCAGCTACTAATTTTCTTCCTAATGTATATGTTTAAACATAAATTCACAAACTGTGATAACGCCTGATTCATTGAAAAGGGGATTTAAGATACCACTTTGTCCTATGGACCTTGATTTTTTCTTGTTTTAGGTGATGGTGAGCTCTAAGAGGAGATGCTACACTGCCAAGAAGCTGCTTATCCTATCTTAACCTATGAAATGGATTACAACCTGTATATTACATTTGATTACACACCATGAGTTTTCTCTCTGTTTGGTGAGCAGTCATCAACAGCTTTAACAGGAAGATTAGCAGTAAATGAAAAGTAGGATATTGAAGAAGGCATCAGTTAGACGGATCAAGAATTTGCCTTCAGAAATGATGAATGTTTATTAATTCAAGATATAAGCAGATTTAACTGGTAGGATAGTAATCAACTGTAATTGAAGAAAACAGCTCATTACAAGTGACACAGTAGGAATTGTTTGGGGAAGGTGAAGGGACAAATCTGAGAATGCTAATGATTTGTCTAACCATAGTTACATGTGCCTTAATTCAGATGTCTTCTCATCCAGATAGATCAGATTTCTGACGCTAATGTCTAGTATCTTGTGATTTGTGGGAATACTAATGATTTTTTTAATGATTATTACCGGAGTATCTTCATTAACAGGACTTCAAAACCCATTATTTGCTGGTTTCCAGAATTGATACAGAAGTGCGTCTGATATTCACAGAACTCTTTATTCACAAAGGTATGGATTGAAAGGGTAATAAAGAGGTATCGAGATACCAGGGATATTGAGATATCAACTACCAACACCCCATAAAAGTGTATTGAGATATGGGTCATCTATCTCAGTGTAAAATGCTGGATGAGAAAACACAGAAATGATCCTTAATTCAAGGGCAAAGTTAAAATCTATTCTATACCTGAAATCTTCCTGAATAACCAGCAGTGCTGTCTCCACTTGTATTTAATACAGAAGTAATGACATCAAAAAAGGTGTAATAATATAAAAGCAAGCCTTTTTAGGACAGAAATAAGCAGAATCTACCTGCTCACAGTGCCTATATTTTGCGCTTTATCCTAACAACACATTCTCTGTGCTCAGGGATAGCGACTCAAGGCTAAAGCCAGTACTGCTTCCGGTTATGGCTGACTGTACGTGCCTTTCAATGTTTCATTTTTCTTCAGGATTCATTCAATGTATAAAAAATGGTAGTAAATGTAGTAATAAGACAAAAAGCATAAAGCAGTGACAGAATATATTGAAGAACACCTACTCTCCTTTACACTCATTTATAATTATCATGAGAAGAGCAAAAATTTTTAAAAGTTAGTATAGGTAAGGGAGTGCTTGCAAATTAATATAAAAGTGAACCATGTGTTCTGCAGCTCAAGGGCTGGTTGCAAGCCAATCTATCTAGGCTTCTGCTGCACTGTAGACCAAAGTGGTCATGTTTTCCATCCTGCTCCAGTGAAGTATAAATATACAAGCAGTGGATAGTAGTTGTCTCTTCAAGGGACCAAAGAGCGGGAATCTCAGATTTCAGGGAGTTTTAGGGAATTGCTGCTATCAAATTAATTCTTGTTCCCCCACTTGTATTATACTTTTAGGAAATATAATTAGATAATGTATTAGATTTATAATTTTGCAATTTCTTTCTAGATTTTAATAGTCATAATCAGTCATTAAATACCAAACAGGCAAACAATTCTCTCACCAGAACATTCTTAGGATTCTGGTGTCTTTTAAAATATCCTGCTGTGTACATAATCTTGTCATGTGTTACAGCACAGACATCATTCTCTGGATATTGCTTTGAACTGCTTTTGCTCTGCTCTTTTTGACTGCTCTTTGCCTTACCATATGTATTATTAGAGAGACCTTCTGTAGTATACTATCGATTGTTCATCTCCTTTAATAATTTGTACAGTATTGGCTTCATACCTTCTCTTTTGATTTGGGATAGCATATATCACTGTGGATTCACCACTTCAGGAATCTCTTTTCCATACAGAATGTAGAAATGTAGTGAAATCTTCTGGCTTATTAATGTGATTATACATGTCATTTCTCCTGCTGATTTCTTAATTTCCTGGTCATTGGCAGAGTGCCTAAAATGCCAATATGCTTTGAGCTCAGTCCTGTGCGCTAGTGTTCTTGTTATATATGTAATCACGCATCCATAGATGCAGAATCTCCATGAAACATGACACATATCTTATTTTTTACTTTCAGAAAATGTCAGCATGTTGGCTCTTTTAGTGTGGCTGAGCTGTGTGAAAAATGTATTTGAAACGAGCTTGCCATTTGTTTGTTTGTTTTAACATTCCCCAAGTTTTCTAATATCAAAATCCTTTCAGAGCCAGTATTGGAAAAGTTAGTCTGTTTGTGAAAACTTTTATGTGTGAAGAGGGTGATGGAAGCACTGCACTGTAGACCTAAGGAAAGAGTTACGACACTCATGGAGTTTTCTATCTGACTGCTGAACCAGGTGTGCAAGGCTATATGTACTATACAAACTAACATGACCTTATTTTTCATGGCCCTTTGTCATGAGGTTCCTGTGATGAAATGGCCTCAGTGACATCTTCAGAAAGGGTGGACAACGATGGTCTAACACTGCCCAGTGTGGTCACTGACAATGGCTAAAATAAATGATGTGTTTGTAGGATTCATTAGATCTACTGCTTATGTTATAGAGGAAGAATGTCTTCGCTATAAGTTCATCTGTCAAACTCCTTTACCTTTCATCCAACCTCTAAGTCCTCCTTTTCAGTTACACTATTTAGAGTCTTCCAGTTACACTATTTAGAGTCTTCCAGTACTTTACTCATTTACTCATATGAAGCTGTACCAAACCAAGGAGCCAAAAGATGTCCCCCAGCATCTCTCGGGCTCATTATTTTTCATCAGCCTGCCTGGAATTGGCTTCAGAAACCTAATAAATAAGTATACTAATGTCCATTTTGCTACAGAATGCCTTCATCACATCTAACTCTTCCTCCAAATTATTATTTTTAAATCCCTAGGTAAAACACATTTTTAAATATAAATTTCTTTACTCTCATTAGTTTGAGCAAAAGGTTGAAAACCATAGTTTCGTTTTGACTGTTTGATGAAATATCCTACACCACCTGTAGATGTATGCACTACATCTTCAGTGTTACATATTATATTTCTAGAGTTTTAAGTTGGAGGAATTTGTGATATTTATGAAACACATTATTAGAAATAATTTTTGCCACTATTTACGTAACTCAGCAATTTTAATTATGCTACTGCAATGAACTACCTTAGAATATTTTATTTTAATGTCTGAAATCTTTCTTTAAATGAATGATTAATTTAGTGAGCACTGATCACATCTCTTTCTGTTTCTGAGACTTCCTCCAAGTACTGTAGGAAAGAGTTATAAATACTGAGGCAAAATCTAGCTTTAGACCACTATGCTTGACTTTCTAGGATCCTTCTGTGGTCAGTGAAGAAAAACAGTCCTGTCTCCTCAGAGACAATGCCTTCACCTGTAACCTAACTGTGGGCAGCCATCAGGATGTGACACCATGGTCTCCCTTCATCTCGCCTGTGGCTGAACCTTCCTGCCATCCTGTCTGTGGTGGCGTAAACCATGTCAGGTAGTGCAATTGTGAGTTTGGTCGGATCAGCTCCCTAATCCAACTGAAAACAAGCACTCCAAAAAAAAAAAAAAAAGAAAAAAAAAAGAGGTGATTTTAGTCAGTTCAATACCACAAAACTGAGCAGTTGCTAGATCCAGTGTAAAGATATGTGTAGTATAGTGTAGGGGGACAGAAATCTCCTTTTCCTTTTGTTTGCAGGTTGTAACTCACAGGTTGGATTCACCATGTCTCTCCATTTAGACATTCCAACTCCCTTACAGAGGCATTTGTCTCTCCATTGAAGGATGCTGGTGAAATTAGCTTCGGTAGACTAATGTCATCTTGTAAACGACCTGCTACTTAAGATGCAGTAAAATATGGAAATATTAATCATCATTCACTCAGAAGACCTGCATGTCTGCATACATCAGTACATTTAGTTGCCTCTGAGAATGCAAAAATCCAAACAAGGACCTGTCATTAATGCTTAGGAGAATCTATCTTTCTTAATCAAACTCAGATGAATAGATACTCTCTAAAGAAAGACAACCAAAAATGCTGGCTTGTGGCCTGGAGCATTCTTCTTTGCTTTTTGATTGTTTTTTTTTTTTCACCACCGTCAGAGACTGCCTCTGATCTCACATGGAGAAAAGAGAAATGCAGTGAGAGGTTTAGTGGATCCAGATGCTGAAACAGGAGACACCCAGATGTATGAGGAAAGACTGACTGATAATGGCTGAACAAAGCTATGAAATGGGTAGGCAGAAGAGGCCAGACATGCAGAAGAGAAGAGGAATAGCAAAAAGGAAGAGACAGGTACAATGTAAAGGAGGAAAATAAAATTAAATAAAATAAAGTCAAAGCAAAAGAAGCCCTATAAATTCATATATATATAAATACACAAATAAATAACTGGATGTGAAATAAACAAAACCATACATATATCTATTTCATATATGGAGAAAGAAAGAGACAAGGCAGAAAAAGGTTATAGTTCAAAGGTCTCTCCTAATCACATCTTTTTACTTGAAGATCATTCTTAGAAGTCAAACTTGTCTAGTCAAAATCACCTACTGTTTCACACACAGTTGCGCTGATCAGTCTTAGGAATCACCCAAACTCACTGCTTTTTAGGAATTTTCCTCTATCTGAGATTTCTTTTGACCTATCTGGAAATTCATTCTTATTGACATCTGCTTTATTCTCACCTATCTCTTCACGTTATAAACTAAAATTCTGAAGCTTATTTGCTTCCAAACCATCTTCACAAACTGGTAATGATTTGCTTTACATTTTCACATGACAAATGTTGGTATGCTAGACAAATGGATATATTAGATATTATCAGGGAAAGGTATAGAGCAGTTGCCCTCTGAAACTTCTTGAGATGCTTGCTCCAGGCACAGCGTGTGTCCAGATAGCTGTGTACCACTGGTGATATTTAAGCACGCTTCATAGAATCATTCAAGGCATTTACCTGCTGCATAGGATAATTCAAGGCATGGTGCTAGTGGCATGGCTTCCACATCACATGCGTTTCAGGAATATTTCATACTCACTTGGTCTCCCTGTCTTTAGAATGCCCATGAGAGCTCCAAGGGAAAGATGGGCACCCCTGAACCATCTTGTCTTGGTTTGTTGTCCTTCACAAGGAAGTCGGTTCACACACTCTGAGAACGATTCATGCGGTGAACCAAAGTTCAATGACAGACAATCAGGAAATTAGTTTCCAAACTGAATATCTGATATTAACTAAAATGCCACCTTTGGTGCACTTGGTGTTATTGTTATAAAACATGGTGAGATTGGTTTTCTAATATACACTCAGGTTTACATGAGATGCAAAGATTATATTCCTGAGGAGAACATGGTGTATGGTTGCTTGGAGAGAGCTATCACTTTCACCTGGACTTTGGTTTAATGGCTTCAACTTCCAAAATATTTTCCTAAAGCTAAGACTTTATTTAGCATGTCTCTCAGCTCAGGAAAGTATTTCTTCTATATGCTATAAGTGGATTGTGAGAAGCTGGAGAGATGCTATGTCTTACAGTGTGGCAAATTAATAACTCTTATTGAATTATAGTCTTCTGGGACTCGTGGAATTACTTTTGAGCATTCCAGAGAGTTGCCTCCTCTCTATTATGAATTTTGGACATTTTTGAAATAGTTTTCTGTTTTGGAGCTTTACAGCAAAAGCAGTGTAATCTTAGAAAATTGGTTCAAAAGAGGTCCACATTAACTTTTTCATTTCATGTGGATTCATATCCCCCAAGTTTTGCTTTGAGTACTGAGTTCAAACAAACCAAAAATTCAAAGGAAAGCTCCACCCATATCATTGAATTTTGTCTAGGGAACTTTTTTCCCCTTTGAGTCATAACCAGAATAATAATGAGTAACAACTGGTTTCCACCCAAACTATGAATGACCTGTTTTTGTTAAAACTTAGGCCTTCTCTGTCTGGGAAAGCTATAAATCTTGGTGGCAGTTTTGGTAGACTGGGTTTAAATTTCAATCTTCCTTTGCAAGACTGATGTAAATAAATTTCTTTTTTTTTTTTTTTTTCAGTTGCAACTGGCAAATAATTGGGACACCCTGCTTTACATATTTTTGTTAATGCAGTTATTTATTTATTTATTTATTTTTATAGGAAGGATGATTTATTCACTTTTTGTCCTATCATATTTTTCTGTATGGTATGACTTCATCATCAGGTTAAGAGTACCGAGTATGGTTTCTTTCACAGTCTACTGCCAAAGGAAATATTTACAAGTGCAACTGGGGGAAGAGAGACTCTATGACTGCTATAAATTTATTGCTGGCTACACAAACGTGTCATGATTCTTAGTGGTGCCATGTCTAATTTAGACCAAATGTAAACCTTTGTATAGACAGTTCTCTGACATACCAGTTAAATCTGCAGAAAGACTTGTTACTTGGATAGAAACATATGATCTCATTCGAAGATCTAAGTGTTAGTACCAACTTGCCAAAATTCTTTGGGGAAGAGTTAAAAGTCAGGCATCCTTCTATGAGAGTCTCATCCACGCCGCATATCTTTGTTTCCTTTTGTTTCCAGAACCTTTTCAACAAATTTATCCCATATGTATACTTAAACTTTTAGGGAACTTGTCTGCTTTTCCACAGAAAGTAAATTTGTCTTTTTTTTTTTGTTTTTAAATTTTAGTTTAGTTACCAGAAATCTAATTCTTGAGAAACCTTTTTCTTTATCTCTGTTATTTGGGCTGTTTGATTTTCTTCCTGATATTTTCTTACTCTTGTGTGTTTAGATTTTATCATAGAATCATAGAATTGTAGAATGGTTTGGGTTAGAAAGGGCCTTAAAGATCACCTAGTTCCAACCCACCTTCCACTAGACCAGGTTGCTCAAAGCCCCATCCAACCTGGCCTTAAACACTTCCAGGGATGGGGCATCCACAACTTCTTTGGGCAACCTGTTCCAGCGTCTCACCACCCTCACAGTAAAGAATTTCTTCCTAGTATCTAATCTAAATCTCCTCTCTTTCAGTTTAAAACCATTACCCCTTGTCCTATCTCTACACTCCCTGATAAAGAGTCCCTCCCCATCTTTCCTATAGGCTCCCTTTAGGTGCTAGAAGGGGTGATAAGGTCTCCCCAGAGCCTTCTCTTCTCTGGGATGAACAACCCCAAGTCTCTCAGCCTGTCTTCATAAGAGAGGTGCTCCAGTCCTCTGATCATCTTCCTGGCCCTCCTTTTAACTGGTTAAGATCACTGATTTCTCTCAGGATTCCAGTCTCATATTACCTTTTCTGCCTGTGTATATGTTCCATTCATGTGCTTAACAGTATCTTAATTGCTTAGCAAATTGCTATCTCTAGAAAAGGCAGCCTTTGATATGTAGTACTTTAGTGAAGATAGACTTTGGTTCCATCTTAAGTTCTCAGGAAAATTTAAAGTTCTGCAAAGAATCAGATTTCTGAATGAATACACTTAATAAAACTAATGAGTGTATATATTGTGAAGGGATGAGATATCATTATATATAGCAATTGCTTCCACTAAATAAAGACTTGACTTCACATGTTGTGCCTTATGCACAGAGACTTGAAACTCTTCAAAGGAACCATCCCTCTGTGTAGACTTAGAGCACAGTAGGGCAACTTTCTTGCCACAGTAGACCTCCTAAACTCCAGTGGAGACCTCTGAAGACCATGATGATATTCTTTTTCCTGATGACTGCATATGCCACATAAGGAAACACTGGACTTACTGTCCCATACACGTACACATATTTATGTGAAGGCAGTTCTTGTCTTCTCCTCCCTCTTTGCACAGCTTCTGGAAAAAAGAGTATCCAGAGATAGCAGGTTGTTACTAGAACAGTATTTGGAGTTTGTTCCTGGTCACTTTCTTTCTCAACAGCTCTTTAATGACTGAAAAAAAGGTGGCAATATGCCAGATTTGTTATTCTGGAGATAGCAGCTTGTTTTCAGTCACTGTCTTTCTTCTGTCCATTGGTCCATTTGGTCCTTCGGGTCCATTGCAACCTCTAAATGCCATGTGAGAACAACATTTGCAATTTGGTTGTGTGATGGAACAGAGACCATGGTTTCCCAAGAAAAATGGTATCAGAGAGCAAACTTCCAGACCCAGACAGTACATCTGCAGCTTGCTCCTGACTGGTATCTGATGAGCCTTCAGGAATCAGAGTAGATAAATGAAAGCACTATAACTGAAATGAATTGTCATAGTCAGAGACAGGTTGTGTACCCCTGCTTTTGTACATCTTTCTAGTAAACATAAAGGAAGCATATCCATGCTGGTTTTAATTTAGTTAGTAATATTAAAAAACACCAACTTCAACAGGAGGGAAATAAAAGGACGTTTTCTTATGGCCTTTGGCAGTTCTGTATAGACTTTTCTGAAACTAATGTGGTCTCATCTTTATTGCTATTGTTATCTGTACTAACCAGATTAAAACTAGTACAGCTATGACTCCCAATATTGCAAAAAATATCTTAATGTTCAGTGTAGTCAAGCTCTAAGCCCTTGAAGGGACAAAAACTGAGGTAGCTTAATTTTCATGAAGAACTGTTTCAATAACATGAAAGATTGTACTTTAGCTTTGTTTATATTTTTATTTTATTTTATTTTATTTTATTTTATTTTATTTTATTTTATTTTATTTTATTTTATTTTATTATCTTCCAGAATATGTACAAATCTCAAAGTAAAGAATTAATTCTTGCTTTCTGGAAAGTATTTTCTCCCCCTCCTTTTTTTTTGGTACTTCATTCTTCTCACTGGAACTGAAAGCCCGAGGAAATGTTGTTCTTGGATTCATATAATAAATTAACAGATTTCTCATTAGTGCTGTGTACAGATGTTCAGTGGATAGTTCTAACCTATGTGTCAAAAAAGCTATTAGAAATCTTCCGTGAGGGATTAAAATAGCCCTTTGTTTTCTGCTTTCAACAAATTTGTATGAGAGTTGAGTAACTCTTAAAATATTTGAGATTGGAAAGTTCTGGTAGAACAAGCGATTTAATATATTGTTTCATCATCACTAAGCGCCTCGATCAAGTTCATGGAAGTCAAAAGAAGCTCCACATTTGCATAAATCTTAATTCTCAAGAAATGACTCCTCATCAGTGTAGACAAGTGCTTATAGCACAATTCTGTAATATTGCCAGCCTTTTCTGCTGATTTTTTATAAGTAATTATCTTTTCCTTGAATATATATTTGTGCTCTTTTTCTGTCTTGTTCCTTAACAGGTTTGGAAAGTTAACTATAAATAAGGTAATATTTTGAATGAATCATTGTTCATTAAAGAGTCTTAATGATTAAATGTGTTAATACAGTTATGCCTTATCTATTAGACACAAAATGTATTCAAAAAGGACGTACTTGTTTCATAAGGGTCTCTAGGAGTGAAGTGTTACTGATTAGTAATAGAGCAAAAATTAGATAGAAAATTGAATTTAAAATCAATATGTTCCAACTGGGAATTTTATTCTCTTTAAAGACTTCAGTAAAATGTATTTATTAATTTCTTTACTCTCTTCTGACTGGTTTACTTTTTCTGACACTTTATGTGTTTTCCTAGATTTTTTGGTTTAGTTACTTTATTATGTATTATGGAGAACACACATAGAAGCCTTATAAAGTTGCCCAATAATTTCCACTGTAGTATTCTAGTTTTCATTTGCTTATAAGGTTGCCAAACCTTAACTGTTTGAACTGAAATGTTCTCTCTTGTGTAATTTCACTGGTGAGGGAAGAGGGAAGAAGTTTCAGTCAAATATGATTTGTCTGGGTTTTTTTGAGGACAGAAAAACTGCATTTAATTGCCAGTGGCAGAACTGCTGGTAAGTATTTCACTAAGTTATCTTATATTTTCTGTCTAGCAACAAATACAGTGAGGTTATTCTAATGTTAGAAATGCACTTGTTGACACATCTGTGAATATTTGGCCAAATTGTGAGCCCTCTTAAATCTCAGAGGCTCATTAGAGCCACATTCACAATAGAGATTATTGGTGTAGAGAAACCATCTGAAGATTTCATTTGATCTGGGCATGCTTAAGTCCAAGGCTGGAAGGTTTGAGCAGGATTTTCCTTAGAGTTGCTGCTCTCAGCTATCAGGGACTATTATCATATTAGGTACTGAAAAATGGCTGTGAACTTGTCTTTTTTCCCCTCTATTGCTGCCTAGAGAGGGAGGATGTACCAATGTGTAGAATGAACAGTGGTGAAAGGTTAAAAGAAGGGTAGAAATAACAAGGAGATTAGGGCAAAGATTTAGGTGAAGGCTAGATGAACATAAACTTAAGAATGACTTGAACTCTAACAATAACATCTCTGTGCTTCTCAGTTCTCCTGTCCCTGAAACATGGAAGTAATAATGCCAGTAAATCTCACAGAGATGCTGTCAAGAATTTTTCATGATCATCTCGAGTGTATTCAGGTATTACGCTGATAGCAACACAAAAAAGATCACAAGGAAATAGACAATGTTGTATTCAGAGGTGAATGATGTACAGTAAATACAGGGCTCCATACTGAGTGATGGAAACCACAAAATATCAACTACAATATTCAAAGTATCTTTCCATCATAACTACTAAATAAATAGGTGCCCTATGGAAAAACATTTGTAATCATGATATTAAAAAAAAAATTCTCAAAATTGTCAGATACTTATGAAGCCATGATTCATAAACTGTCTTCTAATCTTGGCAAAAAAGTGAAATGAGTAAATTAGTAAGATAAGAATATGTTCTGAGCCTTCCATTTATCTCTGTCAAATGCCTCTGTAACTTACCTTTTATATACTGTACTGAGCATAAGGAGCAGGCAAAGAAAAGATTTTCTTTGCTACCTGGCAGAGATCCAGTGCGTGTGTTACAATGCCTCATGCCATTGTATAAAGTTTTATAACCCTTCTTCATCTGAAAACAGACACTTTTTTTTAACACACCCCTTAATTCACATATGTATTTAGATCACAATATAATATCTGCAGTGCTTTTAGAGTTAAATGGTGCTTTATCACTTTAGTACATAAAGTAGAAAAGTTTACTATTTTAATTAAAAAGTGTGTATTATCGACAAGAGAAAGAGAACCTAATGTGCTTTATACGAACTCTTTTGACTGATTTCCCTTTAATTTGTAGCACATTTTATTTACTCTAGTTTGTATGCTTAGATGTGTCCTCATTTAACTTTTGGCTCAAGCCAACATCCAGAAAAGAAGGATATGCCTACTGAGATCACTTCCTGAAGTCAGGTTTCTTGGCTGGGAAACTGGCTTCTCTTGTTCCTGCTGGAAAGTATTTACAATGGGGATGTTGTAGCATAGTGGCAAAGTTATTCCAGGACATGTTCATAAGTATAAATAGATATATGAATAAAGTTATGCTAAAGAATCAGAGAAGGCAATGAAACCAAAACCTACTCATAATAATTTTCAACCTATGTTTTGAATTGCCTTGTTAGGATTCCTACAGGGTAACTCAAAGCTGAAGGATGTTGATATTCCAGCCAGGGAATGGCCATCATCTAGTTCTGTTCATGCGGTGTTTTTTGTGAATACCCAATGATCTAAATACCGTGAAAAGTTATAGTGATATACCAAAACACAGAGTGCAGGCAAGAGAACCACTGTGCTACATTATTCTTATGAAAGCTAATATTTATGTCAAAATTCCTCTGAGTGCTCTTAATATACACAGTGTCACTGTGTCGTGTGTTTACTGTTGTGCTGCAGGCCGAGGTACTGGTGCTGGGTGCAATAGTGCTAAATAAAAACTCAGGAAGTGTGGTGTCTGTGAGGCGTGTGCCCAGAGGCACAGGCACAGAGGTCAGGAAGAGGTGAGGAAGAGCTGAGAAGAGCACTGATGCTGGTCTGCATCATTGGACTGTTTATTCCTCACCTCAGGGCTGGTGTGAACCATTCTGTGCCACCTTTCCTAAAGGTGATACAAAAAGGTGTTTCCAAGAGTTGAATCTGTGATTGCTCACTACTTGCTGCCTTCAGGTATTTCTATTGCTCAAGAATGAATTTTTATTAACTGTGCTGTTTGAAAAGGAAAATATGGAAGGTTTGGGGTTTTTTTTTGTAAAAGATGCATAAAAAGGAGGCAAAAATATTCATGAATGTATCAATTAATTCAAAGTTAAAATAAGTAAATTTTTGGTACAAAAAGATTACTTAACATGCCATGGAGGTCTAAGGTCACTGGGGAGAAACAAAGAATGAAAAAGACAACTCTAAAGATTATGAAATACATGTAATTGTCACAGAATGGTCACAGAATGGTTTGGGTTGGAAGGGACCTTAAAGATCATTGAGTTCCAACCCCCCTGCCATGGGCAGGGACACCTTCCACTAGACCAGGTTACTCAAAGCCCCATTCAACCTGGCCTTGAACACTTCCAGGGATGGGACATCTCTATAACAGTCAAATTAACTGAGAAAATAAGGAAAAATAAATATAATAAATAAATATAAATAAATTATAACTCAAGCATTGAAGCAACTGTCACAGAATCACAAAATCACTAAAGTTTTCAGAGGCCTCTGGAGATCACCTAGTCTAATTGCCTGCTCAGGCAGAGTCAACTAAAGCCAATTGCCCAGGGTGGTGTCCAGATGGCTTTTGAAAGTCTCCAGGGATGGAGATTCCACAATGTCTCTGGGAACCTGTGCAAGAGTCCACCTTCACAGTAAAAATGTTGGGTTTTTTTAATGTCAGGATACATAGGCCATGGTTGCTGCAAGGGCTCCATCTCTTTCCCAGGGAATTAGGTAAGGCTGATCTCTACTTTCTTGAAGACAGAAGTGACATTTCCAGTTCTTGGGAACCTCCTCCAGTCACTGTAACTGAAATGTCAGAGATGATCAAGACTGGCTTTGCAATGGCATTGACCAACCTACACAGCATTCATGGGGCAACTTGTGTCTGTTCAGTTTGTTTAAATGTTTCCTAATCTGATCTTCCCCTACTGGAGGTGAGTTTTCCTTGTTCCAGACCTTCTCACTGATCTCAGGTGCCGGGGAATCCTGAAAGCCAGTCTTGCTGGTAAAGACTGAGGTGAAGAAGGCATTGAGTACCTTGGCCTTTTCTGGTTTCCTTTGTCACCAGCACCACTCAACAGCAGGCACACATTTTCCTTTGACTTCACTTTACTGATGATGTACCTGTAGAAGCCCTTCTTGTTGCCCATCATGTCCCTCAACACATGGGCTTCCACTCCAAGTGGGCTTTGGCTTGACTAACCCCGCTCCTACATGTCAGAATAGTGTCTCTGTGTTCTTCCTGGGACACCTGTCCCAGCTTCCACCTCTTGCATGCTTCCTTGCATGTCATAGAGCTGTAGCACAAAAGTGTGCCCGTGGGTTCAGAAATATATATAAAGTGGGAAAAAAATAACAAGGTGAAAAAGGTAGCAGAAAAAAAAAAGTAGAAAGGCCTTCAGGCAGATGATAACTGTTGCTTTGTTTCAAAGTTTCTGAGCTGTGTGCTCTATAAATTCATAAGGAACTAAAGTAAGAATAAGGATGAGAAATTAGAAATGAAATGAATATTGAGGTTGAGGTTAGCATCATTTAAATTTATCAACAGATAAAATCTTTTGGTTTTGAGTCAGAGAAATAATTTCTCTGTGATTATTTTGTGCAGGAGTCAAATATATCCCTCCAAATCTGTTCAATCTGGAAAAACAATGAATGATGACTTTTTTCTTCCTTTTCTTATTGTTTCTTTTTGTTCTTGATCTTCTTATTTCCACAGCACTTCTGCTGATAGTTTCTGAATTACAAACAATCAGAAGGTCACATAACCTTTAGGTTGAGTGGCTTGTGCACTTCTATGCATCTGACAAAAGCTGCTTTACTTAGAGAAATACGGTACAAGCCAGTGCCATTAGCTGCAGTTGTCAAAAGGGGAATGGAAAGATATATCACCCTGAAGCTTTTTGGGTCTTGGGATCCTCACTCAACCTGTCACAGTGCATGAAGCATGCTTGGTTTAATGTCATGCCATTTGCAGTCATTAAGGCAGTAGTTACTTGCACACAGTAAATATGTGTATATTTAACATGCATGCATGTGACATAAAAATACGTTATTTCTCTACAGACAGTTTCAAAAGTAGTTCAGTCATATAGAGGTATAAGTGCCATTGGTTTTTATTGGTCCTTATCCACTTAAATGCCTTGGCCTGGATTGAATATCTACTTCATAATGTGTTTAAAACTGTTCTAGTGAAAATGAGACCTCAGCTCAGTGATGAATCCAACCTGCTCCTTTCAGTAGTCTCTGGTCCTGCCGAAGAAATAGGTTCCAACCTTTGTAGCTTGCAGTGGTCTGAAAAACTTGATGTATTCATACAATGTGCAAAGAAGATACCTAAAACTTCAGAAGAGATACTTAGTGGCTGTTACATCACTTCATACAAAACAATGTTCATTCTAGTCCTTTCCTCCAAAACTTTGGAACTATGGAATAATAGCCTTTCAGTATTATTGTCAGTTGTGTTTGGTTTTAAACTCAATCAGCAAAGCAATATTTTAATATATCTCAAGCCAATCCCCTGCCCATCAGCCATGATACCAGAGAATCCATGATTACATTTGTAAATAGTTTAATATGAATATTATCTTCTACGTAATTTGTTAGCGTTTGCTTTCACTGTTATGTAAGTTTAATTAGAGATATACTGCTACTTCTGAGTTTCACGTTAAAAATAGATTCTTATGCAACATGTAGCCCATTTTAGCCTTTGATATGAAGGACTGTGTAGTTAAATCTAATGGCACCTGTTTTCTGTAGCTGATATTCTGTTGGCATATTTACTTATTACCCGCTGGAAAAATGGCAGTCGTTCAGTGTAAACTTTTCTTCTTAACCCTTTCATATCTAACTGTTAGATTTGGAAGTATTCTTATTACCACAGTTACTTTGTATGTTCTGCTGCTTGTTCTGACACCTCTTATGTGTACCTACTTCTTATAAAACCCTGGCAACTGCCAAAAAAATTAACAACCCAATGAAAATAAAGAATAATCATTTTTTATTAAAGATTAATTTTCCTTAGTTTTTTTAAGTTGAATGCTCTACTTTTTAAAAAAAGATCTATAGAAAAATCATGGAGAAAATGTTGATTCTTTAAAAGATTCCATTAAGTATATTCATAACAATTAACAAAATTCTTTATCTTTATGAATTAATGTGTTTTATAATGCACTGGTATGCAATGTATACAAGAATGTGCCAACAAATATATAGTTCCTGCTCATATTACTGTTGATATCACCCTGTCATGTTTTGCCCAGAAACAGTCACTCTGGCTTCTTCCTCTGAGTTAACCAGAGTCTTGGGCAGCCTGCAGCTTGCTCATTTCTCATACATACCAAGCAGATGAGATTACCAATTTCCATATTTTCACTGCTGATAGTTTGCGCTTGTTGTCCCCCCATGCCTTTGGTTTATTACCTTCTCATACACAGGCATAGCTTTACTGCATCAACGTGAAGCTTGAATCAAAATGAGGTGCTCCAGCCTGTGTACTCCTTCACATAACACCTCACCATCTGGCGCTCATCTTGGGTCTCCAAATCCCCTTTGTACCTCCATAACATGTATTTACTGGACAGCAGGACAGGCTGCTGATGTTATGGAAGTTGCGAAAATGCTAGCATTAAATCACGATACAAGAGATAACAGCACAGTTTACTGCCACGTTTATATTATGAAAAAAAAAGGGACACGTGTCCCCAGTCCCTCATGAAGCGTATTGAGTTTAATGTTTAAACTGTTATTTCTGTGCAGTGGAAAAGTCTATATATGGAGTTTGAGCCCAGTATCAGTAATAAAGGTGCTGTGCAGTTCAGGGAGAACTTGCCCTTTATGTAGGTATTCAACATTAAGAAACATTTGTTCACAAGAGCAAAAAGACCCAGTGGAAAGTCATCTTTTGAACTGGCATATTTTCAACTTCTTCTGATGAATTAAACTGACCTTTAGAAATACACATCTGGTCTGGCACTGAAGCTAGCATTTCTATTTTTTTAGAGTGTGTGTATATATGAAGAACACAGTAAGCAGGGTTACCGAGCTATTGTTTGTGTCCAAGCAGGTGCCTGTAGCAGGTACACTCTGCATGCACACTGGTGAATGATGGCAGCTCCTCTGTTACGCTCTCTTCCCGGATGCAGAACAGAGTGTTGAGCTGTACAAGCAACACCGCCAAGGTGTTTGAGGTAAGGAACACTGTGATCTTTCTTAAGACAACTCCGTCATTTTAATGATCTAAAAGGTTATGTTGGATTATAACAATATCTGTAGACAGACCACTGCAGGGAGGGAGGGAAGTCTCTGGGGTTTTTTTTCAAAACAAACATTCCAGATGATTTTTATTTCAAAGACTTGTGCAGATGGGAAAATTCTAATAAGAATATAAAGCTTAGTGTCCCGGTTTGAAGTAAAACCGAACCGATTTTCTGTTCTGTAACCTTACATCCTAGCTAGGCCTCCTCTAACTCTCTGAAATTAACGGCATATTGTGGAGAAAACTGCTCATTCTCAGAATGATAGGCCCAATGTTTGTGCTCCGTGCCAAGGAATGGTATGCAGAGAGGCCCTTGCTTATACTTATTGCTATAACAACCAAGGGCAGCCAATTTCGTTATTTGCCCCTTAGAGGGTCGGAAACGGAAAAAACGTAGAGGGGTCACATCGGTGGGGAGGAGTGGACAGGACAGGTGACCCAAACCTGACCAACTGGGGTATTCCATCCCATCTGCCCCATGCTCAGTATAAAAGCTGAGGGATCAAAGGGTCAGCCGACGTCCAGAGAGGACTCTCTCTGTTCATCTGCCTTTGATCCCGATCCGTGTGTTCCTGACTCCAGAGCTGGAATCCAGTTCCCGTTCGTCACTGAGTCCAGTCTGGGACTTCCCCAGTGCCTGCCGGTGACGTGACTGTCATCCTGGGAGCTTGATACGGTTTTGTATATATTGTATCTATTTCATTATTTTCTTCTTTATTTTTATTTTAATATTAATTCTTC
Organism: Numenius arquata; assembly: GCF_964106895.1. Lineage (NCBI taxonomy): Eukaryota > Metazoa > Chordata > Aves > Charadriiformes > Scolopacidae > Numenius > Numenius arquata. The sequence continues at coordinate 111,569,592 of NC_133577.1, read as the reverse complement.
ATTAAAGTAGTTTGGTTCATTCTAAACTTCTGAATCTCCTTATCTCTTTCTCCTCCTCTCTCCTCTTTTTGGGGGGGAGAAGGGAGGGGAAGGGCCATCTGTTGGTCTGGTTTTGGTAAATTCGGCCGAAACCACGACACTTAGTTACCTAAAAAAAATTTTATATGCATATATGGACTTCTAACTTGTATCCAGTTGCCTTAGAAGCATTTATTATATTACAAACAAATCAACTGAGGGATATAGATCCTAAGGGTCATGTTTTTTCCACTTAGAATCAGGACCATCTTTCCTGAGGAACTCAGATCATGTTCATAACCTAGAGGGATTCATTTTTTTTTGAGGAAAGTTCAGCATAGAACTGGTTGATGTGTTGAAAATCCTCACATGGAAAATCTTTGAAAAGCTTGAAAAATAGTGTTTTGGAGCAGTTAGAAAATGAGACCTAAGCTCTTTTGCAGGTCTGACCCTGTGTAGCTTGTCAAAGGAGAGAAATCCTGCTGTGTTTCCAAAACTTGCTTTATAACATGAGCAATAGAAAATTGTCAGTTCCACAGCCCTGATTCACCTTACTTGATTTTAGCCACCTGAATGAGATGTTTAAATTAGAACTAATATTGTCATCAACTCTCTCCGTAGACAGTACTGAGAGAGAGAACACTTCAGAGTTATTAACTTCCCATAGGGAAAACTTGCTCTTTGTAGGTACTTCTTTATCTAAATTTCAGTCAAATCTGGGTACAAGCTCTCTTCCTTCTCTCTACTTTCTTCTTCATCTATTAAGTTCTCTTTCTTTCATTCCACAGATGGACCTCTGACATTTTTGTACTGTCACAGACATGATGCAAAAGAAATTATTCTGTGTCTGAAGTACTGTAGATTTATTGACAAGAGGATCAGGTGTAGTATCTTGCTGCAGGAACAGGACTGTTTCCAGACAGTACCAATGAAGAAAGAGCACAAAGCCCTTACATATACTTATTTGCCTTGTGTCTCCTAAATACATATGTATGATGAATACTCAAGATTAGAACAAATATTCAGATGAGACCACGAAGTTGCCAGCCAAACTTCAATTAAATGTTCAGCCATGAAACTTTAGAAATTCATTTGGTCTTTTGAACTGCAAGGAGTTCTTTATAAATTTATTATCTGCAGTATAGCTAAGATTTGGATGTTAGTTTTTTTGTGCCGTAAAAGAACAATTGCCTTTGTTGGAACTAACAGTATTTGGCAGGTATACAAAAATTTTGTTAGTTAAGAGATGTTTCAAGGTTGCTAATGGTTACCTGTTGTCTCAGTTATGTGAAAGAGTGAGGAGAAAGATACTCAGCTGATGGAAAAAAAAGATAATATTCTACCAATTCGATTAGATTGAGCAGTTAACAGGGAGGCATAAAAAAAAGATTAGTATAAGAAACAACATAAGTATTGCATGTTTGGAATATAGCAACAGATGCATCCAGGATAAGTACAGGTATAAATCTTTTGCAATGGTTACTAAACCAGTAACAACCACAAAGAAAAGGAATCTCTGTGCTCTAATTTGGCAACCGAAGGCATTGTGAAATTTCCAGTTAATTCACTAGAAGAGCCAGGAAAATGGTGCTGCTCTAACAACTGCCTGTCCCTTGTTTGATCTTCAGTTCTGGTTGAAAGTTTTCAGAAATGTCTGGTTTTTTAAACTTGCTGAAGGAGGCCCCCACATGATTTTGTGATCTGAGAGCAGAAGCTGGAAAAACCAATGTATACCAGATTCTGCAGAAGTGTTAAGCAGGCAATGCTCCATCTGAAGGAAGACTTAGTGAGATATCGAAACATAATATTTACTTAGAAATTGCCTATCTTATATTCTATTAATTAATCAAGTGCTTGCAAAACGTAGAAAGGAAAATTGTTTCATATACTGTTAAAACTGTTGAGTGATACTCACAGAATCTTTATTTTTATGATTTTGGTCCTTCCGTACTGTTGTGCTAGTATGTTCCACACTGGTTTTTGAACAAACCTGAACTAATGAGAATCCTGAAATGGTATGGCAGAAATTAGATTGAACAGACACTTCCCCATATCACTATGTATGCTTATAAGGTCACTCTCTATGACAAAAGGGAATGCCAAAGAAGATAGAGGATCTGTGTTAATTCCTAAGGAAATCTGAACCCTTTATACACGTTTGTGAAGCTACTAATGCCTCCCACCTGGCATCATATTTTTAAACTCTGTCCTTCTTTCATTTGCCAGCTGACTGTTTTCATCACTGGGAATAGCAAAATGTTTTAGAAGATGCAGTGCAATACCAAACCACCTTATAGAAAGCCAGAGGTGCACTACCTAAGTGAAAATTCTACATTAAAATACTGGATTTTGTCCGAATGTCTAAGCCAGAATCTTCTATTTAGAAGAATCATTTACCCAGAATTCCACAAATCACTAAAAAACATTTGAGATGCAGCACAGCTCTACTGAGAAAAAAACCCTGCCTCTTTCTCGGGTCATTAATGGTGGTTATTCTGAAGTTATCAATCGACTGAGTTCATATGGTCTCTAAAGCAATCATCAGGGCCATAACATGGAAAAAAAAATAAATAAAGCAGATAGGCAACACAAAGAGGTAGAAATATATGTTGGCTATCTTGGTACAGGCAGGTGGAAGTTACAATGAACTGATGTTTCCCCAGATCACTGTCTACTCTTAAAGGGGATATGTTCAATGACAGAAAGGAATGTCAAAGAAAAGAGAGGATCTGTGAGTGGATAGAAAAGATATCAAAGCACTTGCTTGTCTAGTCAATCTATCTTCACAAATTCTAATATAAGAAAGGAAATATGTCAGCCCTAGGAGTATTCAACCTCCCTCAGAGCAGGACCTTTTGACATTTTTTGGGGGTAAAACTTGGCCTACTTGGTTTACACTCCTGGGAATTCCTGGGAGCTCCTGAAGCAACAGCCCTCTCGGCTGTTATCCACACCAAAGAGTTTTTCTGATTTTCCCAGGACCTTTCTACAGCAACTCTCTCTCTGTCAAGAATAGCATAAAATGGCTATAGCAGGCAATAAAATCTTTCCAGTAATATTTTCCCCATTGTGTTTCCAGGTGATCACTGAGGAGCACAGCCCATTCTATGGCTCCGTAATTTCCTTGGCTCTTCTGAAGCTAGAAATTGTCCTTGTGAACTCTTTCTAACCATACTTCTTCCCATCTGCCCTCACCCCTTACTCATGTTCACAGTTTACCGTTGCTGTGGTCTCTGGAGACCTGCACAGGGCAAGGCTCCATCTCCCTTAGTGTTGCTGATGAGCTATGTGAAGGATAATTTTTAAATGGCCCAAGATGCATTTATGTTACTGCTTTCAGTTTTCTGTTCAAAATCTGCAAAACATTGCATCCAAGAGATAAAAATGAAAAACTCTGCATAAAATGTGATGCTATTTCAGATATTAATGTTTCACATTTGTACTATTACCTCCCAGAAAGGCAGGCAAATAAAGTGGACCAAAATTGTTTCAGGGAAATTCCAAGTAAATCCACAGAATCCTGCCAAGGATAAAACTGCCACTATAAATATTGATTAATCAAAGGCTTATGCATTAATATATTCCATCCAAAATTTTTTTCTTCTTCAGCTGATCACAAATTAATATTTGTAAAATACTTTGAAGTGGACAAACACTGTTTAAATACTACACGTTAGTCATTGTTATTTTTATGAATAGTGTTGTTGACTTGATTTGAGTAGTTCCATGTGATGACTTTTTAAAATAAATTACTCATGAAATGACAGCTGTACAGTGTATGAGAGCAAACTTGAAATACTAGGTCAACACAGTGCTCTATATTCTTGAAAACATACTGAGTTTTAGTTTTTGCATGCCTTTTTATTGTGAATTAAAACACCTGTCTGGGATTTCTAAGAATCTGGAATGGAAATGGAATGAAAATGAATACAAATGGAAATGAGATGCAGCATTCCTATCTTTTGATTGTACTTTTTATGAATTGCAGAGCAGACTACGATCCAAGATCCAGGTGCAGTGAAGTTTTTAAGGTGGGGGTCCCAACCAACCTACCTGTGAAATGTGTGAGAATGTCTATACGGCTCTGGGCAACATGGTGCTAAGAGTACCCAGCTAACTCCAGTGGGACCTGTCCCTCCAAACCACACAGCTCGTCACTCTGAGCTGGGGTCTTGAAAACATTAAGGTTGGATTAGTCCACCGCTAAGTCCCAGCAAATAAGCCTGTTTGTGGCTGACATATCCATGCTATTCCCATTTTGAGAGTGAACCATATTGCATACAGGTCAAAGATCTTTGCAAAAGGCTCCATGATTCAATAAAGATTTGCCATAAATGCTTAGGGATAACATTCATCTGAATTCTTTTATTTGGCCCAGTATAAAAGTGGGAGATTGTTTTAAAAGCCAGGTTCAGATCTGGAACCGGTCTCCTTCATAGGAGAATGAAAGATTCTCACTGGAGATTAATTCAAGCCCTTCTTGATTTCTGTCAATCAATGATTTAATTCTCTAGGTTCTTAGGTGTTTTTCCTTGATCATTCTTCCACCTGAAAAGTATTTTGAATTACCAGTATATTGACAAAGAGAAATATTTTTACATATATATAAAAATATTTTTCAGGGAAGAACACATTTTAAAGTGAAATTGCACTAAGCTATTTGCAAACAGTGTCCATGAAAAAATCTGAAAATAGTGATTAAGTAAATATGACACATACACCCACCAAGAAAAATTTTAAATTCAGAAATCACATTTTGAAAATAAACTACTCCTTAAATTCAGAGAGAAAAAATATTATATAGACTAAGTGAGAAATAATTTTAGTTAACGCAGTAATTCAATATTAAAGAAGAGCTTTTATATAGTTTCTTCCAATTCTTTTAGGTCAGATTATTTTACAATTAGATTATAGGAGGATAATTATTAGGCTACACTGTCTTCTCATATTCATTGGTTTTTCCCTTACTTTTTTTTTTGCTTCATTAACTCTTTAAATGCATTCCCTAGTATGTAATTTAGTTATCTAATTCCCGTAATATGCTAAGATGCAGAGAATCCAGACTTTTATTTTGAAGTTTACAGTTTTGTAAATGAATTCTCTATTTTTGTAATTCTGTGACATAGACACTTGATCTTTTCAAGATATTTCCAAGACTTATCTTGGCCTTAATTTATATTACGTAAGGTCAAACTTTGCTTTCAATAGCAAAATTTTAAGTGATGAAAAAAGCCCGAGCAAGGTTGGGGGGATTTTTTAATCCAATAAAAGAGATAAAAGTTACAAAGAATATTGGGCTCATTGACATAATGTAAGCATTTACTTTTTTGCTTCTGACGGATATTGTAACCACCTTTAATATACACCTGCTTAGTTAAACACTTTACAGTTCCTCAGAATAAAGCTTAAGTTCTTAGGAAAGAAAACTGAACTGACGTCATGGCGGTAGCAGTATCAGTCTGTTACTGATCACATAACTTCCTGAAGTTCATTAGAAGTTCAAACAACACAAATGTAAAGGAATCCCATGCCAAAAAGACTTAATTCAAAGAATGAAGTCTGTAAATGGACCTGAAAAGGACATTCAGTGCTTAAGTGTTTCATCCCAAATTAGGTAACAGCTTTGCTGTGAGATAAAGGGAGATTCTGCAATACTAGTTCAGCTAAAATATATGATCTTTGCTCCAGACAGGGGTGACTGATAATTGGATGCAATACCTACTAGAATAATACTTTAGAATTGAGAAATCCAAATTGCAAAATGATACTTAACAAAGCCTAATAGTCATTAACTATTTAGTACTCACAGCACTCTAGTCAGAGAAGGTAATAGTATTTTCCATTTATGTTAAGTTCTTCATGCAAAATTCATAAAGGAAATAAGTATATTCCAAGGCTCATAAAAGAAGATGGCCCTTCTTCTTGGCAGGATGGCTCTGCACTGCCCTGTCGCTGGTCTTGAGATCCATAAAGAAAATGGACTAGTGAGAGGTAAGGCTAAAGGAAGAGCTGGAAGGCTGGGGGAGAGGTGCGGGTGGGAGGATCCCGAGGTTATGGAACATCCACTCGATCCCAGAGGACAGATGCAGAAAGTGGAAACATGGGGAACCAGGCTAAGTTGCATGTACTTAAGTCAGAGACATCACTACACTTTTTATAGCTGGATAGGAAGGTATTAGCTTTTTTTCTTGGTATCATGGTTAAAACCTTACGACTAGACACTGCAAAGACTTGTAGCTGAGGTCTTACAGCCAACTCTCAGGCACAGCACTTGCAATTAACTGTGGCTTCTTGAAATACTTGAGAAATGTGGGTGCTGCATCTATAGGGGAGCAGTAAGATAGAAAGCTTTGGAGAACACTACAGAGCTTTTTAAACCCTTCCAAAAGTATTTCTTTAGGATGCTGTAATCCAGCTCTCAGGGATTTACAGTGTATATACAGCTTTATTATCTCTGTTCTACTGTTGGGTATACTGAAGTACAGAGATGTTGACTGACTTGCCCAAGGCCAAACTTAGAGTCAACATCAAGATGAGAAATGTGTTCCTAGCTTCCAGAATAATGTCCCATCCATTGCCCTCATGATGTGCAAAATGGGAAAAACAGAGATACAGAAAATAATATTTTACTATTTCTGAATTCTCCTACACTGAACTTTTCAACTTACTTTTTTACTAACATATTAATGCCTATGCATCCTAGTATTTAAAAAACCCAACAATTTGGAATGCGGATTTCTATTCTTTTTATATAATTTAGACATCTCTGATTTGATAAAAATCAGACTAATAACAAAAACACCTGTAGTAACACTTTCATACAATTTTACATTGATGATATAGTATCATAAATCTTGGTATTGTGCTAAATATACCTTTCTTGTTATTTTACCCATCATTTATTGCATCCACACTCTTCCTTTATTAATTTTTGATGTGATTGTAAATAACTTCCCTAATTCGTAATTGGACATGTATATTTTTAAATATGTTGGCAAAAAATATCTTCCCCTTACTCCCTTAAATTGCAACAGCCCCAAACCACATACTAGTGATGTACTATCCTTGAGCAACCCAAGGAAAAAAACATGTTCTGTCTCTTTACTCTGCCAGCACAGATTCCCTTTCTGGGAAAGATGAGATTTCCAGGTTCCCAGTATATTCACCTCTAGCGTTGGAATGTCCCAGCAATACCAGACTTTAAACCCACAGAATTTTACAATTCAAAAAATTAAAAATAATTTTTAATAGGTTTTCATAGTATCCAATGACACTTTTAGAAATGGGTCTGATGGTATCTAGGGAAATTGTTTTTATAGACAGAAGGCTACAACAAGCAGTCACAGTAAAAATGCTAATGCTTTAAAGTATTCTAAAGTGTCTATTTGTAATAAAGGTGGTGTTTACCACCCATATAGTAGTGGTCTAGTGTAATGTTTAATTTGCAGTAATTTGGGTCTCCAGTTGGAAGGCAATGAAGCCTGCCCCAAATGATTTATATACAGATATATAAATATATAATGTACATGTGTGACTCCCTGTATGAACATAATCCTAGCCATTGAACTGAGATGAGTCCTTTCAGAAGTGCTTCTCAGAATCTGGCTGAATTAATTTTCATATGGGAAATGTATGTGTGATAAATTAAATTCACTCCTGTCTTTTGATGTCATTATATATATTGTAGATTTTTCCTTCTTATCATGTAACAGTTATTTTAACAGTAATTCTCTGTTACTTCAAGACACATTTTTCTCATATGTCAAACAGTATAAATTCAGCAAAAGTTTTTCTACAAGGATGCTTTATCTCATCTCTTCTTGATGTAGTAAACATAGCGGGTAAAAAAGAAAAGGATTATGTTTTATTGAGGGACTTAAAATAGAATTAGATGATTGTTGAACATTAGACCGTCAGCTGTATGGGATCAGAGCTTTCTGTGTGTGCTTGCATCAAGTGTGACGAAAATGCTGTTTCAGGAATTAGCCACCGCCCTATCCCCAGTCTACTCCACTAAACAATGATGTTGTTGATCATCAGTGAAAATTTGTTTGCCAGTGAAAATGGCAAACAAATGAATAGACAGTTGTGGAAAAATCCTGGAAAGCTACGAGTTTTGCTTGCTTGCTTAAACGTTGCAAAACAAAGACAGTCTGTTGACCATAATTTGAAAAAATATTGTGGTTGGTTTGTGTGTGGGTTAACAGCATGAATGGCACCTAAAGTCATTACAGAGATTACAAAAGTGAAATTGAATAGTACATTAAAGCTCAGAAATGTTAGTTCTGGTCACAGTGTAATATTCTGTAATATTATCAACATCGACTCCTTTGTATTAAGCAATGGAAAGAAAACAGCACACCCTGATTTCACGATTTATTACAGTCTTCAGCTCTACACATTTATTTGTCAGATAATTTCAAATTATGCTCTTTCTCTACGTTGTTTCCCTGCTTTAGTTTAAAAAATAATGTTTTAATTTTTATAGCTCCTTCTTTATTCTTTCTGCTTGAAAAATGATCTCCTTTTCCATTTGTTTGGTGGTGTCAGCCACAGTAACCCTCCAGGATACCCTGAGAGTGTGCTTATGTGTTTGACGTATGTTGGAAGAGGCACTATATGGACCAGATCTCACCTACAGAGCAAACTGTAAAAAGAGTGGTTGCACTGTCTGTTTCTTACTGATAAATGTATGTAGTGTTTTAAAAAAAGTAAGCTACCATTCTTTTAAGGTAGTAAAGCTACTATTTTCCTGTAATAGAAAACATATGTCTTTTATTTGAAGAGATATATAATTTTTTTTTTATATTTGTTTGTTTTTAAAGAATGGTAAAATCAACTTTCAGGTAGAAAATTTCCAGCTGACTTAGACAACGGCAAAAATTGATGAGACTAGTGCTGGAGGCGGCATTGCCCAGCTGTCTGTAAGCGGCAATGTATTATCAGCTAATCATTCCAAAAGCAGCATAAGGACTTTCCTCACTGCCATCCCAGCTCACTCCAGGCGTGGGGAGAGAACTTTCCATTGCATTTTAGCAGCGATAAGTAACTTTCCCTTCAGAGATGTTCTTGACATACCACACTGCTTACTGCAGGTCATGACTAGGTTTGGAGGCTGAGCTTCCCATATAACAGCCAAAGTATGATCTGAATTCTTCACTTTAGTGATACCTTTTTATTGCTTCCTGCAAAGCAGGTGATGCATTGAGCTTGCATCCATGGTAATTCAAGTTATCTCAGTTATCTCTTTCCATCCAGCCGAGGTGTATGTGCGGGTGCACCCCCAAAAGTGAACTTTAGGCCATTAACAGGGCAGTTGGAAGATCAGAGAGTGAACTCTCATCACATTATTTTCCAGGGCTGATTTTTAAAGAAGTATAAAATGTTCACCATTTTGTGTTTCCCTGAACCACGAATCACTTGAAGCTCAGGTGGCAAATTCTGGGAAAATATTATATCCCTACTCAGTCCCTATATTCTCACTCTGTTATTGTCTCCTGTCCAGGTTTAGACCTCATATGGTTGAACAGCTGTTTCTCATGTTCTGACAATCTGAAATAAATGTAGTCTCTAACACACCTGAAACCAACGACACATTTCTGAAGAGCATTTGAGGCACTTAAAGCTTATGTGGAGAATTAGCAGAGACCAAAGTTGTCAAAAGAAGCATGGTTTCCTTTGGTTCTCTAGTCAATAGTGAGAGCAAGACTTCCCCTGGAGGCAATTTCAGATAGGATAGGAGCCCAGCTGGGGTCCTCAGGGTTGCCTGTTTGGGACATCTATCTCCCCTGGCAATAAAAGGAACCTACACTGTTGAGGTCCTTCATCAAAACTGGCCTTTGTGAACAGCCACTGTCCAACACCAAAGCAGGGAGCGAGAAGTCAGGGACACCTCTGACACTTTTTGTTCTGGTGTACTTCTGGGAAGTTACTTTTATAACAAAATCTGTATGGTTTCTAAGCACACTAAAAGGCCACCCTAAATGCTGAAATTTTCTTAACCTTGGGAAAAATCATGGAGTTAAGATCCGTGCATATTGTAAGAATAGTCACCAAGGATAGCTTTTTTGTCACTCACTTGGCACTGTATACTCATTCATTTAGCCCAACTGTTAAAGTCAATTTAGCAAAGCACTTAAACATATCCTATGAGTAGCCGGAGGGTATAAAATGGTGCGATAGCTTTTCCTTTGCTCCCCTGGGGAAGGAACAAGGCTGTCTGACCCTGGTCCTCTCATTTTGTCCATAAACGTCTACAGAGCCGTATGACAGAACGATCTCTTATGTCAGGTCAGGTGGAGATAATATAATTGAAACAGCATGACCACATGTACATGTGTATACACATATGATAAATATTTTGAAATGTGGGTGTCCCCTTACGGTGGGTAATCCTGTGAGAATCCAGCACTGCAGGCAGGACACACCGCATCCTATGATTCAGGAACACTTTGCAAACTGGCTCATACAGACAAATATGCCAAACATGCCCTTAAAAATTCCTCATCTACGTACCATAGTATTCTGAACACAGTGGAGCACTCCTGTTATTCTTGGGCTTTCCCACAGATGCAAGGACTGAGACGTAAGGCCTGGAGCCTATAAATACATGCTTTCATACCTTATCACTGCTTCTTTTATTTACATGGAAAAAATACAAGAAAAAAGGCTGTTTTCCTCAGGCAGCCAGAGTACTTGGACAGGAGCATTGTTACGGAATTGTATAAATCTTATTCTTTTTTTCCTTACATTTTTAAGTTCAGCGTAGGCTTTCTCCCATAGTGTAGGCTTTGTGATAACAGCTCTGGTTCAGGAGGGAAAAAATGTCATATTGGGAAAACGTGTAGACAGATCCGTCAGATAACAAATAACTGAGTAGAAAGTGAATTGAGAGTGACAGCAGCAGCTCACTGGAGATAACAAGCAAAAAAGACAGGAAGCCAGTGAGACATGACAAAGAGAGTAAATGAAATTAATCTTCTTCCTGCTGACAACAAATTTTAGGCCAGCCACAGCCACCCAGCTTTGCATTACCCGCAATTATATTCTGGCTAAATATATTTCCAAATTAACAGGAACTTTCTGTAGGCTTCAATTGACTGGATTTGTGATATACAAGAATAAAAGTAAATTTTTTTAGATGGGCTTGTAGATGTATTTTCTATAAAACATTAAGCTCTTGTCATACATGGTATTTTACTATCAGATGTCATTGGCATCAGAAATGAAAAGCATTTGTTGAAAAGCCACAGAGCAGTCACAGAGCGTCAAAGCAAGAATAACAGTGTGCTGCTTTTCTATGGCAAAGATTTCCTTTCCCTTCCATTAAAGATTTTTGATTTAAGTCTCTTGGCTTAATGTGAGATAAGTGTCTGAGCTAAAACTGCATTGCATTTCCCTCGAGAGATTTCTGAGAGTGGTCACTTTTGCAGAGTGGTAAGCAAACACTAATCAGAACTAAATGTCTTTTAAGTAAGGCATGATTTTACATTTCTTTACACTGTCATGACCACAACTGATGGAGAGAATCAGAGTCTAGAAGCATAGTGCAGGATGGAAAGCTCTGACTCTAAATTAGACATGCACTGATTGAATCTAAACTATGAATAACTGGAAACAATCCCACTTGCTCTGACAAGAATAATTGCTTTTATTGGTGCTCTTCCTCTGCTGAGTTTGCCTGGTATTTCCCTATCAGTCATTTATGACATAAAATTGTTTCCAAAGAGATAATGTAAAGAATGCAGTACTTATTATGATAATGTATACTGCTCATCTTTATAAATGAATATGTTGAATTTCAAAGAAAAAGATTTTTAAATGAGATCTGCTAGACATAATATGTCAAGCTCATTTTCCTCTTTATATGTGGAACTAAATGTTGAGCAAGTTATATGAATAATCTTAACTGTATTGACCAACACAACTTAATCCAAATGAGAATCTGACCTGTTCTATCTGATCAGCACAGCCATTACTAATTAGTCGGTAATCTAACGAAAAAAGAGTCTTTCATGGCAATTTTGAACTCCTAGTTGCTTTCCACGTTTACTTGCTTTCGGAGAGTTATTTTCTCTTTTCATTTTGTTTTATTAATTCTTTCACTAACATATAGCTATTAACCACTGCTTTCTTCACACAGGAAAAATTACTATCTGTTAAAAGTGTGCTTTTTAAAGTGTTATTGCTTTCATATAAAAGAGTTTTTAAAAATTAGCTATTTAAAATATAAGGGATGCAGAGGTTTGAAGTTTCACCAGGGACCCCTTCGTGTGTGCTCGTGCATGAAAATGGACATACACTTGCATTGGTGAAATAAAGAACCATTTATTGTGGATGTCAATGGATGCCTTTACAAAAAGGTTAGGCAAACATCTGCTAGGATTGCTATAGGTATAAGCAGATCAAGCCTCGAGGCAGGTAGATGGACTAGATGACCTTTCTAAGTACCTCCTTATCCTTATTTTATGATTCTGCAAAACACAGGAGCATTGTAGAAGTACAGGTTTCATATGATAGGACAGTATCATCTTACCCCACTTGGACCACTACATTTGAATTATTTCATTAATTCATTCAATGATGGAGCTGTTGTCAGAAATACATTGACTATAAATTCCACAGAAAGCTAGGAAAACTCTGAGACAAAGTGACATCTGAAAAGCACAACGTTTCGTTTCTCTTAGTAAACATGAAGAGAAGTGGAGCTGTATGAGCTGTATGAGCACATGTGATTACAGAATAAAGATTTAGAAATTAGGTGGAGATATAAAAAAAAAGGGGGAGGGGTTGGATATAAAAGTAATTTTTATGCTCAAATACCAGGGCATAGAAAAATCTCCAGAAGACGAATGTGAAAACATTATCACAGGTATGAATTCTAAAACTAGATGAAAGTCTTAAAAAGATGTGTTTTAACAACAATCGCTTTCTAGAGAGCCACACACAAAGGTTAACAGTAGTCTAAGGCATCTATTCTCTTATCTTGTGACTATCTGTTCCAGTTGGAAAGCAAAAAATTAAACATCCAAGAACACAATCCCCAATCTGACTAGGAAACGTAAAACTTATGTTGGAGACCTGAGGTCAGGTTCAGAGCTGGCACACCTACTCACATTATGTGTGTAGTTGGCCAGCCCCTCATCCAAACTGTAAGACACGTGTTGCAGCCAAAGCATTGTAATGGGTAAAGATTATGTGTAATAGATGTTACATAGGTTGCACAATGATTTGAGGAATTCATTTTCCTAGACAAGATGCAGGGAAATAGGAAAAAAATACCAGATGTTTAAATATTTCTCTTTTTGGTAGAGGCATATATAACAACTTTAAAAGAACAGCATGTTTTAAAACAAAGCCACACTAAATTAATTTTTTTGAAGTTAGGCCAGATATTTCAATTCACTCTTAACACCAGATATCTGAAATGACTGTAACGGAGTCATGCCTTTTTACACCACATGAAAAACAAAGTGCTGTGTATCTCTTAATTGTTCAGCAGATTTTTCAACAAAGATTTCTCATTTGAGGCTAAGACATCCTTCCAGTCCTACTTAAACTGTCAAAATGGACTGAAATCATCTAGAAATGATATATGAAAAGACTAACGGAATATTTTAAATAAATAGGAAAGTCTTTAAAAATGTGTGGAACACTTTACATAGTTATAGATACTATCCAGCATACAGATGCAATGAGAAACTCACTGGCCTTGCTGGGTTTGAGACATATTTTTTATTCCAGGTTCAAGCAATGCTGAATGTTGGATGAGAACGTTGTAAAGCAATAATTGCACAATAATGTGTTGTAGTAACGGAATATAAAAATACAAGTCTGATTTAATTTATGGGTTCAGTCTGCATATAAAAAATATCTAATTCGTTACATTCAGATTCCTTGTCGTATATGAGGGTTGATTCCACCTGAAGGTCCTGTCTGAGACTAAAATCCCTGCATATTCCTTAGAGAGGCAAAAGGGAACTGAAGAGATACCTCTGCTTTCTTGCTTCACAGCCTTGCTCCAGAGCCTGAACAACCCTGGAAAGCCAGTTGCATTTTGCCATTTGCACTGGCAATATTTTGCAGAGTTTCTGTTTAGCTCTTCTGTGGAATGGTTCAGTCTCAAGAAGAAAATATTGTAAACTAAGACCATTTCATGATGTAAATAAGTACAGCTTCATTCAACTCAGTGTTCCATGATTACAAGACAACTACATCTCAGTTTCTCTTTTAGCTAGGGATGGTTTGCACCATGCTTATGTGGTTTTCACACAAATGCATACTTCTACTGTCCACACAACAGGTATGGATCTTCACTAAAACAGATGTAGGGGGAAAGAAGCTAAGATAACATGAGCTAACTTCCCTGGCGAATAGCAGTGCAAACACATCACTGTAGATTTGAAGCTTCCTTAAACTCTTCCACATCTGTTTTGCAGGATTATTAGTATTGGTCAAACCTTGGTAAGTTTGACAGTTCATTTCAGCCTACATACAGAGTCACTTTGCCAAATCTTATCTGAATAAGAATTCTTCTCTTTCTCCCATCTACTCCACTCTGGTGAGACCCCACCTGGAGTACTGTGTCCAGCTCTAGGGCTGCCAGCATAAGAAGGACATAGACCTGTTGGAGCGAGTTGAGAGAAGGGCCAGGAAGACGATCAGAGGACTGGAGCACCTCTCCTATGATGACAGGCTGAGATAGCTGGGGTTGTTCAGCCTGGAGAAGAGAAGGCTCTGGGGAGACCTTATCACCCCTTCCAGTACCTAAGGCCTACAGGAAAGATGGGGAGGGACTCTTTATCAGGGAGTGTAGCAATAAGACAAGGGGTAACAGTTTTAAAGTGAAAGAGGGTAGATTTAGATTGGATGTTAGGAAAAAATTCTTTACTGTGAGGGTGGTGAGACACTGGAACAGGTTGCCCAGGGAAGTTGTGGATGCCCCATCCCTGGAATTGTTTGAGGCCAGGCTGGATGGGGCTTTGAGCAACCTGGTCTAGTGGGAGGTGTCCCTGCCCATGGCAGGGGGGTAGGAACTTGATGGTCTTTAAAGTCCCTTCCAACTCTAACTATTCTATGATTCTATGTTTCTGTGATTCTGCAAAATTCAAGCTAGAAATTTTGGCCTGTATCTGTGTGTATTGTTTCATTTTATTTTCAGTTCAGACCATAGACAAGCAAGTCAGTAAGTGAATAAAAAAAAGGAGAAGCAGAGGGAGAGGGAGACGGAGAGAGAGAGGAAGAGAGAGAGGGAGAGGGAGAGGGAGAGAAAAAGGAGCAAAGTTACTAAAATTAATTTTCATCTCTAGAAACTTCTGTACGGCAACAGTTCAATATTTGGCCAAAGGTTCAAAATATTGTTATTTTTTATCAGCATCCTGATTTCTTCTGTAAAATAATATGATGACAGGTTTAAACTTAGTAGTCACTTTTATTACATTACACTTGAATTATTTGATAAAGGAATATTGTTGTCTTTATTTTACCTATCACCTGAGGAAAAATGTCTGTAAGGAAGAGTGTGATGATTTATGTGAGCAAAGTCTTCAGGAAGTGTCTCAAACATATTTTATTTCACTGAATCTTTGGTTTTTTTACACTTCTAAGTTAGTTGAAGACCAGGTAAATTTAAAGGTAGCCAGAGAGCTTTTTATTAACTTTGCAAGAAGGTTTGTGTATTCTGGTGAATTTATATAAGATATTGAATCCTCACCATATTCTCTTGGTAGCATAATAATAATAAAGTACAAGGGAAGACATGCAGCACTGGCTTTTCTCAGGTGTAGGTAACAAATATCTCTGAAAATCCATGAAAATCCATAGTTCTAAAAGGCCTTTCACATGGAGATTTCAACAGGAATGGTATTTCACGAGTCTAAAGACATGTACTATGTCTTCCAGTACTGGGTTTTGTTCCAGTACAAATGCAAATGATCTCTTATCCGCACTGATAAGCCCAAATCGCCTCATGAGGTTAGTGTGGAGGGCTCTACCATCGCTGAATCCTCCCCAGCTGTGGTGTCCACTGGTCTCCTATTCGCTGGTCCCCCCCTGTAAGATAAGCAATTTTGATGATGATGGTGACTACAGCTCAATTTCTTCTAGTGCATCAGTCCCAAAAATTGCTTCTGTTGAAAATCCAAATGCCATCCTAGCCTGCCAGGTTGTAGCCCTGTGAGGCAAAGAAGAGACTTTGACTCGAGAGCTTGGTTACTACTTAGGAGTCCTACTCCCTGATGTTGTTTTTGCTGGGAGAAATGACTGCCTTCTTGGCAGCCGGGCCAGCTCTGGCAGACTTTGTCTGCAGGGCAAGCCTTGCTTACAGAAAATCCTGCCCTGGACTGCCTGTCAAAGCCATGGAGGGGCCAGGGCAGCCTCAGCCTCTCTCTTGGTAGCCAGGATTAGCTGCAGCGAGCCCATAGAAGGACTCATATATTTTAGTGCTTGGGATAACAAAGGCAGCTGCAGATGAGTTAAATAATCTGTGAGCAGAGCCCAGATGTAAACTTTTTTTCAATTCTAAACATATTCTCTGCCAAGTATTCTAGCTTGACCACCCCATAGCTGAAGCAAATGGAGCTCATTTTTCTCTTCCTTCTTTCTGATTTTTTTTAAACAACAGATGGCAAAACTGTTCATAGACTCCGTTTAGACTAACGTATGCTGTATTGTAAATAATCATGAACTGAACTTTCAGTCTGACCATTCCCCAGCCCTCAAATATTTTTATGCAACATATGATAAAGTGGTTCTCAGAAAAAGTTCATATGTTTCTTTTGTTATATAGTCTAATTGTTGTGATCAGTTGTGTCAGGTGGATGAACAGCTTGCCAAACTCCAGGAAGCCAAAGAGCATGAGGCCTTGAGAGCTTTCACTATTTCTGTTTTGTTGCAGAGTAAATATCTGTGCTGGAAAGTGCAGATTGTGATATTGCCTTAAGGGTCTAGTGTCTCAACAGCAATGTATTATAGTTTTCAAGTTCTGACATAATATGCTTTGGAGATTTATTACTTTGAAGTGTGGTGACATAACATGACAGCTATCTGAACTTGAACAGGGCTAGCTCATCCTGGTGTTTCTCCACTTTTCTTATTATTGTACAAAATGGCAAGATACTGTCTGTTCAGGAAAATTGCAGGTGTCTGCATGAAAAATTATTAAATACTTACATTTAAACAAATTTATTTAGGTGTTACAATGTCAAAAGCTGCAAATATATTTATTCTTTTGAAATAGCAAAGGTATTTTCCAAATATGGTGAGATTCCACAGTAGACTATGAACTCCACAGCTTGAAGGTATTTCTAAAGGTTTTTCTATTTATAGTTCCTTGCAAATATTGATATATTTAATTCTCTATAGGTTTCCACTCTTTTATCACAAAATGATAAAAACAAAGCCAAGTTCTAAAGATAACAAGGCAAAGAAAGATCAAATAACTGGTGTTCGATAAGACCTGGATGATGACTAGTTTATAGCATCTATCATACTGGGAGAGAGGAAGAGGAGATCCTACACAAGCCCTGAACTTTTGCTCTATCATGTGAGAAAACTGTATTTATGGTACTCTGAGTGGTACTCATAGAAGGGTAATAGTTTGCTTAATCCCTTCTTCACTCTTCCCTACATAGACCAACCTGCAAAGCAAAAAGATCAAAAAAAATTTCATATGCCACTCACTGATTTTATTTTCTAATCACAATATAAATGATTAGCAGTCCTTGCCTTTTCCTGATAAATTCTAGTGTGCGCTTTTAGTTATAAGGCTTGTAGATGCCTCGTAACTTGTGGTAGACACGTTAATCAAGTCTAAATTGCGGGACGTGTGTTTTTCCATAAGAAATCCAGTGTTCTATGATCCATAACAGACAATGTCCAAGTTTCCCTCTAGGTCCTATACCCATGTCTCTTTCCCTAGAGACTAACACATTGCTGAGATTAGGAAGAAACGTGGATTTCCAAAGTCTTGTCACACAGTGAGGTCAGGAGAAAGCTGACTGACCTGGGGTGTGCGAAGTGCTCCTTAGTCCCACAATTAAAATCTACTAGGTTAAAATACTGATGTATGATAGTGCTCTGAACTCAGTAGCCTGCAAGACTCCTTCACAATCTGTGTTCAATTACATGTCAGTCTTTGTTCAGGTCATTTTATGATATTATTAAATGTACACAATTTAACACACACACAAAAAAAAATTACAAAAAATTCAGGCAAAAATGTTAACCTTAGACCTCACAGCCAAAGAATTAGATTGTTTTAGTCTCAATATCCATATTCTTAATGATTGCTATGACAGAATGAACAAGATAAAAATAAGCTAATTAAATTAGCCATGTTTTGTCAAAGCCCAGTTGGCTTCAATTTTTCTCCTTGTGAGTGTATTTTGGCCCCCACTTGCAGAACTTCTTCAAGAGAATTATGAAAGTTTTTGTTGATTTTGGGGGAGATCTGAATCCCATAGCTCAGGTTATGATGTTGTCCTGGTTATGGTCAGAGTTCAGCTGACCTTTGGTTGCCTGAAGAGAATACTAATAAGCTGCAGCCTGTTGGATCTTTCCACGCTTTCTCAAATATACTATACTTATTTTGTTCTAATTTTCTGTTCTACAGTCATATACATTGCAAATTAGAAAGGAACTTTGCTCATCTCAAAGATTTCTAATTGCCAATGCTATTAGGCACTGAGCACCCCAACCCCAATCCATTGAACAATGTAAATACACAGGGGAGAAGAGCAGAGCTGCTCTTTGCCGGATTTCCAAGAACCTCGGAATAAGTATAGTTGTATCTGCATCTGCTGACACACTGTTATATACTGGTTTTTAGAAAATGGAATGAAGCTGCAAAAAGTTTTCCCTGAACATTTCTGTACACAACTTTGACACAAGTCATACTTCAAGTCAACTTTGTACAAAGTTCTATAATATATAGAAAGTTGTGTAATTTATATAAAAATTTGTGTGATTTATATAAAAATGCTAAAATTATATCTAAGTACCAATAATTAAAAAGAATAAAAACATGGAGTGAAAACTGCAAGGTACTGAAATATAGCTTTCTATACAATTATTTACTTTATTTTTCTTAAATGACAGATTGTGTTATCGTAAATGACCCTGATATAAGAAGGTGAAAAAAGTAAATATTCTATTTATCTCGTAAGGTGTTAATATGTGATTTCTTTTTTCTGCTTAGTTTCTGAGAAGAGTGAAGAGTAATTATCATAAAGAAAATTTTCTGACAAAATGGATAAGATTCATTCCTTTAAACTGCATTTAACTTTGTAGTAGGAATATATAATGCAAATGATTAAGTACTTACACAAGTTGTCTCACTCAAAGACAAAACATAGAAAGGTTTGTAAATAGAAATAACATCTTGTATAAGACTACATGGTATAATAGAAAAAAAGCAAAACTTTAGGTACCCAAGTCCTACTTGAGGTTATTTTCTGAGTTTGAAGTATGACTGGTGTCCGAAATCTTGTCAAAAATTTTCATCCATACTTCTTGATTAATGAAGTGTAACACTTGCTGGTCTACTTACAAACTTTGTCCTACATATGTTCTAGCTGCACCAAAATATTATTCACACACTCATTTTACAAGCACATGAAAAATGATTTTGTAAACATTGAGATCAGTCACTCTTTCTTATGAAGAAATATTTGGAACTGGGTGGAATTTTATGTGAGAATTTCTTTTCAGATACTATGGGGATGTTTTCCACATGGTGAAGATTTCTCCTGTGCATTCAATGAGAGAGGAATGTAGTACGTCATTTCTTCCAAAAGCACAGAGATATTTAAGTACCTATAGATGAGAAGGAAGAAAGATATTCACACCATCATTCTATCACAATTCACATTTATCAAAGCTGATATTAATATAATTTCATGATCCCAGATAAATGGGATCTTTACACTGACAAAAATTTTGTATTACCTTGCATTCCTTCCTTAAGACAGGAATTTCCTTGTATTCTCATTTCTTAAGAACAAACAGTGCAAGACATTTCTTTTCTATGGGGAGCTCTGATCAAAGGAAGAGGAAGAATGAATGTTGATCCAGTCAGTCCTCACTCCTGATGCCCAACTAATGGACACCTGGAGCAAGTTTCTCACTTTCTCAGAAGCTCAGAGATTCTGGTAGCTTTCCTGCCAAATGTGTAGTTTAGTCATGTTTTTTGACAGTTTTTTATTATTTTTTTTCCCATCCAAAAGAGCACATGTTGGTTAACCAAAACCAGCATGTCATTTTGAGGTAATTTTTTGAGAAGTGAAAAAATAAAAAGGCAATTCAATATACTTGGGTCTCAGTAATTTGAAATAATCATTTGCTTTCAAATGTACTTAAAATGTTCTTAAAACTGATGCAATTGGAAAAAATATTTATTCACTCATTTATCTATTTAAATTCACTGAAACTTTTAATACAAAAGAGACTCCAAATGTTTTCTGATTCCAGCTTTTTCAGAACTTTTACTTTTCATTGACCAGAAAGAATAGTTTCAAGTGGCTGCATCCAGAAGCTCATGGAGAAAAAATAACCAGTCTCAGAATTAATAATTCTGAATATGATAGGAAAATACACTTTCTTTGCTACAAGTGGTGGTTCCTTTGGACAGAATTTGGCTGGGTAGACTCTGTTTGGAGAGCGTAATGTCACTACCTCCATGGACCTGTTCTATTTGCCAAGTCTATCTCTTTTCAGAATTATAAGACAATAAAAAGTAAGTGGAAGCAAGTATACCATAAATAATACTGTCTGGAGCTTTTCAGTTACTAATTCTATTTTTCCACGTCTCTCTAGAAATGTGCAGACCTTGTGGTTCATATATGAAAAAATTAATTTCTTCCTCTTCCCAATACTATCAAAACAGATGTTCTCAGGGTATTCCTAGTCAAATGTTTCAGGAATATGTTGCAAGAATGTGTGGCAGTGTGCTCTCCCTGTTTTTCCCCCTCTTCTTTTCCCCCCACCCTCCGCAGGCTCCTGCTCGGGCCATGGCCACCATGGCCATCACAACATCAGTTGCGATAAGTTGCATCTGGATTTTGGGGGATGGCTGGCAACATAGCCAAAACACTGTCTTGGAGTGGGGACCTAGATATTTTGTTCCCATGAGAATATGACTATAGGTCAATTATCTTACTCTATAAATAGTGGACAGACCCAGAGCCCTTTGAGCTCTCCTGTATGGCAGCAGGCTGCACGCCAGGATCTCCCCTTTTGTGAGGATGCTCGCTTAAGGTTCTACTCCTCGAGGCTGAGAGATTCCTTGCCGCAACAGATTCTTGGTAAGTGACTAATAGCATGCTAAACTTTGAAATCTTAGCTAAGTGATAGAACGGGTTGATTGCAAATATATAATCCTTAAGACATACACCATTGACCAAGTCTGGGACTAGGATTGGATCCAGCCACACCTAGACTCCTCTCTGAGAAGGAGTTTAGAAAACAAGAGGGTCCTTTCTGAACCTTGTGACTCAATGGGAGGGTTACCCTGACAGCTTGTCTGACCCTGTCCTCTATGCAGTAAATAATAGAGTGTACCTTGACATCGAATCTTGTAAAACACTATCGCATTTACTACTGGTTTTATTGCATTTACTGCTGATTTTGTTAAATTACTGTTTCACCTTAATAAATATTTCACTACTTCTCTCTTACAAGTGAAGTTAATCACTCCGCCCATGACAGAACGTAGGAGAAAAAATAAACATTGAAATAAAAGGAGGATGATTGGCATGCAGAACAGGGTGCATTTTACAACTGCTAACCAACACTAAAATACTTTAAAGAACTAGAGCAACAAACAAACTTGAAATTCTTCATTTGTGGTAAGAAAAATACACAAGTCAAAGGTAAGCTGAATTTCCCTAAAGGTATCAAGCAGGCCAGAGAATTTCACAGCAGACCATCACTGCTTCTACTTCCTTTATACTTAGTTTGCATTTGCATTCATTCAGAAGTTCTCTATTTATCCATGATGGCTGGTGGCAAGGCAGACAAGAAGTTTAACTTGATTAAGCAGTGTGCCCTTCTTGCAAAGAAGGTGGCCGGCTGCTTATTGGCCTGCATTCACAGGAATTCAGCCAGCAGGTCCAGGGAAGTAGTTATTCTGCACCATGTGACACCAGTGAGACCACATCCAGAGTACTGGGCTGTGTTTGGGAACCCCCAGTACAAGATGTGAAGATGGACATACTGGAGTGCGTATAGTGAAAGGTCACCAAGATGACCAGTGACATATAACATACGGGTTCAGAGAACTGGGTTTGTAAGGGGGAAGCGATAGCACAAGAAACGATGAGCACAGATTAGAATGTGACAAATGCTGGTGAAATAGAAAGCCAAAATTTTTCACCATGAAGATGATCAAACACCGGTTGCTCCACCCTTGGAGGTATTTAAAATTTAACTGAACAAGACTCTGAGCAAACCACTCCAACTAGACCTGCTTTCAGCAAGAAGTTGGACTAAGTGACTCAGAGGACTCCTCCAACTGAACTTATTCTATGGCTGTATGACTTCATCTCTGTAGCAGACATAGAGTGGGGCTAAAAGCAATTTACACTCTTATTATTTCTTGTGAGGCAGCATAAAACCTTCAATATCTACACACATTTCAGTGCACATTCTGAACTGGCTGACATTATGCTCAAAATATTCCTCCTGCCTCTCTCCCTCTCTTCTGTCTGTGGGCAGGAGGCAGTGGTTTCATAGCATTTACTTCTCTTCCTGCACAGTAGTAAACAGAAGAAGTACGTTTAACATTCCTTCTCTGTCTTACATGGCTACTGAATGTAGCCAGCCTTGTACTGAATGTACTGAATGGCCAGCCTTGAGTTATAACTTTGTGTCCTGGGTCTGGCGGGGATAGGGTTAATTCTCCCCAGGACCTAGCAGGGACACAGGTATTCCATCCCATGTGAGCCATGCTCAGGGGGTAACAGGAGCTAGCCGGGGAAGGGGAGGGGCAGGAAGTCATCCCCCAGGGGAGCGGAGCGGTCGGGGGCGTCCCGGGTGCGATCGGCAAGCGGTGGTATCGTACTCGTGGCTGTGTATTCCTCTGTCGGTGTTATTATTGTTGTTGTTTCTTGCTCTCCTTGCTGTTCTGTTAAATTGCCTTTGTCTCAACCCACGAGTTTTTGCCTTTTTTCTTCCGATTCTCCCCTCCCGGCCGCGCTGGGGGGGAGGGCCCCATCTGAGCGAGCGGCTGCCACGTGGTCCTTTGTTGCCGTCTGAGGCTAAACCACGACAGTCCTTTTTGGCGCCCAACGTGGGGCAACTCGGAGGGTTGAGATAAAAACAGATCTGACCAGAGTGTGCTAAAAGGAATTTGCTATCGGTATTTATTGTATTATTTACTGGGGACAATGTTGCTTCGTTTGTTTTCATGGCTGTGTTATGTAAACTCTTACATGCTCTATGTACTCCCCGTGATGATGTTTATCACTTCTGGGAGAGGGATCAGGATTATAATTTTGCTGTCCTGTGCGATATCAACTTATGATATGATAGCATCACTGTTCAGATGGTTATGTTGGGTTGTTTATTTGGCACTGCTTTCCTGCCCATATCTCGGGGAATTTATTAATAAACACACTGAGTCTATAGGGGAAGCAGGGGGGGATGCTTTTCCCAGCTCTTTCACCTCCCTTTTCTCTTTCGTGCTGGATATGCCAGTTTTTGAGAATTTTGAATACTCTTGGGACATGCAGACCAGCTTGGTCCTATTGCTCGGTCTCCTGAATGTTTTTCAGTTTTTGTTTAGGGTTAAGCAACTATTTAAGACTACCACCCCGAGATCTGCCCCAAGGCTGGAGAGTCATGGATGGCATGGCATGTGGGAGAACATGGGCAGGTATCTAGAGAGTTTTTCACCTCCAATGGTCTGGGATTTCACCACCGAACAATTACAGAACCCCGATAAAGTGATAGAATATTTGAAAGGAAAATGCTGTGGCTATTCCAGAGAGGCACAACTCACTGCATTGTGCTGGGCCCTGGCCAGTATCTACCAAGCATTGCTCAATGGTGCGCAGCATCCTCAGGAGGAAGAGATGGAAACCAGGCTGACAGGCAGTGTGGCTGCTCCGGCCCCTGCGGCAGGCGCGGTGGCTGCCCCAGCCCCTGTGGCAGGCACGGTGTCTGCTCCGGCCCCTGTGGCAGGCACGGTGGCTGCTCCGGCCCCTGCGGCAGGCACGGTGTCTGCTCCGGCCCCTGCAGCAGGCACGGTGGTTGCTCTGGCCCCTGCGGCAGGCACGGTGGTTGCTCCGGCCCCTGCGGCAGGCACGGTGTCTGCTCCAGCCCCTGCGGCAGGCACGGTGGTTGCTCCGGCCCCAGTGGCAGGCACGGTGTCTGCTCCGGCCCCTGCAGCAGGCGCGGTGGCTGCTCCGGCCCCAGTGGCAGGCACTGCAACTGAACCAGAAAACCAACCTGTGCCCATATCAGTTGCCCCTATCCAGAAGAAGAAATACACCAAGAAATCAGTTCGCTCAGCGAAGGATGACGATGATCCAGGGTTGTCACGAGAACAAGAGGAAGAGGCAGAACCAGAGATAATCACTCGATCCCTGTCCCTGAGTGAGCTGCGGGACATGCGAAAAGATTTCAGCCGACTTCCAGGTGAGCACATTGTCACCTGGCTGCTCCGGTGCTGGGACAACGGAGCTGGTAGCTTGGAATTGGAGAGTAGGGAAGCCAGGCAGCTGGGATCTCTGTCTAGAGAGGGGGGCATTGACAAGGCAATTGGGAAAAGGACACAAGCTCTCAGCCTCTGGAGGCGACTCCTGTCAGGCGTGAGGGAAAGGTATCCCTTCAGTGAAGATGTTGTATGTCATCCGAGCAAGTGGACCACCATGGAAAGAGGTATTCAGTACCTGAGAGAATTAGCCGTGCGGGAGATGATTTATTATGACCTGGACAATGCCCAGTTTCCCACAGATCCTGATGAGATCCAATGCACAAGGTCCATGTGGCGGAAGTTTGTACGGAGCGCACCATCATCATATGCCAACTCATTAGCAGTGATGGAATGGAAAGGCGAAGAGGGACCAACAGTGGATGAGGTGGCTGCCCGACTTCGGCAATATGAAGAAAATCTGTCTTCTCCCCTCGTCTCAGCTGTGGAGAAACTGTCCCGGAAGGTCCAGCAACTTGAAGAGAATATGTCCTCCCCGCCTGTACGAGCCAGTATCTCAGCTGTTAGGAACAGACGTTTTTCCACTCAAGATAGAGAATACAGGGAGTACACCCCACGAAGCACCCTGTGGTTCTGCTTGCGTGACCACGGAGAGGACATGAGGAAGTGGGATGGACAACCTACTTCAATCCTACGGGCACGGGTACAGGAATTGCAAGGAAGAACAACCACAAAAGCAGATCTCCCCAGGAAAAGTGCTGCCCCGGTTTCCAATGTGCAGTTCCCCAAACAGAATAGAAGGCCTGAGCCTACTTCTGATCCCCTTGAAGGAACCTCCAGAGCATTTCTGCACGAGGTGAGTGACGGATACTATGACCAGTATTAGGGGGGCCCTGCCTCCAGCCAGGTGGGGGAAAGGGACAACCGAGTTTATTGGACAGTGTGGATTCGATGGCCTGGCACATCAGAGCCACAGGAGTATAGAGCTTTAGTAGACACAGGTGCACAGTGTACCCTAATACCATCAAGCTATAGAGGGACAGAACCCATTTGTATTTCTGGAGTGACAGGGGGATCCCAAGAATTGACTGTACTGGAGGCTGAAGTGAGCCTAACAGGGAATGAGTGGCAAAAGCATCCCATTGTGACTGGTCCAGATGCTCCATGCATCCTTGGTATAGATTATCTCAGGAGAGGGTATTTTAAGGACCCAAAAGGGTACCGGTGGGCTTTTGGCATAGCTGCCTTGGAGGCGGAAGAAGTTAAACAGTTGTCTACCTTGCCTGGTCTCTCAGAGGACCCTTCTGTTGTGGGGTTGTTGAGGGTCGAAGAACAACAGGTGCCAATTGCTACCACAACAGTTCATCGGCGGCAGTATCGAACTAACCGAGATTCTCTGATCCCCATCCACAAGCTGATTCGTCAACTAGAGATTCAAGGAGTGATCAGCAAGACTCGCTCGCCCTTTAACAGTCCCATATGGCCAGTGCAGAAATCTAATGGAGAGTGGAGGCTAACTGTGGACTATCGTGGCCTTAATGAAGTTACTCCACCGCTGAGTGCTGCCGTGCCGGACATGTTAGAACTCCAATACGAACTGGAGTCCAAGGCGGCCAAATGGTATGCTACAATTGATATCGCTAATGCATTTTTCTCAATCCCTCTGGCAGCAGAGTGCAGATCACAGTTCGCTTTCACTTGGAGAGGTGTCCAGTACACCTGGAACCGACTGCCCCAGGGGTGGAAACATAGCCCCACCATTTGCCATGGACTGATCCAGACTGCACTGGAACAGGGTGAAGCTCCGGAACATCTGCAGTACATTGACGACATCATTGTATGGGGCAACACAGCAGAAGAAGTTTTTGAGAAGGGGAATAAAATAATTCAAATCCTTCTGAAAGCCGGTTTTGCCATAAGACGAAGTAAGGTCAAGGGACCTGCACAGGAGATCCAGTTTTTAGGAGTAAAATGGCAAGATGGACGCCGTCAGATCCCAATGGATGTGATCAATAAAATCGCAGCTATGTCTCCACCAACTAGTAAAAAGGAAGCACAAGCTTTCCTGGGCATTGTGGGTTTTTGGAGGATGCATATCCCAGATTACAGTCTGATTGTGAGCCCTCTGTATCAAGTAACCCGGAAGAAGAACGATTTTAAATGGGGTCCTGAGCAGCGACAAGCTTTTGAACAAATTAAACAGGAAATAGTCCACGCAGTAGCTCTGGGGCCAGTCCGGGCAGGACAAGATGTTAAAAACGTGCTCTACACCGCAGCTGGGGAGAACGGCCCTACCTGGAGCCTCTGGCAGAAAGCACCAGGGGAGACACGCGGTCGACCCCTAGGGTTTTGGAGTCAGGCATACAGAGGATCTGAAGCCCGCTATACTCCAACAGAAAAGGAGATACTGGCAGCATACGAAGGGGTTCGAGCTGCTTCAGAAGTGGTTGGTACGGAAGCACAGCTCCTCTTGGCACCTCGGCTGCCGGTGCTGGGTTGGATGTTCAAAGAAAGGGTCCCTGCTACACATCATGCAACGGATGCTACATGGAGTAAGTGGATTGCATTGATCACGCAGCGAACTCGAATGGGAAACCCCAGTCGCCCAGGAATTCTAGAGGTGATTATGGACTGGCCAGAAGGCAAGGATTTTGGAATGTCACCGGAGGAGGAGGTGATGCGTGCAGAAGAGGCTCCACCGTATAATGAACTACCAGAAAATGAGAAGAGATATGCCCTGTTCACTGATGGGTCCTGCCGGATTGTGGGAAAGCATAGAAAGTGGAAGGCTGCCGTGTGGAGTCCTACAAGACGAGTTGCAGAAGCCACTGAAGGGCAAGGTGAATCAAGCCAGTTTGCAGAGGTGAAAGCAATTCAGCTGGCTCTGGACATTGCTGAGCGGGAAAAATGGCCAGTACTTTATCTCTACACCGATTCATGGATGGTGGCAAATGCCTTGTGGGGGTGGTTACGGCAGTGGAAGCAGAGCAATTGGCAGCGCAGAGGCAAACCCATCTGGGCTGCTGAATTGTGGCAGGATATTGCTGCTCGGGTAGAGAATCTGGTTGTGAAAGTACGTCATGTAGATGCCCATGTACCCAAGAGCCGGGCCACTGAGGAACATCAGAACAACCAGCAAGTGGATCAGGCTGCTAAGATTGAAGTGGCCGAGGTGGATCTGGACTGGCAACATAAGGGTGAATTATTCATAGCTCGATGGGCCCATGACTCCTCAGGCCATCAAGGAAGAGACGCTACATATAGATGGGCTCGTGACCGAGGGGTGGATTTGACCATGGACACTATTGCACAGGTCATCCACGAATGTGAGACATGTGCTGCAATCAAGCAAGCCAAGCGATTAAAGCCTCTTTGGTATGGAGGACGATGGCTGAAATACAAATATGGGGAAGCCTGGCAGATCGATTATATTACACTCCCACAAACCCGTCAAGGCAAGCGCTATGTGCTCACAATGGTGGAAGCAACCACTGGATGGTTGGAAAAACATATCCTGTGCCCCATGCCACCGCCCGGAACACCATCCTGGGCCTTGAAAAACAAATCCTGTGGCGACATGGCACCCCAGAGAGAATTGAGTCGGACAACGGGACTCATTTCCGAAACAGCCTCATTGACACCTGGGCCAAAGAGCATGGTATTGAATGGGTCTATCACATCCCTTATCATGCACCAGCCTCTGGGAAGATAGAACGGTACAATGGACTGTTAAAAACTGCACTGAGAGCAATGGGTGGTGGAACTTTAAAAAATTGGGATACACACTTAGCAAAGGCTACCTGGCTAGTTAACACCAGGGGGTCTACCAACCGAGCTGGCCCTGCCCAATCAAAACCTCCACGTACTGTGGAGGGAGATAAAGTCCCCGTAGTGCACATGAAGAATATGTTAGGGAAGACAGTCTGGGTTAGTCCTGCCTCAGGCAAAGGCAAACCTGTCCGTGGGATTGCCTTTGCTCAAGGACCCGGGTGCACTTGGTGGGTGATGCGGAAGGATGGGGAAGTTCGATGTGTACCACACGGGGACCTGATTTTGGGCGAGAATAGCCAGTGAATGAAACTGTATGATGTTAATTGCTAAATAACCCTGCCACTGTACATCTCATTTCTGTAACTGCTATTGGTTGTACTATAATAAGAATCACCCAAACTAATGACAAATGGACTCTGATGAAAAACCAAGTAAAGTGCAGCAGCGAAGGGACCAGAACTGACCTCAGCAGCTGGCGTCCAGCAACTTCACTGAGATCGACATCTTCAACCCATGGACCATGGACATGAGCCGCACCGGATACATCAGCCACAAGCCCCAAGAATACAGCATGCGACAGTCCAGCTCCACACACGCTATCTTGCATGCCCTGAGGGACTGTTCCAACAGATGGAGCTCGAAGTCATGGACTATATGAACTCAACGGACATTTTAGAGTGATGGCGCACAGACTAAGGACATTACGCCTGTATGGAGATATACATATGTATATATATATATATGTATGTCAGGGGAAACTGATAGTATTTAATTGGAAACTGTAAGATCTGGGCATGGCATGAAATGGTATGGAATAAGGGGTGGATGATGTCCTGGGTCTGGCGGGGATAGGGTTAATTCTCCCCAGGACCTAGCAGGGACACAGGTATTCCATCCCATGTGAGCCATGCTCAGGGGGTAACAGGAGCTAGCCGGGGAAGGGGAGGGGCAGGAAGTCATCCCCCAGGGGAGCGGAGCGGTCGGGGGCGTCCCGGGTGCGATCGGCAAGCGGTGGTATCGTACTCGTGGCTGTGTATTCCTCTGTCGGTGTTATTATTGTTGTTGTTTCTTGCTCTCCTTGCTGTTCTGTTAAATTGCCTTTGTCTCAACCCACGAGTTTTTGCCTTTTTTCTTCCGATTCTCCCCTCCCGGCCGCGCTGGGGGGGAGGGCCCCATCTGAGCGAGCGGCTGCCACGTGGTCCTTTGTTGCCGTCTGAGGCTAAACCACGACACTTTGGTTGAAAATACCACGTAAATAGCTGATACGAGGACATTGACCTATACTGATTTCTATGCAGATGTGTCAATTTAAAGGACTGTCTGTACTTCATGTTTACTTTTTCGCCTACTTTGTTTCATTTTCCTAGAGTAATGTCTAAAATTACTTACTGTATTTAGATTAGTGCTTTCTTATACACAAAACAAACTGGGTTACAAAACCAGAGATTTCTTTTTTTTTCTCCTCAGTTATTCAGCAAATTACAAGGAGAGCTTGTAAGATATACTTAAACATAATATCAATAGTAAGTCAGATTCAAATCTAAGGACTGACTAAAACAGTCTGATGGTGAAACTTTTACTGATATCCTAATGTGATGGGGAACATAACAGCATTCGTATCATGTAATTTTAGCCATTTAAAGCTGGCTAATTTAAACTAATCTTTAGGTGGTCCCTACAGTCAATGGGAAATCATAAGCACCCCTAGAGAAAAATCATTCCTGTAATAGATATACAGTTTAGGATGGCATGAATCACCATCTAAAATCTCTCACCTTTTACACTAACTTTAGGTAGAGTCTAGATAATCTGAGTTAATCTAGATACCTACGTTTTGTTATACTGCAGGAAAATAAGATTAATTCCATGCACTGTCTGAAACATCCCATTCAGAGTAATTGAATACAATTTTCTGATGCTTCAGACAGCTAAGTGTTATAAATTCTGTAGGAATAAAATCACACTCTATTTTAAAGGCTGGTGATCTGCACCGAAAAAAACCTACTGGGAAGGTGTTCAAGAATCTCTGATGGAATGGTAGAAACCTTGTCTCAGGTCTCTCAGGATCTTGAATTTCTTTTCCCATTTATCCCTTTTCTTTTTGTAGTAACATTATCTTTTAGTTCAGAAAGTTCTTTCCACTCATAAAATTTACCCTGCTGTATTTATATGGAGCAGCAGCACCTGCGGTTTTCCCAAACTGAACAACCCAAGCTGTTTTAGTCCTTTGAAACCCTCCAACCTTTTTCCTTTCCCATGATCAAGTAGTAGGCCAGCCCTGCAGCTATTCTGATTGCAATATGTCTTTCATGGCTGCTGGCTGTCAGAAGCTGTACATAGATGCCTTATCCTTTCTATGAAAAAAACAGACAAAGAAGTACAACAACAGGCATTGTTTTGTACATTTCTTTAAACCATAGATAGTAATGTTTGAATAAGGGTATAATTTGTTTGCTCACAGTTGCAAGCTCATGACCTTGATGAGCAGAAAGATTTAGTTTCCCAATGCACAGAGTTGATGTGCAAGGGAAGAAAAGAAGCCCTAGATCTTCTAGGTGGTACTGATGGTAGGACTGAGGTCACTCACCAGCACACTGTTGGGAGGAAGGAAGGGCATAATAATTTGTTTGAAGAGTTTCTGAAAATGTTTTGCAGAAGTCAAGTGAAATTTAAAACACATCAGACTACCAAATACCTTTTATATCTAAGCCATATTTCCTGGTAAATCCTGTTCTTTCTCCAAAATGGGTATGTGGTTAGATCCAGAGTGAGAAATATGAAAGAGAAGCTAGTTGAGGAGGTAGATGCAAGTATGAATGTGGATTACATAGACAAGCAGGAAACATCTGCTACAAACGCACATCTGACTAAAAGCCTGGAAAAATCATGCGATGGAGCCCCAAAAAAGGACCTAAAATGCAAAATCTTGTCTAATTTCTTTAGCTATACTGACTGGAATGATATCAGTAAAAATACTCCCTCTCCAAACATTAATTTACATGTGCTGTAAAAATTATGAAAAATGGTACCCCAGTTATCATGGTTGATCAACACAGTTTAAAATAAAGCATGCCCTGTTCAGTTTAGACAGAACAAAAGCAGTATTTGGTCAGATTATTGCACTTTTCTTCAACTTTCAGAATCAGGATTTGGTAACAAATCTTTTTTGCGAAGGTTTTTTTTTTCCTTTTATTTCTTTTTCATCCCCTAGTACAACAAGTGTCTTGTCTGTACTTGGCAATGTTATTGAAAAAAATTTGTAGAAGATGTTCTTCATACTTTTCTGACAACATTTTAGGAAGGGCTGATGATTTTCCTTCCCCTTGGAGAGTATATTTTCTCATAGTAACCTATGAGGAAGAGTAGCATAAAAGCTTAGGAGTGGTTAACACCTTTGTCTCCTGTCCTTATGAGTTTACTCACTGAGCTGAGCAGGTGTATCATCTATAACTGCTATTGCTTCTAATCAGTTTGACAGTTTACTACTTTTATCCTACAGGAGGCCCAACAGGCCTGTTCTCCCTGCTTATGTCTGAAGACTTTCCCAGTAGGCTAGTGCTAGTCTCGAGACTAGACATCCAAAGCTAACTTTAGATAAACTTAAGCTAACTTAAGGTTTGAAGAAACCCTAACAGCCTGCATGCTCTGTTAAAAAAGTCTTAGACAGTTCAGAACCATCTTTTATTTTCTTACAATCACTGAAAACATGTAAATAAATAAATAAACAATTGGCTTCAAGTGTTCTTCACAAACACATTCTTGCCAAAGGTGGTCATTAGTAACACCTAAAGTAGGACAAGTTTTCATAGATTTTCCAGTCTGAAAAGGCTGTTGGGAATGAAAAAGTGGATAAGAGCGATTGCTCAACTGAAGACAAAGAAAATGAAAGACGATGTCCAGAAAGGCACCATGAGGTTATGCAAATGACTATTTCAAAATGGCACTATGTAAAACTCTAAGGTGTTTTTCATCCTATATACATAAGCACACACAACTACATAGCACCTTGCTTCCCCTGATGAGATGCCAGAATCACCTACATTCCTGCACCTACCACATTAAGCATGGCTGCAGAGAAGCACAAGTGCTATGACTATAAATATAATGGCATATAATCAGTGCTAGAAGTTGTTGCTATGCCTTTTTAATGAACATAATTGAGGTTCAATAACAATGTTTTTGTAAGTGGTGATACATGTCAAAATGCATTAGTTTTAATACAGTTGCTCATTGTTTTGCTATCCAATAAAAGAATGTTATGAAGCTGTGACACATTTACTAGGTCTAGCAAAATAAAATAAATCATAATGGAGCAAATTGGCATACACACACTACAAAAGTAGTAATAAATATTTACAGCTGAGAAAGGTAATACAAGTCTTGAACAGAATGATAGTCAGTAAAAGTATATTATAAAGCTGGTATATGGTGAAATAGTAGTCCACAATACGAAAATAAAAAAGAGAGAGCAAGGGTTACAGGAAACTTAATGAGGTGGTAGTCTGTACAGAACTAGGAGTCAGTAGCACAGACAAAGAAGAAACTAAACCTAAGCCTTTTTAAAACTGAGATTGAAAAAGCAACAGTAATTGCTTTGGAAAACTGCAGGCAAATAATTCTTTACATTTCAGACAGGAATTATATACGGAAGCAGTGAGTTGTATGCCTCTTTTGTTACACATATTCAAGAATGAAATATTCATATTACAGCTAGCTACCAGAATTATTAAGCGATTTTGTGTCTACCTTAAAGTAGGAAATGCAGACTGCCAGTTGCTTAGCTTGACCAAACTAACCTTGAGATAGGAAGACCGTTGATCCCATGAAATACAAGTGAAATAAACTTTAGGTAGTGAAAAAACAAACAAACAAACAAACCAACCAAACCCAAAACCTCCCTACACTTAAAAATAATGTGGTCAATATTTCATTATAACAATTATATAAAAAAAGACAAAAGAAGTATAAGAAAGAGGTATACAGGGTGTATAATTTAACTGAGGTTGGAAATTAGAGAAATTATAGAATTTGACTAATTTAAAACAGGGATCATATGAAATGGTTTGCAAGAGGTGAGGAGAGGATTCAGCGAGTGGAGAGATTTATTTCAATTCTACATCTCCAAACTAAATTAAATAATAAAAAAAAATTAAAAACTATATATAAACCAAGTAAATGAGGAAAATGGTTTACAAGAACAAAAAAAAAAATAATGCAGTAGCAGGTATTTCCTTATCTCCTGGACCAGGGATAACAGAACCACTATGTATAAGTGGTATGTGAATGCTTACAGCATATGCTCATTTTCATTGCTTTTTTCTTTCATTTATTCATCTTTATTGTAGTACTGCAGGTCAATAAGATGGGCATTGATATTCTGCAAATATGGAAGAACCGTGCACTCCAACTGTAAAAGGGACAAAAGAACCATATCAATTACACAGTTCCATGTTTCTGACAATAAAAGCACAGCAGAGATCCTGCAAACTGGCAAACGGAGCTATGGCTTTTGAAAAAGTACTTCAAAGCTTCAGAGGTAAAAGAAAGGAAACTGTGAGAAGTGAAAACCCCTTCCCTACATTTCCTATACGGTCTGAGAACCACTTTGAGAACCACAGTGCACTTAAAAATAGGTGTTTAACATTCAGGTTCTGTCCTATGACGCACTGTGTCCTCTTGAATTGAGGACAGGGACGGACAGGGAATGGGAAGGACAAGGAGCAGCAAAGCACATGTGCCCTACAAACCCTACAGTGTTGGCAGCTGTGCACTGACAGAAGTCCTATTCATAAGATTTTCGCAGACGTGGCTTGTGCTCTTTATACATGGAAAACACTTTTATACTGATATAATGATATATAAATTGTACAATTGTGTTTTTATCAAGTGTGTACACAGTCATTATGTTTATAGTTCTTGGGTCAAAGGAGTCCAACAGAAGTTGGGTGGTTTTGTGTTCAGCATAGACTATATGCTGTTATACCAGCATTTCTGAAGATCATAAATAAATTATGGTACAGGTATGTTGCATGCTGCATATATGCCTAATATTGTGGAAACACAGCACAGTTTTCATACATTTGGAAATACAAGTTGGCTTTCTTTCTCTTTTTTCATTAAGTCATGAAAGCCAAGAGTTACCAAATATACATGGTAACTGAGGTATTACAAGTCTCAAGTTTCTGTAGAATGACATAAATTAGAAGAATTCAAAGCTCACAATAATTTCCTAATATATCTATTTCAGTGCAGCACAAAAGGCCCAAAACGATGAGCTGCTAATGACTAACACAAGCTAATTGCTATTTGTATACTTCAAGGTAGTTGAAGGGCAAGTAATTCAGTTGCTGTAATAGCAAAAGTAAGTCATTAACTCATGGAGAGATTTCAGCTAACTTGGAGAGTAAAGAAATAACCATAGAAGTACTTCATTTTGCAAGGCAAAAGTGGACGTATTTGGTTTTAATGGGTTTTGTTAATTAAAGAGGTAGACAATTTGACTATGGAAATATAGTTCCTAATGTTCATAGAAACTTCCCAAATCTCTGATGCTCCTGAAAAGCCCTGTGTTTTTACTAAATAGATGTGAAAGAAGTAGTCTGTGATAGAGGTCTGAGCAGCTGTTCTTGAAGAACAAGAAACAAGAACAAGGTGCTTATTATTGGAAATCTCTACAATACTGCAGAGCTTTGTTTTCCCATAGTGTAATAATGTGTACTATGTAAAAAGCCCTTAAGATACATAAATATAATTTTTTTCTAATTCTGTCAATACTTATAGTCAACCAGTTCTTCACATACTCCTCTGGTCTAAAGTCATACTCAGCGATCTCTGGGTGAAATACTGTATTCTTCCCAGTTGCCTTTCAGAAGGCTCTTACCCTCCAGGAAGGTGTTGGAGTGATCTTTTTAAAGCTGTAAACTGAGGCTCAAAGATCTCATTAAAAAATAAAACAAAATGTATCCAACATGGCAAGGAAGAGTAACATAAATATTTAATTATGTTCTTTGCTTGTATTATATTAATGACCCCAAGAAGTATCAGAGCTCCATTTTGGCTAAATGCTATGCAAACTTACAGAAAGTGTCTGTGACAGACGGTTGTTACAGTAATTACAGCAGCAAGTCCAGCATTGAAGAAGGAAACAGTGGGAATGGAGACAAGTCTTTAAAACAGATGATGGTATGTGTGCTAAGGGTATATCTCTGTAAATTCATCAAAAACTAGTTCAAAAGGTAGCACTGATACATATGCAAGAAGAGAGATATATTCTGTTTGTCAAGCACCAGCCCTTCCCCGTGGCATGTCCTGTTCCCCTGATCCTGTCTGTGAGCAGTACGCTGGCTACATGGCCTGCAGTCCTGGCGTCTAACGTCAGCATCTCTCCAGACCTGACTCACTGCAGGGCTACAATTTTTAGATTTCTTTCATGTGCTTAGCTTCTAATAGGAACAAACAGCCTCCCGTAAAACTGAGTCTCCGTATTTCTTCAAAGCTCAGTGTTACAGTGGTTCTGTATCATGTTGATGGCACATTTTACAAAGTTATCCCTATTGTAATTATTTTTTGGATGTTCTTCTGTGTACCTTAAAAGACATATCCTTGTTTAATTTAGTGTTTGCTTTTGAAACCAGTTAATTAAACCAGTAGAAATATATTTTTTTTTTGGAGTACATAAGGCTTATTTTAGTTTGGTTTAGGTAAACTAAGAGGAAATTTGAGCTAAATGAAGAAAAATAAAAGAAGAAAGAAATAAAAGCAAAACTTAGTCTATATGCTAAGTTTCTGCCAGCATAGCTAAGTAAGTTAGGTCCATTAAAAATCACAGCACTAGCAACCTTGCTATCCTAGTTGAATAATAGTAACATAGAGACAGCAACAAAAATATCCTTTACTGTATAGTTTATTTCATTCAGGTACAAACTCTGACAAATTGTGGAGATGATATAAATGGAAAGTAATTTCCAAAATGGAAATTGGAATAAATGGAAATCGGTACAAATGGAAAGCTCAGAAAGTTTTCTAGTACAGGTTTTCGGTATGGATTCTTTCTGCTATAGTTAAACTCCCAAAGATAGATTCGAAAAAATGCCAGAGCATGAACGGACCTTCTGAAATCTTGCTGTGCTTGTGATAGCAGCCACTTTCAGTCCTCCCTCTCTCAGAAGGGTTACCGGCCTCCCATTCACCAACACTTTGATGAGCTAGATTATGATCCTTTATAACCAGGATTTAGTGAGCAAGAAGTCCCAAAAACAAAACAAAGAAGGAAACTTTTTTCCCCCTGCTTAAATGATGATACCCACTGTTGCAGACTGTTGCATATACCAGAGGTATAAACAGTTTTGAAAAGTGGTTGTTATGGTGGATGGATTAACATTAAACAACATAGCTTGGTTACAATAACCAGTGCAGGAAGCCTGAGAAACGTAGGCAGCTAGAAACCACGAGGCTGTTCCAGAGACAACCCCTGCAGGCACACTCCATTTCTTATGTATCAGTAGCTTGTGCTAAAGAGAG
The DNA here is from genome assembly GCF_964106895.1 of Numenius arquata. Classification (NCBI taxonomy): domain Eukaryota; kingdom Metazoa; phylum Chordata; class Aves; order Charadriiformes; family Scolopacidae; genus Numenius; species Numenius arquata. The sequence continues at coordinate 111,532,634 of NC_133577.1, read as the reverse complement.
TTGGCTACAGTGGTCTTTGGTCACAGCAAGTATCATCACTCTTATGCTAAATGAGAGGTTTGCAAGCCCAGTCTGTTGGGCTGCAGCAGCATAGGAAGCACCTAGGAAACAGCTCCACCAGCAGATCTGAGGTGAGCAGGGGACGGGTGACAAATCAACCAGGGGTGAAGGGACAGACACGTGAAACAACCGTTGGCAGAGCACATCATCCTCACTACCCCGCAAAAAGTTTGTGTTTAAATAAAGCCAGGACGCTGCAGCCCTTCAGAAGATGTATTTGTCTAAGAGTGCTTCAAGTCCATTTCCACATTATGATTTCCAAATAAGTATTCCCTCTGCTCCATGTAGCTTCTGCCCTTTGTCCTGTCCTAGGAGACTTGCTTTGCCATGGTAATTTCCCTGACAGGAGGTGTCAACCTGCATCCACATCAGCTCTGGTTTTAAAGACTCAGGTCAATATACGCACCTGTGAATACACCTAAAGGTATATGCGTAAAGGCCTGCCTATGTATTATAAAGTTTTTCCATAATATAAATATATTCTATATATCTTTGTTTAATATTGTATTTATCTCCAAGTTTTCTTCTGCTATATATGAAAAACAATACTCATTTTTTAAACATGATCTGTCAAAAACAGGTCTTAAGCAATTACATTCTGAGGAAAGAGAGTCTCTGTAATAGTTTTTAATAAGATGAAAAATGAGAGATTTTATAAGTTAGGTGGTTCATATGTTGATGTTTGACCAATGATTGTTTTTAAAGTCTTGAGTAAAACCATTGCTACCCCTTAAGATTAAATGAAAGTTCCTCCCTGCGGCTTAATTGCATGCAAACTAATTTATTTGGGGATTTTAATTTTCTTCTATGACACTTAAAAAGTAGAGATGTGTTAAAAGGTTAAAAGGAGAAGAACCACTGTCAGCTTTCTGAAATCGCAGCAAAAGCAGTATGGAGAACTAGATTCTTACCCATAGTCAGGGGAAATGTTCTCACTGATATTTTAAACTCTGACTTGGGGGCTTCAAGAGACTTTGGATGAAAGGAACAGTTCCATCAGATGATAAAAAAATATAAATATGGGCAGAGTTGATATGAGTTAGTGCAGCAAAAGCTTGCAAATTTGTTTATCATGTTAATTTTCATACCAACAAAAGAAAGTTGTAAAACTCTACTCGTGGTTTCCTGGAATAATGTGGAGGGAGATCCCAACAGTTTGGCTTTGAAAGTTTGTGATATTTGATACAGGTAAAAATATCAAAGGAACAGCTGTAATTTACATGCATGAAAGTTATTATGGATCTCTTGCAGACTTGTCGTTTTCAAGCTTCTAGAAACCAAAGAAGGTTATAAGATTACACTGTCTCAGTTACACTGGAGAATGCTTCATAATGTCAGCCAACATAGCATGTGTAGACATAGTCTTTGTTCCTGTTTCTTTATTTTATATTTTTTTCCTATCTATTGTACAATACACATGATACAGTATGGCAGTGATAGGCTAAATAGAGTGTGGGGCATAGAAGAAGGGAAAGAAACTCATAAACTACTGCATTTCATAGTCATCACAAACACTATCAAGTGTATTGCCATGGGCCATATATGAGTATCACTACATGAGCTTGATCTTAGGTGATATTATTTGCTTTGCAGATCCTAAAGATATACTGATAGCTGAAATCAGGAAGTTCAGTTCCATGAGCGTAGAGAATTTTCTGCTGTATTCCATTTTCCTAGTTCCGTAAAGACGTTATGTGTTCAGAGGCGAGATCCATGAGATAGGTCATAGGCCCTGATGGCATTTCTATCTGTTGCTTTCACTGCTCCTGCACAAGATTTATTTCCCCAAAGTTCTTTTTTTTTTTTTTTCTCTCTCTAGAAAAAGATCATCACAGTATTATTATAATGTGGACTTAGTAAAGCATATGGGAAGTGTAAAACATTGTGTATGTATGCTGGCATATCAATAATCTGGGAAATGTCACTGACCAGTTATACTCCCTCGTATGCTTAGATTGGGTGTTAAGAGTAATAATCTTCCAGTTCATGTCTCTGCTTGGTCCATTGCAATGTTTGCAATTTTTCCACAAAAACAAAAGAAAATTAAGAAAGGGAACCTTATTTTTTGCACAGAGAGTAATATGGTCTGGTTTTCAGCTGTGTTAGTGAGTTATGTTAGCTAGAGATCCACCACTGGTGCCAGCAACAATGTTTGTGGTTAGTGATTGTCTTCCCTCTGAGCCGCTCGGGTAATACTGCCACATCAGTTTTCTATTTTTGATATTTTGCTACTACTCACTAGCATAGAAATTATCAAATAAAATCTGGGTAAACACACCACAAGTTCAAACTTCCCATTTGGACATTTTGTTGTTCAAATATCACTTCTAGACTAATTTTCAGTTTCCTTCTCACAGACAAGCCCATTTTTCTCAAGTGCCTTCAGTGCTAAGGAAGCTTCGAACTCTGAAAGAATTCCAACCAAATAGGGTTAATAAATAATCTACTTAGCTTGATTTACAGGGCCAGATTGGTTTTTTGCTCATACCAGTTGTACACTTGTATAGCCATATTAACATAAAGGGATTTCTTTCTGTGAAATGAATGATTTCCCCTCCTCCCAATGAAAAGAAAGGTTCCTCATTTGTGATATGTCGTGATTCTATGAAGTAAGATGATAGTTGTAAATGATACAATTCAATAAAATTTGGAGAAGGTGCACTCATTTCAAATTAAACATACAAATATCCATGAGCATATGCTTTGTAGGTGGGAGTGTAATAATTTTCAGTGTGTTTCTCTTTAATATGATGATTGGGGCCATATTTCAGTAATTATTAGCAGCTTGGTTTATAACAGCTCAAAGACCTCGTGCTCCTTTCTGTGTCTTCTCTGTATACTCAACAACTTTTTTGCCTCAGTCTTCACTGGCAATCTCTCTTCCCACACCTCTTGAGTGGATGGACTGCAAGACAGGGACTCGGGGCGCCAGTTCCTTCCCGCTGTAAGAGTGGTTCATGACCACTTGAGGAACCTGAACGTTCATAAGTCTATGGGACCTGACGAGATGCACCCCAGAGTCCTGAGGGAACTGGCTGATGTAATTGCCAAGCCACTTTCCATGAAATCTGAAAAAGTCATGGCAGTCAGGTTAAGTCCCCAGTGACTGGAAAAAGGTTAACATTGCACCCATTTTTAAAAAGGGTAGAAAGGAGGACCCTGGGAACTACTCACCTATCAGACTCACCTCTGTGCCTGGGAAGATCATGGAACAGATCCTCCTAGAAGCTATGCTAAGGTGCATGGAGGACAGGAAGGTAATTTGAGACAGCCAGCACGGCTTTACCAAGGGCAATTAGGAAGAAATTCTTTACTGTGAGGGTGGTAAAACACTGGAACAGGTTGCCCAGAGAAGTTGTGGATGCCCCATCCCTAGAAGTGTTCAAGACCACTGATGGGCCCCACTGAATGGGGCTTTGAGCAACCTGGTCTTGTGGGAGGTGTCCCTGCGCACAGCAGGGGGGTTGGAACTCGGTGATCTTTAAGGTCCCTTCCAACCTGAACCCTTCTATGACTCTATGATTCTATGATTCTAAGGTAATATCTTCATCAATGACATAGTGGGATCAAGTGCACCCTCAGCAAGTTTGCAGATGACACCAGGCTGAGGGACAGGATGCCCTCCAGAGGGATCTGGACAAACTCAAGAAGTGGACCCATGTGAACATCATGAGGTTCAACAAGGCCAAGTGAGGTCTGAGTCAGGGCATCCCCTGGTATCAATACAGGCTGGGAGATGAAGGGATTGAGAGCAGCTCTGCCAAGAAGAACTTTGGGGTACTGGCAGATGAAAAGCTGGATATGAGCTGACAATGTGTGCTTGCAGCCTAAAAGCCAGCTGCATCCTGTACTGCATCAAAAGAAGTGTGGCCAGTAGATCAAGGGAGGTGATTCTACCCCTCTACTCCACTCTCATGAGACCCCCACCTGGAGTACTACATCCAGTTGTGGAGACCTCAACACAGAAAAGACGTGGACCTGTTCGAGCAGGTCCAGAGAAGGGCCACAAAAATGGTGAGAGGACTGGAGGACTTCTCCCATGAGCACAGGCTGAGAGAGTTGGGGTTGTTCAGCCTGGAGACGATAAGGCTTATTGTGGTCTTTCAGTATTTAAAGGGGGCTTATAAGAGAGACAGGGATAAACTTTTTAGCAGGGCCTGTTGCGATAGGACAAGGGCTTTAAACTAAAAGATTGAAACTAGATCTAAGGAAGAATTTTTTTACAGCGTGAAACGCTGGCACAGTTTGCCCAGAGAGGTAGTGCGTGCCCCATTCCTGGAATTGTTCAAGGTCAGGTTGGAGGGGGCTCTGAGCAACCTGGTCTAGTGAAAGATGTCCATGCTCATTGCAGAGGGGGTTGGACTAGATGACATTTAAAGGTCCCTTCCAACCCAAACTATTATATGATTCCATGCTTTTCCACAAACATGAATACTAAAGTGAATTTGGATTACATACCTGGGAAACTATTTCCTCTTTCCAGAATTCCTTTCCAAATGAGAGGTACAACTGCTCTTATAGCAGCCTTGCTCCAACAACCCAGTGAGGCTTTTCACTGACTTTTCAGTTATAAAATCTGTTGACAAATATAAGCCTTATATTCTCTCATTCCTAATAGAAGTTGAGGTGAGTAAGGATGTCCTGCTATTAATGATTTTTTACTGATTCTGTACCTTGTCAGAATATCCACAATGACTTTGTACGCCTTATTATATAGTTAAACCTCAGCTTTCACTTAAGTTTTTTTTTTTTACAACTTTTCAGACCTCGGTATGAAAGTTTTCTGAATGTGAGGTCTTCTGATGGGGTGGAGCAGAAATTGTGTTATATCTCAGACTCAACATTCATTTGAGCAATTGTGATCACATTAGGGTTAATGTTTGTGTCTATCAAATGCACAGAAAAGTGTTGCAGAAAAAAATAAGTAAATAAAGCAGAAGTTCAGGCTGCTCTTTCTGTAATATAATTGTGTTTGTTCTTCACAGAGAGTCCTATTTTTTTCTGTTCATAATGAATCCAGACTTTAAGTTTCATGTTCACTAGGTAAGTACTTACAATAATGGTCAAGGTGTTCTTTACATATCAAATAATTTTGTTCTCCTTTTCTTATTTTCTTTTCTAGTAGAGAATTCTCTTATAAGGATTAGTTTTCTAATGAAACCAATACTAGTTCATTATTACTGACACCATTAAATAGATAACTGAAATTACCTCTAAATTATTTTTTTAAAAACTTGTCATGTCTTTACATTAAAGAAAGAGAATAAAAAAGAAAACAAGAATTAAATAAGGTGAAATGCTGAGGTTTCTATTCTGGTTTATCAAGAAAAACAGTGATTTACAAACTAGTATTGTGAGATTAATCTCCATTCACTTCAGTTATCTAAAAATTTTGTACATGGGTCCATCTGGGCTCTTTTTTTCATCTAGGGAGAGAGATAGGTACCTCAAAAATTATTTTTTCATACATTTTAGAAACTTTCCTTTCAGTAAGATGAACCACATTATGGACATCCCTGTCTCTCTCCCTTGACTAGAAGCTATAAACCCAGCCTTTATATAGATAATGAAGGATTTGGTCACCTTAACACAAGTCATTGCAGGTAACCAGTGTAAGCCTTAGTGTAAGAGCAGTGTAAGTTACTGCTCTAGAGGACCCCAGGTCTCCTAAATATCTCATATCATTTTAGCCAGCCTGATACAGATATGCTACAGTGCCTAAGCTAATGTATGGCAAGAGACTCTGAAGTGCCCAAACCAGCACCAGACATTGCCTTAGGCTTCAGCAATTTTATATGTAATAGCACTGGTGGTGGCATAGAAAAAAATCTATCTTCATCCTTTCCAAAGTTTCCTGAAGTTTTTGGAAATATCATGCAAAGATTTCTGAGCTGGCTGCATGAAGGCAAGCTTGGGTCTGGAAAAGGCATAGCCACAAAGAGGTACGGCTGAATCTGTCTCTCTTAGCTGTCAGCTCTTCTCTCTCCAATATGCAAGTTTGCACACAGCCAAATCAGGCATCCTTGTTCCATGTTCCCTGGCCTCATGCTTCCAGTTCTAGATTTAGCGTGGACATTTCTTTGTGATGGCAGAAATTAGGTCTTAGTCATTTCTTTGGAGAAAGTCTTCTGGCTATACAGCTTCGGATACAGCATAAACTGTTGTACCTGTAGTGTCTCCAGGCCCACAACACCTGGTGTGGCCTGGTGTGCATTTAGTTGAGGTCTCTCAGTTTGAGGTTTCCATCATGGCGCTCTATTGTGTGGTGTAGACATGGCCTTAGGCAGACTCCCACAGGCTTATGCAGAGAGAGGGAGGGGGCCTTTTCTGCAAACCAGTATGGTAAACCACATCTTTAATTTCACTTAGGCACTGTGGGCCACCCCTTCACTCTGCTCCTCAAGTTGCCCAGTACACGTGGCGTCATCCTGCCCCAGACCTGCACAGGTGCATGAGGAAAAGGAAGAGGCTGCCTGTGTTCTTTTCCCTACTTGGCACACCTTACATTGCAAGCCAGGATTTTGCCTTGAGCATCTGTTCTAAGAGAGAATATCATACAAATAAAAGCAAAGACTTTCATTCCATCATGTCATTAAATAATAATCCCAAAGTAGAAATTATGTACGGCGTCTGCAAGATTTATTCTTTATATTAAACATTGTCTGTTTTTAATGTTCAGTTGTAAACCCTCTGGCTTTCATTGCAATAAAACTAATCTTCAAAGTTCTGAAGCAATATGAAATTTCCCAATGCTCCTTAAAAAACCTCACCCAGTTTCGAAGGTGTCCAATTTCAGAAGCTGATTACTTGGCTGAATAAAATGTCTTTACTCACCTGTTTGAGTTGTAAACTTATGTCATCCTAAAAGCTGCTTTTTTTGCACGGAGACAAACTACGACTGACCACAAGTGCTAGGAAAGTATTTGTCTACTGAATGAGTGACTGAGAAGATGCAAATTAGTTGCCTTGAATAACGTAAAAAAAATAGCATGTTACCGACGTACTTTGTTTATATTTGTCTTTTTCCACTGATATTTTTATTTGCATTACAATTGTGCCCGATCTAGACCAAGACAGGTGATGTGTCAGCACACGCAAAGATATATTTCCTTGCCCAAAAGAACTGTTTATTTTCAGACAAGAAACCTATATAGCAGAGAGGATAAAGGTAAAACTGAAAAGATAACGCAATTGCATGGGTAAGGAGTGCCTAATGGTTTTGATTAAATTAATTTGTTTTTAATTAGTTATATAACTCTTGCTTGACTCTCCCACATTGTGTTTGCAGAGTTGGCAGCTAGGAAAACCATCTCCCTGTTTGTACATTTCATCTGGAAATCGTTTAGAAACAATAAACAACTATATGATGCCATTTTACTGCAGAGTACTTTTTTCTCAGAAGTCTATTGCTGCACAGTACTGTTGCTCTCATTTCTAGCCCTCAAATCTGGTATTGAGGCACTCATACACAGGCATTTGCAACGCTTTATTTTGCTGGGCTACTAAACTCTGTGAGACATAACTGGATTATATAAACAAAGAAATAGACTATTTCTATGTGTGTCAAATGTAAGCATAGAAATGAACCAAATACATCTTGACTGGTTTCTCCCCTCAAATTCTCCCCCGTATATGGGGAAATGGAAACACTGCCATGTGCAATACAAGAGCACAAGAGAAAAAAATATCACGAGATTGATGGGATGACATCTCCAGCAAACTGAGTGTAAAACCCTACACGAATAAAGTTGCTAACTAAGGCTCCAAGCCCTTATTTAGTAAGATGCTGTAAGCACCCATATGGTTGTTCTAAAGCTTAAATCCTGTTTCCATGCTTGTATTCCTAATTAGTCATGTGTAGTGCTTTGCTGAATTGGGGCCAATAAGAAGACATTGCTGAGTAACCCCAATACATTTAATCAGTATCAGTGATCTGAACCACATGCCTTTATTTGGTTTAAACTGTTATCCTAAAACACACATTGCACTTTTTCTGATGAGTCTCCTGCTCGCTCCTTTTAGATTTTTATTCCTTTGGGCACTTTGAATACTTAAGATGTGAATAATGTATGTTACATACTATTTTAAACTGGGGTTTTTGTTTGGGTTTTTTGTGGTTTTATGTTTTGGTTTTTAGGGGAGGTCATGGTTTTTGGTTTTTTTTGTACACTACTGACTAATCTTTTTTACAGAAACTTAAAAAAAAAAGAGAAGAGGAAAAAAAGACATTCACGTTTGATTTGGGAGGAAGCCAGTGTCAACGTGACCAATGATGGGAACACTGATGATATGTTGGGTGTGTCTTTCAACTTCTGGAACATGTAGAAGCCTGTTAAATGGGGCTGAGAGATCCTGACAAAAGAGCTCACCTGGCAATAAAACTCACTGCAGGGAATAAGGAAAAAACCCACAACCAGCAACAAAACTTGTCAGGTTTTAAATTTGTCTTAGTTCTGCACAGGTCTCAAATCAGAGTAGCAAAAGTAGTTGTTACAAGTGAATATTCTGTGTATCACTGATATGAAAAAGCATGAGATGTTCTTTCTTCCTCAGTAACATCCCCAAAATATTCTTTGCAGTCTTTAAAGTGACTCATGGGTGAGTTTTCCTTCATAATTAAATACTTTGTAACTTCTGTTTTTTCATTACATCTAAGAAAAAAACCTGTCAAAGATGTGGCCTCTCTTACATTTCTTTGAATTCAGTGTTTATAAAAACTGTTGGTTTGTCTCCCAGATGGTCTCATCATAACTAAGTTGTAGCATATACCATATACCATATATTTATACTACTATGAAAACTTAAAGCCAAAAATGTCCTGTGAGGTTCCCACCTCCTCTGCTTTTAGTATTGCACAAGTGCTTCCCTCCTCCAGTTCTGCTTGCCAGTGTTCCTCTGTTCCAGTCTCAGCAGGTGAGAATAGTTTCCACTATGCAAACTCAGTATTCTGTCTCTACTGAAACTGAAACAGGGTATGGCTATTATATCCAAGCCAAAGTCTGACTGTGCTTTCTTGAATATAGCTGGAATAAGATAACAATAGCAGCTGAGAGGTGTTACCACAGGTTTCTGATCAGGCTGAAGGTGCAGAATTTTAGCATATTATGAAACCATGCAGTGGAGTTTCATGGTTGTATGCTCAGATTTGTATCCCATATTTATGCCATAGTGCTGTCAGTTCTATTTTTATCTTATTTGGCCATTGCATCTAAAGTGGCAATGTTTATTGCACTTTTGTTTTGATGTGTACATATACCCTAGTTGCCAATTAGTACTATGTTAGTGGCCAGAGGATTTGGACTGTAATTAAAATAGTTTTTGTATTTGGTACCAAGTAACCATTATGGCTTCATCTAACTAGGATCAAAAAACTAACATACAGATGTGAAATAACTTGTTCTAAAATTGCAGTACAAGCATGTTATGTTTATACCACATTTACATAGATCCCACCTATCTGTTAAACTGATGAATTTTTTCACCTCTTCCAGACAAGGTGGACTTTTCAGTCATTTCTAAGCTAATCTAGATTCAGTGTCACTGTAGCTCTCCAGTCATCCTACCCATCATATCCATAGTCACTGACTATTATCTCTGGAACAAAATAATAGATTCTCATAATTTATTTTTTTTCCTTTGGGGGTAGGAGGGAAGGAATTTAACAGCTTGAAGACCAGAGGATACAACACTTAAAATTATGGTCTTCTACAAATACAGATGACTTGAGAACTATGGACTAGGAAGTCTATTTAAACCAGGAAGAAATGAGCTAGTGAGAAATGTGCCAGTGAAAAATAAACAATAGAAAAATTGCATCTCATAGTCTTGCAGAAGGACAGAGGGTGTAATGCTACACGTTAATTTAAAACTTGGACTGTCTCGAGTATCACCAAATTTTTAGCTTGAAAAGTAAAATAGATAACTACACCTCTTCCATTTCATTTGTCTGCTGTTTTTAATCCTGTCCTTATTAATCCGTTTAAAACAAAGCAGAGGGAATTCATTCTATATTAACCTATGGCTCTACTTGAACATCTTTAAATCCAAGTTATCCTTGTAAATTAATATTTCTGAATAATATTAAGCTCCTACTACAAACTACCCCCAGCCCCCAAAACCTCTCATGAAGAAGAGAATAATTGACCTTTAATTCTTAGCACTAGCATTGAGGTATTTGCTATGGTAATTCATTAGCAATGAGTAAAAGCAATGATAAACGAAGAACTATAAAAGTACAGTGCATAGCAATAATGTATTTTGAATCTGCCTGTTTCTCTCCATCCATCTCTCTTTTGCTGTATGCGCTGTCATTCTTACTCAACCCACTGTATTGTCTCTCTGATTCCGAATGCCAAATGATAGAGTCATTCAGGTTGGAAGGGACCTTGGAGGGCTCTCGCTTCAGACAGAGTCAACACTAAATGCAGATCAGGCTGCTCAGGACTGTACTGGCTCCACCAAAGGAGAAGATTCCTTGGCCTTTCTGCACAACCTGTTTCAATGCTTAATTATCCTCACAGTGGAAGTCCTTTCTTTGTATACAGCTGGAACCTCTCTTGATTTGGTCTCTGTTCATTGTGTCTTATCTATGTCCCACTTGTGCAGGGTCTGACTCCATCTCCTTGCTGACTGTGGGCACCGGGAGCTGCTGGTCAGTCCCATGGAAGCCAACCCTGCCCCAGGCTTCCCAAGCCCAGCTCCTTCAATTTCCCCTCACAGGCCAAGTGCTCCAGCCCCAGCCATCACAGTGGGCCTATGCTGAACTCGCTGTAGTTTATCAGCATCCTTGTTGTCCCAGGGGCCTAAAACTGGCTGCAAGAATCCAGATGTGGTCTGACAAGTGCCAAATAAAGTGGGATAATCACTTTCCTTCATCTATTGGCTACACTCGTGTTGATGCAGCCCAGAATTCTGTTAGCCTCCACCACTGCCAGGACACGATGGTAGAACTGACCTCTGGAACAGCTTTAAGTGATAGTTTAAAGTGATTTGGCAGTTAATCCTTTAATTGTTCTCCTCCTCTCAGTTCACAGAAATTCCCAGGTCAGAATAAACGAAACTGGGTACAGAATGTACAAACCCTTAGTGGGAAGATGTAAACATTATAATTCACCTGAAAATCATGGGCTCTTTGCTGTGGACAGGGGAGATACATACAGCATGTGTTAATTTTTCATATTATATTAGATGATCCAGTGAGTATGGGCCTGAAAGACAACTTCTGGCAATCTGGGAAAGAGCTTTGGTCATTTAGTCATTTAGATTTCTTGCAGCTTTACACTTAATGATCTTTTTGCACCGAACACCTCAATGTGGAATATCACTCATCCTTCCCTACAGTGAATGCCTTCTTTTGATGCTTTTCATCAGGGTAATATTTCAGTGGATTAAAGCTCTGCGTATTTGGGCAACCTTTTGTCTAACATTTATACTATGTTTTATTATGCAACACTGATTGCACTGATGACATAAAATAACTGGCCTGTGAATTGATTTACCCATCAAGGGCTTTCAGATGTGGAAACATGTATGATTTCAGTCAGCAATATAAGACGCCATAAAGAACTGTGATCATTTAACTTGGAATATAGTGGGACGTGAGGCTTTGCTGAGCAGGTACTAAAAGTACTGAAAGTACTAAAAGCCAGGCACATGACTATTTCAGTAAAGCACTGCAGCATATGAAGACCTGCTGTTTTATTTCTGAGTAGGAATGGATTGTAGTTATTAAATAAATACTCAGCAAGTATTTTTTTTTTTAAATGCCCTATTAGTGACCACAGGTAAATTCTGCCTCAGCAGCTACTATTTTTGTATTATCTCACTTCATCTAATTTTTGTTGAAATCAATGCTACCTTACTACATTTCAATACAGAATTGGGTGCATGTGTGTGTATATGTATGTGTGTGCGTGCATGTGAGGTAAGGAAGAAGAAAATCCAATTGTACTAATGAAATGTCAAAAAAAATCAATGTTTATGAAACGTGCCACATGAGAGAAAATTGTTGAAAGATGACAGTAGATTGCAGTTATTTTTAAACAAATGCTGCATTTTTAGGTTTTTTTTCCTTTCTTTTTTTTCTGGTAGGTTTTTTTATCTCTTTTTTTTTGTTTGTTTTTTTTGTTGGTTTGGGTTTTTTTTTGTTAGCATTCAAGCCTTCTGGAGATGAGGAAGATTGTGACTGCTCTTTCCAGCCTGAACTCCTTCTTTGTAAAAGTACCTAGTACTTTTACAAAAAAGTAAAAGAAGTACCTCACTTTTTTTGTCTCTCTCCCTCTTCCCGAGTGTCAGTAGGACAGTTTATAAATTCAGACTTTTTTCTTATAAGAATTTGCAAATATATGAAAAAAGTACAAACTCCAAAGCCTTCTACTGGGAACAGAGGATTCTGTTTTCCATGGTGACTTGTGCAAGTTGCAGTTAAAGGCTTAATGCCCCCTTTCTGCTCAATTACCTTTCTCTCCTGGCCTTGCATGATAACCTCTTATTGAATTGCTGCAAAAGACCATAGATATCCTTCAGTGTGTTAAATAATGGGAAATATCTCTCTAAGAAATCTGGAACATGGAACAGAATGAAACCAGGAGGTATACAAACACTGCAATGGTTAATTAAATACACTGTCTACAATGGGCAGGTCTAATAGACATCATGGCACCTTCTCTTCAGCAACTGCTTAAGACGCCAAAGACTGGCAGCTCTGTCAAGTAACCAGTCTGAATTGCTCATTGTTCTTTCTTTTTTTCTTTTAATTTTCATGTTCTTTTCATCATAGTTACTCCTATATCGGATTGCCTGAATAAAGTTCATAGTTCCTCTTCTTTGTAGAGGCACATCTACAGAGCATTAAAGCCAAGAGAATCTTGTGGAAAGTAATCATGATTACTTTCTGTAAGACTGATCTAGTCTTCAAATCTCTGCAAGGAAGAAAGATCTTCTAGGGATCCTGAGAGATTGGAGTCCCTACTGTTGGAAAACGATGTAGCCCTCAGGACCCAGGCATGCAGTCCAACAAAAACTGTAGGATTTTCTGAAAGTGATTTTATATACTTTCATATGGAGAAAGTTTACTTCACCACAAAGTGGAACTTTAAAGTTTTTGCAAAAAAAAAATTCACTTGTCTGTCAAAGTAAAGAAAATATACTGTCAGCAACATGAACACACTCCTTTGAAATAACTGTAGCTTGTACAAATGGACATGTTTTTGAAAAAAATAATTAAATGCAACATTTACAATAAAATAATATAAACCCTAGGCCATCTTAACTATTCTGAAAATTTGTTACATCAGTAACTAGAAAACTTTTGTTTATAAATTTAAATTTAACTGCAGCTTGTTGGGAGGACTGTGGTTTTGGTCTTTTAAATGAAATCCAGGTATTTTCTCTACTTCAAGCTGAAATAGTGATGGATATCTGCTACTGTAAGTTAATCAAATCATTATTGTTTTTTTTCCAGAGTGAGTTTAATTGTTTTATAACCAGGCTGGGTGCACAATGCAATCCTCCCCATGGCTGCATACATTTATTTAAATTGCTTCTGAAGGTGACAGTGATATATGATAATATGAAGATTGTGTTGATCAACAGCAAACTCCCCACAAAAGAGTAAGTACAAGCAATGCAATAATATGAACAAATCATTCAGCTAAACAAGCTGGCAGGTGGAAGAGCTGGTTTTAAATACTGAGAATGCAATCATTTGAAGTGCTGAACTATGGGCACACTTGATTAGGATGTGATTCTAAGTGAAAATAGAAAGGGGCTGCCTAAAGTGGAACATTTTCTCTGATAGGGAAAACTGACATTTATTTATCTTAATTACAGTGGCTGTTGGGTAGGAACCCCTTTCGACAAGACTTCTTTAAAAAGAAGTGTTATTTTGTTTGCAAAAACAGTCAAGACAGAAAGTGACTGTAACTGGCCAGAGAATATTAAGAATACAAAACACTGTTTAATAACATACTTGAAATAAAGATTGTGTAATTCACAATGCTGTCCGCACTCATGTCTCTTAGTATTAAAGTTACACAGCAGTTTAAGTACCTGGCTGCACTGGTACCATAAATAATAGCACTGAAGTTGGTGTAACTAATGATCAACTACTCACAGGTGTGTAATAGGACAGCACACTCTGTCCCAATATAATTTCTTTATTTTTTTCCCCGCTTAAAGAGCTACTAGGTCAAATGGCCATTTGAATGTTTCCATTATTCTCAATAATATGAATAGGTGTCCTGTAGTTTTCTTTGTAGTGTAGTGGTTTGGCTTCTCAAAAACGATGATCAGTATATCAGCCAGTAACAATTTGAACTTTTAAATGGCTATTCTATAAACCCTTCCTGTACTTTTCTTTGTGGTTTTGGTTTGGTTTTTTTTTGTGTGTGGTTTTTTTTTTTTTTCCTAGAGATATGCATTTCTTCCTGGGCTTTAACATCTTCTGCTTGCTTTCTACTGCAGGCAACCAGTTCACGTGTCAGTTTTTTATTTGTCATGACAGTCATGACATCCCACAATCCATAGTAAGATACTGGGTTGATATGCAGCTGCCCCAAACTGTGAGTAGTGGGAATTCATGTGATTTTTCGTTGACTGAAATAAAAAGTGAAAACACTTTCAAAAACATACTTGTGCAAAATTTTTTCTGAGTAAGTGTTTGTAGATACCTATTAAGGAATACACCCCAACACAGTATCCACTCTGTGCAGCAGCAGTACTTTGTGGTTATACTGGATTAATTTAGACCTCAAAGTGAGATTCAGGTCTTTAGGAAATCAGTTCATTAACTTATACCGTTCTAAATGTCTTGGAAATAAGGAGAAATTAATATTTCCTGTTCTCAGGGAAAAGGGGTTACAGGCAGAACCCTGCTCCTTGAGCTGTTTTCCATGTCACTTATAGGTAGGACCCTGAAATTCAATGGACAGTACCCAGGGAACAGAAAATGAATAATAGTGTGCATGTCGGGGCGGGGGGGTGGGGGGAAGATTTCTATGTAAATTGGGACACTTTCCAAAGTGACTCACCCTAAACCATAACAAAGATTCTGATCCCTTGAAACTGTTCATTGTGCCAGAATTACACAGCTGAGCTCTCTCACCCTCTCTTTCACAATCCCACTCTACAGCAGTTTACAGAAAATAATCATGGTACTGCTCCACCCTGAAAAAAAAATAACTGAAATCAACCTGAGGTTACATGAGGGAATTCTGCTAGCCTGAACAGTGAAAATGAATGGGAACAAAAGAAGGAATTACTTTGCATGTAGGTGGATTCCCCCAGGTCCCCTTGGAAAGTGATACGACTTTTTGGCATTAACTTTTAACTTTTTACTCTTTGTGAGGAAGGCTACTAAATGATCCCAGGCTTGGCAACCATATATTGGGCAACTTGAATGTATTCAGACCATATCATACACTTGCAAGAGCGCCAAGCATCGATGGCAGAAACATTTTAAGCAAAAAATATAGGTTATCTATGGCAGAATTCTTGACATTAGTTTGAGTGCTAGCAATACTTCAACAAAGCAACCAGTCTGAAAAACCTCTTCAAGTACACTGAATGAAAATGGAGCACATCAGCAATTCAGAGAAATCAGAGAAGCTCCAGGCTGCACACTGCTCTTTGCAAGCCATCTTCTTACTGGAGCATGAGGGCTTTTGTTTTGTTTTATTTTACCTTGACCTTTATTTGGGAGAATGAAAATTGAGATCTTATGAGGAACAAGTATGGGAAGAGTCAGGTGTATGACTCAACTGTTTTACAAGTGCTGATGAAGAGGCTAAGATTTGCGTCATACTGAGAGAAACCTTGTTTCACAAGGGGGTCAAGTTTGTTGTTAAAATGCCTCATCTCGTCAAGGACCCAGCTCGAAGTGGTTAAAAGAAGATAAATATTTGTTACATGAAATCAACCATGATATTAATTAAAAAAACACAGAGACTGATAAACTTGTAGCTGGGAAGTTAGCACTAAAAATGCAAAAAAAAAGTGTGTTTATTAGAAAATGGTGAAAATTTACCCTGAAAAATTAATTTCTCACATTGCCTTATACTAAAAAAAATAAGATTAATCTCCATTGTTATCTTATGTGGCAAAAGCAGTGTCCTAGAATAGTAATTTGCAGTTGGTAAAATAACCACCTGAGGCTTTTTTTATACATATATCACAGGCAAATGGGGTCCTGCTGAGGACCATCAAATAAGGGCCAAATTTCTGCTTACAAGCAGCAGTGAAAAAGCAAGTCTTGAACGTATGACTGCAAAATAACAACGGAAATGTGTGATAACCTGAGATGGTGTTTAAAATGTAGCAGAAGTCCCCAAAATCCCTGTTTCTGGGCATCTACTCTTCCTGCTGGAAAAAACTGGTGGTCACAGCAGAGGTCCATGGAGAAACACATTCATGCCACAAAAAGGCTAACAGAAGGCCTTGTGCTGACTGGCACACCTTTGGCAATATATGTTGATGACTGAGCAGCATGGGCACTGTCATTTTTGTCAAAGATGGATTTCCAAATATGTGTGAAAAATCTTGCATTACCCCTGTACACACCCATGCCTACAGATCAAAGCTACCTTTTAGAACTGCCTATCTGGAAGTATTTCTGAAAATACGTGTATATTTAAGAGGGGAAAAAAGGAAGAAAACTAAATGCTTTGCTAATATTCCTGCTTAGCATTATTTTGAGGAGGTCATCAACAGTGACAGCAGCTGATAAATGTTTCATGTTTAGGAAAGGAGAGCATCTGATCTGATTTATGGGAATACAGACAGCCTTAGCCACTCCAGGTAAAGCTATATGGAGAAGGCCAAATCCCAGATTCAAGCCCAAACTTTCTTCACATCTTCCCTATTTTGACACAAGCCTGTCCTGAGTCAACAGCACATGAAGAAAAATTATAGGCTCCTATATCCCTTTGCACAGACTAAAACATATAGCACCCTGCAGGTTACCAGTGTCAGGTTTTGCCACTTTACGTGACCTCCTACTGTCATTTGTCGTGTTGTCATGGGGCTGACACCATGCAGACATCTCATCTGAGAGGGTCTGTTCCAGAAGGCTCAAAACTGGAAGCCTTTACTGCCTTTTCATGCTGTTCATATAGGAGTTGAATGATTGATATCCTGCAAGGTGAATGCATAAAACCAGATTAGGGATTTTTCTGGGTTTCCTCTCAATTTCTAAGGGAAGTATACAAGTACTCTGTTAGATGTCTGCTCTGGACTTATTCATCTCCACTGGCCAGCGCAGCAGACAGATGTGAAAGGCAGGCTGCCTTTCAGTGCAAAACTTCTTTGGGCCTTCTGTGTGTGAAATTAAAGGAGTAAGGTGGACAGCCAATGAAATAGGAGGCTTTGTTTTCCCTGTTCTTCTATTCAGGATTAAAGGCAATCAGGTTCTTTGGGTTTATTAGTATTAGCCCGTAAAATAAAAAGCATCATTCTGTAGATAAGACAATAAGAAAACCTCCAGATAATTGGGAGTATTATTTTGATATTTTGATTATTTCATATTAACAAACTTCTTGGATTCAATCTGATATTCGCTATCTGATCCTTCCTTTGCTGTGGAGGAAGTAAGACTTGGTGATCATAAGAGGTCATTCTAACCTTAAAAATTTCTATGTTATTAAAGTCTAACACCAATGCATCTGCTATAATTCAGATCTTTAAAAGTTAGCTAGATGATAACGCAACATTAGCCAGCCTAATCATATTGACACTTCGGAGTCAATGAAGAATCATTACACATATCGCAGTTACATATTTTAACATTAAATTAATTGTGCTCTGGAGGGCCTTATTTGTATCTTGTCATTGCAAAGGGAATTTCTCTGAGTAACTCAGGTGTCCATTTTTAGTATTTACATGTTTAATGCTACCTGACTGTAGTTTGTTTTTGTTGAATGGGGGCAGGAACAGTATGCAGTATTTTTATTATATTGATTTTTTGATGCATAACAGCAATCATTTCCTTTCTAATTAAGCAGAAGAATAATACAAACAGTTTAGTTCACCTTTCTCCACAAAATGCTTGAGTTTTTTTTCACATACTTTGAAGTATGTGTCAAACTTCAGCTTAACCGTCAGTGTAGAGGTACAGTGTAGGGTACAACCTCGTCATAGAGAGGTACTGAGTGAAAGAAAGTTTCCTGGTTAAGGGAAATTCCCTTTGAAGGTATATCTCTTTAATCTTTGCCTCTGCATTCCTACCTAGAGTATCAGTGAGCCAGGAACAGGTGGGGAGGAGGCACAGCAGGTCAGGAAGTATAAAGAAAGTAATGGTGGTCTGTTGCACTTAACACTGGTGTAGAGCATTGGCAGAATGCCTAGAGGTGCCCCATAGTACCTTTAGGGCTATATCTATAACGTGTTTGCACTTGGTCTCCAAAGCAGCTGGACTCAGGCTGGCCCTGATTCAAAAGCCCTGTGGCTGCATTCATACAACACCTGAGCCCTCTCTCTCAGAAAGGTTCAAGCAGACGTAGCATTCCACTGTCAGCGGTTACATAGATTTTAGTTTGCATGAAACTCACAAGATGTGAGCTCATGGCTGCTCAGAGCATGGTGGTTATACTTCATTGTGTCTGTAATATTCCAGGTAAATATTTTCCAAGTCGTCCCAGGAGCACTAGGCATTGCAATGCAGAATAGAGTTCTGCTTCAGTATGGTATGTGACTGGAGTAAGCATCTTTCTGAGATGCCTTGTTAATATCTTTACAATATATGGGAATGGTGGAATCTCTGGTTTTATGTGTGAAAGGTGTACCAAGGGATACTTGCTCTTAGAAGCAGTAGCTCATGTTAGCTCAGTTCTAAAAACACTTACACATGTGATTAGCTTCATTCATCTGAGTGGTCCCTTTCCAGTTCCATGGGACCATTCATGCCTGAAGACTATTCATACATGTAAGTATTTGCAGGATTGAAGTTCATAACAAGAGTTCAAAGTTCATAACAAGAATTCAAAGTTCACCTCTGAAAGCAGAATAAAAATGGAATCTTGTTAAAAATATACATCTGTGGCCTGTCAATCAGATGTACAAATTGATAAATGCAACCAAGAAACATGGCTTTGACCAAGAAGGAAGGAAGAGAAGGAAATGATTGCTAGTGATTGTAACTCACCCAAGGGCTTACCTCAAGGCAAAGCCTGAGGGCATATGAAATTTTCAAGAAGCTAGCATCAACAATTTTCTACTTTCCAGAGATCATTATTGTTGTTAGATCACAGTTTGTGAGTCTGGAGCTGAAGAAGGTCAAATCATTTGCACAAAATCCACATTTCCTTGAAGTAGAATGTGGTTAGTATAGCTTAGTTTTCAGATTGACCTATAAAATATAAATGAAAGTCTGGACACACTGGACGTAATCTTTAAAAAACCAACCATGCTGCTTTTTCTCTTCTTGGACCATAGAACTTTGGGAATAGAAATATTTGGACTCGATGATCTCAAAGGTCCCATCCAACCAAAAATATTCTGTGATTCTGTGATTTTTAAAGCAATCTGTGAATGAATAAACCAAACTGTGTCATTTGCCTCTTCATTGCATTTCTTAATTAAGCAATTGGAAACTCTCTGGTAGTTTTCCTAAGGAAGAACAGGAAGTGTAGAAATGAAATCTGGGTTGAAGACAGTATCCACTCACAGGAGTTTATGAGGTTTTGAGGTTTACTTCCTTTTGAAATAATTTATTTCCTTTTGCAGCCCTTATATTTAAAAAACACTGGAGTAACTGAAAATCCAGGACATACTTTCCAGCCTGTCAGGCAAAGCATCGGCACTCTGTGCTGAGAAGTTTTCTTGGTCATTTGCTCTCCCTCAGGTATTGAACAGCTGTCTCCCTAGCCAACCAATAATTTGGCTTAACTTTTCCCATTTTCTTGGCCTGGTTTATTACTCTTCTCACACTGGCATGAGGGACACTTGGACTGCTTGAACATTCAAAGGCAACATCATCGTTTCACTTTTATACTCTTCCTCCTTGTGCATCTCAGCCACAAAACACACAGTTCTCTTTAATACCTTCTGTCTTGGAAATAAAAAGGGGTCTGTCCATCACATGTCCTTTTCATAACTGCTTTACTACACAAAGAAAGCTCAGAAAAATCTAAGGCCTTGACAAAGAAGGGTGTTTTAATCCAAACAGTTCTGCTAAGAACTGCCTGGCTGTTATTACTGGAGGAAAGCTTTCTCTGGAGAATGTCATCTTGAGAGATTACATCTGTAAGCATCATCACTAATGGGACATCCATTTGCCTTAGCATTATTTTCATTAATGCTTCATTCACTTCCTCCCTCTGTTCTTTGTTTATTGTCAAATATTCGTTTCACTTTGCCGTTCAGAGCTTCATTTCTCAATTGGATGCTGTCTTCTACTTTCTCATCCGGTAATAACAAATGTAGTTTAAAAGGAGTTGTGTATCACATGCATATGATATAATTTCTTTTCCTCTGTTCCTGCTTCTCTCCCTTATCCTCCAAATTTCCCTGTAAGGGAAAATTTAGTAAATCTTTTCTGTAGATACAGATATCTGTATTATAAGAGGTTATAATGAGAAGAATAAGACATTTTTCCTTTTGAAGTCACAGTGTTTTTCTACTTATCCATTCTGCTGTAACAACTCTTCTCAATGGAAGTAGGGGTGAAATTAGACAACTGAAATCTAATTCTACAGATATCTCCACAAAGACTGGAACTTCCAACCCAGTATATATATTAGGGAGTGTGTGTGTGCAGAATATATTGCAAATATAAGAATATAACTATATAATATATAGCTGTAAATATTGATATATAAATATATAATATATAAAATATGCATTTGTTATATATTAATATGCATACAATATATAATAAACATAATTAGAATGGAGTAGAATAGACTAGACAAAACTAGAACAGAAAAGAACAGGAGTGAGATGCATAAAAAGGTGCAGGTCTTATGACATGGTGGCTAACACTACATCGGATTTCTATTCTGTCCCTATATGAACAGACTAGGATTTATGGGTCATGTAAGGGCATGAAGGGGTGTGGGGGAATATTTGGGTTAAATAACTTTATGCCTTTAGCTTAGAGGCCTCAGTTAGCTAGACGGTCACCTCTGATCCTGTGGGAAGATAGATGACTCCACCAAGGATAAACTGGACCAGAAGGCTGACCAGAATGCACTGAAGTAACCTTTGGAGTAGCAATTCATGCTACACAAATCCTGTGAAAAATTATGCCCTGCACAGTCCTGGCTGAAATCAAGGACTTCGGGATTCTTCTTCTGACTTCAGCCCTTTTGCTTGATGTATGTAAGTTGGGACAGGAGTTTTAAGTCCACTCTTGGCATAGAAAGGACAAACTGTAGTCTTTGATTTTGCTAGGCAAGGTGATCATTACTCATCTTAACTCCAGTCTTCAGGCCAAGCAGCCAAGTTGAGTTAAATCTACTCATTGTATTGTCCTTGATAAGAAGAATTGGTTATGTTATGGAATTGTAACTTTTGTTTTCCTGTTGTAGATGTGATAAGGGGTGCCCTGTGCAGTAATTTGCCCAGATACAGTGAAAATTCTTATCAATCAGCATTTTTTAATGGTTATGTTACCACTTACTGTTTGGTTTGGAACCCAGAGGCCCTTTCCGAAAAAAAGGCCTCGTGTTACTTTTATTGTAATTCTTAATGAAGAAATAAATGATGATAATTGAATATAAGGGGTTTTCACTGACATATTCAGCTTCTGTCACCTTCACTCCTGTTCAGAAATACCTTATTCAATAGCAGTTCTACAGGTATGAAGGGGACAGCTCACAGAGTAGGATATTATTTTCTCTGAGCAAAGCTGACAAT
This sequence comes from Numenius arquata, assembly GCF_964106895.1. Taxonomy (NCBI): domain Eukaryota; kingdom Metazoa; phylum Chordata; class Aves; order Charadriiformes; family Scolopacidae; genus Numenius; species Numenius arquata. The sequence continues at coordinate 111,510,725 of NC_133577.1, read as the reverse complement.
ATGCCCTTGAGATACTAAATGTGACAGAATTCAGTGGGGCACCTGTTAAGGGTGTCACAAGTTCACAGTCTGGAGCATGTTTTCACATACTATTATGTAGCAGAAGATTAGCCCCCCTGTAAAATCACTTCCAGCCATCCAGTCTAAAATAAATATACGGTTGTACCCTGTTTTCAGAGGTGAGTGCTGACCTATTTCTTTGGCGAGAAAATATTACATGATTGCTTGCACTTAGCAAGGTTGGGAAAATAGAAAAACAGTGGGTTGATCTGGCAGATATCTCAAAGTTTATATAGGAATTACCATTTAAGTTTTAAAATATATGTTATGTTTGCCTTATGTTGCATATTATTTTAAGATCATGCAAAAAAAAATAAAAGAATATAGTTGAAAATGTTTAAATCTTAAATGAAGAAGTCATTAGGAATGAATGGACTGTGTGCAATGAAATCATTACCACATCCTGTAGGACACAAAAAGCAGACTAGCAGTAATTACAGTCCTGCAGGAAAAATCAATGAGTGTTTCTCATGCCTTTCTGATGAAGACTGTAGCATGATATTAGCAACCTGTGAAAAAATGGGGTATCCATTTAATCTTACTTGGAAGTACGTAATGTTTATCAATTCAGTCATATTCTCTGTGCTTGCAAAACTCCTCGATCCCCTGCTCTGACAGAATCCTGGAGGAAGAACTTTTCTGTCATACTCACATGGACTATATGCTGGAGAAGAGAAGGAAGTGCTAATACACTTAAGCATTCAAAAGTAAAAAGAAAATATTAAATTTAAGGTTCCAGATGTTACATTGCAGGATTTAATTCTTCTCTGCTTCCATTGTGTAAATGAAAAATAAATCCTCTGACTTTGTTAAAGCACCACCACATTAATCTGTTACAGGATAAGAATCAAGTCTAAAGGATACGACTACCCTATATTTTGCATTATGGTTATTAATTAAAAAAACAAATAAGATTTTAATCACTGTTACTGAATTGTGGCCTTTCAGAACTGTCTTTCAGCTCCCAAAATGTTAATGCCCAGGGACTTTAGAGTTATATATCAGATAGTAAATTTGTGCTTAAAATGATTTCCTTTAGCAATGATACTTGTCCTCCCTTTACCTAGAGAATTAACTACCTTGTTATAGGAAACTGAGTTTCTTTCCAAAATGGAGAGTTCAAGAAGCACAGGATAAAAAGCAAGTCTCTTTCAGGAACATAATATTGTTCTCTGACTTATTTATGATTCTGTCTTTTCATATCCGGCATGGCAATACAGAATACCATTTACTTACAGTTCAGCTACTCTCATTTACTGAGTAAGTGTATATTGCAAAAATACATTAAGCTATGTGTTTATGGGGTATTGACAAATGCAGTTCCAAGTCCTCAAAACACTGATTCAGCTCGGCACACATGAAAAAGCTTATCTTGAATCATATACTTAAGCTGATAACTTCTGGATAAGCTGCTTAAAATGGGAATTAACTTTATGCAACTACTTAAATGTTCTGCTCAGTCAGAACCTTTTCCTTCTTTGAGTCTTCCCCTCTGCCCCTGTGCCCACATCAACTGCCTGGAAATCATCAGCCAAGTATTACCCTGTGCTTCATACAACTGGGAAAACTTCAGTCCGCAGGTCAATTTAAAGAACATGGGGATATGAAGAAGAAAGTGCAATTATTAACTGCAATAAATAATAGAAATTACCGTCAAGCAGTAAAACCCATTAGGGATTATTTAAGTTTCAGAGCAATGAAAATACTGTAAACTGCCGTAAATAAATGAGGTCATTTCTTGTTGAGACATGTTTACTTCAGGTAAGTTTTGAGGCAAAACCCAAATTTTAACACTCTGGTAAAACTGCAAAAAATGAGAAATCATGTTTCAAAAGTGCCTATTTCAAATAATAAAATAAAATAACAATGATGATTCTAATTCATTCACTGAAAACAGCTCCTTAAATAAAAGGATGCTCCAATTTAGACATGTGCTCCAAATTAAGCATGTGCTTTATTTAATTAATCTGCTTAAATATTTCACTAGATATCAGGTGTTTTCTAAAACAAGACCTAGGGAAGGAACATTAGGTTTTCCTATACTATCCTCATCCGATTAGCTCTTAGTACAGCTTATTTCAGGAATTAAGATATAACAGAGTATTCTTATATGAACGTACGAAAAAGTAAATGTGATCACCTTACCTCTCGACAACCTGCATGACAAGAATAAATGAGAACAAACTAGTGGCTAAAGTCTGCATGCTGTCTACAGTGCGTTAGTAATTTGCTTAGCCATAAATATCTCCAAAATCACAAATTCTTCATATAAGATATTCAGCAGCACTAAATAAAATAGGCCTATTGCTTAATGTTCCATTAAATTTTATATGTACCATAAAATAGACCTACTCTGGATGGGATTCTTAATTTAATTATGAGATTGTCATTCAACTTTATCTCTGGAAATAGATACCTGCCAACATTTATGAGCATGATTCTCATATCTGCTCAGTATCTGCAACTCCCACTGACTTCGTTAGAAATCATGGGTGCCCACCACATCTGCAAGTTCAAATGATAAGAGCTTGAGTGGATTAGAAATACTTGCCTCACAGCTCACAAACTGTCACTTGTTATTATGCCACGACACAGTGATCTCCAGACCCAGCAATTTGTGAAGATAACACACCATTATGGTCATCAGCTCTCTGCATCCTTACACGTATCTGGGCTTTGTACTATGATATACACACCAAGCAAGTCATTATGTTAATTACAATACATTTGTAACGTTGCAGATTTTCAGGCCAGAAGGGACCATTCTAACCAAATAATCTGACCACTTGTGTAATACAGATGATATATTTACCCAGAAATTTTTGCATCAGACTCAAATTTTTTGTTTAAGCTCAAGAGTAGCTTCTGGAAAAAAGTCTAATAAAACTTGCAAAAGACTGCTAATAATACCATCATGTGGCACGCCACCTCTAAATGCATTCTGACTTACCTCCACGTCTACACCAATATTATTAGGTCAGTCATTACATTGTCTCTGCTAACCTATTATGTATTGCTTCATTTACTTACAGGCATCATTTAATTATCCCGTGTATGATGCATAACCCAATGCTGATGGCATTCGAGGATACACCCATCTGGTCTGATTACCTCCTCTATATATGCAAGTCAGTTTTTCTTTGTAATTCAGTGCTGCTGCATTTGCAGAAAACAATAGTTTTCCCTTTCAGCTTTCCAGAAATGTGCTTTGTAAGTTTCAGGTAGATACACAGTCATCATTAATAAACAACTTAACATCTTTGCTTATTGTAAATCTGTCCTGCTAGTTCTGTAACCCAGTAGAGTCACTGTGCAGAAGTGATAGGTACTAAATTCCCTATGTAATCAAACTTACATAATAAATGCACTTGCTTTAAGATTGTGTGCCTATGTTTCACATAAGTAGCATAGTATAGGTTACTGGATTAGTTTTACCTGTAAAAAAACAGCTAAACTAAGTGTTATAATAAGAAAAATACTGTAATGCATTTTGTTGAGAAAGCAGTCTCTTGACTGATTTACACCAGTTGCCACTCTCTGCCCCACAAGGAGAAAAATAGAAGGAATAAAATTCTTCTTCAAAGCCAAAATCACACTACTGATAAGGAATTACTCAAAATTCAGTAACAGTATACCTAAGGAATACAATGGAAACTCAGTTATGGCTCAAAATTAAAAAATATGTTTATGTTGTGGATGGGTGTGCAATTTGCAATGGCACCAGGACTTACCTCCCTAAATCCTCCATGTGCGTCTTGCACATCTCTCCACTAATCATTAAAATTGTTTGAATTGCAGCTACTGTGCTGCACTGCATTAAGGGTATTGTCCAAGTTTAAAAACTTGTATGCCACCCCTTTCTACTTCCTCCGTCAGTGTGTAAACTTTTGGACTTTGGAGCACTTTCCAGCTCCTGGGTTTGGGGCTTGCCATGGATACCTCTCATCTCCATGCTGGGGCCAAAACTCTGGCACACAGTGTTTTCCTTTATGTTGGCAAACTTCTGTTTTCCATAGAAAAGGAACACAAACATGTGATTTGGGGGAAAAAAAATGACACCACCAACAAAAAGATGGTACACGCTGGTTGTCTCCCAAAGTCCATGAAGTCCTTTGGTGAGAACTACTATCAGCTATGTAAGACCCCTTGGTTCAAGCTGTTCATAGGACAGTACAGGTTGGAAGGGACCTCAGGAGGTCTCTAGTTCAATCTCCTGCTCGGAGCAGAGTGAGCTGTGAGGCCAGACAGATTACTCAGGGATTCAATTAATTTGGTCTTGACAATCAATGACCATGGAGATTGTATATCCTCCTTGGGCATTTCCTCATTCTGAAACAGTTTATTCTTATATCTGGTCATACGTCTGTTATTTCAGCTAATGCCTGTTGTCTCTTGTCCCCCCATGCTCCACTGTGTGAGGCCTGGTTCCATCTTCTGGATGCTTTTCCTGTAGGTGCTGGAGGGCTGCTGCTTTCTCCCCCTGAAGCCATCCCTGCTCCAGAATGAACAAGCCCAGCTCCCTCAGCCTCCCCTGACAAGGCAAATACTGCAGTTGCCAATCAACATGGTGGCCCCTTGATGAACTCAGACCAGTTTATTGGTGTCTTCCCAATACTGAAAGGCCCAAACTGGGCAGACACTCAGGACTCAAGACGTGACCCAGTGAGTGCTGAGTCAGGGAGATAATCACTTCTCTGATATGCAGGCCATGCCACAAAAGTCTGGGATGCTGTTGGCCTCCTTTGCTCCCAGGGCACTCTGCTGTCTCATGTTGAACTTGATGTCTGCCAAGACCTCCAGGGGCTCTTCTGCAGAGCTGTCCCCTGTCCCAGTCTGTATCGTTGCAAGGGGCTTTTCCTTGACTGAAAAGGTGGAAGGTTTGGCATTTTTCCTTGAATTTCATAAGGCTACTCTGAGCCCATTCCTCCAGCAGGCCTAGGACCCTCTGGATGGCAGCCATGCCCTCGAGTTTATTGGCAGTTCCCCTCAATTTGATGCCATCTGCAAACCTGACAGGAGTACATGCCATTCAATTCATCACTATGATCAGGTCATTTGGTAGGTATTGTGTGAAAGAATGAGACAGAAAGAGAATATGTCCAGTTTTCCTATTCCTTTTGTTCAGTTGTCACAAACATCCCTACAGACTGATGACAGAAAATAGTTGTAATTCAACAGCTGGCAGTACAATGTTGACATATGTAAATGAAGACTACCCATTTTCTCTGCCTTTCAGAGACTTACCATGAACAGGAAGCAGTTTGGCATTACTTTGAGGAAAAAAAAAGGATGATCGAGGTGTTCAACATGACTTCTTTGCACGTAGCAGCCAAATAATCAAGCCTATTTGTTGCTTCACACATCATTAACTTTGCATATATATTCAACTGGTCGAGCCATATAGTTTTGCTGTTTTACTTAAGCCAAGCATCATGCCTGTACTAGACTTTGTTTTGAGTTAAATGAGCAGTCCTGTGCTTACTTTCCAAAAATAGGCAGCTAATGTCAAGGGTGGTGCCATAGTTTTGCCTTGATTTGAGTATTCTGTTAATGGCTTTAAAGAATAAATTGCTGCTTCTGTGGGTGTGACCAGATAGAGAAATGCAAATCTTGCTGTTTGTTTTAATTCCAAAGTAATTTATGTATGCACCCAAAATTCTTAAGCGCTCATGGTAATTATTATAATTTCCATAGGACAGGCCATGGCAAATTAGTATTCTAGAGAAATCTGATCATAAACACCTATGAGTTCATCAGCATAGAGTTTCTAACATCATTCACTGCACATGGAGTTAATTCTTGATTGAATCCATAGGGTTGAAAATGTTACTACTGTACTACTGTCTTTAAAACTATGCACAGGATATGGTACATATTTTCTAAATTTATTGTAAATGTGTAACATGTGCCAAAAGTTTTAGTGCTTTCAGGTCTAGTGATACCTCAGGTGAAACACATATCTGGAAACAGCTCATACAAGAAAATTTAGGACCATTGAGATCTGATATCTGAAGGAATATGTGTTCCATAACTAGATCAACTTCTGTAGTCCAAAAAGAAGAAGGAAAAATAAAAAGTAGGTTCACAATCAGTCTCTTCATTCCGCAAAACATTTCAGTACTTCAGGCATATGAGTTGTCCTGCCAAGGTGTAGAACTTGCTTCATTGATAAAGGTTTGATGAGAACTGAGAAAAAAGACCCTTCCATCCCAATGGAAGAAACAAAACTCTCTTGTTGTTATGCAGGGCCATAAAGAGGGGGAAATCTGAATCTGCTTCCTATGGCAGGAGAGGAGAAAATTTTTAGAAGCTAAGAAGTGTGTAGTGAGAGGAAGACCAAGGTCAGATTGCTTTATAGATCCAGTGCTCAGCTGGTGCTTAAAAGAGCAAATATTTGAGCTGGGGCTGCAGGGGTGGTGACAGCATTACAACGTGCTCTTGTCACACTATACCTGGAACAGCTTCATGAAATATACTTGATCAGTAGTCAGACTATCTGGTGCACATAGTTTGCTTGATCCTTTCAAAAATCCCTAACAATTTATGTATCAATGCCTTTCTCAAAATGAGAAGTAAGTGCCACCTAAATACCGTGCTGAGTTGTCACAAACTGGATAATTGTATCTCTTTCCCAAAGCTGTATGTAAAATAAATTACCTTAGTCAACTGTTCATTACACCTAAGCTTTACTATAAGCAACTTATATTACAGAAACATGTGGAGGTTAAATCAAGCAGGTGTTGCATTGAGCTAGGCCCCATAAAGCAGAGTACAACACAGTTCTTGCTCCAAGGTCTTTACTGCCTAAAAGACAAGATCTAACTGGTGCATGCAACCAGCAGGCAGTAAGGAAGGCGAAAGTAAACACAGGTTTTCAGAATAGACGAGATACTTGAATTTTCTATAAATTTTTTTCTTATATTTAGTGTCATCATGATAAGATTTATAGGTGGCTTAAGCTGAGGAAAAAAAAATCCAACCCCCAAAAACCAGCAACAACAGATAACAGCTTGTTTTCTTTTTCTGTTTTTTTTCATCCTTAGTAAGCAAAGCATATTTTGACAATTAGTCTTTACCATATCAAGTTAGAATCAAAAAGGAAATGTAGTTGCAATGTGTTATCAGGCAAGTCTCTACCTCTAAAAGTAGAAGAACTGGCAATTTTAACAGTAACATTGCTGTATCTACATGCTGGCATGACTCACATTACACTTAACAAAGTACAGTTAGAACTTCTTTGCAGTATTTTTCAAAACCTGCAAGTCAATTAAGCAATGAGAAATGTATTAATCTAAATTTTAATAAAGATAGAATGTCCCTTGATTACAAGGACATCAGTAATGGGTGAACTATACTTTGAGGTCCTTGTAGAGCAAACATAATGTCAGATATTCTGCTATCTGCAGTACTATACACTTCATATTCTAGAATACTGCTGTGGTGTTTGGAGTCTTGTCTTCTCTCTCCACACAAACCTTCCTAATACTGCAGATAATCTGAATGCTGATTTGAACATACCTGAATTATCAGTACTGATTCAAACAAAAATCTTGTTAGAAAAATTTTCATTAAATTTTAAATCTAGGTTTGCTAATCCTTTTTGGACTGTATCACAGTCAGCAGTCACTCTTACCAATTCTGTACTTCCAGTGCTGTCCTGGCTTGACATAAAGCATGGAGAGAGATTAAATGATGGAAGGTAGAAACAATGATATGTGCATACTTTTTGTACTGTTAAACTTTAATAAAATTTTTGGATAGAACTAATCCATGGACTGCATCTCTTTAAGTCAATTCTCCCAGTCTTACACCTAAGTAAAATATAGGGGGTTAGTGGCAATGGGCCAAAATGCTGAAGTTATACATTAATATTGGTACATAGAAACTTTTTTTTAAGAAGTTCCCAAGTTGACTTTGTAAGAAAAGGTATTAAGTTGAATTTTTCCTATCCGTACTGCTGTTTCATATGCTGTAACGTGGAAGGTCATTACTAAAATTAGAAAGTGAACCCAGTATTCCACTGTGTTATCTTTACTCAGTGAAGCAGGTTTTACTGGATAGGAATTTCAGACAGACAGAGGACCTTAATAGCTACAGCTGTGTCTGTTCCTATGTAAAACATGATTACTGTATACCAACATTAAGAATATTAGCTTAGAAAGTGTTTTGAATACATCGATTATAAAAAGGAGTGATTAAAATATATCCTATTTGCATTTTAACTAGATTGACATTTCACAACTTGCCCTGAACAAGAGCAGCATGTTAGCAGCCCCGCTTTCAGAGAAAAACATATCACACATTAAATCTTCACGTGTTCTAGTTCTCCTCTTCAGCAATGGAGTGACCCATTGGTCATTTGAGCTAGTAGAAGAACTGAATTATATTGGCTCAAATATTCCAGCAAGAGCACTGAGGAATGCTTTATCTGTTATTTATAATTAAACAAATAATTACTGTAGAAAGGTTATGCGATATTCTGAATGGAACTCATCCTGTAGAGCTTTACATGTCTGTGATATAGATGGTTAAATGAGAGCAAGTAATTATCTTTCCTATTCTAACAAGTGGAAAGGAACTGGTATTCTGCAGATATTCTTGGAAGTCTTTTTTTTGGTAATGTCTGAAGGTAGGCTGAGATACATCTCACCTACTATGACTCTTTTTCACCCTGCTCGGGTGCAAAAGACAATGGAAAATTTTGTAAGTAAATATATCCTAGTCTTATTCAATAAATGTAGAGGAGACTAGGAGTTCCCAGTGTCTTACTTTGGAATAACAAATGCTATTGCAGCAATGGGAATAACTTCACAGCTTCAGGATGCTGAAAAGTCTTTAAGTTTTTCTAATATATTTATTTGATTTATGTAGCCCATATACTGTTTGCTTTTCAGCCATCATCTGACTCACGAAATCTGATGAAAACTGAAGAGTTAAAAGAAGACAATCTAACAAGAATCATTAAAAAAATCAGATTTAATTATCTAAATATTGTCTTGTGAAAGTAAAATTCCTCTTAATGTAGGAACTATACATTTATATAAAGATTAACACTAACTTCGTTGAAGCTTGATTGTGCTGCATCAGATATGACCTTCATCTATTACAACTCTTAAATATATGTTTGATTTTAAGTAATCAAATAATATCCTTGACTTCAGGGACACTATTTACACTCTTAAACAAGTTCACACACACTTCATAGGTTTGGGCCCAAGTATTCAGAGCACAGAATTTAAAGGATAAAACCCGGCAAAACTTTGTCACTTTTCCATAAACTTAACCTCTGGTCTATCAGCTGCTTAGGTAATGGAATGATCAATAACTATTTAAAGTTTTACCCAGGTTAATCATTACATAGAAACAAGTTGAAGATTAAGTGAAATGCCTGCCTGAGGTATGTGCCTGCACTTTTCACACAGCTAGAGATAAACCTTCAACTGTGACATTTAAATTAGTGAACCTAAGTTGAGAATAAACAGTTCTGTAAGTGGAAAGCTTTTTCTAACACTTCCCACCCCTCCTCAAATACAGCAACAATAAAGCTTATCTTATAGGCTTATCATACAGGCACTTTATTTTTTTCCACTTAGCAGATCTTTACACCACTAGTAACAGGTCCTCCTTATGTAAATGGCCACATTAAAATTTCTTCTAAAACTCTGTTAAAGCAAATTCCATTCAGTAACTTTCTATTTTTGTTGTGGTGTCAGAAGTTCTATTTTCTTTCCTTCTCGTGTTTGTCCTTAAGAATCAAATTTCCTGACTATTAACAACTCATATATTTCAAATTTCTGAGTTCTGTCCCACTTAGACCTTTTTATTATTCAGTAATGTGATTTCCTAGCTATTGCTGTCTTACCTTGTTTATGATTCTCTTAAATTCTTTGGAACAGAGAAAATAATGTGCCAACTGAAATCTATGGCATCATATAGAGCATGTCTATATATTATGATATTACAGTCCTCTATAGAATTCACTGCAAGTCAGACATGGAAATCTGAGAAAAATTTCTCATGAGCAAAATTATGTTAGTTAATGGCATGACATAAATCGGTTCTGATGAGAATGTTTTATTCGGAGCAATCATTAATTTACAACTTAGCGCCAGTCTTCTTCAAGATTGCATTTATTTTCAGTTTACCTGTTCCATAAGGGAAAGCATCAAGTAAAACAGAGAAGAACAGAAACAAAATCTACAGTTCAGTCTCGGGACTTTCCAGGATCGTTTTCACATTTATCATTTGGCTTGCCCTGCATTCTTCAGGTACAGGGGTCTAAATCCTAAAATGGATGAGTCAGTAACTAATGGAACCAAGCGCTTAACAATCCTTAGGCTTTGGCCACTATTAAAATGCAAATAACAAACAGTCTCTTGACTGCAAATCTCTTCAGGGATGTCCTCTCTTCATCTGCATGGCCCTGAAATGAACAACTCTTTGAAGGGTTATATCCTCTGTTCTTGGGTCTCCTACAGGACAGAAACCACTCAGATGAAAAGGTGGACAGACCAGCTTTAAAAAAGTTGAGATGAGCCCTAGCAGATTCAGGAAGAGAAGTGACACATAAAAATTGACACTCTCAGGGACACTACAATTATTTTATTCATGGAACATGTGGGAATGTATGTCTAGTGCAGCAGCAAGAACAAGAAATATTAATTGAGTGATCAGTGATGGCTCCCACTGAGTCACACTAACAAAGACATTGTGGGATAGTGACGGGTCAGTTGAGAAGTTTGAGATAGCCTTATTTTCTTCCTTATCACAGATTACCTAAGCTTGGTGGTGATTTAATGGGTTAATCTAAATAGGTGAGAACAAAGTAAATAATTTTAAAACAATGAAACAGTGACAACCCACAAACAATACTCACAGAATTTGTTTTCACCTGTTTTGTTCTGTGGCTTTTTCTACAGCTCAGGATAATAGGTGGCCCTAGTTTTTACTTGCAAATGTAGATAAATCTAGAAAACCTCTAGGCATTGGGTAGGCAGTCAGTATTGTTGAAAAATCTTTCATTATGTCAGTAGAGGTTTTCATGGTGATTTCAATAGGAACACCCATCTAATGACTTTTAATATTTTTTCTGTATGGCTTGCAGAATGCAGATACTTTCCCTTTATTCTGAAATAATTTTTTAACTTTGTGCCATTTGACATTTTCTGATTCTAGCAGGAAAACCCAACTGACTTTCCTGTTTAAAACAAGATTGTTGAAGTCATTCTTCTCTGATATTGTTAACGGTTCCTATACAGTCTAAGGACACTATCCTTTCTAAAAAGCTGAGTGATTAAAGCTTGTATGCACCTAGCAGATAAGAGATTCAGATTGAAAAGTAGAGTCTGTTTGATCTGAAGCCGACACTGAACCAGAAGTTCCTGTCTGAAATGTATTGTAACTAACTGTGTCAAAAAAGTTTTGACATGAACTTTCTCTGAACTCTTCCTATGGGCACAGAAATTTCAGCAAACAAAAAGTGATTAGAAGATTCTCCTGAAGAATTCAATTACTTATGGAGAGAGGAGCAACTTAAATAAGAGAAATTCCACAAATTGGAATTCTTTCATTTGGCCACTCTCTTTTGTGAAGTGAGATTTTAGTTTCTTTCAAGCAAAGGGTCAAGCAAAGATGAGATATGAACTAAGATATTGAAATAAGATTTCTACACAACCATGGACAAATATTGATAAGAATTCTGATAAAACAATGGGTTAAGAATCTTAAATTTGCATCAGCTCTGAAGTTAGAATGGCATCTAGCAGCATCAGATGGTCAAGTGGACTCACATATTTGAGTCTCAACTTCTCAGATTGTAAAACTGAGAGAATAATATCAGCCTCCTTTGCAGAGTATGTTCAGATCACTGGATGAGTATTCCGGTTTGTTGATTTCTTTTTTAATACACGGTATTTCTGCAAAATTTATCAACCCTGATATATTATTTGTAGGTGTCCTGCACTTAAGCTGTTTTCATGGAAACTGTGTTAGCCTGCCATACCTCTGTATAATGATCATATATTTCCCCCACAAAATACCAGATCTTTGAAACTGAGGAAAACAAAAGAAAAAACTGAGGTGAATTAACTCCTCATTCTGCCCAGCCTTTTAGTCTAAGCTTTTGCTTAAACTTTGCATTCTATTTATTTATTTAGAGTTATCCAGGGGGGACCCTCAGGCACAAAAGCATGAGTAAAGCCCATTGAAGAAGCACAGATTCCTCATGTTTTTTTTCCACTGGTTCATTTGCAATCATGTCACATACTCATCCACATGGTTATAGGCATTTTGCCATGGATTCCTCCTCCATGGAGGCCTTGATAACTGACACAGTAAGGAATGCTCTATAATACAGAAGATTAAGATGCCCGCACCACAGTCAAAGGGCTAAAGATAGTGCTTTGATATCTCTACTTGTCTCCATCAGCACATATGTCAAATGAAAGGTATTTCAAATCCTGTAAACTAGTGGTGTCCCAGAAATATAATAAAAATACATCTTGAAGTATGTTCTATCTTCAGTAGACCCACACATGACATTCACTGTCATTAACATACACTATACGGACCATGTATACAATATGTGGTTCTTATTCAAATCTTTCTTGGCCATGGTGCATGAAGTGGCACAGTCCAGGACTATAGTAGTTTGCATGTGGCTTCCTTGTCATGGAGTCCAAGTGTGTTTGGTAGCATGAAAATTGACCATTTCATGCCTAATTGCCTTGGTGCAAGAGAACAGTTGTAGTCCTATTTTAGTACAGTAGCATAGATATAATCTAGAGCCTCATTATATTCAATAGGAGTCCACATAAATATGTCATCAGCAGAGAGCAGTTTTTGCAGGAACAGAGCCAAAACTGCTTAAATATTTGCAAAAATGATTCTTAGCAAACTGTTCAATTAATGCTTGTTAGTACTCTTCAAATACATTACTTAATGAATGGTATTTAATTAGGTACATTTACATATGAAGCAAGTTATTTTAAATAATTTATTCAATTCAGAGAAGAAGCCTTCACTAAATAATATATCCAGTGCAAAAAATGTCCATCCAGCCCTCATGATAACCATTTCTCGTGCTTCAGTGCTTCATCCATGTGCCAATACTGCTATGAACTGGAAGAGGTCCCATCACAGGTGGGATTAGTTGGCCACTGATTCAGCTGAGTTCCCTTATCAGACTTTGTTTGGTTTTCTGCAGCAATTTGTCTATCTCGCAGCTGTAATAAGGCAATAGTTTATATTCAGCAGGTACAGAGTTTAAGAACAAGTTATCAGTAAATTAGTTGAACTTAGAGTGAGGGTCAACAGCCTACTGTTACTTTTCCAAAAGTTTATATTTGCTCGTCTCCTGGCATAGTTCTACCAAGTGTGCTAAAGCTTCAATGGCCAAAACCGTGTAATGCAATGCCAAAGTCATATTTGTCATAAAGGTTTTGTAATGGTTTGTGTGCCTGGTCTAACTTGTCCAGAAAAAAAAAAAAGAATAAAATGGATTAAAAAAATTAATCGTACAGTAAACTCCAGCTCTGTATTAGCAAAAATTAATACATAAAATCAGTTATAATCCTATTACTAAAACCAATTGGTTCTGTATTATTATATAAGGTAATAGCTCATTATTACTATTATTATTATTGTTGTTGTTGTTATTATTATTATTATTATTTACTACTTATATTATAATAGCACCAAGATGAATATCAGATCAGAATCATACTTTATAATGCATAATATAAACATTTCTTCAACAGCTTGCTGTTTAGTTTAACCTCAGATTGCTTCAGCTTCTCATATAACTTGGTGTTCTGAATGATATTTTAAAATTTCTTCAGTGGCTGGGTATGAATATTTGCCTGAAATCTGGAGATTACTGGAAAGAAGAGCAAAATCTGTTTCATAGGACTTCTCAGTGAACTGCAGTCTCAGGTTATTTCTATTGTTATTTACTCTCCATGTGAGCACATCAAAAATTCTTTACAGCAGGCTTTGTCAATCACCTACTGTAAATCAATGTATTTTTATCAGTCTTTCTCAAATATGGTCATGCTCTATTTTTGTTTCTGGGGATGAAATATCCCATTAGTGTCTGAACTGAGATTCAATTTCTCTAAACTACAAATCAAGATCATGGTTTCTAGCAAAGTAAAGTATTGAGAATATCCCTGACCAATTCATAATACCTTACCAATCAGCATACCTGAAACTTCACACATTTCCAAGACAAGTCTATGATTTTGGTAGGTCTCCCAATGTCGTGGTTTTGGCCTAATTTACCAAAACCAGACCAACAGATGGCCCTTCCCCTCCCTTATCCCCCCAAAAAGAGGAGAGAGGAGGAGAAAGAGATAAGGAGATTCAGAAGTTTAGAATGAACCAAACTACTTTAATGAAGAATTAATATTAAAATAAAAATAAAGAAGAAAATAATGAAATAGATACAATATATACAAAACCGTATCAAGCTCCCAGGATGACAGTCATGTCACCGGCAGGCACTGGGGAAGTCCCAGACTGGACTCAGTGACGAATGGGAACTGGATTCCAGCTCTGGAGTCAGGAACACACGGATCGGGATCAAAGGCAGATGAACAGACAGAGTCCTCTCTGCACGTCGGCCATCACAGGAAGGGGGTTGACCCTTTGATCCCTCAGCTTTTATACTGAGCATGGGGCAGATGGGATGGAATACCCCAGTTGGTCAGGTTTGGGTCACCTGTCCTGTCCGCTCCTCCCCACCGATGTGACCCCTCTATGTTTTTTCCGTTTCCGACCCCCTAAGGGGGCAAATAACAAAATTGGCTGCCCTTGGTTGTTATAGCAATAAGTATAAGCAAGGGCCTCTCTGCATACCATTCCTTGGCATGGAGCACAAACACTGGTCTTATCATTCTGAGAATGAGCAGTTTTCTCCACAATATGTCGTTAATTTCAGAGAGTTAGAGGAGGCCTAGCTAGGATGTAAAGTTACAGAACAGAAAATTGGTTTAGTTTTACTTCAAACTGGGACACCCAATCATCCTATTCTTACTTTTGCAGATTCTAATCATTTTGCATGTTTTCTGTTCTCAAGCCACTCTTTACTATTTCTTAATATCTATTTATACAGCATTTATAGTATTTTTCTTCATTCCACAGCCCAGACTCTGCTCAGTGGCTTCTGTGTCCCAATAGCACAAGTGCAAGGGGAATGTTCCCAGGATGGCAGCTGCACAGTTTCCCTTTGGCAAGTCACTACAGTTGTGACTATGAGACCTTCCAAATCCGATGCCCTTCCTCATTTCCTCAGCACTAGCAGAACATCTTCTTCGTGTTTTGTTTATTAAAATATGACCTCATAAAACCGTTGAAGTGTCTGTGATCATGCTAAGAAATGGTTGCTTCACGGAACTGTCATTTTTGTCTATACCGATGTTGTGGTTTAACCCCAGCCAGCAACTAGGGCCATGCAGCTCTTCACCCCAGGAGGGTAGGGAGCAGATGGAGAAAAAGGAGAAAAATACCTCATGTGCTGAGAAAAAGACAATTTAATAAAGCAGTAATGGAAGATGATGATGATGATAATAATAATGGTAAAAGAATATACAAAATAAAGTGATGCAATACAACTCTCACCACCCAATGATCAATTGTCCAGCCTGTCCCAAGCAGTGATCATGGATCCCTGCCGCCCCGGCCAACCCCCATTTGACATCACTGAGCATGATGTCTATGGTACGGAATATTCCTTTGGCCAGCTTCTCCTTTCTATGCTCCCATGCAGATTCTATAGGAAGATGAAAAAGTCCTTGACTTAATATAAACATTACTTAGCAACAACTAAAACAATATACATTATCAATATTATTCTCATACTAAATCCAAAACACAGCAGCAACTAGGAAGAAAATTAACTCTATCCCAACTGAAACCAGGACAACTGAAAAACATTTGCAAGGCTGATGTGCCGACTGGGGAGTTTTGATGACTCCTACCAACATTTGTGAAGTTTTAACCACTCCTACCTTCCTGCTCCCATAGCAGAATCAATACAACATGTCCACACCACAGCAATGCTGTAGCACAGCCTGAAGCTATAGCTGAATCCTTTACTGAAGATGAGTTTGAGCTAGTGTGCTGGGTTATAAACTATGATGGCTAAGGTGCCAACATCCATCTCATTTTTCTGAGGATGTTACTGATGCAGAAACCTCCGGGTGACTTGTAAAAAAGGCTGAGAGTAGAAACATCACAACTCTGTACCCAAATCCAGCAGTGTTTGTAAGTCAGGGTCCTTAGATTTATAGCTGAGCCTTTAGAAATAAAGCAGAATAGTTTTGCATATAACTAGTCTCTTTCAGAATGCATGCATAAATACAAAGAAATTAAATGAAATAGTTTTCATTTACAGCAATCCAACATATTGGCATTCCACTGTGGGTGCAATAAGAAACTAATTTAACTAATAATTATGTCCTGTCAAGAACGGGATACTTTCAGGAGCTGAATTCTTTAGTTTACTGCATACTTTTGTGGGCACGATTACTATTTTATTGATGTTGTTCAAACCGATTACCTTGGCTAAGCATTTTTGGCATTTATCTTTCATTTGTTACGCTAAAAGCAATGTTGTATCTTTTGCCGTGTATGCATTGTAGTCTACAGTTTGTCATGTTTTCAACATTACTTCTGTGGTTTATTACAAAGAATAAAGAATATAAAACACTTCCTGGTGTTGTATATAATAATTAAAGCTTATTCAGGAAGCTTATTATTCAGGAAGGTACAGACTTTCTGAGCATATTCACTGTCTTGCAAATCGTGCAAGTGCCTCCTATCAGAAAGCTATTTTTACTGAGTTATTTTACTTTGTTCATAGCATCAGACTTAGAAAAGACAATGTTGCAGCTCTTAAGATCGACTTTGCTGCAGAGTATTCTGCTTCTCACTACAATTAATGTCAAAACAAGCAATATCCCATTGCATTTTTTGCCTTGTTGCAAAGTTAGTGTGTCTTGCCAGATCCTCTGCATAACAATGTAAACCATAATGTTTTGATCTGTTTACAGTGTTCTCCATTGGCTAGATGGGTGCTCCCAGGATCTCTGTTTCCTCCACATAGCCAAGGAAAAGAGAAGTGAAACTCTTGAAAATATAAGCTTGGCTGTCTGAAATCAGAAAGAATTTTTCCATTTACTTTCATGAATTTTGGATCTCACCTTGGAACAATTACATGTCCAGTATTTCAGAGAAATAATATACTTAGCTCTATATTTTTTAACAGTAGCATTGAATTTATTCAGTTAATTTTTTTCCACTTGTAATCTTTAAGGGCTTTGGTGGAAGAATAGCAGAAATACTTAGAGATATCAATTCTATTAGTTAACTGTAGCATTAAAGCAGTTTCTTATTCATTGGTCGTAATTCAAAAGTAACCATCATAAACTTCAGCAACTGTCTCAAGTTGCTTCAGCTGAAACTTCAGCAACTCATGCTGAAGCAACCTGTCCTCTGCTTGGTCTCCCTTCCCTGCTCCCTGACTATCTTAACTCCTTCCTTCTTTCCTTCCCTCCTTCCCTCCCTCCCTCTCTCCTCACCTCACTTTACTTTGCTTCATTTTCTTCTTTTTTTTTAAACTTCAATCAGATTAGAATGAGTAAAGAATAAATCTCCATTTGTGATTTTTGTGTGTCCATAGATAACGCTGTTCGAGGAATAGTGTATTACAGCTCTAATCCAGAGTCTACATCTTAGAAGGTAAGTCTATACATGAGTGTATGTCTCATTATACTCAGCTGAGAATATTGGTGTCTCAGTTATGATAAAGCTTGCAATAAGGCCAGCTTGCCCTTAAAATCGGAAACCATTCTGTTAGGAGCATGCTTAAAAGAGAATAGGTAGAGGCATAATTTTAGAGGATTTTCATCATAGTGTAATAAGAAAAAAAAATATTTACACACTCCAATCGGTTTAGAGTTTTATTTCTGTAATACAGTCATAATTTCTTTTTCTGGCTCAAAATGCAACGGGCCAGACTTTTTAGTGTTGCAAACTGATGTAGCAACTGTAAAGAGATTATATTTTGTTCAATTAGGGTATAAGAAAGGGCTGAAGAAAAACAAGCAATTAGGCAAAAGAAGTAAAAATAAACCAATATTTTAGGGATATTTGTTCATCCGCTTATATTTAATCTCTACCAGTGTAGACTACAAAGCATGCAACAAGAAAGTAAGTTAACATATTGCATTTATAACCATATACTGAGTATATTTCACAATCTGTTGAGTACATTTAAAAATATTTGGAAGCCATCCAAGCTCTTATAAAAATTGATATATCTCTCATTAGCATTTTGAAGATGTCAGCCATTTTTATATAGGGCAATAGAAAGTAATCTGCCAAGGGAAATAGTTGGTGTACTGCTGTGTGTCAGAACAAATATGATTAACATTGTGCCAGATGCCTGTCCTCATGAACTCCCATGAGAGACTGGAGAACTAGACCTTGTAGTCAATTATTGAAATTGGAAGCGCTCTGTATCTCAGATTTGTGTGCACCAACAGTAACTTTCACATAGGGCTACCAGAAATACTGCTTGTGCATGCTTGTCTGAAGAGCATTAATAAGCAGATATATACACATCATTATCCATGTCTTTTTCTCGTTTGCTAAATGTCATTTTTTCCAAGAGAAATTAACATACTCTAGTGCTTCTACATAATAAACATACATTTCACTAAAAGTCATAGAAAGCAGAAAAAAATGCTGATGTAAATGTTTATCCCTTTTTGTTTACTAAAGGTCTAGGAGAGAGATAATTATCCTGAAAAGAAATGTAGAAAAAAAAAGACTGGTAGAGGAGTATGGAGTTTTAAAAAAAAGTATTTTACACTGAAATATTTTAATTTTGCCTCTCTGTCTTGGGTTATTCTACACTTCTTTTAACTATTTCAAGTGGAGAATGATAGGATCAACACATTTCTTATATTTTTACTGTTAGTCTTACCTATAAATATCAACTGCATAGATTTTGTCTGGTGACTAATGACATTGAATATGAATTGGTGAGATTCAAAATTGTTCACGATTTGTGCAGGAGAAAGTGTTTCAGTAAAGTCAACTAAATCTTTCAGAAATGTTTAGCTTTAGACTCCTTTCCCTGAGGACTTTTTCTTTAAGATACAGATGAAAACTGTCCACTGATGCTTCAGCATGAGGGTGATATGGGCTATGTCACAGGCTAATGGTTCACTCAGAATACTTTTAAACACTAGAATATGAGCAGACAGGAGCCTGTGTGCTTATGACAGTCTCAAGATAGCAGGATACAAGCCATGTGATGGCCTTACAACAGTGTCAAGTCTGAATGAGTAAGTGCTGCTAGGAAGAAAGATTAGTAGTTCAAACGCCTTGACATGATAACTGAAGTTTCTCTGTTTTTAGTCACTTCAGAATGGCCAGAGGAATGAGCTCACTTTTTTTTAGATAGCATGTTTCTCCAAAATCACTTCATATGAGATAAGGCTATGTCTACATAGGCTATTTTCAGTTCAGAATCAGGAGATTTTGCTTACATTGTATAAAGCCTTTCTCACTATGAAATTCATACTGAATTATATTAAAGGTGCAACACATATTGTCTGCTGATTATCATGGTGTCCATCCATCATCTCAACCCTTGATATGTGGCAGGACGTGTCGGTAGCACCTACCATGGCTTCCAAACCAAACGCTTGCTTGTCTGCTATCTGGACATCACACTTGTGAGTGAATCATCTAAAATGAACTACTGCCCTAACACATGCAGGAAAGGGTTGTCTCTTGTGGAGCTACAACCCAAGGGTGTACAGATTTGAATCAGCGTGTTGAGCTGCATGCTGAAGCTCCTACGAAACTAAGCTGGTTTTGTTTTATTTTGTTTTTCTATCTTGCAAAAATCTATGCTGTATAAAGGAGTGGTTTTGACCCAAGACAATGGTGGACGAACCAAGAACAATTAGTTAAATGACACAAATCTATATTATGAACTTCTTTGATATGGATGAGCTATAGTTATGGTTATAGGAGCAAAAACAATTCCTGCCATTCCTTTTTTGCTGCCCACCTCCTCCCCCTCCCGTCTCCCTCGATAATCTCTCTTTTGTCTGAACTGAGTGCCAAGTTTCAATCGCACCCAGACATTGTGAAGGCAAAGACATTGTGCCATCTGGGTTTGCTGGTTTGCTGAGAAAGAAACATTGATCTGTGTACTATGTCAGTGCAGCACAGATTTTCATTCTAATTACCCAGGCAACCTCATGTACACACTGAACAAGGCAGGTGACAGCACAGATATCTGCATAACTTCACATAAGATGGGTAACCTCACTTTGGGCCTTTGGGGTGTTGAGCAGTTGGCTGAGACTAACCAGTCTGATCTATGTAGGATGAAAGAATAGGACTTCTTGAGCTGACTCATTCAGAATACAATAAATAGAAAGTATCCAATAAACACTGTGTAAAGATCTTACACTGGCAGAGAAGTGCTAAAAATATGCAGAGAACATAACAATGTATTTTTGTAGCAGATTAAAAGTGCAGGTAAATTGGATTGTGACAGAAAAACAAGTCAAAGAAAAGGAAAACAAATCTGCAGTGGCATTTTTTCCTTTTTTCTATTTCGATAAGTGTTTTAATACTTCTGAGAGCAATGTAAAGTGAAGTGTTCTATGTACCTCAGAAATAATTCAACAGAGGCAGCAGCTTTTAAAACTTCTCCATCTTCCTTTATCCATATGTTTCATCTACTGCATGAAAGACCATCTGTTAGCAAAAGACTACTTAATTTTCAGGCTGGTCCCTCTCTGGGGGCATTTAGGTCCCAGTCTCTAAGAATGCTGTGGTTCTCTTTGACCCTCTGTACTCGAGTTCCCCTCTGGTGAAAAAGCAAAGTGAAAAGCCTGAAGTTTGGGTAAAGAGCTTTCAGGCAGCCTCTGAAACAGCACTGCAAATGTTCTCAGAGACAGTAGTTCAGACCATAGTCCCTTATGATGGAATAGAAGGATGCCCATAGGTGCCTGATAGTAATACAGAATACACACGACCCTCCAGAAATAAGCTGAGATATAAATCTCCGGAGCTTTTAACAACGTAACAGTGGACAACATCTATAACCTCTGATGTAAGCTGATTAAAACTTCCAGTCATTCATTAAAGGAAAGAATATATAAATCAGGTGTACATCTGGGAACTTATTTTTAAACTCCCTATCATCCTCGCTTCCTTTTTATTCCTGCTTTTGCTATGGTTGTTGCCCTTTTCAGCAATACCCAGGTTTAATTTTTTTATCTGATCTCGGTGTCAGTGAAATGCAATTTGAAGAGTGTAATTGGTATGGATTAGTGCAGAGACAGTGATACCAGGTTTTAAAATAATAAACTTGCACGTAAGTGCTGAGGAGCAGAATTTGGCAGGAGCTTGAGAATCTGGGGATATAACTGGGAAAAAATCTATCCAAATTCTGTCTTCAAAAGAACAAAAAGATTATTTAAAAGATTTATATGCTTTTCAGACACTTTTGAAAACATGTCTACTTATTTATTATGATTTAAGACTTAAAAAACGTTAAGGTTTAAGAATCACTTTGAATCACAGGAATTTTAATTTATAGACTATCCATTTTGATATTAGATCTACTCATATTTAAGTTAAAAGATACATTCCGTTGTGCCTTTATTTTAATATCAAAAGACAGGAAGTGTTTGAAGCCTTTGCTCATCCTATTTCAGTTCCTATTCCAGCTCAGACTTTACTCTTGTAAATCACTTAGACTGTGGCTCTCTGTGCTTTAGTTCTCCAGCCACAGGAGTAGTCCCACCCTTTAAAGAGTATTTTGAGAATAACTAGATTAAATATTGTGAGATTTGAGATCACATGCAAATAGTTACAATGGAGAGAAAGAATTCAAATACTTTTCACTGGAAATAATTGACTATGCTATCAGTGTGCAAATCAGAGTTTACATAAACAAAATAGTACATGCATACACATATATGTATATATGTTCATGTGTATACACACATATATATTTTGAGAAGGAAAGCGGGTATTTAAATTAAGCAGACAAAAAGTCTAGCATTTAAATGTGTCCTAATCTTCCAAATGCCATTGGCTTATTTTCCATCTCATTTTGATTTCATTTTTCCAAAACAAAGTGTTTAATCCCTGAGCAAAACTGATAAAAGAGGTTTAGGACAGATAGAGTGTAAGGATCCTTCCAAGGTTATTGGCTTGTGAGAGCTCTGCCACCTGTAGCTTCCCAGCATTCCTCAGATCTTTCCTACTGTTTGATTTTCCACTCTCCGCTGAGCTGTTTTACATCCAGCTGTTAGAGTTTGACCAGGTCCCATAACCCTGGACACGTCAAGGCTTGAACAGGAGCATGATAATGGAAGCAGCATGCTGGCAAGACAGTGTTTTGAAAAGTTTTAAAGGAGATTTACAGCTGTGGTTTTGCTGGAATACAGCTGCTCCGGGGTGAGGCACGATAGCAAAACTAGTACGTGAGTCTATGAAAGGGATAGAGCTATGCCATTGAGTAAATCCCGTTGTAGACAAGATCTTAGAAAGCAGATTATTGAAAGAGATTCCAGAAGCATTTAGAATTATCTTTAAATATTTTAGAAGAGAAAACTGAAATTGAAACATCCTCCATCCCTGAATATTTACTATACAGGCTGAGAGCTGGAAATGCTTACATATTTTAAGCTCAAAATTGAAAGGTTTTGACCGAAAATCCATTTAAAAAAAAAAAGAAGAAAAAGTGTCCATTTGCTGATGTTGAAGATTCTTACTATTGTTCAATTTTTTGGTGGGTAGATTCACTAGAAGAGAGTACCAAGACTAATCTGTTCTGTAAAAGGTGATTCCTTCTGTAGCCATGCAGACAGGCAGACGCTGCTGTTGGATATTTCTTCAGATCAGCTTTCACTAATTTTGGTCCATTTTGCAACCCTTTTTCTCCCTTATAACCTGAATTTAAGAAGTAAGTTGTTTTCTCTTTGTTTGTTGTTATTTTTTTCTTCAGTGGTGATAAAAACTAGAAAACCAAACAAGGGTAGAAACAATACCAAAACAGGTAAAACACCCTCTAGGAAAAGAGCACTCTAAATTAGTTTCAGTGTTAGAGATGGAAGTGGTAACAGCGTCTTTTATTAAAGTTCCCATTACATGACGCTGTATTCTGCCACCTATAATTTTGTTGTATTTTAAATAATTGAGCTGACATTTCAAAAGCTGGTTGCCTTTCTTAGGCAGAATTACATTATTTTTATATATATTTTAATTTAAGTCAGAATGATTTGGATATTTCTGAAAATGAAGCTTGAGAAAAATATATTGCTTTGTTCATATTAAACAAGAAATCTTTCCTTTGAAAGAAAGTAAAATTTATCTGAAGGAAAAGGAAAAAGCCTTTATATCAGGGATGTGCCTTTTGCCACCCTCAGGAAAGACTGCACAGATTTGTCTGGGTTTTAAGTCCGTCTGGATTTAACAGGTCAAATGTGAAAACAAAAAAGCCATTAAACGCAATAGTTGCTTTTATCTGAGCTTGGACCTGTTTGTTTAGCATTTGCTAGTTCAAACTTTTTGCCACTGCTGTAATCTTAGAGACCTTGGGGCTGGCAAATCTGCTGTCTAGGGACTCCAGCACTATTTTCTTTCAGACAACCTCTACAGACTACCCAAGTGTTCGGTGCAGAGCTCTGACACGCTCACACTCTAACAGACACATGCTAACTCATGTATGCTCTTGTCATGTCTTCACAAAACACCACAAGGTATTTCTGAGACCAATAAAACCTTGCAAGTTGTTTTACCCTCGTTTTTTTTTATAGAGGTCAAGATACTTATATATGACATTGTACTTGCATCCTGATATGGATTTTTACATACCTTAACTATCATATAGCATAGGGAGAACCCATGATCCATAAATATGTCTTCTTTTCCTCCCTTTCTTTTACCTCTGCTATTAAGCAAGACTTTTCACCTTGTGCCAGCCTCTACTTTTAAGCATATTTTTGTGTAGATGGTACATCTGCCTCCTTCATCTATCTTCTGTAGGGCCTGCTTTGACTAATTCTCTAGAAAACCTGTATATGATCATACCTATGTGAATGTCCTAGCAGGAATACTGAGCCTACCGTCACAACCACAGGCAGCAAACCTGTCCATCCTGTAGTCTGAATAATCTGCCCCTAGCCGTCTCTCAGGCTTTTCCCCAAACAATATAAAGAGAAACGCAAAGGAGGAGAGTGAGGGAGGAATAAGATTGTATTAATGAATAAATACAAGTGACAACAGAATTGGGGAGGAGGAGAAATAAGATTGACAGTTGGAAAAGAGAAAATTGGGCTAATCAAGCATGAGACTGGATGCCTGAGGGAAACAAAGCTGTATGAGGTTTGCTGTGGAGAATGAGACTGGAGTCTGGTGTGTGGGCGATGATTGCATCCATGAGCTAGTGAAGAGACAGAGTATAGATTGGTCTGACAAGAAAAATAACATGAATCAAGGAAGCAGTGGAGGAAATAACCACTGGAAAAGAATGGCCACTGAGATTAGATAGCTCTCTGAGGTAAAGAGTAAAACTGGAACATAATACAGCAAAGTGGAACTAGGACAGTTTGGAAAGCTTAAGTAGAATGGAACAAACCAAGTATTGTGGAAACTGACTGTAAAACCAGTCTGTGAAAAGGAAATGGTAGGAACAGCAAAACAGAAGAGGTGGGGTTTTTGTTGTTTTAGGAGTTTCAAAATGCTCAGAGAGAGAAGACAAGCCATGTTGAGACTAAGACTGAGTAAAAAGGAAAACAGGAGGAAACGAGAGCCTTGGATCGTTAAATGGCAATAGGATGATTAGAGAGGACAATGCAAGATGAGTCAAGGTTGGGATGAACAGAGAGGCCTC
This sequence comes from Numenius arquata, assembly GCF_964106895.1. NCBI lineage: Eukaryota > Metazoa > Chordata > Aves > Charadriiformes > Scolopacidae > Numenius > Numenius arquata. The sequence goes on along the minus strand of NC_133577.1, from coordinate 111,485,731 downwards.
CACTAGAGTCCAGGATGGACCCTTGATTTTTTTAATTCCAAATTTGTTCTATCAGCAAATTTCTTCTTCTATCTGTTGATAGAAACAATTTATGTGGGAAAGATTTACGTTTATTTCTTGTGCACAGAGCATAAAAACCTGCAACTGCTGTCTCTTAGTTACTCCTTTAGCTCAAGACCCCTATCTCCATTCAGGACACACGGGAAAGCACTGTGATACCCTGAGATGGAGTGTCTCGCAGTTGCAGTTGTGTGTGCAACACACACAAAATATGTAGACAGATACATACTTACATATAAGAATGAAAACAAACCCAAAACTTAAAGGACTCAGAAATTACAAAATTCCAGGATAAAATTATTCAAGTAGTATTAATTCAGCCTCCTTACACATATGCATTATGACATAGTCTTTAGTGATGTGACCATTTCCACAGGAATCCTGGCGCATTCAGTACATGAGGCACATTCAAAGAGTAAAGTGGGTCTTATTATTAAGAGATTGTTTGTAACTAAAATGGGACATCAAAAAGAAAAGGGAGGATTTCCTCCTTGAGATCTCTGAATATGGTTCTGAGGAATTTCACTCCTTCCCTCTCTCTTCCCATCCATGTGATGCTAAACAAGTCATGCAAACCAGACTTTTCTGAGGTCATCGCTAATAGCATGTCCTCATGTCCTACATGTCCAACATGAGACATAAGCACCTATGAGAAATTCTCTACTCTCAGAACTGCAACTGAACTTACCAAACTCGAAAAACATGAAGAGCTGTATAACGACAGCTTCTCAACAAAATTAAATAAATGTCCCAAGCGGGCACCTTAAAGTACCATGTATACTTTGACCTTTAAACATCTAACCCTTCTCCTCTACCCTGGCTCTCCCATTTGCAAATTGGAAGTTACAATGCCCTTGATTAATAGGGGTGTTGCAGGACCAAATTCAGGAATGTTTGTGAAGCGATCAAGCATTAATCTTTAGTATGAAACACCATAAGAAGTACTAACCTTAAAATTAATATTCTGTCTGTGTGTAGGGTAGGGATATTTGGAAGTAGATAAAGCCTGGGACGTTAGGTTTTTTCACCCATAACTACACTTGATTAACCTAAAACACAATTTTAAACAGTTTCTCAAATGAGTAACCATCTTCTACCATTTGCATTAAGCAATAAAGGGCCCTTAAAATAAGAGTACATAGTCATGCAATTAAAGTTAATGTCCTAATGTAAATATACAAGAAGGCTGAATTAAAGTTGCATAGGTAATCTCAAAGGTGCTTTTTCTAAACTCTGAGCAATGGATATCTTAATACACCTCTAACAGCATTGCATGTGCATTTAGGCATAGAAGAGGTATTTATAAACTAGATGAGTGTGTGTTTTGTATATCCACAATACCCTTTTTTTTCACTGGTCTTTTCGTCACGCTTCCTTGCTGCTTCTCTTTCCATCACTCTGCCAATGAATTAGGGGAATTCAGTAATGATTTAGCTGAGCTTTGAAAAATGAACCAGATTCTCCCTTAATCTAAAATAGAGTATCTGAACAGCAGGTCTGAGTACGTGTGAAATGAGGTAAAACAAGCTTATGAATCCACAACTGAAATACAGTTTTCTAACATGTATTCAGTGTGTGGGACTTGGTACTGTACACTTCTGAATTGTTTGTTTTTCCAGTCTCTAGTCTTTAAAGAGGGTACATTATATGTGGCGGCAACCACAGAGGCATGTCAGCTGCCAAGAAAACATATTACTACAGTTCAGTAATGTAGCCTAATTGTTTTCCCTCTGGTCAAGTTACCCAGAAATACTTGCTTTTCTACAGCTCTGCAGTAACAGTTAGCTAGATGAAATGACCTGCCTTCAGGAGAACTGAAGCCATTTTCTGAGCTTCTATTACAGAAAAAGGCTTCCTTCTTTGGGAAATTATGTATCCTCCCTGAGCTTGGTATTTTTACAAATGGAGATTTCTATCAGGAACATTCATTTAGTAGTGAAAAATGTTCCTGCCTTGTGGATGTGTACATACCATACTGTGTGGGATAGCTGTAGGACATGAAATGATTTGCAAGTTACTAAGGCAATAAAACTACAATGGGGAAAAAGCAAAAATAACTGCAGTGTTTAGGACTAGCATCTTCTTGCTCCTTACCCATATGTACAGGACGAGGAATGAATGGACAAAGACTGCCCTGTGTTCCTGGACAAAGTAATTAGCTTCCTTCCTAAAGGAAGCTGTCCTAAAAACAGGAAGAAGGGTCAGCATTTAGAAGAACTGCTCCATCTCTCTCCTTTACAGTTGCATGCAGTGTGTTTTCTGTGCTCCCTCAGGGCTCAGTGCTGGAGTTTCGCTCAGCATAGGACTATTCTTACGTGGCACAATCCAGGTCCTTAGAAAGTGTGAAGACATTCTCAGCACACTCAGAGCTAACTGAAACAAATTAGCTTATCAGTCTCTGGTGGAAAGCTGGAGATTGTTTCCTTACTTATCTCTAAATAACCTACTATTAAGCTAAATTTGATAGAGAGGAAAATTCTGTCATCTGAGGAAAATTTTATAAAGGCCGTGAATCAAGTACAATTTTCTATAATGAGTCTAATGAGCTGAAAAGGGCTGTTCTTCAGTTAGTAGTGTCATTTAGAAGGCCCTGCTTTGATGATTCTATATATGGAAACTGATCTATTGATTAGCTCTGCTAAACTAATTGAAAAAGCTAACAAAATAGACTGAAAGTTAAAGAATTCTGTGAGGTAGAGATAATAGAAATAATTTAAATATTTAATATTGATCTAAAAGAAGTGCAATTAAATCTTTCTGGTAATCAGTAATTTCTTTTCTCTACCAGGATAAATACCTTGTGCCTCAACATGATTACTCACACAGCATAGCACAAAGCAAAACTGGCTAAGTCTACTGTTGGCCTTTCCTGAGAGGTGAAACGAAGCATAACTTGAAGAGTGTTTGGGGTTACAAGGAGATTCTTTCGAGGAAGAGCATGCAACTTTACCTGTCCTGTGAGCTGCACAGGAAAATCTTCATGTGGCTGAGACACAAGAGGTACATCCACACACAACCAAGAGGAGGGGGACCTATGGAAATAGTTCATAGGTGAGAGATGACACCATTTCTGCAAGGCCCTTGTTGCTCCATTTCCAGGTGGTACTGTGCTGTCTCTCCTGCTTCTTTCAGACCTTCCCCAGCCACCTGCACCCCTATCTCTGTCACATTGTGTGGTGCAAGCATGAGGGAAGCACTTTGACTGTCTTGGAATGATATACAGACTTGGGAGACACTGCTTGGTATTTAAAAGTTATGAATGAGGTGCCAGATGAGAACTACAATATGATGAAGTCATACTGAACTTGCACTTACAAAACGTGCATTTCATGGCTCATTTTTAAGCCACTGTAGCTCCTCTTTATCCAGTAATTTTCCTTGCAAGGAGACTTGTAAAAACTCCCGAACCAGCTAATATAGTAATGTATTTTCCAGGAAGAAAAGAATTATTTACAACATGTCCCTTCGTGGGTGTTGAGCCACATACAACTTTTTCAGCAGTTTTTGTAATTTAACCATTTTCAATATCCTGTATAAAAATAACACTGACTCACCTTGATTTTCCTAATTATATCTGTGGTCTAGATCAGTTAAAACAAAGTTTCTAGGAGCACTGCAATCCAGAAGTTTTGTCATTATATTTAATGCAACAAACAAACAAAAGCCAGAGTAAAGTAACAGTCAATACTTCCTGGATTGACTAGGCAGTCAAACCCTCAACCCTCATAATACAGTTGAGGGTTTTTTTGCTATTGACAAACAGCATCCATTGGAAAATCTTGAACAAGATTTTGTTATGACCTTGTCACCTCTCTGAAAGTTGCATTTTATTTGAGGTGTAGCCAGAAAAACATTCACTAGAAGGTTTATTTCAGCCTTTTAGTTTTCTCTATTTGGAACACAAGGACTTTGCGATGGTGGTAGGTTCTGTTAATAATCACTTTGTTCCTGCTGGTAAATTTATTTTCTGTAATTAAGTTTTCTAAAAATTTAAAAATCTTCGCGGTGTTGTCCCTGAAGTACTAGGTCAGCTGAGTCCCTTTAATTAGGAAAAAATTGCTAATAGAGTACTGTTGAGGAGAAGAATCCAGCATGGAATTTGTGTTTTTAGTTAGCCTGACAGACATAGTCCTACTTTGTTGCTCAGTGCTTCAAGATTTAAGAAAAATGCTACACAAATTTTTTGAAGGTTGAAGTTATTGTATGTTATTGCTTTATTGCTTTGCCATGGTGTAGAGAAGAAAAAGTAGACACACTGTGGAAGTGTGTTGCAACTTCAGTATTGCATTAACTCTCTGAAATGCAAGAGGCAACCTAGAGCATAAGTGGTTTGTGTAAAATTACCTTTGAATTTTAACTCTGACTAAAAGGCTGCCAGCTTTCTTGGCAGTCTCTTTACTTAATAATTTAATAATTTTAAAACAAAAATAATGCAATATGAGCCCCAAAACATGTGAAGTCACCTGTGAGTGGCACAGGAACATTCTGGGACTATAAGATAAAAAACATACAGTAATGTTAAGAAAAAGATAAGTCCATTATAATTAGCATTTCTGATCGTTGCCACTTATATATTAGCAGATTACATTTAGCAAGATTCTCCATCAATATCTTTTTCATTACTCTGTCAAAGAAAGACTTCATATTTACCTTTATCCTAAATTCAAAATGATTGTTCTCCACTGTACATACGGGGCTTAGATTCTCTGTTGCCTTGCACGGTGTTATTGTTTATATAATTTTATATAATTTCAATGTGTGTGTGAAAAGCAGAATGCTTGTATATTTTATGCCTATATATGAAGGAGTAAATTAGGTGCATACATGTGCATGAAGATTACTTGTTCTTGTTAATAATCCAAGGATCATAGTTATCCTTGTGTAACTTTTTGCACCATTATAAAGAATTCTTTTCATTTACTTTCTTTTATTTAGGAAATCTATTAAACCAAATATCACTGCAATTAGAAATGTAATTGCTTCATATACAAGAAAATAGCTTTATTTTGCAGTGGTTATTCCAGTTCTTCTAATAACTTATTTACCTGCTACTTTTGCATGAGAAAGAACCTAACTGTCTTAATCTCCCGAGTGCTATTCTGCACACTTTACAAGCCAAACTAAACAGATGTTGAGCTGCAACTGGCTTTACTGATTTTAAGGACACGTATATATATACGTTTGTACTAGTGGATGTACTTGCAAGCAAATGAAGTATATAAAGATTTAGAAGAGAGTCCAAATGTCCACTTCTCCCTGCAAATGTGTCAATTATTAAAACCAAACCAGACAAACAAAAGCTTCCTGCTTCCTGCAACTTCCTGCAAAAAAAAATATTTGAGAAACTGGTTGAACATGTTAATAGGGACGGCTTTTAGTGTAACTTTCCTCCCAGGGTTCACATGTTAATAGGGCACTGAAGTAATTTGTGCTTCAGAGCCTTTTGCCAGTGACTGAGGACTAAAATCTTACAGGTGTATTTTATTTACAGCAGTGTAATACACTTCTTTTGCTCCAAGTACTGCAAGTCTATGCTGACATTTCTTGAAACTGTGTTCTGCCAGTTGTATTTCCCCTGCATTGCTTAGTATATTTATTTAAGCTGTATTATTTAAACATTTTGCAAGAATTTTTCAGCTTTGATTCCCCTTTGTATGAAATGGAACCTACTCTAGCACACTCTAAAAACTGACATTTGGATAATAATTCTTTTTGTATTTGCCAAATATAATATTCTGTTCTTTATTTAATAGCTGTAAACATCACAAGTGATCAATTTCACTATTAATTTCTCTTGGAAATTTCCTCTTGAGTGTGATTCAATTTTTCCATGTGCTTTTTTTTGTTGTTGTTCTCGTTCTGCATAAAACATCCTATTTTTGCCTTTTGTCTTAATTCATGATGTAGAGAGGTGCCTTCCCATCATTACATGGCAGACAGCGTGTCCACAACAATGGCAGAGACAAGGCTTTCTGTCTCATAAGGAGTGACCTGAAGGCATGAAATACTAATGCAAAGATCATGTAAATGAAAAGCGATGAGAAAGACCAGGAAACCAGTTCTGCCCTGCAACTGTGATGACTGCCACTAGAGAAAGAGGGAGGACTGCTGAGGGTCTGTCATTTGGGTAAGGTTCACACCAAAGACTGTGAACTTGGCATAAGAAAGTGTTTTGGGTGGTATATGGAGCAGCTGGAGCAGATGGCTAGGAATACCACTGGTAGCAGCACCTGGTATTTCCACACCATAGATTTGTACTTGGCCCTTCACCTTTCACTAAATGAGAGGGTGTGGCTGCTTTCTGCCCTTGCAAGCCTTTATCTGTGGCATTTGATATTCAGGGCTCTTCCAGTTGAGCCTGAGCCAGCACAGAAACCTCTATGAAGGACATACACTATTCCTCTGGGATGAACTTTGCTCAATGGATTGAATAGTTCAGGAAAGAAATGGAAATGAAGACCAGTTTCTTGCAAACTCCCTCACCTTTGGCTGGAACTCAATGTCTCATATTCCTCTAGTGTGTATTAAGCTACGTAACTTCACATTAGGGACTGCTTAGGACTCCTTCTACAGAGTCTTTATTACAGAATCAGGCCAGAGGGGTGTTACTGCAAGACTGTCTTTTTAAAATAACTCAAGTGTGTTTCAGTTGCGAAGTCCGATTTTTGGGAACCACTACTAGTAGTAAAAAAAGCGAAGTATCAAGTTCTTCAAGTTGCACATGCTACAACTGTAAAAGAATTCCTTAAATTTATTCTTAGATTATCAATTCTTCTTAACCTTAAGATAGAATCAATCAATTTCCCTTAATCCCTATAAATGCTTTTCCTTTTAAATTGTTACTTCAATTTTTCAAGTCTTCAGTTCACAAAGGAATAGGAATTAGCTCAGCAGACATAACAAATTAGTCATATTGATCCTGCCAAAGGTACTAAATTATTAATAATCAACCCCTCCCTACACAACTAGTTTTGACTCTCAAAAAGCCTTTATGAAATCTCTGATACAACCATCTGGGTTGTATAAAATCTTTTTTTTTTCCCCAAATCTGTTGCATCATTTAATCTTCTTCACTGTTTCTTGTTACTTGAAATACATGGATATACATGGAGGAAAACATAAAAATAGATTTTTCCAGTTTTGCTTTCATGTTTTGGGAGGTGACTAGCATTCTTAAACGCACTGAAGTTCCACCAAAGGGAAAAAGATAAAAAAGAAGAGAGAAAGTCAATATTCTTTAATGACGTTCCAGCTGTCTTAGTTCTCAGAGTCTTGTTTGCAGGCAGCCATGTCAGCACTCCAAGTGAAATAAACTTTATTGGCCTGGAGTGCCAATAGTGAATGACTGTATTACAATTGCTGATATGCATACTCTGGTGCCAGAGACTGCTTAGACAGAATGAATATTGTTGTTATAAATTACTCCTCAGAGTGGAGAAAAAAAAAAAGGTAAACACTTCTGCTCCATTCTCAGACAAGTGGCTGTACTGAGGTTTATGCCTGTTAGATCTACACTTTGAATGAGCTGTGCTTTTTCTATAGGGATACCGGAGCACTACTTAGAGATGGTCTTTTGACATTGTGTGCTGTGTTTCTCCCACACGAGTTCAATCTCTATTTGTTTCCTCCCCTGTCATCAACACTGTGCCCTTGGGGAGATCACAAGGAGGATTAAAGAGGTTATTCCTATAATGAGAGTCATATTCTATTATCTTAGTTCAAAGTGACTTGTCTTTTTCCTCTGTAAATGTCTCATCAGTTTAAAAAGGGTACTCCAAAAGGGCAAAAATTTGATACCTTTGTACTGGACAGCAATATGTATAGTCAATGAACACATGACAAAAGTACAACTGTGAAGCATGCTGGTGGTTTCATTATCATACAGCATAAAACCATTAAAGACCAGAATAGCCCTTGTGACTCCAACACCTATTCATGTAATAAGGTGCTGTTAGGAGATAAAAACTAGTCTGAATAAATTGCTGAATTCTTTACTACAATCTAGATTTTAACCTATAATTTATGGATACTGTATATTCATAAGCATCACATGAGACCCTCTAAATCATGAATATGAAGTAAAAATTTGCAACTTTCTATTTTATACTTTTGTAAACCATGTTTGCTATTGTATGTCCAGAAATCTCTTCACAGTTGCACTTTACTCATTGGCTAAATTGCATGAGTATGGAAGAAGTGTATGTTCATGTGTTAACACTCAGAGCAAGATTAACGTACACTATGGGCCACACTCAGATTCTAGTTACCTTTGTGTTCACCAGGATTTTGGCAGGGCATTTACAAAGTGCTTATAAAGAAGCACTATTTCTTGCAATGCATTTCTTCTCTTCCACACAAAATTACCTTCTCTGTTAAAAGCAGCATATGGTTCTGTCAAGGCATAGCCCTGATAATACTGAGGTATCAAAGTCAATGTCCTATTGCCTAGCTACCTCCATCTGTGTCACAGAAGACCACAAAAATGTATGTTTTCTCATTAGCCCTGTGATCAATCTTGTATGTTTTCAGTCCAAGGTGAAGTTAAGTGGTATCACAGCAAACAGGCAAACCCAATGTTCAAGTGCAAGTTATAGCCTAATACCAGTTCATATAGACCACCAGAATCAAACAGAATTAATCAGTTGTGAATAGACTGATTACTCTCAATATCACATTGTTATAAATCAGGACAATGCTTCCCTGCTAACGACTGATGTACTTCTAAGTGAAGTTTTAAAATAAGAGATAGATCTTCACTGCATGTAAATCAGCATTCTTCTGCTGAAATTGGGAACCAGACTCTTGTTATTTATTAACAATGGTTAACCAAATGGTTAACCAGCTATGTGGTTACACTTTCTCTGCTATTGGAAACAGAACAATAAATGTCTCTTAAGATTGCCCTTAGAGCTCCCCAAAAGTCTGGTGCTTCACTCTGAACTTCTGTATTGTTTATTCTTTTGTTTCTTGTGTTATTTACAGACACAAACTTATGCAAAGGTTTTAAAATGCCATAAAATTGATAGCTTCTGAACTCAGACATGGAAATGTCAACACAGTTTGGGTTTAGCTCAAACGTAAAAGATCTTTGAAGTTTACATGTGCTTATATTTTGTTCCTAACTTTTGGCCAAGGCCTAGACTACAATGATAAAAATAGCTTGGCAGCATTATGTAAAACCAAACCATCTACACCCAACTGAAGTAAATTTTCTGCCTTTGCTGACTAGTATTTTTGGGCCATTGCCACTCTCTATGGTTAAACTGGTATAGTCTTGCCAATAAGATATTTTAAACAGTGCAACCAGCATCTGCATGATTTAAAAAGTACATCTTCTTTTTGAGTCACATAACCTCTACTTATTTTTGAGGCAACTGAAGTACAACACTCAAGGCTCAGATTTTCTTTCTGAAGCGCTGTCTGGAAGCTTGAGGGAAGTGTTAGAATTGTAAACCAATAAATTGCATCCAACCTCCCATGATTAAGATACAAACATGATGTTCTCTTTTTATCTAATTCTGGCATTAACAAATTAAATTGGTAAATATTTTTTGTTTTCCAATTAAAAACATTCCATTAAACAGCCTTATGTCTACTAGAAGGAAGCAAAGAATGTTACAGGTGGTATGTGTACTCTACTGATGATGGTTTTTTATTATATTTACTTATATATTATATATAATATATATTATATATATTATATTATAACTATACTGTGACAATGACTATAAAACTCAGCCAAAATTATAAGCCACTGTGTAAGAACCTGCAGATGCAAACATTGTGAAAAGTTTGGAGAAGAAAGGAGTCCTGGGCAAGAGCTTGGCCTTTGAGCATGCGGTACTGTGTCTCTGCCCATTGCTAAATTCAAAGCACTTGCTATTACTCATCCTTGCTTATAGACTCTATCTGTACGGCCCTCCATGTTGCAGCAACATTTTGCAGACAAAGGCTTAGATATGCTGAAGTCATTGAAAATATACTAAAGCTAAATGTTAGTTTTCTGCATCAGAACCTTTCCAGTGAAAAGAAATGGTCATTGCCTGGTTTACTGAACAGATCACTTTATGGAATACGTCTTCTCCTCCTCCACATCCTGACCTCTTTTATCTATCATGTTCCTCCTCTTTTGTCTCAAGCATAAGCAGATATCACAATAATAGCCTCATCTTCATTCTCAGAAAGGAAAAAAACCCACAAAAATGAATGAAGTTGTGTGTAATTTATATATCAACTCTCTTCTCTGGAAACACCAGCTCCCTGGTGTTACCTGCTGTAGCAAGGTGAATTTAGCAGCTGAACTTCATGTGTTGAAGTAACAACTCAGGAGAAAAGCCATACAGGATCCATCCATCCCATTATTTTGTCCCAAAAAAGGACAAAAGCAGGTCTTGGCAGATGATTACAAGAACAGATGCTTATGACACCTTTTATTCCACCAGTTACTAAGTGGGGATTTTCTAAGCCACATGTAGTTCCTATGTATTTAGTAATCCTTGGCATGTTTCTCTTGTAAGGAACGAAAAATATGGGAACCACTCACTGTAGTGCTTTTATTTGGTTCACGTTTATGAGATGGTATTCAGAGGTTAGGAGAATGATATACACTTAAAGGCATAACCATACAGAAAAAAAGACAAGAGGAGCTACTCATTTTTGTTGCTGCTGTAGCAAGGAGGATGGCTCACTGCAGTTATTATGAACATGGATTATAATAAAGAAAGACATTTTAAAACCTACAGAAAGTATCTCTACTGCATGCTGTAACAGGCATAAGAAACCTGCCCAATTTTGGCTTCTTATTGCTGTGGGAGAGGTGTTAATGACCTATTGGAATTGAAGCTGATTACAGGTCTCATTAAACAAATGGGTGGAGTAAGCATTCAACTACCCTGAGTAGTAAAAACAGCTGAATATGCAGGAGCCAAAACCCACTGGCACCTGACAAGACCACGTTGTCTAAAGAAATGCATGAAACTGAAAAATGGGTGTTCCCATTGTGTAAGGGATGGCGTAGGCAGCCGTCGGGAGCCCTTGCAGAGGAGCACACATGGGACAGCTGTTGCTTGAGCCAGGACAGAGAAGGCCAAGGCTTTGCAGAACAGTTGTCCAAATGCAAATCAGTCCCACTACTAATCATAGATATGAGACATATATGTTATCTCAAAAATTCATCAAGAAAAAAAACATCATCATTTTCTTTCTCATGGCAAAGGAAGTAACTTTTGAAAGTCTCAGGTTTCATCTACTAGTCAATAAAATAGCGAACTATCTGCAGTGTAGCTTCTTGACTGATTTTTTTCCTTTATCTGCTTACAGTTCTGCAGGACACTTAAGATTTACAGTATTTACTTATCCTCCTACATTTAGTCTTCAGAAATATTTCATTTATTCTATCTGTAAAATGGAGATCACAGAGTTTGTCTGGAAAGAACTAGAGTAACTATTGATGAAAAGTGCTTTATAAATAAAAGGTATTATTTATCCCTAGTCCATCTCCCTACTTTCATAATAAGGAGTTAGGAAAAAAATAATATCTAATATTTTCTTTAATTAATCAAATGTTAAAAAATAATTTAAAAAAAAGGGCAAAAAAAAATCCTTAAGGCAGTAAGAGCAGAAAATAATGGAATTCTACATTTCATATATTCTTCCCTGCTTCAGCAGATAAAGTTGATAAAGTTTTGGAACAGAGAAACATCTCCTGATGGAACTAATGCAGCTGCTGTCTCCATGGGACTTCTAAACACTGTTGTATTGTCCAGGGTATACGAGTATATGTTTTGTAGAACTGGTTTATTAGTAAGTGGGTGTGCATACTCAGTAATAGTGTCATGTGTATGTATCTAATACCACAAAAATGCATTTGAAATTATACCCATTTTTTTAATGTTAAATCTTCAGTGCACTTTGATATCAGGAATCAGGAATTCATTTGTTCTAATGATAGTCCAGCAGGATGTATGGGAAGTCTTCACCAATGTTACTGTTTTACTACAGGGGAAACTGAGATGAGGTGGCTTGCTAAAGCAAGCATGAATCGGTAGGACAGCCAGCATGATGGTATCTCTGCGCGTTTCCAGTTAACTAGCCAGTGCTGCCCCTTTGGGTAGTTTAATTCCTAGGTTGCAGGCACTGTGCCTTGCGACACTTTCACACCAAAGGCTCCCTGATTGACACCTGGCCGACAGCTGGTGAGTTGATTCATCGCTGCTCTTCACCACCTTGACAAAGTAAAGATAAAGCTGACCCCCAGAGACAGGTAGGAAGTCTCTACCCGCCATGCAGCAGGTTTAGTCACTGCTACACAGATCCCATAACATGAGTACAGAACCAGCTTAGAGGGTTTTGCTGCTGACTCCTTAATGACTAAGCTTGCCTTTATAGAGACTTCACTCAGGGCTTCTTACCCTTCAACCAAAAACCCAGAAATGATGCAGGCAGGATTATTCCTCAATGTCTCCTGAAAAAGCATAAGAAGATAAATAGCTTAAACTTCTTCAAGAGGGCATATTTTGCATCAGTCACAGTATCTGTAGAGACCAGGCTTTGTCATCTGCAACCATTTTTCCTGCAACAGGATAAAAAAAAAACAACTTTATTTCACTGTTGCAAGTAGGATGCTGAGCATCCTCCCAGGGACCAGTTTTGTAATCCACAAATAAGACTGTACTTCTACAACTGTTACCAAAGTAGTAGCTCCCGGTGATTCTGTGAGGACTGTCAGTAATAAAACTTCGTTTCACACAAAACTCTGATTTGTTACTACCAGCTTTGACAGTTGAGACAGGCAGTCACAATTAGGACATTTATGAAGATTTTACGGTATAGAGTACTAATGTCTTGCACCTCAGCCTTTCCACCAAGCATGTCTATTTATGGGGGGTTCTGACATGTTTAGTCTTCCCTACCCATTTATCTTTGTAGCTGGAAGAACTTCATTGTCCTTCAGACGTTTACCTATCAAACTGTATCACTAACTTTATCTTCCTCCTAGGTAGGGAGAGACACACACTGCATGGTTACATGCACTTTGTTTCCTTAGGCAAAGAGGTAAAAATACTAATAAATACTTTACTGTTTTCTCTAGTCTGATTAGAGAAGGAGACATTACTTGCTGAGCCTTCCAAAGAAAATTTTTGTCTCTTATTCTGAGAAAGGGTCAAGTTGGTCAGAAGGGCTGTGTACTTCCCTTTGGAGAAGTGCCACTAAATGGTCAATGCATATTTTTACGGAAGTAGAAAGTTGAGCTCATACACAGCTGGATTTCATTATCCAGTTTAAAGCAAATATATGCAAAAGCAGTGAATCAAATTCAACAGGTCAAAATAAATTAGAGTACATGCTGTCTATTGATAACAAACAATTGCATACATGAATGAGTTTTTTCCTGTGATAATCTCTTATGGGAACTTCTTTCATTGACTGCATACACAACAGAGCTGTGAGAATTCTATTAGAATGCAATGACCTGCTATGCAAACACCAGCCTTTGAAGAGGGCTTTTGTTTACCAGTTACTGTTTCACATAGCTCTTTAAGACGCATCAGACTTTTGCGTAGATAGGAACCATCTTTTCCTGTTTTTCAGTGTATTGACTCAGTAAGGCACCTGCAGAGATACTTGGGAGAGAATGACATACAAAACCTGCATGGTTTGTCCTGCTGTTTGATATCCCTGTTTGACACCTGGGAGATGTATTTGTCAGAGCACGATTCTTCTTAGAACCTTAATGGGATTCATGAACAACCAGTAATGCTGTGGTTCTGCCTTTCTAATAATGAACAAAAGTTCACCTTTTTTGGCCATTATTTAGACAGTAAAAAACACTTGGCCCTATCGCACTTGATGAATTTCTAAAATTTACATGGGGAAAAAGTAAAGCCACAAGTGCAGACATGCTAAAAAATTAGCAAATTTCTAATTTTATGTGTTTTTCATATGCTGCTGGATCCAAGATGGTGTGATGCAGTTTGACGAGGTGTGTTTGTAGTAGTGAATATCCAGCCACTTCTGCAGCAGCTCTGACATAACAGCTATTCAGGGTTTCTGACTGTATAATAAAGACCTTCAGATAATTTGGCATAACTAGAGAAAAACAGACAAACAAAGTCAGAGAAGATCGTTAACTCAATTTTTCCAGAAGGAAAAAAAATTGGCACTCTATGATCTTTTTATTATATCATCATATTTCTCAAGAGCATCTCATATTTTTCCACTTTTACCATTTGATCTTAAAAGGTCATTGCTAATATATTTATTGGAGGTTAAGGAGGAGAATTTTTGTTTTGTTCATTTTATGACTGTCAAGAGAGATTAGAAAGGTTTCTTTAAGTTCTTCAGATCTTAGTTACCCAAAGCCTTCAACTCTCTACAATGTAGTCTCTGAAGTAAGTTATTCAGAATTTCTTAATGTAGACTTCTTATATAGAATAGGGTCTACTTTACTTTTCATGCATTTAGAGATGTAGGCTCTCAGATGGTAGTCAGCTGTTTATAGGCAAGGCCATATAATCAGCAGGGCAAATGACATGGACAACAGGAAGCATGAAACTGCAGGACAACTTGTCCAGTCCCCTCTGTGTGCTATTGCAAAGTTTTCTTTGCATAGACTCTTCTTGCAGAAACCACAAGTCCAAAAAGTGTAGGGCGCAGCGGAACCACCAAGAGAGCACCAGAGGCCTTGTGCAAGCTGAAAGGGAGAGGTGTCCTCAGACCATTGAGAGGTGCCTCCCTACAGCCTGCCGACAGTGGTCTTCATCTGCAGGCAATAAAGGCAATGCTGGGGCACGCATCCCACAGTCCAGGGGTCATTTTCTCACAGAGCTGTGTCTAGCTTCTTTGTAGCAGGGGAGGACAGGAAACTGGGGTATTACTTCTGATCCTGATATTGGCTAGAAAAGTGTCCTGGGCATAGTTGTGGTCTTTAGTCCAGCAATATGAAAGTAACATATTTGAAAACTACTTTTTGAACTACTGAGTATAAGAACATATATAAAATAATACTAAGTTATTATTATCCTTGTGTGTATGCAATACTTCAGTTTGCAAACATCACTGAAGTGAAGTGGCTTTGTTAAGTCAAAACATCAATCTCATACCGTTCATACAGGATGGGAATTTAAATCCCCTTTGGCAAAGGGATGAATGGGACCTGATTTCCTATACTCTGTTCTTCTAAGTGGAAGGGAATTTGCCAGCAGCAGTAGCCCTAGCATCTTTGCCACAGCTTTATCTGGAAAGTTTGCCCCATGAATACCCCCAAGATGGAGTTTTACAGGTAAGACTGGCAAAGAAATGTTTTTTTTTTGTATCCTGAAACAGTTCCCCAGAACATTTATTTTAGTCTGGTTGCAGACTTAGGAAGACATCAGTGTTCTGCCTAAATTTGTTTTATTCAGTTAGGATTTTAGTTTTAACAAAAAAGCATTTAACACATATTTTTATTCATTGGGATTTTTTAAAAATCCTCACTTATATTCCCAAATTTATGAAATGTCTGCAAAAGGAATAACAGGTGATGAAACATTTTTTGTAGACTTGAAATCAAAGGACATATTCATTTGTCAGCAAGAATAGAAGAAGGGATGGTAGCTGAGGGCAAAAGTGAATAAATGGAGTATTTCCAATTCTGATTTGGGGAATACAGTATTTATTTGTTATGCATAGTCTGGCTAGGAACATTGAACAGATTGCCTTACAAATTCACAAGATTATCTTGTAAAGTTTATCATACTCTTATTTATCCAAAAAGTTATATGCTTTGGATAGAAGGATAAGTTTTATGCAGTTGTATTCCTCTAAACTTGGGAAGATATGCTTGGTATGTTTTACTCATACCTCTACCTCATTTATGATGATGAATAGAAGTATAAAGTAAATATTTGCTTTTTATTCATGACTGTTTTCAGTTAATTATAACATAAGTTTAACGGCAATCACAAGCATAAATACATGGGAAAGCAAACCTATCTTTAGTCTTAAAAAACATCACTGTTTTAAATTTTTATTCAGCAATTAAAATAATCCACTGCAAGATAAAAAGATTGCTTTCCTGGTGAAATAATGCTCCAAATAAATAAGTCTTTATAAGTATCTCATTGCTTATTCAACTCTCCAGAGCCAGGTGAACAGATGTCTGTTTGAACATGATACTTTAACAAGTGGCCCATGCAGTCCACAAGTGAAAAGATTTTTCTTTTTACCAGCAAGACTATTAAAACTATGATGCATGTTTGCTAAATAAGAAAATGTTAAATCAGTTTCAAAATATCCATCCTGGCTTCATGATACAAATGATAGTACTGGCCTAAGTTCCCAGAAACCACCAGTGATATTGGAAACCAGGGCTGAGAGATCATTTTAGAAAACAGATGCACAACATTTTCTGCAATTAAGAAATAGTCCATTCAGTATATTCAAGGGGCAACCAATAAAGCAAGTCATTTGTCTATCAGTAGTCACACTGGATGTTGAGACTTTGACTTCATAGTAGATAAAATTATATTTTAAAAATGCTTTATCTGAAATAGTAAATTGCATGCTAGATGCCTACACGTGTGTGTGCATGTGTAGCTGAGGCACAGACTGAATTACACACGTTTGCTGGCTTGTGAAAATCAGTCAAAAAGTGCTGGCCCTGCAAAATTGTATTGTATTATACCCAACAGGAATACTTACTAACTGTATTGCTTCTGTGTTTACATTCAAACTCCAGGCTGATGTGTCAGTGTTGTTCCTCAGAGATGTCTGGTGGTACAAAGAAAGAACTGGACATGATGGTGCCCTATTAGAGCTCTCAGAACACAGTACCTAGGCAAGAGGTTTTCTGTATCAGAAGCATAATACTGTGTTCTTAAAAAGTCAGAGAAAGAAAACATTATGAATATAAATCTTAGTCTTAGAAAGGGAAATACAAATTAAGACTGAAATCAGCCTATATTTTTCATGTGGGTACAAAATCAGAATGCCTATAATGCAACCTTGGCAGCTCCAAAAGTCCAACATCTAGCTTACAAAACCTGAAAATCCTTCTCTCCTCTCCCTCTGATCTTGCCCTTTAAATTTTGCAAAATGCCTTGAAAGCAGGGACTACTACACATAAGGATAAAGCTGCCCACTGAGAAGTCTCTCCTGAGTTCTAGAACAGTAGGCAGGACTGCAGACAGAAAGGGCCATGACCTCAAGGTTAACTTCTTCCTCTCTCCTCAAAGTATATTTACCACGTTATTTCATTTTCTTCATTAAAATACCCTTTATTTCTTGTTGTTGCATCACAGCACTTGGAGCAGTGTTAGTCTTATCATATTAAAAGTTTCTTGCTAATATTCTTCCTTTTGCAATTTAAGGTAATAAGGGTATCTGAGAAGGATAATGGTGTGTTTAGTTCAGTGTCTGTGCACACGAGAAAATGAGACAGGGAGATGCAGATATGTGTGTGGAACCTGGTTTTGGTGTGGAAGACTAGTAGAATTGAAAGCTTTCCAGATAAGTGCTTTTCAATATCACCAAAGCGGACAGGAAACAGTTCAGAATTGAGTTTGTGGGAGCAATGAAAACAAACACAAAAACCGAGTTAAAAATTAATGAGAAAATACCATACTGACCCACATTCTCTTTTTGTGCTTGAGTTGATGCTTTCTTCAAAGCAGTGGTGTGTTGGACACTGGTAATGTTTCAGAAAGTATACTGGAAATGAATCACACTGAGTGGAACCACAATACCCAGCAGATACATGAATTGTACGGTGAAGACTGGCAGGTACTTGCCAACCTTTGCTTGTCTACATGATGGTTAGAGGCAATCATTTTGATCTGACTTTGCAAAACAGAAATATAAGCCATGAGCATCAAAGCAGACAGTGAATAGGTCTTTAAACTGGCCTTTGCATTCTCCTGGGTTAGCTGCATTCTTCAGGGTTAGTGATAACAACCGCGTAGTGTTTGCTGTGAGAACACATGCCAGTAAGATCAGAGGATTCTTCTAATTGACTTCAAATAGAATAATCTGAGCAAGTGCTTTCTGTAAACACCACAGCAGTATTTTTCAGCTCTACACTAATAGCATATCTCTAACCTCACATGAGGTCTTTAGAGGTGCCGAGTCGATTCATTATTTGCCAAAAATGACAGAGATCGGTGCAATCCGGTGGTGCTGCCAACAGGGCACCACCCTGTTCTTTTGTTTTATCATTAATGCGGGGAGAGATGTTGGGGTTTTGTTTGTTTTGTATTTGAATGTTATATAGTCCAAAAGGCCATGCTTATAATAAAAGAGTTATTGTTGCTGGCTCCAAATATTAAAGACAGTTAGCTTTAATAAGGCAAAATGACGCTGCATGCCTGGGTTTTGAGCCAAGATGTATCTCTGCAACCATTTACACATAACTGCAGTGAGTTTGATTTTCCCATAGTTCAGCATGGCTAGAAATATGAAATGATCTATCTTCACTGTGGAAGTTTTTTGTGAATTTTTGCCTTAATTTTCCTCTCCTACAAAAATACAGACATGTAAATTTTATAATACCAAGTATTCATGCCCTAAGGAGAGAATGAAAGCGTTTCAGAGATCAAGGTAAGACTGAACGTGGGAAAGAATTAGATATGGAACCATTTACTAGGCTTCTTTGATTCCAGTTCTAGTATCAAATTAGTCATGATCATGTATAACACAAGAAAAGGCAAATAATCTTTCAGTTTCTATTTCTTCATTTTTCACATAGCACAAAGAAAACATAGATCAGTACTAGGAATATACAATATAACCAGTGTTAACACCTTGTCTTTCACAGAGATCATAAACTTAGAAATGTACATAGCAAAAACCATGTTGTGCCAAAAGAAGTCAATGAGATTGTAACTGGTTTCAATTAACAGTTTTTACACAAATTATAGCCTTTGCTATCTGCTGCCTAATGGCAGTCAGCAAGCTGTGGAGTTCTCTCCTGTCTTCAAATATGTCAAAGAGACCAAGTACATTATTATCAGCCTCTTCCAATGACTTCAGCAGAAGCAGAGAAAGTTCAGTAGAAATACACAGTTCTGTGATAAAGTCCAGGTAATGTAACTGAAACATGCATGATAAGTTTTTAGATTTTTAAAATTATTAACTGCTCCTTAAATTTATGTGTCGTACTCTATTTCTACACAGTGTAATGACTGAACCTTAAAAGACTCATGGGATCACTTTACAATCAATACTGGAAAAAATGTGCTTATTTGAATTCCAGGTGAGGAATACAAACCCTTTTTGACACCAGGGTCCAGCACAACGCAAAAAGATTTTCTGCCCTTGGAACGTTTTCCAATTCTCAACTATAAATTCTACCAACCCAAAATTCTTCTCTGAAGTTGGCCTTTTGGATACGGAAGAGAAAAACTGCCTTCTTAAGACAGCCATTTGGAAGCAGGCTTATTGCACACACTATACCGAGAGGTGAGTTTTAGTGTACTGAAGCTAATTTCTCATGCAGTCCGCGGAGAAAGATCGGTCCTTCTGGAAACAGTTCCCAAGCTCCTGATCTGAGTAACTTCATGTAGGAAATTCATATCCTCTATGGACTGTAGAAGAAACCTATGGAGATTAATTTCACTGAGTTCATGTTTGCTTTTATGAATGTCCCACTGAATTTCCTGCTCCTCCAGGTGTTTTTCTTTCTCACCTGTTATCTTAGCATCTTCTTCACCTTAAAGTCCTGGAGTTGTTAGTCAGCTTTTTAAGACAGTCAATGTATTCCCCCTTGCTTGGTAAGTCAGCAGCCCCTGACTTCATGGCAGCAGAGGAGCTGAAGCTGCTTGTGATTTCCACTGTCTTCAGCAGCTGACAATGGATGTTGTTGGAGAAATTTTGAACATAGTTCTTGTCGGTTCGTCTGGAAGGCTCCTCTGTTCATGATGGCATTTTTTCCATAACCAGTAATAGTATAGTTGTTAGTGACAAGAGATGAATATGAGAAAAACTACAGTAGTCTTACCAGTCAAGACCGTATACAGCATGGGAGGTGTCTGCAACTTTGCTGCCTGCAATAGCAAGTCACTGGAAAACACTTCGTACGCTTCCTTTTTTCCCTTTTCTTATGAAAAGCACCTACTTTTACTTATTTTTCACACAACACAGATGAATTAAAATACCTTTCCTCACTATTATGGCAACTACACATTGTAAATGGGAGAAATTTCCTTCAGATAGAAAACACAAGCCAGTACAACACATTTGTACAGATTTGTAGTTGAATGGTCCATTGCTATCTTATCTTTCCTATTGGTATTATTTTAGAAAATCAGATGTGATCTCTGTTGTGATAAAGTGGCTATTGTGTTAGACAATACCTACAAAAGAAGATGAAATGGGTGACATTTCTTCAATTTTATTCTGACACACAAAATTTACTACAGTCTAAATATGTTTTGAAACTGTACATTTATTTGAAGGAAAGTTTTTCTTCGAAACGACTGTTTTACTGTCTGTCCAGCCGGGACATTCAGATTCCTTGAGATGTACATTCTTTAACTAATCACCAGAATTGTAAATCAATAATCAGATTAGGAGCTTCTTACAGAAAGCAAGGGATTTGCTATCCCTGACTGACAGCAGTCATGTAGTTCATAATTAGGATTAGTCCTTTCAGGAGACTGACGATTACAATGATATGTACACTATCACATTTTTTTCTCCTTAGGTATCTCTTCCAGCTCTTTATTCCAACTTGGGTGGTACTGTATGACTTATGTGTCTGCTCCCCAGATCACCGGACAAACCAAAGAGAGCGTGATGTTTGCTTTTTAAATTGATAGAATTTGGCATTTTGAAAGAAGCTCCCAGCAGGATGGCCTCCCCTGCTGAAATATGTCAGTAGCCATCCCTCCTCATTATCCAAATGGCCTTTTTGATGAATGGCAGCAGCAGTCTTTCCTTGTTAAAGCTAGTTAGCTGAATGCTCATCACTATTGTTTTAGCATAATTATCTTCAGGGTTAGGTGGAGGCCAGACTGTTCCCCATTAATGCTACAATACTGAAGTTGATTTTTGTTCACAACTGTTAGCACCAAGGCATGAAAACAGATTGCAAATAATGAAAAAAACAATGCATCACTAAGTCATGCAGAATATACAACAATTTTTTTTCCTTCCTTTTTTAGTCGGTATCACTTTAAAAATTCTTTGAAGTGTGTAAACCCGTAGTAATGTCAAATCAACTGTTATTAATCTGTTGAGCAGGAAGGAATGAATATATTTTCAGGAATGTTTGTATCTCCTTGACTTGATTAAACTAAACATAATCTCCTGATGTCATTGCACGTCCGAAAAGGGGGAGAGAAAAGGGAAGAGGTGGGTACAGTTCGCTGGTTAAGAAATATGAAGTGATTGCGTTCCTTGAAGTCATAACAATGGAAAGGTTTTGATAGTTTGAGGCATTAATGCAAATAAAGGGTGGGGGAGGGGGGAGAAACCTCTGTGCTAATCTCTTGATGAGATAACACGCTACATGCCCCCGTGCTGTAAGGCCTCAGTCCCCCACCACAGGCTGCGTGGCTGTTACTTAAGCTGTTATTTGGATTATGAAACTGAGATCTGATTGCAATTCACTCACAGGGAAAGAACCCTCACAGGGTCTATTCAAATTTTCAGAAAAAGCACCTGCTTGTGGTGCTCCAGTATCCTATTACGTTTCCCACGTAAGCTTGCCAGATCAGCTGTGGAAGGGAGAGGTCCCCAGGTATTGGATTCCCAGGGGAAGCAGGGAGAAAGCAGGGGCCCGGGGCGGGGGAAGGTGCATGTCCAAGCAGTTGGATCTACTCAGGTATGATATGTAGTGAGGTTTGTATAAAGGTGGGGTGAGGTGGGTTTTTTGGGTTGTTTGTGGTTTTTTTAGCACAAGGAATTGAGATCTTTTTTCTGAGCTATTGATTTCAGCCTACAGGCTGTGGTACCTCTCCGCTGTCCTAACACAAGAGCTGCAGTTTTCTGTACGTGAACAAGAGGAAACACTCCTCAACAGAAGCTTGTTTCTTTCGGTTTCCATTTGCCCTCACACTCCTGTCAGACCCCAGAGATTTGACCTGAACAAATGCAAGACTCCTCTCCCTTCTGTACTACTTCCCCTTCTCACAGCTGGCCAGCCTCAGGTTTTGGGGTGACTACGTCCAAGTGAAATGTGTTGTTACAGTTGTTCTCCGCTTCAGTGGGCAAGACAGGCACACAAAGTACATGTGGGCTGTAAGTACTGTTGTGAAATACAGGCTCGTTCCTGTGGAAGTGAGCTGGAGAATTAATTCAACGCAGAGCCTGCCTGAGCAGCGCAAGCGTCCCCACTCCAGCCAGACTGCAAGCAGCAGGGACCAGGGAGGGCTGAGATGTCCGTGAGGTGCTGCCAGCTGACGGTACTGACCAAAGTATTGGAAACACACATCAGGGTGAGAAACTTGTTCCAGCAATTTGCAGGACAGCCTCCACCCACTTTAAATGCTTTTTTACATTACATGATTTAAATAAATATTTTTAGATTTGGTAGGAAGTTATGCATTATTCAAATGACAGTTCTGAGGCAATTTATTCAGATGCAAAAAGCACTTTAAATTGATTTTGAAACTATCAGCAGCAGAGAAGAAAAAAGGTGGGTGGGAGAACAAACTGGCTTATAAAATATTTACACAAATAATTTTATATTTCATATCTTGATAGACTTATATTTTGTGATCCCCAAAGTACTAATGAACATTAGTTATTCTCAGCACTGACTTTAATTAAGCAAGGCTTCAGTTCATAAACATGGTGAGTAACAAGTTGCTCATTGGGAAAAATTTTCTTATCACCATTAAAAACAAAACAAAACCATTGCGTTAGCTGAAAAAGAAAGAGAAGAAATTAATATGCTGTGTTGTCATTTTACATGTTTTAATCTAAGAGTATTTAAAGTTGAATTGTAATCCAGTGAGGGTATTGTGTACCTTGCATTACTGATAAATTATGTTGCAGTCATTGTCACTGAGGAAGAACTTTTGTTATTTAGTTCTGTCATGCTGTATGCATTTTTCCCAGCCATTTATATTAGGAACAGCTTTTGTGTGCCACATAAATGAACCTGGCTCTAATCTGCAACTGATTTACTGCTCTTGCCTGCAGGGCCATCATCTGTGTTCTTAGCAGAACTAGTGGACATACCAGCTTTGACATACTGTACAGGAAGTTTTTTTCAGAAAAATCAGGCTTGCCAAACCCTGAGGTCGTCAGTCAAACAGAGTCGCATTGACTGAGTAAAAGCTGAGTAGTTCTTGAGGTCTGGCCCACTATTTAACAACAGATTACAAGCTTCTCTCATTTAACAAAAATTTAAAGGATGGCCTCAAGCTCAGAAAGCCATTGTGCACATGCCTGTCTTTAAGCATGTGTGAAGTCCTGTTGATCTGAATATGAGTACTTCCTGCAGCAGTAGGCAATGGGAAGTTTGGGAAAAGTATGTGTAAGATCAAATGCTCTCCTCTTTGGTCTTGATCTCCTTGTGAGATCCGAGTGCAGCGGTGTTTTTTTTCTAAGATCTCAAGATCATACAAAGCCACCGTTCCTGCCACATATTAAAATATACTTAACTGAAAGCAGAGTCTTGATTCAAAGGCTAGCATTGCTTGTCACAGTTATCTTCTGGGTGCACTGAAATTTTGCTGGATGGAGTCCTGACATGGTCATGTATGTGAGCACCATAAGCTCACACCAGGAGTCTCAGGCTCTGTGTGTTACAGCTCAGACACCGGGCTTGAATCTCTTGGAAAACTTGACTAGTTGCTATCACAAAACCTGTGTGTAAGGAACTGAAAATTAAGCATTCAGAAAAAGCAGGCACTGGACAGGAGAAAAATAGAAAGTAGCTATTTAGGCAAAAAATTATTTAGGCAAAAAATTATTTAGGCAAAAATAATTTTCATGTTTATTGAAAAGGATATGCAACAAAAATTCCCACTAGTGTTCTTATGCCTCTTATGCCTTACTCTGCTTTTAATGACATAAAATTCCCACAAGGAATACAAATAGGAAACTGAGGGAGAAAATAAACAATGATCTTGAGGTTTTGTGTTCTTGCTTTCACTATAGTGTCTGAACGCCTCCTATGTAAAATAGGCTTGTTTGGTAATCACAGATTTTCTAGGGTGCTTCATAATTGCCAAAAGGAAGTTTGACAAGAACTTGTGTCAAGGTTGGAGGCTTAGGAAGAATCTGTTTTTATTTAGAAATAAAGGAAAGTGACATTCATATTTGTAAAGGATACAATTGAGAGTTGCAAGAGTTTATTGATGCTTTTTTTTCCCACTAATTTCTTAATATTACAGTGTATGGGAGAAGAATTGGTTTTGTCGTGATGCCATAAAGGTCATTTTGTATTTATTCTTATTTTGAGTGTATTATTACGGCCATTTAGATCTGGTAAAATAACTGAATGTCAAGTAACTGCACTCTTATAAAAGTATTTGCCCGGTATATATATTATTTCTAAAGTTTTCTAGTATAATGATGATCTGTACTATTTCAAGAGATTTTTAAAAATACAATTCATAGTTTCTTCAATGTGGCTATGATTTCACTCCTAAAGCTGTTAATTCCAACAGCTTGCATGTCTATGTAGGCAGTTGCAGTTGTATGCTTTACCTTTAAAAGAAAAGGAAGCTGAAATCAAGTCTATGCTGTGTAGCATTTGGCTGTGTATATTTAGATAAAATGACATTGGACCATTTTTGATGCAATATCTCAGACACTAAGCGGTTTGGTCTTTTTCTTTCCTCTCTAGAACAGAATTTGATACCTGGCTTTGTCCCAAAACTAAGAGCATTATAATGTGGGAACTCAACCTGTTAAACTTGGGAGGGAGTGGATAATTGTTGTTGTAGGTGTTCACATACCAAGACATTTATATTTACTCCTGTTTGTTTCCAGCAAGCCTTACCTCAGCAAATTTGGCAAGTCTCTCCATTTAGCCCACATCTCCATTGTTTACAGACTAATTCTGGAATTCAGCAGTTGCGAGGGTCACCCTGCACATAGAGCCCTACAGTGTGTTTCTCTCAGGAATGTCTCCTTCAAGTAGAATAGGAATTGTTGTTCTTTGCCTGGGATATAATTTCCTGAAGAAATCCCAATTGTTTGCCTTCATATGGTATCTCTACAGAGCAGTGAAGCAAGTGTAACACACTGAGGCCAGGCAGCTAAACTGCTGTCAGAGCCAGCGTGTGAAGAAGTGGTAGCTGAAAAATTATTCTTTCTTTAGTTTGCTAGCACTTAAAGAGCATCAAGGAGACCCCTGACACTGAAAAATAAGTCATTCTTTCTTGAGTTCCTGGTTAGTGTGAATCAAGCTTGATTGGGCATATGATCTCAACAATAAAGAGATGTAACAGTTGAATAAAACACTTCTTATAATAGCACTTTGGATCAGTTTTAAACTGTACACAATGGGCATTTGGGGATAATGTCGTCAGGCATTATTTTTTAGAAA
Organism: Numenius arquata; assembly: GCF_964106895.1. Taxonomy (NCBI): domain Eukaryota; kingdom Metazoa; phylum Chordata; class Aves; order Charadriiformes; family Scolopacidae; genus Numenius; species Numenius arquata. The sequence goes on along the minus strand of NC_133577.1, from coordinate 111,460,191 downwards.
ATCTCATATTTAAACTATACGTTTAAACTGTGCGTTTGCAGCCTGTACCCAGAAACCAAAATTCAGCCTATATGTTTTTAGCTTTCCAATACTTTTTAAAGGATTTATTTGTTTTCTTTAAATGTCCTATCCACCTGAAATCTTCCTCCAATGTAGTGTAAATGGAACCTCAGAAATGAGCACAAAGTATGACCCCAGAATTCTGTGCAGACCCCTTATACAACCAAATGGCAGACCAGTTTTACTCCCTGTGCAATTCCACAGAAGAGACATCCACACTCATGAACTTATTTGCATGATGGCAGACCAGATTTCAATGTAATTGGCTTATTCAAATCATATTAGCAGGAAATACAGACCAAAAAATGCAAAGAATGAAGACAGTTGCAGCCTTATCTAAAATCTCTTACACGTAGGTAGTCTGTTCTCTTTCTGAAAGTCTGTAAATCCTGGGAATCAGAACAAAAGCTAAAGGAAGTGGCATTAAAATAGGACCCCAAAGTTAGAAATTGTAAATAGTTTTGGATGCTCTTAAAGCTTCCAGTATGTGGAGGACACATGCACTTTAATCCCACCTTTATAATATACAATATTTTAGTAAAAGATAGAAGAATGCCCCCAGGTAAAATTTCCATACACAATATATGTATTTTAAGTAATTTTCACAGTTTCCTTTTGCAGGATGATTCACAAGTACTTGCTTAAGATCTTGTGTATAAGAACTGATTCCCAAGTGTCTGTATTTTGAAAGAGTGTTGTATAGCTTAACAAAGAATTACCCAGTACTCTCTAGCTTTGGTGGGGCGAGACTAGCACATTCACATTTAAAAAAGAACCTCCTACACAACTATTTCTACTCAAGGCTTGTCATCTTGGACATGTGATATCATTTCATTGCTTCTGAAGCCTATTACTGACTTAATAACATCATGAAAGAGTAAAATTTTACCCAAAATAACTCTCAATACTCAACAAATATCAACACCAGCGTGCAAGTCTCCAAGAAACTTTGTAAACAGGGTAGGTTTACAAACAGCTTTAAGCTTATCCGTGTAAAACAGTTTTAGCCAATTTTAACCATTTGAGATCTCACTATAAGCAGTTAATAAAAAGAAAAGTTCACAGGAGGGAGGGGACATGACAGAAAGAAACAAAGAATAAGTTACACTATTTGCTTTCCCCAAAAATAAAATTAACATGCCACAGTAAAGAAATGAAAAAAAAAAAAAAAAACAACCAAAAAAACTCCCCACCAACAATCCAGAAGACTAAATAAGGCAAAAATCTTGCAGAAAATTTAAGATATGATTTTTGAAGTTTGAGTCATAACAAATATACCCATACAACCAAATAAAATTTGTGGTGATCTTAATTCTGTTGCTCTCTAATTCCTCCAAGTCAGTCTCCAACTGACTCCAACAATATCCTTCCCTTTCTTTTGATCGTATTTGATGTTTCAATATTTGAGTCAAATGCTCCCCCCCCTTCCAGATGGGGAAGGCAGAACACTGAAGGGAGAGAAGAAATGAGGTCCCAGAAGAAGCACCAAGAGTTTCCTAAGGCTAATTGCTGGCAATGTTCTCCGCATTCATTTTAGTCCCTTATTTTCACAAAGACAGACTGTTCTGAGAGTTTTACTAGCAAGAAGCTATTGAGTTTGTATGAACCGAGACTTTCAAGAGATGCAAAGTTGGGTACTTTTGAATATATTGCACAGATGTCAAAAGTGCAAAGTGTGACTGTCCCATGTTAAGTGATTGCTTCTCTGTCTGGAGATAAACAACTATTGATAGCTCCTTAGCAGGCAATAAATAGGGCAGCAACAAAAACATGTTATCTAACATTGGCTTCATTCTACCTGAATCCCACAGCTGCCTCTCCTTAGCTAAGCCTCAGATATTGTTTTACTGTCTAGGAGAAACCAGCATATCTCTCACTCCTGAATGTTACTGTGAGAAATAACAGGAGTATTTTTGGTAAAATTTCCTATCACCAAAATGTTCAGGATAAATAGTCAAAATCTGGCAAGCTTATAAACAACTAAAAATGAGGCTTCATAATAGAAAGACTCAAGCTCATCATTTCTACAAGATGACAGTTCAACACATGGTATTGTTCTATTGCATGAACCATAAGCTAAATCTTAGCAGCTATTTTTTGAATGAGAAAATGAAGGCGAACGTGAAGGAAGTCCCCCTCTCATATACCTACTCAGATTACAGTCAGAACATCAGTGTTTTTACCTTAAGAACTTCAGGTGTAGCAGAATCTATGGTGCAGCCAATGACTTTTTTTTCTGTGCTGTTTGGCAGTCCAGGAATTGCAATGGGACAAGAACACAAATTAGAATTTGTTCTCTGTTTTTTTTGACCTGAGGCTTAAGAGAGCCCACCTGTCCGATGTTTTAGTGCTGACTCAGCTGCAAACTATTTATGTCTATAAAGAAAAAGATTTTGAAAATTAAAGCCTTTCCAATGAAATAAAAAGAGACGTTAGAACCACAGCTTTCTTTTTGACTTGGCCTAAATCTTATTTTATCTGTTTCAAATGACTAGCAACAAATTTGCATATTTATAAGCATTTTTTACCCTTCTCTAATTTCCTGTGCTTAAACTACCTGCTTCAAAAATTTCTTTTTAAGATTTTGTTATCTCCTTGTGGCCATTATTGGCATGCACATAAATTTGAGTGTGAGAACATTGTCACTATATAGAGAGCACAGAGATCTTGAGGCTGGTCCCTTAATGGTCTCAGCAAAAAATCCATGGTGTCAAGTGATTCAGGAGACAGGTATGATCAATAATCTGTCAACACAAAACTGAAGGCTATGGAAGGCTTGTTGAGGCCTAAATTTTAAAAATTTAAATTATTTGTGTTGCACCAAAAGTGAGAGTAAGATGAAGAACAGTTTTTGGATGTTGTTGTTATTTAGTTACCTTTAGCAGAAATCAGCACATGAATTCTAGACTGTCTAATGCCTATTCTTGCAGCTGTGGATAAACTACTAAGGGAAGTGTCCTTTTCCTTCAGATACTTTGTGACATTTAGAAGGCATTGCATTTTTACCGCAAATTTATTCATGGGGCTTCAATGATATTATAAGCCTTCTGATTGGTCACTGACATTTGAATAATCATCATTATGGTTAATATTAGACATAATGTTTCATAAAATATTCCCTATTTACTATTAAAACAGTATTTAGAATTCTGTATTCTACTATATCTAGCCTATGTCTACACATTTTAAAGGTTTACTGTCTATAGAATTTTGCCATTGAAATGGTCAAGTTTAGTCTAGATTATGATTGTAAGTATTATTAATTCTAGTAGAAAATAAGAACCTTGAAAGTTCAGCCATTGCAAACTTTCAACATGGCAACAAAGTGCCATAACCTCATTACTCTTCAACTGAAGTTGTTGCGTCTTTTGACATATCTTAATATAGAAGGAGCAATTCAGACATCCAGATTCTCTGAGATCAGATACAGGCATTCTTCAGAGTGGTATCTTTTCTTTCACTCATGGGATGTTAGCCCTGGTGAGAACTAGGGAGCCATGGAGTGTTTGTCTTCATACGATGTGAAATCCAAGGCGGGGTGGGGAATGGGGAAAGGCATGTATGGGAGGACTCAGACATGGTGCAAGGTGGAGACTAAAAAAGGCAAGATGTTTGTGAAAGTAGTTCAGAGGGTTTTTGCCATGTGAGGACATTCCACTGGTTTGGAGTGGATTACTTAGCAGAGTGAGGAAATATTTTGGAAGGAGACATATAACAAAGTACCTGATGTACCTTTGATCTTGAAAACTACATCTGTCTGTTTTCTCATTTCTCCATCTATTGTTTGCAGCTCCCACTGCTTTTGTCAGGTCTGCTATTAGACATGTAAGCTCCTAAGGGCCTGGAACGTGTTTTCCTGTGTGTTTCCCAAAGGCCAGCCTGAGCACTACTCATAAATAATACATTTCTGTAGTCTGCACACTGTCGTCTGACCCAACGTAAGTTCTCTTTTTCAGAAAAGAATCACTAAAGACATGTGCACATACGTGCTAAATTCTCTTCCCTAAGAAATATGAGAAGACCCTTTTCGTGCGGGGTGGACTCGTAGTCACCTCAGCTGTCAGTAAATAGTCAGAATTCTGGCTGGAGCACCAACCAGCCACGCCAACATTCCAGCACCCAGCCTGAGCGCCTCCACTTCGAAATTAGGCCTTTGCAACACTGGGCAGCTGCTGCTTTTTGAAAGTATGAGCAAAACTTAGTCAACGAGGAACAGAAGCTATACAAACAATTTAAAAAATGAGTCTGAAAACCAAGTGTGTAATATGCTTTAGCCTAGCCAGAAGTGATGCAGAACCTCACAAAAAGAGACAGTAAAAGAAGCAAACCAAATGATAATAGAAAATGATGCTGAAATAGGTACAGATAGTATTAAAAATATTGTGTGCAACTTCAAACAATATATAGAACTGTGTTCCATTTTTTCTGCATGTTAAAATGCAAATAGAAAAAACCCTGGTCTTCCAAAATACATATAATTACCCACATTACAGATGAATTAGAGATTATGTGTTCTAGCTTCATTTAAGTGAGAATCACTTAATCCTCTTCTTCAGTCATTTACAATGATTTAGCTTTGGATGACTCCAGATTCAGTCTGGCACCCTGAACAACATTGAAAGTTGTGCATGATTAGCTCAAATCAGGTAATTTGTCTAGCATACAAATGAGACTTTAGAAACCCATGGGTGTGCCTGAAAACTGGCATCCATGAGTCAGGAAGATCCAGATTTTTCAACATGATTCCAAGTATTGGGTTATGGAGAGGGAAGAACACTCAGAAAGCAGATTGCTTTAGTTCCATTGTTTTAGTTCATTTCAGTTTAGAAATTAGAAATTTAGTTTGAATTAGAAACTAATTCATTTAGTTTCATTATAATGTTTTTGCTGCAACATATTATTGGCAGCCAGATTTGTGTTGGTGGAGCACTATCCTTTTCCTTTTCTTCCATCACAGCACTGTAGGTAAAATCCTTAAAGGAAGTGGGGAAGAAAAAAAAAATAAAAATAATGCTAGAAACTACTCCACGTGTCTGAAAAATTGCAAAGGAAGAAATGAAATATACTGGGCAGGACCTTTAGTTTCTGTTTCTCACTATGACCAAACAATTTCTCTTTCTGTCCACCATAAAGCAACCAGCTTTGAAAATAAAAAACTCTTCTGCGTTCTGCAAATTTTAATGTAGATTATAAAAACAGACGAGGTGTGCTTTTCCATATGCACAGAGGAGAAAACATCTCTGGACCCTCTGGTTATACATGTACTCCAAATGACTGTGTGGAATATCAAAAGTCTATGTTTTATCCTTTCATGATCTAATTGCATTATTTTGCAATGTATTAAATAAAGACAAAGCAAAGACCCAAACCCCTTACTATACCAAATGGATACATGGTTGGTGCTTTAAAGACACAGCAATTTCTGTGTTGTCTCCCAGACATCATACTTGAAGAACTACTTCTACTTGTACCTGCCTTCGAAAAGCCTCCTATGGGAGGTTCATTGGGTGGTAAATCACAGCATTAGTCTTACCCTTTCCAGGTTCCTCCTTAAGCACCAGAAGGCAGCTCTGTCTGGAGACGTATCAGAAGGATGGCCTTGAAGGTAACTATGTACACCGTGATCCAGGCTGAGATTCCCCCTTACAGGGGAAGTTCCATCTATGTTGTAGACCAGTTGACATGAACATATGTTGTTTTCTTTTTTGTATAATTCTAGAGAATGGTTTATACTAAAAAAAGATAATTTAATTAAAGTAAATAGGTTAATACTGTCAAAGTTACCATCCAGTTTAAATTAATTGAACTTTCATTCCCAAATAGGAATTGTTCAGAGAATTAAACAACCAGCAATCTGACTCAGATAACAGTTATGACCACAAAATGTCAAGGGGGATTAGTGAAGCTGTAAAGGAACAGCGACAGTAAATTTGGTCTTTTAGGCTGGTCAAGTAAACAAGATAAAGGTCATTTAGAGGTGTAGTGCAGAGATTATATTTTTGAATAACAAAAACTATCTGTTACTTGGAAAACATACTCAGAAAACTTGTAAGAACAGAAGTAATCCTTGATTTTACTCTAGGCAGTACAGGGGGACAGTTCTAGATGTAGCTATTAGAGAACCATTCTGCCATAGTGACTATAAAGTGTAAAATTAATTCTCTAAGCTGGATGAAAGGACCGATATAAAAATGCATATAGTATTGTTTACCTTCAAAAAAAGACAATTATCTTAAAATGAGAAGGCTAATGACAAAGACATTAAAAGTAACAGCTAAAAAGCAGGATGAAACTTAGACTGCTAGCAGTTAACACATCAGTGGTTAGTGTCCATGCATATCCCTGACTGAAAAAAAACTACAAACCCACCAAAATGTAAAGAAACAAACACAAAAATTGGTGGACTTTAACAGCAAACTAACAGATGCTACTAAAAAGAGGGACACTGGTTAGAAATTATGGATTGCGTCAGTATTAAAAAAGTAATGAACAAAGAAGAAACATTTGCAAATTAGATATAAAATCTTAGGAGGTCAGGCTGAAATTATTTTGACAAGCAACTTGCTGAACTAAAACTAACCAACCTCTTTAAAATACATGAAAAACTTCCTTATGAATGGAAGACAAATAAACTAGAGTTTTTCAACCTAGTAAAAAGATGGGTGAGGCTATAAAATGAAAGAATGGGCAGAATCATAGAATTGTTTGGGTTGGAAAAGACCTTTGAGATCATCAGGTGTGACCATTAAGCTAGCACTGCCAAGTCCACCACTAAACCATGTTGCTAAACACCATGTCTACATGTCTTTTAAATACCTCCAAGGATGGTGACTCAACCACTTCCCTGGGCAGCTTGTTCCAATGCTCGACAACCCTTTCAGTGAAGGAAATTTTTCCTAATATCTAATTCAAACCTTCTCTGGTGCAACTTGAGGCCATTTCCTCTTGTCCTATCACCTGTTACATGGGAGAAGAGACCAATGCCCACCTCTCTACAACCTCCTTTCAGGTAAGGTCTCCCCTCAGCCTCCTTTTCTCCAGACTCAACAACCCCAGTTCTCTCGGCTGCTTCTCATAAGACTTGTGTTCTAGACACCTCATCAGCTTCATTGCCCTTCTTTGTACATGCTCCAGCACCTCAATGTCTTTCTTGTAGTGAGGGGCCCAAAACCGAACATAGTATTCAAGGTGGGGCCTCACCGGTGCCGAGTACAGGTGGACTATCACTTCCCTACTCCTGCAGGCCACACTATTTCTGATACAAGCCAGGATGCTATCGGCCTTCTTGGCCACCCAGGCACACTGCCGGTTCATATTCATTTGGCTGTTGACCAACACCCCCAGGTCCTTTTCCGCCAGGCAGCTTTCCAGCTACTCTTCCCCAAGTGCAGGACTCGGCACTTGGCCTTGTTGAACCTCACACCTTTGGCCTTGGCCCATCAATCCAGCCTGTCCAGATCCCTCTCTAGAACCTTTCTACCCTCAAGCAGATCAACACTCCTGCCCAACTTCGTGTTGTCTGCTAACTTACTGTGGGTGCACTCGATGCCCTCATCCAGATCATTGATAAAGATATTAAACAGAACACCCCAGTACTGAGCCCTGGGGAACACCACTTGTGACTGGCTGCCAACTGGATTTAACTCTATTAGGAGTAGGAAACCAGCATTCACCATTTTCCCCTCCATATTAAGTGTATCAAATAATATCAAGTTGGAAATTTTAATACAAATAAAAGATTTTTTTCATCCAATTCATAATGAAATTATGAATTTTCTTGCCACAAGTTGTTGGGGAATTCAGAAAACAATTTGACAAATTCAATAGGTCCGACACAATCAAATGGTGTCGATTGAAGGTGATAGTCTGTAAGCAATCATCAACTCATGAAGATCTTAATCCATTGTTGGTTGAAGTGTAAAAGGAATAGACTCCTTCTGTGTACTTGTTCTGTTTTGCATATGTTTTTCTTGATTATCTGTTATTGGCTTACCTTAGAGATACAGGATCCTGTACTAAACAACTCTCCAGTTTGAGCCAGTACAACTGTTCTTGAGGTCTTATGTTGAAAATATACAGCAAGGAGTAAAAGACAAATATCTTTCTTTCTGAATTGCTGTGATATTTTTTTTTCTTTTTGTTAAACAGAAAAAGATTGAACCCCCAAAATGGAGTTGGTATTTATACAGCCAAAGAGAAAAAAAGAGCATTGTAAATTGTTGCTTCCACAGAATATATCCATATTATCATGAGCTGTAATGTTTAATCTAAATCATAAATGTTGTTTTCTAACTTTCCTAGCATTTTGCATGTGGTGAGACATTGGTCTGCTAGTTGATAATTAACTCTTCTGAAAACTGAGACTAGGGAATTTGTTTTGCAAATTTAATTCCTAGGAAGGCTCTTAGATGCTGAAATGTATGCAGTGGTTTTCATTAAAATCCTTCTCATTTGTTTTTACAGGTATTATTCTTACTGCTTACATTGGTGTCATGTATTTTAGAACTTGTTTAGGACTGAGAATGTGTTTGGCACTTCATGAACCAGAAATGTCGGTTCTCTGAAAGGAAATTAAAGCTGACATCACTGCAGTAGTGGGAGGAAAGGTCTGAGTATGAAATATTTGAATATACTTTACCTAAATCTTAGAGCACTGTGTTAAAAGATTTTTTCTCATTTTGCAAGGGTGCAAATTGAAGCAGAAGTTTATATTGCAACAAATCATCCAGCTAAGGTAGCAGTGACAGGTATGATTTGGTGAATACTAAACATCCAAACATCAACTCTAACTACAATACGTACTATTTTCTAAGTAATTAGTAAAGCCCAGTGTGTAAAGTAAGCACAGCAAGCAGTTCAAGACATTCCAGCACATAATTTACTAGTGTTAAGAAATATTGTGTCTTTAACTGGTACATTGTTAGTAGTTGGGCCAGGAAATCTGTTTTTTCTGGATTGTCTCCTATCAAACAGGTCAATAAGGCATGATAATAACTGTGATAAAAATAATGACAAGTAATTCTATCTATCATAGAGATCAAGAGATCATAGACAATAATAATAACAACCTAGAAAGAATTATCTTCATTATTTGTCTTTTTGTGAGCTAACTGTAGAAAACCAGCTCTACACAGGTAACTATGTCAGTGCAAATTTCTTATAGGTGCTCAAATTTTCCACAAACCATCAGGACTTCCAGTGTCTGTGAAGCAAGTGCTTCACATCACACACAGAAAATATTTTAACCGTGTCATCTGCTGCCTCTCAGAACGAAGGGGGTTGAAGAAATCAAAACCAAAACCAAGCACTTAGTGTGGAAGACACCTTCTCAGTAACCCAGGGACTTGATACTTATGCCCAAACCAATGTGTGTCCATTAGCAGCCTCAGCAGCTTAGAGTGGTTCTTAGTTTATACGTGCTTCAGTTATGGGTCCATCCTCATAGAAATGGCAGGGTATACTTTTTTAAAAACAAAGGTGGTTATCCACTGCAATTATTCACTTTGATATGTAACTTCTGTAGAGCAAACTTATTCCTGTTCATGGATCTGCCTGGAAGAATCCTGTGAGAGACGGTGCTGGAGAGAAGTGGTCTCCAGGAGGGCTGGTTATTTTCAAGGATCACTTCCTCCAAGCTGAAGAACAGTCCACACCCATGCAGGAAATCAAGCAAAGGTAGATAAAGAAGATCCTGAGTAAACTCAGATTGACCTTCTGGTCAGCACCCATACAGGAGATCCAAGCAAAGGGCTTTGAGTCGCCTTTGAGTCGCTGTACCTTCAGAGCAAATGAGTAATCCTGTTGTTGTTCAGATCAAAGTTAAGCATGTGTGAAATGCGCAACCTGGGCTGTACAGTGCAGGCTACGCAAAGCACTGATTTCCAGCCCTGAGGGGATGCCCTTTGCAGAGCAATGCCTGAGAGTGCTGAGGACCCAGCATGTCACTGTAAAAACTGATCCAGTCCCCCAAAGTCCACGGGGACCTTCAGTTTGTTCCTTAGGGCTTTTGATCATGATGGCAGAGTCATATTAACAATGGATACATACATTCTAAGTGTTAACCAATCCATCCCCATGCCATATTCAATTGGGTGTAGGTATGTCATGCTTGCTATAGTGTAGTCTGATATTTAATACAGTTTTCCATGCATTTTTAATCACTTAAAATTAAAAATACTTGAAGAACATCAATAGCTATACAAAGCAAATTAACTTGACTCTTACTCTTATGTACTCAAATATATGTCATAGCTGAATATGATACAAACTAGAGAAAAAATAATATAAAATTACACAGTGTATACCTAAGCTGTGTTTTTTTCTGCCATCCACTTTTTGTACCACAACTATACAGAACTCCTCCAGCTTCTTATCTTTGAGATCCAGGCAGTGTGAAGGAAGCAGAAGGTATTAGATCCAGATGACATTAATAAGGGGCATGGACAATTTCATTTTCTTTGTTCTTCTCTTGCACAGGATCCACCTTCATAAAAATACTTTTATCAGCAAACGCATACTGATTTACAACATCTCATTTATTCTCTAGTTTTAAAGTATGTAAACTGTTTTATATGCAAAAGTGTGTCTTCCAGCCTAAGACAAATTCACTTTGGGTCTTTAATAATTAATGTAGGCACAATAGATAGAACCGTTTTCTGAGCTGTTTGGGGTTTGTAAAAACAAGTCCAAGTCTTTTGAGTGTGCATATTTGTACAGTGACTGCTTCAAAATGTATGAGAGGAAAACAGGAGGAACAGTCTGATGCAATGATTTTTTTTTTTTAATAGAAACTACCTGGTTGTTACAATCACTTTTGTACTTCTAGTACAATTTACTGGTGTTGAAAATATATAAAATAAAACCACTGTTTGAAAAACAGGTAATCAAAGCAAATTTCTTTTCCTCAACATGTAATGGATCTTAAATAATGAAGAGGACACGTCCAGTGCAGTTCAAATAAATAATTCTTCAGGGCATTTGGTCATGTCAAAAGTTGTGGTTAAAGAGAAGGCAAACAAGCATTTACAGAAATGTGTGCTTTAAACATGAGAATGAATGTGCTCCACTTCTTTCTCTATCCTGGTTCCCAAGGATTCTTAAGAAATTGGATTCAGCCACCGTACTACGCTCTGTTCTGCTGGAGAAGCTTCCTTCAATATGACATTTAGAAGGCAAACATTATATTATGTGATTTGTAACTTCAGACAGGATTTGCTAAACTATATTTTTTCTCTAAATATTAGTAAATCCAAGCTGTAAATAGGCTTAAAGCTTTTGATACTTAAAGGTGAACTGGAATTTACTTTAGATGATTGGTTTTGATGCATGGATGACTTACACATGCGGTATTACTTTTTTCTCTTAAAATAAATTAGAACAGTTTTAGAGATAACTTTAAAGGTCACCTGCTAATTATCTATGCTGAGCATCTTCAAATGATGAGACATATTTCAGAGTACAGTGGTTGTTGGAATCAGTGAACTTTATAATCAAAAGGATGGCAAGTGATACGGGCTTACCTGGAAAAAAAGAGCAGCATTGACTACTTAGGTCAACGATTATCTTCTTTTCTACAAAGTTGACTGCTTTGTTTATGTGTCCTATTATTCTCTAACCTTTTTCTTTCTTTATTTTTTTCCTTTTTTTTTTTTTTTTTTAATATACTTATAGGTAGCTTGAACAATAAAGTCACTCACAGGCCTAAGTGAATTATGGCTGGTAGGAAGAGCCACTCAGTAATGACAGTGTACCCCACATTTGACATGACCATGCATCTAAAACAATTTTCCTTCCTCTGAGACTCTGAATTCAGAGCCCTCAGCTCCTCTTTTTTTTTGTGGTGTTTTTCTGAGATTGCTTAGAAAAAAAAACCACCTTTTTTTTTTTTTTCCCTTGTGTTTTGAACTACCTGACAGGATTTCAATTAAGCCATTTATAGAAATGGAAGTAGAAATCTAGAAATCCTATAATGACATTCATTCATCCTGCAACCAAAATACACAAGTAGTGTAGGTGCATATTGGCCATCTGTAAAGTGTTGGTGTACAGCACATATAGGGGCAACTTTGGGCATTACATGGACTAAAATATATTCAGAATACTCTTGCATACAGTTTTGAAGATACTAAAGATTTTCCAAAACCCAATTTAAGATTTGGTAGCTGAACGAGGGTACAGCAGAGGGCTACAAAGATGATTAGGGGCCTGGAGCATCTCCCTGATGGGGAGAGGCTGCGGGACTTGGGTCTTCTTAGTCTAGAGAAGAGAAGACTGAGGGGGGATCTGATCAATGCTTATAAACACTTAAAGGGTGGGTTTCAAGAGGACGGGGCCGGTCTTTTTTCAGTGGTGCCCAGGGATAGGACAAGAGGAAATGGGCACAAACTTGAATATAAGAAGTTCCACCTAAACATGAGGAGGAACTTCTTTACTTAGAGGGTGGTAGAGCACTGGAAAAGGCTGCCCAGGGGGGTGGTGGAGTCTCCTTCTCTGGAGACATTCAAAACCCACCTGGACAAGTTCCTGTGCAACCTGCTCTAGGTGGACCTGCTTGGGCAGGGGGGTTGGACTAGATGATCTCCGGAGGTCCCTTCCAACCCCATGTGATTTTGTGATTTTGTGATCACCAAAAAGAAGGTGTGCAAATTAGCAGCTGTTGCTAAAAATCTAGGCTTTAGTCACCTTAATGTATCCAGTTAAATATGCACTTCACTACAAAGCTTTTTTTACACTTTTTTTCTCTCAGTATCATTTCAAAATTCCTTATCAAATGGCTGTCTCTTCTTTATATCATATCCCTTTACCTTCTTCCTCCTACATCATGACTGAAGTAAAATAACATCTATTTCCTAATAAAGAACCTAGAAATTCAGATTATCAGACACGTTTCTTAGCTTTTGAAGGCAATTCTGACTGTAACATAGTTTACTTTGATTCTCTTTAGTCACTGAGGATTTCATTATCCTAAATTTATCTACATCTACAGAAGCCATTTGGATATAAACCAGAAATGTGCCACTTTGTTTGCTGAGTGGTATTTATACCATATTTGCACAGGGCAACGTAAGAAGCTCCATAAACCCCTTGGATTATGTGTGTATGGTATCAAAACTATCAGCCTAAATCTGTCTGCTTATTCTGATTGAACAACCTAATTCTGAAATCTAGTGGTATAATGATTAATAACTTCTCAGAGGCTAACAGAGACTAAACTTCTTAAACACTCCTTTGCTCTTCAATTCTCAGAAACAACAGTAGAAGTAAAATCTGAAAGAACAGGTGCTCTATTGGTATTATTGTAGGTTTAGATTCCTGACATAATAATTTTTTTTCCTGTATATATTCCAAAGAAGTTTTTGTTTAATATATATGGGAGCAAAGATTACACTAAAATATCAGAGGTCACCAAGATACCAGACTTGGCCAAATTAAACATCATCATTTCTTGAAACAGGAAAATCAATCAAAATAGCTGAGCTTCCTTGAATTCCAAAAATGGCATTACTACTGCTGTCCGACTAGAGTGCATTTCACAGCTGTCTCATTTTTTTGTTTGTTTTGCAGTCTCAGTAGTGTGTTTACACATGAAAGTTCCATCCTAAATTTGTTTCTGTTGTTCCTGTCCTCTCAGCTTTTCATAGCCTAGCTCTCTATTAAAAGCATGCATAGATGCATGAAGGCAGCTTTAAGTACTCCCCTCTTTTTTTTTCTGCTAAATTGGTTTAAAGGGGCTTTGATGCAACCGTGAGCTGCCACCTTAAAATGCATGGTATACCTGCAGGACATTGTCTACTCCATTACACAACTCCTTCAACAGAGTTAGAGAGAGAATCTCCTGCCCGACTAATTTCCATCCATATAATAAATTGTGCTTGTGCAACCATAGCACAGGTGTGAGTATTTAGCTGTTCAGGTGTAACTTAGGAAGCTGATGTCAGCGTGATGTCAGTACGGATGTCACGCTGATGACAGTGGAAAGTCAGCGTTTTCCCACATGATCTCAGAATCACCATTATGTCTTGTGCTTATAATTTAAACTTACATTTGAGTTCCGGGCAGCGTTTGAGACTGTGAAAGGTTCAGCGCGTCCCCTCTAGCCAAGGCCACAAGGTAGTTTTCTGTCTGTCAGTCAGGAAAGGACTAATCTCCAAAGAGCCATATGTCAAAGATACAATCTCCCTAGCAAAGCTCTGGGTCGGCTATTGGCCCCTTACTTATCAAGCTGAAGATTTCTTTCCAAGAAGTTCTTTGAGGAAAGGAGAGGCAAAGAGTGCTTTCCCATTGGGTAAGAGATAGTTCTCTTTAATCATCATTGGTATAAGTCCTGCTAATTAGATTGTCCCAGCAATAGATGAAAGATAGTATATTATTTCCCTTTCCCTCCCTCCCTCCTGATCCCAGAAAGAAATTTAATTTTATTTATGCTAACAATCAAACCAAAATAAAAAGACCTCCATATCTACTTTACCTACAGGCTAAATGGTGACATGCAGGCTACAAGAGTTTGTACTAGTGGGAGTTGTAACACTGCACGTTATCTGCTAGTCATGAATATCTGCACCCACCTACTTTTAAAGAAATGATATAGCTCAAAATTCTAATATAACCTGCTAAGTGCTTTATGAGGCACTGGGATATTTTTAGTTTCATGTGATGAAGCATGTCCTGAAATAACCTAGTGCAACATCAAATGCGTTAGTACAGTTGTAGCCCACAGGGTGAGATGACTGCGAATTTTGAAAATCATGGAAGTTATTTAGTCAATTCTGGGCTGCTTACTGAATAAATTGGCTGGAAAATCAGGGTGACCAGTAGGTATCTAATAACCTAATGCTTAGATGCTTTTTGAAGGTGAGAAAACAGGCTGTTTCAATTAAAAAGACCGTTTAGGGAGGAGGACGAGATCTCTGATATAATCTATTTCTCCTTTTTCACATGAGTGTTAGCAGTACTACTACTCATGTGGGAACAGGAGACAAAGCAGGGTTCACTTTCCTTACCGAGTCTTTTGCTCCTGAGTCAAATGGGAGGTGTCGTTTAAAATTATCATGAGGGGAAGCCTCCCGGACAGCGGCCAAATATCCTGTCTTCACATTGCTCCAAGTCCTCGCCAGCTGGTTTGGAATTTAAACTCTGATCTCCTGCCCGATGGCACAATGAACTGCCACAAGACCGTCTGGCTGGCTTCAATTAAAATCTTTCAAATCTTTTGCACTTTTTACGGACTGAGAATGTTCTTGAGTCCTTTGCAACCACTTCACCCCCACCCCCACCAATCTCCAGGCATTTTGTGTGTCAGGCAGCCCATCTCCAAATGTGCTGTTTTTGTTTGACCTATATTACAATGCAAAGCTACTTGGTTCTTTAATTCACTGCCAAATAAAGCTGTTGTTATCTCTGGATGGATAAAGGGAACTAGGCCAAATGGTGATAAAGTCTCAGGGATGAAATGAGATTAAACCATTTCTACCTCACCTTGCTATTTGCTAATTATATATGCGCTGGTCAGCAGAGCTCACTGTCTGTCTAATAATGTGTCTAAAGGTCAATTAAAAGGGGCTAATGTCCGCAAATTAATATCCAGTGAAAAGTATTAATTGGCATAGGGGCTATGGCTGTCCTTTTCTCTCTTTTTTGTGTTTTCAAGACATTTTCAGGGCATGATACATAATGTATAAAACTACAGTGTGCTTCTAAAACACAAGAGGATTTCTCCCTCTCGCTCTTTTTTTCCTTTAAAATTCAAAATGACTTGGCAAACACAATTCTAATGCAGATCTACAACCAGGTCAAAGAACTACCTCTCATTTCTTTTTTAATTAACACTTGGCAAGATTGTTAAGGAAAGCATTACTCAGAGAGCTGGAGTCACGTTAGCAACAGAAACCTCTCCAGGGCATCAAACAATGCTGAGAAGCTTCCACGGAAGCCCTTTTGGAACAGTTGCTCACTTTACATCTTTGCTGTCACTGCATAAACACAGATCCCTCTATGAAATATTTGGCTTATAAATAAACTCAGTAGGCAAGTCTGTTTGGCTTGTTGAGGGGGAGGGGAGGGAAGGGGAGAGCTGAAGTTTAGAAACCCCTGGCCTGCCCTGTTTGAAAACGCAGCCAACAGAAAGTGGCAGATGAGGGCAGGGGTGTAATCAGGAAACGCACTGCTGTTTTCAGACTGCATATCCCAGCAAACCGAGGGCTACGTCTCCTGGATCCTTTTCCCTCTTGGCCCCAGCTGCTCTTGCACAGATGTCAGGGCACTGGGGTGAAACAAGTACAAGTGGCAGGAGGATCAGGCCCTCTCACTATCGCATCCAAGCAGCTCCTCTGGAGGCAGCATCTGCTGCTCAGTAGGTGAGAGGAGGATTTGCAGCCTCACAGATCCCCTGCTCTTAAAACACCCACCTTGCCAGCCCCCCTTCCCATTTCAAAGGAAGGAGTAAAGCAAAAATGGTGGGGAGAGGTCTGTAACACAGAGATCACCACTAAGGAAAAGAGAACTGGGAGGGCAGGGAAGAAGGCAGGAAAGTAGGAAGGCAAGAAAGAAAAGCAGTATGGACAGAAGGGCTGTCAGAGAGGTACCTTTAGCTGCAGTGTCCTCTAGCTGAAACAGGTGTGAGAGGCACAGGGGAAAATGGAATCAAAGCATTAAAATGAGCAAGTTTATGCACAACTGGTCTTTTGAATTTCAAACGGTTCATGGGTCAGGAACAAGGAGTGGGGTACTTTGGGTTCAAAATGAGAGCATACAGAATCTGAAAGATAGAAACCTGAACGAATGCCAGAGTTTCAGGCAGTGTAATTTCTTTGAGACAGGACACATATGGAATAAGTTGTCATCAAAGCAATGAGCATTAACAGATGTCTAGACATCTTTATGAAAAGAGAGGCACTGTCGGGTATAGCATGACACAGCAGGGAGGTGAGATCGCATTTAAAAGTGGACTGTCTTTTTTCCAGAAGAATAGCTGCCTGCATCTTTACAGGAGTAGACTGACTGGAAATCTAACTGCTCTAACATTTATAAATGACTATTTCAAATTAGTTGGGGATTGTTCAGTCAGAACTGCTAATGCAGAACTTTAAGTTCTTCTAGCAGACTCTTTTGCTTTTATTCATATCAGAAGAAGCCATCAAAGCATCTTGTTTCAGCCCAAATATATTATGTCTTCAGTGTCACTCATTTACTTCTGGATACTGCATATTTTGTAGACCGGCATCCACTGCCATTAGGTGCTGACATACTGGGATGTGGACTATACAGCCAGTTGACTGAGCAAGAAAAAACATATCCAGCCCTTCAAAGTCACTGCACCTCCCATTGTGGGGAAATACCCAAAAAGGAAACTCCACTGTGCCTGCAACACGGGTACTTGTACCCAAGTTGGCTAGCTCAGTACTGGTAATGGTGTGGCTCCATGGCACTAAGGTTTCATTTATTTAAGCCAAGCTTGGGGCAGTGGCACAAACTGCCAGCTGATGAAGCAGAAAGGTGTCCTTAGAGAGATTCTGCGTCACAGCACCAGAGACCTTTGAAACTACAGTAGTGCTGAGAGAGACCTGACAGAGGAAGGAAGCCCACCTACAAGCTCCTCTATGTATAGGAGCTTGTAAAAAAAGAGGTTTCTTCAGCTTTACATTTTTTCTGTTTATTCTCATGTCTTTTTGCTGTATAGAATTGTGTTAAAATATTCGTCCACTTTGATTTTCACCTTTTGTGCTTTACTCTCCACACAATTTATATATGCATACATGCAAACCAAACCACAAATAATATTACATTTTTTGCACTTTTCCTTTAAGTGTCAGGTAAATTAAGTCTCACCAGAAGCATATAGAATTATCCGAGTAGTTAACATTTAGTTAATTTTAAAACATTTTAGTACAAATGATTAGTCCTATGTGTAATAAAAATATTGTTTGGTGAGACTTCATCAAAGACTTCACCTATTTTACATATAATGCTCTGCCAGAAGCAGTAGAGTTAGCTGTTCACACAGCTATGAGGGCTGCATAAATCAGACAGTGTCACTGTAATATGTTAAAGATTGTTCAAAATGTGAAAAAAAAATAACAAAAGACAGTGAAACAGTCTTACTACTATTGATATTTTTCTTAACATGCAGTAGGTGTAACTTTGTTCTCAGAATTTCAATATTAAATTTAAAGAGACTCTTGTTTAAGAACAATTATCCAGCTGGAATTGAAGGTTGGCAGGCACCAATCTGGGGTAGAACACAGGCTACAACATTTCGCTTGATTGCTCTTTATTGGATACATCATGTAATAGTTAAGAAACATATCTTATAGAACAATGATAAGCCTATATTCAAAATCAGTATATGGATCAACATCTACTAGAAATTTGTTACAATGGCTAGTTTCTCTTACAGCAAAATTACCCAAGCCATTAAAAACTTCAAAAGGCAAAGGTGTCAACAGAAAGTAGTTTCTACTTATATCAAATATATTTTTCAAAGTAATTATTTTTTAGTTATAAAATATTGCTTTATATCTGTCAGGCAAAAATGACAGGAGACGTACATGGATGAACAAGCTGCTGCTGGCAATATCTAAATGAACACGATATGTACAGAAGGTGGGAGCAGGTAACTTGGAAGGAATATAGAGACACTGTCTGAGCATGCAGAGATGTGGTTAGGAAAGCCAAAGCCCACCTGGCACTCAATCTGGCAAGGGATGTCATAGGCACCAGTACATGCAGGGACTGACAGCACGGGAAGCAGCTCTGCAGAAAATTACCTGGGTGTCCTGGTGGACATCAAGTTGAACATGAGCCGGCAATGTGCCCTTGCAACAGAGAAAGCTAACAGGCTACATTAGGAGAAGTGTTGCCAGCAGGTTGAGGGGAGCGATCCTTACCCTTTATTCAGCATTGGTGAGGATACAACTGGAGTACTGTGTTCAGTTCTGGGCTATCCAGTACAAGAGAGACATTGGACATCCTAGAGAGAGTCCAGTGAAGGGCTGTTAAGATGATGAAGAGACTGGAACACCTCTCATATGAGAAAAACCTGACAGAGCTGGAATTCTTCAGCCTACAGAAGAGAAGGTTCAGGAGAGATCTTATCAAGGTACATAAATACCTGAGGGGATATAAAGAAGATAGAGCCAGGCTCTTTTCAGTGCTGTCCAGTGACAGGACAAGAGGCAATGAGCACAAGTTGAAACATGGGAGATTCTGCCTGAACATAAGAAAATACTTTTTTTAATGTGAGGGTGATCGAGCACTGGCACAGATTGCACAGAGAAGTTTCGGAGTCTCAATCCTTGGAGATACTCAAAATCCATCTGGACATGGTCTTGAGAAACCTGCTCTAGGTGGCCCTGCTTGAGCAGGGGGTTTGGACACAATGACCTCCAGAGGTCCCTCCCAACCTCAACTTTTCCGTGATTCTGTGATCTTCTATAGCAGTCTTTTATACAAGTAACACTATTCACAGGGGACAAATATTATGCGGTAGAGCAAATGCAATATGTGAAATAGGTTTTGATGTTAAGCAAGTGTTCAGTATTGCATGAGGAAGAAGCAAAAAAGCAAAATGCCTTTACTCTAAATTTAATTCTAAACAGCCCATGTAAAAAAATGTGGATTATAGAAGTGGTTTGAAGGTTTGTTAATGAATATTAGTTGTAAATGGCATTGGATTGAATGGCAGGAAGAAAATAATACTATGGAAAGGAATCAATGTTAAGCCCTATAGTAGTTAACATCTTAGTTAATGATCTGGAAAGGGGATTAATGGCATGTTAATGAAACTCACAAATGAGTATCTGTTGAGCTGTTTCAGATATATATATACTTATATATATATAAAATAGTGGGATGGGATAACTGAATTTTCACTGAATTTTCACTGAATTTTCACTGAATTTTTTAGAGTTGGAAGGGACCATAAAGATCATCTAGTCCAACTCCCCTGCCGAAGCAGGATTGCCCAGAGCATGTCAGAGCATGTTATTCAGGACTGCATCCAGGCGGGTCTTGAAAATCTCCAAAGAAGGGGACTCCACAACCTCCCTGGGCAGCCTGTTCCAGTGCTCTGTCACCCTCACTGTAAAGAAGTTTCTTCTCATATTTGAGTGGAACCTCCTATGTTCCAGCTTGTGCCCATTGCCCCTCGTCCTCTCACTGGCAACCACTGAAAAGAGTCTGGCTCCCTCCTCCTTCAACCCACCCTTCAGATACTTATAAGCATTGATAAGGTCTCCCCTCAGCCTTCTCTTCTCCAGGCTAAAGAGTCCCAGCTCTCTCAGCCTTTCTTCATAAGGGAGATGCTCCAATCCTTGAACTGTCTTCGTTGCCCTTCGCTGGACTCTTTCCAGTAGTTCCCTATCCCTCTTGAATTGGGGAGCCCAGAACTGGATGCAGTATTCCAGTTGTGACCTCACCAGTGCAGAGTAGAGGGGGAGAATGACCTCCCTCGACCTACTAGCCACACTCTTCCCTATGCAGCCCAGGATTCCATTGGTCTTCCTGGCCACAAGAGCACACTGCTTGCTCATTGTCATTTTTCTGTCTACCAGGACCCCCAGATCTTTCTCTTCAGAACTTGGAAACATGTAACATGGAAATGGAAGCTAGAAAGACAAAAAACAGTTAAGGAAACTATGCTTCATCACAGAGAAAAAAAATAAGTAAGTTTGTACATGTACACACATATATATTGTGTGTATACATAAAATGAGAGAGGAATGGGAAGGAGTAATATTGAAAACCAATAAGGGAAAGTAAATTACCTCAGGTTTGAGAGAGTGCAGCACAGAAAACCATGGATTTTTAGGCTTCTTAATTGTGTCTTGAAGAGTCATAATTGTACCTCATCCCATAACACATGGGCATCTGAAAATCTCCAGAACATTCAACCATATGATAGCTCTGCAAGGAAAATATTTTTAAGACTATTATTTGAAGATACTATTATTTTTATCTTACAGGTAGGAAATCTGATACAGTAAGATTAGAACTAATAGAGGACTTTTCTACTAGTAACTATACTGAAAGTGATATTTGACCTGAAGTGATTATAATGAATTAATTCAAGGCATCAGCTCTGCTTCCTAACCTCTCTCTCTTCTTGGCTGTACTAACTTAATGGTGGGAACATTTCCACTGGCCAGAAAACCAAGCCACAAACACCTCTGCGTAGACAGAACTTCCAAGCTGAGTACTTTTTAACTAGTACTAAAAACTATTCTTTACCACAACTGCTGGAGGGAGTTCAAACTTACCGGCCAAAAATGGACAGAGGAAAAAGAGAGCAAAGAAATATTGTGGGTTTGAATATAAGGAATACAATATATAAAATGTATTTGGTTCCAGAAACAAACATTCTCCATTACCCTGGGTATTGAAATACAATATAATTCGAAATAAACTTAATAGCCAGATATATTTACAAATGCTTAACCTCTTTAATAAAGAAACCCTATGAAAGGAATCATCTTCCAAAACTGTTAATGCAGCATCACTGACCTAAAAATGATTAGCTTCTCATGATTAGTTTTAAAGTTCCTGAGATCTTGGTGACCTCCCCTTTCACCTATTAGAACTCTGCCTTTAACTACACTGTTAATCTGGCTATGAGGGCTCATAGACTTCAAATTCTTTTGATATGTAATGCAAAACATTGTTTCAGTGTAAATTCACTTTGCTGCTTCCAACTTGTTCAGAAAAGTTACATACCTTTTTTGTATAAGCAGGTTTTGGGCCAGATCAGAATGTCAGCTGTCTATGACACTGTGCCACTGATGTAACATTGTCCTCCTTGAGCTGGCATAAAAGCATGGACTCTGTAGAGTGTGCTTTTTTTCATTTTCACAGAATTATAGTGTAGTCACTTGGGGCCAAATCGAGATCAGATTCATATTGTTTTGTGATCTAGTAATGTTTGTTCATTATTGATTGTGGAAGCATGGCCTTCTATACTCTTGAAGTTTTTTTGGTATGCATACATTAATGCCATCAGTGGCTCTCTCTGGAGACAGATTCTTGGAGATTATCAGTCCCTTCCTCCTTCTCTTCTCTTCCTTTGAGAAAGAAGTTCACACCTGTGATGAATTTTCCTGGAGAACAGAAATTATGTGGTCTTAAAAGATCTTTCTCCTTTGTTCCTTTGAAGCTTGCTGCTTCACATTCTTAGCTATTTCCTTATTTCTTTCTATTAGTTACATATACATTCTATAAAACTCATGATTTCTGCTGACAGTCTTTAGAGATATTTAGATGAAAACAACTGTGGTCTGAGATCCAAAATGTTATAACCTTTGGTACTGTTGTGCCTACTTGCTCCAGCACTTATATTTTGAAGAAAAGTACTCATTCTGCTGCAATTATTGACAGAAAACTGGGGGGGGGGGGGAGGGAAAGAACTGACCTTATAGATGTCTCCAGTACAAGACTGTTCCTGTGCAAGACGAAAGGTCCCTCCAATCTCAACTATTCTGTGGAGCTCAGTGTTAAACCTCTCATCAATATAGCTGAGTTACAAAGTTCAAAGTCATAACACATTTGTCCATCTTTGATAGTGGGAAACCATGATTCAGATCAGATTCAGTGTGAAAAAGAGTTCAGAACTTTGTTACAGTAGTCAAAAATTAGTTCAGAATATACCTGAGATGCTTATGTACCACGTTGTCGTCATTTCTGCTCTCCTGTATGAGACTAGGTTTTGGATACTGAACTGTTCTCATGTCACATACTTTTACAAACTCCATCAGTACTCTTTCACCTACAACTGAATTGAATAGTGTTTCTTTAACGGACTGGAGGAGGTCTTGGGCTCACATTAAACATTTGCCAAACTGTTGGCTAAGAACCCTTCAAGCCAAGCGATTGCATCCGCTATTCAAGGTTAGTCAGGGTTATTCAATCCTCCTAACTTTAGGCATATAATTTACTTGTCTCTCAAAGTTAAATTCCTGCTTTGAATAATCCCCTGGAGGAGCTTGTCTTTTTGCAATAATTATACAGGAAGCTTAAGGTGACTGGCCTCATATCTTAGTCATACTTAAATGCCTGAAGTTCAATTCTGTTAAGATCCCTTTCTTGTGTTTCTCTTTTTCTGAGTAAGTGGGCTAACTACTTGGCTGTTGTTATGAAAGGACATTTCTTTAAAAGAATTGTTGTAGATACCTACAAAAAGAAGCAGAATTCAGGACTGTGGATTCTAGGAAGAATGAGGCAGTATTTTCTGAACTGAATCAGTCCTAGCTAGGAACATGATTTCAGATATGCTTTATTCCTCATGTTTCCTCTTGAATGACAGCCTATCCCATACACCCACCTCCAACAGGGAATTGTTCATGGTAAATTGCATGCCCAGAGAATAGGGCATGCAACCCTATTGCATGCAACTACAGCCCAAGAGTGGTATTAAGTATCTGAACCTTATAGTAGCAACCTTTTAGACAGGTCATGTTTGTGTTATTCACAACTCTGTTTTCTGGCTGGTGCCAGAAATAAACCTATACCTTTGCATCT
Organism: Numenius arquata; assembly: GCF_964106895.1. NCBI lineage: Eukaryota > Metazoa > Chordata > Aves > Charadriiformes > Scolopacidae > Numenius > Numenius arquata. Next base: position 111,436,629 of record NC_133577.1, on the reverse strand, counting down.
GATTGGAGATCAGATTCCAAACTTAATTTCTGAAACCACATGAACAGTGAGCCATTAGATTCACACAGATGCAGTGAGATTCCGGTAGCTCTAAAATACGTGAGCAACATGCTCACTGAGTGAGGCCTTGGACCTTCTGGAGAAGAAGCAACCAAGCAAATAGCCACCTTAGCGCAGTGCAGTGGCTGTGGTAATTCACCTGATATAGGTGAATTAGAAATATAAAAACATAGTTAATTAGCCTGAATACAATACTTATCCTGTGCCAGGACCCAAACACGGAACTCTGCATGCTGCTGTGGAGAGGCATATGTAGCCCCATGGCTGCTCAGTGGTCACTGGCCTGCTCAGCAATGCACAGTGTAGGTCTGCCTTAAGGACCTTGTTTGCACTTAGCCCTAAAGGATTTGCCTAAAATTACAGAGGATATCTCTTTTTTTCCAAAGAAATAAGCCCAAATCTTTTTGAGGCCCAAGCTAACATTAGAACGATTGTGCCATCCTTTCCTGACAAACATCAATGATTTAATAATACTTTGATATGTAACTGTTTAGAACATACACCTAAAGCAGTACAATTGGTTCTGGCTCTCCGCTGGTGAGGAATATTGACAAATTGGAAGGAAACTGAAAAAAAGTTGCACAAGTAATAAAAAAGCTAGTGGGAATGATACAAGAGGAAAGATTGAAAGAGCTAAATAATATATTTAACATGTTTAAATCACAGTCAAGATGGAACATGGAAAGGGTTTACTAATATTTAAAGGATGAAAACATCATAACAAAATATAGATTACTTAACATAAAGAAGTGTCGTGGTTTGGGCTGGACTGGCCACTAAAGTGAACGACAAATGTTCTCTTTAACTTCTTTCCCGTTCAGAGAAGGGAGAGCATCTCACTTCAGGGAAAGAAGGATGACAGAGAAAAGAGAATTAGAGTTTAAAAAGAAAATAAACTACTTTAATGAAAATATTAATAAAATAATGAAATATATATACAAAACTGGTATCGAGCTTCCAGGATGACAATGACATCACCAGCAGGAACTGGGGAGGTCTCAGACTGGAGTCAGCGATAGACGGGAATTGGATTTTGGATCTGGAGTCAGGAATGCACGGATTTGGATCAAAGGCAGCTAACAGACAGAGTCATCCTCGGACGTTGGCCATTGAAGAAAGAAGGCTGATCCTTTGATCCCTCAGCTTTTATACTGAGCATGATGCAGATGGGATGGAATACCCCATTGGTCAGTTTTGGGTCACCTGTCTGGTTCACTCCTCCCTGCAGGTGTGACCCCTCTACACCCTTCTGCTTCTGACCCTCTAACAGGGCAAATAACAAAGTTAGCTGACCTTAGTTGCTATAGCAATAAGTATAATAAGCAAGAGCCTCTCTGCATATCATTCCTTGGTATAAATTATAAACAATCAGGTCTTATCACTCTGGAAGCTGACAGTGTCTGAAAAAATAAGCTGTTAATTTCAGAGAGTCCAGTTAGTTAGAAGAGGCTCAGTTGAAAAATAAAATTACTGAACAGAATACTGGTTCTTTTTTTGTCTCAAACCAGGTAGGCTTTATAGCAATGAAAAATGGGTCTGAACTAAAGCAAAAATTCTGGAAAGCTACAGTATTAAGTTGAGTGCATATTAGAACTCCTCTGCTTTAAAATGTGTGTTCCAAGTCCCTGTTACCTATCAGAGTGTGAAACTGTCTCTTGAGAGAGAAGTTGGGGAAGTTCTGCCTCTCTCTCACATTTAAATTTTGACTGGACAAATTATTAGAGTATTTAATACACCATACTGGTGAAGACTTGGACTAGGTATGTCTTGTGCTTTTTGAGTGTTTATTATCTGCAGCTGAACAAGAGTTTTCTGGATACCTGTGGCTACTGACTGAATAATTTGTGATTTTGGAACAGAACGTAGAAAATATCAGTTCCTGGGATGTGGCTAGTGGTGCATCAATGAACTTTCCCTGTCCCATCAAAAGCTTGTTCATTGTGTGGGAAGAATTTAATCCCTGTAGGTACCTAATAATCCTGTAAATGAAAATGACCAAGAGAAATCCACATCACCTGCCAGAAGGAGCTGCAAACTAGGTTCAGCTCTTTCCTATTTCCATATTTTGATGCTGCCTTCACCAGGCAATGAGGTTGTTCTTTCTCCTCTATCTGCCTATTAGAAAGAAAATGCACTCCCCTTCCAGATCAAGATCTTAGTCTTTTGCATTTGCTCCTCTCTCTCAATTCTCCTTTCATTAGGGCAGCATATTTACAGGAAGGCGTTTTTCCCTAGAAGAGTCAGAAAATCTATGGAGCCATTCCCACACTGACAGCATACCAGAAAACAAAATTTGAGAAGAAAAAGCAGACAATTAAAAATTGCTGAGTGCAAATTCCTGAAATGTGTGGACTACCATTTGAATCATAGAATAATAGAATCATAGAATATCCTGATTTGGAAGAAAGCAAAGAAGATCATCAAGTCTAACTCCTGATTCCACACAGGGCAACCTAAAAGTTAAACTGTATATCTAAGAGCATTGTACAAACATATCTTGAACACTGACAGGCTTTGGGACATGAACTCTCCCCTAGAGAGATTGTTTCAATGATTGACCACCCCCTCAGTAAAGAATCTGAATACTTCCTGTGATGCAGTTTTTTAAGTCATTCCAGCAAGTCCTATCAACAGACACCAGAGAGAAAAAACCAGCACCTCCCTCTCTGTTCCCCCTGGTTATGAATATGTAGACATCAATGAGATCAGCCTTCAGCCTCCTCTTTTCTAAGCTGAAGAAACTATATATCCCGAGCCACTCCTCATAAATCTTGCCCTCTAGTCCTTTCACCATCTGTGTTGCCCTCCTTTGGACACAGTCTGATATTTCTGTATCCTTCTTATTTTGTGGAGACCAAAGCTGCACACAGTACTCGAGTTGAGGCTACACCAATGCTGCGTACCATGGGACAATTACTTCCTTCCACTGGTTAGCTATACGGTACTTAACGCACTCCAGGATATGGTTGGCCCTTTTGGCTGCCAGGTCACATTGTTGACACATACTGAGTTTACCGTCAATCAAAATCCCCATATCCCTTTCTGCAGGGCTGTACTCCATCCTCTTGCCCCCCATTCTATACATACATACAGGATTACACTGTTCCAGGTGCATAATTCAGCACGTGTCCTTGTTAAACTGCATATGATTGGTGATTGCCCAGTGAAGTGGGTGCACTGTGAGTGCACCCAGTGAGGGTGATTGCCCTCTATCAAGATCTCCCTGTAAGGCCTCTCTACCCTCAGGGAATCAACAACTCCTCCTAATTTATTATTGTCAGCAAACTTACCTAGTGTGCACTCAATTCCTGTTTCCAGGTCACTGATAAAAACACTGAAGAGAACTAAAGGGCCCTAAAAGTGAGCCCTGTGGAATCCCACTAGTCACTAGCCACCAGCCAGATGTTCCTTCATTTACTACAAAGTCTTTGAGCCTGACCCCTCAGCCAATTTTTCACCGATTGTAATGTGTACATGTCTAGCTGTATGCTAGACATTTTGTCCAGGAGGATACTGTGAGAGACAGTATCAAAGTATAAAATCCAAAAAAAGCCACATCCATTGCCTTCCCTCCATCCACAAGGTGGATAACCTTTTTATGAAAGGATACTCGGTTAATAAGGCATAAGTTTACCTTCATGAATCCATGTTAGCTTTGACTGATGACTGCATTGTCTTTCAAGTATTTTTTGATAAATCCCAGAATAATTTTCTCAATAATTTTACCAGGCACTGAAGTGAAACTGACCTATAATTACTAGGATCTTCTTTCTTGCCCTTCTTGAAATCTACCCCTTCCAGTTGACTAGGACTTCTCTAGATTCCGGATACCATTGATAAATAACTGAGAGAGGTCTTGCAATAACAACAGCCAACTCTCTCAGTACCCTGGGATGAATCCCATCACATTCTGATATTTCTGTACCCTTCTTATATTGTGGAGGCCAAAACTGCACGCAGTACTTGAGTTGTACTTTTACTAGCCATTAACTTACTTCTGAAATAAATTTGTTGCATTTAATAATTTATAAAGTTTAGGTTTAGGATATATGTTATAGACTTTCAGGAATATAAAAAAAAAAAATTCTCAGAGATTTAGCCTTCATCAGACTGGGATATTCGAAGCCTATATAATACAGCTTTATTTTTACTTCAAGGTTATACATTGGAGTCCAAAGTGCCAGCCCAAGCATATTAAAAGATCAGATTGATTATACAGGCAAGTTTCTTGCTGTGCTTTTGTTGCTGTTGTTGAAGTCTTGGTAATGACAGTGACAAAATTAAAGTTCTTCCTCATCACCACATAAAAGAGGTAAATCACCTGGGAAAATAAGCTGTAGCTTATTACTCATCGTTAGTAATAATTGAAATACTGCTTTAGTTCCATTCAGGGTATACAGTGGGAAAGTAAGAATGTTTGTGATGAGTTTAACTGTAGAGTGAAGCAAAAGTATCATGATGTAACCAGTCACATAAACTGATCTTATATGTAAGTGTTAAATTGCCTTTTGTGGGTATGGAATCCACTAATTGTTTTCAGGAATTTGAGATAAGTGACTTGGTAATTATGGCAGTTGTTATTTGTTTTGCAATTGTTTTCAGAGGCCTTGCCCACATCAAGTTGCCATGGTCGTGGGTTTTACATTAATCAACATAATGCATGTTTCTTTTTTGTATATCTAGCTTGGTATAGATTTATTCTTATTCTACTATCTTCAGGGAGCTCCTTAAATGAATATACAGTTTGTTAACAATACATTTTAAAGATGTAATTTTATTTAGTGATCACCAGCATGCCCAAAGCTACAGAGGTGGCACTATGATAAAGAAGCAGATCTTTGGCTACTGCCTTTACCACTCTGCCTTGGGAACCCTTCTATACTAAAAGACAGTTATTTGTCTTGGCAGAGCTTATACTTTGCAGCAGCCTTTTGTGGAGAGCAAAGATCTATGTAGAATAAGGAATAATGAATTTAAATCTCTCTCTCTCTCTCTCTCTCCCTCTCCTTCCCTCCCTTTTGTCTCCTTCCCTTATCACCCACGAACACATCAAAGAAGAATGTAAAGAGAAGGTAAAAAACCTGCAATAACAGATAGCAGATTAAAGTGAAGTGACTGGTGATCTTTGATAGATGGTACCTAGCCCTGTATATATTCCTCATGTCTTTAAGATTCATGGGTGGGTTGAGGTTTGATCTATATACAAAACTTCTCTAGACCATTCTGCTGGGAAGGTCCAGGAAATCTCCCTTTTTCTCTAACAATGCGCTTGCAGAATTCTCTGTCAACCTCATCGTTTAATCTACAGTTTAATCTTTGTGGAAGCCTCCTGACCAGTTATTTTAAGAAAGTGAGTGCCTATGTTTTCATATAATACTAGTAATTTAATTTCTATATTTTTAAACTAAGCAGTTAATTTTGAAAGTTGACCATGTGTTTATACCAAATGTTTTTGGGTTTTTTTTGGTCTTGTAATTAAGATAAATTAACTTAATAAACGGAATATACAATTGGGATTTTATTGTCATGTTCAGGTCAAATACATTATTTCGCAGTAACATTTTAGTTTTGTGTTTTCCCAGAAGATGCAAAAAATTTTCCATATTGGTTCCACATGAATTGTTTCTTCATCCAGTTTCCAATTTTAGCCTAATAGAAAACTATATTATTTTTCCATTATTATAAGTCTGCCTTGCCTGCAGCATTTAACAATAAGTATCTGAAGAGAAATTCTACTGTAGCATAAATAAAATCCACCAGTGTGCATTAATAAATATAAGCAGACAATAAAATTTGTGAATTTCCCATTATTTTCAATGGTGTAGATTAAAGTCCTGAAACAACTGCATGGCATACAAAGGTATTTAAGTGTTGGGTCTCACAGCTCGGCAATGCCAAACAACTGAGGATCCATAAGACTCTGGAGAGTCCTTGAACACATTCATAAATCTAAGATGCCTAAGGGCTCTAGATACCCTGAAAATAAGATACAGCCTTTGGGAATGTACTTTGGGTAGTACTTGGTTTGCTTAACAAGTCTCAGGGACCTTTTAAGATACTGTCAGAGGAGACTAAGCCCAGATTCCTGACTGAAGATTTTCTCAAATCTTTTTTCTGGTTTTATCTAGGGGCACAAGTGGGGAAAAAAAAAAAAAAAAAAAGTAGGTGGAGTTGAATTATCTGCTTCATTAAGATGACTGTATGTCACAGACATTTCTTATTGTTTATACAGTTCATATCAAGAAATAAAACTCCTAAGGATTATCAAACGACTACATTGGTGTTGTAGTATCAAACTAAGTGGGTCTACTACATTAAATTAGACCTGAATTTAATTCAAATTTTATCAAGTTTTTGCCTGCTTCACTACTGATTGGTTTTCTGACTGGCATCAGTTTTCTGTTTTCCCTTGGTTCTGGTGAAATGCCAGTGAATGCCAGTCTGTAACATCTTTCCTCTGGTGTTACAGGTCCATAATCTTTGAACAACTTAGCTTGAGCTCATACTGTCATATCTGCTTATGCTTATTTGCCCATACTGATCCATTTGAACTTATTAAGATAATAACTAGGCATTTCAGATGCACCTTAATGTTTAGATGTGACTTGCTGATTACCTGGTTGCTTGTATATACTGATGTCATGCTCACTACCTTCATGAACATTCAGAGGAGAAGGCATATTATTTAGAAAATGAAGCTATGTCCTAAGTCCTAAGAAGATGCAGTTTATGCAAATATCCTCTATAAGCGATTCTCTATTTATCTTCTTCCCACCACCAAAAAAAGCAACAATTCAAACAAAAATAAACCCCTTTAAATGATAATTGACTTAAATAAATTTGACATAGTGGTGGGAATCTTGAAGACAATTGTGTGCTTCCAAATATTGAGAAAATAGACAGCTGAGTAAGGCACAGTTTGTAGAGTTCTTCCTACAGAGGGAAAGGGTGAGCTCTCCATTTGTTATATCTGACTGAATATGAGTGTGGAAGAGAGACTCCCACCTACGGGAAAAAAACTCTAATCAGATCACTGCCAACCATGAGACACAAACCAGTAGGAAACCAGGCTTTATTCATTTTGGTGTACTCAAAACGGCTTATTCGTCTTATAGGTTTAGCTTCTCCAGCTGAGCAAATCTCATTTCTTTTTCTTCTCTTTTGAAGGTCTTACAGTTGGATGAGGACTTTGCGGCTGAGATGAATTAAGGTCCATGCTATTCAGCTCAGCTACAGCATCACAGGGATAAGTCTCTGCTGCTTTTGGAGCTATCTATTCGTGGCACTACCATGTGCCAAAGAACCATTCCAGGTCATCTGGACCTACCTCAAATGTCTCTACATGATGCTACATTGTGTGGTCATTCATGGGTTTATCTGTATCGGTTGCCTCATATCATTATGTTCTCCTTAGAAACCTTCCATTGAGATGGTTACATGTTGAGGCAAGGCAATCCCTTAAGTAGGCCTTCACTGACTTGGGATGGAAGGGGTGACTCAGGAGGACAAAACACTCAGATTGTCCACCAGTCTCATCCTGAAATGGTTGCATTGGAAGCAGAGACAAACTTTTCTCTTTCTCTCCGGCCTACTAGTAGGTACTTGGGAATTCAGTTAAGAGTTTGAAATAAGTTCCTGTCATGTTAGAAGTTTGAATTAACAAATTAAACATAGTTCATTAATGATATTTACAGCCCATGTTGTGCTAATTAAAACCAACTTATTTTTCCATTATTATTTGCATACTGTTGTTCTGCAGCTATGCACTTGGAAGAATAGTACTGCCTTGAGATGCCAGTTTTTTGGCATCACTCTGTGCTAATGAATGGAACGAGACAGTATATTCTTAAGCTGTACTGGAGCTTCTTGTTCTTCTGTTTCGAATATTTCACAACTAATCAACTATGAAATAACAACTGCTTCACAGTCTCTGTTAAAGAAATGCTTGTTTCTATAGTGACAAACAAAATCTGCTTTGTAAACTCATTCTCATATTAAAAAATGTAGTCCCTTCAGTCTTTCCAGATCACAAATTAGTTGTGACTGGGAGGAAATACACTGAGGCACACTGAGAGGGGAAAACAAAATAGCAGTAAAAGGCCTAGGGGCATAGTGGCCAAGGAAGTGCCTCTAAGTCTCTAGGTCAGTGTGATTTTCTAGTGTATACTAGGGCCAAGATTAAGGCAATTTGGAAATACTACAAGTGACTGCACCTATATAGGCACAGTTAACCTTGGAGTATCCATACTGATCTGAGTGCCTCAAGATTTAAGACACTACCAGATCAACAGGAGTTCAGAGACGAGAAAACTTCAGACAAATATATTATCAGCAGAACTGACTTGTGAGTGCAGCTTTGGAGTCTGATCCTCTTGGTTTTCCAAGTCACAACAACAGTGGAACATAACTATTAACTTACGTTAACCAAAATATCTAGCTGGACTTTAAACCTCTTCATAGTCTCAAATAGACAGAAGAAAGCCGAAGAATTTCTTGAGTAAAGACATGAGAGAAAAGTAAGTAAATTTGTTGTAAGAAACAAATTTACAAGGCTAGCATCATATTGTATAGAGCAAGGCAATAGCTGGATTTGTAAAGTTGATGATATTAAGGCTATTTTAATCAATAAAGAGCCTTTGAGATACTAGCTTGACATTCTCTGAGTTGTGTGAGCTTGCTCAGTTGCTGTGAAGGTGGCTTTGAGCCATCATCTTCCATGCCTCCTAGTTAACTGGGAAATTTATTCCAAGTCTGCTTTCTCTATCATTACCCTGTGGCATTAGGACTGATTTATTCAGTTTCCCTGCATAAGTAAGTATCCAAGTAGGAGCATTTAGCCAATGGTAAATGCTTTTATCAAAACCTTTTCACCACAAATTCTTTGTGCAGGACAGAATGAAGAGGGTGGCCAAATTAAAAAAGAAAAGAATAGGCAAACATGTAAAGCATTCTTTGCTGGACTAGACATTGACATCCATAATAGCTCATTGAACTTATTGACATCCATAATTAATTAAAGCTACTAGAAGCATGGGCAAAATTGCTAATTAATGTAATTATAAGGTTATTTTTTATTTAAACTGGCCACGAAGGAATTTCCATGTTGTTACAGTTCATAGGCATCGATACATTGGGAAGTCTCAATGTTTTTCAAAAGTGTTGTCCTGGCTCTGTGAAGGTCAGTAGCATAGCAACATGTATGGTATCTTTCTCCTGCACATGATTCCTCTAGGCTGGGAAAATCACTTCGTGGCCTGCTGCAGTGACTGACACTCACAACTGAGAAAAATGTGGTACAGTACATCACAGAATCCAGGGCTCAATAAAGAAAGGTATAGGTCTCAATAAATATCTCAGATTGCTAATTGAGTGGCTTCTGGATTATCCAGAAATGCTAAACTATGCACAGCAGATGGGAAAACATAACAAAATCCTTAAGAATCATAAATATGGTTTATGAACTTGTTATTAAAACAAATCACAGTATAGATTTTTCAAAATGGTGCAAAGAAATTAAAATTGTTACAGTGAGTTAGATGAGGCTACAAACCTCTTTAGAGAAACAAACCAGTACTTTCCTGAGAGGAGGGACCACACTAATTATTTGCATTGGACAATAATATTGAGAGTTTCTGACCTTCTGAAACTCCATCATATTCCCTTAGGGTAGCTTTCACAATCATCACTTGCATCAGCACTGGATTTGTGTGGCTTCTCAGTGAGTCAGTGGTAGAGAGCTGACTGCAGATAAATAAATCCCTTGTTTTTCACCTGAGTCAGAGAGTTGATGTGACTTGGTAGCTGTACAAGTGCAAGAGCTCAAGAAGGGAGGAGGAACATTATTTCTGGCAGCAGCCCAGTCTTATAACTAGTTAATCCAATGATGAAACCACACCCTTGGTGTATATTTTCTTTCCTCTCTCCCGTCTTCTTGAAATGGCTGTGGCCACCCATAGGTCGTTTCCAGTTTTAACCTTTCACCCCCTTGTAAGAATAAGACTCTCTCAGATTCCTCTTTCACATCAGTGGTAAACAAAGATTCAAACTCAGAGGTCTATTAATCCTGTCTCTTCTAAAAACAATTGGACGTTATCAACCTTGAGACAAAATCTATAATCAGTTTTCATCGCCAATTAATGTTAATCGTGGTTTTGCATGGGAATCAGATAAAGTTCTACATGGTTCTATCCACTTATGGAAAAAAGCAACATCTTTTACACAAATGAATTTCAAAAGCATATTTAGTGTAATGGCCAAGAAGATGTATGAAAACCTTCGAAAATAAGTACTGGAGCTCTTCATTCCGCTCCACCTTACCATTTTCTCAATTGAGAACTGCACTTGTCTGGCACATTAGTAATCTCTGACCAAAACACCATCCTTTTCCCTTCCCTAGCATGACTAATTATTTAAGTGGTGTATCCTTAAGGAGGAGTCAGGAAGATGCCTGCGATTAACACAGGCTGAGATCACATAATGAAGGATATATTTTCATCTCTTTGATCAAAGCAAATGGCATAATGAGCGGATCAGACCTTTTTTCTCACTTAAAGGAAGAATACGAGAGGATGACATTGCTGACATTCAGATGTTCTAGGGGAAGTGTGATGTGGTGGGGAGTAGAGATGTTTGTAATTGCTGGTTCAGGGAAGTGTGTTCAAAGGTCTATTACATATAAGGTGTCAGGTCCATACAGTGCTGCAAACAGATGCCTGTGATATCCACAGAGATACCCAGGGTGCAGTTATATAAAATGTAGGGCAGGTATCTTCACCTATGCTTTCTGCTGTCTATTTCTCTTTCTTTATATGGTCTCTGGAGCTCAACGGTGAGTGAATTTCTCAAGAAAACAGTAAAAAAAATTAAATCCCTCTTCTTACTCCCTGGAGAAAAACATATCACTGCTGTATGGCTAAGCCAAAAAAAAAAAAAAAAAAAAAAAAAGGGACCAGAAAAGGAGAGGAGAGGAGAGAAAGAGCGGGACCTTTTCTTATGGTAGTGATTGACTTGGCTGTTTTGTGTAACTTCACCTTTAGGAATTATTTATAGGAAGTGTTTCCTTCCTTGGCAAGACTATTTTAAGAAATCATTCTACATTACCACAGAAAACTCTACATAGCTCTATACTGACTTGGATGATGTGGGCTGATGTATTTACTTGGTTTTTGGTGTTGTTTTGAGTGGTGTTTTAAAGTCAAGAGTAAGTTAATGATTTTGGCCCATAAGTGCCTATAGCAACAGAAGTTGTTCTGTGTGTGTCAAAAAGTTATTCTGTGCAACTCTCCTGTGTCAGGGAGAGCAGGGAAGAGCTTTACTAATGAAGAAATTAATTGCATAAGTATGCCTCTAAGTACATCTGAGGAACTGAACACTGTCAAATTGTCCTGAATGAACCTACTTACCTCAGTAAGTACTCTGATGTCCATTGGTGTACTAAGATTTTGCAAAAAGACTCCTTGGCTTTAGTGGTGTTCTTTTGCATATTCCTATTTTTTGCAGCATTCCTTCACTTTAACAGTATTTCCCTTCGGCAGAAAGGAATATTTTGTGAAGATCTTTGTGGATGTCACTCCTTTATGGACTCACGTAAGCTCACTGTACTGACCAACAATTTCTGTACCACCCAACCCACAGAGGACAATTCAGGAAAGCCTCTTGATATTACTTGGCCTGCAGAATAGTTATGCAATTTTTATCTTTTAGACTTGTCTTTCCTCTAAAATAAATGTCCTTCCTTACACATGCAAACAAACAAAAACAAAACAAAACAAACCCATAAGATACTTTTCCTTAAATTTCAACTGTTTTTAAGGGACTGATCTTACTGATCCTTCTTCTTTTCTCTCACCAGGACAACCGCTAAACTAACGCTAAACTCTGCTCATTGTTAACCATTTGGAAAAAAAACCAAAACATCTGTTGGACTTCTTTGTGGTGTTCATGGGGGGAGTTCGATCCTCTTAATTAAGAATCTCTGATCTAAAATAACACTTCCTTGTAATGTTTGATAACCTGGAAGAGCAGAGTACAAAGAAGTGAGAGATGAAACTCACTGTTTTACTGACTCTGGTCTAAGTAGTTAGCTCATAAATTCTGTTATTCTGATTGAAAGGTTTACAAAGCCTGTGAAAAGCCACAATAGTCCACCATTTGTGTTGTCAACTGATATAAACTAAAAGTACAAGCTTGAGAGGATGAAATTTCCACTGTCACACCATAGTATTTCCAAAGATGTTTTCAGGGTCTTTCAGTATGCAATACAGCTAGTAAATGAGCTGTAAAAATGTCTATTCTGCATTTTGGACAAAATTTATTATAACTTTTCAAAATTCCAGGGTAAGATTTGTTGGATAATCTGTCACTGGTGCACTAGGAGCTAGTTTTTCCAAAAGGTTGATCACCTATCAGCTCCTATTTAAACACCTGAATAATAGTTACATTTTCTGAAGTGTCCAAATTCCATTTAGGCATCTAACTGAAGTGTGAAAATTTCAGAAGTACTTTTTGCCAGCTATGGGATGCTAAGAATTTTGGAATAGATCACCACTTTAATAAGGTCCTTTCATGGAAACTGACTTTTTAAAAAAAAAAAACCAAACCCTATGAATAAAGTGTGAGAGTTGAAAATATTTTAGTGCAATTTTCAAGAACTATTATTCATCTGTAATGTTGTCTCAGTTACACCTGCTTAATATATTGCTAAGACTGTCTCCTAAACTAATAGTCTTTAGTCATAACAATGGTGTTGACATACCAATAAATCATTAATTTTCTCTTAACAAAGACTCCAGATGTAACTCCAACAAAATATTCTGTTAATGATTTAATGTCTAATATCAAAAACTCCATTGCAAGTGTCCCTATACAAACATTAAAAATAAAGTGGTAGATATCAGTGTCTGTGGTAAGAAATGCATAATGAAGATGAATTCCAAACTCAGGAAGGAAATGAAAACACAGATGATATGCATATTACAACAGCAAATAACATGTCACTTCAATGTCAGGGGAACACCTGGAAATAATGTATTTCCCATATCATTTTCTTTCCACAGAAAGGACCCACAAGGCACACAGCACATCCCAACAGGTAAATTTTGCAACAACCAAAGAGACTCAGTATTATGTACACAGGAATAACACAGTTTGGAACCCAATAGGTCATCACCTTCTCTATAGCTATGTATAAAGGTATTGAATTCCTTGATGGGAATATGACTTTTTGAACTTGCTTCTCTGGCAGAATCTGAAAAATAAATGTCCTGAGTAAACACAGGATACTTTGTTTTATCAGGTTGCTTGATTTGGCAGATAGCTGCTCATGCTGTATGTTTAAGTGAATTATAAAATCAGTGACTTTACATTCATCTCCTGTTTCCATGAGATATTATGGGACTGGGTAACTTGTTATGTCTCAAAATATGAAAAAACTTGAAATAAAGAATTAACATATTAACACAAATAAAATCTTTAACCTGTTACAGATTATCTTTTGCCATTCATGTTGGTATTACTAGTTTGTGCATTTTGAAATCTCTTGATGTTTTGTTTTGGGTTTTTTTTTGTAGAGTTTTCATTAGTTAGCCAAGGCTAAGTCTAAATACAAAAGTGATGATACCATTAGAAACTGGATCACATTGCATAAGCTTATGGACAGCACTTAGCAGAATTTAAAAAAAAAAAAAATCATATTAACTTCTAGTTAAGACATTCAGAAATAGATGATTTGTTTTGGGTTTGTTTTTCTTTCCCCTCTCTGCTGCATGACATGAAGAGAAACAGACTGAAATAGATGTGTGAGGTATCCTCACTTAGGACAGACCTTCCATTTTACTCAACGTCTTGCATGTATGTGTCCAACAAAGGTAAGAGAGATGGTAGTGACTCAGGAAAAAGAGAACTTTGCAAATCTGAAAACAATCTGAAAAGCAAGAAAGTTAATAATGCTGTAGCATGAAAAAAAAGAACTCCATTGTAAGCTCTCTTGCTAGGCATGAGCAGGCTGAGGGAACGCAAGTTCCTATCCCATGTCCTGAAACACTTCCATAGTTTGCACTGATGGCTGAGGAAAGATGGAAAGATGTATGACAAGCAAAAAGAGTTATGCTTTATAGGTAAAAATGGCACGTGATAGTTGTGTGAATACGCATACTTTAGTCAAAACAAACCATTTTTTGGATACATATGGAGGCTATATATGTCACATAAGGAGTGCCATGACTAAAATTTACTAGAGCATTTATTTCATAATACTTACATTGGAATTAAAAGTGGTAAAACAGGAGTAGACAAGTCTCTGGTATGTCAGAAGACCTGGCACCATAATCAGATTTTAGAGGAACTAGGAACAAAGGGCAAAACTCCAGCCCACTGAAGCCTATGATAGAATAAATTGCACTAAAGTTAGTCTATGGAGTAAGTCACTCAAAGGGCACGTCTGTTCGGGATATTGTAAGCAGACAGAATCTCATTTTATGCAGGCTCTGAGCCAGCAGGACCTGGGCAGCGTAACATCAATCCAAAAATCATGTAGCCATTTTACTGCAGCAACACAAGCACAGGATCTTCTCAGGGTATATTATTTCAGGATCAGCAATATTGCAATGCTGCAATGGTCCTTGTAACACTGACTGTTTTTCCACTACCTGCAACCTACCACGCAGACACAGCTAAAGGCGAGTTGGACATATTTTTTTCTAAGGTGTCAGATAGGACAGGGCAAAACAGCAGGAGAACCTGAATCTGGGTTGCAGCTTTGGTACATGAAAGTAATGGTTTCACATAGAAAAGTATGCAGGAAGACAGGTAAGTGAAGAGATGCATACATTCTAACTAGTATGATCAGGTATTTGAAATGCAATTGTCCCCTCTGTAGGCAAACCTTCTGATTCTGAATAAAAAGAACTTCAAATATGAGAAACAATTGAGCACATGACTCTTTTCACTGGACCCAGCAGAAACTACTGCTCAAAATAATATAAACAGGGTTATCTTCAGTCCTGGGGTCAGGGCAGAAAGCTCTGTTTGACTAAAGGGAGAATAAGCCAAAGATCTTTCTTCTGGTATTTCCTAAGAAATGGTTGGTTGTTTTTTGTAGGGTTTTTTTTTTTTTTTTGGATGGTTGGTTGGTTGTTTTAGTTTTTTTTTGGACTGGCTATAGGGTCTCTTTAAGTGTTTATCTATGATTTCACTTTTTATGGCTTTCCTGACATGTTTTAATATTTCATGCACGGTGCTAAGAGTTTGTGGCATAATGAAAAAATGCAAATAATTTATTTGAACAAATTCATTGGATTAATTACTCACAATGAATAATTAACCATCTCTGCCAATACTATTCACTCTTTTCACTTTCTCCTGTCCTTGGTCCAAGTCACATTAGATGATGAAGTAAATGGTTAATAGAAATGCATGGGATGCTGGAGCTTCTGGGATCCTGTTTTGGAAGTGATTATTTTCTAAGCATTCATACAAACTTAGAAGGAGAGGAAGGGTGACTGAAAAATACAGTATGTGTGTGGAAAGGTGGGGAGAAAAATATGATAGGAAGAAGGAAAGAAAGAAGAGAATACGCATCTACACTTGATGTAATCCTCCCTTAGAGTAAATACTCATTATACCTTTATCAAATCATTTTGTAAACCTGGACTGTATGCAAATCTGCATTACTGCAATTGATATGAATCATCTATCTTAGTAATAAAAGAAAGCTATTAATCATTTAATCCCAGTTTTCAACCTCTAGTGACTGCAAATGTAACTATCTTCAGCTGGAATCCTCAACTAAACACAGATGTTGAGGAGCCAAACATTGCTCAGGAGGTTACTTTCAGCAAGTGATCTGTCATTGCCTGATATATATTCCTTTATAAGAAAGTCTGCTACCAGATGTGTTTGTAAGTATGGCAATCTCTCCCTCCTGATGGCTGTACAGATGTTTGCTCCGAGGTAGGTAGCTTCAATTCTCCTTCCTCCCTTTCTTACACTGCTTACCATAAGAATCCTGTGCCAAATGTAACCTATTGTGTCACTTATTCCTTTAAACAATCTGAGATTTAGTCTCAATCCCAGAGACAGAGAACAGAAAAATTATGTGTTTACATACAGCAGTTTATATTGCATAGGTCTTAAAAAGTCAGCCCTATGGAGTTTAACACCTGTATCTTAACTGATATCAAAAGGAAAGAACTTTAACTGCCAGCAGGCTGCTTGAAACAAAGATCAGTCTCCCTTTCAAAATAAAACTGATGCATCAGACCAGTTTATGGACCCATCTTGTTTTCTTGGTCTTAATTACATAGCTATGTACCACAGCTGCACAAAAACTTTTACTTCTCTAAGATTGAAGGGTCAGCAAAAAAAGAAAGGTACAGTGTTGCCTGACACTCCCATATGTATCATCAAAAGTAACCCAAGGCGAGATTACGTTCCACAAAATGGTCCCCAGAAAAAGCCACCTGAACCACAAAAGGAAACCCACTTCTTCTTTTCCTGTAATCTTCAAAGTACCCCTCATGGCCAAGGCAGGAGACAATGGCCTTCCCTATCTGAAGCGATGAACTGTGAAAACAGGGTTATCATTTTATTAACTTTTGTATGAAATAAACTAATAGCTTTTAATATTCCCTCCATCAGCTACCTGGGACATCCAGACTACTGCTAATAAACATTGTGCTAACACACAGGTTTTTCAGCTATATCTTTCAACTTTTAAGATGAATTGCCAACAGAAAGCATGTAATTTCACCACAGTGAAAAGCTAGACTGGTTTTACCTGTTCCAGCAAAGAAGGAACCTTACCCAGTCATAGATTTACTTGGCAGGGAGGAGAACAGTGTTGAAGGAAAGAGGGACAGAGAAACGTAAGCACAAGTGGCTACTGCTTCCGTTTCTATATCGCAGTCATGTTACATGGTTTTCTACCCCTTTCTCAGACCACAGCAGCATCTGGCTGCATCTGAATATTTATAGGGTAGTTTTTTAGCCTATTCACAATGAGGGAAACCAGGGCTAAAGAGTGATTTTAATGATTGTGCAGATTTACTGTCATTTATTTCATTTCCAACCTGGCAAAGTCAAGAGTAGCTAAAGACCCTTTCCTGGGAACTAGAATATAAGTGCTTTAACTCCCCAGAAAGAACGAACTGACGTTCTCTTTCCTATATCCTTAAACTATTGTGTAAAAGGGGTCACCTTTTGTTCTCTTGAGTTTTGAATAAAAGTAGGGGCCCTCAAGATATTTGGACTCCGTCCCTACAGGAATTCATTAAGTATGACCTAAGACAAGGCTCCTCAACATGAATAAGCATGGAAAGCTTGACTGTGGATCCTAGATGTGAAATATATACAAAGCTGTTTAGATCTGATAGAAGTGAATTAGCTCTGGACAAATGTAGAAGAAGGAGGTTAGTTGCTTAGGGAATATACTGATGAGAGCCAGGATATTTACGGACTTTCACTGTCTAGAGGTTTTGAGAGAGAATTTGAGGATAACACTGATAAATGCCTAAATTATATGAACCTGTCCCTTGGTCCCTTCAAGGAAATTCCTTAAGTCCTTTTCAATCTGACCCAGAAAAAGGTTTTTATATATGTTGGAATACGACTGTTAAGGGTTGTTTTTTTCAATTCAGTTGTGCAAGCACTATTTGATGAACAATGTATTTGCCAGATTTTGCCCATATTTGTCAAATAAATTATTCAACAAATCATTTTCGCTTTATTTGATCAGCTATAACAGCCTTTCTGACTCTTCTGCAATCAAGATACCTTTTAAATAAATAAGTATGCTTGCCTCCAGAGACTTCAGGAGTTGAACAGCTGGTTTCCATCACCATGGTAAAAGCCTTAAGGGTGATTCTGGATGAATACCATTATTCTTTCTTGGTATAGGGACAATCTGAGAAACCTTTTGTAATTTAGGTACACAAGAATATTAGGAAAAATGAGTTCAAATTGGCCATTATTGGAAAATCAGCAAGATCCTGAACCTTGTTTTAATATGAAGCAGGTAGGTACCATCAAGGTGTCTCATTTCTCAAAATGAAAGAAGCGTGGGGTGGCGGGTGGACCTATGAAGTCAAGCATCTGAAACCAAGTCTGCAGGACAGTCAGCTCCTCAACATAGGTCATACCGGTCACTGAACGGAGGAAATAAACTATTTAAGGTATCCATGATTTAGTTTTAAACATGAAATGTAAAACCTTGTTAAAGAACCTGGAGCACCCTTTTTTAATGAAGCATTTTCAGTCATAACAATTTGCTTCACTATTCTTTTACTGGATAAATGATAGGAATATGCAGCTGTGATTCCTAAACATTGATGTTCAGAATTATTTAAGCTCAGTATGGCATCTACAGACTTCTCTTGTTGCTTACAAATGTTCACCTGCATAAAGAAGCAAATTTTCTACCACAGCAATCTCAGGGAAGCAGCTGGCTCCAAATGAGAGTATCATCATTATCTTCAAGTCCTGAAGGAGACATTGTTGAAATAAAAAAGAAAAAAGTTTACAACTGTTTTACTTAATTTGCAATTAAAATAACTATTTTCTAAATAGGAAATTTGGATTATCAGGTAAATCTATTGCAGGATTCATACCTGATCCTTCATGGTTATCATCAGCCTCGGGGTTGTACTTTACACTAAAGGTAAATTTATACATAATTTATTTAGGGTTCATTAATTATTGATAAATGTTTCGAGTGTGTTACAGGTGTATATGGTATGTGCCATGGATGATTATGAACACCCCAGTAAAATGTGTTATATCCACTTGGTGTCTATGGCTACAAATGATAAAGTTACCTGTCAAATTCTGCAGCCAACTCTTTAACATAGTCATTTATTAACACATGATAAGCACATATTAGATATTTATCAGTTATTTAGAAACTTATCTTTAAAATAAAGTTTATGCTCAGTTAGCAGGTGGACAAATGTCATGTGAAAATGCATGGTATTACTATATTTTACTGTTTCTTGCATAGAAAAATGGATTTATGTAGGATTAACATGATGCTATCATTATCTTGAAGTATATGTGCTTCATTTTGCTGTAAAATTTGTAGAGTAAAGTAGGACACTAGTAGGTAGAAGAACTGGGAGTGGTTATTTTCCCCTTAAGTGCTTCTTTTGGTACTGCTAAACTAATTGCAAAACTTATTCTAAGCACTGTGAAGTAAAGGAACAACTATGTACCTATTAACTGAAACACTATGAGTTTCAATCTGACTGAATCCTCTTGGATAAAGCAAAGACAGTTAGATTGATGAGAAAAGCATATGTTTTCCTACAGTGAATAATGAAAAGAAGACAGTCTTCTGAAGGAATTAGTTTGTAGATAGGTTTTTTTCTCCCCAAAATATGGTTTGATAATAGGTTTGGGGCATATGAGCCTGCATGCACATAGATGCAAAGTGCTGTGTGATTGCAGCTGTCAGTTCTTCAGCTCAAAAGCAAGAGTATGCTATTGATGACATAAAGCTGGGAGCAGCTTAAAAAACAGATGAACTTTAGGACTAGAAAAGTAGTATTGAGATCACAGGTAACAATGGCTTTCAGTAATATTTTTATGATCATTTTCTTTCCTATAAGCTGGAAATGATGAAAAAGAGAGACCCAGTCATGACGGTAGGTAATAGAAAGATTCGGTTAGATGAAAGATATTGTAGGCAGATGTGACTTTTTGATACATGAGGTGAGATATTTCCTTGTGAGATCAAGATCGCTCCACTACCGGAAGGCTGTGTTCTTCACAGTCATGAAGAAATGAAGAACATAAGGAACAGCCCTGACTGACTTAAAACTGTTCAATATTCTTTTTTTTTTTTTTTTTTTTTTTTTTTTCTTCTGTCAGGAAGATTCAGATTTATTAAGAGTTTCTGTGGGATTTATAATACCACGTGTAGAAGTCTTCAATGTCTACACTTGAACCTGAGGTCATCACCTGAGGCCACTTTTATAGCCAGTAGAGAAAAATAGCCCCTTTGAGCAGGAAATTGATTTGCCTTATTTTAGATTTATATTTAGAATGAGTTGAACCCTGCAGAGCGACCTTGACCACCAGTTTGGTAACTTACCTAGAACATGTCTCTCCCAGTCCTAATACCCTTTTCACCTGACTGAGGCAGGCATCACCTTGGCTCAGCTGCATCCCAAATTAGTGTTCTGAACATCCTGCTAATGCTTCTTTTAGGGAATCCTTTTTTGTCTCCCTGACCAGGACTACTGTCATCCTGGTGCAAAGCAGGCACAGATGAGGGTAGCTGCTTCTTACTGAGGTTTTCCTGGCTTCTGAGAGTCCCATAGACTGGTCTGCACATAGGACTCTGTGGAGCATACAGTAAATTCCCAGCTACATTTTATACACATTTTTATAGTGTCTGTCTCATAACCTTCTTCTTCCTGTTCATCTGCAATGAACATTAGCTTCAAATGGAGTAAGCATCCTTTAGACAATTAAACATCCAAGGGCTCTTTGTCATATGGTTCATTCATGACCTTCTAATCTGATTAAACCTCAAAGGTAAAACTGCCACTGAAGTTGGTATTAATTTGAATTATAATAGGAATATTAGCTTTGGCTTTCAGTTGAACTCTCCTTGTGGCTCCAACTTGATTATTGTGTGGTAGCTCCTTTTTTTCTTTGTTATAGGATATCATCATTGCATAAATGTGCAAAAAATTAAGATTAAATGATCCCCAAATATTTTTATTCATTCTGAAACTAACTGAAAAGACAGTTCAGTGAAATATAACATCTGTTAACAACCTATTGTAAAACAGTTGTCCTGAAGAAGTTTTTGTCCGTATTGAATTCAGTACTTTATCTTGTAGTGGAATTCAATGTTTATTTATAGTATCTAAAGCTTCAAATTTAATATGTATGTAGGTTCTGTGTGATGAAGAGGAAGCAGGGAAAGCACCTGTGGAAATTCTAGAGAGAGAAAAGTCAATATTTTGTTTTAATTTAGTGTGCAAATGACGCAGAATTTAACTCAGACTTTAAAGCAATGGAAAAAAAATATGTGTGAGTGTCATGCTCACTGTGATTTTTAGATAAAGTAATCCTAAAGCATTTCTCAAATGTATAGATTAAATACTCATTACGTAAATGTACTTCCTCATCAATCTGTTCTTTGTTCATTTAGATAAAGTGGTACACTGTTTCCATGTCAAACAACTGCTGATTACAAATAAATAATTCAGCACTGAGATACAGTTGTCCACAGCACATGAAAAAGGGAAACAAATTGGAAAGGAATGTCAATAAATTGACAATATTAAATTTCAATCAACTTACTCTGATTGCATAATTAAAGCTTGCAGTTTGTATAAGAGCAGAAAGGGAAGGGAAATGTCAACAGCTGTGAACTGTGCTAACATTTGTCTTGTTACGTTACAATCACATGAAAAACCTTCAAAATTAACCAAAAAAGTGACCCAGAATGACAGAAAATAAAAAACTACCTCTACGACATCATAATATCAGTATTATTGTTGCTTTTAATGATAAGCAATGGAGGCAATTAGCTAGATTGTTTATGAAGCATTTACATTGAACCAGTACAATGAAAAGAAATATTATTGTCTGTTAGATACATTTTGTTTGGAATCATGTTTCAGGGTTGATACCGCAACTTTTGAAAAAGAGAAAAGAACCCCTGAAATAGATACATGTAGAAAACCCTGACCAAAGGGCAAGTTTTTATCCGGTCTTTGCTCCCATAGTGGTTAAGCTAGTTAATTGGGGAAAAAAAAGAAAAAAAAAAAAGTATATCTCTTCTGTTTATTTACTTTGGAGGTATTTTGGTTATTCAAACACATTCCTTTATCTCTTCACAATGATATTTAAAAGGTAGAAGTCTCTTCACATTGTTACTACAAGATATTTTTCTTAATCTGAAACCATGCGTAATCTTTGAGAAAATGGATAAGCGTGTTTTTCGTTTTACACTGCTGGCTCTTCCACAGAAGCTGTTACTAACAGAAAGTAATTTTTTCCCTTGCCTTCCTATCTTTCAAAGAAGTATTTCCCAGAAACCAGATACTGATGTTTCAGCAGAGATTTTTGAAAAAGAGAAGGAAAAGACTGCATGATGTTTGTGATTTCTTTGTTCAAAGACTGATTAGATTCACAGGATAAATTTGGGATTATTTTTCTGGGGCTACAGAGTAGAGTAAAAGCTGAAATTCAACTGTATTCTTTACCATGTTTCCATAACACAGAAAATAGTACTGGCTGATGATAAATTAAATAGTAGAACTTAAAAGAAAAAAAAAAGGAAGCCACAAATAAACACCACCAGTAAAGAACGCATAGTAGAAATAATAATGGAACAAGCCAATCTTTGGTTACCAAACCCTGAAGGTACTCCTTAGTTGATATTTAGATATTTACAGTAAGAATATATATTTGCGCATATGGTTTGTGTTTTTTTAACATTATCTTATTAGTGTCATTACGAATACAATTGGATGAGGAAACACATTTAGCTGGGTAGCACTAAACATTCTGTGTTTCACTTAAGCATTTATTAGGCTACTGCTAATTAGACTGGAGGTTTTCAACTATAACTGCACATGTTTCACTTTATTATACAATTAGGGATGCAATATGAATATTTAATGTTTTCATTAGCTTTTCTGTATAGAGAAAGGATTGCATCTCCTACAAACAACAAAAGCAGCCATCCAGATTCCCAATAGTCCAACAGGGAAAAATCAAGTTTACATCTGTATTAATGTACATTGAAGATAGGTTGAAGAAAATGCTGGAAACCAAGCAAGTTTTCTTCTATGCCAATGTTTCCACATTTGGAATGCAAATAAACATGAAAAAGGGGAGAAATCAGGAGGATAATGAAGAAAAACAAGCAATGCAGATCTGAGTTATGGAGAAGGAAAATGGGGAATATTCAATTTGCATTCTTTTTGCTAGCCCCAAATATTTATTTCTCCAGATTCTTTGCAGACATCAGGATCATAGATAAGGCAGATTTGAAGACAGTACATTTCAAGAGGGTAGAAAGCTATAGCCCTGGCCTCTGCTGATGTCCCAAGTCAAATTTCCTGGTAGCTCACTGAGGAAGTAGCAGGTTGCTATCAAGCAAGGAAACACCAGATTAAATTTACATGGCACATGGCTTTTTGCCACTAAGTACTGCAACAAAATTCAGCAGGCATGGAAGAGAAAATGTTAGAGAAAATTGTGAAAAGTAATTCTGTTCACCTTTTAGGTTTCATTTCCAAAACAAAAGAATAGAGGAAATGTTGCCAAATATTTATAAATGTCTGGGCTGTAAAACATACCTGTGGTCTAAAACTATCACAGGTCTGAAATTAACATACCCAAGACGCAGTGAAACATACTATAGGAATCACCTTATAGGCATGTTTCCATGGGAGAGCTGAACTATTCACTTAGCAGACACTCTCCTCCCATATTCTCCTCCCGTTTTCCTCTGCCCTCATCCTCCACTGCACTTCCTTTCTACTGCCTCTGCTTCCAGCCACATATGTGGTCTGTCCTTCCTTCATGCCACCTTGGACTCTCACGTGGTTGCACATGAGCCAGTTCATGTCCCTGCCCTGCCTGTTACTCAACTGTAGTTGAATGAGCTTATAGTGTGATCAGATGAGCTTAGTGTAAGCAGCAGAAGCTTGAAGAGAGGGAGGAATGGGAGGACGCCCTCCCTTTTTCCTTAGTGATGAACTTTGTATGCGATGACAGCTTCCTCCTAAACACTTACCCTTGGTGATACAACTGTTCTGAAATGGTTTGAAATTGAAGCTTTACCCAGGCCTCTGTGCTCTTATTAGTTAGGCACTTGTAGTAGTCGATTGTATTTCAGTGCTCTTTTGTCTGGTTCCTCAAAATAGGTTTCATAGCTTGCCTAGGGAATGTACAAATTGCTTGCTGACAGTGACCCCAAGGCAACCCTAAAAGCCAAACTGGTAGGACGTGGAGAGCAGTTAGCATGCCATGAGTCACTCCCTAGGAGGTTGCCAGCAGGCAGTCTGCAGGGTCTCGAACACTAAGCCTGGGTATGCAAGGTACAGTGCTCAGTATATGTGCTTGGTTTGGAGACTGAGCTTTCTGAGAAATACAGGTCTATCCAAATAGTCTGAGTTTGGGGCAAATTTGCATTTCCTTTCACACTCATCTGTGAAGAAGACAGAAAGCCAGAAAACATTTACAGTTGTCTACAGTAAGTGGGAAGAACTTCCATCCTTCAAAGTCTTTCTATGATTACTTTGGGATACATATTTCCTCACTGATTTTGGACTCTAATTGTGCTTTTCCCAGATGATGCTTTTTCTTTTTTTTTTTTTCTCCTGTCATTTTTCACTATTGATGTTTCTGTAACTTAACTAAATACACAGTCATGAGCTCTGTGATAAAAATATCCAAGGCTATTATCCCTGTCTCCTAATAGACAACTTGCCCTCTTTGGCTGAGTGAAAAAGATGGATGTTTTCCTGGGGAATGGGGAAGGGTGATATGAAGTAGGGAGGGACAAAGAGAATACTGTTGCTTTTGGAGACAGGTGAATAAATTTTTACCTCTGAGATTTCTCAAGATTTCTCAATATTCTTTGTCATTTATAAAAGAATTAAAATGAATGAGGCAGAAAATGATGGTCAGAGGAGAAAGAAGCTGGCAAGGAAATTGTTTTTCTAATTTATGTATTTAATGGGCTTGGTTTTGTAGTTCAGCTGTCATCTAGACAGTAGCTAAAATATCTTCTTTGCGTGTTAACAATTATTTACAAAATAATTCCTAAGCACTTTCTCCCACTCTCCTTTTCAGTGGTGGAAATTAAGGAAACATTCTTAGGTGTTGGAGAATAGAGAATTCCCAAGTCAGTCCTCAGCTGCAGCCACTGAGATACATAGCTTTGCTGCTTGTAAAATGGAGATTGACATACATATGACAGGGATAGTCATCCAGTGTTATCTGAAACTGATAGTGTCTAGACTTAATGATCAGAAAGTCCAGGTTTTCCTTACTTTTCCCCTTTGCTTTTATGAATGTTGCTGATCAGGTACTCCAGAGAATACCTAGGTACTCTCTCCCCTTGTAGTACTTGCATTAGATCTGTTGTCTTTTATGGGTTAAAAATGATCCAAAAATTAAGTGCGAAGGAAGTGTTTAAATTCTTTCCCAAATAGAGGCCCAACACAAAGATTGTGAGGGACAAGGAGGTGAGAAAATTGAGGACCCAAGAGTTTCAAGATAAGTTTTTTCCTGAGTTTTAAGGAAGAGGGTCCTGGCATTTCAAAGTAAACATTACCTACTTGTGTTTGGAGTGCTATATTATTTTATCTAGTTTACTTATTAAGGGTTATTGTGCTTTGTGTTAAACAACAAGAATGGTTTTGGTTATTTTCTGCAGTAACTGCATTAAGAAGGAAAGAAAATACTCACCTGTTAAACCATCTTCAAGTCTTTATCCTGTTTTGACACACCTCTAAATATTGAGATGCTACTGGAGAAGAGTGTGACTTGCTAGTAAAATAAGTAAATTCTAAGAAATTACCCTATTAATTATTTGTAACGAGGGAAAAGGGGGGTCGATGCAGATCCTTCAAAGACTAGCACGTTTCTGTATTACCAGGTGTAATTGATCCCTCATGCTCACTTTCTATTAGAATAGATAAGCAAATTATTTTTTATATATGGGCTTATCTAAAATCTTGTCTTCCAATTTTTCAGTAGCAGCAGTCTGAAGCAGATATAATCAGTCTTTTATCAGTCACATAAGATGTCCCTGTTCTGTCATATTAAATCATCTCATTAATATATCGTCATCAGAAAAGGTGCTTTCACATGTTTGGAGTTGTTGTGAGCTGCTTACCAGTACTACTCTCTTCTGACAGAAAAAAACACTGGTAGGATAAAATCTATCATCCCACCAAATATGTGTAACATCCTACCAAAAGATAAAGCAGTTAAATAGAGGCATCTATATAGAGAGCCATTTTCTTTTCTTTTTATTAATTTTGCTCATGGATATGGGTTTCCATACTAGAATAAATAGTTTCACGATTAACAGAAATTCACCTAAGGTTAATAAAGCAACATTTAAAAAAATACATTATAAGTAACACGGTTTATTATGTTCTACCAGCAGCAGAAACATGAAATTTGTATGACTGGATTTGGCAAACAATGAATGTGTTTGGACCGCTCCTGAAATCCAGCCTGGCTTAAGCACACAGCAGAGGCAACTTGTCCTGTGCCTGTACTGATGCTCCTTCTGTTATGTACCAACATAACCAGCATGGCAGTGGTATGCTGTGTTCCCCAAATTCTCATTCGAGAGACCAGGCTCCTGTACACATAATGTAGCTGAGATTATTACACTATCTTTTCCTTTTTCTGTCCGGCAGTATTGCCTGAGGAATATCTGCCTCAAGTTGCTTGGAAAGGGACAAGTTAAAACTGTTCTAGCATTTTCCAATTACTGAGTCCTTCCCAATGTCATGCAGTGGTTCCATCTTTTCCTTGACTTAATGACAGCTACTTCCTCACTGGAGTTCCACTTATCTGATCAGCTGGTGAAAAAAATAAAAAAAGAAGCAGCCACACATCTAAAACATGATTCTTACAGTTGTCTTGATCTTCTGAAGTGAGTTCTTGTTCACAATCATCAAGAATCAACCAGGTGTTCATCAGACCTGTAAACAACATGGTTTGCAGGAGACATCTCTTCAGTCTGTGCCCTTTACTAGAGAATCCAAACCAGTCTTTAGTTTTCTGGCTTCACTTATTCTGCATTTTAATATTTGAGGTTCAGCTGACTGGATGTAAATCTAATCTCAGGGGAAGAAAGCTTGGTCTTACTTTGCCCCTTAGTCCAGACCCCAGTCTACTTCTACTTGATTTGTAGACAAGACAGAGATAGATAAGTTATGGCACACATTTACCATCATTTGCTTATCATTTGCCACCTCAGCCCTGTGGAGACTTCATGGATGGTCTATGTGAACTTTGAGCACCTTTCCAAGCACCCAGAAGGATCTTGGTCCGGGTGCTAGGAGAGTGGGATGACCACTCCACTCCCAGCCTGGTGTGGGCCGCATGCAGGTATGGGACAGTTTCAGATAGTGTTGATTTACATAGTTTGTGGTCTTTTATGCAGTCTAGACAACCATGTTGTGAGAGAAAATGAAACGTCCTAGCATTCAAGTAGTCTAGTAAAAAAAATACGTTTTAGGAGGAACTTAGTAGTCAGAAAAGCAAACAAACCCAGAAAAGAACTATGAATTTTATCCAAACCTGCTCTTTTTTTTGTATGTATGTTTTAGAGGAGTTCATAAAGATACAAGTTATTACTCTCCATTTGGACAAATACAAGGCTTTTGATCACTTAATTTTTTCTTTCCCTTCCTCTAGTAGTCTTGCTTCTTGTGATGTGTGACTGTTTCCCCTTATAAGGTTAAAAATGTGTCAGAGTTCATTATTGTACCACGAAGCCATGAAGATCTAGGTTGCATAAGTTGTTTTCCAGAGCATCGTATCCTGTTGACTTTATGGGGACATATTTATTGACATATTAATTTATTATTATTTATTAATTCATTATTATTAATAAATTAAATAAGAATAAATAATAATTATTAATAATAATTATTATTTAATCTATTATTATCACATTAATTTATTGACATATTAAATATGGGGACATATTTATTGACATATAACAACATCTTAACCTCACATAGTGCTAGTTTTCCCCAACACCTTTTAGCATTTGCTTCTGTGCTGCTGAGGAAGACCAGCACTACAGGGACTTTACAGATTCTGTTCTCCATATCCTCAGAATTCTTTGAGTGAATTAATCTTGAAGGTGAATATTATTTTTTACTGTATGTCCATGGCAAAGTTTTGGTAGCGGGGAGCTGCAGGGGTAACCTCTATGAGAAGAGTCCAGGGCTGCCCCATGCTGGATGCAGTCAGTTCCAGCCTCTGCACAGCAGAGAGAAGTAAGGAAAGAAAAGTGTGAGAAACAGCCCTGAGAGGTTCAAAGAAGAAGGTGGAAGAGGTGCTCCAGGTGCTGGAGCAGAGATTCCCTGCAGGCTGTGGAGAGACCATCACAGAGCAAGTATTTCCCTGCAGCCCATGGAGAATACCATTATGTAGCAGATATCCACACTGCAGCCTATGGAGGACCCCAGGTCAGAGCAGGTGGATACTCCTTGTAGGAACTGCAGCCCACAGAGAGGACACATGGTGGAGCAGGAGAAAAGTGTGAGAAGAAAGGTGCAACAGAGAGGAACTGTTATGTATTGACCACTGTCCTGGTTTCAGCTGAAACAGAGTTGATTTTCTTTCTAGTGGTGGCTCTGTTTCAGATTTGGTATGAAAGAAATGTTGATAATGTTTTAGTTGTTGCTAAATGATGTTTATACTAGTCAAGGACTTTTTTCAGCTCCCCATAGAAGCTGAGAGAAGCATAGACAGAACAATGGAATGTCAATGGAATATTCAGTACCATAGACGTGCTTGGTATATAAATGGGGGTTGGCCAGTGGGGTGGAATCTGTGATCTCTGCTCAGGTTGGGCTGGACAACCAATTCACTGGGCAGTGATTTGTGTCTTGTATATCCTTTTGCCATTATTATTGTGATGATGATTAATTTTCCTTTTCTGTTATTGTTCTATTAAACTGTCTTTATCTCAATCCATGAGTTCTTTTTTCCTTTTCCCTCCTTTTCTCCCTCTTCTCCCTACCCCTCTGGGTGAGAAAGAGAGGGTGAGCCAGCATTTGCATGGTCCTAGTTCCTGGCTGGGGTTAAACCATTACAACCACAAATCCCCATTCCTCACCTGCTCTGTGCCACTTGACAGGAAGGAAATAGAGGAGTTGGGAACGAAAGAGTGAAGTTGATCTTGGGACAAAGGGGAAAGGTGGGGGGAAAGTGGTTTAGATTTTGCCTTTTTTTTCTCATGATCCAACTCTGTTATTAATTAGCAATAAATTAAATTTATTTTCCCCAAGTCTAGTCTGTTTTGCCCATCATGGCAGTTGATGAGTCATCTTCCTGCCTTCACCCCAACCCACCAGATTTTTCATTCTATTTTCTCCTCCAGTCCTGCTGAGGAGGGGGAGTGAGTGATCAGCTGGGTTGGTGTCTGCCAGCTGGCTAAAGTTAAGTCACCCCGTATTTTCAGGAACAAAATATTTTAGATAGGCTATATATTTTGTTCAGACTGAAAGTTCAAGATAGTTAGGCCACAACCTGTCTGCCAACTATTTATACCTACATATGCTATATTCGCTCAAATTTATCCTACTATTAAGCATATATTTATGTCTTAAACCAGTGTTTCTCATTCATATCAAATGTCTTATTAATGGATTTAACATGTTGCACATACAGTAGTTGACAAACATGTGAGCTGAAAATAATTTCTGAATACCAAAATGTTGAAATGTATTCAAGCAACATATTTGTCAAACAATAAAAAACAACAGCATTTCTAAATCTGTGCATGAAGAATATTCCAATGGAAAAATGGGAGAAATGTGCTTAACAAAATGTAAAATCACTCTAGAGACTTCTAAAATGGATAGTTATTTTTCCGGCTCATACATTCTGGAAAATACTGTATAAAAAGAACTTACCTCATGCAAATTAATGTGCATATCTAGTCTGGGGGTTACTGAAATTCTGTGGGGTTAAAAAGTACCTGAAAAGCAAAGGAAACCCCCAAAGAAAATGATAACTTGAACTGAGGCATTAATTGTGCAACTCTAATGCTCTTTCAAGAGGGACTGGGCACCTAAAGTTCCCCAGTCCTCTTCATCACCTATCTGAATGCAAAAAAAACCCATGTAATTTGTGTCACATTATCAGTATCCAGCTGAAAATTCAGTATTCCATTCTAGTGTAGATGTGCATTTCCCCTCTTTTAACACCATATGATTTCCCTGCAAACCTCATCAATCAGTATTCACTTCATATTACGGCAGGAATCACTGAGTGACTGAGAAAAAGCTTGGGAACGTTACTTTTAAAGTTTGTATCAAGGATCAGGGAAGCCTTGAATTTCCTGGTTTAGGGCTCTGCAAACTTATTTACTGGCTCTCTGTCAAAGTAGAAGCAATCTGGGATCTCACATAATCAGACCAGCTCTTTTCTACTGCCAGCCTATTCTCAGTTAAATTATTGACTATTATATAAGGGGGTTTAGTTCAGTATTCTGATAATGATGCTGCCATTAAACTGTAAATCAATGTTCATTGCTGCCTAGCTGTCTAGTGTTTTATTATAAAAGTTTAATATAAACTTTGGATTTAATAGGCTATCCTTCACTCGAGACTGTTGATTTTAAAGTGACAGTTTTCAGGGGTAAACTAAGATTGATTTCTAAATTGCTTGTCATATACTTTATGGGTCCAACCCTGAGGTCCTGTCATAGTTAAATCTCCTATTGACTTAATTTAAATGGAAGTCTGCAGTGCCACAACCGAAGATACAATTCTGGTTGTCACTTTATCCCCCAGACACAAAGTGAGGCAAGATTCACCACTGAATATACTTCAAGAAGGTGCTTTTCAAATTACTAAACCCAGGGGAAAACTGTTATAGACAAGGCAAGCAGATGTGCCTGGTGTGATGAAGCACTGCAAGGGACTCCAGAGCTACCTCTGAATTTTGGAACTCTGAACTCACCTGCTTGAACCAGTGTGTATAGACATACTGTGCATGAGAGAGTGAAGTTTCTAACACAAGTACACTCATTACCATACATCACATCAGTATTGTATTTGCCAGGGATAGTTAGCTGCTGGCTATGCTGTTTCTAGGATGATTTCAGCCAGGCCAGAACAGCAAGGATATGGACCTGACATGTGGATCTGGAGACAGCTCTGTCATGGTGCTTGAAGATCTCTGCACTGGGCTCTCTGCACAGCTGATCCACTGGGACAGAGATCCTGGCTCGGGTGCAGTCAGTGAGAGCTCTTGTGGGAGGGACAACTGCTGTAGAAAGTGACAGAGAGATGCACGAACTGTTTCTGTTGAACTCGGTGCCCATTAAGTAAAAGACCATGTTTTGATCACTAATGAATATCAGGGAATGTCCTGGGAACTTCTGTTCTAGATTGTTTCCTGACTATCAGTGAGGTAATTTATGTTTAAATGTGTTTGTTTAGTGAAATTTCAAAACATAAAACCAGCATTAGAAATTGCCTCTTTGGTCCATTTTTGGTACAGATGGGAAGGCAAGGTTCCACGTAGTCCTAGCCACCACTTGCATAAACTGAAGTCCTGTAGCTTCTGATGGGCTGATGTGACAAATAGATGCTTGTCAGACTAGGTTTTCAATGTAGAAGTCTTTTGCCAGCCTCGTGAAAACTGCACTTGAGAAAAATACTCCATACAGTTAATATCACATATTCTCTGGTTGTTATGCTTGATGTTAACTACAATTAAACAGAAAGAAATAATTTACAAGAACATTGTTGCACTGCAGTCTCTCAACAGATAGTCGTTCCAGTGGGAGAGGACAGCAAGACCTTTAAGCAGCTGCAAGGAAGGCACAGCTGACAACCTTTGTTGGGTGTAAATGTGAAATGTATATTCAGTGTACTTGTTTTATCTTTTGTTCTAACATCTGTGACTTAGTCTATATGCCACCAGCAATTACTTGTAGAATTCTGGTAAAGAAAATAAAATATGATTACAAGTAGGAAAGCAAATATGATGAGTTATCATGGCCATTATAGAATGAGAATACTGATCTGGCACTCTTCAAATTGCTTAACTGCACTGCAAATGCAATCAATCAGCTTTATTTGTGTAATATATTAACTCCTTTTAAATAATTTTTTAAATCTTCTAACAAAACATGCCCTTTATTATATCAATTCTCATTATATACTCCTCTCTTTTGGTCTCTCTGGTTCTCACTCTCTCTCAAAGCCTTGTTTCTAGGAGAGCTCTCATATCAAAAATGTTGCCCCAAGCTGTTACCACTTCATGGTTCATCTGGCAGGAAATGGAACTTCAATTGGAAGGGAGAATATAGGTTTTCGTGAATGCCTCTCACAACTGAGTATCAAAATTCTTTATTCTGTACTCATTTTCAGGATAATTAAACTGGGTCAAAGAGTGAGAAGTATTTGGGTGGCTATTTTCAAAATGCATTAGCCTCTGCATTGTTGCAAGCATGTCTTATAGTAGTGCATCTACTTTACGTTTAGCAGTATGTGCAATAACCTTTTTTTCTGTAATTACTCTCACTCTTTACTTGCCTCTCTCTACTGCTCCAAGTGTCAGATTTCCAATGGAAGATGTTCTTGTTAAAAGAGCAATGACAATAATAAGTAAGAGGGATTTTCCATGATGATCTGTGATGCACTAAAGACAGGTAGGAAAAAGATTGAGTTCCAGATGAGTGAACAATTGTTCTGAGCAAAGAATGTTTGTAGTTGCCTGAAGTGTGGATTTTTCAATTAAAAAAAGTTTGTAATATGTTAGTGATATTATAGTTTATACATGAACAGCATTTTAATTTTTATTTACTTTTTCATTATTTGGGTTCACTATCAAGATCAGTAAAACTGATCTCTGCAAAAATTATTTTCTGCAACACATTTTTTTTTTCCCTGCTTTACTTGTGTAACTCAGAGATTGACTTATGGTTATGTTTTGTTGCAAAAGCCCCTTTCTGAGTGGAGTTAGCTTTGATACATAAAGAATAAACACAAGATATTAAACTTTTTAATCATATGGGAGGTTATGTTTCCCTTTACACTGTTGGTGTCTGTCACTTCTATGAGCTAATATTGACAAATCCGAAGTTAAAGGAAAACAGCTATTTGATACTATGGGTTAATTGCTCTTCATTAGACTTTAATTTTGTTGTTGAATATATACCAAAAAATTAGCCCCTTGTAATCTTTTTCTTTCCATGATTAAAAACATAAAAATGTAATTTACGTCAGCCACAAGAATTCAGGATGTAGCTCTGCTTTTGTGCTTGTGCAGGAGTGGTCCTTTTGATCTCATTGGTGTGGTAGCAGATTAAAAGACAAATCTATGTGACATCTGGCATCATCAGAGGTCTCTGACATAAATATTCCAACAACAATGGCCTGATTCACAGAACATATTACTACATTCAATAGGTAATCCCAATGACATGGAGAAAAACCAGAAAAAACAAACAAACAAACAAACAAACAAAACCCCCCAAAAAACCCAGAAAAAACAGCAATGAACCTGAGAAGTCACAATTCCACTGTACTCACTTTCAGGACATAAGATAATTAGGGACTTAATAATTCCTTTGCACCCAGATATAGTGGAAATATCAACAAGATGAAATTTTTTACATATTGTAGTGAAAGGTATGATGACTGGTATGATGGCTTGGTTTCTGACAATCAAAAGATGTCAAAAGATGCAGTTACAGTGTGAGGCCAGTGGCAGTTTGTTTTCTTCAGGCTTCAAATTGCATTGCCCTGCAAAAGTGCTGAGAATAATTTGGAGCTTCCTGAGAGCAGAAAAATGTCAAGAAAAACTTTTGTGTTGTGTGTGGAAAAAAAAATAGAACATTTGACATTGGTTAGAAAAAAAAGTTTAATTTATAAAAT
This sequence comes from Numenius arquata, assembly GCF_964106895.1. NCBI lineage: Eukaryota > Metazoa > Chordata > Aves > Charadriiformes > Scolopacidae > Numenius > Numenius arquata. Next base: position 111,402,952 of record NC_133577.1, on the reverse strand, counting down.
GATGAGATAAAACCGGTACAGAAAATACAGGAAGAAGAGCTCTGATATGATTGAACATTGGTCAGCCAGGAGGGTAGGAGAATGGATTATAATGAGCATCCTATTACACTGAGCCTTAAACAGAGCTGTGTGAGAGAAATTTCAGTGAAAGACAACTGCAGGAAGAGTTTGATGTCTAAATTTCCCCAGGGGACATACAGACTGACAGAATGTGTTCATATTGCAGCTGAGGTTTTCAGCGAATTGATACTATATCTAGCACTGAATCTCAAGATGTCAGCAAGTCCAAACCCCTGGCACCCCTTAATCTGCAGCTGTATCTACACCAACGCAACAGCTTTTTACTGACCTCTAAAAACCACAAATGAGTTAGAGGGTGTAGTCTCCAGAAAGCTCTAAACATTTTTTTTTCTGTAACACTCAGCTCCCACCACATATAACATCTTTAGGTCACACCCACAGTACAGTGAATATACGTTCTGACAGCATCTCCATTCAGCACTGGACTGTAGTCTCTCTTTATGTGCAGAACAAACAGTGCCTGTTGCAGGTGATGGATATAGTGGGTGCATCTACATTAGCTGCTCAGTGCCTAGGAGGGGTTCCTCTTTTTGGTACATATTTGTTTTATGTCTATACATCAAGTCTTGAGATAAGTCCCTGAGGATGCCACTGCCATGCTCAAAGTACTTTCCTCCATTTTGGATCCAAAGTTTCAGACACAGAGTGGGATAGCACTTAGAGCGAGTACCACTGTTGCTATGGATGCAAGGTCTCTTTGCAATTTGTGTTCTTTGCATAGAAGGTGAGGACCTAGTACCAGCGTCTAGTGGGAACTTCAATGCCAGCAAAGACATGTAGTGTACATATGGTCCTAGAATTACCGGAGATTGCAGTGAACCAAACCCTACTTCTTCCCTGTTTTACTACATGACTCGGTAATGTAGATATACCTTGTCAGTCAGATGCTGATTAAATTATGGTTTCAAATTTTATTTTAGATTTTCCACATTTTTATTCGTCTTAAATCATTCATGTTGCAGTAGCAGTTAAAAGACATTAAACAGGTAGCTGTTAAGGCAAATATTACCTGCATCACAGTGCCTTCCCCTTACAACTCCAAAGAAGGAACTATTAAGAGTAGGTTGTCATTTCCAGAGTCTACTGCATAAAGCCCTCTTGGTGTGGAACTGAAAAATAATCTGGACAACAACCTACCCACAGGAACATGAAGACATTCCTGGTTTAGTAGCTTAAACTCAGTATCTACTTACAAGTGCTTTGCATTTCACTTTCCCTTCATTTTTCCTCCATTTTAGGTAGGAAAAAATAATGAGAGTGACATCAACTGATGTTCTCTGGATACAATCTCTGCATGCTCTAGAGACTGTTGTACTACTAGTGCTAGAAAGCTGCAGTAGCTGCTGAAAAAATGTTAGCAGCTTGCTTGCTTTTCTAGGTCTCTACTAATGCATGATTTTTTTCTTCAGACTACAGCTTTCCTAAGCCTGCCAAATGTTTATAACATTTATGATTTAATTTTATCTCTAGCTTTAATGTAAGTAGATATATAAACTGAAAAAATCAAAAATATGTGCCTGTTTCTCTCCCACCATGTTTTTTCACTCAATGGCTTTAGCCATAGAAGCTAAAGGAGAATTCATGAGAATTTATTGCATATTTTGTCCAAACAAAAAACACATGTAGAGGTTTTTCAGTTCATTCTTAGTCTTGCCTTTGATTTGATCTGAATCTGAAATGTGGGCAAGTACAGAAGTAGAACTTAGAATAGATATGTTTTTAATTCTGGAAATGTTAAGAACAATAACTTTATAAGAAAAGTACATTAATTTCCAGGCAATTATAATTATTTTAAAATAGGCAAGTCTAGATAAAAGGAGGTCCTGTCAGAACAACCTGTCAGAATATACAGGATGAAATTTACTTCTATTAGGACACGTAGCATAGCAATAATTTACTAAAGGATCTGTCTGACCTATACAAATTGACTTCTTGACTAAGAGGATAAAAGAGGATCTAGCACTTCTCCACATGTGCATCTCTGTAGTTTAGTTGCCTAACAAAATTAAAGCTGGATCTTTTCAAGTCCTTAGAAACTTCTTCCAGGCTGCAAGGTCTGAAAATCATTCTGTCAGTAGAAAACTTAATGAAGGAGGTGGGAAAGAAAGAGTGATGAGGAAATAGGGAGCAAGAAACAAGAATAATATTAAAACATTAGCAGAAACAAGTTGAAGAGAAACCTGAAGACATAGGTCCAGGTCCAATACCTGGAGAATAAGCTAAAAGCTTTGAGGGCAGAATGGTGAAATAGGCTCTGAAATTCAAAATGCCAGACCTGCAGTTCCTTCCTAGTTTGCTAGTTCACCACAGATACCTAGGTTCCATGGATATCTTACTTTTTTGTTAATGCGAAGTGCCAAACTATGATGATGATGGTACTGGCAAGGACAAAACTAAGTTTAGCTCCTGCTTTGCAACTAAATCCAGCAGTATTTCCCTGGTAAAAAGTTCAGGCCAAGTGGGGCCAGATCAGGCACATCGATCGCTGGAATGGTAACATCTTAACAGTCAAAGAAACACTGAACATGCATCTGGATTCTCTTAGTAGATGGCTGGAAGAGAGGTGGGTTGACACACTGGAAGTCCCATTTCTTTAGACTAGCTGTGTAATGAGAATCTTTGCCTAAGATACAGAGGATTACATGTTCCTGTTTCTCTAGATTTTGTTCCTTTCTGTATTTATTCTTTCCTTTTTTTTTTCTGCAGACTTCTGAAATTCTCCCTTGTTACTCATCTGTGTCTAAAGATATAATCAAAGCCTTTGTCTTAGTGTGTATAAACACAGCAGAAAGTCAATGCCCTCCATTCTCTGTTGGACCCTTGAGATGCTGCAATGCAAAAAGTAAGTTTAAGTAATACAATACCAGAGTTAGAAACATTTTAATCCTTACAGAACCCAGCTTTCAAATCCATTCCTTTAGTTATGTTTAAGTTAAGTTAGATCTGATATGAGGGATGGTACAGAACAGGACGTTTGGAAAGACATACTCCTCTCAGGTTCACCCTTTCTTCCTGTATTCTCTGCTAGAATGGCTTTTACTGGTTAGATACAGGTTTCTATACTGCAGTGTGATGTTTTAGCAAAAAATTGGTGAGGGAAGAAAATTCAAAATTCAAAGTCTGCAGAATATATGGGGTCCTGAATATAGCTGTTACTTTTGTTTATCACTGTCACTTTTGGCCTAAATGTAGGAACAGAAACAGGGTGTTTCCAAAATCACAACATATCTGTGTGCTACTGAGCTGAATCAGCTGAGACATTTCAAACTTAAAAGATGGCTTTGAAGAGTTTTCTTTTGCTGTAGAGCTCTAACTGACTTTGTCTCCTTACTTCCAGAAATCCCACTGTGACATGGATCATCCACCGTGTCTGCAGTCTGGGAATCCGTATGCCTCAGAAAGCATAAGTGCACGAGAGATACTTGAGCTACTTTAAAGTAGCTGCCATGTCTTTATGACACAGTACAGCTCTCTGCAGAGGGTCCTGGGAGCAATATAGCTATGTTAGTACAGTGCTGTGCTGCATGAATTTTCTTAAAACAGCTAAGTAGTTGGGAAGATTATTTTAGGCTTAGTGCTTCCTTGACATAGCTATATTATTTCCAGTTGTGGGTTAAACTCATTCTAAGCATGGTGCTTCACAAATCCTGCCTGAAATACAAGTGTAGTCAACGTCTTCTGCTGGCACATTGGTGAGGTCTTTCATCCAAGAAACCTGGAGCCTTAGTTAGGTGTTAACCATAGTTAGGTGTTCCATGCATGACCCCTGCCAGAGTATCGTTAGTGCCTTGATCCAGTCTACTGACCCCAAATTAGAACAACGTAACTGACAGTAGTCTTCAGGGCCCCAAATGGCTATTATACAGTAGGCAGGAATACTAGGGTTCTGTGAAGATTAAGGTATGTGCCCTTTATCATCAGTAATTTTCTCATGCCAGCAACGAGAGCGAGGCTGATGCGAGCTATCGCACAAGAGCTCTGTGGCAGAGTGGGGTCAGTGTCCTTTGCCTGGCTGTTCCCATGAAAATGTAAGCTGTGTTTTTGACAGTCCTTTTTCATTGCTGTTTGTTTGTAGGAGAGGATCTTCTCAAATGTTCAGTGGGAGAGTTCCAGTAGAGAATGGCAAGAGCACTGATTCCTGAAAAACAGCAGTTGTAAAATGCATGGTCTGGATAATACATGGACTATGAGGAGAGCGAGACATTTAAAAGATTTAAATGCAAGAGGGAAGCAGGTAAAGTGGCTTAGCAAACTAATGCTTTTATCCATAAGACCCTTCAGGCAATGTGATGCTGCCAGTTCTTCATAGGATGAAAGAGAAGAAAATCTTAAATCCTAAAAAAGTAGTGCCACCACAATATAAAGTTTAAGTAGTAGAACACAAGCATTCAAATAAATCAGAAAAGCTATTTCAAAAGCTTCTCTTATTACAGAGGAAAAGAAAGCAACAATTTGCCCTAGAGTCTTAACAAGCTCAATGTGTATAAGTAGAGCAATTATCGTTTACTCTCCATCTTCATTTGCCATATAGGCACAAAGGATGTCATGCTATTATATGTGACTTTGTTGATAAACAATAGTGAATGCTTTAGACACACCCAGGCTTTCAATCTGCCATTGAACTTCTGACATTTGTACTGCCTCCGATTTGTTCAGTCTGGTGTTAACAAACATGGTTGGGATGACAACATACTGTAGGCAAATCATAGGCTTCGGATCACATGCAAATGTTTTGTTTGCAAATAAACACACAGGCCTTCCATTGAATAAAGGCCTGCGTCATTGAGTTTCCCTCCAGGAAGCTGGCAAGGCATTGACAGGGATATGGGAGCAAAGTCTCATTTGTAAACACTTGTATCTGTTGCTATTTACATTAGAGTAAAATAACCATAATAGGTTTAAGAATAGAACACTCCTAAGCAGTGCATAGTATTTGTACAAGAATAACAATCTCTGTGTCCTGATGTAGGACTCCGAGTTATATCTGAAAACTCACCTAAAACAACAGTGAAAAAGTTATGTGATTTTCTGTGTGTTTTGGGTTGGGCTATCCATAATTCAGTGCTCCTGTTACAACAGACGTAAAATGGATGACAACTGGGGCCAAATACAATTTGGAAGTCCCCAGACTATCTATTCCACAGAGGGAATTCTTGTGCTGATGGCTTGCCAGAAGTGATTTAGAATCATAGAATCATAGAATGGTTAGAGTTGGAAGGGACGTTAAAGATCATCGAGTTCCAACCCCCCTGCCATGGGCAGGGACACCTCCACTAGACCAGGTTGCTCAAAGCCCCATCCAGCCTGGCCTTAAACACTTCCAGGGATGGGGCATCCACAACTTCCCTGGGCAACCTGTTCCAGTGCTTCACCACCCTCACAGTAAAGAATTTCTTCCTAATATCTAATCTAAATCTCCCCTCTCCCAATTTAAAACCATTACCCATTGTCCTGTCACTACATCTCCTGACAAAGAGTCCCTCTCCTGCTCTCCTGTAGGCTCCCTTCAGATATTGGAAGGCTGCTATGAGGTCTCCCCAGAGCCTTCTCTTCTCCAGGCTGAACAACCCCAGCTCCCTCAGCCTGTCTTCATAGGGGAGGTGCTCCATCCCTCTGACCATCTTCGTGGCCCTCCGCTGGACCCGTTCCAACAGGTCCATGTACTTCCTGTGTTGAGGATTTAGGATTTGGGATGATGCTATCTCCAGCCATGGGAGAGATTAATGGAACTTCATTTGATTTTGTTCCCCACCCTGGGAGGTATTTAACAGCAGTATTTTTGGGGTTTTTTTGAGCCAGACTGTAAATGCATACATTCCTTTCACCAAGCTACTTCACAGAACAATAAATTGAACTCCTCTTTCCATGACTTGGCCAACTCCAGGCAATGACATGAATAACAGTGATTGTTTATTAAGACTTCATATTGTTGCTCTGGAACGATGTTTCAGTATCACAGGAGAGAGGATATTAATCCATTTTCTCTTAGAGACTTTTAGCGGTGAGATAATTACAGGGTGAGGGACAAAGTTTTTAAGGAACAAGAAGGAAAATGTACTTTGAAGAGGAATGTTTTCAGAACTCCACTTTCAGAACAGATTTCAGTTCTAAGCTGATGTCAGGTTTTGCAGAAAAATCCACATCTTCTTAGGCTGCTGATGATTACTGGATAGGAATCCAGCCACTCACAATTTTGGCCACTGTCCATCGTTTTCTTTCATGTAGCACACAATTACTGAACTCTAGAAATGAATATTTAAGAAATAGATGTAGCATTCTGATCAGATTTATAATCACAGAAGCATTTGAAAAAAGTTTAGCAGACCTGATTTGAATTAGTATTCAAATGAACTCACTCAGAGTCATGGAAATCATGCTAGAGACCTCATGCAAACAATATTTCCTATGAATCTTCCAGTATTTTCTGGCTTAAGTCTATGCTAGAAATACTACAAACATAGGGGGTGGGGAGTTCTTTTTTTTTCTAATTTTTTTTCTTTTTCTTTTTCTTTTCTTGTGGACTTACATTTCTTCCTTCCTTTCCAGCTGAATATGGTAATGTTAACAGAATAGGGCGAGCCAAAGTAATCTTCACCCTGACACTTATTGTAGTAAGGTAATAAGTCACCATGTTTGGAATTTGGTTTCACCATGAAGAAGCATAATTCAAAACACTGTGACTATACTGAAAACTTACTCAACAGGCTTTTTCCCACAGTATTTGTTCCAGAAGCTAACTTCCTCTTCCCTATGGTTGCTTTCATATCCCTTATATGCAGGGTGGATCTCACCTGTTCCAGCAAGTCAGCAACCTTCAACACCCCCCTAATAGGCTGCGACTAGCTATCACAGGTTGAAATATGCAGCCAAACATTCTTGTGGTTTTTCACTTATCAGGCAAAGATTGGGCCCCACTGGAGGCCCAAATTAGGGCAGAATTCTGTGCGAATTTTTTACTTTATCAAGTCCTAACTCAGCAGTGTATAGAGTTACACAAATTCTGAATGATTCCTTTTTCCAGGTGATCTAGCAGATGTTCTCTATTTTGGCACAAGCCCCAGACTGGTGGGATTATTCCGTGCCTCAGGTTCTTTGGGACAGCAGCACTTGGCTTTCTGGCACAGGCTGGAGCAACTACTGTCATAAAAAGGAAATGTCAACTCCCCAGACATCCACAGCTACAAGACTGACCTAAACACAGATCAACTGTGCATCTCTTTCATATGCCCAGGGCTGGGTACCAACCCCTGTAAAGTCCCGGTGTCATTCAGGGTTGAGATATGGGTATCCCCCCTCCTCCTGTATGCCCCGGTCTTATTTAGAGATTTGTGAGTGTGGTCAGGAAGAAAACTCTAGTGCTTTCCAGTAGGTTTCCCAGCCCATTACTGCAGGGTTTACAGTTCAGACACAAACACAGAGCCCAAAACCATAATCTGGGTCATTAAAAGTTGTGGAGCACTAGCAAAGTCATAAGATCCTTTTTTCTAAGAAAAATCCTCTCCATGACACCGTTTTACCACCCCAGCATCACATTATTACTGACTAGAACCAGTCCTTGCATCTAAATCTTTGAACTGGATAGAGTCAGCATAAAAGTACTTGGAATAGGTTCAGGTACATGCTGGAAACAAACAACATCTCTTAGAGTTACTGCTGCAGCAATATCATTTAATCACCTGTCTTTTCCATTGTCACCTAATAAATTTTTATACTTTCTCTATTTTGGAAATATATACTTTCTCTATACTTTCCACTATTTGTGGAAATACCCACAGACACAATTCTTCTGTTTACAATTCATTATTCACTTAACTCAAGGGACCAACCTCCCCAAAAGCAGAACTGACTTGTAGAAGATGTGCTTGCATCCTTCATTGCAGCATTGCCTGAGGGCTGTGGTTTCCCTGCCAAACAGAATAAGCAGGGGTTACAATCCTCTGTGCCTTAACTCCTGAGAAGCCATAGAAATAGACTTTTGCTCCCTATTTCACACACAGCTCTCCTGTGCTCTTTGTCAGTTTGTCTCTTTAACGTGGGAGCCTGACTCTCGTCTGGGTACAGAGTCAGGGAGAGAGAACAATATGATCAGTATTTATAGAAATGGAGAAAGCCTTACCGTCATGATTGATGCTTCATGAGCATGAAGCACAGGAACTCAGCAGACAGTTACTGACAGCCTTATTGCACTCCCTTTTTTTTTTTTTTTTCTTTTTTTTTTTTTTTTTTAATCCATTTATTTTTCATCACAATCTATTCAGGATGAAAGACTTTATCTGAGCCCAGGAAAGCCAATGGGAGCCTTTTGGCTGATTTTCATGAGCTATATTGTGGTTTGCTGGAGATGTGCAAGAACCATCCAACACTGTAGGGTTTTTTTCTTAAAGTGAGTTCTTGAGGGTTTGGGGTTTTTTAGCAACCCACTAACATTGCTTATTAGAGCTCTGTTTTCAAAATATAAAGCGATCTTTTCAGATCAGCCTGTTGGGTTTGGTTTTGCTGGCATTTCTGGTATTTTTTCTGCAATGCAACATCTTTTGAAGGAGGAAAAAAAAAGCCAGTAGAGATATATTCAGCTGAATACTTAGCCAAAGAGAAGTTTACTCTGTGTTGTTATTTAGCTACTCAGCAGAGAATGGTACAGTATATTGTTTCCTTGGGTTTCGATCTTTCAAAGATTTTTCTAGACTGTTGAAGTTATGCCATAATACTCTGCAAATATTCAGCTAAGGTTTAGGAGAAGATCTTATGAAAGAAATTATATTTCCATGCTTTGCATTTTAACCAAGTGAATTCAATTTTCATATTGCTGAAGTTCTTTAACAATTATTTTTAAATTTGTCCTTAAACTAATTTGAATACAACCTAGACCAAAAAAGCAGTGAGGAGATTTTGATGTAGTCAAAAGGTCTCAAAAATTATAACATCAAAACTGTATCTATAATAATAATTTTCACTAATAATGAATTTGTCAAGGTTCTTCCCATTTTGATTTTGAGTTGATCATGAACAGCATGTTCCTCAGATGTATATGTCTCGTACAATATTTATTAGATAGTTTCAAAAAATAATTCTTAGGCTTTAAATTGTGACAAAGTGCCTTTTTAGAAAAAAAAAATGCTATTTTTATCTGAAGAGGTGCTCAGATATTTTTCACTGCTTAGTTAAAGCACATAATATGCTCTTCTGGCCCACATTAGCAGTGAAGATTTTACACTGGGGGACTAGATTCTGTTCCTTCTCTACATCTTAAATGGCAATCAACAGCTAAATTAATATTGGAAGGAGTCACTGTGGGTTTTTTCTAAGCACTTTTGCTGTCTTATCAAGTTGCTGTTTACTCAGTGGGTGGTATCATGTCGTGGTTTATTATTATTAACTTCATTGGTATTAGCAGGTGTTTTCCTTCTGCCACAGAGAAAGGTGATTTGTTGCTTTCCCTATGCATAATTTTGTTTTAGGGGAAATCCTTGTCTAATCTAGAAGAGACAACCCTGCATTTGCATTATGAGAAGGCACACACGTTTGGTTTGCAATCTTATGGAACTTTAGTGAACTGCTCTCGCATTCACGTCCTCCAGGGTATTACAGCACCTGTGGAGCTTAGGAAGCATGTTTTTTGGGGAAAAGAAACCCTTTACCCAAATGAACAGCGTTGGAGAAAGCCCTCGGGAGAATCACAATTATTTCTGCTAAGGACCTCCCTGTAGGAATGAATAAACCAGGTCATGGTTAACCACCAAACTTCTGAACTGCTCTGCATGCTCTTGCAAATGCCTTACATTATGTTTCCACTTCAATAAACATTATGGCAGATAAGTGCCCCTTTTTACCCAAATTGCACCAAACAAATGCAGCTCTTAATAAATGAACAGGACTCATTTTTAACACATAACATTTTAATTTAATTCCGTCCCTGTTTAGGATGTAAATAAAGGACAGGAAGTTATGAGAAAAGCTGCATTATTATTGGAGCTGGTAAATCATAGGAGAGAAAGGGAAAGAAATAAAAATTATTCTTAGCTGAAAAGGTATTACGTGAGGATTAACACACATTTTAGTTATTCACAGAGTAATTGTCATTAACTTAAAATAATAAGGGAAATTTAAAAAAAAACATTTTAAAAATTCTTCCAGAATTCATAATTTGGCCAAATCTACCAGATCCAGGAGCTTGGCTAACACTATTCTGAAGTCAACAGACATTTTTTGCTATAATTTCTGACTGAAGACCTGCCACAGGAGGCTCAAATATATTCAAAGACGTTTTATATATACATTTTCTGTTTTTCTTTAATACTTGTGCACTCTTTTTTTTTCTTCACATTGTTCACTAAAAAATAGTAAACCAACAGTGAAATAAATTATGCTAAACTTTCAATTAGATTCATAATAAATTTTATTGCAAAATTATTCCCCTATTCAATTCTATTCTATATAGACAAGTGTATAGAATTAGTGATATATGTTAGCTCTACCCAATGACAGCTCTCAATAACCTGCTCTTACCAGGATCACAGGCACCCTGATGTGATTACTGTTTTCATTGTTTTCCAGACAACTGTTCAGAGAATTTTTTTTAGAATTAAAGAGCACCTACAGGAGTAAGAGTGAACTGATAAGGTCAGGCACAAGTCATATGTACCACTTAAATTCAAGTGCTCTTTAGAGGATTGCATGTTCATGCTGACCTTCTGTGTAAGGATGAGACAATTTTTGCAAACTGTTGTTGGTTTACTCTAAGTCTCAAAATAGCTGGTGTAAAGGAGTAGCCCAATGCCTGCCGAAAGCTCACCTCTATAATAACACATCAACAAGAAAGCACATGTGTATGCACACACATACACACAAGGACGAGGGGTCTCAATTTCAGCTCGTCTGGGATATTTTCATACTCTGTAATAAAAGTTACAGTTTCAAAGGACTTCTGTGCTTTTTCGTTCTAATGGCAGATGGTTTGAGTGGAGCAGTCTATAAATGAATTGGTGGTGACCAACACAGGGCACCATTTATTTACTTTCTGTTTATAAACCTTAATGCTTGTTTTCCATGCATTCTGCTTCATGAAGATGATCACTAAGTACAAGAGTTCCTTTAAATCAGCAGTGGCTGTGGTTTGGCTCTTCTTAACAATGTAAATTTATAGCTTGGTTGAAGATATTCCAGACTCCACTGTCTAGTTCTTTTCTCTCTTTTTGTTTTGTGTGTGTGTATATCTTCGTAGAGCTGATGTTGATTTTGAGTGTCTGACTTCAAAATCAGGACACAGTAAAAGAAAACAAAAAAGAAAAATCAGGGTTTATGTGCCTTCTTAAATTCAGCATACAAAAAATGAGCAAAAAGCCAAGTCACACTATAAAGGAAGATGCTGCAATCATTTTATTTGAGGCTCACCTTCTGGTCTCTATATTATAGATTTCAACAGCTAGATCTACAAAATGATAAAGGCAGAAAAGCATGGCATTCATTCGGCCCATCAAATTTCAATTCCAGCCTCACTTGCTGACAGCACACTCTGACTTCTAAATCACCCTTCCTCTGTCTGTCTGGAATCACCCCTAAATCATCTTTGTCAGAGCAACGGGTGACCTAACAGTAAGGTAATGCTCTGTGGGATGGCTGTACATGTTCTATCATAATTCTCAACAGCAGGAAGTGATGCTGCAATTTTCTAGTTGGTGTTTATAGCTTTGATGATGAAGAGCAGACAATATGAATACTGATGGAAGACAACCTAACCCCTGCCTAGGAAGACAGTGACTCAGAGATGTTCAGTGAAGGAGTCAATAGTGTTTGTGAAGATTAAGGTTGATTTGTATGATCATTTTTCCCACTGCTGCTTTTTGTAGGAATATAAACAGATTTTTTAATGGGTATCACAGAGAAAGGGAAGAGAACTCAGGCTCTGAGAACTGGGTCATTATTACCTGTATCAGCGTCCAGCTTGCAGCTGCTGCTAGGGATATACCTGCTTTCCAGGGTCTTTTCGTGATATGTGACAGCTTTAGGAAAGGAAAAACACTCAATCTAGCAGCTCTCAGATTCTCCAAAGCCAGCTGAGGTGTCATCAAAGCAATTCTGCCAGCAAACTAGAGGATTCCAGTTTTGAGAGGGCTTTCAGTCCAGAAGAGGATTTTTGACCCAATTCACCATTCTATCCCAATCTCACTGAACATGAACCCCTATGCTTTCTATCCTACACACGCTCTGCTTCTCAGGAGGCAGACACAAGCAGGAACAAATTGAGCCCATTTTGTCATTCAGCTGGGTGGTGATTTTTCTACTTCAACTTCTTAAGTTAAAGTGGAGGAAAAATATCTTGGTTTTAAACTACCCTCTTTCTGTGAAAGGAGAAACTGGGTGGTTATTTCATGGACTGCTGTAGCCCACAGAAGCCTACATCAAGCTTAGCACTGAAATATCTGCTGCAGCTCTGAGTGTTTTCTGGGATGATGTCTTTAAGTTCAGACCAGACTGAAGGTTCCATATACTTAAGAAGCAGTTAGCGAGTGTATGCTTGTCCAATAGCAAAAGCATGGGCTTATGTTAGTCTTTAGCTTTTGGGGCTCTTGTCTCATCTGTCAGTTTTGGCAAATGACTCCTGCACCAAAACAGCCAGTGATACTGGGCAGCTAAGCATTGCAACCACAGTAGTCTAATTTGAATACCTCTGCAAACATACAGACAAACAAATAAGCAAACATAAGGTAACAAGAGTATCAGCTGACTTACAGTCACTGTTTACGGGTACGCTCTTAGCCTCTGGCAAATGCAAGGCAGTACAAATGACGTCAGCTCATTTCTTTCAGTACTTTAAATGAAGTCCCAAGATCTGCCTACTCTTCTTAGAAGAAAACTTTGTGAGTGCCATCTGAAAGCTCTAGAGTGCACCTTGTTCTACTGTTGGTACTCAAATACCAAGCTTTGGGTGCTTAGTATTTTGTGACATCCCCAGTGCTGAATCAAGTACTTCAGCTGTTTATATCATGTGTGGTCAATTAATTACCTTAAAAAGGGATCTATAAGATTCAGAACACTACTACAGCTGCCCAACCTATGGTGAAGAGAGTATTTTAATCCTCTAGCCACAAAGATGTCTCTAAGCCTGAGGTGCAGGGAAATGCTTCTCTTCACTCAACATTCACACATTTGTAATTTTTTTCACCTGAGTTAGGAACCAAAGATAGCCATTTCCCACCATACTCAGTCTGACAAAGAAGAGGTTCACTCAGACTATGTCAATGTGAGCAACTCGTGCAGTGCAGTGGATCTGGATGGGCAAACAGCTGTTGCTGAAGCCCTCACAACTATGTTAAACATGTTTGAGGGGTTTACTTTGGTCTGGCTATTGCCTGGCCCTGGACGCTGAATGCTCATTAGTGGCAGCAACGTGATGGGTACGCTCCTGGGGCTTTGCATACAGTCTAGTTTCATCTGAAATATTTCAGATTGTATACTTTGAGAGAGTTTCATGATGTGCACAAAAGTATGCTGAGACTGATCAAGAGGTTCACTTCAAGAACACACCCCTGACCTCAACTACAAAGCTAGGACAGGTGTAACCTCAATATCAAGGGATTAGAGCAGCTGGGTTTCAGAGGCTTATACTTGGGTTTAGGTGAATATTTTAAAAAGCCATACCATCCAGAATCCATTTTCTAGCTTGTTCATTCATTAGAATTCAGTTCGCAGATGCGGATTTTCCAGTTTCTTCCCAGTGCACCAGAATTCCTTTTCCCCAACTGTTTCTATGTAACTGGCATTTGGTTAACAAATGGGCCTTTGATCCCCACGAATGTATGATTCCCTTTTGATAAAAAAGGACACATGACTCTGAAGTTCAGCTGAGGCCCAAGACTGTCCTTGTCAATAGTCATGTCTTGGAATTATATGAACGTAACTTTTGCATGGAGAGCTTTTCTTTTTCATGTTACTTCGGTTTTCATTGCATAAGACTGTGCCAGATATGGCTACCTTTGTGCACATTCCGTAAGTTAGAACAAAATTACTGTTTACAGCTGCACATTTTTTTTTGTAAAACAGCCAGTGTATTTGTGAACACTAACTTTTCTCTTTCTGGTGGGGTTCAGAGAGATTGTGTTTCCGAACTGCGTTACAAGCAGCAGAGAACCTCCGCAAGGATGCCTGTGCTAAACTGTCTCCTGCTTTCGTAGTGGAGCCCTCTTTTGCTCACACGAGAATCAGTGGCAGCTCAAAGGCACTTCAGCAGTTATTGTATTGGTGCTTTAACTCCTAAAAAGATAAATTGTAAATTACAGTCCCCTCCAAACTAAACCCCTCATCATTTGGCCTCTTTCTCTTCTTTCTTTCTCCCAAGCCTTTAAGGGGTCTCTTGCAGGAGCAGATAGACAGGACCAAAGTCTGGGAAAGCTCTTGGCTGGATAGAAGCATGAAAACAACATTAGTCACCAAATTCACCTGTACCATCACCTACAAGAAAAGCTAGCCAAACCAGCAAGGTAGAAATGTAACCTGGAAGTACTTTATGTAAATCTGGAGGTTTGTTTGGGGTTTTTCCCTCCCTTAAAAGGTTGTTGCTTTCAAACATCCCCAAACATAGGTTTTCTGTAAAGAAAACACAACAAATTTTTTTTCCAACAGTTTGCAGCACCAGTTTTACCAGCTTTGCAATTCTCATTTACTTGAAAAGTCAGACACATTTTTAGTCCACCAGCCATTTATTTTCATTTATTTTTATGAGTGTTTTATCTTTTTTTTAGGAGGGAACAAACAGAAGGGTGGGTACAAAGAATAACAATTTTAGTGAAATGAAATGTTTAATACTGCAGTATCTGCACATTATTTTTTTTAAAGTTTGCAGTTTATTTTCCACTGTACTAATAAACTAGCATTACATTAAAGTTGATCAGATTAAGTGTGAAAACGTTTATGTAACAGCATTTATGATTCTACTTGAGAAGATTTCTTCTATATTTATTGTTGTGGAACCTCTCTGTCAGGAAATTAGTAGCAAGGCCTGTCCCTGTGAATGCATGATCACAGGCACAAAGACTGAAATGCCCTGATTTGGTGGTGTATGGATATATGAAATTTTAACTGAAACATTTAATTATCTGAGATGCTGGTCTTGTTTTCCTATAAGGCTGGTTTGAATGGAGTTCTTCACTTATATGTGCATGGGAGTTGCATGTATACATATGTAACTAAGGGAGGAGTTCTTGGCAATTTAGCACTCATCATGCTGTTTTACAGACTAACACTAGATATGCTAGACATAAGCATATGTTAAAAAATGTCAGTATAGAGTCCAAAGTGAAAATATGCATCTCTTAATTTCTTGACAAATCTCCGCACAGTATAGAAAAGAAAGTCAAGCTCCAACCATGATCCTGATATTCTGTGAATAAGAACATGTTAATTTATGGAAAGGGTAAAAAATGCACTCTTTGTGGACTATTGTGGCAGCACGACACATGGAGGAATATGTTCAGAACTTGCCAATAGATCAGATAGCAAGAATGTGTTAATGGTGTTTTCTAGGAAAAGTACAGATCTCAGCATCAATCCTGAGGCCTGCCCGCTGCAAAGGAAAGGGGGTATATGACATTCAGTCTAAAATCTTTGAAGTTTATTTTTCCCAGGCTATTGGTTGAGATCCATCATTTGTCATACGGAGAAAATGTAAATCATTTTTTTCCAAGTACTGGCTCCATTCTGTCCCCTCCTTTTCACTGGCACGATTGAAGCTGTGCACAGACTGTCTGTGATACACGGCCTCCTGTGATGTTAGTAGTTGGCACACTCACTGCACTGTGGTGTGATGTCTTAAAAAGGTGTAAGTCTTTGTGTGCTCAATGAAATTAAGAAGTATTATAAACGGAGTCATTATTTTACTCACCATATAATTAACACATGAAGTCTGTGATAAGTTCCCGTGAAGACTAATATTTTCCCTCTGAGACTTCAATTCTTATTCAGAAAAAAATGCATTTAAATGTATCACAATGAGAAATGGAGAAATAGCTGCTGAACTGGCAGTGTTACAGGTACTACTTATCTAGGTGTTCCAGGGCACAGCTTGAACAAGTGGAATCAGGAAGGAATTTTCCCCCTATGTATACAAGTATTCCAGTAAATACATTTCAGGGATCACATCTTTCCTTGAAGCATCTGGGATTTAATATTAGGAGGATACAGGATTAGAGAGAGTGTCCAGACACAACATGTGGTGACTGGCAGAGTTTTCCATCAGATGTTCGTACAGTATTGTAATATAGCTGGCTCTATTAAAATTCATAAAGTATGAATGCCTTGCAAAACAAACATGGAAGAATAGGAAGATGGGTTTTCCACCAGGAAGAACTTTAAATACAAATCAGTTATAAACATTTCTGTTCTCTTCCCTCCTGTGTTTGGCCAGACACAGTGACATGTCTTTCTTTCTATCCCTGACAGGTTTCATTGCAATAAGTGCCAATAACAATTATGCTAAGTTTGGCTGAATGCAAGCCGTGACTTTTTTCCCTCAGCTCTTCAGACTTTAACAACACTATCAGTTCATAACAGACCACCTGTTTGTTTTGTAGTGCCTGCCAAAACACATAAGTGTTAATGAGGAAAGGAGATGCTACTTAATATGTGTGTATATTTATATAATATGCATAAATGCATACACATTTAATGTACACATTTCTTTCCACTGAGGCAGACAGAAGATAAACAACTTGATTGCAAGGTGAGGGTTTTTTTTTCCCTTTAGTCACCTTGCTGAGTTTATTTAGCATCAGGGTGCAGTGTGGAAAGGGAGAAGTGTTATAAACCCTTTCAAGCAAAAATTGCAAAGGACTTCAGTCCTGATTTCAAATTCACAGTACCATGATGTAGACAGTAGACAGCATGGAGTGGTCCACAGATTGTATATCCTTAAGTCAGTGGAGTTGTATTATTTACAGCAGCTGTTTTATTTTCACCATGTACCAATTATATGCAAACAAGCATGCACATGGCTTCTTCATGAAAAAGAAAAAGTAGAGAGCACGTTCCTTTTCTCTCAAAACATTGCAAACAGGACTAAAATTTTCAGTCTTTCCAAACATCAGAAGATGCTGTGCACTGAGTGAGCCACATCTCTTTCAACCATTAAATATTCCTCTTTTGTCTAGGTTTGGCACATTGCATCACTCCTGCTGAAGATCTATATATATATGTGTTTCATACCTGACTTAAACGGCAGACAAAAAGAACGAAGACCAAAATTTCCAAGAGCTTTTTTCCCAACACAAGGTACCAAGTGCTGGATTTTCAGAGCAACTGAGCAACTCCATCTCCCATCTGAATTCTTATTGGAGTTTAAAATTAAGAAGGCTGTTGATTGGAAGAAGTAAATGGAAAACAGAGGAAAATAATAGGAAAAAGAATAGGACAGAGCATAACAACAAAGAGAAGGTAATTTATTTTGTAACATTAGTTAAAACTGATGAGCACATCCCAGCTCACTTCTTACATATGAAGTACAGTCCCTCGACTGTTTAAAAATATCTTTCTAGAGTTTAACAATAAACACTAAATTTGTAAATTTTGGAAATTAGTGCCGGTTTTGAAATTCATGTTCAAATTGATGTGTCAAAGGTCATCTGTAAGTCTCAGGCAACACTGAGAGTCAAATTTGAATTCCTTCAGCAATGTTGTCTCTTCTGCAATAGAATCCCACATATTGTATTATGGAAAATCTCTGTGATTGAATGGATATATTTTAATTAGATTTGGAAGAAACAACTGAGACATATGTATGGAAAGTGGCAAAATTCTGAAAAGACTGAGTGTCCTTGTCCAGGTCATCAGAGGGCAGGAAGAGAACATCTGATCATCACAGCATCCAACAACTATTCTAGTTTCTTCAATAAATTCTGTCAGAGAAGAGAAACAGTTTTTTACTTTTTTAACTCAAGACTTCTATGTGTCCTGAAGCTTCCCTCTACATATTATTATTTTTACCCAGAAATTTGAAATTCTATTATAGGCAGAGCTATGTATAGCCTTGAGCTGTCAGCATTTACCAGTCTTCAGACCCTATATGATGACCATTTCATGCATTAAGAGCCTTTAAAGTACACCTTTAAAGTATGTGGAGTAAATATAGTTTAAAAGGAGGTGAGACATCAGGTCTTTCAGGATTTTGAAGATACTTTTCTCCCTGTATTAAAATGTTTTTATTTTATTGCTTGCTATTCTGCATCCATTTAAAGAATTACATGCACATGTAAAATAAACTAGATTATAAACCTAATTTTAACATTTTTTGAAGTAAATTAGCTTCTTTTGCTCCAGAACAGCGTCCAAACAGGATTATTAAGGAGTAGTTTTTCTGCAGCAGCTGTTTCTGAATAACTCCATATTAGACTGAATCTAAAAATAAGTTTGCAAAAAAGCCTAGAGATACCCAAAATACCTCACCTAAATACCTAAAACAATACAGATAAGGCCAGAGGCAAATAATGCAGAATGTTTATCCTGCAGAGAACAGTAGGACTGAGTATTTCCGTTCTGTACTGCAGTATGTAGTGCAGACAAATTCCCATGACAGCCTTTGACTAATTTTTTATTGTATGGCAGTGCCTCATCTTTAGAAACAGGACTATTGTGATGATAAGGTTCATTAGTGAGTGAGAGGTGCTCAGATGATATCGTGATGAGGTAATAGAATATGGATTAAGCCTATGTGAATGCATTCATTCATGCAAAACCAAGAATTAGGAATGATTTCATCTACATCAGACTAGCCAGAGAGAGAACTAGCACCAGGTATTTTTAAGGAGAAGCTGCATTCTGACACAGGTCAAATTTAGTAAAACTGCACAGATTAATGTGATACTCCTGACTGTATTTTGAAAACTAACTTTCTTGAATCTCTATACACTGCCAATCTGATACAGATTAAAGAGGTGAGCAAGGAGGAAACACCTGGCACCAGCTCACTGGAAGGGCTGTTAAAAAAATTAAATATTTTCTACTGTAAATGCAATGGCACCACCAGCCTCTGGTCTCAGCGAAATGGACTACACTGGTAATGAATCATAGAAACTCCTCTCCTAATTCATATAATTGTAAAGGACAAACAGTCCTCTGTAATGATTGAGACAGTTTTCAAAGAAACACTAGAATAAAAAATTTGACACTGGGGGCCAAAACAGATACTGTCTTAAAAATTATATGGACAATCCCAATCTTGATTAAAACACACTAGGTAAAGGAAATGTTGAACTTGAAGAACTGTGTTGCTTTGTGTTTCTGGCAAGTAAGAAAATAGAATCAAAATCTAATGTTAATCGTGGTAGAAAAAGTAAGGTACTACTGGTAACATGTCTTAAAAAAATATTGTGGTTGTTTCTACAAAAGTGAAGGAAATAATTGCTAAAATGTGGCAATGGAAGTTAGGCCACCCTAGAAAATGTCTTTCAGGAGCCATGCTTTACCCTTGGAACTGTATATCATGACTATTAAAGAAAGCGACTGAATTTCTGTAGAGTATAGGTGCCTTGGCAAACATCATTATATAAGTGAGATGTTTTGAAGAAACATTAGTTTAGTCCCCTAAACTATAATGATTTTGGCTGGAACACAGGGTGAATGTCACAAGATACAAATGTTGATGTTACTCCTTCCTGGAAAGAAGTAATGATCTACAAATTTTAAAACAGCTTTTATAATTGCCAAGAGTCTCTAAAACATGTCTTGGCTCTTAAGAAAGTGGGTTTAGACATTTGAGATCCACTGACATGCTAGCTTCCATACCAATTTACTAAGTACATATAGTAGTTCTCAAAAGATTGTTAACACATTCTTGCGCAGAAAATCAACATGATGGGTCTTTTATGACAACTGGAGGTGTTTCCTGGAGGTACAGTTACTGGTGGGGCAAGACTTGCCTTTGTCTTGTACATGAAAGTACAAGACAGGTACAGTACAAGTACAGGTAACACAACCTGTATAAGATTTCACGTTGCATTATATTCTCAGTCTGACTTCTGTAAAGTTACTGATTAATCTCTAAGTCGTGTCTGTACCATGATTTTTTCCCATCAAGTAGCAATGTATTTTTGGTATACAGGTCCATAGTTTAATTAGAATTTGGTTGACAGATATCTGTAAACTGTAGCTAACTGAAATGTCTAAAATGTGAATACCCTTAAAAATATCAAGTAAAAATTGTTGGTGAATTTTCTATAGGAATAATTATTAGGAAAGGAATAGAAAGGAGAAAGACTTGGAAAGTAATAACCCACCACATCCTGTTTAAAACTGAATGTTGGTTTTATCTTTCTGATGAGATATATATATATATTTACTTTTCTCAGAAACATGATAGTGGATATCAAAATGTCACATACTACACAGTCTATGTGTTACAGTAATACTGTTAACAGCACCTGAGGTATCTCACTGGCCATTTATTGGACAAATTCCAAGACCATTAATTAATATTCACAAGGAGCCACATGGAGAGGACAAGAGGCAACAGGCACAAGTTGCACTGGGAGAGGTTTCATCTTTATTTAAGAGAGACATTTTTTGCAGTGAGAACCATTAATCACTGGAACAACCTCCACAGGGATGTGGGGGAGTCCCTGTCACTAGAGGTTTTCAAGGTGTAATTGAACAGCGTGCTAGACAATCTCATCTAACCTTCCTTTCCCATTAAAGGATGGACCAGATGATCTTTCAAGGCCTCTTCCAACTTAAGCTATTCTATGATTCTATGATTTACTGTCTTCAATGAAATGGCTAGGAAAATGTTGAAGAATGCACATACAGTGCCTGAGACCTACTGCATCTAACTAAATGCATAGAGCTAGAGAAGCCCTGCTGGAACAATGAATCAGGCAGCCACAGCCCCAAAAACCTGTGTTTGGCATCCAGACGGCAATGATGTGGCAGATATTCACATCCAGAGGAAGAGACAGAGAAAAAGAAAAAGAGAATAGGAAGAAAAAAATTGGCCTTTCTGAAGTAAGAGCACACAAACATTCACTTTTACTCTTCTGTCGATTAAAATGAGGGGTCAATAAAGTTAGTCAGTCAACAGACTTTACTTATCAAAAATTATGCAAACAACAGGGCAAATTATATTAAAATACTGGAACCTTTTGCTTGTTTAAGAAAAAACAAAGAAAACAAAGCTTAGTTCCTCCTCCCATAGGTCTTTAATGTATTTTGATGAAAGAAAACACTTTACAAGCAAAATATTACAGGTAAAAGCAAATTATATGTGCTTACTATTTATTTGTAAGTAAGGTGGGGGAATCAATAAGGTGGATAAAAAGGCTGTGAAAATACTCTGTCATTAAAACAGATCTGCAGTAAATTAGTTAACACTGGCTATTCTGATCAAGAGTACTTCCCCTGTGATACTTGACTGTTTCAAGCTGACTCTTCTTTCTAATGGGTAAAGCCCAAGCCAACCACTAGAAACAATGAGGTTTGATGTCACAGGGGAACAGAATTTGTGTCAAAATGCTTTTGGAGGGGTTTCTGAAAATAAAATTATTCCATCTTTTCCTTTCTTTTGATACAAGTAGGGTCTTTTATCTTCAGTCAGGTTTTTTCACAGCTATACAAAGTTTGGAGGCAGCTTAAAAACCAGGACACTAAATTGCTAGGACCCCTGCTTGTTAATGGTTCATGCTCATTCACAACACTTCCTAGACACAGTGGCAGATTTTGCACAGGCCAGGGACCATTCACAACAGTTTGGAAGGTAACCAAGATTAAACATTATCACCATGAACTGTGCTTTTGCTGCTTGCTGCAGGTCTAGAGAAAAGATTCTGATCCATAGTATTTACTAATCTGGAAATAGTTTTAAGTTCCATCACTGTTAAAGGATTATGTGTTTTCTTGATTCATCAATCATCAGGAAAGCATCCGAATAGTTAATGATTCAAGCCTCATGTTGGGTAGGATGAGGGTTGACTGTTGCACACACTGTTTAATTCCCAGCTAATGTCTGCAGCAGGGAGACGGGACAAGACTGTTTCCCCTACAGGTCTCTTCAAACTCCATAGCCTTGTGCTGTTCTTTGCAACTTTGTTGTGCAAGACACGTCACCACATTTTACTGACACATTCCTGAGGCTTAATAGGCATCAAGGTCAAAATCATGCAGGAAGCCTGTGGCAGAGCCAGGTATCCTGTTCTCTTAAGTTCTAGTCCAATGGTTTGGCTGTCCTTCCTTTCAACTCATCTACTAAAAGCATGCTAGTCTTCCTCCTTGTTGCAAATTGACAGGGAGAGAGTGAGCTGAGGTATGTTAAAGCACCATTTTTGTGGGCGACTGATGTTTTCCAGAAATGTATGTATCATTCCTACATATCATTAAAATATATCAAAAATAAATCCTCTATGTGCAGATGATGTTTAGTTGCCTGCCAGTCCATCTGTGGTCTACACATGGAGGCAAGAGCGCTAAAGAGAACAGATGCCATTGGAAATTTAAGTCTCTAAACATACATATGTTACATGGGCTTTCATTAGAAGGACGAGTTTTAAAACCTGTGTCTTTTCTGGTATCACTATATTGTATGTTTCAGCCTGGATCATGATGTCCTTGATGCCTTTGTTCACAGCAAGAACTTTAAAAGTTTCATCTGCCTGCTTAGTGGAATAAAGTTATCCAAGAAATCTTACTAACATTTTTTAGTCTATGGCCTGTAAGGAGAATAACTCTCATACCTTTTACATCTAAGTCTGCAAGGAGAACAGAGGAGGGCAACACATCCGTGCTCTTCATCTCTTTGCAGTGATCATTAGGGCTAAATATGCAGTAAAGAGTAATAAATAAAGGGTCATATACTGCATTTTATGTAGATTATGGGAAGTAAAGCTGGCACCTTATTTTAGGTAGCTACATTAGGAGGCTAGCATGCCTAGGCTTCCTTACTCACTGAGTGGAGACCCTGCCTAAGATCTCTCTGCAGGAATGTCTCCCTTTCTGCTGACCACTTGCGGAGATCTAAGCAACTAAGTGCCTAAATTTAGGCTTCTATTTTACTAAAGAAAGAATTAAGATTGTATCTATATGTCACATTGTGTGGAGCTTGGTGCAGAGACCTATGCACCAACTTTGATTTTACTGTTGTGTGTTAGTGGTTCGTCACAGGTCTTGTCACAACTCGGGGCTCGTGCAGTGCTGCGTTGCAACTTATAAGAACTGCCTCTTTGCAGAGATAACTTGCTGAGCGGTATGATCATCCTGCTTTCAAGTAGTTTCAGAATAGTTTGGATATTTACAATTAACATAAATATGACTTAAGAATTTGAGAAAAATCAAATTCTGGGGCCACAAGGTTTTGGTTCTGATGCCACAAGGCATCTGAGGGAAAAGAAATGAAGGTCAACTAATATTATACTAGGCTGTGTCTTACTGTGTATGTATTTTTATTTTTTATTTCTGCCCACTTATCAGGTAATGTTGAAACAAAGAACAAAAAGAAAACCTCTGCCCCATGGAATTTAGTCTCAGTAAAAGTATTAAGGGGCAGAAGGAGACAACACAATGTGGCAGTGTGGCACAATGTAAACACAAATACAATTCTGTTTTCCTTTATGATGTTAGGATATGAGCCCATTCCAAGCTTTTACATTTCAAATGTTGTAATTCAGGTATCTAAAAATCAATAATCTTCTACCTAAAGAGAATCTTCAACCAGCAATTCATGCCTTATAGCTGGTAAGACAACACTCCTTTTCTAATCCATGTTATTAAAAATAAACTGCCAATAGAGTAAATAATCCAAGGCTTCAGTAACATGTTTTATATCTAAAATAACTTTCAGTATGTTCAGCCACACAGTGCCATGTGAAAATGGATGAATAGACACAATGTGCATAGAAGAATGTCAGGCCCATATAGGGACATTTTAAGTAATGACTAATGAATTCTGTCATAGTGAGCACACGGAATTTTGATTAGAAAATGGTTTGTAATCACATCTACACAGAGAAGCATGTTGGTCCAGCTCCAAAACATGGTCATGAGAGCATAGGCTCTGACTCTGAAAACACACTGATGGATGGGACCTGATAAGACCCATTAAGCCTATGGGAGCATTTCCAGTTTTTTGAACAGGATTTTTATGAGACCATTTAGCAGTTTCATTAATTTCAGTAGGGCTACCCACATGCATGAAATCACATGCCTATGTGTTTCCAATATCATCTTTGTCTTAGAATGTACTTTTAAAATTTCCTTTCAAATTTGAAAGTTTCCTTGATGCAACTTTCAGAGGAACCTTGTGTACAAAAGCACAACTGTATTGGTCAGATAATGGTTTTGGGGTTTTTTTAGCTTATTCAGTAACTTTAATACCATTGGACTAATATATTATTTGACAGTTATAGCTTAACTCTACCATTTCTGGCGGTCTAACTGGAATATAACAGTTTCTTTCAATAACATGCTACTATATTAGGTAGTGGATAGGACTTAGATTTGGTTTTGAGAGAATTAGGTCTGCCACAAGCCACTAAAATCCTTGAACAAGTAATTTTTCCATGTGTACTTAAGTTTACCTACCTGACAGAGAGGGAAATCAAAACAAAACTCTGTAAAGCATGCAATCTATGATACAAAGTGCTATGTAATTAAATAAAAAAAAATAATTATTTAGATATAGTTCTGTAGACTAACTTTTAATTATTGTTCGACACACACACTTTCCAACAGACAATACTCTGTAGGCTACCCTGCACACGTATTTTTTATAAAATCTCTTTAAAAACCTTTTTTTACCTTCTGCAGATCACAAGGAGAGGGGTAATTTTATTTGTTTGCTTTTGAGTCATCCAAGTCAGATAAGTCATTTGAATATTGATGCCATTTTTCAAGTAATTGTCTCTTGAAGTTCAGGACTTTTTAACAGACTATTTCTTCTAGGAAAGTTCACTTGAATGACTGAACAAGTCTTCAAAAAAGGAGTTCATGTGTCAAAAGAATGTGTGGCTTTATTCTAAGCTGCATACTATTATTTACACTCTAAGGTAGAAGAAATACCAATTTAGGACACCTATAGCTTCTTACAAGACACCCAAATGTCCTTTAAATTGACATATTTGTCAAATTCAGTTAAAATTATAATGATT
Source organism: Numenius arquata (assembly GCF_964106895.1). NCBI lineage: Eukaryota > Metazoa > Chordata > Aves > Charadriiformes > Scolopacidae > Numenius > Numenius arquata. The sequence continues at coordinate 111,377,756 of NC_133577.1, read as the reverse complement.
TAAACCATTAGATAGTTATTAAAATCTCTATTATATCAGTTAATTCTACTGGGCAAAACAGCCACTAAAAGATGCATCCAAAACTAGAATTAGAATTTAAGTTTCGTTTGGCATCCTGGAATTTTCATTCTGCCTTTTTCCTATTGATTACATACTATGTGATTTGATTGTATTAAATTTGTTCATTAAAATGCTTCTGACTCCTCACTAATACCAAAGTATGAGGACAAGTCCCAAACAAACGTTTCTGATATAGTTTAGAGGGTGAGGAAGGGAGCTAACTCACCTGACTTTAGACAGCCAGGGTTTGATTCATTTACCCACAGAGACAGCAGTGGACCTTCAGATGTCCCAGGAATTCCAGCAAGTTCACTTGAGGCTTCCAGATAAGACATGGGTCACACAGGGCACTCAAACCCTTCTGGAGACAATAGTATGGGATTCAGCTCACAGATTAATGTACTTAATATGTCTACTTTATAGATATTATAGGTCATCATAGTCTTGAGTTTCTTTATAGCCAATAGAAATGTATGAAATTGATAGAGTTACAATTGATACCCAGAGAAAAATACAGTTAATTTAAATACCAGTTGACGAAATGTATTTTCACTATAGAGTACTTTGAATCTCTCTATGGATGCCACTGTATCAACTAAACTTCATTGACTGCAGATGACTTTAGATACCATTAACAAGACAAGACTGTCTAGTTCTCCTGAGATTCTCTAGGGTACCCTGCCCAGCCTACGGCTGCCCCTACAGAAGACCATGAGTCACCTGTAGGTTCTTTGTCATAATTATTAACAACACACAAATGCCTTACAAACCTTTGGGCATCTCAGTGTACACTTCTGAGACTACATTTAGGCAATGGAAGCAAACCCCAGCTTGCCTACCATCTCTGACATCACAGGCACATAATAGTGGGTTTCTGAACATCCTCTCCTGAGAGTTTATAGAATTCCTCTGAGCCTGGTCTGAAAAAAGGTAGGTGCTTAGCAGGGAATGGACAGTCAAAATTAATAGTAATTTTAAAACTATCTACACACACACATCCCCATCCAAATTTCTGCCCTCAGGGAAAAAAAGTTTAGCATTTAGTAGGTCGCTAACATTAGACATCACGGGTCATAGAATACTTATACATGTGGTTCAATTAGCAATGTTATATATGTATCAATTTTTAACATATTGCCTTTTTTTAACAGATATAATTATTGCAATGTTACTGTTTGGTAATAACCATATAATTGCACTACTCCATCCCTCGCATTGAAGCACAGTAGAAAGTAGTCTAGATTTACTAAGGCCAAACTGGCTTAGCATTACTATGATGCAGAGGATAATCTTATATCATAGGGATAATTTATGTCACTATATGAAGAAGTGATGCTTTGGGGACAGTAGACACAAAAACTTTCAATTCCACGTAATCCCACTTTTCCTCACTCACTTCTAATCTTTTTCACAGCAATAAGCTGTACACAAAAGTATATAATGTGTCTGAATCTCCCTCTTTCCTTAGGTATAATCAAGGCATGGGGGCTTTATTCTGCATAAGTTTATCTTTTAAATAAATGAGACAGAAAGATCTTCTCAATATGGGGGAGAAATCCTTGCTTTCCATTTGCCTGATCAACAACTGGAGAAACTAAAGAAGTATAGATGTGCTCAGAAAATTCTTGGTGAAGAATCCTATTTGATTATTTAGTAACAGTTCAGATCATTATATTACCTTTATGTCAGCAAAAATGTAAATTAATTCACCAAAATAAAATATGTTAGTTGAGCATTGGATAATAGAGTATGTGCTGCTAAATTGCAGCATATAGTCTATTTATGCCATTAATTTATTGATGTCAAGCTGGACAAGACTGTATGTTTTCTAGAAAATGTGTTTCCTTTTGCTAATGTTTCATATTTGCTCTTATGAATAACCAGTTCCACCATCCAAAAAAAAAAAGAAAAATTCCCCATGTTTTCCCAGTACAGATGTATGCAAATGATTTCTGCTGAATGAATGTTCAGCCTTATCTTCTACAGTGTTTCACCTCAGTGCCAGTCAGCATGCAAATTTTGTTCTCAATGGGATTACTTAGAACTATGCTGGTGAGAGCTGTATTTGCTCATTAATTTAGGGCTCATTAGCCAAGACTAACTGGACAAGGATAAGAACAGGTTATGGTCACTGTCCAATGAAGCTTAATGGTTTGTTTGTTATGTAAATATAATTGTATACTGATGTAATTTAATATTGTGCTTCTGATATAACCTAAAATTCAAAGTGTCTGGTAGCAACAAAATATAAAATTGACCCAGAAGTAACTTAGCCTTGAATGTGGCGTTCTCTGTTTTTGACAATGGTAATGCATAACACATAACATGCACAATATGTAATATATGTAAATTCTACTCTGTATTTTGAGTAGGTACTTGTGCACCCTTAATTGGAATATGTCTGTTTTGTTAATAAGAACATACTTCAAAACTTTTTCATCACTGAAAAAAATATATCAACCAGTGTTCTATGAGTATGTTATGAAATTCTTAACATAGTCATACAGCATTATTTTTAGGTATTTTCAGAAAATAACTGGGCTGCTAATGATCAGTGCACAGGTGGTAAATGGTCTTTAAAATTTTCTCCTCAGAGTCTATTGATTATTTACTTGGGTCATTTTATGTCATTTTGCTTACCCAAGCGCATAGTTTACCTGACTAAGCAGTGCAACAAGAACTAGCAAATTAAGTGTTTAAAAGAAAATACAGGGTGCAGAATTTGCTGTAATGAATTTCCAAGCATTATAATGTAAACACTGATGCTCAGTCTCCATGAGTCATTTCTGAACTCAGGATAAATTTTGTGAAAATCTAAATCAAACAACTTTCAAATGTAAATGACCACCGACTCAACTCCTTCTGTGTCCCACAGTCACGGATGCAGACATTATTTTTAAAAATGAGGCAGAAGTTTTATTCACCTACTCAGCTAACTTGAGCTGACCTCAAGCATATAATTACAAAGATAATTGGGATGAGGCTTGTTATTGAGCAACAATATCTTCTTCAGGCACTCCTAAACGATTTCCCTCCCTGTCCTTCCCCACCTTCTGTTGGTAGATACTTGTTCCTGCTTGTGTATCCAAGCTTGTCACTCCCTGGGCTTTGTCAGCTAGGTTCCTGGGGAAAAAGGGAGGTGGAGACATTGAAATACATCCTGGACAGAGGAAAAAGGTGCTAAAAGGTTGCCCTTGATGAGTAAGCACCATAAAGGGTAAAACAGTGAGGGATGCGAGCAACATGCAGAGCAAAAAGCGGGGAAAGTCTGTCTCCAAGATAAAATTTACAGAGCATGGGTGGAAATTTTCAGAGATTAAAGACCTGATCAAAAACTTTCAGAAATCATTGGAAAAATTTGTGTTTTTTCTCCTGATTTCTGGAAGAGCTCTGAGGAAGGGGAGTCCCGCTTTCTGTATGATAATGGTTTAACATTGAAGAGTTTACCTTGATGTTCCCTCGCACCTATATGCCTGAGAGACATGTAAGAAGTGTTTTAACCAAGGCCTTCCACAAGCCTCGTTTTAACTTCAAGGATCTGATAACCTTTCTTAGAACATGAAAATGTGATCATTTGTTGTCTTAAACAAAACACTTCCTCAGAACCACAAAGAGGGGGTGAGGAAATGTCTCTTGGCAAACATTCGTGTATTAGTTCTTTGTGGGAAACATTTCTTCATTTGCTCTTAACAAATAAATGAATTACTCCTTTCCTGCAAAGGCATCTGTCTCTGACTCATATCTGTGCAGTTGCATGATTTCAGTGGAAGCAGTCTGAGCAATGTTAAGGCTGTACACAGGGATTCCTTCCAGCAGTAGGTACCTTAGCATTTTTAAGTTGTTTTCTTTGTGTGCCAGAAACACTATGAGTGACACAGGAGTGCAGAATATGATCTGAGACATTCTGGAAACAACAGAAAAAAAGATCTGCATGCATACAGCTGGTTTACAGAGTGTTTGGTAATATGAATTCTTGGGGGAAAAAAAAAACATTCAAACTTTCCCTTCTGAAGTATTCCCAAGTGTGAGGAATTATAATATTACTTTTCCTTTTAAACACACTCATAGGTACATGCCTCATATAACTTATGATGACTAATAACCACAATACTTTTTTGTGTGTGATTGTTCTTTTGCAATATACTGAAAAATCCTAAGCTAGTGCAGAGTTTGAATGCTGAAAGCTGTGAAGTGTTTGAGTGGTAATGTCAAAGTAACCTCAGCAGGTTTTTAACAATTCTGCAGAATTGTCTGGAATGCAAAAGCAAAACTTGTTTCCTTTAATGGCCTCAAGTGCCCTCTGGCAACCTCCCTGCTATCGATAGTTTAATGGTGTTAAGATATCTCTGACTGACATCAGTATCTTTCAAATAGCATTGAGATAATGTTGAATTGCACAAAATTCTTTTGAAAGCTATTAAAACAAAACAACATAGTTTTGCTCTCTAAGTTATGTAACAAACTATCATTACTATTCACCAATTTTCACACACATCGCACACATCAGCCTTTTTATGTGATGTAAACTGGAGGAGAAGCCAAACCTGGCTGCTTGATTTTACAGACTTTTTGTTTCCTCTGAATGTGAAGTTTTGAACTGAAAACGAATGGGTAGTGGCAACAACTGGGGGAAATAGTACTTTGATTATTATTGATACTGTGGTAGCACCTACAATTTGAATACTGAACATGCCACAAACATATTGCTATATACTTTTCTGTTTTGACAGTACTTAAATTCTAATTTGGAATACAGCTTTATTATCAGAGGAATAAGTGGACAACATTAGGAAGGGGTGCCTGGCTGATATTAGGGCAGGTTGTCTGAAGAGTCTGTCAGTGTCGAGTATAAACTGCTAGCTGCCATGGCCTGGTCTGTCTTACATCATGCAACCACCATTAGACATAAGCAAAGAGGTTCAAATTAAGCAAGAACCTTCTTGTCAAAGCTTTCTCCATTTCCAGAGGATGACACAGTTCAATCTTTGGTTTGTTTTGTCATGGGTGGACTTTAATTGCTGCTGTAGTCACTTTTCTCAATATATAACTAATCACAATGCCTCTAATGCTTTTATGATAGTCATCATAATTACTGGAGATATCTTCACAAGAAGTCATTCACATTCCTCTGAGCTGGAAGCATTCCAGAGTTTGCATTGTTTTGCTATGAGAATAGCTATAAAACATGTTATCTGCTGGAAACATTTCCTTCTCTGTTTGAACTTTAAAATTGTTATCTGATTAGCTTGCTGTAAATTGCAAAGGTAAATGCGATGCAATGTGCATAGCACCCTGATCTTCAGTGGTCATTAGAATTACAAATGCACATGGTGTTGGCTACTGACCCTACTGCGCATCCGAGAAATGGCTACTTGCTATCTGCTTTGCTGATATCCTACACTGGTATGAAACCTGGCTGACATATATGAGGAGAGGCTTATGTTGTCAGGCCTGCGGTTGACAAACAGCCGTCTTCCCATGAAAATTCAGTACTGTTAAAAATAAATGGAGCAGTTTGCTTGTTGAATTTGCCTCACCGGTAGCAGTCCTATCAGTTGATATTGCCTCATACTAAGCTTGTAAATATCTCTTAAAGGGCTTAGAAAGAGTGAATGATCTGGCTAAGGGATATGAAGCTGGCTTAGCTACATATTTCATGACCCAATTCTCAGTCCGGCCCTGACCTTTTGCAGGAAGGTTTAAATGCCCTTCACATTCCAGCTGTTTCAGCTAATTATTGCAAAGTTTACTTGCAAAGACTTTTATTTTTCACTTACTTTTAATGCTTGTACACATGGAATCCATGTTGTGTCATTGGTTTGAAGAGGGCTCACACAATGGCTATCCACGGTTTCCTTACTCATCCCTATTCAAGAGGAATTTTCCAGATAGTGTCACCAAACACTTTACTGGCAAAGCTCTTCAAAATATCAGACAGTTTTGAACCACATTAATTTTTGGATAACAGTCCATGTGCTTCCAAGAATCTGGTTTTCCTTCAGGTGGCAAGGAGGACCGAAAAGAATAAACCCCTATAGATCCTGGCCAAACAGCTGGAAGCAACTGCTTCATAAGTGCCTGTTGTGGCCTTATTGCATTAAGACAGCAGCTGTACATCCAGCCTTTTCCTCTGCACAGAAAAACTCCAATGGCAAATTAATTAATACTCCTGTAGCTCATCTCATTCTTTCTCCTTTACTACTCCCAGCTTGTGTAAACTAAAAAGCCATAATCCTCTAAAGACTTTGCAGTCTTACGCAATGTGAGTGATTTAGATGTCACAAACAGAAGATTACAATAATCTGAGAGTGAACAAGCAGGAAAACATATTGACAAGTCATCTTGACATAGCTATTTATGTCAATACAAGTTGTGACACTGGGAACAGAAAAATGTTTAACAAGGACAGAATTTACATTTAAAAGTGGCTCTGGGAAAATTTATTTGACCAAAATGCAAAATTACACATAAAAAGAACTAAAAAGGAAAAAAACTATTAAGAGAGAAGCATTCAAGTGTTGACAAAAGTGGAGGATTAAGATTGAAATCTTAATGCATTTCCTGGTACATTAAAGAACTCTTTTTAACAGTTTTCAATTACATGATCATATAAATTTTTCCCCTCATGGGTACTCTGCCTCAATAAGCACAAAGAATAGATTGTTTTTTCTAAATGAGAAACTATTTTGTATTTTGTTTTATTGTTCAGTGGGTGGCCCAATATCCTATTTCGTGCACATTATTCAAACATTGCTCCAAAGGCAGAATATTAATTTTCTCAAGAGTTTTCAATCATATTTATCACTGCTATATATGTATATTTCAAAAACTGAGAAATTAATTTTGAAATTGTTTAAATAAAGGGGGGGATGATATTATTTCTATTGAATAGATTCTTTGGTCTGCATGTCACAAGGTTAAATAAGGGTCAGACATTTTCACTAATTTAGGGTGCCTCATTAAACAGTTAAGGGCTTGGTTTTTTCAGATAAATTAACATTGTTAAACACTTAAGATATCAACATACAGTCCAATGTCACTCAGGAGGGAGGTGTTGATGTTCAGTATTTCTACAAATCTGGCACGGGGATATAATGGTTGGTACCTGAAAAATGGAAAGTATCAAATTAGTCAATGTCATTAGAGGCTTGTACAACATCAGATTTGTTGGAGGCTTGGAGTGCCTAAGATTCCCTTAATTTAGTTGAAGACAGTCCCAGATCTTCCACTCATATTTTGTTTTATTTAGCGAATAATGAACAAAGCAGTTTCTTCAGTAAACAAAGTTGCAGGTCCTTTCACTGCTGATTCTTCAACCCTGATTCACCTCCATAGCCATTCTGAACACTGAATGAGCCCGAAAAATAATGACAGTGATATAATTAAAGACTGTCAACATGTGCATGCACACAAAAGAGATTAATTCCTATTGCTCAGAAAAACATAATGTTGGTGTTTCTTAATCTTAGTTTACAATCTTTTGAAATAGGATAATTATACTTGGCTATGTTTTGAAATAGCTGTCTAATATTGCAGGTTAGAAAAAAACACAGACACGTCAACCCCCAAAGCAGTTTGATGCACCAAAAAATCTACTTGGTGACAAAATATTGATAGTCATTTTCATCCTTTGTATGGATGAAATCATTAAATTTGCAAATCTGACTGCCAGCATATGAACTAATCTCTGATAGTAATAATAAGTGGTCATCCTCTGCAAGAATATTTGTTGGAAACAGAAAGTTCAGCAGAAACTGTCGTCTTGGCTTCCATTCCTTGACCCAGCCATTTTGAGTTTGACAACTCTGTCCTGTTCTTTCCAGTCTATTCTATTCTGAGATCCAGTTTTCCTCTTTTTCTTCAGTCTTACTATGCTTTCCAGTAATAAAAACTCATTGAGTGTGATCTCCTCAATAAGGCAAAATACTAGGAGTTCTAAAATTCCAATTAGGCTGCCAACATGTTAATTCAGAAAAACAGTATTTGATACGCTTTCTATTTTCCCTTGTATCACGTAGTCCCAGTCATATGCATTGGTACCTTTATTCACCTTGCCTGCAAGAGGACTTTTTAAAACTTTGAAAGTTCCTTAGATTTCTTTTGTTTACAGTTTATGTTCCTCCCTTCATCCTGTTGCTGTCATATAGATAACATTTACACTGCCTGGATGAGAAATCAGATTCCAGTTCTCATTGCATTTTTCTAGGCTTATTACTTGCATGTATGTGTTGAAGCATTCAATATCAGCTTTTATCCACTCCAGTTTACAAACTTCCTGCAAAGGATTAGAGAACAGAAACATGAATATTGCCCGTATAATTCTAGACCTTGTCCTAGCCCTAATGGATACATCAGGTAGAGTCCACTAACCCTAGCATATGATTTTTCAATAAATTATAGTAGAAATATCACTAATTTAAAAGCAGTGGGTTTGAAAGCACGAGAATGACTTAAGGTCACAACATTATGTTTCTGGCCTCAATGAAGTGCATAGTTTAAAACAAAATCAGGTGTTCTACACATGACAAAAGTTCCACAGCCATTCAGATTCCACATTGGCACATTCTTTAGAAGAACTATATTTTTATTAATCAGAAAATATGTCTTCAAAGGCAAAAGAAATTCTCCAAACAACATGGGCATATTGTTAAACTGATATATATAATGTCCCCCCACTTATACTTCCATCCCCTTTACTCTACTTGCTGGATAGCACACACTTGTTCTATCTTGTCAGGTGAGACTATTGAAAGAAGACTAAAGGTGAACTTCTAAGCCCACGATGGGACATCTGTTTTGTTTCTAGTCTCTTAACTTCTTCCTCTGCTCTTTCATTATTTGTGAAGAAAACACAAGCAAGATCTGACACGTCAGAAAAAAAGGAAGATATGACTCAAGACCTTGCTAATGCTGACCGAGCCCAATTTTGAACTTCCAGGAAGATCAGAAAATTCCTGGAGCTTTCTACGAGGGAGTTCCCCTGATTTTCAAAGGCTGTTCTTCCTTCTTATAAACAGCATCAGAAGTAAAAAGTTATGAAACTACTCTGGATAGTGTCTCAATATTTTCGATCACATCAGAAGCAGGAAATTCCTCCAGATATCTCATCAAAGAGGAACAGATAAATATCAAGGCTCACTGGATCATTTGAAGTCCATCCAATACTACTTTAAATTAAAGATTTTCTTCTATTACTTCCTAAAGCCAAGCGATGTCTGTAGAGAGGACAGGGAATCAACTGCCTGAGGTCTAATCTCATCTCTGTCATGTACTGTTGAGAAAGTTTTTCAGCAGGATAAAGGCAATATCTGCATCACAGAATTATTGTTATCTAAAGGTGAATGCCTACAGCTGTATTTCAGTTTCCCTGTCTTTTGTACCCACATTGGAAAACAAAGTATGTTATGATCTTTTGCTGCTTTCGTATATAATTTAATGTTATTTCTGAAGCAGCAAATGCCATCTCATTCCGCTGCTTTTCTCCTGGATCAGATCTACAAAGATTAACTAAGATACTGTGATTTATTTGATTTCCTGTATATTTTGATGCAGGAAATTCTGAACAGGATTAAGGATATACTAGTCTTGATGAACCCACAATGCACTGGACCAGTAATATGTGTTTATAAACACAAACACTGATAGACTCTGCAGACCAACTCAAATGAGGCCGTTGAACACAGAAGGTATCAGATCCTCTACTCTTGTGCACTGGAGATCAAATGCACAATAGTTGCTAAATCTATGTATGTATGCAGCAGCTATTTATTGCGGATTTTCTCCTGGAAAGACTTCTGCCTGACCAAAACCCTAGGAAACTTTTACACTTCCCACACAAACAAAATTTTGAGGTGGAGAAAGAAAAGATATTTGGGGAAAAATGGACTAAAGAAGCCCTACCTGTGAGAACCTCCCCTGTAATCCTGCTATCATCACTGTTACTAGTTAGGAGAGTGACAGCAATTTATACATGAAGCTTTTCAGTTTAAACTACTTGCAGTCTTATTTTGGTACTTACAGTGGCATAAAACTGCATCTTAAAATATGGAAAGACAGCATGCCTCTGTTTTGTATCAAACCTAGAGGAAGAGACACGAAAATTCTAGGGGCATTTGGAGCCTTAAGAGAACACGGAAAATAGTGGCTCATGAAAGAAAGAAGTTTAATTGCGTGGTGTAGGCTTAAAATCATAAATGTGTTTCATGTAGAGAAGAATGCAATGTATATATAGTCCCTGAATTCATCTTGATCTTCTGAATTAATTTATGCCATTTAGAGAGAGGCAGACAGGCTCCTACAAAAGGGTGGTGATGTGAGACCGGGAATAGTTGCTGCATAACTGTGACTGTGTGGTGTTTTAACATCAATGCCATGAACTCTGAGCCAGATGTATTCAAGGCCTTGCCTGTGGCTTGATGACACATACCCTTTTCACAACAATCGGTGGATTTGTGGTAACAATCAAAAGGCATTTAAAATGCTTGGAATGTGGTTTAGAAACCCGCCTTGGCATCCCGCTTTTCATGTCTTAGCATAAATGCCTCAACTGTTTTTATTGTTCTGCAACTGCTCGTTTATTTTGAAAGAAAGAGCTTGGCCTGCAGTATTTGCATTCAACAATACTTGAAACAAGACGTTAAAGTCTTTTTTGATTATGCCGGTGAAATATTTCATATGAATAATGCCAACAGCTGGGTCAGACCTTTTGGTTTTGAGTAAGAGTTTATTTCAGGCTTGCTAACCGAGAGGTTCTTTTTTTAGAGACAGAGTTTCTGATAAATTGCCAGCTTGGAAATATACCACAGAACAGGAATGTCTTTTCAATTTACGTTGCAGTTGTACCACATTCTTTATGTATTTCTGATGTTTTGGCCTTATGACTGTATTTTAACAGTTTACATAATGAATTGCCCCACAACTGATGAAACGGCACAGAGCTAATTTCAATAAAATCAAGAAAAGAACAATATTAATGTGAAACACTTTTAGGAAAAATGGAACCCATTTTGTCCCCATTGTGGACAAAATGTGTCCATTTTGATGGGACAAGATAGAAACATCCTTATAGACTTATGGATAGACAAGGTATTTTTCAGTATGCTTAAAACAGTTCAATTGATTGATTGATTGATTGGTAGATCAATAGGCAGAAGGATGGAGAATCCTTCTGTTACTGAGTAGTTTGTCTAATTTTAAAATTCAAGTATTACATTTTTTAGCAATGAAGAAGCAGTGAATAAGCTTTCCTTCCTCTGGGCTACACTTTATTTGGCACTTAGTGATTAAGAATAATTTTCTGGATCTTAGTAAGGCAGAAATTAATATAAGGATTGGTGAACCCTATCAAGATGAAATCAATATAAGGATTGGTGAACCCTATCAAGATGAAAGGCTAGCTTGCTTAACATCAGAGGGAAGAGAAGTTTGGTTACGCAGCTAAACTTTATCAAAAAATTTAGTGGATAATTTCTCCTCTACCAAAAAAACCCCCCAGTTTTCACGTCTGAATATTTAAATTCTCATATAGAGAATGGGATCATCAGCTTTTATGAAGTTATTAGCCAATGAAACTCATTTGCTTTTAATTCTGAGGACCAGTGTTGGGAGAACCACCATTACTATTGTTAATCACTGCATCACTGAGATGCAGAACCAGCCTGCTTGGCTTTTGAGCAATGGAGAGAGTCACGCTGGGGAAAACTGTAGAAGTTCCTGCCACCTAGTGCCAACTCTGCCTCTCTTGAAGGGGAAAGTCTTGCTGCTCATGTAACAGCTATTTAACCTGGCATAATAAGGATAATCAGAACAAATACTAGTTCAGGTTAGTATACTGGGCTTCGAAATAAAAAGTTCAGCTCTTGCACTGTGTTCAGTTAGTCTCTGTAGTAAAGGTGAGAGCTTCTGAAGAAAAGGTAAACAGCTGTGAGTGGGTCCAATTGCAGCTGTTCCAGGAATCCTGTTTGTGGCTTAGACACCCCTCAACTCTCCCCAAATCTTCAATGATTTTATTTCTTTAGTTGTTGTGATCAGAATAAGCCAGGGTAAAGGAACTACATTACACCGATCCATATGTTGGTTTTGGCTCCTCCATAAAAACCCATGTCAGAATTATTATTATTACCATTACTATTACTAATCTGAGAGTGTCTTTTGATATACTAGCAGGACTTCTGCACTGACTGCATTTCTTCCAAAACCTATAAAGTGGTTGGCACCAAACCAAAACATATCTTTTGGTTCCCTCTACAACATTCTACTTTCTAGGCCATGCTATTTTCTGAAAAGACTATGTGGCGTGAGAACCTTCAGATTACCTACCTCAAGGACTTTCTTTACTTTGTAAGTGTGTGCTGCAGATCATTTCTGTCAACTTATATGAGACTGCAATACCTTACAGATGCATCAGACTTGCTTACTCATAGTGTAGCAAGAAGTGGGAGACAAGAAAATTTCTCCTTTTCCTTCTAATCAGCTAAAAGACACTGACAAAAGCTTTACTTTCAAGGATAACAACTGATAATTTGTTGATGAAGAATTGGGATGCTTGTTCTTGGAAATTAAAATTTTTCTTTGAGAATATTTTGACTCTCTCATAATCAGTTCAAAACTGACTCTTCCACGGCACAGAAATGAACACAATTTGAATGTCTCTTATTTCTCTGCCTTTTTGATTGTACTTTCTGTGGTATCTTCAGAGCACCAGCTTTAATGTGTCACTGTGATTGCTACCAGACCAAAAGAACCACATATCTAAGCTGGCTACAAACTAGAATAATCTTTCTGTACTTTCTGACACTGGGCTTTTCCAGGGAAATCACCGGGGTTGATGTCTGTTTAGTAACTGTGCTTGTGCCAAAGCTTTGCTGTTTTCCTGTTCTCAGGCCAGCTTGGAATATTTTATTATAAATACAGTGGAAAACAGTAGTTATCAATAATTTATCTTCCTCATATGCTGTTCAATGTTTGCTTGATGCCCAATAATACCTTATTTTTTAAAAAAATATTGCATAAGAATGCAATAAATTAATAGAAATTAATATCACTCAGGATAACAAGATCATGAAACTTGTTTATTAATGCAGTTTTTCTCCAACTGTAATAAAAACAAACCATTATTTCAGCAAAACAGTCCAGGAAGCTTGATCCAGTCACTATACCAGTTCATAGGAGTTGGAACGAGGTTGCCTCTTCTGAAAATCTCTATGTGCTCTTGTGGCCAGGAAGGCCAATGGAATCCTGGGCTGCATAGGGAAGAGTGTGGCTAGTAGGTTGAGGGAAGTCATTCTCCCCCTCTACTCTGCACTGGTGAGGCCACAACTGGAGTATTGCATCCAGTTCTGGGCTCCCCAATTCAAGAGGGATAGGGAACTACTGGAAAGAGTCCAGCGAAGGGCAACAAAGATGATTAAGGGATTGGAGCATCTCCCTTATGAAGAAAGGCTGAGAGAGCTGGGACTCTTTAGTCTGGAGAAGAGAAGGCTGAGGGGAGACCTTATTAACGCCTATAAGTATCTCAAGGGTGGGTTGAAGGAGGAGGGAGCCAGACTCTTTTCAGTGGTTCCCAGTGACAGGACAAGGGGCAATGGGCACAAGTTGGAACATAGGAGGTTCCACTCGAATATGAGGAAGAATTTCTTCACGGTGAGGGTGACAGAGCCCTGGAACAGGCTGCCCAGGGAGGTTGTGGAGTCCCCTTCTTTGGAGATTTTCAAGACCCACCTGGATGCAGTCCTGAGTAGCATTCTCTAAGCAATCCTGCTTCAGCAGGGGAGTTGGACTAGATGATCTATATGGTCCCTTCCAACTCTAAAACAAATTCAGTGAAATTCAGTGAAATTCAGTGAAAATCATATCCTTAAATTTGTTTTTAATTTATAGGTCATATCTCTTGACATAATTTAAAATGTTAATTTACATAAGTTTTCCTTGAAAATATAGAACTCCTCTGTGGAGGACTAGCGAACTCATGAGAATGGCTCTTATTAAAGCTTGAAGTAACACTGTCCTGGCAACGGCTTTATAGAGAATGACAGTTCAAAGTCTGTTGCACCAACATAACTGAATTAGATCCTCTTGGCATTTCTCTCCAAATGCTGAAAAAATAGAAAAAAATCTAATATTCCAGCAAGCAGTGAGAAATTGCACTTTGACTTGATATTAGACAGGGAAGTACAACAGTACACTTGATATAAAATCCTTGTTAGTCTTATACTGTGATTAATAGCAACCTACATAATAGTCAATGTGTCTCCCTTTCCTGCCTCATCTTTGTTAAGTACAGACATGCTGTCTACTCCTACCGGAAATGACTCATTTAACAAGATCACTCTTGTTTACTGTTCCTTGCCAAGGATCTACTTAGGTTTCGGCTAATTACTTACGCTAATTTTATGTAGGTATTCTGGAATCATAACTTCATCACACAGTGACTAAAACTCGAAGTCTGTCAAGCTACTGGACTAAGTTCAGATGTGGAGAGACTTATCCCAACATTTAATTCTAAATGGATTTCATTTCCCAAAAATATTTTCTGTTTCCAGAAGCAGCTGTCATGGTATCAATTCATAATACTCTTCAAAGTTACAAATATGCTTACAAATTTTGAATATTAGAATAAAAAGACAGATACGATGTACTTACTGATTAAAAGACTAAACATTATGCACAGAAAATTTCATCTGCCATTTCAATTGCTGGTGAAATAAATGTGACAAGATTACAGAATTGACCCTGAAACATGTATTTCAATGTTAACAGTGTAAAGCTTAACATCTTGCTTAGAAGATTTTTAAAAGAAACCTGCTTAATCCTATCTCTTTTATGAGGAGATCAATGAACGATTAATTAACTTCTATGGCTGTCAATACAAAATCAACTGAATGTTCATTCTAAACGCTGAAATCCAACGATGCAAATGCTGTCATGTGTAATATTCTGTAAGGTATTTCCCACCCCCAGTATCTCCATGTGAACTATCAAAACAAGAGTACTTGCAGTAAAAGGATGTGAAAGATTGAGATTTATTCAAGTGTGTGGGCACAATGTGATGGCCACATACTACTGTATACTGACTATTCTGTGAAAAATGTAGTATCATACCCTTGTGTAGTTCAAGCAGAAATATACTACAAGTTTGTCACGCTAACATGACAGGGCAACACCTTAAGCAACCTTGCATTATTGTCTTCGCTGACTCACCAGCATTCACTTACTATTTTGCAATGTCTGGTATGTCCTACCATCATTTGATTTACAATGAGGACATGAGGTTTGCAAGCTTTCTGCAGTCCCTGTAACTCCTAGTAAAAAGATTTGAGTGCCAGAAAACCATCTAAAAGTCTCAGGTTTAGCCAGAAGGGAACTTACAAAGTCAAAAAACAGGATGGGGGATGTCAGTGTTTGCAAACCGGAATATGGAGCTCAGGCTCCTGGGTCTTCAACTGAAAAGACTGGACTGAGATATGAATTAACCAACTAAATTTCAGCTGGCGCTATTCTGGGCCACCAACCAGCCCAGCAAGGCTAGGAGAACACAGCCAGCCTTTGTGAACTTCCCTCCCCCTGAGTTGAGAGTACAGTACGATGTGCTTGAAGTACAGTGCAAAAAATTCATTTGAAGTATCTTTCTTTGACTTTAGGGAAACAGGTTTCAGTGGACTAGCATGGTAATTGCATGTTTTAAAAGATGCATGATTTGGTGCTAGTCTTTATAATTTTGCCTCTGACTGTAAAAAGCTGGACAATGACAATATTGTGGTGAAGAATTCCTCTCCTATTCTTGCTGACCAGACCATTCTTTAAAAGTAGAAAATAAGTTCTTATATGATCAGCTGCTAGTTTCTTGGCCAAAAAATGGCATCTCATAGGTAATAGTTTCTTAAAATGCCTCTCATCTGTGGATTACTCTGTATCCAGTGCAACCGGTGGTAGCGGTGGGTTCATGGAAGCACAGCTACTTCAGATCCAGCTTCCAACATGGGCTATATGAAAAAAATCTCATTTCTATTGTAAGCCTAACTTAGTCATTGTAGCTACATAAAATTAAGTAGAGGTTGAAGTATTTCTTGCCAGTATGGTGAGCCCTACAGAAAGTTCAAATGCTAATTTGTATCAAACCCAGAGCGTAGGTATCCTACCCAGTCAAAGCCCATATTAAATAGATAGGGCTTCATTTTTCCTGGATTTGTGGTGTTATGCTTTTTGGGGTTTGTCTTTTCCAGATTTTGTGTAACATATAAAAATGACAGATAATTCATAATGGTTCTTTTCTAGTTCTGCATAATGAATATTGCTTTTAAGAGCTAATAGTAGAGAAATTAATTTATTCTTTGCATGAACTTCAGGAAGTTGTTTTGTTTACTGATAGAATATGAAGAAATCAATGTTAAATTAAATGCCAAAACTCTTCATTAGGAAATAATAAATTGTATCTTTTTGAGTTTGTAGCCAAAAATAAACCAGGATTGTAATGCTATGATGGTATTCCTTGAACTGTATTGATAGCTTCAGCTCTTCACATGTTTTGTTTTCTTGATTTTAGTATTTCTTAAATATGAGCGCTAATAGTTTTTTTGATGAGGGTTTTTTTATTATTTTATTATTTTATTATTTTCATCTATATACTCTTCGGAGTACAACTTTGGCTTTTTGGTTTAAGCTAATATTGGATAATTAAAGACTGCCTAAAAGTAGATGTAGGTTATGGGTAAGTATTCAAATTACTAATAAAACCCTAAGTCAGTTTCACTCTATGGTATGCTCTGCTTTATCAGCTCTTTTTCATGACTGCAGTTCAACTGGGAAATGTCTCAGGCTTGTGGCCTGGATCATGTTCTCAGGGCACAGTGTGAAAGGCAAGGTCTAATACAAGCATCACAGCTCCCTTTCAACTGTTAACTCTTGAAGCTTAAGAAAAATAATGGGAGTGTGATCTTACTCCAGTTCTACTCTCACACTTTCTCTCTTTGCTATGCCTATGCTCCCATAGGCTATTAAACCATAGTCACGAACTTAAACCCTGTCCATTTTCAGCTTTTAAATTAGTTGAGATCTGGTTCATAATCTTTTACAAGGAAGTACTCTCAAATTCGTCAGCAATTAACAATTCCAGTACACTCAAAATCCTGGAAAAAGTGTGCATAATAAGGAACTCTTGGAAACAGTCCATGCTGGCTTCTATTAGGTGTGCCAACAAAGGCTTACAAAAATTGTTTTTATTTAGGAAGTCTTTAATCTGTGTAACTGTCCTAAATAATAACAAAAAAAAAAGATAAAAAAAAAAAAAGCAAGACCTCTGCTTCAGCTAGAAACCTAAGCCTGATAATTAGTGTCTTCCTCTGTGTATGTGTTCTCCAGATTTCAGAGATAGGAAATACTTATTAAATCAATAAATATTGTTTCAGTCCTAAATTTCTTTTCTCATTTCTAATTTCACCTCCTGCTTACATACTTTGAGATTCTAGGATTTACTAAAAGTAAGCAAGTTCAAATAGTTGAAGATCTGGTAGTAAGATGACAAAATTCATATTTTATTTATCCAAAAGGAAGATAGAAGCAAAATTGCCTCCTAACCCAACTAATGAGCAACAGTGGCAAATAATATTTTTCTTCTTACTAAGGGGTATAAGTATGTAATTCCATTTACGCAAATTATATGTTTCTTTAAAAAAATAAATAAAATGCAGTGCAGATGCCAACATAGCATGGCAACTTTTAGAACTGGAATCACATCTGTTGTGATATATTTGCAGAAACACAAGAATTAGCAAAACAGTAATCCTTCGTGTAAATCTGAAAAAGCACATTTATTATTTCTGCTAGTGAACATACAGAGATAGCTTTTTAAATCTAATTCTAATAATATAAAGCAAGGTCTAGAGACAGAAGTGGGGAAAAAATAGCATTTGAAATTGCAACAACTGGATGAATATTTCTTCCCCTAGTGCCACAGTATGTAATTACATTTAAAGAAAGATTAGTTTCAAATTCTCAAATTTCAAGGAGTTTGTCATCAATGTCTTTATTGTGGGACCTACCTTCCTATTTTACTTCCACAAATATTTATCAAATTTTATGTATTTTCATAGGTTACAGGCACTTGAAATATTTAGTATGACCACCAGAATATTTGCTACAGCTTCGGTAATATATTTCAACTTTTTCTAACTGGGTTTTTTTCTTAATAAAAATAAAATTTCTCTAATAAAATATAACAACATCATCTTCAAATGTGAATTAATGCTTCAGTAAGAAATCTTATAGACAGCTTAAAGCATTTTTCAGAAGATACTGGGAAGAAACTTTACCAGAAAGGGAAAGAAAACCATTGATCTTACTCATCAAAATGGATTTTTTAATTTTATTTTTTTGTGCGGAGTTTTACCTGAAACCAGGTTTCTTAGTAGAAACCAACCTAGTAGTCAATTGGAAACTATCTTTGTGCTTATTTGTGCCAGCCCGAGATTTGGGACTAAAACATGCTGCTGTTTTGAGGAGAGATTTCTAATTAGAGGAACTCTGATACGTTGGTGAGGAATTTTCTACCTTGGAAAGGGTGGGAGAAGCAAACATATTCATGTTGTCAAACACAGATATTTTAGGAATGGTTTTGTTTCAGCTAACTTGTGCCAAAGCACGTATCTGTTTCTGTCAGAATGTTGTCGAGTTCCCCTTTTTTCCTGAGTAGCTATTGAGGAACTGGAGAGTCCAGAACTAGTCCCATTCTGCTGCATGCCCTGGGAACTCCAGATTGGAAGATTTTAAAGTTTAGGCAAGTTGCTAGGGGCATGGAACTTATAAATCCTGAAAGTTATTGATTCTAGGTCTTCTAATTCCCCTGTGCATAACGAGGAGCCTGATAGCCCTACAAACCATATCTTGATATCTATTTCTCAACATTTATATTTTCCAATGAAATGTCTTAGAATTAAAGCATTCTTTAAATGCTTGAATTTCCAAACATATGGAAACTAAGTTTTGAAAACCCTTTGAAAATGTATCATTCATACATTACCAACATCTAGTACTCTGTAGTATCGAGTAGCCTTTAGAAAGAATTAGCCAAAATCAAGATACATCCATGGACAGTGTAGGTGTATCACATTTCCTCCACTGCCTGGAAGTCATTCTTAACCTTAGTTATTTGATTAATAACTTAAAAGATAGAAATTGACACATTTTTCATACAATAGCATTTAACAGTCCAATCCAAAGACCTTTGAAATCAATGATTAAAAGAGGGTAATCAAGAACCTTTAGGTTACTATAATTTTCAGTTGCTTAGAATACAAATAACTGTAGTAAGTGTGTGACATTTGTAGCAAATTCTTATGTTTTAATGTCTTCCTGGTTTATTGGTGTTTCTCATGTCTTCCAAAAGTATTACAGACATATTTGAATAACATGTATTAATTCCATAATCTGAAGATGAAGGCAAGATAGAGATAACTCTTAAAATCCCAAATTATAGATATATATTTATAAAGAATATATATATATATATAAAATAATTTTGAAAATAAACCTACAGACTACTGTAAGAGAAAAACATAGAATTTGCAGAAACTTTAGTGACATTTCTGGATTTCCTCCCCATCCTGTAACTGATCTGTTTTACAATTTTTTGTTGGCTATTTACTAATTATTTATATCTATTTGTTACTAGAAGATTTTGTAAATTCAAGATTTTGTCATTCTTTTTCATTTGTATGTATTTTGCCTAATTCACTATGCAAAAGTGCATCATGTGGTGAATAAGGAGATCAAGGTTAATTATGGGTTCCATTTCGTACAGATATCCTAGACCAAGATCCATCTTTTGTAATTGTTTAACAGATTTATTATAAAGATGCATGAGAACAAAGTGGCTAAAAAGTTAAATAAGTGTAATGTATATTATAACACATATGATGTCTGACAAAAAATACAAACAAGCTTATTCTATCCTTGCTTCCAAAACTTTTTCAGTAAACTTTTCACTGGTAATTTCTGTTCTTTTTAATTCATTTTACCCAGATACAAAAGTAATCTAGAAAGTCAGCTCCATATTATTTTTTTTTTTTTTATGATGAGTTGCATAGGTAGGTAGAGAATAAATGTATTCTCCCTAAATCCTCACAGAAGAACATGAAAACTGGCAGTGTGCCCAGGTGGCCAAGAAAGCCAACGGCATCCTGGCCTGTATCAGGAATAGCGTGGCCAGCAGGACCAGAGAAGTGATCATGCCTCTGTACTCGGCACTGGTGAGGCCTCACCTTGAGTACTGTGTTCAGTTCTGGGCCCCTCACTACAGAAAGGACATTGAGCTGCTGGAGCGTGTCCAGAGGAGAGCCACCAAGCTGGTGAGGGGTCTAGAGAACAAATCATATGAGGAGAGGCTGAGGGAACTGGGCATGTTTAGTTTGGAGAAGAGGAGGCTGAGGGGGGACCTCATTGCCCTCTACAGCTACCTGAAAGGAGGTTGTAGAGAGGTGGGTGTTGGCCTCTTCTCCCAAGTGAATAATGGCAGGACCAGAGGAAATGGTCTGAAGTTGCAGCAGGGGAGGTTTAGATTAGATATTAGGAAGAATTACTTTACTGAGAGAGTGGTCAGGCACTGGAACAGCCTGCCCAGGGAGGTGGTGGAGTTGCCACCCCTGGAGGTATGTAAGAAACGTGTAGACATGGCACTTCAGGGCATGCTCTAGTGCCCGAGATTGTTGTGTTGTGTCTGTTTGTGGGTGGGGTGGGGGGTGGTTGTTGGCGTTTGTTTTGGTTTGGTTTTGGTGTTGGTGTTCTGGGATTTTTTGGGTGTGTTTTTTTTTTGTTTGTTTTTTTGGTTTTGGTTTTTTGTTTTGTTTTGTTTTGTTTTGTTTTTGTTGGTTGGACTCAATGATCTCAAAGGTCCCATCCAACCAAAAATATTCTGTGATTCTGTGATTCTGTGATTCTGTGATTCTGTGAATGGACCAAAATGATTCTTTTGCCGTTCAGAGTATCCACTGTACCTAGAGACATCGCAAGATTGAATTGCTGGCCTGGATAATAATGATAAATCTTTTTATGAGTGTCTCAGCATGAAAATCTACATGAACGCTCCTTGCTAGTTCATGTAGATAGCTGAGTCAATGAAAGCCATTAAGGTTTATTATGTCAGTATCTGCTGCAAGATTTTTTTAGTCTATAGCTCACTGTCTCTTGAGCCCATTAGGCCTTTTAAGTCCAAAGAGCAGTTATACACACACATTAACTCTTTTTATTGAAATCCCTTATGACTTTTTGATGATAGGAAGTTATAGAGCATGAACAGTATAACTCTTTCATAACTTTAATGAAATAACAGATTTTCTGAAAATACCCAAAAGGCAAGAATTCACATCATGAAGTAATGGTCTGTAACATCTGATTTGGAAAACGTAAATGTTTCGTTGGTTGTAAGGCTGCCTAAAGCTTTTGAAACTCAACTACTCTTTTGAAAAAGTTGAGCTGTCTTGAAGGAGCTTTACTGATATGATTGACGTTAAGGGTTCTTCAGTCTAGCTGGATAATGGATTCTACAGCAACTTTCCATTCTACAAAAAGACACTACCCAAGAACTTCTCAAAAGCAGTATCAGGGATGCAAGAAAAAAAAAATAGAGATAGGTGTTAAGCGCATGTTAGCAGTTGTAATTTGTAATGATATATCCCATCTGCTTTCATTTACATGAGTATATGGAAGACCATAATTCATCTATTGATATCGTGGTATTGCCAGATACATAGAATTCCTGTTTAGGAACTAAATTCACTTACTACTGAACTGGTTAATTTAGATACTAACCAAAAATGTTACATTGTTTCACATATGTGGAGCAAAGAGAGGAAGTCTCTTTTTAAGGTTAATAACCTTGCTAATCTAAAATTAGGACATGTACATTTTACTTTATTTTGTTCTATGAGGAAAAGCATAGTAGGTTTAGCTGAATAGTGCCACAAACTAAAATTTTACTTCATTTACTACAAATTTTACTTCATTTACTTATATTTACATAAAAGTCAAAACTGCTATTTGTGTTTGCTTGTAGACACTGATTTTCACTGAAGTTTTGCCTATATATACAAAAATTATAAAAATGGAAAAAACTGATGAGGGCGTGGACTGAGGTTGTTTTCTAGGAACACTCTGATTCAAAAATCACATTTTCATATCCTAATTCTTTGCATTTTCCATAAGGATAGTCTTTAACTTAAATATATATGTATAGATAGATAACATATACACACCGTATGCATATATGCATATAGCAAAAATATATACACACATATAATAATATAAGGACGATATAAAAATGCTAGAGTGTGTCCAAAAGAGAGCAATGAAGCTGGTGAAAGGACTAGAGGGCAAGACTTATGAGATGCAGCTGAGTATACTAGGTTTGTTCAGCTTGGAGAAGAAGAAAATGTGGGTTGACCTCATATCTGCCTGCAACTTCCTCATGAGGGGCAGCAGAGGAGGTGATGCTGATCTCTTCTTTCTGATATCCATTGATAGGATGTGAGGGAATGGCTTAAAAAGCTGCATCAGGGGAAGTTCAGATTGGATATTAGGTAAAAGTTATTTACTGACAGGACAGTCAAGCACTGGAACAAGTGCCTCAGGGAAGTGGTCATAGCCCCAAGCCTGTCAGTGTTCAAGAAGAGTTTGGATAATGGTCTTAGATATATGGTTTAACTTTTAGGTTGTCTTGTATAGCAATGGGAGCTGGAGCCAATGGTCTTCTTGAGTCCCTTCCAAATCAGGATATTCTATGGTTCTATGAATGGCGTTTAAACTTTCTGGTGTCAAATTGGCCAAAATCAGGGAAGAAAAGTGAATTGCAAAAAAGTTTGGATTTCTTTTTAGCTCACTATCAGCACAGATAGTAAAAGAAGGTGTGAAAAGTAAATTTTCGTTTCTTTACACTCTTCAGAAAGAGGAAACAGGTGATATGGAACTATTGAGGAGATGTTACCCTTTATTCATTTGTTTAATTTACAATGCCTAACAATTATTTTTTTTGTTTTATTTCAAGGTGTACATTTCAGCTATGAAAGTGAGAGAAGCTAAAAGTCATTTGCATTTTACCATATAACTTAAAAGGCAAAAGAATTAATTAAGTGTTTTGATATAGGAAAAAAAAAAAGAAGTGAATCAATTTAACAAGTGGCTTAAAAGAAATGTGAGAATGGTAAAAAATTCTTTATGGAAAAAGAAATTTTACAGAAATAGAAAGAAGAAACCTTTGAAAATTTGAAAGAAAAAAAAAGTTATAAACTATAATGAACGCATCATTATGAAACTGTGGGCAATAAAGGTTTAGTTTTATACAATTGTAACCCAGAAATTAGAGAAGGCAAACATGTATGGTACTATAATCAAATTTTATTATAGCACTTTAAGGTTTATGTTCTTAATAATTATATCTAAAGTGTGCCCAGAAAAAAAAAGTGATAAATAACTATATATCTTCTATGATGCACTGGAGGAATGGTCTATATAGACATACCAAAGAAAGGCAAAAATGAGCTAGAGGAAAAGGCCTGGAAAAGGCCTAGAAAAGACCATCACAGGAATACATATATAACACATAGTCCTTTTTAAAAGGAGAAAAATTAATGACACCATATAGGAAGTGAATCGCGCGTAGAACTCTGTAAGTAAAATAAGAAATATTGTCATGTTTAATTATGTTACTAATACCTTGTTATCAAAGGAATAGAAGACTAGGATAATAGCAGAACTTCACGTTCAATGAAATATCAAAAGACATATGCACACATCACAAATCTTACAAGCTACAAAAAATGTATGTGTGCTGGATAATATTTAATTGTCCTGACCGATCAGAACACCCTTGGAACTTATGAAGAAATGTTGAGGTTGTATTTTAGAATATCCTCTGTAATCTCAGCAGGGACAGATCACTCTGGATAGAAACCAAGTTGTAAAAAGTGCCAATGACTATTATCTCTTTAAACAAGGCAAAAGAGAACTGCCAGAGTACACGCACTTTAAACTCTTTAAAGTTTGATGCAGTCTCACTCATAACAATTTTCATTATTTACAGTGGAATCAAAATGTTGCAGCTAGTAGTTCATTAAAATTTTCTTCATCAAAAAAAGAACAAAGATGAGGGCTTTGAGGCTATGATGGAAGATTACAACAGAGAAGGTCTAGTAAATGTTTACTAGAAGCATAAACCTTGTTCTTCAGGAAAGGAATCTCTTGGGTGGGAAAAGATCACAGTGAGAAGCCTCTTAAATTACTAGCAGAACTTTTTTGTTTAACATACCTTTGTTTTTAGAAAAAGAAAAAGATCTGAAGAGAAGATGTACCTATTTAATATGAATTTCCCACAAATTAGAAGTACAGACACATTTGAAGAAAAGTTTTCAGAATCCCCCCTATTGCCCATCTAAAAGGGAAATAAAAGGAGGATGCCTAGGAAGTGGGAGATCTTGAAGTGTCTTCTTTTTGTTTAATGAAAGATTTGATTAGAGGTTCAAAAGGATGAAAGAGAACACAAAAACAGTCAGAAGAAGAAAATTTTCCCATGTAAAGGAAAGTATTTCTATGATTTTCTCTGATTTCCCTATTATAAGTATCGTCTATAGAGAAATATTTTATTAAATAGTTTTGAAATGGAATTTAATTCCATAAATACTTTGTTTTATTAAAAGCAGCTTTGAGTGGCATGACTCTCGCTTTTAAAAAAGGAATAACTTGAAATCAAAAGATGATATTTCTTTATCTGCAGAGTGAAGAGGTCTATGATTCAAATCCCTAATGCTATGAGTCCCACATTATTCTAAAATAGTTTTATTTCTGAAAAAAAACAACCAAACGACCCTGTGAAGTAAAGGTCTATGCAGAAAGAAAATAAATTCTTATGCTGAACATGCTGAGGTGCTCTGGACACGCTAATTTTTAAAAGCAGCATCTGAATTCAGCACATTGCAGTGGATGCATAAGCATGACAACAGAGGTCTTCTGTTCATGGCTACAGGCAAGATGTTCGATATTCTGACATTGTTCACTGCCACAGAAAGTAGAAAAATGCATTTAGGTACTTATCCAGGTCAAACAAAATGTGATGCTGCCAACAGGACACTGCTCAGTGCAATGGAAGATGACAGAACCACAGGAACCACTGAACTACCATTTGTTTAATGTGTTTCCATAACAGAAAATGTTCTATAAATGTACTAAAAAACAGGAGCATAAGGAGTATAGTAAAGATGAAGATGTCAGATGTGATCTTTGGTTATATAAACTAAAGAATCTCAGGTGAGCCTGTGTTTCCTCTGCATTTGCCCAGTGTGCAATGGTGTTGAAATTTTATCTCCAGTGGTCAGAGGAGGATGATAGGCAAGTTCAGGCAAAGAGTGAAGTGTACATACTTAACAGTACAATTAGCCATGTGAATAACTTAAGCAGACTTCTAATGGATTCACTGGTGATTTTAAGGTCCATGTGGTTTACTTGTTCAATATGCAACCTGGTTCAAATTAAAATTAGTTCAGAAATCTCTGTGTTAGCCTGTGTTGAAGAAGGGAGTGAAATAAAGATTGCAATGATGTCTAACCATTCATGAATTTGTTTTGTTCCTGAAAGTGGGACAAATCTAAAGGTGAAAAGAAAATCTCTGAGGTACTTTCTGTCTGTTGCACCATTTCTTGCTAACAAAAGCTATGTGATGTTATTTTCTTCAAACATAGTTTTCTCTTCTTCAAATGTAGATTCTTATTACACATTAAGCTTTCTCCCTTTATAGCAGTATGTAACATTTAGGACAAATAATTGCCTCGTTTCTTGTATAAACTTTGCTCTTCCTGATCTTTTTGGATTCTACATAAATTTCTCTGGCCCTATTAAAGTTTTATCTGAGTGGATTATTAGATAAAATTGAATTAAGAAGGATAACTCGATCAAAACGTCAATTAACTATGATTGTTTCCCCCACAAACACAAAGCATACTAAGGAACTGTGTTTCTCCTCAGTATTTCAGATGTTCTTTGCTTGTTTGATAGACCAGTGTTTTGGTATTTAATTTTTAGTGAAATCTTGATTTCATGAAATTTTAATTCCTGAATAAGTTTTAGAATCCAAGTGTTTTCTGATGAAATGACTCCTTTGAGTCAGGCAGATTTAGCTGGCCCTTTTCTATTTGGCGTTATTTACAGCCGGACACTTTCCTGAAATCACAGATTGCTTTACGTATTTATTATAGGCAACTGTTCAGGTTAGATAAAAATAATGTGGCAACATCACCATATAAGGTTATTTTCTGCTGCATTCTTCCACGTTGAACCCCTATGATGAATTAATTGGGTCCTACCCTCTTTGCCAACAGCAAAAGAGACAATGGACATGTCTCGTTCCTCTCTGCAATTCAAACAAGACTGATTTAACCCCATTGATTTAGGCAGCTGGTTTTAGCTTTAAATAAAGACAAGCAATCCATTCAGGTACCTGGGGGAGAGCAGGAAAGGAAGTATCTGTATGGAATTGGACTTTAATTAGGAAGTTCTGTCCTGTCCTATTCCAGGTGTGTTTAAACTCAGCAAAAGTAGTAGAAATTTATTCATTTTTGATCTGGCACCGTGAACATTTCTTGTAAGTATTATTTATGAAGTGTTTTGTCCTTTACAAATCTATTTTGAACTGTGTTTAAGTGAAAGGAAAATGGGGAATTTAATTGGGTTGCTAGTGTCTTTCCAATTTTTTTCTTACGATTCACAGGTAATTGGGCCTCTAAAATCATCATAAGATCAGGCCTTTGCAGAAAAGGAGAGTATAAGAGACTTAAAGATCCCCCCAAAGGGCTTCCTTAAACATCCAACAAAATTCACAGGAGGCATCCACAGGTCCTGGAGATTTACCTTTGTTTCAACCTTGTTATTGGTGCTTAGATTTCTTTATATCTATTATTATTTCTTTATCTAAAAAACAGCCTGTTGTGTTTAGAGATTTTTTTTTAATAACTTCAGAGCATGGAATATCTGAAGTACTGAAGTGTTTTAAGGTAAGTATAAAAAGTAAGGTTTCTTATTTGCATGCCAAGTTTATTGCATTTAATTGGTGGGATAATATGGCCTACTTGACTTTCCCTAGCTTAAAAGTCACTCTTTTATTACTGCTATCTTTTTAATGAAATACCTGCTTTGCATACATACTACATTTTGAGGTTTCAACTCTCATCAGCTTGCTCAGTCTCTCCCTAATGTGGCTATTTCATGAGGCGCTCTTTGATAAATCTTTTTGTTTATATTTTTAGGTCTCTCCCTTTACCTTTTATCACTTATTCTGGTTTGATATTTATCTGAGTTCTTTTCTATCCTTCATCATCAAGTAGAATACTGTGTTTATTGATTTTATGTAGTGATTTCTCTGTATATTGACTTTGAGCAAGATCCAGATTGCTTGCTTGACATATTCGATTCGCCAAAACCTAGGTATTTACCAGTAAGAAATGGATACAATTGAGTTAGTCTCAAAAGCTAATTACTTTCCTCAAATTGTTGTAAAATTTTCAAGATATACTTCAGTAAACATTTTCGGTTTGCTTTGGCTTTTTGTTTTCATTGGGAGAAAGCAGTGAGGGCACAGTTATTTATAAGTAAGCGATCCACAAAACTTCTTTCTTACTTGTGAATGGCAAATGCAGGGCTGGGTACAGATCCCAAACTAGTCCCCATGACCACAACTTATTAAGTGTGTGGACCACCAGCTGACCTTTACCACTCAAGGTATCCAAGAAGACCTAACTCCTCTTTGCATTGGCTTCTGTTAAACACCATCCATGGAAGAAATAAAGTTCCTCACTGACTCTGAATGAAAGATTAGAGTGAAATGGGCCCTGATTCAGGAAAGAAGTCTTACTTAACTGCCTTTCAAAATTAAAGCTCTGAAATAAATGGGATTAAAGTTCATGTTTAAATTCTTTCTTGGAAGAAATTAATTTAAAGAGAACAAGGTATACAAATGAAAAGGGAAAAAGGAATCTAATTTCTTATTCTACTAAGCAAATGATTACATACTCTACATGAATTAAGACGATTTGCTAAATTAGGACTGGATATGCCACACAGGACTTTGTCAGATTTGAAAAAGAATTATTCAGACTGACTGGAAATATAAAATTAGCTTATGCCACATTAATTTAGTCAATGATTTTTTCTGTCTCCCATGAGTGTTGTGAGACAATAATTATCTCATTCTCAAGTAGCTGGACATACAGTAATTTAAACTATCTGATTTAACTATCTTTGTTTCTTTGTTAATCATTTTAAATTATAGCCATTAATTAATTTGAATATATCAGATATGAATTGAAAGCCATAGTTTGGAGCAGTATTTTCTGTGTAATGTACAGTATGTTGTAATTAAAGCTAGATGAGCTCTTTTAAAAAAAATAATTCCCTTAATTTGTCATATATGAGCACATGGTAAGCTTAATTAATGTCAGCAGGGTAAAATCAAGCCTTTTAAAGTGCTAATTTAGGATAACAGAATATGAGCTGCTGCAATTCTGAAATGTTCATTCATTTCTAATTGTGTGGTTTGTTTCTGAAACATTTCATTGTTTTAGGCACAGAACAATTGAACTTGTAGGAGGAAGTGGTGAATAACACTCTAAGATACAGTTTCTAGTTGTCTGAAAGCATAAGAGCCTTAAAGATTTGAGATAGAAATATTATAAATTGTTTAGTAGATTATAATCAGCTCTCTGTTATCTGGGGAAATAGAGAACAATTTGTGCAATTAGTGCAAATATCGCTGCAACAGGGTCCTGCCAGGCTCCAAGCAGGCCACCAGCCCTTGCTCCAGCACTGTAGTAATAAGTTTTCCCTGGAGTGGCTTGGCCATTCAAGAGGTTTCTGGCAAATCCACTTCAAGGACAAATAATTTTTTGAAATCTGTCTTCATTCCTTGGGTATCTATGTTCGAGCTCCAGCATTTCTGGAAACATGAAGAGCCATCTTTTGTGTGTGGAGCCAAGTTCTAGTGAACACAGGTTATTAAGCTGGGTTGAGTCCAATACAATTACAACTACAGCATGTAGTCAAATTAGCTTTATTTCACTGAAGTTGTTTAATAATATATTAATAACTGTACCAAACCTAATCTGGCTTTCACAGGACAAGCTATAGTGTCTCACTGTATTAATGGAATTATCCATCTGCCAATAGAGTAACACAGTTACTGATAAAAAAGACTTGGCATTTAAGGGTGAGCTGCATGGTTTGTTGCATGGTTTCCTCAGACATCTCACAAAGAACTGTCATTTTTAAATAACTTTTGCTTTAATTTTGTTCACAGAAAGAATGTTTCTGTGTGGTGGGAGAATAGTAGCCAGGAGTTGGATACTGCAAGCTAATTGCAAATCATTGCAGCTATTACCTTCAAAAGTGCATAAAGTTTGTACAGTAAACATGAAGAGATGGCTCATTGGCTGAACACTTATAATACTCTATATAGCTTATAATACTCTGCTATAATACTCTGCCAAATGGTTAGTGATTTTTTTATGGTGCTGTTTGGGGTTCAAATTATCGAGTCCTATCACAAGAGTTAAGCACATAACTCAGGACAGGCCCTTCTTAAATGGATAACCTGAACAGAATGCACATACTATAAGCAGATCTTTTGGAACAGTTTCTAAAAACAGGGTCTGGTTTTCTGTTATGACACTGTAATTTTTCCTTAAAATTTTCACAGAACACAGTAAATTCTTTTGGCTGAAACATTCTGACTTTTCACTGTTGTGTTACATACTGGATGGCTGAGCTTTCCACTTCATTGATAATTACATTTCAGCAGCGCTGTGTACATTTAGCTGTAAAACTGTCTGGAAGCTACTAGAGTGAATACTGCAATATAACAGAGATAATATTATTATCATTATTTCTGTGACAGGGTGATTTGCAAATAGCAAGGTGTTTCCATGACTGATAGCTGCTCTATTTTTCCCCTGTAATCAGAGGGCTCTGTGCTAAATAATCTCACTTAAATTAATTTCTAGGATTAGTATTGTTGCACCCCAGAAGAACAGCAGAGAAAATGATGCGTTGCATTGGGAGTCTTGTTATATTCTGGATGTTTAACCTTGTTTGAGATGGGAGAAAATATTAGTGTTATACTAGAGCCAAATAAGGATAAGTCTTCCTAGACCTTCTTTTCTTGGAGGAGATTCTCTTCCAGAATTGTGTTAAAAGTTAGTATTTTAGTACGGTATCTGTCATGACTGTTAACACCATCATTTCCTGGATGTGGTCCATTAATATGGTCTTGGCCTTCTCCACAACCATATAAGATCAATAAAGATTTCTATGACAAGGTAACTATATTATCCTTTAAAATGTCTGGGTTTAGTTGAAAACTTTATGATAGGAATATAAAGGAAAGTAAATTTAATGGGAAAAACACACAGATAGAATAAGAAATGAAACACTAGTTCTGGGCATCACAGTTCTCTATCTCCTCTCTTCCATCAAGCCAGAGATGCTGTATTTGTTCTCTGTAGCCTGTTATTGTAATTTTTTCAGCTAAACAGAAACAGGCATCATAAATTCCCCCATAAGCAGTTCTTGTGATAGTTCAACCTAGTTTTACAGATCAAAACATTTTGATTAAAATCAGGGAAAAACATTCCTATTTAAGTATTCCACTGACCTAAATCTCCCAAACTTTTGAAGTTCCTCCAGCTTACAAAAAATACAACAATTGTTTAGAATACAACAGCAGAATTCAAAGACGCCCATTGTATTTCAGATGTAATTGCTAACCAGGCATTAACAAAGATCTTTTCAGAAACTGAGAATAAGACAAATAATACATTGATTTGTAGGTTTTTCTATTTCCTTAACACAGATTTTATAGAAAGCAAAATGAAATATTTTAGGTTCATGTACTCATCCCTTGTGGAAAAATCATGGTATAAATTAACAGTGCGGCTTGGTGATATAAACACGGTGACTCTGGTAAAAATGGGATTTTCCTCAGCTTTGCCTAGGAGTATTCTGAGGGACAGTTTTAGCAATATGCATTTAGAGAAGTTTGGGGGGGGTTTGATGGCTGAAAAATTTTGGTGTGGATATTTATTTTAGTAGCCTATTTTTGATACCACTTATACTGTTCAGTTAACAGTTTAAGGCAAACCTGACTAGACCTCTGTTACAAGATTTTACAATGTGAAGGCTGAAATGTTTTGACTGAGTCCATGTTCAATGGAGCACTCATTTCTTGTACTGTTGATTTTTATTAGTATTTATGCTTACTTCAACATATCATCCCAAGATCATTGTAATCAATACAAATGCTTCCACTTGTCTTTAATGAGGGGGGGATTTGTGCTGTCATAGCAGAGCCTGGACAGCTGTGCAAGAGCGAGATGGAGTGTATTTATGTGCCAAACCAATTCTAACATTAAGTACCCAGAAACACCTTCTGATGGCAACAGGGCTTAGTGCTTGAATAGCTCAAAAGGGAAAAAAGAGCCACAAAGCTGCTATTTTTGCATGGTTCTGCACTCATTGCCCTTCCTGTGTCATAATAAGACACAGCATATATTTTGACAAGTTTTAATGTGGAGCTGAGCTGAGCTTGTCCATTTCCAGTTTGCCACATTCAGGCTTTGTTAAAAAATATTAATCATGTTTCAGACATGGTGAAAAATAGGATGACTTACAGCTTTGTTTTGCTCTACATCTGATCCTTCATACATAGGTCTACTCCCAAACAATTATTTTTTTCCTAAATAATGCTATTTCATTAAGAAAATAAGCTGACACTATAGGTTTTAGTTAGAATAAAAAAAATATAATTTAAAAAAATTAAGCATTGTTTTTGCTTTCAACATAAACTATTTTGTTATTCAGAATTTGGGATATCTGTAGCCCAAAACCACTGACATCATTAAAAGATATTTATGCGCCCCAAATCACTGCCTTTGGCCAAGAGCCAAAGATTCAATTTGAATCTAATTTCTAAACTTACTGTCACACAACATGTTGATTTGATTTTGAAGGTTTAAAAACATATTGGACTTGGTCATCGCCACACACCTTGCATAGAACCACTAGAGTAAAAACTATATTAACTGACTCTGCTGTAATTCTCCGTGATCATGAGAAAAAAGCTATCACAGTTACCAAATGGGGTGAAGTGCTACATTAAGGCTGATACAAAATTAGTCTTTTTTTTTCTTGGTTATTTTTAGATCACATCTTCCTTCATTCCACCTCCAACAGCCCCAAGATATGAGTCATCAACGCAGAAAGAAATATATAAGATCAATATCAGAAATGTGTTAAAATCATCATGAAAATGTCTCAATTTGGGAAAAATGTATTAAATGATAGGCCAGCTAGTTTGCTTTTGGAACACAGCCCTGTGGAGTTGGACCTTGTTGCTAACCAAGAAAAAGCTATAAGAAGAGAGATGTGAAAGATTTTATACCGTTAATTATCAGCAAAAGGAAAATACTCCCTTGGTAGAAAGAGGTCTGGAAAAGAAAGGAGAAAAATACATTTATAGAGCTGTGAGGTAATAGACTAGTAACATTATCATTTTATGAAAAAATGTATGCTTCAGTAGATTGTCCCTTTTGGTGTAATATAACTGAGTGCTTTAAAGAACATTCAGTGACATTAATAAAAGACTGACCAAAAATCCCTATAAAAGAGACATATAGTTTTAACTCTCTAAGTGTTTTAAACAGTGGTTTTCATTACCTGAGAAGTTGAATTTTGTAATAATTTTTTAAAAACAGATTGTTTTCAGCTGAAAATAACATTTTATTAGGGGTAAGGATATAAAAAAACCCAACAGTACTTAATTTCTGTATTATCAGTTGCCAGTAGCTCAGTGGGAATGTCTTCTTGTTTTGTCTTTCCTCTCAGCCAGTCTTAGCAAAGAGGTTCATTTCCAAAGAGGCACTGTAGCCATGTGGCTGTTTGGCCTCGCCTCTCAAGAAAGGAAGATTAACATACAGTAAAAAAAATTGAACATGAAAGAAGGAGAGTATAAGGGATTAAATTTACACTTTCACCCAACAGTGTTACGGCTTGTCATTTGGCTGAACACTTGAAACATCCATCTTTTAGGGGGAGGTTTTTGTCATTTCTGTAAAATGTTATTTTCCAACTTATCTTGGAGGATATTAGCAGCTACTAATTTCAGTGATAATTTTAATGAACAGTAGAATCATAGACTGTTTATGCTGTAATTTACCCCTGCAGATAATCTACATCTAGTCCCCACTCAAAACCAACTAAATCAGTTTAGTCATGATCTTGTCCAGGCGAGATCTGACTATCTCTAACGATGGAGACTTCACAGCCTCTCTGGACAAACTCCTATCTTTGACCACCATGACACTGACACTAATTGGAATTTTTAATGTTGCAATAGCTCTTACAGTAATATGTCATCTGAATATTTCTTTACATGTACATGCACCTTTCTATCCATGTGTCTCTCGAATTTATATTTATGAATGGTAGTGATCTATGTTTTTTTCCTATAACTATTATTTATTTAAAAAATGAACAATTTCCTGCTGAAAAAATGTTTCATTTATTAAAAAAATGGGCTGAAAGTACACAGCACACTATTATGCTTTATAGCAAGTGTGCACACTTGCGCTTTCTGCTCTTTTTGCCGGCAGTGAACAAAATGGGATTTTCAGCACAGTTCTAGTTTCATTCTTAGCTCTGTAGACATGTGGAAAATCTGTGATTTTTCAAATAGCCTGAGGCTTGAAATAGATTAACACTTTACCAATGCTTCTATTTCCTAGAAAGTTTATTTTGTTTGTAACTGGGTTTGAAGGCAATGAAAGGCTCAAGGGCTTGCGGCAACACCTGCAGCATATCAGAAGAGATACTCTTTTTTTGTTTGTCATAAGTGAGAGAGTTACACCAACATTTCAAACACACTGCATTTCAATGTATGATAGCAAGTATTAGAATGCCAACGGTGTATTAGAATATTACCAATACTGAATTTAAAATATTATCAATACTGATTTTAATTTACTTTGCATGAACTGAATGCTCTCCACTCCACTTTGATAAATCTTCATAATGAGTTAAAAATATTGAAAAGCAACAACGGAAATCACTCAGTTTGTTGCTACTGGTTCTATCTTTGTTTCTAACTTTTACAACTGCCAGAGCTGTCAGTTCATACCTAACTTCTATAATGTTAAATGTCTGGCTACGAAACTGAGACATACCATGAAAAAGTGAGAAACTGCCCTGATTTTGACCTGGGAAGTAAGGTAAGAAAAAGATTTTTTTACTAAGATTTAGGGGGGGTGCTTGATATTATTCCAGTTTATAGAGATCTGAGACTATGGTGTAACCATCTCAGTCTGGATCAGTGGGCTGAGGCCAATGGGCTGAGGTTCAATAAGGCCAAGCGCTGCGTCCTGCACTTGGGTCACAACAACCCCATGCAACGCTACAGGCTTGGGGAAGATTGGTTGGAGAGCTGCCCGGCAGAAAAGGACCTGGGGGTGTTGGTCGACTGCCGGCTGAACATGAGCCAGCAGCGTGCCCAGGTGGCCAAGAAGGCCAACAGTATCTTGGCCTGTATCAGGAACAGTGTGGTGAGTAGAACTCGAGAGGTGACTGTCCCCCCGTACTCAGCACTGGTGAGGCACCACCTTGAGTACTGTGTCCAGTTTTGGGCCCCTTACCACAAAAAAGACATTGAAGTGCTAGAGCGGGTCCAGAGAAGGGCAACAAAGCTGGTGAGGGGTCTGGATAGTAAGTCTTATGAGGAAAGGCTGAGGGAAATGGGGTTGTTCAGCTTAGAGAAAAGGAGGCTGAGGGGAGACCTTATTGCTCTCTATGACTACCTGAAAGGAGGTTGTAGAGAGGCGGGGGTCGGTCTCTTCTCCCAAGTCACAGGCAATGGGACAAGAGGAAATGGCCTCAAGTTGCACCAGGGGAGGTTCAGATTGGATATTAGGAAAAATTTTTACGCTGAAAGGGTTATTAAGCATTGGAATGGGCTGCCCAGGAAAGCGGCTGAGGCACCATCCCTGCAGGTATTCAAAAGATGGGTTGATATAGTGCTTAATGAAATGTTTGAGAGATGTGTTTTTTTGTTTTTATCAGAGTTAGGTTGATGGCTGGACTAGATGATCTTAAAGGTCCCTTCCAACCTAGACAATTCTATGATTCTATGGTTCTGTGTTTTATATATATTTATATTTATATATATGTATACATACACACATTTTTCAAAACATTATTTCACACTGGTGAAGCCACAGGTTCAAAGCACTCAGTCTGACAGATTCAAACCCTACATCTCATAACTGCACCATAATATAGTATTGTAATAGGTAGAGAAAGCAGTTCCTGTTCTTCCTGTGATGTGGGACTAGTATGAAGAAAATAATTAAAGATTCTGTAGACCAGAATGAGAGCACCAAAGAGAGCCTGATTGTCTAGCTGAACTTTCACCTTAATGAAAAGCATCCTAAATTCCCAGCTCTTCTTCCCAAACTGTTGCTGTACTTCATCTGATGAACAATTACTGCAAAATACATAAACAAGCTTCAAAAAAAGCTAAGAACCTCTGATGTCCATTAAGCACCCTGAGCCTTCCTGTTAAAACACAGTTGTGTATGCAATTTCAAATCCTTCCCTGAACAAGAACACTTTTATCCAGTATATAGTCAGGAAAACAAAATCTGT
Source organism: Numenius arquata (assembly GCF_964106895.1). Classification (NCBI taxonomy): domain Eukaryota; kingdom Metazoa; phylum Chordata; class Aves; order Charadriiformes; family Scolopacidae; genus Numenius; species Numenius arquata. Next base: position 111,341,984 of record NC_133577.1, on the reverse strand, counting down.
CAAGGACTATTAACCACACAGATATATGTCTTACAAAGTTCCTGAACCATGAAGTCTTCTAGGGCAATGTCACTGTATGCTTGACCTCTCATTACATTCTTTGCTAATCTTTCACTGATGGGCACTGTCACAACTTCATGTGATATTTACCTTCACCTTTGCTATGGATTTTAATCAGTGGATTGTTGGACAAAAGACACACCTTTGTCTCCAGGTGTTTTTTTTTTCCCTGAAAATAAAATCTTTATAACATCCCCATGTATGTCATGTGTAAACAGGGTTCCTAATTTGTGATTATGGATTTCAGTAACTGACAGTGAACTACCAGGTTTAGAACAGGAAAAACAAAATAATACAAAACAGAACAATCTCCTAAACCCCTAACCAACCAAACAAAGAGACCTTTTGTAGAAAAGGATCTACCCTTGGAAAAAGAAAGAAAACCTGTGTGAAGAGAGTTCATCAGCAACTAAGTTAAGAAGAACTAGTGGAATAGTCTACAAAACAACTAGTGCAGACTTATATCTAATTTCGGACAAGCAAAGCAGTTCCAATCTTTTTATGGAGCTGGACCTAAAAATAACTAGCCCAAAATTGTACAGGAAACATTTGTGCTGTTATTAGTGTGTAATTCATGCTCAACTCATGGTACTGTTCCCTGATGTACTTCAACTCAAACTAGAGAAAATAGAGGAAGAGGCAGAAATTTCAGAGCATTAGCAACTCCTTAGTAGAAATCCAAAGTGCTTCTGGTCAGTTTCTTGGACAGCTGATGGCCAAGCTACACCAGACTGATAGACACCAAAATACCTGGGTAAATGATCACTGAAATAATTTCTTATATGTGTGTTGTTGCATATGTTGGTGCACACAAACGATCACTTACTTGTTCCAGATGCATCACATCTACTATGTAAGTACAATGTCGACCATACTCATCCCAGAAATCAGATTTACTTTCAATATGAACACATACAGAAGATCCAACTAACCCAGAACTCACAGGTTTGTTTAGAATTCACTGTAAATTTGTCCCAGTCATTAAAGGCGTGTTCAAAACTTGCACAAAATCTTGGATCAGTTTGGTAACTCTACGCTAGCAGCTGGGAAGGCCAAGGAGGGAAGGACCAGAATCTGTTATGGCTCTAGGATCATACCTCTGCATGCTGTGTCTACCATCAATGAAGTTCACACTAGCTGTACCTAAGCATATATCACATGTCTATACCTAGCCAATGGAAAGCACTTTTCTATACAGGTAGCCTTGTCGTTACAAACAGAAATCAGCTCATGCGTAGAGAGCAACCTGGTGGACAAACATGGGTAAGATGTGCTTTTCTTCTGAGAAAGGTACCTTGTGTCCATTCTGCAAATAGGTCACTCTAGATGGTAACTTCAACCTTACTCGTACCAGGACGGAACCTTCAGTGAGAGCACCACTGGTGTGCTTAGTATATACTGCAAGGCTCCAAGTTTAAATGTCAGGAAAATTGCACCAAGAAGCTTTCCAGTGTATGAAGTTGTTAATGAAGACATATTCATTATTTATACAATGCATATTTATAAATAGTTTTCTACAAATTAGGTATTTTTTTCTGTATATCCCATGCAGAAATATAGGAACAATACACACACACATTGCAGAACAAAATTTACTATTTATTTTATTTTTTTCCATTTTTATTTTTTGCAGTTCCATGCCTTTCATTTTTTTTTGTTTGCCTGTATCATAGGTGAAAAGCAAAAATGGTTCTCTTTTTGTTTTTTAAGACTTCTACATTTTTTATCTTCTGTTATTTTCAAAAAGTAGGAAGTATAAAGTGCAAAAAGTGAAGATGACAAATGCCCACATTTCATGTGTCTTAAATATTTTTAACTGATTACCACTAGGAAGTCAATATTTGATCATTTCATAAACTGTGATATGCAATATTATTGCAACTATAGTTGATATAAAAGTACATATGGCAGCCGCATGCTAATGGTTGGCAAACTTCATTTTAGCAGCAGCTAGATTTTGTGTTTTAAAAATATTTGAAAATAAAACAATTATTGCATCCGTAAAGACATGATATGTTTTAAATGCAATCTCATAATCTTCTGCCTAAATAAAATCTTTAGCAGTGGTAAGTTTGCTCTTTACTTTCCCTTCTTTTATGCATGTGTTGAAATATTTAAGAGATTGTCTAGGTCAGTACTTCTGCTTCTTACCTCAGCTGAACTACATTAGTTACATCTCAGTAGTCAATACTAGCATAGCAGATCTAGATTTCACTGGTACTTCTCTCCTGTGACCCTTAGTTAGCGCTGAAGTTAATCTGCTAAAAACCAGTGATAGGTTTTCCAGGTTTCCATGCAAATTTATTTCATGAAGTCATCACAGAATCACCCCACTTAAGTTGATTTAACTTATTCTGAAGTCTAGAGTCTACTACTGGGCTAGATCACAGGCAATACTTGAAATGTAATGTCAAAATATGTTGGTTCATACACAAAGCAACCAGATGTCCTTTCCTTGCATTTCTTGACTCCCGTAGTCCAACCAGAGCCTACATATGTCCTTTTAGGAAAGCACAGGACAAAAGCCCATCAGAGTACTGAATGGTATCCTATGTCTATAACATTTTTATGGTGGATTTCCATGTTTCAGGCCTTTCACCTTTTTGTTTGCGGGAAGCATTGCAGGTATGAATGGGATAACCTCTAATTTATGCTGCCAGTGAACAAAAAATGAGCATCTGAACATAGCCCCATACTACAAAATGGAACCTCAGCAACTTATCTCTTTGCTTGTAGAACCAAACTTTAAATTTGGTTTGGCCATTTAAAATACGCAATTTTTTGAGTTCTTGATGAGAACATGTTGACATGTATAAGAACTCAATATTGCTATGCCAGTGATTAGTATCAGGCTATTTCACTCCCCTGTAATCAGATCCAAACTTGTGTTTTTAAACTGTTGTGGATATAGAGACATTGTACAGATGTCAATGATACATAAATTTACAAGTTTACTATGTTATATACACTCAGCCACCCCTACAAAAACTCTGAGCATGCAATTGAATCAGAATATATGAGGATCTGTGGGACAGACTTCCCTCCCAGCTCTCTAAAATTCATAATTTCTTTTACTTGCAGTATGGTATTTAGGAACCAGCTGGACGTTCAAATATACTTTTTAGAATAATTGGAGAATGCAGTACATAATGTATTCTGATAATTATATACAGGTTCAATAACATGCAGGCTGAGATGCTCTCATTCCAAAAATTGTGCCATGGTGTAATTTAGAAATAAAATAGAAGTATCTAACACTATGGTTGAATGACAAAACTGAACTGAAACAATGACTTGGCTAAGTCTTTCTTCCCCTAGAAAACCACTAAAAATCTGTGACTGAGTTCAGCTTCTTTAGGCAAAATGTTCACTCCCTAGCACAGAACATACAGTCTATATCCTATGCTTTAAAATAATAATGGGAACATCTGCTAGCCTGCTGCATGGACAATAATTCATATTTTTTCAGCATGAAAACTTGTGCCTGACATCCTGAAATTTAAATTGGAACTGAAGACATATACCAGTGGGAATGTCAGTTACCATTATCACCACAAGACAATTTGATTCAAATTGTCTAAAGTAAATGAAGCTGAAGGAAAACATTTAGTTTCGCGAGTGGTGAAAATAAAAAAAAAAAAAATCCAACAGGCCCCAAATTAATGGCTAGTCTTTTCTGTAAAAAGGTAGAATAAGGCCCCAGTAAAGGAAAGAAATGTATCTTATGTTGGGAATGTGACTTCACATCACTTGCAGAAATAAATCCCTATGTAGTCAAATTAAAATCGTGAAAAACTGTCCTCCGTAAGCTCAAGGCAAAAGCTTTTCCGTCTCAGGAAAATCATGAGTCTGAATTCATTGTCACTGAATATGGACAAGTTTCTCACAGTTTCCAGGACTAACAGGTTTCAAATATGCCACGTACTCAGAATAATCCATTTTAGGACAGACTTCCCTCATGGCAGCTGATCCCAGATTTTCCAGACTGAGGTCTCCTTTTCTCCAGTAGTCTCTCTCTGACTTTGGAGAATGAGAAACAGAAATTAATTTTGTTTGAACAAGAGGCCTGAAATAAACCAAAAGGTAAAATGAAACAGGGAGTTTGATGGTATCAGAAATGGAAATAAATGGGTACAAAAATAGTACAGGCTAACATTGTAGGCAAAAGTAGCTTAAATAGTGAAAGCTAACAAGTGGCACACAATTGAGTACATGTGTGTGTAGGGGTAAACGCCTGAAACTGAACTTCTGAACTCCAAAGCAGAACTCCGCTACTTGCGGGGTGCAACTTATACCAGCTGGTTGTAAATTTTGGTAACACATGAACTAAAAAAAAGTGGCACATTCTGAATCCTCCAATTAATATAAAGATGTCAGGCAGATCTACCAGCTAGGAAGCGGATCACCTGTTGTGCTTCTGTGCATACATTATTTAGGTGGGAAAACTGAGTCCCTGAAAGAAGAGCTGGAGGCCAAAAAGGAGGGTTTCTGAGAAGCGATCTCAGAAAGAAAAAGGGGGCATGGAAAGGAAAAGATGATAATCATGATGGGAAAACATCCTGCAAGTCAGGGAGGATTCTGGAAATCTGAGAGCTGAGACAATGCTGGGAAATGCCCAGGGACCTTGGCAGGTAGTGTCTGGGACAGGTAGCTACAAGCAGCTGCACAGCGTGAACTGGCACAGCTTTCTGCCCAAACTTCCAGGGCCAGCAGGGACCTCCCAGCAAAGCAGTGGAGAAGTAGTGAGCATAGGAGTGAAGGGGAGCCAGTAAGTGGGACAATCAAACAGGGTAAAAGTGTTAATCTTGATGGTTCTTAAATAAATCCCAGTACCCAGCTCCACTATGGGTTGTCATTTACTCTGTCTCACCCTTAGCAGCTGGGCAAGGAGGCTTGAACTGGGAACTAAAAGAGAGACTGCAAAAAGGATAAGAGCTTTTGCTATGGGTTAATTCTAAAGTGGCAGACATTTATTGCAATGTACAGATGTAAATGTGATGAGGAGTCAGGAAAATTCTGCTTTAAGATTTCTGCCTTTTTAGCCATATATGAAAGGTATGGTAAAGGAGTATCATGAGGTTTATAAAATTGAGGAGATAGTTGTCAACACATCAGAATTAAAATTGCTGATGCAATCTGAATTTATCTTCCCCACTGTGAGTATACATTATGCTAACTGTTCATGACATGGCTCAGTATTTTTTTCACACAGCACAGGTGCTTGAATCACCATACACCATAGCAGCAATGGAAGCTGTTAACCATGAAAGTCCTACAGAGGTTAGGCAGAGGGCAAACAATAGCATAAGGGATTGCTAGGCAAGAAAATCTGTCTCATATTTATGGGAGCTGAATGCTACCCCAGGGAAATGCATATCCTATCATAGTCAAAAGTTGCTGTGCGATGCTGTTAAAATCACTTAAACCAAACTTAGGTCACTCATTTAGTGTCTTTCATTTTCTGGTTGCCTAACCATATTTCCTGGAATCTACTCGGCTGACTACTTCGGTTACAGTAAAAGTTAGCAGGAGATATATTTGACTAGATAAAGCTAATATACAATGCTAAGTTTAGTTTACAAATAAAGAATTCACAGTTGTCTGAAGCTGGCCATGCAATAGAAATGCTGGAGCTGAATCCCTGCACATATCAAATCTCCATCTCTGATGGGAATGACATCATCCTTGGTATCACAGGGTGCTGAGGTTTCTGTGATGTATTCCTACATGATAGTGAAATCAGAAAAGAAAAGTCTGTGAGGAAATGAATAGTTCTCAATAGGAATCTGGATTGTTAGTGTCTAGTAAATAACAAATGGGACCACACACGCTGAACAATGAAACAAAAACAAAGTATTGAGCAGCTGCTCATTAAGTAAGCATCATCCACTCTGTATTGTGAATGAAACAGAGGTCCCCTGGAAAATCATTTAATTAAAATTACATTGTAATTCATACAAATCAGAAGCCTTCACAAAAGGCTTCTGAATTGATAGCACCCAGGTAACCCTCTTCCAGCATTTCCTAGTCTTCAGATGCATGATTTTGCTGTTTTAATAAAGTGATGTAGCATTGGACTTTTTTGTGTGTTTCTCATGAGTTTCCATGTATTTGTGTATTATGTGTAAACAACAGTAGATAGATGAATAGGTTGTTAAATACAGAAATACCCACCTGATGAGGTTTCAGTCCCTGTATTTTTCTGCCAGTCTGATTTTCTACAAACTGAGCACACTTCTCCTTTTCTTGTTCTGTACCTTTTAACAATTGAACTCCACTTCATGGAAAATAAAAAGTGAAGGCTGGTATCTGGGGATAAGTGTATTTGTGATCTCTCTTCCATCTGTACCATAAAATTGATGTCACAGGGGGGAACAAAGCAAAGGATGTCTGCTGCAGCTTCATTGTATTCCTGCTGAACACAGTGAAAGCATACTGCTTTATGCACATATTTTTCCCACCTTAAATTTTGCATCCTGTACTTCAACTGGATGTAACAGTGCTGATCAGATTTCTTATAAAATGCCTGTGTAATAACCTACTTACTTCAGTTTCAACAGATTATTTTTTTTCCAAAGTAGACTATGGGACATGGCATTCATTATCATTATAAAACAAGGTTTTGAGTACATTATAAGGCTTTTCATGTCATTGTTCTACATCTCATATTTTGCCTCTTTGGAATATAGTAGTGTTGTACTGTATGTGGAGCCTATATCAATTCATAGTTCTAACATGGGTATTTCTGAATTTATTCTGTATCTTGTTGTGCCAAGATATAGTATTACAAGATTTTAAATATCTTTCTTTTGGTCATGTGGTTAGTACCAAGGCACTGGGCAGAGATCCAGGTTAAACTTAAGGAAGAAAAACCAAAGAAAACAGATTTCTCTGTCTTAAGTTAAACCCCCTTTTCAACTGAGGTTGATATAATTACATCTACATCAACAGACTTGTATTTAAATGGTTAAATGTATTTTTTTTTAATTAAAAAAAAGAAAGAAAAAAGAAAAATAAAAAGCTTTGCCTGACATAACTTCTTTCTTTACTCTCATGTCGTTTCCATTCACTCCTAACAGCTTTGTTAGTTTATATAATGTAGATGTAAAAACTCCCCAAACTAAGCATAACCTTGTGTTCCTGTGAGTTGATTTTAAACTGTGTCTGATGTCATGGCAGGTCAGTATTAGGTTTTTATTTGAGTGTATGTGATTAAAATGCTTTGTGATTCAACCTTTCAAAAATTTCTAAACATACGTGCTTGACAGAAGTGAAGAGACACAGCCTGATACTTAGGTAAGAAGTCAAGCAAGGATAGAATAAAATTCTGATAATCAAGGAATCCTCATTTAAACAAATTGGTGTTCTTCAGTCACTTCCTAAGGCTTGTTTGGTTTGTTGAGTGCTAGGACAGGTCAATTGCTATAACCCAAACATTTTCTTCTTTCATTTTGAGCAAGGGTTTGTGAGCCTTATCCATGCTTTTTAGAGGACTGTATCAAACTTGGTAAGCCATTATTCAGCTGACACTGGGCACATCAGGCTTTGTATTTCACCTAGCGCACCGTATTTGCTGAAGTTCATCTGAGAAGGTTCTGCCCATCTGCTTGCGTGCATCTCATGGCATACAAGAGCTAAACTAAATTCTCAGGTCCTAAGGGGCTGTGCTTGGCTTTCAAGTCCTCTGGTTCATTCTTCAACTATGTTTGCTAAGATAGAAGCCATTGCAGTTACCTCAACTGACCTGCAACTTAGATACACACTGTTGGATCCAGAATGAGCTTCTAAGCATAACAATAAACAAGAAACCTTTCTAATATAATTTGCCATAAGCATAAGTGTTAATGCAAAGAGCAATAATCGAAACATAAAAGAACACGTAGGTACCTGGCAATTACAGGAAAGTGAAATACCTTCTATATAGGAGTTGTATGTGAATGGTAGTATAACTCCTTTTATTGCAATGCGATTGATGTTTGAAAGACTTGTTGGCTTTCCAACTGATATTTCCTATTTGGGTCTTCGACATTAGTTATCTGAGGGTAAGAAGATACCTTCACATACCGGAGGCACTAATCTCTTCCCTCTCTGGTACCCTTTATAAAGATTAAACAAAATGATGCTAGAGTTTATCCAATTAAAAAAAAAAAAAAAAGTGGACTTTGTTAAAAGGAGGCACAGAGCTGTTCCATCACAGAAACAGCCTAGTGAGCTATCATCGTTGTTCCTTTTCTCCACTCTGCAGTTCTAGGGAAGAAGCACAATTTGATGCATTTTAGATGAGGGCACTCATTCCAGCCAATGAATACCGAATTACAGGAGAAATGGAATTCAAGGTTTTCTATTCACTGCCCTTTTGCTGCTGGGAGTTTTTCCTGGACTGTGCACCAGCTCGGATCACAACTCCACATCAATTGCAGGGATTCAGCTGCAGATAATGGCTTCTTTGTTACTCCACAGACTTTTAGTCCTTTGTTCAAGTAAGTTTAAGGCATTAATATTCATTTCTTGAATAAATATCTTTACTAGGCGGCATCTTGCAGGTATTGTCAGCATTATTACTAACAAGATTTAGTTCTCAAAGGTAATTATTATTTTGCCCACTTTACAGAGAAGGAAATAATGACATACACAAGGTTCCTGAAAGAATCTGTGTAGGAGGGAAATTGGAATATCCGTCCTAGAATGACTTTCAAAGATTAGGTTTGTCATCAGGTTCTTCCCCAGATGCATATCCTCATTCCCATCAGGTATGTTTGCAGCCCATAGAACAGTGGATTGCAGGTCAGCAGTCACATCTCCACAGATGATCCTTCCTATAGTGACTTTATTTCCGTCATAGTTTATTAGTTGCTTCACTTGTAATTATAGACTAAGATCTCCCTAACTCAAGAATGACAAAAATTGGGTCAAAGTGCCTAGCAGATATATCTTCTCCCACTTACTGAAGAGGAAGAAGGAGCTCCCATTGACTTTGGACAAGGAACTGAATTTGTGTGGCCCTGACCAACTTGATCAAAACCAATTCTTTCCCATAAACCACTTTGTTCCTCTCAGAGACAATTATTTCTATTATTAAGTGTCATAGGTTCAGTGGGTTTTAGCATATGTTTAGTATATGAAAACAATTTCTGTGCCACATTTTAAAATATTAACGGCTAATCTCTGTCATCCTTCCTTCCCTTTTTTAAACTAGATACAAAATGGCATCTGTTATGAAAACTTTATTTAGTGAGCAGTAATTCTTTTTCCCACCTCCAGTATATTTTGTTCACTTGGGCAAAGTCTTCTATAGCAAGGCCGAGATATGAGAAATCCTTACAGCATCATAACAAACACTTGAGAATCGGAGCAGAGCATGTAAATCTAAACTGAATGTGCCATTCACAAATTCATACACACTTGTTACATGCTATAATCTATCTGCAGGCTTCCTCCAACCTAGCCATCATGAGCATACCTCCAGGATAAAACATTTGTCAAACACAGTCCTGAAGTCCATACAGGGGCTTTAAAGGTTTATACAACAAAAATAATATTTTAAATCTCAGAAGGGCTTAATATTTAGGATGGTTCTTTCTCCTTCAGCATTGGAAGATGGAAGATTTTGTCTGAAACATGACTTCCTCATTCAATTTTGTGTATGTCAGACAAAAAACGAAAAAAACACACAATCTCCATCCAAGTCACATTTTCATCATAGAAATAATAGAGGACTACATCTTGCATTTTTTAGTTAGAAATCTCCAAGTACTTCATGAAGGAGATAAGAACTGAGGAAAACATGTGCTCCATCTAGAAAAGAAGCTGGTGTTACCACTTCAAGGGATGTGGAAATGTGATCCATACAGGCCAGTTCACCTGCTAAATCTCTGCTGGCACAGATTTCACCTCAGTTTTGTAGCGAAGGAATGCAGTCCTAAGTGGAAGGTAACTCTTCATTGTACCTTCTAGTCTGTCCTAAACCTTTGTAGCATACAGCAGCTTTCTAATTCTAATTACCAGGTTTTGGAACTGGCACATTTCTCAGGATTTTCTTCTGCTTGATCACACCAGCACTTCCCCATGTAAACAAAGCACACAGTGGGTGATGATTATGATAGCTGATGAAAATAAGTAAACAGATTGGAGAACATTAAAGTTTTATGCATCCCTGCCATCTGCTTTCCCTTCACACTATACATATTACTATACATATTGTACACAATTGATTTTGTTTCCACTTCAGTAGCAACAGGCACTGTGGCACACCGTCAGTGGCTTGAATAATTCACACAAATGACTGCCCTGACTGCTCTAGATAGCTGCATGTCTGATATTCTGTTTGTTTCTCATACAATTCTGGTATTAAACTCCTCATAATTCATCTGAATAAAGACATTGAGAGGAGAGTGGGAGCAGAAGAGCGATAACCTCTTCCAACACCAAGAACAACTTATTTATATTCGAACTAGACCCATGCATGTAAGGACTTACTCCATTTACTAGTGTAAAATTATTAACAGGGGAATTGGAGCCATAAAATGTTATCTTTTTACCCTTGTTTTTTTGTACCTGAGGAAAGAGGCACTAGTTTGTCTAAATAAGAGAGCTGCAATGGGACCCTTTATTAAGGGGCTGTGCCAGAGCACAAAAAGAAACCTTCTTCTTTGATATTCAGCCTCTTTCACGATAGCTGGGAATGCTGCATTTCATTCATTCAAGAAAAAATAATAAAATAAAATTAAAAAATCCAATCATATAAACTGCAAGGGCAAGGAAATTACTAGTACGACCAATTTGCAGGTAGACTAGATACAAAGAAGGTAAATGGCCCCAGCATCTCATTATCTGAAGTGCAAATGCAGTCTAACAAATCTGATTTTCTTTCACACTGATTTTTCTGTTTGTAATTCCAGTGATTTCAGTGGAAGATCGTTTTAAATCACAAAGAAGAAGAACACTCATGCATTTAGGCAACTGACTGCCTCTGAAATAACATGAGTTTTCTTAGAAGCTGCTTTTCAGGGAATTTCCTGAATGAGTTTAATCGAATTAAATCCACAATCTTCTCTACACCTTCTGTGATATTAATATTTTCTCAGATGGCATTGCAAATACAGTCCAGTTTCTGTTTGTAATGTTCCCAGTATGTAATTAATAACACAAAGAAAATGCATCCTTCAGTGTTGACCTTATCATGAGACAGAACTAGGAACTGAGCACCTATCACCATAGCTAATTAAAGCTCTTTTAGTCTTCTCCCGTAATTGGTCTTGGTAGGGTGGGCATATGGAGCACCACTAATTGCCAAGAGTGTAAAGTTACCCTTTCCTTGGAGAGCAATCTTATATCAACAACCTTCTTTTCTGTTTCAAGACATAAAATTCCTTGAAAAGTTAAATATAAATTGTAATAAAAGTGGAAAAGATAGAAATATGTGGTGTTCCTTTAACAATAAGGAGTATCATTCCCAGATCTTGCTTAGGAAGGTCAACAATCTCACTGTTAGTTTTTTCCAATGACCATATAAATGTAACAAGGTGTACCCTTTAATCTGCTGGATGAATACTTCACAAATCTGCATAACTACATTTAAAGGCAAAAAATATAATGACTACTAGTTTATGAACTCTGGAAGGTTAAGAAATACCTTAATAAATGAATGCTGGTTTTATAAGTCATGATATGAATTTTTCTTGTAACATATTTGCAGTTTCCTAATCAGAATTATCTACCCCACTTGTGGAATTAATCAGGTTAATAATTTTAACAAGGATTTATTAACTAGACACTTATAAGGTCTCATTTGTAATCTACTTGAAAGAAAATTAGCCCAATCATAGCTCATCGTTTATGAGCCATCAGGTCATTTTCATGCATGAATTAAAACTAATATTTTTTTAGATCATTTTTCTACTACACTTTCTCAATGCAGATTATTTCTACACTGACAAACTATCCATTCAGTTCCAGTTTATGGGCCTCTGGAAGATCTGAATTGCAATAATTCCAAAAGATTGTGACAAAGCTCACAGTCATCTTTTATTTAAAATAAAGCTGAGATTTTGGGTTTTGGAAAGACCTGAACTGCACATGCGGTCCTATTCCAAAGCTACAAGATAAAGACACAGAATTTTGCTTTAGAATCAAGACAGTGCAGTGCAGAACCATTATAAACTCAGATTCTAATAAATTTATTCTTTTTTAGTAAGTCTAACATAATAGTGGAACTACCACTAAGAAAGCTGCTATTAGAACAATCTGTTTAATAGCTAACATATCATCATAAATATACAGCAGACATAGCAAAGCTTTGTTTCTGTTGGCTATATAGTCAAAGGCATGGGGTTTTTAACAAAGTTTTTGAGCCTTTTCGAAAAATGGCCCTGCAAGACCTCCTTGGCCTGAAATTATTGGGTAGGCTTTGCATACGTGTATTTCTCATGCAGTTTCTGGGACTATTCTTCATTTCATTTAAAAAAAAAAATCAAATCACAATAATTCCAAAATTTTTGTTTGAAAATTTACTGGAGGATAAAATATCTTGTATTGCAGAGCAGGCCAAGTGACACTGAAGAAAATTACTAAAGTCACATAATAGTTATAATTTAGTATCTCTGCACTTTTCACTGTAGTTTTTATTGTGACAGAAATGAAAAATAAAAATATCCACTTGATCAGAGGCCTAGAAGTGTTGTAGTAAATATCCACTTCAAAACATCAAATAGATTATCTCACGGGAAGGAAGGAATGTATCAGTGACCATAGTAAACATGTGAGGTCTCACGGTCAGTGGGAACGGAAACACCTTTAATATTTGTTATAGTACAGCTTACTGCACTATTTAATGTTGCTTTTAGGGAGTCAAGGTTATTGTTCTGGCGTTCTAAATGATGGAAGCATAAGCTCTGAGAACAAATAGTGAAATTGCAACATTTGCAATCAGCTTTGGATACTATACTGGTTGTAACGCTCTCGAGCTATAAAGATTGCACCTGTTTACAAAAACCACAAAAACCTCATCCTACTGAATGCCATCAGAAGCGACAGGAGATGCTTTGAAATTGGGATTTTTTTTGGTTAATATTTGTTAATATTTAACATTTACACTTGGATTTGAGTAACGTCTTGTTTTCATTTTCACAGGCGACCTGCGTTTGATTGCTGAATGCTCAATCAGCTAGTGAAGTGAACTAAGCCTCAGCAAGCTAAGCCTCCTAAAGACAGAAAGTGACACCACTGTCTTAAAAGCAGTAGTAAAATGGGATCTATCATATGATCCATGCAGTTGTTGATATGGGGAAAGGAAGAAAACATAGAATACTTCATGAAAGATGTTGATAGGGGAGAATCAATTGGACAGACGTGGTGCACAAACATGACCCTTGCTTCAAAGGTCCCCTCTGACATAAGTAAGAGGAAGATGGGTTCAAGGTTACAGTCTTTCCATCATCCCAATAAGGTGCACCTCCTGTACCCCAAGGGAGGAACAGCTAATGCCCACTTGCGTTTACCTAAGTACATACAGAAATCTGTGAAAATAGCTCTTGCATGTCTGAAAAGCTGCTAACCACTACATAATGGTAATGCCCCACTTTCTGGAGAGAGAACAATACTATGTGTCTCTGAGACTCATTAGTTTTGCTGAGCCTTTAACACAGGGCTGTGTCCACAGTGCAATGTTCATGTCAAAATAAATTCTCTATGTCCCATCCTGCACACAGCATTTTCTCTAAAATGCTGCTCTTTGAGGCAGAATCAGGGCCTAAGTGAATAGCTGAAAACAAACTGGTTTAAGATAGCCCACAGCATCTAAAATGCTGGGCATCTTTTCTACTTCACAGAAACTTATGATTCTGCTCATCTATTTTTAAACGTAAAGAATCCACAAACTTTGTTGTTGCTTTTTTCTCTTTCTTTCCATGAACCTTTCTTGTGGGCAGAGAGAGAGGTGACCAAAAGAATGGTCGAGTCCATAAAAGTCTGATTGTATCTTTACAGATGTCTCATCTAAATTGCCCTTCTGATTCGCCACACTGTGTTTGTTTTTGGATATACACACATCAATTCTGCATTTGTGCACGCTGCTCCAAGGAGAAAGGATCAAGCAGTTCTTGATTTGGCAGGGACGGGAAAGTCCAGAGGCTTTGGCATGCAGAAGAGGAATGCTTGCCTGACTTTACCAGTGGCGCAATAGCTTCATTGCTGCTCAAACATGGACACAACAAACAGTAACTGAGAAACAAAAGAGCAACTGAGAAACTGAGTGACCTGGTCCCAGCCACAAACAGCTTTGCTGTCTGTACTACAGATGATTAACTGTCCTATTTTTACTCAATCCTGTTTGCTAACTCACTAAGCCACAGACAGTTAACAGAAATTATTTTTTTTTTCCTGTTTAAGCTACTGACTATGAGCTCATCATTTAGTGACAGTTGGACTCAGGAATGTACAAATGAATATATACTGACCCTGAATTCAACTGACCTATTTATTCAGACCTTGTAGCTTTGTGAAACTGCTTGCAACATGAGACTTGAAATAACCTTGGGTAACTCCAACAGCAACAACAACAACATTCCATTGTCACCGAACTTAAGCACCCAAAGCAGGATAAGAAGCAAAACTTTTTAGCAGACCAGGAAGAGAGTGTGCATAAAAGCCTAGCATAGTTCACTAAAGCAGATTTATTATCTTCTTGTGATCTCTGAACACTACAAATGAACAAAGCTATGCCAGTTCTTGGAATCACACACTATAATTTGAAAATCAGTTTGTCTCCTTCAGTTGCATTTTTTAAAATTAAAGGACAGCAGAGACAGAAAACATTTTGTCATACAGTAAAAGTGTTTTTTGGCTAGATCTCTTAGGCCTTGCTGATTTACTTGCAGTTAGTTTTCCCCTCCATATTTTCCATTTAACAAAAGATGTGATCAAGACGGTATTTACATCCTTGTACCTTCAAATTAATAGACTACTTCCTCTGATGTTGTTAAATCCCCCTAGAAATTTTTGTTGCAGAGACTAATTAATAGGAAGTAGTGCCCAGGACAATTCCCCATGAGATAAGGCCTTAAATTGTCACTTTCTGGTCTTTTTTTTTTTCTTTTTACCCCTCATATAGGCTGCTGGAGAACTACATATAGAAGGTTGCAGTCTTACTGCCTTTGCTACAGAGAAATGAATTCGCATGTTGTTTGTCCTGCAACACTGTCACTGGAGGCCTAATCCCACACTTGTGCACCCATCAGTAGCACAAAGTTTTACCCAGAGCATCCAAATTGTCCCTCACTATGTACAGTCTCTGAACAGCATTTTGGCTCAGGAAACAGAACACAAAAAGATTAGTGACTTGCTCAGGACTGAAAAATAAATCAGTGTGAAGAGCTGAGATCAGTGCTTTTCAAAGTCAGTTCTAATACAGTAAATAGATTTCTGTATAACTTTCAGACTTTGTTCCTCCTCTTCTTCACTTTCACCCTATAATTTTTAACAATTTGGCTTCTAATCTAAGGGATTTTCTTCCTTCGGATTTCTTCTGTAAAACTGTCAAAAAACACCATCCATCTCTAAAAAATTAACCAGTGGAAAATCTGAGACAAAACTGCATTTTACATTTAGCTAAAGCATATTTATTTATTTTTATTATTTATAACTGAAAAAGCCCAATAACTTTCTTTTATGATCTTGCATAGCACTGAAAAGTATTGAACTTTTAACTTAAAAGCATATAACCAGTGAATTTTCTAAAACATAAAATGTATACAGGAGTAGTTGAAAGCTTGGTACTCAGACATTTCACATCAGTAGTTCACAAGAACTACAACTGAGGTGTTGCATGTCCCAGTGAACTCCTCTGTAGTTCAGTTTTCATGGGGTTTCCCTCCTGCACTTTTTCTTTTTTGAGGTGGGTAGAGAGTTCTGGAATCCAAAATCAGATTTACAGATTTACAGAGGCAATTCCTCCTATATGAAGTGAATGTTTTTCAAGAAATATTAAATTCTGATAAAAAACCACAACAGTTATTTCAATAAAATCAGGAAAGTCAAATCATCAGTGATGACAATTGTCTTCCTCCTCTCCTCTAGAACTCAGACAATCAGCAATAACTGTTCTTGGTATTGAGAGTCTTCTGAGGACAGGCTGTATCTTGACATTTGCATTTCTTTATTCCTGTAGCATTTTGAAGGTCATAACTCATTGAAAAAGCAAACAAACATTCATGTTGTCATCTCAAAACAGCCCCAACAGTGCATGCTCCTTAACCTTCCCACTCTTCTGCACTTTCAGTTGAAGCTTTTCTGATGTTATGACAAATAAGTAATCTGATATACCTGTCAGTTGTCATTATACCTTCTCTTCTTTGGTATGTGAATTTATCTGCATTTTCATTCTCTAAATTCAGAGAGTGTGCTCCAGGAATAAGCTACTGGTCAACTGGAATAAAAATGGCCATAATCTATGCAGTACAAAGTAGACTTGAACTGAAGTCAACTTCATGAGAAACAGCCCCAGGTGATACTTCTTGCCTCATATACAAGCTTACTTCAAGCTCACCTAATACTCTCACTCTCGTCCTGTTCTCATAATCCTGGAACATATGAAAATACAAACTAAACCAAGATTTAAGGTTATTTATAGATATCCTATTTGCAGACTACACAAGGACACTAATCCAAGTTACCTAAGAGCCTGCCCTAGTCTTCTACATGGCAAAAACAAAAACAAAAAGCCTGAGCATATTTTTTCCTCTAATTCCACTGAAATGTAAGTAAGTAGTTATTATGATTTTAATTTTTAACATCATAAATTACATTTATAACACCTTCAGCATAGATTTGCAAATTTTGAAGAGAATATTCCTAGTTATTAGTATTGTTGGTAGTAAAATCTATACCTGGATAAAGAGTATTTCTTAAAGTGTATCAGGGTCATGTGTAAGAAACCTTGAAGAAAGTAATTAATCCAATCAATGTTCTCATACAGATGATTGTAATCAGGTGACTAGAACTCACGTTGTTCTAGCAGCCCTGTAAAGAAGCATCCATACACTAAATCAAAACAACAACTAAAATTGACTCAGTGATTCACTTCCTACTATTTGTATATGGATAGTCATTCGCTATTTCTGCTCAGGTCAAAGTAGCAGAAACACTGTTGGTCAGAGTCAGATGGTGACTCAGTAGGTTCCCTCTTTGGTGGAGCCCACCCCTTGCTGTACCTTGAACTGTTCCTCGTGGGAGGGTGCAGTTCTTCCAGCCTGGACTTTGCACTCTGTTGGAGCACCCATTGTCATTCCTCTCCTAGTTTATTGGTTTCATTTTTTGTGGCTACAAGCCATGACGCACTGTGCAACCAGGAAGAACATATGGTCCTTTGAACGTTGATTGTGCCATAGCTGCTCCCTTCACTTCACTCTGATCTCTGAGGCCTGCCTCATCCGGCACGTCTGGCAAAACCGTCAGATGTTAAAGGTTCAGTTCTGCAAAGATCCATTTAAGATCCATACATCCATTTAAGATCCATAACACTGGGTGTTTAAGTGTGACTTAGAGCCCAGCAATCTCATGTCTTATGTTATTTTTCCTGCTCTGCCTGTCAGATGCTCAGGCTTCTAAGCTTATAGGCAGCTTCTTTTAAGAACCTCTGCGCATCTGACCAAACTAATCTGGGAATCTTTTGCCCATATACTCCATTCTTCAGGATCTTAATCTTATTAGAACTAGTTAACTATTTAACTATTTCAACATATTTATATATGTGTACAGTGGGAGCTTTTTTTTAATGAAGCCAGGAAATTTTGAATCCAAAAAAGCCTTTAATGATAAAAGTGTTTGTTACTTGCAAAAAAAGTGTTTGTTAACATTCATAAAGCTGGTATCTCATTCTAATACTCTGCTAACAACTCCCAAGTAGAGCAAGTGAATTATAATTGTGTCACTTTAAAATCTACCATCTGCACATACTGTTTCATTTGTGCATTTGTTTCATGCCTATTCTTTAATAAATACTTTTAAAATTTGACTATGACAAAAAAAGTATTTTCTGTAACTTATTTATAAATCTAAAGTAAGGTTTTTAATTCTGCTGTCCTTGCTTCCTTGCTGCATTTTTTAATCTTTTTTTATCTTTTTTTTTTTTTTTTTTTTTTTTTTAAATGGAGACACTTCTGGGAAGTACTCAATGGCTTAAATAAATATTCTCGGAAGTTATGGTTTAGAAGAGTTAGAGAATACTGAAATATTTCAGCAGTGGACAAACAAGTAAAAGGTCATTCTAGATTTCAATGAAGCCAGTAGAATTTTTTTCCTGTGATTTTAGTGGAGATTGAATCTAGTTGTTGAAGTGAAAAATAGAGAAATATCATTATAATCTTCAAAGGAGTGAAGCTGTCACAGAAAACATCTCCCAGGCCATTGAATTTCTTCATACTTAATAAGTCCTACCAGTGTATTTCCAGTAAACTGAGCAGCCCTACAAACCCTCTCCATGTACACTGCACAAACTACTAAATTTTCTAAGCTGAAGATCTCACTACTTTTGACTGGCAAGCAGCAGAACTCAGCTATGGAAAACATATCTGTTTTATACCTTCAATGTATGACACTTCAGTTGTTTAAAATTCTGGCTTCCCTAGTAGAAGATGACAAGGGTGAAGTACATATGTTAGTGAAAGATGACCTCTAAGTATTTATTTAGCCTGTATGTGAAAATATGCCTCCCTAACATCTCTGACTTCTTTTTTAGAATAAGATTAAACCTGAGATCAATATAGAAATCCCATCTTTTCCTCCCTTTTAGGAAATGGCTGATTGGTAAAAGCAAAAATAAAATGCTACAGTTTGACACTAATCTAAATATCTGCAATTTAGCATGCTTTCCTGAAAAAAACGTTTATTTCTTTTTCACAGAAAATAAGGCACTGTCTGTAATAAATAGGTACCCAATGTACCTTTTAAAGTGCTACATAGAACAAAGTAGATGAAACAATAAAACAGAAATGTGTTGAGGAAGACATTTTCAAAGAGGTGTCTCAAAAATACTAATATTACTGGATTGCCATTCGAAATTAATAAAAAATACCCAAATACCTTCCATGTGACAGGCAGAACATGGAACCAATTCTGAAGACAGCAGTAAGTGGGAAGAAAGACGAAGAGGCAAGAAGAGAAGAGTGTAGTCCTGTTTCACTTCCTTTCATGATCTAAAAACTAATCCTAGCAAACTTCAAAGAGTATCAAGCTATACTTACACTTAAAAAACCTCAAATAATCTTTTCAGATCTGGCTTCAGACTTAGGAATTTTACCTTACAGGAACTGTTCCACTGACATCAAGGCAATGTTTATATAAAAATTGGTGATTTCTTTATTACATACTATCTCAAAAATTTAAAGAAGAATTCTCTGAAAATATAATTGAAATGTTTGAAAATAAATTATGGTTAAGAGTAGCTCATTTTCTAATTTAACACATACTGACTCTTATTACATGCCAACTCTTTAATTCCATCTAGTGATCTTTGTTCTCTGACGTGGTGCTTGTTTTCATTCCTCTAGCATGCTATCTAAGGACACAAATGACAGACTGCAGCATGTCACCAAGCTTTCTGAAAATTCACTGATATTGATGGATTAAAACTAAACCAGAAGAAGCTTAAAAAGTAAATAGACTGTGGTAATGACAATCTGTAAACTAATTAAAGTCTAACTATACCACTCAATTACAAAACTGAAATAGTAGTGTGGGTAAAACACACTTTATTTTTGGATTGATACACAGATGATTTCAGCATTGTAATCAACAGATTTGTGAACATTATTCCTAACTGAGCTTTCAGTATGCATAATTCATAAGAAGTAGGGCGTGTAATTCATAGGAATGAGGGCAAATATATTGGGTGTCGAAACTGCTGTCTTCCCTGGATGTTCTCCACTGGTTTGAGAATCCTATGCTCAGAGAAGAACTTCCCCTATGGTAGTTTTCTCAGTAGGTGGCTTAATTAAACTTCAGTGCAGAGTACTGGCTTGTTGGGCTCAGACTGCATGCTTGGCTTTTCCCAGAAGCTGTGGTAATTCCTGAAATGTCGAAACAGATTGTTTCAAGCAGGTCATAAAAACATAACTTGTCAGTTTCTCTAAAGGTCCAGCTGCTGCACACAACTTTCTGCCCACCCTGAACACTGACAATTGTGTTTCGGCTATTATGTTAGTGGTGATGTATTCCTCACCCAGCCTTGAGAACCACTGGATACAATGTTAGTTATTTACATGTGGTGGAATAATATATTCCATAATAGCTTTAAGTAATGGCATAAAAGTTTAGTTCAATATGAACTTCAGGTTTTTTTAAGACCACCTTGCACACTATCGTGATGAAATGCCCACCCGACTGAACTGATGGGCGTCTTGTTATTTGTCAATGGATCCCAACTGCTGTGTATAAATACAGCTCATTAATTTTTTCCTCTAAGATCTTATGTCAACATTACATCTTATGTACAACATTACATATTCATAAACTGTTCAGAAAACACTTAAATTGTACTTTGGAGGCAAGATGCAAAAATAAAAATAATAGGTTCAATGTTGTACATATTTTACTCTTATAGATTGTTTCTGGTAACAGATTTTTTTTTTTTTGTTAATCAAATGAGCAGTTTTAAATTGCTTGAGTTCTAGATAACATGGAACTTAGTTTCCCAATGCACGTATTGCTGATTACAGCAAAGATCCCCATACGATTTTTAATGTGTATACAAAAGAATTTTAAAATCTTTTAAGGTCGGATATACTGTGTCTTGGAGGCAAGGGAAAAAAGGAGAGCAGAGCCTCTGAAAATTTCGTATTGAAATTCAAAAATAAGTATGTAAATATTTCATTCCCACAATTTGAGCAGAAGGATGTATTTGAAACACAGAACTATCAGAAGTAGTGACCTGTTGGTGTGTAACTTCTCTCACATTGTTTAACGGCCTTTATCTGCATTTGACATGTAAGTAGTTTGAATGAAATTGATTCAGAATATTAGGTCAATATTGTATACAGAGACCAAAGTAAAGGATAAAATGTTGTATTAAAATCAGTGCAGGCCTGATTTAAAATTGCTGGAAAAAATGCTTTGGAAAAGCTGTGAATAAGGTTTTCTAACAATCAGTTAATTAATACCTCAGGGTATGATTTTCCTCCATCTCTGCAATAAGATTATGGCACGTGATTTGCACACCTGTCTTTCATCCATGCAAGGCATCTTTCTTGTGTCCTTTGTCCATAACAAGCTCAAGTGCCCTTCCATGGTTACTAGTGAGAAGGCATTTTAGCAACAAGAAATCATCAGACATCCCTGTTTTTAAATGTTTATTTGTCACAGTTGTTCATAATTTCACTTTAATGTTTTGGCTATTGACTTGGGCTGCCTGTAAGTACTTTTTTCTGTTTTACACAAACACACAAAATATATAGTTATCCCTAGAGTCCTTGCAATTACCTGTTATCAGACGGTTTGCATAGTACAAAATTTGTCTATCAAACTTTCCCAAGTAAGAAAAAAAAGAAACTATACAAAATCAGTTTTCATTTTTCTGATTACCCATGCCACTTTTCCAGTCCACAGTTACAATGAAGCCATAAATGATAAATTAATTTAATAAAAAAAAATATGTATCTCAAAGAGAAAGATAAAAATTGTGAGCTTCTCCAATTTCACTTCCATTCTTCTAAAGTAAGCAGAAAAGTAAAAACGCCCAAAAATCAAGTTAAAACATTCAGCATTTATACTTATCAAAACCTCAGCTATCTTTGCAGACAAGATTCTGCAACCACAGTGAGCAGTGAGACCTCTCAGTCTAAAGCTACTTATTTACGGCAATATCTTCCTTGATTAGTTTTCTCAGCCAACAGAAACAAGATTTCTCAATTGGACAGCTGAGAGTGAGTCTATTTCAAGTCACCTGAGTCACTCTCTGGCGGACCCTATGAGTCTACACAGGCACTAAAAGAAATAAAGGGAGATTATGGGTACACCTAACATGCTAAACAAGACAAGGTCAGGAACTGATAGTTGGTTCAGAGAATAAGGTGTCAGGGCTGCTTATATCCACACTAAATAATGTTTGGCCCTGGGCCTTGGCTGGGTAGCAAATGATCCCTTGGAGGCCAGTTATTACCATCATTGATAGCTATAACTACAACAGCTATAACTGTACAATAATTGTTTTGTGAGTATTTTTCTCACTTTAATAAGTGCAGTACTAAGAAGTTGAAACCTATTAGAGTGGGGCATTATATCCTGAAGCTGTAATGTGAATTCCTTCAGGAAGGGTTTCTACTCTGTCACCTAAGGCTAGTGATTCTAAACCATACCAGGTGTGAACTAAGAATTAAACAATGGAGACCATTATGGTTCTTTGTCATATGTCTTTGCTTTCTCCCTATTTTGTTTTCTACAGTAGATATAGCCATCTGACTAGTTCATCTGGCTGAATAAGGTGTCTGAAGTTGAGCATTATGAATGCTCCCCATATCTCTCTGTTATTCTTTTTTTTTAATGTTTAATGATTAAATACTCTGCTCTGTCTTTGGTGAGAAATTGCTACCAGTTATCAACATTTCTAAACTGTCCAAAACATCCAAACAAGATAGATGTGCTATGTATAGTGGATAGATGTTTCATCTGTATTAATAATTCATCATAGAAAGGTCCAAAAATCCAGTAGCAAAACTGTCACCCTTGCAAAATTACAGTTAGCAACAATCCAGCACAAAATTTCAGTGGTATTCAATGTACTGCAGTTGTGCACAAGGGCCTATACCAGGATAAACCTACCTCGGGAAAAATTACTCTGTACTGACAGGTACAAGTAAAACCTCAGTAGCTGAGCAGTTACAAGGTACCTGTTGACATTCTCTGTAAAATTTCCATATAATCTGTTATGTTTGCCCTTTGTTATTTCTGTTCCCTGGAATGAATTTATTCCAGGTGTTCCTCTAAATACCTACTTGTTGCATTCTCACCGATGATCAAATTTCAACAATAATGAAAAAACCCTTAAACCTTTTCAAGGTTAAAAAAAAAAGAAGTCATACATTCTCAGCAAGCACTCCTGAGAAGGTGAGTTTCCATTTATTTTGTAAGAGAGTAAAAGACAAGAACTAAAGGTCTTCTAGTGAATTATGCCAGCCTGTTAGAGAAAAAGACAGGAACAGAAGATAAGCTGATACTTATTTGTCCAGAGTCTGAGATTTATTGCAGGGTGCAGGGGAATTTACCTCACCAATATCCGACTTTCCACATGCTTAAAGAAGTCTAGGGAACTTCTACCTTTCCATTGCAATACAGCATCTCTTCAACTCTGAAGTGCTAGAGAAAGCTGTGCAGTCATAAGGTCTCCTCCATGCCCACTGCCCAGCAGACCACACTATCAACATACCAAGCAGGGAAGCAGTTATTAACATACAATCCAATAGTAAAGTACAATCAGATATGATCATTCAACATATATCTGTGAATTTGCATTGTAAACTTTTCTTATTATCCTTCTTACTAAATTTTCAGCAACTGGCTCTGAGAATTACAGTAATAGGTGGAAAGAACTTGCTTCCCTGGATTCTGGCTTGTATGAAATTTGATGCTGATGTTAGGTTTGAAATGAAAAAAAATCATCCCATGCATGAGGATATTATTATCATTTGTCAAAATGTGGTCAAACTTGAAAATACATTTGATATGCAATTTCATTAATAAGAAGCACCTTGCTACCAGTCTCAGATATTGTATCTAGGTACTGAAATACTGACTCATCTTAGCTGCCACAGCAACATTTTCTGGGAGAGAGAAGGTCTCAGATAGCCAAGACACAAACTGTGGCATGCTTTGCTGATGTGAATGAATAGGCAAGAGGTCAACATACTTCCTAGAAAACTGATACCTTTTATTTCAGCTAATCTTGTTTGACAGAAGCTCAGACGTATCTTGTAAAAGCCTCAGAAGGGTATTCTGGATATAGAAGAACTAGAACTATTTTAGCAAACCAGAGTTATAAATGGTGGTGTAATATGAGGAGTCCAGCCTCTAAAAGAAATCATAATGAATGCATAGCTCAGGGCAAAGAAAGACCATCTCGGACGTAAGTACCACCCAATGCAGTTGCAAACCATAGATGAGGGAGCAGCACAGGAAGGCTTTTCCTCCGCATAACATGCTCTCTCAAAAACACTTTCTTCACTGGGTCACGTTACTAGAGCCAAAAGGAAACTTTCACTCTTCCCTGAATCCCCACTGGCAAGAACTGCTCCCTATTCTGATAATTACACTGGAGAGTTGTGATGATATTGAGGAAAACCAGCAGAAAAATGTCTAAGGATACCTGAACTGACTGCCGATGGTATTCCCAATAACAAAGTTAAGAAATAATATAAGAGTGGTCAGTAGCTGCTGCCAGATGCTCTGCTTTAGAGATACTGGGTCTGTTAGCTCGCTTTTACACAGCCACAGTTTTCTGTTACTCAGTTTGGCTTTCAGGGAAGATGAGAACAAATTTTTCTGGAAAATATGTTGTGTAGTCTGGGCAAGCCATGGAGAAGACTACTGGAGAATCAAAACATGGACTACATTTTATAGCATTTCAGTTCAATTTTAAACTCTTTTTTTTTGTTTGTTTTTTTTTTTTTTTCAGAAACTAAAACAACTTCAACGTGTGGGGTCCATCGTGCCAGGATTTTGCCTTTCGTGATTAAGACCAAATCTTAGGCAATGGCAAAATCTGGATGTTGTGTGGAAGAAAGGTTGCATAGCCACCTGCTAGTGCACAAAATATCTGTTTCTGTTTTAGCAATCTGTCCTCCCCCTCAGTCCCAGGAAGGAAAGGGAAGTGTATCCAGTGATTTTGGTGTTTTACCAAAGTGCAGCTGTTTCCTTTTAGAAATTTCAAGCTAGGTTTAGTTAACTAAAAGGGAGAGGGCATTAAATAGGCCACTTCCTGGACAGTAGACTAAATTAAAGGCTAGAACAACAGAGGCAGATATTAGTGTCTGAGACTGGTACTTAAAAGCAATAAAACAAGGAAGTCTGGGTTGACATTCCATCATAATAACATGAGGAAAATCGGATGAGAGGCAGGGTGGTTGCCATAGTCAAGACATAAGGCCGTCCAGGACTCTGCTATGAAATATGACAATAAAAGATAAAAGCTTACATTTCTAAGGACTTGCACATGCCATGTATATACTTAAGGGGTGTTGAGTTTTTTTGTTGTGTTCATGGTGTTGGAATACAGCTTTGCACACAGTGTAAACAATTTATTAACACACACACTTAACAGCGAGTACAATAAAATTGCTGAGTTCATTTAAAACATATTTAGATTGTTAAATCACTGTTTCTTTCAGCTTATCCAGAAAGCATGTCTGGTTAGTCACAATGCAAAAAAGATAAATGCTTTGAAAATTAATCTTGACAGCAACCAGCATAGTAAAATCTATCAGCGTATCTCGTTTAGAAATCTTCTCATGATGGTTAATATTTCTTACTAAAAACATGCATCTTTATTATTAACATTGTGAGGTACTCACAATTTTTACATACATATATATATAGATAAAGTATGTGTGTATGTATATATACATACACATACACACACACATATATATACAATGTTCACGGGGAGAAAAAAGAGGAAACAACATGATTATTCCTCAGCAGTCCTGCAAGACACCACAGTTTCTGCAGGGCTGCCACCTGTTTAAAGACTTCAAGAGACTTCAGCTAGTGTCATAGTTTTACTGGTCCATGATCTTACTGTACTATTTTCTTTGAGAAGCAGTGAAATCTTGTGGAAATATTGATTAATATCTCGTCCTTAAGCTGTTTCTTAACAATATAAATAAAAGAAACAAAACCAACAACTACTGTACTTAATTTCTTGAGTTTTCTGTTTCAAATATAAACTGTATTCTCAGGAAAAGAGAAAACAGAGTCAGCTGTTGTTCTGATTCAGGCCTCCAGTTCTCCAGAATTTTCACTTGCCAAGTACGATGGAAACTAAACTGAGTCCTTCAGTTATTTTCCTTGGAACTATACTTGGACTTGAAAACAGTCCCAGAAGTAAAAAGAGAGAGTAGTCCAAGAGATGTTTGTAAGAAAAGAAAAACTTAGAGATCAGTGTGAAATAACAACGGTGCAATTTTCATTACTTTTATTTAAATTTTAATCTTATTTTATTAGGGTTTTCTTTTTTTCTTGCTATTATTTTACATGTATGACCAAAGTAACATTCTTGTAGAAAATTTACATGTTAACAGACCAACTGGATAAATAACTCTAATAAATAGGTATCTGTTTCCCAAAATAAACATGGAATGAGAAACCATCCAAGGCTTTCTCTGTAATGAATATTATAGAATTGTTCTTCATAACATCAATTACATTAAACGAAAGAAAAAAATAATTATGCAATATTAAATGAAAAAATAGTAAAAGAAGTAAAAAGCTGAAATAAATGCCACTTTTTGTTAAATACCAAAAAACTGCTAAGAAATTAAAATTTCAAGCTGCAAGCCTGGGGTTTTTTTTCACCCTGAGAAAACTGACAATGCTTCAAAGTCTTCTATATCTCGTACAATCATCTTAGAAAAAAAGAATTTAGAAGAGCAAATGTAATATATGCTTTTATTTAATGCCAACATGTTTTTTAAAAGACAAGTTGAAAGTACAAGTGATCAACTTGAAATGTTAAGAGAAGAATACAGATTTTAGAACAATGATATTATAGTACATGATAATGACAGTGAATAATATTTCTGTATTCTTACGTTGATATATACATTTAAGCAAAGTACAAGTAGAGTAATCTCAACTGGGAACCATTTCCTGTGAGCAAACAGTTTTAGGGATCACTGTACTTCAAACAGAAGAGGTTGGTTACTCAAGGGTAAACTGCATACTGCAAAACTGTATCATTTAAAATGACCATTAGACTTCTCGTATTGGCAAATATGAATCATATTTATATTTTTTTCTGACTTTTTAAATTTCAAAAATTAAATTAGCATGACATTTCCTCTAGTATTCATACTTGCTAGCCATTAAACATTACTGTTTTCTTGAATGCATTGTGGCAGAAGAAGTTCTTGAGAAGGCATTGAAATTAGGAAAGGATAATGGCCTTGGGGCCATTCCATGGTCAACATTTTATAACAGAATTTTCTGGAAGAAAGGTGCAATCAACAGTCAAAAGTGATGTTATTACCAAGAGAGGGAATCAATGTCTTCACTGGTGCCCCATTCAAGGGCAATTTGACAATGGGTGTTTTTCAAGGTAGAGGCAGTTTGGTGCTTGATTCAGTCTACCCAGATCGCTGGGGATCTTGGAAAGCACCAGGGCTCCACTGGTGCATGCCTTGTCTTCTTCTGAAGGCAACCTAAACACGTAAAAGGATGTTACCATGAAGTTTGGCAAAATACATGGACAGGGATGGAGCCAGCATAGGCAGAGGTCATATGACAACAGCTTAGCATTTAGTTAACTAGAATAACAGAATGTTTTGAGGAGATTTGTTATTTATTATCCAATCAAAAATATGAAGAACTGGAACAGAGAAATAAGCCCAAAAGAGTGTTTTACAGGCAATAATTACCTCCAGCAGTGCAGAAACCCTAGTTGGAGAGATTTTTATGTTTTCATTTATCTTTTAAAAATGTTTTTGGTCTTCTTAAAAAATATATATGTCATAACTACTCTCCTATATTATTTTTTTCTAAGACTTTATCACATACAAGATTTGAAAGTGATGGTAACATTAAGAAAAGAAACTCAAACAAGACAATTGCAGATCAGGGAAACACCTCAGCTTTGCAGTGGAAGAATCTATGAACATTTCTCACCCACCGTCAGGACCCTCACTATAATTTTACAGTTTAAAAGACCTAAGTCTTCTCATAATTCAAAGTTTTGGAGCAAATTATATGGCCCCAGTTAGCCTCAGGTTTTTGTACATATTCATGTAACTGTATAAATGCAGATGTTTAAAGAAATAGATTTATTCATCAGAACTTTGAAAAATTAAGAAACAAATCTTAATTCAACTGAAAGAAAATAGAAGTCAGAAAGCAAAATAAATCAAGAAACTAAAGTTTGCTCTTCTCTTTCAAGAAAAATTGAGGGACACTGTAAAAAAAAAAAAAACAACAACAAAAAACAACCACAAAAAAATGGGGGTTTGGTTTTGAAATGTCCTTACAAAGGATTTATGCTATATCACAATTTTTAAGTTTTAAAGGGACAACTTCTAAAAAAGGTGACATAGAGAATGCTTTTGATGAAATAGCAAAGCCTGAACCCACCACTCTGTGATCATCATTATACATTTTAAATTATTTTGGGATCCTTGCCCAGAAGGCTGAGTAGAAGCAAGAGATTATTTAATTTTTCTTATAGGATTCTTATAGGTGGGTAGTGGTTTCTGTTTTCATTTTTTTCTTTTGACAGTGGAAGAAAATTTCCAAGTAAGTGACATCCTTTGCAGAGAGGGATGCATATTTCTAGAAGGTCTTGCATCTCCTAAGCATCTCTTCGACAGCTATACTTACTTTTTAAAAGTCACTGTCTCTCTTTCTGTGGACAGTAAAAAGAGTTAGACTAAAAGCCTAATTTTTAGGGTTCTAATTTGAAACAGATAAATCCTGCCCAAAGTGGAAGGTGCTAGCTCAGCTGTTAAGTTGTTCCCTACTGCAACTAACATAAGAGCAGGAGGTCCCAGATGTGCTCAGGCTACATCTCTGGATTGTCCTCAGGAGCAAAAGTGATGTAAATACAGAGATGTAGAAAATAAAAGGCATCCTATGAGATCTGCTGTTTGGTTTTTCTGAGAGTTTACCATGCCCAAAGGGAAGATATGGCTTCAGGAGATGTCTAGAGTCCATGGCATGTTGGAAAGACCAAAAAAATGCAGATCCACACTAGGAAGCAGCCCAGTGTGGGCGGGACTACCACTGTAGGGCCAACTGCACTGGAGTGATGGGCTCCTCTTGCCACAGAGCTGCAGTTCTGCTAATCCAGGTGATCCCTGGTGGAGTTGCCTATGTTTGTAAGCAGGTTCAATTGTCAGTTTATCCACCTCTCTTTACCTTGGCTTTGAGAATCACTCCTCCTACAATGAGCCAAAATGACATATATTTAGGTGTGTTGGGGGACTGCTGCAAATGCACCAGCAATTTTACATCTCTAAGGACTGGATTTTGAGACAGGGGAAAAGAAGGGATTTTCCATTTTTCTGTGAAAAAAATGGGGCTTTGTGGTATCTGATGTACTTTTTTCTCTATCATTCTTAGTGCAGCATTATGTATTCTTAATTCTTAAAACAAGAGAAAAGTATTTTTACTATTTACTTTAGCTATGGATAAAAAAAATACATGAAAGGAAATGTTTTACAACTTTCCCTTTCTTACAAATTGCCAATAAAACCCTGCCCACTACAGGTTGCAGTGGCCATCTATTCACACAAGCCTGTCAATTCTCATATGAAGGAGTTTAAAAAAGACACATTGATTCAGTGGTTAAGCACACAGTAAGGATGGATTTTTATTGTCTGATGACTTCGTGTACCAACTTTCCATTTTGAGAAAGAAAAATCCATGGTCAATAAAAAAAAAAAGAAAAGTGTAGTTCTCACCACTTTTTTCATGTGGAATAAGGGATGTGTCTATCTCAGTGGCTGTTGTGCTGAAATTATGTACTCTGATTCTACTAAAAATTAACAATAACATATTAATAACACAGTAATAATAATGATAAAAACTTGATAAAAAATAATATTTATTCTGTAATTCCATTGCAATAAACTTCAACTAGCTACCTCCGAAAGGGTTGCCATGGGTATCCTGCTTCAGTGTCTCTACTCAGCCTTTGCTAAGTATAATGCTAAGATCAGGTGGAGAGCATGAAAGAAGAAATAACCTTAAATATTAAGCTAGTCAGTGTGGAATCCTTTTTCTAAATATACTAGGTTTATTGAGCAAGATATAGCTAGTTTACTTACTGAAAATGATGACTTCCCCAGGCATTGCTAGGTTTTCTATATACATGATGTTTTTCCTAGCCATTTCTGGCTGTGTTTCTATTTGTCATAGAATATTTGCTGCTGTTGAAATACAATGTTACTGAGGGTAGAATGGAGAATTTAATCAGGAGGATGTGACACTTAGGGCAGAATTTTTGCATGGAAATTAAGCAGAGCATGTTTTCATCCTCTGCTTTGCATTCATGCCTTTGCCATGGCAATCATCGAATGCTGCTTTTTTAATGCTCTCCTAGGTGAAACTCTAGCTGTCCCCCTTTGTAACAGTGAACCTGTCGAATTCACAGTTAATTGTCTCAGAGATCCCCTTTCATCCACCTGTGATCAGTTAGCAGATCAAAAAAGTCAGACACCACTTAAAGACCAGAGGGTCCTAAATCAGTCTTAAGCTGCTGCTTTTAATGGTTTGTTGTGACGGCGGGGTGGGAGCACGTGGTTCCCGTGTTATGTCTGGCTGCCCTGGAAGTAGGTCACGGCAAGCGCCCCACGGGAGGCACGGCCGCCACTTTCATCTCCCGCCTGCGCCAGCCTGGGCTCGCTCGCAATTGCATTAGCAGCCCAGCTCCCTGCAAATTAAAACCACAAGGAAAAAATATGCAAGGCATGAACAGTCCTGAGAGCTCAAAATATTTAGGCTGCTGAGAAGGAAAATGAGCATCTGTAAAAGGAAACGGGTCCTAAACTTGGACTGGTAGTAAAAAATTACATTTGTCTTTGATTTTACTATTTTTTTTTGATTATTTTGGGACTGGGGCTTTCTTCTGATACACGTTTCCAATTTCAGATTTTTTTTTACTGTATGTGCATTATTTGCATTGAACAATGGCAAGAAAACTTAAAATAAATACAGATTCCCTTCTGCAAAACATTATTTTTAGTAAATGAAGTTCTGCTGAAAATATATTTTTCATGTGCAAAGTACATGAGGAGAAATGACAGCCAAAAAACCACATTTGTATCTTTTCAGTGCTGCAAATATTGAATAGTATTAAGTTTTTCAAGGTGTTAAGCATATCGCATAGAATGGTATAAAACTGTACAGTAGGAAGTTCTTTTATTGCAGTCTCTGATCTTGATTCAAAGGCAGTTCAAAGAGCTACTAGACTACAAAGGTGATTGTTTATGTCTTCTAATTAAAAAGGATAAAACTCAACATTTGAGATAAACTTTCAAGATGGATCTATTCTTTAGGAAAAAAATTAAAAAGAACAAAATAAACCAATCCTCCTCTATAAACATTTTTAAAAAGTCTTTAAGCAGTTAATAATGAAGAAAATATTTTAAAGGTGATAAGAAGCGTAGGTCATGTTATTGTTACAGCATATTTGTAGTACAAAGACTTGTTTTAAAATTCCATTTTTATGAGAGACATTTCTAGTGCTGGTATGAATTTGACCTGTACTGAAACCTAACACAAGGAAGTATTTATTCCCGACTCAAGTGGAATTTCCTTATTTGAAAACTGTTGTAAGATCAGCTCATTACTACCAAAGATTATATTTTTTCCTGTATTGTACATGCAACCTTGCTAGACTTTAATGAGTCAGTGCATTGTGCAAGGGAGCAGAAGAAGTCAGCAGGAGAATGATACTTTGGGTCTAGATTATTTGGTCAGGAATATGAATTCAGTCAATACTTGGTGGTCTATTAAGAGACCCGTAGCAACTACCAGAGGTGTTACTTCTCACAGGCAAAGCTTCAAAAGAAAGACCAACATTTGCAGAATCTACCAATCTTAAAGACAGTCTCCTGGGCACAGATCTGGGATACTACTGTAATAAATATTTTGCTCAACTACAATATATAGAATTGGTATAATAGGAGGAAATTTTAAGTAGAGGGGCATTCCTAAACATATTGATACTGTAATAGTATTATGTCAGAAGGATCTGATCCAAATTTTCCTGAACTGAGTAGGAATTCTATACAACAGAATCTGGTTTGGACTCTAGTTTGTCAGGGAATAGATTTTAGCAAACATATCTTAATAAATTACTTTCATCCTGTGATTTTGAACTCCCTCTTTTAACCTGGATTTGGTCTTTCTGAAGCATTACTGAGCTGAAGTTCACACAGACATTTAAGAAATGGTAGGATTATGATTTCTAGATAGATTGAAAGTTATTTGATTCAACATAAAGCTTTATGTTTAAAAAAATCATAGCTGCCATTCTTAATGGAGCAGATGCAGTATTATATATTTTCCTTACGGTCTGATGATTTTCTGTCATTAGGGAGATCTTTAGCACTCTCTTCAGTAATGAGCCAAATTCAGGTGGCAGGGAAATTACAGCTTACTTTTCTCCAGAGGAGATAGTCT
The DNA here is from genome assembly GCF_964106895.1 of Numenius arquata. NCBI lineage: Eukaryota > Metazoa > Chordata > Aves > Charadriiformes > Scolopacidae > Numenius > Numenius arquata. The sequence continues at coordinate 111,309,551 of NC_133577.1, read as the reverse complement.
TTATTCTATTGTTTGTCTTCCTAATTGTGTGTGCTTTTTCTATGCTTCATATGTTGTTAATTGCTTTTCTGAGCCCTGTGTTGTCAAGTGACTGATTAAAACAGTAAATTTTGTCGCCTTTAACTTCTGCCTATAAAAAATGACACATATTTACAAACAAGGGGCTAAATTCTCTTGCTCTCTCTGATTTACATAGTAGGTTTTTAAGTCTTTGCTTTGATTTCAGTAAGAAATTTGTGCATAATGGAAGAGATAAATAGCAATGAATATCTTTTCAGTGCCTTCTGAAAAGAAGGCTTGAGTCTAGATGTTAGCTACACCAGTTTGTATTATTTCAGACAAAAGATATAATTCTCTTCCCATAATTCTGTTTAATTCCAGCACCCCGAACCAACACTCATTAAATTGGAGAAGAAATAGATTGATGTATGTGTAATAATTTAATCCTAGGCCATTAACAATTTGTCTGCTGATGTGATCTGTGTTTATTAAATGTGTCTTCCTAACATGTCACAGGGACTATGGTATATGGATCAAAAAAACTCTGGGAGATACAAACACTGTACATGTTTGTCATCTAATGCTGAACTTGTATATTTATTCATTGTTCTGCATACTTAATGTTCTTTCTTTGACTCATTCCTACATCCACACAGAAGACTTGGAAACAGATGATAATTTTGTTCATTTCCACAAGTCTTCGAGGCACAGTGACATTGTCCAGTCATCCAAGTGAAGTTATGCACTAACCTTCAGCTAACACTGGAGAAAGCAATTCAACTAACTCATGGAAAACCAGCAAGAAACTCAAGTCTTCTGTGGTGGGCCAAGCAATGGCGAAAAGCTGCATTCCCTCTGATATATCAAAGGGTTGTAGTTACCTTCGAAAAGCTGAATTACTTTCCTGTTTTCCTATTGCCTGGGGGAGGTGAAACTTTGACTATGAATTTCATATTCCCTGCCTTTCTGTTTATGCTTGACAACCCTTTCAAGGTGATGCAAAAAAACATAGTATGATTTGTGCTGAATGTATGAATGGTACCACTGAATGTTGAAACAAATGTAAACATCTGCTGGAATGCAAATTCCTCCATAGAACCATAGAATGGTGGGGCTGGAAGGGCCCTTAAAGATCATCAAGTTCCAAATCTCCTGCCATGGGCAGGGACACCTCTCACTAGACCAGGTTGCTCAAAGCCCCATCCAGCCTGGTCTTGAACACTTCTAGAGACGAGGCACCCACAACTTCCCTGGGCAACCGGTTCCAGTGACTCACCACCCTCACAGTAAAGAATTTCTTCCTAGTATCTAATCTAAATCTCCATTCTTTCAGTTTAAAAACGTTAGCCCTCGTCCTATTGCTACACTTTCTCATAAAGTGTCCCTCCCCATATTTCCTGTAGGCCCCCTTTAAGTACTGAAAAGCTGCAATAAGGTCTCTCCAGAGCCTTCTCTTCTCCAGGCTGAAGAACCCCAGCTCTCTCAGCCTTTCCTCATAGAAGTTCTCCAGCCCTATGATCATCTTCATGGCCTTCCTCTGCACCCGTTCCAACAGGTCCATGTCTTTCCCATGCTGAGGGTTCCAGAGCTGGACCCAGTACTCCAGGTGGGGTCTCACAAGGGTGGACTAGAGGGCAGAATCACGTCCCTCGACCTGCTGGCCATGCTTCTTTCGATGCAGCCCAGGATATGGTTGGCTTTCTGGGCTGTGAGCGCACATTTCACTGAATTTCACTGAATTTTTAGAGTTGGAAGGGACATTGCGGTCTTCTGTCCATCTTTTCATCTGTCAGTATCCCCAAGTCCTTCTTGGCAGGGCTACCCTCAATCGCTTCATCCTCCAGTCTGTACTGATATGGGAAGTTACCCTGACAGAGTTACAGGACCCTGTGCTTGGTTTTGTTGATGCTCATGAGTTTCACATGGCCCCATTTCTTGAGCTTGTCTAGGTCCCTCTGGATGGCATAGAGTCCCTCAGATGTGTCAATTGCATGACTCAGCCTGGTATAATCTGCAAACTTGCTGAGGGTGCACTCGATCCCACTGTCTATGTCATTGATAAAGATATTGAACAGTACTGGTCCCAGTAAGGACTCTTGAGGGACACCACTTGTCACCAATCTTCATCTGGACATTGAGCCATTGACCACTACCCTCTGGATGTGACCATTCAACCAATTCCTCCTCCACCAAACAGTCTGCCCATTAAAACTATATCTCTCCAATTTAGAGGGAAGGATGTTGTGGGGGGCCGTGTCAAAGGTCTAACAGGAGGCCATTTCTTGCTGGTAAGATATGATAGCAGACTTCAGATTTAACAGATGATACTCATAAGATCATACTTATTTTTGAAATCATGTTCATAGACCAATCCTTTGAAATATGTCCAAAAAATAAACCATGTAACTAGAATTTAGAGCATGGCTTTCCCATTTACATAAAACAAAAACAAAAACAATATTCATGAGCACATACATACTTTATGTGTATTCCCAAAATAAAAATATGAGAGCAATACAACTGACAGTTATATTTGTATTGTGGTGAATTTTTAATACGAGATACCTCAGATATGTCTTTTAAAAAAACAGTAAGATAATACCAGGATTTTTTTTTTTTTTTTTTGTGGTCTAATCATGCTTTACTTAAAAAAATAAAAAAGCAATAGATGATTTCTTTTATCTGAACTTCAAATAATACTTTCTAGGATTCCAGTACTGTAGTAATGTCACATAGGGGAGTCAATTAAAATGATGTTTGGATCGTAGTTTAAGATATTTAAGGCATCTAGTCCACAATTTTGCAAACCTACACAGTTTTGTCTTTATTTCTGTGAATAATACAATTAACATCAAATTCCAAATTCTAATAGCACCATTTCATCCTGACTATAGGATCATTTCCATTTACTTATTTTAAAGAAACAGTGACTCTCTGTCTCAGTTCCAGTCCAGACTTTGGTGCTTGAGCTCTTCTGCCTTTGCAGGGATCAGGTATCTCTTACATGGTTGGTGTTAGACTAAACACATTAACATTTCTGATGTCCACTGATGTTGTGGTATCAAAGAACCAAAACTTACTGTATAGCACTGAAAACCAACATCAGTTTAATCCAAATCCTGGGGACTATGTCTACTCATACTTAATTTATTCAGACAGCTGCAAAGCATACAACTGAGGCATCTCACAAAGTACAATCTGTAATATTGATAGAAGAAAGTTTTTTCTAGCACACAGTTAAGTCCCTTCATCCAAGAATAAAATGTTCACTGCAACTAGAACTCTACAGATTTTTTTTCTTAGTCATAACTGTTCATTTTTTCTGCCCTTGTTTTACCTCAACCTTTTCTCTGTGATCACCTTATACTTTTTCTAAGGTGATTATAATGTGCCAAAAAGTAAATCTACTGTACAAGTGTACCTACTTGGCTAAAAGTCAGCATTTTGAGCCAAGAATTTCTCAGTTCCAAGCTGTAAGAGAGTCATCAGAATGTCTAGTCCTTGGCTTTTTTAAAAGTTTCAGAGGTGATTTATATTGGTTTTGACTTTTCTGGAGATGACTGCAGGCTGATAGGGTTCTACAGTTCAGGACTCTAATTTTGCTGTTGCTGGACGTCATAATACAAGAATGGCTTGTGTTTCTGGAGCATTTCCCTATAAGTGCATTAGCTCCACTACTAAATGACCCTACTCAGAATAATTGAAAAAAACAACACCTTTCATCAGGACTTTCTGATTAGAGTTGTTACAGGCAATTAATTACTGGAATCCTGCATTACCTCTGAAATGCTCTACTCCAGCTGTTATAGATGATTTACATTTCTTAGGTTATTTCTGTTGCATAAAATAAGTAAACAAGGAATCAAGAGGTTAGATACTTTTTATAAAATTATATATAATTATTGCAGACATGACAACCTGTGTCCCAGGGGTCTGAAGACTGCAAGGAGTCATCAGCAGGAGAACTTTTCACAAAGGTGTTTGTTTCTTGAAAAAATATAGATAGCTAACAAAACAAATCCAGACTGTGATCTATCAAGAAACTCTGGGAGGTAAAAGGTGTAAAACATTCCTCTTAACTGTAATGGCTGCTAGGAATAGAAGGAATAGAGTTAACTTTAGTATTCTGCCAAGAACAGACATTTCATCATTTCTAATGTAGGTTCACTCTAAGTAACAGTAAATGCTGAAACTATGAAACTCTACAAAGCAATTTCATATCTACTATCGATACTATACTTCAATATATATCCTTTTTTCTTTATATTGTTGACACAAGTTAATATGAAATCTAAATACAGTTTCAGTATTAAGGGAATAAAAACAATAGAAGATTTTACTATTGCTGGATTTTTTTCTGAAGTACTGAAAGCAAAGTTACAAAAAGTGTCTGAATTTTGTAAGGTATTTCAGTTCTCACAAAACTTCAAATTCTCCAAGCCATATTTGTAACAAATTTTCTTCTCAACCTATTAATGTCCTTTTAAAAAATTATTTCTTCATATGTTTTCCTATAAATCTCAGAAATGCCTTTAATTTAGCACGTTTTGAGTAAAATTACCTGAAGCAACTAGGTCATTAAGTCCTTCAACAGTACTTAGTTATCTTAGGTATTTTAAAATTATTTTTTGTATTTAATGATCATATGTTGCCATTTTGTGTAGTATTTATATATACATGTGTAAACACACATAGATATAAAAATATTTTCTGTATAATATTTTATATATCTTATTCTAATATCAACTTAATAATGTCATTTTTTATAATACACTGATATATCATTGGCAACATAGGTTGGCCAGATAACCCTTTAAGATTCAGAACAGTCATTTTAACAAACTGCTTAATAGCAATCCCAGTTTTGCACCAGAAGAGAATATCATCTTAAATAAAGACACTAGCAAGACTTCAGGCAGTCTGAAGGGATTCTAGTCACCAGTTCCCACTAAGATATTTTTGTGTATTCCTTGGGGAAAAAGCCATTGGAACACTGCTATACAGTATTTTATGCTAAGATTTCCATACCACGAATCACACAGATTTACTTTTTCCATTCATATTTTACTTTGGGGTTTTGTTTTTTTTTTTGCCTTCTTGACATCCCTGCTTTGTTGAATCTCTGTTTTCTAAGCACTCCACTCATTCTCCATACGTTTAAAGGGGGAAAGGACATTTATTATGAAACATCCGGACATTATTATGATTCTCGTTGTCTAGATCCATTCAAATGTGAATGTCAGATAAAGATAATTCATTTAGCACTCATGTATATGTGGCTGTTCTGACTTATTTCAAAAATGGAAGGCAGCTGTGAAGATGCTTTTGTAGCCATCCATCTCCTCTAGTGAAGAAAGATGTAAGATAAAGATCTCTGATTTTCATAGCTTTCAGCAAAGAAAATATACCAGGAAGTATTCATCAGGTGGCATTTTTTAGGTTGAAACCTAAATGAAAACATCATTAAATCCAAGACAATGATGTCGGTTTTATACCCTGGAGTCCTGATTCTCAACAAAGAGAAAAGAAAACATATATACAGATGTTTATTTCTACAGTAGAGTTGTGGTTTAAGTATTTCTCTCAACCTCTTCACCTTCAATTAAAAGACTTTCTGGGACCTCATTCAGATTTATTTAATGAATAAATTAATTAATCTGTGAGAAGTGACTATCTGGAGAGGTATCACTCCGTATTTGTCGCTGGTATAAACTGATGTAGCAGTTAGCTGTCCGAACACTTTCATATTTTATCAAAATCTAAAATAATCCTACTAATCAAAATTAATATGCTGAACTGAAAATTCCAACAAATTCCACTCTCAGTATTCTTTTCTTCTATACTTCATGTTGTAAAATCATTCTTGTTTATTAACTCTGCAATGTGTTATCTTTACTTTCTACAATATAAGTTTCTTCCCCAGCTCACAAACCTTAAAAGCTTGAGTTAACAAATAAAATTACAGATTTATAGGGGTGGAAGGAACAGTGGAAGTTCATTTAATCTATCCTTCTGCCTCAATACAGGATCATCTTAGGTCATGGAGACAGCTGTTCATGCAATTGCCAACAATAACGGTCAGCAGTCTACTCCAGCTGTCCTGCAGTCTTTTGCAGTGTTTCACTGCCTGTATCATTAAAAAGCTTTTCCTCATGACTAGCCTTAGTGTAGGCTTGGTCAGGTGACATAAACAAGAATTAAGCACCCAGTTCTCACTGAATGTCAGTGAGATATGGTTATTTAATTTCCCCATATAATGTATGCCTTTAACCTCTCTGTATTTATAATCATGATGATATTTTTATTTGTGCATATTTTAATCAGGATTAGAAATGAAAGTATTTATTTCTTTCTGAAAAAAAGACATTATTAAACTGTTTAATTATATCTAGACTAATCAGAGTTGCCACAAGTAAGTAACTGTGAAATTGATCCATTAAACAGCAAAGTAACAGGTATTAAGAGCTTCCAGTAGAGACAGGATGGAGCAATGGTTTCTTTTCATAATACTTGGAACCGAAAGCAAACATTTATTCATTATGACACGCCAAACAGTCTTTGGGTAGCAATCTCAGAATGCAGAGGTGTCAAATCAGCTGTGGGAGGTCTCCTGACTACAAGATTTCAGCAAAATAATCATGACACATACCAGAGACTCACACAGGAGAAGAATGCTATATTAATTAGCTGTGCTTATCCTCAGACTATTTTTGTTCTGAATCTGCATTTATGGTCCTTTGTGCTGCTGAATTTCCATAGGCCCACCCTCATCATCTAATGTGGACCTTTTTACAACCGTATGATGCATGCAGAAGCAGCACGGGATCTCAGCATCAGCGATTGCACCATGTTATTTTTCCATATGTCATCTTCACTCTTTAAGTTGTTTGAAGTTATAACAAACACATTCAAATAGTTTATCAAGTGCAGGGGATTTCAATATATACGTATAATTATAATTAAAGTTCATTGTTGATTCACATTTTATATATAGACATTGGCTTTGCATGCATTTCCAATTTGAATGTTAACAGCTCCAGCAGTCATTTACATTCTGCATCAAATGTTTCTGCGGAGCTTTCTACTATATGTTTGATTTTCCTATTATTTTTATTTTTGTTGTGCAGTAGTTTAACTATTATAATTTATTTATACTATAGACTTTATGGAACTATGGTCTGTAGATTACAACACAGTCGTTGCCCTGAAGATATTAAAAACCACCTCAGTTGCAATGAGATGCAGCATAACTTGATTCCTCTTTTTGCTATCAAAATACTTATGGTAATTTTTCTACTAATTCTTTCATAATTTCTTAAAATTATCCTTTAAAGGTGCAATCATACAATCATATTATAAAATGTCATATGTTTTTAGGAATAATTTTTACAGAATTTGGAGATTTTATATCAGTTTCTTGAGGACTGCGGGATTAGAACAAGTTCTATGAAATACAGCACCTGGTTGTGGCTGTACATGGAGGCTTAGGAGAAAATATAAGAACAGGCAGAACATTTTATTTTCCTGACTACTTTCCCTGTTTCTGGTGATTGGTGGCTCAATAATTTCTTGATAACATAAGCCAGAGTCATTGTAAAGCTCTTGATTTATATCTCTTCCATGAACTTGTCCAGCCTACTCTTGAAACTCTACAAGCTTTTAGCATCCACAGTCTTCATCAGGGAGTTTTGCATATTCATTACGTAGTTTGAGATGAACTATTTTTCTCTTTGCTTTAAAAATACCTGCTTGGGATCTTCAACTCCTAGTTCTTTTAATGGAAAGAAGAGAGAATAGCTGATCTTTATTAAACCCCTCAATGTCACGTACAGTTTCTCAGACATGACACATCTTCCCCTTTCCAGCTAGGAGTCCTTGTTTGTTTAGTCAGTCCTCCAGTGGGGACACTATGGATATATGGAGGTATAATAACCATTCCTATTTAGTTCTTTATTCCTGTTTCAGTAGCTTGCAACTTGCTTTATTGGTCTTCATGCAGGAGTGATCTGACGTTCCTAAAATTGTCTACTGTAGGTTCAAGACCCTGTTCCAGGTCACCAGGTTAAGCCCACGTTTTCCTGAGCTTCATATTATGTTCAGTTACAGGGAATTCCAACTGGTAAAGCCCAGATAGCCAATTTCCCTGCAGTACTTACAGGCAGCCTTCTTCTTTACATTGCTTGCTTAAACTAAAACAATTAGCAAATACTTTAATTTCATTCTTGTAGATTATTTGTGAATGTGTTGAACAGCATTGGTCCCAGTAGAGATCCAACCCCCCTGCCATGGGCAGGGACACCTTCCACTAGACCAGGTTGCTCAAAGCCTCATCCAACCTGGTCTTGAACACCTCCAGGGATAGGGCAGCCACAACTTCTCTTGGCAACCTGTTGCAATGTCTCACCACCCTCACAGTAAAGAATTTCTTCCTAAGATCTAACCTAAATCTCCCCTCTTTCAGTTTAAAACCATTACCCCTCAGTCCTTTTCTCTCCTTTAACCAATGTTTTTATCCATTCAAAGCCCTTTGCTATCTTCTAAAGATCACTTAGTTTCTTTGACAGATATTAGTATGGGATCTTGCATGACCTACCACAAATTAGAGTATTTTTAATCACTTCTCTGCAGAATACTCTGAAATGAATTTTTTAAAACAATCTTATAATTTTAATTATTTTTCTTTTTATAATTTTATCCTCCTTTATAATTATACTGAAGCACAACAGATGGTGTCAAAGGGACAAACTATGTAACTTCTGATGCCATCTTGCACTGGAATGTATGTGCCAAAATCATTTAAAAATAGGATTGATTTGTGTTATAGAAGAGTGTTGCAAGCATATTTCTGCTGAAAAACTAAAAATCAGGAATATTTTGAATAATTTCTTATTCTAAAATTTCCAAAATTTAGCTGTTATGTACTTTCAGTTGTTCTATGAAATTGTTATTTTGCAAAAAATATATGAAACAAAGTCTATAAAAGATGTCTCCCGTTGTGAGCTACTAGGTACTTCATGGGATAAAAGTAGCAGACCCCTATCAATGTAACTTTTTCTGTAGCTTTTTTTCTTCCCCTAAAATTAGTCTTCATTTCTTTTTTGCTCTCCTTTCCTAATATATTTAAGTTGTTAACCAGTCAGGACAGAGGTTATAACTCTTCCTGCTTAGATTTGACCTAGTCGAACAGGGTTTTAAGCTTTCCAGTACAAACAAATATCAGTCAAAGAGGAATCATCACTGAATGAATGCATTTTTGTAAAAAGAACATAGCCATCACTGCAGAAACAGAAATAATTTCTTGGAAATTAGTGATTATGTAAGAATTTAGGAAGCACATTAGTTAAGCCATTCAACAAGAGCCCTCATTAGTACTAGTGGGGGGGGGAAAGGTAATACGATTGGAATGCATAAACAGGGCAGTAATGAGTAGAAAACATCCAATGTGAAAAAGTTCTGCAACCTCTTTCTACATTAATGAGGTATGATTCATGTTGTCCTAGCACAGGCATTTAAAATAGGCTAAATGAGTCATGCCTTGAAATTTCTGTTTCTCTCAGTTGTCTACAAAGGGAGCCTGACTATCTCAGTTGTAGATGTCTGTGGAGTGATCTAAATTAGTTGCAATGACTCCTTTAGCAGAGCTTCCTTTGTCCCCTTGATAAGTATATGATACCAGGGGTAGATTTAGTGTCTACATTTTAAAAAATGTTGCAAAATTACTGAAAAATTTTGAGAGACAAAGAAACTGTCCCTCCAGTAACTGTGTGCTATGATGCGGTAAAAAGAGGTGATTGTGAATGAGGCATGGTCTAAATTGGTCAAGATGTACTTCAGTCAATACTGCTGCTGAGAGGAATCCAAGGGTTGACTAGTAAATGTAGGGGTCAGACGATATGATCTAATGATCCTTACTAACCTTATACTCAACCTTTATGAGGAGAACAAGGAGAAGAAGGAGGAAAATATAATAATACACTTTTTATACTAAAATGCTTTAATTTTTTTTTCTAGTTGAGAGCAGAAAATGTCCTCAACAGAAGCACTTCTGAAATTAGCTTTACTTGGCAGCAACCACTTCAGACTGATAACAGAAGTAAATCTTTTTTTTTTATTCTCCAGGAATTAAGGAAAGAAGGTGAAAAAGTTCACTTCTATGCATAGCAACTATCACTGTCAAAAATATGCCTATCTCTTTATTTCATGTATTCCTTGGGGAAAAAAAGTCTCTTAGGGAACATGTAGATTTTATAGAAAGAGCAAATAAAATTCTTACAAATAATTCCATGCCATTTTATATTACTGAGTCATGGACATTTTTTACGATATTATATGGAAGTATAGTTACAATGGGTAACTCTGCTTGAACCAAATTGATCTATTTTTGGTTCTATGTCTACTTTTCAAACATGTCTTTACTAGTTCATGTAGCTCGTTCATGTAAGCGCTGTTGCAGCCTGCTTGTGCCTACTTAGAAACTCCATGGCAGAGAGAAGTGCTGAATTCCCAGTGTCTCACCTATAATTCCTGCTGCTTAACCACTGGACATACCTCCTTTTCTCAACAGTTTTAAACAGAGTAAAAAAGAAAAGCATGAAATAATCATGGGATCGCACTCTGACAGTACCTTCTTAAGAGAAAGAATAAAACATTAACTCTTTTATTTTCCTCCAACCTACAAAATGAAAGGGAAAAATCAGTTAGTGGGGAGACAAATTGTTATAGTGTCAAACTGCAAGAAAGAGCAAAGACTTTTGCTAAAGTGTTTTGCTAGTCTCTCTGGTAAAACTAGTAATTGTTGGCAGAGAAAAACGTTTCCAATACAATGGAAGGAAATCTAACAGAAGAAATTATGATGAGGAAATATTGTTTCTGTGATGAAGATATCCAAGTTATTGACAGAACCTGAAAGAAATATTTGAAAATGATGCCTAAAAAATTCTCTAATACTAATTGAAATAAATACAATGTTTTGTTTTAAACTTATAATACTAACTAAATGGAGCAGCGGATGGAAAATAGACAAATAAATAAACAGAACTGCAATAAAATTTTTAATCCTCTGAGCCTTGTGAAGTCATACAGAGAACACAAATATAGTATAAATACATTTTTATTTTAATAAGACAGAGAGAATTAGATGACAAAACAACAGTTTGCTTTTGTGAGGAGGTATTTTCTTCTTACTAGGAGAAATGGAACAATAAGTACAGCCAACATGAAAAATTTGTTCCAGTTTCAGCAGCATGGAGAAACGACGAAAGCTGTACAGACTACCTCTTAAATAAAGTGCAGACAAAGAAGGATTAAGATAAAAAGATCCTTCAGCACTGACAACTGAGGAGTAAGAAAATAGAAAAGTGTAAAATTATTTTTAGAAATGGGTTCTGTGTAAGGAATATCTTGTGATTTTAGGCTGAGTCCTGAGTCATCCAGAAAGGTGATATGATGCAGATATATACCTCCAAGTTCGTAGCTGTGGAAAGAGGAGAAAGCAGATTTACTTTGGTCCAATACCAGAAGAAACAACCACCTCCTCCCCTCCTTCCCCCTTGACTCAGCTGTGTTCAATAAACCTGCTGGAAGACTGTATGGAGCCAAGATCCCACCAACGCTGAAGAAAGATTAAATAAATGCACAGCTGCAGCTTCTCCTGAACCATGTAGGGCCGAAGGAGAGGAGCTGCACACCAGTTTAGGGTGGGATTCAGCTCAGCCAGATCCAGCTACCTACCTGCTAAGCTTCTGATGTAAGCTAGCCATCTAGGCTCCTTTCTTTCTGTAGGGAGGAATTATCCCCCCAAAAGGACGCTTATCTCATCTGAGGAGGGCATGCCCGGGTTGAGGTGGCTATCTTGCTCCACTGATGATTTGAACAGTTTTAATGTCTAGCGTACAGCAAATGCCTCTCAGGTGGTCAAAGTAGGATAAAATTCGGACACTTCTAAGGTATGAGGTGAGTCTTTTTCTGAGTAGGCTTAATGTTAGGTGTTCATTTTGAAAGCATATTGCAGTTACCTCAAGAATCATTTGTTTTCAGGGTTCTTTGCATCAGTAGACAGTTATTATGAAAGCAAATATTCCTTGCTGTATGTGGTCAGTACAGATTCTTCTGATTTTAGTACTTTGATGAGGCAGGCCTTCATTGCATTGCTATATGAATTTGAATCGTTTCTCTGTTGTACTGTACTTCATCCACTACTATGGAGCTACTGGGACCTGCAGGATAACAGTTTGTCTTGCAGTTTGTCTGTACTGTCACATTGTTATTAACACGCATTTAGTGTTAGAGTCCTCTGACTGGGTATATGTTAACTTAAATCTAAGTTCCTCTCCAGAGTGAGCTAAATCTTTCTCTAGTGGGAATGGAGAGGAGTGTGTGCTGGGTCCCAGCCCCTGCATCCAGTAAGGACTCATATGACGAATAAATACAGAATTCAGAATTCAAATCATAATTCATTCTTTTGGCTTCCTACCAGTCTAGCACTCACCTCAGAAAAAAAAACAAAACCAGACCAAAGACAGACTGCCAGCCTCTTAATGTACACCATAGGATAAGGCTGAGCAGAGCAGGGGCCCAAGCAGGCCTTCCCTTTGTGCAAACTGGACATCAGCTGAGGAACCTCCCCAGCTCTCTGGGTGAAAGGCACCCTCTCAGGCTAGCGAGTGCCAGGGCACTGCAGGTCTTTAAAAGAGTCAGGAACTTATATAGCACCACGTATCAATTTGGGAGGCAGTGAGAAGTGCCAGACATTCCCAGAAAGACATACCATGCAGCTAGCAAGCTGCCAAATTCCGCACCAGCTGTGTGAAATTCTGAGAAGACTTAAGAGAGTCGCATACAAACTGCATTGCAGAAACCTCATATGGAGGGACTGAAACAAGGTTCTTTATCTCTTATACTAGGTACTTACTTTTCTCAAGCTGAAAGTTTGAGAAAAGTATAAGCCTTCAAATATAAGCCTTTTAGGAGTCGCTAATGAAGGAGTAATGAAGTGTGGAAAATTTTCATGGCAAAATATTTTACTGGACCGCAGAAATCTATTACTGGAAAAAAGTGTTCTTAAACTTTTCTTCATCCAGTATTCCAAGATACCAAGTTTGGTAATTCAATTTAATTACATTTGGATAAAAAGATAGCCTTAATAATGTAAATGCATGTACTTTTGTCTTTATGGGTATAGAAAGATTGAAACAATAGCATTAATATAATTCTAGACATCTTCCACTCATCTTAATTGGAGGAGTCAACTTTGAAGATTAATTTAAATGCCAATATTTTTAACTATTTCACTGCTGCTTGTCATCTCATCACTATCCATCAATGTAGATGAATGCACCTGTCATGCTATGATGTTTTATTAATTTGAAAGAACATTTCACAGAAATATGGCAGCAGATTTATTTAGAATATGCAAATAACAAAGTAGTTTATTGCATATTCTTTCAATCACTTGGATAATTGGGATTCTTCTGCCACTCTGGCAAATTAGAGTAAAATGGTGCTCACATAGCCGACAGCTGAAAAAAAGTGTTAAGATTCCCGGACAGCAGCTTTCTTGCTATGGGAAGCTATTTTTGCAGAGCACGGTCAGCTGCTTTGGGCTTACAAACAGTGAACAGTGATGAGAACAGGATGAGCCATGTATGCTAAAGATGTTGGTAAATATTAACAAGAAAGTTAATTAAAATATGATTTGTCTGCCAAAATCCTATTTAATAAGAACTATTAAATGAAAATTGAATTTCATCATTTTGACTGACTATTGTTTGAGGAAAACTGGTTTAGAGCTAAGCGTCATTGCTCATTTTTAAACCTTTTTGTTTGTTTACTGAGGTACCTAAGATGTGTCACATTTTCACTGTAGAGATACTAGAAACTACAGGGGTTTTTATCTCTAGATCTTAAGATTAAGAATAATTTTCTCCATATTGCAGATGAAAACTGAAAGGAGGAATTAATATTCTGATATTCAGAGACAAAAAGAGAAGGATGTACAATTTTTTACATGTATCTTCCTCTATCTAGGAGACAAAATTCATCACACTTACTAAAAGAATGTTTTCCTTTGCTACCTTTTGTAGAGAAAAAAAAAAAAAATTCTGTTTGAGTTAGAGGAAGTGTCCCTCTCCTGAAAGTTTTATGCCTTGAGTGAAAAAAAAGACTTTCAGACTCCCTTAGTCACAAGTCCATTTACTCAGAGTTTCTTCCTGTCTTTAGGCTTAGGTGTCATTTTCAAGAGCTGTGTCCCACTTCATACTCAAGGAACTTGATTCTTCTAACACAGAACCCTGATATTCACAGATATTCACAGAAAGCTGCATTGCTTTCCCACATCTTGCAACACTGTGACAAAGTAATGAAAAGTAGCTTTCTTATAACTTCCCACGCTTTGATATTTTAGTAGCACAACCACTTTTCCTGTTGTCATTTTTTACACTATTCCATCACATTTAGAAGACTGTTGATGAGAATTTAGTGGTTTAAAGTTCCACAACAAAGGAAACAGCACTGTTCTCTCAAAAAAGGGTAATGGGCTTTTGTGACTATTATTAATAAGTTGATATTTTTGAAGTCAGACAAAAAGTAAAACATTAAAAGGGCTGATTCAAAACCAGCTAATACTCCTTCACCTAATTATTGTCACCATGTCTTCCGGACACTGTCACCCTTCAATGCCCTGCTATGTCTTCTGTATCCACTTGCTGGGTTATGACCATACAAAATTCCTGAGCTGCGCTTCCACATGCAGCTGTGTTGATCTCATCATTTACTGCACCGAGAAAGGACAGCCTTTCTCTCTCATCCCTCCTTGCCTTGGCCTCTCTCCCTCTGCCTCTACTTGTGGTCTTACAGATTCCTCTCCTCCCTTGTGTCAGCTCTAGTGCTCTTCCCAGTCTCCTGTGGGACTGTTTGAATAACCAGGCAGAAAACTAAACAGTTTCTTCTGGTTAATGAGTTAAATCAGTTCTTTGAGAGGTCCAACAAGACCAGACTGTTTTCCCAGATGATGGGGAAGCTCATCCAAAGACACGGTCTTGATCAAGACCTTCTTTTCCAGAGGTGGCAGCGAATTGCTCTTTGCCCATTCTCCCCACCTTATAAAATCATACCTTTGCTTATAGGACTGTTAGATAGGCAGGACTATTTATGCTGAGGAGCTAAAGTCCTAATACTGATATGGATTTGGAAAAGGTAGCTCAACTTCCTTAGAAAAATCTGTTTTGTTTCTATAAGGTCAGGGTTTGTGCTCAAATGCTTTTCCAGCACAGGTAGGTCAGTATAGCTCCACCAATGCAGATTAGTGGATTTACTTTGTATAACATTTAAAAAAAATGGAGTTCCAGGTCTGCATGAAACTAGAAATATTTCTAATACAAATAAATTTTAACAGATTCTGATAAAGTTGAATTTTGTAAAACTATCTAATAATAAGAGCTCTGTGTATATAGTTGGGTATATCCTAATATATTTTATATTTATAGAGCTGTGTGTATATAGAGGGATATACCCTAATATATTTTATATTTACAAACATATGTATTTTTTACTTATGTGAAAACATCTTTTATATGAGGAATGCAACGTACTCAAATAATTTGATGTTCTGCACACAAACTTTCAAGTGTAATGACAGAAAGAGATTAATAATGTTAGCATAAATGATTCATCCCGCTCTATGGAGAATTTCTCTTTTTATAATCTGTTACTTATATTTATTGATAGGGAAAACAGCAGGCAAGTGAAAAGCTTAAATAGGTGAAGCAGACTGAAATTAATTAAACAGACAGTGCTAGTTGAAGCATCTGCACACTGCAGAGGACCCTGACCTGGGAACTGCACTTACCCTCAGGCCCCATGGCACAGACCCGCTGTCAGATCTAAAGGCCTTTGTTAACAACAAGCTTATTGGTGAGATCAGTCACAGGGAATCGGTTTTGGTTCATTCCAAGGCAGTGAGGTTTTGTTTGTAGATGTCAGGAGGGATTTAGCAGGGGAGAGTTTATAGAGAAATATCCATAAGATAACTAATTAAATTGGAAGATTTTCATCCTGTGCTGGAGGAAGATGCTTAGGCTCAAGGGACTTATAGCCCTAAAAGTCACATGGATCTTTCTGAGACTTTCCCATCACATCAGAGGAACAGGCTGAGCAAGGTGTAAGCAAAAGTATTTGGCTTCATCAGATGTTCTACTGGGCTCACTTAGAGAGAAAAATGTTTTCTTTCAAAAATAAACAAAAATATAGCATGCAAATATGAAAAGGTTTTACCTAGTATGCTGATCAGAGGGTAATCCAGTGGTGGTAGAAGAAGGTATCTGAACAACTTGAATGAACAAGAACATATAGGTTGGTATGATTTATGCTTGCCCTATACTGGTATAATCATATAACTAAAAACAGAATAAAGAAAGTAACTTTTAAAATTATGATTAAAAGTCCCCTGTGAGACTGTAAAATATTTGGGGTAGAAAGAACCAATACACTGCTCAATAAAACTATGTAGTTTGCTGCTGCAAATATGTTGCTTTGCTTTGTTTTCCAGAAAGGGAAAAAAAAAAAAATCTTTATCTTGTTAGTTATTCCTTTGCTTGCTTCTTCAGTGACTGAAAAGGGAGCTTTTACTAGGCTTACAATGCTGAAGTTATTAAGCAGGGAGAAAAAAACACCCAAAAAACCCCATGAAAACTTGAATCTGTACCCTGGTGGACTAGTGAGCGGGAAATGGTAGAAAAGAAACAACCTGGGTTTGGGTGACTCAGTTCAAGCAAGGAAAAGCCCTTCTTGAAAACAGTGGAACTGATAAGGTCTGACTTCTTATGAATTCATACCGCTTGGCTGGGTTCTCTGGTAAATAAAGCAAGAACTCTGATCAAAGCTTTTCCAGCGTTTGTAAAATTGAGTACCTCTTGCTGCCTTGTAAATTCTCAAGTGCTTAATAGAGAGTGAGTTCACAGAGCAAATTCCTCATTGGCGATGCTAATAGAGTTACTTTACTTCATCAAATTTCTAAGAACGTAACATTTTTCAGACCTCTGTCCATTTGTCAAACTCTGTTATAATCAGTGAGCAAGTTCGAAAGCTGGACAACACACACACAACCTAGCTTTAATGCTTATTAGCTTTTGTTTTTCATAAAACCAGCTGAAAATAATATTAACCTTTAAAATCAAAATAATACAGATCTTAGATGCCATTCTATCAAAAATAAATAATTAACATAATAATAGCTAATTATTTGGTCTATGGTGCTTTGCAATAATAAATTTTTCTAATAATTATGTACAGTAATTAGCATAACAATTAAATTATATATAACAAAGCTATTTCAAATCTGTGTGTGAAAAAAAGGAGTGTGTTGGAGAATGCAAGAGCAACACTTGTTGTTTTCAAAGTAAACCTTGTCTTATAATATAACATAAGGAGAGTTAAACCATTTAGCAAAGTAGCTGCGTCTGATAACATCAGAAGCCAAAACCAAGAAAAACTGAGCAAATACACAATGACTTTGTCATTCTGTTTTGAAAATATACACCAGTAGCTTCTGCTGTCAATATATACTACAAGTACTTTCATGAGTCAGAAATGGTGCTTTAGAATTTGAGAGTCCCTTACAGATTTTTTCCAATTAATTAATCCAACAGCTTTTAGAACTGATGTAAAATTTTATATTTTTGGTTCAAAAGTACACATAAATGAGTACCACAATTTTATTATGCACTGAGACATGAAATTTGAGGAAGATCTCTGGATCCTGTATTGTGAGAAATAGCAAATAATGACTTCTTATTCATCTTTTCTATGGCATTTGTTATTTTATAAACCTCTATGTCGTACTCCATCGCACACCTTTTGCAAAGAGATAGAGTCAGTACAAAAGCACAGAAAGTGAGAAAGCCTTGTCCGTCTCTTGCTGTTAAACTAACTTGTCCACCTAGTGTAAAGCTCTCTCCTTGCTCAGTGTCATTGGAATGTAAGTTTTCTAACTACTATAGACAAGTTCTAAGAAGTTTTAATTGTAAAAATAAAATACAAATAATATTCTCCTAAAGACTGATAGAAAATATCTGTCTGTATTTAAGTTTTCCTGGACAGATTCAGTGCTTTAAAATAATGACTATGTGAATGATTCACAGTTATAAAATCAAGCAAAATGTGAGATTTACTTAAAGTCAGAAAAGATTAGGTTTTGGGGTGGGTTTTTTGTTGGGTTTGGTGGTTTGTTTTTTTTTTTACAAATGACAACACCGTGGGCTGTATGGCATTTACAGTTTTACACAGCTGAACTACTGACAATGATTATGATTAATATCTGCCACCAATTTGCTGTATCCAAGTTACAGAACTGACTATTTGTATTCCCATTATTTTGTTGTACTAAAAATGTTGTTATGGTCAAAAGAAATACACCATATATTTACAAAGTAAATCATTTACTGTTGTTCCAACTGAAGTATTAACAGTCTAATCAAAGAATTATTATTAGTCCAGCTGCAATGATACTAAGATAGTTCAGTGTGTATAGTTAAAATGATGCATACACACACTTTCTAGTGCCTACCGATTTCTCTGATGTTACGCTCACTCTTGTAAGGCCAATGGCTTCAGTTAGGTGAGAGGCCACAGGTTAAGCTGATGTTGGTGGTTTCCTTCTTAGAGAAGGAATCTGCTTGAAGTCACTTTCATCTGTCAGCTGACTTGGTCTACACTTTGCTCTTTTTTCATTTGTCTGTAAGAATTTTACATCCAACTTTATAAGACGTGTTTTGAATTTATTGTATATTTGTACTTTGTTCTCTTTGTTATCTCTAAAGCTACTTATACCTGGCCCCTAGGTTCATGCTTTTGATGACCAGTAGTTGACCACTGGTGAACTGTTTACAAGCTTGGGCCTCCAGTATCACTCTATGCCTGTGCTTCACTGTCCTTGACATCACCCTATGCCTTTTCTCCTCAACCAACCAGAGCTGCATTTTATTCTAGGGTCAAAGACAGTTCATTCTGCACAGAAAGACCACTTGATACTAGTATCCATTTGTTAGAAATATACATACATATAACAAAAAGTGTTTCACTGCATCATTGTGTAAAGCAAAGGAAAAGCTAAAACAGTGTAAGTAATGGTTATCTGGTCATTAGACAATTCTTGTTACAAGCTAAACCAAATTTCTAAATAGCCCAAGAGAAGTCCTGACAAAGGCTGCAGGTCTTGATGCTTGTGCTCTTAGCTTAACACATAGCCGGTGACCTGTTACAAGCAATGGCAACTCCACATTTGCTGATCTATGAGGTACATACCTGTCATATGTATTTCCTTTTACAATCCCTGGTTTTATTGAACATTAGCTAATGCTTGATAAAATTTCCCATAGAGGCCTTGTAAGGAAAGCATGTTTCTCATTATGGTGAAATGTCTCTTTTAATAAGGAACAACATGTTACTCTCCAAGTTCTCTTGAAATAGTGTCTTTCATGGAAACATGAAACCATCTGTCTGACAATAACACTTTACGTGACCTCATAAAAAAGCAACCTAAAACTACATATAAATTAAGATACATACTTTTCTGAGAGTAAATTGATTCTTTTGTGGTAGATCACTTATGATACTCAAATAAACTTCTGCCTGTTCATACATGTGCCATTCACTTCCAGTTCTCGTTTGTCTCCAAGTCTCTTCACAAATATCATCTACCACCTTTGACCTGCTCTTCTCACTCGGCTTTCTGGAGTATAATTTCTGTAATTATTACTCTTCTACCTTCCTTCATATATCTCCTCCTTTTAAGCTCCTCCCTTTTGGACAAACTTAGCTCTTCCACATATTATCACAAACTAATAGTTCCTCTATTGGATGTCGCAGTTCCCACCTCATCTAATCTATTGTAGAACAGTCTTGCTGTAGAACAGAAATACAAAGCATGACTTCCTTCTTCCTGTAGTGTTATCCTGAGACAACATTGTGTACCTTCAAACGCATATAAGAACGTACTATAGGAAGCTGTGAATGAAACCTATGTATGAATATTTAACGAATCTCTTGAGCAAAAGAAATTAACACTGAATTAGCTGCACAAGAAAACATACTACGAAAACAGAAGATATTATAAGAAAGAATGTCAAAATTACTATTTTAATTGTTTTTACAATTACTACAGATAGTTGCAAGTATTATTAATAAAAATATAGTATGTATCTCATCAGACTCAAGAAGGCAACAGCTAGACATGTATATCTGAGATAGACATTCTTAGTTCTCTTTTTAGAGATTGGAAAGAAATAGGGGGGTTATTTATTTGAGGTTTATATTCTAATATAAAAAAGACTTGTTACCAAGCCTCCATTGACCGTGTGTAAACTTCCCTGACCATAGAGGAGAACTAAGGTGAATAGCTGCCCACTGATGTCTACACCAGAGACACTTAAAGCAATCAAATGAATCTCTTACCCAAATGACTGCAACCAATGAGAAAATGGGTCTTATCATATAAGCTAAGATGACGTAGCATAAACATCTTAAAAAAATTGAGAAAATTTAACCAAGTCCAAAAAGGATTTTAACAACCTTTTTTCTTTCTTTTTCTTTTTTTCTATAAGAAAGTCCATTTTTAACTGCCTTTACACAGATATAACATCTGCCATAATTTGAAAGTGACATATTCATCTTAGCAGTGAAGAGACAACTTCACAGCAGAGCCTCTGAGAACAAGAAATGCTCATATAATCAAAACAGCCATTGAATAAAGCTACAAGTAATTGCAGATATTCAGTAAAAGATAAATCCATTCTTTCATGTGCTTGCTAACCAAATCTTAATGTCTATCCTTGACCTTCTGATTTATGGTTTTACTCTTGGACAAAACTATTTTATGAGGATTAGTTTCAGTTGTTGCCGTAGTTGCTTTTTAGGCATCATTTACCTATAATGACATTGTTAGAATACTAGTAAAGGATTTTCAAATCCAAAAATTTATTCTTTAATTAGGAGAGTATTTTTAAATCCAAAGAAAACTCCCTGCCTGTAACTTGCTGGTGTATGCGGAAAACCTGCACCAATTTAATGTGATTCCTACTGTTAAATTTCATCTTCCTGTACAAAAGAGTCTTTCCTAAAGGAAACAAATGCTTCTCCTTCATGCATTCTCCCTGTATGATACTTTTCTAATGAATGTTTTGGCCTTTTATCTCAGACTTCAGTATTGCCAAATCCAATAACTCAAAAACTGGGCATTAATGTCATGCCTTTCCCACTTCCCCCCAAAAAATATAGTCACAAGATTATGAGGTCTTCTTTGTAATTCACATCAGTTGCACTTCACATTAGAGATATTTAGGCCTCACTTTTAAAATATGAGGGGTTTATTTTTCTTCTTTTTCTTTTTTCTCCCCCCCCCCCCAAGTTTAGAAATGTTCTTTGTAATAAAAATGAAATTCTGGAGACTGAAGGGTTTGCTTTTTCCCAGGCAGTTCTGAAGCTTCTTTCCTCACTGCAGATGAGTCCAAGAAGAAATGATTCCTTTAGTGACACTTTCTGGAATGTGTCTACATGACTCCCTTCCTCATTCAACCCCTTCAGTTTTACAAACAAACCTGATCTCCATAATTAGCAATATAGGGGAATCAATTTGAACACAGCTTTTGACCACAAGCACTACACCTCCAACATTCCTGCTTTCCACTTCTATGAACAAAGGCAGTTGTGAAGATAACAGAAAGAAATAGATCTGAGGTATTTTAATAGGTCACCAAAGAAATAAAAAAAAAATAAAAAAAAAATTAAAAAAAAGCAGATGCAGCTCCAGACACAAGCCTATAGATTTCTTTTTTGGTTTTACATTTTTGTAATCTCTAGGAAGATCCTGCATAATCAATTAGTAAGCTTTTAAAATCTTTTACTGTCTTTTTAAATTTCCTAGGACATATCCTTTTCTATAAGCATATTATACACATTATTGCATTTACTCTCTGCATACTAGAGCATATAGGACATAGAAATGTCCTATTTTCATGGAAGTGCACAAGCACATTCACTCCTGTGAATAATACAGGCTGTTCTGTGACATCACAGCAGCTGCCAAACAGGCTGTATAAACGGAGACTTTGAAAATTAAAAACCAGTAGAGTGACACGTCCTTTAGTTCAAATCAGTTATGTATTATGTTTTTATGGTTTACTTTTAATCCTTAAACTAATTCTAGGGAACTTTAATAATAATGGAATTCTAATATGATTGTTACAGTGGTGTAATTTTGGGAAAGAGAGAATATGGAACCTGACTGAGTCAAAAATAAATTCTCCTGTGAGTATGTTATGCAACTATTCCTGCAGACCAAATCACAAATCAGACTCAGTATTGGAGAAGAAAGAGAATCTGGCTCATGCCATGTCACCTCACTTGCTCCTGATATTTTAAACCACTGCAAATTACCAGTTCTCATGTACCATTTCAGAGCTGATGACTAATGTATTATAGGCTGGATTGTTGGTTCTGATTATTTTCTTCCCTTCCACTTTCTGTTTCCTCCATAGTGGGGGCTAGAATGGGGGAGTAAACATATATTGCAGTCATCTTTATTATGTATGCATAGCCTCAATGTTCAAGTAGCCTATGCATAAGGTATTCCCTTTATCTTTCTGCATTCTAACCATTCCCAAAGTCTAGCTCCACGTAGTTTTAGAATTCTTTTGAAAATCTTGTGGTCAACAGCATGCTTCAGATATAAATTACTACAAGGAGAATCTAAGCATGTATGGATTCCTCAGAAGACTTTAAAATTAGCACATTGCATTATTTTTATTGTATCTTTTCATATTTTCCTGAATTTCCCCTTTTTAGTATTTTCCCAGGAGTTTTTGATTGGCAAGACATGAAAAGGTGAAATAAGTCTTTATAGAGGCCAAAGTCTAAATGAAACAACTACAGGCTAATTTCTTAGAGAATTTGTAGGATATTTGCTTTAGAGTGAAAAAAAAGAAATAAAAAGAGAGACAGGAGACTGTTTTTCCTTTTAATTGTATAGGTGAGATCATGCACAGTCTAAAGCTTTCACTAGTCATTCTCTGATTTTCATTGTTTGGCTACACAGTTTGAATGAAGTGTCTGGTTAAACAGAAGAAATGTCAACATTTTCTTTTGTATCTGGGTATTCCTCATAGCGAAGAACCAGCACAGACTTGGATTTTGGCTGCCATTGGAGACTAAGGCCTAGTAAAGGAGAGAAAACCCTGGGAAGTAAATGGTATTGATTTTTCTCAAGAGCTCACTTTGACCCAGTGACCACACTTCAATGTTCAGTTTGCCAAGTGACAAAAGGACCGTCCCTTTCTATTTTGTTTGTGTAGGAGTGTTGTTTTACTCACTTTTTTCCCTCTTCAATGCTCAGTACAAGTCCTAGGAACCAGGATAACACGATCAGAGTCTGTATTGGTTTGAAAACATACAGAAGAATGATTTTCTAGTGTTTATAAAGTTAAATCCTCTTAACCTTTTCCTGGCATGTGAGGTTAAATGCCAAGTAACCGTTAGGGTCATTGTTATTAGTTATAGGACAGCACCATGGCATTTTCATCAAGAGCTATCTTAAAAATTGTAAAAGTAGTTGAAAGCTTGTACTTCATCAGTGCATGCAAAAGCATAGTGGGAGAAAACACAGAACCAGACAAAAAAAAAATATTTGGGCACCTCACCCTCAATGAAGTAGATGACCATTAGGTGGCAAATAACATTGTGCAACGCTGATGCAACCAGGGCACCAATAAATCACTGATTCTACAAAATTAGTCATATCCACTAGAGGTTCATACTTTCATGTAGAGTTCCTGTTAGAATGAGGATCAAATGAAGCAACTGACATTTCTGAACATTTCTAAAATGTTCCCCTGCTGCTAGCCTGGCTGGTTAACAAAAACGAGTGGTTTTCGTTCCCTTTATTCATCTTGGATCAGCTTTGGGGTGGACAGAAAAATGCATGCCGGTCTTCTACTCTTATAGTAACTTGGTCAAAGTTAAGGACAGCAAAATAGCAGTTCAGAGAGACAATATAGCAAAAGAAATATGGGCTACTAGAGATTTAATAAGTATTGGTTTTATACTTTGCTCTCAGCCTGTCAGGGTTCCCAAAGGAATGAAGTCTTGTGGCAAAACTGCCAAACCTCATGACGTTCAGAGTCCTTTTGAAAGACTGGACACTGCATTTACTTGAATATAAGAGAGTCTATAATTTCAAAATAAAAATAGCCTTTTTCTAGTCCTCAGAGGTAAATTTAAAAAACATGAAAATTAAAGTTTAGGAGTAGTAGGGAGAATAAAATATGACAAAACTAAATAAATCTCTACATGTGCTATTTTAAAATCTCATAATTTTTAGCTTATTTCATAACATTTATAACATGATTCATGAACATTGCATACTGGTAGTTGCAACACAACACTATTCTGGTGACTTTGGGGAAGATTTACTTGAATTCTACTCTATATAAAATGTGACTAATTGACTGATTCATTCTGGCATAAATGTAAAAGTATAATGACTCCCACGTCGTTAAACTTGAATGTGAGGCAGACTGAGCTTGGCAGAGAATTCTTCTTCTGTAGGCACCGCACTTGGTTGTCATATACAGCTCCATGTGGGCCTCCTTCCAGATCCTGGCCCAGGCAGAACAGGGGGAAGAGAAGGCTGATGGGAGTAACAATGTGCCATTCTGAAATACAGTGCCTGAGCCAGAATCAATGGAAAAATATACTTTGTCCATCACTCCTTGAACTGGCTGTTCCATGTTACACTTCATAGAAATACAAAAGCAGGAGGAGTGGTGCAACAGAAAAACAATAGAGGAGAAAAGTGGATACAAGGAAGTACAGCAACAGAGTGAGAGGGTGTCTGAGTGAAAGACTGAAGACAGTTTAGGGAAGGGGATCAAACAGTTCAAAGAAAATAACAAAAGGTGACCACCAGTCTTCTGGGCTCTGTTAGGCAGAGCATTGCCAACATGTCAAGGGAAGTGATAATTCTTCTCCTTGATCCAACACTGGTGAGATATATCTGGGGTGCTGTGGCCAGTGCTGGGCTCCAATGTACAAGAGAGACATGGACATACTGGGGCAAGTTCAGCAAAGGGTCATGAAGGTGATTAAGGGACTGGAGCATTTGAGCTACATGGAGAGGCTGAGAAAGCTGTGACTGTTCAGGCTGGTGAAAAGAATGCTCAGGGGAAACATGTATAAATACTTAGTGGGAGGGAGTAAAGATATTCTTCTTGGTGGTATCTAGCAACAGGACAAGAGGCAACAGGCACAAACTGAAATACAGGAAATTCTGTTTAAACAGAAGAAATAACTTTTTATTATAAGGGAGGTTGAACACTGGACCAGCTTTCCAAAAGAGTTTGTGGAGTCCCCGTTCTAGGAGATGTTCAAAACATGACTGGACACGCTCTGAGCAACCTGCTCTACCTGACCCTGTTTGAGCCGGTGGTTGACTAGATGATCTCCAGAGGTTCCTGCCAACCTCAGCAATTCTGTGATAATCAAAAGTTAGGATTTGAATCTAACTGAATTTTTGATGGTTTATACATTCATTCAGATTCTTTTGCGTGAACCCCAAATATAGATGAAACTGAATAGGAAATTTAGTCCTGTATCCCAGTCTCCAGGTGGGAATTGTGATGCTATGCAAAAGCAAAAAAGAAAAAAAAAATCTTCTTGTAGTTTTGTGACATGGGGAACAATCAGAACGGGTTTTCAGGGAGCCCTTTCAAGAGAAACAAAACCTTTCACCTGCTCCTCTTAACATTGTGGAAATTAATATCAAGGAGGAGAAGAAAGGATACAGTACAAGGAGAGTGTTTGAATAGAAGCTTTGCAAATTCTCCTTTAGAATTTATTTTCCTTTTTAATTAGTCCCTAGTGTTTGTGTTACTTTAAAAGTTTGGGAATAATTGAAGCCAACTTGGACAATTCAGAGAGCTTCTATCCAAAGTCAAACAAGACTAATAAACATAAAAACAGTATGTAGGCTTTATAATATTTTGTCTTCATTCTGACTCTTACTGTAGGAAAGTTTAACCTGGTTCAAAAATAGTACAAGTGAAATGGAAAGAGAATGTAATGGGATAGAACATTTTGGGAAAGACAGCGGATCACTCCGATACCTTCTGTTTATTACATATAAAGTGTTAAAGGCTTTATAGAATAGTTTTCAGAATCAAATAACTGATATTTGAATCTAACTATGAACAAGTGGAAGATTGAAATCAAATGTTGACTGATTAATGACTCAAATAGAATACTTTTAGGCTCTCAATGGAATCATAGAATCATAGAACGGTTAGAGTTGGAAGGGACCTTAAAGATCATCGAGTTCCAACCCCCCTGCCATGGGCAGGGACACCTCCCACTAGAGCAGGTTGCTCAAAGCCCCATCCAGCCTGGCCTTGAACACTTCCAGGGATGGGGCAGCCACAACTTCCCTGGGCAACCTGTTCCAGTGCTTCACTACCCTTTCAGTAAAGAATTTCCTCCTAATATCTAATCTAAATCTCCCCTCTTCCAATTTAAAACCATTACCCCTTGTCCTGTCACTACATCTCCTGACAAAGAGTCCCTCTCCGGCTCTTCTGTAGGCTCCCTTCAGATATTGGAAGGCTGCTATGAGGTCTCCCCAGAGCCTTCTCTTCTCCAGGCTGAACAACCCCAGCTCTCTCAGCCTGTCTTCATAAGCGAGGTGCTCCATCCCTCTGATCTTCATGGTCCTCCGCTGGACCCGTTCCAACAGGTTCATGTCCTTCCTGTGTTGAGGACTCCAAAGCTGGACACAGTATTCCAGGTGGGGTCTCATGAGCGCAGAGTAGACGGGTAGAATCACCTCCCGTGACCTGCTGGCCACACTTCTCTTGATGCAGCCCAGGATGCGGTTGGCTTTCTGGGCTGCCAGTGCACACTGCCGGCTCACGTTGAGCTTCTCATCCACCAACACCCGCAAGTCCTACTCCTTAGGGCTGCTCTCCAGCCATTCTCTGCCCAACCTGTGTGCCTGGGATTGCCACGTCCCAGGTGCAGGACCCTGCACTTGGCCTGGGTGAACTTCATGCGACTTGCACAAGCCCACCTCTCAAGCCTGTCCAGGTCCCTCTGGATGGCATCCCTTCCCTCCAGCGTGTTGACTGCGCCACCGAGCTTGGTGTTGTCGGCAAACTTGCTGAGGGTGCACTCTATCCCACTGTCCATGTCTCCGACAAAGATGTTGAACAGCACTCGTCCCAGTACCGACCCCTGAGGAACACCACTCGTCACTGGCCACCAAGTGGGCATTGAACCATTGACCACAATCCTTTGAGTGCGGCTATTCAGCCAGCTCCTTATGTACCAGGTGGTCCATCCATCGAACCCATGACTTTCCAATTTTGAGACCAGGATGTCATGTGGGACAGTGTCAAACGTTTTGCATAAGTCCAGGTAGATGATGTCTGTTGCTCTGCCCTTGTCCACCAAGCCTGTGGCAGTATTGTAAAAGGCCACCAAATCTGTCAGGCACGATTTGCCCTTGGTGAAGCCATGCTCCAATCACCTCTTTATTTTCCATGTGCCTTAGCAGAGATTCCAGGAGGATCTTCTCCATGACCTTGCCAGGCACAGAGGTGAGGCTGACTGGCCTATAGTTCCCTGGGTCTTCCTTTTTTCCTTTTTTGAATATCGGGGTTATGTTCCCCTTTTTCCAGTCAGCAGGAACTTCGCCAGATTGCCACGATTTCTCAAATATGATGGAAAGCGGCTTAGCAACTTTGTCCGCCAGCTCCCTCAGGACCTGTGGGTGGATTTCATCAGGTCCCATGGACATATGCACCTTCGGGTTCCTTAATAGGTCTCGAACCTGATCTTCTCCAACTGTGGGTAGTTCTTCATTCGCAGAGCCCTTGTTTTTGCCTTCCGTGACTTGGGCAGTGTGGTTAGAGCCCTTGCCAGTGAAGACTGAGGCAAAAAAGTTGTTCAGTAGCTCAGCCTTAACCATATCCTGGGAGGCCAGGTCTCCCGTTTCCTTCCGGAGAGGGCCCACAACTTCCCTAGTCTTGCCTTTGTCCCTGACATATCTGTAGAAGTTTTTCTTATTGTTTTTGATGTCCCTGGCTAGATTTAGTTCTGCCTGGGCTTTCGCTTGCCTGATCTGGCTCCTGGCCACTCGGACAGTTTCTTTATATTCTGCCCATTCTACCCGTCCCTGCTTCCACCGTCTATAGACCTCCCTTTTGGTCTTGAGCTTGTCCAGCAGCTCCTTGTTCATCCACACAGGCCTGCTGGCTATTTTGCCTGACTTCTTCTTTTTCGGGATGCACCTCTCCTGAGCTTGGAGGAGGCGATCCTTGAATGCCAACCAGCTTTCTTGGGCCCCTCTCCCCTCCAGTTCTTTCTCCTACGCTACCCTGCCAATCAGATCTCTCAGGAGACCAAAGTCTGCTCTTCTGAAGTTCAGGGTAGCGAGCTTGCTGCACATCCTCCTCGCTTTCCTATCAATCTTGAATTCTACCATTTCGTGGTCACTGCAGCCGAGGCTGCCCTTGAACCTGACATCCCCCACCAGTCCCTCCTTGTTGGTAAGGACAAGGTCCAGCATGGCTCCTCTCCTCGTTGGTTCCTCAATCATTTGAAGAAGAAAATTATCATTAACGCATTCCAAGAACTTCCTGGATTTCTTATGCCCTGCTGTGTTGTCCTTCCAACAGATATCGGGGTGGTTGAAGTCCCCCATGAGGGCCAGGATGTGCGAGTGCAATGCTGCTTCTATCTGCCTATAGAGGGCCCCATCCTTCCTGTCATTCTGATCTGTAGCAGACCCTGACTGTAACATCACTTGCCCCTGTTCTCCCTTTAATCCTGACCCATAAGCTCTCTGTTGGGTCTCCATCCATCCCCAGGTGGAGCTCCACACACTCCAGCTGGTCATTGACATAGAGGGCAACACCCCCAACCCATCTGCCCAGCCTGTCCTTCCTGAAGAGTCTGTAACCCTCCATTCCAACACTCCAGTCATAAGAGCCATCCCACCACGTCTCAGTAATGCCAATAAGATCATAGCCGTGGAGGCGTGCGTACATCTCTAACTCCTCTTGCTTGTTCCCCATGCTGTGTGCATTTGTGTAACACCACTTCAGCTGGGTGCCCAGTGGGGCTGACTTACCAGCTGGAATGGCTCCATTTCCTTTGTGTCGCTCTTCAGGTGGCCTTCCTTTGTGATGCTTTATCTGTGTTTTCCCGGATTCCTTTTGCCTCAGGAGCCTTGAGGACAGGCCTGATGTTATCATCCCCCTCCCCCTTCACATCTAGTTTAAAGACCTGTCAATCAACCCCGCAATCTCTTGGGCCAGAATATTCTTCCCCCTTTGGGAGAGGCATTTTCCATTCCCTGTCAACAAGCCCGGTGCCATATAGGCCAACCCACTATCAAAGTACCCAAAGTTATGGTGGTGACACCAGCCACGGAGCCATGTATTGACTGATTGGATCCGTCTGCTCCTCCCAGCATCATTGCCTGCCACTGGAGGGAGTGACAAAAAAATCACCTGCACCACAGATTCCTTTACTAAGCCTCCCAACTCCCTCAAGTCTCTCTTCATAGCTTTTGAGCTTTGAGTCCCTGTCTCCTCTGCACCTACATGGAATATCAGTAGTGGATAATAATCTGAGGACCGTACTAAACCAGGAAGTTTCCTGGTGACGTCCTTCACCCGGGCACCAGGACAAGAGCAGACTTCCCTCTGAGGAGGGTCCACCCGGCATATTGGACCCTCTGTCCCCCTCAGGAAGGAGTCCCCAACAACTATAACCCTTCGTTTTTTCTTAGAGGGAGTGGTGGTGATGCGGGGTATATACTTTTTTGGTTTAGGAGGCATCTGTGTTATAGGGTGCTCCTTACCTATTTCTTCACTCAACTGGCCATTCTCAAGCAGAACCTCGTATCTGTTCCTCAGAGTTACTTCACAGGACGAGGCAGGTAAGGTGGGAGGTTGCCTGGTGCCACGACCACGAACCTGTTTCCACTCGCTCTTTTCATTTACTCTTTCACCTTCAGCCTGACCAAGGGTGCTTGCAGGGGCTCCTGGACCCTTGCTGCCTTTCTCCCTGTTACCCCTCAACCTTTCAACAACTTCTTTCAGTTCTGCCACCATGCTAAGCAGATCATTGATCTGTTCACATCTTATACAGCAGGTCTCACAGCAGGTCTCACAGCTCACAGCAACAGAGAAGGGATAAGGAAACCTGCCCATGATGGTATTAACTCAGAGTGCATTGGTTGTTTTTTGAGCTTGCCTTTCTCAGATGTTATTTCTTTGAAAAAAAAAAAAAAAGATAGCAACTCCATTTAAAATGAACGGTGATCGAAGACTACACACAGTTTCCTGGCAACTGCATTTAAACTTGAGGATATCATTAAAGCTTGTCTATTCTCATTCATCATGCCAAACTATTTGTTTTAGTCATTCTTGGAGTCTGATGATACATTGACAGTGAATCAGCATTTTCTGGTAATGGCAAATCAGAATCGGTAGAGAATTCATTTAGAAGTCACACAGCATTACTGGAAAACACAGCCACAACATCAACTTAATCAATAATTACAAACATGTTGGAAACTCTGACCTGTGCAAAGAGATGTCACTGCTTATATTATTCAAATATTTCAGCAGACTGTATTTTGATTAAGGTTTGTAATGGTGAAACACAATCCCCCCTTCCTTCCGTCCTTCCTTCCTTCCTTCCTTCCTTCCTTCCTTCCTTCCTTCCTTCCGTCCACATTCTTGAATTAAGAAATCTATCAGCTTATCTATTTTTCTTCCCCCCCACCTCTAAATTCTAGCTCAGACCTAAAACCATCTGCTTACAAAATATGTTGGGTTTTCATATTTTCTGAGTTTTAGAATGAGGTTAAGGCAGGAATCTTATCCAAAAGAATTTTCAAAGTTCTAGAAATCAAATAAAATTAAAATATATTTTTATTCATTTCTAAAACATTTCCTGAATGACCTTTTTTTTAGAGGCTGTTGTAGAATCAGTAAGTCCTTGCTTTTACATGGAATATCTTTCATACCCAGACAGTAGCAAAAGGCCTACATCCAGTCTTTAAAGGACATGGATGTGCAGCACAGGTGGGCGAGACTATCTTACATCCCATGAAAGGAATGGTTTTCTAAAATTGGAATAATTTGATTCTGGCAGAGGACCTTGACCAGTACCAGTTTCACCTTACCAGGGTTATGTGCAAGACAGTTCTGTGGAGAGCTTGGTGCTATTTTGTCCATTCCCCATTTTTCTCTACTAAGCCTTCAGAGCAGGCATTGCTGTAGGCTTGTGAGGAAATGCAAGTAGTTAGTATATATTTTCCAGACTTCCATACCACTAGAGGTCTAGGAAGGATGTTGTGGATAGGTGGGGAGAGTTAGATCACTTTTTGCATATGGGATAAATGAGCTGTGGCTCTCACACTCAAAATTTTGTCCAAAATAAAACACTTACCTCTCATAAACCAGTACAATTCTTGTATCAGAGAATAAAGAATGAAACATAGGTACATGATAGAAATTTTTCTTGCTTTTCTTATTCTTTCATAACCTTAATATATATTAATGTTATGTACTGTTATTGTACTGGTAGGTATTGATACTTCGCTGATGTCTATGCTGGAGTATCTTTTGATTGCTGGATATCAGGATAGATGGACACTGGCACTGACTAAAATTAATTTAATTAAAATTTAACAGTTTCCTAACAATTTTAAGGAAACTTGTAATTTTTAACAGGCATTTTATGCAGTAAAAAGCAAACATTTCCCCTTCTTCTATTTAATCTCTAAATATGGTATATCTTCAGGCTGATTTAGTTCAGTGGGTAAATAGCAGGAAATCTGCTAGTCCTACCTATGTTTCATTGGTTTTCCAATGTTCAGCAACATCCAAATCCCCCAGGAGTCATTTAGCATATCACTGTCTAATAAATTTTATAAACACAAGCTTTGTAAGACATCCATGACATTTAAGTTGCATTATTAAAGAATAAAGTAGTGTATATGCTCAAACAACAGGGGTTTTTATCATGCAATGCAATAAAAAAAAGACAGCAAACTGTACAAAGTTTATATGCTTTGCATGCATGATTTTCTCCCATATTTCAGACTCCTGTAGGTATTGTGTGTCTCATTCTGGAGTGCAGTAGTAATAAAAATACACAAAACTTCACTAACGGTTTTCTAATGAACTCCTTAAAAGAAGGCATTAGGGACCTTTTAGTTTTACTGCTACAATGAATATAGAAGGCTGTGAAAACACAGCTTCAGAATAAAAAAAATTAAAAAAAATCTGTCATTTCTTTCTGGTAATAATTTCTTCAGTCTTACAATTCCTTATGTTCAATTCTGTTTCAAAAGAGGGAAATGAAGCTGACCTCTGTTTTTATCCTATAATGAATACCTTAATTATTATCAAAGCACTGACCTACTGCCATTTACAAGAGCTGCAGTGGCTGATAATCACCATAAATAATAGATTCTAATCTAAGTAGGTTAACTGCACAGATTGAAATGCGTGGCCATTCCTGCCTCCTGAATTCCACCTGGAGGCCTGAGTAACTACTAATAATGCTGCAGCGATATCTGTCAGGCTCCTGAGGTCAGACACTCCACACCTGAAGAAATTATCCCCCACATTGTTCCATTAGCTTGCACGTGGGGTTGTTTTCATTACCAACAGATCCCCTCTGGTAAGAAAAAGTAAAATTCTCACAAACCCCTTTCAGATTCTACACATTACTAAAAAATAAAGGGAAAAAAAAAAGAAATTAGAACAACAGAAGGGAGAGGAAAAACAAGGATGCTGAGGGCTGAGTCTCTTTTGTATTCATATACACAAAAGCAAGACGAATGCAAAATTAATTTAAAACACCACCAGAAGCTCCTTTAACCTTGCACAGTTGCAAATGATTATATAACATATATGACTGGAGAATAAAGTCCTCAGTCTCCTTTGGATTTTAGTTTCTCATTTTTGACCAAGTAAAAGAAGACATGTGTAATTAATGGTTGTCACTAACACACAGGCATGTGTATATGCCTGAAACCTGACTGTTTCTAGAGTAACCAATTAGCAACTCCTAAATGTTTCTCTGAGAAATAAACTGGATTTTAATTTAATTTAATAGGAGTTGGTTGGTTTCACCAATTTAAGTGAAGAAAATACAGTGGTGTTAAGATGTGCAGGTCTGTCTGAAAGCTCATTGGTGCATTACTGTTGTGAAATGATTCAGTGGTGTGTCTAATGCTTCTGAGATGTGACATAGTGTAATATTTAAAGGGCTAACATTCCATAAATATCCTCTGCCTTTTTGTCGTATGAATAAATGGTTTCCATTTTGTCTTTCAAATATGGTGTAAACAATATTTTTAATGTCCCAGAATGAATACAGCTTTCAAAAGAGGATGATTTGCAATCAACTATTTGATCAACAGTCTCCATATCTGTAAAAATAATGTTCATAGACTTCTTTACTTGGCCATCAGGTGGACCAAATAACATTCACAGGATTTGTGACTAAAGTTTTATGCTCCTCCTCTTCTAAATCATCCTTGCTTTACCTTGTATAACAATAACAATCCTGGAGACACAGGCAGGTACAATGACACTAATCAATCCTCAAAAATGTCTCTTAAAAACCACCAGGTTGCTCAGTTTAAAAATTATGTGGGGGGCATAGGGTGTTAATAAGGCAAAAGAATGTTTTGAAGGGAATGTATTGTGTTACCCTGCCTTCCCTACCTTATATTGAATGTCTGTCTTATTTCACTTTAAGTTCCTCTGAGAAGTGAAGGCTGGATGCAGTTGTATAAATGCAGCCAAGGCATTAGAGATGCCTAGGGTATCTCAGACAGCTGTATAGGGCTAGCAGGGCCAGCAGATATGAGACAGGATTTGTGAGAAGTTCAGAAGTAGCAGCCAGAGCCTAAGCAAGATGTCCCACCATAGCAAAAATGACACCAGATGAGCATGTTTACAGAAATTAATCCTGCTGTTTGTTCTTTTACACTGAATTATAAAATGAATAAACTTATTGTGTCATAGCTACCACCATTCTTTCTAAAAAAACCACACTCACTCTTCACCAATATATAATTTACCTGTGCCTTCTAACTTTTTTTTTCTTCCCCTATTAATTGTCACGGTATGGAGATCAAAACCTACAGTCTGCAGTTTCCTAGGTTCTTCTAATAAGAGATTTGAAAAATAATATTTTAATTATTGAATACTTGTTTTCTTCTATCCTTCTGGCAGTGAGATAACAGTAAGTGATGTTTCATACATTAAGTCAGTATGTCCATAGTATCATATCTGAGCTTCTTGGAACTTCATTTTACAAATTTTTTTCTACAACACCTTCTTTGACACTTTAAAAGATATCCTCAGGACCACAAAGATAAGTCTGATTTTAGAACTTGTCATTTCTATAGTGAATTCCAATGCAAATAATTCATTTAAGGCTTAAGCTATGGTCTTATCAACGCAAACTCCTCCTTTGACACTTTTACCATCTGTAAGCCTTCAGTTCATAGACAAAAACTAACATACTTTCAGGTGCAGTTATTTATTTGCCATATCTGACTTTATGTTCTCTTTAAAATGTAATGTTATGTTTCACTAGTGTAAACTATTTTGCCATTCCTATACAACCCATATCCTGATATTGAAGCATACAAATGTTATTTTCTTTCTATCGGTGTTCTGAGATTACAACTGAAGCTATATTCTCAATTAAGAAATGCCAATCCTAATACCTTATCAGAGGAAATTCAGAAGTTGTCTATTTACATGAGCTATAATTACTGTGAGCTCCAATTTTTCCCTAAATAGTATCCATTTATACTATCTGTGTTTCTCATGGATACAAAGAGGGGCCGGAGAACCATGACTGCTCCTGCAGACATGGGTGATAAATTTGGAACAGCAGGACAAGGTACATTTCTTATTTTATCTGTACCAATCTATTCATCTGCTTTGATATGAGTTTGAGCCAATTGTGATGCTTTTCATCCTCTGACTGAGCATTATTATTGGAGTCCCATAGGCAGGTATCAAATTGTTTGAATTAGAATTATATGGGCACAGGCTATGGCACTTTCTGCTAACTATGCTTGTTCTACAGTCGCCTGTAGTCTTTGAACTGTTCAGTCATTAAAGGAATGGGAGGAAAAGAGGGGAAATAAGACAATGGGCCCTTGATGTTGTTCAACAGTTTTTCTCAGATTGGCAAGCTATAGCACATTGGCAGAGATATAATGTTTAACAATGATGCCTGAATAAAAATGTGCCAACTTTGGCTTCAGAGTTGCCACAGGGTTTTTTTTTCTTCATTTTTAATGTTCACCCATATTTATTCATTCATTTCTGAGGGAAAAAATTAGCAAGATGCCTTAATAACATTGGCTAAGAAATATGAAAAATTGGGGAGCTCCCTGTCCACAAGCCATTGTTATTCTGTGTATAACTATTGCTATATTGTTTCTTGAATTAAAAGACAATGAAAAAAATACAAAACACAACCTGAAGCAAAATTAAAAACAATAATTCAGAAGATTTGCATATGAATATATTTGTGTATGTATGGACGTACATAAGTATGCATGCTGGAAGAATTCAAAAAAATATTGTTCTTAGGCTTTTCCAAAAAAGCCACTTTAAAAGTAGTGTTAAAAATTACCTATATTTAAGTAGGATTTTTTCCCTATTTTGTTATTTTATGTTGCTCCAGTGTGTGTCATCAACCTCAGGAAAAATAAGAGGGGATATCATGACTGAACAATGTGAAATGATTAAAAATAAAACTAAGAGGCAGAAAAGAAAACATAGAAACAGATGAATATCATGAGTTTACTCTGGATGCTAAGGATGTCTTTTGCCAGTGGGTTTTTATATTTAAATAGCTTTTAGTAATACTATGGCTAGAGGTCACAAAAACAACCATAACACATTGTTTCCAAAACTGTAGGAAGAGTAACCACACAACGATTTGGGGAACATTAACAGAAAAGTCAGTTATAAATGTAAAAAAGGAATTTATTTATTTTTATTTAACTAGACATTTAAATGATATTGGTATAAAACTATTCTCTTCTGTGAACTATTCAGTGGCAGAAGATGGCTCCTTTGTTAGGCTACGTAGGTTCCTTTTTAGAGGAAATCAATGAATTAGTGGCTTTTAGATCATATTTGTTAGTGATTTTTATTTGATGCTCATGTGACATCTTCATGTAGTAGGATACGCTTCTCAATACTAAGTGTGCAGAATCTTAGCAGCAGATAGCATTTTCCTATCTTAAATATTGTTTGAACAGAAAAGAAATAAGTTGTGTAAGCTTGGATTGTACTTTTTACATTCGCATTAAAAGAAGAATTTGAAAATGCTAGCAATAAACTTATTACGAGGAAGGTGAATGAAATAAGCTGTAGTGTACAGTCTTTATATAATTACACTAATGATCACAGAACCGTAGAATCACAGAATATCTCAAGTTAGAAGGGACCCATAAGGATCATCGAGTTCAACTCCCTGCTCCTCACAGGACTAAAACTAAACCATATGACTAAAAGTGTCATCCAGATGCCCCTTGAACTCTGACAGACTTGGTGCCATGAGCACTTCCCTGGGGATCCTGTTCCAGTGACCAACCACCCTCCCAGTGAAGTACCTTTTCCTAATGTCCAATTTGAACTTTCCCTGACTGAGCTTCATTCCATTTCCTCATGTACTATCACTGGTCCCCAGAGAGAGGAGATCAGCACCTCCCCCTCTGCTGCCATGAGGTCAGCCCTCAGCCTTCTCTTCTCCAATAAGAGGCAGTGCAGGACCATCATGTTTCTCAGAGCCTTAGTATGAAGGGAAAAGTGTGATTTTTTTGCTAAAAGTTGGTAATTCTTTAAAGGTCCATATGTTATAGGAAAAAAAAATGTTTGCCCCTCACTTACAGTAATGTCTTCACAGCATGCCATAAATCAATTCCAGTTCAGTAGACTAATGCACTTTTAGTCGGAGAACATTTAGGGGACTGAAATATATAGGCTGATAAGCATCTATTAAAAAAATATGTCAGAATGTCTCTCCAAACAGTATTTTGAAGAGACAGTCTGCAATCATTTAAAAAAAAAATTAAGATGATCCAGTGCTGAATGTGATTTGGGATGGTATTGCAGTTGTGGTTAAAGTTTTCTCAACAGGATCAGAAATAGAGAATGGTAGAACATTTGCAAGAGAAAAGCAGACAAAACCTGAAGTTTCTTGCAGTCAGCAAGCTAAAGACACTTGTTTAAAAATCTCTTGAAACTGTTGGTAGTCTCCCCAACTGAGAGCATCCTGACCATGACAAGAAACTTTTCTGTCTACTTCTAGATATTGAAACAGGGAAGCAGTTGCACTCCATACAAAGGAGAAACCTGGATGAACGGGATTTTGTCTTGAAATGGGTGATGAGCCAGTAAAAAACTTATGGGTGAGAATAAGAGAACAGATCAAGACAAGTGAAATCTGACTGAAAACTAAATAATCAAGAAGAGAAAATAGACAAGGTAATTTTTAAGCAATTGGAGAAAAACCCATGTTCACAGAGCCTGTTACTTTGGAAACTTTAACTATCCTGACATCTTCTGGCAATAATACTGACACAAGCAAACTAGGAGATTTCTAGAGTGTGTTGATAACAATGTCATGATACAGGTGATTGATGATCTAACCAGGAGAGGTACTCACCCAGACTTGTTTCTCATGAACAAGGAGTAATTGGTCAGGAAAACAGAGGCTGAGTACATCCTTCACTGAAGCAACCATGAATTTGTGGAGTTTAGGATTCTGAGAGAAGTAAGGCAATTACAACAATCACAGCCCTAGTCTTCAAAGAAGCACATTTTGGCTTGTTCAAAGATCTGCTTGGCAGGGTACTGTGGGAGACTGCCTTGGAGGGCAAAGAGGCCCAAGAGAACTAGATGATCTTCAAGGATAACTTCCTTCAAACTCAAATCTTCTATTCTGATATGCAAGAGATGTGGCAGAAGGTTGGCATGGAGGAACAAAGATCTGACTAAGCTTAAATACAGAACAGAAGTACATACACTTCCACAGTGGAAGTGGAGAGGGCTACCAAGAAGAAACACAGAAACATTTTCTGAGCTTGCAAGCATGATGCTGGGAAAACCAAAACTCAGCTGGATTTGAAGATAATGATGAACATGAGGAGGAACAAGAAATGTTGCTGTAAGTGTCTGGGCAGCAGAAAGAAAGCTGCGGAAAATGTGGGACCACTGCTGAATGGTGCAGGTGACCTAGCAACATCAGATACAGAAAATATTGATGGAGTCTGCGCCTTTTTTGTTGCTTTCAGTAATTTAAGTGTGGCCTCCCAGATCTGTGAGCCTACCAGGACAGTCTGTAAGGATTGGAGCACAGTAGAGCAATGGTACAGTTAAACAAGTTGGACATAGAAAAGCCCATAGGACCATATATTCCCATCCAGGCGTGCTGAGAGATCTGGCTGATATAATTGCAAGTTAAGATTCTGTCAGCTTTCAATGGTCACAGAATTTGGGGGCCATTCTTGATTAATGTTTAAAGGCAAAGATCGCATCCCCTTCAAAAAGGGGAAAAGGAGGATCTGGCAACTAACAGACTGCTCAGGTTAACCTCAGTCTGTGGGAAGATTATGGCTCTTCAAAGCCCTTTACAAACACAAGAAGGGCAAGAAGATGATTGGGAACAACCAGCTTTGATATATCAAAGCCACATCATGCCTGACCACTGTGTTGTCTTTTGTGAAGAGATGACTGTCTCTATGGATGAGCGGAAAAGTGGCAGACGTTCTTTACCTGTTTACTGAGGTCTTCTTCCTGATATCATTGTGGTCAAACTGGTGATATACGGTCTGTATGGGTGGCTGGAAAGTTTTCTTGACCATCAACCTAAAAAGGTGGTGATTAGGGAGTCACTCAGGGGTGGGCCAGCTGGGGTCAGCATCACTTAGTGTGTCTATTAACAACCAGGAGAATGGAGTAAGGTAGTCCCCACAAGACTGTGGATGACAAGAAACTGTGGGAAGCAGTCAGCAAGCTAGAGGGTAGGGCTGTTTTTCAGATCAGTCTGAACAGGATGGAGGAATAGGCCAACAGGAATTTTATGAACATTAAACAAAAAGTATTGTGAAGTCCTGAATCTGTGGTGAAATAACCCCAAGTAAGAATATAGGCTGGGCTCCAATTGGGTAGAAACAGCTCTGCAGAAAGGTGGAAAACAAGCTGAACACGTGACTACAGCTTGCCTTTGTGCTGAAGAAAGCCATGCACATCTTGGGCCACACTTAATTCATGTAGTCATCAGGTTGAGGGAAGTGATTATCCCCTTCTATTCAGCAATTGTGAGACCCCATTTGGAGCACTGCATGCTGGTTTTATATTCCCACTACAAGAAAAACAGTGACAAAAAGTAGGAAATCCAGCAGATGGCCACCAGGTTGATCAGGAGGCTGGAGGACATGAGATCCAAAGAGAGGCTAAAGCAACTGGGTTCATTCAGTTTTGAAAAGGCCATGGTGATAGTTTATTGTTGTCTTCAATTAGCTAATGGTGCCTAATCCTCCTAATCTGTCTAATCTTTTTACTCAATAGAGAAGGCAGAGCCAGACTCTTCTCAGAGGTGCACAGCGATAGAAAAAGAGGCACCGGACACAACTTGGAACACAGGAAATTCCAACTACAGATGAGGAATAATCTTTTCATCATGAGGCTAGTCAAGGTTAGGAACAGGGGCCCAGATAGACTGTGGAACAAGTCTTGTTCTTGCAGACACCCAAAAATCACCTGGGCAAGGCCCTGGGAAACCTGATACAGGTGGACCTGCTTCAAACAAATGGTTGGACCAGGTAACTTTCTGAGGTCACTTATAATGTGAATTATTCAATGTTTCTGTAATTCTATCATTCTTCTGTGCAGCTTTCTCTAATACTGATGCCTAGAATGTCATAGACAGTGAATTGTAGTTGCATCCTGTTATACACTGTACACCCTAGAGAATTGTGTTGGAATGGTGGATTAAAAGAGGATTGTTGCTTCTAAAAGGGTAGAATGTGTTGCTGTTTGTCAATTGTCCTGGCAAACTATTTTAATACAAACAAGTAAAAAGTATAAAAAATAAGTGAATATGTTTGCTAATTCTAAATAGAAACAATTCATTTACAAAGACTAGAAAGGCATATAACCAGGACTAGGAAAAAATAATTATTTTGTTGTTTTCAATAAAATATAAGAGATGTTGATCATATGCTATTATCCAAACATCAAAGCTGAAAGCCAACTCAGTTGCTGTGAGAGTACAGTGTAGTGTACATAATTTTAAAGAAGAAGGTTGCAGATTTCCTTTTCTATCCAGTCCTCTAGTATGTTCCTTAACACTTAAATCTCCCTTCTTCCTTCCCTCAAGAATTTTCAATCATTAAGCCATTTAGAAAAGTCTTGTCACTCTGTCTATGGACTATGGATTGCTTGCACCTCTGTGGAAATGCCATTTCCTTGATAAGGTGTTTTCCTATTTCTTTGTGCTAAATCATTTAACAGCTTGAGACTTGACTAAACTATAAACAAATTTTTAATCCAATATGGTGAAAAACACACCCTTTTCTATCAGTTTAGATATTGTTTAAAATGGATTGTGATTTTTTTTCTTTCATATATTAATTTTTATATTTCATACAAGCATGCAAATTGATGACCATATTTTACAGAACCTTATGCTTATTACTACTGTATGGAGTTAATTATTAGGTCTCGATTAGGAGTAAGCACAACGGTAGTTAAACACTAGTGGTTACAAAAGATTTGGAGAGATTGTCCTCTAACACAGTTTTGAGAAATGTAGTGCAAAATCCTGGTGGGATCATCTTATATCCTTAAAGCAAAAGTAGCCTTGGAAGCACAGTTTGTATTCTGTGGAGAGAAAGCTCAGCCCACATAAATGGATGGAAGAATAGATATTTTACTGAAACACCAGTAGTAAATGAATAGATGTTTTACTGAAAACAACCACATTTACTCATTAAAAAAGAAGGTGAAAGTAAGGTTGTAGAAAGTCCTTAGCTATGCATTCTGTAAAGACTTCATAAGCATTTCACGGGAAAAGCGTGATCCCAGGAACTACAGGCAAGTTCCCAACACATCACCTTTCCAAGAGAACTAAGTACAGATCAGATTCCTGGCATTCCACAGACATATACAAAAGCACACTCATCACAAACATTAAAATATGTTTTTTTTTTCTTTAAATCTAGAATGAAGAAATTCACACAGACTTGGAGAAAAATCACTGGTCAAGGCAGCAAAAATGGAAAAAAAGAACCATTTAAAACTGTCTATATATGCAGGGATTGAAAAAGGCATGCTAAACTTGGCACTTTTCTAAACCTAGTACCAGAGGTGTAGGCTTCGCATCAAGACGTTTATGTTTCCATGTTGACAAACTTGCTGTATATGTCTCTCCATCTCTATATTTGTTTGTGTTGGCTGGGGTAAATTTAAGAGAGTACTTCAGAATAGTTCAGTAAGCAAATTATAGTACTAATATAGTTTTTCTTTATTATGTCATTACTTTCATTCCTTTGAAGTTTATTGCGGAAGAAAGGAGATTAAGACCATAGTGCTGGTCTATGTAAACAGGACTAACTCATTCCCTGGGAAGGCACAGGTGTAGGTGGGATTAAATTCCTGTGATTCTCACCTGGTACCGACAACAACCAATGGAACTACTTCTTGGAGTTCTTCACATAAATAGCTACAGTTTGCAAGGTCAAGCCCTCAAGAAGTAAATTAGTAGGCAAGGCTTTCATTAATATTACTATAGCTGACACTTTTGCCAAAATGCTAAATTGGGTATTGCACACAGTACTGGACTTGTCCAACATATCTGCTGTAGTGCCTCTCCACTGCAATTATTATTTGAATTACAGTTAGTGAAGCACCTCTTTCCTGATGGGAATAAAAATAAATAGAGATAAACAATAAAAACTGGAGGCAAATCGACAGCCCAAATATTTGTCTTTGTGATATTTCAGTTGCCTGGAATTTTATTATTTGGTGATTCAACAATTCACACATCTTCAGCACAAAGCATTTCCCTTTTTACTTCAGCAAAGCCCAATTAAAATCCCCTACTATCTACTTCTCCCAATATTAGTGAAAATAAAATCAAAGGGTCTGAATAGCAAAGTTCTCAAAAATGAGGTCATTCATTTTCTGTAACAAAACTGTCTATAGGACAAAGAAAATAAACAGGAGAGCATTTGATGGGGCCTGCCAGCAGCAGCCCTAAGTGTCTGGGCTTCTTGCCAATAGTCCCTGAACCTAAAATCATGGGTTAACAAAACAGCTAAAATTTCACACCACTCAAGAGCTTTTTCTCCTTGACAGCTATAAATTACCAGTGCAGCTCCCCTAGTACACTCACTGGTCCAAAAGATGCTATTTCACCCCCAAAACTATACTTTTTGACTTCCATAATTTAACAGACCTTTTAAATTTCAAATACAGAAGTCCTTTAATTTGCGAGTGTGCAAGCCACTGAAGAGCTCTGATTAGTATGACATAAAGGGAAGAGAAAAGACGATTCATATATTAAGGTATTGGTTTAAATCGAAAGTCAACTGATTGTTAAAATAAAAGAACTTATTATCTCTAAAGCTTAGTTTATTCTGCTTCAGTTTATAGATGGAAGGTTGAGGTACATGGCCATACTGAGAATAAAAGCAAAATTACAGGTGTATCAGAGCTTCCAGGGCACTTGGTCTTGCTGCCTAGAGGACATTCCATATGCATTGAGATGTTTAGAATGTGTGCTTATTTTTTGAGTGGAGTATTTAATTTACTAGAGGTGAAAATGACACAAACTGAGGTTCTACACCTGAACACGTAAATGCCACCCACTGTCATGACCCTAATTTTAGACAGAGTTGTGGGAAATGGATTTTTCTCTCATTCTACTGCTTGTTTGGGGAAAAAGGGCAGTAGGAAGACAGGAGGACAGACTGTTCATGGATAGAGTATTTAGGGCATTGCAATATAGATTGGATTTCTTGCCCTGCCACAATTTTTGGCATGACTTTGAGCAAGTTACTTAGAGCTACATCTACAAATGATCTCTAGGTGTGTTGTTGCAATCCATAACTTACAAGAATCCTGACATGTAGTGGAATCCATACAGCTGTTCCCACAGGGAGGCACAGATGCTTACAGATATCAGATCCAGAAAGCTAGCTTGCTGCAAAGGGAGCTAGCTTGATATTTGGCCAACAGCAAATATAAATGAGAAGTGTTATCTCAGGTGAGCCTATGAGTATCATAAGCAGGAATATTAATAATAATTCTTGCTTGCCTTGCTCTTTCAATGTGTTGATAGGATAAATATATTCAAAAGGCACCTTCT
Source organism: Numenius arquata (assembly GCF_964106895.1). Lineage (NCBI taxonomy): Eukaryota > Metazoa > Chordata > Aves > Charadriiformes > Scolopacidae > Numenius > Numenius arquata. The sequence goes on along the minus strand of NC_133577.1, from coordinate 111,266,075 downwards.
AAATTATCCTTCGTGGATTACATATGTGAACAAAACCCCACTCATTCAGTTACTGGGCAGTTCCACAATATTAGTACCTTAACATTATGTAAAACCTTACTTGTAGCAATTTTCATACGAAGGGAGATCAGACTTGAAGACAACTTCGTACTGTCCCCGTTGCTTCCCAGTAGCTGAGATGTGTTTTTGAGAGTCATAGTCCCTGCATTAGGTGCTTAATCTCCCAGAGAGTTTGGATGTTGGTTTTTATACTTAGTTTGAAAAATATAAGTCTTTTTGTACATGTAGACCTAATATTTCACAGACTTGTGAAGAGAAATACTGCAGTGTCAAGGACACAAATGTACATTCGGTGTAATATTTGTTTGTGAAAAAGCAGTTTGAGACAACTAAATTGCTGAGTTCCCTCCAGTACTATCACTCAGTATAGAGCATTAATTCCAGATAATGTTGTAGGGGTACAGCCTCCTTCCTGCCTACCACCCCTTCAATATTATTGCCTGACACATCCTTAAAAACAGACACAGAAAACAAGTTGTTCCAATTCTGACTGCACGAAGTCCTGGGATCATTATACTTACATATTTATGACGCGAGAACTGATATCAGTAACAGTGGTTGCCACAGCTCAAATTACTGTATGAGCTAGAAGGAACATTGAAGAAAAAAAACCTGTGTCCAGAAGATATTCACAGGCTTTCAGAATTTAATTTCTATTAAATTAGTCCTTCTTTTCTAGAGAGTGGTAATTTTCATGTTTAATGATTAATAGTTAAAAATCCCTATCACACATTTTTACCTATGAGGGCAGTATGTCAGACAATTATTCGAGTTAGAGCATAATGGAATATCTGATCCAATTAGTGTACTGGGACACTGTATCATTATTGATTTATAACTAGATATTTCTCATTCTTTTCTGTAATTTGTTATGGGCCGGCTATGGATATCTGTATCGAGCTTTCAAATGTAAGTGACAAAAGCCAGGTCTCTTCAGCTAAAGCTAGGCATGCAGGTACGTGATACAGTTATCAACTTTGAGAATTAGGTTATTTATTAAATATGCCTGAATGTGTGTGTTAGGTACCTGTGAATGAAGAATAGGCCCTATATGTTTAGTTTTCCCTACATACACATTCAAACTCTTTTGAGTGGCTGACAGTGTGATCAGCCAGTCAGAGAGAATCCAGAAGGATTTTTCCTGCATTTTCTACAACAAATCTTTTATTCTTTGTTATTTACTTATATTTGCATGGTGTGCTCAACTGGGCCAAATTCTACTCCTTCCTTTAATTCTCAACTCCACATTAAAAGTGGATATTTATTCAGAAGGAAAGAGCCAAATATTCTGCTAAAGGAAAGTTCAGAGTAGTCTGAGGTCAGACTGGAGAAAGATGAGCAGTGTGAATAAGAGCAAAGGTCAGAGTTTTTTAAATATATTTTTTAAACAATTCACTTTGAAGTTATTAATAGTCTACATCATTTTTCAACATTTTTCCTCATACTTAATGAAATTTGACTGTTTAACTAAAAATGTCAGTATAAAAATAATGACAGGCTATAGTTTCTAATTCAGGATTGCTGCTAAGACTGAGACTAATAAATTTCAAGACCTTTGACTTAAGAGCTATTGCCTTGTACTATGAAAACAATGATTAAATTATAACTTTAGTGACCAATACATTTTTATCACCCACTACTATGTAAAAGTCTTTCATTATTTGTCTCTCCCATAATTTATATACTATTTTACTGTACTTTCATAGCTCCTCACAACAGAAAGCAAACACAAAAAGAAAAGCTTGAGAAAATACTCTATTGGTTGTTTGAATTCTTTGAAGCTGCATATCACTAATTGGGCCCTAATAAGTGTGATCTAGTATCACCAACAATTTGAGTTCAGGTGGACTTCTTACTAAATATGGTGTTTGAACATTAGGAGGCCAGTGAGCTATCTTTCCATATTTAGTTGTTGAATTGAATTTCATTATTGGAACATGTTAGCAGTTAAGTAAAACAAAGAGATTCTAAGCTGATGGAAAAATTAACAGATTTCCTTCTGCTTATGTAAATGAGCATCCCATCCTTGACTTTTGTGCGGTGTGTTTGGTGCCTCTGTTTCTGTATTGGTAATGAAACAAATCAGTATTGCTAACTAACAATCATAATGCAGATCTTACTGTACTTAAACCATGGTTTCATGAGGTGCAAAGTGCATTTTTGAAGTACATGCACCTTATATAAAAATGCTACTGTTACATGCTACTGTTACACAGTGAAGACCACTGAGTCGTGGAAACACAGTTTAAAGTCTAATTATTAAAAATAGAAATATCAGGGAGTTAATTTTCTGAAAGACTTTATAACCAGTTAATCTTTTAGATATTATCTGTTCTCTTGAAGTCAGTATAAAATCAGCAAAAAACCCCACTGTTACCATATTCTGTTCTCTGCTTGAACAGAAATACTCTTGTGTGCTTATGCCTTTTCTGAATAAAATAAGTACCAGTAATCCTGCAGAGTTTAAATCCCTTATTAATTTGCATTGATTAAAGGGTTGGTGTGTTATTTAAGCCCTGCAGTCTGGTTACTTGTAAAAAAAATTCAGTGTTTATTTAAAAAGTTAATCTTGTGGTTGTAGGGGGAAAGTAGAAAACATTCATTGTGAAGATTCAAAACCTAGAAAACAAATAAGTATGACCCAATATTTGTTTTTATTTGTCTCCAGTTCCATGATCTCTTTTTAAAAAAGTTCCACTAAGAATGCTCAAGAGCCTGGAGGAACAAATATACACTTTTTTGGAAAACACTTAAAAATATCATATAAGGCATAATTAACCAATGTGTTTGCCTGAGTACCAGCTACTGGATTGCTAAAGAAAGAAAGGAAATAAAACGTGGGCAACACTTTCTGAAAAGTGACTACAGGTTTTGCAGTACATTTTGGAGAGGTTATTCAGGCTTATCTCCCTATGTAACAAAGCAATAGCAAATCACAATGTTTTGTTCTGATTAATTGTTTTTACATGTAATGCTCCTGAAAAAAAGCTTACTCGGAAGCCTGCCACTTATAGATTAAAAAACAGTTCTGGCTTATATATTTCATTTCATCCCTTAAGCATGAACATTTTGAATAGGAAGAAGTCCAGCTGAACTGCAAAAGGAAATAATTTAGGTGGAAGTATGATGTCAGTGTCACACTGAGTCTTCTTGTTGCTCTCTTCTGTGCTTAGCCATATGAAAGTAAGATGACCTGTACAACTCACTCTAAAAGGTAGATCTCCATTACAAACAATAATAAAGTAAAGCTGAAGAACAAATATAAATGAAAAAGAAAAATCACAGTAGAATTATGGATACCGTGTGGATCATGGATACCGTCATCATCTTCACGAATCTTCCCAAGGCTACTCATTTATATTGAGAACAAACTGCATAGACACTTTCCTCTTTTTGACAAACTATTTAAAGTCTGTCACTGAATAATTAGAGTAGCAAATGTGAATATTTCTGTAGCAAATATATGCAGGTTCATATTGTGGAACTATTATTCCTAGGTCAATCACTGAAATGGTGCAGCTGGCATAATGCCATTTTGATGAAGTGATGCCAGTTTACCTCATGCAAATACTTGGCTCTGTACATCAGGAATTAATTTTTCTACCTTTTCTCTTTTCCTAGTAAAATGACTTTTTAGAGGTTAATTCTAAAGTAGGTTTACAGAGACCAGGGAAAAGTGTGAAAATAATGAAATGTGAACAGTCAGATTCTTCTGTGTTACAATAAACAGCTCTACAGAATGTGATCATGTAAATCCCTGTGCACAACACAGAATGCAAAAGACATCTGGACAGAAAAAAAGAAGTAGTTGTGGTAGAAAAATTAACATCTTTTTTCCCCTCATCTTGCTTTCTTATTGTATTTGATACTTTTCAAAGCACTGGCTTTGTCGTTCTTCCAATGTATTAGCAATGGAGTCTTAATGTGTAATCTTTGTGCTTTCATTCTTATTTTTATCACTAGCTTTAATGAACTTTTAAAAATCATAACCTTGTTCATTTTTGGCTAATTCTCTTTGATAATATGGCTTAAATAGCTCAGGTCTTGGTGTAACATGACTAAAAGTCTGGTAAGGAGGAAATCCACATTGACATCTGCATAATATGGTTTTGTCACTTTGCGCTTGAAGTGCATGAAGAACACAGTATGGCAGAGAAAGAGCTTGCATATAACGATGAGATTTTGAAAAATCAAATACATACTTAATCTCGTTTTGTTACTTTTTTTCTATAACTTTCTAATACAGAGACCGTAAGGAATATCTGTATCTTTGCAACGACTCGAGTATTTTTTTAATTTCACAATAACCAGGGCAATATCGTATGTAATTACATTTTCTTGTCTAACTTATTAACACTAATCTTAACATTTCATAAGTGTACATTTCACGCCATATTAGCATTTGCCCACGTGCTTCTGAAGTGGAGGAAGTTGCTGAATTCAAATGTTTTCTCTTTATCAGTTTTTCCTTTGCATTGTAACTAGCAGAAAAAAGAAAGTGCTTGGATTAAGTGCCATGGTTTAAGAAGGAGTAAAAGTGTAAACAGCAATGTTTGAATGTAAAATTTTCAATTGAACACATTTGCAAAGTGCCAGCAAATAGAGCACTACAAGCTGCAGAAAGACTCAGAGCTAGAACCTTATCTTTATGTATACTATTAAAAGATAAATAGAGTCTGCTGTAGGCCCCCGAAGCTTCAGTTTGAGGAAAGGGGGGGCAGAAGGAACAAGGCCCTATTAAAATTAAAAAAGATAAAATCAGGCAGTTTTTATTTTTCCCCCCTCTTTGCCACTGGCGATAAAGGTTAACAATGCAAAACTCCCACCAGCTGGTGTTTCACAAAGAAAAAGCCCTTGGGGAAACGACTCTCCTCCTGACAAAAGCAGCCCGAAAGCTCTGCTTCAGAAGCCGGTGCTATTTACATAAGCACATAAAGGCAAGTCACAATGCAATTAGCCGTATCAGGATCACACCAGAGAATGGGAGAGTTCTTTACAAAGGTTCCCCCATACGCTGCCGTGGTGGTGCTTTATGCTTTTAATTAGAAGACTCTGTTATTGACTTTAAGGCATTAATTCTCGGGGGTCTAGTGGCAATGAAGTTATGACAGGTGATTTTCTCTGTTCAGCCTCTTGTAAGTTACATTTTGCTATATTTCTAAAAAACAGTTTTTTATAATTAGATAAATCTCTTCCTATTTTCCAAAGAAAAAGAAAAAAAGATAGGTGGTTCAGCAGTATGATAACACAGACAGGCCCCTGAAGAAAAAATAACAATTTGATTTATTAAAAGAGATGATAAGCGTTAAGCACGTTTTAACTAAATGGAAGTTGGAGGAAAGTAATTAGCAAAGAAAGTGAAACATAACAGGTAATTTTGAAAAAAAATACACAACCAAACAATTGAATAGTAATGTATTATTCGATTTTTTTTGCCACAAAGTAATGATTGTTCTGAGTAACAAGTTGGATTTTTGAGCATTCTGTCACGTCCATTGCAAAGATTCACTGTGACACTTTTTATTTACTAAACTTTTTATTATTTGCTTTTAGTGATTTATTATTCATGTTATTTAGCTGAGAATCTGAGTCATGTGTTGTTTGTTTTCTGACTGACTGAAAAGTTTGGAATAGGGAATAATGGAGATCAGCCAGGAATAGCGAATGACAAATAACTTAGTTGGGCTGTAAGTTTTCAAACGCTAATTGCTCGTTCCTAAATTAGGAAAGCTTTAGGGATTCTTGTACATTTTCGTGAATATTCTGTGATTTTTCTTTCCACACGTGTCTGGATAGCAAATGGTATTATTCTATCAAAAGTGATGTGCAAAAATACGAAAATTCTTTAGCCAAAAAAAGAAATGTAGAACAAGTGAATTTAGTAAACGGTTAGCTGTAGTGGGACTTAACCACTAACTGCTGGGTAAATCATGCTTTGTCAATAATCCAAGTGAGGGAAGACACCTGGCTGTTATTTCCCCATCACAGTGTAGTGGGAGGTTCATTTTGTCTTGTGTTCGCATTTCTTTCATTGGCATCTCACTTTGTTTTGCTAATATGGGATAAGAAATAGTTTAGAGGTCACAAAGCAAATGACATGCCTTTTATGTAGAACAGGAAACATCAAGTGAAATAATCAGCTGGTAGGGCCAAAACACAAAAGGAATTTTGTGTTGTTTTTTTTCCTGAAAAAGCATCCAGTTGTGGAACTTCTTGTTCAGGGAAGTTATAGATGGCAAAAATTTACATGGATCCAGAAGGTGATTAGATAAGTTAATCAGAGAGAAAATCCATTGGGACTCCTAAACACAAATCACCTCTGGCTCCAAATCTTTGTGAGCCATAGATTCTTGGAAGCAGGAATAAATACAGTTTTCTACTGGATATTGCTGGAGCCAAGGCACACACTAGATAAACATTTGATCTGTTATAATACAGTTATGTTTTTGAATATCATTCTTACATTGGGAGGTAAAAGAGCAATAAACATGGGAATAATAAAGAGAAAAGGCAAGACAGGAGCATGTAGAGATAAGGTGTACAACAGTATAACATTTTGGTTGTAATTAATAGCAGTCATATCGGCACTGAGATTTCTATCACTGTTTGTGATGCCTTCATAAATGTTTCTTGTTGCTATTACAATAAAGATGATGCAATAAAAAAAAATATCCCAATCTCTAAACAGGCCCATAATTTAGACTGCATTATGTGTTCATTTGATAGGATTAAATATGTTATTTGATTTCATGGAGAGAGCAATATCTTTCCCAAGAGACAATAGTACTGCTGTGGATGAATTAACACTTGTTTTGCTAATTGAGGAATCAATTTTGTATAGATGACCGCTAGCATGAACAGTTTTATTTTTTATGGAAACATACCTTAGAAAGTAGAAACTTGAAACACCAAAAAGCTGTTTAATCACTTTTTACCTACAATAATGTAACAGTATATGTTTTGATAAATAGTAATTTATAAAAAAATATAATTAGCTAGTTGCTCATAATATATACATTTAGATTTGTATCATCGTTGAAGCATCTTCCAAAACTGTAACCTTGTATTTTGTGGAAAATAATTAACAAAATATTTGATGCAGTCAACTTAATTTATTGAAATATAGTCAGTCTGGACACCATATCATTACCAATAAAAAGCCAATGGAACAAAACCATCACAGTTCCCATCCCCTGCACAATAAATACTCTGGTATATTCACATCCTCATTAATAAGCAGAGCAAGTCCTATCACAAGATATTTTTGTAAGAGCATTAGACTCAAGAACAGAACAGGAATTCTCAGTGTTGAGTTTGGCAGGAATGTCCCAATTTTTTTGCCTCTTATCACTCCTACGTGAGTCACAACTACCATATAAAATAGGCTTCTAATATTCACTGTCATCTCTAGTTGAAATAAGCTTTTTTTTCACCTTCCATCTTGATTTACTTCTGCTCTGGTTTAGCAGCAAAGTCATAGTACCCTTAAAACGGACCATGTGCAATGATTTCAGTCAAGTTTTTGATAGCATATCCTAAATGATAAAGGAAAAATATATACATCAGTTTAGTCACTGCAAACAGAGAGGCCATAGGCTTCTGTAAGAAGACAATTGCAATAAGATAGTATCCCATCTCTTCCAGGTACTTCTAGGACCAAAACAATGTGGGAAATCTTACTCTGCTATGGTTTCTGCTCCACCAGCTCTGTCCATAGCCAGAGGATTTTCTGGATAATCCTTTTTCAAAGCACTAAACTAAATATCAAACAAAGTTATTTCTTAATATTAAAGAAATAATTAAACCACTTTCTGGTTGCTTTCACATCATCTTAATCATTGCTTTTAGTCTCAAACTGCAGCTTTGGCACTGCCAGTGTCACTTGAACTCATTTTACAGCTTCAGCAACACAGTCGCATTCAGACATAACAGATGAGTGACAGTATTCTATGGATATATTTATTGGCAATCACAATATAACAGTAGCTGGTGGACTGATCACAAGGCAGGAAGTTAGTAAAGGCCAGATGTCCTTTTATCCTTCTTTGGTAAGTTCATCAGGACAGTTAATGAGTGGTTTTAAGTAGTTGTCTGTATTGCCAGCCAATGATACGGCTGCTTACACAACACAAATACATCAAGAGTTACAATCTGAGTTGTTTTTATACATGCCAAAAGCTGTCAGACATTCCCTTTGGGGCTTCAGATGTATTTTTAGACAATTCTAATCTAGAGTATCTGTCAAGCTATTCCTGTATTTAATGCAGATGTATAAGCAAACAGGGGCGACAGAGAAGCTTCTGCAAGTGCTAACACAATATGCAGCATCTTCATCGTTCCTTTGTACACACTGCAGCTTACTTCCCTAATAGAGTGGCTGCAGTAGCAGGTCTTTGTATCGACGTCTTTCCTTCCAAAAAGCCCCTGCACTGGCTTCTTAGGTGCTAATATTTTTCCTTCATGATTTTGTAAAGTTCAGAAAACTGGGTTTATTCATGTTATGCAGGATTTTTGATCTCTTTGTTTGACAATTGCTAACTACTTTCCAATGATATTACTCTCAATAAGTGTATTTTAAAACCCCCCGTCTTTCAGTACTATTAACATTTTCTCTGTCATGTTCTGAGAATGACGTATTGTTGGGATGCTGCCCAGCCAAGCTGTGCCAGCATGTTATGTTAAACAATGTATTGAGAGATGTCAAAACAACTCAGAAACAATCACATTGATATCAACAATCAATAACACAGACAATAAATTATGGAAAACCAATCAAAATAAAGGCACTCAATGCAAATTGGTATAACTTCATTTACTTTTTTTGACATCAGTTGAGCAACTAGCCAATAGCTTTCCAAAAGCTGCAGTATACTAAAAGCTATTAAACAACACATCATATCTTTTTCCATATAACTAATTCCTGTTATTCCTCCAACGGTATATTTATTAATATCTCGACTTGGGAAATTGGTCCAGTAAGGGATTAAGGGCCTGCAGATTTGGAGGTGTCTTCAGAGATGCTGAGAAGTTTGAAAAGTTGCAGAAAATGTCTGTTGCAAATTGTTTTGTTTTGGAAAGCCACCAAGGTTATGTAAAATTTCATTTAGAGTTCTGCAGCCACGCCATCTTGCCTGGTGTCCCGAAGCATCTAATTATAGGTGCCATAATCAAGTTTTATCAAACCTTCCAGAGCATGAACAAAAAAGAGATACTAGTAACGAAATGCTGGAAAAGTCTTAAAATACACTCGTAAAGTTTCTTATAAAGTGATTCATCTAACATGTATGGAGAAACATACTTTCTCTACTGTCACAGAAGAATCTGGGCTCATCCTGTTTTCAGCAAGGCTGGTACAAGAACAACTTTTCAGGTGACTGTTTTTGTTACTCCTTTCAGCACGTTTAGTGGTGTCTCTTCCAACAGGGTAGCAAACAAAGACAGATGGAAAGGTATTAATGAAAGAAATCTTTACTGTAACTAACATTAGTTAGTTCTGGTGCTTTCATTCACTGTGATGAGAGCCACGTTAGATTTGTTCCGTGCTCCTCTAACCAGACACCACCTTGCTCAATGTACTTAGGAAGGCATGGGGCAATTGTCTGTATACCCTATGTCAGTTCTGGGCTCTAGATCTACTGTAATAGGTTCATCAGTATTTGCACTGAAGGTTGAAAGCTAAGGTTTTCACATGTTTTGTCTTTGCAGAACTGCCAATTGATTACAAATGAGATGCCCTTTACCATACCTTGCCCTGATATACTAAGATATTGCTATCTTGAACAGATCCTAGCTCTGGCACATTCCCAGTACTATTACCAAATCAAACACTGCTAATTGATATTGCAGACTTGGGCCTGTTTTTTTAACTCTGAGCTTCTTTCTATTGGACCAGAATCGGTATTGAACTAGTTTATCGAACATATGAAATCATAGAACTGTAGAATAGTTTGGGTTGGAAGAGACCTATAAAGGTCAACTAGTCCAACCCCTCTGCAACGAGCAGGGACTTCTCCAATTAGATGAAGTTGCTCAGAACCCTATCCAGCCTGACCTTGGTTGTTTCCAGGGATGGGACATCTACCACCTCTTTGGGCAAACTGTGCCAGTGTTTCACCACCCTCATTTAAAGAATTTTTTCCTTATACCTAGTCTCAATCTACCCTCTTTTAGTTTAATGCTATTACTCCTTGTCCTACCACAACAGGCTCTGCTAAAAAGTTGTCCCCATCTTTCTTATAAGCCCTCTTTAAGTACTGGAAGGCTGCAATAATGTCTCCCTGACATTTTCTCTTCTCCAGGCTGAACAACCCCAGCTCTCTCAGCCTGTCTTCATAGGAGAGGTGCTCCAGCCCTCTGATCATTTCTGTCACCTCCTCTGGACCCACTCCAACAGTTCCCTGTTTTTCCTGTGTTGAGGGCTCCAGAGCTGGATACAGTACTCCGCGGGGGGTCTCACCAGAGTGGAGCAAAGGGGCAGAATCACCTCCCTCGACCTGCTGGCCGTGCTTCTTTTGATGCACCCCAGGATATAGTTGGCCTTCTGGGCTGTGAGCGCACATTGTTGGCACATGTCCAGCTTTTCATCCACCAACACCCCCAAGTCCTTCTTGGCAGGGCTGCTCTCAATCCCTTCATTCCCCAGCCTGTATTGATGCCAGATATATAATAAATACATAAAGAGTAATGCAAGAAAATAATATAAATTATCTATTATGCCACGAGGAAAGGATTACACCTTTAGTTTTGCATAGCTATTTCTTTTCAAAGACAAAGTTTTAAGTAAAATATTAACCATTTGCATTCAAATAAATTTTTATTTTTATTTATATTATAGTTCCTGAAAATTTGGCAGCATTTGTATTCTCACCATTTGAAAAAGACAATTATTATTCTGTAACTTGTAGTGGAAAGGTTGAGTGTGCAAATATGGAGTGGGGTGAGCCATGAGCATATTGTTTTTCTAGACTTGAAACATTGCATGCTGCCTGAACAGTATTGGTATATGATGCAAGCAATCCAATGCAATCACAAAAATATAATTTAAAGTTAAATACAGCTGCATACTGCTACAACTGCTATTTCTGAACATTCCTTTTTATCAGGTGACTCAGGCTTAGTTGTGTTTATTTTCTTACAAACAGAAGCTAGTTCTTATGAACCTACTCCTAGAAGTTTGGTGATATCTTCATAAAAGTGCTTGAAACTGTTTGAGTTTCTAGCTCCTGATGCTTTCATGTAAATTTTCAAAATTTTCTCTGGACATGGAAACCTCTCACTAGACATTTTTATAGGCCTGGATGAAAATATTCCTAGTTTCCTAACTATTTTCACTTTGGTTGTCTTCGATGTGGACCTTTATTCACTAAAACATGAAATGGAACTATGATCTACTTTCACCTAAACAACTGAACAGCTATTAGACACAAGGCAAACTAGTGATGAAGATTATGCTCCGTGTTGTATTGATAGTTTTTTCATTTGTCTACAAGAAATTGCAAAGGACTTAAATGACTATTATAAATTCCTGACTTCATGTCATTAAGCTGAGTAACTCACTGTTTTACTGATCAGTAAATTTTAAACATAAAAAGATTTCAGAATTGTGAAGGTTATGAAGGATTACTTTGACAATTTAACTTTCATCTTCATATTACTACAGTCTTGTTCTAAACCTTCTTCTCTCCTACTTTTACCCTAATATATAATCAGGTATCCTGAGCTATTGGAAGTCTATTATACACATTATGACAAAGAACTCAGTGCAAGAAAGACATCACAATTTACTACAAATGAGTCTTCCTAGTTTTATAATTCTGCTTTGTAAGGATACTGGTCATCCACTACATTCTGTTACAGTGTCTACAGTGGCAAGGCATATTGTTGATTAGAAAATTCCCACTTTTATATCACTCAGTTTCAACATACTGGAATCGCAGCTGCCTGCACACCCTGGACCCTCTTATTCCAGGATTGATAAAGAATATTGTATGTAGGAGGAATGTACCTCACATACCCACCACTGTGGTTCACCTCAGCTAATCGCAGCTGTAACAGAAGTAATGTCCTAAATTAAATCATTTCATGGGGAGAGGCCAAAGGCAAGTCAACACTTTAGAGTTGGAATGGAGTAGAGAATGGAGTATTTTTAAAGTCAAAAAGCACAGCAAAAATCTAAAAAGATTTCTGTGAAACCTTCTGCACAAAAGGGCATCAGTCTCCTGATGCAAATGTCAGTATGATTTTTCTCTGTTCCTGGAGAGTAATAAAATACAAAATCTTCTTTAGTAAATGTTCCAGAGGATCTCTGATGTACTTTAGTGACAAAATTCTTTCTGAAGTAATGTAACTTCTAGGTCATGTATTATCACTTATCAATTACACAACATGCAAAGTCATCTTTGATGTTAAAAAAACCCGACGTGTTTCTGATAGATCTCTCTTTGTTTCTAAACATCTATGAAAGTTACAGCATCCTGAATTTATTATTGCTCTTATTTTTCCTTGCTGACCTTATACCATTAAGCTTCTTACTATTAGGGAACTGCTCTCAAAACTACTGGCATTCTCCTTAAATGCCTTTTGCACATTTGGACTGTAAGATTAATTTACAGCTATTTTCTCTTGAGACAAATTCTTTCAAAAAATTTTCATCAATGAGAACTTTGATTACAAAATAAATAAGGGAGACATTTTTAGATGGGAATTGTTACTATTTTAGCTGAAGAATCAAGAATAAAATTGAATGAATTCACAGCATTGACCAATGTTTTCCCTCTGGAATAAAAACAAGAGTTTGCTTGACAACTAGGAGGCTGCTTAGTCTCATTGAGGAGATACAGAGTTTGAGGGCAGAATGACACACAAGCAGATCTGCTTTGAGATTGAGGAGATATACAGAATGCTTTAAGTAGATTAAAAACGCACAGGAAGAAGGGAAGGCTAGAAAAGGAGCAATAAAATAAAGGAGGACAGGGAGTTCAAGGAGAGTAAGACCAAAGGAGAAGCAAAGCAAGAAAGAGAAAGAAGTGCTCTTGGCAATAGAGTTGATCTGATATACTATTATGAAATGTAGTTTCATTGAAAAACACTGATATATGAGCCCCAAATGTTTTGTCTGAAACATCTCGGATTTGATTAACTTTCATCAAATCTAAGGCCTGAACTCCAGAAAGACTGCCCTGAGGCTGCAGAGTCTGGGAACTGCAGATTGCCTTCCCCTGGCCTGGTTGCGGCTTGGGAGCCAGGTACCCAAGGAGTCCATTTTGCTGCTCATATACACAGGCTAATAGTCCAAATCCAAGTATAAAATCTTGACACTTCCTGAAAATCAGAATCTCTGCTTTGTAACCCCAACTAGTCAGTATATCTTTAACACTTCTAATGCATGTTCTGGCACTTTACAGGCATGGGCTGTATGAAGAATTCATGCTGTGTATCTGTTTTTTTCCATTTCTGGCTGCATGAGCTAGAGAATGAGTCGATTTTATGAGTAAGGCTTTCCTCAGAGCTTTTGCTACAGCAAACCATGCAGTGTCTATTACAATATAAGTAACTGCAAAGCATGCAGATTGTTTACCCCTGGTTATCCAAATGGTTTACCCCTGACCTGCAGCATCCTAAGGCTGCAGCTTCCTAGAAAGTCCTTGTCTCATTTGTGTGCTTTGCCATTCAGGTAGCAGGACAAGCTCTCACATCGTCCCAGGAATATATACACCCTCTACATGTACCTTCATCACATATCCTAGTGTTTTTCACCTCAGGAAGCCATAACTACATTACCAATATTGTCCTCAATCAAAGCTAATTTTATGCGCTCAAGTCAGTGGAAAGAAACTGGTACCTTTCAGAAAGCAATTAGTTCCGCTGTAAGGTAGTTAAGCAAGCAGGTGGAATAGATAATTTTCTGCTAATGCCTAGTTTTCTGCTTAGGCTATAAAGGGGAGTTTGGCAAATATTGCAAACCTAAAAGTATAGGTTAGTGGAGATAAATCCTACACCTCATATCTCCATCACACAGGACTGTTTACACCAGAGTTGAGTTTAAACCTAGAACAATGACTTGCAGTTAAGCCAATGGGCATTAAAATCAACATCAGTTGGTCAGTGCCACCACGTCCTCATGTTTTTGCTCAGATACTATTGTTCCCTTATTTGCAAGATTCTGCCCTCCTTGCTTCATCGAAACTGTTGCTGCTGTGTCTAAACAGCAGATTCTGCAAAGACACAAAATAGGAAATAGCCTATGTAAAAAGCAAAATCTCCCAAACCTGGCTCTTCTTTGGGCATATCAGCAGTATGTTATTTATTATAAATGTGGTTGTCCAATCTCATGGTAGGTTGCTGCAAAGTACAAACCACATAATTATTTAACTTCTTTTTCACATGGCCCGGCCTCAAAACAATTCCTCTTTTTGTTTCTTTGCTCTATCCAGGAAATTTCACATCAAGGTTACCTTTCCTTTGAACCTATACCTCACTTTCACTAATACACATGCTTTTCATTTAAAGACCTCAGCAAGCAGAGCATCATCTCCGGCCAAGGAAAAATCTGCGAAAACTCCATACAATGAATGAGTCATAGTAGAACTGGAAAGGCTTCTTCTCAGATTCCTGACCCTTTCACTCCATCCTACTCTTTCAGTATTTTGGAACCTGATTGTAGTTTCCTTAACTATGTTTATACTTTCTTAACTCTATTTTTAATAACATATTAAACAACAACTAAGCACTTGCACCTTGCAAACTACAAGTTTTGAATAAACAATGGAAACTTTTTAATGTGCCATCTAATCTTACGATCTCACGTTTGTTGTAATATGGTTATGTGCTCACCCACAGTCTGCCTTATCTAAATTAATACAAGAGGATTCTGTTCTTTGCAAACAGAATTCTGCTTTTGTACAGCACTTTCTCTTTAATAGCACTAGACAAGCAAACAGTTAGTGAAATGGCAGACTACCATATAATCTAAGAGATAAAGCTAGTTAAGCAAATGAAGAAAATTCTCCTGTCTTTTTAATAAACAAGTAGTTGAATAGTTTATGAGTGTCTTTACTGATAACTAGAATTTCTTAAATGTAAATTTGAATTGTTATATGTGTTTATAGCATATATACTTTAAATGAATGCATCTTTAATATATAGGAATACTTGCTGGGAAGTTTCAGCTTCTGGTGTTTATAGTTGACTCTCAATTTCAAAGATTCAGGCCAAATAGGTCTGAGTTGCATTTATTTCTCTTTTCCATTTTTTCTTTCTCACCACTCCGAAAAGTTCAGACTTTCAGTATAGGTTACACGGAGTTCACATCCACATTACCTACCCACTCACCCCAGCTAGAAGCATCTTTGCTGATATTAGCACTGAACTTTGTAAATATCTCTGCTGACTTGTCTCTACCCTTTCAATAATTCATCCATTTTTGCTCATCTTCTCATTCACCCTTTCCTTCATCTCTTTCCTTACAGAAGAAGCAATTTATATGACAAGAGAGGTATTATGTGTTTGTAAAGGACTAAATCAATACTTCATTAGAGGTGATTTCACACTGGATAGATCTTGTGAAAATGACAGTAGATACTGTTAGACTCATTGGTGATTTCCTTTAATTCATGTTGGTATCTGATAAAATTTCCTTAAGACCTTTCTGTTCATGTGTTTTCTCCAGTATCCTGAGGTCTTTCAGGAATCTTTCCTAGAGGTTCCCAGAACATGTCAGAAGATTGTCAGAGGTTGGTCAGAGACTTTGTCTTCAGAAAGTCTAAATCGTACTGAGGGTATGCCTTAAAATTCTTCAGAAATCCTGGATAAATATACCAGGATGGTCAGCACTGAGCGAATGCTGTACTGTGCCCTGCTTTTAACGACTGGCACACCCACAAGGATACAATGCCCCTTCATTTGTCAAATTACCCAGGAGTGATTTTATCTCAAAGTAAAATTTAAGGATAGAATGGTGTTTACTTAAACTATGATTTGGGACAGGTGTCATGAAAAGATATGACAAAAAATCAGTATTAAAGTTATATTTAACAATAAGGATTTTGTTTGGGTGTTCCAGCATTTATCTAGTTTGTCACTGCTGGGTAATTAGCCTATACAATGCACACTTGGCCCTTGAGAGTTCTTCTGGATACTTCATTCTTTTTCCTATTGTTACTGATGACTATCTGCAGCATCCAGGGTGGCTGCCTTGGGTGACCTGCCCTTTCTCTAACCTCGCCGAGGATGACCTTATCTTTCCTCGCTGCTAATGTTTACTTATCCCTCATTTCATGCAGTTGGGCACTGAAACATCACAGGGTAACAGAAGGGATTAAATAGTTTCCTTTCCTCTTTTTTTAATAGAAGATTATTAATATTTTTATTACTTATTTTAATTAACGCATCTCTGTATTTAGAGTGACTTCCCATTTTACAGTTTTCTCAAGAAGTCTTGTAAAGCTGTTCATGCCATATCTCAAAAAGATAAAATGCACTCTCTTCTTACTAGATTTATAGCTTTGTTTCCTCCGTGGCTCTCTTACGAAGAACAAGTATGGTATAACAGGGACTGGGAGTTGGAAATATGATGTTGTGGCAATATAATTGCTGCCAAACTTTCTTCCCCACAGTCAGCTTCGCAGGCATTCATTGGGGACCCAAAAACAATATCTACAGATTTTTTCCTACTTCCAGCCAGAAGGAAAATAATACCATGAACTTACAGGTTGATAGACCCACTTCTAAGCTCCATATGGCAACTGATCAACAGAAACCAGAAGAACCACTCAAGAGCTGTAGTTTGTTCTTCTGCCAAGGGAATAGGAGAAAATGCACAACAAATGTATGTTGTGTGGGGTATGGAAGGGAATGGGGGGAGTGTGTCTATCCTATTGTTTCTAGGTAACTGTTTCTGATTACCAGCGTCTAACTATCTGGTCAGATAACATTCAGGTTATGTTCTGTGACCATCAGCCTGTGTCCCACAGGCAGAGTTCCCAGAGAAGTTTATGATACTTTTGAACAAGTGAGCTTGGGTTTTTAGAAGTAGGATAAATCCTTGCTTCCTCATCTTTTGGTATCTAGAGCTGAGTATTGGCCATCTGCCAGTCTGTAAACCAGTCATATTTTGTGTTGTACCTTCACAAGTTGCAGGACATACAAAACCAACCCCAAGCTTTTTAGTATTAAGAGTCTATTAACAATTCTTTTGCCCTCCCTCTTAGTTCTTGCTTACAAGTTAGGATATCACGGAATCACGGAATTCTCAGAGTTGGAAGGGACCTCTAGAGATCATCTAGTCCAACTCCCCTGCTGAAGCAGGATTGCCTAGAGCACATTACTCAGGACTGCATCAAGGCAAGTCTTGAAAATCTCCAAAGAAGGGGACTCCATGACCTCCCTGGGCAGCCTGTTCCAGGGCTCTGTCACCCTCACCGTAAAGAAGTTTCTCCTCATATTTAAATGGAACTTCCTATGTTCCAGCTTGTGCCCGTTGCCCCTCATCCTATCACTGGAAACCACTGAAAAGAGTCCAGCTCCATCATCCTTCAACCCACCCTTTAGGTACTTGTAAACATAGATAAGGTCTCCCCTCAGTCTTCTCTTACGAATGCCAGATTTTCCCAGGCATGTATTGTCTAGCCTAATTTTTTTCCAGTTTTTGTGTGTGTGAATTCATTAGCTCAAAACTGGACATTTTTCACTGTTTACTGCTCACAAGCCCATAAAATTCAGTGTTCTCTGCTGTGATTTTTTATAGTTAAAGTAGAATCTTCTAGTCTTCAAATGCAATTGCTCTCGGGACTAGTAAATGTGGAATAGTATCTCAGGGTAGAGTATCTATGATTTCCATTTACTATTGAAAGTGGAAGACACCTTCAGACATAATACTAGGCACTTAGCTAGGCTTTAAATAAGTGAGACAATCAAATACAGTATTTCAGGGAAACTTGTGCTTTTAGATTGTCTATAATCAATTTACGTCATTTGAAATGATTGATTGGGTGGTTGAACCTGAATATGCATAACATTCTTTTGTCTGATCCATTTTGCTCCTGTGAAGTACATGGGGTCAAATTGTATTTAAACTTTCCAGCTTAAACACTACATTTGGCTCCAAACCTCTTGTTCTTACTGAGGAAAAAATTCCCCCATATGAGAAAGCAATGACCGAATGAGCAACATAGGACCGAGTTTTCATTAGGTGAAGATTTGTTTATGCAACAATGAAATTTTTTTATTCTTACTGTTTTCATAAATGGCCTGAGTGATATGAGAATTACATGCACATGCTTTAAAAAAATATTGTTCAGCCCAATATTATAATTGTACATTTCTTTTGGCTATTCTTATTCTACTTTCTTCTGTGACAAACAGGACCCACAGCAGCTAATCTAGTCTGTTTTGGCCTTCCCTCTATGTAAGATGGAACAGACAAAATATTTAGTGTACTCATCTTCTGCCTATTTCTGGCCTCTGCCTAGAGAAGTTGTGGGTGCCCCATCCCTGGAAGTGTTCAAGGCCAGGCTGGATGGAGCTTTGAGCAACCTAGTCGAGTAGGAGGTGTCCCTGCCCATGGCAGGGGGGTTGGAAATAGATGATCTTTAAGGTCCCTTCTAAGCCAAACTATTCTATGATTGTATGATTCTATTTAAGAACTGGTGGACAAAAGCAGGATTTTTATTGTTTCTTTTTGCATAAAGTATATCAGTATTAAAATGTCAAAGGGATGGTTCAACACTTGAAATGTGTAACTTAGATCTATTTTTGAACAATTGGAGTGCTATTTCTCTGTTTTTACAGAAATGAAAATTAGGAACCATATTTACTGTTTAACCCTTTTGCAAATCCTAAACTCAGGTTTCAGCTTCCCTAATCTGTTTTTCATGCGGGTTTTTTGCTTGTTTGTTTGTTTATTTGTGAGCTTGGATTTTTATGATGGAAACCACATGAAAATTACTGATTCAAAATGACTACGAAAGGAAATGTTCTTCTCACAACTTTTCGTAACTGAATATTTAATGTGAAAATCTGACTCCTTGTTGTACCAATAAGAAAATCAATTCTAACTGTTAGAGGGCCTAATTAAAAGAACTGGCTTACAGGCTAAAATACTACTAATGGTGAGCAAGTATGCCAGAATCTGGCCCTTAGGCTTTTGAATCACACAGCTCAATTAAGTCAGTAGACCTGTGTCCACCAGTTTCAAAGAATTACATATCATGAGTTAAGAAGCAATAATTATAATGTAAAAATAATTTAATTAAAGTGAAAAAGCATAGCTCAGTCATCTTAACATTTGAAGCATTAATATGGTCTCAGGCAATCACCTAGAAGATAAAGCAAAACATGTACAATATATAGCAAAAACATGTGAAAGACTCATGCACTTTTGCTAGCATTGTGCGTTTTTTCATTTCATGAATTTTTATGATTTATTGTATTTTGTTAATTTGTCACCCATAAAAAGATTTGCATTAAAATGAAGATTATCACACATCAAGGCAAAAGAGTCCATGCCAAGCAAAACATAGAAAAAAGTTGAAACAGTCCAATGAAATATTGTTGTGACAATCTGGGTAAAATTATCTCATTTTTTGCACTGACTTAGTCTTCCCAGGTTTGGAAAACAGATTTATCTTCCATTGACAAACATGTCATGATATCTTCCATGACACCATCAAATGACTGCAATCAACTGAAAAAAACAAACCAAAAATTCAAACACAAACCAAAAGCTAAAAATAAATTCTGAAACATTTGTAAAAAAAAATGTTTCCATAATTTAAAAAACCCGAACTTGGCATTTTAGAATATATTTTTATACTGTAATTTCTTTTAAAACTTTTAGTATTTATCATTCCAGAACTGAGAAAAATGGTAAAAAGTAATCACAATACTTCAGGAACTTTTGAATTTTTTTTTTCAATTAAAAATATTGATCTCAAAAAAACATCTTCAAACTATTCCATAGTAAGATTATAGACTTAGGTGATAGTGAGAGTTAAGCTCAAAATTTTCAATGTATTTTCTCATGCCTATGAGGAACATGAATCTGAAAAAAACAACCAATGTTCTGGGTTATGAATTGCAACTGAACAACCGACCCTGATCAAAGATCTTTTGATCATTGAAAATTCAGGGTAACCACACTGACTGTATTAGGTTATCTGAAACTTAATTGAGGTTGAATATGAATTGTAACTAATTTATGTCTGAAACAACTTTGAAAATCCTTTGTTCCCTTCAACGCACAATACCCAGAAAAAGTAACGTTAGTATCTTTAAGCATTCAAATAGCAAAGAGCATTATAAATCATCATTTGTCTTGTTATCTCAGGTAATTTTAGTCCAAGGATATGTATACAGAGTGATCCTCAGTTGTGATATCTCTACTTCTGGTGGCTTGTATGCAACATTTGTGTAATAAATATGTTTTTTTAAACCATACCATTAGAATAAGACTGCATTATAACTATGGTGTGTAGAATTGCAAGTACAATACCTCAATTTATTTTCAGTTTTAGATGTAACGCATCCATTTTTACGTCCACAGATCACTGACCCAGACATATAGCTCGATTAAGATCTACCAGTCTAAGTCTCAATCAGGATAAATGAAAATACACTCGTAAGGTCAGCTAGAATGGTATCTCTACATGTAGATCATGTTTGCAATTTAAGTCTCATTACCAGCTCTGCTGCTACAGACTACAGGTGCCAGCAGTTGTGGGAACATGATTTATTTTTGCTACTCATTATGCTGAGTGCAGCTTGAAAATTTCTGTTGCATATCTTGATATCCATAACATAAATCTTGAAAATTTGAGGAGATGGTAATGGAAATATTATAGTACAGACTATTTACTGGAATCACTAGAAAATGATGCTATGAGGGTGCTAAAAAAATTCAGAATGGAAAACTTCTCTTTCAAAAAGCAATTTTCTATTTGAAACATATCATCAGTGCTGTGAGCTACAGCTTCACTATTAACAGCATTCAAAAAACTTCACAGACAATACATTTAAGGCCATATGACGTTTTGCATTTCTTGCAGTGTTACAATACACATCACTGTGCAATGACAGTGGAAAACACCACAGATGGAAGTGACTCTAGGACTACCAAGAGAACTTTTTTATAGAAAAGCAGATCATGCTACTTGATGATTACAATTTTTACTGTGTTTCCAGAAAACGTGTTACTTGCTGGCCAAGATTTCCAACAACATTGCCTTTACATTTCATTGCCAGTGTACTACTAAAAATACACCAGAAATATAATGGCTTACATGTTACTGTGTAGCTTACATCTGAGGTCTGTTTGCTCTTTCTACTACACCTGAATATTGTTAGCATTCAAAGATTAGGATTAAGTGGAAAATCCACACTTTTTCTGTATTTTGTACATCACCTAAACTTTCTGCTGAACCGTTTCTCAAAAATGACAATTAGTTTCTAACATCCTTTGGCACTCTTTCACAAATTCTCATCCATTTTAGTGAGTTGCTAAGAACAACCATGAAGTTCTTGGGAACTGCTGGGGGAAAACAAGTTACTTCTAGAGAAACTGAAATGAGAAATGTCAACTGACTCAAATTTAATGTTTTACATACTAGAAACACAGGCAAGGCAGCCAAAAACTAATCATGACTGTGTACACATGTATACAATAGGCACAGGAAAGCAGTGCTGAAAAGTCTGGGAGTAAGCGGTTTATGGAGTACTTGTGCATGATTTTCCAGTTTTTTAAACAACTGTTCATGATTGAAAAGTAGTTTGCTCTTAGTCAATAATACCCATGATTAGTGTGCCAAGAAACGTATTGATAATTTTGAAGGCAAGAGTTTTGAAGATTTTTCTTACTTGGTTAAATGTCATGGATTCAGATAATGGTAAAACAATTCCATTGTAAAGTAATGCAGTTTAAGTAATAAATAATCTACATTTCTTTCCAATAGTGCCAAAAGGAAAAAAATGCTGAACAATAAACATAAAATTGTTTGAAAATCATGAACTGTACCTCTTCACCATACACACTGTAGTGTTTGGAACATACTGGAGATAGATGAGTTTTGCTTTTTCAAAAAATATTTTACAAAAGATGTCAGTATACGCTATAGTGGATTCGATTAGAAGGAAACACTCCTTGTAGCCCTTTTTCAGCTCCTGAAATGAAACCTCTCAGAGCAGAGAATGTTCTTTACTGCATTTTTGTAGAATGCGGGGCCAGTTTAGCACATATACTCTTAACTTATAAAAATATTTCATAATGACAGATGAATAAATGCTTCATAATGGAATTTTCATTAATTTAGACACCTAAACTTGCTAAGAACCTCTAATTATTTGGGCCATTGGATTTTCTTATTGATTCTGCAAAGCTCCAAAACCTCTAAGATTGAATTGGCTTCAGTGGGAGATAAAGGTTCTTGGTACTTTGCAGAAACCAGCCTAGCATGAGATCTTATTACAGAAAGTAAGTTTCACCAGACTCAGTGAAACTTAACATCACCCCCAAACCATGCAGGAGGGAACATTTTAAATTCAAGAACACTTTCATTGTCCCATCTGCTAGTGTGCTCGGTTTTTTCCCACCTCTTCTAGGGGTTTCTGAATTATTTTCAAAGTTGAGTCCGTAAGTCAAATCTTTCAGCTTTCCATGTAATAGGAAAGGATATTTAAGTGAACCATATTCCTAAGTGAACCACATACTGTTTTCATCAAGTGAACATGATCATGATTGGCTCTGCCTGGATTCAAAACTCTTAATTCTGCTTAAACTGAACTGTTTACAGGAGAGAAATGGAACACAGGATAGTACAAAATAGAACTTTTATTAGAGTATGAAAGTCCAAACTAAAATCAGGTTGGTGAAGAGCTGAGTATCTATGCTACTGCAATAATTCATAGTACACTTATCAAAGTAGTACAAGCAGCAAAATAATAGTAATATAAAAGGCATTAATCAGTGTTATTAGTTTATCTTCCGAATGGAACAGATTTTTTAAGATTGTCTACAAGCAGCTTTGGATTAAAAGCTGAACTGGGATCTAGCTTTTCCTTTTCCTTAATATAAGCACCCCTGTTCTCTTACTATTTGTAGTTTTCAGAATGAAGAGGCCGATCCCTAAATGTTACCATAATTGAAAATTTTACTGCTATCACTAATACAGGTAACAGAAATGTCTATATATTTGAAAAGCAGACAAGGTTTACTAATTGTTATAGGCCCAGCATATGGCACTTTAATTTCTCTATTTAGTGTCTCTATGAATTTGGGCTAGTACGCCTATTTTGCTGCCTAAGTCTTGACTGCTTCTCGAGTCTGGGATAGATCTTTAGCCAATGTAAACCATTGTAAAGCCATTGAAAACGGAGGCTCCTAATGTGTCAGAACTGAAAGACTAAACTTCCTGAGAAGATAATATTTCTAATTAATTCAGGTGTTGTACCTTGTCTTATAAGACATTGCAACTGCATAAACCAGTTTGAAATAGGGAAAAGAATGAGAAAAAAAATATGTGTTGGTATTTTCTTAAACCAGGTACAAAGCTCATTCCTGAGTCAGTTTTGTTTTGACATTTCATTTGACAAAAGTTTCTGAGATTTAAAAAAAGGTCTTTTGCTAAAAAGCTGATGAATAGCATTCCAAGTCATAGTAAGTCATGCTCTGGACCCTGCCTGGCTGTGACAATCTGATTTTTTATCAGCTTTGAATGTATTTGTTCAAGGCATTTGAATAATTATTGTGAAAAGAGAAGGGTGTTAATTTTATTCTGTCTATTTTTCTTGTAGTCTCTATCTCTTTTCTAAAAATCAGGTCAACTTGTCAGATGACATAAAATAGTAAAATTCATTGTCTCAGTATGTTATATATAATTTCAGAGAAATTTTTGCTTCTGATTCCACACTAAAGCTCTATCAAGAAAAATATCAAGTATCCTATCAGCCTCAAACTCAACGTTTGCTTGCAAAACATGTAGAATGCCATGATTTAATATAAATCATTTTGCATTGTAATAGTGTGGTACATTACAGAGATCTATTTCCCCTAACTAGTTTAATTTCATAGTAACTATTCGGTTTATGACATAAGGAATAGTAAGAAAACAAAAAATGTAGTTTGTGTGATTTTCTGTGTTCATAGTCCACCAGTGGATTCCATTAGGCACCATGAATTTGTAGCTCTACACATAAATGCTCACACCAGCCTTGACCATTATGCACCTAACACAAAATAATAGGGGCTGTCCTGCTGAGTCACAGCAATTTGCCGTGCCTTTTTCATCAGAGGCTTTGTATTCTGAAGTTCTCTTCAGTTTTTCTTATTTTCATGTTTTTCCAGTAAACTATCAGCCATTCATTTTAGTCATTCATATCAGTCATTCATATCAGTCATTCATTTTAGTTTTCCCCTTGTTTAATACTTGTTTCTCTTCTCTTCATCTTCCTTATTTTTCTAGTGTTTGCTCTGTCATGACTGGCAAGGGTCAGCACCCACTCCCGCTTGCTGAGGAAACATTTGTCTGATGGACGTGTACTGAGGTTGAGGTTGCTGTATGCAGGGAGAGTGGGACCACCACTACTTTAGTTCTAAGACTTCATTGATTTTACTGATTTCAGACTGACTTAATCTGCCATCTGGAGTCCTTGAGTATCTTCAAGACAGGATTCAGGTTTCTAGCAGAGTAACTTTCAAGACGACTGATCTACTTCTTTCTATAAGTGTCTTTTTAAAAATAATTTGCATGTCAGAAGCGATGACCTTACTCACCAACGGTATGGACCAATAAGGGAAAAGAATGGATTCCCGCCCTACTTAAAAAAGTAGAAAAAAAAAATAATAACATCACCTTTGGATTTCCTTAGGCAGTTCTCTAGAGGATTTTGGGCTTTCTTCTATTTCAATGTTTTTGTCTGAACTGTTCCCTGGCCTTTCTCTCTCTCATAGAGATACATACTGAATTTCACTGAATTTCACCGAATTTTTAGAGTTGGAAGGGACCATAAAGATCATCTAGTCCAACTCCCCTGTTGAAGCAGGATTGCCCAGAGCATGTCAGAGCATGTTACTCAGGGCTGCATCCAGGCGGGTCTTGAAAATCTCCAGAGAAGGGGACTCCACAACCTTCCTGGGCAGCCTGTTCCAGTGCTCTGTCGCCCTCACCGTAAAGAAGTTTCTTCTCATATTTGAGTGGAACCTCCTATGTTCCAGCTTGTGCCCATTGCCCCTCGTCCTCTCACTGGCAACCACTGAAAAGAGTCTGGCTCCCTCCTCCTTCAACCCACCCCTTAGATACTTATAAGCATTGATAAGGTCTCCCCTCAGCCTTCTCTTCTCCAGGCTAAAGAGTCCCAGCTCTCTCAGCCTTTCTTCATAAGGGAGATGCTCCAATCCTTGCCCTTCGCTGGACTCTTTCCAGTAGTTCCCTATCCCTCTTGAATTGGGGAGCCCAGAACTGGATGCAGTATTCCAGTTGTGGCCTCACCAGTGCAGAGTAGAGGGGGAGAATGACTTCCCTCGACCTACTAGCCACACTCTTCCCTATGCAGCCCAGGATTCCATTGGCCTTCCTGGCCACAAGAGCACACTGCTTGCTCATTGTCATTTTGCTGTCTACCAGGACGCCCAGATCTTTCTCTTCAGAACTTGACTCCAGCAGGTCCACACCTAACCTACATGGACTTTACACTAGTTCTTATTCTCTAGCACTTCTAAAGATCGAGGTGAGGAAACAAGTTCCTGAAGAAAAAAGGCTGATTTCAGACATCACTCAGCCTTTGACTAACAGTCCATTGCTGTAAACTGCATAAATGAGATCTACTTCCTTTTACTTAGACGTTTCTAGGTATAACGATAAAATTGCCAGATGTGATCCCCACATGTTCCACAGGTTTGCAAGGCACCTCAGTAACAGCTCAGAAATGCTTGTTTCTCCAATTTACATAGGACTGCTGGCTGGACCTCCGCCTACCTCATCAGTGAGTTTTCTTGGCACAATGTCATACCTAGCAGAACAATCCTTCGGTCTGCATTCTCCTAATGATTTTAAAATCTTTCTGTGGTTAACTGGGGTAGGTGAAGGTGGTAGTGTTTACCCATTGAGACATATAGACAAGTATTTCACCAATAAAAGGTTGCTTGTGTTAACTGGAAGGTTTTAAGTTATTTTGCTTGCATGCATGCTGATGACTGCGTTTCTTCTTTCTGAGGGGCCATTTCTTCTGTTGTAAACTTGAAGGATTACAAAGTGTATGGAGAGCTGATACCACACAATACCATGTGTGCACACACTGGACTTCTGTGAGGGCTGAGGGGCTAAGAGGTCTCCAAACCCAAGTTTTCTTGTGGTAAGGATATATGTGGACAGCCCATGTCAAAGTATTCAGTTCCCACTTCCTTTAGTGACTGACATGAAACCTCCAACCTCAAAATTCAGTTGTTGCCAGGTAAAGGGAATCGTATGCATATAGCTAAGGATGGAAATGTGAGTCAGAGAGAAACGTTCTTCCCCATCTTAATCACTCTGTATCTGAAGTGGGAGTAAATGGCTGTGAAATTAATCCCACTACAAAGAGCGCTATGGATGTGTTACAGCAAAGAAGTGGAAGAGTGGAACCAAGTTTGTCAGGATCATTCTACTCTGTCTTCGCCTGCCTTGTAACATATGTTTGCTTCTTCCCTACTAATGCCCTGTATCACTGCATGGGCTGCCTCATAATTTGTCAATACATGTTACATATCCTTCTCACATAAATGACCTCTTCAAAAAACGACAGTAAGGATGTCTTCTTGTCCCAAATGCTGTCACCGTAAGGCCCACATGTGATAGAAATTGTTGCTGTATCGTGGCAGGGATGGGTGGGATAGATGTTTTCCTGGTATAAACGGAATCAAAAAGGTGTAATGCTTTGTATGTCAAAAGCAAATCTTCAACTTCCGAAAAATCTTTTGGCTCCAAACACAGAACACAGGCCACAGAAATAATATGTTCATTTAGGAAACTCTGCTCATTAATGTGGCAGGCACATTCATTACTTTTTCAGAGTCCAAAATGTTTTTAAGAAGCAGATTATGAACAATACAGTTTAATAACCAATTTCACAATAAAAAAGCACAAACAATTACAAGCTCAGATATGCATCCTTTCTATTGGGTCTCCTTGGATAGCCAAAGTACCAAGAGATGTCTGAGGGGTGAGGAATTGTGGTTGGCTTGGGTCTTTTTTAATATTAGCTGTGGACAGGATTTTGATATAAACTATAATTTGCTTTTCAGTTATTTTAACTCCTCTTTGAGCAATAAATACAATTGACAGCACAGATATTTTAAAAGATATATAGATCATAATTAAAATTAATTAATATTAAATTATTTATATGTACTACAGAAAGCACCTAAAGAGACAATTTGAAAAAGTTCTGTTACAATTATACTAAAAGTGTGTAAGACATTATTATGGGCCTCACTGCTCAGAGGCACAATGAGGAACTGAGAAAGTCACCGCAAGTTTGACTGTACACTGTGGCTTGAAGATAGAGTATTGGTTGCCTCAGAGCCAAGGTAGCTCCTTCTTTAATTTACAAAACCTGATGCCTATTCAAATTATGGCTAGCCTACTGATAGTATTCTCAGAGTATCTGCTTACTGTGGCATTACTCCAGATGTATTCATCTTGATTGTCCCACTCCATGGATGGCAGGAGAATTTTGTCACAGTCTGTTCCCAGAAGATTCTGGAAGATATAGGGCATAGACTACCCATCTACTTGGTTCATATCGAGTTGTCTACATAAGCAGAGTGAGTTCTCCTGCAGTCAGAATTGTGTCTTTCAGATCTCCATGCTGCCTTCCCAGATTGTAAGGGCCAAGGCTAAAGGAACATAGCGTACAATAATACTTTTTGTAAAGATTTATATAATTATTCATGGAATTCTACATACTATAGTGAAGTTCTGTAAGGCATTTTAAAGCCCACATAAAACAAAATGTTTAATGGAATTTAGTTATGTAGGAATTTTCCAGGAAGACTATCTAGTATCCTTTGACTAAACAGTCCTAATGCTTCACTTTGTGTTACACATTTGGAAAAAATATGATAAAAGGCATAATAAAGTTCAAGCTAATCTGAAATGTAGTTTCTTGCAGGGTGGATAAATCCAAGTTAGCAATAAAAGACTGGAACTAGACCTTTATGTCATGTGAAAATATATTAACATCTGGAGACTCCAGTTAAAGGATAATGAGTTTGACTCTGACTTTGAGTCCTTTTAATATCTAACAATTCTACTTCAATAATTCAAATTAAATCTGCCCATAATGACAGATTGTTTCCTAAGATAAGGCTAGCTTGCTTTGTTTGATGTAGTCTCTTCATCAGTATAGCTCACTTTTATCTTTGGTTTAAGTGCAAATGCTTTAAAAAACTTAACTTACAATACATTTATACAGGAACTCAGTATGCAAATAATCTGCAACAGAAATTCCTTTTAGATGGAGAACAATTCAGAGATCAAAAGGACATTTAAAACAGATATGGGGAAAAAATGATTGAAGGAAAAAACACTTCAAAATCTTTCAAAGATTTGAAGAAATACCATAGATTACGGGTTCTGAAAAATTACAACTCCATTTCGCATTTTCTTCCCTTTTTTGGGCTCAAGCATTTAGAAATATACTGTGGTATATCATCTAGCTGGTATAATTTAAAGTCTACTGGCTTTGTTTCTCTTTACAAACAGAACTGTTCATGTCACCCATTTTCCCTACAGTGCTCCATTCCTGCCAGTGTCAGAATATACATTACCAACTGACTCCCACATATGAGAGCCTCCACTGTTTTTTCTAACCCTATTTATTCTCCGTCCTGCAGATTGCAGAGGGTGTCCACCATTGAACAGGACAGGCTCAGCATGAAGGGATTAGATAATAGAAATAAAATTTGGGGTTAGAAAAGGGCCTGACATATAGCTTGCAGGTTACTGGTGATATATACCGAGCTTAATTCACATAGTTACAGGGTCTGAAAAAAAAAGAGAATTAAAAGGATCTTGTCAGTAGACCTAGTTTGTGAGGCCTAGCAGCATTTTGGCAAAGAAAAGGGGATGCACACTGTATTGTATCAGAGGAGAAAAAGAGCCGTGAGCTTCAAATAAGATTACTTTTTTATTGTTTGTAAAAGCCATCATCATACACAACTAAAGCTTTTAAAATATCTAGCCTCCTTACAGAATGTCACAGTGCTCCTGGTTAGTTCTTAAGAAAGAGATCAAAGTCAGATTTTCAGGTCTTGATGTTCTTGTTCACACTGTGTTCTTTCTGTTCTGTCTTCACAACACTGAACAGAACTCAATTTTCCAAGCAAGTGACAAGAGAACACATTTGTCACTACTTTGTTCTTTTATAAACCCTTGAGTGCACTCCAAAGGAGTAATTTGAAAAAATGCTCACTGACTATACATTTAGGAAGCACAGTTCTCTTTAGTGGACTGAATTCTCCCTTCATTGATGTTCTTCTAACCCAAACAGACCTGTCAAGACGTCCCCAGCAGTAGTAAAAAATGCCAGTTGTTTTTTGAGAAGCTACATCACTAGATGCCAGCAGAGGATCTGTCCTACTTCGTTTCAATACATAATCTGCATATTTACTCTACTTTCCCTTTTTGATACTATTTGGTTTTAGCCAAAATAATCTACCTGCTACATGAGAGCTTGACTTATCAATTGCTGAGAATGGATGTCACTGTGTTTAATTCTACTAGGTTAATTGAATGACTTTTTAAGTGGATATTATTGTCATTGTTGCGTTAATAAAAATCTTAACTAACTAATGTTTCTTCTTGTCCAGTAATTCTGTTTCTGTTTTCTGTTTCTAGTTCTAATTTCTTTGCTAAAAGAAGTTAATTCGCATAGGAACACTGGAAATGTAGGCATCCCAAGAGTGAGAGATGTTTCTGCCAAACGGTTATAACTCTGCAAAGAGACACTGAGGGAAAGAAAGAATAAAGGTGAGCCGTTTTTTGTGACAATTGATATAATAGCAGAAAGGTAATTGCCTCTAAGTTTACAAGGCAATAAATGGCTCTCAGTGGCTGATGAACATCAAAGCCATAGTCATTAAAGGCACGAGAGCTCTCTGTACTTACCAGGCCTTTGAACTTTAAAAGTAATATCTCACAGAAACCTATATTAGTTTAAATTTGATAGCTTTTTTTGTTTTATTTTTTATTGAAATTTATAGTATCTTTACATGGATCCGATCACATAGAGAGCAGAATGAGAAAATCAGCACATTGCCACAAACGAAACACAGCCAAAGGAGACCGTTGAGTCAGACCAAGGTGGTGAGCAAACCAAACTGATTTATGGCACTTGTGTTTGTCCTACTCCAAGTGAAACAGTGTGACCTCATAATGTCAGAAGTGTGAAGACAATCATAATTATAGTCGTGTGATAAAGGGGAGAACTACCTAGAGGTGTCCACAAGAGCAAAGAGGAAAAAACACACAGAATGCCATGCACTGCACATTTCATATTTCAAGTATTAGGTACATAGGCACCTATATAGACCACGTACATAGTCATCATGTGTTGAGACACGTGAAGGAGAAATGGAGAAAACTGGAGGAAGAAATGGAGGAGAAAACTCTTTGGGGAGTTAACCGTTCACAACTACTGCTATTTCCAACCTAGAAAATACTATCTTGTTTCATACTTATTTAAAGATAAATCCTCAAAAGGTATGTAGAATCCACTCCACAACTTCTATTCCCTAAGGGAGTTTACTTTAATGAAATGACCAGGCATACAGAGGTTTCCAAAATTGCCATCTGAACAGTACAAAAGATTATTTTAAAAAAAAATCAGCCCAGATACGTTAAGCATGTAAGCATCCACAGATGCATACCACTGTAAGCATCTAACCTCTGAATCATGTCATGCTAATTCAAAACATTATCTAGTTCAACCTTTAGAAGAAGCTGAGGATGAAAATTAACTCCTTTCAGTCTTGCATTATAGTCTTGTCCTCCTTTGGAATTCAGCAATACTTTCCCAATCTTCTGCATGAAGACTAGAGACACCCAGGGCATTTATTTATTTGGTTAGTTGGTTGGTTTTGAAAAAAATAGTACCTATATATTGAGAGTGCCATTATCTATAAAACAAGTCTCTTATGTCTTAAGAAAATCATTACCTGTCCAGAGTTATAGTCAATCACCTTCATATGCAGGTGTAGAATCACACAGGTATATCTTACAAAACAATAGCTACTGGTTCATAAATTATTTAAAGATTTTTCACCTATTTTAGCCAACTCCATTCAGCAATTTATTTACTGAACCAGAAAAATACAAAAATCTGGGAAATCAGGTGTTCTTAATCTTATACTCCCTTTTAGATCCTAATGAGCTCTGTTGTTTCTTGTTTAAAGATTTTGGTTCACAACTTCTTGTTCATTTTTTAAATCTATGAGAATGGCAAGTATTAATACCTCACAGCTCTGCTTTTTTTAGTATTCTGTACATGTGGATGTACTTCTAATAGGTGGTATGCTTGTCTGTCCCGTTACTTCCTACAGACTTCTTATTAGCTTTATTTTTCTTTTGTTTATTTGTTGCTTGGTTGTTTTTAACAAAAGGCAGGGAGTGTCACAGCTTGGTCATAGATTTTTCTAACTGATATGGAATTATCAAGATGACTCTACTTCTCACAAGCACGTTTTCACAGCAGTGCCATAAATTTTGAAAAGCAGCAGTTCTCTAGCTCAAACACAACTTAAAGGTAAGGCTTGAGGGAAGTTCTGTGGTCTGGGATATGCAGGCAGTCAGGGTAAATGATTAAGAACGGTCCTTTCTGCTCCTTTACTCCAAGTGTCTATGAGACAACTCCAGTACTTACAGAAAAACACTCAGGCATCATTGTTGCCAGGGCCACAGCTCCAAAACTGCCAGCCATTCCCCTACAAAACAGGCATTCAGCAGCACGTTTATTCACATACTTTGCGTGGGGGTTGCTATGGTTTTGTTATGAAGAGATGAGGAAGGCTACTAGAAAATCCCTTTTTTGTAAATGACCACAAAGGAGTTTTGCCACCAAACAAACTTTGTGATGCTAACGGTCACTAACCATAGTTTCCTGGGCCTTAGTCCTTTTTGAATGGTACTACAATTCCTTCCTTCCTGTTGAGATAATGTCCCACAATGTGGTCTTTTAACATCTTCCAGTGGAAACAGCTAACTGCACACAGAAATACTTTCTAGCAATCTCCAAAGTCACTTGCACTTGACCCAGTTGAAATGCACTTTCTACTATTGGCCCTTTTCCAGCTGAACTTGCCTGTGTTGCAGAAATCCTTTTCAGGCATTCTATTATTAAACTGGATTTTGAATTGCTATTGCATGAGTTAAATCATGAGTTTGGCCACGTAATGCCAGAATTTCATTTTTTACAGTCACAAATCAGTGTCTTCCAGCTCTAAACATGGACATATTTCAAAAAGATTCCTTTCTTACCTTCAGTTAGGTAATCTGAGATATCAAAACTTTATTATTTGTTCTAATCTGATTATGGGTCCCATACTGTGTCCACTCATGTAAAAATGGTCTGACTTGAGATGTGATGAGCTAGATGAAGAGACCGTGTCAGTACATACTACCTGCATCCTTAAGATTCTTTAGGACCATTTGAGATACCATAGGTGAAAAAAATATCCAGTAGTGGCCACTTTTGCCTACAGAATTGTCAGCAAAGTCTAATAACTAGCTTTAGTGTGAAATATGAAAATTAACAAAGTACAATGAATATTGCTGTCTACCTGTTTTACTTTCTGCCGGTTGATAAACTGCATCACTGTCTCCGACTGCATATCTTGGGCTAAAATCAATGCTGTTTCCAAACTTCAATATTTCTGGGAGCCCTGGAACCCTGGAGTGCTGTGACCATTTTGGGATCCCCAGTACAAGAAGGACATAGGCACACTGGCGTGAGTTCAGTGCAGGGCCAGCAAGATAGTCAGGGGATGGAGCACAGAGAATACAAGGGAGAGGTTGGGAAAACTGGATTTGTTCTTAAAGGAGGAGGCTAAGGGAATCTTAAGAAGAAAATGTTAACGTGATTTCACTGCTGTCTTCAACTATCTATTGAGGTGATCTCATTGCTGCCCTCAACTACCCCTTGAGAGGCTATAGAGAAGATGGAGCCAGACTCTTCTTGGAGGTGCACGGTGTTAAGATGAAAGGCAGTAAGTCACAAGATGTGAGACTTGGAAATTCCCATTAGATAGTAGGAAAAAGTTTTTTCCCATGAGGGTGGTCAAATGGGAGAGGCTCTGAAATCTCTAAATCTCTGTCCTTCAGCAGATGAAAAACTCATCTGGAGTAACTTGGTCTGTGCTGGCCCTTACTTGAGCTTCAGGTTGGACCAGACAACTGTTGGAGGTCCATTCCAACACAAATCATTCCACAGTCCTGCAGTTCACCAGCTGACACGATGCTTCTCTGCCTGGTAGGCACTGATCACAGTGTGCCCAGAACACACTCCCTCCCCTGTAGTGGCAAAATGGATAAAGCCACTCATTCTAAGGGGGGTCCTTCTCCTTGCTATATCTGCATTAGGCTGACTGACACAGTGCAGTTCGAATCTAAATGCATCATGCATGAAAAATAACACTTCAGGTACATGTGATGCTTGATAATGCATGAATTATTTGCAATCCTCAATATAGTTGGTACACCAAAGTTAAATAAAGTATTTGTCATTCATTGCTATTTTCAACCACACATTTATTATTTCACAATCCATCATAGCATCCTTCTGAGCAGCTGAATTGCATAAATTTTCCATGTATTAATATTTTGATTAACAGTTTAATGAAAAATGACTCTCTTAAGAAGTGGTAGTGAAGTGTAAGTATATTATTGTGAGCAATACACTTGCTGAAAAAATAATTTTGCTCTTTAAAAAAATATGTGTGTGCCAGAGAGGGAATTGTAAAGCTGTGAAAAATGAAACTGTGTAGGTGCTGTTAGCCTCTGAGTCAGCAGCTAACATTTCGCAAAAATTAGCATCTTAAGCCTAAGTGCTCCCCCTACACACTATGAAGCCACCCTTTCTGCATATCTGTCTACCTACTGACTGCTGCAATCTGACAGTGCCTCAGAGCTTATACAACTGAAAGTGTAACAAACTGATTCACTGTAAATTAACAAAGTGCAGCCAGTCACGCTGAAAAAACATTTACCACAAGAGCTACCTGTGTCATGGATGGGGTAGGAGGAGCTGACAGCACACATATTATTGCAGAAAGACTAGCGGTTTTCTCTGAGGCTGTTTGTGAAACACCTACAAGTGGGTCAAATGATATATTTTATTGCTTTTATAGTTGAGGGCAAATGACAATCAATAATTAACACAGACATACAGAAAGGAAGGATTTTTTGGGACAATTTCATATTTACTTTTTATGATTTTAAATTATTTATGCAGCAGTGGCACAGTATATCAGCAGAGTTGTTATTTCATAAAGAAGGATAGCTCTTCACTGTTATACAGCATTCTAAATAAAAGACCTGCTAGTTTTGCTCTCTGCTGGCACTCTGCCAGCCTCAAATATGGTCACAGTGCCCTGGAAACTGTATTCTTCTACGCCCAGCTCCTTTGATAGCAGGAAGACACAGTGACATAGAGCTGTTCTACCCTGAGTGCCTCTGATAAATCCAAACTGTCAGACGCTGCTGGTCAAAGGTAAATGGGACATCAAGGAAAAAAAAGAAGCACCAAGGAAAAAAAGGAGCACTGACCTTTTCTGCAGTGCTCTCTCACTAGTCAGTGTTTCATACTAGCTTAGCTGTTCACATAGCACTGAACAGAAAAAAAAGGCTGCTCTGCATACAGCCATGGCCTGTTTTGATTATTCTTTTGTGTGGAATTGTTGCCATGACTTTTGAAGATGGGTAAAGTCTAGCATGAAGATACATATATAAATAAAAGATGATCATTTTAAGGAAGCTTTAAAATGGTTAAAGGAAATAATCTAGGTTTACATAGAAACCCTGATCTATTGAGGATGTGGAAACAACACCTGGGCTAAAGGATGCCCTTCAAGCTTAAAATGTAAAGCAGTGATCTGAAAACTTTGATAAGAAACCCAAGGAGGCCAGATTTGATGAAGAAGTGTTTATAGAAGTAAAAGGTACTATTGTTGGACTCACGAGATCACAAATCAAACTGGGTCTGGGAGTTACCAGCTCTTCGACAAGTAGGCAGAGGGTTGGTGCAAATGCAGAGCCAGAGAAAAATCTGCACAAAGCAGTATTGATTTCTTTGCTGACATCTGTGGCATTTTCAAATCAGAATACTATATGCAACGGTTTCTCCCACAGAAGCAGAGCTCTGACTCACTGTAAAAAGTGAGAGAGAATTTCTGAGAAGTCACAGAAAAGGAGGCATCCTTCTATAGTGTCCCCATCTGCCAAATCTCATGTGTCATTGCTGTGTTCCATAATTTTTTTCAAGTGGTTTAAATGCAAGGAGCATCAACCCTCTTGTTATTTTAAAAGATATAATCCATAAAACCTGATCAGATAGAATGACCTTCATAGTCCAGTTAAAAGAGGACTATAGAGGCAAAAACTCCCAGACTAGGTAACAACATTGGCTAGTTGGCAAGAATCAATTATTCATTCAGAAACATCTAGAGCTAGTCAGATGATCTATCTGCATAACAAATAAAGCTGATGATTTGTCCTGTTTTGTTGAATGCATGATTCATGATTATATGATTACTCATGAGGCTCATGAGAACACGATTTGATCCAATCCAGAAACAATCTAAGGAGGAATAGCTGAAACATTTGGACCCTGATTCAAGCATATGTGTATGTTTTAAAATACAAATAGTCCTATTTAGGGAACTCAATCCTAGTCTTAAAGTTATGCATGTTTAAGTACATTGCTGGACAAGAGAGATAAGACACTTGAAATAGGATGAGTGATAATAAAGCAAATTAGTGCAGATCTGCACAAGATGGCAGTGGCTTGATGGTGTAAAAAATGCATCAATTCTGTCTGTGAACACATACCATCTGGTAGCCAGTCAGACTGGACATTCTGCCTGGGCAACTGGAAGACCTACTGGTCTGGGGAGACAGCTAGCTGGTCAGCCCATGTCCCAGCATAAACTTCTGTTTGTAATAGAATAAGGAATATACAAACAAATATGATATGACTGTTGGTTTTCACGTATCGAGTGGCGGAATGAAAAAGAGGCAGCCATTGAATTGCAGATGCAATAGTACTGCAGTGTGGCCTGATGTTGCTAAATGGAAGGTTTCACTGTCCAATCCTCAATTCTGACGTGGGCAGATCAATATTAGAACATGTTGTCACTAAAGAATTGTCAGTACCCTTATATTGGGTTTACGTGGCAAGGTTTTAGTAGCTGGGGGCCTGCAGGGGCAGATTCTGTGAGAAGACACCAGGAGCTGACTCTATGTCAGACAGATCCAGTTCCGGCCAGCTCAAAGATGGACCCACTGCTTGCCAAAGCTGAGCCCATGAATGATGTTGGTCGCTACTCTGTGATAAGATGTTAAGAAAGGATAAAAAACACTGTGCAACAGCAGCGAGAGTGATAATGAGAGAGAAACAACTTTGTAGACACCAAGGTCAGAGAAAGAGGAGGAGGAGGTGGTCCAAGCACTAGAGCAGAGTCCTGCAGCCAGTGGAGAAGACAGACCATGGTGACACAGGTTGACCCCCTGCAGCCCATAGAGGACCACATCAAAGCAGACATCCATACTGCAGCCCAAGAAAGACATCATGCCAGAGCAGGTGGACATTCTCTGAAGGCAGCTGCAGCCTGTGTAGAGTCCATGCTAGAGCAGGTTTTCTAGCAGGAACTCTGGCCTGTGGGGGACCCACGCAGGAGCAGTCCATTCCTGATGAACTTTACCACATGGAAAGGACCCATGCTGGATCAGGTTTGAAGAATTGCAGCCTGTGGAAAGCACCCACATTGGAACAGTTCATGAAGAACTATATCCCATGGGAGGGCCCCCACAATGGAGTAGGGGAAAAGTCTGAGGAGGAAGAAGTGGCAGAGATGAAGTGTTATGTACTGACTGTAACTGCCATTCCCCATCCCCCTGCACTGCTTGGAGGCTAGGAGGTAGAAAAGTCAGGAGTGAAGTTGAGCCTGGGAAGAAAGGGGGTGAGGGGATGGGGGCTTTAAGGTTTGGGGGGGTTATTTCTCACTATCCTACTCTGTTATTAATGGGCAATAAATTAAATTATTTTTCCCCAAGCTGAGCTTATTTCGCCTGTGACAGAAATTAGTGAATTATCTCCCTGTCTTTATCTTGACCCACAAGCTTTTCTGTCATATTTTCTCCCTCTGTCCTACTAACAAGGGGGAATGAGCAAGCAGCTTGGTGGGCATCTGGTGGCCAGCCAAGGTCAACTCATCACAGCCCTTACGTAGTACTTACTTCCCACAGCATTACCATCCATGCACAACATCTTTCCCCTAGACTAAACACACTGCAAGTTTGCCATTTAGAGTTAGATACTGACAGCCTGGTTTCACTTTACCATGTCCTTTAAAATTTTTATTTTGTTATTCAAACCTAGACTATTAAATGCATTCTGAAAATGTTTTTTAAATTTTTCGATGTTTCACACAATCTTACATGTACAAGATTGTTTTCAACTTCTTCCATTCACTTGTCCCACATGGTGTTTGTTTGAACCTTGTGTTTCCTACCACATAGTACTCTCCATTAACTTTAATGGAAAGGTTAATTTCCGAATGCTGCTTGGTGATGAGACCCTCAGAACAGGGTTCCAGAAGACCTTTTCTACAAGGCCACTAAAGACCATTGTCTTAAAATTACCGAAAATTACTGGATCAGAGAAGAACTGACCCAAAGAACAATTTCATAGAATCACAATAGAACTGCTGAGCTTGGTAGGGACCTCTGGAGGTCTCTGGTCCAATCCGCATGCTCAAAGCAGGAACCACTACAACAGGTCTCTGAGAACCATGTCCAGTCTGGTCTTGACCATGTCCAAGAATAGACACTCCATAAACTCTCTGGGTAATCTGGTCCAATATTTGAGCACTTCATACTAGAAAGATTTTTATTCTGCTTAAATGGAATTTTCTGTATTTCAGCTACTGTCCATTGCCTCTTGCCCTGTCACCAAGCACCAGTGAAAAGAGTCTGGCTCCAACTTCCTTACTGTCCCCTCAAAACACCTATTTATACACATGGATGGGTTCCCCCCCCCCAAGCCTTGTATTCTCTAGGCTAAACAGTCCCAGCTCTCTCAGACTTT
The DNA here is from genome assembly GCF_964106895.1 of Numenius arquata. NCBI lineage: Eukaryota > Metazoa > Chordata > Aves > Charadriiformes > Scolopacidae > Numenius > Numenius arquata. Next base: position 111,227,693 of record NC_133577.1, on the reverse strand, counting down.
CTGCAAGAGAGAGATGCCCCAGTCCCTTAATCATCTTAGTGGCCCTTTGCTGGACTGTCTGCAGTTGCTCCATATATCTCTTGCACTGGGAAGCCCAGAACCGCAGACAATACTCCAGATATGTCTCACTGATGCTGAGTAGAGGGGAAGGATCACCTCCCTTGACCTGCTAGCAACACTCCTCCTAATGCCACTCAGGATACCATTAGCTGCCTTTATTGCAAGGGCACATTGCTGGCTCATTTTCAACTTGCCACCCACCAGAACCCACAGTCCTTTTCTGCAAATCCAGTCAGTCCCCATCCTGTACCTGTTCATGGTGTTGTTTCTCCCTACGTGCAGGACTTGGCATTTCCCTTTGTTGAACTTCATGCAATTCCTGTTGGCCCATTTCTCCAGCCTTTCAAGGACCCTCTGAATGACAGCACAGCCTTATAGTATGTACCAACCATTCGTCACAGTTTTGTATCATCTGAAAACTTCCTGAGGGTGCTTTCTGCCTCATTATTGAGCTCATTAATGAAGACTTTAATCAATACTGGTCCCATTATTGATTCCTGAGGTATGCAACTGGTGATGGGCCTCCAACTGGACTTTGTGCCACCTATCACAACTCTTTGGGCCTGGCAATTCAGCCAGTTTTCAATCCACCTCACAGTCCATTTATCTGTATGTCAGTAGGATTGTTAAGGGAGACAGTGTAACATAAAGATGCAATTAGCAAGTATGGATACCCATCATGAAATTACTGTTACTGCCAACAACTAAAAATAGATCTAGTTTATGTCTTTTCTGACAGCACCCTTACTTCTGAATCAGGGAAGAAGCATTCTGGAGCATATCTTGGCACAGCTATAATAAAGGAACGGCAATTTATCCACTACACAGTAAATCTAAACTTTCTGCTCTTACATCAGGGCAGATGACAAATAAAGTTGGGTCAGCCAATTTGTCAGTTTGTACACAACTGATAGCAAGATATGAGTTTACTCCTATCGTATATAAAAAGGTCCGTGAAACCTAAACCAGGACACCTCACACTTTCTTTAAAAGAAATCTAATACAAACAAAACATAAGAAAAAATGAAAAGCAGCCACAAAGTAACACAATAAATGCAAAGAGGGTAGTAAACTAGAAACAGAAATAAGTGGCTTGAACTCTCCTGGCACATCAGAAGATTTTTTTCTTCTTATGAAATTTATCAATCATTGTTGCTATTAAATCATGATCCCTTTCACATCATGTTGCTTTTTTTTTTTTTTTTCCAAAGAGTTATCCTTTTTTTTTATAGACCTGGTAATTCCCTTGGAGAATGTCTTTTATGATTCATTTGTTCCCAATGCTCTATTTGTCTCCATCACAAAAACAAACATCACTAGTGACAAACTCAACATCGTCTTTCTCGTGTTTGTTCATGCCTTCTGCTTCTCCTTTGCATGGGAGATGTGGTTTTCTTTCTTCTTTTGGGTATATGTGATTTTGAATATGAAACCTGTATCTTCTTCTTGTGCTGAACATTCCTCACCTATTGTATCACCTGCTCTAGTATTCTATATTGTCACATATAATTCTGTGTTAATTACATTTACTGTGGAAAAAAAAAAAAGACTATATAACGGCAATATTTGCATTCTTCTTTGAAGAATAACCCCCCAATGAAGTATTATTGTATGTAATTGGACTTGAACATCGGACTATGAAAACATAGTGAAAAGTACACAGAGCAGCAGCACATGTAGGGATCTTTGAACCCTTAAGGATAACCAGATTCTTTGTCATTTGTGTGGGGGTTTCCACAAACCATTCAACGATGCTTTATAGTGGCACATCATGGCACTTATGAACTGATATATCAAGGAGATTTACTGAAGCAAATGGCTCATGAATTGTGGATCATCAGGTGAAATCCGATAGCACTCGAACTGTGATTTACACTGCATTATTAAATTGCAAGTTCATGCCTCTCATAACATCTTGTAACAGCTCAATTGTTTAAAAATAAGACCTACACGGACAGAAAATGATCTTCTAAAAATAAAAAAACACCTCTGTATTTTACTTTCAGTCTATATGTCATACTTCACATTGCAAGTTTGATTTGTTCATGGCCACAAACATTTTGGCCACTGCATGTATGATCCTCAGGATTCAGACAGCTCAAAACCAAAAAGACACCTATCAGTGGATATATTGTAATATATGTACAAAAAAAAAAAAAAAAAGAGTTCATTTGATAGAAATAAAGTAAACCTTACACCATTTCATTTTCCATGATGAATCTTGTAGAAAATTAGAACATTATTTAAGAGTTTGTGGGGGGACAGAGGGGTTTTCTTGTTGGGAGGAGGGAAGGGGTTACAAAATAATTTTTGCAAAATTACTTGAAAAACTCACAGTCTTAAGTTCTCAGTTTATCAGCAAGACCCCTGTCTTACTCTGCTCATGTACGTGAACTCTGACATGTAGGAAACATGAAATGAAAGGATAGTTTCAGTCTTCAAACTGTCCTTAACCTCTCAGCTGATGATGTGAACAAAAGTGTCAATTAGTGCCAAACAGTGATATTTTGTGAATGCATTCTAGTTAGGAACCATCATTTTCTTTGACAGAGGACGTTAGTGCTGGTAGAAAGTGCTTTCGACTTTCTGGGAAAGGTATTAGTGTATGCTGTATGGTAGAAAATTCCTCAGAAGCCATTATTATAAATAGCGGCAAGAAAATGCTGCAGAAAAGACATATTAGTAGACTCAGATGACTAAAATATACCTATTTAAAGGAATGTAATATAGTAGCTGATTTCCTTTAAATAAGAGAAAGAAAAAAAAAAAGATTTTGAAGTAATTTTGAATGTGTGTAGTAAAATACATATCGATGCCCAGAAGTAACTGGGCAAAGACCTATTGCAGAATTTATAACCATCCTTACGATTTATCCCTGCTCTGATGTGAATTGATATGTATCTCTGAGACTTTAAATATAAAAGCTGATATTTTCCAGTAAATACTATACACAAATATCATGTCTCCCCCCAAAAAGCATATGCTTAACCTTTTTGTGTTTAATATTTTTTATAATATTTGTCTGCTTGTTTTCTGAAATAGATGATCTGTCATTGCATTGTATATTATGCACTACCTATTTATCCAGTGCATAAAAGTTATTCACATATTCCTTCATCCATTTAACACAGTCAATGATCACATACGGTACACTGAGAATATGAATTATATATGCTCTGCTAAAACAGAATGAGATCGGATTTTATATAGTGCATTTTTCTTTAAAAAGGGAAAGTGGGGGCTAGAATAGTTGGCAATAATTGACCTTCAAGGTGAGAAGATAGCTAATCTTAGCTCTAGCTCATGTACTTCTCTATTTTGAAATAACATGCTCTAACAGGATTTTAGATATTTAGTAGCGGAACTCAGTGTATGTCTATTCACGGTTTATAGGCCAAATCAGCATTTCTGTACTTCTTTTTCAATAACACTTTCATATTGCTTTTGTCATTCTTGTCACTACTTACAAAAGTTAAACAACTCTTTTGGGTAAACAAAAGAACATGCCACCTAAAAGCCAGCAACAAAGTAAGAATAGACTTAACATTGAGATTTCCTAAACTAAAGTAAGGTGTTCTGGTAAATAGATTGGATGACTTTTTATTATCTGCAAAGATAGAGCACCAGTAGCGTGCAACAAAAGCACTGCAAACTAGGGGACTTCGGTGCATAACCAGACAATGTGTTATCCTGAAAACTATAGAGATTATTAAAATATAATAATACCTTTGATTAAGGTCTTCAAGATCTGCCTTGAGTGTAAGAATGAAGATATTCGGCTTCATCTACCCTCCTCTGTCTTGTATCACCCTTTCTTCTTTTACCCTACTCCCTTTCCAGTATTCTTTTCCTTAGATGTGTCCTCATTACACTTGCTTTTGGACATTTCTTCCTGTTTTAAGTAAATAATATTAATTATAGATGCTGAGGAAACAGCCTCACCTAACCTCATTAACATCATTCATAGGAAAATATGTAACTTTAAAAATTATAATGAATTAAGATTTAGCCACACAGATAGGGATTCAACTGCAGCAGGGAATAGTATTTTGGTTTACAAATTAAAGTTTGCTGTGAAAATAGCAAGAAAATATCGGTACATTGTACAAGTGTTGGCACATTTTTGGTGGGTTGCAGTTTTGCAATTTATGAATAGTTTTGTTTGAATCTATCAAGAAAAGATGTCTGTGTAGGACTGCCATATTAAATACCAAAACATTTCTTAGAGAATAAAATGATCTGATTCCTTTTCTGTTCCTGTAATTGTTGCATTAGTGCTCTTTATTTCTACAACTATTTCAGTGTCAGATGTGCAATTTCTTGCTGGCAAGCATTGTCATTAAACCAAGATAACTGCAAGTTCAATATGCTGGAAATACTACAGTCTTGAATTCGATTAGTATATGATTTCTTACAAGACACTGCATTCACCTGTTTACAGATCTTTACTTGCAGCCTTCAATCTGCAGGAATCAGAATTTTTTTACAACCTGTGATCAGTTAAAGGATAAGAAGGTCTGACAATAGGATTTTGAGTTTTGTTTTGTTTTCCTTTTTAACAGTAGATCTATTAATTCATTAGCAGAATGATAGTTCTCTGATTCAATACTTGTATTCCAGAAAAGGAAGAGGATTGATCTGCACATCTGCTTGGCTATGTAGGTAAAAGTTCTGGCTGGTCTTCCACCACCACCTGCTCAAGTGCTTCTATATGTCTGTGCCTCCAGGAATCTTTATTTTCTTTTTCTTCCCCCCACCCCCCCCCCCCCCGCCCTTTACCTTAATTATCCTCTTATTCCAAGAAAGTTGCCATTTATGTACTGTTCCACCTCTTCCACTATTATGTACTGATACCACATGATATTAGACAGTTACAGTATAGACATAATCATCTGAAATGTGGCTGTCAGGGCTCTCTTTATAGTGAAAAGATAAAAATAGGGAATTTCTGTCATATCTCATCCTCATCCTTATGTAGAAACCTAAAAATAGATCACATGAATCACAGCTTAGAAGTTCCTATTTTTCTCCACTGAGTGACTATAAAGGGAGACAAGGATGACTAATTCAGATACAGCCATCTACTTTGTAGATGTTCAAATTAAGTGGCTGATATACATATTTTTTTCCCTACTGACTTTTTTTTTTTCACTATTGATCTTGTACTCCTTTTGCTCATTCATGCATGAAGCATTTTTGAGACAATCCTTTACATCTACTACTTTCTCTTTTTTCCCTCTTCTTTCTCCCACTGTTCAGACAGGAAAGGAGTAGTGGAGCTAACTCTTTCATGGATACCATCTTCTTTTTTCTAAAGCTTTTGTGGTTAATTAGGAGTTATTCGCTTCTGTCACTGAGATTATATCAAGGAGGTTTAGAAGACATCCTGCATGAGGTCAGGACAATTTTGAACACATACCTCATTTGCAGGTGAAGAAGAAACAGGAGAAAAGGTCTGGTGAGAAATTTTACTTGGTATTTAATTCCCTATTTAATTGGTTAGGGCTGAAAGTCAATGATCAGGTAAGAGGCAATACCAGGAGACAACAGATTTACAGATTATTTCTGAACAAAATGTTCATCCAGTCTGGCCTTCCTAAAGTCTTTGATGGTAACAGTAGATGCAATTAACGTTATTTGGAGGTTTGGGATAATTGTTGTAGTTTATTATCCACACTTTGTTACCACACTAGCTATGACCAAAGGATTGTGCCATGGGAAAGCAAGCTGTAATTTAGGTCAACATTTTTTATACCTGTTTCCCAAAGACTTCTCCAAAGACTTTAGTTTGAAGACTTTTAATATTATTATTTTGAAAAACTGATTATCTTGGATGTTTCCATATGATTTTCAGGCTTTGAGAAGTAGAATGAAATGGGATCTTGAACTTTCTCATCACAGTACAATGCAGGCAATGTACAAATGTACTTAGCTGTTCAGAGCGTATCAGCTGGCAAAACATGCTGCCACTAAATACACAGAAAGTCCAGGATAGAAATGACCTCATGCTAAACTACATTGTAAGGTAAGTCATGGCTATCCAAGAGGACGCTCACAAAAATAGATTACAGTATTTGTAAAAATATAATAATAAAAGGTTCATGCAGTGTTTGAGACCAAGGTAGGCCTGTTGGCCTGGCCTCCTTCACCTAGGTTGTGCCCTATGCAAACATCTCTGAAAACACTCTCTCAAATATCATCCACTCTCAGAAGGGAAAATCTCATCTTGCTTGTAGCTTGTTACTTCTCAGGCTTCCAGAAACTTGATTGCTTTTGAGACCTTAAGGACTACATTTCTGAACTGTCTAATTATGGCTTCTGATGACGGTAAGAGTAGTGGATAATGGCCCTCAGAAAATTTAGGGTTTCCAGGATCAGTTCTATAAAGCTCATATGAATGCAATTTTAATAAGAACTCCCAATGGATTTTTTAAACTTCAGGCAGGAAATTATGAGATATGGCACCTCAGGGATGAGCTCCATTCCTAATTTGGTGTTGATTCACTCATTTATCACATAGCTTCAAGCAGTCAATATTTATTGAATAATCCAAAGACTTACTCAGAAGACTTATAATATAATGGTCTAAAAGTAAATGTGGTGAGGAATATGGTGGGTATCTCATAACTAAACTGTTAAAATGGCCTGTGTAATTGCATAATAGGAGCAGTACAATAATTTTATGACTTCCTAGGTCTAGAGAAGACAGGATTTTTTTCCCGTAGGTAAGTAACAGAACTGCAGCTATCTCAATTGAAATAGAATATGTGAAGTTTGCAGTGGCTCTGGATTTGTCCTAAGAGCTTTGATCACAAAAGACATGTTGAAGTACAGTATTCAAATGTGCTTGACTGAGTTCGGGTTTTGTTTTCCCTGTGGAAAAAATACAAGACAAGTTATATAGAACACTATAAATTTTTTGTAGAATTATACATTTTATTTAAAATACCTTTTAATACAATGTTAGCATTTTTATTATAGTATATATATTTAGATATAAATAGTTTCTATTTATACATTCTATAATTTTATATAATATTATAATATATTTATATAAAATGTACATTTAAAAATTTTGAATCAATATGCTAGCCTAAATTATTGCATAACTCCAGTGTGTGTTGAAAACATTACCTGTGATTCTAGATTAGCTTTAAAGTTAACATTATGTGAAATTATATTAAATTCATCAATGCTGTGACGACTGAAAAAATAGTATAGGGTTTTTCTGAGGAAAGAATTTGAGAAAAATAAAACATAACCCTAGGGAACAGGAAAAAGTCAGCAGTGGTTGTACTCTGCAGTTTGGCAGTTCACTCTAACCAGAACAAAGACCAATGGCCAGAAAGATTAAACTCCCAAAGTGAAGGATGTTTAAAGTGGTTTTAAACCACAACATATCACAGCACTCTATACAGATGACATGCATATTGTACATATATTGACAATATATAGAATCATAGAATCATCTAGGTTGGAAGGAACCTTCCAGATCATCTAGTCCAACCATCAACCTAACTCTGACAAAAAAAACATCACTAAACCATGTCCCCCAGCACCATGTCAACCCATCTTTTGAACACCTCTAGGGATGGTGCCTCAACCACTTCCCTGGGCAGCCCATTCCAATGCTTAATAACCCTCCCAGTGTAAAAATTCTTCCTAATATCCAACCTGAACCTCCCCTGGCGCACCTTGAAGCAGTTTCCTCTTGTCCTGTCACCTGTGACTTGGGAGAAGAGACCGACGCCCGCCTCTCTACAACCTCCTTTCAGGTAATTGTAGAGAGAAATAAGGTCCCCCCTCAGCCTCCCCTTTCTAAGGGAGCTGAACAACCCCAGCTCCCTTAGCCTCTCCTCACAAGACTTGTGCTCCAGACCCCTCACCAGCTTTGTCGCCCTTCTCTGGACCCGCTCCAGCACCTCAATGTCTTTTTTGCGGTAAGGGGCCCAAAACTGGACACAGTACTCGAGGTGGGGCCTCACCAGTGCCGAGTACAGGGGGACGATCACCTCTCTGGTCCTACTCACCACACTGTTCCTGATACAGGCCAAGATACTCTTGGCCTTCTTGGCCACCTGGGCACGCTGCTGGCTCATGTTCAGCTGACAGTCGACCAACATCCCCGGGTCCTTTTCTTCCGGGCAGCTCTCCAGCCATTCTGCCCCAAGCCTGTAGCGCTGCATGGGATTGTTGTGACCCAAGTGCAGTACACAGCACTTGGCCTTATTGAGCCTCATCCCATTGGTCTCAGCCCATCAATCCAGCCTGTCCAGATCCCTCTGCAAAGCCTTTCTACCCTCCAACAGGTCGACACTCCCACCCAACTTGGTGTCGTCTGTGAACTTCCTGAGGGTGCACTAAATCCCCTTGTCTAGATCATCGATAAAGATGTTAAAGAGAACTAGCCCCAGCACCGAGCCCTGTGGGACACCACTCGTGACCAGCCACCAACTGGATTTCACTCCATTCACCACCACTCTCTGAGGCCGGCCCTCCAGCCAGTTTTTAACCCAGTGGAGAGTGCACCCATCCAAGCCATGGGCAGCCAGTTTCTCCAGGAGGATACTGTGGGAGACTGTATCAAAGGCCTTGCTAAAGTCCAGGTAAACAACATCCACAGCCTTTCCCTCATCCACCAAGCGGGGTACTTTATCATAGAAGGAGGTCAAGTTTGTCAAGCAAGACCTGCCCCTCATGAACCCGTGCTGGCTGGGCCTGATCACCTGGGTGTCCTTCATGCACTGCATAATGGCACTCAGGATGATCTGTTCCATGACCTTCCCAATATATGACAATTTAAGTATATTTTGTGTGTATTGAATTGGATTGATTTGCAAAGGAAGGAGAAATTGATGGAATGAGATAGCAAAATTTAAGAAAAAATTAAGAAAAACGAAGGGGAGAGAAGGGTACAAGAAAGAAAAAGACAAGATAAATTTAAAAAAGGAAAAGAGAGGGGGAAAAAATGAAATAAAAAAAGGAAGAAAAAAGGGATTCTGGAGTACAGGAAGGTAGAACACACACACACACAAAAGAAAAAAGAAGAAAACCAGCAATCATCAGTGAAAGAAGAAGGGAGAGAGGAGAAAAGCTATGAGCAAAAAATGAAGCAAAATGAGGAAAAAAAGATTGCTGAGATCACAGTCCCACCAACCTGTGAATTTTGAATGGGTACCAGCCAGCTGCTGGGAAAGGGCCAATGCGTTGCTTGGCTAAATGAAAAGCAGTTGGCATCCTGGTATTTCACATGTGATGAACATCCAATATGTGACACTTGATCTTATGCCAGGAACATGCTATGATTTGAAATATCTAGCAGCCAATCAGGATACCCAGTGACTACTTTCTTTTATCATTTTAATTGCATGTCCTGCACCAAAGAATACTTAATCCAGCTGCACATAGATTTAGATGGAACCAAATTCAGACGGTTTAAAACAACTGCTCAAAGTCAGTCCATAAAACATAAATTCTACTTCAAGCAGAAACCTTTCTGTTAGATCAAAGAGCTATACTCATTCCATATTTTTTATTCTTTAACAAAAAAAGTCAGATTGGTCAGGAACCATATTTATTTAATTACATATGTATCTGATAGTCTTCAGGCAGACGTGGCTATCAGAGATGGCGCCAGAAGTACACCCACTTGTATCTGGCACGCTCTGACTTTTATGATGTTGCAGCACTAATTTATGTTATTTTTCTAACATTGAGAGCAGTCTCTAATCAATAGGAAAGGTATGGTTTTATCTTAATCATCATTCCTTTACTAGTGGGTATATCTCCTTTCAGTGAGTAATACTTATGCCTTTGCAATATATCATTAGAAATTATGCAGTTGTTCTATACCTTTTAATACTATTATTTATCCTGAGCCAGGTTTAAAGTGATGCTGTAAAATCTAGGTGTTTTTGCAGTCTGTCTACTGATCTGTGAGAGCTAGAATTTGAGAAAATGCTGTGTCAAGGAGTAAAATGAGGTAAGAAAAACTAGAATGAGATCTATTTTAATTTCCTTTTCCTACTCCTCAATGCCGATACAAATTCCATCACTTTAAATCTCTTGCACATTAATTGTACTATAAGGACATGTAGGGGTGTATAACTATAAACAGCTGCAAAGAGTTCAAAATCAGAGAGACGATCTGTGCCCCCTCAGTTACAGTACTGGCTATTAAGGGATCTAATTTGATAATATACTTTTACTTATTATTTTTGAATTTACACAAGGAACTGTAAGCACATACCTCTACTTCTGTGTTCCAGAAATATTGCAGAGACATCCATGAGCATTTATCAAAAGAATTATGCACATGAGAAAAGATGCTACATTGGAAATTGGTGGGCTCTTCTCTCATTTTGCTTTCAGACTACACCTGTAATGGGGTCATTCCATGTAGAGATATTTAAGCTATTGAATATTAGGAAAAATTCAACTGAGATAATAGCTAGTTATTCCATACTGGCCCAATCACCAGTGTTCAGTATGGACTTACTTTCCAATGCCTGCTTAGGGTTAAGAATTACATAGTAAATTTGGTTAATTATTCAAGTGAGAAAAGATTTTGCAGGATTCAATACAGTCACACAGTACCAGTTCAAACTTTGCTGCTGCTGAATGTCTACCAATTTTTGTTAATTCTAACATGAGGCCAGTCTCCATTTTTTCTTGTTTGGGCTGGACTGGCCACTGAGAAAAACAACCGATGCTCTCCCCCACCTCTCTCTACAAGGAGAGGAGGAGAAGAGAGAGAAAGAGATTTCTGAGTTTAGGGAAAAACTAAACTACTTCAATGAAAATATTAGTAAATTAATAAAATAATTAAAAAAAAATAATGAAATATATACAATATATACAAAACGGTATCAAGCTCCCAGAATGATGATCACATCACTGGCAGGCACTGGGAAAGTCCCAGACTGGACTCAGTGATGGATGGGAGCTGAATTCCGGTTCTGGAGTCAGGAATGCAAGGATCGAGATGAAAGGCAGATGAACAGAGTGAGTCCTCCTCGGATGCCGGCCATTGAAGAAAGGGGCTGACCCTTTGATCCCTCAGTTTTTATACTGAGCATGATGCAGATGGGATGGAATACCCTGTTGGTCAGTTTTGGGTCACCTGTCCTGGCTGCTCCTCCCCCCAAGTACAACCCCTCTACACTTTTCCACTTCCGATCCTCCAACAGGGAAAATAACAAAGGTAGCTGACCTTGGTTGTAACAGCAATAAGTATAAGCAAGACCTTATCCACCGAGTGGTTGATCCATCAAATCCATGTCCCTCAAGTTAGAGACAAGGATGTTGTGTGGGACAGTGTCAAATGCTTTGCATAAGTCCAGGTATATATGTCAGTTGCTCTTCCCTTATCCATCAATGCTGAAACCCTGTTGTAGAAGGCCACCAAATTTGTCAGGCCATGTTTTCTGTCACTGATCACCTCCTTGTTTTCTATGTGTCTTAGCATAGTTTCCAGGATGATCTACTCCATGATCTTGCCAGACACAGAGGTGAGATCTACCAGCCTCTAGTTCCCTGGGCCTTCTTTATTCTCTTTTTAAAAATAGGGGCTATATTTCCCCTTTTCCAGCCAGCAGGAACTTCACTGGACCACCAAGACTTCTCAAATATGATGGATAGTGGCTTAGCAACTTCATCTGCCAGTTACCTCAGGACCCAGGGATGAATCCCATCAGATGCCATGGATTTGTGGATCTTCAGGTTCCTCAGATTGTCTTGAACCTGATCTTCTTCTACAGTGGGTTGTTCTTCATTCTCCCAGTCCCTGCCTTTGCCTTCTGTGACTAGGGCAGTGTGACTAGAGCACCTGCTGGTGAACACAACGGCAAAAAAATTGTTGACTACCTCAGCCTTTTCTGTATCCCGGGTAACCAGATATCCCATTTTCCTTGTGGAGAAGGCCCACATTTTCCCTAGTGTTCCTTTTATCACTGATGTACCTGTAGAAGCTTTTCTTATTGCCCTTGATGTCTGTGGCCAGATTAAGTTCTGTCAGGGCTTTAGTTTTCCTAACCTGATCCCTGGCTGCTCAGACAATTTCTTTGTATTCCTCCCAGACTACCCGTCCTTGCTTGAACCCTCTGTAGGCTTCCTTTTTCTGCTTGAGTTTGTCCAAGAGCTCCTTGTTCATCCATGCAGATCTCCTGGTGTTTTTGCTTGATTTCCTCTGTGTTGGGATGCATCGCTTCTGAGCTTGGAGGATGTGATCCTTGAATATTAACCAGCTTTCTTGGGCCCCTCTTCCCTCCAGGGCTTTATCCCATGGTACTCTACCAAGCAGATCCTTGAAGAGGCCAATCTGCTTTTCTGAAGTCTAGGGTAGTGAGCTTGCTGTGCACCCTCCTTGCTGCCCTAAGGATCCACCATTTCATGGTCACTACAGCCAAGGATCCCTTGAGCTTCACATTCCCCACCAGCCCCTCCTTGTTGGTGAGAACAACGTCCAGTATAGCACCTCTCCTCATTGGTTTGTCTGTCACTTGGAGAAGGAAGTTACCATTGATGCATTCCAGCAATGTCCCGGATTGCTTATGCCCTGCTGTGTTGTCCCTCACACAGGTATCGGGGTAGCTGAAGTCCCCCATGAGGATGAGGGCTTGTGAACATGAGGTTGCTCCTACTACCTGTCTATAGAGGACCTCATCCACTCGGTCTTCCTTGTAGGGTGCCCTGGAGCAGACTGCCACTATAACATCACCTGCCTCTGCCCTCCCTTTAATCCTGACCCATAAACTCTCAATCAGCTCCTCATCCATCCCCAGGCAGAGCTCCATGCACTCCAACTGGTCATTGCCGTTGGGCAACAAGAGGGCAACTCCTCCTCCTTGTCTACCCTGCCTGTACTTCCTAAAGAGCCTGTATCCTTCCATTCCAACTCTTCAGTCATAGGAGCCATCCCACCATGTGCTGATGATGGCAATGTCGTGGTTTTGACCAGATTGACCAATCAGAACGACAGATGGCCCCTCCCTCCTCCCTCTAAGGAAAAGAGAGGAGAGGAAGAGATAAAAAGAGATTTATGAGTTTAGAAAAAACTAAACTACTTTAATGAAAATATTAATAAATAATGAAATAATAAATAATAAGAAGAAAAAGAAAAAAAATGGAAAAAAAGTATACAGTATATACAAAACCGTATCAAGCTCCCAGAGTGATGATCACATCACCAGCAGGCACAGGGGAAAGTCCCAGGCTGGACTCGGTGATGGACAGGAGCTGGACTCTGGATCTGGAGTCAGGATTGCTTGGATCGGGATCAAAGGCAGACGAACAGACAGGGTCCTCCTCAGACGTCGGCCATCGAAGGAGGAGAGATGACCCTTTGATCCCTCAGTTTTTATACTGTGCATGATGCAGATGGGATGGAATACCTTGTTGGTCAGTTTTGGGTCACCTGTCCTGTCCGCTCGTCCCTACAGGTGTGACCCCTCTACGCTTTTCCGCTTCCGACTCTCTAACGGGAAAAATAACAAATTTACCTGACCTTGGTTGTTATAGTAATAAGTATAAGCAAGGGCCTCTCTGCATACCATTCCTTGGTATAATCAGGTCTTATCACTGTGAGAGTGAGCAGTTTCTTAATTTCAGAGTTTAGTTAGTTAGAAGAGGCCCAGCTAAAAAGGTAAAATTACTGAACAGAAAATTAGTTTTGTTTTACCTCAAACCAGGACAGCAAATAAAACCATAATCCTGCTGGCATGTGCATGTCTCTAACTCCTCTGGTTTATTCCCCGCACTACATGTGTTTGCATAGAGGCATTTAACTTGCGCCCCCAATGAAGCTGACTTACTGGCTGGAGCGGCTAATATTCCTTTGTGCAACACTCCAGGTTCTCTCCTGCTGATCTGTGATCCTTCTCCAGGCTCCAGGTATCTATTGATCAAATGAAATCAAATGAAGCAACTCTATTTCATACCACAAGACCTGCTTTAAAAAGCACAGTGCTTTTATTCCCCCAGTGACTTTGATAAAGGTACTACACCATGGTGACTGCAAGCATGTGACCACAACAAACGTCTCGTGTGACTCCCATGGGCAGCTCAACATGAGTAAGCAATTCCTAGCACCGTCCAAAGCTACATTCCAGTAAGAGATTATGTTTTTTTGTACAGCCTCATGATTCCTGCCACTCCCCACCCCCAACAAAAACATCATTGTTTTTATTTCCTCTACATCAGGAGGCATAATGACTATCACACCTAACATTTTAACATTTCTTAGGAATAAGAAATTATTTTCCAGGCCATTTTCTATTTTGGTCCTGAATGATGACGAACATGTGCTGAATTTTATAATGGGCCCCAGATAAACTAACTGAGGGCTTCGCTGAATCCAGAGTGTCACAATACATTTGGAAACAAAACAAAGTGTTTCCAAGAAATATGTGCTTTTACCCATCACAAATAACCCAATTAACTGAGTACTTTACAGGGAAACCCAAAGGAAGATGCAAATTTGCTCCCAGTGAATACACAAGATTTCCCAATCTACGGTTTAAGCCTGAATGAAGAAAATTTAAGTTAGAGCCTCTTAGCAATAGCTATTCTTTTAGAGAACTTTCATGAGAATAGCTGCATCCTGTCCCTCCCTCAACTTTTAAAATAAAAATTAAAATAATAAAAAAAAAAGAAATATAGGCAATTTTAGTATTTGCTGACATCCCCATTCAGGTCAGACTTTGGTCTGCTTTAGTAACTCAACTGTGTAAACCTGAGCTTGCTGAAGAAATAGCAGACTATTTCCCAAGCCAGAAGCACTACAGCTTTGTAAGTGTGGGACAAGCCTGCTAGGGCAAAGTGTCACAGTACTGCTGCTTTACTTCTTCCGGAGCTGTGCTAGTTTATCTACATCAAGCTGTTTCATTCCATGTAAATATATATAACTTGTCTGGACACTGTATTTTGTAAACATAGCAAGAGCATATGAAAGCTGCCCTAGCCATGTTTAAAGTACCATACGTCTGTGGACATGAAGTCTAATTTACATAATATTTAACATCACCTCTCATTAACATTATCTTATGCTTCTGAGGCAGAGTCTGAAGCAGCATAATGCTCAACAGTTAGGAGCCATAACTTTTCTACCCACATGTCAAAGAAGCTTTCTCCGTATCTTCCTATTTGTAGGCCACAAAATACTGAACAATTCATATTGACTTAGCCATTTCCAGCACATCTCTGTCACTCTACATCCACTTACCCTTCAGAAAGGGAAACTTTGCAGATTAATTTCCACATGTGTTTACTTGTATAAACCTTCCTTATAACTTCAAATTTCAAATTATGGCCTAATTGTAACACTTTTGTTTACCTTGTCTTCAAGATTTACTTCAAATGAACCACCTTGCAGTGCCAGTTGAGCTTTCAAAGGCACAGCAGTGTCCCAAAATCTATTTCAAGTGTTACTTCCTCTGGAGCCCAAGTGGGAAGCTGACATGAAGCTTAGTTTATGTTACACAAACTACCAAAAAACTTTGTTTTACAGTGGTTTCCATGAACAGATGGGCAAAAACTAAGCACATCACCTCTAGCACCTTTTTATCTGTTATCCCAATGGGCTCTGTCCCTGCAAGCACTCAGCACTCTCTGGGTTAAATAAATTTAGTACAGTCTCAAGGTATTAAAAAATAGTTTGTACCTCTTCTTTTTCCTCTGCACATGTTGAAATAGATGACATTTTCCTTTTTCTAGCTTTCTCATAAACCTAGATGATAATACACAAGGTTTTATTTCTTGATAGCTTGACAATACTTTATGCCTATTTGCTTTTGGTTTTGGGGTGTTTCTTGGGGTTTTTGTGGGTTTTGTTTGTTTGTTTTTTACTTAGTACACATATTTTTTCTTGCTATTAATCTTTTACAATGTGGTAATAATATTCCAAATGGAACTAGGGATCACTATATCAGGGTCTGTATATATGCTGACAAAAAAAATTGTAATTTCTGCTATTCTGTTTATTACAGAGAGTAGATTAGCACAAACCTATGGAATGCCTGACACAACGTGATCCTAGGCTATGCCTGGAGTCCCATATGTTACTAAATAATGGTAGTAGGTTAAATGCTTGGCAGGGATAAAGAGGTGTAGGTGCAGCTAGAGGTAGGTTACAGGCAGGTATAGCCAGTTACAATCATGACAGATGTCTTTGGGAAGCTATTGAAGAGCTCTAAATGTGAAGCCAGACACATCAGTTTAATCCAATAACAGATTTTAGGGGTGGATGATAGGACGTATTGGAGAGTTGCCAAGAAGTGCCTGATGGTTGTGTTGGACTCTTCCAGGCTCAGAAGCAGCTCAATTTCATTTCTAAATGGGTTGCATTTAACTTCTTACTACAGTCATAGAAGGGAGGCAGGACAGGGAGGGAGGCTGCTGAGCCTTGTCTTGAGTTCTAGTTCCAATATTGGTGTCCCTGTGCCTTTTTTCAACATGCAAATTATTTATAAAACACTTATTAATCACACAGGGTGGACTGACTAATTAAATTGACACTAGGTTTCTCTAATTAGACAGTGTTTGGAAAACATTTCAAATATGAGGAGAGCTGTATTGATGCTAGAACTATTAATCATTTGATCCTGTGAACTCAACAAATGACCATAATACACATCCCTGGTTATCTGCATTTAAGCACCCACATAGTCACATTTACTTTAATAAAACTTGGTGATGTTCTTCTAGTCAGGCATTTACACTGACCTGCTAGCTTCGAAATGCTTTATTTGCCTCTGCTAATCACTTGATCTCCTCTCACCTATTCCTCTTCTTTCACTTGTACATATGACATAAGAAGTGGAAGATGGGTCTTGAACAGTTAAACCAGCTTGTGATGTAGCAAGAGAAAGCTAGACATTAAAAAGAAGCTGTTGACATCAAAAGAGAAACAACAGTCTAAACCTCGGCCCTGCAGGACAAAATGATTGTTGAGCGTGACAGCCTCATTGTGCTTTAAGTGATATCTCAATATTCCTTATGCAGGCAAAATTACTATTCAAAGCAGTGGAAATTTCCTTAAAGGGAAAATATTCCTAACGATATATTTTTGAATCCTTGAGGCTGGGAGTTAGTGACCGATGCATTTTTAGGAACACTTTTCTCTTTATTCTAGAAATAGTAGTTTTTGCAGGTGCATTTTTATTCAGCCATGTGTGAGCGTGGTTGATCTAAAACTGTACCTAATATCAGATGGAAATCTCATTTCCTTCAAATATATTGACAGGATTGTGATAGTGTAAAGTTAGTACTGAAACGCAGCTGAGTATTTTTATATGGTGACAGAAACCAAGGTTTGGTTTTTACATTGTCAAAACACAATGAAATAGCATTGCTGCAGGAAGTAGTATTCATGATTAGAAATTGGAGAAGTGCATGGCAGAAATTCTCACCTTCTCTGCTTTTTTCAATAAGTTTTTACATCAATGTCTAACCCTTGTAGATAAATTTTAACATTATTCCTGAATTAGACAGTGTATATAAAGAATTAGAAATACTGATCTACAAATTGCAGAGACATACAAGAGCAGAATGGTTAGCTGCTTCTTTTCCTGTTTAAGATCTTTTCTTTTCACACTGATTATGGACAGTATGACAGCCATTATTTGGAAAAGGAATCATAAAGAAAAGTAGATAATTAGCTGTAGGAAAAAGTGTTAGGAATTGCCTAATGTAGTAGTTGAATGGAGAAAAGGCTGCCGCAGCTCTACATTCAAAGGTCCAACCAGCAGGGAGGATGAGCCTGAATCCCCTATAAGCACACACATGCACACATACATACACCAAATGTGTGTGTGTGTGTATAGATATATATATATGTACACACAGCTGGTCACACAGACCACAACATGGACAGAAAATGCACTCACACAAACAGTGTCAACATCCTTATCCTGTTCCCATCTCTAGGTGATGAGGATGAAGGTCGATTAGTGGAACAGGTATGCCTGTATAGACATACACACTGAGTGGATGCCTCCAGCAGCTGGGCTCAGACCCTCAGCGGGTGCAGCAGCTGCCACTGGATCCCAGGTGTCCCCATTGATGGCACCTGGACACATGGGCCCCCTAGGCCACCACCCTACTCCACAAAAAAAAATAAAAAAGATCCCCTTTTGCACAGCACAGAGGCAGACACACACATGATCAACCTCTCTAGTAACTTGCCTGGGTGAACACTCAGTCTATCCAATCCCTCGCCCTTGGATTTCCTTGTGACCTCATGCATGGACAAACGCATGTAAACAGGACTCTCCATAGCAGGTCCCTATTTCTGGCTTTACCAGTAGCCAACCTCCAGATCTCATGGTCTCTCCAGGAGTTGACCTGGACCTTCCAATCCCTCCAGTAGCCAATTCTCAGACCCTCTGGCCTCTCCAATATCTAATCTGGCCTTCTGGCACTCCGCAGCTTGGCTCCAAGTCTGCTCGTCAGCTAGACCAGCTTGATGTTTCCTACCAATTGCGTATTGACACACACACCCACACAGCACACACATACTCGAATCTCTCTAGGTAAAGGCACTACAGACACCTTGGCCTCTAGACTTGCAGTCCCACGCAGTGGCTGGTGCATAGACCTCCATGCACACACATGCACACATAATAGAGACCCCGCCAAAACAGTTCAAAACGGATTTTAAAGACAGGACAGACTGTGGGTATCAGGTACAGGGCATGGCCATGTAAACGTGGTGACTAGCTGCCCTGTTAATATACAACTGGCTCCTGTTTTCCCATGCTTGCTCCTCCTCAAACTGCCTTGAGTCCTCCCTTGCCCACCTTCAGCTCACCTCCCCAGATATGCTATGTTTTATGCAAAATGCTCTTCCACTGCCTCCCATAATGAGGCCTATACACCTGTACGCAGTAGCCCCCACCCCCATCTCTTTTGGGGGTGGAAGCTACTTTAAAATCTTGTATACCTTAGTCTATAAGATTTTCTCCAGGGAAAGCATCTCCCTTTGACTTGAATTGGCAAGTGTCATCCTTGGGTCATGGGGCTGATATCTTCTCAGAGTAGCCCAGCGAGGAGACAGGTTGGGGACTCCTGATAAGGTTCTTGGGGTTCCCCAACCTGTCATTGTTCCTCTGGGCTCCATTGTGTTCATGGAGATGAGTCTTTAATCAAACAATCTAACAGAAAGGTTTCTGGTGGGGTTAGAGATGATTCTCTACATTCCCGAGAGGAAGAGGAAGGAGGATCGATCAGTTTTTACAACCTTACTTATGAAGTAGTTTGTCTAGCTCTTAGTTCAAACTAATACGCCTGCTTCAGCTTGCTAGTACTCACCTTGTAGGGCCTGGAGAGGCAAGGGTAAGACAGACATCTGATGGGGAAGATATTTAAACATTGAAATAAATTCTTGAGGAAAATTACAAAATGCCATTTCATTTTTTAAATGAATACACTGAACAAGTACCTCTGAAAACTGGCACAGAGTAATGTGATTCTGTCTGAGTGGAAATGGATAGGCTACATAACTTCTTATAATGCCTTCGAGACTCATTTATGTATTTATGTAATTATATAATTAAATATTACCCCACTCAGTATGTGGACATGATATATGCAATAAGGTCAATGAATAAGCTAATGGTGTTTCAT
This sequence comes from Numenius arquata, assembly GCF_964106895.1. Taxonomy (NCBI): domain Eukaryota; kingdom Metazoa; phylum Chordata; class Aves; order Charadriiformes; family Scolopacidae; genus Numenius; species Numenius arquata. Next base: position 111,208,013 of record NC_133577.1, on the reverse strand, counting down.
CTGCCACAATACTACATTCTTGTAATAACTAAAATTATTTGAACTAAAACTCAGCCTCTTTCTTTTATCAATTTTTCCAGAAAATACTTATCACAGGCAAAAATAAGGAATTGTCTCAACAGTGTCACCCTTCCTTAATGGCATTTCACTGAATTTCACTGAATTTTTTTTAGAGTTGGAAGGGACCATATAGATCATCTGGTCCAACTCCCCGGCTGAAGCAGGATTGCTTAGAGAATGAAACATTTAGTGTAAACATTTAGTGTAAACATTGTTTACACTAAATCAACTATATATTTTTAAAATACTAAAGCTATGGATGTTACTGCACAGCTTCATTTGTAAAGAGTAGAAATGATGCTTTTATAATTTAGGTAGAGTTTGGGAAGTCAAGACTCTTTATACTTCTCTCTGCTCTGCCATAAACTTCTTATGTAGTGTTTGCCAGATCAATAGTCTTTTTCACCTGTGTCTTGTTTTCTCCATCCCTTTCTGCAAAGGGGAAACATGAGGAAAAGAGTCGCGCAGAAGTTGAAACTACAACATCAATATTATGATAATATGTTCATTACTACTTGTGTCACTGCCTAGCAGTGACATAACTAGTGTACATACACACAGTGGAGGGAAGTCCTCGCCCTAGAGAATTTATCTTATTAGATAAGAGAATGAGTCAGATGGGAAACAGAGGCAAAGACTCGCTTAGAAAATCAGTGGCAGAAATGAGACCATATTTTTTAAAATGATGGGCTGAGCCTCAGGAAGTTTGAGTGATCTGATTAAAGATTATTAGATAATAATATATATAATTATAATAAATAATATTAGATAAGAGCTTTTAAAGAAAATTATTAAAGGTGTGTATTGTCTTTTACATTATTATTTTTTAATGTTACTAGTTGTATTTGGTTAATTGTTTTAAGACTGCTGCATTAGTATTTTACTACAATACTGTTAAGTTTTTGAAAGAATACTGTTATATCAGTAGAAATTTGCATTATAGTTTATTTTTATGACATTTGTTATTCTTTTATTTTAGTATATTTAATTCTGGGTGAAAGACAGATATATCCCATCCTTTGCTTTTAACCATTTGCATATAGGAAATTATTTTTTTCCCAATCTTGTACATAAAAGCAATGACTAAGCATAGTTTACTAATACATAGAAAACAAATCTTATATACTTAATTTTGTAGAACTTTGAATCCATTTATATCTAGATTTACTGAAGATTAAAAAACCCTTCATCTTTTTTGACTTGTAGTGATAGCTTTTCTCATTAAATTCATCTGACATCATAATCGTAATACTTCTTGCTTCTCTCACTTTTGCTTTGTTTTCTCTTTTTCAACTGAAAAATCTCACTTCTTGTAATTCCTTTATTTTTCTTCCCTTCTTTTTCTGAGCTTTCTCACTCCTGACTCCTCACTTCTTTAACTCTCTATACACCCTGAGCAGTGCAGGGGGGTGGGGAATGGGGGTCGTGGTCATAGATTCTTAGAATCATAAAATCATAGATTCATAGAATCATTTAGGTATGAAAAATACCTTTGAGATCACCAAGTCCAACCATTAACGTAGCATGGCCAAGTCTACCACTAAACCATGACCCTAAGCACCATGTCTACACATCATTTAAGTAACTCAAGGGATGGCGACACAACCACTTCCCCGGGCAGCCTGTTCCAGTGCTTGATGACCCTTTTAGTGAAGCAATTTTTCCTAATATCCAATCTAAACCTCCACTGGCACAACTTGAGGTCATTTTCTCTTGTCATATTGCTTGTTACTTGGGAGAAGAGACTTACCCCACCTTGCTACGTCCTCCTTTCAGGCTGTTGTAGAGAGCAACAGTCCCTAACATTTCATCTCTGCTGCTCCTTCCCTCTCACTTTTTTCCCCTGCTCTATCATGGGCCTTTCCATGGGCTGCAATTCTTCAAGAAAACCTTGCTCTAGTGTGGCCTCTCCATAGGCTTCAGTTCCTTCGGGAAATATTCACCTGCTCCACCATGGTCTCCTCCAGGGCTGCAGGAGAATTTCTGCTCTGGCATCTGGAGCACTTCGTCCCCCTCCTTTTCTGACCTTGGTGTCTGCAGGACTATTTCTCACATTTTTTTTTCCTCTTCCTCTGCCTTTGTGGCATTCCTTTTCCCCTTTCTTAAACACACTTTTACCACTGCCTTGGCCAAGGGGCTCAGCCATGCCCTGGGGTTGGTGGGTCGGAGCCGACTGGAACCGTCTGTGTCCAGCTCAGGGCAGCCCCAGCCGCTCCTCACAGAGGCTGCCCCGCAGCCACCGCTGCCGGTGCCTGGGCAGGGACACTCAGCACAGATGGTCAAGACCCATTGTGCTGTGCTGGCTTAGCAATGAATCATTCCCATTTCACTATCAACAAAGTTTAGATTTGGATATTGTTTTCAGAAATTCAATAGTACTTATATTTGCATAAGAAATGTGTAAAATTATAGGTATGTTTTCTTAAGTTCTGATCCTATTCCAGTTTTTCAAAACTCTTCATGAACCTCTGAAGAACTTCTAGCCAAGTAGTTATTTATAATCCTCAGGAAAATTCTATTTACAATCTTTTTTTTTTTTTTTTCAGTATTCACATTAAACCTCCATGAGGAAGGTGGGTACTTGAGCCACCTTTCCTTTCAGATAATTACGGAAAGCAGATAAAATCTTTGCTGAACCTCAGCAGAAACATAGGCATAATGTAAGCTATTGGTAGAAACTGAACCATATGCGTTAATGAGTCTTTGGGGAACTACACAACTCTATACCACAGGAGCCAGATATAACCCACAATTAAATTTAACTAATTATATAAAGAGTATTCCAACAATTGTAATACATGAAACCTCAGGCCACCTCCCAGTATTATTTTTGTCTTTTCAGCCCGTGTACTTACTGTAACAAAACCTTCCTTTATCTATGTCTTCTTTAAAATATTGTTAAACTACTGAAGATGACTAATAAAGTTTAGGGTCACAATTGTCAAAATAATGCAGAAAATAGTGTTCTAAACCCCAACATCAGGAAATTCTGTGTCAGCCAGCACAAACTTTGTGCAAAATGCAAAAAGGTGTAGAATTCTCTTGGGACTTTGTTCTAAAATGAAGTCTTCCTACAGTCAAAGAAGTTACATGAATGCTTTATGTCCCCAAGTTTTTTTTTCTTTTTTAATTTTTACAAATAAATATTTCTTTGAACATGCATCTGGAAAAACTTTGTCATGTCATACTATTGTAAAAAATATTAAATTCTTCAGTATATGAGAATGCATATCCTGCTGACATTTTATCATTGATTTAAGAAGTTTTTTATAATGGAGATTTTGGTTGTCAGTATGTAAATACAATTTTGTAGAGAAATGGAAGGAAAAAAGGAGGTGAGTATTTGGGAAAGGTCTGAAAATGGTGGGAAGTTAAAAAAATTATAAATCCAAAACTAAAAATGTCTTTCTGTCAAATCTGCCCAAAAGCTTTCATTTGTTTGGGTTTAGAAGCATTTAGAATATAAGCACAGAAATCAATACAGCGAAGGAAAAAAATCACCACGACATTCACTTTGCCTCTACTCTTTCTGACCAGTGCCATAAAATTCTGACAATGCCTGAAGTTTAAAAATAGCCAAGCTTTTCATCGCAAAGCTTAAATGCTATGTTTAGGTTTCTACCAAATGATGCCTTCAGGTACCAGTGTCACTTCATTTATTATTTGTTGCAGTTTACCATGTCCAACTAATGGATTTACTTTATCTACAGCTCCACACCCTGTCGCTGTTCATTATGAAAGGAAACCAGGGGCCCTAACAGCTTGAGAGACACTCCTATTTGGGCTACCATAGCAACGAGTATGTGTATTAAAGTATAGGTCACATGGCTTAGTTTCCTAAGGCTAATTAATTTCACTAATTATGGCCTCATACCAGCTGCAGAATGTGTTGTGACCTGGTGAAATCAGCTGTGGACAATTCTTTTCCATACTATGGTGGTACGACCTTGCCATGTGGAAACATTAATGTCATTATGAGAATTGCATACAGTATGTACAGAAAACAAATACTGCTGCATGATTAGAGACTGGACCATGGGGCCTTGAAGATGTTTAATGTAGACGCTTAAATCTTCTTTATTGCTTTCTCTATCATCTGTCAGTATTAAATAGGTTATAAAGAGCTGAGTAGTTAAGCTTAAAAGATTGTCATTGAAAGGTTGTTTAATTCACCAGCTTTACAAAGGATTTATGAAGCACCTACCACTTAGGGCAATACCGATATACATATAAAAATATATATTTAATATAGTAGTATCTACCAAGCAAGTAAAAACTAGCTAGCTGCAGCTTGTTTTATTTTTTATATATTGCAAAAATAATACTTAACTAAAAATCAGAAATTATTTTATGTCACAAATAGCATTGACTGTTACAAATTAGAAGGCTCTAAGTCTCTGTGCTTTGCCTGTACAATTGAGTTAATTTTAGCCCTCACCACATATGCAGTTTGATCTGTGTTTTAATAGAAAAGCAGGTGTCTACCTAAGCTTTGGGGAGCAATTAACAATTCATTTTGTATAAAACCACAGTGTCTCACTGGCAAAACTAATTGAAGTAAATAAGACATTTTCAATCAGCTAAGAGAAGGCATTAAAACAGCCTTGCAAAATTGTCATGACAAATTACCAGCCAAAGCACAAAACCTTCTCAGATGGTGATTGATGAGAATGAAAAATTAATGATATCTTACTGGCCTGTCAAAAGAAAAAATTGCTTGCCCAGCTGAATAGGATTTTGTGAGGCAGCATTAAATTATGGGAAATTAATAAAATGTACGAATGTATTTTATTTTTTAGCATAATTATTAGCAGGACTGTTTCCCCTACAGTGTGAAAAAAAGCCAAATTCTGCTCTCACCCCCTCAGGACACAGGCTTTCTCTCTCTATGCCATGAGGGTAATATCACCAAGTCTGTAAAAGGTGATATTGGGGAAACTGTGCACTTAGGATGGGCACAGAAGATAAAAGTTAGGCCTGGCGCTTTCATTAGCATGCAGATCCCGGTCATTGCCCCCGGTATGTGGGGTGCGTAGAAGGACAGACTGGCACTTCAGACCTGGCTCTGAAGAGAAACCTTCCCACACCCTGTGCCTGTCCCCATTCGTCTCACAACGAACCATGACAAAGACTTTCTCAGAGGTGGGACTAGGTAGAAAAGCTGTGGATGGGTAAGGTATAGGTCCAGAATAGCCAGATGAAGAGTTTCATTAAATATTTCACATATGTCTCTATTCAGAGTGCTTTCCCTCCCTCCCCCCTCTCTCCCCCCCGCCTTTATTTCTACTTGCCATAATGGACAAGTAGTCATTATGCATCTTATCCCTGTGTCACTTCCTCTTATGACAAAAGAAGAGTCTTTTAGTTCTGAATAGCCGCATGAAACAGCATGAGAATATATAGGAAAAAAACCCTGATTGTTCAACTAGTGGGAACATCAACATTGGCCATAAAAGGGGTTATTGATATTTTAATCTTTTAATTTCATTTTGTAATGTGAATTTAATAATCAAGTGTTTTGTGTAAGAAGCCATATAACTCCTCTAACATAATATTCCAATAAAAGAAATAGTCCAGGAATGTTTGTTGAAGGAACAGCTTTTTCTCCCTTTTATGATTGCCTATGATATATACTTGTACCTGCTAAAAATACCGCTTTCTTACTATTAGAGTGAGATGTATTTTTGGCTGAGATAAAAAGAGGATTGTATGTTTAACAACTATACAGCGTGACTTGTCAACATGATTATCTATCTCCCAGTTTATAGAAAAGGGACATTGAGTTTATTGAAGCAAATGGCCTAGAGAAGCTAGCAGGCTGACATGCTTCCTAACTGCAACAACCCTTGTGAAAACAAGGGTAATTAGGGAGGCTGGCGATTAAGAAAGGGCTCCAGTCTCTTTCTGAAAGGTCAGATGCTGTGTAGACGGCAGCTAATGGTACTACTTTTATTGCATCTTGTAAAGAATACTTGTCAAAACGTAGGTTTCAAAGAGCCCAAAAAAGGGGGTGGGGGATGTTCAAGAATAGAATGAAAAAGAAATATAATCTTAAAATTTTTCTTCTCAAGAAAATAGTCTTCAAAACAACAGCAAGAGGACCCGAAGAAGAAAGAATTGCCCACAAGGAGACAATCAGTTATCTATATTTGATAATTTCTAGAATGTGTATTGTGAAATAACATGCCAAGTAACAAGTCTGTGAATCTCTCTGAATATGCAAGGGTCTGAAAACGAGATGCAGTGTGTGACAATGACCAAAGGACACACAGTGAAAATATTTTAAAGTAGAAAAATTGAAATGCTGTGGGATTCTCTCCTTTGGTGCAGACAATTTTTTTCTTCAGTGAAGGGACACACAATATGTGGCATCAAAGGTGATTTTAAGAATTGAATGAAGTATGTCCTCCAAAGGAGAGGTGTGGGCATGAATATTTTACTTTTTCGTCAGAACTGAGCAATATTTACATTAACAGCAGCTCATCATGTTTCAGAACTCAATCCACTAAGCACAGAAACAAAGAAAAGTTATTGAGCAGCTGAGGTACCACATTTACAGTGCTGACAGGAATGGTTAAATCAAAAGAATCATGGGTGCAGATTTTCCTTTTTCAGTTTGATAACTACTAGATATTTGTCGAATAGATGCAGTGACTTCTGCTTGATATACATACATACAGTGTAGTCAAAAATTTTGATGGAGAGCACAAAAATGTTTTACTGCTTTTTTTTCAGTTTGAAAATATCTCTAGTAATAATTGTAATGATTTTTTATCTTCATCCATATCATCTGATATTCATGTTGGTGTGAGGTCACCATGATAGTTGTAAGACAAAACTGTTACACTTGTCGAGGTGAATAAATTATTTTTAAATTTAATTTTAATTTAAAATCTGAGGGTCATCAGCCTATTTTTTTAGAAATCAGCCATAGACAAATACTGTAGGACAGTCAAGTTTTGTTTATTATCTCAATAAATTCCCACTAGTGGAATTCTATGAGCTTCTATACCAGTCCAAAGTTACAATGCACTAGCTGTGAGGAGAACTCAAAGCCTCTGTCTCATTGCTATTTAATTATATTTACTTTTTGGATGCTATTTATAGCAATGTAAGCAGAGTGGAAGTGTGATGAAGACTGGGTAAAAGCATCCAGACTGACTTCAAACTTTCAATAGATTTGAAATGTTTTAAATATAAACTTCTAATTAGATTTATGAATTTTTCAAGATTTTCTCTAGAGCTTGCAGCTACAGTAAGTGTGGTTTTTGATGAAACTTTATCATTAATTAAGCCTGGACTGGAACAAAACAGGCATTTTCTGAAAATTCTATGTATCTTGCCATGAGTCTGTTAGTATGCCATATATATATTTTTTTTTTTATATGAAAGACCATAGGATATATTGCTTTAGATATCATATCACTGATAAATCACTATATTGATGGCTTAATCAGTACTGTTGGTCTTTAGTCTTGGTTGATCCAATGCCTATTTAAGAACCTTTCCTTAGCTCCAGTCGGCTCTGAAAGAGATTAATGGGTAGTACATATTAACTTAGAAGTGCAGAAAGAAATAAATTGGATTTTCAGTTCATACTCTGTGTCTCCTGACATCTGAGAGTTTTTAAATTCCTTACCACAACCCAGGACTCACACTTGCCTGAAAACAATACAAAATCTTATGTTTATCTATACACATAGTAGACTGAGTTTTTCTTTAGCTCCATTAACAAAATTGGACTGAATCTCTCATTGGTAATGCTCTTCTTCGAGATATGCCAGAGCATACTTTTAGGAAATGACCCTCTTTGTCCTGATGACTCCGTCCTAACGGACAGCAGTGATTAGTCTTATCACATGTTTTTTCAATATCTGTATGAGGTTGGTGGAAAACTTATCAGGTAAACTTGACATAAGCTTTGCCTCAGTGATGACATCCAGATTTAAGAGGCAAAGAACGTCTAAAGCTAGAAGGAAACACACCTTCATTTGATCTGACCTGTGGTTTACCAGCAACCTTTGAACTTTACCCAGATACTCTCATATTGAAGTAGTGATGCTGTGCTGCAAGAATTCAAGAGTTATTAGGTGAAGAAAAAACAAGAGGGAGCACAAGTGCTCTAGCTTAATATTGGGGACACTCAGCTGACTGAAAACCCACGAATTTTGGCCCCAAGCTTACATTTTCATTTTCTATGGAGCTATTAGATAACAAAGATACAGCACTGTTCCTGAAAGTGGGACATGAATTTAAATGCCTTCAGACAAGACCACAGGGATAGGTTCTTCTGTAGCTGGAATGAACATGCAAATCACAAGGAAACTAAAGAATTATAAATCCCGCACCCTTTCTCTGTGTCTTCAGAATCAGGTCAGGCCGTAAAATGTTCTCTTTGGCTGAGTTTCAAAAGAATTTCATCAAAACTGGACTTTCTTAGGAGGCTGTTAATAGTAGTGCCCTGCATTGGTGCCAGTCTCCCACCTACACCTATTCAGGTTATATTTACCCTTTTAAATGTTGTCATAATATTTACACTTTCCTGTTCCTTTATTAATTCTCCAACACTGTTATATGTGTTAAAAACTACAAACAGGCTAAAAGCTCCTTTCATTCAAATCATCCAAGATCCATAGGGATATATTATGTGGCTCTATTCATAAAAATATATTCATCACTAGAAACTGTTGTTTAATAGTCACCATTTGTAGTCTAGTGCATCCAGTGCTCTGTTAGGAAACACATTGCACTGCTTGCCTTTTCCTAAATTAAAGATGCATCTGTTGAACAATGCTGTCTTTTTTGGTTCTTTTTTAGTAATTTTGCTGTCCAATTCCATTTACTAGTATTGCAATGAAGAGGTCCATAATACGGCTAAAAACAACTTGATGTTTCCTGGCTGCCACAGATTTTGTAATTTTTACTGTTGTATCATTAACTTCTCTGATACTTTCCATTTTAATTCCACACATTTGAATTTCTCATTCATCACCAGTGCTATTTCCCTGTTTGCAGTAAATTGCTTTCTCGTATCTAATTCATTCCTTCTCCTTGCTCCTGGTTCAGATGAGTTTGCATAAAAGTTTGTTCCCTTTGATGATTATGAGGTCTTGACATTTTTAGCCATTTTCTTAAATAATTCCCCTGGTTAATATAAAACATTTTCTTTAGACTGAACTTTCTGTTTTAGTGTATGTTGTATGTGCTCTCAGAGATCTAGTATACTACAGATGGAAATTCCTCAGTAATCAGGGCATACTCACTAACACCTAGGAAATCATCGAATTTAGTCCAGTAGGTGGTTATTTCATTTTATCTATCAAGATTTTTTCTGAAAATAATTAAGTCCCAAGTAAAAATTCATTTTCTGAAATTGGCTTAACTTTTGCAACATATTGCCCCAGCTACAGTCTCCTGTGACTCAATGACCAGTTTTTATAGGCAAAAAGGTGTTCAGGAGTTCTTTCTGTTTTTCCTGTTCAATTTGATATCTTCTTTATTTTACAAGAAACACATTCCCAAATTCAAGCAGGCACCTGAATCTTATTCTCTACGGCAGGAGTTTGTCAAGTACAAATTTCCCCACAAGCTGATTACCATAAAAAAATAACGTTGGACACTCACATCCACCAACAGCTGCATCACTTTGAGACTCAATGACTAGAGAGCTAGAACATCTTCAATAATTAACTACATACTGCTTAGTGGATTCCACCAGAGTCCCTTTCTGAGACTTGTTTTCAGGGTTCTAATTCCAAAAAACCCAAACCAAAACAAAAATTAATTTCTGTTATGCATTATTAAACATAAAAAAGGCTTAGTTTTAATAGCAATTTCTCTCCCTGTTTCAAGACAAAGTTGGCCTATGCCTCTGAAGAGTGGAAAGACCAAATATCTTATCTTGGCATCAACTTGGCTCAGGCAACACAATCCCTTTTTCTGTGTGAAGCAAATGAAGTTTTATTAAAAAGAGAGAGAAAATATCAAGTTGTGATGATATAGCAACAACAAACATCTCTCTACTATATTCTCCTATATTCTCCTCAAAATTTATTGTTGGAGGCTTATGCAGTTCCAGAACACAAGACTCTCAGAAGAATTAGGAGGGGCGATGTGACTGGAAGAAAACTGAAAAAAAAAACCCCAACCTTGCCTCTTTGTTTTTTTGCTTGTTCATTGATCTTCACACAACATTACACTCCACCAATTCAGGTGCCCTCTGACATCTAGAGCACCTTTCTTACTGATACTACCTCACCGTCTGTCATTGCTATGTGGTCTTCAGACACATGGCAACGTGAAAACTTCTTACCCAGTGAACTCATATGGTTTTCAGGCCGACGGTGTCCTCACAGGGAGAAATAATTAAGTAAGTAAACAAATAAATAAAGAAGTACAACTTGCTTTTGTAAAGTGTATTTGTTTTGGGTTGGGACAGTTTTTTGTTTGTGTTTATAGTTAGAAAGAAATTGTGAGGTTTAGGTTCCTTTCGATTCTTTGTATTCTGGTGGCGAGTGCCCGTGTAAATTAATGTCATCATTGCACCCTCACCCCTATCTGCAAAGAAGGTTTCATGACTCGATTAAGCTGAGCTAGTGCAATTCTTACCATTTACCCATAGCCTTGGGTACCCGTTCTCCATGCTGAGTGGAATTTGCTCATGCATCCAGTATAAAACTACTCATATTTTGGTGGGTTAATTTTCAACAAAATCAGCAAGCTAATCCAGTTCACCACAGACTCCTCAGTGTGTCAAAGGAAAGAAATGTCTCATGAGGAATGATCACCAAGGGTGAACTGGGAGAGTAACCACTCTTTTGGTGACAGAGTAGTCCAAATTCAGTTCAACCCAACAGTGACACTGGAGACCTGAATCCGTGTTTGTCTATTTCTTCCTTAACCTTTGACACAGTATCATCTCTGTAGATTTGTCACCCTCCCACATCTCTTTGGAACTGCAGCTTTGGTGGTTACTGAGTGGTGATAGGACACCCACCCCCCCCACTTAAAGCCATGCAGCTATGCTCTTAAAGTCTGCAATGCAACACTAGCAATGAACTGGTTGCATAGAAGTGTGTAGAATGTGCCAGTGAAAGCCAGATGGATTAAAAAAAAAAAAAAAAAAAAAAGGACTTTCCACATTGTCTTGCAGAACTTATTAAGTGAACTGTACCTGTATTAAGCGTAGTTCACCTGCATTTCTGTCAATCTATCTGTGACAAAAAAAAATGCATTTTATTCCAATACTTAAGTCAACCTTAACCCCAAACTGACCACCCCCATTTGTCCATGGTGTTAATTCTATCAAGGAAAAGAAGGCTTCCTTTTCTTTTCTGATTCTAGCAGCAGCTTTACAGATGTAGAAGTGTGTGGATAAGAATAAATGCAGATTAGCAGAGTCCAGTACAAATTTAGGCATAGAGCTTTACATCTTCCTGCTGTCCAACTGGAAATGCTAAACAGATAAATTTGGCCATTTTTAATTTTTATAGAAATTAATTATTTCACTTACATTTATTTATTTACATTTATTTATGCATACAAGTGCATATGTAATAATGTGTTTATTACAGAATTCCATCCATTGCTGCAGAACTCCTTTAATTTCTTCTTTCCACATCGATTGTAAGAAGACATTTCAATTGTGAGCTATCTCTAATTTTGCCAATTGTATTCCTTCTCAGAAGCAAGAAATTCCAGTTCCTGTGCCTTGTTAACAGAACCTACCACTTTCCTATGAAGTGAAAAATTGCTGGATTGACAATTAAAGAATTGCCAATCTAACAGTCAGTTGCTGGCTGCTCCATCATTAGTTTTCCTACTTACATGATGAAGGGATTTTATACAGTTCAGCAATCTCTCATTGGCACATGAGCTAAAGTCCACACACATGATGAAAAACTTCAGTTTTGCACGAGTTGTTCACTACAGCTACTTGCTGATATACTTCAGCACTTCTTCCATTTCACCGGTACAATGCCCTATAGTCCTATGACATTGTTTACATATGTCTGAGGGCATCATTATCACTGTTCTCGATGGTGCAGTGAAACTAATCCCTTCTTCAATTTGAGCTATCAGCTCTGGTGCCAGTAAGCATGTGCAACTTGATTGCAGCAATTAGAAAATAGTGCCAGTGCATTTGTGTTGGGTGGGTAATTTTCTACTCATTTAAATAATTTCTATATTTAGAATAAGGTGAAACTTCCATCGCAATTCAACAGTTTCTGATAATTGATTTAAGGGATGTCTGGCCTGAAACAGATCCACTGTCTGCTTTAAAAAACAGCTAAGTCTATTGCTGCAAATACATTTTTGCTATGAATAAGTATTATATAAACCTAAAATATTTAGAGAAAAAATTAGTGAGAAGTAAACCCAATTTTTCTGCTTTAAACACCATTACTAGAGTGCTTAGACTTGCACATTTATATTGTTCATCTCCAATTTTTTCTTTAATAATCTATACTTAAACATGAATAATGTAAAAAAAAAAAACTACAGTAGAATGAGTTAGCTTTTTTGTTTATTTCTTCCATATATTTGTGACATTTCCTGGAGGCAGAGAGTGGTAAAAAGATTCTTGCTCCTAGAATCTGAGAGCATGGGACAGAATTTCACTGAATTTCACTGAATTTTTAGAGTTGGAAGGGACCATAAAGATCATCTAGTCCAACTCCCCTGCTGAAGCAGGATTGCCCAGAGCACATCAGAGCATGTTACTCAGGACTGCATCCAGGCGGGTCTTGAAAATCTCCAAAGAAGGGGACTGTGATTGAAGAATGCAGCTGATTGAATACAAATAATTAATAGAATACTTACATTATAACCTGTCATCTACATTATGGATGCATGAGAACTGTACATAAAGGGATAATTAATTGCTCAGACTAACGGAAAAAACCTGATTATCCATTTTGCACATGTAAAACAGACCACCAGATATGCTACAGAACAGATGGGGAAGCAGAAGTCACAGAGATGTCCTGCAGTTAGTAAAATTCTGGGGATTTCTCCATTAAGTTTTCTGGAATCAAGCATTCTCCTTGACCTAAACCTTGAATCAAACATTTCCCGTTGCCCAGAGGAAGCACTTTGTCTTAAACAACAGATGAAAGGGCTGCATAAAGAAAGGTCAGATTACAGGGAGAAAGGAAGCATATTTTCCAGCCTTAGAGTCAGTGAATCTACCTAATAAGTAGAAGGTACCTAAACAAGGGTAACTGGGTCATTTGAGACTCTCTAGGGTGTCCTAGACATCTGCATGGGGCTGACATATATTACACAGAACAAGAGCTTATTTATGTGGTTGGGGCCAAGGAGGATACTCCTAGGTACTCAAAAGGCACTAGATGCCTGTGTTTAAGTATCTAAATCTCTCTTCATGTTTTCTTTTCTGTGTGTCTTACAAGGTGGATTCCTGCACAACAAAATCTTTCAGCTGGCTACTTTCATGCTTTCTGAAATGTGTCCTGTGTCATCTGTCCCAAATCCTACCCATCAGGTGTACAGAAGACAGTAACAGCATCACCTTTTGCATAGTTTGTCTTTCTTCTTCAGATGTTCTGTAAGCAGTGAAAAGCCTAAAAATCTGTCTGTAGATGAAAAAAAAAAAAAAAACCCACACAAAAAACCCAACAATCAAAAAATCCAACCAAAAGACCCTGAACCCCCCAACCCTATCTAATAGCCAGTAGCTATTATTTTCTATACAAAGAAGAAAAAGAACATATTGAAAGTTTTCTTAGGCTGGGTTCTAATGATGCCTCTCTTCAAATGAAAAGAGAACCTTCTTCCTCGACAACGTCTTCCAGAATTTCATACACCATATTTCAAAAACCATATATAGAAAAGATAGCAAATACTCAAAAGATAGCAAATACTCAAAAGATATATCAAAAGACCTGCCAGATCTTTTGTCTCTAGGCAGTGTTCAAGCTGAAGGAGAGCAAACAGTCATCCTATCCTATCTTATCCTATCCTATCCTATCCTATCCTATCCTATCCTATCCTATCCTATCCATGCAGTGTGTTAACAGGGTTTAGAAATGGTCAAATTAGCAGACCCTGCCCTACCTTGAGATTAAAGATACAGTTTAGCCCTTATAAGTCTCTCAGGGAGACCTTCTAAGGTTTAGCCTAAAGCAATGCTATGGTGAGTGATCTAGTACCTTCTCCTGGCATTGCAGTGCACTGATTGACTGTGCTAGCTCAGACTGGTGCTAAACCACAGCACTCGGCACCATGCTCCTTAATGCAGCTGGGGTAAGCCACCAGCTTGCATGTTTTCCCACAGAGTATGCGAAGACTTTGAGAATCACTGCATGATGCACAGGATCAGTCTCTTTCAAAGCCATTTTCCAAGAACAAAAAATGAAGTGATATCTGCCCTGTGCCAATGCCAACTCTACTCTGGCACACTTTTTATATGCAGGAATCTTCTATAATTTTACACTGTGGAAATGAATATGTCCCCAGTGTTTTACCCTAACAGTGGTTCTAACCTACAGCAAATTGAAACAGGTAAGAAATTCACAGTTTCATACAAAAGAAAGATCACTTCCTAAGTTTTCACTAGAAGCGCTTCACATTTCTATCACCACTTTTCAGGAATAAACTGTAAATAATCTTATCTGCTTTCTGGTTTTGCTCTGCCCTTCAGCCACCTTCGCTCTATTATCTCAGTGATTTATAGTGAAAGATGGACACTCACCATCTAAAAAGTCAAACTATTGAATTAAGTTGACCTTACTCACAGTGTGTGGAACCTAATGCACCAGTCTGCAAGACATTCATTGGTTTACCATACCACAGAAAGCAGACACTGAATTAACACAAAGTGTGCCTGAATATACTACAGGGTCTACCTGTCTTGAGATCACATTATTTGTTACCTAAATCTCTTTTGGTTACCTTGGTTGTCTGCCTGTAATCACTCTGCTTTTTTGAAGCAAGGACTGACTCAGTTCATTTATATATAAACAGAAAGGAAGATTTTGGCTTCCCTAGGGCTCCATGGCCTGCTTCTGTTGCTATTCATTGTGAAATAGCTTTAGTCTTGCTGAAATAATGGGGTTAGGTAGAAACAGACAACTAAACTAAAAGAACTATAATGTGCATTATCGTTTAAGTGGAGAAACAGGTTAATTAGAGTATGCTTTATCTGAGTCCATTTTTTTTGTTCAAAATGATACAGTAACTCATTCTGGGTAAAGATAACTCCAACAAAAACACAAGTTAATAAGCTACGGTGCTTCTATTTCAATAGATTTCTCTTGTTGGCTAGATTATGCCATAATTTCAGCTTGTTCCCAGGCCTTGCAGTGAAAGGCCTGTGTTGTTTGTATCATCTGCTCTAATGAACAGGAGTTGAAAGAGGTCGTGTCCAGATTCACTTCCTTGCTGTGCTCTGGGATTATGAAATAAAAGTAGCATGACCTTAGGAAAGACCTTTCTATAAGAGTGAATTATTGCTCGAAAGCTCTTTAGGACAAAGGGGTTTATTTTCCACAACTTGCAATTTCTGTTCACAGATGCCTGAACATGTTCACGTTTCTCATGCTCTAAAATGCAGTGCTAGGTAGTATGCTATATACAGTTCAGATTCATGCACTAGTCTTAACGGTTCATTTCATTAAGAAAATTCTTTGGAAAATAAGGATTGAAATTGTCAAGCGTCATGTGTAGGCCAATGGGTTACTTGTACGCCTCTGAACTAATACAAGGACTGTCTCCTACTATTTGTTAAGCACCTTGCACAATAGGCTCCAGATTCCAGTCAAGACTATATTAAGACTCCCTCAGACATACAGCACAAGTGCATTTTGCTTTCCATTCTCACACATTCTTTTTTTCCTGATTTGCAAGCAAGTTTACAGTGCTGGAACAAGTAATGGAAATGGTACTAGTGTCTGGCTATATCAGGGCTTGGGGCAGAAAGGACTGTGAATTGTGTCTGACAATGACTTTATAAGGCCAAATTGTTTCTTATGGCAGTGATATTGTTCTAATACTTATGAACAAATGAGTTGACCTGTTCTTTTTTGATATTTATGCATATAAATGACATTTAAGTTAGCTGTGTCTCTAACTTCTCCTCCTTTGGTTTTCCAAGACACCACATAGACCTTACTGCTTTTCAGAGCCACAAGATCAGTGTCTAAGTAGAGCAATGGCAGCAGAAGAAAGAACAACAAAGTAAAGATGCTTAAATATTTTAAAATATTTTTAAACTGAGGAGGAATTTACCATAGATCAATAACGAAGGTCACATTTGGTCTTAAGGGACAAATTTTCTTTCCAGTTTTGTATAAAATTTTCAGTACAAAATTATGTTTCTTATTCTTTGAAAGAGAAATTATTATCTTTACAGCAAGGCATATGTCTTTGGAGAATTTTGAAAGAGTTTAAAGAATTATCTACTATAATTCTCTTGCAGTTTGGCATGACTGTATTCTATGCTGTGCTAAATATCTGCCATCCATCACCATCAATGGGAACCATATAGATATATAAGGGGTTAAATCCTATGATTCTTATTCATGCTATTGAGCACTGATTCACTGATTCAACAATGCACATCTCTGCAGTGAATGAACAAGAGGCTCAGGTATAAACTCAGCAAAAAGTTTCAAGGAGTGTCTAGAAGTGCTGTCTGTGTCATTTTCAACTTGTGGTCTAGAAAGAACACCTGAAAAAATACAACACCCTCCCCTCAATTTTTTTTTGACTAGACTAAGAATCTCCAAGAACATACTACACATTCCAGTTGTAGCTGTTGGCCAGCAGAGAGTGAATAATTTCTTAAGCCTACACTTGTAAAAGCACACACTTACAAATGTAAGAGTGAATTGATCTACTGCATAGATATACACGGGGTCTTTATCTTGGTCCACCCACATAAAATATGTGAATTCATTAGAATGAAGTTAGTAGTTGGCTTCAACATCACCCCTGCATTTTCTCTTGCCTAATTCTGAGGGTGTTTGACTAAAAAATCTTGTAAAAGCTGAAATGAATATAATCCTTTATAAAAAGTAACTTTTTGCTCATCAATAAGAGTTGAAGCTACAGTTATTGTTTCTTACTGTGCAAATGTTTTCAGAGTCTTCTGTACTAACAAGAAAGTAAGATATGGTCAATGCAGTTTGGTGGTAGTAGGGTTGTCAAGGATTTGCACTTACAGAAATCAGAAAGCATAGAAATTGTCACAGTTCAGAGGTTTGATTTCTCAGGGACCACATATCTAACTGGAAACAGATGGAACTACTGGGTGGTGCTGTCTGAACTCAGTGTCTCTTTGATATGTAATTCTGTCTGTAGCTCTTACATGTAGCATGTACTGTGTCAAGGCATCTCCAAAACCTAAGGCAACTCTCAAAAGTACAAAAGGTGCCATCAATTTTGGAAGACGAATATGTGATAGCACATGCTGTTGCATTGGAGTTGTATAAAGCCTTACAAGTAAAAGAAAGCAGAACAAAAGAAGAAAGAACAATCTTCAATATAACTTGCTTAGATACTGAAATGAAAACAAGCAGGCATTCCTAAGAAAAACGATTCTCAAAGTTATATGAAGACAACACTTACAGAAGTAAACAAAGATTTGTAAAAACACAGGAAGTTGCAAGGAAATGAAAAAATATACTAAAAGAAAACTACTGCAAGAAGAAAATGAGAACAAATTCCACATATTTTATTTCATGAGATATTTGCTTCTTACAATTTCGTGACATTATTGACCATTCTAAAAACAACTAAACACATGTTTATAAATGGGATATTCTTATGTTCATATGTGTGCATAAATAAAAGAATATGTGTAAATGTGCATAAATGAATCCTAGTAAGGAGTAAATTCTACTTCTAGCTTGTATTCACCAATCATTTCAGAACAGCTCCCCAATTTGCTCAGCTCCATGCTTCATAGGGGTGTCAAATTCCTGCATATGCAGAGCACTGCTCTTCTAAAGACCAGCAGAGTTACAAACATAGATTGCGTCCCATAATGTATAATTACTGTCTCTTTACAACAGGCCTTTCTATGAATTTTGCAAAGAATTTTTGCACATATCTGGCCTCAAAATAATTGCTAGCAATTAGAATAATAGAATCATTTAGGTTGGGAAAGAACCATAAGATCATGAAGTACAACAGTAAACCTAACAATGCCAAGTGCAGCACTAAAATATGTCCCTAAGTGCCACATCTACATGTCTTTTAAATACCTTCAGCAATGGTGACTCAACCCCTTCACTGGGCATGTTCCAATGCTGGATAACCCTTTCAGTGAAGAAATTGTTCCTAATATACATCCTAAACCTCCCCTGGGGCAGCCTGAGGCCATTTCCTCTTGCCCTATTGATTGTTACTTGGGAGAGTAAGAGAATGACCCCCGCCTCTCTAAAGCCTCCTTTCAGGTAGTTGTAGAGAGCAATAAGGTCTCCCCTCAGCTTCCTCTTCCCCAGGCTGAACAACCCCAACTCCCTCAGCCGCTCCAGAAGACTTGTGCTCTAGACCCTTCATCGTCTTCGTTGCCCTTCTCTGGACATGCTCCAGCACCTCAATGTCTTTCTTGTAGTGAGGGGCCCAAAACTGGACACAGTACTCAAGGTGTGGCCTCACCAGTGCTCAATACAGGGGAATGATCACTTCCCTAGTCCTGCTGCCCACACTCTGATACAGGCCAGGATGCTGCTGTCCTCCTTGGCCACCTGGGCACACTGCCGGCTCATATTCAGCCAGCTGTTGACTGACACCCGCAGGTCCTTTTCCGACAGGCAGCTTTCCAGGCGCTCTCCCCCAAGCCTGTAGCGCTGCATGGGATGGGGTTGTTGTGACCCAAGGCAAGGACCCAGCACTTGGCCTTGTTGGACCTCATACAATTGACCTAAAAGGGTAACATTTCCTCAGCTGACGAGCTACATGCTAACACTGTAACAGGCTAGTATCTAAAGCTTTCTTTTATAAATCAGTCAGTCAGCACTATCTACAGATAATCTTTTTAGTTAGACTCCCGTTATTCATCTATGGGCTTAACACAGAGCCAGAGCACTAAGCTCATAGGATACCAGCAGAAGTATCTCAAATCCTTATTTTTTCCATATCACTTACTAGTTCTTACATTGCAGCACAAATACTCTTCATAGCAAATGAAGCTTTGAGATGGGTATACTTACAATTTCTGATATCCTGGAAGTTAATACACTCTTGGTTTACCCAAACATTTTACTAGAAGCTAAAGGAAGTGGGTACAGATAGAAAAAACTATGGCAAGAGAGAGAGGAGAAATATTGTCGAGGCTGACTGTTCAAAAAGTCATTAGTAAGATTCTGACAAATCACAAAACTGTATTAAAAATTCTAAGACTCCAGTGGTCTATTATTTTTTATTTGCCTTCTGCTTCCTGATGTATTCAAGGTGGTTTATAAGACCTAACTTCCCCCCCCCCAGTAACATTTCTTCTTTAATTTAATTGCTATTTCTAATGACAAGGCTTACATCTCTCCATGTGCTGGACTTTTAATGACAATACCAAATGTTTTGAAACATAGTCTGGAGCACTGTCAACACCAGACACACTCCTGCAGGGATTTTTGGGTAGACTTGCTATCTGAGGTGATTCTGGGACAATGAAAACAGACGCTGAGGTGCCTCTTTCTGTTCAGGTAAGCAAGTCAAGCTTGCTTAAGCAAGAAAAATAAGAATTAAGAGAAGCTAATAATTTCTCTCTCAAAATAGTCTTTTTTAAGCATGAACACAAAGTTACAGATGAGCCTGATAAGAAGGAAAAAGGATTTCTACCTACACTGTAAACAGAGATCTCTTTGGGGTTCTGTAAGATTTTGGAAAAGTGAAGCAATGCCCAGTCCACGTGGAATAACTTTCCCTTTTCTTAGAGATTCAGATTCTGCCTTCTATACTTTCATGTACTATTATCTCTCTTTTCAAATTTGGCATTCTTGAAATTTTGGGGAATTTCTGGTAGGGGACCACCTGCCAGAGTATCTCATGCAGTGAACATTTTTATACCTATCATTATCACCAATGACACAGCTGAAAATAAAGAACAATAATACATTTTACCATGGAAGAGAAACAAGAGATTTGGAACTTGAGGAAAGGAACTTTTCTTTGAAGATATGAACCATGGGACTGTGAGAAACATGTACAGACTATACAGTCATGGACCTGATGTAGATGCAAAGGCTGGATGCTCACCTTTTATCCTCCTCATTTTCTCTGGTTTCCTGAAAAATAAATTTAGGCACACAGATTAGAAAAGAGCTCCAGCCTCTTCTAACATGTGTCAGAATTTGGATGATGTAGGGACACATTGCAGGAGAGTCCAAGTTGCATAACATTAAGGTGTGTTAAAATGTAACATTTAAAATTCAGTGTAAACTTACGTAAACCTAAAGATCAATTTAGGGGTTTGTGGCTTCTTCAAAGCCCTGGAAGTAAGGATTCGTGATAACCAAGGTATCCATTTTCTCAATGGATTGAGACCTCATTGCAAAAATAATCCTCAAAAGTGATTTTTTAAATTCTTCAAAAGAACCTTTTTCATTTTATATAGCTACAACATGAAACATAAATAAGTTTACCAATATTTACTTGAGAAAATTAGATAACTTGCTTGTGGATTACAGTTCATGAATAATACATCCTCCTGAACTCATTCCAAGAAGTATTTATCTCATGCAATAAACCAAAGCTTCTATTTATATTCCATATACTTTTATTTCTTATGTTGATTTCAATATTTAGTATCACCTGTAGTCCCAGAAAAAAGCAGGAAGCTTCACTGAAGAGTTTTTTTCTTCAAGATCTTTAATAGATCTTAGTTCCCATGAAAACAAATCTGTAAAGAATTTTGGCTGATGATGGTAAATAAAACTTTGCAATATCAGTTTACCATCACTGCTTGATTTCTTTTTGAAAATATTTTTTCTATTCTGTTTAAACAAACAGAGACAAGCTGTCTGCCTTGGAAATCTTTTTATGACCCTAGCTACTTACAATATCCACAAACATCTATTTCTAGTGTACCAGAATCATGTCTTTGTGCTTTGCCAATATATATGTCTATCACAAGGTCAGCAGGCATAGGATCCTATCACAAAGAGTTGGTATTATTTACTAAAGCATGAATTTTGAATTGGTTGCCTTTCTTTCCATGAATCCAGGTGTTTAAAGAAAACTGCAATGCACAATTCAAATTTATAATGTAAAATCAGCATTATTTTGGTGTAGATTTACAAAAATTAGGAAGATCACTTATAGCAATGTAACAGTAGCTGTTTCGAGTGAACAGTTTGTTCAGACTAAAAATTACTGTGATTAAAATTACTTATCTGCAATGGAATAATGTTTCCTTCAGAGCAGGGTTTTCTTAGGATAATGGGAAACAAAGATTTATTTTTTTTTTATCTTTCTGTGCAAAATTACTTATGATCTAGTAGTGATTTCAAGAACTGTGATATTAATAAATTTTCCTAATACACTTTAAACTTGAACATCCTGCTCTATCAGCATGCACAGCATGGAAAATTATGTTCTCTTGCTAGAAAACTCATATGCATCATTACAGTTTTTATTATGAGTTATCTCTGTTAATGGTAAGTCTGGCCAGAGGCTATTCAACATTGCCAGTTGCCTACTTTAAATTAAGCAAGAGCAAACGTAGCTTTTATACCTAGACTCTGCACCACTAGTAGCTAATTATGAAAGGGCCAAAGCTACAAAGATACTGCATTTCGCATATACTCATACCTGAAGATCTGTGTGACACCTCACACGATTTAGCTGAATGCCTTCATTAACACTTGATTGTCTCTGCTGGGCAAAATGTTGGTGTGGTCTCTTTTCACACATCTACTTCTTATTCATGTTCAACAAATCAGATATAGGCATTGTCTAAAGATGAATACATACTTAATCAGTTACATAAATAACATTGAACTACTAAATTAGAGACTGCCAGTACATTATTGACTACATATTCCATAGATGACTGATGAAGGTGTGAAAAGGGATCATGATTTCCTAAGAGATGGTCTTGGTACCATGGAGTTGCAGAGCAGAGAGAGGCATTGAAGAACAATATTTTCACAAACACTTGCATGCACACACACACTCACACACACTGCAGAATGTCTGGAAAAGAAATGCTGATCTACAGAAATCTGATGCTTGCAAGCTGAATCACCTGAAGGCATCAGAGATAAAATGACATATACTGTCCCTACTACACTGTTTTGCTTTAATATTATGTATTATGCTTCTGCAAGTGGGATCTCTTACAAAGCAGGGATAAAAGCCTAGGATGTAGCTGTGGTATTGCATTGTTGTACCATTGTGGGATTTGATAACCAGCTGATTTCTTTTTCAAAATATACAAGCAAAAAAGGAGATATGCTCAGGAAGTATATCATCTTTCTCAAATTTGTTGCCCTTACACAATGACATGCTTCTTCTCACAGCAGAGACACCTGGAGGAACCACAATGAGGTACCAAACCATCGGAGTGAATAAAAAGGGTAAAATATTTTATCATCCTGGAAGTAGGAAACCAGCTGAAAGGAAGGAAGCAGAATGAGAAGAGTATTTTCTTCCACAAAAATGAAACAGCTGTGACAAACAGCTGCAACATAAGTTAGTGTTGATTTTGTGGAGAAGTTCTCTGGAGAAATGTCAGCCAAAGCCTGTAAACCCAGGATCAATCCAGCAATGAAAGGTGAACTGAGCATTGTGAGTGAATGAAGGCAAAACTGATTTCAGGAGACAGAAGGAAATTTTTCTTATTCCAGATTAAACTGTTTTCTTGTAATTTCTCCTGAGGACATGAAGAACAGTAGTCTCATCCTTATCATGCTCTCAATTTTTTTATTTCCACTTTTCTAGCATGTTTTGAGATATACAGTAGAGAAGGTACAATGAAGTTTGCAGCAAGAAACAAGAGCCTTAAAACCTATGAAGTTCATAGCCAAACAGACGTTTACATCATTTTTTCTGATTAACAACAACTAATGGACACAAGTAAGGAAAATGCTTGTTTAAAATCTGGTCCCTTTAGCTTCATTCTTGCAATAAACATTACTGTCAATAAAAACAAAGAGTAAGTTGCATATTTCTCATATTTAAGGATGAAAACAAGTAAGACATACCACAAAACCAATGTAATCTAAAAGGCTCAAAAGAAGTACAAATTATATTCCTAAAATACCTTGTCAAATCTCTTTTCTGTTAAGTTAAACCATCAACCTCTTCCTACTGGAACCATTCATTTGGAAGGACTTGTTAAGTGATGTCTTCCATTTCAGGAAGATGTGAAAACTAATATAATGTTTGTATCATGGAACAGACCATCTGCTGTGAAAAATTGCCATATCAAGAGAACAGAGGGAATAGTTCCCAATTAATTAGCTATTTTAGGAGAATTGGATATACTCTTTCCAAGATGGTTACAGTTGATAAGACAATCATCTGTCTGTCAAGCTGTGTCTGTTTGCCTGTTAGTCTAGCTAGAATATTGGAGAAAAGTCAGAGAGATGTTTATTGTTTATATCTTTCTTCTCCTTTCTCCTCCCCCCACCAAATGAAAGCCATCCCAGGAACTGAATCACTGAATATAGTCATCGCCTTTTTTATCCGTAGTTGTTTTGTTCTCTTGTTCATGGTAAATATACAAATGTCCCAATGAAGGCATATCAAGGACAAAGGGTATTATGGAAGTAGATTTCAGATGTTATTTATAGCAAGATTTTCTAATGCAAAGCTATTAATAGCAACTCATTGCACAAGAGGTGAATGAACAATACAGATGTCTCAGTCTCCGTTGAAGGAGCTATTCTTTTCCTGAAGAAAAGCCCTGTTTGTACAAGGCACCATTTACAAGTCTATTGTGTTTTTTTATAGCTATGAAATAATGTTGTTTTTATCTCTTTCAGCTGAGCTGAGCTGCTGGCTTCCGTTTGGCAGCTTCACAAACAATCTGTGTGCAGCAAGCCACGCTTAGCAGGCCCCCAGAGTGGGTGACAGGAAAGATTCCACACTGAGACAGGGAGACAGTGTGGTTTCCTCATAAAACCAAACTTTGAAGCCCAGGATCATAGGGGAGTCTAGCTAAAGGAGCAGGTATTTAAAAAGCCCAAGAGAGTTTCACAAAGAGTAGCAAAAAAAATGTGGCTTTAGCTCAATGCACTAAGAGGCCATGAAAGGTAATGTAAGCATTTATGACATGGGTATATCAGTAGATCTATTCCTTTTTTTTTTTTGCAGGGTTTTTTTCCTTTCTTTTGTAAAAAGTAATGTTTGACACCTTATAATCCCCCTGAACTGAAAGTAATTGCCAAACTGAGAACATGGGAACACACAAAGAAAAGTGTAATTTCCTTACACAGTGCATGATGAAGCAGCTTACTATAAAGCATTCCGGAAGCTATGTCTATAAAAGACCAAGCAGTAATTACAGTGGCAGTTACAGCTGTTTTCATAATCAATTTGTAAAATCATACCCATGATTTTGGTTAAGGAAACCAGCTTTGTCTATAGGGAATGAACAGCTATAAATCCCTTAGAAATTCATTTACTTGAGTCTTCAGTGGACTAGCTACTTAACATCTCAAAGCTCTACCAAAAAGTTTGCTAGTCTTTGAGAAATCTTTATTTATCCTGCTTTTTTTTTTTGTTTTCACTTCCAAAAGATCCCAGTAGACAAATGGAAAGAGGTGCTGATAATCTAAATTCTCTTTTCATCTTTTTTTTCCCCCCACAATTTTCCATGTTTCATAACTTTATTCAGTGAGATAAAACAGAGCCACAACTTAAGTGGTTTGAAAGTTGCATTGAAAAGATCTGGCAGGAATACATGCCAGTTTATTTCCTGAAAAGCACTTTTCATTGCAAAACTGAGTTTTTGAAAGTCATTGTGGTTTTTCTGGGGATGGGTCCTTTGTGTTACTCTCACAAAATTCACCTCTAAAATAAGTTCATGGCATTACCGCTAGGAAAATATTCATTAATCTCAATGAACTCTATAATGATCTTCAAATAAACTGTCTACGTTTCAGGGGGTTTGGTCGAGATTGTTCAGGACAATACTGATCTGGAAATCCAGTATTACGGAATGAGTAGTCCTTATTTGTATGGGGAACACCATTTGAATCCTTGGAAACTGGGAACAGGTTTTTGTTTTCTGCTCCAGCTCTTCCAGTTTCAGTCAATAGGATCAGAACCAAAACATTATCTTCAAAAATGCGACATGACACAACACATCTTACATCTGCACAAATCTGTCACGTAACAGGAAGAGACGTGACAGGCAGAATACAGAGCTTCTTGAGAGGTTCATTTATGAAGAGAAAACAAACCTTTATGACCTTTTCTTTGATCAAATACCTCCAACAAAATTTGACTATTGAATATTAGAGGACCTACTGATGGAAAAATAATTAGGCTAATATTTTTACTGGAAATTGTATCTAAAATTGTGACTTTGTCTTGACATTTAGTAACAGACAAAAAAAAATCTAATTTGTTGAAGGAATTCAATCACCACAAATTATACATGCACCTTTAAAAAAACAATGACATACCACCGACTAGATTTTCTCCCTTGAACAAAGCATGCAAATTAGTATCCAGATAGATTAATGAATTGAGAATGCATGAATAGTGAATGTTTTTGACTCTTAAACAGAATGAGAAATGTGTGTCCTCTCTAATCCATCATTCAGTTCATATCTTCAGCAACAAGAAGTAAAATGACAGCATAAGGCAATTCACAAATATATTTTAGGAATCATGCAAAATAAAACCCACCTCAGTGGGGTTATTTCCTTTCTTGACAGTTTTATAAATCTGTTTCTGGGATCATGGATAATGTTGCCAGCATCTTCTGGAATGATCCCTGTTAAAACCTTCTCCGTTCTGATTTGCTTTGAACTATACTTGACAAAAGTGTACATCATTATGGAAATTATCTATTTTTCTACCAAGTCAACATCTAAGATCACATGGATTTTCAGATTTAATCAGACAATTCACAGCAGTAAGGTGGATTTGTTACTATGCTACACTTCAGACAAATACAGAGTAATTTAAAGCAAGTTTTTTGTTCAGGTTTTGTTAGATCAGCTTGTACATGAGAAGATATTTTAAAGATTTCATGGTAGGTGGAAAATGACTTCTACAATGTACCTTATTATGAATGACTGCATTGAATTCTTGTGATGAAGATTTTGGAATAAAAAACAGCACCACATAAATTAAATAGTCTTTAGTGCATTATAAACAATTCTCTCTTAGTGAACATTTACTTTCTGAAAGCTCCAGTGGAAACTGCAGTCCTTTATTCAGCCATATACCGCAGGCGAAGTCTGGTACAAACATCTGCAAGGGAGTTCCCCACAATTGTGTTGCCAATAGCTTGAAGTCTGGTTTGGAAAACCTAACCTCTGCATGAGCATTTTAGACACTGCATTAGCAAAACCTGGCCCTTTGCTAAGAACAACCTGACATTCATACAGATTTGGGTGACCTGTCTGAAGCTTCCAGATTTCCTAATACACACCCCAGATACATCCCAAACTCTCTTCATTTTAGCCATCAGCTCTCACTCAGGATCACAAGCAGGTGCACAGCACCAAACATAGGTATAAAATAAGCACATACTGTTAATATTCTTAAAGTCATGCCTTACCTGGCAAAAAGTTTACACTATGATTTCAAAATGGGACACTGCAGGTTTTATAGTTTTATTTTTTCTTGTAGTCATCAATACCTGAAGTTCTATACATATTTATAAGGTTGATTTTATATACAGAGATGTCTTTGTCTATCACGTTGTTGAAGACTAGAAAATAGATTTCCTGAGGTTTTTTTCACTTTGCTAGGTCTATTGAGCCACGCCATGTAAGAAATTACTAGTGTCTGCAAGTATATGACATCTCATCAGTAAGGAATGTAATGATGTCTTTGGTGCATGAAGTGAAATTATTTCAAGTTGCAAAGGACCTCCAGGAAAGGTTCAGAAGGTGGGATTCTGAGAAATAAATCATAGGTGTCTATAGGGATTTTCTTTTGTGTTAAAGGAAAGATTAATTACAGACACAAGGTTTGGCAGAAAGTTGAACTATAGGAGGGCCTGTGTCTAGTGGTTCAAGCAGAGGCCTGAGAGTTGAGACTTCTGACTCTTCCTGTTCCTGCTTATGGGTCTTTGAGCAATTTAACCTTCCACCTTTTGTTTGCCCTTCAGTAAAGCAGATCCCTCTGTAGTTATGATTTTAAAGTACCATAGTTTACTTATGATTTCAGCAAGTCAATAAAGGAGAGATTTTTTTTTCCCTATCAATATGGTTGAACAGAGACTTCATTTCATTACTGAAAGTGTTTTTACACAAGCAGTTTTATGTTGTATTGTATGGAATAATATTCTTCTAAAAGCATTGAGAAATAAAATACTGGCACAAGCTTAGATTAGTCATACCTAGAAAACTACTGAATTGATCCAGTGCAAGTCTAATAAAATGAAGATTAAGTGGAGATTCTCCCACTAACTCCAAATGATAAATGATGAAGCTCTAAATCAGCCCAGGAGTATATCAGACACATATGAAACATAAGGAATAATATCTATATTTTATATAATAAAAGTACCTTCCACTAATGTGAGATAAACACTGATTTTTGCACAACCTCTGTATTTGCATTTTAAATTTGTAGAATTGGAAGGAATTTAAAAAAATTAAAATTTAAGAAAATTAAATGGCTGAAGGGATGATACAGATCAGGTTTATAAACATGTAAAGAAATCACAGTGAATAGGTTTTCACAAACATTTATGTGTGAGTAGTTGAAAGAACAAACTTTCAAGTTAAGATGTTAAAAGCTGACAACAAAGTGCAAATCCATAGCTGGGGATACAAACTCAAGATTAGGAATTAATGAAACAGATTTCATTATTGTTGTCCTGGAAGTTATTTGACCTTAGTGATCCACAGATCAGTTGCACTTATTGACTGCATTAAAGCAGCTTATTTTGGTTTTGATAAATTACTAGTATAACTGAAAAAGAGTTTGATATATTATAACTGGCTTTATGGCAGGGGGTTATGCAAGCACTACATTCACATATTCAAAGTGCACTTACTGCTATGTTTGATGTATTAAGCATTTATTCTGGGTACTTTAAAATAGATGACATAAAAGATAACAATTTTTACATACATAAAAATTTGCATATGACAAAACAATATAGTGTGCCATTAATAAAAACCTGTAATAACCTATCTTCAGTAACATAGTGTTTATTCAGGTCCAAAAATTTTCAAAAATGTAAATGCCTTTGTTTATGACATGTCACATTATAGCATGTATATCGTTGTATAGTATATCCTATATTGTATTTTATACCTATAAAGATGAGAAGCTTAAATCATGCGTTAAATAATAAATAGCATCCACCTTCTTCTTCACTTTACTTTCTAAGTGGGCATTCTTACACAGAGTTATATACATTAAAGTTATCTCAAAACAACAGAAATGTGGGTGACTGATAGCCAGGCCTGTGTATGAAAGAGTTGCAGTACCCTGACAACAGTAAATGGAAAAGTACTCCTGTAGTGATTAGGGCGTCCATGAACATCCCAAATTGCAAAGGACTCAATAGTGACATATCTTGGATTAGGAATGCAATAATATTAATTCTAGTATTCTGTGCAATAACATTAATTCTAGTAATAGCTTTCTGCAGTCTACCTTATGTCACGGTCTGAAGCTCAGCTATTTCGCACTTCTCCCAGCCCAATCGCTTTCAAGCACTTGGGTATTTTTTTCCACAGCCCTAACTCCAGTGATGTAGAACTAAAGACACTACCACCCATGCCGTCCCATTAACACTTATAAGAATATGTCAGCAAGGCCTTGTGAAGGCAGATCCAGGCATTCCCTGCCTGCCCTCTGAGTTAGCCAGGTGCTGCATATTTGCGTCAGTGTGGCACCAAGCCCAAGCTAATAAACTTTGCCACTCAGCAGAGCTTAAGATTTTGAGCACTTTGGCATGGTCACCACTGCAATGTGACTTCCAGGTTAGATCTAGCTCAGAGATTATTGGTTTGCAGACATGGTACAGAAAGCAGATTCACTGCAACCAATTTTTGCCAGGCAAAATGTTTGTATTGCAAACTAGTTATCTATGATGTCTAAAGGGAATGGAGAGAAAGGGGAAACTCCAGAACACTTGTGATCCAACCTGTAACAGGTGTGTTCTTGAACTGTTGATAGGTAACCCTGTAAGCTGCTTCTGTTTTCTACTGACAACAGAAGTCCAAAAACTAGCACTAGACATTTATCTTTTCGAATTCTAATGTTGGTTTGCTGGAGGTCATCTGCATACTGGTAAAAATCTGATAATCCCCTAACATTTACTAGGGTTTAGGTGATATTCAGCTTCCTAAGTGAAAGAATAGCATTCCACAAAAGTTTTTCTGTCACTGAAGAAGTCAAGATCTCACCAGCACAATTCCTTAAATGTTTGTGTCAAATTTCAAGATTAGATGGCTTGCTTTCAGTTCTCCACTGATTGCAGTGACTCCATCTTCATTAGTGCTAGACAACTAGTTTATAAAGACCTGTATTGTAACACCTAAAGTTGCAGGATATAAATCTCACTTTTGGACTAAATGTTGTTTCATATACATTCTATGAAAGAGTCCCAGCTTGACAGGATTTCCAGAATTTGTCTACTACATAATGAGTTCTAAACATGCATAGAAAATTACATTCAAAAGCACATCTAGAGAATGGCAACCCATTCACCCAAGGACTGTGAAGTTATACTTCATCCAAGTCCTCAGTCCGGTCTGTCCTGACTATCCTCAGCCTTTCCTAAAGATTATCCTAAAGATCAGGCTTGAAGTGACTTATTTAACATTTTTGTCTTCTCTTTAGCTGATACTATTGCAATGAAGACACAAAATTGAAATGAACAGTATCCAGAGAAAGAAAATGCACATGAGACAGAGTGTCAGTATTTCAGGTCAGTGACTGGAGCATTCATGTAGCAAGGGGAAATTCTATTCCCTTTTGAATACTGCCCATGCATTTTACCACACAAACTATGTAACAGTGCTCTGGCAGAGAAGGAACCAAGGTCTTCAATTCCCTAATCAAGTTCTTCAGCTACCACACAGACCCTTAAGTTTTTCTGGAGGACAGAATGGGTGAGGAAAATATTTTAGCTGGTCATCTAAATTTAAACAAGTAACATACATGCTTAAGATGAGAGGGGAGGGAACTGAACCCAACATTATACAGATATCCTGCTGAATGCTACAGACATTCCCCACCAGAGATGTGAGATATAGATTAGGCAGCTGCTCTGCTCATTCTATAGGTCTTTTTCTGGGTAAACCACCAGTGAGGACATTTTGAGGATCACCTTCATCTCAGTAAGGGTCAAGGAGACTGACAAGTCCTCTCCTTGTCAGGGACTCTCTAAAAATAACTGAATAGCAAACAAAAAGGAGGATTTTAAAAGCATGCTTGTGAAATTAAAAAAAAAAATCCCTTTATTTATTTTAAACAGAACAGTAGACAATACACAGAATAGCTAACGCACCAAAAGTCAACAAAAATAGAGAAGGCCAATGAAGAAAAGATTTCCATGCTTTTTTGATATTAGTGTCTCATTTTTCTAAGGTGTTATGATAAACAAGTAAGTATCTGTGAAGCTGTTAAAACACAGCAAAACTCCAGTCAGTTCAATATACGATAAGAAGGGACAAAAACTTTATACTTTTACCCTGCTCCTTTCTAAATATAATGTTCTCTAATTTGAACTTTGATCCAGAAAGTAGAATTCTTTTGACAGTAAATGATACAGAGGTGCAGCAGGCTACAGCAACAGCTTCAGAGATCTATTTTAAACCTGAAGAGACAGGAACAATTAAATTTTTTCTCTCCAGACCATTTTAATGACAGAAAACAAGCCTGTCTGCTTCCGGAAGGATGATATGTTTCTCACTCAGGAAAACATCAGGGTCCAGGATTTTATCCTTTACAAACTCTGAAAAAACAGGAAAAAGGATTTCAGTTCCTGATATGCTAGCAATTTGTGTTTTTTCACAATCATGCACCAATGGCTGGCTCATTTGGGAAGCATTGTTTTCAGGGTTGAGAGCTGCTTGTTGGATAAAAGCAGTAAGGACTTCAAAGAAAAATGCCACTTCATACCATGGATCAAGTTGTCTTGTTGTCTTTGTTTTTTTTTTTTCTTATGTCTTTCTTCCACTGATGAAAGACCAAACTACATTTTGGGTGTATGTAAATGGCAGTGTTATCATCAGGCAATGCTGAAGTGCAATTAATGCATTTTACCCCAGGCTACCATGATTGCTACAGCCTCCCAAAAGCTGTAGTCAATGCCCATGGCAGTTTTGGAATCATTAAAATGATGTTTTGAGACACATGAACTTACAGGATACACTTCAATGAGAAATGAGGCATTGTTATTTGGTAAGAGTCACAGAGAGACTTGAGTGACAAACCCTGCTCACATTAGGGCTATTAGACTTTCTACTCCTACTCATCACTTCAGCGGGGTTTCGAAATGATTTTTTTTCAGATTTGTATTTTGCTATCAAAAGTTTACTTGCAGCTTCTCCTCCATTCCCTAATAAACGCTGATTGTTTTGTGACTTAATGGACTGTCACAACTGCAGAATCTAGCATTTTTAAAATTTATATGCAGAAGAGTACAGGCAGACAGTTCCAAACTCAAACATACCAGGTCTGACCTGGCAGGACTGCCAACCCCAGGGGTTAGATGCAGTTCAATCCCATAATACATCCTCTAAAGTCAATATACCAGTTCTGGCAAAAGCTGCATAATGGAACTGGAGTTTTTGGTCTCTTACAGTCAGCTACAAAAATGAAATTAAAAGTTCTTGTTTCCTTTACACAGTCCTTTGGTCTTTGTTGAGAGACATTTTACTCTTAAAGCTGGGTATAGAAAGCTGATCACTTTCCCTGAGTAATTTGCTGTGGCAAGTCACTCACTGCAGCCCAATTATGCAGCGTATGGCCTCTGCCTGTGGAATGTCTATAGGGGAATCCTGTAGAGTATGCTGTGGCCTGCAGGCATTGCAGCAGACTCTTTTAGGTAATTGTCCTAAAGCTGTGACATGGCAGGAAAATAAATAATTTAATAAAAAAAAGCCAGCATCCTGCAAAACAGCTGGCAAACCATTCTTTGGGTCGTTTAACAGGATATATGCAGTAAATACGTAAACAGTCCTCTTCTTCCTATATCCATTTAAGTACATGGAAAAGCTCCTATTGACATCAAGACCTGTTGAAACAAGCCACACACATCAACGGTGTCAAACCCTGATGTGTGCAAGAAGGATGTGTAAAAGGAACACAGTGTTTATACGAAAGCCTGCATCCTGCACAGCAAAGCAAAATTTTCATTTCTGGCTTTCCATTTTGCCAAACCATAAACAGTTTTTTGAGTACAAATCTGTACTGCTTGAGTAATCCTTTCAGACAAAAAACTATATTAACCTTGGAATTACGTCCAGTTAATTAATTTATCACCAGAGTATTTTATGTATTGAAATTTTGTAGATGTACAAATGGGCATTTTTAAGTAGCCAAGCAATTGTGAAACCTCATTTATAATAAAAAATTACATCTCTTACTCTGATACTTGTGTAGATAAAAGTGAAGCAGGGCATAGATCTGCTGAAAACCTGAATAGCTCAGAAAAGATGCTGCTGTATGTTTGAAAAGACAACTGTTTTTGAAATATATCAATGACAATGGAATTGTCAGAATTCTTCATAATTTCATTTTAGGAGAAATGTCACTCTGCTACACTTATTAGCCATCACTGGACATAGCAACAGCCAAATACCAGAGATGGGAAAAATTTCATAGACATGTCAAGAATACAGGGGACAGGACATTTCGAATGTGATATTTCAAATTGCTTTTCCTTTTCACCTAAACAAAGTGAAGAAAAATGCAATCCAAACCCCCAAATAATACAGAAAACATTGTGTCTTCTCGATATTAAAATCTCAACTGTTTATCAAATATTCTTAAATATCATAGGGTTTTTATTAGCAAGTAGTTGAAAATCTCCTGCACTTCCTCAAAGACTTTACTGCCTCTGAAGTTTTACTTTCAGCACTTTTAATCCCTGTGGTTTACGGGGAAGGTTGAGCATACAGAACAGAATAAACACTTCACAGTTGCATAATGAGGTTAGTTCTTCAAATTTTTAATTTAACTAATTTATTTGTTTTTCTACTCTAGCTGCTCCCTACTAACGTGGAAGGAGGTCTTGCAAACACTCCATGGAACAGAAAGTTTTCTGTCACATGGGTAAACATTTCAAAACTAGTAGCTGAGGGATATATGTGTTCCAAACAAAGCCTCACCTTCAAAGTATACAAAGAAGAGAAAAAATAACAATACAAATAAAGGAACCTATCAAAGTGAAGGGAGTTGGCCTTCATGGTCAGGCACGGCCTTGGTACCTTGCCTTTTCCTCACGTGGAAATGATAGACATCCTTAAGTGATATTCTTCTTTCCCTCCGTATACACGTTAAGTATGTTATGTATTTAACTATATTAGAGAGCTGAGAAAGGTAGATCTGGCTTAGGTTTCATCACATGAATCAGGATCTGTCTGCACCTTGAGTCAGGGATATTTTAGACCAAGTATTGGCCAAATATCCTGCTTAGAACCCAAGACTTAGATTATCACAGAAAATTTTTGCAGTAGGATTAAATGTGCCTTTGAAGATATAGTCACTGAAGCATGACCTTACTTCTCAAGACTTTAAGAAATACCTGAATGGATTTGTTTTGGTGTAATTCTGGGAGACGGAATACTTATGACCTTCTTTGGTTTCACATAATATACAACTGGTGCTATAGATTGGTGTGAATGTGCAAGTCCTTCACTGAGCCAATTTAAATCCTTATCTTTTTTTTTCTTAACTTTAGATTTTTAAACTACTGTTCCTTTTATTCTTTTTATGACAGCATGCCCTCTGTCTTTCTTAGTTTACACATGAAGTAGCTTTCTTTATGCTCCAGACTTCAGTGGGTGATAGCTGTTGGATAATCTTTGGAATTAAGATATAAGCAAATCAAAGCATTTCTCATTTGTCTTTCATTTTAACTTCAAACATTTCAAAATATCTAACTACATTTAGGTGAATTAAAATTAAATATAGATTAATAATCTCTCTCTCCCTTTCTCTCTCTCTCATTTGGTCTCTCTCTTCCTTTCATATAATTTAACTAAAATTATGTAATCTTCTACAATTTGAACAGACCAATTAGAAAAGGGCATGAATAAATGCATAGTGCAGATGATGTGTACTGAACCATCCTTATTAAATCAAGGGATGAATCTGTTTTTGCTGTTTCCATTGACAGCCCTCTTACAGCTCACAGCCAGCTGGCAATTAATGGAATAAGATTTAAAACAGGCAATGGGGAGAAATCAGCTTCTGTGTAGTCATTCTTACACCAGACATATGTGCATCTGCTTTACATATGCCTGCATTGTGTGTGCATTTGTATTGGTATTGTATGGACAAGGATGTATCATTTTTCCCCTGTGTGCCAGTTCAAACATATGCAATGTATTTCCTAATACTTAGCTCCCCACAAATAAAAGGACATACTGTAATTTTTTCTTAAACTGATTTTAATCCTAATTTCAATATAGACAGATCGTTACTATATAGATATGTTATATAGCTTATTGATATTTAATCCTATGTTTCTAAAGGAAAAAAAAAACAAAAACACAAGCACAAAAAGAAAGAGTCACATCTGAGATGTACAGTAAACTGTTCTCAGAATAGTTAGGAGTGAACAAAAGTAAAAAAAAATAAAAATTAAAAAGTGTTAGTCTGATGGATTTGAGGCATTTCATTTTAAAAGTTGTCTGGGGAGGGGATCTAGTAGATGGATTTTTTCTTTTTGGAATATTATTCATAAATAAATACAATTTACAGCCAGGATTTTTTTATGGTATTTCAACTAAAATTGCTTCATCAGCATTTCATACCAATTCAGTTATTTTTCTTGATAGGTTCCCAGTTACTGGAATGGGATGTGAGTGAAATACCTGTATTCCCCATATCGTATACTAGTTAGTTACCTCAGAACGGGATGTACATGCACAGCATACTGAACAGGGGACACAGTCATTAGAAATGCTAAAGAAAAAGATGTGTATATCAGATTTTCCCCATCTACCTACCTCTACCCTTGGATTAGATAGGTCTACGGAAATTAAAATGTAAACCCCAAGGCCCTCCTTTCCTTTCACATCCATATTGGAAAAGGCAGACATCAACTTTTCGCTCCTGGGATGCAACTGCAAGGTGGGGAAGAGAACCTAAGTGAGAGCATAGGAAGGAGCCTGAGTGTGTATATCAGTGGCGAGATGCTCCTCCAGAAAACCTCAACTCTAGTCCTTGTCCTCAGCAGCTTCCATATCTTACCTGTTTAATGAAAGTGGCATAAACAATGTTTGGATCAGAACCCAAAATGATTCTTATTATCCTCAAACTTCTTCCCAGTGAATACCCTCATCAATGAGCTTCAAAATGAAGCTGTATTTTGTGCCCAGTCTTCCACAGCTCACAGGTCCTTTCTTCTCTCTGTACACTGATGTGATCCCAGCAATGGGATTAATGTTCTCATCCCTTCCCCTTTTCCTTCCCGCAGCCTATAGCATTCTGTATGGAGATGGGCTGTGCCCACTTGCACCCAATCAGGCTGAAGATGGGTTATCTTAGTCTCCCAGTTACTGGAAATCTGTCCTAGCCTTTTAGCTATTATGTTACAGAAGGCACATTCTCCTCCTGTGTTTCTGAATGAAAAGGTTGTTTTGTGTTTTTGTGGTTAGTGAGCATTAGATTGGGCCCGTCAGAGAATTTCAGAGAGAAATCTTGAAGTCAGCCTACAATAAAGCCTATTTGTGAATCTCAAATAGTTAACTTGGGAAGACACCATGCTGTTGAGGTCTTCTGCAATGATACTAGCTTGAGTATATAAAGAAAGAATGAATAAATTCCCACTGCAGAGCACTGTAAAACACAATGAAAAATTTGTGCTGAAACATTCTTATTACAATCCTAGTATTTTAATCCCCTAATTTACAACCCACTTGACATATAAAATCTGCAAAGAACTAACGACTTCAGAGATCTGGATCATTTGTGAATCCAAATTCCATTACACCTATATTTCCTATGTTTTTTTCCTTCTAAGGAGTTGTTTCGTTATTTTACCAATGACAAAAATGAAATGTAAACCAGCAATTTCTGGGAACAATTTGCTTTGTATTTCTGTTTATTTATTTATTTTCCAGAAAACTACTCTGCAGCACCATCTAGTGAGAGTGAGAAGGACCAGTTATACTGTTTCCATGTTTGGAGAACCTTCATGTATTTGCAGCCTGTATAGCTTCCTGTAGTCTTAATGTCTGTATGCAGAGAGACTGTATGTGTGTACCCTCTGTCATGTCAGCCATCTTGAAAAGAAAACCTACCCCAGAATGAAAGGCTTTGTTACAGAAATACATATAGAGTCTTTGGACAAGGTGCATTATGGACAGAATACAAATATAATAGAATATAAAATATTTTTCACTTTAGAACCAAAGTTCCCAAGTTTTCATTGTGCTGAAGCAAGCACATCATTAGCAGTTAGCAACCTGTGTTGCTAATGATGGTGTAATTGAGAGCAGAACTTATTCTAGTAACTGGTATGGTCACCAAGTATTGAAAGATGTGAAGAAAATCCTAAGCAGTAAGCAATACAACTGGAGATACAGATCCTTGTGAGTGTTAAGATTTTTCCTGATTAGGGGCATTTTTTTATGCAAAACTTTCCTTTGAAGGTGGACAACGGCTCACCTCATTTTGAGGAAACAAAAAATCTATTCATAACTATGTAGGTAGTTATATAAATAAATAAACCCCCTAAATTAAGTACTCCATCACCACATACTGCAGTAACTACTATAATGCTGCACCACACCTGAGTTGACTTCTAGCTCCACTGGCTATCTTAATGACCAATAACAGTGACTCCCACTGTGATCATGGCAGCCATATGTCCACTTCATCCAGTGTCCGTTGTGCAAGACACATGCAGCAAAATACAATTCCTCTCTGCAAAGAATGAGAAAATTCCAGTCTTTTCAATGCCAAAGGAAGTCAGATTACTTCGGGTTTAATAGTTTTAATCACAGTCTGAGTGGTATTAATATTTTTTCTTCTGTTTTTAAGAATGCTGTAAAAACACAGGCCTTAGAAATGACTGATGTTACTCCTTTTAAATGAAAAGCAAGTAGATTTGTACAAATATGAAATGTCTGTTAAGAGATAATTCTTGAGTCTTGCAGACAATCATTTACTCAGAATTCCACTGAAGCTTAAAATGATTATTACAACATACAGATTCTCCAGATACAACTGGCTAAATGGAAGTAATTGGCCAGTAGACTATCAGACCACCTTTCTCCAGCCTTTTCTTTGTCAGTCTATTCAGACTTAATCCTCAAATTCAGTTAGAGCCTGCAGATATCAATAAATGTTAAGGGAACAGAGTCTGAAATTATATGTTCTTTAATACAGGAGTCTGTGGTTCTGCCTCTGCAGAACACCAAACATTTGTCTTAGCTTAGGTAGTTAGACTATATGTAATAATATTAATAACATTGATAAATAATGTTAAAAATATTATTAATAAAAATTATATTAATAACAACAAAAATAATAATATTTACAAGTTTAACTGTAAAATACTGTATCCAGCTTACCAAAGTCACAGAACAGAAGCTTCATAATGATACAAAAGCTGTAATGATAAAAACATTAAGCTTTGAACTGCTTGAATTTAAAAATGAACTGTGGATTTGTAGATGGAAACATTGGATAAATAGGTAGTTTTAAATGCTGAGAAAACCTTCAACATACAAAGTAATCCAAGACACTAATTTATCAAGTCTTCCCAGTGCTTAGCTGAAGCATTAAGCTGAAGCATTAAGCATTACTTAATATAAGTGCAGATAGTATCACCAGCAGGTGTTTTTACATTCTACTAAAGAGGATGGATATATCCACAAATAAAGTTAATATTCAAAGCTGGATAGTGACGGCCTCTTGTATTTTGGAAAATCATGAGAGAAAAAAAATACATGCATGCTAAATTATATTGCATAAAATCACAAACAACTTCTGACTAAGTCAAAATTTGCTGTTGATCTTATATTCCATTATCCTACCATCAGAATGCAATACCTTGCAAGCCAAATATGCTATTAGGACCTACTGAACTTGAATTTTATTGGTTTTATAATACCATTGCACATGCTAAAATCAATTGGCTTGCTGAGTCATTGTAAAAATTCTTAAGTTGCATAAGTCTTCTTGAGACCTTCCTTATGTGACAGAAAAGGAGGTAAGAGGTGGCTTAGTTATTAAACAATGGCTTATGTAATAAAGCAAAGAGATAAAACAATGAAAATGTTTTTAACCTTTGTTTTTTCACTTGGTACAAACTGTGAAGTGACTGATACAGGAACACCAAGTACATTCATTATATTTGGATCTAGTTCTCAAATAAAATAAAAATAGGAGAGAATGGTCCCACACTACTCAGCAGTTGCCTCAAAGCCCAAGTTTAGATCAATTTCTACTTAAAAATTTACTTGCTCCTCTTTAGGAGGTATTTAAATATGAAGAATTTACAAAAAGGGAGCAAAAGCAACAATGAAAAGAGTGAAAGATAATATAACCACAAATGAGCAGATAATGCCACATTTCATTAGACATGAACAGCAATTTAAAAAAAAAAATAATATTTTCTTTCTATTCTGTGTGCTCAAATGGAGTGATTAGTTATGAGTTTCAGCCAACAGACTATCTATTAGCACTTCATGGGCTTTGTTCTCATCAGACACTTACCTTGCACTTGTCCATGAAACCTTCAGAGGAGCTCTGCTAATGCAGTGTATTTCAGTGAGGAGAGGACATCAGGGTTAGGCAGGAGCAAGGTGGCAGAGAGTGAACTGCTTCCAGCACCGTTATAGGGGGTGCAGAGAGCTTCCAGTCAGTACCCCAGCAGGATGTGGTGTAGTTGGATTATTGTCACAATCAGGGTGTAGCACTCAAATTTGTTACTCCTGCCATTCCTAAAGCAACTTGTTTCTTCATCAAAGAACAGAAATTGTGGGCATTTATTTTTATGATGCTAAGAATCGAAAAGAATTTTGCATGTTTTAATATTTAAGTTTTAAGCTGACAGATTCATTGAAATTTTACTCTTAAGAACAGGTATTTCAGCTATTTAAAATTAGATACTAGTGAAATTTGATCATGCTTTACAATAAAATGTGCATTTTATTAAAGCAATAAATGTGAGGACTTGAGACCCAAGCAACTGAGTTGTTCAAGATGTCTAGTTCATTTGCAGCTGACATTGTGTTGACAAAGTAGTTATTTGAATGCTTAACTCATGAATCACAATGGTTTCTATAAACATCTCATTTGATAAAAGGTCCATGAACTTGAAATGATGTCAGCAAGATATGCTGTTTTCATATAATCTCCTATTCTATAACTAATGTAGCAGAGAAAGGAAAGGTAATGAAGATAAATATTAAAAAATATGACTGCAAAAAATTGTATGAAAATTGTGCTCAATATGTCATGTACATAGCACAGAAATAAAATCAGACCAAATGTGCAAACACACACTTTCATATCATTACAATACAGTGTATTATATATTGTATGCTGGAACTACTGCTATACAAAAATGAGGTAAACATTAAGTACCAGGCTGCTGTCAGGGCATCTGGTGGCACCATTAAGCTTTACTGTCCCTTCTGATTGCCCAAGACCATGCTTCACCCCATCCCAGGGGTGTTTGGTTCCTGCCCTGGTCTTGCTGCAGGATGCCAATCTCCAACCCTGTCAGACTCCATCTGCTTTACTCCTAGCTCAGCTTCCTGCATGGCCCCTGGACCATGGGATCTGATCAACACTTATAAATACTTAAAGGGTGGGTGTCAAGAAAAAGGGGCCAGTCTTTTTTCAGTGGTGCCCAGTGACAGGACAGGAGGAAATGGGCACAAACTTGAACATAAGAAGTTCCATCTAAACATGAGGAGGAACTTCTTTACTTTGAGGGTGGCAGAGCACTGGAACAGACTGTTCCAGAGAGGTGGTGGAGTCTCTGTCTCTGGAGACATTCAAAACCCAACTGGACAAGTTCCTGTGCAACCTGCTCTAGGTGGACCTGCTTTGGCAGGGGCGTTGGACTAGATGGTCTCTGGAGGTCCCTTCCAACCCCATATCATTCTGTGATTCTGTGTGACTTGGCTTGTCACTTGCCTCCTCTGGGGCTGTCAATGAACCCTGAGACCAGCAACTGGCTCCGCACGCTGTGGCCAGCCCCTGAGGGACTGGGTCACCCTTGGCTTCTAGCTCCACATCCCATGCAGCACAGACCTGCTCACAGCACTTCCTTGGTATAGTGTCATTTCTGCACTTTCATTGTTCGGGCCTATATTCAATAAGCAGCATGCATCACAATGGGTGGATCCAAATGTTTGGAGGTATGGGAGAAAGGAAATATTTGGATGAATGGTAATATTAAATTATAAGAGGAAATATTTTCAAAATAGGCTTAAATTAATCATTCATATGAATGAAGAGAAATTTCAATGTGTGTAAGGCATTGAAAACAAGATGATCAACTTTAGTAAAGCTACAGATTGAAGTGTCCTGTAAAGACAGTAGATAGATCATGTATTTTTCATTTACACTGTGGATGCATGTGTAATAGGAACACTGTATATTTAACAAGATACTTGGCTAGAAGGTAATTCACAAAGCATAACTGGGACTTTATCATCAAATTAGCAGGAAGCCTTGATACTAAAGGCCATTTTACATGCTGTGTCATTCAAGATTTTCATTTAAAACTGGGAATGACAAATCAGACAGTATGCTAAACATAGAAGAAGTCAGGAACAGGGGCAATAATTAGTACAGAAAACCACTGGAATAAAATGAGAGCCAATATAGACAGATGCACTATGTGTAAAGAAGGAAGAATAATCAAGTGTCAGATCCTGCCAGGAAGTGTCATGAACTTCATTGCAGATGCAGGTTCTTTGTGCCTCTCAGAATCAGTCCATGAATGAACATAGAGGAAAACACTCAGTTGGAAACAGATGAATGGTAGGTTCCAGTCTGTGACAGACTGGCCATGAGTGAAGAATAGAATGCTATCATTGAAAAGGTACAGTGGGTTTAAAATTAGGAGTGCCAGGAGTAACACAAGCCATGTAATTTCTTTGTTCACAGCTAATTTGGCTTTAGTGCAGGACATTGTATTTCAAAACACAGCTGCATGAAAGAGGGTTGATAAGAAATACCAACACATATATTCTTTCTACCACTCTTATCATGAGTGGTATTAAGTAATGTGTTATTAAGTAACACATTCTTCTGAGCCCAGCCCCGCAGATGTGAGAAGAATTATACTAATTCTTATAGCATTAAACTCCTCTGAGCAGATGTGGAGGGTAAAATTTGTAACTCGGACAACTATAGTTATGAGGAATGGCCAAATGAGCCATTCTGAAAACTAGGGAATCCCACAATATGGTAACAGCTGTATGGTCAAGAAGAAGGAAGAATATCTAACAAATAATATATTATAGACTACATTTATTTTGTACCCAGGGCTTTTTTTTTTTTTTTTTGAAAGCTTCTGTATGTTATCTGGATTCACTTTACTCCTATAAGAAAATCCCTAGATGGAAAAGGTGTCTTTAATAAAGACTTATTGAGGTTGTAGCATGTGCTCCCAGACATGGTGTGTTGTCTGGGTCATATAATGGGGGAAGCAGGTCAAGAACAGCACAGGCTCCGTACATACCAGCGCTGAATGTAGTTCTGCTGTCGGTATCTCTAAGGAGTCTTCATTTTGCTTAAATCACTTCATTCCCTTACATTATGTGTGCTAAAGTAGACAGCAGGATTACTTGGGACTCAATCCAGTGTAATCAGGCAATCACCCTAGTGTATGTTTAGTGCTTTTGAAGTGCAAAACAATGCTGAGAGACCACTATGGTTCGACCCAAATCAAGACCCGGTGGTGGAACCCTCTCCACTCTCTTTTGTCCTCCTTCCGCTTTCCTGCACAAACACATGTGCTTCACAGAAAAATTAGACTATCTTTTGAATTTAAAAACTATCTTGATTTGTAGCTATATTTAAAAATAGAGCAAAATTCTTTTTTTATCCAAATAGTTTCGGTAGTTGTTACATATCCAAAATGTGAAACTTGAATCTAATTCTAAGATTAGATGATATATTAATGTAGAATTACTGCATTAATTCTGTATGTTAGAATTGAATGAGCAGAGTTTTAAAAATGGATACCTAAATTTAGACTTATAAGCTGCAATCTAAAGGTTCAGAACACTTTCCTTGGTGATTTCTGGAAATCTTGCCCAGAAATTCTGAGCAGAAGACAAAACCATAACAACAGAATAACTTAAAAGATAAAGAGTCACAGATAAAGACACAGAAGAGTCACAGTGATATCAAGCAATAAGGCAGACATCCTACGGGGGAAAAGAATCTGAGATTTTTCATTAAAATTTTATTTTTCCTCAATATTCAGAGGATAAGTGCTCTCTGGCCCATGTTCAATAAGCAGGTGATCTGCTTACAGCTCTCAGAAACCCAAAGGAAAAAAGCTGCCAAGCAGAGTTTCAAATATTAGAAAGAAGCCAAGAAAAGTGGGAGGTAGAGAAAGAGAAGACAAATTAATGAAACATTTGCTTAGAGAACATACCGATACACAGTTTACTTTCAATGACAAAAAAACCCAGTTATTTTTCCTGTAAATGCTGTATTTTTAGAGAAAGAAACAGACAACGTACGTTTAACAACCCTGAAGTTTTGCTTCATGATGGTATTTAAGAACTCTGTCTCAACAGACATGTGAAAGTCATGCCCAGGAAGCTGGGGTGTTTGATGTTAAGCAGGAACTGCCAGAACTGCTGAGATGAAGGCTAGGAGTTCTGGGACTTTCTTTCTAAAAGAGCAGGGAAACAACTGATCATGGAGGAAATCTTACTGAGAAAGGTAACAAATGGCCAAGTGCAGCTCCAAAAGGTTCAATACAGGCACTAATACTTTCTCTCCTTGCCAAATTCAGCATCATCTGTTTAAAAAAAAAAAAAAAGCTTCAAAAAAAGAACATATTTCTTTTTTGAGGGAGGGTGGGGGGTGAGAGGCAACAGCAAAAGTGAATAGCTTGAAACACCTGCAGCTGTAAACGCTCTCCTACCTTGCTGAGATTGAAAGCCACTATGCATATGACTTTCAGTGCTTTACCAAAAGTGTGGGAGAGGTACTGATAGTTCTTTATTTAATACATACTAAAAAGAAAATATTCATTATTGCCACAGTAGTCTCAGTGGTACAAGGGATGAGAGAAACTTCACTGGTACTGAATAAGAAAGCGATATTAATGGTATGAACTGCTGGATTAAACCTCAATGAAAGAAAGAAAAGCAGTGCTCCCAGGATAGAGCTTTATTTTTAATTGAAACTGGTATTTTAAACTCAAGCTTAGAGAATGTGCTAATAGGGTGGTGGAGTTACTGCATCAAAATCATTAATATTTGTTTTCTCCAAGAGACAGAAGTGTTGTCTAGATAAAAAATGAAGAATTCTGACTATTAACAATAATTTCTGACTTAATCCGTGTTCAAAGATAAATAATTTTTAATATTTACAGAAACTCCCAAAATTCTAGAAATGTTTTGCTTTTCAGTTTTATAAGGGGTAGTTTAACAGAACAAGCAGATACTGTTTTCAAAATATGGTAACATATATGCATGAAACTACCCATGATAATAATTCTTCAGGGACACCAACTAACAAAATATTGCATATTTTCAGTTTGTTTTCCCTACTTCATCTATTCTAAATGCTGTGTATTCACAATCT
Source organism: Numenius arquata (assembly GCF_964106895.1). NCBI lineage: Eukaryota > Metazoa > Chordata > Aves > Charadriiformes > Scolopacidae > Numenius > Numenius arquata. Next base: position 111,163,868 of record NC_133577.1, on the reverse strand, counting down.
ATGAAATGACCTTCTGTTTGTTTCCTATATCCTTCAAACTAACCACTGTCTAGTCAGCTACACATTCCTGATTGAAAAATAATAATAACAATAATAATAATGTTATGGCTTGTTTCATGGTAAGCCTTGAAGATCATTGCTATAGAAGACTTGTTACTTTATTTTCAAATTCCTGAAATGTTTTGGATGGATTTGGATATGCTATTTTCCTTCCATATTACTATAGGGAAACAGCACAGAAAGTAAAGGCAATAGTCACTAAAACAACCATGTGGGATGGTAGGATAGTTCATTTCCCTGATCTGGTCTTCCCTGTAAACGAAGGCAAATATTTGAGGTCAAGAATTAGGACCATCTGCTTTAGGACCTAAGACAGCACTTGGAAAGAATTTAGCCTTTCAAGTCCAAGAAGCCTCCTCTCACATGCTGCCTGGCTGGTGAGGTGTCTGTATTCAACTAGCACTTCCATTTAAGACTGCAAAGGGTGTTTGATAGGAAGCATGCATGCTACCGTTGCAGGAAGGGGGAAAAAGAGGTTTGAATCCTTTAATTGAGAAGTAGGTTGAACCCTGTTTCCAGATGAGTAGATTGGTCACCTGACTACTATGGAAAAGTTCATCTTTATTTCCAATTCCTTTCTCCTTCTCAGGCTGCATTTTAAGTTTGAACTTTTTTTTCAAGTCAAAAACTAACATCACAAGAGGATTGTTGCTTTTGATACCCAAGTTAGATGGAAATGACTGGTGTACACAGTCAGCTTCTGGCTGTGGTTGCAGGGACAAGTCCCATAGCAATGTCTGATTAAGCTACTGCAACGCACCCTCTACTTCCGTTTCGCTGGGTCAGAATAATGTTCACACAGTGAACTTAACCTGGTACAACTGGAATGCAGGACTATTTTGTGCTGCTATTTATCCGTTCAATCAGTTCCTTGAGTTCACAGATACTACAGCCTTAAAAATATAATGCAAGGGAAGATATGGTGATGATGAGACAAACAGAGCAAGACGAAGAGCAGGGGATGGAGGGGAAGTTCACTGACCTAAATTGTGCTTTTGCTGAATGCGGCTGAAGTTATCCAGGTAGTCATTTTGTTAGAAAGATAGCTTGAGCAAATTATACAGGAGTTTTTCTGTCTTCATTCTTGACTAAATTCTTTCTCTTCTCTCCCGCACTGGCTGTGACTTGCAGTTACCTCCACGGGCCAGCTGAACTCTAGAGGTCAGATGATCTCTAGAGGTCCCTTCCAACTCTGACAATTCCGTGATTCTGTGATTCCGTGATTCATGAGTGGAAAAGAAAAATAACAGCGAGAAAAATATGCATCTAATGAACACCAAAGCTAGAAAGGCAGAAAGTAGAACTACATAAAGAGGAGGCGCTACACTGCTAGAGAAGAGGCTGGAAACAGTAAGGAGTTGAACAGCTCTGTGGTGAGCTGTTATGCCAGCACAGGTAACGTACCTGCTCCAAAAGCCGGTGTCTTGTCTGATACTGAGGCACTTATAACACCTTAGTGTGGCTCTAAAACCATCTTTCAATTAAATCTTTATTTTATTTCCTAGTCGTACAACTGAACCTAACAAAACTAAAACAGACAATAGACATTACCATTCACAAAGCACATATATTTAACCTTCATTCCTAATAATAGCAATAATTAAGGGATGTTGACAAGCATTCATTTGACAGTGAGATTGGGGAGGCATGTCTTTCCTGACACAGTGGGATATAGCATTAAATTGTAACAATGCTGGCAGTCTCCCAAAAGATGGAGTCAAGGCAGGTGGTAATCCAGTTCCACAGCAATGGAAAATAGGTGACTGCACATTGACTTTAAATTACAGTGCACAGTTTGTATTAAGAATAGAGGATAATTTATGTGATATATGTAGTATAACACTTGAAGTCCCCACATTTGTTTTCTTCATAAAAATGTGTGGCAACTGTTTATCTGGCACCTTTTTTTCTAGAAAGAAAGAAAGAAGGCCTATAACAAGTAACATGTTAATTAGAATAGTGAAGCACATTCACAGCACTAAATTACTAACTTTCATTTACCTGGAGTCTAAACAGAGAGTGCTGTAAATGGAATTTTCAGTGGAAATTATGGTAATGGAATTAGAAAACCACTGTTGGCAACAATAAATCATTAGCTATCTAGTCAGAACATTTTACGCTTTCACAGAGTGTAAGCTGTGTTTGTAGCTGAAATGGGATCTCTAAACCCAGCACCCCACAGATGGAAAAACTCCAGAAATAACTATACCTATGGCAAACACTCCACCTTCAGGGCAAAACAGAGATGAAGTATTGTGTAAGCACTAATAGCCTGTGAGAGAAGGAAAAAAGAAGGCAGTTTCAGGAAAAGTGGTTGAAGATATAGCAGTGAAAACTCCCACTTGCTTTATTGGTTGCCTTGTTTGGTTCACTGAGTGCTAGGTGGGGTGCTGTACTGGTAGCTAACCTGAGAAAGAGCGGAGAGGACAAAACTAAGAGCTCTGATTCTGCCGATGATAGCTTTCCTGTAAGTGTAGTTCATTCTAAAACATTTCATCACCTGACTTTGAGAAAGTGCTGTGATAGTGACCAGAAAAGCCTCCAAATGATTTTGAAATTTGTGTTGTTACCCCTTGTGGTCTCTACTACAGACTCCACGTGGGCGTGCATGGTTACTTAGCTATGTAAGCACACTTTGCTTTCCGAAGGTGCCACATTAACATGAACCTTATTAGATTTTGCTCTATCATAATAAAGTCAACCTAATTTGTTTAGAATTACTAGTGTCATACTGTCAAAAAAGCATCTGCTCCCACAAAAAGCTTCACTTTTGGCACTACAGCACTTTATGGCATGAAAATTTTCAACTAAAACATTTGGAGCAGGTTTTGAAAGACATTTAATTTTAAAGGATGTGATTTTATGCATGTGGAAGAAAAACTTGGTTATACAAATAAGTATCAGAAGTTTAAATTGTATTTTCATTAAGGTCTTTTCCTCATAGGCAAGTATGGCCCAAGATTCAGATGAGTCAAGTGCAGTAAGGAAGAAGGTAACTTGGTATTATAAGCATTTTTTGGATCACATTTTACAGATGCTCTCAACTTGTAGCCTAGTTTATCTCCATAGCTCACATATCGTGTATGCTTTTCTCCAAGAAAAGCATGCTGCTGTTGCTTCTGCTGCTTGAAGAGACCTGTGCTGCTTAAGAGCTCAAAAGATTTGGCTAGTATGTTGCATTAAATCAAGCATGCCTGCAAGGCTTCCTTGAAGTGCTTCTTGGACGGCCACACTTCCTTTTCCTGTGCACCACTTCACTATATAGGAGTTACTTAGGCATTCAGGCATCGTCTGTGCTATTTTCAGCTGTATACTGCTTGGAAAACAAAACAAAATGAAAAGATGCATTGCTTGTAATGCATACATTCTGACTTCTGGGAATTAATGTTCTGCCAGTAAGTGGGTACAGCGTATCCTGTCTGTCAAATTTCAATTCCCTTTGTCCCTAGAGAACAATAAATCAGCCACATGTTAGCCACTTGAGCCATCTGACTGAACTTGCGGCTCCTGTGCTAAGTTAATCTTTCAGAATCCAATCAGGCAGTAAATGTCTGCATATATCTGTGGTTTAAAATTTAATGAACTTGATCACCTTTGATGTGTTTTGGGGTTTTGTTTGTTTGTTTTTCAGTAAGGCAAAAAGACAGTTACTATATGAAATTAAATCAAAATTACTCCAATTTTTTCTCCTTTCAGTCTGCAGAAATTAAAGCTAGTGTCTCTCTTGGAGTTTCATAAAAATCATCTGTGTGTGATTATTTTATTGCTATCAAACATCGTTTTCACAAACAGTGTCATCATTCACAAATCCTATCTCAAAGTCTCACAGTATGGAAGGAAAGCCCACAACACTTACTTTTCAGCACTGAAGCTTCTACACAGAAAGAGGTCCTCGCTGTGTTCTAGGTGGTCATGCGTATTGTTTAAAGGTGAACACTGATTTGCTATGTACCTACACACTGGTGCACTCAGTCACTGAGAAATTCACACAATTAAAGACCAGCTTTAGGAACTATTAAAAGAACTCATCGTTAGTAGGCAGTAGAACTGCTAACGTGTTCAGAGAGATACTGTAGGCTCAAATCTGACCAAGCTCGCATGGATGAACAAAAGAAGCAGCCACATTGAAGTTAATAATTATACTGGTGCAAAACTGGTGCAGTTAACATAAGCGTTAAGAACTAGATTTCCTTTTTGCCCTGTTAAAGTTTTATGTTAAGTCTGTAGCTGTTTGTTTTCTCCTCTTTTTTATGGATCACCTTTCAGTTATTATGACTGGGCCATTTTAACAGCCATACCATTTTGTAATTGCTTCGGGATAATGTATCCTATTTCAAGTGACCATTTGCTGCCTGGGTCAATGTTACTTGTGCAACATAATCTCTCACATGGATAGCAACAAGAAACTTTTCTCAGCCAAAGATTGCCGAATTCTAGTGTCTGCAAAATATAGATAGAAGGAATGGATGTTTTGCCTGTATAAGAACTTTCTGTAAATGATACTGATGAAATGGAAAAATTCAGTGCTAAACAAAGTCTCGTGTGCTTCCAGAACTTGTTATTTAATTTAGTATTTCATAACAAGAATTATATAGTACTTTGTTGGGACTTCCCTTTGCTTTTGAACAATGCATGAGGTTATGTTATTGTAGTTACAACATTCAACGGCAAGCAGTTCCTGAATAATATTGCGCCATTCAAACATCTCATACAAACTTGTTGTTGCCTTTTTAATCGGGCAATTTACAACTCATTTGTGAGTAATTTTAATGTTTGCCCAGCATCCTGAATTCCATTTTCCTCTTCTGACTCATAGCGTCGATGACCTGTATAAGGAGAAATTGTTTGCATAGTCCGTGCCTTTCATGCTTTCTTTCTTTCTTCAGTGTTGACATGCACAGGATCTGTTAAAAAACCAAATAACAGGAAAGAAAACTCTTCCTTTCTCTGCATAACAGCTGCAGGAGACAACAGAAAACAAACACCTGAGATATATCTAGTTCATTTTTCAGGTGACCTCATTATGAAAAACAGGAAAGACCCAGACTTCTGTGTTTGCTTTATAAAATGTTGTTTGCCTTCACTGTCTCTGTTGGGATTTAGGGACTAACTGTATGACAGGAAGCTCAGGGAAGCAGTCTACATTGTCTGATACTATTGTTTTTCTTTTGAGTTCACTAAGTTCATTTCCACTATACTGTTTTTCTACTACATGTTTTTGAGTCAGTTTAACTGACTGGAACTGAGTGTCTTAAAATAATCTGACAGCAGATTTGGTGGTGATTTTATCCTATCTTTTCCTTTTTTTTTTTTTTTTCTAAAATCCATAGCCGGTGATCTGAGGTAAAGCTTTGACTGAGGAGCACTTAAAGGGAATTTAAGGGTTTAGCTCAGTTCTGCTGAATAATAGCCAGTTTCAGCAAACCACAGAGCACAGACAGGCTCTCTAGCAGCATGATCAAAGAAGAGTGAGCGCCCCACTAGCAAAGAGAAGTTGAGCTGATCCTCTCATCCGAGACAAAAGGAATCATTGCCAGCTTTCCTTTTTTTAATGAAAATTCTCTTTTTTTTTTTTTTTCTTTTTTTTTCCCCTCTTTATTTGTGGATTCAGACATTAATTAGATCTTCAACATTTGATTCTTCATTATTTGCAACCACATTTTCAGGGCAACAGACTGATTTGACAAGCCTGTTTGACCCTTGGCATGAACCACCATGCATTGAAGAGACTCACAAATAAGGCTTAACCCAGAAATAACACCGGAAAAATAAATAAATCATGTCATGAGCCAGTTGAAATTCACTTTCTATGTTGGGCAGGGACTAAGGAAAGTATGAAACATGAGGTAATCTTCAGATAACATCAAGATAGATGCCAAATATATTACTTTGTCATAGGACACACTTTGGGACTGTTTGCTTTAGGCTGTTTTGGCTGCACCTAGACCACAAAATACAGACAAATTTTTGAATTCAGTCTGGTGACACACCTCAATGCATTTCTATTCTGTTTACAGGCAGGACGCATGTCATTACGTTATACTGGGTTTCTGTGGCAAGGTTTTGGTAGCAAGGGGGCAACAGGTGTGGCTTCTGTGAGAAGCTGCTGGAAGCTTCCCCAATGTCCAATGGAGCCAATGCCAGCTGGCTCCAAGACGGACTCACCACTGACCAAGGCTGAGCCCATCAGTGACGGTGGTAGCACCTCTCTGATAACATATTTAAGAAGGTGGAAAGAAACCCTGAAAGGCAGCGGCCAGAAGGGAGGAGTGAGAATATGTGAGAGAAACAACTCTGCAGACACCAAGGTCAGTGAAGAAGGAGTGGGAGGAGGTGCTCCAGGTGCAGGAGCATAGATTCCCCTGCAGCCTTGGTGAAGACCATGGTGAGGCAGGTTGTCGCCCTTCAGCCCATGGAGGTCCACAGTGGAGCAGATATCCACCTGCAGCCCGAGGACGATCCCGCACCAGAGCAGGTGGATGCCCAAAGGAGGCTGTGACCCTATAGAGAACCCACACTGGAGCAAGTTTACTGTCAGGACTTGTGACCTCGTGGGGGACCCACACTGGAGCAATCTGTTCCTGAAGGACTTCACACCACGGAAGGATTCAAGCTGGACGAGTTCGTGGAGGGTTGTCTCCCGTGGGAGGGAGTAGGGAAAGAGTTTGAGGAATCCTCCCCAAGGAGGAAGGAGCAGCAGAGACAACATGTGATGAACTGGCCACAACCCCCATTCCCCATCCCCCTGCGCCACCTGGGGGGAGGAGGTAGAGAAAAACGGGAGTAAAGCTGAGCCTGGGAAGAAGGGAGGGGTTGGGGAAGGTGTTTCAAGATTTAGTTTTTAGTTCTTATTACCCCACTCTGATTGGATTGGTAATAAATTAAATTAATTTTCCCCAATTTGAGTCTGGTTTGCCCATGATGGTAATTGCTCAGTGATCTCCCTGTCCTTATCTTAGCCCACAAGCCTCGTATTATATTTTTTCTCCCTCTTGTCCAGCTGAGGAAGGGAGTAATAGATGGGCTTTGGTGGGCACCTGGCATCTATCCAGGGTCAACCCACCACATACATACACAAGGAACCTAGATACACCAATAATGTGTAATGTATTATTAAAACTACAGTGTGTTCCACCAACCACTCCTGAGATCCAGCTATGTGGAGAACGCGAAACTAAGACATGCCCTAGAGAGCAGCAACAGATAACTGCAGATGTCACCTCTTAACTTTTATCTTACATGCCCTAATCATGCTCCACATTTACACACAATCCTCCACACTGCCACTGTCCTGATTTACCAACATTGCTACATCTCTGCCTTCCTCTGGAAGTAAAGAATTGAGGTGAATAAAGCCATATACTGCTCTGACCTGTATCATTCTTGAGATTTTACATGTATAAGTAGAAGTTACAAACCTCAAAATTATTAATCCCTCAGCTGTGAACAAAATATTCAATCATATAGAGCAATGCTTCTTTCCAATATTGATTTGGGAATTCCTTTTGATTAAAGAGCTAGATTGTGCATGCTTGTGTGCACACACATGTACAGTAATATACCTTCCAGAGACTTTGAATTCTTTTACCAACACAACCGTAATAAACAGAAATGTTAAGTAGGATATTAGATCGAGGGCGGTTATCCTCCCCCTCTACTCTGCCCTGGTGAGGCCCCATCTGGAGTACCGTGTCCAGTTCTGGGCTCCCCAGTTCAGGAAGGACAGGGAACTGCTGGAGAGGGTGCAGCAAAGGGCTATGAAGATGATTAGGAGCCTAGAACATCTCTCTTATGAGGAAAGGCTGAAGGACTTGGGTCTTTTTAGTCTGCAGAAGATAAGACTGAGGGGGGTTGTGATCAACACCTATAAACACTTAAAGGGTGGATGTCAAAAGGATGGGGCCAGTCTTTTTTCAGTGGTGCCCAGTGACAGGACAAGAGGAAATGGGCACAAACTTGAACATAAGAAGTTCCATCTAAACATCAGGAGGAACTTCTTTACTTTGAGGGTGGCAGAACGCTGGAACAGGCTGCCCAGAGAGGTGGTGGAGTCTCTGTCTCTGGAGACATTCAAAACCCAACTGGACAAGTTCCTGTGCAACCTGCTCTAGGTGGACCTGCTTTGGCAGGGGGGTTGGACTAGATGGTCTCCGGAGGTCCCTTCCAACCCCTTATCTTTCTGTCATTCATTCTGTGATTCTGTGAAATCTGGAATTTCTTCATAGCCCTAGATGAAGTAGCTAAAATTGTTAACATCAGGTAAGCATTGATAGACAGATGTCATCAGGACACCTATTTTATGTTCCATCTGAAACACGGAACCAGAGAGAACTCTAATACTGGAACAATATGTATAGGGACTTTAAGCATGGGATTCAGCTCCAAATTCAGACATTAATTCAGATTAATATCTGAAATGTAGAGTACAATTCAGCTGTCTGAATTAGATGTAGGTGTTTCATAATGTTATCTGAGATGCCCTAAGTGGTCTGAGACCTGCAGTTTTCTGGATTAGCAGGTGGGATGTTGGAAGGATATCATGGCATATCCAAAACTGGCATTACATCCCTGTGTTTGTATAACTGAATTGTCTCCAGAGTTTTTCCAAATCATTACTAATATAATGTATACTACTGAATCTGCCAGCCTTATTGTTGGTATAAGCTTGCAAAATCATACAGGGTAGTAACTTTAAAACAGCTATGATGTGATATAATATATACAAATGTAGTGGGAGAAAAATATATTTTTGTCAGAAAATCACACACACAAAAAAAGTTGAATACCTAATCATATCCAGCCTAAGGAGCCCCAAGCTAACAATCTATATCCAATTTACTTTTAGATTGTTTAATATTTATACAAATCATTTTGTTCAGAGGAAAATTGCTTGTCTTTTCTACATCATTTTTCCATTTAGGGAAAGGACCTTAAAAACTGTACTTACCTACAACACCAAGACATGCATATAAGTCTCAGTGACCAGATTTTTACCAGGCTGGTGAGAGGCATGTCAGAAAACACCATATTAGAGTGAAGGTAATAAAAGAGGCAACAGTTGTCTGAGAAAAGAAAGGTTTGCAGACAGCATGGTAACATGGAAAGAAAAACAGGTTCCACCACACGAAAGCTGGGAAGAAGACAAGAAAAGGGAGAGTGAGAGAATACAGTCTAGAAGCTAAACATGAGGGGGAAGAAAATAGCATATTGAAAGGAAAATGAAGGTTAAATACATCACATGAACAGAAGGAAAGAGAAAATTAAGGGATCGATTTGAGAGTTTCATGGCTATCTGATAAATTGGAGAATATTAAGGAAATGTTGCTGTTACTCTTCATGGAATCACGGAATTCTGAGTTGGAAGGGACCTCTGGAGATCATCTAGTCCAACTCCCCTGCTGAAGTAGGATTGCCTAGAGCACATTACTCAGGACTGCATCAAGGCAAGTCTTGAAAATCTCCAGAGCAGGGGACTCCATGACCTCCCTGGGCAGCCTGTTCCAGTGCTCTGTCACCCTCACCGTAAAGAAGTTTTTCCTCATATTTAAATGGAACTTCCTATGTTCCAGCTTGTGCCCGTTGCCCCTCATCCTATCACTGGAAACCACTGAAAAGAGTCCGGCTCTTATTAACTTTCCTCAGGTTTAGTTTTAGTTAAGCTAAATGCTGCAGTTCTTTGTTCAGGCTTGTATCTCGTTTGAATTGCCTAGTACGTATGTAGAAAAGAAAGGAAGTGATTGATTCCAGATACTCTCTATTAAGCAGATTTCGCTAAAAGCTCAAACTGTTAAACTCCCATTGACCAGATCAGCAGTTTTACCTTCAAAAGTTAGCTTAATCAAATCAGAATGTATCAGAAAGAAATACATTAAGTTTCTTTTCTCACTTCTGTCTAGTCTTGCTAATGCACAACTGCTTTTGTACTGCGGAAAACATCACATGTGAGGCTAGGTTTCATATAGACATAAATACTCATGGGTAAAAAACTGTGCAAGTCATTTGTTTTGACAAGGCCCCTCACAGCATCTAAGTAGTTCCCCTGCATGTAACTATGGTAATCAAATGCAGATTGTTTGGGGCCACAATACAAGGACTTTTTTTCTGACTCAACCAAAACCTCTGTGCTGAATGAGGCAGCAGTCAGTTTTACAATGAATTGTATATTTTCCCAGTTATGCAATTATTTTCAACAGCGCTAGTGTCAGACACCAAATAGCCTATATTCATTGTAAACATTATAGCCAAACTGGTGATGCCATAGCATAACTGCTTTTACCATGTGTTAAAGTGCAGCACTTCTAACTCTCCTCTTAGCTTTCAATCTTGATTTTCAGAGGTCCATGGTAAAAAAACAAAGTGTCCCGTAAATGTTACTCATTTACTCTTTCTTCACGGAGTAAAGTCACTTGCGCTGTTTGAGTTTGGCTTCTGCAAGTTATATTAGCAACTGAAAAGGAGTAGGAGATGCTAGACACACTCTTTGCCAAACATTTAACTTACAATCTGGAGGCTCAACATGCTTTAACCCATCTGAAAATCCTGCACATATTGCAGGACTTCTATGGCTTCTGTTCTGTTTTATTCCTACTGCTTTAACCAAATATTATTCAAAGGAAGAGGAGGTCTCTGTTTATAATATTCTTTGTTACTCTCAAATCAGAGTTGGAAGACAGAAATTGGGAAAATTCAGACAGAACATGAATATCCAATTAATCATCAGATGAACTTGACATTTATGTTGGAATTTCCCTTTCTTTCTTGAAAATTTTCTTCTTCATAGTATTTTCAAATTACAGGTAACTCCAAGAGATTTCTTTGAAACATTTTAAAACCTGAAAATCTGAACACACCTTAACAGGCTTTCTGTAGATATGCTTTAAAGGAAATCAAAACTTAATTAGAAATAAAAAGAAAAACCAAAAAGGCCTAAAAGCCTTCTAAGCTGTTTAAAAAGTGCATATTGTGTATATATTAGCTTATCAAACAATCCCTCTGGCATTTTAAATTTAAAGTCAGTGAGAGAAATATGTTTCCTTTCTCTTCTGTGTTACTACTTAAGCTTTAAATCAAAAAACAGCACAGGTGCTGGCTACATGAGCATACAGTCCACCACAACGACAAGCTTGTAGTGCGCTCTATGAGTAGTTTCAATACCATCACTGATTACTTCCTTCTCTCCCACCACTATTATATCAGCAAAGCAACGCATGACAAGAAGGCAAGACTAAGCAGATGAAGAGACAAGTAGTGTGACAGGTATAAATGGTGTTTTCTCTTGGCAGTGCCACTTGAGAGGAAAGCAGGAATTAATGTGTGTCTAGTAAAATTGAGACAACAGTCTACTGCATTGAAAGAAGCAGGACTGTCCTTGTGCAAGCTTGTCATCTGGATTTTTATTTTGCTCTGGATATAATCTTCTTTAATTAGGAAAGACAAAATAAACGAAGCCTTTTTATTGCCTTCTGCTTATAAACAGAGAAAGTGTGTTCAAATTATTATTATTATTATTATTATTAGACCTTTCTACACAAGAAAAAGACAGTACATACAATTTTCAAAGTTCATATAGATTAATTTAGCAAATCTCAGACTACTGCTACCAGTGATCTATCTCTTCAAGAGCTGCCTGGTTAACCTATTGTTAACAAGCTAATTGTCTTTAATAGCAGAAATTAGGGAAATGTTATTTCTTTTCATCATTTTCTGGAGCAGATTTTGAATCTTTCCATCTTGCTTTGCAATTAGTCGTAGCTATTAGTTATAGTTAGCTATAGGAACCTAAAGTACTAATCCCACATTAGGAACGATCCATTCTTTGGAAGTCAGACCTCTTTAAAGTCTATCAATACAAACTTTCATAATCACTATGCAGTTTTGAACATCTTGGCCAGTTGTACATATTCTTACAGAGTGATTTGAAATTCGCTTGCATTAAGTGCAAAATCAAGTCACACAAATGGGTAGCTGGAGCAGATAACGTAATGTCATTGTAAAAGTAGTGTCCAGAAAAATGAAAACGTACTGAATAATCCTGAGTTAAACACAGGGACAAAAATAAAACAGCAAATCTATTTCCAACTTGCACATTTTGCTGCTGTGGTTTCTTCTCTCCTTCAAAGAGTTTCTTATAAATGAAATTACCTCCTTATGTTGATGCACACTGTAAAATGCAGTCATGGTGTCCACATAATATAACATATAATCCCAGATTATGCACGTGAACCCAAATGAGAAGAAAACAGTGTCAGCGTGTTTCCCAGCATATGTCCTTCCTTATTCAAAGTAGTAAAAGCAGTTTTCAAGTTGCAGCAGTGCTTCCCTAAACAAAGGCAGCAGTTGTCAGTGGTGATGTTGCCATTACCTCAGTGACCCATTCCTTTCAGAAGATGTACTTTTTCATGTTTCTACTCAAAATTAATTGTTTGTGTAAATGCAGTTTGTATTTGAAGAGTGAGATTCAAAGACATTAGTGAGCAAAAAAAAAATCGGTTTAGATATCACAGTATGTGCATGGGATGGGTCCATTCCTTTCCAACATCCAGAATGTATTCTGTGTAGGTGGTGAGATCAGGTGTCTGTATGATGTGCACTATTAGAAGTCTTATTGTACAGCTTCATTTTAATTAGGGTTTGGATTATTAAAAAGCTGCATCTTTCTCCATTTAACCTGTACAGCACAAAAGTAATCCTTTCCTCTTGCATTCATCCAACTGGCAGAGTGGAAACAGTTATTTCAGTCTGCACAACCAAGTGCTGTTACAGTACAAGGAAGCAGAACAGAGCAGTCAAGACTTCTAGTATATTTTTCCACTGTATTTTTTTAGAAGAGTAATAAAAATATTTTATAACAGTTTTTCTTTCTCTCTAGGATGACTGATCTTTAAAATTTATTGGATTTATACATTCAAATTATATATGCTGAAGGACAAAAGCCAGTTAATAGTAGGCTTGGAAGAAATAGATCAAAAGACCTTTATCAGCTGCTTACTATTCTTACAATGGCACTGACAGTGATTGAAAACATTTCTCTGGTTTTGGGTGCCAGCCCAGCACACTGCTAATAGCGAGCAGACAATCTGCAGTTTTGGATTTTATAAAGTTTCCTCTCAAAAACCAGATCTCCTTCCCCCCCCATTTTTAACATTTTACAAATTCTGCAGCTGTAGCTGGATGTAGCTGTTCTGTGAATGATCTTTAACACAACTGTGTTACCGTTTGTCCACAGCAATGTTTTGAATGCATGCAGTTCTGATTAATTATATTAGAATCATTCACTCATAGGATTACAGGCTTAATTGGAGAACAAATACAAGGCAAAATGGACTACTGCTGGATGCCCCAGGAGATTGTTTTTCTGAATCTGTAACAGACTGATGTTGTGTATACAAATATGGCAAGACAATGAGAAAAAAACCAAAGGGACGTTGCCATCAAGTTGTGAAACTATCCAGGAAGTGGGGAACTTATGTTCAAAGTTCATGAAAATGTAACAGATGCTGTCTATCAAACAAGTAACTCTGTTTACAGTTACAAGAAATGTCTTTAACAAAAGCTGGCATTTGGTTAAATTTGCTAGATTTGTCTTTTGTTACAATCCAGATGTTCGTGCGGGTTTGCAAACGTGTTTCTTGAGGTCTATTCAGTTTTTGGGACATTCTTGGCTGAATTTTGCCTACTCAAAAGGGTTTTTTAATGGTTTCAGATGGAAACCATGAGAAATTTCAATGTGTTTCATAAGATCTGGGCAACAGCAGGCAAAATAACATAACTTTGGGCTGTTAGTCTTTGTGTTTCCAAGGGTCATTTGAACCAGAGCTAGCCTTAGTTTCCTGTAACCTCTGTACAAAGCAACAAAGAACTAGTCTAGACACGTCTACTCCAAAAGACACAGTCAGATCCAAGTGTCCTGTATAAGTGTAGGAGGGCACTTTGACTGGCTCAAGCCCAGTGACGTGATGCTGTTGGCTATATGACTTCAGGATGTGAGCTGGCTCACATCTGGCCAGCTTGAAATACAGGAGGGTAAGGTCTGTCAACAGCTGGCCACAACATAATATTTATTTCTGATGATTTTCATGATTAAGAAGATCCAAAATATTTAGTATGTAGCAGTGGATAATGCACTTTTACCTGAATCACTGACCATTGAAACACTACTGTTTCCTTTTCAACTACCTGACTTAGTTAAACCAGTTCCAGTAGTCTGTTTCATTCGTATGAGCTTATTTTAACTTTAGATTCCGCAGGGTGATTCAGAGCATGTGTTGGTATGGCTTGTTAAAAGGGAGGCTTAATCACAGATGGGAGCTGTCAGTGCTGCTATAATACAAGCACATATTATTTGTACATCTAACTGATTATAATTTTTTTTCTTCTTTGGCCACATGAAAAGGAAAATAAAATAAACGATAGTTGTATTTTGGCTTTTATCAACTCTGGACCTCAAAATAGCAGCATACATAAATTAAAGGCTATGGAGTTGTTTTAACTATGTTTTTTATTGTTAGGCCTTTTCTCATGCATGATGTCCAAGATATAATGAAGTACTCTGAAAAGTACTGGGAAGTGTCCTCAGGAAGCAGTATGATAGTCAAGAGGTGGTCAACCCCCTAGAGAGAGATCAAGGGTGGGAAGGAGGACAATGTAAAACCACCTAAAGGAAAAGTCAAATAACCAAAATCCAGACACTTACCTGTCACTAGACAAGACCACAAAATGTCAAGAACAGCTGGGCAGTGGGAGCCCCTTCCTTAGCTCTACAGGCTTGACAGCAGAGCAATCATGTGCCTTGCAGTTAAAGGTTGATGGTCAAACAAGTTCAGCATTTTCATGGCTAGGACTTCAAAATAGTGGCAGTGACTGGGGTGATGTTGATAAGGACTTAGAATGACAGAATCATTTATGTTGGAAAAGACCCATAAGATCATGGAGTACAACTGTAAACCTAACACTGCCAAGTCCACCACTGAACCATATCCCTAAGTGCCACATCTACATGTCTTTTAATTACCTCCAGAGACAGTGACTCAACCACTTCACTGGGCAGCCTGTTCCAGTGCTTGATAACACTTTCAGTGAAGAATTTTTTCCTAAACCTCCCGTGCTGCAACTTAAAGCTGTTTTCTCTTGTACTATTGCTTGTTACTTGGGAGAAGAGACCAACATCCACCTTGCTACAAACTCCTTTTGGGTAGTTGTAGAGAGTGATAAGGTCAGCCTCCTTTTCTCCAGGCTAAACAGTCCCAGTTCTCTCAGTCACTCCTCAGAAGACTTATGCTCTAGACCCTTCACCATCTTCGTTGCCCTTCTTAGGACACGCTCCAGCACCTCAATGTCTTTCCTGTAGTGAGGAGCCCAAAACTGAACACAGTACTTGAGGTAGGGCCTCACCAGTGCTGAGTACAGGGGGATGATCACTTCCCTATTTCTGCTGGCCACACTATTTCTGATACAGCCAGGATGCTGTTGGCCTTCTTGGCCACCTGGGCACACTGCTGGCTCATATTCATTTGGCTGTTGACCAACACCCTGACGTTCTTCCCCACCAGGCATCTTTCCAGCCACGCTTCCCCAAGCCTGTAGCGCTGCATGGGGTTGTCGTGACCCAAGTGCAGGACCTGGGACTTGACCTTATTGAATCTCATACCGTTGACCTCAGCCCACCAATCCAGGCTGTCCAGATCCCTCTGTAGAGCCTTCCTACCATCAAGTAACTCAACGCTCCCTACCAACTTGGTGTCATCTGCAAACTTACTGAGGGTGCGCTCGATCCCCTCGTCCAGATCATCGATAAAGTTATTAAACAGAATTGGCCCCAGTACTGAGCCCTGGGGAACACCACTTGTGACCAGCTGCCAACTGGATTTAAATCCATTCATCACCACTCTTTGGGCCTAGTCATTGAGCCAGTTTTTTACCCAGCGAAGAGTACTTCATAGTGAGCAGAAACAGAGGAGAGAGTTTTGGATAAAGCAGCTTTGTGGAGGAATTCTGTTTACCTTTTTCTCACTAAATCTTTTTACATTAGGTCCTGCTGAGGAGCAGAAGAAAACTGTTTAAAACATCATACACCAAAGTCTTCATGTGCAGGAAACCACAAATCATTATATCAAATCAACTCTAACCAAAGTTAAGAAAAAGGCTATCTCATGATTTTTTAGGCAGATAACACCTTAGAAAGTCAGCAGATGCATCTGAGGCACGATAAAAATTTAACAGTGATTCACTTTATACCAGCCTGACCTAAATCAGCATCCTAACCCGCTATGAAAAGACAGATTTTAATTAAAGTATTCTGCGTGTATAACTGTCTTCTCCTTAGTAACAGTGTAACAAAGTAGCTTAGTGACTAAACAATCCTCTACCAAGTTTTTTATTTTATACCCTCCTCCATCACCACCTCTTCCCTCTTGTGAAGAAAGCTTTGGCAGTTTGCATATTGAAAGCAAAAGTTCTTAGTTGCACTGTAAATTATTTTTGCACAATATTCAAGTCTACCTTCATCATAATATTTGCATGCACATCCTCCCCCTGTGTACTAAACTGAAAATTCTGCTTTACTTGTTAACTATTGCATGAAACAAGGGCCTCAGTTTCTTTTGATACAATTTGAGCAATTGTTACAAAAGGTGGCATTTTCAGTTCTGCATACCTAAACGGGGACAAGCCACAGTGCATAATCATATTTTATATTCTTGGTTCTCTCTATTTTTACTGAGTCAGAAAGATTTTTAGCTGCATGGAAAACCAACCCAGTTAAAGTTAGATCCTTGGTTCTGTTCCCTACATTTAAAAGTGTTCATTATCTTCCATAGTAAATAATTGTACTGATTTGTAGGCTTGAGAGTCCATGGAGAAGTGAAATGTATTAGCCAGCTTTGCTTCTGTCTCCTGCCTTTTTTCTCCTACATTATTCGGCACTGCAGCAGCTGGACACTGAACTGAGGTTTGTCGAAATGTCTGGGCTACTTTCCAAGTAGGTTCTTTGAACAGATGTTCCCACTGAATTTTATCAAGGGCTGGCTTCCTTGTGCCTAGAACCTGCCATATGCTCACAGAAAAATGCACCTTGTTTCTGGGGGAACTGCCTTTTATACTGACATTCAACTAAAGCCATGAGTTAAAAGTTCAAAGTTCAGACCACTCTTTAGTTAGTCAAGTATTTTTCTGTTATCCAAGTACAATAAGTAAATTCCCTATATTGCACATTTTCCCAAAGCTCTTAATGATCAGGTTTCTTTAGCGCAGAAGTAATTTCTTTCCTTTTCACAAGAACAGTTTCAGCATGACTTTCTAGTCCTCAGATCATAGGCTGCCTAAGTACTGAATCAAATACTGTATTCTTTCCAATGAACATGTTAAGATGTTAGGACATTAAAATGGGAATGTTGAGATTTAGTGACAGCGTGTGCAGCTGAAGATTCACAAAACCTGTTACAGCTGAACACAAATTACATTGCCTGTCACATACGTATGTAAGTTTTTAAGTAGCTGAAATATGAAATGCCTTGAATTCCATTCATGGAGAAGACATTTTCTTTGCCTTGGCCAGACATAAAAGTTACAGAAAACTTATCTGAAGAGCAAAGTTTGATTTTCTTCCAAAGAACAGAAAAATGAAAACCCAGTGTTAGGAATCCAACGTTTAGGGCATGTTGCCTGAGAGTAAACCTACATGTCTGGATGCAGAAGGTATGTGTCCACTGTGACTGAGCTCTGAGCCAGGCTGCCACAGCAGAACAGGGTTAAGCCTGAGCTAACAAGCCTCACTAAGAGGACAGGTATCTTAGTTTACACTGAACGCTGTGCTAATGCCATTATGCAGTTCTAGACCAGTGCACAAAAACTGCATGTGTGCAGCTGTCTGCACCCAGCTATGAAGCCATGCCCTGAAAAACCAGGTGTCCCAGCAAAACTCCACTCTTTTCCCCTCCATGCAATGCTAGGGCTGTTAGGTATGATCTGAGAATGTTGGTTTAGGTATGAAGAAATTAGCATTATAAACATTTCAAATATTCCTTGAAGATCTGGTCATTTTACATGGCCTTGGCTATTAATTTTTTTCCCCAGGTGCCTGGAAATATAGCTGCTTCTTTAAGAAACTGCTGTAATTCAGTTTTGTGATGTACATACAAGTTTGTAAGGCATAACTAAATCAAGGGGATACATAGACGTTACAGTCCATGAAAGCAACTTGAGCTGTTTTTTTCATAGTAATAAACCCACAAAAGAATTTAAGCCTTGAATTTACTGAAGAGAAATGCTATGGTTCAGGCTTTCTGATATCCACAATTTAAAACATTACTTGTTTATATGTAAGATAGAACATATCTTTTAAAGTGGAAAAAAATCACACGTAACAGATTTCAAAAGGAGCACATTCTTGTCCCAATCTCTCTCAACAGTACCACTAGGAGGAAATTCTACTAGGAAATGTTATCTCAGCCAATGAATGTTTTGCCTACACAGAAAACAATCCCTATTTGCTGTTGTTTTTAAATTCCACAATCTGTTTCCCTTGCCAAAACTCACTCCAGTACTTTCCAGTCTGCATGGCATTTAATTCTTTCCATGCCATTTATTCACATCCACAAAAAATGTAGCATCCATATCGGAGTCCCTGAATAAATGGATCCTTTTGGTGAAATTTTAGTTATTTAGATTGCAAAGGAGTATCTAGTGGTCAGCACTAACATTTTGTTAGATTGAATCAATAATTAGATGAAGGTGCAAGAACCAGAATTTAACAGAAAAAGTATTTTGACACCTGTTAAAATCACTTTTGCAAAAGTCAAATTTTCTTAATTGTAATTCAGTAACCACGCTCTGCAGCTTATACCAGCACTGGAGTATTACTGGAATTACTCCATATTTAGCACTGCTCCAAATAATTGATATTTCTCAGTATTACAACAGTGCTCCATTAAAAATAAAATAAAATCCTGTCACTCATTTCAATGTTATTACTTATAATATACAGCAAGAACTTTTACTTTTTCTTGAGTTTTCTGTGTACTGTGCACGTTGCTCTCTCTATTACATTTGTTTTTGAAGGAGTCATTGCTTTACAAACACAAACAGGACTCATTATGTTTGCTTGAGCAGTACACTGACTATTCAGGGACACAGATTTTCATTCTTATAAAAGCAATCAATCATTAATATGAGTTCTGACTTAGTAGAGAAACTAAATGAAAACACTGATGTTCTCAGTGTTTCATCAATACTTATCTAAAAAGAGTGACAGTAAGGATCTTCATCCTCATTAAGCCACTTTTTGTCTTTACACATTTACATATTCCAAATTTAGAACTTATTAACTGTTAACAAGTATTGCTGCACTATGATGTGTGAAATTCAGAATTTGTTTAATTTACCAGGAATGGCCTGGATTTTCTGCATATGCTACATGTCTCTGAGCCAACAGAATTAATTTTTATAGTACAAGAAACTCTACTTTTAGACAATGAATATGGCATCCAGCCACAAAATAGTTATGATTTTATGTCTTTTATCTCTTCTTTATACTAAATGTGTTCCCCTTTTTTGACGAGGGATTGCCTCATATATCATAGTTTATAAATTACTAGATTTATAGCAGGTGGCCCTAGAGTGATTATTGCAATAACAGCCATTTATAACTCTCTTCTAATGTTAAAACAGTGCAAGCTACATTACTCTCCACGTTTTTAGACCAGAAAAAATAGGAGAGTAGTTTTATAATGTTATTTATAGTGTATTCCAGTCTCTGCTCACATAAATTGTCCCATTGAACAGAATGGTCAGTTTAGTAATTAAATTAGAATAGGATTATCTGTGTGTTTAGGTACTATTGATGAGGAATTTTCTTGAAGATAGACACTTTCCTGAATTCAAATGTGAATGAAGCTGTTAAGTGATTATAGCAATAATACTTAAATAAAAGAATTCCATTTAACTTTTAAAAAATGACTAGCTGTATCACTTTTTTTCTCTCAGAAATATTATACTTAGGGTAAAGTAACGACCAGTAGCTAGAATTAATGCAAGGAATTTAGAGTTCCATGGGGAAGTTTGTAGGCCAGAGGTCCAGGAAGAGTTTGTCTGAAATGGTTCATCAGAGCTTCTAAGTAAAATTCTCTGATAGAGCACAAAAGCTATTTAGTCAAGCTTTTGAGTAAAACTTACAAAATCTTAGGAAGAAATATTGGCAAAGAAAATTGCATTTCCTATGATGTTTCAATCTACAAATAAACTAAGCTGGCCCAACCGTATTTCTTTTTTAAAACAGTGTCTGAACTGTAAATATATTTTGTCAGTCCTATCATTTTCATGTGCTTTTCTGTTTTTTACCAATCTGTACAAAATACACAAGTTAAATTTGTAAACAATATAAACTTTATTTTATAAACTTATAAACGGTAAGATGAAACTTTCCTTATGTTACTTCAACCAATATCTAGTTTCTCTAATTTTCTGTATTTAGTAACTGAATGGGTGAAAAGACAGATTAATTCAATCAGCTGAGATACAATGCAATGTAAATATGTCTAATGTTTCAACATCTTTCTTCCAGTGCTCACATCTTCAAGCTCTATTTTTGAGGGCACACAAAATTCAAAAAACTGTTTAAAGTCTCATCGTCTTTTATTCCTTTTTTAACTTCAATCTCTTTATTTTTTTCTTAACAAGCTGATGTACAAAAAAGTTGTACAAAATAGATGGTGGGAGACATTTCCAGTCTAAAGTGGAACCTTCATTATATAGGAAAAATACCCCAACATTTTCTGTTGATGAACTATACAAGAAGTAAATAAGCACAGAAGGACTACTGAGGAGTGGCTTTAGTTACAGCTTTGCAAAAGAAATATGATTCAAAAATTCCTAAAAGTGCTTTAAACAAAAAAAAATATAAATCAGTATATTGATTTTAAATGCCAAATCTTACATTGTTTATCAATGTTATTCATTAATCATTAATACTCAAGCTAATCCAATTAGCAATTTTGTTTTAGTTCTCTCTAAATCTGAAATTCTAGTCAGTGATGTTTCTTTTGCCTCTTTTCTAGCAATCTTGAATATTGAGATCCTTTCCTCACTGTTACTTTCTCCCTTTATTTGTCCTGGTAAAACTTATGTCCCTCCATGAAATAGTCTAATTTTCTCTGAGTGGTATATGTTCGGTGCGAGTATTCTTCTGGGATAAAAAATCAGTTGAGATTAGCTCAATTGCAATGAGATGAGACACTGGGCAGTGATTGGTCTTCAAGTTATCCAAGCACAAGGTTCTGGCCAAAGCAACAGAGCTCTGACCTCTGTATTACCTGCTGTCATATACACACACACTTGTCACCAATAAACCAATCCTTGCTGTCAATCACTTTGAGTCAAGGGTGACTGGGTTCAAGAGTGTGGCTCAACTATATGTCTTTGTAGATATAACCATAGAACTTGGAGCTGAATAATTTTTCCTAAATTTAAAGACTTCAGATTCAAGATGTGCACTCAGTTTTTAATACATTTTGAGACTTTCATAAAATGTAAAGCCAAAAAGCCATGTTGGACCATTTATTATGGCATATGTAATACAGGCCACTTAGTTTCACTCAGATGGCCTATATCAAGACCTTAATCAGTCTAAAACACTTTGAGCCTTGAAAAATAAAGCTTTGTCTCAAAAGCCAAATGCAGAAGACACTGAGACCAGTTATTAGGCTCTGCTGTTGACAGGGAAATGAATTGGCAAAATGCAAAATAAGCCTCATAATTTATGTATTTCTATCTTTGTGTGATGTTTAACAGTCTTACAGCCTACATGAAAGAGAACGGAGACCACACATGAGGTTATCACAGCAAGCAGATGTCTGAATCTGGAGTTACAAGGGCAAGATGGTGTGTTCTGTAAACACTGTTGATACCCTTAATTTTCTAGTTTACACCTTGTCTATGGATTGGATGCCTTAGGGAAGGAGGCTTTTTGACAATCTTTCTCCTGAGAGAAAAAAAGCCTGGGAGAATCTTAACATACAGAAAAACTCTAGTGGGAAATAAAACATACTAGAAAGCTTATTGGTAAATTAGGGCTTTAAGACAGAATTCTCAAATATTAACTGTCAAAAAATAGTAAGTTGAAAAATCCTTGGTCTTGAATAGATTCAATTGGGATAAAAAAAATCACATGAAACATGGATCTACAATCTAAGGGAGCCTAGATGAGATTATCTAGTACCCTGTCCAACTGCATCTTAAAAACTTGAAAATAGACATCTAAGAAGGCGGCAGACTATCTGAGATGATCCCAACCAGCAGACTATCTGAGATGATCCCAACCAAGGCCAAGTCTGTTATAGCAGTTTTCCAGGTTTCTTTATGTATTTGTAAGGAGAGCAAGGTGTGTCATGAGGTAGACTTGCTCTTAGACACAAGGATACTTGAGAGTTATGTAGAAAAGATATCTAAACCACTGACAAATCTTTCACAACAAGAGGATTGGAACGTGCAACACACTGTGGTGGGTTGAGCTTGGCTGAACATCAGGTGCGCATCAAGCTCCGTCACTCCCCTCCTCAGCAGGACAGGGGAGAAAATAAGATGGAAAAAACTTGTAGGTCAAGATAAAGGCAGTTTCATAAAGCAAAAGCAAAGGCCATGTGTGGAAGCAAAGGAAAACAAAAGATTTATTCCCTACTTCCCACTTCCCATCAGCAGGCAATGTCCAGCCACTTTCTGGGAAGCAGGGCTTCAGCACACATAGCGGTTGCTCCGGAAGACAAATGTTGTAATAATGAATACCACCACCCCACCCCCCTCCTCCTTTCTCTTAGCTTTTATTGCTGAGCAGATGTCACATGGTATGGAATACCCCTGTGGTCAGTTTGAGTCAGCTGTCCTGGCTATGTCCCCTCCCAAGATCTTGCCCACCCCCAGCCTAATGGTGAAGGGGGAATGTTGGAGAGACAGCCTTGATGCTGTGCAAGGAATGCTCAGCAGTAGCCAAAACACTAGTGTCTTATCAACAGCTTTCTAGCTACCAATACAAAGCACAGCACTATGAGGGTGGCTATAGGGAAAATTAACTCCATCTTGGCCAGACCCAATACACACATGAAATGCTCTGAAATGCCTTTCCCATATTTGCCATATTCTGTGATGCTTTTTTATATTTTAAGGTTGATATGTTTTCCATAATTCCATCACCTTAATGAATTAGATTTCTTCAGCATCCAGGAGAGTGCTGACTTGGCTCTGATTGGTTAGTAATGTGTATATGTTATTAAAATACCCCTAATAAAAAACCTGTAGGTAATATAAATAAATGTAGGAGAGTTCTAACATATGATCCTCAGAGGATTAAAGAAATATGAAATAGTGTCAAGGAAATTAAAGAGAAAATGTGAAGACCATGCAGGTGGGAAACATTTATGAGTATCGTGCAAAGATGAGGGCAAGTATTATTGCAAAAAACGAAACCACCCCCAACAAAATATCCACAAAAATCAAAAAGCCTGAGGTGGATTAGTGCAAAGTCCTTCCAGTGCTGGAATCAAAACATTAAGAAACACACAGAATTATGTATTTTGTTTGGCTTTGGTTTTGTTTTTGGTTTTTTACGTAATACAGCCAGCAGGTTCCTAGTTAGAAAGGTTAAGAAAAAACAAATATAATGACGTTGTTAATTAGGCATAAAAAAAAGAACTACAGGTAATTATTTTGGAATTGTTAACAGATGTTTATGGCTATTTAATAAAAGGCTATCAACCTTAGAAAAGCTCAAAAGCAAGAAATTTTACATTTTTGCAAAACACTACCTTAGCCTCATTAGAAACACATAACTGTTAAACCCATCAGAGGAAGGGAAGTTGAAATATTTTTTGTGTTCAGATTAAAATCTGAACACAGTACAGCAGCAGGTATTTTAATTTCTGTACTATTCCTTTTCTAAATTAATCATGCAAAGGAAAATGATCCATTTCTTTTTGAAGGAAACAACGCTGTAATACTTACAAAGGACAGAGGCTATAGGGGAACTGTTTAGTCTTATTTCAGAAACAAATGCTGAAGGCTGTTAATGTTGATGGATGGAATAGGCTAGAATATACTAGTTACTGGCTACCAGGACAGGCCTTCATAATAGTATCCATAACCTCGTTTATAAAAGTAAGCACTCTGCTTACTTTGTCAGCACAGAAGAAAATCTTTGAATAAATAAAATGTGATACGTTTCCTGTATAGGAAAAGGAATATCTATGAAGGTAAGGTGATCACTTATTATTCCACCTACACGATGACCTTAGAGCGTATGAGTGAATGCTCTCAGCATCATCACTCTTTAGCCTTAAAGTCAAAATGGCAGGAACAGGTTTTAGATGAGAGAATGTTGGATAGAAAGAATAAGGTAGGTTCTGGCAAGGAAGAGGACATAGTTCTCCACAGTTTACTGTGAATGATTGATTTACTAAAAAGTATTACTGCCATGAAAGCTTTCCTATGCTTCCCTTCCTCTCTTCCTCCACCCTCAGGTCAGTCTTCTACAGAGCCTTACTTCTTGAAAGCTGTCATGATTTTCTCGTGTTATGGGATCATTGTATCTCCAAAGAGTCAGCCTAAATGGGGAGCGTTTCTTTTTACCAGATTGAACTATGTGTTTTATAAGTCCTAGGAAGGCATTTGTTTCCCAAACAGGACAATTAACAGTGAACTACTTTTCAGATTTGCTCAATGATCTCAAGATACAATAAATTAAAGAAATTATTTTCTTACCTGTCATATATTTGAGAGATCTACTTATCACACAATTTTTTAACTCTGCATGTTTTGTACAGGATTTCATGTGGTTTTCAAAATGCTTCATGTGATTCATGGGTAAGTATGTCATATATCCGTGTTGACATACACTTTGGATAACGTGTAAGAAGGTTTTTCCAAATCATGACAGCTTTCAAGAAGTAAAATTTATTTATTCCAGTATCTTCAAATGGAAACCTTACCAGAAAAAGAAAAGATATTATAGAAATCTCTTTTAGATCTTTTAGTTAATTTGAGCAACACACTTTTAGAAAATCAGTTGGAAAATGATGCAGATATTCTAAAATTTTATAGTCTGCATTTATTATATATTTTCATATTTAAATATACTGGTTTAGAAAAAGGAATTATTGTCATGCTTAGGGAAAATCTACTGATATCCACTTCTATTCATAGCACCCTCATGCACACTATTTTATTGATTAATTTGTATAGGAGAATGATAGACACTTCTCCCACACACACGCTTTTGTCAGTGACAATGATTGTCTATGAATATCAAATCACATAGAGCAGGATGTGATTATGAGTTGCCAGGTTTGATTTGTGGAACACATCACATTTGCATACCCTAAATAATACCTTGAGATGTAAATAAAGGAGAGAAAAAAAAAAAAAAGAAGTCTTGTTTAGGAATGCATAAAAGTTATTTCAATAAATCAAAGACAAGTTTCTGTATATTTGTTGGCTCTTCCATTCTTTTGGTCTTCATTTCACATTTTAATTCCTTTAGTTCAAAAATGTTAGATATCTATGCCTAGCAGATAATCTTACACAGTCCTATACAGAGAATAGTAAACAGTTGCAGAACAGACTCTTTTCTAGTTGAGAATAACTTGTCTTTTGGCCTCAAAATCCTATAAAGATCTGCAGTTTCTGTTCCAGCAACAAAGAACTGTACCTCTGTTAATAATTGCTCACAGTGGTGGCAAGTGCAAATGGAACATAAGCTGACAACAAGAAAGGTAGGATGGGGATAGGAAGGGTGTAAACAGACTGGATATGGGTGTATGATCAGAATTTAATTGCTGTGTTTTAAAAGAAAATCACGGAATCACGGAGTTATCAGAGTTGGAAGGGACCTCTAGAGATCATCTAGTCCAACTCCCCTGCTAAAGCAGGATTTCCTATAGCACATTACTCAGGACTGCATCCAGGCGGGTCTTGAAAATCTCCAGAGAAGGGGACTCCACAACCTCCCTGGGCAGCCTGTTCCAGTGCTCTGTCACCCTCACTGGTGAGCATGGATGAGATTCAGCCCTAACTGAAAAAAGACATACTGGGGCTTACTGAACATCAGAAGGTATTTCAGTCATAGTACTTGTGGTCCCTCTTTTCAGGGGTACAAAATTTCTCTTCTTTGTGGAGGACTGCTTTCTATTTTTTATTGTGCTTGTTCCCTTCTTCTTTGCAGTTAAATATCTGCCGTGAGTGGGTGGCTGTCATTGTGCGTGGGAGAGCGCTTGGTTACATCAGGAATTCTTCTTGCTTCATGAGTGAGAGGAGTGAAGGAAAAACTCCCACTGACACACATTTTTCAGCCTATTTAAATAGATTTAGCAATACGAAAGAGAAGATAATAATCTGGACACCTACAGACTGAGGGCCTACTCATGCCTTTCACATCTACCCACATCCACATCTACATAGAGAAAGAAGGAGTCATCCACCTCTGCTGCCACAACTCCCCCATTTCCTAAAGTTCAGAGAGCCCGTTTTCTCCACCCAAATGCCACAATGAAAGCAGAACTTCCCTGGTAAAGGCAGCCATTAGGTGTGATGTCATTTGGGATATGTTATGATCATCCACTAGTTTCATAGTAATTTGGCAGAAGAAACTTATATTTTCCTCAAAGCTGATCCATGTTCATTGAAGGCTGTAGAAACAAGGACCACCTTGACTGCAAAGCTATTCTTATGTCAAGAACTCTGGCAAAGCTGAACATCCTTTGTGAGCCTTTGTAAATGGTTTTGTTTGGTGTCTGTGGCCTGAATCCTTGGTTGGTTTTAAAAGCAAGGGGCAAATTGTGCCTTTCAGAAAAATAAGGAGGAATTTGAACATGGGAAAGTCACATTCCCTACTCTCATGAAATTTTCCTTAAGAAGAAATACTTGGAACCTTGATGAAATTTTGAACATGAACCACTGGCATCATGTTTAGTGGCTAATTACGTATTTTTGTGGATTCTCTGTGACACAGTGGGTATATCTTCCACTTTTATGCATGCAAAACTTCCATTGTGTTTAACAATGCCAAAACAGCCGTATCAGGAAGAGAATAAATCCTTTAATATCATTGTTATGATGTCATTAGGATATGAAAGAATGGTGGGAAGATGTCAATAGAGGACCTTAGAGACTGCATTCAGCTGCCATTATAATATATCATAATTAGCATCTCCATCAAAATGATAGATCTTATGAGATCCTGTTAGGCACTGTTCTGGGAATGAAACAAACCTTTTTTGTTGTTTCTTTCTTATTCGAGGTACCACAAGGCAGTTTACAGCTAAGCCATTATAGCATGGAATGCTGTCATTTGTATTGTTTATTTTGCTTTGAAAGTAGCAATACAAGTGACAAGGACAGAAAGTGAATCTTGATGTGATATGTTGTGTAAAGGATGGCATTTCAAAGGGAACAGAAATATGTGCCAAGCTATAAGTATGTGAATAACTGCATCGTCCAACACTTTGGCAACTATACATTATAATGACAAACATCTAATTTTATTTTACCAATAAGTTACATCACCTAGGACTGATATCACACCAATTGCAATAGCAATTAGCTAAGCTGTGGAATGCCTTGCCAAAGGGTTTGTGACACTAAAAGTTTACATGCTCTCAAGTGGAGACAGATCAAGTTCACTGAATAGAAATCTTTGGAGGATTCTTAGATACATAGAAACAACAGCTCATTCAGGGACTTCCCGAGCCTCTAATAATTAGTGTCTCTGGGAGAGTGCTCAAAATAATGGTAGTTTATAAAACTTTTATTCTAACCTTCCCTTAAGCATCTGCTTCTGCTTATTGTTGAAGGCTGCTCCAGGTGAAGCTTTAGTTTGCCCTAGTACAACTACACCTCCTGTGTCTCATCTAATGTGAAATAATGTAATATTGCTATAGCAATACTAGTGTTAAGAAATTCGATCCATACTAAGAAGAAGCTGAATAATTATTTCCTCATGCATTGCTATTACCATGCTGCCTAGGATCAATCCGATGGATAACACCTACTAACACCTACTCTTTTAGATTCTCTACAAAGAGAAATAAAGTCAACCCTCTTCCCAAAGTTTACATGGGGTAAAACAGACAGTTGCACCCAAAAAATGGAGGCATGTACAAAAATAAAGGAAACAGCAGAAAGCCCAATGCGCAGTGGTTTAGTCCTATGACAGCTTAATTACTCTAAAGACTCTTTTTCAGTCATAAAAGAAACAAATATTTTGGAGCTCCATAATATATTAACACATCCCCATGTGAAGTTGCATGGAAGGAAGCACGAAAGTTCTTTCAGAACTAAGAGGTGAGTGCCTTCTCCAGGCTTGCCAAAGATTCCAACACCCTCCTCCTGCCTGCCAACGCTGGCGATGTCACCAGCATGGTGGCACAGGCCCTGGGGATCTACTCCAAAATTTTTGCCTCTACAACTACCTGAAAGGAGGTTGTAGAGAGGTGGGTGTTGGCCTCTTCTCCCAAATGAATAACGACAGGGCCAGAGGAAATGGTCTAAAGTTGCGGCAGAGGAGGATTAGATTAGATATTAGGAAGAATTACTCTACTGAGAGAGTGGTCAGGCACTTGAACAGCCTGTCCAGGGAGGTGGTGGAGTCGCCATCCCTGGAGGTATTTAAGAAACGTGTAGACATGGCACTTCAGGGCATGCTCTAGTGCCCGAGATTGTTGGTTTGTGTCTGTTTGTGGGTGGATGTGGTGTGCAGTTGTGGGTGTTTGTTTTGTGTCGGTTTTGTTTTTGTTTTTGTTTTGGTGGTGGTTTTTTGTTGTTTGTTTGTTTTTTGGTTTGGTGGTTGGGTTTTTTTTGTGGTTGGACTCGATGATCTCAAAGGTCCCTTCCAACCAAGAAGATTCTGTGATTCTGTGACATTATTGATTAGTCAAATGTGCACATCAAGATCTAATATGCAGAGATCTGATCAGTCACACATATCCTTGACAGTGAAAACAAGTTTTTCTTCTTGATGAAAGAGAAGGGCATGCCAGTAGAGAGGTGCAATTAATGTGATATTGTATTGTATAATGGAATATGTTCCATTTCAAAATCGGAAGCACATCAAATTCTGTTTAGCTGTAACCATACTGAATTGTTGTATGCTTTAAAACTTGGTCTTTTAAAATAACACTTATTACAAAAACATAATAGTGTACAAACTGAAAATCACTTGTTTTGCAAATTGGCTAAAGCAAACTTTTCTGTAAATATTTTCTAAAGTTCTAGAGGAAACAAACAGGATACTTCTACAGAATACAGAAATGCAAACTAAATTTTTACTTTTTCAAAGTTTTCCTTTTTGTCACATGATATCTGTTGTTCAGATTTGCTTGAAAAGAAAGTTAATCCATGAGCATATTCAATAAACTATTTCTCATCCTCTCCCTTCATTACATTAATGAGAAGGGCAATTTCAGTAAGTCCACAAAACATGCAATAGCTCAGAGATTCAGCTGCAGTCCCTGTCTCTGTAGGCATCTATTTACTGATACAATATCCATGAAAATTTAACTTATAATTGTTAAGATAATTCTCAATACACTGGAATAAGGCTTGTCTTTTTAAAGAATTATTTTGTTGCCTTTCCTCCTTGTCAACTAATATTTTACCTGCTTATTATATTGTTCTACCTCTGCCATGTTCCTACTCTCCACCTCCACAATTCCTTGATGTCATTTTTCTACTCACATATTTGTTTTAGTGTCAGACTCTTCAATTGTATCCTCGAAACTTTTTTCAGTGTAACAGAAGGAAAATGAGAAAGAAAGTTCTGGTTGCTATTTTCTGCACTTTGTTTTTATTAATTTTATAATGGGCTTTGTGACTTTCTTTTGTCTGTTTTGCTGCAAGATGTTTTGATGGATTTCACATCTGTTTCACTCTTCTCTTTCTCATATACACTGGGTCTGACATAACAAGCTCCCAGGCTTGATCATTTTACCACTATTAATAATTGTTATGTAAAGTTCTTCTAGAATTCACTCATGAAAGAACTATGGTCTCCATGAATTACATTATTGCTAATCAACAGTTCTGATCTTGCAATAAAGAGATTTATCCATCTAATTGTCCATCAAATGTGAAAGGTAAGGGGTTTAACAGGAAGGGGGCCTGTAATTACCTTCCTACAGTGACTCTTACCTCAGTCTATGAGTAGCACACTTTGAAAGCATTTAATGGGACTCAGTTAATCTAGTTTTAATAATCTAAAAGTTGGATGTCTACTCTAGTCTAAATTTAGGCTCCTTCTACATAGGAAGGAAGATAACTGTTTCCAAAGGCAGATTTATCTTCACTGTCTCCGGAGGTGTCTAACTCTTTATGGAATATAATAGGAGCTTAGACAACTGATTTAGACTAGGTACCTAATTTTAGATGGCTACAAGTTAAATGAGAAAAATTCCGCCCATAGATTAGTTTATTAAAATGTGATCTTTACTTATTTAAATTAAATTAAATTCAGGACATTTCATTTAGTTAGCTGTTCAATAGACTCTACTCATTTTGAATTTTTGCAGATATGTGGTTACACAATTAGTCACTCAAAATATAGTACTTTTTTTCTCTCACCTTCCAAAAGCAACAGACCAGTAAAACTGATGAAGGGAATTTTGCAGGCACAAAATTCTAGTAAAGAGAATACACCAATATATATTCTAAAAGAATGTTGTTGAGTTTAGAAATATTTTGTGGTAGAACTTGCATTATAAATGGTTCCTTAAAAACATAGTTTCCTGTGGGGGATTCACAGAACCATGGATTTAATCTTATATATCTCTGAGGACGGTTACAAAAATTGAAATGAAAGAAGAAAAGTAAGCCTATGTGTTCTTTTGGTTTTGCTTTGTATATTAAAATATTAACTATATTATTAAGTATATTGTATATTAAAATATTAACTATATTTTTAATGTTTTACTACACATTGTTTGAGTTCACAAAATAGATTGAAGTTCATTAGCTGAAATATTACACACTGTAACTAAAGAAAATTATGTAACCATCTGTATGCCCTATTTTGTTGTTCAGTTTAAGAAACAGTGTAACCCACTGTCTTTCTGCTCTCCAAATTTTTTCCAAATTAATTTTATTAAGGAGCCTATACAAAACAGGCAAAATATAACACTAGGACTAGCAGTAGTTACACAATGTGGCATTGAATAGACACATGATATATTGCAAGTTGAGCTTTTATTCACTTTGAGGAGAATAAAACTTATATTCACACCAAACACTAAGTTCAAAATTGTGTTCCAGAGCTCATTCTGAACATTTACCAGAGTACATTCAGCCTAATTTATCCTGGTTTTAGCTGCAGTGACTTTGAACTATCTACATCAGAGTTTAATCTAGCCCATTACTTTGAATAAATGTTTCTTTCTGGGTTCTATCATGGAATAATTCCAAATACAAATGAGACTTAATCCACTCTGGCTTTTCTTCTTTTCTTTTTTAATCCATTCAGATTTTACAGGAAATTTATTGTATTAAGGCATGTAGCAGTCATTTCTTCCAACATATAATACGCAACTTTGGCTACATGTATTCAACATATACCTATGTCAAATACATCTATAAGTTAGGCCCCACTTAAATGGGAAGCTGAGGTTGATGTTGACAGTCCACTAGATACTTACGTATGTATATTTAGTACAACAGCTATTACAGGACAAAAAGCAACAAGACAGAAAGCATCACGTAAACCAGATAGATTGTTATCTAAAATACTCAGGTGATGCCGTCTCTGACACTGGTACAGGAGAGCAAAGGGTTTATGTTATACATGAAAAGAACACTGGAGAGGTCATCCATTGCTGTGAAAAAAAAACAACCACGAGTGATATATGTAAAAAACTAACACCATATCCAAGCATTAACTCAACACTGAATGGAGATTGAGAGTATCTTGTTAAGGAAGACTTAATTGCCTCAGTATAATACATCTGATTAATCAGAAGCTATGGAGATTGATGGATACAAAAGTCAACCTGAATGCTAGATACACTCAGGGTATCACCCAAACCTTTCAGCTGAAGCAGGATCCACAGATTCCACACACCTGGCATTCAGCTGAATAACTGAGCTTGTTTTGGCCTTTTATCAGCAATTCTACACTGTGGTATAAAGGTACAGGGGGACATTCACAGGTTTTTGCATTACAATGAAGTTCACACTTGTAGCAGGTAATAATCATTCCTGATATACAATGCATTCCCAAATCTGCAATTTTCCTATTTAAAATATTATCCTCGGGTTTTAAAATGAGCTACAGAATATGTGTACAGTACACACTAGAGTTTACATTAGAATGCACCTAGGGGCACATTCTGCTTTTGATGATGCATGCAATTACTATATCATAATGATAATGTGACTTACATTCTTATTTGAAGCCAAGTCCTTCTACTGACACCAGTAGGAGCTTAATCACACCCTCAGTAGAAAAAAATTGTCTTTAAAATGAAGAGCAGTGATCTAAAAATCAAGCTTCAGATAATATTCTATTCTACCAAAACACAAATATTGTTAGTGCAATTTACTGAGCTGTTTCACATTATCATCATCATTCTACAAATGTGTATGCTCCTCCCATGCTGTTATTGAAAATTATCAGCATCAAACATTGCATACAGATATATGCCATAGCGTTTACACATGCCATGTGTAAGTCTGCACTTGATTTGTGCCATTCAAAATGTTTAGAGTTCAGGTTAAAAAAATAATTCTGATGAACATACATATTATATATACAGAAACATAAAAGTAAAAAAATAATCAAGAGAAAGTAATCAGAGAAGAGGAAGAGATTATTACCACTACTAGGTTAAAGCTATTTATTTTTGCTCATACTTAAAGACTGAGAGAAAACAATACTGAAAATGAATGCTTTTTCTATTTATTTCACTTTTTTTTTTATTTGGGAAAAAAAAATCTTTCTCAATATTCCTAACTTGTATGCATGCAATTCAGACCCAAGTTGTACCAGATAAACAAATAGCCAGAAATATTCTCACCAAGTGCTCACCCAGCCTGAGTAAGAGAAACATGACTTAGGAAATCAATTTCATGAATGAATCAATACCAACAACACTGACTTCATAAAATATTGTGGTGGGATTGACACAGCATTTCTTACCCTTTCTAAAATATGTTGTCATAGAGGTGTCACCAGTGTCACTGATGGGTTCAGTTTTGGGCAGCAGTGAGTCTATTTTGGAGATGGCTGGGACTTGCTCTCTCCAACATGCAGAATGTTCCTCATCTCTTCTCACAGAAGCCAACCCTACAGTCCCCTGCCCCTTCCCCTGGCTCCAAAAACCTTACCACTTAAAGCCCATGCAAAGATATTAAAAGTCTGCTTTAAGTTTAGAGGGACCATTAAAAGTGTTTCGGTTGTAAACTGGGCTGCTAACATTGGCATTTTCCAGTGAAAGATCTTTTTCTGAGTTTAGAACTTAACCAAACATCTATGTTCTGGACCACAATTTTCACATCCAGGCAATCTGTCTCTTGCTAAGCATTACTTTCTAAATATCAGCTGGAATGTTTCTAACACTTCCAAAAGCAAAGTAAAGGGAAAATGTAATGTATGACTAAAATTTTCTGGTTCCTTTTTTTCTGCCCCCTGAGAAAATCTAGGTCCTTTAGCACCTTAGTGATTTGAATCAAGTCCTTGCTGTATTGGAGTAGACCAAACTTGAAGAAGTGACCTCTATGAAAAGCCACTTAATCCAGCCAAAGTGCAAGCCCTGGAAAATCATAGGTAATGTATTTTTTCTAACAGTAAAAAAATTATATTAACTCTAGCCTCAGTGTTTCTCTTCAGTTCTTAGTTCGGTGCTTGGAGCATCCTACCTCCGTAAGAGTGATGCAGCAGACTGAAGTCCAGGACTGAGCCACGCTCAAGACTAATGCTGTGGAAAGCATCTAATATCTGTACAGAAGATAACAAAAAACAGGGCAAGGAATGTATTCACAGAGGCAACAATGATGGAAAGGAGGAATGGAGAGAGGGAGACTGAATTACAGTGGGTTGATTGAGCCTTGAACTACAGCCAGAAACCAACCTAATCATGGCTTGGTAGAAACTGATCTTTGGAGGGCAGCTGGGAATAATATGGAGTAGCAGGAAAGGACTGGGTGAGACGAGGGAGTGAAGACACAGAAAACGGAGTTTAAGGGAGAAGTGAATTTAAGACTGGGAAACAGTTCTAGGGAACAGGATCAGGGTCCTGCTCTATTGAAATGTTTTTGTTAAAATCACACTGATGCTTTATAACATAAATACTGTGACATCAGGATACAGTGTAGCTCCCTTCCATGAATCAAGGCGACTAAAGAATAAAAAAAAATTCCTGTGATCCCTAGCTTATTGTGAAGGTTCCTCTCTTAAACTTTTTTTCATGAAACCAGCAAAAATGTAACTTTTTTCCCCTTCAAACTAAAAGTTTATAATTTTTCCTAGATTTAATTTATGCCTTATCAGTCCCTTGAGCCCTCTCAGGTCCATAAAGAGATAATGTTCACATACATTGTGATCTTTAACAAATGGTCTTGTATTCCCAGTGATGTTTTCTGATAAATCATTTTCCTCTATGGTTCCCTCTAAATGTATCCTATCTATACTAAAGACTGATTTGATTTTGTTTTATGATGCTCCTAACACCCTGTTTATAATAACTTCTACAGCTTCTTTTAAGAAAACATGGGTTAAGGAAGGTGTTGCCAGGCATGCCAATCACTTCAGAATGTCTTGTACTTAAAAGCAGAAGGCAACACTCTGTTACTAATAAGTAATCTCTTTCCTTCTTTCTCTCACTCACAAACATACATACATAATTTTATTTCTAATAACTGCTTCACAGCCATCTGCTATAAATCGGAAATGATAATAAAATAATTACAGAAATGCAGCATGCGGTTGCCCTTCACATTTCATCTCCTCTTCACACTTTGCCAAGCTATAATACAGCCAGCCTGAAGAGCATTCCCATTCTGATTTTTAAGTGTGACAATACAAGAAGAGAGCTTCAGACTGAGTGCTGGGCATTTACTGGCTGCCCTGAGAACCCAAATAGACTGACCAACAGATATGCACAAATGCACAACATACATAAAGAAATATTTTCCTATTTTCTAAATGCTTAGAAAAATGATTAGAAAAATTCTCAGAAAAATACATCTAATATGAGAGACTGGGCCTTCCATACTGGTGGAGATCATGGGTCAAATTGTAACTGGACTGTTCGGAGGGTTGTGAGATGGATGAAAAAGGTATAAGAAGACTAGGAAACCACAAGTCTTCCACCTGTGATTGACGACACCAGAAAGGGTATTTCTTCCTGTGTCCTGTCCCTCCTACCACCACATTCTCAAACTTGACGCATCTAAAAGCTCTCTACAAACTTTCTTTCACTATTGTGCGTTAAGTAGCTGTGGCACTCTGAAGTCATCAACCTCCATACAATACTCTTTTGAAGGATACAGATTTACAACTGAGGTGCCCTGATCTGAGTACTCCCTGGATAAATAGTCCTTATGTGTTGAGACATGCATCTTCCCTTTCTGAAGGAACTGGAGGCAGATAACATTTTAGTATGTAGGCAAAACTGACACATAGATATGCAAACAAAGCCAATTTACAGCAGTAAGTAAAAATCATACCATATCTGATTCAAGGCAGCACAACTGATGCCTATCTGGAGGAGGCTCCACTCTCTGAATCATATTGGAAGGTGCCTATTCACAGGCACTGTAGGAGCAAACCCACTTGACAGGAGGAGGATGCCATTTTTACTCTGCCAAATTCTGCTCACACATGATAAAAGTAGAGGGAAAGCCTGCAAGAGACGGGAAAGATTCAGTCAAATGTAGCATTTATTCCTCACTTGCTGAAAGCTGAGGCTGTGTCCTTCCCAAGCTGTTGCCATTAAACATCCATGCCTTTTTCTTCTTAACAGCTACTGTCACTAGTATCGGTTGCCTGCTCTATCACGTATTTT
Organism: Numenius arquata; assembly: GCF_964106895.1. NCBI lineage: Eukaryota > Metazoa > Chordata > Aves > Charadriiformes > Scolopacidae > Numenius > Numenius arquata. Next base: position 111,127,788 of record NC_133577.1, on the reverse strand, counting down.
TAGTTGCACCAGACAGAGATACTTATGCATTGCTTTGTCCTTTTCTTTAAAAGCCTATTAAGTTAGGATGAGAGGAAATGGCCTCAAGTTGTGCCAGGGGAGGTTTAGATTGGATATCAGGAAAAATTTCTTCACTGAAAGGGTTATCAAGCATTGGAACAGGCTGCCCAGGGAAGTGGTAGAGTCACCATCCCTGGAGGTATTTAATAGATGGGTAGATGTGGTGTTTGGGGACATGGTTTAGTGGTGGACTTGGCAGTGTTAGGTTAACGGTTGGACTTGATGATCTTAAAGGTCTTTTCTAACCTAAATGACTGTATGATTCTAAGTTGTTGACCCATCTGCATGTACTGCTCCCCGGGAAAGTAGTTTAGATGCTTGGGGTGGCTAAACGGGTAACTGGCTCCCCACTTGGGTTAAGCAGGTGGAACAGCTGAGGCAGTGATCTTGTAAACCATGCTCGGAAATAGAGAAGAAGGAAGAAAGCAATTTCATGCTGCTACTTGCATAAGCATTCTCTGCTTGGCTGCAGCAAATGTTTCAGAGGCAGGCATATTTCCCCTGGTACAGCTCCCGTCCCATCCTGCCTGTTAGGGCAGAATCCATTTCAGGAATGTTCTAAGTATTGATTCCAGTAGTTCTCTTTTCAAATGAACCACAAGTACTTTGATTATTTTTTTTTCTTTTTTTTTCACTGATGTATATAAAAAGAAAAGCTCCAGTGCCACACTGGTATGAACTGTAGAAGAATTTAGCTAAACTGTCCCTTACATATCGTGACTGACTATAAATACAAGAGTGGCATGAAAGTTATCGCCACAGGTACTGAAGATATAAAAGACAGGATAAGAAGATGAAGCTTAATAGCACCGGCACCTGATGAACTTTCCTTTTCACTCTGTATGTATGTAGAATCACAGAATCGTCTACATTGGAAGGGACTTTTAGATCGTTGAGTCCAACCATCAACCTAACACTGCCAAAACCACTCAAAAGCATACATCAACAGGAGTGGATAAGGTGTCAACTCACTGAAAGACTCCTTGTATGTCTGCTCTGCAACTTTTTTTTGAGGCTTGCTTATAACTGTGTGCTCAATATTCAGCCGTATGCCTCTATTCAAATGTGCAACATAAAGCTTCCCTCCTTCTGCCAGAAGGATCAAACACAGGCACCCCATGTGCAAAAGTTTTAGAGAAAAACAATAAAAAATAAAACCTCTCTCCATATAAATCTTCATTTTAAATTATCCAAATATAAATGTATGACAGGAATGCATCAAAAGCAGTGCTTTATTACAGTCATTTTGAAGCTCAGTACCTTTTAAAATAGCTTACTGTGACTAAGCTTTTGCTGTCCTTTTAATCAAGCAGAAAATGTTCAAGTCTGAGAAGTTTGGGGAAATTCAGCACCAAAACATGCTTAAGTTGAAAAAACTAATCACTGGGTGCATATTTTGTTGCCAGGCGACACTTCAGAAAAGCAAGGCTGCAATCAAGGTTCAAATGCTATTCTTGGAAGCAGTGCTGAGAAACGCATCACAGCCCAGGATGACCTTGCAGCATGAGAGGCAGTACGTTAATACTTGACGTTCTTCTCAGTCATTACGCAGGCACCATTGTTGGAAGTATTTAGGCACTTGCTTTAGTCAGGACTGATTATAAAGTCAGGACCAGGGTTCTGTTCCTGTTTTCCACTAGATGCAATGGTGGTAAAGGCAGGGTGAGAGTTTAGAGATAAAACCTCTAGAAAACAGGGGTGATAAACTACAGGCAATGTACTAAATGTGGCAAGGATAAGTCTGATGTAGCTTTTTGCTCCAGCTGAAGACAGTGGCTTTTTTCATGATTTCTCGGTAATTTCCAATTTCATCTTTTCAGCAGAAAAAAATTTCATCCTCACCCAAGATAGTAATTGTTTTCTACTGCTTTAATGAGACCAGAATCACTGGCTAACTTCAAAAAGATATTCACCACAGGTCTTTAATCTCTATATTTTTAAATTAAACCACCTCAAGAAGAGATTAATATTACCAAGTACTTTTCCTACAATGTCCAACATCAGGAAAATAAACAGATTCTTGTCTTTCTGCCAAGGTAGAGGCTAGGAGAATATGAAAATAGCACAAAGAGAATTATGAGCAAAAAAACTGGGAAGAATTAGTACATCATCTTTGTAGAGATAAACTAGAAAAGTAAGGAAGACTGAGGGTTTTCAGGGTAAAAGGACACCAAAATGAAGAAGAAAATGAAGACCTGTACTTCAGTGTACACACTATTGCCGTTGCTGATCAGTGGCCAGAACCTTTGAACTAATTGAGCAAGGTCTGAACAGTGGAGGCTATTCAGCTTGCTATGCATGAGTTTGTTTTGGCCTGCTTTCTTTTGCTTTGTTTAGGTGTAACAGCAATTTTACCAATGACCAGGAGGTCATTTCAGCCTACTGAGTTTTATGGGCACTGCTCTCCCTGCATGTTTTAACATAATACTTATATGGAGAACAGTACCAATTAGTTACTCTGTATATGACAGTGGAAGGGTGAGCATAACATCAGACAGAAAGGGATAGATGTTGGTGAGATGCAGTAAATTTAACTGGTATTTAGCCAGATTTTTCACCTTCCTCCTCTTCTTTCTTCCTTCTTCCTTCTTCCTTCTTCCTGTCTTCTTCCAACTTCCCTTTTTTTCTTTTTTTTCTTCTTTCTTTTTTCTTTTTCATTTTTTCTTTCTTTTTCTGCAATGAAGATCTGAACAGTATTTCTTTGATTACATTGTTTAAATTTCATTTGCAGTAAGACTGATCGCTTGGCTTTGCATAGGACTGTATTTACTTTTTGCCCATAACAAGAATTTGACTGTAAAAATAAGGATGGCCAAACCTATACTTTGAGATTTCTTTTTATGAGCTGAACTTGGCTGTTTAACCACTTCAACTTGCTAACAGCATGTGTTCACACCTTTTTTTTTTGGCGGGGGACATCCTGGCTTGGTTTTATGATTCCCAGTAACCCAGAACAATTTAGTCCTTCAGTGTAATCCCACGGTTTTGGTCCAAATAATATCTTTCTGCCATTCCTTTTCAGTTCTTAAAATTTTCCCACATTGATTTTTTTCTGTTTCAAAGACTCTATCATGTGTCAAGCAGCATATATTTTCTTCAAACAGGATTACTTCTTGTGCAACCTAGGTGATCTCTAGGCTCCCACGAGCTCCTCAGGATCAAGCAAGGTTCTCCAGAGCTGTTTAAAGGTCCTGAGAAGTGTCACTTCTGTAAGCCTGAGTAGTTTTATGTCATGTGAACATACGTCAGTATGAACTCTAGATTAAAAGTATAAATCATCCCTCGGTAGCTTTGTATCTACCTATGTATTTACAGATGTAGAGAAAAAATATCCTTAGAGACTTTAATTTTCAGAGGATTGGCTATTTTCTCCATTTTTCAACTCAGAAGTGATGGATTGACTATATTACAAAAACCAGTTCGTGTTAGTACTTTAGAGCTGAACCATATGTCCTTCAAAGCAGATTACATTTATTCTAAATGTATTTGGTTTCGTCTAGACATCTATATCAGAGGAGTTAAAATCAAAAGGACTAGGATCAAAGAAACACAAAGGGGTATTAATTGTACTGGATGTAAAGGTTCACTGCTAAGCACTGTTACACACACAGTAAGTGTTTAACACTTTCCTTCCTGGATTAGCTTGCAGGACACTGTCTCTATCCAAGCCCATAAAAGAATAAATTCTCGTCATGACTTGGTGCACTCTTTCTCTTCAGAGGACTGCAGCACAGACATTTAAAATGGTAGGAGATTTTGTAATCTGTCAGCGTTGCATGGCTGACTGTTATTTTCAGGTTTTATTACACTCATTCCAATGTTGCTTTCAAAGACTCCACTGATGCTAATGTTCCCTGCCTCTAGATACAGATACACTACACAACCTATCAACTCACTGGAACCTATTTTGTCAAACTGCACCCTAAGGAGGCAGTGAAGTTCAATCTAATAGCTTTTGGATGATATATACTGACCCCTATTCCTCCTTGAAGAAGCCATATTTATCAATAAATCAATCAGTCATGCATTACAATGGACTATTTACACAACTTCAGAGTGCTGCTAAATAATGAATTTTAAATAACCTCAGTTAAAACTCAGTCATATGAAATGTAACTAAATGTACCTTAAATAATTTTACTGACAGATTTCAAATGAGTTAGAACTCATTCCACAAGTGAGGAAGAGTAAAAGAGAGAACAAGGATTGAATCGCTGAGCTTATTTCAAAGGGAGATCTCTTCTCAGGGCCTGTCCTGTCATATAAAGAAGAGAAAACACAATCCATTTAAATTTAAATTGTTGATGATGAAAAGATTATGAGGCCAGTGCAAAACACATGAAATAAATAATGAAAATGAAAAGAAATTGTAAAGGGGAATTAACAAAAACACCAGGTAAGGCCTATATCAAAAAACCTGGCAAAAAATACAGTGAAAGTTCCAGTGCTCGGATGACTAATTTGTTCCACTTATAAACATGACTGGAATTGTTTACAAGCAATATTTTTATTAAAGGAAGAAAACTCCAACAAAGGAGAAACTCCAAATGAAAATTCCAACAAACAGGGTAAAAACAGTGCTCAAAGCATAAAACCTTACAGTCTTTTCCTCTGAATACTGTGAGACTGATGGTTTTCCTCCCCTGAGGAAATCTTAATTCACTTACTAACATTTTTAACTGTCATTAGGCATCAAGGTTTAATTTAAGCTGATCCGACCTGTTGTTCATGTTGCTCCTGCTGGCTGCCTCACTGCTGTAGCTGCTACCTGCGGCTCACTTGGCTCTCAGCATGGTGCAAGCTGCCTCTGCTGTGGCTTCTGCACCCTCCCTGGCTCTGCTTCGCCCCGCATCTCATCCCACCAGCTCTACCTCGTGCTGCTCCTCGCTCCCTACCTCTCCATCTAACACCCACAGCTAACACGTCTGCTTCAGCTCCTAGAAAAAATGTGCGTAACCTTGTTAACGAGGAAGAGTCTCTCAGCTCACAGGAAATTGTTCAGCAGTTTCTGGCATCTCTCACACCATGAAAGACATTTACATAAAGTCTCTTGTTCTCCTGTTTTGTTTGCTTCTTTTTTTTTTTTTTCCTTCTCCTGAGTGCTAGCCTTTGCATCCTGATGTTGGAAGTAATTGCCAATGTTTAGAGCAAACAGTAACCGTAGGAATGTTCCTACAGTTAATTAGCCAAGATTTCTGTACATTGTTACAAGACTTATCATTTTTAAAAGCTCTGTAATAAAAATCCCTCTCTTATTTAACTTCTCCAGGTCTTCCCATCAGGTATCAACAGAACAACCCCTCCCTCGGCTGCGCTCTGCTCTAGAGTGGGAGGAGGGGAGGTGCTCCTGCATTAGGCCTCTGCTGTCAGGCTTACAGCCAGAAAATCCAAAAGAAACTCTGTTTTTATGAGAATTGAGTGTGCCATTTTGAGACAGTTAAAGCTTAATAATAAGAGCGCTGCATAAAGCAAATAAAACATTGTGTTTTTATACAGGACAAAAACATACTGACCCTTCCAAGCATGAAATGCTCTTCAGCAGCTTCTTCTCCAGTTCTTACTGCATATGGTGCTTGGTACAATACTTTTAGGTTTTTTGATTGTAGGTACTCTCTGGACACCATCTAGACTTGTGTTAAAACTGCTGCTGCCAAGAGAGGTTGCTTCAGAGCTGTGGAGTGAGGGGAACCATCTGAAAGCAGAAGGAGATGGTGTCTTTTCGAAGGACCACTAAACATGCATACCAGCAGAAATGACAGGAGGGTGGGGAAGGCACAGTGGCAGAGCCAGGAGGGAGCTTGTGGCAACAGCTCAACCTCATAGATCCCTAAGAGAAACTGATAGTCTACCTGAAGCAGGAGGCAAACAAGCAAGCAAGCCCCAAATGTGACAGACAGAAAGATGTTTTCTCAGAGATTCAGAAAATATTGGGTGGAGTTTGTGCAACCAAAGAAGCTGCTGAAAGGATATGGGAAAGCGAGACAGGAGGAAGGTACCTGTGTGCCAGGTAGAGTGTGGAGATTTCCTTTTAAAGAGAGAAGGCAATTCATGCTCCACACAGGATGCATCAGTTTCTTTAATCAAGAAGCAGCACATCTGCGTGCATGCTCTCTAATAATACTGTCTGCCTGCTCTTTCCTCCTACTGAAAAGTATCCTAGGACAAGTTTGTCCAAGGTACCTCATACCTTGCATTGTTGTGAATTCAATAGTTTTACTGGAACTGCATTTGGCACTAATTGTCTTCATGTCCATTCTCATAAATGCTCCAGCAATATTTTATTTTTTAAAAAATACAGAATCACAGAATCACAGAATCTTAGTGGTTGGAAGGGACCTTTGAGATCATCGAGTCCAACCACATTAAAAAAAAAAAAAACAAAAACACACAAACAAACAAAAAAACACAACACAAAACCAAACAAACAACAACACCCCCCCCAAAAAAAAAAAAAAAAAAAAAAAAAAAGCAGCATCCACCAACTAAACCCCACACCCACAACCTCACACACAACACCCCACCACAAACCAACAGTCCCGGGCACTAGAGCATGCCCTGAAGAGCCACGTCTACACGTTTCTTAAATACCTCCAGGGATGGTGACTCCACCACCTCCCTGGGCAGGCTGTTCCAGTGCCTGACCACTCTCTCAGTAAAGTAATTCTTCCTAATATCTAATCAAAACCTCCCTTGCCGCAGCTTCATACCATTTCCTCTGGTCCTGTCGTTATTCCCTTGGGAGAAGAGGCCAACCCCCGCCTCTCTACAGTTTCCTTTCAGGTAGTTGTAGAGGGCAATGAGGTCTCCCCTCAGCCTCCTCTTCTCCAAACTAAACATGCCCAGTTCCCTCAGCCTCTCCTCATAGGACTTGTTCTCCAGACCCCTCACCAGCTTGGTGGCTCTCCTCTGGACACGCTCCAGCACTTCAATGTCTTTCCTGTAGTGAGGGGCCCAGAACTGAACACAGTACTCGAGGTAAGGCCTCACCAGTGCCGAGTACAGAGGCACCATCGCTTCCCTACTCCTGCTGGCCACGCTATTCCTGATACAGGCCAGGATGCCGTTGGCCTTCTTGGCCACCTGGGCACACTGCTGGCTCATGTTAAGCCGGCTGTCCACTAACACTCCCAGGTCCTTTTCTGCCGGGCAGCTTTCCAGCCACTCTTCCCCAAGCCTGTAGCGTTGCTTGGGGTTGTTGTGGCCGAAATGCAGAACCTGGCGCTTGGCCTTATTAAACCTCATCCCATTGGCCTTGGCCCATTGGTCCAACCTGTCCAGGTCCCTCTGTAGAGCCTGCCGACCCTCAAGCAGATCAACACTCCCACCTAGCTTGGTGTCATCTGCAAACTTACTGAGGGTGCACTCAATCCACTTATCTAGATCATCAATGAAGATATTGAACAAGACTGGCCCCAAAACTGAGCCCTGAGGGACACCACTGATGACCGGCCGCCAACCAGATTTTGCTCCATTAATCACAACTCGCTGAGCATGGCCATCCAGCCAGCTTTTTTATCCAGCGGAGGGTACACTTGTCTATGCCATGATTCTCCAGTTTCTCCCGGAGAATGCCGTGAGGGACGGTGTCGAAGGCCTTACCAAAGTCCAGGTAGACAACATCCACAGCCTTCCCCTCATCGAGAAAGCGGGTCACATGGTCATAGAAAGAGATCAAGTTGGTCAGGCAGGACCTCCCTCTCATAAACCCATGCTGGCTGGCCCTGATCCCTTGGCTGCCCTGCACGTGCCTTGAGAGCTCACTCAGGATGATCCTCTCCATGATCTTTCCCAGTACCGAGGTCAGGCTGACAGGCCTGTAGTTTCCCGGATCCTCCTTCCGGCCCTTCTTGTAAATGGGCGTCACATTGGCCACCCTCCAGTCATCTGGCACCTCTCCTGTTGACCAGGATTGTTGATAAATAATGGAGAGAGGCTTGGTGAGCTCTCTTGCCAGCTCCCTGAGAACCTTTGGGTGAATGCCATCCGGCCCCATAGACTTATGCGTGTCCAGGTGCATAAGCAAATCATTAACTACTTCCTCATGGATTACAGGGGAGTTGTTCTGTTCTCCATTCTTATCTTCCAGCCCAAGAAGCTGAACTCCCTGGGGGTAGCTGGTCTGACTATTAAAGACAGAGGTAAAGAAGGCATTAAGTATCTCAGCCTTCTCCTCATCCTTGGTTGCAAGGTTTCCCCCCGCATCCAGTAAGGGATGGACATTCTCTGTCACTCTCTTTTTGTTGATGTATTTATAGAAACTTTTTTTGTTGTCCCTTATATTAATGGCCAGGTTGAGTTCTAGCTGGGCTTTTGCCTTCCTGATTTTTTCTCTGTATGACCTAACACAATCTCTGTACTCCTCCCGAGTTGCCTGTCCCCTCTTCCAAAGGTGGTAAACCTTCCTTTTTTCCTTAAGTCCCAAACATACCTTGTGCTTCCCACTTGGCCTATGTAGCCTTCAAGGATACTAACTCCTAACATTAATTAATTCACCATCCATTTGCAATAGGCCACATTCATTTAAATTGTTGGGAAACTTATGCAAAACTTTTATTAACTACTTTCTTACCATGGTAAGTTTGTAGAAAATGTTTTTTCCTGGTATATCTTTCTGTTTGGTTACAATGGTTGAAATCAGCTGGAAGTAACTACAGCCAATGTCATTGGTATGACAGGTCCTGACTCCTGCTGTGTTTTAAACTCAGGAATAAAATAAAGGGAAGAGAATAAAAAGCAGAAGTAGAATAAATAATGGAAAACTAAAAAGCAAAATAAAATTAGTATGAGGAAAAGAGTGAAAAAGAAACTGTGACAAAGGAAAGATATGATTTGTTTGTGAGCTAGTTCTATCCAGATGATACTTCATAACTTAAGTGGCCAGTTAAAACAGGTAAATAAATAGTACTTCTACCTAGTTAGAACACTGTATTTTTTAGGATTTGAAATTTCAGTTGAAAGTTACTGACTAAAATTCTTTCAGGATTTCTATGGGACATGTTGAAAAAGTTTGATACAATAAAAATTATTTTAAATAACAATTTATCTTGTAAGTATTGTTTTGTCTAAGTTTTGTAAAAACTCTCTCTGATTAGGAAAGTTTAATTCCAAACTGAAGTGGTATATTCCAGAATTTATATAGAAACTTGATTCTTTCTTAAAGCAAAATCAGATCTTCAATGAGAAAAAAAAACAACACCCAAACCCCAGTACTTAAAGATAATGTGAGTAGTCAGCTTTATTTCTACTGAATCAAGGTCATTTCATATCATGGGGCGCACCCACACAATGGAAATGTTTGTTAGTACTTAAGGGTAGACTTAGTTTGTTTTAATTTAGGCACCTAAATGTTTGACATCTAATGCTAGGCTAGTTTTGGAGGCTCTCAATGGAGAAAATCAGACAATTCAAAAAAAAAAAAAAAAAAGAAACGAAACTGAAAATTTTACTGACCATAGTGGGACCATACAATTATTAGGTGAGGTATAGATTACCTAAGCTTTACATTAAAACATTATGTGAAATGAAATCTACACTTAATATTTCATAAACTCAGACTTTCTTTCGAGGAAGAATCTCAGATATAAATACACAGAATGTAAAATAGAATTATGGAAAATATTCCACTGTCCTGCTATCGTCCCAGCATTTTTGCAGACATTTTACCCATTTTTTCCCACAACAATGTCACAGAGAACAGAGAATTCAGCTTCTACTTCTCAATTCATATCCCAGCTGACTTTCTGTAGTGACTTCTGTAGAATTTGTTCATTTTGTTTTATTATGGTTTGATTTACAGAGTGTATTTCTGTGGCCCAGTAAAAGAATCCCTCAGATAACACATACTACCAAAATGAAAAGAAGTCTCAGTTGTACTACAATAATAGGCTTTTCTTGCTGGAAATCAAATATGCAGAATAACTGGGATGTGATTCTACACTAAGAAATGTGCTTTGCTTTTCACAAACTAGACCTATTATACTGTTCTTAGGGTGCACACATATATGACCCGGAAGTCTGCGTCAGCCAATCCGGCGCGGAGGGGGCGCGTCTGCGGAGATTTAAACGCGGTCAGAGCAGACGGTCGGTCGGTCGGCGAGGCAGCGGCAGCCGGCTGGTCTAGCACGTGGCGCGCGACACAAAAAAACCAACCAACCAACCAACCAAACAAACAAACAAACAAAAACCACCAAGTCACTTGCCTGAAGAGATCAGATCAAATCATGGTTGGAACTCGGCCAAAGGCTATTAAAAAAACTATGTGTACCCAAACAGAGGCCCCACACAAACATGCAGGCACCCAGGCAATTGGCTGCAGTGAGTGCTGGAACCTGGCAATGAAGGATGGTAGAGGCAACACCTGTGTTAGGTGTGAGCAGATCAATGATCTGCTTAACATGGTGGCCGAACTGAGGGAAGAAGTGAATAGACTAAGGTCCATAAGGGAATGTGAAAGAGAGTTAGATGTGTGGTACCAGGCTCTGCAGACCCCTGTAGCAGAGGAAGGTGACCCAAGGAAGAGGGAGGAATGGATACAAGTGCCTGTTGGAAGAGGCAAGGGAAAACCTTCACAGCCCCCCTCATCTCTCCATTTACCCTTGCACAACAAGTATGGGGCACTGGAGGTTGAGGGTGAGGCAAATGAGAAGGCAGAAGAAGCACCATCTGGGGGGTTGCCTAAAGCAAATCAGTCCCCCCCTCGCATCAGAACTCTACCCTACAAAAAAAGAGGAGGGTAATTGTTATTGGTGACTCCCTTCTGAAGGGAACAGAGGGCCCCATATGTTGGCCGGATCCTTCCCACAGGGAAGTCTGCTGCCTCCCTGGGGCCCAGGTCAGAGATGTAACCAGAAGGCTGCCTAGTCTGGTACAGCCCTCTGACTACTATCCCTTAGTAGTTATTCAGGTGGGAAGCGACGAGGTCAACACCGGAAATTTAGAAACAATCAAAAAGGACTTTAAGACACTGGGGAAACTGGTTGAGGGATTAGGGGCACAGATAATTTTTTCATCAATACCCTCAGTTGCAGGTAGGAATACTGAGAGGAATAAAAAGACATGCACAATTAACAGGTGGCTCAGAAACTGGTGCCACCAACGAAATTTTGGGTTTTTTAATCCTGGGGAACTTTATATGGCACCAGGTCTCCTACCAACAGACGGAGTACATCTGTCTCAGAGGGGGAGAAAGATACTGGCATGTGAGTTGGCAGGGCTTGTTGAAAGGGCTTTAAACTAGGCTCGAAGGGGGAGGGGGTTAAACACAGGTCCAGTAGAAATAAGCCTAAGGAGAGCCTTCAGCCTGCCATCTCACTTGAAGTGGGAGATGACAACAGTATCAGAAGGGTCCGTGGCAAGTGGCAGGATGACACATCAGGGTTGGTAGGATGTAGTGACAGCAAGGGCCAGCAATGACAGAACAAGGGGTAATGGCTTTAAACTGGAAAAAAGCAGATTTAGATTAGACATTAGGAATAAGTTCTTTACCATGAGGGTGGTGGAGCACTGGAATAGGTTGCCAAGGGAGGTGGTTGAGGCCCCTTCCCTGGAGACATTCAAGGTAAGGCTCGACGAGGCCCTGGGCAACCTGGTCTAGTTGGGGGTGTCCCCATTGACTGCGGGGGGGGTTGGACTAGATGACCTTTGAAGGTCCCTTCCGGCCCAGATGATCCTATGATTCTATGTGTCAGAACCATGTTGGTTGCATTTCAAGGTGTACAGGACTACAGAATCAATTTTGTGGGTGAGAGGATTTATTTTCCTATGAGAAAGGTGGCTGACAGCCCATTTGTTTTTTCTGATTGCCTGCTGAATTTTTGCCCACTTGCCCAGCATATTTACAAGTATCTTTTAGACAGATCCCACAAAAATATAGAGATTCAAAGGTCTGGGAATTAGTAGACTTTATTTTTCTTTTCTATATTAATTTTTAACAATAATTGAATAATTGTCTTCATTTGCTTTGCAAAGAGCCTGACGCTACAATTATTGATTTAATTATTCATTAAAGTGTATGCTGAATATTTGCATATTGAAAGATTTTACGCTTTTTACAGCAAACACCGCTAAGAGGAGGATATCCTTTTTGTATCTAATAATAAAGAAAACTAAGGACGTCTAGCTGTCCTGGTTTGGGGTGAAGCAGAGCCAACTTTCTCGTCAATGTGAGAGGCTCTTGCTCATACTTGTTGGTGTGGCAACCAGGGTCAGCTGAGTTGGTTGTTTACCCCATACAGGGGTTGTACCTATGGGGAAGAGTGGACAGGTCAGGTGACCCAAACTGACCAATAGGGGATTCCATTCCATTTGCCATGCTCAGTATAGAGCCTGAGGAATCAAAGGGATCAGTTTGGAACTTATATGATGGCTTGGCTTCTTGAAGGGCTCTCTTTCTTCAATGACTGACACCTGAGGAGGACACTGTCAGTTTGTTGACCTTTGATCCCAATCAGAGTGTTCTGGAATCCAGTTCCCATCTGTCACTGAGTCCAGTCTGGAACTTTCCCAGTGCCTGCCAATGACACCTCCCTGGGAGCTTGATATGGTTTTGGATATACTGTATGGTTTTTATTATTTCCTTTTTTTTATTATTAATATTTCATTAAAGTAGTTTGGTTGTTTTTTTCCCTAAACTCACAAATCTCTTTATCTCCCTTCTTCCTCTCCATGGAGCAAGAGGTGGGGGAGAACATTTGTCATCATGTCATTGGCCAACCTGGCCCAAACCACAACACGAGCAAACAGATGATGGGACAGATTCATTACACTGATGTTTGCATGTACATGCCAAGAGAACATGCTTTATGGGTACACACTAATCTTAGAATATTCTTGCAGATTGTGCTGGAGGATTCTCTGAAGCTATACAAGTTTATTTATGCACTCCATGCTGGAGAGTTTGTTCATACTAGTCTTGGGAGACTGGGAACTCATAATGGTGGTTCTTATGCCTCAAGTATAAATCCTTTCCATTGGCCTCTGTTAGGTAGTAAACATTTAAAATGAAATGAGAACATTTATCTAGGTTTTAATACCATTATCCAATTTTCCAACTATCATACTACAGTTGTAATCCTAACAACAAGAAAAAGATATGTAAATTAGAAAGAAGGCAAAGTAATTATATCTACAGTTCTCAAACACTCTTAATCCTTTTATTCCTGATAATGGCATATACTTGTAACAAGTGGAGACTAGGCAAAATGAAACTTAATAAGTATTGATTTGTGTACTTGCCTAACATTTTTAAAAAGAACTACTTGTTTTATATACTTACAATTTTCTTTTTCATAACACTATTATCATCTTAAAAATATGCATATTTTGAAAGACTGAAGAGAAATATTTTCTGTTTTCTGTATTCAAGATACTAAAATGGAAGAAGTTTTGCTGCTGTAGAAATGTTTCTCCCAGCACACATAAAACGAAGTAAGGGAGGAAGAATCTATGCCAAAAGATGTCTCAAAGTCTTTCTATTTTTACTATCTGATTTGCATTGTGTTGATTTTTACTAACCAAAATAACACAAACAACGGAGCTCACCAGTGTTACACTACCAAAATGTCCTTGGGTAATAAAACCTTCAAACATAAAAGTTCATTATTCTTGAGAGTCTATTTATGACGCCATTGGACTCTGATAAATTCCTGTAGTCTTCAGTGAAACAGGATTGCACTTGATCTGAAAGTCATAAATACATAGATACAGCCTGACAGTTCCTGGATAGGAAGGGTTTCTGCCACATGCCCTAATCAGTCCTCACCTTTTGCTAAGACTCAAAAGAGAAGGGTTGACTGTGGTGTTATTCATAACAAGACAAATGTGTCTGCTGAGGTCAACAAGCCTGAGGCAGCAAGAAAGCACCTGGTAAAAACTGGCAGTGCATCCTGATCAAATCATTCATCCATGACAGATACAAACCAATTTTTCTGCCTTTTTGGTTACTATCAGTTATATATAATAAATGTACTTGGCACATGAAATCAGATATCGTTATTGCTAGGATCCTGCTATGAAATAGTAATTGAAATCTCTCATAGAATCATAGAGTCATTTAGGTTGAAAAAGACCTTTAAAATCATCGAGTCAAACCGTAAACCTAACACTGCCAAGTCCACCACTAAACCATGTCCCTAAGCAACACATCTACGCATCTTTACATGCCTCCAGGGATGGTGACTCCACCACTTCCCTGGGCAGCCTTTTCCAATGCTTGATAACCCTTTTGGTGAAGAAATTTTTCATAATATCCAATCTAAACCTCCCCTGGTGCAAATTGAGGCCATTTCCTCTCATCCTATCATTTGTTACTTGGGAAAAGCAACTGACACCCACCTTACTATAACCTCCTTTCAGGTAGACTAGAATAGAATGTAGACTAGACTAGGCTAGGCTGGACTATTTCAGTTGGGACCTACAATGATCATCTAGTCCAACTGCATGACCGATTCAGGGCTGACCAAAAGTTAAAGCAAGTTATTAAAGGCATTGTGCAAATGCCTCTTAAACACTGACAGGCTTTGGGCATCAACACCTCTTCAGGGAGCCTGTCCTAGGGTTTGACCACCCTCTCAGTAAAGAAGTGCTTCCTAGTGTCAAGTCTTAATCTCCCCTGATGCAGTTTTGAACCCTTCCCTTGTGCCTTATCACAGGATACCAGGGAGAGATCAGGACCTTTCTACTTCCCCTCCTCTGAAAGCTGTAGAGACCAATGAGGTGGCCCCTCAGCCTCCTTTTCTCCAAACTAACCAAGCCCAAACTCCTTAGCTGCTCCTCATAGGACATGCCTTCCAGCCCCTTCACCAGATTTGTTGCCATCCTCTTGAGACATTTAAGGACCTTCTTCCTTCTTCCTTCTTAAATTGTGGGGCCCAGAACTGCACACAGTATTCAAAGTGAGGCCGAGCCAATGCTGAATACAGCGGGATAATCACCTCTTTTCACCAGCTGCTTGTGCTGCATTTAATGTGCCCCAGCATGCACTTTTCCCTCTGGCTACCAGGGCACACTGATGATTCAGATTGAGCCTGCTATTGACCAGCACCCACAGATCCCTTTCTGCAGGGCTGCTCTCTAGCCACTCCTCTCCCAGTTTATACTTGTGCCCAGCATTATTCTGTTCTAGGTGCAGAATCTGGCATTTTCAACAAGACTTTGAGCTCTGCCATTCAACCAGTTCGTCACCCAGCACACCATCAACCCACTCATCCCACAGTTGAACAACAGGTCAACATCCCACAACTTGAACAACACAGAAGAGTGCTGTGAGGAACAGTATCAAAAGGCTTACTAAGATACAGAAAAACTACATCCATCGCCTTCCCTTCATCCATTAGGTGAGTGACCTTATCATAGAGGGATATCAAATTAAACAGGACTTTCCTTTCATGAACCCATGTTGACTGTGCCTGATGATCATATTATTCTTTAAATGCCTTTCAATAGTACCCAGTATGATCTTCTCCAGGAAATGAGGTTAGACTGACAGGTCTGTAGTTCCCTGGATCTTCCTTCACACCATTTTTGTGGATCGGAATATCATTGGCTAGCTTTCAGTCAGCAGGGACCTCCCCAGATTCCCGAGACCTTTGGTAGACAATCAAGAGGGGTCCTGCCATAACATCTGCTAGCACCTTCAGAATTCTGGGATGAATCCAATCAGGCCCATAGACTTGTGAACATTCAGCTGATACACCTGGTCCCTTACAATTTCAGCAACTACAAAGAGAAAGTCACTGTTTCCACATTAGTGGTCCTCCACTAATGGGGACCAGGCAGGCCAAGGTCTATCAGTACTATTAAAGACTGAGGCAAAAAGCACATTGAATGCCTCAGATTTTTCTTTATCCCTATTAGTCAGATGACCATCTTCAACAAATATCTGTCCAATCTTTTCTTTAGACCTCTTGTTGCTATTAACATACTGTCATGGTTTAGCCTCAGACAGCAACAAAGAACCATGTGGCAGCCACTCTCTCAGGCCCCCCCACCCCCCCACTGCAGCCATGAGGGGAGAATCAGAAGAAAAAGGCAAAACTTGTTGGTTAAGACCAAGGCAGTTTAACAGAACAGCAAAGAGAACAAGAAAACAACAACAATAACACTGAGAGAGGAATATACAACCACGATTACAATACCACCGCTCACCAAACGGACCTAGGACGCCCCAGCCCGCTCCCCAGTGGCAAATTCCTGCCCCCTCTGACAGCTCCTGGCTACCCCCTGGGCATGGCTCACATGGGATGGAATACCTGTGTCCCTGCTAGATCCTGGGGAGAATTAACCCTATCCCCACCAGAACCAGGACACATACTTAAAAAACCCTTGAAACAACACTGGCCAATTTTACCTCTAATTGGGCTTTGGCCTTTCATGTCTTCTCCCTGCATAAACAAACCACAGCTCAGTACTCTTCCTGTGAAGCCTGACCTTTCTTCCAGAGACCATACAGTTTCCTTTTCCTCTTGAGCTCCGCAAGGAGTTCCCTCTTCAGTCAAGCTGGTCTTCTGCCCCACTTGCTTGAGTTATGACACAGTGGAATTGCCTGCTTCTGTGCATCTAAAAGGTTGTTCTTAAAGACTGACCAGCACTCATGGACTCCTAAGCCCTCAAAAGCAGATTCACAGGGTACTCTGCTAAATTGCTCCCTTAATAGCTTAAAGTTTGCTCTTCTGGAGTCCAGGGTAACAACTCTGCTGCCCTTTTTTGTCATTACAGTGAAAATTTTAAACTCAACCATTTCATGATCACTGTAGCCAAGACAGCCACCTACCATCACGTCCCCCATGATTTTCTGATCCTTATTCTCACACGTCTATAGCCCAAGTACAGGACAAGAACAAATAAAATGAAGAGAAAGGAAAAAAAATTAAGATTATATAGAAAATCAAAAGTAATACAACACTAAATATGAAAATATCAAAACATTCTCTTGGAGTTAGGAACAAAAGTTAATAAAGGCTTGTATTTCATGCAAAGAAGCTAGAAGTATTCCTTGCTTCACTCTAGAATGTACTCTAGGAAATCAGGATCAATAATAAGCTCCTATAATCTTAATTTTAACTAGAAGAATATATTATAGCAATAATATTAAATTCTAAGGTCTGACCCTAAACGTAGAGTATTATTATGCAAGCAAATATCTGCAAGCTAAAATCTGAAGTGGCAGTCCCCAACCCTTGCAACTTTTGCAATCCCTTGGCAACTTTTTATCCTGAAGTAATACGCTGTGCTTGCTCTGGGGTTTTTGACCAACACTCACAGCATGATTCAGATGACAAATAAGGAAACTTAAACTTGCATGTCTGTAAGTGAATTAGATCTCTAAGTTTCCACGGCATTTGATGGAGCCTGGAGAAACACTCCACTTATATTTGGTCAGCTGAATAGATCTCCAGACCTTATTGGCAGTATTGACTAGGGTGCTATAAATTGTAACAAGAATTAAAACACTGTAGCTCAAAAGTGAGGTACTCCATTAGAGGCTGTTGTGGAAAAACTAAGAATAATCATTATGGTTTCAGTCGCCAGTATTTGAAAACATCACGCAAACACAGCTGATTGGTGTTTCACAAGACACAGCTCTGTTGTGATGCCAGATGAAGAAGAGCAAGAAGCATTCAGTATGTTGCATGGCATTCTCAGGGTCCTACATCATCAGTTTTGAAGATCTCCCTACTGAGAAATTTTAGGATCTCCCTAAAAAAGACAGTGAGAAAATGCATGTAAAGTATTAGTGGTGTGGATTCTGGACAAACTGGTGTGGATGCTGGACAAACTCAGGACCAAAAAGGAGGCCTATAGAGGGTGGAAGCAGGGAAAGGTAGACTGGGAAGAATACAGAGAAACTGTCCGAGTCACCAGAAACCTGATCAGGCAAGCGAAAGCCCAGGCAGAACTAAATCTAGCCAGGGATGTGAAAAATAACAAAAAGAACTTCTATAGATATATCAGGGATAAAAATAAGACGAGGGAAGCTGTGGGTCCCCTCCGGAAGGAAACGGGAGACCTGGTCACCCAGGATATGGATAAGGCTGAGCTACTGAATGACTTCTTTGCCTCAGTCTTCACTGGCAAGGGCCCTAACCACACTGCCCAAGTCACGGAGGGCAAGAACAGGGGCTCTGGGAATGAAGAACCACCCACAGTACAAGAAGACGAGGTTCGAGACCTCTTAAAGAACCTGAAGGTGCATAAGTCCATGGGACCTGATGAAATCCATCCACGGGTCCTGAGAGAACTGGCGGACGAAGTTGCTAAGCCCCTCTCCATCATATTTGAGAAATCGTGGCAGTCTGGTGAAGTTCCCACTGACTGGAAAAAAGGGAACATAACTCCAATATTCAAAAAAGGAAACAAAGAAGACCCGGGAAACTACAGGCCGGTCAGTCTCACCTCTGTGCCTGGCAAGATCATGGAGCAGATCCTCCTGAAATCCTTGCTAAGGCACATGGAGAATAAAGAAGTGATTGGAAACAGCCAACATGGCTTCACCAAGGGCAAATCGTGCCTGACAAATTTGGTGGCCTTTTACAATACTGCCACAGACTTGGTAGACAAGGGCAGAGCGACTGACGTCATTTACCTGGACTTATGCAAAGCATTTGACACTGTCCCGCACGACATCCTGGTCTCAAAATTGGAAACTCATGGATTCGATGGATGGACCACTCGGTGGATAGGGAACTGGCTGGATGGCCGCATCCAAAGGGTTACAATCAATGGCTCAATGTCCAGGTGGCGGCCAGTAACGAGTGGTGTTCCGCAGGGGTCGGTACTGGGACCAGTACTGTTTAACATCTTTGTCGGTGACATGGACAGTGGGATAGAGTGCACCCTCAGCAAGTTTGCTGATGACACCAAGCTCGGTGGCGCAGTTGACACGCTGGAGGGAAGGGATGCCATCCAGAGGGACCTAGACAGGCTGGAGAGGTGGGCTCGTGCAAATTGCATGAAGTTCAACCAAGCCAAGTGCAGGGTCCTGCACCTGGGACGTGGCAACCCCAGGCACAAATACAAGTTGGGCAGAGAATGGCTGGAGAGCAGCCCCGAGGAGAAGGACTTGGGAGTGCTTATGGATGAGAAGCTCAACATGAGCAGGCAGTGTGCACTGGCAGCCCAGAGAGCCAACCGTGTCCTGGGCTGCATCAGGAGAAGTGTGGCCAGCAGGTCTCGCGAGGTGATTCTGCCCCTCTACTCTGCGCTCGTGAGACCCCTCCTGGAGTACTGTGTCCAGCTTTGGAGTCCTCAACACAGAAAGGACATGGACCTGTTGGAACGGGTCCAGCGGAGGGCCACGAGGATGATCAGAGGGATGGAGCACCTCTCCTATGAAGACAGACTGAGAGAGCTGGGGTTGTTCAGCCTGGAGAAGAGAAGGCTCCGGGGAGACCTTATAACAGCCTATCAATACCTGAAGGGAGCCTACAGAAGAGCTGAAGAGGGACTCTTTGTCAGGAAGAGTGGTGACAGGACAAGGGGCAATGGTTTTAAATTGGAAGAGAAGAGATTTAGATTAGATATAAGGAAGAAATTCTTTACAGTGAGGGTGGTGAGACACTGGAACAGGTTGCCCAGGGAAGCTGTGGCTGCCCCATCCCTGGAAGTGTTCAAGGCCAGGCTGGATGGGGCTTTAAGCAACCTGCTCTAGTGAGAGGTGTCCCTGCCCATGGCAGGGGGGTTGGAACTAGATGATCTTTAAGGTCCTTTCCAACTCTAGCCATTCTATGATTCTATGATTCTATGATTCTATGATTCTATTTACCTAAATTAAAGATCCTAACAGCTTAGTATGGTTCCCCCTGTCAACACACAATAATAAAGCTGAATTTCAAGGAGGCCAATAACACTTTTGAAAAAATGAACTTTAAAAATTTCTGGTAACTTGGTGAACATACTGGTCACTGGACAAAAAAATGCTGTGTGTAATCCATAACTGGGTCTTTTTTTACTTCTACATCTTCAATCATACATAGCATTTCAGTATATATAGCACTATATCAAATTCTTGATAGAGATGCAGGCAGATACAGGTGATATACAAAGTGCATGTGTGTGTACACATAGACATTGTGCACATGCATGTACATAGATTTCAGGGGTCTTAATCAGGCCATCATCATGCTTGTTTCTAGTTTACATACCTACTTTGAAAAGCTATCTTTAAAAGCTGTTTTTAAAGGAAAAAAAAAAAAACAAAAAAAACAAAAGAACCACCACATATCAAAAAACAGATGACCTACTTCTCAGCAGTGCTAATTAAGCTGATGGGATTCTGTAATTGGCTACAGTAATTCCAGTATACAAGGCAATGCCTTCAGAGTTAGCAGAAGTATCTCACACAACACTACACTGTATTGCAGAGACATATGCCTAAGTATATGGTTTAGGAAATGGTTTGTCTCTGATCTTAATGTCATCTTAACAGGTTCACCTTTTACGTAGATAGTGTTTCCTACCTTTTTGATGCCAAATTAAGAGTTATACACATAAATACTAAGTCAGAGAAAACCTTCATACAGTTCTCAAGCAAAATCCCTGTCTTTGTGAATGCTAAATGAGTAGAGATTTGTTAGAGATTTTGTAGAGAAACGTTAAATGGGCAGAAAAATGCAGGCCTTGTTTATTGATTGGGCAGTGTAAAAGGCCAGGCATGGAAACTGTAAACAGAACCTCTTTTTCGGATGGCCTGCTCTTTTTCTAGGATCAGAAATTAGTCTGTTCAGACTGCCACATATCTGTCTGTGTCAACCTGTCTCAAATTATCAGTCTTGGATTTGTGATGATTAGTATGGGTGAGATGTAAGGCTCCAAACATATTTAACTCTGGATCCTCTGGTTAAATAAATGCTAGCCACTAAGGTGAATAGAAAATCTTACTTCTGCTAAGTATTGCAGCCCCAAAGGATCTGTGGTGTTTTGAAAGGCAGAAGCAGAGCCCTGTGCCTAAATACACTGTAGCACTGCATAATTGCCCTTGCACATTCAGTAATATTTTCCACCATGTTCAGCCAGCTGACGGCATAGAAAGTGTGTAGTCTATAAATGAATGGATTTAAATAAAGCCACATTTTGGAAATTTGCTTGTAGGTCTTGACGGGACAAACAATGTGGTTGGAGTCACATAGGTTGAAATTATGCTGGTGTCTAGGAATATTGGCTGTTTGCTAGTTTCTTACAAAGAACAAAAAAATTCATTTTTCCTGGTGATGTTTATTCACTTTAACCAGACAGAAATAACACTAACCTAAAGGTCATGCTTACAGCTTAAAGTAAAATGGGCTTAATCTAATACCTGTGATAAAGAGCCTTTACACTCCAAGTAGGATGAAGTGAACAGAACAAATATTCAAATATTTCAGAGGTATATCAAAAAAAGATATACCCAGCATTTTTATCTAAATGTATGTAGCTTTTAAATGGAAGCTGCAGAGAGGGTTAATAATGAAAGCATGATATTTCAACGTGCTTTTCACTTGAAGGAGAATGTTAAACAAGAAGGAGTCACTGTGGAGTGACAGACTGTGACAATTATAACTAACATACATATAAATATGGTCAAATAAAAGAAAATGGATGTGAATATTATCTAAATCTTAAATAAATCTTTATCCTAATACAAAGCCTTCTCTTAAACTATGAAAACATTCCTGAGCTTCTAAGTGCTCTAGACAGGTTTTTCCTTCACCGCAGTATGTCCTTATTAGGTAGGGCTAAAACAGATGGGAAGGGTAAGCATATGTAAACCAGCATTTCATGGCAAACCTCGTAATCTTTCCAAACTCTATCTTTCTTTCTGGTCAGTCAGTGTAGATGGAGAATCAGTGACTATCAGAGACAGAAACTGAGAGGCAGTAGAAACAATCCAAGGTAAACAGCTGGCTTCAGGATAGGTTCTAGGAGGATGAAGAAAAAGCAGTCCATCTTTTTCTGACACAATGAAAAGAAAGTAAACAGTTCGGACTACTGCCTCCAGCTACAAAATAGCATCGGAGGAAGAGACAAAACCAACCAACCAACCAACCAAAAAACAGTCTCAAAACTTCGTCTACAATGAGTATAACAGCAAAGGGACTTTTATAGAATCACAGAATCATAGAATCATAGACTGGTTAGAGTTGGAAAGAACCTTAAAGATCATCAAGTTCCAACCCCCCTGCCATGGGCAGGGACACCTCCAACTAGAGCAGGTTGCCCAAAGCCCCATCCAGCCTGGCCTTAAACACTTCCAGGGATGGGGCAGCCACAGCTTCCCTGGGCAACCTGTTCCAGTGCTTCACCACCCTCACAGTAAAGAATTTCTTCCTAATGTCTAATCTAAATCTCCCCTCTTCCAATTTAAAACCATTACCCCTTGTCCTGTCACTACATCTCCTGACAAAGAGTCCCTCTCCGGCTCTCCTGTAGGCTCCCTTCAGATATTGGAAGGCTGCTATGAGGTCTCCCCAGAGCCTTCTCTTCTCCAGGCTGAACAACCCCAGCTCTCTCAGCCTGTCTTCATAGGGGAGGTGCTCCATCCCTCTGACCATCTTCGTGGCCCTCCGCTGAACCCGTTCCAACAGGTCCATGTCCTTCCTGTGTTGAGGACTCCAAAGCTGGACATAGTATTCCAGGTGGAGTCTCACGCGTGCAGAGAGGGGTAGAATCACCTCCCGTGACCTGCTGGCCACACTTCTTTTGATGCAGCCCAGGATGCAGTTGGCTTTCTGGGCTGCCAGTGCACACTGCCGACTCATGTTGAGCTTCTCATCCACCAACACCCGCAAGTCCTTCTCCTCAGGGCTACTCTCTAGCCATTCTCCGCCCAACCTGTATTTGTGCCTGGGATTGCCACGTCCCAGGTGCAGGACCCTGCACTTGGCCTGGTTGAACTTCATGCGACTTGCACAAGCCCACCTCTCAAGCCTGTCCAGGTCCCTCTGGATGGCATCCATTCCCTCCAGCGTGTCGACTGCACCACCGAGCTTGGTGTTGTCGGCAAACTTGCTGAGGATGCGCTCTATCCCACTGTCCATGTCTCCAACAAAGATGTTGAACAGCACTGGTCCCAGTACTGACCCCTGAGGAACTCCACTCATCTCTGGCTGCCAATTGGACATTGAACCATTGACCACAACCCTTTGAGTGCGGCCATCCAGCCAGTTCCTTATCCACCGAGTGGTCCATCCATCGAACCCATGGCTTTCCAATTTTGAGACCAGGATGTCATGCGGGACAGTGTCAAACGCTTTGCATAAGTCCAGGTAGATGACGTCTGTTGCTCTGCCCTTGTCCACCAAGCCTGTGGCAGTATCGTAAAAGGCCACCAAATTTGTCAGGCATGATTTGCCCTTGGTGAAGCCATTTGCCCTTGGTGAAGCCAAGGGCAATCTTTGTTCCTGGTGAAATCTTTGTTCCTCTCCCTCTGGTATTTTTTTACTACAAGCCCAGTAGATTTGGGGCTTTGCCAAGGAAGCCTTTTCCATGGACTACATATTATTATATGTAGGTTGTTCCATACATTACAGAGTGTAATTCACAATTCCAGTATTAATGAAGGGAAGAACTGAAAAAGCACTTTAAAAGATTATGGCTCCATGATTAATCTGGAGAAGTATTTTTTGTGGCTGATTTACTGGAGAAATAACATCATCATGGAATTCTCCCTTGTCTGTGTAGCTGTGTCTTGCCCCTTGAATTTTAGTAGTGAAAAGACTGAGCATGAAAATTTTTTTGGGTCCCGATTTCCCCATTTCCTCTGTCTTAAGTCCTGAAAGTTTATTTTCAAATATCTGAAAGATTCTGGCTTCACTTCCCAACATTCTGAATGGCTCAGATTTCTATAAAGACTTTTTTTCAGGGCATATAGTTACTGTATGGAACAGAATATACAAGTAAGCCATTGATCTATGCTTGCATTAGGGAACAATTTTCATTAAGACCAGCAATTGTGGTCATGATGAAGGCTCCATTAGATGTTGCAGCCTTCAGCTGGCAAGATTTTAGCTTTCTGTAATTTCTCATGTGAACACAGCTGAAAAAGGGAAAGAAGTGGAGAGATTGCTACAACTGGAAAAGATGTTCTGGGGCTTGCTTCTGAATCAAGAAGGCATTTAGCCAAAATTCAGAATATTCCAACCACTGAAGACTGCTATAGAAAGATAAGGCTGAAGGTGTAAAAGTATGTGTTAGTAAGAACTTTACATGCCATTTTTACGTCAAGCACAAGATATTTTATGGAGAGACAAGGAGTACAATAATGTAAGTTCAAGGGTACCCTGAAATTAAGGAAACATTGCTAACCAAGGAGGTGTTTCTAGGATACACCAAAGGAACACCTGCTTGGGTACAATTTACTGACTAATGATCAGGCTCCCGGCCAGAAAACAAAGTGAGGTAAAAAAGCACCATAGTCTTTACCTTGTAGGCATGAGATGAGCTGTTGCGTTATGACCGTGGTAAATTGACCGTGTGACAGAAGCATGCCAGTAATTTTGTATCAAAGGGCAGTCATAGACTCATGCTTATCCACCCTTTGCATTTGACTCACCTCAGCTCCCTCTTGTAACACTGTCTTATTTGATTGCAGGGATTCACCATGCCAACAAAAATTACAGAATGCCAGAGCATTTAAACAAAAAAAACAACATCTCATTCTGCCACAGCAGTAGGCTCCCTAAGAGTTTCCAGATTTGTTGGTATAAACCATTACATCTTCATTTAACTCATGTCTACATCTTGATCAAAGTCATCATGACAATTTTAAGTGAGGAGGGTTTTTCTCATCCCTCAGAACTGGCCTTGCTCTGTTCAGTCTGACATCAATCATAAAAAACTTATTGACAACCACTAAGATGTTGCTCCAAGTGTTCTAGAAAAATCACCTAAAAGTTTCAAACCTAAATGTTGAGATAGCAGTCTGAGATATAACATAGACACACCATCTGCTACCGCAAACTTAGTAGCCGTAAGAGCAAAAATGATATAGAAGAGGCAGCTCATGACAGGGAATCACACCAATGTCGTCTGCGCTTATGCACACAAAATCCTCTTACCTCAGCCCTCAGAAATGCTGTGCAAACAGACATCCCTCACTATCAGCTGTTTAGTTGCTTACTTCTGTATTTGTTTTCCATGTCTTATTGATCAAAATTACTACATCTGTCAAAGTATGATGGTAGGAGAAAGGCAGAGATGTAAAGTAAATATAACTGTGTATTTGAATTATTTTAAAGGTTTCGTTTTCTGATCAGAAATCTTGACTTTGAAGTGCTGGGCTTTCAAAATTTCTAAAAACTACGATGCTTTTTTCTTTGAGGATTGTTTTCTCAGGTAACTGAGTAACAGAGAGAAACTTTATTTACGGACTTAATTACAGTTTAATGAAGTTTTCATCTACCTATTGATTTAACCTGATGTAAAAAAAAATTATATTGGAAACTGCTGATTGCTGCTTTTAATTAATAAGTAATTGAAATTAATGACAGTAGTAATTCCATGTCTGTGAGTCTGCAATTTATCTGGCAGATTTCCTTATGTCTTGAAGAATTTTAATGCGTTTGTGAGTTTTAAGCATCAATAACACAGATTGTTTCTATTTAGATATAACACTGCTTGGAAACATTATAATTAGTTTCAAGATTATAGATTCTCAAGATGCTATGTAACATAAATGACCATTGCATTGCTACAAAGAAAGGTTTTTGCTCACTGAATAATGCTGCACTTCCAATACTACTACATCTAATAAACCAGTATTAAGGGACCTCTGCCATAGGGTATCCCAGAGCAAATTATATTTCTTGCCAATCTGAAGTACTTTCAAAGTCTAGTTCCCAGGTATTGTCTGCCCATTTCTCTTTCTTACAGTGAAATTCAATTGCCTCATTTCACATCATGAAGACAACCTCATCTATGTTATTACTTACAAGTCATTCATGTACCACGTTGCTTTTGTTGCATAACAGAAATATCTCTAAGAGCATTTTCTCTGTAAAAGCATTTCTGTGAGTTGCAATTTGCTTTCTTTTTTAATGTTTCATTTTCTGTATAAGTGTTTCGTTTTAAAGAGCAAAGGAGAACTTAAAACTATAGAGACTGTGCTGAGCAAGCACTGCCATTCAATGGATTCAGCAGCACACGGAAGCATTAGTGGTAATAGTCTTTAAACATTTCTTTTGTAATGATATGTACATATGTACATTTTGTAATGATATACACCGATAATGTCTTAAAAATGAAATTGTTTTGATTAATGATATAAAAGAAGTCTTTGCTTTGAATTCCAATAAAAAAATGTATATGCATTTTGTCCACATCAAGGGGAAATCCAAAGCATTGTAAAAGGGGGCTAATTAACAAAGATAAATGAAAGAGAAAGGGGAGATTCATGTAAAAAGCAGAGATCTAGGGACTTGTGTAACATTTATGTGAAGTAGACATAATTTTAAAATAAAATTTAATTTTGCTACTCAGAGTAAAATTCCCACCTATCATAATTTTTTCAAATATTTTGCTCAGACTGCAGGCCCATTGGAAAGAGGAGCAGAAGTGCCATGAAAGAACGTGGAAGAACCGCTAGACAGTCAGTCAATGGCTGGAGTGGAACCTGTAGCTGCAGCTTTCTGTATGTAGTACCCTCAGTATAAATACATATGTGAATAAGTAATAAAACAAACTCTTTCCTGGAAGACATGGATGAACTTCTCACAGACAGCAATTGCTAACATTCAAAGGTTAAGAAAGGACCATAGATTCTTCCTTATTTCTTTGGGTTTTGTGTTTTTTCCTCTGTTACACAGTTCTTAAGCAACAGGCGATAGACAGAACTGAAATTCAACACCTAAGCCTCAGATCACAAGTAAATTTTTCTCTTTCCAATACTATAGCCAAAATGCCACAGTAGTGGCCTCACAACGCTTGCAAATGGTATTAAGACCTGCAGATGTGGATATATCCTAAGGCCAAAGGAGTCCCTTGGGGAGCAATCCCCTGGTGAATATCTGCAATCAGGTTGATTATGGATATCTTTTTATTTCTGTTTTCTCTAGGTTTGAATGCTGCTGTTTGTTTGCTGTCCTGGACAGAATGCATCTATGTTTGGTGCAGTCCACATTGTCCCCAGTACAAACCCACTGCCTGTGTTGCTACTGTTCACATTCTCTGTGGTCTGCAAAGACTGTGTCAGGACATAACAGCTGACAAGTATAATATGGGTCCAAAAATGGTTACCTGAGGGACCTGCTGCTTTTGTTAGAGTGCTCCATTGATGCAGGGCAATCAGTTATTCACCAGCTGGGGACCAAAGTCTGAGTACTGAATCCAGAGGTTCTAGCACAGACAATTAATCATGTGAATGTCAACAGGATAGAGTTTCACAGTTTTCCAAGCTCTATAAAATCACATACTTATGCATTTCATCAGAAGGGAATAATATTCTAATTGTAAAAGCAAGTGTTTAAAAGTTTGAAAAGTCCAGAAACAGTAGCCTCAATAAACAATTCAGTCCCTTCTCCACATGTATTGGGCTATCCTGCATCCAATTAATTTCTAAAATTAATAGAAATATATATTTGTTTTCATAACACTTCCATCTTATATTTGATTTCCTACATTTTTGTCTGTTGACCCTCAACAGAAAAAAGTCTTTCAAGCTCAGTTTGCAACCTTCTGTTTGATAAATGAGTGCATATTCTGTGATCCCAGTGAACAATTATTTCTTTTCTCAACAAGCTAAGTTGCTGAGCAGTAATTGAGTGAATTTCTTTTCATGCATTTAAATAGATCTTGATGCTGATGCAATTTATGTTTATTTTCAATGTTTAATCATCCAGAACTATCATACATATCACAGTGATGCATTCAAGAATGGCACAGCAATGTAAACCAATGTGATCTATCACTGGGAACTTTCAGTTCCTTGCAGCTGTGATTTCATTTCATACTGATAAATGGCATCTTCATAAGCTAATATTGGAACTGTAGTTATAGCTGTGACATTATCTGTTCTCCAGCATTCAGGGTAAGATGACCCATGGTGCAAGACAGTAAAACAAGTTTTATATTTTATTTTACATTATGTAATCTCTGTATTAACAGCATTTTTATTGAAAATTTCTCCATAATGAGCTTCTAAATATTTTAATGTAAATTCAAGTAAATAATGTCAATTTCAAACAGGCAAATTCTCGCCTTCCTTACTTACATACTTTTCCACAACCAAATTGCAGGCCCTTGAGACATAGCTTGGCTCTCCATCCACCAAAGTCACTGGCAACTTTAAAGCCTTTAGTAGGACTCCTGCTTAGAACTATTCATTTGGTTGACTATTACTTAGCTGTGGGAAGGAAACAATCTACTTTGTATTGTCTTTTCCTGTAAATAAAAAATTAGGACTCAAAGAACTGGCATTTCAGTTAGTAGGCTTTTATTAGTAGTGAAACATTGTAATTTAATATCATCTGCATGAAACAACATCACAAGTCCAATACAGACATGAAGCCAGTTATTTGAATACTTGTATATTAAATCTTTTATGGAGGAATTGAGACCTCATTATGAATGAAGGCACCGTACAAGGGGGACAACACCACCACCTATCAGATTTTTATGCCAAATAACACAGTATTTAAGTGATAGAAAAATAATAAATTATCATAGTAGGGTACTGGCCAATTCTGATGCTAGGAATAATCATATCCATGTATATCACCACAAATTCAGTTATAGTTCTACTTGTAGGGAAAGAGATATACTATTCTATTTTATACCTTTATTATAGTAAGCATCCAGTGGAGTGTGGCATGAGCTGGTGCTGCCCTCTCCTCTGCCCCAAGAGGAGAAATTTATTTAGTGTGATCACTTTAATAGATTTGATCCAACTGGCTAAGAAATAAAGCTGTTTTCCAAAAAATTACCTGGTGTAGAACATTTTTGCAGAAACAATGATAGATCATATCTGGATAGCAAGAACAATTACAGGGTAAAACTCTCATCTGGCTTCAGTCCTTTGAAGATAAAATGACTTAGAGTGTGGTAGGATAGGATGCTGCTTTCAGTCTCTTCCACTGATGTTGTTTCACCGAAGAAGTTTATATGGCCACTGTAGGAGATACTGGAATCCATCCACACTAGTTTAAAGTAAGTCAGAATTCAAATTCATCTCATACTCCTTATACTGAAGCAATGAAACTGATTTAAAAATAATATGGAACAAACTAAATAATGTTTTTCAGTGTATTTTACTTTCATTAAATGTTATATCAGATGCAATATCCTTGATGAAACTTACTTGAATGATCATTTTAATGTACTTTTTCCCATAGACTAAATAATACAACTTCTAAAGGCATTATTACTGGAAGAATTATCCTGGACATCTTGATGTACTGTGAAGCACAGAGTGTAGAGTTCTTCTTCTACAGGTTACACTTCATGTGAGGTTCACTTTATTGAAATTACTACAGTAATACCTCATCCTGTTTTCAGAGGAAACAGTAGAGACTCTCTCTTTTCTGCTACAGTTTTTCATATTCAGTGGCCAAGATACTTGCGTAAATGAATTCCAGCAATTTAACACTGGAGTGTTTAATAGTCATGGGATTTTTTACACTCAGTTAAAGTGTTTACTTTAAATACAGTTTTTTAACATTTTAAATTGTGAATACATTTCACATTAACTAGCATGATGGCTTATTAAGAATAGCCTCTGCCAGATTTAGTCTTGGTTTGTATGGCTCAAACTTTCCCACACAGGTCTGTAAATGTATTTAATTACTGAATGGCATGATTCTGGCTATTTCTGTTCTTCCAAACTGAGTGGTTGTTTAGTGCTTTGCATCAATAGAGAATTGAGAACATCAAAATAATCTCAAATTTGAACTCTGTTCCCCAGAGATGAAACTTAAGAGGATGATCTGCAATGCCACCTCCAGTAATCTACAATGCTTACCCTTTCAGTAAGCATTAAACTTATTAAATTATATTTTACCATATATAATATTTTAAATACTTTCATTTTTTCAGCCTGTGGCTCTAGGTAATGAATGGCTCCCTAACAAGCGATGAATGAAAATGTACTGCTTCTGCTGCACTCACTGAAGCTGAAGGAATTAACTCCATTTGTCTGCTCATCCCTAATTAAGTAATGTGCTAAAATACTACATTCCCATTAAAGAAAATGTATTATACTGTACTTATGGCAAAAGCACTTTCAACATGGTTCTACTTAATGAATGCACATGCATTGTCTTGATGAAGATCCCTGGATTTGAACCCAAAAGATTGGCTTGGCATTCATTATGTTCTGCATTCATTAGAAGGGGGAAGCAATTATGAAACTAACAAGATTGTTTGTGGGTGGAAAATTTCCATCGTGAACAGCCCCAGGCAGAAAATGGTTGTATTTATCACAGAGAACAATGGTGCAAGTTCTAGGTAGCAACTGCGGCCCGGATGGTGATGCAATACATTTAGAGATTGTTTCTCCCAGAAACCGTGAGGGTGAGGGATAAAATCACATGCAATTCAGCGTGAATCTCTGGGCAATTTTTGAAAGAGATTACATCTAAATAAGTTGCCTCAACCAGTTGTGACGAATTGGGATGAATTTTCTTCCTATTTTTTATTTCCATTTTACTACCTTAGCCATTCACGTAAGTCTTACACACATTTCCAGGACCTTTTTCTCAGCTGGGCCAAGAGCAATACAGTAAAAACTTCAGGAAAATTTCTCATGTGTATTTTATTCATTCTTGTTTGTCTTCTCACAGAGATGTGAGAAGCTAAGTTTCAACTAACTTTTAATAGGAAAGAGGGGTTGGGGAAGTAGAATAGACAGTAAGGGGAAAAGTAGAGGAGAAGGAAGGGAAGGAAAAGAGTAGGAAAAATACATGTATAATGTCTTTCACAGAGAGGAAGAAAGAAAAAGAGACAGTCTGGTCTGTGAAAGGATTTAGTATGATCATACAACGGAATAAGAAAAACATGTTTTACTTAGGTGAATGTGTTGATAATGTAATTTTTGTCTGAGTTTAATGAGTGGCATGAAAGTCATGCTTTACAAGAAGGAAATTGTGTAAATCATGCATTGATATTGAAGGTGTTATTTTAGATAAAGGACCATGAATTTTATAAAATGTGAATTCACATGGGTTCTTATTTTATAAAAGTTTTATATTTGTGCTTATCTATGGCTGTCTACATATGCGCTCTTGAGGTTCATTGAAATAAAGGCTTTATTCACAGTGTCTAAAATTTAGAACATGTGTAAATCTTTCCTATATGAAAGGTTTTAAATATGCAGCAAAGCCCCTGTAACTGGCAGCCTGCTTGACTAAAATTCCCAAACCAAAAGTTGCAAAAAAAAAGACACAAGAAAACAAAGCAAAAACATCCAGCTTCACTAGCAACGATATTGATCTTCCTCCCTTATTGCACGTTTAAACAATTTTGGCCAAGTTTTGCATAATATCACTAAGCTCCTCTAGAGATAATGTAATTCAGACTATCAATGGTTGCAATTAGCACATACTGGATGGCTAAAAATTAAGTCAAGCTGCATCTTTTTCTTGTGCTGGAGGAATGTATAGTAAAGGCTTGATAACATTACACAAGGGTACTATTTAAGTCCTTCCAAGAAAAAACTTATTCCTGCAGTGCCCATAATTGACACCTCTAATTCATTGTTATGCTTTTATGTGGTGATGTAGAATAAAAAATATGACTGTGCTACCTGAAAAATCAGATGTGGTTGTTCTCATTGCTTGCCACTCTATTAGTTTATGAGTGCTCTATTAAAAGAGGGTATTTTTCATCAGGTAGTATGTCCAAACACTTACAAAAAAAATAAATTGCATCCATTCCATGGTTCTAAAGATGATGATATGTTTCTGATCTTAAAAAAACCATATATATATATATAATTAATGTTTCAAAATTTGTAATATTTTACCAAGCACCATAAAAATTAATACAGTTTCTCCTTATCTGCATTTTTCATTTACACCAGTTTCTTGGACAAACATATGTTCACTGGAGTTTATTGAAGAATTTATTATGTGATATTAATTTATTTTTGTTAAAGCTATGTGGTATTTCTCAACAATCAGTGATATTTCCAAAATTCATTCCAAAAAACTCTCAAGCAGTTTAAATGCATATATGCCTGATTTCATCTCATGTAATTAAAAAAACCATGCTCTGGACATCTTTAGTTATCTTTCTGTAGGAAATAGGCAACATATTTTCCACTTATTATAACGGATATTGTACCTGAAACCTTCAAGTCTTTGAAAATATAAACCTTTGTAGCTGATGTTTCATTTTATGGAAGGTGTTTATTCCTGAAGTATTCCTGTGAATAACTGATGTGCTAGTACATTAAAAGACATCTGAGAAATAACGGAATATATACAGCACTTTGGCTTTTCAGAGATGAAATCTAAAATATTTAAATAAACTTCAAGAGCCATTATCATTGCTTGTTGTACACTGCATTTGAAGTGACAGCTAATTCCATTCTTGAGAGACTAGAATGAGATGTGTAACTGAAGTGTACCATGCCTTCAGATACGAAGGATAAATTGTTGATCTCAGACTTACATTTTAATATGCAAAGTGCTGTGTAAATAACATTCTGTTGGGATCTCTGGGGCTGATGCTACACTGTGACTCCCTGTGGATATCTGGTTTTACCATCGGCAAAAGCAGATTCCCATCCTGTATTAAGCATTTTTCCATTCAATGGGCTTCTTGAAGAAATGTATTCTGCAAATTACCTATGTCCCAAAAATATGTGGATTTATGAAACAACTCCAGAAACATGGATAGGAAAAGCTGGCTGTGTCATGTCCAGTTCAGACATGGTGCAAACTGCCTTATTGCAGTATCAGGCTGGGATACTTAGATTATTAAGACAATAATTATCTACATAATTAGTCCTCTACATAAGAGGACTTTGAAATGTATTGTCCAAAGATATTAACATTTCCTAAAGTTCAAAACATTGGACATATTAAAACATTAATATTTGCACATACCAAAGCATTAGTATTGCTGAAGATGCTGGTATTTTTTCAAACTGCCATTCACTTCTTTGGAAGAAAATGAGTAAGGTAATGGCAAAATGCCTTTACCTGACGGAAAGAGTAATAGACCATAGTATTATTACTGCAGCCAAATCTCTGAGGCTCAAAATTGCAGGTCTCTGCAAAGAATTGTAACATTTATTGCTCTTCAGGATTTCCTGCAATATTCTTATTTAAAATACAGAAGAGACCCTTTTACACTGTTTTGACTGAAAGGAAACTTTATTCTAATTTACTTTTAATAATAATTTGAAAATATCTTTAGGCTACCTTTACTCTTTAATTGGACAGTTCATTTTGCAAATAAATGAAATACATGTTTACACCAATATCTTACACTGGACACTGTTTAAAGAGTGATTCTTGCTACTTATTGTAAAAAGATTGATTGTCTGTTAATGTTTGCTCAGTCCCATTCAATGTAGCATTTTTAACTATGATAAATCTTGTAGCTCTTTTAAAGAAATCTGTCTTAAGTATTTTTCTGGTGTCTTTCAAAATAAGAGTTCTGCCAAGCAAATCCTAAACATACTTCACAAAACAAATGCAATTTTATTAAGATTTCTCATTAAATTCCAACAACCCGGGAAAAGAAGCAGAGACTCTCCTGCCATTTCAGAGGCCAATTCACTCTTCACCTGTCCCGAGTCGTGACCACAGAATCACAGAATGATATGGGGTTGGAAGGGACCTCTGAAGATCATCTAGTCCAACCTCCCTGCCAAAGCAGGTCCACCTAGAGCAGGTTGCACAGGAACTTGTCCAGGTGGGTTGTGAATGCCTCCAGAGAAGGAGACTCCACCGCCTCCCTGGGCAACCTATTCCAGTGCTCTGCAACTTTCAAAGTAAAGAAGTTCCTCCTCGTGTTTAGGTGGAACTTCTTATATTCAAGTTTGTGCCCATTTCCTCTTGTCCTATCACTGGGCACCACTGAAAAATGACTGGCCCCATCCTCTTGGCACCCTCCCTTTAAGTGTTTATAAGCATTGATCAGATCCCCCCTCAGTCTTCTCTTCTCAAGACTAAAAAGACCCAAGTCTCTCAGACTTTCCTCTTAAGAGAGATGCTTCAGGCCACTAATCATCTTCGTAGCCCTTTGCTGTACCCTCGCCAGCAGTTCCCTGTCCTTCTTGAACTGGGGAGCCCAGAACTGGACACAGTACTCCAGATGGGGCCTCACCAGGGCAGAGTAGAGGGGCAGGATAATCTCCCTGCTGGTCACACTGTTCCTGATGCACCCCAGGATGCCATTGGCCTTCTTGGCCATAAGGGCACATTGTTGGCTCATGGTCATCCTATTGTCCACCAGGACTCCCAGGTCTTTCTCCTCAGAGGTGCTCTCTAGCAGGTCAGCCCCCAATCTTTATTGATGCATAGGATTATTCCTCCCCAGGTGCAGCACCCTACACTTGCCTTTTTGTTGAATTTCATCAGGTTCCTCTCTGCCCAACTCTCCAGCCTGTCCAGGTCTCGCTGTATGGCTGCACAGCCTTCTGGTGTGACAGCCATCCCTCCCAGTTTTGTATCATCAGCAAACTTGCTGAGGGTACATACCATCCCTTCATCCACGTAATTGATGAATATATTGAAGACGACTGGGCCCAGTACTGACCCCTGGGGAACACCACTTGTTATGGACCTCCAACTAGATTCTGTGCCCCCAGGTCTGTCAGCTAAGGTCACTTGACACAAACTCATCACTAAAGGGTCAACCACTGTTAAGGGTGGGAGATTTCTCCTCAGGGTAGCTCAGAAGATGGAATCAACCCCTAGAAATCTGTTATTTAATCTATTTACTGAAGAGGAAGCTTGAAAAGTCTGGCTACTGAAAATGCCCTTGTTTCCTTGAATGAGAGTATTCCTGCAAGGCAGGGGTGACATCTACATATCAAGCATCAGGCTCAAAGAAGGAGAAAACTAATTCTTTGAAGGGAAAAGACAAAGATTTTGCAAAAAAAAAAACCCTCTGCAAACAAATGTCCGTGCACAGACATTAGTAGCGCTTACATGATTTGGCACGCTGACTGAAGTCAATTGAGATGTTTAGTCTGCAGCTCTTAAGAATATAAGCAGGATCATGCATGATTGCAAAAGTGTTTTGACTGACATCCCTTAAGGATGGAATATGTTACAGGCAACCACAAGCACACAGCAGGATTTCAGGTGTCTAAAAACTCCCTCTTGCTTCATCAGAGCAGCACCTACTATGAAAAGCTACTGTCTAAAAGGCATTACCTGTAGGATTAAAATTGTACCTTATGTGAAATGGTCTTTGAAAAAGTGTCTCTCTCATCTTTCAAAACATAAATAAGGTGGTTATAGAAATTTATGTAATGAGTATTATTGGGTTTTATTCTCATTTTAATTTCCCACGTTAAACTTTTCTCTTGGAAACATTCTAGAGAAAACCTGGAGGGTGTGGGTTTATTTGCACAAATATGGAATATAAAGGAGGAAGGAAATTTTGGAGATTATTTTTTGCTGGGGCAGAACATCGTGAGTTTGGGCGAGATGAGATGGTGTTATAAAACAAACTGTAAAAGTCTGTATTTCATATTTTGTATTTTTGGGAAAATAATTTGTTAAAACTTCTGTTCCCATATGCAGTGCTACCTGTCTCAGTGATTTTTTAATTAATAATTAAATGGAGGAACAAATTAGCAGTTTTCCATCCAAGACAACTCTGTCATTGAGTTTCTAATGGAACAAAATTATTTTATTAGTATATTTAATTAGAATTTAGTCAGGGTGTGTTAGAATAGTTGTTGTAATAATTCTCCTTTTTCAATGGCTAAAACTGTATGGCCTTGAAGTTAGAAAAAGGAGAAAAGGGCTTTGCTTGGATTCGATGTTCAGTTTATTCATTCTTTTTACTAATTCAGGACCAATTCACTTTGACAGCTGATCACATACAAAACGAGACTTGTAGTACTAAGTAAACGATGTGAAGAGCCATTAAATATGCATTGACTTAGACACTAAGTGAAGACCTTTCCAAAACAGTACACAAACATCTCACAGAAATCCGATTCAAGATATCTTAAAAAATATAATAAACCTCAATTTTAAATTGCTATAGATAGGCAGGAGCACTAATTTATATGCAGAGAGGAACCTAGAGGCTTTGAGAAAAATCATGTACAACTAAGATTAGTGCTGTTATAATTAAAATCTTTTCCAAAAGGATTATTACAGTTTACTTAAAGATATGTAAACATATCATAGGCTTTTTCCCCCTCAAAAAAAAAAAAAAAGAAAAAAAAAGAGGAGTCTATGTAAAGAGTGGAACATAAGGAATGCCTCTGTGTCTTGCTTGCTAAGCCATGGAGAATCTAAAAAAGTTGCATGTTAAAAGAGGCACTTACCAGGCTCAAAGAGGTTCTATTTCCCTGGGCATGCCAGTCATTTAGTCTATTTATTGGAAGCTTCACTGAAAGACTATAATTTCTCCCTTAAGCCTCAGAGGACTTCTTTAAATGGTTTCTCTATCCATTTTCTGGCCAGTCTGAATACTTAAAAATCATCAAACTGCATGGATTTAATTACTATTTAAACTTTTTTTTATTATTATTCATAACAACCCAAAACATTACTTACTCAAATCTTGCAGAACAATTGCATTACTAGAGTGGAAAAGAGAGGGGCATGAAACCAAGGCTCTTGCTTCTCAAAATTATTTCAAGATTTAATTCAGTTTAACTACAACATTTTGTGTTGTTTATACAGACACATGCTGCCTGAAACTGGTTTGGTAATACATGGGATATTGCCTATGGTTTAGCTGTGTCACAGGGCAGCTAAGGCTCATTTACAAGGTTTACAGATACTAAGTTGAAGAGAGTGTTGCAGAAAAAGAAAATGGACCTGGTTTTCACTACCAGGTGTAAGAATTAATTTCTTTTTCAACTGTATCTTAAGCTAATATAGCAAGATAACCTGAAATTAAAATGAAATTCCAAATAAACCTTTATGGAAGAAGACTTAGTACTCCAAAGTAGCTTTGGACAGACTTTTGTTTGCAAAGACTTAATTACAAATAATACAGACTCATTGACATGTGCATGCATTTTACAGTCAATTGGAGCAACTGGTGGTGCTGGTACAAAGCAATCCAGGCATCCTTTAGGTACTGTACGTTTTTTGGCTACCGTGTTGCTGGATGAATGCAATTTAGCTCCTACATGGAGCCAGCCTTCTACTTTAGCACAGCATCTGGATCGTATCAAGGCATGTGTTTTATTAATTTTCTTTGAGAAAAAAAAAATTAGGATATTCAGTGTTTTAAAGAAATACTAACAATGCAAAATGAACACTGAAAAGGCCAGAAAACTAACACCTCTCTTCTTCTACCAGATCTATCAGTTCTACCACAGCTTTTGCTCCACAGTACTGTGTTCCTTGCTCTGCATGAACAAATGCATGTAGTCATGAAGCAGGCACCTTGTGGGGAAAACAAAACATAACCATAATGACACTGACAACACATATGGAGTATAGATATGCTCTGGGTAGCCTGGAACTCACTCACGCAGGTACAAGATTTCCAGGTGGATGCTTGGTTCAATGCTGATTACTTTGCTGTGCTGAAAAACCCAAACTGAGCTCCTTTTCAACCTTGACTAGGATGCCTGAACTTTATCTAGGTAGTTCCCTGAGCAGTTCTACATGGCACTGAAGTGGAGAAATGCCTGCACTAGACATTCAAGAGACAAGTTCAAAAAAATCAATTGTGCCGCTCCCTGATTCATTAATGTTTTATGTTGCACAGTGACTGCGTTTAACAGAAATATAGCTACTTGCCTTTCAAAAGCATGACTGCACCTTGCCTGGGCTTATCTAAGCAAGCTTTAAATCGTTGTGATTGGATATGGCATGCAAGGTAGTCATGGAAGAATGTATTCCAGCAAAGGCTAGCTTCTAAATTTGTTTTTGACTTCAGGGCCAAGTTTTCCAGGCCACCCAGCTCTATGTTTCCACAGATTGTTTGTTACTGACACTGGAGAAAGCTGGTTTAAAGAAAAGCATTGTCAGCTTGAACTTTCAAGGTATATTCTCAATTTTGTGGATGAAAAAAAAAATATGGTGGTTTCACAGCATATCCTT
The DNA here is from genome assembly GCF_964106895.1 of Numenius arquata. Taxonomy (NCBI): domain Eukaryota; kingdom Metazoa; phylum Chordata; class Aves; order Charadriiformes; family Scolopacidae; genus Numenius; species Numenius arquata. Next base: position 111,089,566 of record NC_133577.1, on the reverse strand, counting down.
AAAAAAGAAATCAATGAGGTGAGAAATTTTATCAGATGGTCCTTGAGCTGCAGTATCAGAATATCATAATAGGTATTTTCTATCACCTGAAGAATCCTAAATACAATACCAATGCAAGAAGAAAGCAATTTTGCACAGTGTTAGGAAAATATTCAAAGGTATATCTGGTTGCATTCCAGTTTTAGTCTTTATCAGAGACAGGTGCTACGTGTTAATAGTGATACCTATTACTAGACTTATATCTGTTGGTTGGCCCTTTTTTCTTTAAAGGGTTTGGCTGCTTTTTTTATATAGTTGTATATGGAATTTGTTTGTAGGAAGTCCTCCCTGTGATATGGTCTTTACCCATATTCTACAGATACTCAAACACATATACGCAGATAGTACAAATATGAGAGCTGAGTTTGTTGTTTACAAAATCAATAGCAAAGATAACTGGTGAAGAACAAAAGAAATTGGCAGCCTCTCCTTGAATGGTGATAATCTCAGAAATATGGAAACATTTAGTAGTTTCATAATGAAAGAAATAAGCATTTTATGCTTCTGCCTTTGGTTAGAAGAACCACTCATTTCATGTCTGTAATGTGACCCAGTAATTACCCTAAAAGTTTCCAGTTGTGATCTAAAACATTTGTGGGTAGTAAGTTTTAAAAATTAAATCTACAGCAAATGCCACACATTGGAAAGACAAAAACAGCTAAATTTGAACCACATTTATTCAGATGTTTCTGCTGGTGTGTAATGAGCCCCATAAATCTGTGTGGTGATAGTGTTACATTAAGGAATATTATTTTTTATATGCAGTAAGTAACATGAGCCTCTATCCAGACTTCTAATCTCAGTTGGTTAATCACAGTAAACTGCATTTAAAAAGCTATTTTTCCCTCCCCCTTAGGAAGGAAACCCTGTGTCCTTATTCAGATAAATCATCTACTCATCTCAGTGGGAATTTTTCCTGTGTCCAGAATTCAGGACATAGATCTCAGAGGAAGACCTGGGTTTTGCTCTAGATCCACCACAGACTTCCTGTGTGACCTTAAGCATGTTATTTAGTCTGTCTGCAATCAGTGTTATTATTTCTGCTTTATAAACATATTCAGTTCCTCGTCCATAAATAAGGATAAGACCACTCTTCTTTGCATCTTGTTATAATACCTACACTGAAAATTGTGAGGTCTGTGGTAATGGAATCAACACTTAAATCTATAGAAGCACTTCTTTAAGGTTCATTGATTTTATACTGCATAAGAATATGATTAAAACTGGGGAAGATGATAACTTTTTAAGATCGAGATCTTATACATGTATATATGTTATCTCTAGTAACAGAAGCTATGCGTCAGCATACATGTAAAGTTACGTGACTGTGTAAACAACTTTATTACCTATGTTCTGTTGAAAATTAAAAGCTACACCTGATGCAGTGATCTGTGAAATAAACTGAAGGAGTTTCAAGATTGCATCCAGTTTCTCCAATTTAGATACTAAAACCATCTGCATCCTGAGCTAGCCATTCTAGACTCTTTATTACCAGTGAAGGAGAAAGATGTGAGTCTAAAGAACAAGCATCCCAGTCTTAATGTAGGTGTTTAAGATAAGATAGGCCAGATGAATTTACCAGTAATGGGGTGATTCATTTCAACTTAGATGTCTAATTTTTGGACACAGAAAATCAGGTAAGATTAACTCACTTCTGAAGTGAGTCTTCCATGGGAGTGTAACATTTTGCTTTCAAAGGCCCCAGTCAGAATATACACCCATGAGCATGTTCAAAACTCACTGAAGTTTAAAAAACATTCAGATGCAGTATCTTTTTTTCTCTTTTTTCAGCCTCAGTTGCAAATTAGGTTGACAAATGCACAAGGAGCCAGATGAATTGCACAAGGACCGAAGTCCTTTTCTTTCAGCTGCGTGATCTATGTAGAGATATCCTGGCTCTTTAGAAATAACACAGTAGAAGTAGTTTCATAAAACAATAGGTGTGTCAATTTGCTGGCTTTGCCACTGCTTTGTACATAGTTTGGCACATCTCTAATCTAGAAATCTTTCTAAAGCATCTATTCAACTTTCCTACTCTACTGATGCATGTAATGGAAAAAGAAATGGAAGGCAAGCAAAAACATTCACTCAGCTATTTAGTACAAGGATGTCAATGAATTAAAGAAATTCTTTAATGACACTACCTAGTTTATTATTAATTGATATGTGTCTGGAAAGTCAGTGACCTCTGAATACCTCTGAAGTAATAGCCCCACCTTGAGCATCTGTCAGGGAGTCGTGGTAGAAATCTGAGTAGTCGAACAAACCTTTTCCTGAGAAGCTCACCTGGGTTAGCACTCATCAGGTTCCAATTGCAGCAAAATTGTGCCTTCTCTCATCTATCAGATAGTTTTTCCTATGGGGAACAGTCTATGTCAAGTTATCTACGGACATAGAAACATCAGATAAGAAAGGTATGGCATTTCATTTAATCTCAGAACTTTTTTTCTATTTGTTTGTTTTTTGTTGTTTTTTTTTTTTTTTTTAAATTACATAGCTTGGTTTAAGCAATAGGATTATGCTGATTTACAGCAGGTGATTTGCAATGTTCGCCCAAAACTCTTGCTTAGTCTACTGAGGTATGGTGTTTATGATGACATTTTCAACCATTTGTTTCACTGACATGGGTGGGACATTTGTTTTCTTGATATTATCATGGATGCATTTCATTGGCCTAATGAGACTTGTAGCCATTTGCAGTGGCCCTAAAATTATCTGTCGTACTATGAGCAAGAAGGTGAAAAGGAGAAAGAAAGGAGAAAGGGAAGGTAAGATTCAGTATCTTTCAAGTAAAAAGAGATTGTTAAATTAACTTAGAAATTAAGGGGTAATGATGAAGGATTCTGAAATAGATTTACACTTAATTTCTTACTGTGCTACAGCTTAGCTGTCTTGCATCTTCAATTAAATAAAACAAAGACATAAGTACATCCATTCACAATTATGTTTATTATTACTACCTTGGTGGATTGAGGTCATTCATACTGATTAACAAGAGACAATTTGTAACCATTTTCACACACTATTTTTAGAAACATTCTTCCACTTATTTACCATCTGCGTGATTTTTTTTTTTAATTTTGCTCCCTTTGGTAAACATTTCTGAGAAATAATTAGAGTGGTAAGAGCTTAAGAAACTCTGTGGCAAGCAAACTCATCCCTCACTCCTTCCAAGGCAGACAAGATATCTAACTCAAGGCAAACCTAATTAATATGTGTGTGGATTTTACCAATAGGAAGAGAAAGGGAAAGCTGCTGAATTAATTGAAACAAACAAATCTTTGTGAGACCTGTCTCAGGAAAAGCCTGAGTCAGCATCTAATTTTTTGTGTTGGGCCCAAACAGGGGCATTATGCAATATGGGAGGAAGGGGTTTTGTTGTTTTCTGGGTTGTTTTGTTGTTTTTTTTTTTAATATATAAAGGAATATACATGTATATATATGAAATTCATTGGGTTCATTTTCTCCTCTGACACAAGACTTTCCTAATATTTTAAGTCTTCATCCTGTAAGGTGTTCTACTAGAATACTTAAAGCAAATAAGACTCCAGACAGTTGCTTATGGTTTACATGCACAAACAGATGCTGAATGCAGTGTTTTACCTTTGTGGCTCAGGTTTCTTTGCAACAGTTCTTTTGTAGTGCAGGCCTAAAGACAGAGATTATTTTGTCCTGTGCATGCATTCAGAAACTCTCTTGGAGTAACCTCCATTTTTTATACATAGTTTTGGGAGAAATTTCCATAAAGTCAAGTATATTCTAACAGCTCCGAAATTTGAAAAGTTTTGGATTCTATCCCTTATTTAGAGATGTAAACTAAAGTACCTCAAACTTCACCAGAGATGCAGACTTTTTTATAGCAAATTTGAACTTCCAAACAGTTTTTGTTTGGGTTTTTATTTGTTTGTTTGCTTATTTGTGGGTTTTTTCTCCCCAAGTTATCTTTCATGGACCTATTTTCAAGATTCCCCTATAAAGTTTCAGGAATACAGAAAAGAAAGCAATGTTTAACTGTATTTATAGTTGGATTAAAACATGGTTCTGCTATGTTTCTTTTTAAGACAGGCAACTAGCACCTGAAAGAAGTTTTCCATAAAATAGCAGTAATTTTAAGAGACTATATGAATAACAATGTATTTGAGAATATAGCCAAAATATATAAATTTAGCAAGATTCTCTAAGCTTGCTACTGATCTGCAACAAGCAAGGATATAAATAAAAATACTATAATTCCTTAAGAAAAAAAATTAATTTCCTAGTGGACATTGATGCTCAAGTGCATTTAACTCTTCATCTGATTTGAGGGGGGCTCATGATGTTCAAATATGAACACTCTGATGAAGGGGTGTGTAAATAACAAATAAAATTGTGTAACAGCATCCTGAATATTGGAAAAAGTAACACAAATTACTGAAATGCTTATGATGTACTTCATTAGAGGTTTTTCAGAATATGATAAATAGGCATGTAAAGGATGCTCAAGTACACTTGATTCTGCCTTTGAGCAGGGTCAGAGTGACATGTCTTCTTTCTCTTTCTGTTTTCTCTCTTTGTATGTTTTATACTAAACTTTATCTTTCTGTGGAGCCCCAGTGGAATAATTCACATGGATTGCGTTGAACACGTAAAAAGTTGTATGCAGGTGAACAGGAAAAGTATACATGGAAGTATTTAAATACAGAGAGGGAGCCCGAGGTGAATGAAGATATTATTCCTCTGCTTCTCCTCTATGACTTTTAAAAATAGGAATTCTCTTTAAAATTTCAATAAGAGGTCTTTGGGCTGAAACTAAACTTGAATATTTTCAGCCTAAACAGTAACATTCCTGAGTGTTAGAAGGAACTGAAAGAAAGACCCATTGAGATGATCTCAGCATTCGTATTTCTTGGTGCCTTCTATAATTATGATGGCTCCTTTGCCTGTCTCTTTCTTGAATTAAAAAGTTCTCTCGTGAGCCATTTGAATGATACTGAAAACCACAGCCAAACAGTTCTGGGAACTGCTCTAAACATAAACTCTATTTTCTTTTTTTCTTTTTTTTTTTTTCTAGAAATGTTGTAAATATTTTTTTCTGTATAGAGGACATCTTGATTGCATAGCTACATGAAAGATCAGACTTGCTAAGAAGAGCTATTCTGGTACATAATAAGGGAGTTTAAATACAGACACATATACAAAAATTATGTAACTACTACATTATACATAGCTTGTTCTAAAAGACTTATTTTGGACTTCTCGGGCAGAGGCAGTTAGTTACTTTAGGCTTGGGGGTTTTTTGTGTGTGTGCACACACATGGAAGAGAAAGTTGATATAGACACTGTGAAAAGTTTGTTAGAAGCTATGATCTGGATTCTGGAAAATATTAATTAATGTTTATTGCAATATCAGGACATTAAAAGCTTTCATTAACTGAATACACCTACTTTACCAGGACAACACTGCCTCACAAATAAAAGAAAGGTTTTGAAATATAGAATCATAGAATCAAAGAACCACAGAATGGTTTGAGTTAGAAGGAACATTTAAAGGTCATCTAGTCCAAGGCCTTCGCCATGGGCACAGGTATCTTTCACTTGATCAGGTTGCTCAAAGCCCCATCAAATCTGACTTTGAACACTTCCAGGGATGAGCCATCCACAGCTTCTCTGGGTAACCTCTTCCAGTGTCTCACCACCCTCATCCTAAAAAATTTCTGCCTTATGGCCCATCTAAATCTACCCTCTTTCAGTTTAAAACCATTGACCCGTGTCCTGTCACTATGGGCCTTGGTAAAAAGTCTCTCTCCATCTTTCCTATAAATCTCCTTTATATATTGAAAGGTTGCAATAAAGTCTCTTGGGAGCCACTTTCTCTTCTCCAGACTGAACAATCCCAAACTCTTGACCTTTGTTCATAGGACAGGTGTTCCAATAGAATAGAATACCCTTGACTGAATTTAACCTATGTGTTTGCAAAGGACAGCATTGTCCTTATACTTCTAGCCTGACCTTCACATGGGGAAAGACTTGGATTTTACTTTTTATATGGGATCTACTAACTGACAGCCCTCTCCTATGGATAGATATAGAGATAAATCTGAAATATAGAGATAAATCTGGTGTTTCTAGTGGGAGTGCAACTATGAAGAACTTTGGGAATTTTCAATTCATGCATGTGATCAGACCTTTACCTAAAACCTGTTGAGGAATCTACTATTAAATCATAAATTATAGAATGAATAAATCTAGTTCATTTATTTATATATGAGCTAAGTGGAAAGATGTGATGAGTGGCGTGACTCTGGGAAATGTGTTCTTACTTCTATCAGTAATATCTGCACTTTTAAAAAAATGAAACTACTCACATAAATTTGCACTTAAGCAGGTTTTTTAAATGTTCCCTCAATTTTTTTCCTTTTTTTTTTTTTGTTTGGTTGCAGAACTCATTCCAAAAGAAAAAAAAATCAGTGTGGAAAATATTTTTTTTTGGATACCAACTGATAAGAGTTAATGAAACTTCAAGTGGATGACAGCATGCAGACCTTACCTAATTCTGTCCTACATTTTCCTAATTCCCCACAGGTTCAGGCAGGCAGATGCAAAACCCTTAGACAATACCATTAAACATCCCACAAAAATGAGGAATAACTTGCTGAGACTAGTATTGTCAGATTTCAGAGCCTAAAGCTATTGGAACAAGCAAGTGAAACAAAAAAGGCCCCTGTAACCTGTAGTATCTGGGACGTTTGAAGAATGCTGAACAGTGAATGCTGAATGTTAAAGAATATAGTGGAAATATGGTAGTTTACTGTTCCTTCTTTTAAGTACTTTGGAGGAATTTTCTTGTAAAATATTCTTCCAAATACTAAGGGAGACAAACTCTTCAAGGAAACAATAAAAAATGAGCAATAGCAAATGAAGTTGTTTATTCAGAGTTTGAAATTCTTCTCTGACTACCTGATTTTTCAGTAGCACCTGTTATTTTAGTCTCTCTCATATATCCAAGTTTGAAAAGTTTTCCCATCAAATTCAGGAGGTGAGTTATCTCCAAATGAGCTCCTCTTTGATGCAACCTGAATGTTTGTACTCTTGTTTTGATTCCCTTGGATTTTAGTTATTTGGTTTATTTATCCTCCTTGTTGCAAAGCACATACTGCCCAGTGAGCACAGGAAATATAACAACTTTGAGCAGAATACATAGTTCACATATTTCTGCAGTGACGATTTCTTTTTTTCTGTTTGTGTGTCCCTTTGCACATTTCAAAAGCAATCCCTGGCAAGAAAAAATCCTACGAAGAAATTCTCTAGGGACCTTTCAAAGTGAAAACACAAGATGTCTTTGTATGTGCACTCAGAGTCAAGTTAGCCTTGCAATGGCCCAGGAGATAAGCTGTCAGATCACTGGCTATTATTACAGTAGGATGTTCTTTTGGCCAAGGCAGTGTGCCGTACACATTGGACTCAAGATTTTCTGACCCTGTGACAGAAGCATGCCTTTGTCATCATTCTACACAAACAACCATCCTGCAGCTAGCTGAGGAGAAAAGGGAGGAAAAGAGTCAGGTAACTGTCAACAGGCAGCTGTAAACCTGGGTAGACTCAAAGCTGCTGCTATTTCAAACATTATTCTCTGACAGAAGATTTGGGTTATATTTGAAGAGAGCCTGAAGCTTGACCTCCATTTGCATGCACATTTGCACTGACAAAAATGAGTAATTGATACAAGCATGAGTGCATACATCTTTGATTAACTAAAATTAAGATGCAGGAATAAAGGTACAAGGGCAAATGTTTTATATATAGTAACAGAAGTGGTAAAAAGAGATAAGACATCCGAAACTACCATTTTCTTTCCAAACTCAAAATAGACAGAAAACTAATACAGTGAAGAAGATACTTTTCCACTGATGCCAGCATCTAGTTTTCCTCAAAATGGAAAGGGTTTCATTACAACATTTTAAAAACAGGACTGGAAATGGTCTGCAGTGTTACATCAAGGGTCAGTGTATTAGTTACACAGCACAGTTGTTCTTACAGCATGAGGTTGTGTCTGCTGCTACAAATCTTGGCCACCCTAACTCAGGTGGTGGTGTGCAGGTTCATGTGCTGAATTCCAAAAATTCATCTAAAGTTTTTTCAAGCTTTTATTTGTTAGTAGTATGTACATAAATTGTTATTTAAGTTCATGATTTCTCTGGGGCATTACTTCTACTTGCAAGTCAAACTTCAGAAAAACTAGATTTAGGAAGGCCTCCATATGAGAGGCTTAGTATTTGCCCATCTTTGCAGATTTCAGAAATATTCATTAAAATAAGATAGCCCACATGTGGTTTACTTTTCACCTTTTAAAATATGGTTATTTTCACAATTGAAAACAATAAACAGTTTTCTTATTATTATTACTTTCATTTTTCCAGTTTCTTTGGTATAATTTTGACAGGTCTTCTGACTAGCAATTTGAATGTATTAACGCCATTGATTAAAAATATCATAAAGGCTGGGAAATTTTTTTATTTGATTCCTATCAATAAAGATGCTTTAGAGAACATACAGTTACCCTCTAGTACTTGAGCCTGAGGCATGTGATGTAAGTAGCTGAGTTTGTGTGTATTATGTCAAAAGAACCACTTGTTAAAAGGAGAAGAGATTGCTTTGAGCATGGGCAGAAATAGGATGTGAGGGAAAACCCACAAAAAATGCAAATATGAAAAAAGCATACGAAAGGAAAATTTCAGCTGGGAATCATAAGCTGAAGAAAGAGTCAAGAGAAAAAAAGGTGATAACAATACTTTAGTGGAAGGCTAGGCTGAACTTGAAAGGTAAGGTGAAGAAGTCCTAATTCATTGTAGAGGAAGCAGTGAAGCTAGTGAAGTATTCTGAGCACTGTTAGGTGTTATTAATCTTCCTCTTTCTAGAATACAGTGGAATAAAAAAAAAAAAAAAAAAAAAGAAAAGCAACCCCAATGTCAGAAAGTGTAAATAGTTTAAACAACTCTCTCAGACTGAATAAAAATAGCTGATGGCAAAGAAGGAAGTAGCGTTCTTCCTGGCTTTATTAAAATATATGTCCCCATTGATCAGTGACTGGCTGCACTAAGCTGTACAATTTCCAAGAAATTTGGTGACACCAGCAGTTTTGAGAGTACAAGTTGCAGTTGCCTTATTTGATTTTATTTTAAAAGTGTGCAACTCTTCCTGTCATACTACTCATGTTAAAGAAGTTATTCCTAGCACAAGCAAATGCTCTTCATCATCAAGGGGACAGGGATCTGAAATCTAAACAGAAATCAATGCTGGAGCAAAAAGAAAGGAGATTACATTAGTTGCCCATAGAGCAACCAGGCATTGTGGCATATTTAGGTCCTAGTCAGAGAGTAAATTCCACACAAACGGATCTCTGCAGCTGCAGGCAATGCCACCAATTTCAAAAGGGTTTTACATACAGAGCTGCCTACAGAAACATGCCACAGAATAAGGGACGTAACAGCTAGTCTTATGTGTTGAAACAATCCTAGTCATTTGCTAACCAAAAGTGCACTTAAAGGTCTGAAAAACATGACTTCCACACACCCAGTTCTGTCTTTACTATGGAATAATCGAAAGACTTTCTTTTCCAATTGTATGCTTTCTACAATGAAACAACAGGTTTTGTGGATGGGAGGAGGGCTGTTCTTTAGAAGGGCTTTTGATGCTGTCTCACAATATTCTTGTATCCCAGTTAGGAGGCTCCAGATGGGATGGGTGAATAACCGGGTTGGTAAAAAAACAGTTGGATAATCAGGCTCAAAAAGTAGTTGTTAATGGATCATGTAATCTAGCTGGAGGCCGGTAACAAGTGGAGTATCTCAAGGGTCTATCACTGGACCTGTCGTGTTTGACATGCTTACCCATGACCTGGAGGAGGCACTGGAGTGCACTCTTGCAAGTTTGCAGATGACACCAAGCTGGTAGGAGCAGCTGATATGCTCAAGGCAGAGTTGGCATCCAGACAGATCTAGACCTGCTGGAGGAATGGGCTGCATTAACAGGAGTAGAGCCAGCACACTGAGGGAAGGGATTACCCCCTTTACTCAGCATTTTTTAGACTGCAGCTAGAGCATTGTGCCCAGTTTTGGGTCCCCCCAGAAGAAAACAGACATTGATAAACTGGAAGAAGTTCAGCACAGGGCCACCATGATGGCTGGAGACTGGAGCACTCACCCTGTGAGGAGATACTGAGGGAGAAGGGCTTGTTCAGTTTGGAGCAGGTGTGGCTTCAAGAAGTCCAAGCAGCTGCCCCCTGGAATCTATGAAGGGGACATCAAGAAGACAGAGCCAGGCTCTTCACAACCATGCATGGTGGTGAACAAGAAGCAACAGGCATAGACTGAACCAGGAGAGGTTCTGATTGTTTATAAAAAAAAGTCTGTATAAATAAAAAGAACATTGTTAACAGTTAGGAAATTGACAGTAAAGTAATGTGTGTGAAGGATTTCTGTGACTAGCTATTCTTCAGACCCTCCCAAGAAAATTAGCCCCTGGGCTTTTAGAAATGAAAAAGGCTTATAGAAACCAAAGCTACAAACTCAATTTCAAGTGAAATCTCCAGGGATAACAGTACCATGTATAATAACCTAAATTAATAAACCAGTAAGCAAAGTAATGTAGTCAAATATGTAATAGTCACTCAGGAAATTATTAGAAAGCATGGTGGAGAACAGACTGTTAGTTATTGTATATCATCTAAGAACATAGCTAGTTAATATTAACAGCATCACATATATATCAATATGATGCAAACAGAGTTAATCAATCAGCAGCTGAGTCACATGCTGCATCTATATAGATGGCTGATGACCTTATAGATTTTTTTATGGTTGGGATCATCTGTTTCTCTTTCAAAGCACTACCACAGCAATCTGTTTAAAGCCCCTGCACAAACATTGTTCGTTACCACACAATAAATTGCTTTAGTGGATCAGATACAAAAAGCAGTGAGAGACAGATTTAATGAAGTAGAAGGAAGGAGATTGATAATGGGGAGAGAAATATTCATTCCCAGCATGTAAGTGGATATTTAATGACTCTCTTTTTAGATTTATTTTGTATCATTGTACCAAAACTGTACAATTGAGACATGCTAAGTGCAATTCCATGCTAAAGTAGTGCCCATTTGTTTTTTCTTTCTTTATTGCTTGTGTATCATGCATACAGTTCCAAAACATGCAGATGCATCATTAACTATTTCTGATAATGTAGAAGTGCTCAATTTTTCCAGGTATTTTCCAAATACCTGATATGGCAGATTCCCAGAAGCCGAGAGCTTCAAATGGACAAAACAGTAGGGAAATAGGATGGAAGATAATCACTGAGGTATAACGTGGAAAAGTAGGCAGGCATCCTGTTAGCTCCAATTATTTCCTCTACTCTGCAGTTTGTTTTATGAACCCAAATTGGCTCCTTTCTAAAAAGAAAAATAATAAAACAAGATCCATTCCCTAAAAACCTTCCAGCAAATTTGCATTTTAACAGGATAAGACATGCAGCAAAAAAAAAAAGTACACAGCTTCCCAGTTCAAAGACTTGTGAGCATTTTTGTTTGGATTGTTGTGGAGCTTTTTTCCTGTGTTTTATTCATAACTTTCTGCAGAGAGGATATGTACAGGGTATGATTCTGCACTTCTAGAAATGAAACAAGTTTTAAAAGAGGAGGGAAAATATGATGGTTCAGGCTGGGTTTCAATAAAGGAGGTGTGGAGATGACAGAGCGACACTAGGAGATGCAGTATAACTACATACTCCTAAATGTCTTCTGTACCCCATCACAAGCTGCAATGCATTTCAAATAGTTAGTAAGAGCCATTGTTATGCAGAAAGTGTCACAAGACCGAAACAACCTGGCCAAGAAGTTACCAGTCAAGACACAAAAAAATCTGACTTGGAACAAAGGCTGCATTACTTGCAAAGGATGCATTGGTAACTAACTCAGTGCCAAGAAACAAAACTGAGATAGTCTCAATTGAGGCTTTAACAAATAGATGAAAATACAAAGTGGGGATCAACTGTCCATGGCAGATATTAATAAGTCCCTGACTGGATGGAAGAAATTAGTTTTGAGTGGGGAAGAACCAAGAGAAACATGGTCCTGGCCAAGGCACAAGACTGTGTTAAGGCACTGCCCTTGGGGGCCTGTGAAACAACCAAATTTCAAGCTCCTCTACAGTGTAACTTAAGGTCTGGAAAAATCTCACATAGCACTAGTTTTTCCCATTTTTAGTATATGTTCAGTTAATTTAATTCATCCTTTAACTGAGGAAATAATATGTCTTTATATTTTTGCTTTGAAGCATCAGTCTAAGCCTAATTAGTTATTTACTCACACTGGGCTCACTTTATTTAAGAATCAGCTGGCAAACAGACTAAACACCTAGGTTGTGGCTGGCCTCACTGATGAGCAGCAGCTTCCTTTGGTCAATGCCACTGGACTTTAAAAAGAGTGAAAAAGAAGACTCTGGAAACTACCAACCAGTCAGCCTCATCTCTGCGCCGGAAAAGATCATGGAACAATTTCCTGGAAGATATGTCAAAACACATGGAAGACAGAGAGGTGATCAGAGACAACCAACATGACTTCACCAAGGGCAAACCATGCCTGACTAATCTAGTGGCCTTCTACAAGGGAGTGACTGCTTCAGTGGACAAAGGAAGACCTAGACTTCGGTAAGGCTTGTGATATGGTCTCCCACAAACCAGGTATGGGTTTGATGGATAGACTGTTAGATGGGTAAGGAAATGGCTGGATCACATGTCCAAAGAGTTACAGTCAATGTCTCAATGTCCAAGTGAAAACCAATAAAGAGCGGTGTCCCTCAAGAGGACCAATACTATTTAATATCTTCCTCAATGACATAGACAGTGGGATTGAGTACACCTTCACAGTGAGTTTGCAGATGACACTTGCTGAGTGGTGCAGTCAATTCACTTAAGGGAAGGGATGCCTTCCTAAGGGAATGTCTACCTAAGGGATGCCTACCTAAGGGAAGGGACCTTGACAGACTTGAGGAATAGGCCCATGTGAACTTCATGAAGTTCAACAAGGCCAAGTGCAAGCTGCTGCACCTGGATTGGGACAATCCCCAATATCAGCGCAGATTGGAGGATGTATGGATTGAGAGTACGCCTGAGAAGAAGGACCTGGGCATGCTGGTAAATGAACAATGAGCCAGCAATGTGGGCCCTGCAGCCCAGAAAGCCAACCATATCCATAAAAAGAAGCATGGCCAGCAGGTTGAGGGAGGTGATTCTGCCTGTCTACTCTGCTCTCATGTGACCCCACTTGGGAGTAATGAGTTCAGTTCTGGAGTCCCCAGTACAAGAAAAGCATGGAGCTGTAAGAGCGGCTCCAGAGGAGGGATGTGCAAATGATCAGGGGGGTGGAATACCTCTTCTGTGAAGAAACGTCAAGACTAGAGTCTGGAGAAGAGAAGGTGGCTCGTAGGAGATCTTATTGTGACCTTTCAATATATAAAGGAGGCTTACAAGAAAGATGGAGAGAGACTTTTTACCAAGGCCCATAGTGACAGGACACGGGTCAACAGTTTTAAACTAAAAGAGGTGGACATAAAGCAGAAATTTTTTACGATGAGGGTGGTGAGACACTGGAAGAGGTTACCCAGAGAAGTTGTGCATGGTTCATCCCTGGAAGTGTTCAAAGTCAGATTTGATGGGGCTTTGAGCAACCTGATCAAGTGAAAGATGCCTTTGCCTGTGGCAGGGTGCTGGACTAGATGATTTTTAAAGGTCTCTTCCGATGCAAACCATTCTTTGATTCTGTTTCTGCGATCAGGACCAGCATTATCTGTGTAGAACAAAAAGGCTGTAGTGGGATTTTTTTGGTCTGCTTGGCCCCTGGGAGCTCAGAGACTTGACCAATGAGAATAGCAATGACCCTACAAGTCAGATATCATAATCTTCATATAGCCAAGATCCACATACCTCTGGCAGTAAAGGTCAGAAGGAGCAATAAGAGTAATTCAGAGGTAGGGGATAACAAGGCTGACCTGAGCATGCAGATGCCCCTAGGAAGGGGTGGTGAGCTGACGTTAGCTGGTCCAGCTGTACCTTCATAGCCAAGGTGAGTGACTGCCCAGCAGTCACCCATGCCAGCATAGCACCAAAATCAAATGTGATGCCACCCCATGAAACTGTCACTCCCAGCAACAATCCTTCCAAGCATGAACTTTAGTTGTCTGGGATGGGTTCTCTGGTCCGGAATGGTTCTCTAAGGAGAGGTGGCCAAAGACATCTTATGACAAAGGAGTAGTTGCTAAGCTAATTCTATATTAGTCTTCTTTAAAACAACAATAAAAATAGATATTGGGAAGCTTCTAAAGAACAGGAAGATAAACACAGCCAACATCATTCCCAGTAGATATGTCTGAAGACTGCCTGAAACAGAGAAATTGTTTTCATATTTGCTACTTGGTTAGAAAGGAGATAGCATTCAACCACGAAGCAAGATCATGCCATCTTAACAGACCTCAAGCTGTTTTCTAACTAGTGGGGGGAATTGCTGGGGGCTTTTTGTTTCAGTTTTTTTGGATTTTGTTTTTGTTTTGTTTTAATTCAAATCCATCTCCCCGCTAGAACTTGTGTTTGCTATTCTGTTCTTCCTGGGTCGGTTGTCCAAAAACCATATAATTCCTGAGAACTTGCTTTTTACTTTGGCATTGACTTGTGCTGACTCACCTCAGCAGAGAAAGACAGCCTGGCAGGACTGGTAGAAGGACCTGGAAATTACTTGGCAGCTTAAATGAAAGTCCTCTATAAGTCACACTTGGCTACCAGCTGTATGTCTGACACTGGTGATACAGGTCTAGACAAACTTATTATGTGCTGGCATTCCAAATCTGAGGTCATAACATCTGTCTGCCTTATACTGGACATATTGCTCAATAATACAAGTCTAAAACTGATTCTTAAACAAACTTCTGTGTTTATGCCAGGAAATCATGCTTTGAGACTCAGTAAAACATATCTTTGAGAATGACCATATAATGGAAAATACACCTTCACAATGTTATTTGTATTTTTATAAAGTGAGACAGACTAATCACTTTATTGCTTTTAAAACTGTGGATGATTGTACAGATTTCCAAGGCAAACCACAATGCACTCAGTGAGCCACACTGAAAGGGTGGAATTAGTGTTCACTGTGGAGAAGGATGAGCTGAATCCCTCCTGCTGGAAAAAAATCTGTTTGGGAAATTGTATGTAATACCCTTTATGTGACTTATGGTGCAAGAGAATAAATCTTGAGTAGCTCCTTTAATGTCACTGAAGAGCTACCTAAAATTGAGACTGTGAGTGACCAACATATCTATGTTTAAGTAGTGGCCAGAAAAAAACTTTGAGTACGTTCACATTGAATGTTTCGGCAGGACTTGAACCATCTTCATCTCCTATGGTAGTGTCCAAGGAATTACAGTGTTTGTTTTTATATCACGGTGGGATTTCACTATGAGTTACCTTCCTAATCAAATGCACAGCTATCTCTGACTGCACAGGCCATTCTTTTCCACTTCAGTACAAAGCAATCTAAGTTAAATTGCTAACTTCATGACTGTTAGAAGCTGCCAAAATTCCTTTCCAGCTCACAGTCATACTACATACACCCTAGAGGCTGGGTTACACCCTCATAGGAGTCCAGATTAGAGGGATTCATTACTTAACAATTTTTTAGTTAAAATTAATTCCATTTGAACTCAGATTAGCTAAAAGTCAAACCAATGTACTTGTATGGTTTTCTGACTTTATCTTTACATATTATTTTTATCTTAATAGCAGGCATATATTTTGATTTGTGCTTGTTCAAAATGCTTAAAGGAGAGATATTTCTGTCTCCAGATAACCTTTGCAAACATCAAGTTAATCAAAACTGAACCATACTCTCGGTAATTTTCTATTCATATAATTCTCCCTTTTAAGGCATTGAAACAATGCAGCTACCACTTTATTCTAGCGAAAACAGTTACATTTTCAAATAGGTATGTGAGGATTTAAATGTTTTACTCCCACTGACTTAAACAGGGCTAAAGTAGCTAAACCCATATGTTGTGTTTTAAATATGTATCCCTTTTAGCTTGAGGAAGCTTACACAATGATTTGATAATGATGGATACTAGATGTAATAACAAATATCATTAAAACCTCCTAGAATTTTCCAAGGAACATATGAGCACTCTTTCTATTATTTTTTCATAGTTGGGGCGGAGGAAACCTGAAAGAACTGTAAGAAAATCAAATTACTTCTTTTCAATGGGTAGCAGGAAAGAGTTTATTGGGTGATGTTTGAACTGCAACCAATGTTACCAGGAAGTTGAAATGGGACTACCACAACTGTTTGTCTATATATAGAAATGCATCAGCACACATCATAGTAACTTGAGGTAGCAAAGGAGGGGTTTACAACACCTAATCTATCAATTTCCAAAGAGACTCCCTATTCACTTTGTTTATTATCTGTCAAACTGTGCTTTTGATGGGTTTTGTAGACCTTAAAACATATAAAAGCACTTAAAACATATAGAAGCACTTCTGCACAGAGAAAAACATTCTGGCAATGGCAGTTGCCATCGCACAGCAAGCCCTGGTACGCTGCAACACAGGTACTGACACAACTCTGTGAAGAGCACTTCCATAAATTCATATCCATGATGAAAAAATCATTTTGGAAAAAACAGGGGTTTACAGAGCTAGATATTACTGCTGAAAGCTATGAAAAAAGGAGGGGAAAATGAGGAGAGTTTCTGAACCTCTGAAAACAA
The DNA here is from genome assembly GCF_964106895.1 of Numenius arquata. NCBI lineage: Eukaryota > Metazoa > Chordata > Aves > Charadriiformes > Scolopacidae > Numenius > Numenius arquata. The sequence continues at coordinate 111,072,743 of NC_133577.1, read as the reverse complement.
CCTTTCTCCAGCTACAAAGAGCTTCAGAACAGGGAGTTTATCTGAAGAACACAAAACACATGAAGCTCTGTTCAGCATTTTATATGGCTGCTTTTATTCCTTTCATATGGACTGGTGTGCTCAGTGAGATGGGTGCATCTTGCATTAAACTCAAGTCCCTGTAAGGTTTTAGGAAAAAGCACGTTTAAGGTGGCAGGAAAAGGGAACAGACAGCCTTAATTCTGAAGTCCAGAGCAGCTGGACCGTGACGTCCTATTTCTGGGAAGAAATCATAAACGGACAACCTGAGGCCAGGAAATGTATTGGGTGGGCACAGAGCAGGGAGGGAGGGATGTCTCGGAGTACCTGGCTCAGTAGACTTGGAAGCAGGACAGCAATCTAGTGGACGGTGTGCAGAGGGAGTGAGTGTAAACGGGCTCACAAAGCTTCTCTTTCATTTTCCTTCTGGCTTGGCCAAGTTTTATCCCTAGCTCTATGTTACCAAAAAAAGATTGGCCTAGTTAGTCATCTTTAAAACTCAGCTGAGTATCAGTTAGATGACTTTGGAAGCTTCAGAGCTCATTATTTCTGAATACTTGGTGGCCTTTCAACATTAATACATTCCATGTTATTAAGAAAAGGAGAGCTAAATTAGGCTTTTGAGGAAGCTTGCTAAGTCCTTAATATTTCTATGAACATAATGCAAACACAAACAATTTCTTCTGCTGTTTGTCTTGTGGTATTGAACAATAAAGAGTAAATTTATTTTAGCAACCAGAATTATGCCCTCTCCTCATCTTCGCTTTCTCACCCATTCAGCAACAAAAGCATTCACTCTTATTTAGTGTTGCAAAACTTTTCTGACTGATGCTGTAGGTAAAAATTTCCTTTGTTGGCTGGATGATTGATGATATATAAAACCATGTAAATTATATAAAACATAGATAATGAATTAATATATATGTAATATTTCTGAAAATAGAAACTTGCAAAATTTAACATGAAAAGCAAACAAGCCAATCATAATAAACCTAATATTTACTTTTTGTCCACTGTGGTGCATAAGTTGATTCTTTTTGTGGTATTGCTACTCTGCTAGCTTTTCTCAGAGTATTATTTTCTCACTTCACTGGAGTTAATGGTTTGTCAGTTATTCCAGTATAAACCTGTATTTTCACTGTTTCCTAGCTCTGTCATAAAAATTGTCTATGGGATGAAACTTGGTATCCTAGGTCTGTCTACAATAGGAAGAAATTTATCTTCACTACTTTTCCTTTAAATCTTATATTTTCAAGCTATAAAAAAGATATAACAAGACAAATTTGTGGTTTGAGATTTTTACTTTATAGGAAACAAAATAGTTGCATATTTAAGAAAAAGATGAATAATTTCATAACAGAAAATAATTATTTCTCCTGTAATCCTAACAGTTGTTGCTATTAGTTGACTTGTTTTTTTAAAACCCTCCAAAATATTTCATTGTTAATAGTTCTGGCTTTCTAGATAGTTCTGTTTTCCATACAAATGTCTTTCTGCTTGCTTATTTCTTCCCAAAGTGCAAGTATTAAGAACAATGAATTCTACAGTGTAAGTAGACAAAGTATATGATAGAAAATGTTTCTTTTCCTACTTTTGTTTTGTGCCTTCCTGTCTATGAAATAGTTTCTCCCACTGAAGACAGCCTCAAGTCTTTTTAAAGTGTTATTTCCTGAATGGCACTCCTTCCTTATCATCTTTACTTGTTCACGAACAATAAAAAAGCCCAAACAAAGAACACTGTCTTCTTGGTAATAAAACACTGAAGAGACATACATCATTTACACTTTACTTGCCAGCAGTCACAGAAGAATCTTTCATTGACATAACTAGAAAAGGCACGGAGAAAATTCGGTTTTAAACTGGACATTGAAACTTAATTCTCGTGGCCTTACCGTTAGGACACCATGTCAGTTTCCTGGAATTTCTATAGCTTTCTGTTATTAGAGTTGTAAATATGTAGTCTCACTGGAGAACTGAAGCAAAATGTAGATCTTTTTTGCAAAAACTCCATCATCCTAAGGGACATTTGGCAACAGGACATGTACTAAAAAAGGTGTGGATCTTTTTTGCAAAAACTCCATCATCCTGAGGGACATTTGGCAATAGGACATGTACTTTAAAGATTGAGGTCAGACTTACGAACTGGCTCGTGCATATGTGGATGTACACACACCTACTCAAGTGAAAGAATGATCTTTGTGTCCAGGAAAAGAATACTTCTTTCTGTCAATTACAATTTTGCTGTTCAATTAACACAGTTTTTACTGCAGGATATGCAAGTATGTCCTTAATAGTCTTTCCTCCAGACACAGTGATTTTGTCTTTTCTCTGTTTCATGACAGTACTGCAAACACCAACTTCAAGATTGTCACAAGACATAAATTACTGGTGAGAAATAGACTTTGTAGCATTAAAGCTCTTAAGTACTTTGAAAAGGAGTTCTTCCATCATAGTCTTATTGAACTGCTTCTTTGACAGTGTGGCGGTTAGCAGCTGGAGAACAGAAAGTGTGGATTACTGCTGGCAAGCCCACAATCAGGCATGCCTGACTGTGGTACCGATACATGACAGAAGAGAGATGGCTGTAGACACAGCTGCAGGATTAGCAGGGAGTACCAATGGTGCATCGAGAGGGAGGCAGGAGGTGGGAAAGCTCTGGAGCTGCCAAGAGTGATTCATTCATGGAGCCTGAAGTACTGTGAATCACACTTCAGCTTTGCCTTGTTTTTTGGAAACCTGTAACTGGAAGCACTAGTCTAATATTGGTTTTGTGGGCCTTTTGGAGTTATCGTTTTAGCAGGCCTGCTGCTCTGATGAAGAAATCTATTGAAGGCTCAATTATTTTGATTTTATTGACTCACCCAGTACATTTATAGATTTTTTTTCCCAATCATGCTATTCTGAATTGACTGTATAATAGGATTTAGTTCATAAAATCATTCAGCTATTACAAATTGTTTGCTTTTTCTCACTTACAAATGCTATTGTGCCATTTTTTCACAGAAAGTTATATATTGAAGGCATCAAAAGGTCCGGCATGGCACGTCATGATTGTGCAAGCAACTTGGGTTATTCTGTCAGATCACTCTAAGGATGAGTTAGGTCTCCTGCACCAAGTCTCAGCTTTGAATCTCATTTTGCTGACTATCTCTAACCCTGTGGTTTTTTACAAAGCCTCAAACTTGAGCTGTATCAAAACTTGTCTAATCCACTGGTTTCAATCAAAAAGACTTTATCGTTACTTGATATTGTCTGTCTTAAATAAAAATGAGAATTACAAATTTTATTGAGTTGCTAGGTTACTGAGACTCTCAAAGACGTGCATTTCAAGCAGGTTTTTATTTTGTCCAACTCATATCCCTATATCTCTAACTGATATGTATTTATACAAATCAAGGGTATGCTACAAAGATATTCTTTATATTACAAGAGGCTGTCAAGCATTCACATTGTAGCTAATGTTGTTATTTCTATACAAAATTACAGCTGTACTTCATAAAAATTTCCTTCTTCTAGATCATTAAATCTTCTCAATTATAAATCCCAATTATCTGAAATATTAAAATGAGATTATTTCTCCACTGTTTCAATCTCCATTTTTTCTTGGTATAAAACTCAATTTTTTTTCTAATTTACAACAATTAGGTAAAATCACATTCTCCTTATTCGGTTCAAAATTATAGCAACATCAAGGTCTTAACAACCAATTTAGAACACATTAAAAGTAATATGGTGGAACTCACTTTGATGAGTAACCACTGCAATATCTACTGAAGCAGGATGTCAAATCAGACTTGAGATTTGAAGAGTCATTTCTTGCTTGCCTTTACCAAAAAAAGTCAAAGAAAAAAAAGGGCCTTAACATTTTTTCTCTGCATTGCATGTTGCATAATTTGCTTGCACAGTTCTCCTGCACAAGCAATCATTGAGATCAAGAGGTTAATACAACTCAAAACAAGTTTGACAGCTGTATTGAGTCCCAAGAACATCTAAATAAGATAAAAAAATATATGGGACATTCTTTCTTTTGATTAAGAGCATATCTCTTATGTCTTCTTAAGTACTGCAAATAAAAGAAAAAGGGCTTTTTACTGTGGCAAATTATCTTTCAAATGTGTATTTGGTAGGTTCTTATGTCTTCCCCTGGGGCCTATAGTAAAAGCCACTGGAAAAGATCAGGTAATATACCAAAATCAATCACGGGTCCAGCACTCTGTAGAAACTTCTATTCTCCATGCAACTGCTGAAGTTATAGACTGAATCCCCAGATACTATACATGATACAAAAATCTTAAAGACTATTTAGAGACTACTGGCTGCCATAATTCTATTTTATGACATTTCTAAAACAAATATTCTTTGGGTAATGTCACTGAGAACTCAGTGTAATGTAAGAGTTACTATGGAACTGGCTATATTAAAATGCATAGGCAGTGGGAAAGAAAACCTTTCAATTTAAAAACAAAACATGAATACAGCCATTTTATTGCCAATTATTTTGATGTTTTGTAATGCCTTTACATCTGTAGTACACTGAAAGAGTGCTTCTCTACCTTATGGGGAAACATGCCTTTCTTTCTTCCCTTTTGTTTATGTTTCTGTGCATCTTTTATATATATAGCAGAAAGAGAATATAGCCAACCTCTTAAAATGCAATTCCACCATACTTTGGCTTCCCTTAACTACAAATCCCACGGGTTCAGCACAAGTGCTGACAGAACATCTACGTTTTTTCCAACACAGGGATGTCACCAGTACAGAAGAATCTGAGAGTTACATCTGGAACATCTTGCCAATTAATGGATTTTTTCCTTGAGGAATAATCTGAGCATGAGAGGAGTGCAAAGGTTTGGTCTACCCTGCAGAATGTCTGTTATCAGGAAAGTAGTATTAGGGAAGAAGAGTATTTGGCGAACTAAGCACATTCAGTAGGAGATTCATTCAGAATATGGATCTCACCTGCTATTTCACTGTTTCTGTTTAGGGTAAGTAACATAGCATTTGCAAATGCTGAATTTTCTTACATTTGTGTGTGGTATAAACCAAGATATTGGTAATACCCCATTCTTTTTTGTTGAGTCTACTGTCTTTAACAATGGTTCCTGAGAGCTTTGTTTTCCTGAGAGCTACAGTTCTCCAACATGTCTGTCACTGAGACATATGTGCAACTTACCTGCCCTTATATATTATGCAAATTTTAGTAGAGAATTTGCTTATGTTTTTGATAGGCAAAATCTAGGAAAATATAAATAACAAACCCAAATATACTCTTTGTCTTAACTGTTTTAGAAGAGGGTTATATTTTAAATGGTAGGTTATTCCATAATGTAAGTGGTGTGCCTTGTAGAAGGTCTGTCATTTACGCTTGTGTTCTAAATCCAAGTGTATCCTTACTCCCCAAAAAACACCTGCTGGAGACAGCACTGTGGAATCCAAAATTAAATTGTCTTCCTCAACTGTAGCTGAATAAGTCCCAGCCTGTAGGAATTTTAGACTAAAAGGGTGATCTTGGAAAGGTTATTTAAGCTTGCATATCGCTGGAAGTTGTCCCAGTCATTGAATCTTCTCCTGGATATAGGATTCTGTGTTTGTCACAGAGGAGGACTCACTGGCATCAGAGGTTGATTGACATGCTTAGATGATCAGCTGCAGACTCTGATGAGTCTGCATTTGAGTGACAGCAAAGATGGGCCTGTCTTAAAATTTAATGTATGCAGCATTTTAGGGCTTGATATTGTTGGGTTCGTTGATCACCCTTTTGTCTATTCCTTCTTTCCCACTTTTAGAGCTGTGCTATGTTTTGCAGGAGTAAGGAAATGTTCCTAATTACTTGTACAGTTCTTGATTTTCTTCTTAGTATATTGGAGACTACAGATTACCCTTATATGCATCCCAGCCCTTGACAGAGGCATTGTGCCTAGGCACCATCATTGTTAAGGAGAACCATTTGTCTCCTCACAAAAAAAATAACAGAGGTCTTAGCATTCCTAGGGTTCAAGAAGTACTGTGTAGCCAAGATGTTAATTTAGAAGGATTTCCTCCTTTGTTGCTTTATTTCATATTGGTGATTCTAATGACCAATTAGTACCCCAGTTCTAAAAAATTAATGAATACAAGTGAAAATTTCCATGATACTTCGACTGAACATTTAGCTATTTAATACAAAAGTTTCTAAGTCATACTATTTTTGGAGAATGGAAAAAATATTTCTTTCCATGTTCTATTCATTTCTTGAAAAATTGGACAAATAATCTGATCACATACTAACTCTATCCAAAAATCAAAAAACAAACAAAAAGTCTTATTGCTCTATTCCACAACATCATTAATAAAAATTCATCTTTCCAAAGCATCTGGTAAACATAATTTTGTGCTTTCAATATATTGTTTGTAAAAGGATTCAAAAGAAATGTGAGGCTGCAAAAGGCTCTCTGGTCTCAAATCAGGCTACTGGAAACAATTATCCATCCATTACGAGTAACAGGCAATAAAAAACCACAAACAATGGACTCTTTAAATTTAAAATAACACATTATTTTAACAAAAAGTTTTATTGTTCAGGCTGTGAAAAGAAAACTCCTTAATGTTCTTATTAAACTCTGAAGAGATAAAAATGGCCTATATAAATAAAATAACAATAATCAAGTGATTAAAAAATATCAAAGATACAAATTACATTTTTATTTTAGGTATACAGTTAATTTATGGGCCTTCATGGAAGCCAACAAGACACTCCTACAATGAAAAATAGGAATGATCATGAAGGTTTTTAGCCTATTCCTTTCAGCTCTATAACTTCCCATAACAATCTATAACACAGGGGCTAAATATTTCCAAATAACACAGCAAATGTGTTTGTAAATAGTCTGGGGTCACTAAACGGGACGGGTTGTTCTGGTTTGGTTTGGATTCTTTGCAAGGATTTCTAAGCCTTGACTACACCACATTTTGCTACTGGCAATGTCCAAATGTTAAAGAGAATTAAGGTCCTGACTTTTCCACCTTTTATCTGGTTTTGGGTGATGTTTTACAAACTAAAGGAAACTTTAATATCATTAATATCTGTACTTACTTCCTAGAGGATCGTAAAAAGTTTTATACTTGAAATTTAACACCAGTAAATATGTTTCAGAGATTACAAAACATCTGAGAAAAAATGTTTTAATTAAAATTGGTATTTAGTGGCATTTTGACAGACAGAACAGTCACTCTAAAAGAGATTAACAACAAAAATTATGGGGGTTGCAGAGCTTTCAGCAATTTTTTTATCTTCGCTCAATCCTCATTGAATTAATTCATAAAGATGAACTTTCAATATATCTGTTTAAAGAGCATGATTCTGTACAGCTCTGCCCATCTTAACTGAGAGTGGTGTGCTACACCCTGTGACGATTATATCTTTTGTGACCACCATAGCTTAGATCTAGGACATGCATCCCTTTGTGCTTGCTATGGCAAACTGAACGTAGCTGTTCAACACAAAGTAAAAATCACAAGGTACAAAGGAAGTTGGTGCGTTATGCACGAAACATATATATCATAGATCTAATATATTATGTGTATGCAGATCCTACATTTCTCCTCAAAGATAAATCTCCGAGGAGGAATAATCATCCAACAAATGAAAACTTCAGCCAAATCTGAGTACGTTTTTTAAAAATCCTTTTTTTTAGAAAGCTATTTTACTGTGTGATGAGAATGACTATGACACATTTTGTTTTTAAAAAAAAAGGACCCTCTGCCCTAATACACAAGAACAATACTGTTTTCCAAATAATTCTAAAGGAATACATTGCTAACTCTTACTGGTTTGAAATAATGACCTAAGAGTTGAAACCTTTGCTCTAATCTAACAATGAAAGGAAAAGTCATACGTTTATGATTTTGTAATGCATGGTGTGCTCCCATGCTGCTTTTATATTTTATGCGTATACTCTGCTAATCCATCTGTCCCTCCATAGCTGGAGTCTGGCACCAGCAGAATTATCTCTGAAAAGAATGTAAATTCCATAACGCAGCTGCAAGCACAAAGGCACATGACTACTGTCAGACAAAATGACAAATGTTCACATTTTATGGCTCTAATTTCTGTGCAAGTAGTTCTTACCTTTCATTTTTGTGACCCAAAGAATGAGAGTGATTGTCTATCATTGCAAACCTGCATGATTTGGGTATCTAAGGGGGAAGGAAATATTGAAGTTATATGCCCTTCTTTTAAATGCAGGCAAAGCCATTGACACACACTTTTTTTTTCTTCTTTTTTTTTTTTTTTTTTGTTTGTAACAGAAATTGACTGTGTTAATTTGGCTGTGTGAAACTTTCCTTTCCATGAAGAGGGCTGTCAGCAGCATCATTAAAAACAGCTGTAAGGGTTAATCCTTTTTTTTTTTTTTTTTTTTTATGTTGTACAAGGTAAAAGCAAAGTTTCAAAATATTTACTGCTCATCCACAGAGAAATCAAAATATTACTAATTAGAGTTCCTGGGGGGTGGGGGGAGGTATAGGCAATTGCTCTTTCTGATTAAAAGACTTAGTCTTTCCTTATTCTGATTGAAAAATTTTGGACGTTCCCATGAATTTTTGTAATCTTATGTGTGCATCGTTAATCTGACTACAGCAGACTCTATTGCTTATTTGTTAGGAAACTCTTTCAGAAGAAAGCAAACTCCAGGTCCTTGTCCACATTCTAAATCAGCCAGAGGAAGATGCTGAACTTAGCCTCCAGCACTTTGGTAAGTATCTTTACAACTAAGGTCTGAGATACAGCGTGACTAATATATACAGTTGTGCCCATAACTGTGTCTCCCAAGCCAGCAAAACAAGAGGGGAAGGGCAATCAAGCCACCTTAAAGTAGGTGTTTAAGGACTTGATTCAGTTTCCTAAAGACAAGTATCTGTTGGCATTTGGAATGCTGTGTGGTATTTACAACACCCAGGTAGGCATTTCACAGACCTGTAGGAGGTCTGTGCCATAATGGACAGGCATTTGGAGAAGAGAAAGTATATCTTAGGGCAAATTAAACGGCATTAGATTCCCTCCCTAGGCAACTGAATCACGCAAGGCCGATAGCCTGAAGCCCTTCCAAGATAATGCAAGCCACCTATCCTAGTTCATAATGAGTGATTAAGATGTTACATGTTAGCTAGAAATTTAGTTAGACCAGGAGTATGTGTTTGGAGAAAATCTCCCTGTCATCCCCATTTACTGTGCACTGATTCCATGGCAGAGCAGACTTCAAGAGTGCCACCTGGATTCTGTGTAGAGGAAACCAAGACAAATGACAGATTCCTGGAGGGCACCTACTGCAACCCAACTGCTAATGAGCATCCAGTCTTTGGAGCCAGAGTAGAGCTAAGCCTAAGTAAGAAATCCTGAAACACAGAGGTGTATGATGGGACCTCAGCATCACCTGTTTCATTCTGCAGATACAATTGCTTTGAGTTGTACTATTTGCTGAAGTAGATATAACCTACATATAGCCTGTTGCCAGTGACTTTATGTAGAAGCAGTATACCTTCTGCATACTAGCCTAACCAGTCTGTTTCTATCACAGAGATGCAACGATTTCCCAGAGAAGAGAGATTCTCCATCACCACTACTGAAGCTGGTCTCCCTGCAGCCAGTACTGAAGAGCTCTGAGCCAGTACTGAAGTGCCTGAGGAACAGGCACTTATCTACAAGGGGCGAAAGATGGGAATCCAGGTGCTACCACAGCTCATATACCAGATTGTACATGTATTCATCCATGAAACACTCCCAGAAAGACAGAGTGTCCATTTCCTTTTCCCTAAGAATGAATAATCTGACTGCAGTCTGGCCATGGTTTCTCCTTTCCACTTCTTCAACTGGTCCCATAACATGTTAGTAGATGCAGAGGAGTCTTTAAAGTGCTTTAACAAAAGCATTAAGAAAGCTTCAAAAGGAATGAAAACTGCCTTAACCTAGAATATGCCACAGGGATAAAGAAACTGTGAAGACTGTATAATCTAGTTCTTTTCCACACTCAGTGTGTGCCCTAATTAATGACATTCTAGAAAAGGTAGGCAGCAGGTACATAATACAACGTTCTTTTCAAGGTAATTAAACAGACTTCAGACAGTGTTGTACTTCAAACTGTATCCTTGCAAAAGTATATGGGAGATAGAAAGCTGTGTTCCTGCAACAGAGTGCTTCTGAGCATCTGTGGGCACCTAAATTTAAGCATTTAGGAAAATTGTTGGAAAATCTTAGAGAGTTAAGCAAACCTGAAAACAAGTCAATCTGTACTGTTGTCTGATACTTTGTGGATTATAAGATTTTGTGGGATTTGGGAGGAGTAGATCTGGCCTAGGAGATGACTACTACGAGTTTCTGTGACTAGACTTTGCTAATGTTTGTTAGAAACATCTATTTTGAAGTAACTTCCACATTTGATAGAATTTTGTGTAATTTTTATGTTTTGCTAAAAAGCCACAAACAACAATGCATGTAACACAAAAAAAAACCTTTGAGAGTGAAGGAATTAGGTGCAGTTCATAAGCATGCTGAGAAATGCTTCTAGTACATCTCAGTCTTGAACCATATCAGTGTTGACAAAAACTCGCCAGTGCCTTCACACGGGACACTGGATCAAACCCCAGCCTGTTTTGGGCAGATGTGTACACTATTGCATATAGAGAAAAAATGCAATAATTATACACAGATTCAGTAGAGGTTTGGAAGAATGAGGTGATTTTGTCTGTAACCTTTGAACCCAAGTATCCGAAGCACCAAGGATAATTTCATTGACATGTGTAATTGCTCTCTCTCTCTACCCTAATGTCTGTATGAATATACTGCAATATCAATACAAAATTTAATGTTTGGACACTCTTGTTTCATACTGCACATATTTTGCTTTCCCAATGTATACTATTCATTAATTTTGAATAAACTATCCTATATTTTGACCCTTATAAACTGATGGGTTTGAATATTTAGATTTCCCAGAAAGCTGGTAATTCTAATTTCTGTCCAAGCACCTCTAAGTGGTTTTATAACCCTTTGACTATTAAGATAAAACTTGGGAGATAATAGGCTAAGATATGCAAATCAAACCAAAGTATCAATCCTCACTTATAATTAGAGCTGAAAATATGTGGGTTTTTTTTAAGAAAACATCTTAAAATGCATGTTGAACACAGCACCCTTGATTTCCTCTCCGCAGGAAATAGAATCCATTCAAAAGTTTATCGCCCACTTCTGCTTGCTTTGTTTTGGAAAGAGGTTTCAGTACCTCTGTGTGACTCTCTGGAAGCATGGAAGCAGCTGAGGTGGACAGTGCAAACATCTCTAAAACCTTGCTGAGAACTTATCCAGTCTAGAAATCCACAAAGTAAAGAGCCAAGAGATACTACCCTTCAAAGGCCTTGCACAGTCATCAAAAAAAAAGGTTCCTAGAGCATAACAGGTTCCATTAATCTTTTGAGGACTAAACTGGCATAAATCAGATCAACCTTTGGCTGCTGCAAGCTATGCTGAAGCTGCATCTGATGCTTTTTTTTCAGCAGCTTTTTAATTGATATTTCTTCTTACATTTTATCTGGGTGTCCCTGGCCAAGGTCTGGCAGCGGGGGCTGTGGGGTGGCCACTGGGAAGAGAGGCCGGGGCTGTCCCATGCCGGACACGGCCAGTTCCAGCTGGTTCTGGCTGGTTCCACACAGATCTACTGCAGGACACAGCTGAGCCCACCAGCCAAGATGGCAGCACCTGTGGGGAAGAGTATTTAAGAAAGGGTTGTGAGACAGAGGAGTGAGAAAAACAGTGTCAGAAGCAGTCCTGCAGACATCAAGGTGAAAGAAGGCAGCAGGGGAGGAATGAAGTTGAACCTGGGAAGAAGGGCGGCGGGAGGTGTTTTCATGTTTGCCTTTGTTTCCTGTTATCCAAGTCTATTTTAATTGGCAATCAATTAACTTAATTTTCCCCAAGTTGAGTCTCCTTTGCTTATAACACTAATTTGTAAGTGATCTCCCTGTGTTTGTGTCAACCCATGAACTTTCTCATTGTGATTTCTCCCCCTGCCCTGTTGAGGAGGTGGAGTGAGAGAGCGGCTGAGTGGGCACCTGGTCAAGGTCTACCCACCACAGTGTATGTTGAACCATGAATATTCAAGTTAAAGTCCTACAACTTGAAAATGTCTTCCCAATATTTCGAACATAATTCAGCTTCTTAATTAGAAAGTAAACATTGTTTAGTTACAGCAACATAATGTTAAGGGTGAATTCCAGCAAACAGCATATGAATGACAGACGTTGACAATCATTATGCTCAGTGATAGCCTGTCTAATCCTGACAGGTAAAGAGATGATGAGGACAAATCTTAAAAGCTGAGGTAAGTCTCCCTGTTTAACTTGCAAGAGCTGTATTCTACTCTGTTACCTTCTACTGGTTGGGACTCACTCACTGTTTTAGAAAAGAAGAGGAAATGCAACCAAATTTAAAAGGAAAATTATTCTGTTAGGCTATGGGAAATCCTGCTTTAGCAGGGGAATCAGACTAGATGATCTCTAGAGGTCCCTTCCAACTCTGAGAATTCCATGATGTATCCTAATGCTACTCTACCAGTCAGTAAGTCCCTCATTCCATTACATCTGGTTACAAATGCTCGCAAACTCTCAGCATTTCAAAAGTGTAAATTTAAACACTGTAGTTCCTATTTATGTCTAACAGCAACCAAAGAAAACTATGAGTGGATAGAAAAAAAATGTCACTCCCTTCTCCAATAGATAAGCTAGTTTACTACATGTCTTCCAACAGCCCATATCTACAATATTTAAGAAGAGTGAGAGTAGCATACTCACAAAAATGGTAATACTATTCTATAAAAATGTGCATTTTATGAGAGGCGAAAGCTTGCATTGCCCTTAGCTGTACTCTGGCAATTATTCAGAGAAGAAAAGATTTGATGGAAATATACTAAATGTAGAGCAGCTGCAACATTGATTCATTTGTCTATCAAACACTTGACTATAATCTTGTCTATTTTATAACCTTCTTGAAATTTCTTCCCTCGTTTTTAAACAACATATATATTGCTATATGTGTATAACATACATGCTGGACCACAGTACAATGAGCTAAACTACTGGTCCCGAAGAGTGCATATTCCACTATTGATTGGTGTCTTGAAGCAGCCTCATAAATTGCTGAATACAGACAAGAAAACAAATTGCACTTTAGCTTGCACAAACACAGCTTAATGATTCTAAATCAGTGTTGAAATAATTTGCCTTGCTCATGATGTATGTGTTTTGAGGATGTCTCTTAGTGTCACTGGTTTGAAAGAGAATGTATGAAAATACTGTTATGAATACATCAGTTCATTCTATCAAACAGAAATAACCTCAATTTATTGACTACTATATCTGGTTTTATGCAAAAAAAAAAAAAAAAAAAAACAACAAAAACAACACAAAAAAACCCCACCACAATCTAGAGAAAAATCTATGAACAATCCAGGCTGCAGCACATGGAAACATAGTTGATTACAATTTGTGGTGTTGATAAGTGTTTTTTTGCTGGATGTCGGAGTCCTGCATGCCAGACTACATTGCCTGTGTCTCAACAGCTAGGGTAGGCACCTGCTCAGGGTGTAGGACCTACGGGTGCAAATTGTCTCAGGGCAAACTTAGCTAAGAACTTTGCTGTATCCAGTGGACACTGTGACACAGGACTTAGGAGAAGTCCTTGTCCTCCTCAGATAGTGGGTAGAGGCCAGGTAGCACACCCTATGGCACAGTAAATAACACTAGATGCCCATCTTTAGAAAATTAGGGGAGTATTCAGTTGTTTAAACATATGATTCTAGGACCATGATAGATAATGTGGGATGTCCTAGCTGGCTTCCATCTGCTGCTTTAGAGAATGCAAATTACCCATAAAATCTGAATAAGATCTAGTGTCTACATATTATTCTACACAGAAGTGTGTAGTGCCATTTCATATCTCCTACAACACCCTTCTTGGTCCCCCTATATTGTTCCAAAAGGCACAAGTGTACCCCCAGTACTGTATGGATACCTGGGATATCCCAGGACACCTCAGATGACAGTAAGCAGACATGAGCCAGCAACTAAACACTGACTTTAGAATTATGTGAGGATGAATCCAGTCTATCCTTTCCACCAAGGCTCAGGTATGAACTAGTACTGCAAGGTTTAGGCTCTTCTCTGCCTCTATGAAAATGCAATAATAAGTGCTGAGGAAATTAAAGAATGAGGATCATCACAGCAAAAGGAGAATGGAGCAAGAACTTTTAGAATCATGATTCTGGTTTTAGCAACCCATGCACATTTTCTGCATCACTGTAGGCCTCTACTGGCCTTCAATGCACCTTACCATTAGTAGTAACTAAATTATATTTAAGCCTTTATTTAAAATTAAAATAGTCTTAAAGTACAGCATTTGGGGAAAAAACCTCAAGGCATACAGAAAAATCACTCAATTTCTTAAAAGATAATGTTAATATCTATTCCTGAAAAAATTAACAAGGTGACTTCCTAATTTCCTGCTTTTGCATATAAATAAGAATATAGGTAAATTAATGTTGAAAATTTCAAATTATGTGTCAAAGTACATGCAAGTTCTTGTTATTTTTAACGTCACCTTAGTTTCTTTTTTTTGCCTCACTCAAACCTGCATTCTATTTTATCTTAATAAAATATAAAATTGTGCAAACAATCCAAACTTTACATATACAAAACATACCTGAGTGCCATAGGACTATGATGATTACAGTTTCCATTTGTATCCTAGGTTGCTGGACATACCAATACACATTTAGGTATGCTGACATGCTTGAATACTGCAAGCTATTACTTTTTCCAGAATGGCTTTTAAATGCCTCAATTTTGAGAATTTTTAAATCCAACAGAAATACTAAAGGGGATAACCAATTAATTCATTTATGCAATTAACTGGATAAGGCTGTTGCCATTATAGCAAATCGGCATTGCAAACCCAGTTTTCACCAGGTCAGCAAATTGATCTCAGCTTGGATCTTTTAATTCCTGTTGATGGGATGCTTTAATGCTATTCAGCTAAATAGCAGGGTCATCCTGATCTCAAATTATGTGGTTATTTCCAAAGTACAAGCTGTTTCCAGAGAAGCCTTGCCTGTTTATTTAGTGATGCATGTCCAGATGTGCTTTTCAGACTTTAAAGAACTGAATCAGAAGCAATTCAGATAAGTTCTACATGAATAATTTATCTTGTTCTTACACATTTTTAAGAGGAGAAGGGACTCTATATGTTAGCGTTTTGCCAATGCAATAAAAAGCATTGCTAACTGGGACTTGTGTCAGAAGTGTATTGGTCACTGGGCTTGTCATGCTTGCACAATAGGTGTTTCATTATTCAAAGGTATGCCAGATTGTCAAAACTTACTGAGGAGGTCAGTAAATCTGGATGCCTGCTGATTTGAGTGCCATCAGTAATTTTCTTTCCCAGCTACTGCTGGCTTTGGAGAGAGCCTGACATTTCCAATACAGATGAAAATGCTCCAAATATCGACTGCTCCTCTGTTGCGAGATGACACATTTAGAAGATGGTTTATTTCTTTTGTGAGCTCATATGCTGAACACATAAATATTGGCGCGTCCGAATTCATGATGTGAGACAGGCCCTAAGGCCCCACATACGGATTCAAGCACTTCCTTGTTAATGCAGCACACAAGGCTAACTGATGAGGGAAGGCTGGGGAGCCAAAGTCTGATTAGTTTCACCTAGTAGTGTGCAATATCTGTATGAAACTGAAAGTCACTGTTCAAGCAGGATGAGACTGGCTGTCTCAGAAGGCAGTATGTGTCATCTTGTACGGCTAAAAGCTTCCCGGGAACACACAGAGCAGCATCCAGACTTGGCCACTTATTCAGGAAGAATGAATGGGGCAGGTACTGAAATAAGCAGCTCTATAAAGAAGGGAATGAAGAACATTTATTCTGAGAAGAGTATGTAAGAGCCAGTTTTCTCTAGCCTAACAAAATGAAAGCTGAAAGTTACGTGACTCCTGCCTATAAATACACTAAGCAGGTAAATACCAAGAAGGGACAAGAGTCATTTTAGTTTAAACACTAAGTTGGCACAAAACCAGAGCACAAAACCCATAATAAATTTAGACTACAAATTAGAAAGAGATCTCTAACTATTAAAGCAGGGATATTCTGGAACAGCCTTTTAATGGCGCATTAGCACATTTTCAGGTATAACCTGATAAGCTTATAGACCTTGATAAATTCATGATGTGCCTGAGTAGTCATTAACTAGCCAAAAATTTGATCACCAGCTATAGCTCTTTTTCTGACCATATATATTCAGAAAAGGATACTGCTTCTAGATTGAGGGCTGGAGTACCTCTGCTATGACGACAGGCTGAGAGAGTTGGGATTATTCATCCTGGAGAGGAGAAGGCCCCAGGAAGACCTTATAGCAGCCTTACAGTACCTGAAGGGGGTCTACAGGAGAGATAGGGAGGGACTCTTTTATCAGGGAGTGGGGCGATAGGATGAGGGGTAATGCTTTTAAATGGAAAGAGGGAAGATTTATATTACATAATAGGAAGAAATTCTTTACTGTGGGAGTGGTGAGACACTGGAACAGGTTGCCCAGAGAAGTTGTGGCTGCCCCATCTCTGGAAGTGTTCAAGGCCAGGCTGGATTGGGTTTTGGGCAACCTGCTCTAGGGGGAAGTGTCCCTGCCCATGGCAGGGGGGTGGGAACTCAATGATCTTTAAGCTTCCTTCCAACCCGAACCATTGTATGATTTATTCAGGTTATCAAGAACCTCAGGAAGTCCAACCTCCAGTTGGGTCTTCAAGGATGAAGAGAGACTTCATCACCTCTCTGAGTAACTTCTTCCAGTGTTTGGCTGTCCTCATGGGAAAAAAAATTTTCTCCTTACATCTATCTGGATCTCTCTGGTTCGATTTATGCTTTTTTTGTGTCATTCTCTCACTATACACTGCTAGAAAAGCCTGGCTCCACCTTCTTAGTAGCCTCCCCATAGGTACTGGGTGCTGCAGTTCAGTTCCCCCAAAGTCATCTATTCTCCGTGCTGTACAACCCCCTCCAGCGCTCCAGCCCTGAGCCATCATGGTGGCCACCTGCTGAACTCACCCCAAATACTGATGACTGTCTTGTATCGGGGCACTAAAACTGGATACAGTACTCTAGATGTGGTCTGATGAGAGCCAAGTAGAGGGGATAATCCCTTCCTTCAATGTACTGGTTTTGATCTTGTTAGTGCAGCCCAAGAGGCTTTTGTGCCTCTTTGCTGCCAGGACACTGCTGGTTCATGCTCAGATTGCTGTCCAGTATACATCAGGGTCCCTTTCCACAGAGCTTGTCAGCTCTCAGTCCCCAGCCTGTATCATTTCAAGGGTTTCTTCCTCCCCAGGTACAGGAATTTGCATGCATCCTCTATGAATTTCCTAAGATTCCCGTTATTCCATTTCTCCAGCCTATCTAGGTCCTTCTGGATGGTGGCCCTGCCCTTGAGAATCTTGACTGGTCCTCCACAGTTCGGTGTCATCTACAGAACTGATGAGAGTGCACTCTGATGCCTCCTCCAGGTCACTCATAAATACTATAAAAAGAAAGGTCCCCAGACAGACTTGTGTGATACTCCCCTCATGACCAATCTCCAGGTGGACAATGACCGCTGTCCTCTGAGCCCAACATCCTGACTTGATACAACGTCCTGACTTGATTTTTGGTTCTGTCTTCCAAGATCTCATTCCAGTTCTCTTGTTCAACACTGGCTATTTGTAATTTCTTGAGATTTGTAGAGAAACGTTTTAAGGAATGACAGGTCTAAGGATCAGAGCTGGTTCCAATTTCAGAGTTGAAATTTAGTTTCTATAGCGGGCAAAAATGAAAAGACATCCTTACTGATAAGGTAATTTGTTTGAGTAGGGGAGGGTCCCAAGGTATGAGTTTCTCTTACCTCATGCTGGTCTTTAAGAAACAGCCAGTCATCCTGGACTCCCAGGATAGTCAATGGGCCAAAATAGGTTTCACTAGAGGGTGGTATGTTTGATCTGTTTTAGACTTAGCAAGAAATAAATCTTTCACTGGATACCCTTATTTCTCTCCATGGACCATAGACAGAGTTCTTTAAATGCCTGAATTAGGACAGATTAATCCACTTCCCCATTACCTGTACCACCCAGAAGTTCCTGATAGATGATCCCAATATTCTATCCCTCACTTACGATCTGTATGAGCACATAATGTGTATAAAGGGCCCAAGCCATGGTAGAGAACCATCATTTAATTGTGACAAATAGAATATAAAATGTTTGAAATTACATATAGACTAGTTGTAGCAGTAAAGATGCATTTTCACCTTTTGAAGAGAAAAATCTGAGCTGAAGGAGTGGGAATATAAATATAGTGAACCTGATTCATAATTGTTCTTTATTCAGCTGCATGTTAGAATGATAAGTTGCCACACACTCTTTTTTCCCCCACTGCATATGGTATAACTTGTTTGTGTATGTTCAGATCAAGTTTCTGCAGAGTAATTCATTAAGCTACTCTGTTTCGTTATTACTTTTATAAATATTGCTGTTAGCAATTTTTTGATCAAAATTAATGGTTGCCCTTCCTGAGGGCTCCTAGATGATGCTGTTTTAGATGAATTGTTTATTTTGTTAAAGAGGATTTACCAATTAAGAAATGCAGTAGAAAACAAGTTGCTGACTTCATGAAAATATTCTGCAATGTTTATGTAGCAGGAAGAATGTTATCAATATTACTGTCATCTAAAGATCAGTGTAATCTATACATTGATTTCTGAACTCACAATCTTCTTGGACTATTCCAAAGTGCTAAGTTTTGTATTTAAATCTTTGGCTTTGCTTAAAACCTTATTCAGAGTTCCCTATTGACTGTTTATCTCAGGAGATTCTTTTCACAGAATTTATTCAGTGTGTTTCATTTATGTCTTGTTTTGATTTCGGGTTCAGCCAGAAATAAAGCTATTGTTACCTTACAGATTTAAGTCCATTACCTTCTCATGAAGAAAAATAAGATGCATAAATACAACTTCTGTACAAGCAGCTCAGTTCTTTCAGTCTACAGAGGTATACTAGCAGAACGTTAGTAGATGAGGCATAATTTCTATATGCATACCCTTGTGTTGGATTTTAATATGTTATATTGTATAGCGCTTGAGTAGAAGTATGTTGCACAACTGACTAACAGGGTGGAAACTGGGAATGTAAATCCTGCCAACGCAAAGAAATTCCCAGACACTGGTAGTAGCTACAGGGGGCACATCAGAGGCATGTCTTGTAAAGAGAAAGTTGTTAATCTCTATCACTGATGCCCCAGAATAAACAACAGAAGAAATGTTCACACTCTGATTCCTTCCCTTGTATGAGAAGCTCAATATAGAACAGAAAAAAAGACATAACTCTCATTTTTAATATTTACTGGGTTGTTTCTTGCTATTGGGCTGGCACAGCCTAGCCTTGACATTCATCTTTTCCTGGCTATGAGCTCAAAATGTTTTAGCTGTGACACCAAACGTATGGTGGGGTAGAGATTCTGTTACCGTTACAGATTATACCACAGAGAACCTTGAGGGAGCCGTATGTACTTCACACCAACCCTTTTAACATCTCACAGTAATGCCATCTGAGTGACCATTCCTTTAATGACAAAGTTTGTTCATGCAGTGAAATTATACTCTAAAAGTAGTTTTGGAAGCCATAACTACCTCTTGAAGTGTCATTCTCACTAGCTTGCTGATACAGTCAGAATAAACCAGCATAAACCTCCAGCATTTTTATTTAAAAAAATGTATTTAAATACAGAAAAAAGTTTGCTACAGTGTGGCTAAACTTAATTATTATCTCATCGCTTAATCACTGGCAAGGACTTCATTTTGCAGACTGCCACTGAAGATCATAAGCAGAATAAAAATTTACAATCAGATCTTTTTCTAGTCCTCATCCCTTCATTATGGGTAAATATTGGAGGCTCTTTCCTTATCCTTTCATGGAACTAAACATGTCAAACTCTGTTTCTTGTTTTGTAGCTTGACTACTCTGTCACTGATATATGCAATGTTACCATGCACACAGCCATCTGTAAAGCAGCTATCAAAACTGTTCTTCAAGCCCTCAGCTTGGACTGCACATCTATTCTATTATTCTATATAAGAGGATCTTATCAATGCTTATAAATATCTAGAGTGGGTGTCAAGAGGGTGGGGCCAGACTCTTTTCACTGGTACCTGGCGACAGGACAAGGGACAATGGGCACAAACTGGAACACAGGAAATTCCATCTCAACATGCGGAAAAACTTCTTTACTTTGAGGGTGACAGAGGACTGGAACAGGCTGCTCAGAGACCTCGTGGAGTCTCCTTCTCTGGAGATATTCAAAACCCACCTGGATGTGTTCCTGTCCAACCTGCTCTAGGTGAACCTGCTTTGTCAGGGGGGTTGGACTAGATGATACCCAAAGGTCCCTTCCAACCCCTACCATTCTGTGTTTCTGTGAGTCTATTGCCAATTCTCCACATCTTTGCTGGACTAAAGAAGGGATACTTTTTTTCTGCTCTTAAAGCTCTTTGCAATGTCTCCTGTCTTTTCTGCCATTTATTCATTTTGCAGGAGCCTGCAATCATGTAATTTTGTCTCTTATTTGTAAACTTTAGAGCTTTTTCCATGCTTCATGTAAGCCTCCATGAATATTCTTCATTTTTTTTCCTCTTAAAAGCTCTCTATAACTGTAATACATATAAAATAGTTGCTAAACTCCTAATATGCCAACGACAATAATGGATCACTGTTCACTCTGCTTCTCTGTTAACCTGTATTTGCCTTTCTTTTTCTGTAGGCTGTAAAGGTAGGGACACTGAAAGAGCTGCAGAGACCATCTATCTGTTCTGTGTTTCTGCACTGACAAGCACCACAGGGTCATAATGTGCCTGGGGCTCTGAACATTGTCATGACCGTAAAAATTATAGCCAGCAACAGTGTTAGGAATTAAATGCAAACCAGTCTCAGTTTAAGTAACATTAAACCTAAGGACAAACAAATCATGGTAAGTGACAGAAAAATAGCCCCTAATCTATCCCTTCTGATTTTGCTTGCCTATATATCTAGGGAATTTTGCCTATCTGGCAAAATTTTGCTTTTCAGGCAAAATACCTATACAGTAAAATATCTCCATATAATAGAAATGATTGGGAAAGTTATTTGTTTTGCTGTTTGCAAACCTGAATTTCTGTATGTTCTTGAACGAATAAAGGGGAAAACTCCAGAGCCTTATCAGGGTACAAAGCAATAAGAATTAGCAGAGAAATCAATGGAGTATAAGAACAATTTCTGAGTGCATTGAGGAGGTGTGTCTAATTGCCCAGACAGCCGGATGAAAGTGTTTCCATTCTATACATATTAGAGATTAAACATTGTAATATTTATAGCAGCCTTCTTTTACATGCCAGACTGCAGGCTTCCAGAAATAGTCTTTCAACAAGGAATATTATTAAACCTTTAATTTTTTTCACTGCAACTATAATATTCTTCCCACAGAGGGAAATCTCTTTATTCTCTGATACAGTGCGGCTAATCATTAGTTACTTTCCTTTTCAAAGCTGCAGACTCATTATAAAAATGTGAGTAGCTAGCACTTAGACTTCTAACTGAAAGCCACTTAAAGCCATTAGATCTCTGAACCCTGAACTCCTGTGCACTCTTACCATTGTTAAGGTATAAAGAAACTGTCTTCTGGTGTTGGTAAGTATATCTACAAAGCTTCTTTGTGTCACGCAGCACCCATTTTATATATAATTACATGTTATGAGAGACAGAGAACATGAAACACTTGTAGAGAACAGAGCATTCAAGATTTGCAAATTCTAAAAAAAGAAGTGATAAAATTTTGCCCAGCAAACTGTAATGGCTTAAATGCCAATAATAATAAGTGCTTCTTTCTGTAGTCAATAAAGATTGACAGCAAGAATAAAATAAACCAATACAAAAGTGAAAGAAAGCAAAATTGTCAACATGAATTATATTGGTGAAGTTGAAAGTAAATATGTCATTGCCTAGGTGCTTAGGCAAAAAAAAAAAAAAAAATTAGCCATGTGAAACTGGGAGGCAAGAATTTTATAGTCCGTTGTGCCAGGATACTGGTTAATTCTGCAGAATTAACAGCATTTTGGCAGAATGGAAGATATTAAGTGGGAAGTGTAGGGAATCAGCCTTTTAGCAAATAAACCCAATTAACACCAAGATAAGATTTTGCATTAAGATTCCTTTTTCATTTAGAGGAAATAAATAAAATCTGTCTTGTACTCAAGTGTAACAGATACAATCGCTGCATTTTATAAGCATTTCATTCTGTCAAGTGCATGGTTTCTATTACAGTTACTTCCCTCTCAGGTACTCTGGATAAACCACTCGTAATCACTTCCTGGAATATTTAGGTCCAAATCATCTAGGGATTACATGAAACTAAATGTTATCCAGTTTAAGTTAGCCCAGTGCATTTGGATAGAAATTGTTACAAGGCAATGCCATGGTGCTGATCACTCAAAGGATTCTTCTTGGGTAGAAATCTAATCCTGTTACAAACTTGTTCTCTTCTGTTGAAGGCCAGACGCAGCGAGGTTCACGTCTCGGCACAGTCAGAGAGCGTGATTTCCCTCCTACTTCCATATGCCATTGTGGTGGATGAAATGTTGTTGCCTTAAGTGTTTCACCACCCCACACTGCTGCTGGACATTATCACCTCTTCTCAGCAGTTTGTATGTGGATTTTATATGCTGTAATGGTCAAAAGGAAGTCTTCTGTGCTAGTGCTGTAACAGGTGTGTCCTTTTCATGGTGAGTTTCTGCTTAGATTTTGAGAGCCAATGTAATGTTAAGGCTTAAAAACCATTCTTTCATGCTAATCCAATGAAGAGCAATTCCACTAGAAAGTAGGAAGTTAGCGATTGCGAATATATGAAGACCAAATAATGAATGCTGCATATGATATTCCACGCAAAAAGCACGGTGTAGGAAGAGAATTGCATCAGATGTTTACATTGCAGAAGTGAGATCTAAGAATAATTAGAGAATGTATGTACATTAATTCCTTCCATTGACCTAGAAAAAATATCTTTTCCTTCACAAGAAACAAGGCTCGGTGAAAACAAACACTGTAAAAAATGTGACAGATCCCAGCATAAAAAGGACTTCATTCACTGGGCATCCAGCACAAAATTTCTCATAATTTTTCCCATTTATGATAAATTTATTCTATAATATATGAAATGGATTCTATTTCTGCAGGCTGCTGTCAGTGATCCAGCCTTATTTACCTCTTTTTGTCAAAGATCTTGCAAGCGGTGGAAGTAGGAATCAATGCAATTACCAATGGTGTTCTGTTGAGTTATAAAACTTCATTTTGGACACACCCTAAATGCAGAATTCTATTTCAAAGAGAAAATTCCTCATATTGTTCATTGCTTCTCATCTCCAATGTTATTTCATACTGTAGTTCGTTCTTTCTAAATGTCCCATTTGTAGCTTATATTTCAAATAAGTTATGTTTTATAAATCCTGCTATTGCTTTGATGTGCACATTTCAATTGTTTCCTGTCATTGAGCTTATATCTATTCCAATTATAATTCCAGGGACTATGAAAAACCTCCATATTTAATTTTCTAAGTGCATGGTTTCCCATTTTTTTCTTTGTAGCCCACGTGCAGATATAAGCACCATTTCACGCAACTTAATTTCTATCAGGCACATGACTATACTTGAAGACCTTTGATTTACAGACAGCTGATTTAAACCTGTCGGTTGTCCATTAAAAGAGATGTTTCTGCTACACAAACTTTGAATATAGAAAGTGTAGTTTCTCAGAAGTGTTTAGGTTACTTCCAGAAACACTTCCAATCAGAGGATGTAGGGGGTTGTCCTTTTTATCATCTTGATGCTTGTGACAACTTTGCTTGTTGGTTGCTTTGTTTCTGGCTTCATACAGTATCAGATATAGGTGTCCTTTTCAAGAAAAAAAAAAAAAAGCAATATTATCTTGTCCTTTATGCATTCAGTAATGTGACATTCAATAATTAATAGGGCTGCTTCCATACCATTTACTTTTCTTTTTTTCCAAAAAAAAAATCCATTATGATCATTTCTGGTTATTCAGGCAAACAAATCATTTAAATTCTTCATGGAAATAGGTGAAAGCGTATAATCCTTCACTGTAAAGAGGAATCTCGCTATTGCACCTCTACAAGATACTTCTGGCCTTTTTCATTGTTAACATAACATACAGCTCAATCTTTTCCTGACTGGTGCAATGGTGAGTGCAAATGTAGTGGCCAGCGCTGCTGAAGCTTGTCAATTAGAATTTATCCGAGCAGCCCAAAGGAATGCAGTGCAGAGAACATTTTTCTGCTGAGCTACACAGGAACACTTTGTAGCTCCACTTAGTTCTTCCTGCTGATTGCTGTGTAAATGCTAACCAGCTGGAGAGCAAACCACTCCTCAAGGACAGACTGCAGCGACTTGCACCTGTGGTGTGTGGATGCCTGCAATAACCCATCACCTGTCACCCTTCCAAGTGCTCTTTTGAACACAGTGACCTGATGCTTAAGGAAAAGAGTTTGCTCTCTCCTGACTCTTCCTAATTAAAGAAACAATTCAGCACAGGATTGTGTTTTTTTGGTCCAAAGAGTGCAGATAATGATTCTCTATTCATAGCTTATTCACGTAGTCTCTTCTGGTTTCCAGACTGGCTCTGGTCACAATGATGCAGTGTCTATCAAAAATAAGAAAGACAAATTTTTACTGCTTGCATTTTTCAGAGGAAGGGCCATCATTAGGCTTTTTGAACCCACTCATTAAGATAAGCATGTCTCCTTCCCCACCACCACCTCGAAAGCTGACTTGTACATGCATACTTGTTGTAGAACAAGTGGTTATTACTTTTGCAGATAGTTCTAAACTCAGAAAAGTAGTAAACACAAAAGAAAGTCAAATCAAACTGATGGTGACCTGAGACATGAGAGCAATCAGTTAATCAGGACATGAGCATGGTATGAAGCCAGATAAGTAAATTAGATGGAGCAAAAGCTGGATCAGACAGCACAGAGAGAAAATAAAGAACATAAATTAGGAACCTTCCCCATTGGACTGAATAATCCAAAAGTCTTGTGCCTATAGCAGTGAATGGTCATGTAATTTTAAGGCTTCTTTGTGATACACAAGTGCACAGGGATAGAATTAAAGTAGTGATGTTCTTCTGTTTCAAGAATTGCATTTTTAAAATTTTCATATATTTTTAATGTGGCAGGATTTGTTTGGAGATTTTGTATATAATTTATATGAATCTCCGTAACTTATCAATTTATAATCTTGGTGCAGAGAGATCAGAATAATAAACTGCTAATTATTTCCAAACTAGTGCTACTGGCATTCATCCATTTTTCCTCCAAATCCCTCCTCAGATATCACTTGTCCCATAGAAATCATAAATGCTAACTTATTCAATGATTTCTTTTAAAGAATAACTTCTGGACGTCTAATAGAATGAATGTTTTATGACCATACTATTCCTTGTCTTGAAAAATGCTGATATATATTCAATAAATGCATTGAAAATTGGTATACAAATATATCTGCAATTGTGAAATTCTCAGGTGAAATTTTAGCAGAGTATGAATCTGTTGGCTGGGTCTTGGAAAGCTGAGTTTAACAGTTCTGTGTTTTCTGATCCATTCATGCTAAGCCTAAACTATAAAATAATCTATTATTAGATATCTTACTAATTTTTTAGTGATAGTACTTACTAGTCTGGAAAATTCATCTGGAAATATTACCAAAGAAAACAATGCAGTATATCACAGAATCGCAGAATCTTCTAGGTTGGAAGGGACCTTCAAGATCATCTTGTCCAACCGTCAACCTAACTGACAAAAATAAACACCCACAAAACAACAAAATGCAACACCATCACTAAACCATGTCTCCCAGCACCACGTCAACCTGTCTTTTGAACACTTCCCAGGATGGTGCCTCAACCACCTCCCCAGGCAGCCCATTCCAATGTCTGATAACCCTTTTAGTTAAAAAAATTTTCCTAATATCCAGCCTGAACCTCCCCTGGCGCAACTTGAGGCCGTTTCCTCTAGTCCTGTCGCCCGTGACTTGGGAGAAGAGACCGACCCCCGCCTCCCTACACCCTCCTTTCAGGTAGTTGTAGAGAGCAATAAGGTCCCCCCTCAGCCTGCTTTTCTCCAGGCTGAATAACCCTACTTCCCTCAGCCTCTCCTCATAAGACTTGTGCTCCAGACCCCTCACCAGCCTTGTTGCTCTTCTTTGGACCTGCTCCAGCACCTCGATGTCTTTTTTGTGGTAGGGGGGCCAAAACTGGACACAGTACTCGAGGTGGGGCCTCACCAGTGCCAAGTACAGGGGGACGATCACCTCCCGAGTCCTACTCACCACGTTGTTCCTGATACAGGCCGGGATGCTGTTGGCCTTCTTGGCCACCTGGGCACACTCCTGGCTCATGTTCAGCCGGCTGTCCACCAACACCCCCAGGTCCTTTTCTGCCAGGCAGCTCTCCAGCCACTCTGCCCCAAGCCTGTAGCGCTGCCTGGGGTTGTTGTGACCGAAATGCAGGACCCGGCACTTTGCCTTGTTGAACCTCATACCATTGGCCTCAGCCCATCGATCCAACCTGTCCAGATCCCTCTGCAAAGCCTTTCTACCCTCCAACAGGTCGACACTGCCACCCAACTTAGTGTCGTCTGTGAACTTACTGAGGGTCTGGGATATCCTGGGTTATTCCTGATACATTTTATTCCATACAGGTCTGAAGATGTCAATGTATTTTACAGCAACAACATTTTCATTCCAAGATACAGGGTCATATAATAATGTCCCCAGGTGGTAAGGAATTAAAAATAAAGCAACCAGCAACCTAACTGCTATAAACATAAAATGGATGACTTTCTTGATTTGGTTCCACCAGTTTACCAGTTTCTACCAGGAAAATTCATTTAAGAGTGCAAAACATCAGTTACTCATGACCAAGCAATAACTATTAAAAAGGAAAATGTAGGCATAAAATCAGTTGTACACTGGACTTCAAGATTCAGCAAATTCCCTTTCTCCCATAATACTGCACCCTTGCAGTAAGCCATAGAGTGTAGAGGAGAAGCTTTGACTCTCAGCAATATTTTTCCAGATCAAGAGGTATTCAGCATTCAGTCAGAACAGCGTCTATTTTAGATTAAGAAAAGAGCAAGAAGAAAAGTTAACTTTTGTTGCCTCTCTTTCTTCTGGTATGTCCTGACAATTAAGGGGTTTTATTGCAGTATCTTTGAATTGTCACTATAATAGAGTAACATGAGAGACATTTTTGGAATACTTAAATTACATCAAATTAATATGTTAATCCTAACATTTTATTAAAGTTTTTGTTTGCAGTAATGTATCTTGCAGAAACACTGTCATGTGGCTACTTTATTTCTTGTATCTGTGTTACAACACTGCTTTTATTCATAGTTAAAGGCACCATACAATCTGAAGAGTCCTTGACACTCACATTGAAACGTAAAGATGTGTTCAGAAGTAATCTCACTGATTCACTGGCCACTTGAGATTGAAATAACTAGCCAATTTAGATATATTTTATAATTTTATTGAGAGGAGATATTTTTTCCATATCAGCATTTGCTTGGCTGTTCTGACAAGGATGAGAACTAGTTGGAGAGAACCAAATTGAGGGAACCAAAAATGATCGGAGATCAATGAACCCGTGATCCACAATGGAAGACTGAATGAACAAGAGTTATTTAGCATAAACTTAAAAAAAAAAAAAAAAAAGAAGAGAGAGAGAGAGAGAGAGAAAGGAAATCACAAGGTACCTTTGCACTTTTCTGGTTTTTCGTTCTCTCAGCTATTATGCTGATCACTTAGGTTACCCAAATTCCCTCTCTGGTAAAGGTCTAGTTTATAGTTCCAGTATGCTTTTAACAAACCTCATTATTGGATTTCTCAAATGGAGGTATCAAGCTTAACATAAAATTACACATAATATTATACATATATATATTATATATGTGTATATACATTATATACCTGCACCTATATAAACAAGAATTTATTCATTTTGGAGTACTTAAAATATGTTCTCAAGATTTTAGCAATGTAGCAAAAATCTCCACTATTCACTAGATAATCATTGATCAAAATTAAAATTCTTAACACTTCTACAGCGTAGACAATCTATGGATTTTGAAACTCTTAAAACATAATTAAGCAGTGTAGCATCCCATGAGTAAAGAAACATTATTCTCTCTGTTTTACAAATGAGAAAGATTAGATGGGTTGATTAGAAGAAATCCTACAAGAAAATACTGGGTTGATTTTTATTATCTTTGTCAATTGCTAGACAAGTGAGGGAAGGTTGTTAACAGGTATTTCAAGAAAAAAGGAAGATGAGACTATATGCTGCAGGTCATATATGAAATTCATAGCAAAATTCAGACAAAGAGTAAAAATAAAAGGGCATTTGATTTTTTTTCAAGGTTGGAGGTAATATGTAAGCCTTTTGTTCAGCAACATACTTTGGAAAACGCTTTACTTTAAGCACATAAAATATTTGCGTGGTGACAATAAACTAAGCAGGTGGGTAAGTACGTTACTTAAACTGCAACATTTTTAAAAAGTAGAACTCCAAATCTAAATGCTAAATCTAGTGATGTAAAGAGAAAACCATAAAAGCCACAGAAAAAAGAAGCAAAAGATCTTTTCAAATTTGAAGACACTTTCACACCTGCAAAACAAAATTCACTAGTCCTTCAAATATATGTTTGTATACATACCTATAAGCTTATGTATATTCCTCCAAATATATGCTTTATCTCCACTGTGGTAAAATCACTGCCTAAGATGTCACACATCATAGCCCACCAGTAAGGCTTTGGGATACGATAAAAGACTGTAGCAAACTTCTCCACTGCTTTACACAGTGTGCAGTAATCTACACTGATGTCCGCTATGGGTAAAATCAAATTCACCTGATACCTTAGAGATATGCACTGCAGTAAATAAATCAGTGTGCATAAAGTGGAGAGCAATGCCAAAGAGAAGGGGGCACAGCTTGCTTTTCCTTCACGTCCTACTCCCCCTTCCCTTTAACACTGGCTGAGATTATTTTCTTTCTTGTCAGTTTTGCACGACCATGGTGCTGTACTGACCCTTGTAAATTCTGTTGCAATTTGAGGCCTTGGATAAACAAATGAAACAGCCCTTGCGTACAACATTTATATTTATTTAGTAAGACTTTTTGTTTGTTCGTTTGTTATTTCTTGCTAATAATATAAATCATTGTGGCAATCTGGCAAAGTTCCTGCTGACTGGAAAAAGGGGAACATAACCCCAATATTCAAAAAAGGAAAAAAAGAAGACCCAGGGAACTATAGGCCAGTCAGCCTCACCTCTGTGCCTGGCAAGATCATGGAGCAGATCCTCCTGGAATCTCTGTTAAAGCACGTGGAAAATAAGGAGGTGATTGGAGACAGCCAGCATTGCTTCACCAAGGGCAAATCGTGCCTGACAAATTTGGTGGCCTTTTACGATACTGCCACAGGCTTGGTGGACAAGGGCAGAGCAACAGACGTCATCTACCTGGACTTATGCAAAGCATTTGACACTGTCCCGCACGACACCCTGGTCTCAAAATTGGAAAGTCATGGATTCGATGGATGGACCACTCGGTGGATAAGGAACTGGCTGGATGGCCGCACTCAAAGGGTTGTGGTCAATGACTCAATGTCCAAGTGGCAGCCAGTGATGAGTGGAGTTCCTCAGGGGTCGGTACTGGGACCAGTGCTGTTCAACATCTTTGTCGGAGACATGGACAGTGGGATAGAGTGCACCCTCAGCAAGTTTGCCGACAACACCAAGCTCGGTGGTGTGGTCGACATGCTGGAGGGAAGGGATGCCATCCAGAGGGACTTGGGCAGGCTTGAGAGGTGGGCCGTGTAAATCGCATGTAGTTCAACCAGGCCAAGTGCAGGGTCCTGCACCTGGGACGTGGCAATCCCAGGCACAAATACAGGTTGGGCAGAGAATGGCTGGAGAGCAGCACTGAGGAGAAGGACTTGGGAGTGCTCACGGATGAGAAGCTCAACATGAGCCAGCAACGTGCACTGGCAGCCCAGAAAGCCAACTGCATCCTGGGCTGCATCAAAAGAAGTGTGGCCAGCAGGTCACGGGAGGTGATTCTACCCTTCTACTCTGCACTCGTGAGACCCCACCTGGAATACTGTGTCCAGCTTTGGAGTCCTCAACACAGGAAGGACATGGATCTGTTGGAACGGGTCCAGCGGAGGGCCACAAAGATGGTCAGAGGGATGGAGCACCTCCCCTATGAAGACAGGCTGAGAGAGCTGGGGTTGTTCAGCCTGGAGAAGAGAAGGCTCCAGGGAGACCTCATAGCAGCCTTCCAATATCTGAAGGGAGCCTACAGGAGAGCCGGAGAGGGACTCTTTGTCAAGAAATGTAGTGACAGGACGAGGGGCAATGGTTTTAAATTGGAAGAGGGGAGATTTAGATTAGACATTAGGAAGAAATTCTTTACTGTGAGGGTGGTGAGACACTGGAACAGGTTGCCCAGGGAAGTTGTGGCTGCCCCATCCCTGGAAGTGTTCAAGGCCAGGTTGGATGGGGCTTTGAGCAACCTGGTCTAGTGGGAGGTGTCCCTGCCCATGGCAGGAGGGTTGGAACTTGATGATCTTTAAGGTCCCTTCCAACTCTAACCATTCTATGATTCTATGATTCTGAAGATCCTTCTTTCAATTATCATGTAGAATTGGTGAAGCACAAACAGTGTTTCATTTATAATCAGTGGGAAAATAGGTGGCTAACGTATGAATAAAGAAGAAAAAAAACATCTTTGCATAGACTTCCTAATGATCTTGTTATGAAAAAAAGAAAAAAAATAATGAACTCAACCAAGGATAATGTGAGGGGGGAAAGCAGCATTACAGTGATGTGGGTGTCTCTGTTACACATCAGTCCTTGTATAGAAGTATTTCTAGCCAGTCACCCACTGTAGAATCTTCTACATCAGCACTGTCATTTCCTTTCCCTTCAGTTTTTAGAACTTTCATAAATTACTTTACTTCTGATTTTTCTCCTTTTGACTCCAGTGTTTTATCGTGAATTTCACAGAAGATCCTTAGTCAGAAATAATAATTATTTTAATATGTATTTACTTAGATATCATAGCTGATTCTTTAATAGCAGCAGTCAAAAGCACTTACACGCTGCAAATTGTATGAGTATTCTGTTTCTACTACTGGCTGTTATAATATCTCTTCCACATAAATGCATGCCAGTGATTTTTTTTCCCCAGCTCAAAGAGTCAACATATTTTCTCTCATCTTCTTTCTCTGTTTCTGAGCCAAAACTCTGAGGAGGTTCATTCCACAGATAACTTGGTCAAAACCACTACCAGCAAGACTGGGCATAACTTCCTACTCTTTAGTACAGATACAACCAATCATGAATTGTACCATTGAACTTGGAGCAAAAGTACAGTTATTTCCCGAAAACAGTAATGAATTTCATGGGTTCATATTACAGAGAGAGTATAGTCAGTTCCAAAACATGATCGTAACTTACTTAAGAGGGAGCTTTCATGGTTAATGACCTACTGAGATTGGCATTTTGTGCTTCCTTCCATTCATATGGTGTGTGGTCATTAATATAAGGCATTGCGCTCATATCAGTGTAGTTTTTTCACATTCCTACAGAGGAATGTGAATGTTTGCCCATCTTTCTGTCTGGTGAACTGTATTTCTTTTTTTTTGTTTCATGCCTGCCAAGTTATATATTCTTAGGCATCACCACAGAACTAGTAAGAACTTTGTAGCATGAACATGTCATTTGAAAACATTTAGTCCCAGACTAGGCAGATACTGACTGAACCACATTAGTTCAAAATTAAGAAAAACTAAAAAAAAATCATACAACTAAAAGCAAGTGACCTTCTCAAACATGCCTGTAACTGCAGTCACTCTTCTAAAATCCAGGAGCAAACTCAGGACTGAGGGACAAACAAAGCCTAGAGTTTTTAGTCAGACACTGACTACCTTCCCACTAAAAGATTTTGAAGTGAAATCTTCACAGAGTTGTATTTCTACTTGGGCCTCTTTCCTGGGAGCTGCACACTGAATAAGGTCTCAAAGTTTACATTTTATTTTTATTCACATCCTCCTAGTTGCTGTTACTAACACAGATTGGAGCAAAATTTTCTTGTCTATAGTGATTTCATAATAAACGCTTTTTAGGAGACATGGGCTTGTTTCAACATATAGAAGGTTTACACCATATCTTTTTATTCTTTTTTTAACTATCATTTCTCAGTTCCATCAGAACTCCCCCTCTTTCTTCCTATTTTTCTCTCCCCATACATTACTGTGTAGCAACTGTTTAATGTACAGAATAGCTGAACACTGATGTACCAGTGAGGATGAAGCAACAGTGGATAAAGTTCTGTGCAGCATGTATTTTCTGTTAACAGTTTAGGAACTAAATATAAAGTTCTCTAGATTCAGCAGCTCTTCATAGCATGTAGAGTTAAAGGCTCTGTGCGTATGCAACATGAGGGGTGAACAGGGAGCCATGAATGCTTTCTTTGTGCTAGCCATAAATCTGCTATATAAGCTGCCACAAAGTGTAGTTAAGACAAAATATTCTTTTAAGAGCCGAAACTTGTCCATCCTCCCCCTCCCCCAATTTTGATCTAAGAAAACTTGTAAGGTTTATGATGTACATCTTAGATCATTGAGTGATTACTGCCACCTAGTTCATTCTCCATGCAATGAGTTATATACAATCGGTAGAAATGAAGGGCCAAGTCCTGAGTTGATGTATCTGACAGGAGATAATAAAAAATGATTTGGACATCCAGTCCACATTCCCTTAGGGAAAACTTGCTTTCTGCCATACATTTTTTTGGTGTTTATTTAGTCTTCCTTTAAAGGCCTCAGAAGGCATATTGCCGATGATGGTTATCCCTCCAATCAACATGCCCTCTTGCCTAAGTTATACTCACATGTATGCTGAGATTTCCTTCTATATTGCAAGCAAGGGGTACACCACTTTTCAGAGCATTTTTCCTCCATGTTACATGTAAAGTCTCTGAATTAATGAGCAAAAGAAAGGAAAAAGCCCTCTGTTGCATGCCGAGGATAGGGACAGATCGTACCTGCACTGCCCACGTGCCAAAGGAAATCATTAGCCATTCCTAAAGATATCCCAGGATAACAATGTGAACCTCTCTGTAACTTTATACTCTCGATTAGAGCAAAAGTAAAACATTTTGTCATTAGTATCAACATTCCACCAAGGATAACTTGCTTTCCAATACTCACGTGCTTCTTTCTACGCCAATTTTTTACCATCTCCACCACACACCTCCTTCTGAGAAGCCACAGCGGTAAGAGAGAGAGCAAGCTTGGGGTGCATCTGTCCCCTCTTTTTTCCTCGCTTGACTTTGTGATGTCTCATGACAGTAAACTGCATTTCCATGGAAAAGAGAGCAGCCTGTGAACTCTGTTTCTCTCTGTCACAGGAATATAGCCCACAGCAGCTGAAAGGGACCAAGTATTATTTGTCAAAGACCCTAAAATTCTGAAGGCTGAAGTGTTTTACAGTTAGATTACTTTGAGTACAGAGTGTAATTGGGGAGGAATACCCTCTTTCTCACCAGGATCCAGCTCCTTTGGAACAGTGCCTGCTTTATCACATTAAAAATAAATAAATTATGCAGACTATCTGCCTTGCCCCCAGATCTTTTAATCAGGCCAAAACCTGCTTGTGTACGATTAGTTTTACCTTGTCAATGCAGGAAAGGAGAGAAAGCTCTCAGTAGGACTGATGAGAACTCTGTATGCTAATTGCCTTTCTGACTGGAGAAAAATGTAGCAAAAAACTGATTATAAAGGAGGACAATGAAAAATTAGTTGCTTTGTCTAAATGCTTCCAGTTGTTGATAAATGCTCACTGTTTAGTCTCACCGATTTTTTTCAGCCTGCAGCTGCAGAGCCAGTGTTCCTCGTGCCTCGCCATGACTGACGATCTGACTGCATGCCAGATAATCACCAATTCCTGCTCTGCTGTCTGCTTCAGTTATTTTTTTAAGGGCATTTTTTTCTCCTTTTCTTGAACCTGATGATCTCACACCGGAAATTCAGCTTTTCTCCCAAAGAAGAGGGTCTTTTGTGATGGCAACAGAGCACTCTTACAATCAGCTGGGAGTTTTCCTTACTTAGGCAAGAAAAAAAAATAAGGTCAAGAATTGACAGAGTTCCAGCAGTGCTTAAACTCTAGCAGCACAAAAAAGCTATTTAAGGAGCAACAAAAACCTAAAGACACATTTACTCTGAGGTAATGGTGACATAATTTTTTGGAGAATAATTCCCAGTTATTTTAACCTACTTTTTCTTGCTGCATTCAGGATCAAAATGTGAATAGGATATAGATGTAAACTTTACATGGAGACAGTGTGTCTCACAAATCAGTGTAGAAACGTCCAGCACAGAAATGGCTCTTTACCTTGACAATAAAGGCCAGTTTGATAGTTTATTTTCTTTATTCCTACAATGAGTCCATTGAAGAACCTTCATCATTTTTATTCTGCTTCAATGCCTTACAGTTTTCTATCCCTTGAAAAGGAAATAAAGTTACTGAAGGCAATTTGGAGACTCTGAATGAGATCTTGTTTTGAAGTTTCATAATGATTTCATGAATTTATTTTGCACTGCAAATTACAGTCTCTTGATTGCTAACATGAGACTTTAAGGTTTTTATTAGCATGTCTGTGGCCAAGAGACTGGTCAAATTTACTTTAGCCTTGATTCAGGCTTCAGCAGTGCTCTTACTTTATAAGTAAAAGATCCCTTTGTGATCAGAATATCTTTACCCTGCTAATCTAATTTATGTACTCCCATTTTTCATTTCCCAGTTGACTGCTCCATGTCCTCTTGCACAGACATTCCTGGAGAGGAGCTAGTACCTATTTTCTTTTCCATATAATATTATGGGAAAGCATATCGGGTTTTTACCACCATTTTTCCCTTCAGAAAGTCTTTTCAATGCAGTTCCTAGAAACTGAGTGTTGCATGAAGCAGTAGAAATGGTCCCGTTTCTCTAGGATGCCACTTCCTGTGCTATTATATGCCCAGAAGAGTACAGGACCCTTTTCCTAGGTGGCACAGAGAAGAGGTAAACCAAAGCTTCCAAACTGCTGTACCAGGATTTCAGAAATCCCATTTTGTCCCATCTTTTGTTATAGGAATCTCAAATTATCTTACATGGAAGGCAGGACATGGGAATGAGGCTTGGATTTATTTCAGGTAGCTTTAACTTTCCAAAATGTGTTTCTATCATCTAGAGATGAGATAGAGATGGATGGAGATGGAGATGGAGCAAGAGAGAGGGAGAAATAAAGATAGAGATTGAGAGATAGATGGAGATGGAGATGGAGATGGAGATGGAGATGGAGATGGAGATGGAGATAAGACAGACAGATAGAGGTATTTCTTCTACAGAGTAGAAGTGGAGCAGAGATGTTTACATCCTGAGGCCAGTTCACTCCATTTAAACACTTACTTTCAAATGGGATGAATTGTCCCCTGCTGGTGCCTGTATCTTTAGGCATTACAGTGTCAGCCAGAATGACTCACTTTAGGTGTCTGACATATGGACAGAGCAAGTTAGGTGACAGGTACCTCATCACAAGATTCTGCACATGGGCAGCTATCACAGAGCAAGGAAACCAGGGTCAATCTGCTGGTGTGTGAGAAGACAGCTTCTGTGAACCCATCATGCTGTGCAACCTACGCAGCCCCCTGCCAGGATCTGCTCCACCAGTGAGAATGTAAGGACAGGAGCCTTAGGGAGCTGGGGGCTGGGGGGTGCTAGGGGGTTTGTTGCAGTGCAGTATGAGGGTAAAGAAAGGCCAGTTGCACAGGGCTTTAGCTGGGATTGAGCTCTTAGATCACTATTTAAAACTTCCCACTGAAGAGCCTGGCCAGCTCAGTTCTTCAGTGGTGAAAGCATTTAAACGATAAAGAAAGTTTTGTAAATAATGAAACCCTCCTAAGCAGGTTCAGGATCAACTACTGATCTTACATTACAGATTCCACCCCTTATTTCTAAATTTGTTTGCCTGGATCTCCCTGGCCTGTCCAAGTTTGAGAGATATGGTGAACATGAACAGAAATGTCTGTCTTCCACACTGCTTCTTTCCTTCCTTTCACCTGAAAAATAAAGTCTTGCATAGAGAAACTTGAATTACTCTTCAGAAGTATCAAAGAAAGTCCTACAGTTTTTCAGTGAACATAGTACTTTAAAAGGATAATTGGCATAATTGGCAGTATCTCTGTCTTGTTTAAAATCACACAATGACTCAAGACATTCTCAGTTACAGCAGATTCTGATTTGAATTGTAACAATTAAAAATGTCTGTTGGGTAGATCATCTTGTCCTTTCTGCTAATGCAGTATTGTTTCCTCTGATACTTTCCTTAGTGCTTCATTCAGTTTAATTTTGCCACTCTTCTTGACGGAATATTTCTTTGCCAAATAGGTTTATTGCAAGTAAATAAGACATTGTACTCAGTCCCCATTTTCCTGTGTTCTGTGGAATCCCATGTTTTGCAAAAGCAGTTATATTTCACAATGCCACCTCCACTAAATATGCCCCCTCCCTTCTCAGGAAATCAACAGCATTTTATATGTTTATATGGGAGAGTCTGTTTACAAAGGCCTACAGTGACAGGATGAGGGGCAATGGTTTTTAGTTGGAGAAGGGGAGATTTAGATTGGATATTAGGAAAAAGTTCTTTACTATGAGGGTGGTGGAACACTGGAACAGGTTGCCCAGGGAGGTGGTTGAGGCCCCTTCCCTTGAGATATTCAAGGTGAAGCTCAATGAGGCCCTGGGCAACCTTGTCTAGTTGGGGGTGTCCCTGCTGTCTGCGGGGAGGTCGGACTAGATGACCTTTGGAGGTCCCTTCCAGCCTGGACCAATCTATGAATCTATAAATCTATAAATCTATATATTTTTTATAACTTGAGACCAGTAAGTGTTGGTTTGGCAAATTTGAGCTGGAACTGTCGTGCAATGTTCTTGTAAAGGCTCAGGCTTGAATACCAGTCAAATATCATCCCCTCGTTATTTTAGCACATTTGGTCCTGAGATAAATTCCAGACGTTCAAAAAAAAGAATGAAAATGAAAGAACTGAAGAAAATATTTGATCCATATTTTGGGCAAAGATTCACATTTATTTTTAAATAATAAGCAGAAAACTGAGCTGAAAAACTGTTCTTTTTATCCTTGGTGACTTAACTGTTCATGATACATTGTCTCTACAAAACAAATTATTTAGTTCTTTCACAATTTTTTCAGTAATCATGAGTTAATTAGACTTTAGTGTTTTGTATAATATAACAACTGGATTTGAATCATCCCCGGATATTAGTTTGCAAACCCAAAACCACCTTGATCTCCCAGTGCATGAATAAAATAAAACCAAACTCTTCCATGAGAATAATAATCACCACACATTTGTGATTCACATTTGCAAAATCAAACTAAGAAATAAATTGTGAAAATGACAATATAAACCAAGATCTGTTTAATTTATTTTCTGCCATGTTTTCCTAAAGAAATAATCTTAACTTAATTGTGGGTTTTGGGTAGACATCTGTCCAACTGTCTACAATGACTTTTGAACCCACTGGGCAATTTTAGTCAAGTTTGACAGAGGCATAAAGGTCACAATGTCACACTTAATAAATTTTGTGAAAATTGTTAACTAAGTATGGGAAATAAACCCCCAATTTCAGTTCTCACTGAGGAGAAGGTAAGGAAACTTGCTTATAATACATTTTGTTTGTCACCAACCAGCTGCCTAATCAATAAATGTATAGCTTTAGATGAGCTTGGAGGGAAGAGGAAAAAGAGAGGATAATATAGGAACATAATGGGATTTGAAGTAGTTCAGTACCAGTACAGAAACTTCAAATGATACATATCAATAGGAAATTTCACTTCTTTAGGTTGACGGCTTACAGAACAATTTGTTTATCCCTAAATCAGCATCACGTAATCTTTTGTTGCTGCTGTTTCTTTTCTCCTTCATTTACTGGTGCATTCTGCTAATAAAACAGTGAGAGGTGGACATCAGAGTTCAGAATCCTACCTAATAAATACCAAAAGTAGAACTGCCCTTGGCATAGTCGTCTTATTTTCAGTGTTTCCAACAACACAGAATCAAGATTCTCACATTAAGCAGATGAAAAGTGTTTTTTTTACATTTAGGGTAAGTAGCTAATATTAGACAAAAATGCATGCATAATTTTCTAATGGTGATCCTACAAATACTAACTTAATTTTCATTCTACTGGTTCATTTTATGGTATTATGATGAAAAGAAGTCTGTGAGCCAGAAGACTGGCTGTCTTACTCCTGGCTTGTGCCACTGATTTGTTTTGTAATCATGAACAACTCATTTTACCTTTGTTTCCCATTCTATTCTTTGTCAATCTTTTTTGCTTATGAAAGCTGTTAAAAAGATAAACAATCTTCTGCTAAACATTTGGACCCAATATGCCTGAAAGAATAAGACTTTTGGCTCTGTTTTAATACTGTTAATGATATTTTTGTTGCTATTATTACACAAATAATGCAATTACTGTAAAGAATTTCCTACAGGTTTATTTTGTTACCTTGGTAATGTATGTATAGGTAAGTCCCTTCTGATGCAAAATTGTCACTGACTTCCACTTCTTCTGTCTTCCATATTACAGGAAAACAGTGACAGAGTTTTGTGTCTTTTTATATAGATGGAAGACCCTTTCATTTTAGATGTAATCCACCTCCCACTGTGACAGATTTCTTATAGCAGGGGAACCCTGCTAATAGGAGCTCTTCTTGACAAAGCTATTGAAGACTGAACATTGCATGATTATACTTATCCAGGATCTAAGAAACTCTAAAATTCAGAGAAATTACTGAAACACATAGGTTCCGATTTGTAGCTGGTATAACTAATTATAATTTGCAACATCGTTCATTGTGAAAGTTTGTTAAAAATTAGTTGTCACAATCAGTAGTCTTGAATCCCTTGCTATTTAAGTTTAACTTTTTACCGGTTTGGCCTGATAAATAATTATATTAAAGATATATGACAGCCAGTAGCTGACAATACTGAAGTTGTGTAAGATATTTAAGTACACATGTTCGTTCAAAATAAAACACTTCCCTATTTTGGATGAATATCACTCTTGCAGAGAGAAGGTATATGAGAGTATTGGACTGGTTAGAAAGTTATCTTCCCCTAAGGCATTTATATTTTATTATTTGGGTCTCAAAGTTCCACATTAACCTAAGTACGACATTGCTGAAGTGAGTTAGGCACTTCACAGGATGTTTCAAAGACCTTCTGGGACATGATCCACAAAGGGACTTTGTGTACCCTGCTATCACTTCAGAACATAAGCCCAGATTTTAAATCCACAGGCCACTGCTCAGATGCTGCATAAGCTTGGAAGGCATTTAATTTTCACAGCTGTTTAAATGCCAGGTGCTGCCTCATCTCCATTCTTCCTGAGCCCCAGGCACAGCAATACCCTCAGGCCAAGTGCTACCAAACTTTCTCCTGCCCAGAAAAAAGTGAGAGAAGAGCCAGTGTCTTTCCAAACTGGCCTGCCAGTGGGCTTGCAGGTACTTGTCAGAGTCCATCCAGCCCTAACCTCTCTCACACCTCACCCAGGCATGGAGTTCAGATGCCTCGATGTTCTTACTAATGTGCCCACCCCAAAAGATGTGCATTGTTTGAAAATCACACTGCTGTGTATGACGAGTAGATAGACCAAGATGCCTTTGCAAGTCTTGCCCTAAATGAGCTCTCTCAAATGGTTGAAACCATTTGGCACCTTTTTTCCTGGATTTCCAACTCACCCTGTTAACCAATAAGCCAAACAATATCCAGACAGCAGTTGCCAGCAAAGATGAAGTGAAACACCCACTTAGTGGTGTCTTCTAGGCTTCATTATCAAAACTGAAGGTAGACCTAGATCTAAAATGTCATGATACGATTGACTTCAATGGAGTTATATTTATTTAAACTACCTGCAGATATACCTCAAATTTTAATGACTGATTACAAGTTCAAAGGACCTATGACACAAAGGGACATTTTAGGTTTTAAAATTATTTGACACTTTTTAAGTAGCTAATCAATGATTTGAAACAATGGCATTAATTGCTCTCATTCTTTTTACTTATGCAAGTACAAAATAATTTGTATTATTGATTCGAGCATAGTGTTACAGTAATTTCTTCAGTGATTTGTTAGATTACATACTCTGGTTGTTGTCCATACCGGTGATTATAGTTAGCACAGCCTTTTTCCATGCTGTTCATTTCATACTGCAATGATTATAGTTATTATCATTACTATAATTATTGTTATGAGTGTCAGATTGGTTAACAGGTTCTATAAACACAAACATGTCTTTTAAAAAATATTTGTCAAATGAAGCAATATAAAATCACTTTATTCAAACTATTCTTCTGTTTTATTCATTATTCATACTCTTATTCATTCTCTTTCATAAAAAATAAAAAAGCATCCTACAGACTGAGGAACTTATTTAGCTAAAGCCTTGGCTTTTGGCTGCTGGAAAAAGAAACATTTAGCAGTACATATGTCTGTTCCTGTGAAACAAACTAGGATGTACAATTAAATAGAGTAGGATAGGCAGAATGGAGATTTATGGAATGGCAGGGCACTACAATGACTTTCACCAGCCGTTAAGCTCCAGCCTAAGAAAAGCAAACAAGAAGTCTATCACAAAACCGGAGGTTTAACATTTGGTAAATACCCATCTCCTCTTCTGGCCAAAATCAGCCCTCAGGCTGCCTGCAGACGGGGTTCTCCTGCTGCGAACCAGTGTGTCTGCAAGGCTGGCTGCAGCATGGCAGGGCAGGCCCCGGGGACACGCAGCACCACATGCCTGAGTGCACCCAGGGAGCGGGCAGACCTTGGACACAAGGCCCCAGGGCGGCTGGGCAGTCAGCCAGCCACCCCAGGGCTCCCTAGGCAGGTGGCTGCCAGCACGTCTGCTGCTTGGAGCAGCTTCTGCAATCACACATCAGCTGCTGTGGAGCCAGTCACCGAGTCACTGTCAGCTTCCTCCTTCTGTCCCGCTGTGAGGACATCTATGATGCCCCATCAGTGGTGCAGCACAGAAGGCCACACCACCTGCCAGACCCACCTCCAGGGACGTCCTCACAATACAAAAAGTAGAATGTGTGCAGTTGCACACTCTTTACAGTTGGTTTCTCCAGCAGACACAGCACTGGAATTATTCATAGAAAAATATAATTTTGTCTCAAATTAATAATTACTTATTAGAGTGCTATCTTACTAATTAGGCTACTTACTGTAGTCTAATGCCGG
This sequence comes from Numenius arquata, assembly GCF_964106895.1. Lineage (NCBI taxonomy): Eukaryota > Metazoa > Chordata > Aves > Charadriiformes > Scolopacidae > Numenius > Numenius arquata. The sequence goes on along the minus strand of NC_133577.1, from coordinate 111,031,201 downwards.
CCAGGAAACAGGTTCTTTCATTAGGAAGAAATCAAAGAAACGTGTTTTTTTCCAGTATGTTTTTTAAGGATTTTGGCTCTAGTAGCAAAAGTACCACGGGAAATTTTCAATGTTTTCTCCGTGTTTGTTGACCTTCCCCCAAGCCATGAGAATTCTGATTCCTCTGTAGTGTGTTTTCGTGGCTGGTTTTACTCTGAACTTCCAGGTCTGCAGGAAATTTAATAAACTGCGCTGTGTATGTTTATACTTTCAAAAGTGCTTAAGTAACAATGACATCCATGTAATTGAGGTATGTAATAACTTCTTCACTGCATTGATCTTGAAGGTCAAAGAGCCACTGGTGGCAGTTGGAGCTATTGTATTCTGATTCAGCTTGAGTTTTAGGGTTGTGTGCAGGTTTTATTTTATCTGATCCAATTCACCTGCTATCCCTGCTGAAGGTACAATTTCAGTAGGAGAGGACTATGTCTTCACAGATCGAAGATAGCCAGAAGGAAACCAGAGAACCAGGGAATAGAAAGTACAAGAAAGAACAGACTCTTCTTGCTGATATAATTAAATAGAAGACAGTTGTTGAACCATTTAATGTGTCTCACCTCACTGCATGAGAAAGCCATAAATAATGTAAGGAGAGGGACTACTTTTCTTCACAGTGCCTGCACAATGGTATGTGTTGAAAATGACATGCACAAGTCCCCATCTGTGAATAAATGTTTAGTTAGATCTTAAGTTCGTGCACGAAGAGCAATAAAAAATTAAATAGACAGAGAAAGAAAAAAAGAATAGTAAACAAAGATCGGATCTCTATGGGTTTATTTAAAACCACAGAGAAACAAGAGACAATAATGGTAGCTTTAGTATTTTTAATATAAAATATTAATGATGGAATTTCTGGAGTAATGTATGGGAATTTAATAACCAGCTCTCAATCTCTTTGATTCCTCTGAACAGTGTTCTTTCCAGGCTGTACTGTCATGGGTTCAGTGTGAGCCAGAGCTGGATGGCTACAAAGTTCCTCTACACAGTTACTTTTTCATCAAAACTTTCAAAAATTTCTTTTGAAAATGCATCCAGAATATTATATATTTGAAAATAAGTTGATTTAAAAATAGAGTTTTTAAAGTTTATGTTAAAAAATTTCCTTCTGGAGGTGATGATGCTAAGCACACTCCCTCCTGCAACCATCATCTCCATTTCGGACCTAGTAATGGAGGAGACGGATCACCCACTCCTGCTCCAATAAAGTGAATCAGATGGCAATTACTGCAGTGTGGTTGTGCGGGCAATGGGAAGGTTTCTGCAGCACACCTTAACTATGGGTAGAGGACACCAAAGAGAAGCTGTCCCAGTATTTCTAGAGCTTATACAGCTCCCTACATTCAGAGCCTCCTACTCCTTATATGCACAGCCCTGGGATGGGGCTGAGACACTGGGAATCCTAGCAGAGGTCTCCCTTACTAATATCCCAGTAACATCAGGATTTTGTTACATCTTATAATCATGCATTATCCTCAAGCATATCTGAATGGCGTTCCTACCCATTTACAGTTTAAAATGGGCAGATCTTGCCAAGGCAGAAGATAATTTGTCCATCAGCCTAATCATCACTCTACAAAATAAAAACATAGGAAAACATGCTGACACCCATCTGCCACACCTTAGGAGAGAACCGAGGACAGCATAGATGTATTTCTGTGTGTGAAGTGTGTATTATCTCACTTCAGACACAATGAGATCCCTCTGATCTTCGTCACCCATATGCTCTGTGGTCCAAAAAGTCCAGATCTCAAACTCAAATCACTTCACAGACTTCTATGGGCACCTTTCTGCTAGAGAGGGGAGAAAAGAATAAGAGGACCAGAGGGTTTTTGTTGGAACCTGCTATACACAAGAGGCAAGAACAGGACCTCTGGGGTCTGTGGTTGCTCTCTGAGATTTGGGTGCCATTAGTACGTGAAGAGGCTAATTAGAAGCTGCTGACTGTCTAGGTGTTGGCACATGATGCTTGTGATGAAAAGAAAGGTCAGACCTCAGGAGTCGGATGACTGTATTAGTTGACAAAACAGGAAATCTTCCAAAGGTGATGGCAAAGGGGCACCTGATCTTGCAGACACCCACTACGTTCATCCCGTAAGTCTGCTGGCAGCCAGTATGGCAGGTCCATTGCCACAAATTAGCTAATATTTGCAAGAGCTATTGACTTTCCCCAGCACCATGATAGCACTTGGAATAGAATTTATCCAGGGTCTTTATGAACTCTTAATCTTTCAGGACCATAAGAAAGCTATTAAACCACTCTCTGTGCATTCCTGAATTTCCCCCCAGAACCATGGAGTGGGTGATGCTTGGCAAGAGTACACAGCAAACAGTAAGCATGACACTGGAGCTCAAGGAGCTATCAGTATCTGTAATACTCACAGTTGTACTGCCAGAGAATCCCTTCACAATGTTGTCATCTTTTAAAGCTTTCTAACTTTTTTTTTTCCTGTGTGTGAAGTTCTTCCACAAGACTGACATATGATGCTGGGAAAACAGAAACTCGATCTGCACTGAGTTACACTATCAAGACAATGGAATCACTGTAAAAATGAAATATTGGTATTTCAGTACTAGCTCTGCTGGATGTTATTGCAAAAATATTTTCCAAGGGATGCGTAATGGTTTCAACTGACAACAGTAATGTTTTTAAAATCCTGAACTGTATTAAAAGGCAGCATGTACCAAAGTTCTCTTTCTCTTGCTAAGTAACGGCTAATTCTCTTGTATGTTTTATTCTCCCCTCAACACAGTCAGTGCCTTCTGTGTTGACAAGCATTTAAAGAATGTTTAAAGAAACACTGTCAGTATTTCTGATTTTTTTCAACACCATTTTAATGTTTGAAACAGACTACAAAATATTTCAGTTAATTTCTTTTATGTATCCTTCTGATTCTTAATAGAATCAGAATCATAAAAAGGATACAAATTATCAAGATCCTTTTGCTCTCCAGATGGCCACTAGCTCATTTTCTGCTCTACCTTTCATCCCTTTTTTTCACTCTTTCCAAGCTCAGTTCCTATTCTTTTCTAGCATATGCCAAGGATATATTTCTTATGACTGAAGGATGGAGAGGTTAATCCTGCTTTTCATATACAGCGAAAAAAAAAAAAACCAGCATCAAGCAAAGGTTACAGGGCTTTTATCTGCTATAAGAATTATTGTCAGAAGCTCTACTAGAGATCAGCCAAGTTGAAGTGGAAAGTCCTGAGATACAACCTGTTGTGTACAAGGCCTAGAAATGGAAAAACATTGCCAAGAATTTCTGCTTTGAGAAAAGGTTATTTGCTGATTTGTGAGATCTGATTTGTGGGATACTTTGGGATCGCAACTGGATTTTATGAACTGCCTGGCTCTTTTCTCAGTCTTTTCCTGTCTGCAGAACCAGAGGGTCACACTTGTATGTCTGGAAGAAAGAGTGGCATACCTGATAGATCTGTCTGGTTTATACAATGGATATAGTTTGTGTAACAGTAAGAAGGTGGTGAAACCAAGAAAACTAGTTTGACCAACTTTACATATATATACAGAGGGTAAAGCAAACCACCAAAGTAAAAATCAAGGAACTTAGGGGTGAAATAACGGCTTAAAATATAAAATCAAGCTTTAGGCAAGATAAGGAAATAAAGGCATATGCTGTAGATAATAAGAAGATTTATACGTTTTTTAATTTTCCCAATCAGCCAAGATTGCAGGACACTGATAAGGTGGTATGCTGCAGAGTTTACCATTTGCCAAGGACAAGCAAAAACTTGCCTAAGAAGTGAAACTGAAAGAAGCCAGACCTGAAACCTACAGGTACCTCTAAGATGCTCCTCTCCAGAGGAAAACAAGGCAGGGAGCCCTGTGCAAGCTCCAGGGACCGGTATTCTTAGGCTGATGAAGTGCCCACTGAAAACAGGAGGGGAGCACTGATCCTGCTTAGCCTCCTCCTCCTACAGAAAGGTAGCAAGCTAAAAGTGTGGAGCTTGCTAGAGAGAGTGCTGGAGCGCACTTTGGCGAGGAGAGCTGAAGAGTCCATGGACTTGTTACTGGGCCCTCTGCCTGTGTGGGGGTCCTGCCAGAGTAATTTCATTCAGTGTGCTGGTGAGAAAAAGGCCATCCTGAAACTAGGACTTCTACACCTCTACAACGAGTTACATGGTGCTCAGACTAAACTACAACAACTTGTGCTGATTTTACAAAAGTTTGACTAACCCAATGACCAAAGCACTAGAGGTAGGATTTCTGGGAGGCTGGGAGGAGAGAGGGCTGTGATAATGTGCAAGGGAAAGAAGTCTGAATATGGGAGCCACAGAAATGAAAGCAGTCACTTATAACATGAACAAAATCAGCTACAGGTAGCATTGAAAGACTACAAGCTGTGGGCGTGGAAGAGAGAAACTGCAAGCTTCCTTCAAGGATTACTTGTGGGAATTACTAAGTTAGATGAATTGGGGAGACAGCAAAAGGTCTCCCTTTCCCTGAGGGCACATAACTAATGACACCTCAGAGGCAGGGACAGCAATTGTTTGCTGAGCTCTGTCTTAATACATCTGACCAGATGCAAAAAAGAAACAACAAAAGCCGCTGTACGGGGATCAGTCCTAAAGGAAGTCAAAGCCCAAGCACTGCAACCATGAGGAAGAGAGGAGTCTGTCTGACCTCGCAGGCAATTTACCAAATCAGAACCTCTAAACAGGCTAATTCTGAGACATAATCACATCCATAAACATATCCTCACAAGCAGCTGACACACGTGCCTCTCTGATGCTTTTGTTCACCTAAGACATCATTCACACAGTGCAATTTGATACCTGTTTGGGCGAGTAGCCTGCCCAAAGATACTCGTAAAATCAGGGAAGACGAAAACTTAGTATAATGGATAATTAGTGAATATGCTAGGCAATAGTTTAATTTGAAGTGTATTTACATGTGCTTGTGTATTTTTGTAAGGTGTTTTGGGTTTTTTTTAACTCTGTGACAATATCTATGAAGAGCAAGATACTTGATTACTCTGGCATGCAGCACAATGACCTGAAGCTTTTTGACTAAACGGTATGAGAATCACCCATTTTAAGGCCAAAATAAACCCCAGTAATTATATAGCCTGAATTCTTGTATGATTGCAGAAACGGAAGAGTCAGGGCCCACAAGAGTTGTTCTTGGCCCAGGTCAGACGAAACATTCAAGTTCTGTTATTGACCTTACCCTGGCATCCCTGTTCTTTTCCATTGAGTTATTTTATCCCCTTTTTAAGCCTTCTCACCTCCCACATAAAAATAAAATAACTCAGCATAGAAGCCACCCAGAGGGAGCTAACATGATTGCAAAGGGAGAGAGTGGAAAAAGGCAGTGTAAAGAGCAGGGGATACTAAAGAAAAGATCTCAAAGGGACTTCAGTACCTCAAGTAAACAACCTCTGTTGTTACTGTCTCTCTTCATCCCTGCAGTTCTTTCCCAGAATGTAGGTGATTGATACCAAGCTTGAGGAAGTACCAGTTATGATTTATCTTTTGCAATTTAGATACTAGTAACTAAATGAATTTTATTTGACTATTTTCAGAGCTAAGCCCCTTTTCTTGGAAGAATATCCCTGTCTTCAGTAAAGCTGCTCTTACTAAAAACCTCCCTTAAGACTGTTTCCAACCTAATATTAAGTTCCTTTCACCCTTTAGCACATCGCAGGAAGAGACAGAAAAAATGTTCACTACAGTTCAAGAAATCGAAGGATGCTGAAATCTAACCTGTGAACAACCTTTCCACTTTCACGGCTAAATGTTACAACTACCCTTTATTTCTTGACAGCCTGCATTCTTGGGTCCCAGGTGTAAATACTTTGGAAATCTGAGATGCAAGGCTTTCAACTGTACACTGAAAGCTGTAAATATCAGGCACAATTTCCTTTTATTTTAATGAGTGGGTTGTCATGGAAACTTTGCAGTGGACTCTGGGCTTCGTACTCAAAACTCTTGAGGTTTCTGGCAGTTCCCTGATGGGTCCTGTCAACTGCTCTTTTCACAGGAAGTGATAGTAAAAATTCACTTTCTTGTTCAGTGAACCTTGAATGAACTGAAGGAGAACAACCTCAAATCCACTTGCTTCCTCTCACTCCAAATTTCGTATGCATGACTGATAGCATGCTACTTAACCCTTTCAATAACTTTGTAAACAGCTGAGATCAGCAACAGCTAAAAACTCTCTATTATTACATGATCTTGAAAGTCATTTGATTTTTACATGAAACAGCTATAAAAAGCTGCCTTCTTACAAATTTATAAATGCTGATCTCTACGTGAGATTGGAGAGTTAAAAAGCAAAAGGAAAAAGCTTCAACAGTTTTAATCAGAATACTTTTTTTCTTCCCAGATTTATTTCCTGACCTTAAAACATTTCAAAGTAATGGCAGAATGAGGTTAATTTTCTGTTTTCTGATTTTTAATATATTTTACTCTGTAAATATCTTACATAGATATGTCACATTAGTGAGCAAAAACAATAAAAAACCCTAAGCATCCTTTTCCAGTCCACAATGAGGTGTTTTTCAGCAAGGTTTGTATATTCAGAAAACTTTCCTGATGTACAATACCTCACTGTTATGAAACCATCTTTTGAGAACTATTCCCTCAAGGCTTCTGCTTTTACTGCTGAGGAAAGATTCCTGAAATTTGTCCTGAACACGATCACCAAAAATGCCTGGAGATAATTGGGCATCTGTGCTGCTGTTTATCCCTTTTTTCTTTTTTTTCATATTTCTCAATTTCACGGCTGTCACCTTTCAGTGTATTGACCCAAATACTGTATATTAATCTAACTTGTCCCTCCCATTGCTGACTTTAGATGTGTCTGCAAGGGAAAGAAAAGAACTGCGTGAAACAGGCGCTATTGAGTGTTTGCTGGCTTGCTTTATTGAGTTTCAGAAGGAACTTCAGGAAGATTTTGCAACTCCAGCAGCTCTGGCGTGTGTCCAGCCTCCCTGGAAGGTGAGTGACTCCAGCATGTAGCACATTAGCTGCTGTGCCCCCATTGCTATCCATCAGGTCTCCACTTTGCTGCATGGTCGGCTTCTTAACCTTACCACTTTACCCAAACGTTAGGTTCATTGAGAGGAACCTCAAAAACATACAAGCAAACAAACAAAATCCCCCAACTGTTCTAGCTGCCTATCCACCAGTATAATAAACAGGAGAGAAAGTAGAATTGCTCACTCATTGCTGTAAATGCACATAATACTACTTAATCCTGCTGGGAAGCTTTGCATGATTAAAAAGTTAGAAACCTCTGCTTCAACGATTTAGAAGGGATCAGATGGCAAAAGGAGGGAGGAAAATGAAGAGGTATTACTTGTCACTGACAACTCATAAGGAATGTTTACAGGTCATGTTCAAACAGGTAAGACACTAAATGGGCTCAGATTTAGTTCTTCCTTTCACCTCTCCATTTACATGAGAAAACAGTATGATCATGCCCATATATGAAGTATATGTAAAAAGGAATAAAATACATATACACATTGTTTTAAGGAACTCTGTTGTCAGAGAGATACGCTGGATTTGCTACCTGAAACATTGCTGCCTTGACTATACCTAAAATTTCTACAAAGGATATTGTTAGTTCCACATGAAACTCATTGTGACAGCTAAATGGGACCTGCAGTGTCTCCACATTCATATTTTGTGGTAGTGTTGCTTTGTTTTTGTCTGTACTGTTGTCTCAAAATGTGCTGATGCCCTATTGAATTCAGTTCAGGCGCGGTGACACCCCTCACACTCAGTTTCTCTAGGTGTATGCAGACCTATCCTAGAACAGCAGCCCAAATTGTCCCAATGCCTCATTTTGTCTAGGAAGAGTATAATAATCTTCCTACAAACATCTAACTGGAAAATACCTGAAAGTGCAAAAATAAATATATTAATATATTTCACATTATAAATATGCATACAGTTTAACATTTCGGCTTAGGATTTCCCTACTGACCATTGGCTGAGATCCTTTTCACCTGTAAAAATTATTAAAATAATGATCAACTGCACTGAGTGAGTAGTTCCTGGTTTCAACTACTCTCTCTCCAGGACACTAGTATTTTAGTGTGTGTGTTTTCCATTTGACAGTACATTCCTTTCTTCATGTTAAACTACTTGGTGATGGACCAAGAGTTTGTGTTTTGTCTTTATGCGCTGTGAGAATTCCCATTGACTTCAAGTGGCCTTGAAGTCAATGGAGCTGTCACATACATAAGTTGTCACAGTGTCAGCCAGACCTTTAACCAGCAACCATCCCATCTAGCTAATTCTGCAGAAGAATTCAGTCATTTACATGCTGCATTTTTGAACCCACAGATCCCATACTCTCAGGCAGAGGTTTCAAGAAGGGTGGGGACTGAAACTAAACAGTTACGTGTGTCGTTGGGGCATATTTGAAATTCAGCTTGCTTTCTGTTTCTTTTAATGGACAGCATTTTAATGGAGCTGTTAGGGACAGTAGGATCAGTAGTGTAATAAAACAGCATAGAAAGTGTAGGAGCATGAATCTTTACTTATTTCCAGTCATACATCTCAGACACTTGTCCTTCAAACAGTCTTTATATGGTATTTCATAATCTCATCATACTTCTATTACATGTATGTAAACAAAACAATTGCTATGGCAACATGTTGAGATGTTATTTACAGTGTTTCACACAAGCAAACAGGTTGGCAAACAACAGGCAGAAAATGGACATTAAATTACCTCAACTGAAGAAAAAACCAAACATATAATGAAGTGAAAAAAACTATATTGCTAAATTTTGCTCGATGCTACACATCTCTGCCAGTTATCACTGAAGTGGCTCTATTTTGTACATAAATAAATGTGTCATGCATGGTTTAAAAGTTGTTTCAATGTTATTTTTAATATTTACAGCATAATTGAAAGAAAGATAGATGGCAGAATTCACATAAGGTGACACAAAGCTATTTTATTATGGAAAAGGGCATCTGGGTCCTACAGGAAAGATGGGGAGTGACTATCAGGGTGTGTAGCGATAGGATGAGGGGTAACAGTTTTAAACTGAAAGAGGGGAGATTTAGATTAGATATTACAAAGAAATTCTTTACTATGAGGGTGGTGAGGCACAGGAATAGGTTGCCCAAAGAAGTTGCAGATGCCCCATCCCTGGAGGTGTTCAAGGCCAGGTTGGATGGGGCTTTGAGTAACCTGCTCTAGTGGGAGGTGTCCCTGCCCATGGCAGGGGGGTTGGACTATATGATCTTTAAGGTTTCTTCCAACCCAAACCATTCTATGATTCTATGATAATAATAATATATAAAAATCGAGACAGAGAAGCAGAGAATTAGTTAAAAGAAGTCATTCTGACACTGTAGTTAACATCACTCTGAAGAATTATGTGATAAAGCCTGGCTTAATAAAGGAAAATGTTTATTTATGTTATTTCACATATAAGTGGTTCGAGAGAGTGAAAAGAAAAAAATCTGACATAGCAATTCAATGAGTATTGTAAACTGGTGGTTACAAAGTGGCTTCTTAAGTTAAACCACCTACTATACAGATCCTTTATTTCTTTGGTTAGATGACAGGATGGAATAAAAACCTATCTTGCCACACATATGTAAAATGTGCATTAGCAGGTAATTTGATTAGGTGGAATTACTACAGCATCTTTTGGACAAAGATTTTACATTGTTGAAATCTGAAAAAGAATTCAAAATTCTGCCTAACTGGAAAATAAATTAAATAAAAAGTGTATGCTTTGAAATAGGGATGGATATCTTGGATATGATCCAATGAATTCTGATCCTGGGTTTTTACATTTTAAAACCTACACCATCTTCTTACAAACCAGCAAAAATAGACAGAAAACAGGCAGAAATGTATTGCATGATGCATGTTCACTTGCCCACATACAAAATATATTTTGGGGTAGTTTATAGACAAACACAAAAACTACTTTAGGTAGACTAAGGCCTTTTGCTTTTACAGCTACATAGAAATTTAGAAAGATATGGAATCAGACCTTGAGTTCTTTATACTTGCATTTTAAGCTACATTTATTCAATGCTGCCAAATTCACACTGCGCTTATTATTTACACTGCATAACACTGCTAACTTAGAAGAATGGCTGAGGATGTTGCCTGAGATGCTTTATATGGCCTGAATGATTTAAATAACACAGATGAATGGAAAGACTTGTGCTGCTTCTTTGCTGTGTCACAGCTGAAAGCAAACCTCTGCATTTAGCATCCAGGCATGGCAGCTCATCTATGATAGTAATTTAAACACAAAGTCTCCTCCCGGGAACTGAGGCAAATCCTGCTCTGAAACGTGCATAGCTGGCATTTCCCACATTGCTGGCTGATAACTGACTTTCACTAAAACTTACACTGATTTAACATTTCCAGTTTTGCAGTACCCAGATTGGAAGAGCAAGAAGTTCCCAGCGTGGACCTCTGTCCCAGCTGCTCGTGTATGTGCCTTCGCACCACCTCAGGCACAGCTGAGCTGACACAACTCTTTGCGAGGCTGCACTGTCACCAAGATCACTGAACTTACCTGGTTTGAAAATAAGGGTTTGGTTTTTTTTTTTTTTTTCCTTTGTGGTATTTTTGACCTGTATTGGTTCATTGTTTCAGCGAAGAGCTCAACCTCATGAAAGCTTGTGTTGGCACAGCTGAGGGGATGAAGGGGTTGGGTATGCTTTAAACTGTCATTGTCACTGAAGCTGACATATTGTGAAGCTGCAGCTTGAGGAGAGCAGCACATGGTATTTTCCCATATGAAAACAATATAGTACCCCATTAATGATTCTGTATCTCCAACAATACAACATTTTTGGTCATTGTAGTCAATGGGAATTGGATTTGCACTGCCCAGAGCAAACATTTGGTAATAATCTGCAAAATAACAACGAAAAAAGACCCCTACTTTAAAAAAGTTAACTGAAATGCATTACAGAGCTTTTCTTACAAGGAAAATAAAACATTTAATATAAATCCTATTTTTTTTGCAGTATTTCTGTTAAAAACTTTTATTTCAAATCAGCAGTCTGTGATTGAAAGTGTCAATCATCCTGTATTTTTTTACAACTGACGGACATCAAAAAGTGTACCATGCATTCCAGAAAGTAAACAGGCATTTAATCCTAATTTAAGGTACATAATCCTAATTTAAGGTATTTTACTATATTCTAAAGAAGTACTGGAAAAGCTGGTGTGGGAATCAACTAAAAATACCTGAAAGATAAGGATTTACTTAAGGCCAGTGAGAATGGTTATTTGGAAAGTATGACTTGTCAAACCAGCATGATTTCTCAGCTGTTCATTTTGAGGCAAAGTGCCTGACAAAGATCTTTTTCATTCAGTTTTTCATTTCCATCTGCCTCTGAATTGCATAACATAAGCTGTCAGAAGCATTGGCGTTTAACTTCTTACTGCATAACACTTTTTTTTTTTTTTTTTTTAAGAGGACTATACGATATCAGCAAGATGCACATTGAAGAGATTATGAATTGGTTATAGGTAGATCTCAGTACAGGACACCAGTTTAATGATGATCAGTATCAGTACTTTATGTTATTCAGCACTTCTGCACTTCTGTCATTGATCAAGAATTAAACACAATAATGATTCTAATGTGTTTTGCAAGTCATTCAGAAAGAACAGGGGTAATTAGTGGACCAAGACAATCACATAAAGCATTCCTATATTGCTTGGTAAATCCACAGAATGCATTTAAACACCACTAAATGCAAAGTGAAAAGTCTAGAAAGAGGGAGACTATACTTACAGTATGAAGGACTATATCCTGGAAAGCTGAGATTCCACTGGGTAGTGCTGGATGAGCAATTTGACATGCATTCTCAGTGGTTTGCATAACATTCTTCCGTGATGGCAAAGAAAAAGGCATATTTTTAAGACTGCATAGTCAGTTGAGGCTAGTACTGAAATGTGGCATGACATTTTCTTATTGCTATTTTTTAAAAATGACATTGACAAATCATCCAGAAAACAAGCCATAAAGATATTTAAGGGTGGAAGGAAATGTCTCGCTGTGAGAGACTGTAACAAGTCCATCTGTTTACTTTATAAAAAAGCAGAATGAGAGAGGATTTGAATGTATTGTATAAAACCTTCTTGTGGAGATATATACTGAAGAGTTTCTAATCCAGTAGCAAAAAACTGAAACCAGACAAATTCAAATGAGAAATTAAGAGCACTCTTCTAACATTGGCAGTGATAAGTCAATGAAGGAAACTACCAAAGGAAAAGGTGCATTCTGTAACTGTTGATGTCTCTTGGTGATAAGTTTGACTCAAAAAACAAGATATGGTTCAGCAACACCCCTGATTCAGCCCAGAGAATACCCTGCTGGGTGGAATCTCTCCATCTGTCATATCGAGGTAAAATACATGATTTAGTGTGTACCTTTGTGCTTTAAACTGTAAAAATGCCTGCTTTCAGCTCCTGGGGGCTTTTACATGCCATCACCCGACCACAAGAAAATCTATTGTCCAGTGGAAACTGAACTGTTATTCTTAACATTGTTTTCAGTGTTACTTTTAACAAGGTACAGGTCTTAAATCATTTCTCACTAAGAAGCAGCATCTGCAGCTTCCTATACTGGAGATCAGAGGTTGTTGGTAGACAAAATAAAGGCACTGGTCCATTGGCCATGACCTGGCCATTAATATAAGGGACAACAAAAAAATTTTTCATAAATACGTCAACAAAAAGAGAGTCAGAGAGAATCTCCATCCCTTACTGGATGCGGGGGCGAACATTGCGAGCAAGGACAAGAAGAAGGCTGAGATACTTAATGCCTTCTTTGCCTCTGTCTTCAATAATCAGACCAGCTACCCCCAGGGTGTTCAGCCTCCTGGGCTGGAAGATAAGGATGGAGAGCAGAACAACCCCCCCATAGTCCAGGAGGAAGTAGTTAATGATTTGCTTATGCACCTAGACACGCATAAGTCTATGAGGCCAGATGGCATTCACCCAACGGTACTCAGGGAGCTGTTGGGAGAGCTCACCAAGCCTCTCTCCATTATCTGTCAACACTCCTGGTCAACAGGAGAGGTACCAGATGACTGGAGGGTGGCCAATGTGATGCCCATCTACAAGAAGGGCCAGAAGGAGGATCCGGGAAACTATAGGCCTGTCAGCCTGACCTCGGTACCGGGAAAGATCGTGGAGAGGATCATCCTGAGTGAGCTCTCACAGCAAGTGCAGGGCAGCCAAGGGATCAGGGCCAGCCAGCATGGGTTTATGAAAGGGAGGTCCTGCTTAACCAACTTGATCTCTTTCTATGACCATGTGACCCGCCTTCTTGATGCGAGGAAGGCTGTGGAAGTTGTCTACCTGGACTTTGGTAGGGCCTTTGACACCGTCCCCCACAGCACCTTCTCCGCCCCTTCTCCTGGAGAAGCTGGCGAATCATGGCATAGACAAGTTTACTCTTCACTGGGTTAAAAACTGGCTGGATGAGAGAGTTATGATTAATGGGATGAAATCCAGTTGGTGGCCGGTCACCAGTGGTGTCCCTCAGGGCTCAGTTTTGGGGCCAGTCTTGTTTAATATCTTTATTGATGATCTGGATAAGTGGATTGAGTGCACCCTCAGTAAGTTTGCAGGTGACACCAAACTAGGTGGGAGTGTTGATCTGCTTGAGGGTCGGCAGGCTCTACAGAGGGATCTGGACAGGTTGGATCAATGGGCCAAGGCCGATGGAATGAGGTTTAATAAGGCCAAGTGCAGGGTCCTGCATTTTGGTCACAACAACCCCAGGCAACACTACAGGCTTGGGAAAGAGTGGCTGGAAAGCTGCCCAGCAGAAAAGGACCTGGGGGTGTTGGTGGACAGCCAGCTTAACATGAGCCAGCAGTGTGCCCAGGTGGCCAAGGCCAACGGCATCCTGGCCTGTATCAGGAATAGCGTGGCCAGCAGGAGCAGGGAAGTCATCGTGCCTCTGTACTTGGCACTGGTGAGGCCTCACCTTGAGCACTGTGTTCAGTTCTGGGCCCCTCACTACAGGAAGGACATTGAGCTGCTGGAGCGTGTCCAGAGGAGAGCCACCAAGCTGGTGAGGGGTCTAGAGAACAAGTCATATGTGGAGAGGCTGAGGGAACTGGGCATGTTTAGTTTGGAGAAGAGGAGGCTGATGGGAGACCTCATTGCCCTCTACAGGTACCTGAAAGGAGGTTGTAGAGAGGTGGGTGTTGGCCTCTTCTCCCAAGTGAATAATGGCAGGACCAGAGGAAATGGTCTGAAGTTGCGGCAGGGGAGGTTTAGATTAGGTATTAGGAAGAATTACTTTACTGAGAGAGTGGTCAGGCACTGGAACAGCCTGTCCAGGGAGGAGGTGGAGTCGCCATCCCTGGAGGTATTTAAGAAACGTGTAGACATGGCACTTCAGGGCATGCTCTAGTGCCTGAGATTGTTGGGTTGTGTCTGTTTGTGGGTGAGTGTGGTGTGTTTTGCATTTGGTGGTTTGTTTTTTTTTTTTATTTTTGTGGTTGGACTCGATGATCTCAAAGGTCCCTTCCAACCATGAAGATTCTGTGATTCTGTGAAAATTTTCAGGCTTGTATTTGCATTATTTTCTCTGATTTAGAAGACCTCTGTATATTATTCTTAACAATGATAAAATTATAACCTCCTTTTGTCTTTAATAAAACTGTATGGTTTTGAACATTGGCATGATTTTCTCGAGGTTTTCTAGAACAGAGTCTTCCTTCTTTAGTGAGGGGGATTTTGGACACATACATATTTATCTCTACTCTGTCCCATCCCCCTCTCCCCCCCCCAATATTAATATCTCTTCTAATGAATAATAGTTTCCTAAAAAGATAATGTTTCTAGAAAATAATGTATGTGTCATGCTTGGTAATTTAAGTATGATATAGTCTAAGTTGTTACACAAATACATAAATGTGTATTTTAAACAGCTATATTGTAAGCTGAGGCCTTTAAGACTTGTGTTCTAGAAACCAACTGACATTAAAATACCAGTCAAAGAGTGCTCAAATTATCCTCAGAAGGACTTTGGGCCACAAAATTCCTCAAGGCCTTGGGTATGCCATGACTGGATTTGGGTTCGTGGCTCTGGTCCTGGAATTCACCCCACAGAGGCTGTACAAGACATGCCATAAAGGCTGGGGTGGGACATGGGCTGGGAACAGGAATGCAACAACCAGCACAAGGAGCAGAGCAGAGGACTAAGTTGGTCAGAAAGAAATATTAGAGAGTATGAACAATGAAGTTCTGCCCTTCTCCTGGACTTTTGCGTACGTGCAAGACTGGGCTTTCCATCTGACTGCTGTTTCTGAACATACATGTCCAAGCCTTTCCTCGGGCAGGGATGACCAGCTCCTTTCTCTCTGGCAGCTGTCTGAGGAGAAGCTGGTGGAGGTGGCACTGCATGTCTCTCAAACTGCAAGGTTTGATGCCATCCAGCACTCCAGATGAAATTCTGTCACTGCAGAGAAATACAAGAATTCAGATAGGATTCAGGGGCACAAAAGAGGATGACTGACACCTCCTAATGCAGAATCCACCAGCAAGGGAAAGGACTTGGTCAGGAGGGTCATATATCATTTTTTAGGTGTATTGCTTAGTTCCAGCTGAAGTCTAAGAGTCCGAGCTCTTTCCAAAATCTAGTTACACCTCTCCACATTGTTCCAGTATGAATTCAGTCTGCCTGGGTAACGTGCATTGACAGAAAAGATTTCTTGCATTCTTGCACGCCTCATACTGTCAAAAAGGCAAATGAGATACATGAGAATGGCCAGGACATGCCGAGGTCCATTCACACTTCAAATAAGCATACCACAGAGTGTCTGCAATGTCCCCGAGGCCCTCCCTTCCCTCCCTCTTTTTGCTCCTAGATAGTGATGAGGAAAACAGATTTTGAAAATACCTGGAAGCACGACTTCGCACACTGGATAAATGTTTTTATAACCCTTTAAGCAAAGCAGATTGATAGCTTACTCAAAAAGAAGCACTTCTAAACACAATGCTTCATTAAACAGCTAAAATGATAACTTCTTTCCACAGATAAAGTGGTATCTCCTTGAAAATTATATTCTAGAAAAATGCTGCAGCTGACATTATGCAAAAGTGACAAAACATTTTGCTTTGACAAAACCTTCAGAACATTTAATTTTATGTTTCAGAGATTTATAGTCATGGATTCATATTTTCAGGGCCAAAAGGCCCCATTAGATGTCTTGCATAACACATCTTTAAATTACAAATCCTTACTCTTCTGTGGTTTTCAACAATTTCTGTTCTACCTAACACATCTTTCACAGAGACATCAAGTCTTGAGCCGAAGAACAACTACAGATGTTATTTAATTTCTTTTTATGTTTTCCATTTTGCTTTGAAAAACTTGCAACCAATTTCTTATCTTGTAACTTCAGTCATTTTTATGGACATTTGGAATATTTAAAACACTTGAAAACAGACTGCACAGATTGCATACTTACTGAAACAGTATTTTTCTGAAATTTTTTACTGAAACTAATTTTTGAATTATGGAGGGTTAGTGGCAAAGATGAAAACAGGTAATGCTATTTACAAAGTAAAAGGTGCGTAGATGTAAATGGAGAGCAGCTTTTACTTGGATTAAAGCCATTTACTGTCCATTCTAGTTTTGGGCTTTTTGATTCACTTTTTAGTAGGTACGTAGATAAATAGTGATGATTCATGGACTGTTTTGTCAGCCAGGCTCACCTTAATACTGTGGATGTGCAAAATTATGTAGTCCTTCAGATTCCCAGTTGTATGTACACACCGAGATCTAACACATGCCTGCCTTGGGGATATTTCAAACTTGTCTGAGGTGACACTACAAATTAGATCTCCTAATTGCTTAAAGAGCATTAAAGCTGTGGGTGCAGACACTGATTTTCCTTCAAATTCACACCTTTACATAGGAAATTAGTCAAGGTTTTATGCACATGCTTGTCTTTGCAAAATAGGCATAAAACTTTATGTACATAAAATGAGGATGGGAGATGAATAGCCATCAAATTTAAACTTGTGAACTGAATCCAGATCTTGAAGAAAATTGTAATCAAACTTCTACTGACCAGCAGTTAGAGTAGATGTAGCTAAAGATTTTTAGGAGTTAAAATATGTGAGCACAAACTATTTCAAGTTTCTTTTTAATTTTTCCTCTAATATCATTCTACTGAGAAGCTCAAATGCTTAATTGATGTGATAATATAATTCATATTTCTTTGTGGGTAAAGATTTATGCAACAAAGGAATGCTAATAATTTGAGAAATGTTTTGGATAACTTCCTTAGTGGTCTTAATTTGTGGCTTTAAATAGGACAATAAAGGAAAGGTTTAACAATAGCTGCTTTAATATGACTTAAATACTTCATGGACCTCATCCAGGATATGGAATGCAAGGAATTTCTGTACTGCCCTTCTAGTGTTCAGTGGAATGAATGAACAGAAAAATATTTACCAACAAAAATGCACAGTCACAGCCCACCAATGTATTTTCATCAGTCTCTGCCTGTTAGTAGATTTTTATCTTCTGCATGATAGATGAAATTGGACTCTGAAAAGAACTATTAATTACTTTCTCCCATATATTAATATACCAACAGAATCAAATGTAGTTTTGTTTTCTCTATTTTCAGTATTACTTTGCCATACACTTTAGAATTTTCCTACATTAAGGATGTTCTGAGGCTTCATAAAAAAGCTGTTTTCTAGAAAGTTATTTCTATTCATGCCCAGTGCATTATATTACCAATAATACCAAGGAGAGAGTGTGGTAAGAATTTAAAATAAACGTATCAACACCTGTCTATCAACTGCTTTCTGACACCCAATATTAACAACTGGCCTTGGAAATTATTCTAAGCAATCTACAGCTTGACTGCAAAACAATGGATTAACATTTTAGTAAAATATCTAGTAATCCTTTAGCCACGCTTTCTAAACAATCTAAAACAGACATGAAGTTTTACAGAGAAATACACTTGAACCAGTCTACACCTGAATGAGTTTGCAATGTTTAAGATGTACCTCAGGTTTAGCTAAAAGGAAAAGAGCACCTAGCAAAAAAAAAAATAGCAATTTTAGGAAAGATGTTATTCTGAGAATGCACTTGGTGGCCCTGCAAATGTGCAAAGCAAAAATGAGCTTTGTGTATATGCTTTCAAATTTCTTGTCTACCAGAATAAAAGTTTTATCAGATTCTTATTTACAATCATAACTCAGGATGCACACAAGAAAAAAAATGAAATGACCCTAAAGAGCTTCCACCTAACTTGTTATAATACCACAAATTAGTTGAAAATTGTTTATGCTTTATTCCTCACATTTGAATTTAGCTGAAATTAAAATCAGTGAGAAAGACATTGGCAAAAATCGTAATTGCAGTTTCTTTAGTAGGGAAACAAGGTTTAGGAAATTCAGATTGTTTTCATAGATTATGTTTAGGAGCCTAAATATTGTGTGGGTGTTCCTTAGCCAACATCTGTCTAGGACAATAGATTGCTGTCCAGTTTAAAGAACAAGCAAAGCCTGCCATTGTTTACACCTAACATTTTAACAATGCTCTCAAGTTAAGCATTATGTTTGGAATATGGAAAATATAATCATATGGAAAGGATTAGTATTTAACAATGTAAGATATTTTTATCACATTCATTGTTTTACACAATGCTTGTTTTAATTAGATAATAAAATTAAAGGAAGTCACAAAAAACACATAAGGCTAAATTTTTCAGATAATGTAGACATAGAAGTATACACATGCACATTTATTGCAATTGCATGAACAAATCAGAAAACTGTATACACAGACACAGTGAATTATGCCCATTTGCAGATATAATTATCCTGTCTGTATATCTGTTAAGGTAATTGCCTACACATACAAATTAGGCGTGCAATTGTATTAGCATTTTAAACATGCTTACGTATGGCTAAATAGTCACAAAATCAAGCTCTAAATCCTTAACCTATCATTTATGAGAGACATTATTGACATAACCAAATCACGAAGAATTGAAGCAATGGAAAGTACATGGAAATTCTCTTTTTGCAAATCTTTGTAGACCTGAAGAAACATTCTTTAATAATCTTTACCTGCGTGAAAATAACCTTTAATTTTGTGAAGCAGACAAGAGTGGTTTTCCATTTTGTCCAGACAATTATTTTCCATGCAATATTGCAGAGAGCGTTATGGTCAGAATTAACCTTACTAGAGACCTTAGAGAACCTTAGAGAGAGTTCCTCTCTCTGTCTCCTGCTTCTACCGCCGCAACACGCCTTTTCATTTGGATATATGTTACTAACATCTGTGCTCAAAGACCGGTCTTCCACTGCAATGGTGGATGGTGTAAACTGCAATAGGATGGCCAATTGTGGCCAGTATACCTCTTTACCAGGTTATAGTAGGTGACCCCTGTTTTTTGACACAAATCAAACCTGCTGATTATTTCTGTATTTCTTGCTCCCATTGTTTTGTGTGAAAATTATGCAAAGCCTAATAAAGGTAATTACACACTGCTTCTGTACTGTTAAAGTTGGGGGAATTTTACCACTTTCCTCAACTGAAACAAGAATGAGGTTCTAGCCTTCTCTTTCCTAGAGGATTCCTCAGTTAACTGTATCCTTCCATACACATGTTTTGAGATCATAGCAGTAAACAACACCATAGTATAATATCTAGGGTGCTAGGAAAGAGCAAGAGGACTGAGTAATTTTGGAGGGTGAGGAACGAATGACAGGGAATGCGGAAACTGATCTCTTGATGTGAGTCTTCTTGTGTCTAAGTAACTTGATTTTTGACATTCTTAATACATTAAACTGCATTAAAAAATGTCTAGCTGTAGGAATATTTTCTCCTCTTTCTGAGAATAATCTGGGATATCCCAAATAGCATTCTGTCCAAAATGGCCATATTATTTATTCTTTCTAGAGTGTCAATGTCTGGAAGCCTACCACAGGTCAGATCTCTGTTATGTAAATGAAAAAAAAAAACCAAACCAAAAAAAACAAACAAACAAACAAACAAACAACTCCAAAATCTGCCTCCAAAAGTCAGTTTTGTTGTATTCCAAACACACTGGAACAACTATAGAAACAACATATCCTCAGCTTTTGCTAGGCTTTTTTCCCCCCATATTCTTATTTGGTTTTAATATTGAGTCAATCAGATTAAACAGATGCATTAATACAGAGTTTGGAAACAGGATTCTCTCATGTTATATCATCAGCACTCAGCATTCTCAAGTGTCCCCAAAACAGTGTGTTCTCAATATTTATGTATCACATCTCTATTATGTCAGCACTTTAATTACTTTCACGTATATACTAGATCACTAAGTGCTTCTTAGCATTGTTCCAAATTTTTTCCTAAAGCTGTTGAATTTTCTCACATTCCAGCAAAAAGTACTCTGGTTAGGGTCTTAATCTTGATTGAATCTGCGAGTATTCCCTGTTTATATAAGGGCAATGTTTCTGCCAGTATAACTACTTGGCTGAACAGCACAGATCACGAGTGTCACTACACAAATTGAAGTGAGCATTTCCTCTGTAACTTCAGTTTCTTTATTTTTACATTCACTTTTTTTTTTTTTTTTTTTTACAAACTTACTTACTCAAAAAGTCCCATAATGCATAATGTATTCAATTCATAAGATGCTGTATTCATACCTCATTTATCAAACATGTTTCAATTACACTATCGGTTGGATATCACCAGAAGTGAATCACATCTCATATACCATGTAGTGTGTTTTTTATATTTCAGATAAGATTACAACCTACTTAAATGTGGACTGTGAGTTTGTGTAACAGAGATATTTTTTAAAATTTTTTTTTATTCTAAAAGGTTAATGAAAATAAACTCAGAAAATTCTCAGTTGTTTTTATCTGTGAAGAGGAGCTCACATGAGCCCAGGAGCTCAGGAGTTCGCATGTCATATGAGGGCACATCTTCGTCCGGTTTTAGGACTGAGCCTTCTTGCAGGCTGCTTGCTTCAAAAATTGCTTTGCAAGGGTACTGAGAACACCCATGAAAAAGCATGATTTTTTTTTTTTTTAAAGAGCTTTCATTTTAAATGACTGATCATAA
This sequence comes from Numenius arquata, assembly GCF_964106895.1. Taxonomy (NCBI): domain Eukaryota; kingdom Metazoa; phylum Chordata; class Aves; order Charadriiformes; family Scolopacidae; genus Numenius; species Numenius arquata. Next base: position 111,010,079 of record NC_133577.1, on the reverse strand, counting down.
ATCAAGACTTGAGAAATAATTTAGGACTCTTTTCCTCCTATCGAGGTCTCATGATAAAATCAAACTTTTTGTTTTTGTAATCCTCTAGCCAGCAGCTGTAGTAACAGAACACCAGAAAGCTGATCTTTGTCTTTTTTAATTCACGGCCTTTCAAATACTATGTTAACACCCTTTGCAGATAAAGCCTGCATCTCTCACTCACAGTGAAACCTCTGTGATCAGAATGTTCTTTTCTGCGAATATTACTGTACAGAGTGGGCAAAATATGGAATGTAAGTAGGAAAAAAAAATAGGCAGAACAATGAGTTTTTCATGCAGGTTTTTCCTTTGAAGATACCAACATAGAACCTGTGAAAAATGAAGCACATAACCCAGTAAATACTATATTATTAACTAGGCCCTGTCTCTTTATGACAACAATAGTTTCAGATTTTTCTTCTCCAATCATCATTTCTCATTTATGTCTGGGGAGGTGAGAAGATAAATGCATTCTTTGGGATCCCCAAGCTAAGATTTCCGAAAAACTTGAAACATTTTTAAACCTTTAAATTGTTTTTAGTTGTGACTCTTACATGCATATATCTTAAAATATTTGTATGTACACAGATAGTTTTAGTATGTTTATCATGAAATATAGAAAGTTTTTGGAACATTTGCATGATTTGCATGTTACTTTCAATAAATATTTTATCAGAAAAAATAAGGTAATGGGAATCATCAAAACAGCATCACTCAAAAGTACATGAATGAGGTTAGGAATAAAAGGAAAAGGAGAATGGTGAAGATAAAAAATAATTTTAGTGTCTGTGTAGTATCATAACTCTGATTTGTTATTTTGCCAGCTCATAAAGATCAAGAGAGGACCCAAGGGTCAGTTCATGTGCACTGACCAGCAGATCAACACTCTTTTTCTTTGCTTTTCTTTTTTAAACACTGAATCAAACTGAGAACAAAGGCTGGACATTTTTACAGTTAATAGAAGAAATAAATGATTAAACTTTTACAGTAAAGGTCAGTGTATGACTTGCAAAAAGTGTCGGATTGACAACACTGAAAACCAATATCCTCGTTTAACCACAGAATAGATGTTGTTCAGCAGCAATTATAACATACTAGTTCAGATTTTTCTCCCAGCTTGAAATGTCATATCTCTAGTGTCTACAGAAAAGAACTGTTTCTTCCAAGGAGAAAAAAGAGTTTATTACTTTCTATCTTATCAAAAAGAGAACAACCTGTTACACCAATAAACAGTCCAGGTACAGCTTCGGCAAAGACACACAAAATCACAATGATTTTTGTGATTTTCTGTTTCTGATGACTTTTCAATACACAAAGAAACAACATCCACACACACACACCCGTTTTTAATGTCCTCATCCCATGTGTAAAAGACGAGAGCCAACTTTTTTTAAAAATGGTGTTGAGGTAGGGGGAGGAGCCAAGGGGTGAAAAAGGAAAAGGGTGAAGGATAAGTAGAACAGAATGAACACAGTCCAATACAAGATGCATTTTTTCTGAATAGGAAAAACTGATTATACTAGCTGAAAGACCTACTTAGTTTTATATGTCCTCTAATACAATTTGTGTCTATTCTCTAATATTACTGCCCATAACTGACAGACTTCATGAGGTTTTTTGCACCAAATTCAAATACAGATCCTTTTTTTTTTTTTCATTTATTTCCAGGTAATATTCTGCCTTGATCCCATCCTGCCTCTAGGGAAGTCCATGAACATGAAATTCAACACAAATGAAAAAAAGTTGTGTACTTTCTTTTTATAAACAAGTTAAGTCTAGTGAAGGTTGGCCATTGCATGGTGATGGTTAAATTATTGTGTTCTCCTTTCTGTGAACTTCTAGAAAGAAAGTTCAATACTTGGTGAAGAGGAGGTTGGACACAAGACTCTCAGAGGCCTTCTGACTCACGTAGTCCAGCTGTCTGCTATTGCAGACAACCATATCTTATAATCTCTTTTAGAAACTAAGTACATTCTACCTTAGAATTAATGAAGTTGATTCCATTACTTTTATTAGAAGGACATTCCTCTGATAGTTCCTCTAATTTCTCACTTAAATTTTATGATGACCCTTTGTTTTTGTGCCAACAATGTCCTTTAGGTTAATTAGTTCTTCTCCCTCTCTGTTGTTTACTCCCCTCTGAAGTGTTTGCAGAGGGCAATCATATCTCTTCTCACCTTTCATTCTGTGAGTCTAAACAAAATCTTTTTAATTTGCTATTGTAACATGCACCCTCTAGTCCACTGATCACCCCCGCACTGAAATTCCTTTTCATTCTTCAGCACAGAGACTTATTTCTGTATTTTAATATTTTATCCGATTTCTGTTATCTCAATTCTCTTGTACCAGTGGTCTACTTCTTCCTGCAAGATATCCTAGCCCACTTCTGATTTGATGATGACTACGAACTTTATGCATTCAACAATATTTAATAGGCATTAGTGACTTCAGCACAAAAAGAAAAGCAATGAAAGCATTAAGTAAGAATGGTTCTAAGACTGAGCCTTCAGCAACTTCAGTCATAACTCTCTTCAGTATTTTTCTTAATGGTAACTTAGCATCATGTTCTTTTTCAACCAGGCTTACTTTCTAGTCTTAATACTAATCCCTTTTGTTGGGTGGTACCATAGCATACGCTTTACTGAATTAGAGGTAGATTAAATCTACTGTTTCCCTTTTCTAAAAGTAACAGCTTTTTTATCAACAATCTTTTATCACAATCGACCTACAACAATCTCATTTAATATTTGCTCTGTTTTCCACAAAACTCCACATCTTCCATCATTCTTTCCCTCAAATGTTTTTATGAACTTGCATAAAACTGAGATCGGGTGAACTATTTTATGTTTGTCCAAACTATTTCACAGAATCACAGAATCACAGAATCTTAGTGGTTGGAAGGGACCTTTGAGATCATCGAGTCCAACCACATTAAAAAAAAAAAACAAAGAAACAAAACCACCACAACACACAAAAACAAACAAACAAGCAAACAAAACAAAACAAACAAACAAAAAAAAGTACCCACCAACTAAACCCCACACCCACAACCTCACACACAACACCCCACCACAAACCAACAATCCCGGGCACTAGAGCATGCCCTGAAGAGCCATGTCTACACGTTTCTTAAATAACTCCAGGGATGGTGACTCCACCACCTCCCTGGGCAGGCTGTTCCAGTGCTTGACCACTCTTTCAGTAAAGTAATTCTTCCTAATATCTCATCTAAACCTCCCTTGCCGCAGCTTCATACCATTTCCTCTGGTCCTGTCGTTATTCCCTTGGGAGAAGAGGCCAACACCCACCTCTCTACAGTTTCCTTTCAGGTAGTTGTAGAGGGCAATGAGGTCCCCCCTCAGCCTCCTCTTCTCCAAACTAAACATGCCCAGTTCCCTCAGCCTCTCCTCATAGGACTTGTTCTCCAGACCCCTCACCAGCTTGGTGGCTCTCCTCTGGACATGCTCCAGCAGCTCAATGTCCTTCCTGTAGTGAGGGGCCCAAAACTGAACACAGTACTCGAGGTGAGGCCTCACCAGTGCCAAGTACAGAGGCACGATGACTTCCCTGCTCCTGCTGGCCACGCTATTCCTGATACAAGCCAGGATGCTATTGGCCTTCTTGGCCACCTGGGCACACTGAATTTCCTTCCTCCTCTTATTAATTATGCACACTAGGTTTGTTATCTTCCAGTCTGATTTGCTTGAGTCACTATGTTGTGTGCTTTCAATGTTCTGGGATAGCCAGAGCAGAACTAAAGCATAAAATATAGAGTTTAAAGGCCGTAGGCTCCTATTCCATCTCTGTTTAGCAAAGTATTAAGAGAGGAAACTGTATGTCTTTTTAGTTGATTTATACATAGCCCTAAATTCAAAAACATTCTCAAACTGAATAAATTTTTACTTATAAATAGTATTGTAGCATCTCATCCACAACGCAGACACCACAAATTAAGAACTTACCTGTTACTGAATACACAATATGTTTGGCTATTATGTAGTTTCATTCCTATTATTTTTGAAGATGAATAAGATCCCCTGTTTCCTGAGTGCACCAGTGAAAGCATTACTTAGCCAGTGCTTCAGGTAATGTAGATAAACGTAAGGCCTTAGCCATCAGCTACCCTGGAGCAAGTAAAAAATTAAATCAGTTATGAAAGCGTATTTGCTATGCAGCCTGCTAACCCTCAGCTTGTAAATAAATCTAACTCATCCAATTGAGATCAGAAACAGAATGTATAAAGCTGTGTATTTCTGGATCTCAACAGTGATGTGTATGTGAATTATTTTCTTACCACGAAAGTGAAAAGCTAATCCTTCAGGAGAAAAAAAAGAGTTCATTAACAACCTACTTCACACTTCATTTAACAGTAAGCATCAACAGGCACTGGTTGTAATGGAGCTCACACTAACCTTTCTTGCTTTCTGTTCACTGTCCCTTTCCTGACAAGGTCAAGAGAGGAAAGAGGAGGATTTAAAAAAAAAAAAAAAAGTAAGGAATTGACAGAATGCATAAATACATGTGAAGAAGAATGCAACCTTGTTATCCTACAGAGCTATGCAACTGCCCCATTCTGGAGCCTTACATGGCAACTAATATTACTTATTATTCACTGTATAACCTGGAGAATATCTAAAAAGTCTCAGCCACAGCAGAGTTGCTTCAGAATTTATTTTATAACTGACAAGGCTGCCTGAGGGTGCCCTCAAATAAACTCCTTATGTGTGGGCTCAAAACAAACCTGACGCTGTTGTATTTATAGATCATTTCTGGAATAAGTCTAAAGGAGGCTGCATGTCCTACCGCTTAGAGCCAAAGAGCTGGGAATAGGCTCTCAAAAGGATACCAGGCGCTACTCCCAGTAGTGCCATTGACTGACCTCTTTATGCCTCAAGCTGCTCAGCTGTAAAATTGAAGGCTTTTTAAAAATAAAATGAAGAACTCCGAGAAAACCAACAATAGCATGGTTTCAGGCAGGTCATGAAGTCAACTGATGGCAGTTCTATTCCTGGCTCTGAAATGTACTCAGCTGAACCTGGAGCGAGTTATTTAGGGCAAGCCCACACCACGCAGCTCGGCAGGGAGTGCTGAGCCGGCTCAGAGCAAACCAGGTTCAGAACCAGAAACGAGATAGCTGCAGCAGGATACTGTTCCACCTGAGCTAGCTCACTAATTAGCTCTAATTTGGGCTGATTAACCCAAGCATACAGGCTAGGCAAAATCAGCCATAGTGACTGACACGCACAAGCTAGTCTCTTTGAAAGGCATTGCCTTGTGTCTGATAGCTATACCCACCAGCCTGGGACTGCCCAGGATCTCCCTATCACAGCACAGAATTATGCTTTAAGATGCACCTTGAAGTCATAATACCTAGTAATTGTGCGCAAATATTTTTTCCTGGTGTTTTTTGTTTGTTTGTTTGTTTGAGGGGTTTTGTTGGTTCAACAGTTTTTGTGGTTTTTGGTTTGGTTTGGTTTTTTTGTCTGGCTAACTGGACTCTCTAAAGTAAGCTTTGTTCACATCTCTTTCAAAATAGTGGTAGAAATCATGTATAAACTCAGCCTTAAATACTAAATGTTGACTTTTTTTTTTCCCCTATAGTGGTGAAATTACCATAGCATTGAGCAGGAACAGCTGTTTCAGTAATAAAGTGAATACGGCAAATAAAAGCTAAATAAAAGAATGTATTTCTAGAGGACATGAAAATGGTGTAACTTTTGGAACCATTGTCAATAATTGCAAGTTGCAAGGTAGATGAAAATAAGACTGTTTTAAAGGAATTTCTATCCTCTTTCAAACCTCCAGCAAATTTGAGATGAAATCAAGGAAAAATCTGAGCCACTTACTCTTCAATGCCATATCTTTCTTACTGGAACACCTGAGCTCAGTGTTGCCACTGCAATCCTCTCCCATTAGCCTGAGGTCTGCTCACATGGACTGGACGTTTATTTGAATGGTGTGACTTAAAGCAGTGAGATTTGTCCAACAAAGCCTTTTGTTCTCTTCTAGTGCTCCTGTGCAAGTCCTAAGAGCAGTCAAGAGGCTAATGCCGAAGCTCGCCCTGTGAATCAGCAATTGGGTTGCTCCCTTACAGAACCGTCTAAGGCTCTCTCAGGCAATAAGGAATGAAGGTGCAGGGAAGTTAAGGTATTAGCTCTAAGGAAGTTAAGGTATTAGCTCTAAGGAAGTTAAGGTATTAGCTCTAAGGGAGTTTGTCCTAATGTTTGTCATAGAAGTTAGACGAGTCACAAGACCTTTTTCAACGTTTTTAATCATCTAATAAGGGATCTTCCACTTTTGCTCTCTGCCTTTCTTTCATTCATTTCAATTTCCTGACAGCAGGGAAGAAAAAAATCCAACCCTGTCCATTAGGATGTTTCAGCTGACTGTCATATACAGATATCTGCTATTAAAAGCATCCAGTAGTTTCAAGTTGATTGTAAAAATATGTGCTCTCTCATATATGGCTATTAGACATTAGCCATTCATTCTAAGGCTATAAAACATTCCTGCCTTTCTCATTTTCTTTGTCCATGAAAGCATGAACGTTTTGGAAATCTGTTGGTGGGACTTATAAACACAAGTGTTAGCATGAAACTCTTATGTTAGTGACCGACCATTTAGCTGTGGAGTAAGCCACATGTCAGCAAGGATGGTGTTACAGTCTTCTCAAAGCAAGAGGATGACTGGACCACCTGTTTATATAGGAGGACTTAAGAAAGAGGAAAAACAGATTTGGGCTTGAAGCAAAGGGGCTGGGGAAAGAAAGAGGATACTAATAGCAGGTCTTTAAAAAATTGAAGCTGGGAGATGAGTGATTGAAGGCTTATTTGCAGAGAGATTATTTAGCATTTGAAGTTCACACAAAGCAAGGAAAAAGGGAGCCTCAAGCAAAATATGGGGAAAGGTGTAAGCAAAGAGAAAGAGAAAAAACTATGTGGTCTGGAAGATAAAAAGTGTGGCAAAGGGGAAATTTTCTGTAGACCCTAGAGCCGGGGACTTCTAAGGGAATTTCTAGGACTTTTCCAAAAGGTAACACAGGAAACATAAACTCTTCATTCTTCATTTCACAAGCACCCTTAAACATTTCCAGCATAGACAGAAATTGGAAAAAAAAAACAGTAAAAAAAAAAAAGGAAAATACTGACTTGCAGGAGTATGTCCAGATCTCACAGTGCATCAGAAAAATGAGGAAAGTAATCAGAGGCCAATAGTTACCCATTTTATTGTTCTATGTAAATCAGTTATATCCCTTGGACTAATTAAAGCAAACATTACTTGTGTAGGAATATATCCACATATGCATAAAATACTTAGTACCTAAGCTATCACCCACTAAATCCAAACTAAATCAGAAGGGAGAAAACAGTAACTGTAGCAGCACAACCCTAAACCAGCCAATTAGCATCAGGGCTCAACTATTGTTTTCAGCGTCTGAACTGTTACACCAATAAGTGTAGAAATACTGATTTATATAATGGTTAGCCTGAGACTCAGCACTATGCTTCATTGCAAGGTAGATACACGCTTTAATTTGCCTTTGCAAAATCAACTGTAGTTGTGTGCTTCCCCTAAATTTTTTTCCTGAAAAAGTGAAGCTATTTGCCACAAGTCTGCAAAAGTTGAAAGCATTGGTACACTGCTTCAGTGCAAGATTAACAAATAATCTCCACTGAACATATCCCAACAAGTTCAAAAAGAGAGATGATACTGCAATTTGTCAAGCTCAAGGGAAATGTAAGAATTTCCCAGGGCTCCTAATATGGTCTGACCCCCACACAGCAACCTGGAGTGGCTCCACCAGGGAATTCTCATCCGGTGCTGTGCTACAGGCAGAAAACTTCATGGCATGGAGACTGACAGCTTTAACAGCATTCACATGGACACCCAGCTGTCACAGAGAGCTTGCTATTTCAATTTACATGAAAACAGAGCTATGTGGTTGCTTCCATAGGACAAAAGCAAAGTAAAGGAACTATTCAGATCGAGTGCCAAACTATAACATCATTTGGAAAGTGTGCTGAACTCATAGCTGAGTTAAAATTTAGAAATGGCACACAGCTTTGGGTTTTGGACCATAGCTATATTTTGGTAGCAATTACATGTAATAAATCCCAGAAATTGTAATCACTTGGTATTCATTTGAAACATGAATCCAAACCAAGATAGGAATGCCTAGTGTTTTGGTTTGCTGCTTGTTTTTTTTTTCTTTAGACTTGTACTGTAGTAAAATAATACAGTGTTTATGTGCTATAGTTGTGCTAGCACCAAAAAAAAATGTTCTGTACTCTACCAAAGTAACTTAGTTTCAGGCACGCTCCAATTTTTGTCCATAGAAATGCTTGCTAAAGACAAATATGAATTTGCACTTCCATACATTTGTATCAAAAGTATTATGTTTTAATATAATCGGATGTTGCTTAAAAAAAAAAAAAGTGGCAGTTTCTTGAAACTCCTTAGTAAGCACATTTCAGCAATTTTGACAATGTGTTGGAAGTTACCCTTTGTTAGCTGGTGGAGCTCACCAGTAGAGCTGGTGGGAATTTTCCAATTTAAAAAAAATTCATTGGAACGTGATGATTTGTTGAACCCAAACACTTCATCCAATACATCTGCAGTTTGACAAGATCTCACTGGATTCCTGCCTGAATTCCTGGAAAGGTACCAGACTAGGGACTGAGGACCCAGTGCTGTCAGTGTTTCCAGTTCTAAAGACAATCCAGCAAAGCAGAAAGCTTGCCTTATTGTCATCTGTGTGGCAATGTATATTTTCTTATAATAGCCCCAAAACCACCAAAGGTAGAAGTAGTGTAGTATTTCATGGGACATTATTTTTGGGTCTATCATTGTTTTATGCAGTCAATACACAGCAGACATCTTCTTGGCCATGTGCAGGTACTATTCACTTATTGCAGTTTCACTACACAAGAATCACCTTCCATTAGTGCAATTAGTGACATTAGTGTTGTCTAAACAACTATGTCCCTCTTCTATGCAGGGCTTGTTAGCTCAGGCACCCCACTATAGAGCTAACTGCAGCTGATTATGAAGGCACACCATGAGCAGCTTAACATTTTTTAAAATGCCTTGCTCTGTTTTTCTGTCTGCTGTCTCTAAGATACGTGTGGTCTGCCTGATTATATGCCAGGCTCACACCTGATTTAGTGTGTTAGTAGTCTGTGAGCTGTACTACTCTAATCAGAGAATAAAAACAACAACATGTGGCTAACATGGCCACTCACAACTAGCCAGCAGATTTCTGCCTGTGAACATCAGGTATCAAATATTCAAGAGAACTTTTAGACAATGAGCTTATCGTACAAACATTAAATTTGAATTCCAGTAACAAGTAATTCAAGAAAACTACTCTACGCTCAGGCATCGGAGATATATAGGAAAGCTGCTATTCACTGCAGATTTTTCTTTTACATCCTATATATGGCTTTGTACATACTCATCAAAAAGCCATAGGTAAAAGAATTAAAAATGAACTTAGAATGCTTTGTCAGTTACTGCTTGATCCAGATTTGATTGATGTTAAAGGAAGAATTGTATGGACTTCAATGGGCTTTACATCACTGCTTTGGTGATGAAGTTAGTACTGAAGATCTACAAGAAATGGAGATGTTGCTATGCGCTTTTTAGAATTCAAGGTTTGAAAAGTGAAATTAAAAGCCATTCAGGCTGAAGGAGGAATATTCTTCAAAGTCTTTAAAATGAAATTCAAAACTTTAGCATATACAACAGCAAGTGATCCTACCCTTTTGAAATAAGAAGAATGTTCCCATTTAACCTGTGAATGACAAATGCAAGTGCATCTGATCCATAAAGCCCTGTTGTTGTATTCTTTATTAAATTTAGAAGCTTAACAAGCTTATCAAGAGATGTTCCCTTGTTATCTCTTCCTGTCCTCCTTTTTCTCTTATGTATTTTTCTGAAGAAAATATTAAAGGAATAAAATATGCATAACTTAGCTAAAAATAACTAAGGAACCATTAGTTAAATCTTTTATCAAGTGTTCAAAGAGGACAAGTAAGGAATGAAGTAAAGTTGTTTAGTATGACCCAGGATCAGTAACATGAAAGAAACTTAACAGGTTTGTCTGCTGTGATAAAATGACTAACTCTGTAGCTGAGGAGAAACTGGTAGATGTCACTAACTCGACTTCAGCAAGGTTTTCAATATAGTTTCCAACCATATCCTTTTATCCCAGTTGGGATGTTACAGTCTGGATGGATAGGTAACCTACTGAACCTGTGGATCATTGAGTTCAAAGAGCTGGTGGTTCACACTTCGAGGCTGGTTACAAATGAAGCTCCTCAGGGGTCTATACTGGTACTGTCCGAGTGTAGTATCTTTGTCACTGGTTTGGAAGAGAAGGAGTTCACCCTCATCCAGTCTGTGGATGATAGTAAAGTGCTCCATGGATCATTGGGTCTCCATCTGTCCAAACTGGAGGAATGGGACAGCAGGAACCCTATGAAATTCAACAGAGACAAATCCAGACTCCTGCACATGGGATGGAAAAATGCACTGCAACTGCACAGGCTGACTGACTGGTTGGGGAGCAGCTCTGCTGAAAAGGACCTGGGGCCTCAACAGACAATTGTCAGCACCCTGGATGTGCTCCCCAGCCCTCCTGGGGTTTGACTACCAGAGGTGGCTGCCTTCAAGGCCAGCAGGCTGAGCAGAGCTGTTGTGGAGAAGGAACTGTAGGAAGTCACAGCAGGGCTTCCTCCCTCCTTCCCTTGGGAGCTGCTCTTGGCTGAGGTTCTTGCTCTTGGACCCAGCCTGATCTATGGCCTCAGCCACATTGCAGGTCTGCCTATGCCTGTCCATGGTCTCACTGAACCTGACCTGATTGATAGACAATCCACCTAAGCCCCAACTGACTTCTCAGCTTGACCTAGGACCTGCCTGGCCACCACGAGGCTGTGTCTGATGCTGGGTACCATTTCCAGACCTGCCCTGCTCACCTCACTCTGGTAGTGTGGGATGGAAACTGGCTGGAGATACCCTGCTCTGCAAGCCCTGGCATTGAGCTCAGCTCCCGGCCTCCTGTCCCTCAGGGACCAGCCAGCCCTTGCTGCACCCTGACAACAGGCAGCTGAGCATGAACCAGTGTGTCCTGGCAGCAAAGAAAACCAACAGCCTCCTGGTCTATATTAACTCTTACTCCACATTCGTTAGACACTGTGTTCAGTGCTGCCCCTCCCTCCCTCTCCCCCCCACTCCCCCGCAGTTCACAAAAGATAAGTAAACTGGAGTGAGTTGAGTGGTAGGACAACAGGATGCTGTGGAGTTGAAGGACTTGCCCTGTGAGGAGAGGCTGAGGGAGCTGGGCTTTTCAGCCTGGAGCTGAGATGGCTTCAGGGGGAGCACACAGCAGCCTGCAAGTACTAAAGATGTTAGCAAGAAGGTGAGCTGGGCTCTTTATTGAGGTTCACAGCAGGAAAATATGAGACAATAGCCATAAAATAAAATAGGGAGGCTTTGACCTGGCATAAAGAGAATTTTTTTCTCCATGAGAACAATTGAGCATTGGAAGCGAGTCTATTCAGTCTCTCAGAGATTTTCAAGACCAAAGTGAACAGCTTGGCCTGCATGACCCTGCTATGAGCAGCAGGTTGGACTGACACCTCCTAAAGTCTCTTCCGACCTGCATAATCATATTATCCTAAGAGAAAATGTTTCCTGGAAACAATATTAATTTCTCTGTGATTTAATAAGAACAGTGGGGCATAATGCCCAATAAGGTATTTGGTAACGGGAATTGAATGGAAGTAGAAATACCATGAATTTGAACCTCTGCCTCTGACATCTCCGCAAAATTATAGTGATACTATGGGTGTTAGGCAGCTCCACTGGTGCTAGAACCTGACTGGTGACTACTGACCTTTCAAAAAAATGCCTAGAGAAAATGACACAGAGGTCATTTGGTGTTCTTGAAACACTGAAGGCTAGAACACCCTTCAGAACAAAGCTCTGCAAAATCTAATTTTTCCATGTGACCTTTCTCACTGTTGGTGCATAACATCTCAGTACATCTGGTCTGGAAATCTATATGCATACATCTTCTACACGTGCACAGTAAACCCAACACTTTTAGGACATGTTGAACCTTCTGGGCGCACACAGAACAAACCACATTGCACATCTGCAGATGGTTTGATGCACATGGAGCTGGTTTGCAATATTTTGAGGAATTCCAGATGTGTGGCATTTTGTTGGCGGGATATGACCTGCTAGGGCCAGAGACAGTGGGGAATCCTGGAAAAACACATAAAGTCTTCAAAATCCTTATATAGAAAATCTCTGCCCAAAAATACAAGAACATGTCCAGGAAAACTTAAATATACTGTAATATTTTTCATAAAATTTTAGCTGCTGCCTGACTCTCTTCCAGCATCCAGCTGCAGCATGTGCTGTATGGCTCCTGAAGAATGGCAGATAGGAAAGGTGTCCTATTTTTCTTCATATCTACAGAACTTGCCAGCATAAAGGAATTTACAGTTCCCCCCACTGTAAGAGATTAGAGGTTTTGCAGAAACTTCTACAGTATAGCAGACTTATGAAAAACTTCTTAACAGTTTGTAGGTACTTACAGATGCCTACAGAGCAGTCGAAAGGAATAATGTTTGTACGTGTGCCTGACAGTCCCATTCTTGCCACGTACAACTCTCACTGCCCACAGCCATTTAACATGGAGAGCAATGGTTATCTACCCTTGGCTGACCTAAACCCAAGAAAAAACAGTTAAACCCTCTGAAGCTGGGAATACTTGAGGAGTCCTGGGTTGGGTGTTTTTGTGCATGTCATTCAGCAGCATTGAGATTTGTAGTCTCTACCACCTGGTGACACTGACATTGCTTCTTGTTGCTACCTACAATTCTCCCTCTTACTATTGCACATTTTTTTTCCATTAGTTACTGCACAGTCACAGCAAACTCGGCTTCAGAAACTCAATGGCAGCTGCCACTATGGTTAAGGAGAATAGAACCAACTGGTGCTTTCAATGGCTTATTCAGAGACCCAGTAAGAAAGAAAAATTACAAGACTACTTCTACAGCTGTGTTGCTACACACTGAGACTAAAACAGGACATAAGGTTTTCATATATAACTTTTGTCCTAGCTAAAGCCACCCTGATACTACAAGGAGAGGAAGTAGGAACATGAAGTAAAGGTAGTAAAATATAAAAAAAATTTTTCCTGAAAAGACAAACAAACTTGGTAATGTCAGAAAGTGTCATCAAGGACTGTTACGGAATATGTCCTTCTATAAAGGAACACTACTAGAAATGAAAAACAACATCATTATCCTAATTTTAGATGGTTCTTCCTTTCAGTATAGCCAGACAAGAAAAGACAGGAACTGAGGTTGCTGTAATAATCTATTTCATTTTAGTTTTTCAGCTCCACACGTGCAGATAATCACAGCAAGAATTGGGGACTTAAAATACAGCTGTTGTCAAAGGGGAAAAGGCATTTTCCTTCCTCCAGTATAGGTCATATTTTTAAGAAAACCATGGTTACAAGCAATTAAAATATGTCATTAACTCACAAGACAAGGGTTTAATTGCCATGAAATATATATGTAAATGCAATTTGCTGCAGGCTTCATGTCCTTACGCACGTATGGCACTTACTTGCAGGGGTTTTTTTCGGTTTTTAATGTGAGCATTTTGATAATAACCTATATAGCTGGTTCTTTTATATAATTTATATACAAAATATGGCATGTATTCTGTAGTACAGTATCCTTTAAAGAAATTATAATCAATACGATATTTGTCTTCCAGTGTATCCCACATCATTCCAGGAACTGAAGAAAACAAGCTAACTACATATAAACGTGTCACCTGTGTTCTGTGTGCCTCTAGATGACAGTAGGTAGAAAATGCTGAAACTGTTCATTCCTATTCCAAGCTCGTTGGATTTTTTAATGGTTGGGTTTTTTGTTTTTTGTTTTTTTTTTTTTCCTTTTCACAACGACCCTTACAGGGGAGACTTACATTTAGCAGTGGCTTTCTAGCATCTGTTTGCTAAACCAAATAATGTAAGCAAAGTTGTGGCGGGAGATAGTGCATAGAAACAGCAAGGCCATAGAAAAGGGAAAAAATGCACGCTTATGCTGAAGGATCCTTTTGTTTAGCCCTTTTGAAAAAGACCTCGATGACCTTAGAAAACCTCCAGCTGCAGCCTGTGAAACTGGGTTAAGAGCCTCAGCAGAGGACCTTGAGAGCCCTCTACAGGCCATTGGTGCCCAGTAACTCCAAGGAGGCTGATCCTGATAGTCCTGCTCTGCTCATCTTCATCTGCCTTGATGTGTGGATGAAAGACGTGTTTTATTTGCCATTTATCACAGTGGGGGTTTTGGTGTGCAACAGTAAGCCATCCCTTTAATGATGCATTCAGCTGGCAGCATTGTTCGGTTTAAATAACTACTTGCCAAAAAAGGAAAAGAATTTGTCCTCTCTCTGGATTTGTTATTTCATTAGGGTTCCTCAAGAGAACTCCAATAAAGGATTTGGGTCTATTAATCACCCTCCACAACCTTCTCAAGTAATTAGTCTTTAAAAATGTTTGCTACCTCCTTAGTAGTACATAATTTGACGGTGCTCAGTGAATCAGCTGAGGTTCAGACCCACTAACCTCTAGAGGTTTGGCCTGTCTGAGCTCATCAGTCTGGGCCCCCAATTGAACTGAAAACTGCACCTTTTTCATTCTTTGTGGCAGGTTTATAGTACAGCACCGCTGGACGCCTGCCATGAAGGAAAACTCAAAACATATAAATTCTTCATAAGGCAACGGTAGAAGGTGGCACTGAAAAATAATGCTCTCATGCTGTCAGAGCCGCCGCGGGGGGAGCAGGGAGGGGAACGCTCATTCTAAGACAGATGTAGCAACAATTGCTCCTGTTTAAGTCCCTAAATGGGTAATCCTAGTTTATGGGGCCCCAGTGATGGAAATCTCGCTGACATCGCTCTGAGGATTTTTTTGGGCAGGGATTATGGGTTCTCAGGAGAGCATTGCAAGCGCCACGCTGACAATTTCAGATGCAGACCCCTTGAAATAAGTGCAACATGCAATTTTCCTTGAAGATGCATACATTTTAATGACAAATTTCATGATGAACATAGCTAAAATATTTCCAGTTTATTCTATATGTAAACTGGGCAGCTTCATGTTAGAAAGTTTTAAGTTGGAAGCTTCTCATGCAAAAATATATTTGGCACCACCAGGTAACAGAGTTCACATGCCTTCCTGCTTTTTCTTGGCATGCCTAGTTCCATTGGCCTTGTTTCTGGTAAATTAAGAAAGCAATTACAGATTCACAGACCACTTTGGGGATGTTCCAGGGTTTTGTATTTGGCATTGCAGAGAGATACTTGCAAGCTGCCCAAGCTAGAGTTGTTTGGAGGATAAGGATTTCATTTAGCTGCATTTTTTAAGATTTAGACTTCTGCTAGAGATTTTGTTTTGACACTAGCCTGAAAATGAAGTCCTTCACATGATTTTGCAAAGAGATTTGAGCTAAAATGCCCATTTTCAGGTTAGATCCTTTTGTTCTTTTGGTTTAGTTCACAGTTCTCTTCTGATATTCAACCGATAGACTCAGACGTGCCCTCTGACACTATATAGTTTGGGGTTTGGAGGCAGAGGGCAAGGAAATTAATGATACCAACTCAAATCTGTGCTCTTCCTGCATCCATATGCAGTATTTCACCTGAGATTACATTACATCAGTCAGAGAAAAACTGTGTGATCGGGATGCTAATACTCTGGACCGGGATCCTTTAAAATACAAAATCTCAGTCAAATAAATTCAAACTATGACTACCATTTTTGCCAGTGTGAACTACATGACTGGAAAAATGACAACAGGATTTTAAGTAGAGAGATATTAATCCAACTTATTCTAATGTAAGCTACGTGGGCTTTTTGGGGGGGAAAAGGGTGTGTTTATCTGTATAAGCTCACCCGTTGCTGTCATAAAAGTTGAAACACAAAATATTTTCAGATGAGAATCCATCTCTCAAGTCAGAAGAATTTATCTCAGTTTCCAGAAATGGCCTCGCTTGTAACTCATTTATTGTTTTAGACTCCTCATGCATTATAGGCAGCACTTGCATTACTGAGTTATCCTGTTTAATTAAATTGAGAAAGAGTTCCCTAAAGACAGTAAAAGACAGTGTATTATATTTCAGCATTTCTGGCCGTATGGTATACATGGCATAAAAAGCAATTAAAAGATAACTGGACATGCCTGAAACTTCAGCAGGATCCATATGCATTCATTTTTGGGCCAGAGGCAAGGGCTTGTAGAAGGCAGACCTTTCACCCAATAGTTCTGTACTACAGTTATAAAAGGAAAAACACAATTTTATTAGTAGACATTTATAAATAATTTATAAAAGGCGAACTGATCAGTGTGTTGCTACAGATCTAACTAATATGTCTTATAGGCAAATATGAGCTCAAAAGTCAATTCTACTGCATCTATTTACCAAGAAACGACAGACTGGCCGGCTCTGTAATGATTGCTTATCTCCTTATTAAAAACTCTGTTAAATGATTTTTGCATGCATGTGTGTGTGTGTGTCTATTTGTACGTATAATATACTCATCACAGCATGTCACTACGAGTATCTGAAGCCAGTTGTTAAAAGATGTCTGAAAACACCATTCTCCAGATGGTTCCATGAGGTTTTAGCCGTGAACACAAGTCCCTGAGACAATGGAGTTGTCTTATTTGTCTGTGCCTAAAACACTGTTGGGACTGGTAGGATGAGTCCCTGCAGATCCTGCTGGTAACTGCAGGATGATTCTTACCTATTTTAGAGAAATAATTGAGTATCATGCTGCAACATTTCTGTTTTCTTATAGACTGGGAGTCTTTAACAATCTTTAACACAAAGCAAGTTAGTGTGGCATGGAAGAAAAAAAAAAAAGAAATCTATTTTAATAAAAATCTCTCTGCTAGCCAAGGAATACAATGTACCTATAAAGTACCAAACACACAAGGCCAGGTTTGGGGGTTTTTTAATACCTGAAAAAATCCTTTTTTTAAAAAAGACTTCATAAGCCCCAACTCTCTAACAGATTATAACTCCAAAAACCAAATCAAAATATGGGCCTGCAATACCTGTCAGGGTCCCTTTAAAAATATTCCTCATGGTGATCAAGAAGGATTTGGAGTAATCTCCTTATAGCTGTTGTAAAATCTCAGTGACTGAGGTAGACATAGGAATTAGCAGGTAACAGGACACTAAATCTTTACAACATTTTTACTTACCTCTGTTACTAATAGTGCTTCAGAAGGTGGGGGGGGGGGGGGGGGGAAGGAATAACGTGAAATCTAATATCTCTGCTTCCATTTACGCAACTTGTTATTCTTTCCCTGCTTCGAGCTGTGAGAATAGAAGCTGTTTGTTAATGTTCTGGTTCTCCTTCTGGCTCATGTAAAAGGGCAGACAGATAACATCAAGTAGCTGTGCGGGGATACTGCATGTACTTTTTCACTCTACTGCTTAATGATATTGTGTTTAATTAAAAAATATGTGGTGTCATATTTTCCGTGATATTGCTTACAAAAGGGTTCTGCATTACACAATCATATCGCCTATGCCATGTCCCAGACAAACTATGCCACTCTATGCAAACTCTATCTTCAGAACGTTTCACTTTGGAGCCCTGAAATTGTCCTGTAAGGACAGAGTATGTCTAGGACAGTGGAAACAGGACTTGGAGAATCATAGAATAGATTGGGTTGGAAGGGACCTTAAAGATCATCCAGTTCCAGCCCCCCTGCCATGGGCAGGGACACCTCCCACTAGATCAGGTTGCTCAAAGCCCCATCCAACCTGGTCTTGAACACTTCGAGGGAGGGGGCATCCATGACTTCTCTGGGAAACTTGTTCCAGTGTCTCACCACCCTGAGTGAAGAATTTCTTCCTAATATTTAATCTAAATCTACCCTCTTTCAATTTAAAACTGTTATCCCTCATTCTACCCACTATAAGCCCTGATAAAGAGTCCCTCCCCATCTCTCTTGTAGGCCCCCTTTAAGTACTGTAAGGCTGCTATGTCTCACCGGAGCCTTCTCTTCTCCAGAAGAAACCAGCTGATGCATTCTCCTTCTGCCAAGGACTTTGAAGTTACCAAAATATTTTTATATAGTCAATGCATATGTGTAGGAAATGTGGATGAATCATCTTAGAACATGAAACTGGTTAAAACAATGGCTATAGAGCAACTAACAGCTAGTATGATTGTAAGCGGTTTTGTTCCCAGGTTTTCAAGAAACTTGACCTGATTTCTGCAAACATCACAATTATTCACAAGCATGGGATTTTTCACCCTGATAATCTGTGACTGTCCCATAGGACATACTTTTTTTCAATTTTACATGTTGAAAATGAATCTTGCTGTGAGTGCTTACTTAACGCTTGCAGTATTTTTCAGTTCCTTGATTGTAAATTTGGAATAATAAATTAAAAACAGCTAATAATGAGTGAACTTTCAAATGGATCATACTAAATTGTGTTCAGCTGTAGGTTTTCGTAAGCATATTAAAGTATACTATATGGAGGACCAAATACCTATAGTACATAATACTCCTCAAATGAAACCGATTCAACACTTTTTCAGAAATCTGATTGTGAGTCATATTTTTAATATTATACCAGTTTTATGCTTTTATACCTAGGAACTATGAAATGTTACAAAGCCAATTTTAAGTGTTTATTAATACCAATAAATGTGCACTCAAGCTAGGCTGCAGCTGTAAACCCTTATGACGTAATCTATACCTGTTCAATATTCTTTCACATGTTACTGTTATATTTCTATGTAGACTAAAAATGGAAGTTTCATATTAACCCTACCCAGGGAACCTATATAAATTATTGCAATACCTTTCTGCTTTTATCATTTTAAGACGTTTGCTTAAAAGAAAGCTGACTTTCAATTCATATGTAGTACCATTAGTTCTATTGTGTGTTAGCGAGAAACAAAGACATTTTACTTCCTGAAGAAGAAAATCTTACCGAATTAATCCCTCTTTGGCTATGTTAATAAATTATGCATTGTTCTTTGATCTTGATTTAAATATAAAATATAAAAAATATAAATCAAAATGTTCTCAAGAGTCAATTTTAAATAAAATGAACTTCCAAGAGAAAAATGGTTCATCAGAAAAACTCTGGTTGGTTCTAAAAACTTTTCCGGCTTGGGTTGTGTTGAAACTAAATCTGTGAGTACAATACAATGGTACATCTTCCATTCGGAAAGAATCCTTGAAACATTTGGTCAGCCACTGCTTTGGCTAAACATATTCACAGAAAATCTACCACAATTCCAGACTAAAATGTCTCTGACCAACAGGTCAGAAACCCAGAAGTTTTAACTGTGTTAGTTAATGACCCGTTGCAAAAGGACAAGTTGCCATCTCTCTTAACGAAGACCTCTCAGGACTGCTGAAGACAGAATGACAGGTCAGTAAATCCTCCTCTCTTCAGCAAAATAGTGGGTGCTCAGCCTTTATTAAAACGTACGTGCTAAAATGAAGTACAACATGGAGGCCAGGATGGGTAAGACATCTCCGACTCCCCTTTCTTACTCTCAACAGTGTCATCCAAAGTGCTGTACACTTCTAAAAATGTCCATGGGAGTTTCTGTGTGGTTCATTCACATAATGGGCACATCCAGCTCCCGATGTGCCTAAAATGTGTTAAGCTTAAAAAAATTTTTGAAAGGTCTAAAAATAGAAGTGTGGATAAAATGTGTCATTTTGAAAAGTAGTCCCTCAAAACACCTGACAAATCATGGAGAAGGAGTAGATTCAGGTGAAAATAATTCTCTTGGCCTTATCATCTGTATGAATTTCTACTGTAAAAAAATATGTTTCCCCTCAAATTCCATAAACACAAGGACTCTTTTCTATGAAACTAAGGAGGAAGGAGAGAACACAAGTGTTTTTAAAGACCATTTTAGCTTCAGCCTTTTTTATAAGTTTCCCCTCTCTTCATCATCTATCTGAACAACACACAGTCCTTTCTAGTCCTTCTGGCCTTCTGTAACAGTTAAATTCCCCACAAGGTGCTGACCAGAACTGTGGCACAGTATCTCCATGCCAGCTCACTCCTGTGGAAACCTAGACAAACACAGGATGCTTAGTAAATCAGAGAGTCTAACTTAAAAAGCATAAAGCTGAGTAATACTGATACATTTACAGTACTATATAAGAAGGGATTTTCTGATGTACTGCTTTTCTTTGCCCTGACTCTGTGTAAATTGAGGATGTGGCAGGCACAGGGAGTGTGGATAAGTAAAGTGGTTTCCTTAGAAACAATAAAAGCAGAAACTATAAAGCAGAACATCCTCCCAACTGATGTGACTTTCTAATGGTACTGATAACACAGAGAACAGACGTAAGTAGCCTCACTGTTTGTACACAGCACACAGCATAGTTCCCCAAATAGCTGAATTACTTTCCATATAAGATCATAAAATCTAGATAGAATCTCACAGGGCTGCCATTAAGGAAGAGGGCACGACTGTGACGTTCCAATATTAGTATTATAAGCTAAATATAGCAGCCGGCATTTCTGGTGCCCACTTGTGCTCATTTCTTCTGTGATAAGTAATTCATCTCTCTCCTTCACATTAACAGCTAGCTCATGTGCACTGGAAAGATGTGACCACTGCAGCAAATATGCTTCTCGCAAATCCAGGCTAGAGCTCATACCAATAAGCCATTCCTTTGTCAAGTTTTTCAAAAACGGGAGCCCAAATTAGGCATACAGACAAGCAACTCCTGAAAGTGCTGAATGTCCAACAGCACTTCAGCAGGACTGGGAGAAAGGGAGCGGAAACAGAAAGTTTGCATTTATGTAGAAATCAATTTGGCGAAAAACCTTCATGTGCATCTCTGGATGTCACAGGAAGCAAGGGACCACAAGCAATTGTACACTGTCCTCAGTGGGCAATGAGTAATGCTTTGTTTCAGTTAAAGGGCATAAATGAACTGACTTCAGATTATTGAGTTGGTTTTATAACTGCTCTGTGTCTCTGCAGCCAAATGCATTCAGGGTGCATTACAGTCCTTTACAGAACTTTAAAATACAATAAATATAAACTGTCAGCTGAAAGCAAAAATTGTATGGAAATCCTGGTCACTGAAAAAGGCGATGCACTCTTGTAGTTTTTACTGTTTTCTAAAACCATTTGTCAGTTCTTTAAAACCGAGGTGCAGAGTTGTATGCTTCAAAGAGTAATGAAGAGGCAACGGGCTACATCTCTGCCAAAAGCTTTGGCTCAGTCCATGCACAGAAATTGGCAGAGGCTGGGATTGCCACAGAGTTTTTGTCTCTGTGATTATAGCAGACACCTGCATTCACAGGCAGTGTTCTCGAAGGGTATTATTAAGATGCTGCTCAGTCCTAAGGGTGCTGTTGGAGATACGAAGTCAAAGAAAAGTGTTAACAGCCATCCAAGAATTGTACCTGTGCAGCTCTACATCCTAGATTGGCTTGTAGAGATTAGTTGTAACTCAAATGAAATCAAATCTGTGAAGGACATAAAAATTATGAAGGTGTTTTTTCAGCGTGCCATTCATTTTCCAGAGCAGAGGTGTTCAAAGAGAAAAGGAATTGGCCTGGAAAGATTTAGTACTTGATTTTTTTAGTATTTTCTAATATATTTGAGGATGACTTCTCAAGGTACCTGTGTGAGTGCAAACTCTGTGGCAGCCAGCACAAATATCTTTGGTTTGGAATCCCTTTTCCTTCTAAATCTTTAGCAATTGACAATTTCCTGGCTTTTTGTGCCTCCTTTCTCCAAATTTCTGACTTATTCTCTTCTTTTTCTTCTTACATTATTTTCTTCCTTTATGTTATGGTGTACGTCATGTGCACTCTTTTAAAAATATTTTCACCTTTTACCTCATATTTTTGCCTTTCCTTTGCAAGCTGGGCTTATGAAATCGCAGTGTTTGTTTCTATGCACACTTGTGTGCTGTGTTGCATATCTCCATCTGCACACATGCTCCTTTCAGTCATAGCATTGAATAGGTTTTGAATCTGAACTACTGTTGCAAATAAATTCCACAGAATGATAGAGAGCATGTTAAGACCTTGAAAATTCAAAGAAAGCAGAAGGACCAGCAATGTAGCGTCTAGCAATAGTGCCTTATAAGCATCCGAAGAAGATTTTTTGAATACTGACCCTTTAGTGGACAAGACAGAACCTAGGAGAGACAAGAACCAAGTTTTGGTCATGCTGTTAGTCAGCAAAAATCTTTTCTGTTTATTCTTTCTTTCTTCCCCACTACTTTTTGGTGTATTGAATCAGGTCAGGAATGGTAACACATAAAAAGGCAAATATTGTAGTAGAAATACCATCTATCACTCATATGCACAGGAGTCAAACATGGCTGCAAAGAGCAACTGTATAAACATTTGTCTTCTGGATGCTTCTTGAGGAAACTGAGCTTTAAGAGTTTTAAGTAAATGCAATTTCACTGATTATTTACTGTTTGTTAGTTAAAACTTCTTTCTTTCCATGGCCTTTAACTCATATTCCTCATTCATCTTTCACTAAAAATGGTTCCACTGTTATCTCAGCTTTCCAAAATTATTTTTCCCTCATTTCTTGTTTGGTTTTTTTTTCTTTTTAGTGCCATAATGATTACTCTTAACTGGCAAATTTGTACTATATGGGCAAGAAAGAGAGTGAAATTTCAGATTCTGTTATACTAATATGCAAAATATTAATCCTTTTTTGCCTGTATAGTGTTCAATGTTGCTCCACATACAAAGCAACCTTGGAATACCAAATAATTTTGGAATACAACTAGTCTAAACGATGCTCTGGGCTTATTTAGAAACGGGTTACCTTAGTTATTTGAAAACAGATTTTTTGGGCACGTAACTTAGGCTAGCTATATTTCTACACTAAATCTCAAATAGCATTAGTACAAGATAATATACTACAGAGCCCAAAGAAATAGTTTGTGAAGCTCAGATTCTCAATCTAAGCAACCTTTGGCCAAGTTATCTGCTATACAGAGACACAGAGTGCTGCAGTTGCCCAAGACTTTTGCTGAACAAGACCCTTAAGGCTGCCTTTTCTCTTTCCCTCCACCTCACAGGTCACCTTTTCGCCATATGCAATTTGAAGATAAAATGTAATTCATTTTTATAGTTATATGTCAGGGGTCAGGGTATTTTTTTTTTCCACAGATGGGTTTTATTGTACCAGCTCTTTGCCTGTTTCATCTAAAAGTTTGAAGGTTCCTTAGTGGGTTTAAAAAGTCTAGAGCAGAAGCAAAACATAACTGTTACAAGCAAGGTAAGATGTCACAGGGAGCTCTAAGAGAGCAAAATGATTAAGAAACTTCAAAATGAAACTTAAAAGAACTTTTCTTCACAGCTGTTATAACGGGAGAATGCAATTTTTGTCTGTGTGTATGAATGATGGGAATTTTTTTGAAAGGTATTTGTATCCGGAGATAATTTTAGCACAGTTTACATCCATAAACAACACAGGTTTTCTATTGTCTTTGATATTCTGGTTTCATTCAGGCCTTCTAACAAGTTTAACATTTTTATAAAACATATTCCTATATCTGTATGTTATACATATATGAAATGCCTTTGTACAGGCTATTAAAACTGTCTCCTCACCACTTTTGCACACATCACAGTTGATTCTGCCATGGACAAACTTACAGACCAATGTACTTAGGAAAGGGTAAAATACAGATGAAAATGGGTTTGTAAAATAAATCTGTTATGTTTTAGGAGTTAGTTTTTGTCAGTGCAGTACAGCAAGGATTATCATACGGCTGCATTTGTCCATCAATGCCTTGGGAAAGAAATTAAGAAGCCACAATCTAATCCACTTCCCCTTTGCTTTTAAGACTCATTTGCTGCTGCCAATCATATACATCAATCCTACCTCAGTTGTGTAGAACAAGGAACCAAGAAAGCTGCTTGCATCTTACACATCATTTCTTCAGAGAAGGCAAACACACACTTCTGGAAGGCAAGATCCAAATCATTTAAATAGACATATAAATTTAAAAGTTCAGGTTCTGTGCCCCTGTGTAGCTAAATCTATTCTGTAGTTTTTACCTTCAGTCTGTGTAAGTGTGCATGTACATCATACTTCAACAGCCTGTTTAAACTGGAAGTGGCTTTCAAAGATATACTTCTGAGCAAGAACGTTAATATGACTAAGGATAGCAAGTTTTGGTCTTAAATCAAATTGATTTTCTTGATCGTTTGATAGCTCAACTTCACCTTTTTGTCTGTCATTACTATAACCAAAATTCTGTTGTTGCAAGAGCATGTGTTCTCTCCACTGATGCTTATAAAATTTTGAATTAACTGATTGAATTTACATGTAGGCTGACAGGGATGGCAATCCCTATGCCAGCAGCTTTAATGAAAATTATATTTCCTCAGTATGATTACATCAACTAACTAGCATTTAGATAAACTGAATTGCAGCAATGATTTGTGCTAGTGCTACACTTCATGTGATTTTGCTCCTTGGAAGTGATCCAATGGAAAGTTTAATACCTGACATATTTGGGGAAAGGTTGGGGTGGGGTGTGTCATCTAGTCCACTAGGTTTTCATCTATGAAATGATGTGCTTAAGGGGTGCCCAGGCTCTGTCACACGGAGAGCCTTGCAGACAAAAATCACTCCAAAGCTGCATAGCTAATAGCATTATGTCAAGTAACCTGCTTTTGCCAAACATCATATTTGTCCCACAAAACAACTGGAGAACTGCACATGGAGAAGTCAGCCACTGAAATTCCAAACTTCTTAAATTATTTTATTAACTGATGTCAGAACTCTGGTAACTTCAGAGCGAATAAAGTGGGAAGTGAGAGTAATTTTAAACTATGTTAATTTACTGTAATATAAAGAAGAAAACATTTAAATAGTCATAAGTTACATAACTGACATTCTAAATAAACAGCTTGTTGCTAACAGCCTGGCAAGTCTCTCCAAATTGAGGATGACAGTGTTAATGTGAGGGTGAGAGAATCACCTCTTATTTATTCTTGTACTGAACACTGGGAATAGGATTCTTCTCACCTATCTTCAGGCCTCTGTCAGCTAGGAGTGGATTTCAGCTCCAGATCCAGACATGCTACTAGGTATAAATTCATTGTTTAAGTTCCTTTTATAGTCTTTGCTAATCTAGCCCACTGAGTCAGTGCGGTACAGAGAGCTACGAAGGTGGTCAAAACTGGGTAAATGCTTTTGGGTGAGCTAGCTTTCTCAATTCTGGTAGCGCTATTGAGTAGAATCATAGAATCATAGAATGGTTAGAGTTGGAAGGGACCTTAAAGATCATCAAGTTCCAACTCTCCTGCCCTGGGCAGGGACATCTTCCACTAGACCAGGTTGCTTAAAGCCCCATCCAGCCTGGCCTTGAGCACTTCCAGGGATGGGGCAGCCACAACTTCTCTGGGCAACCTGTTCCAGTGTCTCACCACACTCACAGTAAAGAATTTCTTCCTAATACCTAATCTAAATCAACCTTCTTTCAGTTTAAAACCATTACCCCTCATCCTGTCGCTACATGCCCTGATAAAAGGCCCCTCCCCATCTCTCCTTTAGGCCCCCTTTAGGTACTGTAAGGCTGCTATAAGGTCTCCCCAGAGCCTTCTCTTCTCCAGGCTGAACAACCCCAACTGTCTCAGCCTGTCTTCACAGGAGATGTGCTCCAGCCCTCTGATCGTTTTGGTGGCCCTCTTCTCAACCCACTCCAACAGGTCCACATCCTTGTTGTGCTGAAAACTCCAGAGCTGGATGCAGTACTCCAGGTGAGGTCTCACTAGAGCAGAGCAGAGGGGCAGAATCACTTCCCTTGACCTGCTGGCCACACTTCTTTTGATGCAGCCCAGGATGTGGTTGGCTTTCTGGGCTGCCAGCACGTATTGCCACCTCATGTTGAGCTTCTCATCCACCAACACCCCCAAGTCTTTTTCCTCAGGACTGCTCTCCAGCCATTCTCCGCCCAACCTGTATTTGTGCCTGGATTGCCATGACCCAGGTGCAGGACCCTGCACTTGGCCTGGTTCAACTTCATGAGGTTTGCACAGGCCCACCTCTCAAGCCTGTCCAGGTCCCTCTGGATGGCATCCCTTCCCTCCAGTGTGTCGACCGCGCGACCAAGCTTGGTGTCATCAGCAAACTTGCTGAAGGTGCACTCTATCCCACTGTCCATGTCTACGACAATGTTGAACAGCACTGGTCCCAGTACCGACCCCTGAGGAACTCCACTCATCACTGGCTGCCAATTGGACATTGAACCATTGACCACAACCCTTTGAGTGCGGCCATTCAGCCAGTTCCTTATCCACCGAACATAAATACATATGTTTAGCCAGGTTCTATTCTAAGGTAGTTGTTAAATTCCCTCTCCAGATAGCAGAAAGGTGTAGGTCCTTCTGTGCATCTATTCATCCTTCTTGAATGGTGAAACGGACTTCTAAAACTGATTCTCCACTGAGTACAGTGGTTAATAACATAACTTGCTGAGAGTAAAAAAAAAAAAAATTCAGGTAGACAAAGGTGGTGGGAGTGTCCAGAAGTGTTAGCAGTATTTCACAGTGAATCATCACTGGTATTGACTTGGCCTGTGCTGAAGAGGCATGTCAGCAACCCAGTACAAATAATTTACTGACCAGAAATAGAAGAAAGACTAAAGACTTGTTAGGGAGCACTAGAAGTAGCACACGATGGATGTTATTAACATACAGATTGTCAGAAAAGGCACAAGAACACATGGTGCTTGATTTATGAGTTACATAGGCTCATCCAGAGAGTCTTTTCTGAGTGCAAATTGTCTCTCAAAAAAAAAAAGTTAAGATATCACAAAGTGCTTGTTAAGAGTTATCATGGTATTTTGTTCTCATAGAATCATAGAATAGTTTGGGTTGGAAGGGATCTTTAAAAATCACCTACTCCAACCACCCTGCAATGAGTAGGGACATCTCCAACTAGATCAGGTTGCTCAGAGGCCCCTCCAACCTGACCTTGAACATTTCCAGAGATGGGGCATCTACCGCCTTTCTGGGCAATGTGTGCCAGTGTTTCACCACCCTCATTGTAAAAAATTTCTTCCTTATATCTAGTCTCAATCTACCCTCTTTTAGTCTACAACCCCTTGTCCTATTGCAACAGGTCCTGCTAAAAAGTTTTTCCCCATCTTTCTTATAAGCCCCCTTTAAGTTCTGAAGGCTGCAATGAGGTGTCCCTGGAGCATTCTCTTCTCCAGGCTGAATAACCCTCAGCCTGTCCTCATAGGAGAGGTGTTCCATCCCTCTAACCATCTTCCCAGACCTCCTCTGGATTCGCTCCAACGGGTCCATGTCTTTCTTACATTTGGGGCCCCAGACCTGGATGCAGTACTCCAGGTGGGCTCTCACCAGAGCAGAGCAGAGGGCAGAATCACCTACCTCGACCTGCTGGCCACATTTCTTTTGATGCAGCCCAGGATGCTGTTGACTTTCTGGGCTGCAAGCGCACATTACTGGTTCATATCCAGCTTTTCATCCACTAGTACCCCCGAGTCTTTCTCAGCAGGGCTGGGCTGTTCTCATTCTCATTTCTCTCATTTGGCTTGTATTATTTGTCTCTCATATTTGTGTGAGTAAGGGAAACCCGTTATCTCCCAGACTGTTACCTGCAGGTCAAGGGACTGCTGTGTATTCAAGCCTTGGCCTTACATAAAGCACTGTAAATCCTCAGTCTGTGGCCTAGACCTATGCTTGCTCTGCTTGCATTTCATCATGACAGGAGGTACATAAACCCTGAGCCAAAAGGCACCATACACCCAACGGGGTTTATCACAGCAGATCAAGCACAGACCATTCGTACCAGAACTTGTTTGCATATTCCTGAATTGGGCCTTAGGCAGAGCAAGTTCCTGTCTTCTCTGAAAAAGGCCATGTAAATAAACTTTCACACTAATTTTAGCCAAGTCTGTATCTAACTTGCAGTTTAGTTTACTTGCAGTATAACTTTAAACATCTCAGGATGGCTGTTTCCCTGTGAGGCTTCACACTATGAATACAGAAAAATTCTGACAGGCTTCATTGCTACGGTTTTGTTACAGGAACCCTGAGCGCCTTTTAGGACCATTTCGCTGCATGTGATAGCCAGACCTGTGTGTTGAAAAATAACTTGAGCCGTGAAATAATGTAATATCTACAAGGTTGCAAAGCTATTGCATTCTATCATGGGATTATTGTCATATTTTGAATGCAAGTTCTGTAGGATTTAGGAAGACTGACCAGACATGATGGACCAAAACTTCTGTTTATCCAGACAGGATTTTATCCTCCTTCAAGCAAGACAGATAATACTTCGCCTTCTGCTCACATGCTAATGCCTTTCTTAATCTCTTACCTTATTTTGTAAGGGACATTTATCCAGATCATAAAAATCACCTAACAACTTCTTCTGGCTGATAAAGGGTTTTTTTGACCTGTAGAGCTAAATATCTGTATCACTGCAAATTATTGAAGGTGGGATATGTTATGTAGTTCTCTGGCTTCATTTCAACCCGGAAATCTGTTTTAGGATTCAAATGGACTCATAATCTCATTTTCCTCAAATATTAAGAAAAAACAGTACATAAAAAAGGCCAGAAAAATTCCATTATGTAACTGCAAATCTGGGAAAAAAGATAATAAGGTGTAAGTAAAGAAGTGAACTTTTCAGCCAACATTTTAGTAAAAGTTACATTGTAATTTGACAGTTCTATGATTGATTTTTTATTCAAATTTAGTGATATAAAACCTAATCACACAGAAAGAACTTTGACAAATACAGTTAACAGCATCTTTCCCAATATTTTATCTGGGCACATACTGTACAAAGTTAATGCAAAATAGCTACAATAATGTACAGCAGTCAAAAAAATTAATTTGAGAATGAGTTAAAATTATTCAGTTATATTATATATTTTTGGCAATCTGATTTTGACAACTTTTTAAAATGAATGTAAAATTTATAATTGTAAATGAGATGATCAGCATTAGAGCATGTTTAAAAAAGAGGAATCATTAAGCTTAGCACGCATGACTCACTGAAGTGTAGTGAGTAGGAGGTTCTGTGTAGTAACCTGAATTGTACTGAAGATAAAGTACATTTTGTATTCTTTTCTGTTCTTCTCTTCAGAAACTCGTGAACCAAACCTCCATGCAGTACAGATTAATAGAATTTGGGCTATTTTACTGAACCAACTTTACATAATTATTAAAGATGTACAAGCTGTTTTACAAACAGTGGGATGGAAACTGGCTAGAGGAATATAAGCTAAGGAACAAAACTGAGGCAAGACTGTCTGCTTTTATGCAAATGATTGCATATTGTAATCGGCATAACTTTTATAGTAGGAACATCTTTCACGTGTCAGCCGATACAGCCTAAATAAATCTTTTCTGTGATTTTTGGGCTCAGGTCCATACAAGTCAGTCAAATCACATTATTGCATGCAGATGCTGAAAACACTGCTGATCTCAGTGCTCTGTGGTCTCATTCGTCATCCTTCTTATCCTGACTGAGAGTGTAAGCATAAAAAGACTTCAAGAGAACCAAACTCCAGAAATACGAACTCCTGCTATAATGAGTAATTGGACCCCTGTCTGACCTAGTGGACAGAAAAAGATGATATTATAACATTTTACACTAGTAAAAAATAAATTAAAGGATAACAGTCATTTCCAGAGAGTGCACAAAGAAGAAATGAAAAGAGCATGAAATTAATTAACCCCTGCAAAACTTATCCCCTAACCAGAACAAATATAGATTAATTCCTATTGCCCAGTCACTCTCTGAGCTCCACAAAATTACTTCAAATTTTCCCTTCATCCCACTCTCACTTCAGATCCATCTTTCCTCCTCAAGAGGAGGAAACTGTAAGGTGAATTCTGGAGGCCTGAACAATTTCATGTATGCCATATTCCTCTATACTATCTAGGAGAATATTTTTGTTACGTTCTTTTTTGCGACATGTTCATCAGTAAGAACAAGCATGGCAAATTCATCCTGTATTCATCGTTAGATATAATCATATTTTAAAAGTTTGAACTAGCTAAGCAAGAAGACGAACCATCATATCTCACAAGCATTGGCAAGTATTGACTATTTATAAATTGACTTTTATTCACATGAACTGAATAGCTGCATTAAAGGTACTGTGATTTCTATGGATCTGTCTGAAGAAAGGGGAAAATCGTTCTCCACAAACAAACAGACAAATTTACTGCCACTAGTTCCTTCTTGGAACTTCTTGATACTCTCACATTCAATGCTTTGCTCACAACTTCTCCACTATCCCTGTAAAACCTTTCAGTGCAGATAGGAAGGTCTCAGTCACCCTGAGTGACTTCATTGCATGACTGAAGGAAAGGTCAAATCAGAATGAAAGTTTGGGAGGACTGAGAAGGAGATGGGTAAACAAAGAAACAGAATGGGTTGGGTTTTATTACAAACAGTTGCTCTGATATGCCTTGTCTTCAGGACTTTTGAACACTTCTCTAGTTCCCTAGCTGACTTGCAGCTCTGTACACAGAGTAGTACTCCCCTTCCCAAAGACTACCTGTGAAAGCCAAATTTCAAAAAATTTTTAAAAACACTGAGAAGTAAGTTGCTGAGATATTTCATTCATATCATATACAATTCTTTTGTATGTGTAAAAGAAACAGGAATCTAAAAAGACAAATCACAAAACATCCATTTTAAGCATCTTTTTAGTGGAGTAACTAGTGATCTTAAGACAGCAGCTAGGCAAAGATGGAAATAGGAGGATAATGGAAAGAGATTTTTAAAGAGAAAATTGTTTGAAGGGTAAACTAACATCTTAGAAGAGAGGTGTGACAGGACATAGAGTGACAAAGTTATAAAGATAGTCTCAAACTGCAAGCAAGATCATCATTCTTTCAATCTCCCTCGACTTCCTTCATTTTGATTGTGGCCTCAGGGCATGACTGCAACATACACAGTAAATAATGAACAATGCAATAGGTCCTCGATGCATTCTCTATTTCAGTGGAGCTCTTGACCTATGAACATCCTGGAAATAGTTTTTTTGGCACCATCATAAATAAATTGGACCATTTGTTGCTTGAGGGGGCCATTCTGGCAAGATTTTTCAGGACATAAAATAAGCCATGGCTGCTGACAGAAGTTGAACGTGTCCTTTGCATGCGATGAAAAGATGCCAAAGAACCTGAATGAACCAAAAATAAAAATGCGTATTTATATTTTTCACTCATTTTAAGTTCAGAGCAAAGATTCGAGATTTTGCTACATTTATAATACAAGAGTTAAGAGCTGGCCAGGTCTGCAGAAATGTTGACTTCCTAAAAAAAAAAGAATGAAGAAATTACTAATGTTCCTAACACTCAAGTATTTACATTAATTGAAATTCCACAATATTTTATTTTAGAAATATTGCAATGCAAAAGTTTTACTACAAAGGTAGAGAGCTTTCTTATTAGAGACCCTCAATAGAATCAGAAGGCCTAAGACTTATAGGACATAGGATCACAAAGGTGCTCGAAAGTTTTGCATTGAACTAAAAAAATCTGACTTCAGATTTCTAAAAAAGCAAACAGAAAGCAGCTTCACACCTCAGTGTCTCATAATTGGTGACCAGCACCAAAGTAACTGTTTGTTAGCCTTACATACAGACTCCTTCAGGTCCTGAAAATTCTTAGTTCCCTGCTGCATAATGGACCAGATTAAACAGGAAAAATTGCAATTCCATTCAGCAATTCCGAATTGGAACTCTCTTTCCTGGAGGTAGTTTTGCAGAATGGGAGAGCAATGAAAACAAATCTTTCAGGCTGGAGAGAAAAAACAGTTTCCTGTACCTGGAAAAAAAGTCATCTGTTGTAGAAGAGGTGAACATTGCCCCAATAACACTTATCATTTAAATCAGTGAAAGTAGTTCAAGTGTGGCAAGTACCCTGTGAGAATTCTTCTGATTTAAAGGATGAGATATCCTTGTCAAGAATCCTATATGACTTTGACCTCTGTATGTCCTGCTTCGCCAAAAATGCCACATTGGTTACTAATATGATGTATGGATCGCCCACCCAGACTTGTCTTCACCCCCTGGCAGGTTGCATGAAAGCTGAATATCCAATAAACCCCAGAAATCTCAGGTGCCTGGTAGCCCATCTGAGCAATTATTAAAAAACTACAAAGTCCAAGGTCTCCTACAGCTGCTATGGTAGGATTTTCAGTCAACCAGGTGAAAAGTCCTTGTATGGAAGAAAGTAAACCTGCCTGGACGTTTTCTAATGGAAAGCTTTGTCAAAATGAAAATTCACTATGTGTTCTGTGGGAATATACTAATTTCAGGGCATTTCTGATAGGTAGTTTAAATACACTTTAAAATATAAATATGTTTATGTTCTCCAACCAGTGTTTGCTTACCTGTAAAATCTTACATGATTTCCAAGCACTGGAGGTTTTCACCTAAATAGTAATACTTTTTTTTTCCATGACTAGGAATCCAACTTGCCACTCACTTGTAGAAGTGAAAGTTTATGTTTCCTTGCTTGGCTTAGATGTACTGCTTTTCTATTTGCAGATCAGCTTTATTTGTGTAGGTGGGGCTGATCTCTTCATCCAAACTGGCTGCCCTGAAAGCTCAAAAGTCATCGGTCAACCGTCACAACACAGCAAAGCACCCAACTTCAAAGTAAAATCACAGGATATGGCAATTCTTTTGGAAAGTTAGTAGTGAGAACATGCCACTCATAGAACTGATAAAGCTATTCAGAAACATCCCTTTGAAACGTCTCTTAACATTCATAGATTCAGTAAAATTAGAACATTTGCAGAGCAGTTCAGCTTCACCAAGTACCTGCCAAGTCTCCTGCTCAGCCCTGCAGCAGTCTAGTTCGGGGTCAGAGATCCCAGAGTTGCCAGTGTGCATGCCAGCTGGAATGGAAGAGATATAAATAAAACATGTTCGGGGGGGGTGGGGGTGGGGTGGGGTGGTGGTAGTGGGGGGAAGTCGCTGTTCTTTTCCTGTCCATCCCTGCAGCGGCGATAACACTGCCTCAGCAGCATTGCTTGTGGCACACAATCTAGGACAGAAGAAATGCTTGTATTCTTTATAGTAGTAGGGCAGATTGCAAATATGAAATTGCATTCATCATGTAATTAGGAAAGTTAGCACACAATGCAAGCTGAGGTGTGAATGCTACGCCTGTACCCAGGCTGGGGGTACTCAAGCTGTAATCGACCTACCACCAGTAGCAGTGAATTTAGAGAATATTTAGTGGCTACGTAAGGACCCAGAATTCCTGGCAGGCACGTTCCTCACAATCAAAATATTTACCGTTATTGGAATTTACTAGACTTTAATTGTTTTTCCTGCAGTTTCCCATGCCAGGTGTCTGCTAAAAGCTGATTCATTTTGATGTTTCTGCAAAAAATGATTCAGTCATTTCTGAGAATGATAGCAGAGGAGGGTACATGTATTGACTGTTCTGAAAACGTCTTGCATCTCTTTCAGTGAGAATCCTAGGTAGCTCAAATGCATCTTTACTTAACATAAGAGATACACAAAATAGAGATAAAGACAGAAATGAGGGGAAAAGAAAAAGAACAAAAATAAAGGGAAAAATAGCTAAATGAATCTTCTGCCCCCAATGGAGCTGATTATTTCTATGCATGATATTTAAGACAGTAGCTTCCCAAAATCCGTGGCAGAAACTTATCAGACATTACTTTGAATATTGTACTTAAGGAGGAAAAGAAAATAAGCCCCCAGATTCCACCTGGTATTCAGGAAGATGTCTCATGGCATTGTCTTCAGCTAGCAGAAGTAATTTTGTCTGACATCTTCCACTTAGTAATAATGCTTTGGTTTCATATGCCACTGGCATACTAGCCCATTACTTAATTGGTTAATAAATAGATATATTCAATAATCATGGTGGACTGTGCCAAACTGCCAGTCTTTGTTCTAGCAACATATGTTGGCAATTAATAATGATGATTTAATACGAGGATCTATTACCAGCAGTTCTTAGTTGCTATGAATCTGTACAGAAGAAGAAAGCACATTCAGGTTTTCAAGGTCTTCTCCGTCTAAGAGGGAAGAAAATAAGCAAGGAGGCTGGCATAGTACGGGTGCTTTCCCTTGGTTAAATGGAGAGGGCGACGAAGGAAGCCAGGAAACACAAGGAGATCCATCCAGCTTTGTGAGATATCAAGCCATAGGGATTCTATGATAACAGTGCTAAGAGACTGCATTACCACAGCCAGAGAATACAAGCAGATAATCAAATGACAGCGAAAATGGCAGGGTGGATATATCTGGTTCAACAGGGAGTCTTTATTCAGAGGGGCTGATACTGCTGTGTCGTGACGCAGTTCGGCGGGCTGCAGCGAGGCCGGCATGTGGCTCTGCCAGAACAATGGCGATTGACTACAGATGGGCACTTCCTCTCCAAAAGCTCTCCTCGCAGCTCGCTTTCAGGGAGGGATACGCAGACATACGCTCACATCTCCATGGCAACCACTTACTTCAGCGTGACATCAAGCGCAGATCAAAACTCCATAGGCGTCAGATAGTACATGCTGTTTCTTTCCTTGAATTAATAATATTGATTTAAAAGGCAGGTTCCATTAACTGTTTCTTCTCTATGCTGGGGATAATTACTGTCTGCGGTGCCTGTATTATTCCGGTGACTTGAAAACAGGAAACGCAGCATCGAGTTAAATAATTCATGTTGTGCTGCTGCTCACTCTGTTCTTAGAAGCAGAGTTATTGCTAACCGGGCACAGTAATTTCAACACAGGGGTGATAGGATTACGAAATGTCTAATTGCCCTCTCATGTGACAAGATTACTTTTCTGCAAATGCTTTAATTCTTCCAAGCAGCGGCAAACAATCCAGCCAAGTGACCAAACAAGAACAGCCTGCGTGAATACTGCTGAGATTTTCCTTCTGAAAGCAGTGAAAAGTGCAGTCAAGGCTTCATTCTCTTTTACCCCTCCCCCCTTCCCCTCTCCAAAAAAAAAAAAACCCAACAGTGTGAAGATCTCTTTTCAAAAGTAAACACCCAACCATGAGAGTCTGGTGGTGAGGGAGTTCCTTATACTACTCTTTAGGAGCACCCCTTCAGACAATTATATGATGTTAGCGGGCTCTGTGGGGCTTCTCAGTTAATCTTCCAAAGCTGCAAGGTTGGTAGTTGTGATACAGTGTCTCAGAGTGGGCTTGCTTGTAAAATTGGATGAAAATGGAATAGAAATACTCAGGTTTCTGTGATACATGCAGAGTGTCTCAAGGAGAAAAGGCTGAACAAACCAGGACAGTGCTACTTCTTAGTGAGGGGTGGGAAGCAGGGATTTTCTACAATCTAAGCAGAAATATTTTTGGCATCTGAACAAGCTTTTCCATTCTCAAAGGGAAAGCTGCTGTTTTGGGGATATATTAGGAGACTGAATATGTGATAGCATTAAGAATGTCAAAGTGGCACAGAGTCACCTGGGGAGTAGGTCACCTATTTCCTGAGCAAAGTTGATACTCACTGTGAGAAATGTTGGTTAGCTGACTTATTTGAAAATCTTGAAGCAGAACAGATTTCTTGAAGGAGATGGAGGCTCATCTAATTCTGAACTTGCATTGGGGAAAAATATGTACATTTAATGAACTTCCACACCAGCCTAGAAGGTACCTACAGAACACAGGTGCTTACAGAATCAAGCTGTTAAAGAAGGCAAGCACAGGTGTACTGCTTCAGACCCAGAGTTTGCCTAACCCAGTAACCTCTCTCAAGAATACTCATAAGCTTAT
This sequence comes from Numenius arquata, assembly GCF_964106895.1. Lineage (NCBI taxonomy): Eukaryota > Metazoa > Chordata > Aves > Charadriiformes > Scolopacidae > Numenius > Numenius arquata. Next base: position 110,974,200 of record NC_133577.1, on the reverse strand, counting down.
GCCGGGAGAATGGAAGAAGAGGGCAAGAACAGGTAACCAAGTGCAAGAATAGGGAATAGCAGCATTTTCCCCAGTGTTTTCCCCATATCTGTCTACTTTTTCTCATGGGAATCTGTTGAATTTGACATACTTAGTCTATTTAGTGATCTCCAGAAGATATTTCTTCTTTTTGTACAATTTCCCCTGAAAGCAATAGCATGTTTTCATCCACAACATCCTTTGGCAAGAAGTTCAATAGATCTAATACTTATTTTAACTAAGGCCATTTTCTTTTGTTTTGTTTTGAAACTAGCACCTACTAAATTTATTCAAGACTTAGAATTTATTCAACTCTACTTCCTGAACAGACAGTGAAGTGTCGATCTCTGCAAAAGCCTTCCGCGTCACTCAGGAGTGGAGTGGGAGAAGGCAGCCTGGATTGCCTCATATTTTTGAGTACGTGAGTCTTCATATAGAAAAGTTTAGATGGACAGAATTATTTATGTTCAACCAGATAGTTAGTATCTTCCAGTATATATTTACCAACAGGATTAGTCAGAAAAGTTCCTCGATCTCAGATGTTAGAGACCAGACTTCACCATGGAATTTGTCATGGTGATTGTCACCATGACATTCTTTCAAGTATCCTGAAACTATTGGGTAGGCATCTTGAGAAGAGTTTGTAAGAACAAAACCTTACATATGGAACAGCAGTCAAAAAGATTAGAACATAAGAAATTACAATTTATTCCTCTCATTTACTTTTCCCTCTATAACTGTATTGCAAACTGAACCTAATGACCTCTTGTTCAAATTACTTCAAACAAAGATATTAGTCACAGGATTAACATACAAATTGTGATGCTAATGTGACTAGCACAGTGGGACTGTTTTGTTTATATGACAAGCAAGGATCCAAAATTGGGCAACCTTAACTATGGAGAGACAGAACCATTTAAAGAATCTGAACATCCTGAGACACTGGGTGCCAGGTCTGTATTAAAGGGATTCTAGACAACATGCAATGTGAGACCTCAGTCTGTATTTCATGTGCGGACAGGACTTGCTGTGCATGTGGTGCGTAACCTCCAGTGATGGTTTCCCCCAGCTACATGTAGCATGAGAAACGGTTCTGAGGTGTTTGGCATCACACCTACTACACGTTGGCAGCTGCTAGCCATGGCCGTCTTTCAAACTCAGGATTAGGGTCCTGGTACTGTGAGGGGCTGTTGTTTTCTGCATAACTCAAAGCAATTGGCATTTCTAAAAATGGATTGTTGAAATGTGCTAGTCATAACATTCTGTTCTCTTCTCCCCAACATCATGAAGCACATGCTTATTTCAGCCACTTTGTCTAGATGATTTTTACTGTGGAGATCTCAGTGTCTTTCCCTCAGCCGTCTGTCAGTGGTACTGACTCAGTTCACGTGGCTATGGAATTAAAAATTAGAATCACCATAACCAAATTCAAGGAAAGGGGAAAGATATTAAATATCATTTGCTGTCTTACATGTACACACATACATGTGTGTGTATATAAATGTAGTTGGGAGTTAGACTCAATGATTCTTATGGGTCCCTTCCAACTTGAGATATTCCATGACTGATTCTATGATATGTATATGTATACACAAAAAAACAAAACAAACCCTGATGATAATTTTCCACTTGTATGTCTGTTCTTTAACACCACTAGGGTACAGGGTTTATCCTACCCTTCTGTATCCACTATCACTATGTTATACTTGTATGCAGGAGTCCCTGCCATGGCCAGACTCCAAGCCTATTGTAATGTGCGTTATGCAAATATGAGAAAAAAAGATAATCTGTCAAGAGAACAGACATAAATATAAAAATACAGATGAGAATAAAGGGAGACAATGAGAAAATATTAATAAATAAGGTGGTTTAAAGGTTGACATACTAGCTGACAACCGTACAAGAGAGCTTAGCACTTCCATATGAGCGATTTATCCAAAGGGTGAGATGAATATGAAAGAGAATGAAGCTGCTTATTTGAAAATGCATACATGGGGAAGTATACATTCGGGAGAAAAGTGAGGGAGGAGATGCTAAGGCTAGAGGCAAAAGTTTAATGCCTGCTTTCTTGTGAAATTTGCATCTTTAAAATAATTTTAAGTGGTCCAAACATTACCCTAAGCTGCATCCAGCCTCAGAAGTCACAAAACCAGCTAACTTTTTCCCCGCTCAAGGCAGCATAGCTCAGGAGTTGACTGTACTGTCAGTTATCAGACAGCAGTGTTGTAGCCAAAATAGTTGTAGGCATGTGAGAAAGATAGGTTTTGTAGGAAGAAGTATCTTTTATCAAGCCAGTTGACATAATGGGAAGCAATGGACGAGCTTCTGAGGATGAGTCTTTTAGAGCAGGAAAATGGACTGTATTGTCTTTATTCATGTAGAGTTCGTCTTATAAGATTTTTATGGCACTTATAATTTCAGGCAATTAACTTATGAAATATTTATATAATGCTGATTAATAGCATATTATAGGAACATTAGCATAATAATATTACCATTGCCTAAAGTTACATGATCTGGAGTGAAAGACTCAGCAAGTGGAAAAACGCAGGAGAGTGGCTAAACCGTATAGATAGAAAAGATGTGGAAATAAGACGTGAAACAAAAGATATTGGTTATACTTTCAAAGCTGGACTGCTTTCTGCTCAGGTGTGTCTACATTGTTACAAACATTATGTTTCAGTTCTCTGCAATATAGAATCCAACTACAGCTGGAAGAAAGGATCCTCCCAACATTTTATTTTTAATATGTATTTTGACATTGGTTTCCCAGGCATATACAGTTGAACTGTTTGTACATTTGTTTGTCAGACCGCACTTACTACATTTTACATTATTGATTAATTTTCATCGAATTGGAAAGAGTTGAAGTCTCAAAGATAATGAAATTCCGGCAAGTTTCACGAAGAATGTTGGCTGGTTAAAGGATAGCACCAGGAAGGGAAAGACAGGCAGAATTCATCTGTTATACATCTTGTTTTGGCAGCAGAACACATGTACCTACTGGCCAGTCAGCCAAGCATACTGACTGGCAGACAAAAACGTGCACAGCTTTGGGTAGTCACAGCTAATGACTAATTTCATCTGTTTCGTGGTTCATGAAACAACCTACTCTTATAGCCTTATCTGCAGAAGTGTTGCAATACAAAAAATCGGCAAAATTGTCAGTAAAGAAATGTTGGAGACATATGTTATTCTTTACTGTCTGGCTGATTAAGCTTCACATTACAAATAGCCTTCCAAGTATGTGAGAGCTCCTGAAAGCCATTTTATGTAGCATGACATCCTACCAAACACAGTGTTGGAATGCCACAGGGATATTTTTACAAATTTCAATATTCACGATTTTAAACAAGTAATAAACTAGGGCTCAGCATCACTGGAGAGTACAAACAACAACCACCCTGTGCCTTTACTTGTGTTAGGAGCACTGTGGAGTCCTGGAAGAGAGAAGTATGAAAGGAAACAGCTGAGGCAGCTGAGATGCCTGGTGTTGGAAGCTGATTGAAATTCCTGTTCCATTGCTCCTGCCCACCCCCACCCCATGATAGCACTGTACCACCGAGCAATCAGACACATCAAGAACTGTTCTGCTAAAAACTTAAGTATTTTCCCGTGGGACTGGCTTTTAATGGGATGAAGTTTGTGATCTGGATGACCACAGTGGGGAATTTGGGAGTTCTCATCTGGGAGCAAAGGGAGAGGCAGAGTTTGCTCCTTTCACTGGCAGTCCAGCCTTGGCTCATGAAACCATGGCTCTGAGATAATTCAGCAAACCACCGTTTGCAGTATTTGGCCTGAGTACTTTGCTAAAGAAACACATTAGAAAGACAGTACTGCAGAAGAGGTGCTAAGAAAATGTATCTGCCCTGATCTGCAATCAGCCTAGAATCTGCCTCATATTCCCAGTGCTTTGAAGGGGCATTCACCAAGGCAGAGCACTTTATTAGTATATGAAGAAGAGGTTTATAGGGGAAGAGTGTTTCTTTCCTAGACAGTAAATATTAGGGTGAATACAGGTTCATTAATATCTCCTTTGCAGCAGATGGGTGCAATGATTTGAGACCCGTTTTTGGTTTGGACCAAAATTTCGCCCAAATACTTCATTAACACATGTGCTAGAAAGTGTGCTGAGTTCCTGTACAATGTAAAAAAAAAAACTATCCCAAAATATTAGCACTCATTTGGCCATATTGACTATTCCATTATAACTTAATATTTAGTGTTGCGTATATAAATTCTAACACTGCAATAATAAATCTTGGCACTATAAATACACTGACTTGTAAGCTCTGACTCTTTAAAAGTACAGTTCTATTCTGAGCTGGAACAGTATGTTGTCCTTGGAAGCCTATTTTAAAGCTTTTCTTTTAGTACAGGTTTTCTTTGCTCAATGTTTTTTCACTGGAATGCAATACTCCTATTGACAGCAGCAGCAAGAGCAGAGAAGGGGTTTTTTGCACAGAAGGTTTTTTGTTTGTTTATTTGTTTGTTTGTACATATAAACATCATTGAATGCCTGCAATTTCATTTGAAGGACAAGAAGAGGTCTTCAGCTCCTCAGACAAAGTGCTAGAAAATTGTTGTATGATGTGCCTCTCTGCCCACTCATCTCTTACTCACTTTTCCTGTCTTTAATCAGACCTTGTTGTTACTGAGTAACAGTTTACTCTGCTGGAGAAAAAAAAAAAAAAAAATAAAAAAAAGATAAAGAAACCCTGCTGTAAATTATTATCACTCCAGGATTCTCAGATAACACAATTTGCCTTTACTATCATATTACATCCCATTCCTCAAACGATGCAGGGAATAAGAAAGAAAAAAGCATTTTTACAGGAAATACCCTCTTACGTATTGCAGACACGTGAGCATGGCCAAGACGTGTGTACCATAGAGGTCCCACATGCACACAGTTGATACACCCCCAGCTGGGGGCTTCCTGCAAACCCCAGGGAGATGCCACCTGCATGTTAAGCAGGCAGGCAGTCCCTGGAGATTGCCTCTCCAGCTAGGATTTCTCCTGAACGAGAAGGGGGGAGGAAGGAAGGGTTCTGAATTATAAAGGCAGAATGGGAAGCCCCTGAAGTGGCAAAACGCTGAATTATTCATTGTGCAGTTTCTAATTGTTCTTGAAGTTAGCAGTCCCATTTGTAGCTAAATCATCTCAATGTTGCTGTTTGCCCCTCCTCTCCCGCCTTCTTTAGGACTAGAGAAGGGAGGGAGAAGGAAAGACATCCCTGAAATGCTCGTATCAGCCCTGCGGCAGCTCTTGTCATGCAGTGAGCCAGAACTGAGAACCAAATGCACACTGAAAACTAAACGTTGCCAATTATTCATAGGCATACATTATAATCTCAGTTCTGATATTTAATAGAGTTTCTCGTTAAAGGTCACAGCAATTGCTGCTCTAGGTCAGACCAATTTAACCTGGTGTCCTATTTTTCACAGTGGGTAGCTAGCATTAAGTGCTTCAGAGACAGCAGCAAGAAACCCAGTGCTGGACAATTATGGGCTAAACCATCCATGAGGAAAATATTTTCTTGTCCTTCATGAGCTAGTGGCTGGACAACGCCTGGATGCATAGCGATGTGCATACCATTAAAAGAAAGGAATCCCAATTACACATGGCATTATACAGATTAGCCTGCAGTTCCGGTTTGAATATGACTGAAGTCTTGGTCACAGTGACATCAGACAGTAACAGCTCATTCCTTAAATTAAGTATGCAGTGCATAAGGAAAAATTACATTTCATATGTTTTTTGTTTTGGTTTTGGGTTTTTTGGGGTTTTTTTGGTTTTTTATGTCTGTTATGCCCTACATAAGTGGAACTGCTAATTAGGGACATCCACTTGACATTGTCTTTGCCTGTCATTATTACACATGCCTTCATCGTTTCACATCTTGAAACCATGTTTCACCATCTAAATTAACTGTTCTCAACCTTTGAATCACACGGTTCTGTTTTCTAAATAATTTCTGTCATCTGGCTCTGAATTCCTTCTGCTTATACTGTGGCCTTTTGAGATGGGAAGATTAGAACTCATTGATTCATGTAATGGCATTGTACATGCTAACACGTTGTTTCCTTTTTGACCACCAATGCAAAATGAGCAAAGGTCAATTAATCTGACACCACTGCTTATCCTTCCAATCAATATTGCCTCATTGTTTCCTTGTTCCCCCACATCTGCCTGTCTGTTGTTACACTCAGATTGCAAGGTCTTTCAGGTTGGAGACTTTTTACTCTGTGTAACGCGTGGACACTGTAGAGGCCCACTTGGTGTCTGGAGGTTCTGTTGCAATACAAATAGTTAATATACAAATGGCAAATAATAAAGGGTTCACATTGGTGCCCCAGCTTTATATTTACTCTTTTTTTTTTCATTTTTCTCAGAGTGACTTCAGTTAATTTAGAACCTGATAATGTGTACAAATCAAATTATTTACTGGAATATGCATTACTTAGCATTTATCTTTATTGAATTTCATTTGCCATCAAGCTGCACATCCAACTCGTTAGATTCCCTGAATCTATTAAGCACAAAGACATACACAGATCTTGTCTTGGGAAGTGTCTTTGCTGCAGTCAACTAGATGCTAGGAGGGTGCATCAGGGGAAGTATTAATGTTTGTCTTTCTTTTTAGTATGCTCTTTCTCTATATGTTTGCTATCAGAAATAGGGTGCTGAACAAAGCTGGCTCAAAATCCCATGCAAGCTGGCCTTGAACACTTCCAGGGATGGGGCATCCAAAACTTCTCTGGGCAACGTGTGCCAGTGCCTTACTGCCCTGACAACAAAGAATTTCTTCCTAATATCTAATCTAAATCTATCCTCTTTCAGTTTAAAACCATTAACCCTTGTCCTGTTATTTCATGCCCTTGTAAAAAATCCCTCTCCAGCTTTCTTGTAGGCCCCCTTTAGGTACTATGCTTTAGGCTGCTATAAGGTCTCCCCAGCACCTTCTCTTCTCCAGGCTGAACAACCCCAACTCTCTCAGCCTGTCTTCATAGGAGAGGTGCTCCAATCATCTTTGTGGCCCTCCTCTGGACTCGCTCCAACAGGTCCATGTCCTTCCTGTGCTCTGGTGGAGGACTGTACTCCAGGTTGGGTCTCACCAGGATGGAGCAGAGGGAGAGAATCACCTCCCTCAACCTACTAGCCACACTTCTTTTGGTGCAGCCCAGGATGCTGTTGGCTTTCTGGGCTGCGAGTTGCACATTGCTGGCTCATGTTGAGCTTCTCATCCACCAGCACCCTCAAGTCCTTCTCCTGAGGGCTGTTCTCAATCCGTCTCCCCCCAACCTGTATTTGTGCTTGGGATTGCCATGACCCAGGATCTTGCACTTAGCAGGCCCACCTCTCAAGCCTGTCCAGGTCCCTTTGAATGGCAACCCTTCCCTATAGCATGTCAACCATTCCACACAGCTTGGTGTCATCAGCCAACTTGCTGAGGATACACTCAATCCGTCCATGTCCATGTCACTGACAAAGCTGTTAAACAGCACCGGTCCCAGTACTGACCCCCCAAGGAACACTACTCGTTACTGGTCACCACTTGGATATTGAGCCATTGACTGCAACTCGGAGTTACGGAGATGGAGTATGACCATCCAGCCAATTCCTTATCCACCAAGTGGTCCATCCATCAAATCCATGTCTCTCCAATTTAGAAATAAGGATGCTGTGTGGGACAGTGTAAAATGCCTTGTGCAAGTCCAGGTAGATGATGTCAGTTGTTCCTCTCTTGTCTACCAATGTTGTAACCCTGTTATAGAAGGCCACCAAACTTGTCAGGCATGATTTGCCCTTAGTAAAGCCATGTTGGTTGTCACTGATCACGTCTTTATTTCCTATGTGCCTTAGCTTAGATTCCAGGAGCATCTGCTCCATGATGCTTCTGGGCACAGATGTGATGCCGACTGTCCTGTAGTTCCCCGGGTCTTCCTTTTTTCCCTTTTCAAAAATGGAGGATGTGTTTCCCCTTTTAAAAATGAGAGTTATGTTTCCCCTTTTCCATTCAGTATTCATGTGTGAAGTCAAGCTTATTTATCTTCCTCACACAAGGAAGCTTTATAAATTGTATTTTAATTACTATTTCCATCAGTGTACCCGTTATTCAAAGAAAACTTTTCAGTATTTAGTACTTTCTTGAAGTATTTATTTTGCTTTCTCGAAGCAATTTTAGGTAGATACACTTCACCCCCTGCAACACACAAACTTTCAGATTCAGAACTACAAAAGACTTATGGAGAAGCTTTGTTATACACTCGGCAGCTTCACTCTCAAACTCCAGTACTCAGACACACACACACTATCCTATGCCCTGCAGCTGCTGTTCATCAGTCTGTCAATTTGTCTGAGTGCCTTTGTTTCTGATAGTACCTGATCTTTATTATTTTTCAAAGGGTGATCCTCTGCAAGGGTAGAAATCATTTATTTTCCCTGTAATGTTCTTTTTAATTGATTCTCCCTGATTTAATTTCTTCTCCATGCAAACCTACCAATTAACTCTCTAGAAGCTGTCTTGTTTACAGTTTAGCACAAAATGTTTTTTTTTTCTCTGTTTAGCTATTTGCTATTCAAAATTCATCTTACCACTCTGACTTTTTCATCTCCTGTTTTATGCGTGACATTACTTGAGATCCATATTCAGAAAGACATCTATTTGACTGGAACAATCTCAAGAGCCTTGCCTGGTACTTGTGCTGTACTCCCTTCCAGAACACAGGCACCCAAGCTTTTGACTGCTTGCCAGCACTGTACACTATTTGCTGTTTAATTTCTGTAGTAACTGCACATCCAGCATGGCCTTGGGATCCCAGAATCATTAGTTCTCAATACACAACAATGGGTTCAGCACCAAAGAGCCATATGCAGAGGCTGTGCCTCAGAACTACGTGCTAATACACAGTCACAGGTATCCTCTTCATGTCTGTAATGTATTATTAATTAAATGTTTTTTAAAGAAGCATCATTTTGAAGGGTACTCTCTTTCAGCACTGTGATAGATTTAAAGAAACAGTTCTTTGTTTTTCACTCCAGCTTTACTGCCAGTGACCATTGGTTTCTCTCTGGAAGGACTGTTCTACTTTATCAGTCCAAATGCTGGGCAGCTTGAACTGCATCAGTAGGTTTCACCAAATTAACTAGATTCTCTCTGAATTAGCATATTCTAACTCTGCAGGTTGTCCATTAACTGATTCATTAATTAGAACAAGGTAGAGCACTACCTACTGTTACAAAGCAGAGTTTATTATGAGCGAAGATAATTAAATAGATAAGTATGAAATCACTCAGAGCACCATGAGAATGCTTCCTTAGAGCACTTCCTAGCTTGGGCAGCTTAAATTACAAGGGCAAAGATAATTCTTTCTAACATCAAAATTATATTTTATTTTCAAGAAAAGAAGCTTTTATGCAGATCTAGGAAAAGGTGGAGTGCTGCTAACATTAAGCTGAAAATATTCTTGACTACTGAAACTTTTCCTCTTCATCTCCTGTGCTGGCCACAGCTCTCCTGGCTACATCTACACCAGTAAATTAAATGGGCCATGGATCATTCTGTGGACCTGAGGCCAGCTGGCACTGCATAGCTCATATCAGTCCATAGAGCTAAGCCCTCTTCCCTCCCAGAACAGAGTAGCCAGGTCCAAATGGCCTATTAGGAATGATCCCCTGTCCCTGGTGGCTCCCTAATTGTGCCCAGGCACAGTTGGCACAGTCCAAAACCAAGTTAGGGATCATGCTAACAATTAACATTATAGTTAGTCACAGAGAGCTCTTGAACCCCTGCCTGAACTGTTTAGCTTCCCAGCACAAACATAGTGATTGTTTCCAACAGGACCGAATAAATGATACTTTTGATATATTCCCAGTCTCCCCGAATAAAAAACAAAAGCTTAATTCTCTCTGAAAACAGAAAGGAAAAATCAATATGAAATTCACAACTTATCTGATGCTATGTCAACCAGCTATGTTACGAGCTTCTCAGAAGTTATTATTTATAAACTGTAGGCAAAACCCCGCAGGAGCGGTAATTGCAAAGTATGTATTCACCCATCCCAAAAGTGTGTATTTTCTCCCACTGCTACCTGCAATGACAAAGAACCTAATTTCAGACAGCAGTTCAGCTGGAAACACTGTCAAGAAGTTGCTGGAATGACAGGTTTACTATCAGAGAAGAAAATTACCAACCGTCAGCTGATCTGTAAAAAGCCACTGGTTGTGAAGGAGACCAGAGTAGAGGTTTGGTGTCCCAAACCCCCAACTTAACTGCCCAGAGTTTACCATAGCTGTGAACTGCCAGTCCTGGCAGGTCACTATTGTGCAAAGTGAGCCACCTCATAGAACTTTTTTTTGTTTTCCATGGGACTGTAGGAAAGGCTCTTAGAGCTGATCAGTGCGGTCCTGTTTAGACTCATAACAAATACTAAAAACAAGTGACTGTGAGTCATTACTTAACAAGAAGTGAGAGAATGGAATAAAATCTGAAGGTTTCTCTCCATTTCATCATGTTTCAGGAGCTTAAAGAGAGACCTACATGCTAAGGAGAAATAAAATACTCGATTACAAATGGAGTTGGATGGGAAGAAGATTTTCCAGTCTGTACAACACTGAGATGGATCTTTTTGTTCGAGACTGGGCAAAGTGCAGAACACCTTACAAAGCCTTAGACAGGAGGAAGCCAATGTACAGCAGAGCTAATGGCTAGGGCACCCACCCTGTGAGACAATGTCTAAGAACATGCTATGAATCTGAGGAAGAATTTCACCTTGCCTGTCATGCCTCAGACATATGTCCCAACCACCAGACTATTAGCTTTCTCACATTTGGCCAAAAATGTGTTCCCTTCAAAAAACTCTTTTTTCATATGTGTGGCTGTATTGCAAAATTTGATTTAACTGAATTGCTATTTTCCAACCAGAAACAACCTTACCTTGCAGTAGTAATGGGTCTGCATTGTTTTAGGTTGTTTGAAGAATTTCACTGTGCAAAGATACTTTATTCTGAAACACTGAAAAAATTGATTAGCTACAAATGTCAACACAATCGACTAATTTCTTTAATGCTGCGCAGAATGAAAATAATTAAAATAGCAAAGGGAACTGTTAGTTCTCTTTGTGTTCCTCAGTTGATGAACATTAACAAAGTCTGTAAAGAAAGACACAGCAAAACATTTGCGCTCTACAACTGAACAGCAGACACATTTTCAAAACTGTTCATGTACTTCCTTATTCAGACTTCTGAAGTATCTTCCAGTTCCATATTTTCTTTTTTTACTCATTTCTACTCTCGCTGCAGTACTATTTCTTAGATTTCCAACAATCTGATAATCTTTTGTTCCTGTGGAATATTAATGTTTCCTATTCCTTCAGTACTTTGATCTCTATTTAATCTTGACATTATTTCAGGTGATATTCTCCTGGAAGATCCACATACTCGAACAGGAGATCTCCAAGAAATGGCTGGGTAATTTCAGAAGTAATACAATCTAATCATTAATGGCCACTTTTCAAAAAAATTATTTTATTTTAATCTATTCATGCTGGATTTTCTCTGCCCATGATAAAGGAGACTTTTGCCATTCCCTTTAGTAGAAGGGAGGGAGAACCCTAAAACAGTATTCATTCAAAGTGATTAGAAAAAGCTGTCTTTGAGTCTAACAGTATCTATCTCAGGACTTTCCAGGGCCTATTTAATAGAAAATTCTGTATATACTTTACAGCCTTGGAATGAAAAAATAAATAATCTCTAAAAGTTATTATTTAAATATTTCTGTGTCCACCAAACAATACTTGTGATCACTGCAAAGGAAAACATTTGTATATTTCTCAGTCATTTACATGATACAGAGCTAGCTATACTACCATCGTGACAATGCAAAACAAAAAGAAAATATATAAGTTGTTTCATTTGGTAAAGAAAACAATTTATTAACTTCTGCTTACATGTGCATTTTTTTAACCTTGGCCTAGTCTAGGGAATAGCTTCATGATATCTTGTTCTTAACCACAAAAAAAAAAAAAAAAAAAATCCTAATTAATGACAACCAGAAAAAATGTTCCAGACAAAGATTTGCAGTGTATATTTTATAAAATCACTTTCTTGGTCATGTCACTGATTTTTCAATAATTTACATGCTCTCAGTAATGATGAAGCATTTATAGTTGTTAGAGATCTGACAAATGGAACTCCTCCTTTCTGTTGCTCAGTTCCTTTTTTTCATAATGGTTCAATATTACAACTTTGAAAGCACTAGAAGCAGTGTAGGACAATGCATATTTTAAAAATACTTTGTATATGCCCTCAACCAGCATTAAATTGTATATGATTCAAATGACAATGTATAATGTGTTAACAGTTACATAAGACAGAATATTGAAGATGAAGATTTAACAATTTTATTGTGATTCTTTCAAAACACATAGCATTTTTGTGGGTTTCCATGCTTTCTGTCATTATTGAAGCCAATAACCTTGTCCAGTATATCTGCATTAAGTGCATTATATGCAATTTCCATTCCATATCTTCATCCAATATTTAATGCTGCTGTTTGCAATATTGCCAACATTACCAATGTCATCATTTTTTTATGTAAGTTATACTGACAGATAATGACCTCAATTAAGCAAACAGGAAAACATGAAAAGAACATCGTGATTAGATTAAATAACCATGGTAAGTGAGTGAGTGAACATCCCATATCTAAATCAAGGCTTCTGCTTCTTCTGACAGACTCAAACATGAAAGTATTCCTATCAATAAATGTAACAAGTTTAGTGTATTAGAAGGTATGCTTTGCAGGAAAAGGTATACAAGATCAAATTGTATCAGTATTAGCTCTGTATTGTGACTACAGCAGTGTCTGTTATCATCTGGCGGAAAACTGAAAAACTCCATTGGAAATAAATTATGGAAGGGAAACCAGAAAAAATGTCAACAATTATAGATATTTATACTATATAAAGACTTATAACTCATTTTTTTTTTAAATGTGTATATTTATAGTTTAAAGATTATCCTTCTTACACTTCAAATTTTCTTTTAAAAATGTTCATGCTTAGAGTTGTGATACATATAAATAATCTTTTCAAAATATCATCAGGTTCTTGGCCTCCATGATCTCTCAGGGTCTTACATCTGCCTTTGTTTAATTAGTGGTTATTCTTCTTGCACTGGCATGATGGAAAAGGGTATCTGAAATTTTCACAGAATCACAGAATCTTCTTGGTTGGGAGGGACCCTTGAGAACATCGAGTCCAACCAACAAAAAAAACAAAACAAAACAAAACAAACAAACAAACCAAAAAAAAAAAAACACAAAAAAACCCACCCACAACCACACCCCACACCCACCCACAAACAGACACAACCCAACAATCTTTGGCACTAGAGCATGCCCTGAAGTGCCACATCTACACGTTTCTCACATACCTCCAGGGATGGTGACTCCACCACCTCCCTGGGCAGGCTGTTCCAGTGCCTGACCACTCTCTCAGTAAAGTAATTCTTCCTAATACCTAATCTAAACCTCCCCTGCCGCAACTTCAGACCATTTCCTCTGGTCCTGTCATTATTCACTTGGGAGAAGAGGCCAACACCCACCTCTCTACAACCTCCTTTCAGGTAGTTGTAGAGGGCAATGAGGTCCCCTCTCAGCCTCCTCTTCTCCAAACTAAACATGCCCAGTTCCCTCAGCCTCTCCTCATATGGCTTGTTCTCTAGACCCCTCACCAGCTTGGTGGCTCTCCTCTGGACACGCTCCAGCAGCTCAATGTCCTTCCTGTAGTGAGGGGCCCAGAACTGAACACAGTACTCAAGGTGAGGCCTCACCAGGGCCGAGTACAGAGGCACAATGTATCCAGTATCATTATCTTTAACACGTTTTGAACAATATTCTAAACCTTTGAATTTTACCAGAACTTGGATTTTACTGGGCAACACATATGGAAATATGCTTGTCTTTTTTGCCAGCTCTGAATAAGTCTTCATTCTTGCAAGTGTGACATGCTAAACAAGGTCTTTAATATCTGCTGGGCGTGTGGCCAGTTTACTTCTTTCACTGCAATTACAGTTTTGGCAAGTTTTTGACACAACTATGCAACCATGCTTATCTCTGGCATATAGTAAAATATTACATAGGGTAAATTATTATTAATGATCAGCACTTAAGTAGCACTTCAAAATCCTTCATGCACATTAACTGATTAATACACAGTGCTTGCATTGGAAGTGTAATGTCTTCACAGCAAAGTCACAATATACTGCGAGAAAGTTGTGCTGTAATTATGTAGAGCTCATTGATATCTTTTATTTGGTATGAGCATCTGTTTTTCCCAACTGTTTCAAAGTACGGTCAACACTTACTCACTTTATTTGCAAAGCAACTAATCAAGAATAATCAATTCCTTCTATTTAAAGTAATTAAAGTTAAATTCTTACAAACTGAAGCAAATTATAAAACTCTTACCAACTTTAAATAGGGTGCATATTTCTTCTTGAGGATTCCTTCTGTTTAGACTTAGAAAAACAACTTGAATGTCTTTCTGCCTGTTAATCACAAACTTCACCCAGAAAATATATTCATCAGATTTTCCTGAAGGAATAAAACACCGGACAACTAGATGGATCAACTTATTTCTCTAATATCTCCGAATCCAAAACATTCTGTCTTCTTATGTTGGCTACTATAGCACTTTCCAACTTCTTTCTATAGTAATAGATGGCATTTGCAACATAAGTAAAAAATGCAAAAATCATATATACATGTCCATATGCATATAACACCTGCAAAACTGGTGCTAAAAAAAAAAAAGGCATTAAAATTGCAAAGTCAAGCTTTCCAAACTTAAGTAATGCCATAAATAAAGTTGCCTCTGCATTCATAATTCAGCTCTCCATTATATATATCCAGTATAGCAAATCTTTAATTTTAGTTGGCACAATATTTGTGCCAGTCTACAAGAAGCTCGGTCTACAAGATGGACAGTGTTCACTTTATGAGCAGCTATTTAATATTTTGCCCTTCCTTATTGTTCTTCATGGAATCCTGCGCTCTGTTTACTGCATGCCATTAAAATCCTCCTCAGCAAAAGGCATCCATTTGTTCACAAGCTTTTCCACCATTATCACCGCTGCCATATTTGAAAGTTTGTTAATACTTACACATTTTCATCCCAATATTATCAGCTAAAGAATAAGTATTAGTATTACAGAGAAGGAACTAAGATAGGGAGAGATTAAAGTGCTCATTAATTTTGCTTGGGAAGTCCTGGATGTTTAGAAGTATGCAGCCCTACACAGGGCTATGTGTTCAAAGGCCATTTACCAGCGATTTACCAGAAAACTCATTCAGAAGAAAAAGTTTAATACAACTCTTTAGCAATTCAAAGGAACCCTATGGCATAACCAAGAAGGACTTCTGTAGGTGCTAGTTTTTAAGACAAGATTTAATTGTATTACTCATAGGGCAGTCTTTGCACAGTCCCTGACCACACCTGCTACGTACCCATCAACTTCTATAACAAATGACACCAGATCCTACAGGCAACAGCATCATTCATTACACAGCTTTGATTTCTAGACTGCGCACTGAATGAAAGCCTGGGGGAAAGATACTTTAAAGGCTTTTTGAAAATCTCAGTTATGTATTTGAAAATTATGTTCTAGACCACTGAAGGTTATCTGACAACACTGTTTTAGTTCCATTTGTGAATTTGATAGACATTGTGTGAAACGTTTACTTTACAATAACTTAAAATGAAATGAAGAGCACTACTTTTAGAATTAAATTTATATCACATGCAGCATTAATAATCACACCTGGAAACCTAAGAAACTTATGCAACTAATTAATCTCCTTAAAAATATGTTGCTAACTGATCTGTAATGTAACTTTCCACGATTGTATGTGTTGTACAGTAAGATGGATTCTTTGTCAAGAGAAAGCAAAAGGTTAAGATCTCATTACTAAATGTATAGTTTTCCTTAACAACCTTGCACCCTTTGAAATATTTTTTTTTCAATGTAGTCAGTTACTTGGGATTTTAGAAGGACAAAAAAAAAAAAAAAAGAGGGGAAAATTGTTTATGTCTGTTCAGGTTTCTGCAATGAATTTCAGGCAGTTTATGCCATGATTGATTGATAATATGTAATGCCTTTGAGTCTGTTTCTACTTTCATAAAAACAGATGTGAAAAAGAATTTAAAATAAAAGTGAATCTAATCAGATTTGATTTTGCTGCTTTTCTCCTTTATGTTTCAGCCAAGTGCAAAATGAAACTGGTTCAATGGTCTGAGATCACATCTCTGCCACAGAGTTGAGAGAGTAGGTAAAAAAAATTTTTCCACTCAACTATGCTGACCCTAGCAACTATTTCCCCTAAATCCTACAATACCAAACACGAGAAACAAAACACAGCAATGAAAAACAAACCTGTTGCTTCCTAGACACTACTCCAAAACTGTTTTTAAACATGTAAATAAAATTCCATGCAACAGCAAGCACAGTGGTAATTGGGTTGTAATTAAAGCAAACATTACCATTTCTGTAAAGAGGAATTTCATAAGACAATTTTACATATATAATAAGGACAGAAATATGTTCTTTGACAAAATTAACATAAGAATACTTGTGTGTATGTTAATTAAGTTTAGCAGTGCAGAGCAGAGTTTCATGGCTCCCTTATTTGGGCCTCAAGTAGAATAAGTTCTGAAAGATTTCTGCTACTCAGGAAAGAGCAAAAACTTGTGAAATAAGTGAATCTTGAAAATAGTACTTTATATTAAGCGAAAGCTTATGAAAACAGCTTCTCTCAGGAGATTTCTGATACATCCAAATTGGCACTTGCAATCAGCTTTGTCAGCTTTGGACACTCAAATTTAACTTGGACATATAATCAGGAAAATTAGTTTGAATGTGAGGAATTTTATTTTAACCCACTCCTACTTTACCAGAACCCCCAGATTATTTTTTTTCAGTTTTATCTTATCTTACATCATGAGACACTTCTGATTTTTCACAATATTTACAAGCAGCTATGTCTTATATAGAGCATAAAGAAGAACATATAAATATCTATCAGACATTTATTTTTATCTTTGATTTAGAAAAAAAATTTGAAGAAAAAAACCCTGGGGTGTTTCAGTTCTGTCCATTTATGTTATAATAGGCAGAACTAAAGATTCTGCTAGGTTAAATTCATTTTACCAAACATTTTTTATTACATGTCTTTTTTCCAGTTTTTATAACTTCAGTAGATCACAAGGGCTGAAATGTTCCTTGCCAAAACTTTGTCTCAAGTTTTACCTCTTACGCAAAGTTTAGCAAAAACAAAGAGAGTTGTTTTAGAGAATTTAGACACAGAAAAACATATGAGCTTGCCAGATTTAATAGGAAAATTTTTACCTTTTTTGGAGCTCTACCATTTTTGTAGTTCTCAATGAGGAAAGGAAAATTTAGTGATATGGAAAAAATGGGACGAAGGTGTTTTCCGTCTTCTTAAAGGGCCATGCAAATGTACCTGGAAAATCCCTGTTTAAATACTCTCTATAGGGGAGGGCAAAAAAAATCTCTATTTTCCAAATATTATTCCTGCCTTGAACATGAATCAGAGAACTACGAGACTTTTTCTTCAATTTCTAGAATCTAGTTTGGTGCCAAGAGTTGGAAAGGAGACTGGGAAACTTCCCTAAGATCCTCCATAACACTATCACAGTTACTAGATAGTCCAGCGAAGTAAGTTCTGCAAGAAATTACCTGTTTTCATAAATCCTCTTATTTTATAGAGGATTAAACGGACACAAAAATGTCTCAAGAGTTAAAAATCATAACAGTACAGTGGTACAACATTACATATTAATCCTAACAATCCTAGCTAACCTGATTTTATAAGTATATATACAAATATATATAATTACAGATGGAAATTTTATTTTTCTTGTCAGGATAGAACTCACATGACTTTTGGCAAGTAGGAAAGTGGAACTTTTCAAGGTTCAAAGCTTAGAAAATAATGTGAAGATACATGTGTTAAACACATCTATCATGCACCTTTTTACAAAATTAATTACATTGCATTTGTTAAGGGGGCACAGATAGTCAGTGGGACTACAGCTAGTACTGTAAAACAAAGCAGAAATCTTTTAGCATCTAAGGGGTTGAGGAACACCAGGTCCACTGACAGCTGAATACCCTTGTGCCCCGAAATTGTACCCTCACTTCAAAGATATTTTTCAAGTTTTTTGAGTGGCTTCCAAGAAATAAAAAGTCAGAATTACCTTCTTCCTATTGCAAAAGCAGAGTTTAGCCAATATATTATACATAGTGCCCTAAAAAGTTCAAAGACCCCCAGCTATTGCCCTTGGATAAAGTAAGAGGCCAAATTCAGGAAAATATCACAATACTGCCATCCATTTCCTTTCCTACTCCCATGTCTTAGAATCTCCTCTGCTTGCTCAGGGTATCAGTAATGGCCAAATGACAGTAAAGAGGCAAGGAGAGGGATAGCAGTTCTACTAATACGTGTCATCACAGGTGTCATAAAATGGGTATGGTAATTTAAAAATCAATCTACAAAATAATTCTTACAATGCTGCATGTATGTACCAGCAGAGACCCTTATTTAGCAAAGATAATTTACAAAAAAATAGCATAACAGTCACCACTGGTATTTCCTCTATGGTTTCTGCATTTTCTCCAGCAATGTATTTAGTATTATGTGCAATATTTTACCAACTGACTACACCGCACATTATTAATTTTCTAGTTATTAAACACAATTGTCAGTAAGGCCTGCAGAAATTATAAATGAGTCATCACAGACTGCTGACTCATCTTTTTATGTCATTGAATTTGTAGTGTTAAAAATTTGCCACGTGTTAGTTGCATTTATAATATCCAAAAATTGTCTTAACAATAAATTTTCTTATGACAAGTCATAACTCACTTTTTAAGTTATGATCACTTCAGAAGAAAATTCAAACTCCTCATGAATGATACCACTTAAGTACTGAGGGCTGGGGAGCAGCTCTGTGGAAAAGGACCTTAGGGTCTGATGGACAGCAAGCTGAGCATCAGCCCAGGGGTCCCCTGGCAGCAAAGAGGGACAACAGCCTTCTAGCCTGTGTTAGCAGGAGCGCAGCCGATACATTGAAGGAAGGGATTATCCTCTGCTACTCAACACTTGACAGACCAGCAGACCACAGATAGAATACTGTGACCAGTTTTGAACCTTCCAGTATAAGAGAGATAGCAACAGACAAGAGCAAGTTCAGTGGAGTGGTTGGAGCACTTGCCCTGTGAGGAGAGGTTGAGGGAACTGAGCTTGTTAGGCCTGCAGAAGCAGTAACTTCAGGAGGACAAAACAACTGCCCCACCAGCACCTATGGGGAGGCTGCTAAGAAGACAGCCAGGGCTCAGGTTCTTCATAGCAGGAGGACAAGAGATAACAGGCATAAACTGAAGCAAGAGTGGTTCAGATTGGGTGTAAGGAGAAAGTTTTTCCCCTTGAGGACAGTCAAGCATTGGATGGAGTTACCCAGAGAAGGTCTGCAGTTTCTGTCTGTCAATGGAGGTTTTCAAGACGTGATGGACAAAGCCGTGAACTGTCTCTGTCTGACCTCATACTGACCCTACTTTGAGCAGGAGCTCCTGAGGTCCCTTCCAACCTGAACTATCCTATGATTATAGTATTCTTTCACAATTTGGATAGCTAAGGCCCAGAATGGAGTGCCTTGGGAGGATGCGGGATTTCTACTCTGGAAGATTTTAAAGTGGGTATGTAGGAAAAGGAGGAGTTTATCAAACACCTGCCAGAAATGTGTTAAATGGTTTCGCACTGAGATTGGGACGTAGACACATATACTTTCAATACTTAAAGGGGACGTACAGAAAAGATGGGAACTGACTTATTAATAGGGCCTGTTGCAATAGGACAAGGATGAGAGGTATAAGGAAGAATTCTTTTACAATGAAGGTGGTGAAACACTGGAACAGGTTGCCCAGAGAGGTGGTAGATGCCCCATCCTTGGAAACATTCAAGGTCAGGTTGGGCAGGGCTCTGAGCAACCCGATCTAGTTGATATCCCTGCTTATTGCAAGGGGGTTGGACTAGATGACCTTTCAAGGTCCCTTCCAACCCAAACTATTCTATGATTCTATGATTCTGGACTACGTGAGTTATCTGGGTTGCTTCTAATGTTAATTGCCAAGTAAAATCTAACAAATTATGAATCCTTTATGACAAATATAGGACTAAAGAGGTATCAGTACCACTGAAGGGACAAAATCACCCCAGCAAGCTGGAGCACATACTGTATAACTCGCTCTCCTAGAAGCATGCAGAATCTATCCAGTGGGCCAATGCATTCTTAGCTGCATCACTATTTTCTGCCACAAATCTGAATATGCTAATCATATTTCAAATAAGATGCAGTACAATGTTGTTTCTCAGCCTGCTGTCCACAGACTGCTCATGGTGTATAAGACACCAGAAGGCCATCCAAAAACAAGTTGCAGAAATATCTGTACATAAGCACATACATGCATGCACACATAAAATATACATGTATGAGCACACGTATTTTCTTTCGAAGGAGGCATATTGGTGCTGCCTGCCCCAGACCACCTGAGGAGTTTTCCCAGCTGCTGTCTCTATCTGCAGGCAGACACTATGTCCTGGGTTGAGAGACACAGGACTAACTTTTTTTCTAATGCTGGGAAAAATTGCACTTTTAGAAGACTCTAGTGTCTGAATTTGTGAAAATATTTACTTTATAGCCAGCCAGGCTCTGTGGGATTTAAGGTTAGTGTTTTCAAGCCTTGCCAGGGGCAGGGACAAGGAGGAGCCTGGGCATTTGACCCAGGCTGGCCAACAGGATTATTTCATACCATGAATGTCACATTCAATATAAATGAGAAAAGTTTGCTGTGTAGCTGGCTCTCTCCCTGATGGCGGCGGGTCCAGACAACTCCTTGCCCTGGTGCCGGAACCCTGAGGCCTTCCCTTCCACCTGAAGCCATTGCGCTCGCAGTGTCCGACATTTGCTGTCCACTGCTGGGAGAGCACAGCTTCCTACTGATATAATTGGCTGAGTATAATTCCTGTATAACTTATATCAGTATCGGGATTAATACTGGTTCTTTAGTATTGTTGTCAATTGTTTAGTCTTAGTCTATTAAATCTATTTATATTTCAACCCTTGTGTTTCTTTGTGTTCCCTGATTCCCCTTTCCGGGTGGGGAGGGGTCATCGGGTGATAGAATAATTGTCTAGTGACAGTAGATTGTTATGGGTTGTCTCAAACCATAACACATTATTAAACGGTTAAATCTGCAGGCAGGTCCCATAAAACGGTTTTCAATCTCAGTAGTTTCAATGGAAATGTTTGCAGCTGTAGCAGTTGCAGTTTGATACTGGAAAACAATAGAGAAGATATTTTCCTAAACGATAAGTACTTTATTCATCATTCCTTATATATCTGCTGATTCATTAAATGATCCTAAGATGTGAGATGGTTTACAGACATGTTTCATAATGTTTAGGCAAAACAGAAGAAAAGTTGACATTTTCCTGTACCGCCTGAGGAATGGTTTCCAGAGTGTATTATCAATATCAAGTGGTGATGCATCATATTGCTGTTAAGCTTACTAAAAGAAAATTGTTCTATACAATTGGCTGTGTTTATGCTCTGAGATGACTGCAGTCATCATCAGAAAGCAAACACACATTATTAGCTGCCCTTTGCTGCCTTGAATTCTTGAGAAAGCAGCAAACTGTTTTGGCCCCTGGGGTCAAACATCAAAGACATAATCCTAAAAATTGAGCCAGAATTTGATTTACATAGGAGAATATTTCACTTACTAGTATAAATTCTTACAATTTCAATAAGATTTTTTGCCCTTTTTTGTGTGTAAGAGGTGAAGAGAATTCTTTATTTGCTTTCAAACTAACAGATTCTTTTTCCTTCTGTTGTTTGATACACAAAGAAATGTGAACCATGCAACCTGCTCTGTGGCTTTTATCCTTTGTGAAGGTTACATTCATGAGATCTAGCATTGTAACTGTAGTAGAACATGATATGTTATTCAGCTGGGATTCCTGAAGTCAAGTTGTTTACAGTTCTCTTGTGCACTTGTAGTCTCAGCCCATAGGTCTGTTTATACTGTTCTTGCCAAGCTGAAAGCAATTCTGTCACTGCGCCATAGGCTTCTACATAAGACTGAGCATTGCAGTGAGTAGTCAGTGGTATTGGCAAGCAGCCAGATTTCGTTACTGCCACCCGTTTTCTGGCATTTAGCTAGTGTCCAGGTCAGGCTGCCATAAAAGACATAGCAAAGAAAAGGTGTGTCTTCTTTTCAAATTTAGCTTATTAAAGCCATTATTTGCCCAGAACATTAGGTGACTATAATAAACCTTTCTGACTAAATTCATTGCCTGTGTAATAAAGTTGTAAACCCCTGATTTAGATACCTGACAATCATATATGGATTTTCTCATCTTTGCTGAAACTAAAAAGGTAAAAATTAGGAAAATGGAGAAAAGGAGAATCCTTTTCCAAGTTTCCTAATTATTGATTCCTTCTCTGTAGAGTAAAAAGTTGGAACTTATAGTCTGGATTGAACCCACAACTTTGTTAAAAATTACGCAATTATCACTGACTATGATGGGACATTGTCTTCTATACTTTCATTGTGTAAAAGCCTGTTCCTTAAATATAATAATGCTTATGCACGTCTACATTTTAGTGGTTCCTACTAATTATACTAGCAGTTTCCACATTAGCTGCTCTTGATGTTTCAGTCAATCTGAAAACTTTGACATTTCTCATAGCAAATGATAAAGAAATGTTACCACAGCTCCCCTTACTGTCTCTCATGCTGGTATTTGAGCAAGAAGTTCACATCTCTGCCATGAGGGAAGTTTCAAGCATCTTTAAGAAGTTTTAAGTATGTTTTAAGCATCTAGAAGTTTAAGAAGCACAAAGAAAGCCTTGACAGAATTTTGAAGTCTTTAAAAGTAAAGCAAACTGACAAGAGATTGCATGTGTCTTGCATCAAACCATGCTGGAGAGAGAACCAGACATGTTCCTGTATCTCTAACATATGCCAAATCAATTAAAGTACCCAGTATGGTACAAAATGTTCATATACGTATAACACTAACCTTTCAACTGTTCTTGGGCTGATTGCCTCACATTACTTTGGCTCCTGTGCTGACCATAGCTCTCTTGTGGGAAATCACGAAATGCATATTAGGCAAAGTACAGCTTGAACTACAGAGCAGCCTGTCTTAGGAAATGGAGAGGACAAGGGGGAAAGAGGGTTACCTAATTCTCTAATTTTGTTTAAATCCTCCTCCCCCTTCCTCACTTCTGTCTTTCTTCCAAGTGCTATATCCTTTAAGAAAGGTATTTCCTACACAGAAGCACGCTTACGTAACACATAACCAGCTCTGATAATTTTAAATTAACACAGGTGGCATAAGGCAAAAAATTAATCACTTGAGGGAAAAAAAAAAAGTAAAAAGGTACATCTTTAAATGCCAAAGTTAATTAGGTTACAAAACAACTCATGCAAAGCCATGCTCATAATTGATAGATTTGAATATATTTGTTTACAATTATATGTACATATTCCAGGTAAGAGGTAAAAAGCATTGATGTCTAGCTCTTTTGGGAAAAAGAAAGTCCCTGAAGCATCATTCCCGTTAGTATTTCATTACACATACATGTTGATAAATAGCTGGGCTGAGTGCTCTTGGTGTATAGAATTGCCGAAAGGGAATCCTACTGTGCTCTTTCCAGACAAGCACGGTTTCACTCCATGAATTATGTGTCCTGCAAGTGTGATGTATTTCCAAATAGTTTACATATAAACATACTTATCAGCAAAGCACCCCACCGCAAACAGTGTTAGAAACTGCCTAAAACCTGACAGCTGGAATGGTACTGACAGGGGTTGAAACTGCCGAGGAGCATAGGTGGGATGCTGGTGTGCATGGGGTCATAGGGTGGTATCAGTATCAAGCACAATATTGCCATGAGCAGCAGTTACTGTCAATATCGTTAATTAAGCATTTAGACATTTTTTTCCCTTATTGGTTCACTGCCCCCTTGTGCTTCTCAAATAGTTTGAAATAACAATGCTGAGGTGGGAATTGTTTGTCACTGTTTGCAAGGGGTGACTTAAATCACACACTACTTCTTGGGTCGGTTTTCTCGCCTAAACATGGGCCTTTAGCTGAATTTCAGATGTTCTAGAGTATTTGCAGCTGTCAATCCAGAAAAATACAGATGTTTCTGCCATGAGAGGTTCTGTGCCAAACCTGATATACAGATATTTTAAAATATTTCAAAAGACACTCCATATAAGTAGTAACACCTAACTATCTACTGTCAAATATGAAAACAAACTTCTGAAACAAACATCATCAGAGCTTCTTCTGTCATCCTGAGGCACCTACAAAAGAATTTCTGTACTTCTGAATGGTCCATGTGAGACGACTCCCACACAAATGCTGCAGCTTTGTAGCAGAACGGAGAACTCAGTCTCTCCACATGGAGTGTTAAATGAAAACATAACTGAAGAGATCCCACAAGAAACATACATCCTTATTCTCATCAGTCTTAGAAACAACATAGGTTAGCAACAGAGATGTACAAAAGCCCAGATCTGCATTCATTGTGATTAGGAATAAATTTGGATTTGCAATACATATACATAACAGTGTGGTTGAAAGTGAAGAGAGATTTTGAAGATGACAGGACTCCTGTGGTTTTAATACATCCAGAAATTCTTAATTCAAGACACTTCCCTAAGATTAACATAATTTAATTTCAGTTAGCTAAAAGCTGTATGTCTGGTTTAAATTGTTCATATGGACTGCCTCTGTAAAATAGAACAGAAAAATAAATAAATAAATCCGTATGTCCAGAAAGCAATCTATCTCACCTGAGACACATTTTATCTGAGAAAAATCAGTCTGAAGATTCTTTTTTTAGCTCTTAGAGGAAACCTAGACAAATTGTGCAGATTAGACATCAAACTTTTAGATGGCTGAAGATAAATGAGATGAAACTGCTCCTGTGTGTTTTATCCAGACAAGCTTCGTTCCAGCCAAGCAAAAACTAAAAAACCTACCTCTAAAACATTTATTAAAAGTGAGAGGGTGAATACATTAAACTATTCTAGAAGCTTTTAATACAGTCTGTGCCTGTGTGTGGATGAATTGGTCAGTGAGTGATAGGGGAATATTTGCTTTTGCAATAGAAACTTGATCATCTTTCAAGGTCATGTCACTTCTCTACTGTAAATACCTGATTATTTTTTTTATTAAAATAAGGGCATAACAAGCAGTTGACACTGTTTTGAATGGATGACAATACAGAACCTGTATATTTCAAAAGTTAGAGGCATTTATCTTGAATTCACTTTGTGCCTTTACAAAAGTATTAGTCTTGATGGGAAGAGGGGAACGAAGCCAATTCAATCAAAATAGAATTCAGACTTTCCAAAATAAGTCTATTTATAAGCTCAAAGACTCCATAAGAATCATATTTTTCTGGGATATCAGTTTAGAGGGGTTTAAACAGTCTTAACGTCCAAACCATATATGCTATACTGTGGCTGCCTTTAAATCCATCGAGGGGAGACTCAGTGGCCCACCCACAGATCCACATCCAGGAAGAGCAGCTGGACACTAAGCATGATTACTTCTCAACCTCATTTCACTACATCTGTCAAAAAGATATAATCGCATTCTATTTGAGCAAGAATCCTAAAGAATTCTATTTTCTATTTACAGATAATCTAAAATCTGATGCTAATTATACTATACCATAAGGAAAAACAGGGACTGTCTATTTTCCTCTGTAAAGTTTTTTTCTGAAAGGCGTGAATATAAGAAACTAAGAAAAAAATAAAACTGATTCTCTCAGTTCTTTGAAAGTGTTGTAATTTGCATTACAACAGTTTAGAAAGAGATGGTTGAAACTGTTATAAACCACAGTTTACAATTCTACAGTTCTTTCTCATGAGGAATGAAGGAGATTGTTATCTGGAAAAGAGCCTGTACATTACACACAGCCAAAGGGTGATGTGAAGTCAGAATGTAAATAGACCTTATAAGGGGGCTGCAGAGATTCTTCAGATTGGAGAAAAAAGTTTCTAATCTCATTGGAATGGCTGAACACTACCGCCTATCCAAAACCAGCTCCACTACATGAGGATTCTCTGGGGAAAGGGGTAATGTTCGCATCAATTTTTACCAATGCCATAAGATCCTCAGAATATCTATGTGATACTTCCCTGCGTGAATGCAGTGAGATTAAAATGCATTGTTACAGAAATCAGGCAGTAATACTAAAACAGTAACAGATAAGGAATATTCCCTCAAACGTAAACCCAAACTTTATAGTTACCTAAAAGGCAGAGATTCTTTTGCTCCAATCTTAGCAGCATGGATCTTCTGACAGGCCAAGCATTTACCTTTTTAAAAAAAAAAAAACACCCTTAGGCAAGGGGAAAAGGAAATTTTCAATTTCTACAAGCTCATTGGAGTGATAGTTACAGTACACAGTACACAGCTGTAATATGATTCTGAGGAGACCATGGATTTGAGGATAAAAACCAAGCTTAGGTGAGGCAGTACAGGTCTCTTACTTTAAACGTATTTCTCCAAGTGCTGTTTATTTTGGCAAATAAATCATATCTTGAAGACTTCATCCAAATCATTACATACAGGTACTACCTGCAGACTTCTGAACTGAATTTTCGGCTTAGTCTGTTGGCTAAAAGGAGGGTAAAATCCAGAGTCTGGCTGCATTTTAATGTTATAACTTAATAAAAGAAAAAAAAAAGTGAGAAAGATTAATTTAGGACAAATGCTTGAAGTAGGCAAGAGACCGTTTGGAAGGAAAGCACAGAGGCAGGAGTAGAGATTTTTCCAATAGTTAAGGTTAAAAGTACATCAAGAACAAGGTATTTCAAAGATGGATTATAAACCAAAAGATGACAAAGCACAGACAGAGAAAAGGAAATTCTCAGGAAGTTCCAGGGAAAGCCTTGAAAGGTTCAATAAGCTTAGGTATTTTGGATATTTATCTGAACTCATTCACTGAATCTCCTGAAGATTTTTACAGTATTTGTAATGGATTGGAGGTCATCCAGGAGATGACATCTTTCTCTGTATATTGTCAAACTGTTCCTTGGAACATCATAGGCATAAGTAGGGTATAAATAGATCTTAAAAAAAAAGAAAGAAAGAAAGAAAGAAAGAAAGAAAGAAAGAAAGAAAGAAAGAAAGAAATACTTCCTTTATCAACAGTTTTCATAAGCTACGTGGTATTTTGACCATGGGACTTCGTAAGACTGGACACACCAATTTTTGCCTACTTTGTATACCATCAATTTAAGGATGTTTGGTTTACCACTTTTCCTGTGATACAACATGAAAAAAACCCACCATGCTTGTAGGTGGAATGGAAGAAAGAAGATAAAGGGAGTGTTATCCTTTGCCCACAGCACATGGACTATGTTTACGTTGCCTTTTGATTCCAGGTTCTAAGACAGACTACCCTCTTGTCCATATTATACAAGCACAACTTGCACCAAGGTGGAGACCCAAGGAAACCTCAGGGCACACCATATCTGGATTTGCAGTGTAAACAGACCTTGTACGCCTAACACAATCCATCCCATCTCTCCTTGCTGCCTTATGGGCTGATGTGTCTGACAGCAGGCAGACCAACTGCCTCTGCCCTCTGCAGTTGCCCCAGAAGACACAGTTTTACTCCATGACCAATTGTTCCTGAGGTCTGAAATCAACATTAGCTTAGCTAGTTTTAAGGCAGGAGGCACGTTTCACCAAGCTGTAAGTGTTCTACCTCCTACTAATTCAGCTGTGTGGAGCTGGGTCTTAGACTGCTCCAGGGCGTGGACTACCCTCATTGCCCAATTACAGACAATATCAAGTATTAATGCATAGCTAGTTGATGCAATAAAGGCATTTCTCTTAGAAATTGAGAAAAGGCTGTATTCTGATGGAGAAATTAGACTTTCCTTTGACAAATCATATTAGCTCAAATTAGCTGTTGGAAGGACGAAATGTTCCCAAGAATGGAACTTTAATTTATGAATTCAAAATGTAAGAAACCATTCTATCCACAAGAAAAGCTAAATGTAAATCATTGGAATTAGCCACAGAAAATTGAAACCAAACACTTGCAATTTTGCATGCCAGCTTTTTTCCTCAGTGCATCTCCAACTGAATCTTTTAGTATATATGTATATACACCACATACACCTATATATATATTCAGATGACAGAACCGGAGAGAGCAACTAAAATAACAGAACAGTAGATCAGACTGTTCATTAAGCTATTTTACCCTGACAGTCCATCAAACCTGGGCTGGAGATGTAGACTATCCAGCTTCGAGAGTACCGTTTAGTCAGTGTTTTAGATGTCCTCTTAAGGTAAGATCATCTTCTTCTGTGAAGTAATACAGGGAGAGCCTTAGGGAAAACTATAAACCTACATCTTAAGGTAACAGAAGTAGGAAGGAAATCCATATAGGAAATTTAACTGCACAACTCAGAAATGGTTGGCATTTGTAAAACTGGCCCAAAACTACAAAACAAAACACATGTAGAGTCTATTAATATGAAATTATATTCAATTGCAAAAGATTTCCTTGGAAACCAAGCAAGACTCATGATACAAATACTTGTGCCACAAGGAGTACTAGAGTATCACATGAAATTCTGTTTTCATACACTGTGTCTGCTGAAAAGATTATTTATACATGATTAAATCCTAACCATAGTTTTGTGATATTTTGGTACAAGGAGCCAGTACAGTAATTATAGTTAATGTACGTGAATAAATGTACAGTTTAAGCAGGCAAGAAAGATATGTAACATCTTTGCATAATTAAAATTATGCATAATTTTCTTTTTGCAATTGAAATGTGATCAAGAAGAGATGTTCTAACTCTGGCTTAACATACAATGCTAAAGGCAAGAAAATTAAGCAAGAACACATTAGAACTGGTGTAGCCATGTGCCAAAAAGGGGAAGCAATCAAGCTTTGTCAGGATATATAGTATTCCATACCACAACTATTGCGTGAGGATGGTTTAGGTACACTTAGGTATGAGGAGGAGCAGCAGTTAAATCTTAACACTGTGGCAGCTTTGAAGAAATAGATTGTACTTCTTTCTAAAGGATAAAGAAAATAACTTTAAAATTATCTTCTCTAACTGAGGAGGTTTTGAGGAAGGACACCTTAACCCCTCTCACAACCACCAATTCCCACAGTCATAACCGAGCACTTTAAAAGGTTTGAAAGTCCAATTAAAAAACAGTATCATGTTTATGTTTCTCATGTCTTCCTGGAAATGGGGAGAGCATAGTTTCATATTCTAGTATATCTCTCTCCTCTTAAGGCTTTTTTCCCCCTCCTATCACTCTTTTCCCTCCAGCCTATCCTTCTCTTTATTTCTTCCTTAAAAAAATGATAACAAGAAAAAAGTTATTCTTACTAAAAGAGTAAGAGTTCTCTGGTATTGAGTAGCTTCCAGTCTCACAGGGCTAGAATTGAGGCACTGTGCTTAGCTGAATGTAATTTTTGCCATCCAAAGAGGAGCTGTAAGGAGAACCTCTGAGTCCTTTCCTTCACCTGTGGTTTGAGGAGAAGTGATTCACCCCATAACTGAGGTATAGCCACTCTTTCCTATATTTGGAAAGCAGAGTTAGAATCAAGGTTTCTTCTCTCATTCTCAGTTGTTTCTCCAGCTGTCAGTTTGCAGGAGGACTTGTTAGATGAACAGTGTTTTTTTTTCTTTTCTCTTGTAAGCGCTGCAGAGTAACCCTTATTTAACTGAGGATAGCTTTGAATTGTTGTAGCAGCCTTTCCTCACAGCAAAAAATCTTCATATAAAAGCATACCAGCATGTCAATAGTTTTCTCTGAAGTACCTCCTACTAAGTTTAAGTTCACGTTAGGTATTGTTATATACTAAGCAAAGGAAGAATTTCAGTTCCCAAAAATAGCTTTAGTTAGAGGTTCAAAAAAGCTTCCTGCCTGCCCTCTAGTACCACTTAAAAATGCAGAATTTACTTATTTTTTCTTCTTCCTATTTTTTTTTTCTTCAGCAAAGGAAAAAATCAAAACTACCTTTGCCAACACAAATAACTTAGGAGGTAACTTATGAGGAATATTAAAAAGGTCTATGCTAATGCTGCTCTATCAACATCTATGTTCTGATGTTAATAAGATATAGTTGTAAATGACTGAAAAAATGTAAGCAAATAAATCACATTTGATTTAGGAGCAACAGTCTCTGGTGGAGCCTATAAAAATTTGAAATGCTAGCACTGTATGGTAACTGTTATTTATGCAATGATCAGTTTGAGCAACCAAACTGGTGTTCGCTTTGAGTTCTCTACCAATGGCCTCTCACAGTCCCCCTGGAACCTTGACCCATTCACAAACATTTTTCAAAAAAAATGCATGCTCAGTAGCTGGATAGTCGTTCTTGGGACCCAGCCCCCACAAAAGAAGCTGTATCCTTCTAATTGGAATCAAGACACCCAACAGGCTGTGCAAGAGACACATTCTTCATGTATACAGAAACAAAAGAAATCACATTCATTTCTGCTAAAATATTTTAAATAGAATGGATATGTCCTCATATGACCTTCTTTTTCTTTTTTTTTTAAACTCCTGAGTTGGGTTATTTTTCTTTGGTAGTAGACGAAAGGTTTCATTCATCTTGGGTGACATTTAAAAATAATGCAAGCAGTACAACAGACTGCTGCTTTTATTTGGTTATTGAAAACATGAAGACTTTTAATAGAACATTTGAATTATACTTTTCAAACTGACTGATTTTTCTAAAAGAAGTTTGAAAAAATGTATTATAATCTGCAACAATTTCTGCTATTTTCATTTTATGAGCAGAAGAATGTTTTGCCAGCTATTCCCTTGGTGAATATAATAGTAAATTTTTGATTAGGAATTCTGTAATTTTTCTGTAGTAGAGAATACTGTATTTGGCATTATCACACAGGTGAGGCTGTAAAAAGGACAATTAAAGTTCAGCGCCTCTTGTGCCAGCACTGGTGAGACCTCAGTTGGAATCAGCACAGTTGAGACAGCTAATGGTCAGAAAAGACAAATTGAAATCAGAATGGATACAGAGAAAGGTTACTAGAATGAATGGAGAAAACGGAGAGACATCTGATGACAGAAGCCTGAAAGTATTTCTAAGTCTTGGAAAAAAGTACTTAGGGAAAGAACTATGTGGTTGTTTCATACGCTATACACATATGATTTAACATACATGAGTTCCTCCTCAGAGACACACTCGTATCTGACCTGGACTTACAACCACTTCAATACCTGGCTCCCAAGCTACTTGCCTTCTATTCCAACTTGGTATTTGCTAGTGATCACACACTGATGTGCATACCCTCATTCACTCCGGCTGCTGCCCCCAGAAACCTGGGCCCTGTGATCCCTGGTTGAAGTGCAATTGCCGGCACCTAGACCTCCGTTAACACATGGAGATGCACATGGAATAGAGACTCCATCACCCAGGAAAACAGAAATAGAATTTAATGAGAAGACAGGGCAGACTGCAGCAATCAGGCACAGGGCATGGTGAGACATGTGTTCTGACAAGCCCAGTTTACACACATCCAGACTGTTTTAACCTCCTTATCCTTTCACTTTCCCATGACTGGTCCTCCCCCGATCACTTCAATACCTCTCTTTCTTCACTTTTGGTTCCTCCCCCTGAACAACCCATAATAAGCATTGAAGAATCCCTAAATGCTCTTCCCTGTATCCTGTAGCGGCACTCAGTCTGAACACTCCTCCCGAGATCTGCCTCTCATTGACTCATCTCAATGGGTTTCACACCGAGACAGTGGGACTGAGGCTCTCCTGGAAGGACCTAGGGCAGACTGTCCGTTCCTCTGACTGGGCAGGTTCTCCTGCCTACCATTGCTCCTCCGTGCTTCTTCATGTTCATGTGAGTGATCTTCTTACAGGCTGATCACCCTTTTGTGGTAGCCCTGGGAATGGCTGGGACAGGCTACTATACAGGTTTGCCAACACGCCATTGCTCTTCCATGCTTCTTTATGTGTGTGAGAAGACCCCTTTCCTCAGACATAACCAAACATGCTTTGCATTTTGGTCTGAGATCCAGGGCTGGGTGGCACCCTGGTTGCACCAGGGGTGGTACTTCCTTTGTACATCTAACTGCAAATGAAAGAAATGCAAAGCAGTCATAGCAATCACTGTCAGACACTGGAAACACAATGTACTGCACTACTTTTTAGGGTCCTGAGGATATTACCCCCACTTCTAAATTTAACACATCCATTTCAATATCTCTCCAGCTTGCATGTCTGCAAGCCACCCCTGAGTGTACCTGTGTTTAGGAAGATAACTCAACAAGCTCAGCATATCTTTATAAAAACACAAAAGCCAGTATTTTATATCTAAAAAAAAACAGGAAAGGGTTGATTTCAGATACAAATAAAAACATTTTTTCTTGGTTGAAAAAAATACACATATCGGCAGGAAGCCACTATGTGCTGGAACCTTACCATCAATTTCTAGTCTGCATACATGACAATCCTTGAACTACTGTGGTAAGTTACTTTTACTGAAAAATGTTGATAGACCAAGATAAAAAAAATGAAATAGTCTGCCTTTGCAATACTTTATATGACTCAGTTCTACTTTTTTTTCTTAATTATGTTATTAAATATAAAATCTATCCTTAGAACTTCAATACACATAGCTCTTTGTGAAAGAAACTTATTTTTATACCTGTCCAAACATACATCTGCATTTTTATATAGAGATGTCAAAGTATTTCAGTAAATTCCTCAGCAAGAACTGACTTCCCACAAATGAGAAGAGAATATTCAAGGCACAAATCTGGCTCTTGGGATCTACTATACACCAAGCTAAAGTCAGACAGTTTGGCTGACCCTGGGGAATGTGACTACCTGTTTTGAAGGAATGCCATTACAAATGTGAGAAGATGAACTGGAGAAAAAGATAAGAAACGGTACACAGAAATTGAGAATAAAGGACTCCAGGGGAAGTATCTACCCTGTGAGAAAGCTTTCAGAGATGGAATAAATGCCATTATCAGACAGCGAGTGGACTTTCGGGATCCAGAATTTTTGCTGTAAAGGTCTGCAGTACGAGTGGGTTTACAGCCTGCCCCAAATGAGAGTAAATATTTAGCTGTTACATGTCAGCACAAGGGATCATGCTTGCGAAAGAAGAGGAAGAATATATCTCCAAATTTCTTCAGAGATGGAGTTAAGTACCCCTCCCTCCTTCACCACCATTTCCTTATTTTTGTTTTATGAGTATTTGATGCACTGAAACTTGCCTACTTAAGTTATATTCAATGTCTTGTTCTATAAATTCACTTGATCGGTGGATCAGTTATCTCAGTATTCCAACTGATAACAATTTATATCTATTGATCAGTTTTCAAATGCTAACACACTCAAAAGAGTATGTTTGGAATTAAAGCCTGCCTTCAAGAAAAAAGCCCGACATGTAAAAGTGAATAAAAACAGTACTTCTTAACTCTTCTCAATTTTACAGAAGATCTAAAATGCTTCACAAAAACAAGTTGATAGAATTACATCTGTTTTGCAGAGCACAGGGGAGGAAGTGTCTTACCCAGAATCATGCAGCAAATCAATTTTGAGCAGGGAACTGAGTTTTGGCTCTAAAATCCAAGCTTATAATTTAAAAGAATGCTCACACTACTTATATAATAACAGATCACTTTTTCAACTAATGGATTAGTTTGATGAAAACTTTAGGGCAAGGTTTTAATTCTGTAGTTTAGAAATTATCTGCAAAATAAAAATGTACCACATTTTACAGAAGTATACAAGCATTCAATATTTATAGAAACTAGAATAATTGCAATAGTGCAATAGTGCAAGTCGTCTGTATTGTTTATGGCCAAAGAGAGATAATTTTATTAAAAGATAACAGAAGAGTAGAATAGTAACATAAGTTGTCATTTAAACCCTACCACACCAGGAAAAAACAAACAGACAAACAAAGCAAAAGAGTACTTGTATTTCGGAACATGTAGCCGTGCATGTCAGCCCTTACTTTTGTTTTCAGGTGAAACTGTGGGCTAAGACTGTGACTCATTCAAACATTATGGAAAAGAAGAAGAGGATGGATGTGGAAAAAGGGTGGATGTAGGTGTCTTGAGTCTTACCAAAAAGATAGGAAAAGATTCAGAGTGGCAGTCTGACCTTATTAGAGTAGGTGAGCATTGTGTATTTCAGTCCACTGAGGGCTTTCTGAATTCTGACAAGTGTAGCACATCTGCCAGTCTTTTCAAGTTTCCCTTGAAGCCTCATCTAACAGCTGTTTTCCCTTGGCACCACCTTCTGTCCTCCATTCTCACATTCCTCCATCTCTTTTTTGTGTTGCCTTCTGCTCTCGGCTTTGCAGCAAAACCCTCTACTCTTGGGAAAAGTAGTCCAGAAACTGATTATTTAAGAAAATACTTTTAATCTGAGGATATATGCTTACATAAATTAGCTTCTTGAAAAAGCTACATCAAGAATTGGGTATCGTTATCCCTACGATGAATATGGAAGTAAAGATACACAAAATACTTTAAATTGAGAGGAAAACTGACTCTCTGTCATGAGGATTTTACAGCTTGTATGAATAAGACCACAGCACACATCCCCAGGAGTGAAAAGAAAATTCAAGAATGATTAAAAGTAAAGGAAAAGAAAATAATTATGAAGAGATATCTATATTGACAATCTCTTCTACTGATTTTAGCCATTACATATTCATTATGGAAGATGGTGTACAAATTCAATTTTTCTAAATTGTATTTATTTTATTTCTTCCTAAAAACCTGCCAGCCATTGGCAATAAAATTCACTAGCACCTCTTATTTTAATTCTGATTATAAAAGGGAACAACGTGATTGAATTTCTGACATTACATACTTAACACTTGTAGCTAACAGCCTTCTCTGCAACGTTAGAACATTATTCTGATGGGGGTATGGAAAAAGCCATTTACATTTTAACAAATAAATTCATAGGAATCATGATGTGCTGCTGGAAAGCTAAAGTGGTTAAAAGGCTAGATGTGTCAAGTAAATTGAATTATTCACTTATTTCCACGTAAATGGAACCCTACATCTCTTACAAGATGGCCATTCGTGCGAGCCTGGGAAGAGAGGTGGGATGCAAGAACAATGACATTGACGCACTCCCATAGAACATACTGCACGTTTATCAGTTTTTTTTTCTTTTTTAAATAACTATCATATCTGTTTTGCTTAATACACATCTGCCTTCTATGAAAACCCTGAATTCCCTCTAGAGTCCATCCATCATTCAATAGTTTTACCACTTCCCTCATTAAATACATACTACGTGTGACAAATACGTAGTAGTTTTCTTGGTTTGAGGAAAATGGTAAACCTTTCCCACCCCTTTTTGCTTCCCTTGCAAATTATTTTTTTCTTTTTGCCTCTGGTCACACTCATATCCTCTTACTGTCAGGGATAATTTATATAGATTTATTCCAAGCATCCATAAGTACTCCCAATTATTCTTCTCCAGAACAGACAAACAGAAGCTATTATAAATGATAGAAAAACGTGCAATTTCAAGTAATATGTAACCACACTGGAAAGGCCTATACATGAAAAATAAAATCATCTTCAAGCTGCATAAATATTAAACTAAACCACATACAAAGTCATCTATTACACTACTATATATTGAATTTGTTTTCAAATTTCAGTGACAAAAGAAAGAATTATGGAGCATCTTTCTTTTTAAATACTTTAAGGAGACACAGTTTGCTTTGCTAACAAAACAAGGGTTATTTCCAGATGAGCGTAAGTCTCACACTGATCACATTTAACTTGATGACAGTCCATTCACTTTAAAAAAAGAGAGGGAGATTCCTCAGATATCTAATTACACCACTTTTCAGCTTATGTTGTACCACTGGAGGGCAAAGCAGTTTTAGCAGGACCAACTGTTTGCATCTATACTTCTAAATACAGGGGTAGGGACCAGTTTTATACCCTGACGCTATCCTGGGTTTTTCCTGTGTTCCATAAGGTGCCCCTGCAGCCCTACAACAATTATTTTGTAAGTGTGCTTTTAGTTTGAATCTCTGATATCATAGCATTTTTTAGAATTAAACCAATATCTGGTGGCATGTGTTAGGGTCCTAAGTGTAACAGTAGACCTTAATTTCCCTGACCAGCCTTGGCTGGGACATCCACCAACACCCTCTGTCCATTGGTCCAGGAGACCTATTTCAGCTCCAGTGTAGGTCCCTTATCCTTATTGAGGCTATGTTGTAAATATACTATTGTTAATGCCTCTGTTTCCGCCTCTGCCTCCTGGATGGATGTTAGGGCTATGTTGTAGACCCATCTCCTGCTGTTCCTACTAGACTCCAATGTATTCACTTTGCTGTCTAGGACTTACTCTGTTCAGATGCTGTGGGATTGCACAGCAGTCCGTGGGACCTGTTGATGTGCCGCCTGTGCTGTGATCATCTGTGGTTCTTGTCTCATTCCCTGCTGTAGAGCAGCCCTGGTCCTGCTGCTACCTGACAGCATGCTTTAGAAACTAGTGCTTCAGAACATAAACCCAATGGTATTGTATCTGAGTACTGTAGAAGAAGCTAGACGATGTAAGCCTGCTCGACTGCCTTTGAGGGTAGACTCGTGTGTGTGCTGTCCTCCAGATGTCTTAGTGCTGGTTGACATAACAAAAAACTGTGTCAAGAGGAAAGATAATGATGAGGCAATTTAGACGATGATTATGCTAGTGCCTATACTTGCATGTTCCCAGCCTTGCTGTAAACATAGGTGTATTTCTTGTCCTTGAGTACTGATAGTGTAAGGTAAGATAACTGTTATCTTTTCTGCTGCTCCAAAAACTCAACTGGAAGTGTCCAACAATAAAGGTGTGAATATGCACAGACTGAATTTGAGGACCAAAACTTATAGGTGTGGATTTTACAGGAATATCATGTGACCAATTAGTAAATAGAGGAAAAATGTGATTACAGCTGTTCTGGAGGAGTGTTGCACAAAACAGACATCGTGCTAGTCTGTGCAGCATGGGCTCTCCCACCTTTGCTGGCCCAGGTAGCTGGGCATTCTGGGTAGTTTTTCAGGGGTGGTTTTTGTAATTGTTCTCAGTCCTCTTAACTAGCTTATTTTCTTCTTAGAAAGATTAGGTGAAGGAAAACACATACCTGGAATTTAATATTTTGCATTTGACAGCCACCAATTGATAAAGAGAAATCACAAGAGATTAAGGTTCTCAGAACATATGACACCTCCAGAAATACATGAGCAAGAGTCAACACCCTGTTATTCAACTTCTCATATTACAACAGTAATTATTATTTGTGAGGATATTCATCTTCAAGCAGGAACAGAGGAGCACATCCCTTTCCCATCAGCCAAACAGCTGCATGTAGGTTTCAATAACGTTAAGCACAAAAGATGTTAAACTTTGATCCCGAACCTTTTAGGGAAGCACTTTAGCTACAAAAACTATTTATAAATATATCTTCTATCACCACTGTTGGAATAAATGTAAAGACTGTTCTGTCAGGTGCAGAAAAAGTCATTGCTTCTGTAAGCTAGGGAGCCAACTGTCATGCCTTGATACAAGTGCCAAATTGGAATATGAGTGGGACAATATGAGAATATGACTTCAGATAGTCCTAAACTTAATATCTCTTGTATGTTTTTGTATGGTAAAATAAGATACAAGAGTTCTTAGATACATTTTTTTCAAGTAGGCTTGTGAAACAAAGAGAAGTGGAATGGTGGAGTTTTTTGGATGATCACATCTGGATTCTGTTTAATTTTAGCAAATATGAGGAAATTTGCAAATATTGACTAATTAACTGCCAGAAAACACCATGAAGTAGGTACATGTTATCATCTCCAGTACCTTTATTACAGATGAAAACACATGCAGAAAAATTGGGGCTTGGCTTAGATATTGCTTGACAACTGGACTATGAGAACATATTTGGTATATAAATTATCAAGTGACAATAAACAGGGAACCTTCCCCCACCCAGATTATCTTTATGAGCAGTTTCACACTTTAATAGCTTAGCTTTAAATACAATTAATATTGCCTTCCTTTCCCCTTACCACAACAGTAACTGTTTCATCTTCAAGGTATAACAGAGGAAGAAATCTTGCATGGAACAGAACACTTTCCATAGATATAAGTGTAATTTGATATATTGATATATGCCTTATATCAAAATTATGCTAGCTTAATGGACTTTGCATTTAGATATCTAATAACCAGTCCATCAGGGAAATGGATTCACTGAGAGTTTTTTTCCAACACGAAGCTTTCTGCTGGTAGAGGTGTGAACACAAGCACGAAGGTACTACAAAGAGACCTGTTACAAGACCAAAACACGAGCAAGACTGAGGGTTTGGGTTTTTTTCACCTTGTACAAAGCAGTGGTATTCATAGTATTAATTTAGAGCACACCTAAGCACAATTTTTCTAAAAGTAGCTGTGTTGATGAGAATTTGGTTTAGAAGATATTCAATGACTGTTCTTTCCAAATAAGATGCATAGCTCTTATTGCCTCTAGTATTATTGCTGAGAGATTAAATAATAAAAAATAGGTATTAATGTAAAGCCTATTCGTTCATTCAAAAACAAGGCACCATGACAAATGCCATTGGGTCCTGCCAGAATATAAAAAAAAATAGGGGGTTCTATCCAGAATTTCACCTCTCTCAATTAGTTGGTAACGGTTTCATTCATTTTTCCTTGTACAAGAAGAAAGGTGCCTTTTGAAGTTGTTTTGCATGTTGACTCCACCTTATCAGCCTCACTGAGTAAAGACTGTTAAGTTGGTCACACAGAGATTGTGATTTTTATTTAATACATTGAAACTTTGGATAAGTTGATAGAGCCAACATGCTTGCTATATACAGCATTTTGATATTGATTGAAGCATTCATTATCTTTCTGGTTTTATTACCCACAAGTCATGGTTATGCTTAATTGACGTTTCTGTATTTTTCCCCACAACTGCAGATTCACAAATATAAAAAGGGACTAACTGCCTTTCTCTTAAATCAGATAATGTCAGAATTAATTCTCTACACTGACACCTCTGTGTTTAAGATCTGGCTTTGGCTCAAATTGTAGAAAATCTCATTTAGACCATATGGCTTGATTGTCATACTGTAATTAAGGAAATGGTGGGGGAGTATTTTATTAGACTGGTACCATAAGACCTGCTATACTAACTCTTGTAAAACTCACAAATGAAAGAGATGATTTTCCACCACAAAGAGTTTACAGCCTGAATGTCCAATACTAAATTTGTGATAAATACAAGACAAATCTCAGCATAACAGGCCATGTCATCAGTGCTCTGGAAGGTTAGTGGTTATAAGGTTTCCAACTAGAAAATTTTCACAAATAATTTAAAGAAGGTGGTGGATTTCTGAGTGTTTCAGGAAGTTCTGAAGTATAAGAGGCAACATGACAAAAAGTGTGAGGATGTTTGGAAATTTAACATACAAGTGATCCAAGCTGGCATCAAAGAGAGACAGTACCTGCAGCTTACCTTGATTTAAGCATGAAGATGATAGTTCAGGAAGAGCCATAATGATGATAATACTTTATATTTGTGGAATATGCATAGCCAGAATTGAAAAAGCTGAATGAAGAAATCTTAACACATTCAGATTCCAATGAACCTCTTTACAAGAGCTTTGAAGTTTAGACACTGGCAGTTTTAATAGATCTGTCAAAACCAAACATTTCTTAAGGGTTCATAGATCAGATTTATGTTGAGTTTTGTCCATATCTTTGAAATGCAACCTTTGTGCCCTTACTACTGAAATAGAATGCAAAGTTGCCTTTTCCTTATTCAGTTTGGTTATGACAACAGTGAGGAAAATCAGATCTTTTTAATAGCAATATCAAAGTGGAAACTTCAGAACACATACAATGAGACAAAACAAACATGTTCTGTCTACACTATCTCCTCTCCAACCTTCTTGTATTTCCTGGACTAT
This sequence comes from Numenius arquata, assembly GCF_964106895.1. NCBI lineage: Eukaryota > Metazoa > Chordata > Aves > Charadriiformes > Scolopacidae > Numenius > Numenius arquata. Next base: position 110,934,033 of record NC_133577.1, on the reverse strand, counting down.
TTCTACACCTTTCATATTTTTGTCTTCCTTAATACGATCCAACTACTCTGAAGAATTCTGCAGACAACCTCCTTTCATATGTAACTTATCAGAAATGCAGCTCCACGTGGTAGGAACTGGTGCCAACTTCCAATTGTTAGAGAGGTGAGAACTCATGAGAAGATCAAAAGCAGCCCTCTAATATATTACTAACTGTTATTTTCAGGAACTTTCTAAGTTGTTTACTCAAATAGCATTACAATTTTCCCAAGCCAAAAAGCGAAAGAAAGTTATTCCTTCCATATGTCAGCTTTTTAATAATCAATTAAGTTAACAAGAGCTCTACCATCTGCACCTGATCCAGTGACAGAATAGCACTCCCAGAGGGGAAGCATCTTCAGTTTGCATTCACCCAAATCACAAATAATGAAGAAGGTGAGCAGAGGAATCAAAGGGAATGAAAGAACAAGAAAGGTAAATGGAGGAAGGAGGCAGAGATGGATCTTTTCATGTCCAGCAGGAAAACACTCAATCTGAGGTGTTTCACCAGAGACAAATAAACCTTCAAACTTTCAATAATGGTAAAAGAGTACCTTCAGCCAAAATAAAAGGTTTCATTTACAAAGGTTGTCCATATACCAGTCAGATTCAGTTTTTCAAATGTAATATCCAATTCAAGCCCAAAGATAATGTAACCTGAAGAGAATGCATTAGAACAAGGCATTTATCCAAAGCTCAGGAGACTGGAGGTCAATTTGTAGCTCAGCTATGGGGATTTACTCTGTTGTAACCCTGCATGGGCTGCAATGGTGGATATAGTGTTGTCTGACTGGTCTATTTAGGTTAGCAATTATTTTGGAAGATAGCCATCTTTTGCACAAGAAAAAAATCTACAGCTCACATATTTTCACCTAAATATATTGATCTTCTAAATTTCCAGAAAAATTACTATCTTTGTCTTTATAGCACACACCAAAGCGCTACTGATCCTCCAGTATGTAGTCTGTCTGATACGCATTCATAGTATATTCTTGCTAGATCCCACTCTTCTCACAAATCAGAGCAAACAAGGAAAAATACAGGAATAAATACAATTTTTACCTCTTGTTTTAATTGAGAGCCATTGCTCTTTACAACCAGTTCCCTGATCAATGGCCCTTTATGCTTTAAAAAAAAATAGAAAAAAAAGAAAAAAAAAAAAAAAAAAGACATGCTCCCACAAAAATAAATATGCCTGGATCCAGGTATAGAGGAGAGGAGCTACAGATGTTGTCTGAGAAACCCCAGTGACAATTCAGTTCATTGCCTTGAGTTTCCTTTTGACCCTACATCATTAGAAAAAAAAAAGTTGTACATCTTAGTTTTGCATTAGAGTTGAGAAACTACTGTTACAGCAAAAGTACATGAATTACAAACAGCTTCTGTCCAGTGGATTCTGCTGTAGTTAACTGCAGCAAAATGAGGAAACAGACAGTAAGAGGAGGAGGTAACTGCTAGGTGGTCCCAGTGAGATAGATTTGCTACAGCTGTGCCCCAGGTAGCTGAGGGAGCTAATGACTTTGGAGAGCACTAGGGAGAATTAGAGGCAAGAGCAGACACTGTATAGCTACACCTATACAGTATTTTAAATTACTAGCACCTGTACATGCTCTGTACTGGCTGATTGGCACTGACTGCCAATCAACAGCCCCTGGCAAGCTTTTGGCCTTGGCCAACTGACATTGTCCCATATGGTTATGGTTCAGCACATAAGTGATTTATGAACAGCCTATCTATTTTGGTACTTGATACAGTTTACTATCATTGATGAAGGACTTTCCCTTTATTCAATGCCCAGGAACATGCATATTGAACTTGCTAATATAGAATAGATATTAAATGCCCTTCCACGCTCTGCTGCATGGATATAATGGAATTCTTCATAAAAAAAAAAAAAAAAGCCCTTCCCAAACAAAATTCACCTGAAAGCTACTTTTAGCAGAATTAACTAGCACTACCAAAACAGATTTTTTTCACATTATGCAGTTCTCTCTCCCAAAAGCACAGAAAGCCATAAAAACAATCAAAAATCCTTTTTGAAAATTTTCTGAACAGGACACAATCACAAGGTTATACATTAGTGAAACATCAGGAGCAGCAACTGGGCCTTATACAGTAACCACCAACCACAGCGCTGTTGGCTTAGTGCTCCTTATGCTTTTTAGCGAGTAAATGCAGGATGATTGAAGGTCTCGCTTCAATTCCAGAGGGCTTTAAGGCTTTGATGTATAGAAGGTCAAATCAGAGCTAGCACACTTGAGCTAGTTTCTGATCCATAATTGATTCATATTTTGTACATGTTCCTTACACTGATGACCATTGCCTCTTGGCTGACAAGTAGTAGCTATGTGAGTGCCCTTTTAAAACAAGGCAAATGTCCTTCACCTTACGTAGTTATGGTCTGTTGCATTATGGCGTATGATGGGAAAAGGCTTCTTATTTGTTAAGCTTTTACAAGAATGAGAAAGGAGTTCCCTACCTGATGAGGTATGTGATTCCTAATTTCCAGAGCGACAAAAATAAGAGAGATGGTTGAAACAACTTAAAGGTGTAGATACCTTGGCAGAAATTGCAGCCAAGTAACAAGTGAAGCCTTATTAGGTTTTCTAAAACAGATATGGCTATAAAATATTCAAAGCTTACCTTTCTCCAGTCAGCTGAGTTAAGGACGGAAAAAGATAGCTTGGAGAAAAGAAGCCACAGCAGCAAACAGCAGGTATTCAGCATATTTAAAAATATGTATATTTCTCCTTGTAAAGGCCACATATGCTTTCTTTGTAGCAAATTCTGCTGCAATACAAATCAAACACAGACAATGAGGAAAGATCATTCTGATATTTTTTACTTTTTCCAGTGCCCAGGTAATATTTACTGGTCATTATCATCTCCACCATTGGCCTTCAAATAAGATTGTTCTAAGATATCTGCATTTTCCTTGCAGATATATCAAAACTCCTCAAATTAGCATTAAAATCATATGTCTCTGCTACTTTTAAAGTCTGTGCTAAAGATTTTATAGCGTAAGTCTGATGATTAGGAAAAAACCTCCCCATTTCTGTCAATTTCTATTTCAGCACTAAACCACACACAAGGGTTCCTAACCTTAATTTTTATTTTTATCCCACCTACCATTCAAACTGCAAATTCTAACAATACGCAATTATTAATATTTTTTATCTGAGAAGTTATATCCTCAGTGTTAAGACAATGATTTGAATAGCAGACTGCAGCATTTAAAAAAATAAAATAAAAAAAACCCAAACCAACAACCCAACAGAGTAGTTTTCCAGAAAATAGCTTTACTATTTAAACTCATATAAATTCTTTTCTGTGAGCCTTAAATTTTTTTTCATGTAAAGGGAGTTCTTTGATCAGATTTACAGTCAGACCTCAGCATGTAAGAAACACATCCATGCTGAGGCAGCATCAACATGGTTCTGTTTACTGAAGATGAGACCCAAAAGATTATTCATCTGCACATGTTGTTACAATACAAAAGAGAGAATTGTTTGCCAGTGTAATCTGTCCCCATGTTCAAGACAGGTCATTGTAGCAGAGTATTGTCAGGTGGTTCTTGTCCTAGACTGTTTTACCCTCTGGAATAGCTTGAGAAACTCCACATTAGCTATGACAAATAGCTAATCTCTTTTATTTTGCAGAGACAACAAATGCCTAATCTGAATTTATTAATTCACTTCAAGTAATGTATTTGTTCTATTTCAGTTTAGCGGCTTAATCTACCACCTAGTTATAACCAAGGGCCATTAGTAGTATAAATATATTAAGTAAATCATCTTCTTAATTTAGACCTGTTCAGAACTCTGGAGCAGGGAGCTTTAACATGATAAGTGTTTTGTGAGAGGGAAAAAAAAATATAATGGGTAATAAAGATGCCTTTTTTTTTTTAGAACACACTGTTTTGGTAGGTTGGCAGGCTGGCCTTTGTAAACAGAGTAGTCTTGATCTGCTTTATTAACAATTTTAAGAATAGGATCTGAACTGATAAGGAGATCTATGACATAGAAGCCCTTGAGAGGCTCTAAAACTGAAAAGCCGTTTTACAGTCTTGCACAACAAAACTGAGTAGAATCACAGACGCTTTTAGAAATAACAAAGATGGGCATAATCAGTTCTTCCACTCCAAAATAGAGCTAATAGAGATTCTATTACACCAGGTTGAAGGGTAGCATATGTCTGCTGTGGGTAAACCTTATCTGGCTGTGAGAGCACAGCCTGGAAGTGTATCATGTAGACAGGCCTTAGTCTTCTCCTTTACATGCTGCAGAAATTACAGTCTTTTCATCTTTTGCTATGTCAGAATATTAGTATGCCTTTATTTACATTAAGGTTGACAAGGAGCTGGGAATTTAGGCAATAGAGCGTTGCTAGGGATCACAGTGGCTATATTTTGCCATCTCTCTTTTGCATACTATGTGATACGAAAACAAAAATTTAAGACGCCTTATCTTCCTAGGTGTTTCCACTTTAAAGGGTCCTCAAACCGGGGCTGTTCACTGAGATGGAAAAAACCCATGGACCATACCGCAGCATCCCAGAGATTCCATAGTGGACTACAACATCTGTCCAGTAATCTGAAGGAATTCATAGGTCCACTACTTGTCCCCATGGTGTGGTGTTCTACCACTCTGTCACAGAAAGGCAGCAAACAAATGGACCACAAAAGCAAAGCCAAATAGCTGACCTCTAGAACATCTGCTGCTAACTCCTTTTAGCTCAGTAATGATAATGGAAACGCGAATGAATTTTAGAGAGTTACATTTATGAAAATGTCTTAAAGGGGTAGGAATGGGAGAGTAAGAATAGAAGATGAGTCCATCATTGGCAGATTGTTTGAGATGCGACAAACAGGTTTTGCACTCCAGAAATTCTCTGCCCAAGAAAACGCTTTGCACGTCTCTATCAAAGACGTTATTGATTTATACAGACAAAATAAGCAGCCATCCAAAAAATACTACAGGAGCTATTACTACTGTTCTCCATGATGTTGGGAATACTGGACATTTAGTTATAGTCTATCATAGCTTTCCACTCTTCTGACAGAAAATGTTGAAGAGTCTTTAACTATTTTAAAAAACTGAATGCATTGTGTCACTCTTTTTAAAGTCACTTCATTAGGAGTTAAATTTATGAAGCATATTGTCTTGTGAAAACAAAGATAGTCAAGTATGAAATCACGCTTCAGCCACAAGACCCAAGGCCAGTACGGACAGACAGTGATAATTCTGATTATGAATTTAATAATCCTCTAAAATATTTTTTAAATGGCACAAAAATCAAAAGGATGTAATTCTAGCTTATCAGCAAGCAACTGCAGCACTATAACTAAATTTAGCTATACGAATGCTAGTCCTGCTTCAAGTTGTATAGTACTTAATCAGAAGACCTTGTAGCTGCATAATGTGGAAAACTATTTGTCAGAGGAGAGCAACAAAAAAGTTCTTTTCAAGCAGTCTGACAGACATTACAGGTTTTAAAATAAGATTTCACATAAGGGCTTCTCATATGTAACCTGAATGTTTGGCACCTAGACTTTTCCTGCCTTTCCCTTCATCTCAAAGGATGAGTGCTCACATTTTCCAAGATCATGAGGTTCTAGCTGGCAAACAAGTCTATATTGAAACTAATTTCAAGTCACTTTGATGTATAATTAACAATGCTCAGTCAAGCGTTTATACGTTTGTGATACCCAGATAACAAACAGAACAGGAGCTCTTCCACTGCCTTTGCTGTATTTGGTCAGAAATCCAAATCGATAAGAAGAAAGGGATAGGAAAACTTCTCTAAGTCATGCATCTCTAAGGAAAATTTTTACATTTTTCTGATGCAGAAAAAAAGAATCCACAGAATTTAAGAGTAGTGTTTTATTCAGCTAGGCTTGTAAGTGAAAAATGCCTATCTGACAACTGTGAGAGATCCAGGGTCCTCCCACTGTTACAGCAATGGACTGTTGGTCATTGCAAATTTAACAAATGTCAGGGGAATTCCGTGATGGATTTTCATTCTTACATAGCAAAGCATTGCAAGCAGCATATAATAAACTTCATAAAGTACAGTGAAAGCCCTAAAAGCTAGTAATTTTGTTGAAGGCAAGTGACTTGACTGAGGCAGGGAAGACTCAATGTCAGAGTTGGACTCAGAATTCAGTCCATGCACTCAATTGTTTTTCCATCTATAAAGTGCTCAGCAACCGAATCTGTCTGTGTTTCCACTGCAACAGCAACTTGTGCATCATTTTCAACAAAGTTAATGTCAGGCAGCCAACATATCTGGAAGATTACAGAGCTTATGCATGTGTGGCGGATTGACCTTGGCCGTCTGCCAGACACCCACCCAGCCACTTTCTTCCTCCCCTCCTCAAAAGGATGGGGGAAGAAAAAACATGAAAAATCCCATGGGTCAAGATGAAGATAGGGAGGTCACTTCCCAATTACCATCACAAGCAAAACAGACTTGACCTTGGGAAAATCAATTTAATTTATTGCCCATTAAAATAGATTCAGATAGTGAGAAACAAAGACAAAAACTAAAATACCCTCCCCACCTCCTCTTCTTCCCAGGTTCAATTTCACTCCTTCAATCCCAACTACTCTACCTTCCCCAACCTTCAAGCAGTGGAGGAGGATGGGGAATGGGGGACTGTGGTCAGCCCAGAACAGCTCCTCTCTGCCACTCTTTCTGCCTCACACTTTCTCCCTGGTGCAGCACAGGTTATTCCCAGGGGCTGCAGTCCTTCATGAACAACTCCAGAGTGGATCCTCAAAGATACTGACCAGGCCTCCCCAGAGATGCGAGTTATATGAATAGAAACACTTTCCCAGTCAAATATGCTAGAGATAGAAGTAAAAGACAATGGAAAAAATTAGAAGTCCTGATATTTAGTTGAATGAGTCAGCCTGACCTTGCAAAAAGTAGTGATGGGAGAGAAAACCTGAGGACAAATATAGCTGAGAAAGTATGGGAAATGAACTCAAAATTGTCAGAAGCAGAATCTGCAGTAGAAAAGGAGGCAGTGGGTGACACTTGAGACAGCTGGAAACAGCATTCACCTGAAGAACAATTATTATGAAGAATTTTTCTGCATAGAGAAGAAACTGGCAGATAGTTGAGGAGGTGTTAGTGACAAATTCATTCCTTTAGAGACAGTAACAAAGTACATCATAGGAGAACGAGTAATAGATCAGATGAGAAACACAGGGAGGTCACTGATTCTGAATTTTAGTTTACTCAAGAGTTTTCAGACAAATGGTTGCATGAGGAGTTTCAGCAAGAGCTCTACTTGAAATGAAGGTTAGGTTTCTGCAATAAAGAATCCTCTTGCCTTCCATCTTTCTCCCTTCTCCCTTGTGCATCCTCTGCCATTCTGCTTCCTTCCTCCCTCACCCTTCTCCTTTGTCTCTGTGCATGCCTCCCCTCCTTTTGCTTTCTTTTCTATTTGATATAACAGCAAATTAAATGAAAGTCAGCTTCTTCCTTTTTCTAAGTAGTAAGAAAAAATATTTTGTTAGTTTCTCATGTTTCATAACAAAAGTAAGACATTAATGCAATATCTTCAAACTATCACTCTTTTGTGTTGTTTCTTCCCATTATTCCATTCTAGCTTGTCAATTTGCACTACAAATACTGCTTCTTGGCTTAGGCTTCATCTTCTGCTCTGTTTGGAGTTTCGCTCAGGAGAACCTAAGCACTCAAGTGGAAAACCAATATTACACACATAATCAGTAATCTCCCCCTCTAACCCGAAACAGTCACTGTCTTGGTCTTCCAAAACATTTCTGTGTAAACAGTGTCTATTCATTCTATTTTCCAAATGATAGAGTAGTACTTTAGTGGAATTTAGTTAGCGTATGTATTGCTTTCCTTCTAACTTATACACAGCTTTTGGTGAAGAAGGGAAGGAGTTCAGGCTATTTTTAGGTAACACTAGAAATGAAAGTGTGTCTCTCTGTTGTGTGCCTTTACAGATATATCCCTGGCTATGTATGCTCATCACAAAAATACAAAAATTCGTCAGTTTAATCAAGTAACATTAGCTTTTCGGTCAATGAAAATAACAGGTCAATAGCAAACATTCAATGTGACATTCTTTGACTACAAAAATTAATTTTAAGAGAACTTAAAAAAATTGGCATTCAGTACTGTGTTCAGAAAAATGTTATCGGCATGTTTCTAGGTTACAATTACCAGAGAAAACCACATTTACATGTTCAATACATGATGAATGATTTCTTTTATTACCTCCAAACACTATAAATTGTTATTGTTGTTTATTAGTTAGAAGTTAGTTAGTTATACTTTTTCAATATTTTGTAATCCCAGCAATTGCTTTCTTCCATTTTTTTTATTTCTGAAGATATTGCCTAAAGAGTCAAAATGTTCAGTAACTGTAATATGATGCCTGCCCTAAAAATTGTTTTGCAAATATTTTTGAATTCTATTATGATATGCAAAATGTAGCTCTCTAGCTGTTTAGCAATTATTTATTTTTATTGATGTTTAGCAGTCATATTTTGGAAACACTTTTAGATCTCTCTGCTAAATTTTAAATTTCTATGCTAATTCTGTACTGATTGCTTTCCTGATACTTTCCTGATTTCAGTAATTTTAAGAACTAAATTTCACGTGTGTTAGATAATTCCAAACAATTAAATGTACGTTCATTTTCAGGACCAAAATCAATATTCAGCAAAGTCTGTCCAGAATATTGAAAGTCTTAAGTCATAATAAGATATATAATATTATTGATGCAGTCAAATGGAAGTTGTGAGAAGGGTGATATTAAATGGAAAAGCATATGAGTTATTTTAAATAGCATTCTAGAACTTAATTTGGAAAGTTTCTAATTTTTTATTATTATTTTTCACATCCTCACATTTACTTCCTGCTTCCTTCATCTGCGAATGCAATCCTTTCTAAAGAAAGCTCATCACAAGCAACAATTAGTTTACGTAGGGTCTTGAACAATTAAGCTATTGCTGGCCTACAGCTACAGTGTTCTAAGTCCAGATACACTCACATGATGATGCTATAATTAAAAACAGAGAGGAGAGAGTGTAAAAACACCATGCAGTCACACTATAAAACATGTCTTCAGTAGCTACTGAAGAGTCACATGGTTATAATCACAGCAAATTAATAAGAATCTAAAAATAGTTGTGTTCATTTCCTGTGCATTGCACATTGCACATCACTGATAAATTATTTTCACACTGTGTTGCAGGTCACTGATAAATTAGCTATAAACATTCTGTCCTCCTGAATAGATTAGTTTATCATTAGCTACATGAATGCTTTACATGACTCTTAATCAAGAATTAAGAAAACTGTATTCAGGAGTTACCATATCTAATCAAATGTATTCAATCAGTGTTATAAAATCATTATGAAAGAAATCCATTCTTGCTGTATATTACTTTAATGGGATTAATTGATCTTTCACTGAATTTCATTATAAAGAAGGGCAAGATAGTGTTTTATTCTTGTAGATCATAGTCTAAACAAAGAGTGTAATCAAAACAATACCAAAAAGTACCCTTTTCTAAATCATTCCCCTTGACACAATTGAAAAATCCTTTAAAGTATTAAAGCTAGGGTCTATATTAAAATAAAAAACTGTATAGAGGCCTTTTCCAAAGGGCATTAAAAGTTAGTAAAAAGACTTACTGTGACTGGAATGGGTTGTAAATCCAGATGAAATGTAGAAGGTGATTGTACTTATCACCTTCTTATTGTTTCACTCAGGTCCTCAGTAGCAACTCCCACAATCAAATACCCCATGGCTCCTTCTTTACCACTGAGCAATGACCATTAACCAGGCTGTCATTGCTACTGGGTTTTAATCTTCCTAACTGCCCTCACTGACAAGGTAACCTTTTCTTTAGAATCTTTAGGTGATTGTCAAAAAAGCAAGTTATACTGATACACTCTGAAGGAAGTAGCATGTTTGGTGAAAACTTTGCCTAGCAAGGAGTATAGGTGTTGTCTGCAAGTACATTTCTGGTGTGGGATCTAACAGAAATCTTCTGTCACTCCATCATCCCTGCAGAAAGGAAATAAAATACTTCATTTAACAGAACTGTCCAGTAGCATTTCTGTCAAACTTCCACTGAGCTATCTGTCTTAAGGGAAAGGGCTTTTTTAGTTTCCAAGGGAGTAGAGGGGGTTGAATTAATAGCTGTTTTCCTCCATCCAAATTCTTGCCTATCCCTTTGTACTTTGTAGCACACAGTACCAGAGCATTGCAAAAGATGCATCAAACCCCAGGCCTAACAGCAGACTTGGTTCTTTGGGCTGCCCTTTTGTCCTCTGATTTCAGATTGCAAGAGAGCAAAACTATTTTCAACTTATAACTATGGTACTAAATTACCCAGTTGTAAAATAAATTATTTATATGGGTTATCTGAGCTGAGAACTGAGTTGGGGTTTAAGATTTTCTAATGCTAAGGAGATTATAGAGTTTGATAGCAAACCAAAATACTCTTCAGATAAGTTAATCTGTGCAAATCACCAGACTCTTCTCATAATTAACAAAATTGCCACTCTTTAGATATTTTTTCCATAAGGAACAAGTTAAACATCTCAGAATAGCTGCAAACTTTGGATGGCATGGAAATATATTCCACTTTGAACTGGAACTTAAGGTTTTATCACATAAACCGTATGACTTCCTTTTACTTTAAAAAGCTTACTGGTAAAACTAAAGAGGAGGAAGAAGAACTGAAGATCACCTCTACACACACAGAAAAACAGGAGATCCCCTCTTCCTATCTTTCCTATTCATCCTCTTCCTGTTTCCTGATGTTTTATTGCTTGCTTTTTGGAAAAATAAAGATCCTACTTAATCATAATTTGGTACTTTCTTGTAAGAAGGTATCAAGAAAAACCACTATCAGTTGTTTTGATACAATACAGGAATTGAAATACTTTTTTCCCTAGTACTGTTCTTTGCTCTTTCTGTATCATTGTCTTGCATTGTCAAAACCAGAAAGGAGATGAGAATTTAACAAGTCTGCAAAGTACTGTAAAACAGGGTTAAACAGAAATATTTTGTATAGTTTTTAAGTTGCCTTTTCGAGCCATTTTTGGTAATTGGCACAGTTCTCTGGAAATCTCAAATCTAAGCCACGTTAAAATGGTCGCAGAAAAGAGGAGGCAAATGAAAGGAACAGGTAGTTCTGCAGACATCTAAGCCCAGACAAGTGGGTATATTCCAGAAACAAAAGAATCCAGGCCAAAATGACTTGAGCAAGATGTCCCCTGAGAGGAGCCCAAATTGCTTCTAGCTCTGCAACAATTTTTCATTCATGCATCAGGGAAAACATAGAGAAAGAAGTGTTAAAAGTGAAAAGTTGAGTTGTATTTCCATTTCCTATTTCATTGTGTAGTAAAAAATCCCCAAAACATTCTTGGTGTTGCTGAGCAGTAGAAACCAACTCAAAGTAATATGGCTTCACACCCAGACAAATTTTTTGGCAGTTAGAAAAAAGTGGGTTTAAAATGGTAACTGAGTATCAAGAATTTCAGTGGAGCACTTTTCAACCTTACCTGACATAAAAAATTGCTTTAAGCTGGTGAGCTATCTAGCAATTTACCTAGCAAAATGGAGATAAGATGATAAGAGGTGGGACACAGGTTTGGCACTGGAAATGACATGATTATAACCAATTTCCCAGTGGTCAGTTAATAGCTGGGCAAAACTAGTTTTAGAACTATCAGAGAACAAATATGTAGTATCTAACAAATGTAAGTGGCACCATATAGAGTAGTGAGGTGTAACACACAGCTGCAGATTGGCAAAGACCAAAGGTATAAAAGCACAATAGCAAACATATAAAATAACTCCAAATGGATCCTAGGGAGGGAAAGAAGAAACCACTAACAAGAACATCATATTTTTTTTTGGTGAAGGACAGGCAACCTTAGGACCAAAGTAGCAGGGGAATCATGAGCATAACCCCAGGACAAGGGGTAGAAACTAAGAACGTTCATGACAATTTTACATGTGTTTTTATTCCTTGTGTTTTTTGTAATAATTACATCTAGACTAATAATTATTCCTTAATTAGACTGTTAAGATTTCATTTGTACTAACAATAGATTCTTGCTTTATACATAGGTGTACTTCCTTTTTTGCCCATAAACATGATTTTGAGAATAACGTTGTAACGACATGGTCCTTTTGAAGCACTATGCTTACTCAGATGATGCAACTAAATTCAAGGAAGTATTAGAAAAGCCTCCGTCTCAAGTTTTTTTAAGTTGATACACCACATTATGGGTGTATTTATTTAGTCATATCACAGCAATCTATGAGATTCTACCTCACTGGCAGACACAAAGTAGGCACTTCTTGGGTAACTGCCAATTCAACCTGCCTTCCAAATGATAGTTCTTTCAAAAAGTAACAGTTTTACAGAGATTATGTACTAGGTTATTTGGTGTCAAGAGGTATATACTTTTGTATAGCATATTTTAAGCTGAAATATTCATCAGTTTACATACAGAGGAAATCACTAGAAAGCACTCAGTTCTTGTCTGAATGGTACCATCTAAAAATATTTTATTCTCCCTTCTCAAACAAAGAAAAGAAAGTAAACTTTTGTTATAAAGTACTTCCATTATTCTCTGAAAGCATTGCAAAAATGCTGAGTAAGGTTTGTTTCTGACGGCTACAAGTTCAGTATCTCGCAATCAAGTCCATGGAGCTCATTGTAATATCTAATGATCAGCAAACCAGCCTTCAAATCACGTTAGGTTTATAATAGGAGGCAGCATTATATTATTCGGATATGACTGGAACAAAGGTCCTAAACAACCCTTAGTGTGCAGTAAGTGACAGGTCAGCTCTTTTTTTGGAAGAAAAGAATTTCCATACCGACCGTTCCATTGTGTAAGAATGGGAGCAGAGGGTAAGATAATTCCATTCCTGCTCCCCCCGGAAAAAAATAAAAACAAGGTTATTTTTAGCGTGATTTCTGTTTCATGAATTGTGTTTAGTTGGATTGAAATGTGAATCCTGCAAGTCTCTAACCCCTATAATTAAATTAATCACACAGTAAAATTAAGTTAAAGAATCAGCCTGATGCTCAAGAAGCCAGACACCCAGCTGGACACCTACTTACTCTATTGTCAGGAAGCATATTCTCAAAATCAGCATATTCATCAAAATCCCTACTGATGGCTTTTGCAAAGGGCCCAAAAAAATCATCACATCTGAGGAAATGAAACAATCTAGAGGAGATTTAGCCGCCTGTAAATTTTAAATAGAAATGTTTTCTAAGAGTCTCTACTTTGAGTGCAACAAAGGCAGTAAGACATGGAGAGAAATGTCCCTACAGCCAGAGCAGACCCACTATTTAAATCATGCAGTAACTTTATATGTGACAGGCACAAAAAGCAAAGTCATTAGTTTGTGTGTTTGTGCATGTAGATAGCTTCTTTTGCCTGGACTACTGCAACTCTTAAATTGCATGTTCAGTAGTACTTTTCGTAGGATCATAGATTGATTAGCTTGGAAAGAACCTAAAGGGAACTAGATGAAGTGACCAACTAGTTCCAACCCCCTTCTGTTTGAAATAAAATTTTTGCATTTAAAAGTTAGAGGACTCTGATGCCAAACAAAAGCATACCCATTCACTCTCCAAAACAAAAAAAAATCCTAGATATATCCAGGACTTCTAATAATTTCATTGTTTTATCTTCTTTAAAGTCTGTGATCTCAGTATCAGGCTTCAGTCCTCCAATGCATCATTAAAATATTGAAAATATTTCATTTCTAAGATTATGGTAATATGTTCTGGGCATTCTATTATTAATATGGGATGCACCAAGTGGAAAAGCACACATGGTAATTGGTACAGTTGCTTTGTTTGTAAGTTGTTTGCAAACTTATCGCAAGACTGTGTTGAAGGTAAATGTTCTGCAAAACTGAACATGCTGTCCTTAGTCAAAAGTGGGTGAGGATGCCCAGTGATCCAAAAAAAATTTCTGAGGTTGACAGTTATCCTTTGGCAATTGTCAGCTCTGAGAGCTCGTACCTTATTCCCAGTTTGTATTTCTGACTGCTCAGTTGAGAGAAAAACTATCTCCATCCATTCTCAGCTCCATGTTTTACCAATTTCCATTGTTTGAACAAAGGAGTTGGTACCTCACCTTTCAGCCCTTTACATATCCGTACACCACATCATCTTCAGTCTCATACAAGACTGTAGCAAAGTTGAGTATGCATGACCTTTAGAGCAATGTATTTGTCTCCCCAGCACCTGAGAGGCACTGAGCACTGTTTGACCTGTCCCAACCTGAGAAACAGCATGGTGTCCCACTCAGAAAACACTGTAATAATCAATATATACATCTAATTACAGTTGGCCTGGCAAAATGCGTGGTTTCCCAGGATAGTGGTAATTTCAGCAGTTACACATTAGTTGAGGGGATGTAAAACAGAATGGGTCCTATTGCATCAGGAAAGGAAAAAGCAGGAGATGTTGAATTTGCAGTAAGAAAGGGAAAGAGAAGGTGAAGAATCTTATGAGAAAAAGGGGAGCAGTACTGCAAAGGAGAGGAAGGACATAAGGTCCCTTCCAACCCGAACTGTTCTACGATTCCACGTGGGAAGACAGATACCGCTGCAGAAAGGAAGTATACCAGCTGTGCTGCGTGTTTGCTATTTTCTCCAGAATGAGAAAACAACAGCTTTACTTTTTTGCTTTTTCACTTTGCAAAAGAAAAAATATTTTTAAAAAGTCTTCCTGAAAGTTTTGGGACCTCAGGCCTAACTTGTATTAATATTAGCATCTCTATTCTAAAGTGTCAGGTGTAGAAGATATGCAGATCAAACTGTGCTTCCGATTTTTTATCTCCAGTCCTACTTATGCTGCACAGATGAAATACACTTTATTTAAAAACTTCACAACTCCCAAGGTTCAGTAAGGAGAAGGCAGCATGTATATGATAAAAGATTGCTCTCTGGTCTCTTCTAAATACCAAACAGGAAAATACTGCCTATGGAAAATTTTAGAAGGACAGAAGCCCTTAAGCACCTTGAAAGGATGCAAGTGGCCTTATTGTTCATGTTGCAGAATCCACAAGAGCTCTGCCAGGGCAGCAGAGCAATGGTGCAGCTAAGCCTTCCCTATGATATGCAATCAGATGCAATCAGTAGGTACAGGCACTGGGATTTCGCTTTTCCTCTGAGCTTTCTATAGCACTACAAGTAGTGATAAAAAGCTAATGAAGTGAAAGCACGTTTTTGCTGACTTTCTTTTTTTTTATTTAATTTAAATCCAGAACAGGTTTGGAGTAAGGTATGCAGGTTCTTCCCAGTGTGGAGTAAAGCTTCTCATTCTATCCCTTAGGAGAAGGGAGTTGCCACACATCATATGTCCTTGGAAGAGGAAGTGGTGTGGCAAAACTTCTTCTCTTGTTTCTCTACACTCAGGAAGGGCACAGAGGACTGGGTCTTAAATGTCAGCAGGATTAGAAGACAGTAGCATGCCCTTGCTTCCTGATAAAGAATCAGCTTAGCCAGCACAGGACTTTAAGTCCAGGCAGTAAGGGCAACATATGCTTTTCTGAGCATTTTGTTCAAATACTACTGTTGATACATAAACACCAAGAATGTTTGAAAGCTATCAGTTACAATTTCTCAGGCCATTGATATTCTCTAGTATAAGCTTTGAGCTTCAATGGAAAATTAGTGATGCCTTGGCTCTCTGCCTACTACACTTGCTCCACTGTTGATAAAATGAATCTGTGAACACCTTGTACATGCACCTACTACTTTTGTAATCTACTCATAAAAACACCTTTACAACTGGTACTCATGATGCAATGCAAGGGAGAGTGCATCCCTTGCTTTGGCATGTCTCAGTGAAGGCCGTCATCAATCATCAACACATATGTGCCTGAAATAATATATTTTCCAATGAGATTGCTGACACTCTTTCTCATACCCATCAGGATTTATTTTCTTGAATATCCAGACAATCAAACATCAGGATTCAATTATTTGAGTTCTATAAAAAAACATTTTCTGATGAAAAACAAAGTTTTATCAAAAAGCACAGCCCATCAAGTTTTCAATTAACTGAAGAGGCTTTGCTTTGGGAATCCAATAAAACTTGTAATTTAGTGGCACAGATTTTCTTATCACTTATAGAACTTTTCCACATTGATTCCTCACTTAATATTATAAATAGGGAACAATTTATCAAGTCTGAATTCATATTCTTCTGTAATTATGCTGGCTGTAGAAGAAATTCCCATTTTAAAAAATCCCTATTATATTCTCCAAACTTACTTGATACAAAGTTTACATGAACTCCAGGACAAAATTTGACAGAACAGAATCAGAATGTAACATTTTGATAAATTTCTCTAGTCTATGGTTTTACACTCTTTTTCTATGCTTTGAAGAGAAAAGAGACATTATTAAAAACCACAGTTTGTGCAGAAGCACGTAACAGTCAAACTACAATTACAATGTACTACAAAACTGTAAACCCTGTTTCGTTTCGTAAGATAAACACAAGATGGAGTCAGGGACACAATCTTTGCCCACCACCACCAAAATCAGATACCATCACTGACAACATGCTTGTTTGCAAAAAACCTCCAAGGCTTCTGACACCCAGATTCAAATTTCATCAGTAAATTTATTTTTCTTCTTTCCCACAAATAAATATTTCTCAATGCCCACCCTATATTTCCATTTCATGCATATAAATACATGCACTAGTGAAAAATTTTCAAAGCAAGAGTACACAGATATGACCATAAAAATATTTTTCCTACTTGTATGCCAACAATGAGCCTTTTGAAGACCACTTATTTTAATAAGTGGCAGTAAAAAAGATGAAAATCTTCTTCGAACTCTAAACTAGACGATGTTTGCCTTCTAGTCTCATCTAAGAGGGAATTAGACCCTTCCATTTCTCTAGGATTAGACGTTTTGACTTGCATTGATTTTTTCTGTAGAGCAGATAAATGGGAAAAGACATTTATAAGGATAATTTTAAGTCTTGAATGTTCTTATTCATAGACTCCATTAAAAATTATGCCAAAAACTTTTCTAATCAAAAACTCTTGCAAAGGTAGTTTTAACAGCATCAAAAGTAGTCATGGAGAGCAGCAGAAATCTCCTTCAATAATTCATCCTGAGTAAGAAAATCCTGCACTTTTGTAATAGTTTGGTTCCTATTAACAGGCTATATTCATTATTCAATTACATGCATTAAAACAGGTAAGTTTGGGTTAAAGTAACAATTCTTTCTAACAGCTCATTCATATTCAGGCAAAGATAACAATATGCAGCAACTCTTCTCACTTCACACAGAAAAATGAAATAATGACCTCCTTTTTCTCACCTCTTAACCCCTATAGATGGGAAGACTGTAGGGGTCAAAATAAAGAACTGAAATTGGGTTTGGAGTGGTGAAGAATGACAGCTGCCCAGCCCCCTCCTGCCAGGAGTTGGAAATGTGCAAGACAGAAACAAAGACCTATATTCTAAGGAACACTGGGAGCTGATCCCCAGGGGAGTTAGACTGACAAAGGTATGACCTAATTAAAGAACATATCCTACATGTTGTCTTTCTTCCTGCAAGTCTAGGACAAAATACTTCTTTCCATAATGGCAGTATTAAAACTGGAGGCAAGATAAAGTATTATACTAACACCGTGTTGTGACTGTAAGGTATATATGTGTAAGACCAAAAGACAGTTCCCAAGACCAGCTTGCATTTATTTTGTTTCAACAGAATATATCTGAGCTTTGTTTTGTATTAGCATCCCGAATTTAAATGAAGTAGTGTGAAACTCCTTCTTTTCCTGTTTAGCTGTGTGGAACTGTTATACTATGGGTGTCATTTTTTAAGTAACTCAGGTATTAAAGATTTCCAGTGGAATGAAGATCTACAGTGAAGCAGTACTTCCAGTCACCACAAACCAATGCAACATGGCACTGTAAACAACAGGAGCTCTGCTTCCCATGCCTATTTGTCACTTTCTTTAGTTCAGCAAAATTCATTGCGCAGCCGCAGTGTGCACCACATAAGATATCTGACCCAGATCATACTAACCCAGGAAAAAAAGGTTCCATTCACGATAAAGTCACTAGCACTAGATTAAAAACATCTTCTTTTAATAGGAGTCAAATGTAAATATGCCAAGCACATCAAGTGCAGTTAGTCTTCCTACACGGCTAATTAGGATACGCTTTTTACAGTGTGGACTCTGCCATGCAGCTCATCATCACATCTGTAATATTTGTCAGTATCTAATTTGTTTCATTAGCACTGCAAAGTCATAGTAAGTAGTGCAGACTGACTGGGACTTTTCACTGTTCTCCAATCCTCCTACTCCAGAAAATTTCTATGAATACTTTTTTCAACACCAAGACAATTAAGGCAAAGATTCTGAAAGGCTCTTCCAATCTTTTTTTTCTCCTCCAGAATCACTGGATATTTTGTAAAAATGCACAAAAATCAATGAATTCTACAGGGTTTACACTGTTTTTAACAGTAAAGTGATCTCAAGAATAGTTTTGACTAGTCAATGGAATTGAAAATTAGATGTCGTACTTTTTTTTTTTTTTTTGGGGGGGGTGGGGTGGGGCGGAATCTGCCAGTCAACTGTGGAGTAATTTTTCATTAGTAAGAATTTTCTTATTAATTCAGACTCCAACTGTCCAATAAACTAGCATACTATTAAATGTCAACTTGAACGCCTATGTAATTTGCATGATGTCTGGCATGAATTCAAAATAGAAACTGTCCACACTTAGCCCATTAAAAAATGGACATTTCCTATTTCCAAAAATGTGGTGATAATTTATCTCCTCATTATCAATCAATTATAAAACCTAGGAAACAATAGGTTACATTTTAAAATCTATCATTAAAGGATTTTATCCTTTGTAGATGAAACAAAATTAAGCCCACTTTTAGGTATCAGGAAGCATTCTCTACCATCAAACCCTCAGAGATCTCCTCACCTACAAAGCCAAACTGAGAGTAGCTGTAGAATTAGGCAGCTGGGTTTGTTATGCCAGAGAAGATTACATGAAGATTCATTGCATGAGGAAAAGGTGGAATACTTCATTTGGAATCTAGATAAGGGTGGAGTGAGTTTGGGGTGATTGTGGATACCAAGATAGAGGGAAGGCTATAACCGAAGCCAGCTAGACAAATTTGAATGAGAATCTCCATCACAGGATTCTTTAAGTTTACACAATACAACCCATAGGACCGGGTGCAAGGGTGTTTAGCCCATAAAATATTACAGGACTAGATATAGTAGAAGTTGGAGGCAATTATGCAAAGAAAATAATTTTTCTAGAAAACAGAAAACATCAAAAGGTTAGGTTCTCATTCATGTCAAGGAGCATATGTAGGCAAAACAATACTGGTAATGTTATGGAAGACTCAGCACGGACTATCAAATATGATAATTAACATTAACATTATTACATTACATTATTACATTATTACATTACATTATTACATTAACATTAATATGATAATTAACATTAACATATGATAATTAACATTATCAAACATGATAATTAACATTAGGAAAGAATTTTTCACAGAAAGAGTGGTCGGGCATTGGAATAGGCTGCCCAGGGAGGTGGTTGAGTCACCATCCTTGGATGTGTTTAAGAGACGTTTAGATGTGGTGTTGGGGGATATGATATAGGGGAGAACTTTGTAGTGTAGGGTAGATGGTTGGACTCGATGATCCCAAGGGTCTCTTCCAACCTGGATGATTCTATGATTCTATGATTCTATGATGCTCTAGATACCATCCTTTGCAAAAGAAGCCTCTGAGCTTCCAAATATCAAAAGCCAGGAGAGGTACTGCCTTGGTCTTATATTCTTTCCTTAAATATCCACTAGTTGTCAGAACCAGAGACAAGTTTCTGACCTAGAAAGACTTCTCACTTCACCAAGGCAAACATCGTTGTGTTTTACTTCAATTTTCCATACTGTTTTTGAGAGAGACTCATTTGACCCTCCAAGAATTAAATCAATCTTGGACTCAAAGTCATACATCTTTACTGCCTGGTTTGTTCAACAGGAGGTATAATCAAAGTGGTTGTATTAGGAATACTTTGCTATTTTGTCAAGGGTCCAGCATGGCAATAAGAAAGAAACCAATAGTTACTTATGTAAATACAATGCAGATGGTTCCCTATTGATGAACAACATCTTTCAGAGAATAATGAGTTTGTCTGGTGCCAATTAATGCTCAGCACATGCTGTTCGCTTTGTCAACATTTCATGTACTCCAGAGCGAACTGAATGAAAGTTATCTTATGGTAGGTGATCATTGTATGGACACAAAAAACATGCACATGGCATCCATATGGACCACACATAACGCTTTGTGAAGTCTGTGCTTTATTCCGGCTTACATACATATGAAACCGAGTCCACTGTCTGGGCATTGTGAAGAGATCAATAGTAAAATTGTTCTCTCTATTAAAATCAGAATAATTTATCATATTGTCTTTGGGTGGGTTTAGTTTGTTTTTTGAAAACATTGCAAAAAACCTATATCCTATGCATCTCCCAGTGGAATTAAAGAACAAGGGTGCACCCCTGTATAAACTGGAAGTTCATATCTGAGACCCTATAAAAAACCTCACTGGTTCTACTTCTTTAAAGCTCATTAATTTTATTACAATAAACACTGAATGTTAAGTTCTCAAAAGAAACTTATGTAGCTAAACACAATCACGTAGAGCTGGAAAAGACCTGCAAAAAGCACTTTTTTCCATTCCTCTAGTTAAAGGAGGAATGGAGTAATGAGATGTCTGTCATTTGCGAGTATAGACAAGATGTTACGGACACTTACTAATCCAGGACAAAAATAAGGTTTTAAGGTATCCTTGCCTCTGAATTTTCCTTTTCTTAATTTGTTTTAATGGTAATCTAAGTTCAAATTTCTTCTATATTTATTTTTAATTGTAAAATTTACAGTATCTTTGACTGTTTGACTGACTTTAATTGTAAAATTTACAGTATCTTTGACTGACTTTTAATCATGGCCTTCTTTACACAAAAATCAGGGAAGCATATATAAAAAGTATTATACATGTCTGAGAAAATCTATTTATTTACATAGGCCTTATCTTGAACAAAATCATTCTTCAGAGTACATATCTCTATTGGGGTTCCACATAAGTAGTATGTGCCCTATAAAGTCATCATACACTGAGGGAAAAAAAAAATTAAGTTGCAAATGGCAGAATTAGCGTGCATTAGTACCTAATATATTGCTTCTGAGAAGTGGTGCAAATTACACAGAGTATTCCAGGCTCTGATACCGAACTCTGAACCACTTCAGGTTGGTAACCTGCAGCTGGTGATCTAGACCAGATTAACATAACCTAAAAGGTAGCTTAGAATGCATCAACAGAAGTGTTTTAGTTCAAGCAAGCAGTGCACTTCTGAAAGAAATCTTCCAGTCACTTGGACATTGACCACATACCAGAGCTCTCTGTCTCTGGGACCTTGAGCTGGAGTCTTCTGGATGAAATTAAGCTAGAACGTGTGAACCAGGAAGGTACTGACTGCCCTCTAGTCACCAGTGGGAATTCAGTCTGACAGAGCAGAATAGAGTGAGCCTAAAGTAAAAAAAAAAATGAAAGGCGTATTTGTAACAAAAGTTCCTCACCTATGTTTCATTCTGCACATCTGCTCCTGTTTGTCTTGTTAATATAGACATAGGTTTAAAACCTCTACTTTGTATGAAGTGCTTGTAAATTCAACAAATTGAAATGTCCTTTCTTGAGAATGTACTTTCTCTTCACTTTCTAAGCAAATGGCACCCATGATCTTTTAAAGTAAAAATTTACAAAACATAATATTTGATCATCTGTGGCTTGATGGAAAAGTTTGTTCATAAAGTTTTTTTAAAACTGTTTACCAAGTGTTAAAGTTAGGTTTCCTTCTAAATATAAATTTCTCATACTAAATATATGGAAGTTCAAAAGTCAAATTGACATTAATACTACAAAAAAAATGAATACCTCTTTAATATCAAAATGAATCCTTCAAAGTTGGAAAAGGCAGGATGCAACCTCACTTTCTTCAGAAGACTCAGTCAAATAACAGGCAAGGTCTAAGCGTGTATACTAATGATGTCCAACCTATACGAGAGAATGAAGTTTTCCACTTTCTTCCCACTATGACTCCAAATGTCATCCTCATCTAAACAATAAATATGGTTTTAAAGGATAGGCATTCCTGTCCTGTTCCCATGCCTGCTGAATAGAAATTCATAGATTCACAGATTCATAGATTGGTCCAGGCCGGAAGGGACCTCCAAAGATCGTCTAGTCCGACCTCCCCGCAGTCAGCAGGGACACCCCCAACTAGATGAGGTTGCCCAGGGCCTCGTCGAGCTTCACCTTGAATATCTCAAGGGAAGGGGCCTCAACCACCTCCCTGGGCAACCTGTTCCAGTGTTCCACCACCCTCATGGTAAAGAATTTTTTCCTAATATCCAATCTAAATCTCCCCTTCTCCAACTTAAAACCATTGCCCCTCGTCCTGTCACTGCAGGCCTTTGTAAACAGACTCTCCCCAGCCTTCCTGTAGGCCCCCCTCAGGTACTGGAAGGCCGCTATGAGGTCTCCCCGGAGCCTCCTCTTCTCCAAGCTAAACAACCCCAGCTCCCTCAGTCTGTCCTCATAGGAGAGGTGCTCCAGCCCCCTGATCATTTTGGTGGCCCTCCTCTGGACCCGCTCCATCAGGTCCATGTCCTTTCTATATTGAGGGCTCCAGACCTGCACACAGTACTCCAGGTGAGGTCTCACCAGAGCAAAGTGGCAGAATCACCTCTCTGGATCTGCTGGCAACACTTCTTTTGATGCAGCCCAGGATGTGATTGGCCTTCTGGGCTGCGAGAGCACATTGCCTGCTCATGTCCAGCTTCTCGTCAATCAGCACCCCCAAGTCCCTTTCCTCAGGGCTGCTTTCTAATACCTCACCCCCCAGTCTGTATTTATACTGAGGATTGTTTCTTCCCAGGTGCAGAATCCTGCACTTGCTTTTGTTGAACCTCATGAGGTTCATCTGGGCCCACCTCTCCAGCCTGTCCAGGTCCCTCTGAATGACATCCCGTCCCTCCGGTGTATCGACAACACCACACAGCTTGGTGTCATCTGCAAACTTGCTGATGGTGCTCTCAATCCCTCTGTCTATGTCTTTGATAAAAATGTTAAACAGTACTGGTCCCAGGACGGACCCTTGAGGGACACCACTAGTCACTGCTCTCCATCTGGACTTAAAGCCATTGAGTACCACCCTCTGGGTGCGACCATTCAGCCAATTCCTTATCCACCGAACCGTCCACCCATCAAATCCGTATCCCTCCAATTTGGCAAGCAGGATGTTGTGAGGAACTGTGTCAAAGGCCTTACAGAAGTCCAGATAGATTACATCCATAGGTCGCCCCTTGTCTACTGACCTAGTCACTTCATCATAGAAGGCCACTAGGTTAGTCAGGCAGGACTTGCCCCTAGTAAAGCCATGTTGGCTGTCCTGAGTCATCCCCCTGTCCTCCATGTGCCCAAGCATGGCGTCCAGAAGGATCTGCTCCATGATCTTCCCAGGCACAGAGGTGAGGCTGACAGGTCAGTAGTTCCCAGGGTCCTCCTTTCTTCCCTTTTTAAAAATGGGTGTGATGTTTCCTTTCTTCCAGTCTGCAGGGACTTCACCTGACTGCCATGACTTTTCGAATATCATGGAAAGTGGTTTTGCAACTTCATCAGCCAGTTCCTTCAGGACTCTGGGATGGATTTCATCAGGTCCCATGGACTTGTATATCTTTAGATTCCTTAGGTGATCATGTACCATGCCTTCAGTTATAGTGGGATGGACTTTGTCACCTGGATCCTCAACTTGTGGGCCATCAATACAAGAGCTAGGAGGAGAGGGGTTGCCAGTGAAGACTGAGGCAAAAAAATTATTGAGAACTTCCGCCTTCTCCTCCTCCGTTGATACAAGTTCCCCATTGCTGCTCATTAGGGGGGGGTACATTTTCTTTAACCTTCCTTTTCTGGTTAAGGTACCTGTAGAAGCCTTTCTTGTTTTTCTTTATGTCCCTTGCCAAGTCCAATTCTAGCTGTGCCTTGGCCTCCCTGACCTCATCCCTACACAGCCGGGCAACATCCCTATACTCTTCCCAGGTTGCCTGTCCCTTCTTCCATTTCCTGTGTAGCCCCATCTTACCCCTTAGTTTGACCAGCAGGTCCCGGCTCAACCATGGTGGTTTCTTGCCTTCCTTACCCAATTTCCTACATGTTGGGATTGAGATCTTTTGTGCTCTATGGAGAGCATCCTTAAAGATCTGCCAGCTTTGTTCTGCTCCCTTGTCCCTAAGGGCAGTTTCCCATGGGGCCCTATTTACTAACTCCCTGAAGAGTTGGAAGTTCGCTTTCTTAAAATTTAGCGTCCTGACGGTGTTCCTCTTGGGCTTCAAACTTCTTAAGAGAGTGAACTGCACTAGAGCATGATCACTGCAGCCCAGACTGCCTTCAATTTTGATATCCCTGATGGCCTCACTTGCATTTGTGACCAACAAGTCCAACAATGCATCTCCTCGAGTAGGGCTGGTGATTTCTTGTCTCAAGAAGTTGTCGTCTAGGCACTGTAGAAGCTTCCTGGAGTGCCTGCAGCCAGCCGTGTTGCTTTTCCAACAGATGTCAGGGTGGTTAAAGTCACCCAGCAGGATGAGAGCCTGTGATCGTGATACAAATTATTTTCACTAGAAAATTCCCAGCTACTGCATTGACTTACAAAAAAAATCAAGCTACTGCTGGAAAAGTAGCATGGCGAGCTGTAGGTAATCCAGAAGACTCCTGGAATGCAACAAGGGTAACTTCTTAAGCCAGGTAATAGACAGCCCCACAAGAGGGGGTGCAATACTGGACCTGTTGGTCACCAACGCAAGTGAGCTCATCAGTGACACCAAGACTGGAGGCAGCCTGGGCTGCAGTGATCATGCACTGCTGGAGGTCATAGTCGTGAGAAATATGGGTCAGGCGAGGAGTAAAGTAAGGACCCTGAATTTTAGGAGAGCAAACTTCCAGCTTTTCAAGAAGTTAGTCAATAGGACCCCCTGGGAAACTGCCCTCTGGGACAAGGGAGCAGAATGGAGCTGGCAGATCTTTAAGGATGTTTTCCACAGAGCACAAGAGCTCTCAATCCCCAGATGTAAGAAATCAAGAAAGGTAAGAGACTGGCATGGCCAAGTCGGGACCTGCTGGTCAAACTAAAGGGCAAGAAAGACATGAACCACCAGTGGAAGCAGGGATAGGTATCCTGGAAAGAGTACAGGGATGCCGCCTGGTTGTATGGGGATGGGGTCAGGAAGGCCAAGGTGCAGCTGAAGCTGAACTTGGCAAGGGAGACAAAGAATAATAAGAAGGGCTTCTACAGGTATGTCAGCTGGAAAAGGAAGGTCAAAGAAAGCATACCCTGCTGATGAGCAAGATTGGCAAGCTGGTAACAACTGAAAGAGGGGAGATTTAGGTTAGATATTAGGAAGAAATTCTTTATTGTGAGGGTGGTGAAACACTGGCACAGGTTGCCCAGGGAAGTTGTGGAAGCCCCATCCCTGGAGGTGTTCAAGGCCAGGCTGGATGGGGCTTTGAGTACCCTAGTCTAGTGGGAGGTGTCCCTGTTCATGGTAGGGGGGTGAGAACTCAATGATCTTTAAGGTCTCTTCCAACCCAAAATATTCTATGATTCTATGATTCTACTTTCACTGTAGGCCTCAAGTGCCAGCTTTGAGTCTGGCATTCAGTTCACTGTAGATCAATGGGAAAGCAAAGCAGGCTTTGCAGACTGCATTTTAATCTGAGTTATAGAGTACGCTGTTTTCTTCCAAGAATGAAGCTGTGTTGTGTTATTTCCTAAGGAGGCAGCAATTACAGATTCTGATGGTCAATTTCCTTCCTGCATATTTGACATCTGTTAGCTCAACTTACAGAAATATTCAGGTAAATAACTAATCAGTCAAGTAAATAACTAATCCAAAGGCAAAAAGAACAAAACTGGGAAGCAAATAAATAAAGTATTTTAAGTGTCATAAATTGCTTGTTTCATCACTCTTCAGTTTAGTGCACAACACTGAAGTGTTGGACAAAGAAAGGCAAAGCAAATTCTTCCCAAACACTGTCTCTGACTTTTATTGGATTTGAGGTTTTTTTTTCATACTGCTAATTTGTCACCCATAAGCAGAAATTTTTTATACTCACATTCTTCAACTTCTGTGCTTGTTGTCCACTTCACTTCAAAATTGGAAGATTGCTACCCAACAGCACACCCGGAGCTTCATTTAGGCAATTTCCAACACCTGCCGCCTAGAGCACACCACCTGTTGCCACTTTTGCTTCTATTACTCTCCTGCAAACACTACCTTTGGTGCCAGGAATAAGACTGAACAAAAGATAATAGAACACATGACACAGGATAGGGATGTCTATATTTGACGTTTTCCTTTCTTATTACTGTCTCCACTGTTGTCCACATCATCTCTGTTCTGTTCCCTTCGGCCCTGATTTTCAGTTTATAAGTTTCTGTGATCTACAGCCTCTATTTTTGAGGGGCTGCTTAGAATAGACATACCCAAACAAATATACTTGCTTCCTGTATATATCAGTTTAAAAACAAAGCACAGACAGCAGACCAGCTGACAGCTGATCTATTGGAGAAGGGCAGAAAAATAGACCTTCACACTAGATTTGTTATCTTTCCCCATTTATACCTCTAAGGAGATATTATACTGCCTGAAAGGAGCTCCTTTCCTTACCCTTTTAGTTTCTTGACCTGCTTAACAAATGGCTAAATATATGTAAATCACCAGACTAAGTAAAACAATGACTCCGCAAAAGAAGGACATTTCTATATATATAATTTTAATTGTTTCTAGTTATCTTGTAATAACTAGATGATGGAAGTATACAGCAATTTGCTGTATGATTCAGGAGCATGACAGGCCACGGGCCACAATCCAGGGGACCCTTGGATGAACCTTGCTGGGTTCACCACCCTGAAGAAATCATTTTGTGCCTTCCACACTTTCATAGCTAGCAGTGCTGAGCAAACTTTATCGTCAGCTTCTGTATTCCCAAGGTGATTGCCCCATTTGGCCAGGCGACAGGACACCCTTGCAGGCCAGGAACCAGAGCTAACCTATTTCCTACTGTAGGAACCTCTCCAGAATCCCAGTGTCTTTATTGGCACTTTTTATGGAGCAATTATGGAAAGTTTATATTTTTAGCTTATTTTATTTTGCCTCGGTCCTCGCACTGAAAGACTGTAATTTCTTTTGACTTTCAGGTCAGCACTAACAGGGTCAAAGTTGAAGTGAAATTTGTTGCTGTGCCCTCACAGTTGTGTCTGCGTTGATGCCTTTGAGAAGAATGCAGTTTTGTTTTCACTTGGTTTTGCTGACACAAAATTCTCTCATCACTAATTTTTTTCAAGGCTAAAGGTTTCTCTTTGCTTCACCACACATGGAAGAACAAGCTAATCCTCTTGACTCACTGTGGTGAGACATGCTTTGCGCAGAAAATGTTACACGGGGCCCAGTACATAGAGGCTTTGTCCATCTGAGGTCTCTGGGGCTGTGCTTAAACTCTCCTTATTTGAGCATGTTAGGAGCAGGACCACATAGATGCCCATTGACAAAGAGATCTATTTTAATAGCAGCAGAACTGACCTTAGGCTCTGTGGCTATAAACTAGTAAACAGCCCATAGCTCACAAATATCCACACTGGTTAAATATCCCTAGCACAATCCCTAGCACAGTTTTGGCTGATGTAAACTACTGCCCTTTCAGATTGTGTTTGGGCATTGTTTGGATGTGCTGTACACACCGGGGACTATTCCTAAAGATGTGTGACTGCTGTGGTTTGGGAAGATGGAAAGTTTGGGAATGTGAGATAGGACACAACCTCAGAGCCAAAAAACAGTCCCTGGCCTGCTTTATTTAGGAACAGTCAATAGGTCAGCTTAAGCAGACTCAAAACAGCCTATTGGGCTGTTGATCTGTAAACGACTCAAGATTCTTATGCCAGGAGGTGAAGAAAGTCCCTGCAAAATTCGAGCACTGACTCCACAGGTGATCGCTTCTAGAGGATGGAGCCATGGAGAACCAGAATGGATGGCTACTCCCAAGACATATGCTGGTGCTGGAGGACACAAGAGAAGAGCTGTTGGTATAGTCTAGAAGAAAACTGGATCAGATCAAGAGAGATCAATTCTCTACAGAGAATTAGCCTGAACTAAACACCTCATGACACTTAGCATTGTGGAACAAAGAGGGTACAGTCTGGCACTGAGGGTTTAGTAGGTGACAGTGAGGCTCCAACAGCAATATTTTATAAGAAACTGAAATTACCCCCAAGAGGTGAAGGTTTATATCAACAGTTTTTGTTAGCTGACAGTTAGCTGGGATGGTACATTTCTCGGTATAACAGAACCAAGTCAATTAACTTCTTCATTACTGATATAAGAGAGTAGCTTGAAAATTTTTAGTCCCTGGTTATTTTTGTTCTAATTCACACAAGACATTTACAATATCTTGATAATAAAATGTAGAAAATTTCAGCCCATGCTGCTGTTATGAACCATATGCATCTGTCAACTGCATATGCTGTATATGCTTTTGGACCCATTGTCACCTGAGACGATAACTTTCCAATTTAAAACTCCGTTGATCTATAAGCATTTAAACTCTGAGTAGAGTTTTTTAATCAAAAACAGTACAACATGAAATAGTGTGAACATTTTAATAAAAAAGATGTAATTGCTTTTCTCAGTTATTTGGGTGGGTTTCCAGCTGAGACACTCTGAAAATATGAAAACCCTCTTGGATCCATTGTTGGGTCTTACTTTATTCCCCTGCAGGTTTGGGCATATAGATTGATTATAGTGCTTAGCAGTTTGCCTAGTTACAAACAATTCAGTATTTCCCTGAGGGACATCTCCTTAGAAAATCCTCACATAATACTATAATCTTCAGTATTTTTTCAGTTCATTTGCAATCTATAAACTATAACAAAAAAACCTCCACTAGAAGTACAAGGATCTCAAACTCATGAATCAGGCACATCAAAATGTAATTACATATAGGAGACTACACTAAGTGTACCTTACTCTTGTTTCTCCTTGCAGATCCAAAGGATATTCCAGCTGCTTTGCTTGTACTCAAGTTCTCCAGAAATAGATTCTGGAGCTCTATGAAGGCAATTAGTACAGGAGACAGAAAAACTATCTTTACGGCTGCATACTATTGATTTTTTAACTCAGTAATCATCCCATCATTTTCTAGCCTTATAGATCTAATCATTACCATGTTTATTAGTGATTTATACTGTGTGGTCATAATAATAAACATGAAGAAGAGTTTTCTTCATTGTTCAGCAGTGCATGATATTAAATATATCCTACTCTTGTTTAAATTCTATCTTGGAGCTTTTCTACAGTTGAGCATCTTGCTTCCAAAGAATATTCTATAATGACAAACACAGAGAAAGCTAAGACTGCAAAATTGTATATAGACAGGTATGGAATATACTGAAAGGTAATGGAGTCACTTTGCTACACTACATGATTTGCAATTCTGGAACATAACTTTCCAAAAAGATGATTTATTTATTGGCAAAGATTCATATAGTTTCACCAAAAAAGAAAAAAATGTTAACTGTTAAAAAAAAAAAAGTTAACTTCAAGCAAATTATATCGACGTTTCCTTTAGAAGTATGGTTTATATGTTCATTTGGGTTACAATTTTAAGGGAGACACCCTTCCAATTCTCTGCCAGGCTGGAGTTCCAAAGTATTCATGAACATCCAGAGACTTCTAAGAGAAAATGTGCTTTGCATTTCCTGCACATAGTTAGAAATGTGACAGAGCATAAGTGACTGCTACAGAGAATGTGTCTCCAGAAAGAACTTACTGGATCATACATAGCAGATTGCCCCCTCTAATGGGCAAATTATTTACTTGCTTTCACAAACTTTTCTCATTCCATTGAAAAATTACTGATGTTTCTTTAGACCACTACTCTTACATGAGGGTTATAGCAGAAACTACCTTTTCTGGTAGTGAGATACTTCTCATCTCCATTCTAAGTTTAATTGTAGTAGCTCTTAAATTCACATTTCTTTCACTTGCATTTCTTTTTTCTCCCCTGGTAATAATTTGCCAATGTTTTCATTCATACCAATCATATATGCTCACAGTTTATTTTCCTAGGACCAGATGTACTCATAGTGGGAGGGATCTGCATCCCCAAGTTAACTTTCCTCTCCGTCACATCAGCTGGAATTCCCTTTTTTTGGATGTGAATGATAAGAGCATCAGGGGTGGTCTGATTTGGACACTACTTGATGACAATCTTGGCTTCATCTCTCTGACAGAAGAACTTCAACTTATACATCAAGAACTTCAGTTTCCTATGGATTTATTATATTCACATTTCTCACAAGAATCCTGTGATTTTAACCACTAGATAGAGAGCTCTGATCTGTGGTCATCTTCAGCTGGTAGGGCTCTATAAAAAGAATCTTTTCTACATGAGGACAAAAGGTGTGTACTCATTACCTAGTAGACTCAGTAAGAATATCTTTGTCTGAGTTCTGTTCCTACATACTACAGCTCTTCCTCTGTTTGATATCTCGGTGATGATGTGGTTTGTTGTTGGCTCCCAGCTTTGTGCCATGAACAGTTCCTGTTGACATTATGTGTTTCACTCACATTGTCATTAGTTTATCTTGCAAAGATCTGGAGACCTAAGTTACTTTTCCCAAGTAACAAGTGCTAGGACAAGAGGAAATGGCCTCAAGTTGCACCAGGGGACCTTTAGACTGGATATTAGGAAAAATTGCTTCACTGAAAGGGTTATCAAGCACTGGAACAGGCTGCCTGGGGAAGCGGTTGAGTCACCATCCCTGGAGGTATTTAAAAGACATGTAGATGTAGTGCTTAGGGACGTGGTTTTGTGGTGGATGTGGCAAAGTAGGTTTGCAGTTGGACTCTGTGATCTTAAAGGTCTTTTCCAACCTAAATGATTCTTTGATTCTATGAAACAGAGACTCATCCCTAACTCTTCAGTTCTGAGATAGTCCTGTAAAAGACTGATGTTGTTCATTAAACAACATTAACTAGTAATGTCTGACAATGGGTTGTATTTTTATGCACATATATTTATAAAGACCTGCTGCACAAAGGTGTCTTGTGTAGCATCTAGTAATGTTAGTGGAAAGATTACTAGTGGTGTTGAAGGGATTATAGATGGGTTTCCATGTATAATAATATTCTCTGGCCTCTCTAATGGCTTCATAAAGCCAGGACAACTTTGTGTAGTTAAGGTGAGTGTTTTCAGTCTGTACTGAAGAGACAGTGTCAGGAAGAAGCCAGAAGGAACAAAGGTAGTCTTGGAAAGTAGTAGTTCTCCTTTCAGTCTGACTGGTCAAAATAGCTTTTTGAAAGGAGCAGTATCCATTCCCTTGTTATAGCATGAACAAATCAAGACATCCAACATGAAAGTCTTAGTGCTCACTTTGGTCACTTGCCCCTTAAACTCAATTCCCTTGGTACTCTGCAACCTCTAATGTCTTGGAAAATGTCACAGTTAACAATAAGATAGAGGAAGCAGGGTCACCACTTCTAAAAGAGGTGAAAAATACCACTTCTGTATAAAAGGAGGGCCACACCACTTGGCAGAAAGCAGGGGGTGATGCATCATACAATGCCAACCAAACTGTAGTATGGGGTCAAAGCTGTGGGAAGACTGCAATCCAGGTGCAGTTAGGCAGGCATTATTGCTTTGGAGGAACTGAGTTTTGCAGTTTTGCATTGCAAACACAGCGTGTGTCACTAGTGTGAAACTGTTACAGTGAGAAATAGACAGTGGCTTGGGGACTAAAACCTCCTTAACCTACATAAAAACCACCCTCCACACAACCCCAATGCGTGGAATGAATCCAAATATCCAACAGCGTGTGTGTGCACATGTGCGCTTGTACATTTGGGTGAGGTTGTCTGTGTATTTTTCCACATTTTTTTTAATTACACTTTGTCAGCAGATTCAGAAAATGAAAATTCCAAAGGGTTTCCTTTCCTGAACAAGTTGAGCTTAAAAGCCAAAAAAAAAAAAAAAAAAAAAAAGACTATGTAACCAAATGGCTTTTGCACCTTGCTGACAATTTAACCTATGACAATCTTGCGTCCGGTTAAAACTGCTGCTGGTATATCAGAGCCAGGATCTTTACTTTGTTTTTTTCATCAAAAAGCAAAGACAGATAATTCCCCTTTCCACAATCGTTCCTTTTCTTTTTTAATTACATCTATTGACAGCAAGGATAGTCTCAGATCTCAGAGCCACCACTGAAAGATTAAAGCGTAGTTAAAAAATCTCTTTTTTTATAAAGCCCATGAACGTAAGGCCCAATATAAACTTTGATGGGAATAATTTCAGCTGCGACTTTAAAATTTAGCATGAAATCTTAGTACTGTTAAAATAGATGAGACTTTTTTAAATGAGCAATTCAGGTGGAAATAAGATTTTATGTTGACCCTTCCTTCAAGCTTGAACATGGCTAAAGTCATAAACAACATTCATGTTTATTCAAAATTTGTATTATGTCATTTCCTCACCTAACACTATTGTGCTAGGTGTTGCACAAATATCTGATGACATCTTGTTCGTAAATAAGTTTTTTAAACAATAGGTAGTAGTTGCATAGGTTGAGCCAATGGCAGTGCTGAGAAACAAAAAAAAACCAGTAAAAATCCAGTTGTTAAGTAACTGAGACCAAATTCATATAGGAAAAATATGGGCCAACTGCTAAAAGTACCTAAGGTAGGCAACATTTGAAATTCATGGTGCAATACAGCCAAATATGTGTTTAAAGCATACATTCTCACCATTTTTATTACATTCAAGTCATGTCTCTTCTTCCCATTCTGTATCTCTAGTTACTTTCTGAAGAACGTGGTTTTTTCTCCTCCCAATTAGCCTCAGTTTCCAAGGGTGTCTTTGCAAATTAATAAATATACTTAATATTTGAGAGGGTTTCACTGAATTTCACTGAATTTTTTTTTAGAGTTGGAAGGGACCGTATAGATCATCTAGTCCAACTCCCCTGCTGAAGCAGGATTGATTAGAGAATGCTACTCAGGACTGCATCCAGGCGGGGTTCAAATCCAGGAGGGGTTCAAATTAAGGAAGGTGAATATATCAAACTACTTCTTGAAATGGGTGTACATCTTACCAGCAAATAGATTTGATAGGAAAAGTAACAAGTACACGAGATGGCCTTTTTCAATTGTTTATTGAAGGCCCAACAAACCACTACTTTGTATCCCAGTGCTGTCTGGAAGCTTGGGAGGGAGCGTGATGAGATCAAAAAATAACACAACTTTGCTTACTTGTTTCTAGTTGCAGCGGATGCAAGTGCAATAGCAAGTTGGTTGTAACTACTCTTAATGACCACTCACTAACCAATGGGTATGGATGTGTAGGGTTCTGAAGAGTTTTGTTTGCTTTTCTGGTAGCATGTAGCTCACCACCTTCCACAAAGAGACCATCCAGACTAGTAATACTTCTACAGAGCACAGGCTGTCTGTCCCTTTTGGTTCTGAAAGCTAAGATGTTGGCAGCCCTCAGGTGTAGCTGCCAAAGCAATTTGTGGCTTCAGAGTTCAGTAAGAGGAGACAAGTCAATTAAGCTATTTAATGCCATGTTTAACATCTAGCTGTTCCAGGATCAGATGTAGAAGAGTATGAATAAGGCAGGGAGATGAAAGGGATGGTCATCTATCTGAAACTTACCATTTTATTCCTCATTAGTAGGACTGCCTCAGGTCTCTTGGAATTGCTAATATATGTTGTCCGGAATAAAAAAATATTTTGCTCACATCAGGTCCCTGTCTTTGCAAGGAGAGATGCTGTTGTTCTGCCTATGGAAAGAGCTCAGGATGTTTTTTTCTTCTGTAATATTTCAGAAGTTCCCACAATAAGTTCACAGATCCAATTTTTGAGACATAACTTCTAATTGTAACCACTGAATTAAAAATTTAATTTAAGTAAGGATTAAAAACTTTTGTAGTGTGTACTCAATTCTCAAAGCTATCCACATGTGAATAATTGTACTGCATCATGTGTATAGACAACACATGTTGACAGGTTAGTTAAATTCAACCTATGCCTTGTTTTATGTGGTCATGCAAATGCTGAATCAAACTGTGTGTTGAACTGTGACCAGAGCACTTATATGGCATTTCAATGACAGTGCCAATAGCAGTAATTGTATCTCTCTGAGCAAAAGAGAGGTATACCTCCCGGCTCAAACCTAGCAATTCTATATACCAGAAGGACGAATTGTGATTCTTTTCCTCTGCCCACTAACAAATGTAAGATGGCATGTACTGCATCAAGTACAAAGTAGCAATGTAGCCATGATTCTTTAGTAGCACAGAAGGAAATAGAAAGGCAAAGTTTCTTCTGGAACTTCAAAAGTACGTGAATATCTCCAGACCACCATTGCTATACATGTCAGGGCACCAAAATATTTTGTTCACAGCAGGGCGAAGAGAGGATCAAGCACCAGATTTAGTTTGGGAGCTTGGTTCCTTTTACTGGATTATTTAAAAGAAATTTGAGCCTTTTTTCTATAAATTTCTGTGTTCAGTCACGACAAGTTCAAGTGTCTGGATTCTTGAAGATATGGCATAAGTTGTACATGCAGGCATATAAACTGGATATTAAAATTTTTTAACATCTGTTGCATTTTCTGGTCAAATATTGTCTTCAATTCGCCTTCCTGTGGTTTTATTTGTCTCAGGTTCATGAACATTATGTGATAGACCAAATGGCCACAAGAAAATCAGAGAGAGTAATTTTCTTTTTCACAGATAGGTAAGTGAGATCAGAAGGGATCACAATGGTCATTCAGCCAAACCTCACATTATTCCATTCAGGCAGTGGCTACTGCGTCTACCTAGCAACTGTAGCAACCTTTAAAAAATTGTTGCCCCTATGTAAAGACTTTGCCTGCCTGAGACTTATAGAATTATAGAATCATAGAATTTTCTAGGTTGGAAGGGACCTTCAAGATCATCTAGTCCAACCATCAACCTAACTGATAAAAAAAACCATCACTAAACCATGTCCCCCAGCACCGCGTCTACCCATCTTTTGAATACCTCCAGGGATGGTGCCTCAACCACTTCCCTGGGCAGCCCATTCCAATGCTTAATAACCCTCCCAGTGTAAAAATTCTTCCTAATATCCAATCTGAACCTCCCTTGGCGCAACTTGAGGCTGTTTCCTCTTGTCCTATCACCTGTGACTTGGGAGAAGAGACCAACCCCCGCCTCTCTACAACCTCCTTTCAGGTAGTTGTAGAGAGCGGTAAGGTCTCCTCCCCTCAACGTCCTTTTCTCTAGGCTGAACAACCCCAGCTTCCTCAGCCTCTCTTCATAAGATTTATTCTCCAGACCCCTCACCAGGTTTGTTGCCCATATCCCATCCTCTGGGAGTTCTGTTTGACAGCTGTAAATCCTTACTTTAAAAAAAAAAAAAAAGATAAATTTATAAATTTGATTTCCAGTTTGAACTCTGACCTGAAATTTTTGTCATTTTACATATTTTTTTTCCTATTAGGTTATAGAGTCCTTCACATATTTTAATGAGCTAAGAAATACTAAAAGATTATTTGTGCTCACTTGAAACTACAGTTATTAGAAATTTACACTGTACACAAAAATAAGCAGAATTCCAGTAGATTTGGAAACCAAATATATTGGAATATGAACTTAACAATGTCAAGTTAGTCAGCTTTTACTGTCAACAACAAAGAGTGTGTCACCGCCTAATTTAATTACGGTGAGAGCATATTTTGCGGGTTATGTTTAATGGGCAAGCACAGTTGAAATAATGAACACAAATAGCAGATCAGCAAACACTGAAGTGAATATAACCATTTAGAAGCTTAACAATGTCTTTGTTCCTTAAAATAAACCACACTTGAACTATGAGTTCTGTCGGAGAAATGAAGCTTTGAATATAACCATGCATACGCATTTGAACACAACTAGCATGGCATTGTTGTCCATGTCAATGATAGAGATGTTATTTGTACAAGCAAATAAAGTACTACTGAATGAGTGTCCCTGGGTCAGTTCCTTGGACTAAAATGACATTAAACCTCAAACATGGGCAATGGTAGTACCTTATATGTGCATTAAAAAGCCCTATCTAGTAGTGGGTGTCTATAAGGTGGTAAGGTAAGAAATTAAACATAGTATAAAAATTAACAGATGGCAAATGATAAGCACATGGCCAGTGGCCAGAGTTTAACATAGGATTGCTTATTGATTTAGGCAATTGACTGAGTAACATAAAAAAAAAAAATAAAATAAAATAAAAAAAAGTTGCCTCCCTTAAATGGTCTTTGTTTTAAAGCAATGAGAGATATGAATGCTTAGCATTTCAGAAAAATTCCAACAGGCTAGTAGTTTCAATATATACATACATATGTGTGTATATATTTGTATTTTATACCTTATATATCATGCAGGTAGTTGGCAAATTCTGTTGGCAAGTATGACTAGTCAGGGCAGATTTTGTAGAAAGTGACAGAACTCCATAAATGCTGATCTGCATAGAGTCCACAAGTAATTCTGTGTTTTGCAAGAGACAGGTCAAAATAGGTTTTGGCCCCGAAAATATTTTCCATTGGGGTGGCAGGAGGACACAAAAATAAAAATCTTACTGTTTTAAGACGAAGAAAAAAAGGCCAGTAGGGAATAGTATTGCTAAGTCAGTAGTCTAGTAGAGGGAACTGTTAGTCATTAAAAGTATTTATGCACTTGGGAGAATTAACAAAAATAATTCCTTCTTCTAATTGCATGCAATAGCTTGAAAATTCTAGAATAAACATTCAACTTCAGTAGAATATAGTCCATCACTGATTTAAAAGTTCAGTATCACAGCTAAGGTTAAAAACACACAAACAAGATATCAAGAGAAAACCAGTCAGAATTAAACAACTATTTGTAAATCATGAACAGCTACAGCAGGACAAAGGATCCATTATCCTCTGTTTATTTCCTTGAACCCTTTAGCATACATTATGCACTCCACTGAAGCTAAGGAACCGGTTGAGCAATCTGTGCTTTGTTCCAAGTTTGGAGCTGGTGGATAGAAACATTTGCTTTGAAGGTGCCACATGCTTCCCAGCAGAATTATGCCTGGAAACAGGTCTGACTCTGCTGTCAAGATTTAATTTGATTTGGTCTATATGGGAGAGGTGCTGCAGGCAAAGAGTTTGACTAAAATTCCAACAAGTCAATTTGTAATAGCTCTTACTGAGCTAATAGAACTCAGTAAGATAGGGGACTTTTTTCTTTTTCTATTTTTGCCCTATTTTTGTCACAGTATTCGAGCTCAATCTTCCACTTTCAGAGAGACCATCTCACAAAATTTAGGTCTATCACTGTTAACTCAAATCTATGCAATTCTCTGATTTTTCAGATCTGTTAATCAAGATGGCTGGCACTATGGCAAAAAGTAATAGATGCCTAAAGTCTCAGTCTACAAACATCATCATTAAATCATTAGCAATTATCTACAAATAATTTCTGATGACCTTATATAGAGTTCTTTTCCTCACGTAATGCAAACTGATAGGATATATAATCTGTCAAGATTTAGGCTGTCTTCATAAATTTTCCTGATGAAAAATATTTGCAGACTAGAGTAGGTCCAAATATATTTCACTACAAGTTTTAAAAATTAATGTCCTATATAGTACATGCACATTTTTGAGACTGCTGTGTGTTTTTCTCTATTAAAAAGCATGCTTGACATTTTCCTGTGTTTCAGAAACCCATGATCAATTTCTGAAATATATTAAAGAGATAACAATTGCTTTAATCATCTTCTAATAAACCAAGTTAATATTTTAAATGCTTTATTAAGAACTGGACCATCAGAATTTTTTTAAAATTATAATAACAATAAAAAACAGTGATAATCAATATTATCCTGGCCTCTTTTTAAAGTTCTGAAATGAACTCCTACTCAGAGATAGAAGAATGAGTGCCTTGGTTTATCCTAATACATAATTCACATATAAGTAGTCCTATTTATATTTGGCTATCAAAACAGTATATTTACACACAAACCTTAAAAAACAGAGTTAAAATACAAGTATCATTATGAAGGAGAATTTAGAATGCCTTATATTTCCTAAAGGTCTGATTTTTTTCCGCATCTACCCAATAGCCAGAGATGTTATTCAGTGAAAAGAATAGAACGAGCCACTCTTAACAAGCAGATCAATGTATATTAAAGGCACATGAGATGTGATTTTAATTCCATAAGCTTTAAGAGCAAAGATTTTGGTCATTCAACAGTTCCCTCTACATACATGTAAAAGAGTAAGAATTCAGTCTCATGGAGTTTTCAGTGCATTCTGTTCTCACATCTGATTCCCTCTAATCTTGCCTTCAGGGAGAAGAGGTGAATTTACAGCGGGAAAGAAACTATCCAAAAACTACTGTGTGAGTGTCAAGTTGTTACCTGCTAGTTCATATTTATATTTACCACTAGACTGGTAAATAAAACCCATGCACAGTTTGAACAGATGTGGAAGAAATGAGCGGATCTACAGAGGCAATAAGAAATAATTCATGTTGATGCAGTTCCTTCCTATCTCCCCAACCTCCTTTTCCACCTGTACAGCTATTCAGAGAAACAGAGATTTGGGATCAGAATATACCCTGTTTTACAGATCACACACATCACTGACTGTGGTGCAAGCAAGTATCCAGGGTCAAATTATGTCATTGCAGCAGCTTGATCATATACTAATGGGGATTGTCAAATTTTCCAACCAATAATGTCTATTTTATTTCCCATGAAGTCTGAGGCAAGAGAATGGCTGGCATAACTATCACTGATGCATTTGAAGGTTTTATAGACCCTGGAATGTCTCTGTGCCATTTGTCAGAGCACTGTAACAAAATAATAGCTCTTGTCTCCAAACAGAGGGATATCTAGAGCCATAGAAATGCCCTCTGCTAACAGGGGAACTAATCCTTCCACTTTTACTCACAAAGGGCTTTACTCCTTGAACAGAATAATTTTCTCCAAATTTGTAGGATTAACGGAGGAAGAATCTGGCCTTCCATAAACCATTTGTTACCTCTGAAACTACATTTATATTTTCCAGGATATGATTAAAACCAGAACGTTTTGCCAGAGACATTTGAAGTTTAAATACATGTTATTGCAGTTTGGTATTTGTGGGGATTACTTGGGCGTATAACCTTTAAAAGTGGAAAAAAGCCAACGTTTTCAAGTTGTTTGGATCGTAAACATTTAGAGATTACACACTCATGTAACAGAAAAAGAACTTTGTTCCGTTTACATAATCAGCCACTAAACATGCTATAAAGAAATCTCTTCAAGCTGATATTGTGCAGTCTTAAAAAATGACTGCAGTGTTACACACATTATGTTGGTTTTTATAACAAATGCCTTCAGGCACAGCACTGCATAAGAAGGGCCAAGTAGCAGCACCTCCACAAGGGAACCCCAGGGGACGAATAAGTGACTTTAAAAGTTATTACAATTCCCTCTCTGTTCCTCTTATTCCTGAGAGTATGGGAAAATGGGAATTAGCCAACATCTAAATGCTGGTGCCTACAAACCATCTCTTTTTGTATCACTTCAGAGGCCATTCCAGAGATTTCCCTGCCCAAGAGCACAAGTCCATGAATCAGACAATACAGAAACACATAAACTAGGCAATCTGGCTCTCTCAGGAAAAAAATAATCACAATCTTAATATACATCAGAATAATTTCCACTGGAAGCTAAGAGAGTCTGGAAAAGATTTAGTAGTAAAGGGCATACATTGTCTCTAATGGACGTAAGATTAACAGTTCCAAAGAAAGTGTGTCTTGCATGATGGAGCATCCTGTTCCCATAAGGAGCTTTATATGTCCAAGCTACCAGACCGTTCTTTTATGTGATCAGGACAAATTAAAACCTGCTGGATCTGAGTATCAGACAAGTTACAATCAGGAAGCACTGCACAAAAGTGCTGTTTGTCTCTTACCTTTGTTGTAAAAGTTAAAGTTAGCCATAGACTGAATCTGCGTTCAATACTGCAAGCCCAAATCTGGCACACAGGTCATTGCATACCTAAAGGCACTTTGTGTTTCCGAATGTCTGGATTAACTAAGTCAAGCTGACAAGAACATTTACTGGATGTATTTTCCTCTTTATGTTTTGCTCAACCCACAGCCATGGGGTCAGAGAATGCTTTCTTATTAAAAACATTTGGATTTAGGCTTGCATGGCTCCATGATGTGTTCCTTTTGTGTGTACTCTAGTGGTTTTGTTTATGTAAACTTTTTAATAAACCATGAAAATAAGCATTTTTCACCTCTGTGTTCCAATTGCTGCTTGCCTTAGCAATGTATCTGGTCACAGAGGACACCTCCTACCAGTGCTTACTTGTTACTATGGACAGTCTTACACCTCCTTCCTTTCTCTCATATATATTGTTGAAGGGGTGCAAGGTGGAATTCACTGGAGCCCCAAAATAATCTCAGTTTGGAAAGTAAGCAATCTTTTCTATGCAATTTTCTTCTTTCTCTGTCTTTTGTCCACTTTTTTTTTTTTGCCTCTACCTTTTTATTAAAAATGTCCCTTTTATCGTCTGCTTTTCTCTTCCATCTTACTGGAGATACGCTGTATTTTCAAGAGGGTCAATTCTCTTGAAGAGAAAAAAAGGGTAGAAGTATACTGTAATAAGGAACCATGGGAGCAAGGCCAAGGTGGATTAGACTATTCTGTCAAATGAAACCTGTTTTAGGAGATGCTGAGATTTTCTTTTTGGAAAGGACTGAACTTTCTTTTTCATTTTGTAAATGGGACTAATCTGTCTAAAATAGTACATCTTCATTCCAACGAAAAGGACTACATTAGAATGCTCCCTGGAAAAATAAAAGGTACTGTTTCTTACATATACATAGAAATTTGAGCAACTCTTAAAAGGGGTTGCTTTCTGATAGATCTTCGTGGAAATGGGAGGTAGATTAAGAAGAGGTGAAAATGTTCAGAGAAAATAAAGGACTGCATTGCCGTGCTGTTAACCTCTGACTCTGGTGAATTGCTGCATGCTGCTCATGGCACAAGCTAAAGATGTGCTAGATTATGAGCAGCCAGTAAAAGGCAAGATTGCTACAGAGCAAGCTGCCAGAGCAAAGCATGTGTGTACATGTGTGCGCACATCTGGGTGCAAATGCATGTTTATATGGCCTCGATATAGCACTGACTCAAAGGGCAAAGGGCTGATCCTTTCAGTGAGCGTACATGCCAGAAACTGGTTTTATAATATGTAGGGGAGGAGCACTTCAGACATTTTCTTGTTTAAAGATGTGAATGAGCAGCTTTTTCATTTTCATCAGATGAAAGTGATTGATCCTTACAAAAGGAGATGTTGTAACTGTAGACGTATTATATCATATCACATTGTTGATTAGGCTGCATTTCAGAATATTAATATGAATTGTAGTTAACACACAGGGTTGTATCAGTTAGATACACATTGTGAATATGAATGGCATTTGCCCCAGGAGTTAGGCAGGACTTGAAGCCAAATGGCAGAACAGTTAATTTATGGCACACAGTAGGACTACAATGTCTGGAATTCTCCATCAAGAGAAGAATCGTTGGAATAATTTAACTTAAGGAAACTGGGCATGCAACATGATCCTGGGGAGCTATGCAATTAATGTTCTGTCTGCCACATTAAAGATTTACCACTGAGATGGTCCATTTGCATACAACATACCCCTAGTGCCAGGAAAAGCTTCACTTGCTTTCACCACCCAGTACGGCACCAGACAGCAACAGTGAGATGCTGTTTTGATTCAGTTACTGCTCAGCTGTATATCAAACATGTTATAGAAACAGGCCTTGACTTCAACATGTTTGGTTTGGATCAGTGAATTGAGCACTTGCTGAGCTCTGGAATACAAATGATCAACCTATCTGTCTGAGCAGTTCCCCTGTTGGTGCCATCCTCTCACTGCCTATTGCTAATGCAGTAATATGTATGCAGTGCACAGCATCCTATGTGACTGCCACTTGACAAAATGTGCCAGCTCATCATTGTCTCCAGACGAGACAGATTTATTATAATTCAATATGTTCCTCGTGAGCACTTTTTTCTGTCTTATGTTACAGTCTGCATAGCATTCAGAATAATAACTATGTGCTCTTATGACATTGCAGCACTGAATTCTTGCAGCTGAAAAAATCATTTCCTTGGCTCTGACAGAAATTCACCCACAGCAATACCTCCCTGTTGCTGAAAATTAATATGGGATTTCCCTGCTCCATCCCAAAATAAGCAGTTTATGAGGTAAAGCTAAGTAGAGTGATTTTTTTTTTTTTAATAAAATGCGTTCGATATTCAAAAACTGCAAAGCCATCAGCTTGGCTGCGTCGCACTGCAGATAAAACCCATTGTACAAGTTGGTGAAATTATGAGATTCTAGAGGCAGGGTTTTGTACTCTCAAAGTCAAAA
Organism: Numenius arquata; assembly: GCF_964106895.1. Classification (NCBI taxonomy): domain Eukaryota; kingdom Metazoa; phylum Chordata; class Aves; order Charadriiformes; family Scolopacidae; genus Numenius; species Numenius arquata. Next base: position 110,891,362 of record NC_133577.1, on the reverse strand, counting down.
AAGGCACAGCAAGAATCAAGGAAAGCTGGACAGGACCAACAGCTGTTCTTGCTAAATTAAAGCTACTCTGTATGTTGAGACTGTCACCTGATAATGGAAACAGAAGTGTTTACAAGTGGTCCACATAGACTACTCAAAAATGCACAGGTTTCACACTTTCGAAGAGAATGGTGTTCTTTTACAGTGGATCAGTCATTTCAGCTGACTTTAGATGCCAGGATGACCTTTACAAAGTGGTATAGACAATAACGTTGAATATGCAATTCGCCAAACATGAATATTGGCACATTTTGCCTCATGAATATTTACCATCAAGACTGCTGCTGACAGCATCTCAGCAGTCCTAATCTGCAACCTGGCAGCCAGCCAGGTTTCCCACTTTTCCTGGACACAAGGAGGAATTCCAGCCCTACTGACCAGGAGGCAAGGAAAAATCCTGGCATCCCAATTTGATTTGCACTCCACCTGTTAAAAGAAAAATAAAAAAAATTCTCTGATTAGAAGTAATGGTGAAACTAGATTTTCTAGCAGACACCACACCCAGGATCCCCCTGCAGAGTGTGTGAATGCCATAGAAAACATGACAATATCGGGCAAAAAGGGACTTTGCATCCCTTCAGTGTTGCCCTAGTGCAACTTCAACAGAAACTTGATGTCCCGGTTTGAAGTAAAACCGAACCAATTTTCTGTTCTGTAACTTTACATCCTAGCTAGGCCTCCTCTAACTCTCTGAAATTAACAGCATATTGTGGAGAAAACTGCTCCTTCTCAGAATGATAAGACCAATGTTTGTGCTCCGTGCCAAGGAATGGTATGCAGGGAGGCCCTTGCTTATACTTATTGCTATAACAACCAAGGTCAGCCAATTTCGTTATTTGCCCCCTTAGAGGGTCGGAAACGGAAAAAACGTAGAGGGGTCACATCGGTGGGGAGGAGTGGACAGGACAGGTGACCCAAACCTGACCAACTGGGGTATTCCATCCCATCTGCCCCATGCTCAGTATAAAGGCTGAGGGATCAAAGGGTCAACCCCCTTCCTGCGATGGCTGACGTCCAGAGAGGACTCTGTCTGTTCATCTGCCTTTGATCCCGATCCGTGTGTTCCTGGCTCCAGAGCTGGAATCCAGTTCCCATTCGTCACTGAGTCCAGTCTGGGACTTCCCCAGTGCCTGCCGGTGATGTGACTGTCATCCTGGGAGCTTGATACGGTTTTGTATATATTGTATCTATTTCATTATTTTCTTCTTTATTTTTATTTTAATATTAATTCTTCATTAAAGTAGTTTAGTTCATTCTAAACTTCCGAATCTCCTTTATCTCTTTCTCCTCCTCTCTCCTCTTTTTGGGGGGGGAGAAGTGGGGGGAAGGGCCATCTGTCGGTCCGGTTTTGGTAAATTCGGCCAAAACCATGACACTTGAACAGATCATACAGATTTTTTGGGTGTGAGTGATGAAATTCCTTTTGTGAATGTCAGGCGTACGTTTCCATCATCCATGCCTGGCTTCAGGTGATACTTGGTTGTTATGCTTCCCTAACATTTGTTTCCTAGAGTTGCCAGAGTAGGGGAACCTCACTCCATCCCACGCCTACCAGTATGATGCCAGTACCGGTAACAGAAGCCCAGAACCTGAAGAAGGGTCACATGTCAAGAGGAGAGCACCTGGAGTGCAGCAAAAAGGAATAATAGACACTCCAGCCAGTAAGTCAGCTTCATCAGGGGCCCAACTTAAATGTCTCTATGCAAATGCACGTAGCATGGGGAATAAAGAGGAGGAGCTAGACACGTGCACGCCTGCAGGGCATGATCTTATTGGCATCATGGAAACATGGTGGGATGGTTCCTATGACTGGACTGCTGGAATGGAAGGATACACACTTTTCAAGAAGGACACACACTTTTCAGGAAGGACAGGCAGGGGAGACAAGGAGCAGGTGTCGTCCTCTGTCAATAACCAGCTGAAGTGCACGAAGATGGGGATGGATGAGGAGCTGACTGAGAGCTTATCAGGAGGGCAGGGACAGGTGATGTTACAATGGGGTCAGTAAGACCTGACCAGTAAGACCAAGTGGATGATGCTCTCTATAGACAGATAGGAGGAGCCTCACGTTTACAAGCCCCAGTCCTCATGGGGACTTCAACCACCTTGATATCTGTTGGAGGGACAACACAGCAAAGCATAAGCAACCCAGGAGGTTCCTGGAATATGTTGATTGGTTTAGTGGTGGTTTGGGCAGTATGAGGTTGATGGTTGCACTTGATGAACTTAAAGGTCCCTTCTATTCTAGAGGATTCTATGATTCTGTGATAACTTCCTTCTCCCAGTGATAGAGGAGACAATGAGGAGAGGTGCTATGCTGGACCTTGTTCTCAACAACAAGGAGGGGCTGGTGGGTAATGTGAAGCTCAAGGGGAGCCTTGGCTGCAGTAACCATGAAATTGGGGATCCTTAGGGTGGCAAGGAGGGTGCACAGCAAGCTCACTACCCTGGAGTTCAGGAGAGCCAACTTTGGCCTCTTGAAGGATCTGCTTGGTGGAGTACCATGGGATAAAGCCCTGGAGGAAAGAGGGGCCCAAGAAAACTGGTTAATATTAAAGGGTCACCTCCTTCGAGCTCAGTCTCAACAAAGAAGAAGTCAGGCAAAAGCACCAGGAGGACTGCATGGATGAACAAGGAGCTCCTGGGCAAACTCAGACTCAAAAAGGAAGCCTACAGAGGGTGGAAGCAAGGATAGGTAGCCTGGGAGAAATACAGAGAAGTTGTCCGAGCAACCAGCGATCAGGTTAGGAAAGCTAAAGCCCTGATAGAATTAAATCTGGCCAGGGACATCAAGGGAAATAAGAAAAGCATCCATAGATAAGTCAGTAATCAAAGAAAGACTAGTGAAAATGTGGGCCCTCTTTGGAAGGAAATGGGAGACCCGATCACCCAGGATATGGGCAAGGCTAAGGCACTTGACTTTTTTGCCTCGGTGTTCACCAGCAAGTGCTCTAGTCACACTGTCCAAGTTGCAGAAGGGCAACTGAAACTGAAAGAGGGGAGATTTATATTAGCTATTAGGAAGAAATTCTTTATTGTGAGGGTGGTGAGACACTGGCACAGGTTGCTTAGAGAAGCTGTGGATGCCCCATCTCTGTAGGAGTTCAAGGCCAGGTTGGATGGGGTTTTGAGTAACCTAGTCTAATGGGAGGTATCCCTGCCCATGGTAGGGGGGTTGGATCTAGATGATCTTTAAGGTCCCTTCCAACTCTAACCATTCTATGATTCTATGATTCCATATCCACCACATTCATCCCCCTCTCCCCGCTCCGCGCCCTTTCTGCCTCACCATGCTTCCTAGCCTGGAACTGATGGGACTGATCCAGATGGCTCCCAGCTGGGTCACATCATGTTAGCCCCTTGTTCATGGATGACCAGCCCTAAACAAGAGTCTGTCATTTCCCTGGGTGGTCTCTTCCCTTGTCTCACAGCTCCTGATGTTACAAACTTTCTTCTCTTTTTCACCTCTAGTGGGGATAAATAAGATTTCTTTCTTTTCCTACTCCAATGAACAGGAAGGAGAATGAAGCTGGTGATTAGTTAGTTAACTAATTATTACCCCTCATATTCAAAGTCCTTTTCCTCCTCTGAAGTGTTGTGGGGTTTTTTTGTCCATCACCCTATCTTCTTCCCCCTTACACTGTTCCCAGTATTTCAATCTTTCTTCAGATGTCATTTTCTTCTCTTCTTGTTGCCCTCCTCTCTGGCACCCAGACCTGGGGATGAGAGCTGAGACTGCACATCTTTAGTGGCAAAATTACCTGCTGGGTGAGGCAAAACAGTCTTCCTGATGCATCCCAGCAAGGTATTTGCCTTTTTGAGAGAACACTGCATTAGCTTGCACCTGTGAGCTCAGACCTCAAGGCTCAGATTAGTTTTTGCTGCACAGCTAATTAGCCAGTTATTGTCCACTTTGTATTTCTAAATTTTGTTTCTCCTACAAATGAATTATTCTGCATTGTTCTTTATTGAGTTTCATCCCATTGATTACAAACCCTTCCTCCAATTTAGCAAGAACTTTTTGAAATCTTAACTTGTTTCTCTCTCCTACTCCCTCAGACTTTTTTAAACACATTTAACTTCATATCAGCTTTTTAAAGTATATTTTCTATTATGTCATCCACATTACCATCATGATTAAGTAAAATATTGACTGCTAATAGATCCATCCAAGTCCTCATTTGATTTCTCCTCCTGTTTTTTTGGCAAAGAGCTAATGATAACTGCACAGTTTTTCAAGCAGCTTTTTATCTACTTTACAGTAATTTCACCCAACCATCTCTTCCTAATTTGCACATGCAGGATCATGTCAGCAGTCCTACTCAAGCCAAAATAAATCTCATCTCTTATTTTCCTCTACCTGATGGACTGATTAATCAGCCAGGGAGTAAATGAGACTGCCTGACTGAGCAGTTATTACTTTTTGTCACTGTATGACTCTTTAGATGTTCACAGACACAGATTATTTTTACTATTCTCTACTCTTCAGCAATCTGTTCCCTAAAGGTTGTCAAAGGTCCTCACTTATGCAGATAATACATCATCTAGTTCCACTGATGCTTTAAGATGTATGTCACTAGCTTAGATATAATTCATACTTAAATATTCTCTCATTTGGTGATCTGTATTTTTACCTGTATTCTCACTCACTTTTAAAAATTATATTAAACCTCTACTCACAATCGATAGTTTTGGAGGTTTGAAAAACTGAGTATTTCACTTTGCCACTCATCTAGTTTTGTTATCTGTATAATAGTAGACCTTAACTGTTGAAGTCCTTCTGCAATAACCTGATTAATGGCATCGGAGGCGGAGTTAACATTTAAAAGCATCACTACTAACATACCTTGACTTGGTCTAGAATCCTGAGAAAATTATTTTAAACTTTCTGGTGCTCTATGAGCTAGTTTTTCCCAAGGCAAACATGAATTTTAAAAATGTTTTTAAAAATGCTTCAAATTCAGTAGTTTTATTAAAGGAAGGAAAGAAAACATTACACACAACAGGGAAGCATACAAAAACTAATTGCTACAGTACAGCTATATTACTTTGAAATCATTGGCTTTCACTGGATACAAACACTTAGGCCAGCTGGTTGCTCTTCCCCTTCTGCAGCACTATCACATCTGCTGCAGTTAACAAATCCTTCTGGGTAGAAAGATCTGATTTAATCTGCCACTGATCTTGCAATGAGACTTTCTTCAACAGTCACTCTTACTCCTCATGAATCTCTCTTTCCAGGTCACCACTAGCTGGACCTTTCCTTGCCTACCCAGCAAGCCTTTCCTGTTAGCTGTTCTTCACCACTTTCCGCTGCAGTAGCTGGATCTTGGATTTTAGATCTGGGGTTTTGTTGGTTGTCCTGCCACAACTATCAGTGAGCAAACTAAATATTTAGTGCTTTTCTTTTTCTCCAGAGAGATTGCTCCAACTTTTCATAACAAAGGCAAAGAAAAAGAAAATGCAAACCTGAAGTTTTTATAAACTATAAAGATTATTTTTTTTTCTTCCTTATGGCAATCCTAGCTTCCTTCCTAATACTGTACCTGTTATAATAATCACTTAAATTGATGCATAATGAAAACAGTGATCATAATGGCCTCATATCACTTATACTTAGCATTTTGCTTTTGCCCTAAGCCACCTACAACACCTCAGAACTGGTAAGATTTAAATGCACACATCCCTCAGTACATAGTGTAAAAACCAAAGACAAAGGAATTTTAGCAAAAATGTCATGAGAAAATAAATTAGTTTGGATGTGCAATAGGTTAATAATGACTCATTTACAATGTTTTTTCCTCTGAGAATCATCAAATACAGTTGAAAAATAAATGAATCTCTGAACCAATTCTCTGAGGTCAGATATGACCATATATTACATAATACAAGCACAATAAGGCTAAAGGACACGTAATGTCATAAAGCTAGATATCTAGGTCAAAAACAGAACTCAGGAAGCTCCACTGCCAGTTCCTGCTTGAGCCACTGGAACATGACACATTTCCTGCTTTATTATAATTTCCTTGTGCTAATATATTGCTCCTTTAGGGCTTATGTGTTTCTAATCTTTGTTTTGGTGCTTACACAAGAAAGGATCCAGGAGGTTCTTCCAGCCAGCACACACTTGCACTCAGCAATGCCAGAGCCTGCTGCAAGCTCATTGTGTAGCCCTTCAAAGAGATGGAGATGCATCAAGGCCACATCATTTCTCACCACCCCGTTGCTTTCTTTGTGTGCAGTCTGTGCTGCGTGGTACCTTCAAGTCCCTGCTCTGCTGGCAGGACTGGTCCAGATCAGAGGAGCATCACACCTCAAATTTTCAGCAAGAATACAGTATGTATTAAGGTAAAGATTGTTCTGGCAAACATCCTTACAGAGCATTGTTTCTCATCATCTCCTCATTTCTTAGTACAAGTGTTCTGCTCTGAGGAGGCACTCACTGCTCTCCTTTGCTCTCAGTTATTGAAGGTGTGTGCTGCTGGAAGCAAGGTCAGCACTTCACCTTGCCCTCTGGTAACTCTGGTGTGCTGCAGGCCATAGTCTGGCCACTTTTTAATGTAAAATCCACATTTTCCTAACAAAAACACAAATAGGCTATTTCCCTTCCCACCTGTCACAGTCCCAACCCTCATCTCTTTTCTTCAACTCAGTGAATATTTTTTTCAATTATGTGAAAAAAATTATTTTTTTTCTATGTGAATCTTCATTTCAAGAAAGCTGTATGATCAGCTGGAGACAGTTCAGAGAAGAGATACTCACATACAAAGAGCCAACCACTGGAAAGCAAGCTCTCTGAGGGCGGATTTCAGGAGTTACCAGCCTGTGAAAAGAGAAGGTTGAAAACGACTATTACTCTGTAGAGAAATTTAACATTGGAGGAAAAAAACAAACCTGTGACAAAAGGAGGGACTTCTCAGCCTTGCTGACAAAGGTATAACAGGATAAAATGAAAGAGAGAAAGTTAAAGCTGGATAAATTCAACCTTGAAAATCTCACCTATAAAGACAGTCAGACACTGTATCAGAAAGGCAAAGAAAGTGAATGCATCTCCAGGGTTTGGTGTGCTTGCACAGAGATCATAGTTTCAACAAAAAAAATAAGATTTTGATCCAGTTTCTAGTATGAATTTTAGGACTATGTTTGCACTACTCTCAATTGTCTCTAATTGTCTGAACTTGATTGGTTGTTATTTCTTCTTTGTGCAACTCAAAAAAAGAAGAGAAAGATTTATATGCTAGCTTAACTCCAACATCTGTCTCTGGCCACCAGGTCATTGCAATAACGGAAGTTGCAAAGCTTCAGTTCACAGAATCACATAATCACAGAGTAGTTGAAGGTGGCAGGGACCTCTGGAGGTCATCTGCTCCAACCCTCTCCTCAAGCAGTCACCTAAAGCCTGTTGCACAGGGCCATATCCAGACGGGTTTTGAGTATCTTCAAGGATGGAGACTCCACAACCTCTCCAGGCAACCTGTGCTTGTGCTTCATCACTCCCACAGTAAAAAAGTGTTTCCTGATGTTCAGGTGGATCCTCCTATGTTTCAGTTTGTGTCCATTGCCCCTGGTCCTGTCACTGGGCACCACTGAAAAGAGCCTGGCTCCATCCTCTTTGCACCCTCCCTTCAGGTATTCATGTACATTTATAAGATCCTCCCCTGAGCCTTCTGTTCTCCAGGCTAAACAATCCCCGCTCTTTCAGCCTTTCTGCATAGGAGAGATACTCCAGTCCCTTAATCATCATGGTCTTTCAATGGATTCTCTCAAGTATGCCCATTTCTCATGTACTGGGAAGCCCAGAACTGGGCACAGTACTCCAGGTGTGACCTCACCAGTGCTGAGTAGATGGGAAAGATCCCTTCCCTCAACCTGCAGGCAACAGTCCTCCTAATGCAGACCGGGATATTGGTAGTCTTCTTTGCCACAAGAGCACATTGCTGGCTCTCCATGTTCAACTTGGTGTCCACCAGGACCCCTAGATCCTTTTCTGCCAAGCTGCTTACCAGCTGGGCAGCCCTGAGCATGTATTGGTGTCTGGGGTTGTTCCTCCCCACACACAGGACTTTGCACTTCTCCGTGTACAATTTCATGCGAGTCCTGCCAGTCTGACAAGGTCCTTCTGGATGGCAGCATGACCATCTTGTGTATAAGCCACTCTTCCCAGTTTGTCATTAGCGAAATTTCTAAGGGTACATTCTGCCTCATCATCCAGATCATTAACGAAGATGTTAAACAGGACTTGACCAAGTATTGAGCCCTGGGGTACACCACTAGTTACTGGCCTCAACGTAGACATTGCAATGCTGATCTCCACTCTCTGGGCCAGGTCACACAGCCAGTTTTCAATCCACCTCACTGTCTGCTCATGCAGTCCCTACATCAGCAGTTTGTCTATGAGGATCTTATGGGAGACAGTGTCAAAGGCCTTATTCAAGTCCAGGTAGACAACGTCCACTGCTCTCCACTCATCTACCAGGCCAGACATTTATTCACAGAAGTTTATCAAGTTGGTCAAGCATGACTTCTCCTTGGTGAAACCATGATGACTGCTCCTAATGATTTTCTCGTTCCTAATGTGCCTGGAAATGGTTCCCAGGATTAGCTGCTCTATCAGTTCCTCAAATTCCTCATGAGGCAGATAATATGAATCTCAGAATAACTGCTGAGACAGCCCAGGAATTTCTGTTAACCAGCTCCTTTACACTTAGGGATCTCAACCTCTTGGTCTTCACCTGCAGCAGGTGACGGTATAGTCTTGCTGAAAGCAGCAGAAATGTGGCTGTCTTAGCTAAGCTGTGGGGTGCAGTGGTGGGGAGACTAACTCAAGTGTAATACTAGAATGATCTTTCAGCCATAAGCCAATAGTGAAAAAAAACATTTTCATATTCCAAACAAAAATTCCTTTCCTGGTTGATTCAACATATCTGTTCTTGATTACCGTAAATTACAGCAGTTTTCTATAGCCTCATTCTCCCAGGGAGAATGCACTGGAAGTGCTGAGAGCACGGCCAGGATGCTGAGAGTGTAAAGAATACCAGAGACTTGGATCACTTCAATTCTAATTACCAGGAGGCGTTAAAGCAGGCACATTAACATCAGACCAACTCAGAATGCTTTTATCTGTGTCTGTAATTGCAGTGATCAGAGTAAGGTCATACCAACAATAAATAATCATTATGTTTCTTTCTCTTTTTTCCCACAAACAGAAAAAGATACATTTCAGTGAAGTCAAGCCAGCTTGAGAAAACTGCATTTTCTCTTAAAAATGAATAGTCTAAGAGGGGCTGGGAGTGTTTATTTTTATTCCAACTTCGGAGGAGGTGGGGGGAATCCTGACGTCGTGAATTTCATACAAATCCTTCTCACCCTTTATATTTTCTTGAGCAGCTGCCCACAAGGTCGATCAGCACTGCTCAGTACCACAAAACCAAGGTATATGGATATATAGAGAGTGTATTTTAGTCATTGTAATTTATATAATCAGATGAGTAAATCTTCAAAGAAAAGAGCTGATGTAAAGATAAATGGGTTTGTTTCAATAAGCCACTCCATTCAGCATTCATTTCAGTTACAAGTGTTTATGATTGGCAAAATTAACTGAGGCTAGCAGTGCCCCAAAAAGCAGAGGAAAAAACCAAACAAGGAGGCAGAGGAAATTAGGAAACTGAATTCTTCTAATTAGTGGCGTTCACACACCAGTCTGGCCACAAACTATGCCAAATGAACATTATGTCTTGTGATGATTAAAAGAAAAAATGAAATAAGAATTATGGGGATAATAGATATTCTTATATTTTTAGAGAAAATTCATCCCAGTGTATTGTTTCACCTGCTGTAGAAAGGCAGTAGTACTGGTAGAATGAAACACAAAGCTGAAGACCATTCAGCAGTACCACAAACACACTTAGGGAAGGAAAGAGCCGGTAGGTAACTGAAAGGTAGATAACCGTACAGGGAATCTACTTAAAGAGAATCCAATTTAGTGTGTTGGAATTTGGACAGTTTAAACATCTTATTCTTACATGCTCCAAAAACTTTCCAGAGGAATTAGATTTTCATCTCAACTCAAAGGTAGCCAATCCCCTTAAGTGTGCCACAGCACCCTAAAAACACTTGGCTGAGATGGTTAGTGCTGACCTGAACTAAACCTCTCCAGAAACACTGGTATCATGTCCCCAAAGCTCTGGTTTTGCAATGTTTCCCATTCAATTGCTGTTCAGGTCTCTTTCTGCTTGATTTCTGCAGTCTGGTACTCAAAGTTAAAAGGTCGTGGTGCTTCAGAAAAAGACACCTCTACTGTGGCAGAAAGCATACAAGTTGTATTTGGATTTTAATAGTCCTGTGTGCAGGTACATTGCATTTTGATAAAAAAAAAAGATATGCCTGGGAAGCAGAGAGGAAGGCTGCCTGCCTCTAGGGTAGGTGGTACCTCATTGGCAGCATGCTGAGAAGGGAGGCTCACAGTGCAAAGCAGGAGGAACCACAAGAGCTGCAATAGTCAGTGAATCTGTAACACATGTAGTGAATTGCAAAATGCTTCAGAGGAGACCCCCTCAGCCAAGTCCTGGAGAAGATGGACACTTTGTCCAGATTGCTACAGGTCAGAAGGTTACAGAAGATCAGAAAGAATAAGCCTGGAGTAGAGTCCCCGTCCTGCAGGGACAGGACTAGCCAAGTGCTTTATTTTCTGTAGAGTCACATTCAAATCTCACATTATTTTACTGTCTGATGAAACAGCTTCAGGGATGAAAAGCTTACTTGTAGTGTTCACTTCACACCCCTGTGAAGACTCATGGCCAATTCACATTCATCTTTCAAAGCCTCTGTGCTTTCATGCACTCGGCTATGGTCAGGTGTTAGACCAGAATCTGTTTTGCCTGTCTTTTCATGGAATAACGAGATACAAATGTAAAACTCCCAGTTAACTTCAATGTCTCCCACCTCTCCCCTGAGAAAACACAATTTTTAACTGGAATGAGATGCACATAGCAAGGGTTATGGTTCAAGCTCAGTCTGAGAACTAGTTAACACTGACATTTTCCTCCTGCACCACAAAGTCAATTTATGACACAAAAAATTTCTGTCACACTGGAGGAGCTCTGAAACTCCCCAGCTTTGTAGCAGCTTACCAGGTGTGCTCCTGTAGACTACGTATTCAGTGTTCTTCGAAAGCACGTGTTCCCAAGATCTTTTAAGACAGCAAGGACCATTCAGCTCCTCATATGTTAGGCCCTCAAGGCCTAAGGCTCTCTGCTGCCAAGATGGGAGCTGATACGTGAAAATAAATAAACTTTCCCTCTTCTCTTCACTGTTTCCTAAAAAGCAATCATTCTTTTTACGGCTCCTTAGGGAGGATAAGGAAAAGAAAGAATATTTCCAACCTTTTGTTTTCAACTGGGAGAAATATATATTACTTTTTTTTTTGCAGAAATGCAGATATTTCCTAGGAGATGGAAATTACAGTTTCCACTTGGTTTAATATAAACACATGCAATGATATAAGTAATAGCATCCTTGCCTGTGTGAGCAATTTTAGAAAATATATTATGAACGTGTAACAGAATCCCAGCTTTTAATCAATATTGACAAGATTGACAGGACCCTAATCTGACCTGAAGAGAAACAAACACTACACATGTCTACAAGAAGTCCCAGGTAATGCTGAAAGGAGCACTGCTGGTAATATTTAGTTAAAAGACACCATACTTACCTACTAGCTTGAAACTTTGTGATGGGTGACTGCAGAGCTGACCTTTGTCAAATGGCCTGGATAACAGCACTTGTTAAGATACAGAGTGTAACCAATGCAGGTGGCTCAAATGCTCAAAACTGTCTGGAAGTGCATTTGCCTTCAAACTGATCACATTAAAGAGGAAAATGCCCATCAGGCAGGTTGAACAGTGACCAGAGAATTACAAACAGACTTTCGAAAAACAGGAAGAGCCAGCTTGAAAAGAAGTACAAAAGAAGCATGGACATTTTTAAGGGGAGACATTTTACCAGAAACAGCAGCAGTCACAACTTGGATTGACACTGGCACAAGCTGCCTCCAGCATCTCAACCTATGCCTGGGCCAGGCGAAACTGCCTCTCCCATTGGACACCATTCACTGATTACTAGTTAATTACATGTCATTAGTCATAACATGCAATGACAATAAATTGTTTTGATACTGATTTCATTTAAACTACATGAACTGAGAAACTTTTCCCTGCAACAAAACCTGTTAAAATTAAGAAATATTTCTAGTCTTCCTATTCAACACATTCACAATCTCTCTGTTCTCCAGTAGTCCCACACTTAAAGGGATTCCCTTCATTCCATTACTTAACAAGTGCAGCAGCTGCTGCACTTACCTCTTTTCAAGTTGGAACATAGAAATTCAGGTGCTAGACCTCAGAAATGCATGCAAGGTTCTGTGTAATAATACCCTCGTCTAGGTGACACAAATAAAGCAAAATGATGAGTAACCATGATGGATGGAAAAACAATTCTACAAAACAAGCAGCAAGACTTTTTTGTTAAGCTGACCTCTATTCATACTTAATACACCAACATTTTAATTCCAGATTTTTTTAACCTTTTGTTTTCCTGTCTACAAAGTGCTTCACAGTATCGTTATATTATTAGAGAAAATGTGTATTTCTCAGATCTGCGGTACTCTAAGTTGAAAGAGCTCCTTTGGACGAAACAAGCTGAACTAAAACTTGACACTATGCAATATATCACACTAGCTGTTTCTTGTAGCATCAGTGAGTTCATTTAGTTTGCTGTTTGCATCTCTATGGGAATCCATTGAGATACTGCCTTAAATCTCAGCAAACACCTTTCCAGCGCAAATAAGGGAAGAAACAGTTTAGTTTAGAGATGTCTTTAAGCCATCATGACATTTTGTGCATCAGACATCTGCTACTAAGACATTATCTGATGAGTCAGGATGATCTGACCACCAGCTGAGAAGCAGAAGAGAATAAGGTCATGAGAGAGAATATACCTATTATCCTCTACATCCAAGCCTCTGGGCATATGAGCCCAAAAGTTCTCTTATTACGCTCACAGATCCTCCACAAATTCAGTTCAATGTTTTTTGCTGAACAAATTGTCACTTCTAAGTTCTGGGTTGAATTAGTTCTTCTCCTGACTTAAATTGTGTCTCCAAATATTTAAGAAAGAAGACTGTAGCTGTACATTAACCTCCTCCCCTTTCCCACTTCTTAACCGAGAGATTCATACATTTGATGCACAACACTGAGTTTCCTCCATTTCTCAGCCAAGCACAGCTGATCAGCATACCAGGCAAATACATCTGGAACACTGGCTTTCAGAGCAAGAGGGATGATGCTACCAAGCCCTGCCAGTACCAAGCAGCATGTCCTTTTCTCCGCTGCAGCCTTGAACAGTATCTGACCCAGCCAGGAGCAACGCCTCATAACTCCATGGCAGCATACATCTTATGATGTGGTCACCATCAAATACATGGAGAGCCCTTATTCAGTTTAGAGCAATATCTTCCTTGTGCTTAGCAGGTCACCTTGCCACAATAACTACTAAATTGGTATGACAGGTTGTCTTAGAGTACTTATAAATTAAGAACAGCTCCATTTCAGCGGAAGGAGAAATTCAGGCACTTCCTTTTCAAAGTAAAATACTTAGGGTTTCATTTAACTTATTCATTGTAGACTACTGATATAAAAATATTTTTTTTGGGATTCCTTTTCTCACACACCCACTAGAAAGGGATAGAGAATATCGTGAGTCTGTTACAGAACATAAAGTAATGGCAAATCCTTGTTGAACAGGGAAAATGGGAAAGTGGGATGTAGGAGCTCAATACAGAGCAGTGCTGCAGTGTTAACAGCCAGAGCTACTTTTAGTCTTATTTGGCCTGTTATCTAGAAGTATTCAATGTAGAGAGTCTGAGATTCTTTAGACATAACAACTTTGAGTGGAAACAAGTACTATTAGAGCACTTCAGTGTGCATCTATTACACTACAGAACTGTTACTTAACCTTTCACCAGGTACACTGAAATTCATGTATTTTATACTGTATGTATGCCATCTAATGGTAAATGAGAATAATTCCTATTGTTTCAAATGGAGCAGTATTCAGTTATTTCTTGACAGTAAATTCTATCCTTTTGCCAGCCTTTTTTTTTTCCTCTCAGTTGCAATGTGATCGCAAACTTCAGACAGGTACAATGTCAGTTTATTCTTTGCAACTTGTGTGGTTTTCCTCTTTCTGTAAGACCTGCTGTGAAAAAAAGTCCAAGTTGAATAGAAGCAATAGTGTGCTGTGCTGCAGAGGGACAAGCTGTGACCTCAGGGAGTCTAATCGAAGGAAACTTTCTAGTAATTCTCAGTGTCAGACTGCACTGGCCATAAACCAGCCTAGGCTGGGAAATTCAGCATTTCAGCACCAACTGAAACCAAAACAATAGTGAGGAACTAGAAGTTCAGAATCATAACATTCTACTATATTTGTAAATTACAGCAAGAGAGCTCAATTTTACTTCATTTCTACTCCAAATTAAACTGGAGAAGATGAAACACTGAGTTCAAGTTGGCTGTATTTTCTATGACCAAAATATTTGTTCTTGTTGTGCTGGTGTTATGACCTTAAAACTGAAAACTTCTGCTTTTATTAGATAAGTTTATCATGCCTTTATAAACGTTTGGAAATTATTTCTGCAAAGAAATCCTTTCAGCACATTATATGTTATAAGGTGATATCAAGAACTCAGTTTTTCCTTTCACATTCCCCAGTATAAATCTAGAATTATGCTTGTATGGGATTTATGTGACTCAAGCCCCAAAGTTCCAAATGTCTGTCATAATCATAGGATTATGGATTAAAATATTAAGTTTATAACAAGTAATCAAATAAACAAAGCTATCATTTTAGTGGTTATTAAAATTAGACTATTAATGGCCTGAGGACCATATTCTATTTTTTATTCAGTCACAGCAGGAATGTTCTTCAAATAATTCAACTGAGCCTAAATTCATCATCTCCTGTAGAAATCCATCACATTACACTTTCTTTAAAAATATTACTGATTTACAATGACAAACACCAAAAGTATTCAAACTCTTTGCAACTGTAAAGGCTTGGGGATTATCTTTATTATTCAGCTGTCTGAAAAGACTAGATTTTTAGCATTTTACTATAGTAGTACCACCTATAAATGCTTCAGATGATTTTCACTGTCATTACAAACCACTGTGATTGAAGAGATATTTTTAAAATATTTTATCTTTTTAATATTTTAACTTTTTAATCTTTAGCATATTTTTAAGAACAGTTTTCCTCTTTGGCAGCTGTGTTTGTCACTTCATGACATCCTCTTTAGAACAAGCTTCCTACAAGACAGAGAGGAGACATGATAACTGTCTTCAGCTGTGTAAGCTGTTGCTCAAATGCAATGAGAATAACAGTTTTCAATACACATAGAAGAACAGAAAAGAAATAACTTACTTATATTGCAACAAAGACTTTATAAAAAATTTCAAACAGCAAAGGTAATGGAGCACTGGAACAGCCTGAGGAGGCGATGGGAGTCTCCACCACTCCAGGTACAGGTTAGACAAACACCTGCAAAGAAGTACACCAGTGCACTTAAAAAGTCTTTGCGATCACTCTGGCCTTACCATCCTCCTTTCAGTTTTTTTCTTTTTCTCTAGTTTCATTTCCTTCCACATTTTTGTGAATCAGACACTATTTCTATAAAGAAAAAAGGAAACAAATGGATGTGTGGATGGATGAGTGGATGGTGTGGTGTATGCATATAGTTTGATTTCAGACAGTTGAATCTAAACTACAAGATCTTGGTTAACTCCTGCCTCATGAGATTAAGTAATTTCATTTACCTATGCTTCATATCCCAGTCTCTAAAGTGAGATGATAATCATTTATTTATTCCCCTTGCAAGGAAATTACATGTTTATATTGATATTTGCAATCCAACATTACGTTGTATCAGCTGAGAATATTTATATTATTTCACTAACAATGTCATACTATTAGACACAACAACTAACTACCATAGTAGCTATGCATTATTATTATAATCGATAATTTACAGTTCTGTAACTATGAAACAAATAGTGAGAAGTACAAAGTGATTTTACCCATAAACTCAAAATGTTTGTGTAGAATATTTCAGTAGCAACTTCTGGTAAGAATAAACTTGTTACTCAAACATTGAAGATAATCTGTAGATCTAATTTTTTAGACAAGTTAATTTGTATTTTTTCCATCGCTTATGCAAGGCGTGAAAAAACCTCTGACCCAAAGGGAAACAAATCTGAAAGTATCAAACATATTTTCTGTCATTTGAAAACAGAAATATCATTACTGTCAATAAAACTACAGCTGTAGTGAATGTTTGCCAGAGATTTGCTCTCAGCTGAAAAAAGCCAGTTCAGATTGTAAGCTTACAGCATTAGCCTTTCCTGCCGGGGAGACCTGGGCTGTTGACACTACTTGTTGAGTGCTTGGTCTCAGCTCCGATTCCTTGAATCTATTGGATTCTGCAGAAATGAACAAATTTATTCTTTCAATGAACTCTTTCTGTTAACCGGTGTGTAATCCACATTGGAGATATTCCATGTGGGAGAGAGGGAGGGATAATGGACTCTCATTTCATGGTGGGAACATATAATATACACTTTCTAGTGATGAGTTACTTCTGAAAGAAAAGACAGTTTTCAACCAGTAACCTTTTCCTTCCAGTTAAAATTGCTCAAGTAACTTAACTGGCCACAGACTTCAAAAGGCATTGAAATGGAGAGCACAGTAAGAGCCAGTCCATTTACGTACTATTTATGAGGATTTTATTAATTTCTTTTTTTCTTGACAGTTTGGATTTTTTCTCTCTCTTTCTGTCCTCAAAAGCTCCATTGCCCTTTCAGCAGCTGCTTCTGGAACAAAACCCACTTTGAACTCAACTGCTCTTGTAAGAAGTTAGAGCCAGGTTCTGATCTCTGACAGCTGTAAATATAGACAAAAACTGATTAGTTTCAGGAGAATAACTGCTATTGTAACCAAGTGGAAGAATAAGAGTTCATGAACTTTGAAAAACAATATTCATGTCATCTCTGTCCATTTAGCTTAAACTCTTAAGGACAAAAGACATTGAAATTTTGGATACAACATAGGTTGGATAATGTCATTGTTTTATCGTAAGCCTTATTTTACTCCATGCACATTTTAGCAAAGAGTATTAATTCATACCAGTTTACTATTGTTGAGCCTGAATATATTTTACATTACATTTCTGAGACCTTCCCACATTTAACTTGACTATGCCTGTGTTAGGCCTGTTTCTTTAAAAAAACAGTAACCAAATAAATAGGATCAATAAGAGGAGAAACCACATCTGTGCTAAATTGACCTATGTTCCAGGAAAGATCAGCCAACATGAGGCAAAAGAAGAAAGAAACTCATCATATTTGTATTAAGAGATTTTGTTCTTGATGGAATTCCAGTTAGGGATGATTTCTCAATTAGCTTGACAACAAAAAGAAGACAGCTGACATTCCAAGGTCTTCAAAGCCCTTCACAAGCCTCAGTAAGACTCAGATAAAATCAAAACAAGTACTAGAAAGTTTGTATGTTTACTCAGCATCTGGCACTAGAGAGGTAAAGGATCAAAATGGAAATACAACGAATAATCTTTTACACTCAAATTTTGTTAAAATGGAAATGAGGAGCAATGCTAATTTTGTGCTCATGTCAGTACCCTATCAATACCACTGATGACTGTAACAACCAACTCTGAATCCCAGTCATATGCATGTTCACCCTGCAAAATATAATAAAACAAATGAAAATGCAAATATAATGGCATGTTCTGGTGATAAAGAATTATAATGTTAGGATTCTTGTCCCTATGCATTCTTCTACCCCAGAGTAGTTCTACACTTAAGAAAGAGTCAAAAAACTGAATATACCTTGACAGTGAATGAATGAATCCATGGGTGGGAATTAATTCACTTTTAAAATCTGTCTTAAGCATTTACACAGGAATATATAAGAACAGCCATACCATAACAAGCCAAACATTCAGTTAGCCCAGTGTCTCATGTTCAAAAATAATCAGTAGCGGAAGCTTCAGGAGAAGTATAAGAAACAGGCAGGCATTCAATGTTATATTTCATTCTGAAGTCTCCCAGCTTCCTGCAATCTGCAGTTCAGGGATTTCCTGCACCAAATATAATACTCTCTTCTTCAACAACCTTTGATGGATTTTTTTTTCTCCATTCATATATCATATTGGTTTTGGAATCCGCCTAAACTTTTGACATCAGCAGTTTAGAGTCACAAGGAGATTCACCATTTAAACAGGTACTATACTCATGGCATGGCTTACAGATTCCAGAGTTGGGCATACAGCTCCCACATAAGGCATTTATGGAATGATTTTATAAGGCTCCTCAGCTGGGACAATAACTTGAGGAAACAGAATTAATAGTAGAAGAAAAGGAAAAAGAAAAAGGAAGAAAGTAAATTATTCTGGGGGAAAAAAAAAAAAAAACAACACAAACAAAATAACACAAAAACTCCAGAAAAAAAGTAAAGCCTGATATGGTGCAGTTTAAAGGACAAAAAGATGCAAGTAGCACAAACAGAATAGGACATGTTTATGACTCCAGGGGAGAACAGGAAATTAATACAATCCTGATAGTCTGCTTCTTGTTCTATGGAGAGAATAATGTATAACATGTTTTGATGTCCACAGATACGATGGTTCTTTTACTCTCTGAATTTTCACACAGAAAAAAAAAAACCCTCTTAGTTACAAAATGCATAGTATATGTCAAATGGCATTCAAACAAAATAGACTCTGAAGAAGAATATGAGTTTTTTTACTTCAGTTCTCTTGCAGCCTCTTACAGTGTTTTTTTAATTGCTAATGCATAGAATTAACATAGTGCACATCCATAGTATCTGCATTTGTTGGTGAACTCTTTAATGGACACAGCATTGAAACATAGTCTCATTTTCTGCTAGGGAGTTAAAAAAATAAAAGATAGTTGGATAAGACAGTAGAAAAATGAGAATGATCAGAAAAAGAATTAAAGCAAATATCAAGATGCTAGAGCCGTGATTTCCACATGAGGAAATTTTACTGGAACCTATTGTCCCTGGACACAGCTGCCAACATTGCAATTTTGTTAGAGTACACTTGGCTGCCTTTGTGCCTTTGTCAAGCCAGCACATTTCACAGCTATAAATATGTGGGCACCCCAGCATCACTCAGCATTGTTGCCTTTCTTTCTTGTATATTTTGCATCTCCATTGCAATGTCAGACTAAATGTCTTTTTTTGGCAGGTGTTCCATGGCTGGGTTTGCTCAGGGAAATCCAGGATATCTTTCATGGCCTTTGGGGCATGGGGAGGGGAACAGAAAGCTCACTCTGTTTTTTTTTACTGAGCCCCACTTGTATGACCACAGAAATGGACTTGCTAGAAGTGTTTAAAACTGATTTGATGTCCAGTCACTGACACACCAATGCAACAAATCCAAACCTATAGCTATAACAGTCAGCTTTTCCAGCATCAAAGATGCTGTTGTGTTGTTGCTATAGGATAACTAGTACTTTGTCATGGGGAAAAAAAGCTTAACTCATGCGGTTTAAATGGAAGCAGGATGGAAACAGTTTATTGATTTATTAATGACGTAATTAACCACCAATCAGAGTGCTACACATTCAGGATAAGTATCAGCAACACAAAAGATAACCCAGAGCCAAAAGCACCCTCCGGTCTGCCTGCCCCGTGACCCCCGGGGTCTCTGCCCCCTTACAGATCTCCATGTTTCTCCTATATTGCTTCTCAAGGTGATCCTTTCTCTCAGTTTTATTGCTAGTGCCCAGTTGCTGTTTAATTCTACTAATGGTAAATTTTGCATTTGTTCATTTCCTTTGCCATTATCAGCTTTTGCGTCAAAATCCTTCTCAGAACCAGCAGTTTGGGGTGCTCCTCACACACACCTACAGTGTTTACACTCCCTCTTCTCACCCAGGACATGTTATCAAGAAAAGGCCACACACTTTTTTACAACACTTTGTTGTACCAGCTCAGACAGGTAGGCTGACTAGTACAGACTTGCTCTTTCCACGGGTCAAGTTTAAAATAAAGTAACGTAAAGCCATGTTGACTGCATGCTTCTATAACATGTATTCTTTCAAATAACTGCTTTCAGAAAGGAAATATTGCCAGAAAAAATGTGCAGCATATATCAGCTCAAGCAAAATCATGACGTATATTCATTTACAGTCTCCTGGTAAAAACAGATAAAGCTTAACTTTTTTTTTTGAGTCATTTTTGGCAGTGTAGCTTGAATATCTATTAGGCCATTGAACAGATGCAAAGCTTTGGCTTGTGGCTGGCCATCAACATGGGACTCAACATTTTGAATATTACACAGTTATCTCGCTTGCACAGCATCTGGCAAGTCCAGTCATTTGCGCTGCTAACTAAAGAATGGAAAAATAATTAATTTAGATTCCTTAAGACTGATTTCAATTTAGTGAAACAATGACCATAAATATCAGTTGAAGATTTGTTCCACATTTTTTACTGCTTTCTTTGAGAAACTGGATACATTTCACCAAGCACAGCTTAGGTAATCTATACCTATTTGGGGATTGAAATCAGAAAAATAATTCTACTGACCCTGTAAAACGAAATCAGTCCTCTGTTAGAAGAATAATCGTTTAGGTATCGGAGGGTGTTACATTGGCAAATGAAATAAGGCAGGAAAAAATAGGACAAATTTTGGAAAAATTAAAAATTCTGTCCTTGCAAGTTTTATGAATTTGTATTTGAAAGTGTTGAACTGTTGTACTGTTTTGCTTAATGCATTTGTAAAATTTTCCCCAGAAGAAATAAGGAAGCAAGCTCATTCTGATTGAGAAACACCTCAGATGTACCTTGAGCTGTCATTTCCATACAAGAAACATTAGCAGAAAGGACAAACAGCCAGATTGCAAACATCAATTCTAAATACCATCTCACACCTCTCAGTTCCTGACGCTTCCATGCACCTAAAAATTTAGAAGTCACACATTACCTTAGACATGAAGTTTTAAAGGAAGATTAAGCAGTACTTGGAGAAGCAACTGGAGTCAAGTGTCAAGCAATTTCAAAAATGAGAAAGGGAACTACATTCATGCAGAAAGGCAGAAGGAAGTGAAAGACTGAAGACAAATGAGGTATTAGAAGAGATTTGAAGATTTAGACTGGATAGAGTTAGGATCACAAGCAGAGAAGGCAGAAGGGTCAATAAACATCATTTTGTCAATGAGTTTTAGAAGAAATATGGAAGAAAAGGAGGAAAGATGAAGAGAAGAGTTTGAAAAGCAAAAAGGAGGTACTAAAATAGGAGACGCAACATCTCCACATTCTGGATCTGCACAGAAGACCAAAGACAGCAAAATTTCTGCAGGAGAGGATGGCTGCAGCTTCAGAGAAAAGAATCCAGGTCACCTTCAGTGAGGGTTGTGAGCTTTGGTGGACGTGTGGAAATGTGTCATCTTTACAGAGAGTGGAAAGATTAGATGGGTAGCAGGAACACAACAGTAAGGAAAAGTTACTCCAGATTTACTCCAATAAGAAAGAAGGATGTGTTGTGTGAGAAATCTGAATATCTACTTGTGGATTTAAAGAAAAAGGGCCAGGGCTGTGTTGGGGGTCAAGCATTGCAACATTTCATAAAGAATGCTTAAGTCTGTGGATGCCTTTGACTACGAACTTCTTTAGTGGCTGGAGAGCTGTCTGGCAGAAAAGGACCTGGGGGTGTTGGTCAACTGTCGGCTGAACATGAGCCAGCAGCGTGCCCAGGTGGCCAAGAAGGCCAACAGTATCTTGGCCTGTATCAGGAACAGTGTGGTGAGTAGGACTCGGGAGGTGATCGTCTCCCTGTACTCAGCATTGGTGAGGCCCCACCTAGAGTACTGTGTCCAGTTTGGGGCCCCTTAGCACAAAAAAGACATTGAGGTGCTGGAGCGGGTCCAGAGAAGGGCAATGAAGCTTCTGAGGGGTCTGGAACACAAGTCTTATGAGGAGAAGCTGAGGGAAATGGGGTTGTGCAGCCTAGAGAAAAGGACGTTGAGGGGGGACCTTATTGCTCTCTACAACTACCTGAAAAGAGGTTGTAGAGAGGCGGGGGTCGGTCTCTTCTCCCAAGTCACAGGTGACAGGACAAGAGGAAACAGCCTCAAGTTACACCAGGGGAGGTTCAGGTTGGATATTAGGAAGAATTTTTACACTGAAAAGGTTATTAAGCATTGGAATGGGCTGCCCAGGGAAGTGGTTGAGGCACCATCCCTGGAGGTGTTCAAAAGACGGGTTGACATGGTGCTGGGGGACATGGTTTAGTGACGGTTTTTTTGTCAGAGTTAGGTTGATGGTTTGACTAGATGATCTGGAAGGTTCCTTCCAACCTAGATGATTCTATGATTCTCTGGGAATCGGATAAGCACCATCATCAAGACAAATACTCAACAGAGATCATTACAAATGGTTACAAACCATTTGCCTGATACAAACCTAATTGTAATCATCAGTGTCCAGTGAAACAGAATGAACTAATACCCATAGGAATTTTACTGCTCTCATCTCAGTGAATAAAACCAGCCGGTTCTTGAAATATTACCATTTTTAAAATTGAAGTATTCTGCCAGATTTGAAGTATTGTGTCAGATGCTGATTTCTCACAGACAAGGTGAGAACTGCTTTGTCTCTTTCTCTCTTTTTCCGGATTTCTGCAATATAGCAGCCTATTGTAGCAAGGATACTGCATAGAAAATGAGCTTCCCAGCTGAACAGCCTTTACCAGCTCTTGGCATTGCCTGGAAGTGTCCTGCAGGCGAAATCAGAGTATTGTGCTCAGAAAGATTCCAGGTCCTTTGATTTGTGTCCGCTCTTACGCAGTGGCATGGCCTCGGGCGCTGGGGTGCCTGACTCCTTTCACTAGTGAAAGGACCACTGAATACAGAGAGTGAAAGGGGAAAAGCACAGCAGCTGGGTGGGAGGGAAACATGACCCCTCCAAAGTGGTGTTCGGTCCCTTGAGTGGGACTGACAGCCCGACCGTGCAAAGGGAAGAAAGTGGCACAGGGGAACTGATGGTGCCGCCGCACAGGGATGCGATCTTCCCTTCTCTTGCCACACGGGAAAAGCAGAAAAAAGGTTTCATCAGCTGCTTTAGCCGAGTGCATTCGAGTGCGATTTCATCTGCGGGGTGTGTGCGTGTGTGTATAAGACAACAGGAAGAAGCACTTAGTTTGATTGCACTCTAGCCATTTGCTGATAATGTCGTTGAAAGCAATTGTGTCTGATAATTTATGTTTTTAAAAGCCTGATTTGCAATAACAGCTTTAAAAACACTGAACAAGATTAAAAGAAAAAGGTGGGGACTGGAAAATTAAATCTGTAAATGGAATTTAGAATTGGTAACCTAGCACGCAGTGGGATGAAATTATACATAAATTGTTTTATATGCTAAAACTGCTTATGAAAACAAAGGTTTTGTTTCCTATTACATAGTTACCTAAGTCTCAAAAAAAAAGAATGTCTTTTTACAAAAAAAAAAAAGAAGCGATAGCTTGGATGTTTGCTTGGCAAGGTGTCTGAATATAATGAAGTTATATTCTCCTTGACTGCACCATACCAAAGTCATGGTTCAGACAGTTCACAACAATGGGATAGATAACAGCTTTCTTAGGGACAGGGTCTAGTTAATATATCAGCTCTCACTGTACAAGTCTAAAAGGAAAAGCTTCTTGAGAAGGGATAAAAACAGAGAAAAAACCTCCCATGAATGGGAACACATGGCTTTCTTACTGCCCGCACCCTTGTGCATACATCATTCTCCTAGAAAACCTACATTCTCAGCTGCTGTCAGAACAGATTTTCCAATAAATATATGCAGAGCTAATTCTACTGTCCTGCCTACTATCTTTACAAATATGGGCTTCTGGATGGTGATCAGCAGAATGATTCTTATCTGTGCAAGACTGCCTCAAAAATGGAGTTCCTAGATGGAAACAGTCTACACAAACACTGATCCCAGGGTACAGATGTATAGTTAGGGTTTGTGCTTGAAATGGGCAGCTCCATGGCCATTCATTTTTCTTGAAAAATAAAAGGTATCTAACTGATGTCATTGGACCCATTTTTAAAGTGAAAACAATGTCTTTCATTCAGTGTCTTCTCTGTATTCAGAAAACCTACTGTATTTAAGGTCTCTACAGTATTACAGTCCAGGTTCTAAAAGCTCAAAATATACAAAACTTTATGTTCACAAATTAGTACAGTTTGAATCCTTTCCAAATCTCAAAAAACTTTACTGTTTGAATTAGTAGGCTACCACACTGAAAAGCTTCAAGGCATAAGTTGTATTCAGTTGCAGAAAAAAAATGTTTAATTATAAAGCAAATAATAATGGAAAATAAAAGGGAATGGAAAATAAAAAGAAAGCAAATAATTTGTCTCCTGATAAGTCATGCAGTGCTTGTGCAGGTAGTTACAGGATGCTTAGGCAATTTCATATATCTATATTCTTTAGTTTTTTTATAGTTTTAAAAGTCATTTAAAATGTGGTTTTAAATTTTGAAATGAAAACGCTGAGAAACTCAAAGACCATAATGACCGGACTTTGCCATGACCAGCACCTCAGGAACACTTAATTCAAATTACAAAAGAGCTTCAAAAAACAGTTCCTTTCAACATTCATAATTTTGAAACATTTTTAAAAGGATGTTCTGGACCTATGGCTTTCCCTGTGAGGAAAAGCCTGAGAGATGATTGTCTACCACATGAGTGCTTCTGCCTCACAGGTCACAGTCAGGACTTTTTCCTGTGCTACATGGGATGCAATTTTCCAAGTCCATTGCTAATGCCATCTTGTCTTGTGCGTTCTCCTTGAAGTGGTTCAATGACAAGATGAATACAGACATTTCTCTTACTCTTCCAGATGCTTCCTTGCATCAAAGACACACATCTCTCTGTGGTAACCCTGCAGCCTCGCCGCAGTTCACAGATGTTTCAAGATAAACTCAGCAATTTAAGCCCAATAGCTTAACCAAGGTTAAAATGAATTATTTACATACCTAAGCAATGTTGTGAACTCTTGCACATGTCTTCTGTGACACTAGAGGTGACTTCAATGGTAGAGGATTTCATTTTATCCTGGTGTGAGTGAACCAGGGAAGACTGAGGAGCTTTGAGTACTCTCAATGCTCTCAGTTACATTCAACCTCAAGAAATCAGACAATATATCACCTGTCAAGGCAGAGATTTGTTTAATGGATAAATATTCCAGTAAAATATTCTCGGTAAAGTTATCCAAACTATCACCCCAATGGATGCAGCTCCCAAGCTTAGATAAACAGTCCATCCTTGGGTGATCAGAGTTCAGAAAATTTCTTCTTGCATTCAGGCTCCTTATTATTGTACTTCAGATAAAGCTTGGCATCTTAATTTTTTTAATATTAGCACTTGTCTAATAGCTGGACATATACAGGAACCAGCTGCTCTGTTTAATTTTGCTAACTATATGATTTAAGCACAAACTGTTCCAATTTAGCAACAAAGTCCAGGCCACAAAGAGAAAAAAGAAAAAAATAAACCAGTAATACCATTCCATTCTTATTTCATGAGTTAATGGATGAAATTGAAATTACACCACGTCCCCACTTCATGCAAGTGTAATATCTCTGCTGGATTTTTTGGCTTTAGAGATTCAATAATCACAGGGAAATACACACCAGTGAGAGTGAGGTCTAGGTTACATTGTCAGTGTACAAAACCTAAAATTATATCCTAACTTCCCTGTTTACTGGGGAGGATGTCCAAGTTTGCAGATGATGTTGAGTGACTAGGAACAGCATATATATGAGACAAATACTCTGCTCCGGTATTATGGCTACAGATTTCTTGATACTCTTTCAGCAGATGGTGTATGGTGACAACCATTTATCGTTCTGACCAATGCTGCCTTTTTATTGCCTTCTGTTCCTTCACTGGCATGTCATCTCCACCTGTTGCTGCCTCCTTTTATGTGCTTGGGACCTGTTTGTGGGAGCATTCCTGCAGAGTATGAAGTGCATTCAGCAGGTGTTAGCGTTATGCACTAAGTGTAAATCTGCATTCGATAACAATGGCGATTTCATATGCATTTAGGAAAATCAAGGTAGATTATTCCTAGCCTCCATGTGTTCCTTCCCTGAAGAATTTGGATGCTCATAGGAGAAGGTAATAGGGAACAGTTACGGCTGGTCAGATTTGCCCTCTGTGTAGCAGATTTTTTTTCTCTCCAGGTAGACAAAACAATTAAAGAGGATGTTTCTTGGCTGCATGTTTGCACAGTGAGGACAACAGTGGTAGAGTGGGGAAAGGGCTGCTTCATAACTGGGATCCTTCATCTAATTTAAAAATAAAGATATATTTGCTACGGATAATTTATAAAGGACAAAGCTTATTGATATGTCAAGAGACAGCACAGGTCCTACACCACTGGCCATATTTTATCCTGCAGAAGTACTGGGTATTGTTATGTACTACATAAAGCTTTAGTTTAACTTTTTCATCCTCAAGCACCACATATGTTTGTGTATCTACCTAGACAGCAGTCACGCCACTGACCATATTAAAACATTTCATCAGGCTTCACAGTGTCTTGAGAGAAAAGGTACCTCCTGCAGGCCATCACTAATACTATGGCAGTGAAAAGTACGTAATCACTTCTTGCTGTCAATAGTGTAATAGCAGAGGTGTTCACCCTGTAGGTGATCTATTATATTTTTATGGGGCTGTCTGGGAGATTTTATAGGACTGAACATAATCCAGGTTGCTAATTTACATGAAGCTGGTCTGAGTGAACAATTTTATGTTGTAATAGACTCAAAGAAAAGATGTTATTAACAAACATATTATATCATCTTTGATTAGTAAAGACACCAGCAGCAAATAAAAATTACCTGACTAATCTCTCCTTTAAATCAATGAATTTCTATATTTTAAATATAAATGAAACTTATATTATCATTTTACAACCAGGAGGCTGAATTATTCATGACCATTTTGTATGTGAAAATATTTTTAAACATATGGAAGAGTATATAAACAAGATATAATACTGAAAAGATTTATCCTACTAAAAACTAGTGTATGGAGTTTTTGTGCATACACTGTGAAGCTTTCTCTGCTGGCACATATGTGTATGCCGTACACATTAATCACTGCACAGTATGTTTCAAGATATGCATTATCCAAATAAAAAAAAAAAAAAAACAACAAAAAAAACCCCAGTTCTTTAATATACAGACACAATTTCTGCTAACACAAATAACACGATGCAAACAAAAAACAAAAAACAAACAACCAAAAAAAAAAAAAATATAGCCCAAGGCACAGCAGTTCTGTCATGGATGTTGTCACCTGGAATAAAGTAAACAAAGTAGGCAAACTTGTTATATCCTAATATTTCCACATATATCCAAATAAAAAAAAAAAAAACAACAACAAAAAAACCCCCAGTTCTTTAATATACAGACACAATTTCAAGTAGGCAAACTTGTCATATCCTAATATTTTAGGCACTAGTTGTGCTCATTTTTGAATGTCCTTTATTCAATTTAATGTAAGCTGAATTGAGTCCCACACACTTTTTAAGCAACAAAAGTAAACACTTTTCTTCATATAAATGATTTTACCATATTTTCAAAGGGAAAAACAAGGATTTAATCAGGGTTTTTTATTTAAAATGCAGGCTCAAAATTAGTTTATTACGCTACAGAATGAAAGGAAACAGGTCTGGCATGACACAGATCATAACTGAGCATAACAGAGATAACTAACAATAAGCTTTGCCTAAAGCTGCCCATTTTGGTTCTTTTGCTCCGTGGTAGACTTGTCTTTAGTAGAGATGCTCTAACTGCCAGTTCATCAGAGACAGTCCCAGAAAACTTGTTCCCAGAGTAAATATCAGTATGTTTTACTCTTCAAACAAAAGAAAAATGCAGGAACGCTACAATCAGATTACGGGTTTAATATTCTCTTCTTTATTTATCATGCTCAAGGGAAGAGTATCTTCAATGCATCCTAATCAAAACTTTAGATGGCTTTCAAATGAACGGAGCATGATAAAAGATAATTATAGTAATGTGAGAAGCAGTTGTCAGCCAAAAACTGAAAGGAAGAAAAGGAAGATATTGAGGGCCATTTGTATAACACAGAAATCCAGAAGGAAGGCTTTTACTGAACTCGATAAGTTTTCACTGGAACTGCCAGGAGGTAGGATAGACAATTGCGATATAATGCAGCAAACGTACAATTGCATCAGTCTTGGGCCTTTTAGAAAAATGGGGCAGCACAGTCAGAGCAGTGAGTTGGAATGGGCTGCCAGACCCCTAGGAATCTCTGAATAATGTTCATTGTCCATGCACACACAAACTTTACAGGATACCCAAGGAGTCCAAGACCTCACCCATACTGAGTACACACCACACATGTGGTCTGTGCATGTGCAGTGAGACCAGTATGCCCTGTGTGTAGTGAATTTACTACAAATGACCCAAATGGTGCCTGTGGTTGTCTGTCCTGAAAATACCAGAAAGAAATTAGGGAGGCTAAACTGAAATGACCATAAGATGCAGCCTATTTTTCCAGAGTTACCTTTTATTAGAAGACAGCATCTTCACTGGAGGCAGACAGCCTCACCCATATCTATTGCAGGAAAAGCTGGGGAAAAAAAGAGGAAATAATAGTATGGAGGAAGGGAGAGGAGGGTGAACAGGGATATAGGTTATTGTTGCTAAACGTATGGCTCATGTTGCCTTTATCAGCTACACAAGGACCAAAATGCAAAATCCCGAGTGTTTCAGTAATAGAAAGAAAGTAAAAATCTGTACTAATTCCAGAACTCCTGAATCTGAGTATCCATCTATTGGGTATTTTATACCTTAATGTAAAGTTAATTAAATCAGTATGCATTTGCATATTTCAAGGACTATTTGATGATGTTGGAGATGCAGCTCAAAATTTCCAGGATTCAGATAAGTATGTTAGATGATGGTTGGTTAGGTGGCACAGCAAGCGTATTCTGAGCTTTTCTTAAATAATTTAAGCAAAATTTGCTGTATGCTCACTAAGTCAACCTCTCAGCAGTTATAAACCAGTACCATTACTTTCAGTTCTATGAACCTGCATTGATTTATGCCAATGAAAGAGCTGGCACTGTCATAAATTCACAGAGTCCTTTTGAATTCTGTGGACTTACATATTTTTATGCCAACCAGTTAGCACATTATGCAGAGCTGGTTGTTTAAAACCAATCTGTGTTGCAAATATCAATCAACTTAATGTATCTCAAAGCTAGATTTCTAATCTAAGCTAATCATCTAAACTCCCAGATAGTCAATGCCAAGAAACAGTCATTTTTTTTCTTTCACTAGGGCACAGTTCTCCTCTCCTAATGTAGATTCATTTGATCTATCTTAGATGGCTACTTTAAGAGAGATGAATCTTGCCCTAAAACTGCCTGTTTCTCTCTGTGGACATTTACAGGCATCTGAACAGATTAATTCCACCTCTGGTCTTAAAATAAGATCATTCACCTTTTGGAGGGTTCTGTAGCTTTTACTTTGAGGGTAGCCTAGGATACGAATCAGATGAGTAATTTTTAGACATCTAAATTTGGGACAGATGAAACCTTGCCGCAATTTCAGGAGCTTTCAAAAAATCAAGGGGAGCCAAAAGTTCATCAGTTCATTAAATAATTTTTTCTGCTTTCAAACCTACATGTCACCCAAGAGGACACCAGACTCCTTAATAATATGGAAAAAGTGCTAAAAGCTTTACCTTTAGATAGTATTAAAAGATGAAAATGCAATGCCCAAAAGTTCAAACATACAGAAACATATGGAACAGAAAATGGATGTCCTGAGGGAGAAGTACCATTTCCTCTTTTCTCCTCAACACTCACCATCAATTTAAAACAAATTAAAAACCTTCAGTACATATTCATACTTATGAATGGCAGAGATTCTGATCAGTCACTTCAGCCACTCTGTGGTCATTACCTTCTGCTATATTGAACATATCAGAAATGAGTATGGACAGTGA
The DNA here is from genome assembly GCF_964106895.1 of Numenius arquata. NCBI lineage: Eukaryota > Metazoa > Chordata > Aves > Charadriiformes > Scolopacidae > Numenius > Numenius arquata. The sequence continues at coordinate 110,861,189 of NC_133577.1, read as the reverse complement.
TTGAACAAACTGGCATGAAAACTAAGCCTAAAAGATTTAATTACTCCTCCAATGTTCCCTCATAAAAGAAAATACACCATTATTTTTAAAAGTAATAAAGTTATTCACTCTGTGAATGGTGAATGAAATGATAGCATATATCTGGATAGTTTTAGGAAAAAAATACATTTGAAAGGAAAAAAAAAAAAAGAAAACAAAACCAACAAAAAACATTGACCCCAGTGTAATAGAAATCTTTAATATTTGAATACACATGCCTCCCACATTCATACCACAAAAACCAATGTGATAGGGTTAACACTGTATCCCATTGCTAGTAATCATCATCATTAGGAATGCAGTACTGAGTACTTTATGAACAACCGTCAATCGCTGCTTTCTGTAAAAGGCTCCAATAGTTTTATATTAAAGAAACATTTTTATGTTTACCCTAATTAATTATGGGATTCTCTCCAGCTGCTGAATTAAGAGAAAAAGAGATTTAAATGGTCTATGTCAGAACAAAGAATGGGTATTTTATGAGTTTACTGCTCAGATTATTACTCTGCACTGGCATTTGCCTTACCACCTTGACAGACTGAAGTAATTTAGTAGATTGTATTCCATCACTTCTTTAATTACAATGTTTCACTGAGCAGTCATTTGTGCACTTGCTAAGAATTTTCTGCTAAGAAATTGTTCTGTCCACTGCCATCAAGCCATAACTTGAGGACTTAATAACGGAGGTACATGTAGCCAAAAGCTAGTCGCGTGGAGAGAATGACAACCAGCACCACACAAAAAACACTGCAGTCAGATACAAAAGCTAAATGTCAGGCACCAAATCAATCCATCAGCATTCTGCTAAATGGCTATGTTATATCTCAGTGCTACAAAGATCCAGGTAGCCTCTTTTTCCAGTGTGTCTTTACCTCGGTGCATACAAGAATTTACTTGCCTAATCTCAGGCCCTCCTATTTTCTCCATAAAGATATAAGTTGTCTACCACACTCCAGAATCCTTCATTTCCTGGCTATAAAAAGAAGAAAATTGGGTATGGGAAACAAAAAGAGTCATTAGGAGAATCCCAGAATCCTTTCACATCAGTAAAACTTTCCTTATGGGAACTAGAAGTAGCTCTATAAACACTAATGAATAGCTACTTATTAGCTCTAAAAGGGAGTTTATTTATCCCAGGTTCACAAACAGAAAGGCAGAGTTGTTCAGCAACTTGTTCAACATTACACAGTCTAAATGTGGCACCCACTCTGATTCAGATTTGTATAAAAAGCATCATGACTTCCTAGCATCCCAGGTAAAGTTAGGAGGAAGAGCTGGAACCTCTGACCCCCTGCTCTGGCCCTTTATTGCATGGAAACAAAATCCTGCTTCGTCTTAAAACCAAAGGCTTGCATTTTTCAGTATAAAGATATGTAGCCATAAACTTTCCTGAGGCTATTTGCATGACAGTTCAGCAAAGTTTGGAAACAGTTCAGGGAATCTGGCAGATTATTAAAAAGAAAATCTCTAAAATATCATAACTGTAGGGGAAAAAAAATCCTCCTCTTGTACACAGTTGCATCTATGTAATAAAGTTTTGGGGGGATGTTTTTTTTCTGGTTCTTAACAGAGTTACCACCACAGAGGAAGTTTAAGCCTTGTGATGTAGGACAGAGGCTCCTCCTTTACCCTGGAATATGCATGGAGAATACACATCACTCTTAGTTTAATACCATTAAACTAATTTGTATTAGTGTATAAGACAGGAGATGATCTGCCAAGAAAGCCTTGAATCAAGGATACAAGCTATCCCATAAGAAAAAGTTTCCAGCCAGAGGGCTGAAGCTTCCTTTGCTGGCACAAGGATGTGGGCACCGCACTGTGTAGCAGCTCCTCTTCCAGGGTAACTGGAAAACCAATTGAAACAGGTTGAGGGTTTTATCACTTTGTGTGTCAAGCCCTGTAACATAAGGGTAGCAATTACATAATTTTCCACTCCAGACCAATTTGCTTTGCACCTATGTATATCAATATCAATTTCAGTTAATATTTTTTCTATGTGAGCTTCATGAGGTTCAACAAGGCCAAGTGCAGGGACCTGCACCTGGGTTGGGTCAACCCTTGGCTGGGGGATTGAGAGCAGCCCTGCTGAGAAGGACTTGGTGGTACTGGTGGATGAAAAACTGGACATGAGCTGTGAAGACAGGCTGAGAGTTGGGGTTGTTCAGACTGGGGAAGAGAAGGCTCTGGGAGACCTTATTGCAACCTTTCGGTACTTAAAAGAGGCCTACAAGAAAGATGGAGAGAAACTTTTTAGCAGGGCCTGTTGAGATAGGGAGTAATGGCTTTAAACTAAAAGAGGGTAGATTGAGACTAGATCTATCGAAGAAATTCTTTACAATTAGGGTGGTGAAACACTGGCACAGGTTGCCCAGAGAAGTGGTAGTTGCCCCATCCCTGGAAACATTCAAGGTCGGGTTGGAGGGGGCTCTGAGCAACTTGATCTAGTTGAAGACGTCCCTGCTTATTGCAGGGGGTTGAAGTAGATGACCTTTAAAGGTCCCTTCCAACCCAAACTATTCTATGATTTTATGATTCCATGAAAGAACCTGCATAAAAACATAGTAATTAACACTATTCATCTCAGAGTTTTCTATTCATTTTTTCTTTCCAGTGGAATCAACCTTTTAGCCACTCACACAACCTATGGTGAGTAGTTTTAAGATTTCCTATACTAATTAAGAATCTAAACTATGACAGATTTATGTGTAAATAAAAACATACACTAAACAGACACTTATATCAGCAGTCATTTTCCCCCATATAATATTACATGAAAAGTTAAGGAAACAGCATATCAGGAAAATGCCATCCCTACAACAGTGATTTCTTCAAATATGATGAAAAATTAGTGTCTTTGAAGTTGAAGAAGCAATAGTTAACCAAAATCCTAGTGTGTTCCAGTATTAATAGGCTCTGCCAAGTTTTCAACAGGACTCTGTATATCTACTTTTGTTTTCTGTGAAAGTGCAGTTATAAATATACTTCCTCTGGTGACACTGAAGCTTTAAGCAACTCCTTCCTGCCTCATCATCACCCTTTCCAGTGCCCTGGGAAAATTGTTTCTGGTTCCAGAACATGAAAAATACCAGTGAACAACCCTTGGACAGAAATAGCTCTCTGCAATCGAAAAAAAAAGGTTTTAGCCTCAGCCAATTCCTTGTTCAGTTCATTGCATAGTGCCACAAAAGTTATACCAACACAAATGATGCTGATGAACATCTGAGAAAAGGATAGTGCATACGCTGGTGGTGGTACAAATAAGTTTGTAAGTATAGCAATACCTAAAGAGGGATTTCGGTGTCACTAGTGCTGGTTCAGCAGGGCTGCTCCCACACATTTCTAAGGGATCTGCTAACATGCTGAGAGGTAAGTTAGTGCTTCAACCAAATGGTGAAATATAAATCCTACCATCTGTACTAAGGCAACTGTCTTTGGTTTTCAAAGATGAAGTCAGAAAAAATAAGCATGTATCTTTTAGTACTCTTCTGTATCTTAAAAGTGTCTTTTATCTTAATTTAAAGATAAAAAAGAGAAACAGATAGGATTATTTTAAAATGTTTTACTATAATCTAAGTGACTAATAATCTACCGTGACTAAGAATTACTAATATGGAAAATCAAGTCAGTATTGTTTCCAATTTTAGTTAGCTTGAAAAAACTCAAAAAACATTTTAAAAATGGACCTATTTAGATAGATTTCCTGGTTTATTTTAATGAATGTTTACAGCTAAATTTTCTCATTGTGAACGCGACCACTTTATGAAGGCAATAATCTAGAAATAAAAGAAATATTGCAATCCTTAGTTCTACGTTTTGATCACCAAATTAGATACACAAATCATACACATGCAAAAATACTGCAAAGCATTGTTGAAGATTCCTGTGGCAATATCATTACAAATACATTTAATGTCTGGAAAAATTCCAGTAGTGCATTGAAATATAAGGCAATATCGCATAGCTTTTTAAATTAAAACAATTGTGTCATTAATGTAAAGTTCCTACAGAGTATGTCTTTACACAGATAATGATAATATCAAGGAAAGCGTGGAACTGTTATCTTGCTTTTCAGTGTATTCTAAAAAAATCAGATATATTAAGTAAGGCCATACACTTCATGTAGTCAATTCTCAGTGGTATTTCAGGAAAGATTTATCAAACCAGTAGATTGTTTCCTCTCAGATACCACTGAGACATGTTCATGGAATTCTGAGATGTTTACAGTAAATTAGAAGCTAATTAGTTGAACTGAAATGCCAGCACCTGCTCCTGCATTATTTAAAAGAAGAAAGGAAGAAAAAAAAACCAACAACAAAAACATTTAGAGTTTCACAAATGGAGATAATACTTCAGGGCCTGGATTTCTCCAAGCCTATTTAATCATTTGAAAAGGTTGTCAGAATTATTGGGTTATGAAACTGAATCAGTGCATCTTAGATATTTTTCCTTCCTGCAGCTTTATAGTCATTATTGTATTAAGATTCTGGCAAACAAGGCCAACAATATTTATGGTTCCTGCCATAACATTAAAAATGCATATCCCATTCAGATTTTATGAATCTTGAATTGCAGCAGGAAATGAGCAGTTTAGATGATAATTGACTTGTAAGGATTAGAACAGTTCAGGTTTCCCCCTGTGCAAAGAGAAGGTTCATCTGAGGTCTTACAGATAGATAATTCCTCCAAAACATCACATCTGTCTCTACAAAAAGGTGCTTTTGTTCTGGTAACTCTATATTGTGGCAATAATAGTTATTAGTAAATCAGATAGAGCAGGCATAGCTAGCCAAATTGTGATGGGAAAATGAGGGTGAAATCCAAATCAAATAGTAGGTACATGTGGTATTTTATATAACACATAACCAAATAACCTGCCAATCCTAATGAGCTTTTAATTTAATCAGGAAAGTACAGTACACAAGCAATTCTGGATGGGAATATGTGCCATCAATAAGGGGATCAAAGTAATAAAAATGCTCTGAGAAGGAGTTGGGTTTCACGTGGAGAACAGAAGGAGAAATTTTCCTACTATAGCAATTAAGAAGCTTTTCATATGAGAGGAGATGCCCCAAAGGAAGGTATTGTGGCAATAGGTGTGAGGAACCAAAAAAGGAGAGTCACAGGGAGAGGATGCTGTTGAGTAGGAGCAGCTGTAATTTAATAGAGCAAATTTAGAGCAAAATTGCAAGGGGCAGAGCTGAAGAGCCTAGGGAAGGATCTGCATGAAAGGACGTGAGAAGGAGAGTGGCAGAAGAAGGAGAAGGTTAAAATGAGGGCAGTCAATATGCTCTCTGTTACAACAAGAGCACCATTTCCCAGTAGAAGGTCCACTTCTTAATATTATATTTTCCCGATGTTATCTCTCCTCCCAGAGGAAAGCCTGAGCTCTCATATAGCACTCAGATGTGTTCATGGAACTCTAAACTTACCATAAATTAGAAGGTGATTAGTTGAACTGAAATTATTTTTGTCTGTTTCAGCCTTGCAAGCACACAAACACACACAAATCCTGGTACTAGTTACAAGAACCCACCCTGAAATTGGTCTGAGCTGCGTTGTGTCTGCTCAGCCTGAGGTATCTGCTGTTTCCACTCCCAGGCTTTTCAGAGGGCTATGATTAGTTCTCGAGCATGTGCTGATTGTAACAGCTGGGCCCCAGTTTCATAGACTGGAAGACAAAGTTTTATTCAAAAGGGGCTGAGAAACCACTGCCCTCTTCATTCCCCTTGGCAATCTTTGGAGACACAAAGAGAATGCAAACGGCATGAGGAGCACCCTGCTGGGGAGGTCCTTGTTGCAGTACTCCTTTACTTCTACTGACTACTTGTTGTGGTATTGTACTCAAATTCTTGGGAAAAACAGAGATATACCGAAGTTCTTTCAAAACCACTAGACTAGAGAAAATACTCTGGTGGTAAGTTGAAAGAGAAAAGCTCATGTGCATGGTGCTCTAGTTTGGTAAAAGACATCTAAGAGACTTTACTAAGTTCCAAATTTAGATAAGGTCTCTCAAGTTGCACTTAGACTAGGAAATAAGCCAGAAAACATAGAGTATGGTTTTGATTTCCTTGGACTGCCCCAAAAACAAGCAATAGCATTAAAGAAGGAAAATGTTATGTTTCGTGCTTTTTTCACATTGCCTCCAAAAGAAGTCCCTCCTCTCCTCCTCTATGTTGCATCTTCTGGTTTTTCTGTGAGTTTTTCCTTTGCATTGCTTTTGGAGATGCCTCTCTGGTCAACCTTATCAACTGGTTCAGAGCTTGAGGGAAAGAAAGTAGTAATCTCCCTTTTCATAAGCTATTTTGGTTACAGCCATATTTCATTATTCCATTTCAATGAATAATCACCAAAGTTTAATCATCCTTTCTTGCCATCAATGTGCAAGAGACAAATTTCTCTCCTTTTATTTCTTTTACATTTCTCATGGTTTCAGTTGTGATAAAGTTAACTTTTTTTACTAGCAGCTGGTATAGTGTTATGTTTTAGATTTGGGATGGGAAAGGTGTGTGTAGCACACAGGTGGTTTTGGTTGTTGCTGTACTCTGAAGGCCTTTTCTGCTCCTCACGCTGCCCTGCCAGCGAGTAGGCCGGGAAGGCACAAGAAGTTGGGAGGGGGCACAGCCAGGGCAGCTGAACCTAACTGACCAAAGGGATATTCCATACCATGTGATGTCATGCTCAGTATATAAAGCTGGGGAAAGATGATGGAAGGAGGGGGGGATGCTTGGAGTTATGGTATTTGTCTTCCCAAATAATGGTTATGTGTGATGGAGCCCTGCTTTCCTAGAGATGGCTGAACACCTCCTTGCAGGTGGGAAGCGGTGAATTAATTCCTTGGGTTTTTTTGCTTGCTTCTGCAGCTTTTGCTTTATTTATTAAATTGTCTTTATCTCAACCCATGAGTTTTCTCACGTTTACTCTCCTGATTCTCTCCCACATCTCACTGTAGGGGGAGTGAGTGAGCAGCTGCATGTTCCTAGTTGCCAGCTGGAGTTAAACCATGACACTCTTCTACCTCAGTATAAAGGCACAGGAACCAAGTACACACCCAAAATGGCACTTGCTATCTAAAACAAAAGCTTGGAAAGCATCCTCAGTAATAATGAATTTCATATGTTGCCCAAGATCCCTCTTAACATATTAGCTCTTTTAGTTTTCCGGCACAGTTTTCTAATCTTTTTTCTACCCTGTTCTATACTTTTCTCTCAGTTTACCCATAGGTCCTCTAAAATTTTGTAGCTACCTTAAACATTTAACCTGACCTTCAATCAACTCAACAGATCTAATCTTCAATAGTGGTATGCTTAGAAGTCCTCAAAAAGCAGGAAAATGATCTTTCTTTGTATACTTTGCTGACTATGAATTACGCTGTGATTTTGCTTCAGAATTTGGCTTTTAAATCAGACATAAGAATATTACCTTTTTCATGGTAATTATTCTTCTAACAAAAATGAATTTGCAAAGCTTTTAAGAAAGATTAAATTATTCTGATATTCTGTTGAAACACTTATAAAAACATGTTCATTAGTTTAACTGAACTGAACCGTTTCACTGCAATGCGATATTAAACTGGTTATGGCACCATGACGTCTCTCGGTATTCACACACATCAGGTCCCCATTCTCTCCCATCAGTGAGCCTAATGAAAACACACATCGTGCAGTGTTGTACTGTGTTCGCCCTGCACACACTGTATGGTGTTTCATGGAAGCACCACAGGAGATGGAGACTGTAGATCCAGCTCACAGGAGGCCTGAACTATTCCCGCAGCACTACAGTTTAATGTCAAACAGAATGATTCCATTAAAAAAATATAAACATTTCCACATGGCAGGGGAAGGAGGGAGGGGGGAATTTTTCCCTTTCTCAAAGAGCAGGAACTCCAGATTTCACTCATCATATATCCCATGAGTCTCATACACAAAGTCTAATATATGGACACCTGTGACACCTCTTTAGAGTGTACAAATCTCTATATATTATGTGATGAGTTTGAGGGAACTGGAATACTTGTGCACTATGTATGTAATATCCTAACCTAATTTTGTCATGGCTGTGAAAAAACAGGTTGGTTTACAAGAATATAGAAGCTTTTGACCGAGGTATTTTGTTTCCCAGAAAAAAAGGACCATGATGAGATAAGGCTTTCCATTGTTTTTTGTTTGGTTTTTTTTTTTTCCTGAATGTGCTGGTGGCTTTGGAAGAATTTTACTTAAAAAAATAAATAAAGAAAATATTCTGCAAAGAAGCACCAGGCATAGGTTAGTAACGTGGACTCCTGTGAAAAAATCTTAAGAGAAATACACACTTTCATAGAACAGGAACAAAAGAGACTTGAAAAACTTGAGCAGAGACACAGGGGTTTGTTTTTTCCATTTTCATTAAAAATGAAATTTGTGTAATCTCTAGAAAACAAAATGAGGATATGAAGTGGACTCAGGCCTATCATATCATTCAAAGCCGTGTTCTAGCTCAAACTGGAATTGAACAAAGTTCCAAGCATTGCTTTGAAGACTTTGTTGAACACACCCATCCTCCCAGAATATTCTGACTTGCAGTTCAGAAGAGTGGACTGACCGAGTGCTGATAACTTTGCAGAAGGATCTCTTCAGTTCTAAGCCTGTCTGCATCCCTTGAGATGTCCCTGCCCTAATCTCTATCTCTCACCACATGAATGGCCAAAATCTCCAGCAAAAGACAACAGCTTCACACTATTTTTACTGTTCATTACAGTTCTGCAAAAATTAGCAAAGAGGTCAGAACTATTTGTAGGTATTTAAAGTGAGTTTTTATTGCTTCTAACAAGAGGGAACCTTAATTCCTCTTCTCCTACAGTGGACACCCACATCTAGCTGCTAATATAAAGCTAAGCCTTCTTCTTACTCTGGTAGCCCCCAGCAATTTCACGTGGTTTAGCCTCACTGCCTAACCACAAGTGTATGCATGCATTAATGTCTCTCTGTGCATGTGTATATTCAGGGGTGAATCTAGTGGAGGGGACAGGCAGAAAGGTCTAAGAAGTTTTCAGTCCTGCTTCCCAGAGCTGTCGAGCTATTCTTATTCCAAATGCAAAATTATACTCTTTTTTTCCTTCAGCTTCCACAAGACTACGCCAACCTCTAGGAGTTTTCAAAGAGGTTGTGATTCTCCATTGGTGAGAAATGTCTCCCATTTTCCAGAAGGTATGAGGAACCCCTCCTTGGGTGAAGCCCGAGCAGCATGCCTGACCATATCACATGGGCCTTCTGAAATCAAAATATTGTAATTTCCATTATGAAACCAGTTCTCGACTCATGGACTGGTTGAAAAAGTAACATTATTGGCTTGAATCATAATGAAAACAGAATGAGTTTCAAAGGCCCCAGAACCAGACTTAAATAAAAAAGTTTTGACTCTATTTTCTGAAACAGAAACAGCTCGATTATTAGTGTATCTCCCTAACTGGAGCAATCACAAATAATGCAGGTTTTTGGCTAATCACTTGACAAGTAAATTAGAAAACCCCATCATGCTTCATCAGCAGATGATAAATAATATAAGAATACAAGGTTCTGTATCTAGCCATGTCTAAGGAATTTGGGAATGGAAAGCAAACCCTTTAAAACAATATTTTCAATACTTGAGCAAGTGATTGTTATCAACAAGATTTATTTATTGCTACTTAAAACATCACTAAGTTATTTTTTGTTGCACGTTAAGTAATGTGTAGAAAATTTGCATGGCAATTTCAAAGCACTTTCTTTCAAAATCACACTGCTACATTTTTAATCATAGAATCATAGAATCATCCAGGTTGGAAGAGACCCTTGGGATCATCGAGTCCAACCATCTACCCTACACTACAAAGTTCTTCCCTATATCATATCCCCCAACACCACATCTAAACGTCTCTTAAACACATCCAGGGATGGTGACTCAACCACCTCCCTGGGCAGCCTATTCCAATGCCCGACCACTCTTTCTGTGAAAAATTCTTTCCTAATGTTCAGTCTAAACCTACCCTGCTGGAGCTTGAAGCCATTCCCTCTCGTTCTGTCATTAATTACCTGTGCGAAGAGACCAGCACCAACCTCTCTACAGTGTCCTTTCAAGTAGTTGTAGAGAGTGATGAGGTCTCCCCTCAGCCTCCTCTTCCTCATACTAAACAGTCCCAGCTCCTTCAACCGCTCTTCATATGATTTGTCTTCCAGGCCCTTCACCAGCTTCGTTGCCCTCCTCTGCACTCGCTCCAGCACCTCGATATCTCTCTTGTATTGAGGTGCCCAAAACTGGACACAATACTCAAGGTGTGGCCTCACCAGTGCTGAGTACAGGGGCACAATCACCTTCCTACTTCTGCTGGTCACACTATTTCTAATACAAGCCAGGATGCCATTGGCTTTCTTGGCCACCTGGGCACACTGCCGGCTCATATTCAGCCACTTGTCAATTAGAACCCCCAGGTCTCTTTCTTCCAGGCAGCTTTCCAACCACACTTCCCCAAGCCTGTAGCGCTGCTTGGGGTTGTTGTGGCCCAAGTGCAGAACCTGGCACTTGCCCTTGTTGAAACTCATGCCATTGATTTTGGCCCAATGATCCAATCTATCTAGGTCTCTCTGTAGAGCTTCCCTATCCTCCTGGGAATCAACACTCCTGCTTAGCTTGGTGTCATCTGCGAACTTGCTGATGATACACCCTATGTCCTTGTCATAATGTGGGTGGATTAACTGTTCCTTCTATAAGTATTGCTGAGTATTTCTTGTTCTGAATATATATGCTTCTTTCCAACTGAAGTCAATGCATCAGTCAGGCTATCACCACCATAAACAAATCTAATCTATTTCATCCGTTGATTAAACCAGCAGAGCCTGAAGGAACATTTCACCCTCCTGGAAACCAAATGGGTATTTATAACTTCTATTCATGCTCTTTTTGCATATAGATCATGAAATCATAGAGGAGACATTTTGGTTACTGAGTTAATGTGTTCAAACAGAAGGATCAGTCAATTTTGCAAAAGAAACTTTCCTCAAAATTTTAATAAATGTTGCAAGGTCTAAGACTAAATCTCCCAGTAAGATGTTGTCTATTTTAACATGAACACCACACGAGTTGCAGCCTGAAACTCACAACACACCTGCTTTAAAGAACGTTTCTCTTTATCTTCCTTTTCAAACTTACACAGATAAGACATGAACAAAATAAGGAAACGATCCTAAAGAAAATGGAGACTCATACAAACTTTGCACAGCTAACCTAGATGCACTCCTGAGTCCTGTCATCCCCCTCCCTCCTCTCAGAAACAGAAGAAGAGAAATTCCAATGTAGCTTTCCTGCTAACTCCTGCCTCTTTGGTCATCCCTCACATCCCAGAAACCCCCACCACTGGGGACTTTTTTCCTATTGTATCCCTTTTCCTACCTTGTTGCTACTACAGGTTCTTTCATTTTTCGTATCTATGAATACACTGCACTTGCAGCCCAAAAGGCCAATCACATCCTGGGCTGTGATCACAACTGCATCAAAAGAAGTGCTGCCAGCAGATCAAGAGAGGTGATTCTGCCACTTTGCTCTGGTGAGACCTCACCTGGAGTACTGTGTGCAGGTCTGGAGCCCTCAATATAGAAAGGACATGGACCTGATGGAGCAGGTCCAGAGGAGGGCCACTAAAATGATCAGGGGGTTGGAGCACCTCTCCTATGAGGACAGGCTGAGGGAGCTGGGGTTGTTCAGCCTGGAGAAGAGGAGGCTCCGGGGAGACCTCATAGCGGCCTTCCAGGACCTGAGGGGGGCCTACAGGAAGGCTGGGGAGAGTCTGTTTACAAAGGCCTGGAGTGACAGGACGAGGGGCAATGGTTTTAAGTTGGAGAAGGGGAGATTTAGATTGGATATTAGGAAAAAGTTCTTTATCATGAGGATGGTGGAACACTGGAACAGGTTGCCCAGGGAGGTGGTTGAGGCCCCTTCCCTTGAGATATTCAAGGTGAAGCTCGACGAGGCCCTGGGCAACCTCGTCTAGTTGGGGGTGTCCCTGCTGACTGCGGGGAGGTTGGACTAGATGACCTTTGGAGGTCCCTTCTGGTCTGGACCAATCTATGAATCTGTGAATCTATGAATGTATTGTTAAGGATCAGGCTTACTGTTTAACCAAAATGGCATATTCTCTGGGTTCCATATGCACGAATCATTGGTGTTCTGGGTAGCCTTTACACTGTCTGACATTAGGGATCCCACTTTGGGTATCTAGTTCAGAAGAACTGAACTTCAAAATGTATGTCCACAGTAGATATCCTGACCCATCCATGGAGAAGCTTTATTGTTCATGTTAGCAATGTGAGGCTGGGAGCGTCCTGGACCTTACTGCTGTCACTGCTCCCCAAATACATTTCCTGATGTTCAGATGGGCCCTCCTGTGTTTCAGTTTGTGCTCATTGCCTCTTGTACTGTCACTAGAGACCACTGAAAAGAGCCTGGCTCTGTCTTCTTCACTGCCCATCACCAGGTACTTATACACATTGATAAGATCCTCATGGACTTTTTTCCACCAGGCTGAACAACCCCAACTCTCTCAGCCTCTCCTCCTGTTCCAGAGGCTCCAGTCCCTTAATCAACTTTGTCGCCCTTCACTGGATTGTCTCCAGTATGCCCATGTCTTTCTTGTATGTCTTGTTAGCACATCATGCTCACAGTTGTCACATAAGCACTTTTGGACACTAAAATTAGTAAATAAATCACTAATTAAAAAAAACAGCAAAACAACATAAAATTACTACAAATGAAAAAAAGGGCTAAATATTCCTTATAGGGCTACTTTCTATTCTGCATAATTCTAGCCTTTAGTTATGTTTACTTACTTCAACAGAAAACATGATCATCTCAACAAACTATATTAACATATTATATTAATTACATATATTAATATAGACTTTAAAAAAATCTTGCAGCTTTTTGTATGTATTTTGATAGTGAAACAGTGTGAATCTTTTTTTTTTTGGTAAGAAAAATATAACATGTAAAGACTGTACTGAATTTATTTGTACCTTATCAGACAGATACAGTGTTAGATAGGTAGTTAACTGTTAACCATACTATCTACAATTATATTATATCTAGTCTTAAATTTCATCTATGACACTTTAGATGGAGGGGCGGGAATTTTAAAAAGAAGGAAATTTGTATTTTTTTAATTATTTTTTAAAATTATTTAATTATTTGGAAACAATTTTTCATGTGAGATTTTCAGAATATATATCACAAATTATTAGAGTAAGTGCATTCTTCAATAAATCACTGTTATTCACACATGGAAGTCCAATAGGTCTTCTCACACAATTAGGCACCTAATTGTGTTGAAAAAAAAACCCAAACGAATGCTTAAATAAATAAATGTGGTAGAACTTCCACTCATTTCTTGTCTTCCTTCAATTTTTAGTAGCATATTCTCGCCTGTACTAGCTATAAAAACATTAAACATGTACCTATGCAACGTGCACATGCTTAATATTTCAGTTTAGATCAACAATTATTGTTTTAGTGTGAGCAACATACACAGTATTTTTCTGAGCTCAGAAATTAAATGATTTGCCAGAGTATTTGACCAGTTAAATCTGGTTCATTCTGTTGACTGATATTGATTCTGACCAAAGCAGCTTGCATTGCATTTTTCAAAACCTAGACTCCATAAATTCACAACTACACCATTGAGCTGACAAACCAGAAGCCATACAATACATTTACATTCACAGCTGGCAAGCCTGCTCTGATCTTTTTCCCCCAGACATGAGGCTGTAATATGATTTATTCTACTCTATTATTGCTTTCTATGTCCCAGTCCATGTTTGTGCTTAGGGACACATGATGAATCAACTGCCAGGGGCCAGCACACTGCAAAAGTGAGAATATGAAGACGTGATGAGGTGAAAATGTGATTACAATTCCAAACCTGCCCCAGAAGAATGTCCCTGTCACCACAGCTTGCACTCTACAACCAGAAATTTTCAGCATGCTATTGACATAAAATCACAGGGTACGTGCCAAAAAATGAGCTGAAATGAGAGAGAAAAGTAAAAATCCCTGTGTCTCACTATGCAAGCTGATGAAGACTAGCCTGTAATTCACCTAATTTATCATACAGATCTCATCAGCTTGGACAGAACTGTTACTGCAACATTTGCATTTCCATGGACTGCCTGCTAGACCAGCTGTGAAACAAAAATTTAGAAACACGGTTACGTTAATTGCACTTCTCCTTAGCACTGTTCAGCCCACTGGAGCTCTTGTTGCCTCACCCACTGCTGGGGATGGGACACCCCCAGAAGCACAGCCCTGTGCTGCAACATCACCCTGCAGCTTCCCCTTACGGCAGCAGGGGGGAGCCAGCCAAGGTGACATGACTGAATGCTGTTGGTAACAGGAGATGTATTGGGGACACCATAGGCAGCACTGTTCCCCACAACATGCTGCCGTCATTACCACCCTTTATTAAGAAAAAAGAGAACCTTTCACAGTCCTGGAGCGTGAGGCTTTGCTGGGAGGCATCATATCTGAGCACTGATCTGCCCCTGCAGTGCTGGACTTCGGAACCTCGATGGGATTTCAGTGATAATCACTTCTGACTGAAAGCGGGACAAGACTAAACAAGGCAAAAGTTCACCAAATGCAAACTGTACCAGCCCTTGTAATGAAGAGGGTCAGCTTGGTTGAGTCCTCTTGTCCTGGTTTGGGGTGGAGCAGAGCCAACTTTCTGTTCATTGAGAGAGGCTCTTGCTTACACTTGTTGCTTGTTGCAACCAGGTTCAGCCAAGTTGGTTTTTTACCCCATGGAGGGGTTGCACCTATGGGGAGGCATGGACAGATCAGGTGACCCAAACTGACCAAAAGCATATTCCATCCCACCTGCCATGCTCAGTATGAAAGCTGAGGGACCAAAGGGATCAGCTTGGCTCCTCTTCAAGGACTCTTCTTTAATGGCTCTCATTCATCAATGACTGATGTCTGAAGACGACCCTGTCAGTTCATCTACCTTCAATCCCCATCAGTGAGTTCCGGAATCCAGTTCCCATTCGTTACCGAGTCTAGTCTGGAACTTTCCCAGTGCCTGCCAGTGACATCTCCCTGGGAGCTTGATACAGTTTTATATATATAGTATCTATTTCATTATTTCCTTTTTATTCTATTATTAATATTTCATTAAATTAGTTTTTTTCCTAAACTCATAACTTTATCTCTCTTCTTCCTCTTCTTGGAGCAAGAGGTGTGGGTGAGCATCTGTTGTCTTGTCTTTGGCCAGCCTGGCCCAAACTATGACACCAGTGTTGTTCCTGCTTACCAGCTGATAAAAGTATGTTGTGGTGCACTCTGTGGACAAGAGCCAAGCACAGGCACCAGCTGTCCCTGCTAAAGGATGGGAATCACTTTGACACAACTAAGATGACAAAAAGTATGATGTTTACAGCTGAGTTTATTTCCCCAGACTCTCATTATTAAAAAAGGAAAAGGTGTCTTCAATAGATGACTCAGTCCATGTGTTTTAGATATGTGTCTTAAGCTGAGGTGAAATACCCCATGTAAAAATTGGGTGAGTTGTTTTCTTCTAACTGTGGAGGTGAGCTGGTGGCAGCCTGTCTAATTTTTGGAATGCAAGATGGAGACAGAGGAATCCCAATCACAGTACATGTGAACAGAGCATCATCCCTACTGGAGAAACCACCTGGAAGTACAGACTCAGAAAAACTGTGCTCTACTCAGTGCAACTCATCATTTAGCTTTATCTGAATAGCTGAAGGACTTATGACTGTTTCAGAACAGACACCAGAATAATAAGCGTGTGTCCCTGAGACAGGAGGCATTGCCTGAGTGATGGAGTACATAAAGAATCAGGTCCAGACCAAGATTATTTCTGCATCTGGATGCAATGTGATACCGAAGGCAGGCCAGCCTTCAGACTAGTCACTCAAAAACTACCAATTTTTTGCTCTAATATCATGGGGACATGCAGCAGATCCCTGCCTGTCTCACGCTCAAAGGAGGGTAGAGGGATTAAGGAGGAACCTGCTGTGCATTTTTGTCCCCAAACGTCATTTCTGCTACATCAGGCACTCCTGTTCTCCCTCCCATCATCAATTTTTAATCTGACTTTTTTGCATGGCTGATTGAGGTGCTACATGGACCTGCATCTGCATAGGGCACTCCAACACCATGAAGCTAGTAGTGCTGGTGTAGAGACTGCACTTTTCCCCTCTCGCAGAATTGAGTGCTCTCTCATTATCCTAGCATTGTATTTCTCCAAAAGCAGCACTAAATTCCCACTTTCATTTTAAATGAAATTGTGTCTCAAGTCGTCCTAAAAGTTTCCAATGAAACTTTTTCAGAAAAATGGACCATTTCATCTCCAAAATTCCTTTGGCTGAAACTCCAAATTTCTGGAAATCACTGAAGAAAAGTATCTAAGGAATTTATAAACCTCTAAATTTTTCACAAAGAAAAAAGAAAGTTATATTCTGGGCAGCTCTATTCACTCTTCTTCATGTCAGGTTTCATGAAAAATAGTTATTTTTCAATAAAGAACAGTTACCTCAAGTCGATATCAAACAATTTTCCAACAATTGGAACAAGAAATGCTTATAAAACTAGAGATCATCTTAAATATTTATATAGTACTCCACATTAAAGTGTTTTGTATTAATGTGTCTAGCAATAGAGGGAGAAAGCAGAAGTGATGGAAGATAGAAAACTGACAGAATAGGGTATGTTATGGCCTGCTATGGGACTTTTATTATGGTTTGTGAGTAAAGTAATATGACTTTTCCATGGCGTATGACTTCCAGAGTTTGAGACCAAACAGCAGTAATGAAAATTAAGAAAAGAACAGAACATATATAAAAACACACATTAAAATAAAGGCAGCATTCCTGCAATTGACAAACATATGAAAAAATCCTGAGTTAGACCCTAATATGGCCCAGTTGATTTTCTGCAGTTAATCAAATCACATAGCTCCTAACAGCACAGAAACAGTCCCATGGTCACACAAGTGTTTGCCTCTGTACTTTTATAATGAATGCAATATTATGCATGTAGTATGACTAGTAGTATATGTATGTGAAGAGTATTTTCAGCCCAAACACCATTTGTTGTTGATTTGCAAGGTGATTTTAGTCCTTGGAACCTCTAGACAAGAAAAAAAGTAGTTGCAAGGATCTTTTAAAGGAAGCAAATGTGGTATCTTTGGCTACTATTGAAAAATATACTCTGAAACAAAATTTGAGACATTTGACCTCTTCAGGATAGCCCCATCTAAAAAATTGTGCCTCAGGCAAAACAGTTCTCTCCTGTATTTTCTTCTTCTTCCTTTTCCGATGAGGAGTGGGTGACCCTGAAGAGCCAGTGACATATTGCATACATGTGCTTGTTATATTTCTGTTATGATGTAAAACAGTGTATGCATAATTTCTGTTGAGCTCAAGCATTTGGTTATTAATTTTTATCTAACAGGTCTAGTTTTATTATTTCAACCATTAAAACTTCCAGGAGAACATTTGCACTCTAAATTAATCTATTAAATAACTTACAGCCATGGCAAAGTCTTGCCTTGGGTTTAATCACTTTTGGTAGGCACCAGCACAAAGATTTACAGATGTAAACCCTAAGGTCTCTTGTTCAGTTGCAGAGTAAATCCACTAAAGTTTGAATGGCTGGTAAATATTTAATGAAACAATAAGCTCCTTGAATTTTTTTAATGTAATATTTCTTTTCATCTGTTGTGCCTCAAGAAGAATATCATACATCAAAATGCATGAAGTAACTTAAAGCAATTTTCAAGTGTCACATTGATTTAAAATATTTCCTCTCACAAGATTCATTCTTCAAATTGTGTCATGATTAAGCAATAATTGGAAGATTCTCTTCACTTCCCTAATTCTGCCTTTTAACACTAAGATATGTGATGATCCGTATACAAAGGATTAAAATCCTTTTGTAGTATATCCTTTTGTGAAATTAATCACTGATAAGGAACATGCATAATGAAATTTCTGATTTAGCAGAGGCTAAAATTACTAAGGGAAGAATAGGATAGAAGGGCGTCTTGAAACCACTACACTTGATATACAATTGTAAGTCAATTGACATTTCTGTCTTCCTTATTCTACAATTTCATATTATTAAATGGTGATATAGTAAGACTTCACAGTAACAGAGAATGAGCTAAAAAACATAGTAAGGACTTTAAGGGAAAAAAGTTTTGACCAAGACATACATATTAGTTAGCTATCCTTGCACTTGATTTCTAGTTTTCTTTACTCATAATTGTCCTTTTACCTAAATACTTTTCTCATGTGAGAAAAGAAGCAAAAACTGACCATAGACTAAAGCCCTTATTTTATCTGGAACTAAACTTATTTAAATTTTCAGTGGATATGGTTTACCCCATGGGTTTAAAGGTGCAGTTCTTCAATGTAGAGATGTTTTCTTTTGACAGCTGCTGGAGAAAATCCTAATGGCATATGTTAAAACCACCTGTGCTTACAGTAAATTCCACAAGGTTTAGGGAAATTTGCTGTAATTTTCCTACTTTACTGCTCCCACCTCTCATTTCTGTGATAATCATATATAATGACAGATTTAATCAGGAACTCTAGCTCTACGATGCATGGCAGGGGATGATCAGACCTCTCTTCAAGTACTATAAAGGATTTCTATACAGCAAACAAACAAGAAGCTAATATATGTCTTAACATGAACTTTTTGGCCTGTCTTTATAAATAGCGAGTCTCAGTCAGCCCAAGTTCATAAATGCTTATACACTTATGGGTAAGGAGCTGAACTGCAACTATGAGAGTGATCTCCAGCAAAATACCTTGGTTACCTAAGATACCCAAGAATGGTTTCTCCATTCTGCTTGAGCAGCCTGGAGCACAGGCAAAGCTCACTGGTGTCTCTTTGCACCCATTCTTACATCTCTAACCAAAATTATAACAAAAGCGAGCTAGCCCAAAAATCACAAACACAAAAATACATTTTGTATGCTTTTGATGGCTTTCTGTAACTGCAACAGACAACATAATCTTGAAGCCAGTATATCTGATCAGAAGAAGGTTCTCTGTTTGGAGGAATCATTAGAATATGCAATATCACCGGCATGACTCCAACATTACTTCTTCACCTTGACATAAAGACAGAGGTCATAAAGAGAAAAAAGGAGGCATGGCCAAGGTATCAAAATGCAGCCATAGTTCTACCAGGACACAGTTCTGTTACTTATGTCAAAGACCAAAGTGTAAAAATTTAATTTTTGAACTGACCTTCTTCTTTTCTCCACACTCCCTTGAACTACAGCAAACCCAGCTCAGACATCATTCTGAGACTGACAGGAATATGCTCATGAAAAATATACACTAGGGAAAAAAAGAAAAAAAGCTACTAAAAGGTGTAAGTGCTATCAATAGGATAGTCCCTCCAACAGTGATGCATCTGCTGGCAGTATCAGTCTTACCCCAGTGATTAAAAATGCAATCTTAATCTTCTCCCTGTTCTTCTCACTTAAGTGCCTAGATAGCTGAAATGAATTTAGTCCCGAGTGGTTTGTGAATCCTGAAGAACAGAAATGAATGTTGTGCAGCCCTTAACAGTGGGATTTTGAGCTGTACAGTGATGTGTAGCTGGGTTGGTCTGAGTACTTTTGTTTTCTGTCTCTGATATTGCATGAGATATAACTAACCTTAAAAAAATATGTTTAGATTTCATATGAAATCTGTCTCACACATTGTATTTGCATCATGGTGTGTGAGCACTCAGGCTAACCTACTGGTGTGGTCACTATCTCACAGCAATCTCCATAGCTCAGTTTACAAGAGGATTTGTCTGCTCATCATTAGACAAGGTCAAATAGGACTAATGTTTGGAAGATTTGTACCTCATTAGCATTATCTTTATTGCCATTATTTCACAAGCTAACAAAACAAAAAGGAAATATTCCCCAGTTAGTCCCAAACATTCCTACCCTTCTCATTAGTATTGGCATAACCCTTTTCTCTAGGGCAGCTCAGAGCTCAGTTCTTGAAGGAAAGGCAGACAGCAGCAAAATTATGGTACCAAGAGGGACAGGCAAAAAACACTCTCCTGATTTATAATCAGATTCTCTTATTGTAACAAGCACTCCCTCATTACTGGGCTCCTTAGATCAGCTCATGTAATTTGTCATCTACTAGAAATTATTTCTCATGCTAGCTGACAAAGAAGGGTGTGTTTCCTCCCTATAATTAGTTAAGAATTTTAACCACCAGTGCTGTGCAGAATCTTTGGGATCTTATTTTAATTCAGCTCTTAATAAAAAAGAGATACCATTCTGAGCATCCTCCAGACACTCCATCACTGCCATCCAGGGGGACCTGGACAGGCTTGAGAGGTGGGCCCTTGCAAACCTCATGAAATTCAACCAAGCCAAGTGCAAGGTCCAGCACCTGGGACATGGCAATCCCAGGCAAAAATACAGGTTGGCTGGAGAATGGCTGGAGAGCATCCCTGAGGAGAAGGACTTGGGGGTGATCGTGGATGAGAAGATTAACATGAGCCAACAATGCGTGCTGGCAGCCCAGAAAGCCAAATGAATCCTGGGCTGCATCAAAAGAAGTGTGGCCAGCAGGTCGAGAGGTGATTCTGCCCCTCTACTCTGGTGAGACCCTACCTGGAATACTGTGTCCATCTTTGGAGTCCTCACCACAGGAAGGACATGGACTTGTTGGAACGGGTCCAGCGGAGGGCCACGAAAATGATCAGAGGGATGGAGCACCTCTCCTATGAAGACAGGCTGAGAGAGCTGGGGTTGTTCAGCCTGGAGAAGAGAAGGCTCTGGGGAGACCTTATAGCTCCTTCCAGTACCTGAAGGGGGCCTACAGGAGAGATGGGGAGGGACTCTTTATCAGGGACTGTAGCGATAGGACGAGGGTTAATGGTTTTAAACTGAAAGAGGGGAGATTTAGATTAGATATTAGGAAGAAATTCTTTACTGTGAGTGTGGTGAGGCACTGGAACAGGTTGCCCAGGGAAGTTGTGGCTGCCCCATCCCTGGAAGTGTTCAAGGCCAGGTTGGATGGGGCTTTGAGCAACCTGGTCTAGTGGGAGGTGTCCCTGCCCATGGCAGGGGGCTTGGAATTCAATCTCTAAGGTCCCTTCCAACTCTAACCATTCTATGATTCTATGACCTCTGGAGGAATGAACTCTTTTGCCCTTTTGAGTGATAGGTGAGGAAGAAGAATGGTTTCAGGATGAGATGTGATATGGGGTCTCAGATGCTCTGGATTCTCAGTGTGCTTCCCATATAAACCTTGGTGATCTTTACAATTCACTCATATCTAAATGCGTCCAAGAGATAAATCTGAACTATGGCCATCTTTGGAGTAGACTGACCTAGAAGTAAGGCATCTCAGATGAGGACTTGCTACAGAAGTGGAGATGGACATACCCTCTTGGCCATCAGTGGTCCTTCTGTGGAGCATCAGAGAATTTAGGTACAGTTTCCCTTGATTTTTAAATTCTCATAAGTGGAACTTAGATGTCTAGATCAAGCTGACAGGCAAGAGTACAAATACAAGTACATAATACCTAACTGTGATGCCTGGTGAGTGTTCACATAATGGAGGTATCAGACATTTAGCTACAATTAGTTGAAGCCAAACAAGGTTTTTTAGGTAAAGTCAGACTCAAGAGTGGGACTTATCTCACTGCATTAGTCAGTGAAACAGTCACCTCCAGAGGGTGATTCATTCAACTTAATTTGGGATAAGATGTTGTAGCATAAGATAGATCACTCTCTTTAGGTGTTTATTTCATTGACTGTGAAAGGAGCTTAATGACTTGCCACCACATTTTAGATGTCCCTGACTGAAGAGAGAAATCCCCACCTTTGGCACCAACAAGGGTTTTCATATCACCCGACTTCAGATGCCTAAGGATCTAATTTCCTCAGGTCTCACTATGGAGAGAGAAGGAAAGGCAAAACACTGAGCTTAAATGACAGCTTTACACACTTACTTTGTTACTTCTTTTTGATCTTTATTTCTAAACATCAATTGAAGTAATCTCAGGGCAGTGTTTTGTGGGCAAACATTTGTGTCAGACAGTTGTATAGTATAGCGTATGTGTTCAATACAACTTCTGTCTCAGGAAAAATATCATCAGTGCAGCAAAACTCCAGTTCAGCATTGTCCTTACATATGATATCTCAGAAACCTGAGTGCCTAAACCCACTGGTCTTCTGTCAAGCCCTCAGCGCACATTTTAATCTCACCAAACACCATTTACACGCAGCCAGGACTGTGACACTTGCTCTTAGAGTGAGAGGTTATCTACTTCTTTTACATCCTGTTTCATTAAGCACTATAGCTGAGGATAAAATCCTATCCCACCAGCTAATGCCCTGATGCCAATGACCTAGAAGCTTCATTAGTGCAGTGGAGGTTTCACTGAATAAGGGACAAGGGGGCTCTACTCAGTAATGACCACAGATCCGACGGATAACAGCTCTGCAATAACCTTCTCCTAATGACCAGCTCAGCTGGGGCATCAGGAGCCTTTCAATTCCAAGGCGAGACTTTCAACTCCACAGAGCACACGTGGCTGCAGGGGTTTTGCTTGTCATTGTGTAATTCTCTTGCTGTCACACATAAATAAATGGGCAAATGTTATAAATAAAGGTCAACTGGAATGTAAAGCTGTAGCTGTCTAGCCAGGGTTTTATAAAAGCCTTCTCCCATTTACCCTCCAGGATTTTTTTTCTGTGACAGGGTTCAACAGATTAAGTGACTTCTGAGTAAGTTCAGCCATAACACAGGGGAGATGTCCTTTTACCTTCATCATCATTTGGAAGAATCCAAGTTACCAAAGGCAGAAGAGACTAAAGATATCTTTACTGCTTTATATATAATCTTTACTTTTCAAAGCATAATAGGTGGCCTGTGAGGAAAGCAAGGAGCCTACAGCTGATGTGACTGACAGATACAGTTACCATATTGCTTTCATAATCAGCAAATAGATGCTGCATGTAAAATCCAGACCACCAGAAGTCAAAGGAGGGCATGACAAAATTCAGTGAAGCCAGAATTTCCCACTTACATTTGCTTTTTTATTTATTTGTTGTTGTTCTTCCTATCTTGACTGACTTAAGGTCACCTAACTGACTGGTAATTTGCCTATAGGGCTGATTGAAATAACTTTTATTTGACCCTCCTCCCAATCCCTTCAAGAAACACTCAGAAATGGCAGTCTTTCCTTGCAGCTACAAATATCGTATTAATCCACCCAGGAGAAATGGTTCATCCAGCACTGACAGTTTGTCATGTCCTTATCTGACCTCATCAACTGCTGTTGTAGGGGACTGCCAGAGAAATCAGTCAGTGCCTCTCTGATTGATTACAGTATTGATTTTTTCTTCTTCTTCTATGTAAAAAAAAAAGCAAAAACCCAAAACCAAATGATCCCTCTTACCAACTAGAAAACCATTTCAGAAGTTTGTAAAGGAAAGGCTATGATCCCTTGACAAAAATATGCAGCTCTAGAGTGCGGAAGATTGAACAGGTATTTGGAGTCTGTTCCTCACATTAGATTTTGTCCTCTAATTTTCTTCAGAGTACTCCACTCAACTGAAAATATGCAATAGATCTTTCTTCCAGCAGGGTATATCAGGCACTTTTTGAAATTTGCATTTCATTATATACTGAGAATAAGCAAAGCAGATCTTAAGCCTATAAAAAGTATCACACTTTTTATGTCCCTAGTTTAGGGATCTTAAAACCATTCTTGAATGTGAATAACCAAAAAAAAAAACCCAGTTTATTTCCTATTCCAGTAGTAAGACTGATTTTTTCCACAGTATACTTTATTCATATTAGAGAAGTTTCCTAAAGCTTGGTAATCATTTTCCTCTAGCAAAAGTTCTGCAGCTCTTATGTGCACCCTATTTGTATATCATGTAATTACAACCATGCAAGACATTGGAGTGAAGTCATTAATATAAACTTAAAAGATGCCTGCATAGACTTCCTGGGCCTCTCATTCTCATTTGTGAGGAAAGGATGCAAGTAGCAATCCATCATTTAGTATTTCCATTTGAAAGCTGTTCTAACTTGATTGTTTTTATTTAAGAACTATACTGCTTGGTACAACTCCGCTGACAGTGGGAAGACTAACAATTAAACAGATGTGCAAAGTAGCATGGTTAAGTGGTGCTTTTCAGTGTTACGATAAGATTTAAAAATAATAGTTCAGGATACCCTATTAGCTAAACAAAAAACCTGCCGATTCAACAAAATGCATGAAGGACAAAAGCTCATCTTAATTCAGAATGCCTTAGCTGTAATGAAACAAAAGGTTTGTGTCATCACACCTGAAAATAATTTGCTAAATGTCTTGTTATTAAAAATTACTCAGATACTAAGAAAAATTCAAAGAAAGAGGATACCAATGTGTATTGAGGAATTTGTTTCTTTTAGATTAGATCAGTGACCTTATTAAAATTCAGTAAACATTAATATTTGACTCAAGGTATTTTAATTTGATATTTTGCACTATGAGTCACATACTTCACAAGTTCTTAATGAAGCATATTTTATTAATTGTGCATTAATTGTGAGATTGAAAAGTGAATATTTTAAATGATCATAGTTACATATGTGGGACTTTCTGATAAATAAAAATAAATGTTGAATTTAAATTTGAAGGCATCAGAATAGTGAATTTCATGGTAGTGTGGAAACATACACTTTAATTAAGAATAAAAAAGATTGTTTTGCATTCTATATCTACACTAAAATAAAGGACAAAATAAAAGTTTGGGAGTTGGACTAGATGATCTATATGGTCCCTTCCAACTCTAAAAAAATTCAGTGAAATTCAGTGAAAAGGATGCAAACATTTGTGGATGATTTTATAATCTGTATTGTGAGTCCTAAAAAGAAATAAATCCCAGGCAACCATAAACTTTTCCCTTCTCCAGAAGAGCCAAAAAAAAAGCTGAATGAAAATAACATCAATTTAAGAAACAAGAGGTTTCATAAGTATACAAAAACTAATTTCTGAAACTTGAACCCTTTGATACGATGCAGTTCTATCACTTTCAAGAAGCTAAAAGATTTTAAAATAGAGTTTAAAAAAATGTTTATTCTTTGCTGATGCAGTTTAAATAAATTTTGCAACAGGATTCAAATAAAAGAAACAGAAAGCCTCAATTGTGTTCAAACCATGGAATATGACAACATAAGCGTTCTTCTCCAAAATATGAACAGTAATCAATTCAAGACTTGATTTTTAAAAAGGCAGATGATCATCTGTCCTCATTGGTATTAATGATGCCCTCTTACTAAACTGGCAGTTTTGTCAAATATGGCAAATTAGACCCTTTGACAAAATGGATGCTTCTAGTTTTTAGCAGGGGATTAATATTGATTTTACCTTTGAAGTCTTAAAAGCTTGTGATAAACAATCCATGTCATTCAGAAAAATAAAAAGGATCATCTCCAAAATACTTGATTTTGTTGACATATATGCTAGCACTTTTTACTACCACACAATTCATTTTCCCAGAAGACACATCAAACTCTGCAAAATATGGGAAAACCACAGCAGTCACACACAGCAGTTGTAAAAACAAGACACACAAAGAAAATGAAAATTCTCCTGCCATTTTGAATTATACTGAAATACAAAATATTAGTTACATAACTAGACTCAATGAATCTAAGATGATGCAGGGCACCATCATGACAGCTGAAAAAATTTGACATCTAAAAAAATAGCAGAGCTGGTTTGAGGATTTTGGGGTGATCTGGGAAGTTACTTGTTTCTACCATTTTTTCTTTATATAAATGGCTTCTTGAAACCAACACATGAAGTTGTCACAGAGGCAGTGGAAGAGTGATGGCTGGGTAATATAAGCCCACAAGTTAATTAACATACAGGTAACCAGGTGACATATAACCTCATTCTTAAAAGGAGACATTAAAATAGATATATAAAGGACAGTACTCGGGCTTTGGAGGCAAAAATGAAGCTATCTTTTTCCTCTGTTCAGCTTCCTGACATCATTTGTCTCTAACTCATATTTGCAAGACCACATTTGTAAGGGAGAGAGCTAAAAATAGGCTATTCAGTTAAAAATAGAAACCCAGTTTATATTTCTTTGCTGTTTAAATTCCTCTTGTGGACAGCAAGCTGAGCGTGAGCCAGCAGTGCCCTGGCAGCAAAGAGGGCCAACAGCCTCTTGGGCTGCATTAGCAGGAGCAGAGCCAGTACATCAAGGAAAGGGATTGTCCCCCTCTACTCAGCACTCTTTAGACTGCTGCTAGAGCACTGTGACCACTTTTGACCACCCAGTACACGGCAACACATCGATAGACTGCGTCAGGTTCAGCATAGGGCTGCCATAATAGCTGGGAGATGGGCTTGTTCAGCCTGGATCAGGTGTCTTGGAGTGGACCAAACAGCAGCCCCCCAGCACCCTCAGGGAGGCTGTAGGAAGACAGACCAGAATCTTTACAGTGGGAGTGGGACAGGGTGGGCAGACTAGACACAATCTGCATAAGTTGAAACAAGAGAGGTTCAAACTGGATAATTTTTTCCTCATGAGGATGGCTAAGTCTTGGAAAAGATTGCCCACAGAGGCCGTGCAGTCTCTCTCCATTCTTGGGGCTTTTTAAGACCTTATTGGATAAGACCTTGAGCCATCTGGGTTTAAGTTCAAACTGACACCTCCTACGGTCCTGTCCAAGCTGAACTATCCCATGATCCTACCATCCCCTTCATCAAAAAGGGGAGCAATGATTTGCAGGCCTAAGTCCAGAACAGTCCCTCCGGTGCACGCTAGGCTTCTGATGTTATCCCCTGCCACTGGTCAGATCTCACATGTCTACCTCAAAATACACACGACCGCTCCCTTCTTCACATCCCCCCACTAATGGGCATAGGGCTCACACGTTCCTGCAGTGCCATGCTGTGCACTGGAGCCTCAGTCCCACCCTGCAGCCCTAGCTGGTGGGGCCATGCCGTCAGCAGAAAGTCTCATGCAGGACGCCAGGGCTGGAGCTCTGGGTAGAAGAGGAAAACCTTAGGGTTTCAAATCCATGCGCCTAAAAAGGGCCTTACCCTCAAATTTTTGCTGGTAGGTTTTCTAGCAAACATTGAGAATAAACAAAACTAACCCTAAATATACCCTGATTATGCCTTGTTTAACCTGATAGCCATTTAAGTAGTCAGTAATCTGCTGCATCACCCTGATTATCTTCAAAGTAGCATAATAGAAATGCCTGCAAAACCTTGGATGGAAGGGAAAGGACTTCTAAGTTACTCAAAAGATCATACACCCTAAGATCTGCACTCTGGTACCATTCTTAATTAGATAATGGACTATTTTTGTCTGCAGAAACAAGTTACTAACAACGGCACAAAATAAAAACAAACAAAAATGCATGAAACAAAATTATGACTAAGTTACATGTAAGAAATTATATATAAATATTACACAGTGTTAGTCATAAAAAGCTCATGTTTCTACAGCACTGTGATTTTATATAACTTAAAATCTAACAAAACAATCTCACATTGAGAACCATGTGGGCTGTATTCTGACCATAAAAATATTCTTGGCTTCAGTAAGATTTATTTCAAATACAGCCTTTCACTTGCATGAATCACCACAGAGGACTGGAGCTTTGGTTTTCTGCTTCCTGTGACTTATTATTTTGATTTTAGATAAAAAAAAATCCCTCTATATTCTGACCGTGTAAAACTTTGCATAAATATAGCAATTCAAATCACAAAGACATGGCAAGTAAAATGTATCTACAAGAGATACCACCTCTGCATAAAAGAATACTGTGATAGGCAATTAATATCTATTTGTCTGAGATATAACAGATGATTCCTTCACTTGAGCAACATTCATAAAACTATTTATAATTGTGTCAACTGCTCAACTTCAAGAATATTAAGAATCCCTTGTCTACCAATTTTTCAAATAAAGTAAAATGGTAACATGCTTAGTAAATCTAAAATTGAACAAAAAGTTCAGAAGGAAGGTAACAAACTCTACAGAAGCAAGGTTGTTGTGGTTTGGACTTTTTGTATCTATGCCACGTAGTCACCTGAAGAAGGCTTTTTTGCCTTTTTTTTTTTTAAGATAATTAATTAGAGATATATTATTTTTAAGATAATTAATATTAGAGACATGATTTAGTGATGGTTTTTATCAGAATTAGGTTCATGGTTGGACTAGGTGATCTTAAAGGTCCTTCCAACTTAGACAATTTTATGATTCTATGATTCTGTGATTCTAATTTTTTTAATGCTGTGATTTACACATCAAACTTACGAATATATTTTTTTTTCCCCATCTTATTTCCTTTTCCTGTTTTTCCATCTCAGAGACAATCTGGGATTCACAGCTGGAAATTATATGCTGCAGGTTTACCTCCAAAATATAAGTGGTATAAAGCAGGCGTCTTTGGTTGAATTCTTGTAATACATCAAAGCAGGGTTAAAAAAAATAAAATTTCTCAGCTGCCAGCTGGTTTTTGCATGGACAGACCCCACCACACTGGCTCAGCCTCACACTGCCTGAAGAATACCCTTCTGTGCGGTAATAGCTAGATAGATTAGATATATAGATATATAGATATGTAATCAGAAGAAAATGGCTTCACATGGTAATATTATAAGCTTGAAAGAAACATCTACTGTAAAAAACCATAAACTTAACAGCTTTACACCATCTGGCACCAAAAGCAATTAAATCTGCTTCAATTTCTAACCTGTATCATTTGTATTTGACTTTACAAGTTAAAATAAAACCCTTTCCGTACTGTCTAAAAAAAAGCAGTCAAGTCTTTTAAGTAAAACACAGAAAGTATTTTTTTTTAAATAGAGATAAGTGCATTCCACAATCTGTGAGATTTTTTTTCTTGCAGCAAACTGAGTTCTGTAATGCACTATAATTATTTCTACTGTCTATATGTGCTAAAGTTGCTCTGACAGCTCTTGAAGAGGAAAATGACCTACTGTTGGAAAGCATCAAAAGATGCCCCAAACATTACTAATTATGAAATGTTATATTAGTGGAGTTAATGATTTAATTTTAGCTTTTCGGCCAATTCAACAGAAGTTAGATGTACTAAACAGAGTTTAGAGGCTAAAACAAACATTTATAGGAATTTTTAAAGACTGAGACTTTTAAAAGCAAGAGATGAGCCAGATTCTGCTCTTACTTCTACCAACCATAGGTGTTGATGACCTCATTTGGAAATTACCATCATTAATGCAGAAGCTGAATAACATTTTAAAGGGAAAGTTCTTCCACTTTGACAGGACATCTCACTAGCTTCACAACTCATCCACTGCTCTCATCACTTTGATTCACATTGCTGTGATTCCCATTTGCAGCCTGCGTCATAGCAGAAATTAACGTGGTTTTGCTTACCTATTAAATAAAAAGCCTTAAATATTTAATGTAAAAAATGATTACAGATAAGGAGGTTGGGTGGTTTTTTTTACTTTCTTGACATCATAATTCAGCTCTTCAAGTTCTTCATTATATCTTTCTGAAACCTAGGAATGGACAATTTGAACTATTTGCCTGTTTTTGCCTTTTGACTACTATGTGTCTGAAATACACACAAAGTTACTGTATCTATCCTTCTAACCATGGAAAGTTTTTTTTAAAGTTGATTTAAAATTTGTAAATGATAAGGAGAAAGTGCTGAAAACATGTCTTCCTCCTTCATAGGTTGCAGCCTCTGCCTTGTGTCAGTGCTGCAGCTACAGTAGAATCCTGCTTACAGTATAGTTGAATCTTTCTCTTCAGAGTTTTATTTCTCATGTTTATCTCCTACTATTACTTTCTTTTCAGAAATTCCAATGAGGTTCAAAATCTACTTCCAACACAGAATGTGTATGTATGAATGCTGGAAGCAAATTTGATGCTTACAGTTACATAGGACTAGCTTCTTAATACAGGAGGCATTACGTAACTTATGGCCATGAACCAGATACCTAAACTCAGAGAATGAACTCTCTAAGCTTTTCTCAATAGTGTCAGATAAGCTTGCTCGGAGGAAAAAAGAAACAAACCTGGTGCATAATTTATCCATTCTGTGTCTTCCTCTAAAGATACCAGTCTCTCTTTACCACATCACACCCTATCCTGCAAAAGGTAGCCTAATCTAAATCATGAATATGTCCCCTCGTGTTTCTGTGATGTAATCCTGGCAATCTTTTCAGTACATACTCTGGATTAAGTCAAAGGGAAAACTAAGGCTTGGACCAATCAAAATATTGTTTAGGCATCACAAAGATTACAGGTAGGTGTAGGACACACCTCACCTAACTTGTGGATGATGGAAAGAACATTTATTTCTAAGGAACTACCCACTGCACCTCCAGGTAGACATCTAAAGAGGATAGGGTATTTGTACCCTAGAAGTGTTGTGAGTTGTTTTCCAGAATCTAAAGATGTTAGAGGTTGTAGAGGTCTAGGTTTGCCCAGATAAACTGCGGATGCCCTATCCCTGGAGCTGTTCAAGGCCAGTCTAGATGGGGCTTTGAGCAACCTGGTCTAGTGGGAGATGTCCCAGCCCATGGCAGGGGGCTTGGAACTAGATGAAGTTTAAGGTCTCTTCCAACTCTAACCATTCTATGATTCTATGAAATTTGGTCAGATGAATCCTACCTATCTTCCTCTATGAAGTATCTTGTTATTAATATTGTCCCAGGTGCCTGGGAACCAGAAGGCACCAGTTCCCAAACACTGAAGATGTGCTGAGTGGACTTCCTAAAATAGCCAGTGGGCTTTGGCAGAAGTTAGCAAGTCCCAGCAAAATGTGAAACAGGTAGCTGAGTATTTCTGTTCTAGGTGCTGTGGAAATGCATACAAGGAATTACAGCTCCATATTCTACTGGAATCATCTATCTCATGTAATTGCTAAACCGGGTTAAATAATACCAGAAGAAAAGGAGACAGTCCTGTAAATTAATTGTATCTGTAACTTTTTTTTTTTAAGTTTATACTAAATGCTATAATTTATTTCCCTGAATTGGAGCTGGTTTAAAATAAGAGGCAAGTCACAGTCAGGGATTCCAAGGTCACACAAGCAAATCTTCCTGCTGCTTGGTGCCTATTATATTAATTCATCAATGTTTGTTTTGGTTTGGTTTCTCCCGTTATCAGCACAGTGAATGTGTTCCATTCAAAACTGTTACTATAGGAACCCTATGGTAACATTTAAAAATTTCATTTCTTTTGGATAAAAATATCAGAAAATTGACGGATAAGTTGTTTAGGTAGAACAATAGGGCATTTGATATTTAATCTGCAAGCACTTAATAAGAAATATTCCAAGTAATGGCACAGCGCTATTATCATATCACTTAGTAAAATGGCAGCAAATTATTGTATTATTCACATCTCGTTGGGTCCATGCTATTATCACAGAGATGCCTTTAAAGATGACATTTAACATACTTCTTTTACACAGTAAAGTGGTTAAAAGCACATTCAAATTTTAAAATGTTTCTGATCTCTTGACAGCTCACCGAAGCATTCTGTGGGCCCCCCTACCTCCCCAGTTGTTAACTACAGCTCTAAAACTTCTTATAATTATGAACATTGCAGTCACACTAAATTAGACTGACAGTTGAAATACTGATTACTAAGGACTTATTAAGGACTACTTTGCAACCAATTATGCTGACATTTGACTTGATTTGACAGTTGAATTGAGTGGAAGATTCCTCCAAAACAGTAGAGAAGAATTTAATTTATATCCTCATCATTTTAAGATAATTGTTCGAGACAGATTCATTAATATACCACTACAAAATTTATTTTTATTCCAGCTTGGAGCACCTATGACTCGAATGACAGCCAAATAGTAACAGCATGGGGTCGTGAACATGTATGCATTCTCTCATATTTTGAGATTTGTTGACTGCTACCATGGGATCTCTGGCAAAGAAAAGATATTTTAATGCAGCTTCCAGGAATTTTCGCTGACCATCAACTCAGCAAAACAAAAATATGTTCTCAAGTTGTGAAATATTTTTCCTGTAAAGTGATCAAAATTGTTAAACAAGATTATATGCAATTTCCACTGTTGTAACTTCGCTATACCATTACATGCAAATTCACTGTCATTACATTGTTTCCCAGTAATTTCTCAAATGTTCCTGCAATTTAGTGAATTTCACCTGGAAATTCTTTGAAATGCCTACTCCATCTTTTTTTAATGTGCAAGTAAGAATTAGCAGAAAAAAATATTACCCCTCACTTTAAACTCAAATGGTATAATGTCAGAGCAAAATATATAGCACAAAGTTTGGTTTGGTACAAAAGTGACAAACATTGATTCCCAAGAAACCATTTTCTCTAAAAGAAGTGAATGTATATATATGGGAAATGAAGAGAGAAAATTTCCTCAGTCAAATCTGTTATGCCAACTAACTGAGAAAAAAAAAAAAAAAGGAGAAAGCAGAACCTTTCAGCCACCAAAGATTAACGCAATATTATCAAAGTCTTTTTAAGGCTGCTCTAGGATATAAGAAATGTCACCAACCTGTCACAAATTAGTAAAGTAATGACAAATACTTTAGGTACAGTTTGTTTATTTTTAGTTTCACTTGTTTCCTTGTAGAATTCATTACAAAATACCATAGAGAAAAGGAATTAAGTAGGATTCAAAAAATGATTCTGCTTCTTATAAGGTGCTAACTCCTTGCATGTTTCCAGGACCAAAACAACATGAGAAGTGAACTGAAGCCTGAGACTATGGTAGAAATGAACAAAAATCAGTATAATTGACACAATAAACACAAAAAAAGATATACAGAATTTGGAGTAGATAGATAATAGTCTTCCATTTTAAATAAACTACAATAACTAAAACCAACTGAACTTTCAAAATGCAAAAGCAATGAATAAATATTTCAGCATCCAGCAAAACAAAACAAAAAAAAAAAAAAAGGGAGGGGGAGGGAGGTGTATCACAGACACTAAATAGTTCAGTACTCCACTGGAAAATTCAAGTACATAAACTTCTTCTGTAATATGGTGGTGCCAAGTAGATTCAGAAAGTAACATATTTATTCGTGATAAATAGGCTTGCTAAAATTTATTTAGCTTACCTGAATTCACACTTAAACCCAGTCAAAGACAGACAGTTCTAGATTTACATTGTCTTTGTTCTACTAAATTTAATACATCTAAGTCCTTCATCTTCCAAGCCCCATCAAAAAAAAAAATCACACATATATTTCTAATCAGGGCAGTTACATTACTCATATTAAGTATACTCAGGATAAGTTCTAAAACAAATCATGGAATCACGGAATCACGGAATTGTCAAAGTTTCTCTTTAAATGTTGGCACATAGAACTATGTTTTCCACTGTCACTCATTAAGCTGCATGTGCCATATATTATGAGGAAACAAACCACTCTTAGATGAAGGAATTTATTTCAACTATAAGTTATTTTTATGCTCAGTGACTGATCAGTTGACCAACTTGCACCTTTCACATTTCTTGTACATTTCTTTCATATTGGATAATTTCATGTCACTTGCTTCATATTAATATTTTAGAAGAGTCTTAACCTGCATGCAGAAGCCCTTATGTCCATTAAGATAATAGCAAAAATTTTTTAAAAGTGGCAAATTCTTCCCCATCAAAGACAGTTAACCACAAATAAATAAATGAGAACACATCTTTTAGTTTTCACTTTTATAAAAAATTATTCACATCTCTGCCCCATCTGTATTATAAACATTGCTTTCATTTTTACACCTGTCTCAGCAAAATAGATGCTTTGTACTTTACAGGGATGCTGAGCATATTGATTAGAATTGCTTGAAGGAGAGATTCCAGAGGTGATACAGTGTTTCCATCATTACTACATGGACTTCATATTAGTCAGGCAAACTAGCTTCCCTGTGAATTAGCCTGATTTTGGGTATACCAGGGAAACATTTTATTATTCATTTCTGTGTTATTTATAGGATTAAGTATGTCATTTAAAAAAGCAGTTAACTGTGAAGTTACACTTCACTGTAAAATGAATATTTAAGCTTTTTGAGTGTGTTTCACAGCTCTCATCTATTGATGTTAATCTCCAAATCCTGATGTACATAGCTGATTTTGCAGATTCAATAACGTAGGTTCCCATGGGAGATGCTGTGACAATTCCTTTCCATTGATAGTTGGAAAGTTAGATTTCAAAACCTTGGGTAGATAGCACCCTGAATATGTTGGTACTTTCTTGATCCTAGAGGTCTTTCACAAGCACAACAGTGAAAGTTAAGTAATAACTGAAGGTGGACAGAATAAGACCCTTTGGTTATTCATTAAGCTCATCAGCCCCCCTGGGTGGGAGAAGTGGCATCTGACTGATTTTCATTTACCTCATAACAGTTTTCCCTTATCTGTGATTAACTGGGTTTTGGTCAAAAGTTTGATAAAAGTCTTTCCAATGAGTCTTTTAACATATTTAATAATAAATTAACAAATAATTAAATATAAATAAATAAATAAATAATAAAGTTAATAAATTTAATAATAAAAACATATTTATTAACTTCCAAAATTCCTTTAACATATTTCTTGTAGTATTAGTAGCTCTTGATAGACTATTGCTCAATGAGGCTATGTCTTTACACCTCAAAGAATTATTTGTAGGTGTTTTTCTAGGGAACCTACAGAAATTATACTTATTCCCATTCAATTAATAATCAGCAAGTACCATGCATTTATTTCTTCATCTTTCTCCACTTAAATACCATCTTAGTTGGTGGCAAAGGTGGTAATAATTGGTCTGGAAAGAGCCTGTGAATGGAGAAGAAAATTCAAAATTACATATAGAAGCTTCTTTGCAGATTGTGTAGGGCAGAAAAATAATTTCTCTTCCCAAGCTCACCAATGGGGTTTGAAGAAAAAATATCCAAAACAAAATAATTTGGCTTGTGAACCCTGAAAAATCAGCCAGGCATTTCAGGACTGCTTCCAACTTCCTTGGAAGGTTTGACAGCAAGGAACCTATGGTTAGAGGTGAAAATCAGGGAAAATAAGCAATAATTTAAAGTGGAAATGTTGTTTGCTCTTCACAAATGCTGGAAGGGAAATTTCAGACTAAAATAGATTTTGAAATTGTGCAGTGTAAAGAACCAATACAGCTCCTTTAAAAAGACAAGAAAAGGAACAAATACCTAGTGATTTAGGGCTACAGAGATGATTAAGGGATTAGAGCGTGTGACGTATGAGGAGAGGATGAGAGAATTGGGATTTTTTCAGCCTAGACAAAACAAGGTTCAGCAGTGTCTTATCCATGTGTATAAAAAGCTCATGGGAGACAGTAGAGAAGATGGAGCCTGATGATTCTTAGTGGTGACCAGTGAAAGGACAAGCGGCAGTGGGCACAAGCTAATATATAGGAAATTCTACTTAAACATAAGATATTTTTTTGCTGTGATAGTGGTCAAAAACTGCAACAGATTACACAGAGAGGTTGTGGACTCTTCATCCTTGGACATATTCAAAACCTGATCAGAAAAATCCCTGAGCAACCCACTCTAGGTGACCCTGTTTTGAGGGATCTGGCAACCTCAATTGTTCCCTGTCTTAGTCTCACTTGATGGTAACAGGAGTAGC
This sequence comes from Numenius arquata, assembly GCF_964106895.1. Classification (NCBI taxonomy): domain Eukaryota; kingdom Metazoa; phylum Chordata; class Aves; order Charadriiformes; family Scolopacidae; genus Numenius; species Numenius arquata. The sequence continues at coordinate 110,825,493 of NC_133577.1, read as the reverse complement.
TTTTTACCACAGGTGAAAAAATTTCTATGTGCTGATAGAATGGAAAGAAAAGTGGTGTCAAGTGTGTTTTTCAGACAGAAAAAACTAGATCCATAAAGGTATGTGGTGCTTGAATTCAGGCATTTAAAGTAGATACTAAAATTTGGTCAGCTGAATAACTCTCTGTACTCTTCTGGCTGTGATAACTAGGGGCTTAGTTCAACTGGCTGAACAAACCCATCTAACACATTTGAGATTCCCTGGATTTTCCAAGACACTGGCAATGTGTTGCTTCCTGCAGGAGGTCTGCGTCCCTCTGGATTGTCAGCTGCAGTCTACTTGGGATAATCTAGATCATCTCAAGTGGCATTTCATGTCCATATTCAGGCAGCTGATGCTTACAGCTAATATCGATTGATTACGACTATAGCAAGGTGGAGTCACCTAGCACATAGGAGGACAAGTACATGCAGACATACAAATTCAGGTGTCTTAATTTGTGAGCTAAATCTGACACCTATTATGGATTCTAATGGAAAGTAACTATCTAACTATTTTGTAGATCTGTGCTTAAGCTCCCTAACGCGAGGAATACTTCCTGAACCTTTGAATAGTGTTTCTCTCAGTAAGACCATGATTTGACTAAGACTCTTGTTTCTACTATTTTATAAATATTACATAATTTTAAAAAAGGAGCCAAGAACTTCAGCTATACTTTCATAGGCAGTAAATAAAATTATCCTGTTTTTTTTTTAACTGACTCAAGGAAGATAGACTATTCCTAGTACCCTTAAATAAACTTTTCATCCAACAAGAGAACAAAACTGTTGAAAGCTGTGCAAGTGGTAGAAATCCATAGGCAGAAGGAGGTTTATCATTGAGATAAGTGAAGAATGTCCCAATCACTTCAAAATCTATTGCATCATGTGCAAATGTCTATTTGTCTTGAGGAAGCCGGTTTGGAAGTGAAAGTGGATAAATTATGAAGAACGATCACATTCTAGCTGGTAAAAAAATGCTTAATCATTTTCCTGTTGTCACTATATTAGTTTGCTAGTACATCAAGTTGTAGATGACAAATAAGATATACCTTAGGATGCAGTAGTTACATATCAGTCTATTCCAAGAAATCACACAAAAGAGTAAAAGCATGAACAATTTCCTCTAAAATGAGTACCACTGAGCAGTTAATATAAACATTTCTCATCATTTTGCATTGTAAACATTTCTCTGTCAAAAGATTTAAAGTCTTCATTGCTATCATATCTGGAAATTTATCAATATTCTATCCTTTCTTCTTGGGGTTCTCCAGGTCTCATACTAAAAACCTACAGTTAAATAAAAAGAGAAGGATTAAAGCCATTTTCCTCTGTTAAAGCCCACTATCTCTACTGAATCAGCTAAATCAGTTCTCCAAAGGTGTACAGTCCTCACAAGTAACTCCACATAGCAGGGAGCTTTTTCTGCACGATTGGCTGAGCTTTGAAAAACGCAGAAATTGCCTCCACCGAGAAAGACATCCTTTGGTATAACAGGTACTCGGCAATTGTACATAATGAAGGCTGCAGATTAATCAATATAGTCAATTAACTTCTTTCACATTCAAATTTAAACACTTTTACTGAGGTCAAACTTCTATAAAGCAGTTTACCAGGTGTCTTGCTACTCCTGTTGATTGCAGTTGCAAAAAACACATCATTTACATGGGAAAATGTCTATTTGACACTAGGCACTCACAGCTGTACGCTTTAAAAGCCTTTGCAGCTTCTGACACATGGAGTTTATCACAGGCCAGCAGGAAAGAGAGAATTTCATGGAAGCCTTTCATTTTAACACCGTAGAGCAAGGCACTCAACGGAGAGAGTTGCATATCTTGCATTTCCTTGGCAAAGCCCGCAACACAAATAACCCAGCACAGGCTGAGTGACAGGAAGATATCTTTTTAGCTTCATCTGCTACAGCCGTTCTAGTCAGATGTGAAACCCAGACTGAAAACTGACAAACACAATGTACATTTGGTCTATGTGGCATATCCCACGTAACTTGAGAAACTTCTCTATTGAGCTGTCTCACTTAAGTTAAAGGACTTTTAGTCCCTTTTTGGGGACTTGTTACTTTTTTGGTAATGGACATTGTTATATCTCTACACATATCATGGCTGAATACTGTATAACTAATGCATCCAGACGGTGTTTGCTGACCACATTATTGCAGTAGCTAGCAATTTAAATGGTAGCAGTGAAGTTAAATATGACATTTTTAAGACAACATTAAAGATATGATATCTTTTCCAACACCCTCAGTTCTTGCCTTTCCAAATCCCATCTCTTTGTACTGTCTTGAAAAAATTCTAAATCCCCAACACACAGCTGTGGTTTTGCTATTTTGAAATTATCTTTGTATGAGATCAGTATTTTGTGCTAGTATAAACTCATGTGGTTTTGCAGTAAATCACATGTAAAATCATGAAATCCAAGCTAGGTACAGCATACTGTTGCATTACTCTTTGAAGAGATTGCAAGGGGAACTCTAATTCTAGAATTGGGAGGAAAAATCTCACTTCCTGTCTTTCAGGTCTGGGTACTTCATAGTGGAGAGACTAATCTATAAAGCGGGACTAGGCTGTTCATGCAGTCATGAACGCTGCTGCAGTGATACTTGTTCCATCCCCTTTCCACATACCAACACAAGAAGGAAGAACACCATCTATACGGACATAATTTGGGACTAATGAAGGAGAAATCTGGTGCATTCTGTGTAAAAGAGCAAGCAAAGAATATAGCTTTGCCACAGATGTATGTAAAATCCACCATGACAGAATGTCTGAGCTCTTTAATAGGTGTACAAAGTCACTATGGACTCTGGGTACAGGAGCTGAAATAAGAATAAGCATTTAAGGGTGGATGGAAATGAAGCCTCAGAGAGAGAAATATTTATTAAAAGATGGTAAGTTGAAGAAGTGAAAAATTTTCATATTAATATAAGTTTTAATCATATTTAATGCTATCAATAAACTACCAATGTAAAAAAGTATAAGAATTTTTTTCCTTAAGGCCAAGTAACGTTAAGAGACAAATTTAAATATTCTAAACGACATGTTCATGATTATTGCAACTACATTCAGGTATTTAGTGTCTGGGCATGCAAACAGTATATTAGGGAACTAGGAGCTCTTGGTACACATAAATAAAAGTGTGAAAATGCACATGCCCTTTTACAGAACATTTGGCCCCGTATAAAAAATACAGTAATCATCTAATTGAAACCTAGGAGCAACATAAACTTTGGAGAAAGACTGCCGTCACTCTCATAGAACAGAACACTATCACTTTCTTTTCCTTGGTTCAATGAACTACTTTGTTATGAAGCTATTACACAAAAACTTTACAGTGTTCAGCAGGAGAACATACCTCTCTTTGCATACAAGTAAACAGGATGTCCGAGGGCCTTTCAGCAAAGTATTTGTCTAGGGATGATTTAAAATTTATATTTTGGAAAAACTTATCCAAGGAAAGATGTCAGAAGTGATCATTTTGTGATAGATTTTTTAATCCTTTCTGAAGTAAATACCATAACACTCTCTCCTTTTAAGATTCAAACTTTATTAAAGTAACTCCAAAAGCACTATGCATAAATTGGATTTTCTATGGGGGCTGTATAAAAATCATTATTGATGTGCTCAGATGAATTACTGTCCAATAAGTGCAGTGCTATTTGATCAGTGTGTCATATACCAACCAATGTCTTTAATTCATCTTTAAGAAATTAGTTGGCTGTTCAATTTGATGGGTTATGCTACCTGAGCAAAATAATAGAATAAAAATTGGCATGAGTCTTTGACGTTCCTGAAGCCTGAAAATATTTCTGTTGTAGCTCTAAGATACCAATAGCAAGGAAGGTAAATAGCAGGTCTTTCTGCTTATGAACAAGACATCAAAGATTAGCAACCAAACGTACAGTTTGATGTTCAAGTTGCAATTTGAGGAAGAACAGAAATGTTTGGTGGTGTTGCAGTTTTCATCTGGCAAGTTTATTTTAAAAATAAAGCTTGTTATATTACCAATATGTCGTGGTTTAACCACAGCCAGCAGCTAGAACCACACAGCTGCTCTCTCACTTCCCCAGGTACAGACTGGGGAGAGAATCAGAAGAGTAAAAGTGAGAAAAAAACCTCGTGGGTTGAGATAAAGACAGTTTAATAGGTAGAGCAAAAGCTGTGCACACAAGAAAAATGACACAAGAAATCCATTCACTGCTTCCCATCGGCAGGCAGGTGTTCAGCCATCTCCAGGACAGCAGTGCTCCATCACACATAACGATTACTTGGGAAGACAGACACCATCACTCCAAACATCCCCCTCTTCCTTCTTCTTCCTGTAGCTTACACACTGAGCATGACATCACATGGTATGGAATATCCCTTTGGTCAGTTGGGGTCAGCTATACTGGCTGTGCCCTCTCCCAACTTCTTGTGCCCTCCCAGCCTACTTGCTGGTGGGGTGGTGTGAGGAACAGAAAAGGCCTTGAGAGTTTAGCAACAATCAAATCCATTGGTGTGCTACCAACACCGTTCTCATCCCAAATCCAAAACACAGCACTACACCAGCTGCTAATAACAAAGTTGACTCTATCCCAACTGAAACCACAACACAATAGGAATATCAACTTCTCCATAAGAAAGTATAAGTGGTCCATGATGGAAAATTATGTAATATACATAGAAGGGAAAATTTATTCCAAGCTTGAAAAGTTGTTTCTCATTAATTTAACCTGTAAATTAAAGTAGTATCAAACTTGCCTCCTGAAGAGTACTGCCACACAAAAAAAATTTCAGATACCTGTATTATGGACAGTTTATGAGCAGTTTTGTCATGGGTTGGAAGGGGCAGTAAGAGACGAAAATCAGAACTGCTAAAAACATGAACAAACAGTCTTACAGCGGCAGGATTATGGGCGGTATTATTCCCAGTTATTGCCTGGCGCATTTGCAGCTGCTTCTATGATTTACCATTTTTTTCCCTCTGTGAATCAGAATGAGAAATGGCATACCATTTTCACTCATCACCAATGCCTCTCGTATTATAAGTACACAAGATGCAATAGACTGCTCTTCTACAAGGTGACGTAAACAGTGCATTAAAGGATGGTAGCTCTCATTAAACCCTGGTAACTCTCTTAGATTTAAAGTCACTTGACATGCCCCATTATAAGACTGTATCTTAAGTTGCTTATAATTTTGCCAATTTTTAACACTGAGTTGGAAACTTTCCCTGCTGAGTGTCTGTTTCAGTACAAAAAAAAAGCAAATTTCATAAAAGTACATCAGATATTTCTTAAAGGAGAAAAATATAATTTTTTGCCTATGCTAAATTCCTGTTAAACTGTGTCTTTGAGTATCTGAGGGTGATCCATGTTTTGGATCAACAGTTTGTTATTTGGTACAGCAAGTCACAAATTGTGTCTTCTCCTGTTTCCATGAAAACGTGCCTTTTTCCCAAGTTTCAACACTGAGAGCAGCCTAGAAGACGTTAGAGATAAAGGAAAGTAGGTTGAGATCAACTGAAGAGTCCAGGGTGTGGAGGATGGAAAAAAACCCAGATGAATAGGAAGCAGAAGAGCAAATAGGATAAACAAGACATGAGTGAAAGAAAATAGAAAATGATGGAAGATCTCATCGCTGAGATGGGGTGGCAGAGAAGAGGAAGAAGATGCTCGATTTATTATCTAATTAGGCATCCAGAGAAGAACGGTTAATGGAAGAGTTAGCTGGACAAGGGAACTATGAAGAGAAGTGGGGAAATGGAGTTGGGAATGAGAAAAACATTGAAAGAGGTATGTCTCAAGCATGCATTACAGCACTCTCTTTCCTGGTGCTTGCAGTCACACCTGTGTTTCCCAGTTTTTCCTCACGACCACACTCTTATAAAGAGTTAGGAGTACATCACATGACAGATACAGGTCAGGGTTGTGCTGTGAAAGAAACCTATTCCATTGCCTGTCATCCTATCAGTATGCACCTCTGAGAAAAGTTCGGCTTTATACTTTGTATACAGAGAAAATATTGTAAAAGTACATAACACAACATCATTTTAAATCTTCTTTAAAAGAATAATAATTGTCTCTAATAGAACTTTTGACACAAATCTCCCTGACTATACCCATTGCCTTTATTGAATGATCTTAAGACCTCAAGAATTGTATTGTTGCTATGTACCTTGTTTCCTGCCAAGAACATATTTAGAGTTAATACTTCTGATTAGCTCAAAAGTAACCTAAGTTAGATTATAAGATATCAGGCATCTAAGTTAGATGAGATGAATACCTTCCAATGTCTCCATCTACTTTGGTAAACAAAACAGGGCGATTGTCTGACCCTAACACCCACTGTTAAGGTGTGACTTTCTTTCTTCGGTAGAGCTAAACTCTCTTCTCCTCCCACCATAAGATGACCTCTGGTGAGAACAGTCCTGTGACCTTGACAGACCGAGTATTTGGAGCCAAGTCAAGCCCATGTTTGACTTTATACTCTTGTTCTGCTCAGTTTATTAGTATAGCCATAGCCAGTGGTGGAATATGAAAGGCAATTGAGTGGTAACAATCTCACCCAGATTCTTCTAGAAGGGCTATGAATTTTCCTGCTTCAAAGGAATAAATAGGTATCTTTCGCATAAGAAGTCATGTACCCTTCAAGGGAAATACAGAGTCATGGATACAAAACTGGAGAGCACACTCCGCATTCAGGACTGGCTATCTCAGATACAGCCTCGATGCTCAGTTTTTCATCTGTGAAACAGAGAATAACATCACTTCTCTCAGCACAGATACAGTGAAACAGACTTATTACGGTCTAGAAAGCACTGCATATCACATTGATAAGCACAACAGGGAACTCCAGAGGGGATTTTCAGTAGTGTGAAATAAATGAGAGGCCAGACATTGAAGAATGAAAACAATATACTGAATAGCTGCTCAGTCAGTGAGCACTGAGTGAGATTGGGATCTTATGAAAACATAATGTGTTCCTATAACTAAGGACTGTGTAATGTGCATACAGAGAAAGAGCATTAAATATATGCAAGACAACCTTATTTCCGGCATTTCCTAACTTTTGAGTCTTTCCTGGATTCTATTCTTAACAGGCTTCTAACACACTTTTTATGTGTAATGCTCTCTGCTAATCCGACACTTTCTTAAACTCAAAGAGCTAGAGCAGGAACTGTAAACCATCTGGAACAGTTGCAAAGCAAATTACTGCCAAGAAATCTTACTGAAGTACGTCCTATCCCAGTCCAGGTCTGCCCTGCATCAGCTTTAAGGCTGCATGAATATAGAAAGACACATGTCCTAATTATCCAATAACACTTTATGCTGCCTCCAAAGTTTGGAGTCTTTCCACCTACATCTAAACCTCCTTAATATTTCAGCATTCAACCATTACTATGAGGCCTTTAATGAAAACAGTAATAGCATTTTCTCCTCTGCCACTTAGGGTCACCAGCAAAGAATGGGTCAGCCAGGTGTATCAAAAGACATTTTCTAAAATGCTCTAAGATCTAGGTACTGACATTAATAACATATATTTATGAAAATTAAGCAATGTGAAGACATTATATTTCCCTTTTACATTGTTATGTGAACTTTTTATTAAGTATTCCCATAGATAAATAAAATAGTGAAGGGGATTTTTCTGATTTATATTAGTAGCTGTACTTTATTTCTAATTTACTGTAAATTATTCATGATTATTCATTTAATATAAAATGATTTGAAGTTCTGAAGACTGTTAAATGTATGTATAGAAGAAGGCTACCTGAGCAGCTCCTTCAGACCACTTCACATTGCTAGACAAGCGTCTTTGACTGATGGATATTAGATTGACATAGACAAATTAAAAACAGCATTCACATCTATATATCCCTCATATCCCCCAAAATCCAAAAGCTCAGAGCAGTCTAGAGCTGATTGGATAGTATATAAATCTGCTTATGAACAGTTAGCTGACTTAAAATATAAGTTTTGATCCAGGTTATTCAGACTGATTTAGGGCTCATTCCTTGAGAAGGTTTCTACTTGCACAGCTTTATTAGTGCAACTGAATTTTATGAACACAGCAAGAGAGCAATCTCTTTCTTAGCCAAGTGTCTTGTAACTAGAAACATTCTTTGCTCTGGGAAATGTTTATGTCATGCAGAGAAGGATTCACTTCATCTAATTTTTGGTAATTAAGAGTTAAAAATCTCAGCTTGTCACCTTAGGCTAGTCCCACAGTCTGGGAAGAAGCAGGCCCTTTGAAGATTGCATGTGACTTACACAGGAATGCAGGGTATTTCAAAAACATATTGCAGGCATCTGTAGTATAATGCGTAACATAATATAACATAGAGCAGCCACAATGGGTCAGCCCAAAAGCACATCTAATTCAACACCCTCCCTGTAAAAGCATCCAAAAATCAGATGCCTAAGGAAGAGTACAAGTAATCATAAATGACACTTGACCCAAGTAACCTCCAAGCCTCTAGCTACCAAGGGTTCAACGACTTCCTGAGATAGATGTTTTTCTATGTGTTTAGTAATGTCCTTTATTTTTTTTCCCGATGAACTTCACCAGACTCCCCTTGAACTTCTGTAAGCTTTTACTACACCCGAGTCAGGTGGAAAGGCTTTCCACAACTTAGCTAAACACTGAAAAAAACTTTCATTTGTTCATTCAGAGTTTGTTTCCTTCTAGTTTAATGTAATGATCCCTAGTTCTTGTGCTGGACCCAATAAAGATTCTACACGCTTCTCCTGATTTCACAGATCTCTATCGTATTACACATGAATTTGTTCTGCCAAATCTCCAAACTCAGAAAATGAAGGTGATTGTATTAATATGTATGCTAAGCTTGAACCATGCCTGTTAACAGAATTTGTGAGCTCAGATGCATTAACTTTCCAGAACAACCAAAGCAAGCTCTCAGATAGCCACAAATACATGTCAAACGTGTCTAGGAGTATTTCCCAGACTTTGGGGAGAGATTAAAAATGAGAAGTTTATAAAAGAGAAAAAAATATTCTCTAAAGAAAGGATTTCAATTTCTTTTTTACATCAAGGTATTGTAAATACATACAAATAGCTTCATCTACTGGCATATAAAAGAACTGGTCACATTACTCGTAAGTCTGTAGATTTAAGACAAGAGAATGATTTCTTAGCTGTGTGTGTTTCACTGGTGCCTTTATGCCAAATTGATCATAAGAGGACACATGCCAGAAAATTCTGAACATTAGAAATACCCTGTTTATGTGAAACTTTTCAAAATGAGACAAAGCTAGTATAGACTTCTGCATCTCATGACTTCTACATCCATTGTAAAAGATGCATAAGGAGATGGCTGGGAGAATGGAGGGTGGCTGATGAAGAGAAAGTACGATGGCTTTAGCCTCCAGTAGTAGCAGTTGATGTGGCATATGCCCTTATACCATGCAACAGGATCAGAAAAAAACACACAGGGCTGCATTTGCACCCTTGGCACATGTCAGTATTTTCAGCTGCCAGAACAACTTTTGGCAACCGAAGTGTAAATTAGATTAGCCTTGGAGTTGCTGTAACTCAGGCCAACCCTACCACCAGCCAGAGTGCAAACACAACAAAACAGAAAGGTGGCCTAAAACCACACTTGTTCTCATTCATTTGTAATGACTGTGTCTCAGCTTGAACTAAAAATAAAGCCCACAGCCTGCCGAGTAGGGGAGAGAAGTGAATTCACTATCCAGAGCTCAAGCCTGCTCTTTTCAAAGCCCGAAACTGAGGCTGGGTTTTTTTGCCAGTGTACACCTTTCCTGGCCATTCTGCATGCTCATTAGCTATCATAACAATAATGGATTTGGATAATAATAGGACATATGGAACATTATGTGGCTGAAAGCTCTAATTTTTCCTCTTCTTAAGACATGGGAATGCAGTAGCTCTGGCCATGAACGGCTGTTTTAATATACCTCCGGGAGAACAAGGCTTTCCTGGCAAATCTATCTTTTATAAAAGAGCCTTAGCAAACCCCTCTTCTTTCACTCAGTGGGAGGAGCGGGGCGCTCGGTTCCACTGAGACCCAAGCATCTCATGTGGAGCACAGACAGCCTGAAAAGTTTTATGGTTACTTTGCTCTCACTTATCACAATGAGCCTTATGAGTCTTATTCTATAGAGGCACTTGGAGATCATTTTGCAAGCTTTCACACTCTGTCAACATGGAAAAAGCCAAATAAAATATGTCTGTTTCAGGTAATAGTCTTAAATTAGAGGAGTCATAACAGACTCTAAGAAGCAGTGTGAGTTCTTCATTCAAGTAAAACAGCTACAGGGTGACCTGATTCACAACAAATCCTGGTTCTCTTACGGCAGAGGAATATATAATTATAAAAAAACCTGGAAGTAGCAAGGATTAAATTACATTGCCAGAGTAGCTTGTTTCTAAAGGGCTTATTACAGGCATGAACCGCAAACCTGTGATTTTTCTTTTTTCACATGAATTGATGTCATAATGAGGTTTAAATGGAGACTCGGTGTCTACATTGCCTCCCAAAGGAGAGGGGTTCCCCCTCTACCCTGGGCATAGTGCCTCCTTCTGCTGTGCTACTTAATGCAAATGTAAACAAAAAGGAGAGTCAAACCATGAGAGCTGAATTCATTTCCAACTGGCTGTCACGGGTTTTCACTTTGGTCTTCTCATGGTTCACAAGGGTACCTTTCAAGTCTGGTTTATACAGAAGATGCTTATATCATAAAAGGGTACAACCTAAAGCAGAAATACAGTACTGATTGTGAGGTGGAAACAAATCTGCTTATAGAAGCAATCCATGTGGAACCTTGATTGTAGAAATCTTTAACACTTCTGTTATTGGAACAGCTGAGAATATAGCAGGAAATCTCAAATGAACAGCTATTTTTTCTGCCAGTCCTGAAAACTAATGTTTTATTATAAATCTGTCCTTTCCGACACATATTGCATCCCCTCAGGGCTAGCTCCACTGTGTAGGCAGATTAAGTGGTTGCCTATGGCAGCAAAATGTTAGGCACAGCAAAATGTTTAGAGACTGTTTATTGTGTGACCATAAGCTGGGTGAAGCAGACATTTTCCAGTGTGTTGAGGGCTACAAAAACCCAGGAGACATCACCAGCTTCCCCAGTTCTTCACATACAAGTGAGCAATAAAAATGTGCAGAGTTTCACAGCAAGGAAATCGGTTTTGTAAATCACAAGCTCAGCGATAGGGAATAGTGAACCTTGTACCTTTTAATAAATAGATTAAAAGAATATTGAGAAATCCAATGCTGTAACGTACCAATTAGCATGTTTTGTACTCTAACCTCTAACAGAGTCAGAACTGTGTCATCTGTGTGTCAATCTATTAAGAACCACAGGGTCATCACCTCGAACTTTTAGCCATGGAGTATTCAGGCAGCTGCTGAGTATTTTAGAAGGCATTTGCCAATCCCAAAGTGGAATGAATATTAGTATGAATGTTTATTCATGCTAAGAATCTGACCACAGGGACTTTTACTCACTACACTTCCTTTAAAAGAAAATTGAGTCACCCTTAAGGACACACATTAAAATGTTATCTTAGCAAAGCAAATGTTAAACATGGAGAAGGGATGGCCAAAGATGAGAATACAGCAGCAGGGCAAAAGAGGATATAGTCTTCCTGTAATAGCATCTGCTCAGTCTCCAGTGCCGAATCTGTTTATCACTATAGGCTCCACCGTTGCTCTTTCATCTTGGCTTATGCCTTCAGTCAGGGCCAGATCTGTGTGGTCATGGGAGTGCTGAATGAGACAAAAACACTAACCTTCAGCATGGCACCATACCTGCCACTCCATCCACGACAGATATTTCTATGCTAGTACATACTAAGTATGTTGGTCATGACTTTTAATCAGTAATTAACAGGACGATGGCCGCATCCGCCAGTGCAAGATACCAGAGGGGTGCTTGGGCACTTAGAAGAGCCATGCCTCTTAAGAGGCTGGCATGGGACAAGGTTGCCTGCCAAACATAACTGCAAGGTGTAATTAACTGCCATTAATCAAATCTGTGGGCAGTATCATTGCTGAAACTGTGGTTTCTATCATCATGTTAACGCTAGTTCTCCAGTAGCAGCTAACGTGTCATGGCACAGATACTTATGGCACCACAGGACTCAGTGCAGGGCCACTGCCTGGGGAATTATCCCAGATGCTAAGAGTGCTGAATGTGTGCCTTCATAACTACACCAGGGACACCACGCTGGCCAGTTAGCTTACACTAGCCTGAAGTAGCCAACACAAGCTGCAGGGATTAAACTACAGAAAGTAGTCTAGAAGCAATCCAGACTTCTAGGAGACAGAGAATTTCTAAGCATCTTTCTTTTAGGTTGAGGTAAGTAAATGCCCTCTGGTTTTATAGGGAACTGGAGTCTAAAAGAAGTCACTGATGTAATGAGCCATAGGCAGGGCTGCGCTGTTTGGGCCAGGAGATGTCCCTAGGGCAGGAATAGGGCTGTTTTAAGAGAAGATAGGGGAGAGCAATTCTAAATACCACCTGCAATAGACAGGCTCCTTGGAAAGTAAGCATCATACGCTCGCTGACTGCTTTCAAACTAATATCCAGGCCTCTTGGGCTTCATGTCTTAAATGGTACAGATTGATTGCAACCAAAGGAGTTAGGGTGTGGGTTGGTGGGGAAGGTGCACCTCTCTGTTTGAAGTGTAGTTTGAAGTATAAAGTAAGGAAAAGAGCAGTGAATCAGAATAGAGAACTTCAAACAAGTAAAGGGTAGAAAGGCAGGCTTGCATTTACTGTCTGTCTGTTTCTTCTGTCTTCTGCAAATCTACTAGATTGTCCAAATCTACTAAATCTTCTAGCAAATCCATTTCTAGTGTTGTATTATCAGTTAGACCCTTCATCAAAAAATACCAGCAATTCCAAAGGTAACTTCTTCAGATAAAAAGATGAGCAGAGCAGAGCAAAGCAATGGCACAAGCGCTCTTTCTCCTAAAGTTAATTAGGGTCGGCTGATTAGTAGCTCCTGCTTTGCTTGCAGTTCCCAGGCAGTCCTTTGCAGGGCTGCTGGGGCTGAACTCAACCACAGGATGTGGAATAAACAAGCCAGCAGCCTGGTGCACTATCCCACGATGGGACATAGTTGCCTGCCCATCCTGTTACACATCGGATGTGGAACCCCACAGCTGCTGATTCTCCCCACCCTGACATTTTTTGAGTCCGTTCTCTACATCCTGTGTGCCTGCTGTGGATCCCTGCTGTGTAAAGATTTTAATGTGTGACTCTTGGAATCAATAAATCTAGCATAGAAATCACCAGTCAGGTAACAAAGGGCTGATTTTCAGATATTATATACCAAAACAGTTTATTAAAAAATAATTTCCCCTTCCCTTTACCAGCTCTAACAATCAGTTCCTTTAATGGAATTGTTATCTCCTCTCACCAACCTAATTATCACATATAAATTATTATTTTTGGCTCAGATGTGCAGGTGCAGTGGTAGGGTTAAAACCTGAAGTTAATCAGTGTTTTGCTATGGACCCCAAAATGGTCAGGATTTCACTCAAGGTTAAAAGGTCTGGCAAATTCCACTTATAACTACATGGATTTGTTCACTGCTTCAAATAAAGTTAGAAGATTTTAGAATATTACATCCAGTTAACAGAAATGCATTGTTTCTCTTCCTATGGATCACTTTCACAATATTTATTTTATCAGTGAATATAAAATATATTAAAAAATAATAATAAAAAGGATGCCAAAAAAAAAAAATTATATTTTAGTCTCAATATATTTTGTTTCTATATTCTAGCATTTTCTAAATGAATTTCTGAATTCTTATTTCAGTTTTTTTCTCCCTCTGGAAGTGTCATAAATCTTAAACAAGCAAAGATTAAAAACGGTTAAATAATTCCTACTGACAGAAAATGTATTTCAGCTAAAATTAAAGGTTTCAGATCAATTAAATTTATTATTGTAGGTTTTTGCCAAAACAATTTGCAATTTCTGTTTCACCTCACCTTGGTCTGAAATTTATTCTTGCTACTGGTTCATCTACTGGACTTCAAAATTATGTATTTTGCTATCTCTAATTCTGAGGAGTCACAGATACTGCTTTGGACCTATACACACTGCTCTGAATGCACCTCTTTGGAAGTAATAGAATATTTTCTGGATGTCATTAGCCTTCTCTCTGTAAAAATTCTCCCCCACAGATGGAAATTTCAGCTATAAAAAATATTGGGTGAAGGAAATTATAGTTTTATGGCCTAACTTTTATGCATCAAGTTCAAATTCACAAAATTGATTTATTTTTATTTTATCCCACCCCCTTCATGGGATCCAGACCACATATGCAGGGCACTTTAATTTCTCTCCTTTCTCAGAATCTGAACCCCCCTAGGAACAGTTCCTCTGCACTCATTATGCATCTCCAGGGTACACAATTCAAACAAGAGCTACCTTGTGCTAACAGAGTGTTGATTTGCTTGTGCTCACGAAAGCAAGGAGAGTGCTTTTCAGGACGGGAGCAGGGCAAGTGGGTGGGGGATGCTCAAGTTTTTTAATTAAAATATTATTTCAATAACATTGTAGAGTAGTTGAATGGCTGCATATTTTCCTCTTCCATATTTTAATATTTCTAAGGTGCCATTCACATATGAAAATACAAGTTTATTTTCAACACATAACTTCTATGAAAGGGTTGTCTTGAAGGATACCACATTATTTATGGCTGAAAAATATCACTCTCCTCTGCTTTTCCTCAACATTTTTTTCCTCACCCACAGCATACTGTGATTTTTAGGACTCAGTCCTTAGTCTCTACTCATACATAAACATTTGCAGAACTATGGCCTTCAGCCCCAGTCTTGCAAAGATCCAGTCTGTTCCTAAGCCAGTAGATATAAAGTGGCTACTGTTCAGCACACAGTTTAGAAAACCTCTAAAATTCTGGAGTAAGGACTGTATTTTTCGATTTCTCTGAAGTATCTCTCTGAAATGCATTGGGGTACTTTAAAGTAATTCTCGCTATGGGATATTTTTCACATTTATAATAGTTCGTATTCTCTGTAGAGCATCCCAGCTTTCTGCTGTTCTTTTAAACAGTCATTAGACCACTTCAGAGGTGAATAAAAAATTTAGTTCTCCTTAATGTTAGTAGGAACCCTGAAAAGTATGTTGTCTTTATGCCACTTGTTATGCATTATTTCCCTGTATTTCTTCCCTTATTCTTCATTGCTAAAAACCTACAGATTTACTTTCTTAGACTGGATGATAATATCTTCTCCATATATAAAAATACTGCTTTTTCTGAACCAAATACACTACTCTTTCATTTGTCAAAAAGTTTCTATTTCCATTCCTAGAGGGGGGAACCCAGGGCCCTAATGAATAAGTAAGGCTTCTGGTGAGAGCGGCCAAGGGAAGGCAGGGTTGGGGCAATGAACACATGTGGACCTGGATGATCAAAGATGAGCCCCAAAAAAGGCTGTGGGAGTTCAAGGATAAATTTATCAGTAAAATTGTAAGCAGCAGTCAAGCACTTAGCACTGAAATGGTCTGGCAGAATATTCCTTATAATTTGGTATTTCCTGTTCTCAGAGGCAGATGAATAATCCTTAGCAGGCAATGGTAGCTGTGTTGGCTTTCTGCTTCTGTCTTCCATTCACCTCTTTGATCACACAAATATTGCTTAGGTTATGGCAAGCAAGTAGCATTCTGGTGTAGGAGCTATGATCAGGCTTAATTTGAGTATATGTTCTCTCTGCTTCCCTTCAGCAGGCTAAAAATGTATTTCAACACCATTGTGCAGATATCATAAAAATAAGACTTGAAGAGATTCTGGCAGCAGTCCAGATTCCTGGCCAATAATTGCATTTGCAAGCGCGTCAAGAAGAGTGTCATCAAGGGCTAGGGGTAGACTGCCCATCTTCAGGAGCTTCCATCAGCAGCAGTGTCCTGACCTAAAAGGCAAGATCAGTAGAGGCAGGGCCATCAAACAGTCAACAATTAATAGTAAAGCATTTTTGATAATCCCAATGGCCATCAGTACAACAGAAAACCACTCCTTGCAAAATAAGGATTGAAAAACGGCAGAGAATATGGTGATGACCTTAGCAACTAAGGAAACCCCTGGATGATTGATGTGTGTGACTGATGAATGTGAGACACAGGAGGCATCAACCAAGAAGCTTACAAGAGGTAAATATTGCCTAACCAAAACCTCTCTGCCGGTAAAAGTGGAGTAGTACAAGTTAGGAGCTGCCATCTTCCAAATGAAAAAGGCTGTCATCTTCTCAGTGCTAAATTGAGCATCTTCGGATGCTCTGCTGCTTTGCTGGATGCACTCAGTAAAGACCTCCATGATCTTTGCCTTTTCACCTCAGTGTTCTCCCTTTACTGGTGATCTTCCCATATTTCCAGAATGACAGTATGCACAGGCATTGCTTTTCCCATGGCTGCAGGTGTTGCCTGGAGTCAGAGCACCTGCTTTTCAGGTGCTGATTGTGTTGTTTCACAGGCAGAGGAACAAAAGCCAATCAGTACATCTGGCTCTTCTATTGCTCTTTCTTCTCAGCCATAACCTTTTTCACTGCATGCCTTCCCTGAAAAGGAGGACACGCTTCTCCCGGCAAAGCCTGTTCACATGCGACTTCATCACCTGATTCTGCTGGGAAAGGGCAATCTTCACAGGCATTGCCAAGAATGGACTCCTGTGGCAGTGTACTGAGACCTGGAGCTGGGATCAAGGATGTGGAAAGCTCCAGATTTGGATGTGCTCTGGACACCAAGTGTGACTGTAGATGCAAAAGCATCCTCCTCATGCTGATCTTCCAGACAATGCTTTCAAAGATGGGGCTGCCTTTGGACACAGAGGATCTCTCCTAGAGCTGCGTGAAGGCACGGGTCTGTGGTGGCCAAGCACATTGTTCATAAGGAGTGTTCTCACCACTGGCTGCCCAAGAGCTTGAGATGTCTGCTACATTCTTTAGACCCAATGCATGCGCACAACCTCTCAATTACACAAGCAATGAGGCAACGGAGAGAGCAGAAGTTAGGAGGTAACTCAGCCCAGCGTGTTGGGCAGCCATATTATCAGCCAGCACAAATACCACATCATGCACCATGGCTAACTCAACAGAAATACATAGCTGTAAACACATGTGCTCACACCTGACCCAAGCTTGTGGTCGCTAATGCTCAGTCTAGACTTAACAACTGTGTGACTGTGACTTTAGTCGTTCCCTAAAGAGTGCCAAGGGCAGGTGGGGTGGGTTTACTTTCTTTCTCTCTTTTTTCCACATAAACCCAACATGACAGGACTCGGCCAAGTACATCCCCAAGATCATATGTATAGGTAGGTTTCCTAAACACAGCCACCCAAATCGGTGGCATGTGCTATAGTAGGTTACTTGGAACATGCTTGCAAATCAGCATGACGTGGTTCAATACATTAAAAAAATGCAAGGTGGACTGAAATAAGCGTGCAGGAAATATAAATGGACTCTTAAGATCCTAGTTTACTGAAACCCCTCAAGTTAATCTCCAGTGTCTGCGTCCTAATACTGTTTATAGCACTTAAATTTTGTTCGGTTTTTCTCTGATTATTTAAGGGCTAATCAAAATTGTACCTTCACTCTGGGAGATTTTGCACTTTCCTCTGATGACTAATGACATTCCAAACAAATCTGAGTACAGACATTTTTCTGTGATTTTTTTTTTTCCTCCTCTTAGATGGATTAGTGCTGTCATCAGCAGGTGTGGGGAAAACACAAAAGCCCGAGCACTAAGTATAACAAGTAAGCAGGAACTGCATTTAAATTAATTTGAAATACAAAGGTAGTGACTCACCTCCTAAGGAGGATTTTGGAATGCTGGAGCATCCTGGTCCCTCACTGGGAAAGGATAATGGATGCCCAGACTGGGAATTAGCTCTCCTGGCCTAATACATGCAGCATTTTTTGAGAACTGGTCACATTTGTGACATGAAAATATATAGATATATTTCTGCTCTCTAGCCAAATATAAGGTTCTGCTGTTGTTGTGTATAAATATATATATTTATAACATATATGTATAAAACAACAGCAGAACTGTATTATGCCAGTTCCAATTGTAGAGCTACAGTGCAAACAGCAGCTGTGCTTTAATAATATTTACTGTTACCATCTTCCTTGTCTGTACCCGTAGCTCACACTGGGTCCCATCCGCACTAAGACAATGCAGCATAAACAGCCTTTAAAAGCCCCTTCTATACGTGAGCTACAGTAGCTGGTCTCTGAGATGATGCTCCTTTCACCGTGAGTTATACTCATTCTACCTCTTACCTGTCACATTTGACTTTGACCCACGGATTTTGAATGAATTTAGGGAAGGCAACTTGTGTGTGACCTACTTTTTAAGCATTTCACCTAACCAGGGGTGCCTGAGCACCATCACCCTGTGTTTAACTTTGGTGCCTTTGACGAGTCAGTTCCCTGCTGCCCACCTTGCCAGGGGTGCTCTGGCCACCAGGCTCCCTGTCACATGTGGCAGAGCAGGCAAAAGGGTGAAGTCAGGGGAGTCATTAACTGGTCATTAGCTAATGACAGCAAATTGATCCACCAAGTCCAAGACAGCCCTCGCTTACTTGTATTAGGAGCGTCTAATTCGCCAAGGCGGAGAAGAGGATTATGTAAATTGAAAATTTACTTACCTTGGAGAAGGGTCTCGCCTGCTGCCCATGGGCAGAAGCCAGGGGCGAGCAGCACGCAGGCAGGCAGCAGCACGGGCTCAGCGCAGAGCCTGGGGGCACCAGGCAGAGCCAGCCCACCCAGCAACCTTTATTGTTTTTCCCAGCACCTACACACATCTTTCAGCTCAGCATCTACTAAGCATCTTTCCCACGCATCCCCGCACTGGTCTGCAGAGTCCGGGCTCTCCCTGAAAACATCCTGCTGCTCTCCAGGTCCCTGCACCTGTGCAGTCCTCAGACACTCACCAGCAGGCATGTCCCTCCCGCTGCTAACACATCTCTGCAGCCCAGTTCCAGGGGGGAGAGGCTGCTATGCCCCTTCTCCCCATCCCTCCTCGTCCCCTCCATCCCTGACTTAGATAGGGTCTTCTGACCAAAGCTGAGTTGACAGTCATACACAGAAGCCTAGTAACAGGATTGTTTTCAACCACAGCTAGAGTAACACCCACAAAGGGACTTCTGCCTTTGACACTGTGCGGTGTCCACATTTTCACATGTATTTCTACACAAATAAGAATTCCAGGGTACTCTGAGGCAGATTTACATCCATGCCTTTTACCAGTGCCTTGGAAGTAGGAAAAGGTTTGAAAGTAACTGCTCACTGCCAATGTAATATGGGGGGTTGGGGGAGGCATACGGAAAATTAAAATAAGGGGCTTTTACATTTTGTTTTTTAATCAAAGCCTTGCAATTCATTTGAAGTATTCTTATAACTACCAAAATATATTCCAAGTGCTTTTCACCACAAACGTTGATCATTATTTAAGTACTATAAAGTTTATAAAGATTATGCCTGCAGTTCCATTGCCTGTATCCCAGGGATGTGAGAAATACGCCTTTGTGGCACACGCATAAAAGCGCAAGCACATCACAAAAAGCCTCTTTCCAGGAGATATCAGAAGCTTTCAAGTCATGAAAAATATTTAGACCAATGAACTGCAATAGGAACAAATAAATACAATATCATTAGAGTTACAAATTATCTTTTATTTTCATGTTCCTTTTCTGTTTATGTTATAAACCCTGAATATTTAAGGACTGCAGGCCAAAGATGTAATAAATCTTTGAAACAGTAGGGAAGATTAAAATACAGAGGAAATAAGACTTTGTAAATTTGAAGAAAATTCAGAGATTTACACAGAGTAGCTGGTGTGTTTTCCTCTAGCCCTTGTACAATGTATACGTTGTGGTCAGATTCCCCAGTTTAATAAGTTTCACCATTCTTAGTATGTCTCTTTTTACCTTAGATTGTCACCAAGTAATTACATGAGAAATGCAGTTTTCATTTCTTAACAAAAAAGTATTTTTCTAGTCCTTTGGGATGACTAGTATTTCCTAAAAGAATAAACCACACATACAGAAACACAAATTGTGTCATTTTAAAACAATTCTGCATTTTGTGCAGATGCGCTCCTATAGACTGCTGTGCAAAACCCTGCTGTTATATTTATCACTTCAGCCCCTGGTTAACTCAGCCAAAGGGCACAAGAAAGTGTAAGTTATATTGACGAGGGCTCTTTCACAAAGTCGGTCAGACTGACTTGCACCTAATTACCAAGGTGTGGCTCACACCATTTCATAGCACCTCTTCTCAAGAGCTGCAGTTTCCCAAGCAGGATTCCTTCCTGAGTTGGAAGGAGGTGGAGGAAGGTAAGGATACTCTGTAGAATTTATCCATATAGATGACAATGCAAAATTGAGGTCTCAGTTCATTAACATTTCACACTGCTAAATTTCCCATTTATTTTCCTTTGTGGTGAAGACTTATAACAAAAGTAATGAATCATAGAATAAAATATTATTACCACAATCCCATTTCCATTTATATCTGATGCTACTCTGTATTTAGAAGACCCCTGTAGAGCTTGGGCAGCTCTCTAACTTTTTCTGAGATCAGTTTGTAGTCATGAATATATTTCCGTTATTCCATTCTCTTCAGAGATATAATCCAAAAGAAACAGTGCAGAGATCAAGATTTCAAGCAAGTGTCTCACATTCACAGGCATTTCCTTAATATATTTAGTCTCTCAATAAACAATTTTGTAAAACCTAGTAGGATTTCACTGCATTTTTTGGTCTGAATTTAACAATTATCAAATAAAAAGTGTTGAGTCATTGACAGCAAATTGATGATAATGTTGTTGCGTTCATGATGTGCTTATAATGCAAGTTTAATTTAAATCAAGGCTTAGATTAAATAAATCAATCTGATATGCCATGGTCTTGAAGCTACTTTTATATGGAATCTTTAATACACATTCAGTTCTGAAACAGGGACAAATGGCATTTTCAGCCGAGTGCTTTAATGAAGAACCCTTAAACTGCTGTCTTGATAATCCTAAATTTCCATGTATGTCATTGAAGATTTTCTAGATTTCTGAAATGTTTATTTTAAAATGTACTTATTTTTGCCATTATGCAGTACCAAGGCAACTTCATTCATACTGAGTGGGGAGACAGCACCTCTCTGCACTGAGTTCTGTGATAGCTGCCTTAACCATGCATATTTAATTACCTCACCTGCACTAATCATACTATACTTCAAACTCCTTAGGGCACACACTGTTATTTTCCTCTCATGTTTCTCATCTCTTTCAGGTCCCTTTAGTCTTATTTCTGTCTTTTCTAATGTATACAGCACCTTCCAATTTAGCATCACCTGTGATTTTTCTCAAAGTGCTTTTTACCTTCCCTTCCAGAATGCAAATTAAAATATTCCATATGATCAGTTCTCACGCATGCACTCACACTGATACATAAGCACACATTTCCAGAAAATCATTAGCTCTGTCTTTCTACTGCAGTGTACTGCTGCTTAGCTCTGGTTTGCAGAGGAGAAATTAGTGCTGTTTTGTTTTGGTTTTTTCATAACATTGAATTAAGCTATTCATTCTAGGACACAGCAAGGAAAGAAAAAAACATCATTTTAACTCATTATAAATGACCTTCTGAAAAGAGTGTCTAAATTAAAGAATTAACTGGCACGTAAACAACACTTTCTGACACTTTCTTCCTGGACTTTGGTATTGAATTATTGCTAGAATGGAATGGAGGAAAAAATAGGAGAAAACCTCATTGTGAATCAGCACTTTCCTTGGTTAGGTTCAGCAGCAATTCTTAAGTAACTGGGTCACTAGTAAATGATGACATCTGCAGTCAGGTCTCTGGTGCTGTAATTAGCAGCTATTTGTGGAGCTCAAAATACTTCAAATCAGATAAACAAACTAAGGACCTAGGTTTTTTCTGTAGAAATAAATAGGAAAAAAGACAGATGTAGTCATATAAATACATGACAAGCAAGGAAAATAGCCATTTTAAAATGCAGAGCAAGTAATATCAATTTGTAAGTTATCTGAAATTCAAATTTTTGTTAAGAGCTTACTGATTCCAAGAAAAGACAGTTGGCATTTTGATTATAAATACTTCATTTATTGGCTTAATGCTGTATATAATCTTTCTAAAACAAATACACCAAATTAATAATTACACAAACTCCTGCAATGCTCCCAAAACAGGATTCACTGTAGCTCAGCGTGGTGTGTGTGTATTTTTTTTCCAAGCAATTAAACTGTATCCTTTAAGATCATTAAGGCTCAGGGTCAGACCAGGCTCTTTATTCTTTTAAACAGATGTTTGGGGGATCCTGGATGCCCTTTTTTTTTATCACCTTCTGCTAATTACTATCTGCCTATTCTCTCCACTCCCCGGCTTTCAAGCAGCCGGTGGGCCCCTGAATACCATCTGCTCAAAATTCTGGTCCCTGCCCTCTGTTAGACCTCACTAGACCTTAGTCTTTTTTCTTTTCCATTATGGAGATCATGCATGCATTAGGTGGGTCACGTTCCTTTTGCTATACACAGTGGCACGTGCCAATGCCCTTGAGGAATCAGCTGCAGGGCTAAATTTACAATTGGCTTGCTTCCCCCAAAACAACATTAAGCTTTTGTTCTCCCACTCACAATTCCATACAATTACAGAGATATAACTAATTGCCTGCTTTAGATTATAATGAAATTTTAAAATATCTTTTTTAAGCAGCAGAGCATAATTAAACGGAGAAAGGCTACCAAAAGAAAAAAGCTGCAAACATTTACCATTTTTAACTATGTACTTTGAATTTAGGCAGATTTCTCAGTTTCCTCTGAACAAAGGCTAAAACATGTCACTCATTGCAGACAAATGCTACCTCTTTCCACCACTTCATTTCTGTAAATTTTTTATCTAAGAAACAGTAAATATCAAGCTGAAATGAAAAGGAATTTAGTCATGTTAAAGGATCTATCCAGTACTGCTTGCTGCTTCTAAAGGTGGCAGAGGGAATTTCCCCTGTAATGAACAGAGTTCCCTCCTCACTTTGGTTGTCACTGTCACTGTACAAATTACTTTGTGTTGGTCATACACTGCAGACTACAGAAAGAGATTTAGGGAGATTTGAAAACAAAGAGCAAAGGCTGTTGCTTCCGCTACTGCTGTTATGATTAAACCCTAGAGACCATTTTAAGACTATGTTATAATTTGCACATCTTTTGTATAACATATGAGTCTTTGGAGCATCCAACAGTTCACGGTTGACTGTCTTTCTTGAACAATCACAAAAAGGCATTCTTTCCCTAGATCTAGGGAAAAGATCTAGCTGAAAGAAGGCTCTGAGAAGACCTTATAGCAGCTTTCAGTATCTGAAGGGTGCCTACAGGAGAGACGGGGAGGGACTCTTTATCAGCAAGTGCAGCAATAGGACGAGGGGTAACAGTTTTAAACTGAAAGAGGGGGGATTTAGATCAGATACTACAAAGAAATTCTTTACTGTGAGTGTGGTGAGACACTGGAACAGGTTGCTGAGAGAAGTTGTGGATGCCCAGTCCCTGGAAGTGTTCAAGGCCAGGCTGGATGGGGCTTAGAGCAACCTGGCCTTGTGGAAGGTGTCCCTCCCCATGGCAGGGGGGTTGGAACTTGATAATCTTTTAAGGACCCTTCCAATTCTAACTATTCTATGATTCTATGATCAGCCTTCCAAAGCCAGTGGGAGTATCACTTCTCAGGGTCATAAAATCATAGAATCATAGAATCATAGAATGGTTAGAATTGGAAGGGACCTTAAAGATCATCTGGTTCCAACCCCCCTGCCATGGGCAGGGACACCTCCCACTAGAGCAGGTTGCTCAAAGCCCCATCCAGCCTGGCCTTAAACACTTCCGGGGATGGGGTATCCACAACTTCCCTGGGCAACCTGTTCCAGTGCTTCACCACCCTCACAGTAAAGAATTTCCTCCTAATATCTAATCTAAATCTCCCCTCTTCCAATTTAAAACCATTACTCCTTGTCCTGTCACTACATTTCTTGACAAAGAGTCCCTCTCCGGCTCTCCTGTAGGCTCCCTTCAGATATTGGAAGGCTGCTATGAGGTCTCCCTGGAGCCTTCTCTTCTCCAGGCTGAACAACCCCAGCTCTCTCAGCCTGTCTTCATAGGAGAGGTGCTCCATCCCTCTGATCATCTTCGTGGCCCTCCGCTGGACCCGTTCCAACAGGTCCATGTCCTTCCTGTGTTGAGGACTCCAAAGCTGGACACAGTATTCCAGGTGGGGTCTCACGAGTGCAGAGTAGAGGGGGGTAGAATCGCCTCCCGCAACCTGCTGGCCACACTTCTCTTGATGCAGCCCAGGATGCGAGGATCTTCTCTTGCACTCTTACACTCTGACATATTTTGCAGGATTCATTTATAAGGGAAACATTTAGATTTAAATTAATCTAGTTTCAACTGTATTACCCCTGTAGCATAGGCTGCTATTATTATCCATACCAAAATGGATTTCTGTTATCAGCAAACTTTCGATCATTTCTGACTGGCGAAAGCCACAGCCACTCAAAGCTGATGCTGAGGGAATAAACAATGCTATAAATTGCAAAAACGTAATTTAAACACAGCGTACTGTATTTGATTCAATTTCATGCTCCCCATGTGCCAGTCCACCTCCACCAGACTGATTTTTATAGTCCGAAAAAACCTTCCTTAAGCAAAAAGCGCATCTCCTGGAAAAACATTTTTCTTTCTCTTCCATTCTGTGCATTTCCTCCAAAATATAAACACAATTCCTATCTTGTGACCCAGAAGACCTAGTTCTGGGCAAACGTCATTTTCAAACTTGTGACATGTTTGTGATGATAAAGTGCAAACGCTTTCCTCTGAGCCACAAATGGTTTGAAGTAAGAACTTATTCCAAGCCTATTGATGTCATTTAAAAGACCCGTATTGACTTCAGTAGGCTTTCAGTCAGCACCTGGCAATCTGTCCCCACAGACAGAGGGATAAAATACCCAGGATAAATTGTATGTACACTGCTTTGATTATGAAATATTTAGACTTTATGGTCTCAGGAAACATAGTGCTTAGGACAGAAGGTTCAGTCAGAGCTTCATTGTTTGTCCTATATCACTGGGAATTTTCTGGCATGAAACCAAAAACCAAACCACCACAGACATACAGGTTTTGCTAGCTTGCTTTGTTTTAATCACAAAAAATTGTCTTGGTTCCAACGTAGAAGTAATAAAACTAATGCCACAACTTTTCTCCATCTTGGAATAAGATGAAGAAAATTCCATTGTGTTATCTTTTCAGTGTTACTCTTCCTAATTTGAATATTAGTAATATCATAGCAGCAGATCGGAATGAATAACTTTATACCTTTTGGAAAACTGATAGAAACATTTTTCACAAAAAAATGTTCCTTAATTCTTACCGAAGTGTATTTTCAGGTAATTTTGCAAGCAACTGTTTTTATTCCCAGAAATTCTTTTGGATGTTTTTCTATTTCAATTTAATTATTTTGCATATTAGAAGACATTTGAGGGTAGCATTTTAAAATCATCCATGGTTATGAAAATAAGTTTCATTTTCAGAAGTGACAGCATTTCAATAACAATAAAGTTCTTTTAACAGTATTGTAAAAATCTTTACATGAGATGAGCTTCTAGAACAGGATCCAACTCATATAACAGACACTTAATTTGCCCTTAAGTTCTGCCCTAATGAACCATATCTTCTGAAAAGCTTGCTTCAGTTCCCTCTGTAGAGAATATAGAAACCCTAGCATCTCTGAAGGTCTCCAGGGAGAAGGTCTTTTTCCTAGGACCACACATTAAAAATCTCTAGGTTCAATGAATGCAGGAAGTTCAAAGCAGGGTCCGAAATGATGAACCCCAACGAGAGTCAGAGTACATTTACTTAAACTCAGAACTATGTTAAGATTCCCTCACATGGTTTTCTTGTAGTTGAAAGCTGAGGCAAACTGGGAAAGGTTATTCCTGTCTGCGTTTTGCCTATCCTGAGAGGT
This sequence comes from Numenius arquata, assembly GCF_964106895.1. NCBI lineage: Eukaryota > Metazoa > Chordata > Aves > Charadriiformes > Scolopacidae > Numenius > Numenius arquata. The sequence goes on along the minus strand of NC_133577.1, from coordinate 110,799,432 downwards.
TACATAATTTCATTTATACACAGGAGACATAAGAATTTTAGAAAATTTAACAAAAGAGCCTATAAATCTGGAAATTTAGTCCCCTACTCTAACCACTGTTAAACCTGCCAGTCCGTGAGAGTTCAAACAAAAGCTAACAAATGCTGAGTCTGCTTTTGCACTCAACTCTAGCTATGCTCCATATTCGCCTTTAATATTTATGAAGAAAATTGAGAATATATTGCTTCAGAAATGTTTGTGTACCATACAAAGAGAATGAAAGAGCTCAAACAGTCTCCTTGGGAATTAGATCTTTTCTATAAATGAACGTATTCAAAGTGTTCAGGTGTAATAATGTCAATCTGAAGGATGCATGTGTTTTCATTAAAGATTTACAGCTGAATTTGTAATGAAAGTGGAACAATATTCTGAGGACTATTTCAGAATTGTACTGAATTAAAGGGCATGTTGTAGCTTATTTACTTATTAATTTGATCTATGCTTGTCCTCAATTCACAGTCAATTAGTTTGAAGGCTCATTCAAGACTTGGACTGTGTCTGAGTACTGATATGTCACAGGTGAATTTCCCATGAATCTGGACCCCTTGTCACATAGTGACTCTTGTCACATAATGAAAAGACGTGGAGTCTTTTCGGTATTACCTTAAAAGAAATGAACAGTCTTCCTATTTATAGCAATTGTGGCAGAGGAAGCACACAGGAAGAGAAAGAGACTTCCAAATGTTAACATTTTTAACACTTCACTGGATAAAATGCCAACAAATAAAAGAAAGCAGCTGTGAGCAATGGTCAGAGAAAGAGAGAGTGCTGGTCACTCAAAAATCATCTCATTTTTGTTTCCAGACATATCTTTATACCCATTATTGACTGGGTTCATGCACAACAAGGGACTGTCATGTAAATGAATGTTGAATCCTTATGCAATAACACAAGAAGACTTTAACCTGCTCCAGGAGGTGGGCATGGGAAGTTGGGGAACAGTACATCATAAGCTATTCTTACCCGTGCAGAGCATACAGAGTTACATCAGAGCTAGTCATCATATGTTCCCATTGCAGCTGGTGAAGGAAAATTAACATCTTCAGCATGTAGTCCACCTAATATTTACTAAACTGCTAATTTGGGATTAAAATAATGGTAGCATTTGGCTAAAATAGCTAGGAGCTAGGTCCCCCTGGCTGTCACGGAAGTCTAAGCCTCTGTCGATGTTAAATGACTGCTGGCCACAGCACAAGATTATCTCAGGTCTCTTCTTGACAAGTCAAATTTCTTATTAACGGGCTTTCCAAAGGTATTCTATGCAGATAATAGGGAAAGCCTCTTTTAACTGTCACATGGCAGGGAAGAAATGAAGGGGTTTTTTAGTTCTCCCTAGAAATAAATTTAAATGCGGGGCAGGGGAGGAAAAGTCTTGTTTCATTTTTGAATTCTTGAATATAGAAATAATGGACAGAGGCTGATTCCTCTGATTCAAAAAGATGGAGCAACCAGCCCTCAGAGCTTCCCGGTACATTTCTGCTCCTGTGGGAGAAGCACTTTAGTGCACAGTCAGCATCCCATGTTCCATTTCTTACTTAGTCCTATTCGGTACTTTCCACCAAATCACATTGATTTCTATGTCTTTAAATGGAGCTTTAGAAGATATATGGCTTAAAGAATAGCACCGTTTGGGTTCCCCGTAGTGTAGTAATACAAATTCTGGACACATGGGTTGTTCTTTGATGACTTACTTTATTAGGTTTCCAAATCACGCTGGTGCCCAGAGGGTGTGAATAGAATTGAAATAGCTTTACACTGCCACAGGAGAGTTGGGAAGGCCCCATTTTATGAGGCCGAGGTTAACACTAAAATAACATGTGACAGATGGTCACTTTTTACTACCCATCTTACTTGACCAGTATTTTTGTAACAGACACAAGCAATCCATTTCTCTTTTCTCAGCAGATAATAAATACATAGAAAATATTTTAACTGATGACTTATTTTAGCTTTACTGTTTCTAACCACAGCTGAGGAAAAAAACTTACACTAGCATGTTGGTAACGTATTCTGGAACCTTTTCTTCATGAAAAACAGTTGTTGAGTAAAAGAATACTTGTTTTATCTCTGAGAGTTTTCTTTTCTATATTTGCAAATTTATTCTTTTAAGAAAAAATATTCTACCATTTTTGTTTTCAATGTGTAATGAGGTTTATGACAGTTAAGATTGAATTGTCTGTTTACTGCGATATCCTGTTTCCGACAGTAGCCAGTGGCAGATGCACAGGAAAAGATAATGAGAAACTTGATAGGTAATGAATGCTCCTTCAGCTTATTTTCTTTCTCAGTTTCTGGAAATCAGAGGTTTATGAGTTCCTGAGCTGGATGTTTCATCTAGACCTTTGTGGCCAAGATTTATTCCATGAATTTGCCTAATCCCTTTTTCAATCCATTTATGTTCTGACCATCACAACATGCTGTGGCAATGAGTTCCACAGTTTAATTACATATTGTGGGGGAAAAAATTGCTTCTTTCTGTTTATTTTAGGCTTTTTGGCTTATAATTGCAATGAATAGTCTCCATATTTTCATGTTACAAGAAACAGTGAATAACCATTCTCTGTTTAGCTACTCCATAGCCCTCACGTCACTTAGTAGACTGATCATATTAACCCATGCCCATTTTAGTATATTTCTTTTTATTTCAAATTACATTGTGCAATTGTCTGCAACACTTTTTTTCTCTTCTCTTGGCATATTTCATTATTTGAAGTCCCTGTCTGATGGCACTAAGAGACATGGCCTCATAAGATGAGCGTTTGATGAGAGACAGTCACCTCCAAATATATTCTCAACCGGCTTGTTTATGTATCTCCTCTGAATTTGGAGATGATAGCAAGTTTCTAATTACCTTTTAACACTAAACCTTACCTCTGGTTCTACCACCTAGGGTACAGTTTACCCTAAACCAGTCTCTGAGTAACATCTGAAACACAAATTCCTATGGCTGTTCCTCAACACTTTCATGGTTTGCTTGGTTTAGTCTTTCAGCCAAGGTTGCTTGAATCATTGACGTACTTCGAAGCACGCAAATCAAAACAGGCCATAGTGTCTTCTTCAAAATCTTAAAGATTTTCTTCTTCATGAAAAGGATTTAAAAATCTCACTCTCTCAAAATTACTTCTGTTACCCTTAGCAAGAAAAGATTTCCAAATCACTTTTCTTGTCCCATGCCATCCCTCCTCCTTTCATCACTATTCTTATGTGCCCCCTCTTCAAGGCTGCCCTTCTTAGCAATCCTTTATTACTCTAAGCCTCTTTATAATCCTCAGGATTCTTCTCACTTCAGATCCCCTTCTCATTTTTCTGGACCTCTCCAAAACAAATTTTCCAGGATAGGAAATGCATGGTATTTTCCCATGCTCTCCCATGTATAACCCTTTACAGCATGTACAGTTTTTCCAACAGTGGTGAAACTTAGATTATGGTAACCCTCCATTGGCATTTGTATAAGCCTCCATATTCTCACAGCAAAGGTGGGATCGTTATTGACATCAACACCAAAATTTGCATCACCTCAGGATCTCCTCCTCAGTAAAGTCTATCAATCAGATTTGTTTTCATGTCTTGACATATTGCTACAGAGTTGTTTTCAGAGCTTAGGGTCTAAGACTTGCTATCAGATTCATTATCTATACTCTTCATAGTTTCTGTAATTAACTGAGTTATATTACGGATGGCCTATATTTTTTGAAATCATTAGGGGGGAGAAAAAAAGGAAAGACAGAAAAGAAGCAGATTTTGGTCCTAGCTGTGAGCTAGTGTATAAAGAGTGCAAATTACAGCAAGTGAAATGAGTAAAATTATAGACATCTATAACAGTATGCAAATAAACTAGGTGAAATCATCATAAGATCCTTTGATTTTTCAATGCAATGAGAACATAATGCTACTTTAAAAGCTAAGACTGTGCTATGTCATATTCCCCATTCTCTTCCTTTTTATCAGTTTTTAAATATTTTTTGTAATTTTCATACAAATGCAGTCTGAATATTTTTAAATCACAATAGCTCCTATTATCCCATTATTTTCATGCTGTAGGAATGAAAAAGTCAGTAAAAAGTCAACAGTAAATAATTAGTTTCTCTTTAAAAGGGGGAGGGAGAGAAATTTTGATATTAGCATGTCAATGTTTGCTATTTTTTATCAGAAATCATTTCTTTGGCCATTATTAGGCTGTATTCAGAAGACATTCAATAGATCTCCTCTTCTACTGACTTTTTCAGTCAATCCTAAACAATAAATGAATGCATGAGAAATCATATTTTAACAGGAAAGCGCTGGACAATACAGAAGACCAGCTGGAGTCCTAGCCCAGCCACGCCAGGTTGGTATTAGTTCAGTTAGCTAATGGGCAACTTAGTTCAGCTGCTCAGGAGGAGACCTTGAGACTCAGGCCGTAAAAAAAGACACTGAGAATGGGAAGATGTAGAATGGGATTCATCTCAACTGACTTCATATATCTAACTGCAGAAGCAGTGGCTTCTGAAATGATCCAGCTATTCCAGATTCCACCTTACAAGCAGTGTGAATAATGGGCACATTTTAGAGTAATTTTAAATATCCATCTTAACCTAAGAATTCCAGTCTGGATTCTACTTGATACATTGTCTGGATCTCCCCTGACTAAAATGGGGGTTTGGGTGTGTATTGCAGGCACTGATGGATCTCACCATCTCTGCTTGCCCTTTTTTTACATGCAAAAGCACAGGGAACAGAAGCTAGTAAACATTTTTGCTGTCACAGTCTGTGAAATTAAGGATGACTGAATGCCATTTGAAGTCAATCTATTTTGGAAAAAGACATGTCAAAAAGGGGATGTTTTACACCTTTTTATTAACTAAATATATGTAATTCCTTAATTAAAATTGGACTATAATTTGGACCTGTTTCTGGAAAAGAAAGTAGAGAAAAATGACTCCAGGTCTCAGCATGTTTTCAAAATGTATCTGGAGAACTCAGCTGCAGAAACAGCCAGGAAGAAAAAAAAAAAAAAAAAAAAAGAAAGAAAAAAAGAAGCTGCAATGTGGGCAATGCAGGAAAAGGGGATCCAAATGCGTTCATGCACTGAAACAGAAGCAGCACAGCAGCCCGCTCCTTGAAGGTGCGTTGGGTTAGAGAAGTGTGAAGGAGGCTGCTGTAAAAGCCAGAGGGTTGAAGGCTGCAGCTGTAGATCTTGAGACACTGGGTCTCTCTGATTTAGGTCAGGGATGAAGTTCAAAAAGCAAACTTACCCTACTGTGCAGTCAGAAAATCCAAAGAATGAAGACTACAATCTGGCTCTAAGACCTGGCCTGTAGTGATTGCAGCTGGGAATCGTCATCCCAGTGCTCCACAGGCTGCGCTGCCATGCTCATGGAGTACGCAAGGTGTTACTGATCATCGCAGCACGCACGCTCCCTTCCCGGAGACCTGAGAAATGCCCTGTCATCAACACTGCACAACAGTTAACATAAAGAAAGGCATTTTCACTGATAGATAACAGCTATCGTGCTCAGAAAGCACTAGTGGAGAAAATTTGGCTCCGTTATGTGCAAATTTGTGTAGTGGAATCAGATTTTTGTTTAGTTGTTTCAAAGACCATCTATTTACTTGTTGAATGATTGTGAAGTACCTTAATACCTGATTCCATTATACGATGTATTTTCTTTTTAGTTAGTGTTTGTGGTAATAAGATAAATAAAGGAAATTAATACATGACATTTACTGACTTAATGTTGTGGAAAACTGAAGATTTATTCAAAATAAATGTAGACTTCAGCTTTACCTCAGCAAAATATTAACTCTCATGTCAGTAAGTCTTGATGTTCATTGCTTACTTTAATGGAAGCCAATTTCAGCTTAATCTGGTTTACAAAGAAAACTACATTCCTGCTACAGTTAAATAATTTTATTTCAACATCATAATAAAAAGCAGCCTTTTTGGAGAATCCAACAGTGCAAATTTTCATGATTATATCTTAGCCTCATGAGAATTGTTTTTTTCTCCTCCTGGAATCATGTTATTATGGTTGTCTCTTCTCATCTTTGTTCTGTTAAAATAAAATGAATCATCCACACTTGCGGTTTCAGAAAAAATGCTTGAAAATAGTATTCTTCAATGCTCAAAACAAAAAAGTTAAATAAAATGAGCCTGAATTTGTTTATGTTTTCAGCTCATAATTTTTAAGCCAGTACCATCATTTTTTAATTCTGGGGATTGCAAATGGAAAGAACAGGTCCTGTTTTAAAACTGTTTTTAAAAGCAACAGTTAAGAAATGTGCAGGATTTGTCAACCTATGATCATAAATTAAGATTAGACTACGTATTCTGAAAGTATGTATTTGGGATAAAAATATATATAACAGATTAGAACCTGGCAATTTGGAACGTCCAAGATACTAGAATTAAAATATTTTTCTGAAGAGTGAATTATTCAGGTACACTATTCTGTAACAGTGAAAATGCAGATTTACATGACATTGACAAAATTCTAAATCTTTGCCATAAAATGTAAGTGAACAAAATCTTGAGAACTTCATACAGCCTCTACTCAGGAAATCTTCCATTATACTTATTAGAAATGTATCTAAGAATACAAGTGACATCTTTGTATTACTAATTGAAATAAAAATAGCATATGCCATGGCTGTATTCCAATGGGCAGCTTCTGAGGTGTATCAGATTCATTAGCTGCTAGACTGGTGCATGTCATCAACCAAGTTACTGTTCTCTGAATGGTCTACTAAAAACTTTCTGCAGAAAGAGAAAGTTCTGTGTGGGGGAGAGTTGATTTCCCAGTATAGGAGAAAGAGGGCTAAAAATCTGCCCTCAGCGGCTACTTCCAGTGTCACCTCAAGTGAGAGTGCTATAAGCACCCAACTGAGATATAAGGACGGGCACTAGTCTATTCGTTTCAGCTGTGAAGAACATTTACACTTTCAGCCTTATAATGTGACATAATGGTCAAACTCAATGGGTGAAATGTGTCTCAGATAGCACACATCCTCCCCGCATGCAATATGGATCAAACACCTAGGCTAGGAGATGTTATTTTTTCAAATCAATTTAGTAAAGGAGGTATCAGGAAAACCTGGCATTAGAAAGTGAAATCGGCTAACAAAGAAAAGTATAATAGTTAATGGAAAGCAGAATATGGAAGCATAATTAAATCTGGCATGCATATCATCAAGACAAATTATCACTTGGTTACGGAAAAATGTAGTAGAGAAGCATTTATGAAGGGCATAGCGTAGCCTTAGTCTTCTTTTCAAGTGTTGTATAAAATTACAGCAAGATTGTGTTTTATTTAGACTGGCAGTGTTCCTAGAAAGCACTAGTTGTGATGCATGGAGCCTGAAATAGTGGCTTTTTATTTGTACTCAAAGCTCTAGAGTATTGTCTGTTCAATCACTTATAGATCAGGCTGCTCAGTAGCTTTCATAAGCACTTGAACAGTGTGAATAAATTGTACTGACAATGCTGACAGCTCCATACCCTGCCTAAGAAAGGCCTGAAAGGCTTTAAACTTTTGCTTTTTCATTCATTGAAGGGTGGTCCTTGTGTACAATACATTGGTCTCTGTACTTTACAAGATTCCCCCCTTCTTCTCACACACACAACTTTTTGGCAAAACGAAATAAGCTTCCTACCATTAGTTTCTAAAGAAGGCATTTTAAATCAATCTGTCTCTAAATATAATTTAGAAGACCAAAGGAAAGCTATGTGAGCACAATAAAGTGTTGTTCTTAATAAATTCCCAGCTGGCAGGGGTCCAATTCCTCTGATATTTCTAACCCTTTCCAAGTTTGCTCCAGAGAAATAAAAATACAATAGAATTTTCTTAAAATAGTATCCGGGCTGCCAGTTCCAGCCAACCTCCACATTCAGACCTTCTCTAAAACAGCTATCTTTTTATTTTGTGTTTCACTTAATTAATTTTTAACTCCCCACTAAACTATTTTCCATCTCCCAAATAAAGGTTGCTTGGAGATGAAGTTTCACAGTTTCTGCGTAGCTGACAATCCACAGTATTAAAGAGGGAGTGACAAACTTAACCATAAAGACATGGCAGTTGCAAGTTACTGCAATTAAGGAAATAAATACAAAAGCGTTGATAGCTCTGAGGCAATTACTCTTTTTCACAAAAATTTTAGCTACTGGCCATTTTGGTACTCCAGAGGCAGATGCAACAGGGACACGTCATACATTTATCACCAGATTACCTACCTGCTATTTTTCTTTTCTTACAGACGTATCTTGATTAGAAACACGTATTTGTCTATCTTTTAGTGAAAGGGGCTAGCAGTAGTTTGAAAGCATTTTGAAGAGCTTCCAAAGTCCCACAGTACCACAGTATGCAACTGTCACTCCCTCACATTAGGTACAGCAGGAATTCCCAAATTTAGTGCACAGAGGATTACACTCTCAGCTTCCTGGGGGGCAAATAGGTCAATTTAATCTGCATGCAAATTGAGAAAGTTTATTATGCAGGGATCTACCTCTACATTTTCAAAACAAGGAGAACAGTTTTATCAATGTAATTCTATTACAGGAGAAATTTAGGAGCTAATGACATCTCAGTTACTCGCTTTCCCTCCTCTTTTTTACAGCAAGGACAGCAGAAGTTCATCTCTTTGTCTAACTTACTCTTTTGACCTTAACTTATTGCTACATTGGTGATCAGTACATTGACATTTCTGCTTTCTCCTAAGCTAAGTCTCTAGTATTTTCTGTGAAACTCTGTAACGTCTGCCTCTGGGTTCAGGGTTTGCAAGCTTCTGGAAAATAAATCAGCTTCCTAATTTTTCTGCTAAGCAATATATGATAGAAGTATAGTACCTCTTTGAATGATGTCACAGCTGCCTATAAACAGAACAGCTATACCACAGCTAGACTCCCTGCACTGGAGTGAAAAAGAGGAAATAATTGTGTCACACTGTGCTTTGTCCATCTTTTCACTGTGTCCAACAGCTTTTTCACCTTATAGTTTTATTGTGAAACCTTGGGTGCATACATTGGCTTCCTACAGTATGTATTTATGACTAGACGTGTGCATATACATGTGTGTTTGCATGTAGTTCCCATAACAGCAGGTCAGTGGCCACAGGGTACCACCATTCTACTATTAAATACAAAGGAAAAGAAGAAATGAGGCAAATCCACAGCATCATGAATGCCAGAATGCATTATTGCTGTCAGTTCTCAGACCAATATCTGAATAATTCTGCTGTGATAAGAATGAAATACCAAATGTGCAAAGCCAGAGCTCCACATGGTCATAAAGTGGAAGCGGAAAGAATTGTCAGAGCCTGAGTCTAAGGCCACAGTCTGTTGATTATTGTTCTATTGTGAAAAACAAACAAAAATGTAAGCTTGTACAGCATATGAAAACACACATCAAATTGCTGGCAGCATTTCAGCTTCCAAATGCAGCAAATGTTGAAACATATTTAAATTTCCTTCTCAGTCTTTAAATCCTCCTTTATCTCCTGTCACTTGTATGACAGGGACTGAAATTTTTGACAGCTGAAATAGGTGCCAGTGCTCTACACCCAGAGTCTGATCCAACGGCAGCTGAATTCAAAAGGCGTCTTTCCCCTGACTTCAGTGGGAGCTGGGTGACACTCAGTATCAAATGAAAACCCAATTATAAGGGGATAAAATCTGAGTAATCAGCTCATGAGTGTATTTACCTCCGATAATCCCCTAGTTTCCCCAACTCTCCCTTCAGTCAACCATGAGAAGTAAATCGGAGTCAGGAAGCCTGGATCCCACAACATCGCAGCCCACTCATGAAAGGAAACAGAAACATCGCTTTCATTGAGGTTTTTTGTCTGCTGGTAATTCACTCCTAACCTCTAAGCCATTTGATGTTGCCTCAGAAACTGTCCTCAGCCCCCTTAGCAAAATTTCTCTGTAACGATAACGAATGAGCTTGTCACCATCGTGCTCTCACAGGAGCAACCCGACAGCGAGGGGCCAGCACACGCGTGACCGCCCCAGCAGCATGTCCCCTTTGAACTCATCCCCACCCCGCTAAAACTCTCCTGATGGGATTTTAGCAGCGGGGGGGAATTTTGCTCATTATTTACTACCTGCTTGTTCACATCTTTACACTATCGTGCCTACTTTTTTTGAGGTAGAAAAAGTCAAGTGAATAGGGGAAAAAAAAATCTCCACCTTTTAGGAAAAATTCTCATATTAATGTTTTTCTCAGAGACAATCATTATGCGAAAGGTGAAATGGTGAGTAGTTTTGTGGTTGGTTTTTTTTTTTATAATAGAGTGGAAAAGTTAAGACATTCTTTGACTGAGAAGTATCAGGCATTTTTTGGTTTGACTTCAACATTGAAACACTGCTGTAGAGCAGCAGTTCCTGATGTGAGAGGCTTTCACAGACTCTCCACCACTGCACATGCACAACTCAATGGCAGCTGTGTGCAAACTCTCCTTCTACACCCAGCAACTCCACAACTTCAATCAGTGCAGGCATACCCTTAAAAAATTAAAAAAAAAAAAAAAATTCAAAAAGCAAAATATATAGGAATTGGACACATAACAGGAACTTTAAAAATTACAGTTTGGGAAAATCCAAAACATGCTTGTGGCTGCCTGGGTGGGCCCTTGGCACCACAGCTGCTGGGGAGGTGGAGACCCCTGGTCTGCTGGGTCCTGGTTCCCAGATACTGACCTCTCTCAGAGATCTGACACAATTGGCACAGTCTACCAAAAATTTTTCATTCTACAGAGCAAGAATTGCCCAACGGAAACATCACCAGAAATGTTTTGTTCAGTTTTAATCACATGTGATGAGGTGCTAGCTGGAAAGACGCAAACGTGCTCACCGGAGCTCCAGGTGCGTACTGAGCCAGGAGTCCTGTTACACAACTCCCTGCTCCCTCCTCAGGCACAACTACATGGAGTATAAACATGGTGATATTTTAAGAGGTTACCATTCATGTAAAGACAACTACCTTGTTCATAGTAATTTTAAAAGCCCAATTATTTTGCCAGTAGGGTCTTTGTAAGAAGGATGAGGTGGGTCTATATTTCTGAAAACTCCATGCTCTTTCAACTGTGTCAGTAAGGAAGAGATTATTCCATTCAACTGACAGTATAAACTCCCTCCCTTTCTTTTAAGGAAGAAACTATTCCCATTTTATAATTTAATAAACTTTAAATCTCTCTATTTTCATGATCTCTTCAGACAAAAGAAAATAACTCCATAAAATCTCAGACATTCCTTGTTCAGGAGACAGCAGAAAGCAAACGCTCTAAGGCTTACCAAAAATAATGCACATTTTAAAAAATCAATAAAGGAAAATGTAGTTGGTGCAAGAGATCCATATTCAATACACTGATATGTTGTTGTGTGAGGGGCAGAACTGAGAGAAACACTGAGAACAAGCAAGCTGTATAGGGTGTGGCTTATAGTATTTTGAGTGGTTATCAGCACACATAACTAATTGCAATGGTGGAAGGAACTAATTATTCAAAATATTCTCTTCTCAAGCTAGTTGATTTTTGTGGTTTAAGAAGCCACAGTTAATTTCAACAGAATATATGATGAACAGCTCGTCACTGGGCTGTATGTATGACACGTACTGTACAGTGATAAGACATGGGGTAAGTTAATTAGCAACTACTGACATGACCAAATGACATGCATACTCTGCAGTCATCTTATTTCTATCCCTTCTTTCATCTTTGATATTCTACTTGTGTATGATAATGACAAAGTTATGAAAATGTTGTGACGGTCTGATTGAAGAGACTGGGACAAAGAGACAGAAAGATAGAATATACAATAATGAGGCATGTTAGGTCTCTATTTCCCTTTGTCTTTTAAAATATTTTTACTGAATACTTCCTGCAGTTTTCTTTTAAGACAGAAAACAAAACATGCCATATAATTCACACACAGATGTGTCAAGCTTTTGTGTAACTCCTTGGCTTGTTGTCTCATAAACCCTATGTCAATTACCACTACGTCAATTAATCATCTTTGGATGATTTCCAACTTACGGTTTAATAAAAAAGACCAGTCATCTTTTCTCTTTTGATCAGGTCTTGTTCTGTAGGATATTCAATTCTGAAGAAAAAATGTTTATTATATTCTGCTGATAGTAAATATATATACAGCTTATTTTCCTTATCTTTAACAGAAGTAATGATTTTTAATTACAGGCCACCCACTGTGAAATATAAAGAAGTGCATAGTCATTTCCAAAATGAGATCGACCATATTGTATTTTCTGATGTCTGATGACCTGTTCATAGAACAAAACAAAACTGGAGTGAGTCTGTAGTGTTTGTGGTCTCAAAACAGCTGTTGGTTACAATCATTACCCACCAATATGTAATGCACTGACTATCTAATAGGGTGTAACTTAATTTGCTTATCTCGCTGTGTTATCCATTTCTTTCTTAGATCTATAGTGGCTGTAGCTTTATTTGAAATTGTCACAGAGAAGCCCCCCCAAACACCTTTATTTTTATTCTCTCAGATGTCTAGTGGGGAAAATAGTGTTATATCTCTGCCAAATTAATTAGTTAAGTTGCAGGCACAATAATATGATAAAATACTAATATGCACAGCAGGCAGACTAATGTCCTTAAGCCCTCCTTGGCCTGGAGCAACCTAACTTATTAAGGAAATTTGTATTTTCTGTCTGATACAAGTGATCATTTCTTTGATGAGAACTTCTGCTCTGAATACCACCAAGTCTGAAGAACGTCATTATGAATGTGATCCATTGCCAGTGTCAAGCTTTTCAACATCTGACACACTAAGGTTGTAGCATTAGTCCTTTCCATTAAAACTGGGCTTTTTCTCCACAACTAACCCATATTTAGAAAAATAATCTCCAATTTCCTGTACTATGCCGGGTTTTCTGATGTTTTCAATTTCATGAGTGAGATGGTAAGTTTAAAGATGTTGGACAATTACTTTCTCTTTAAAACAGGATGCCCACTTTTCCTTTATTTTCATCATTTTGCAATATTTTTTTCTAACAAACACACTGAAACCAATGTTTTTCATTTATTTCACTGCTAAAACCAAGGGGTATTCTAGAACAGGGATACACAGAGGTTCTCAGGGGGTCATTTTTGCTGCATACTCCAGTATGCTGTCTACACAAAATGCAATCTAAGCACAGTACAGTATTTTCACTTAACACTTCTGCATCTGTTATTTTGATAACAAGATCAGGAAGTATAAACCAAACCAAAACAAGTTCTTTTTCTAAGTTAGTATATTACAATCTTTGAAGAAATATTATTATGAGTCTTTTCTTGAGACACTTTTGCAAATAGAAACTTAGCTTTCACTCTATGGACTGCATTTACATGAACCTGCCATGAAGTCAAGATCAGTAACCTTTTTCAGTTATGCCAAACTTGTGTCTATACTATACCACCTGTTATAAACAATCTTCTGATGGGGTGATCTATCTAGTTACGATGTAAGGTTGGGTTTTTTTTCCTTGTTGATATGCGCAGAGCTAAAGTAAGCATTCAATCAGTGACATTTCTATCAGGAAGCAGGAAACTAGCCTTCAGTGCTGTATAATTCCAGCATCCATGTCATGGAACAAACTGTGAAGAGATAGGATGAGGGTCACTTCAATTAATAATTTAAAATTAGACCTTCAGGCTCAGTTCCATTGTCTACATATAGGTATTTAGTCCCATTTGAAATGCCTAGATCTGGCAGATATGACACCGTAGCTACAGAAGGCCCATGCCCTTCTGGTATGGTGGCTGGCAACCAGACAAAATAGCTTTAGGTATCTCAAATGGTACTGAATGCCTGTGAGTGAGCAACAGAATCAAGTCTTTCATCTGGGTAAGACAGATGACAGCCTAAAATGGGGGGCAACAGCCTATTTTTGGAATGAGAGAGTTCTCCTGCAAGACTGATTGTTCCTTGTAGATAGCAAAGAGAGCTCAGGTGATAGCTTAGACTGGACATACAGAATGAGATTCATTTTAGTTAACTGAGATTTAGTTTACACTGTCAGCTCACTCTAAAGCAGAAACTGACAGGTCAGCTTGTCAGCTGGATTGCCCTCAGGGTTCCTTGGATTGTATTGACTGGGTCTTTATTAACTGTACATCTCACCCACATAGAGACACCTGAACATAGGTGACATTAAGTGCTTTAATGGGCAAGCTCAGTTGCATTCTTCACCTTTAAAGAGCAAAGTTCTATCCAACCTTTGGGATTCACTTTCTCTGTTAGGAAAACTTTCCATTACTTCATATTTTGTGTACAGAACTGTTCTACACTGTGAACTTAAAATTATTATTCAAACACTTAAACTTGCTGTCATCTTCTTAGCTTTCTCCTGACGCTGCTTGGTTTTACAACTGTCCCCTCCAGCCACTCAGCAATTCCATCATCCACAGCACCCCAGCTGCATTCTGCAGCATGCTCTTTCTATCAGCAGCACTGTGCAGCCCTCCTCCAGTCACAGAGGGACATCTTCTCCACAGAGGAACTGGCGATCGTTTCTTCCTTTCCTTAGCCTCCAATATGAGGGTTAGATTTGAAAAGTTAGGTGAAGAAAATATCCATAAAACTCAATGAGAAGAGGAAAAGACAAATAAAGAAGTTTAGAACTACTGCAACTCTGGAAAAAATATGGACAGGAAGTGGTGAATTTTTCATTTTAACAGGTGAACAAAAGGCTATAAAGAGTGGGAGGAAAATATTTTTTTTCCCAGCGGTTTGGTTTGTGTCTCTGATTTTCACGTGTTTAGCATACTGAGTACTTAGGTATTTACTACACCCATGAAACAAAAGGGTGCACAGCAGCACTCTGATCTGGACCTGGGCTCAATATTTCTGGAAGGCCATAGCTTCACCACAGAACTCACTTTATAAGAAAGCTTAGAGATTTTTACATGTAGAGGCAAGGTGAGTTCGGCTTGAGAACTTTGGCAGTTCAGGTAGATATAGTCTCTCTAGCCTCCCTCTTGGAGCTGAGTTGCTTCATCATGATTACTCTGATTCTTGAAAGAAGGGACAGCCAAGTTATGTGTAAGTAACTCTCTCTGGGAATCGGAGAACATAATTGAAATGAGAAAGTACTAAGACTCTGAATCATTGATTTTTTCTCCCCCAACAGGAAACTAATTTGACCTGTTAGTCCCTGCCATCTGCTGCTATTTGGTGGAGAAGTAACATTACGCTTTTTAACCCCTCTGTTCATCTTCTTCCACATGGTACAATGTTACTGAATCTTATGCCTATATGTATGCTTCCAACAAAGATATTTTTTTGCTGTAAACTCTGAAATCTCAGGTAAATGTATTCAATATATACAGATACACAGGTAGAGAAGAGAAGATATGCTGTTACCAGTTCCGTGCTTTTACGAGACACACTAACTGCAACAAATGTGTGATCCCCTACCAGCTACTGTGCCCAAGAAATTGGGGGGGTGGGGAGGGGGAGGGGAACAGATCCATGAATACAGGATTATAGAGACATAGGAGAAAAGAGCAGATTCTTTGGGTACCAGTATGTCGCATCTTACCTCTTTTTTTGTCATATCTCACCACATTTTGTGTGTTCAGATCATAGAATCACAGATACAGTCAAGCAGAACTGCATTTTGTCCCTTCTTGCTGCAGGTTTCCCTGCTGGGAGAGAAGCAAAGCCAGTCAGGAAAGGGGGACATACAGCATCACCTTCCAGAGCTCTGAGTCAGGAACTGTGCAGGAGGAAACACTGCTGTAAAATCATTATGTCACAAAACTTACCAAAACAACAAATCTGTCCTCTCACAGAGAAATGTCTCAGAAAAATATGATGCATATTGGCCATAGCTGATTTCTGCTTGACTCACGTGTAGCTTTCTGTATGAAATTCTAAGACAAAGGAGGTGCCTCTTCAAACACTCACGTGCTGTTCAGCCTAGTTTAATTTTGTCATATCATGTGATCTCTTCTTAACTTGATTTGTTGTGTAATCATTAGAGTTTACGTCTACTGTGTACTTTCTGCTGCCCTACTTTTACTTCATCCTATTTCCTTTCCCCAAATTAATCACATGCAAGTCATGCACTGGCTCATACAGCTAAAGGAAAGAGACACCACTTTTTTTATGAGGATCATGAGCCCAGGGTAGGATTCACAGAGGGAGCCGAGACGCGCTATTTCCTAACCTAATCAGATGAAGCACTCAGCATCAACACCTAATTCTTGCTGATGTCAGCAACGGTTATAAAGCCAGGGTTAGATATTTTTCTCCCAAAACTGAAAAACACTTTGTAACAACATGGAGGAGAACTGGATTCAATGGCCAAAACATCAAGAAGCCTGGCCTTTCTCTAGAGAGCACTCAAATTCCTCAGATTATCCAGTGCTGTATGAATTGCCAGCTTGTGGCAGTTAGTCTCTGGTTTATCCCCTTCACCAGACTTCACATAATTCAAACATTAACTGCTTACATCACTAGAAGAGGAAAAGATTTGTAGTCTACTCTTCCTTAAGAGGAGAAAATGTACAAAACCCTAGTAGGAATAACATTCAGCCTGTACCACAATATGTCCTCAACAACAACTTTAGCAGTGATCTCATCAAAAAAACAGTCGAGCATTTTCTGGAAAGTAACCAAAGGTCTGCTGCAAATGAATCAAATATTTCATCTGCTATTTGGTTGCAAGTGTTGAACACATGGTGCTCAAAAGCATTTTTCCTCCATTGGAATGCAATAAAAGCCTCAAACATTTTGATTAAAGCATTGATCCAGTCCACTGTCCCATCTTCACATGTGACTGCATTGCAATCTGTCTAGGTCTCTTTCAAAACTTACCGTGCAGCAGCAAATGAGATAGGCTCTTAAAAATTTATATGTATATATATCTTTCTTGTTGCAGCTACAGTCTAAGTTCTGACACATGTAAAGGCCAGAAAAATCACTTAATGTACCTGATGGCTCAGTTCTGCCCAAAGGGGAAAGGGTGGTGCCTGGCGACGCATGCAATGAGGCACAGCTTGCTCCCAGAAGTGTGCCACAGCACCTTAAAACTGCATACATAGACTTGTCTAAATTCATAAATAGGGCTCTATATTTGCTACCATGGTTCAGGGTCTGCTGCGGAAGTTTGAGACATCTTCTGTGCCCTGGCCCTCATTGCTGAGGGCTCCTCAGTTTCCTGCCCTGTTTTCTGGGAACATAACACCAGTTCTTAAACTCTGCAAAGGACCTAGATTTAGGTCACATTGCAAAGTACATCACATGGCAAAGTGCACAGCACTACTCCCCAGGTCATAGCCAAATTCCCTCCCTCTTACATTGTTCCAGTTGTAGCACAAGGTCAGGAAGCCATCACACTTCATAACCGGGCTCATAGGTAGGTTGTCAGTGACTCAGTTGGCTTACTGCTTTGTAGTCTATTTTGTAGAAAACAAGCAGAGAACAGAAGCAATACCTGCATGCAAAATGCCTGGGTAGTGCAGCCCCAGTTCTGCTCTCCACCCAGAGGGCAGGAAAGAGTAGAGGGTGTCAGCAGCCTGTTCCACCCTGTGCTATAATCCTGTGCTTGCTAAGGTGTGGAGAATTGCGGGGTTACGCAAGGTTAAAGTCAGTGGCCAAGTTCTCCATTTTCATGTGATTCAGCTACCCTTAAACAAGTTCTTTGAGCAGGCTGAGGGTACTGCACAGAAGAAGGGGACAGATTCATTTGAAGTTCTCTATGTTAATATTTGGCATTGAATGCAGTAAAGAATAAAGTTTATTTAAGGGTAGTAGTAGGAACCATGGGAGGACTCAGCCTAAAATAATAGACCACAGCAACTTACTGCTTCAGATTTCAAAAGGTGTAATGGCTTGAAGGTGACTGAATTGAGCCTTTGACATAATATTCTCTTTGTCCACTTAAACCCATGGAAAGTCTAATAGTTCAATTTTATAGTTCAGTAGTTTTAAATTAAAAAATACTTTAGCCTTTTGTTCAATAACATTAACATAAAATCCTGGCAGCACAGCAAAATTAGCATCCACAGTAATCGGCAGCTTAAGCCAGCTACTTAGAATGCCTCTACACAACATTATTGCTTCCTCCATTTAAAATTACATTTTCCAGATTCTTTGCGTAAAAAGGCATGGCAGTCCTGTTATCGGCTTGCTTAGGCAAAGATGTTATTTCAAATACATTGTCAATACTTTCCTCTCAGAAGGGATACTAGAACTAATTGCACTAACTGAACACAACAGTAAATATCAAATGAACAAACTTGAAAACATTTTTCTGTATTTTGTAGGTATTTATGTTTGAAACTAAATAACACCCCAAGTATTTGTGGTTAAAAATATCTGATTACTATTAAACTCTTGAATCAGTTTCAAGCTCACCTGGCAGGTTCTATTAGAGGTTTTAATTACATTGGGCAACGTAATATTTGTTGTCAATTTTATAGGTGAAATTAGAAGGAATAGCTGTTGCTAAGGTTACCTGAAAAAGTCCAGAATAAAGACCCCCTCCCAGTTGCTTTTAATTTTGATATCCATACATATTATCTGTCTGGAGGGGAGTTGTCACTGGGTCTGGGGTTTGTGTCTGTGGTTCTTGTTTCCTGAGGCAACAGGGAGGAAGAGATTAACTTCAGCAAGTAATTATTGGAGTGAAAAGGATTGCCAGAGCAAAATTTTCATCATCTTATTGACAAGGTCTAGCCTTTCGCTTACAGATCCACAAGAATTGTGGAATTTGTGAATTGTCTAAGATGTTTTAAAGAAAGCATTAAAGATTTTTCTAAGTTAAAATTCTTTAAAATTTTCACAAGTGAAGCTGTAGAAGCAGACACAAAAGAATCTAGAGGTTGTAAGAACACCACTGTGGTTCTTGGATGTGTTTCAGCCAAGGTCTGCCATAAAGAAAATTTCCTTTGTAATGTTAGGAAAAAAAATTGCTCAAATAGACAGTTATATTGGACATCTTATTAAAATGACGATCTGGACAGAAATATTTTTTGATCACTTACAATGATATCTGTAAACACTTACCTAGGATATTTATATGTGGTAGCATCTACTTGTGTAGTTGACCTGTTTTTTTTCTGGCAACATACTGCTTATTATGCATCAACAGTCAGAAAATGAAAATATGAACATTTGATGTTATACCACAAAGATTCATTGCTGTTCCAAGCACTCAAGGAGTAACACTTCCATATGAAACAGGTTCAGTCCCCAGTTAGAAAAGATGTCATTCCATACCAGAAAGTCCATTCCCTCCACAGCTGCTGTCTTTTTAGTCGTCTCACATATTTCTCCACTCTTTCGCACTTTTCATGAGATATAAAAATGTCTGTTTTTTACACATAACCCTGGCTCAGCTCTCTTAATTTATTAGACATCAGCCTTTGTTGCTAAAGGCATGCTGGAATTGCCACAGAGTCAGCCCAGCATTTGACAGACCTGGATGGGAACCATTCATTCCCTCCCAGCTCCCAGCTCTGGGTGGTGGGATGCCAATACAACAGGGTCAGGGACAGTCACATACAGACATCTGTGAGAAACATATCATAGCTTGCCAACTTCCCGGGAATATTTCTTTGAACTGCACAAAGCTTTAGAATTACAAAATTGACTTGCTGCAAGAAAACCCAGGGCTTGACAAATCAGACTCAAGCCTTAAAATTCTTATATATAAATATGCGGGTAAAGATATCAGTTCCTCTTTCCAGGGAGAGCTGCTATATCTCGCTTTCAGCTATTGGACCTACTGGCAGTCAAGGAACTCACAAGTTGCTGTCTGGAAAAGTTGGTACTGTAGTTGAGGCAATATCAATAGAAGAGATACTGCAAAATTTATCTGGTCCTGCCAACCTACCAGCATGTGAAAAACCTGGGCTTAATCCCACATGACACATATAGCTTCAAAATTGCCTATATTGGGGTTGGAAAAGCATATAGGGTCTGCAGAGCACTGACTAGTCTGTCAATGAGAACTTTCAGTAGTGTGTTTGACACAAAAAAATTGAGATTTAACAGAGAAAATGGGAGCCTAATCCTGAAAACAAATGCCTGTTTTATTTTTGTGAAGACAAGATTCTTCCGCAGTGCGCAGTTCATGTGAGAATTGCAGAAACCACCAGCCCAGTCTTCTGATGGCAAACAAGTATTATCTTATTTCAGCCAAATTCAGCAGCATCATTAAAGCATTGATTTCAGACATCTATAATTGTTGGTCATAAAATTGTTCAGCTACATTTTACCATGAATCTCCAGGATCATGTCTGCATGCACTAAGGAGCAGTATCTCCCATTGTTAATCTTAGTTACTCTTCCTTTTCATGTACTGTTCACAAATGCATGTTTCTTTCTTTTCTCTCTTTCAGTTACATTCTACCACCTTTTCATGACAATAAGTACAGATTGTTTATCCAGAGCCTTGTTCTTACATACTCCTGTACGGTGCCTCCATGCTTCTTACATATTCCTGTAGAATGGAAGCTATTTAAAATGGAAAATACATTTTAACTCTTAGGAGTGGAGAATGCAATACTCTGCCAGAAAGGGCCAGGTGGCAATCCATCACCGAAAAAAGTAACACATCATTATGCATTGCTCAAGTAAACCAATGTACTTGCTCTTAAAATCAAAGGGAATATGGTTTCACTTAATACTTACATAGGCGGGGATACAAAGATATAAAGAAGCACACTGTTTGTAAGGAATGTATATAAACTCAGCTCAGAAAATACAGATTAAATATATATACTAGAAAGGCAATGTCAAAATGGCTTGTTATTAAATATAGCCTGTATGATGTTCTTTGATTAGCAAAAACTTAGCTTGAGGAAGCTTTATATTTCTCATCATTTTCTTGCGTTAAAGTTAACTCCCCTAAGACAATGTTTAATTGAAAGACTGTCAAAATTGAAAGACCAAAGTTTCTGCTGTCTGTCAAATATGTCAATGTTTACCTACTTCTGGAGCTTCTGACTAAAATTTATTGTGGGATTGGTTATGAGTGAATATGGTCCGTGCCTGTAAGAGTGAGGAAAACAGATTCACTGATCTCTGAATTCTGTGATTAATTGATTCCTTTAGGGAAAGTAAATATCACCTTTTGGCTGCAAGATTCCTACAAGAAATTGTCATATCATTATAATGGATCAGAGAATGCACTGTGCTCTGATTTTGATCAGGACTAGGCGAGAGAGAGAAGGTTGATCTAAGACTAGCAAGTAAAGGATGATAAACTCCTGGAAGTGCACACCTCTCTGTTCACCTTAGTGGCACACTCTCACCATTCCCTTTTCTCTACAATATTTAGGAGTGTGTACTTTGCAGCTCCTGGGCACCAACAGTTTCAGTGAGTAGACAGCAAAATGGGAGGATCCAGTTTAGGTCTGGGCCCAGGTTTCTAAGCCTAATCTTTTTAAGATTGGCCAATGCAAAAAAAAAACCAAAACCAAAACCAAAACCAAACAAAAAACCCCACCACCTTATTTTTCAAAGCATTTCAGGGAAAAAGTAAAAATCAAGGCAAAAACCTTGGCATTTCAACGGAAGTCAAGTTATAACTGACCAGAAGAAAATGTTTCTCTACATACCCTTAATGAATGCAGTTACTTTATAGAAATTCCCAGCATTTGGAATAGCAACATGCAATATTCCAAAAAACAGCAAGCAAATTAAAGCCAGACAGATGTTTCACATATATGCTTAATAAAAAAAAAAAAATTTCTCTTACTTTGACGTTGCAAAGCTAATGAATGTGTCAAATGCAAAATGTTGTGTGAATACATGTGTATGCACATGAGGTGGGAGTCATCTGACCCTACTTAGACATCTGAGGAGTGAGTGTCTAAATGCGTCACCTTACATTCCCCTGCAGTTTCCAAAGAAAAATAGCTTAACGCCCTTCATGTCCCAGGGGCAATTTATTACAACTAAAATGCTTATCTAAGACAAATCAGGTGGATCATCCTCCACGGATAGCCACATCTCTCCATTTGTTACAAAAGGAGTGTAGAGTAACCCATTAAAGCTTTTCATACAGCTTTCAACAACTAAAGGTGACTAAGGTGAAACCCACTCACAAAGCTTTATAATACAGACATTTTTCCTTACAGAAATGCAGATCTGAGAACAGGCATGCACTGGAAAGCATCAATCACGTGGCTGACAGCCACGCTTCCACGACTTTCCAGGGTCCTGCTCAGCTTCACACAACCAAGCCTTTTAACTGCTGAATGGAAAACAGTTAAAATGTTATTTATTGGAACAGACTATGATATAATGTGATCATAAACCACTCCATACAAGGAAAATTCCTTATTTGTCTCTTGAATTTAAACAAATTAAAGGAACACGCAAAACTAATAGTTTTGAACTTGAGTCCCCATTATGGAAAATGTCCCTATTTGAGAGAATATTTAAACAGATGTTTAATATTAGGTCTGTGCTTAAATCCTATTGAGATCAATGGGATTTAAATGCATGCTTAAATTTAGTCTTGTGCATAGGGTCTTCCTGAATAGGAATTGATTCAACATGTACTGAAGAGCTTCCCTGAACTGTGGCCTGAGAGATTAACTTAAATATGTTTTCAGCTGCCCAACCACAGGCACCCTAGTGGGAAAACTTAGTCATAACCTTTATCTTGGTATAGCTTAATGCATGTTGTTTATCGCCTTACTGGTCTCACGCTGTTCATCTAGAACTATATTTCAGGAATCTGTTGGGGTTTGGGTTTTCTTCTTAGTAACTGTGATCACTTTTTTCCTTCAGTAAGGAAGTATCAGAGGAATGAAATTGATTCCAAGTGAGGGGCAACTCAAACATTTTCTCCATTGTAGTTTCATACAACTTTTCTATCCTGAATATAAGTGTAACACTTTGTTTTGCTGTGTTTTTCTCATCTATGCTCCAAGAAACAGCATTCATTTTCTTTCTCTAGGCAATCTGTGCTGCTATTTTGACATCTAGGTTATTAAGATTTTATTTGATGATTATAACATGGGTACCAGTAGCATTCAATCACTATGGCAATTTGTTGCTGTGATTTACTTGCCCACCTTGTACTCAACATCATGATAAACTCATAAAAGAAGGGTGCATCACCATTTAAGCATTTCAAGCCCTGGATCAAGGACCCTAAATGGTGAGAGTGAAAAATACAAAACCAGAAATTTTCCTATTAAAGACATTCATTTACACAAGAACAATGCTCTGTGGTCTTAACTTTTTCTACTTCAGGAACATTTTCTAGAAATGCTGGGGGGGATTTTCAAATGTTCTACATCAAGAAATAGCCCAGCTATTAAAATTATATTATTCAGATATAGCAGTATTCTCTATGTCACACCTAACTACTTCAGTGACAAGTCTATTTTTTTTGTCCTAGTTATTCCCATAAGTGATGGTGAGGTACAACCAAAAATATTTCTGATGCATCATAACCACAACTGCTTACTAAATTTAGAAGACCATTCAAATGAAATCTATACCAACTCTTTGAAACTTTCAGGGTTTGCATGTTAAAATCTCTGAGCAATCTGATCTAGTTAAAGATGTCCCTGCTTACTGCAGGAGGGTTGCACTAGATGACCTTTAAAGGTCCTTCCAACCCAACACATACTAAAATTCTATGAATTTAACTGCAAAGCTTTCATTGGGGATGATGTAAGATATCATTTGGGATAATTGTGAGTTAAGGTTTAATTTTGGAAAATTTTTAAGGTTTAATTTTGGAAAACACAGCAAGTGTTTGAATCCCCTATACATTACCAGGATTTGATATAAACATGTTTTTAAGGACACACTTGAAATATTTTCATTGGAATTTGATTCAAAGCCAGTCAAGATTCCTTCCAGCATGGTCACTGAAGTTTGAATCAGGATGTTAGACTGTGACTTTTACTGGTGCTAAACTCTTTAGTATAGTAAAAATCATGAAGAAACTCAACACTCAGAGAGGGCTTTATAAATATAAGAGGTATTTAAGTTAAGCACAGGAACCACAATCTGAGTCTTTATGGGATGATTACAAACCTAGCGAAGTAATGTATCTAAAGACTAAGCAGTTTTATTTATAAAGTAATTGTCATTTTCAAAGCATCTTAAAACCTCAGTTCACGCTAGGCCTTTGAGTAGTCAGTTCATGGTATTTACTTAGCCTTATTGCAACAATATCTCCCCTTGCTCCCCCACTAAACCCCTGGTGTTTAGCAGATCCTTTATATTTTACTTAATGTTATAAAAGCATTTTATAATATGAGGGTTCTGAATTATTTACTGGAAAATGGCATAGACCACATTATGCACTGATCTTAATTCTTTTAATGGCACCGATACAAGAAAATAATATGAATAGACTACAATTATATATGTTCCAGAATGTTTCTAGCGCAGGCATAGTTCTGGGGGTTTTTGCAAGATAATCTGTGTAAATTTTGCAAGCTAGATATGAAAATCACTGATATTCCACCACAACTATTATATGGTTAAACTACTAACACGTGACAGTCATTTTCATTGGAATACATCCAAGTGCCTTTTATAAACAGAGATTACATCTCTTTTCCTAATCCTTTATACTGAAAATCTTCACAGAACTGAAAGGGTGACTGAATTCATGCAGAACATATAGTAGCAAGGTGAACCATAAGATATGTGAGCCACATTTTTACTTGATGAATAGATAGGATTCATGTAATAGAAAATTTAAACTGCTAAAAAAATCCAATAATGTAACCACTGAAGATGATGGAGTTGAAAGCCTGTTCCTTCAATGACATTTAAACTAAAGCTAAGATGATATAAGACTGTATATTTATCAGGCTACCTTGTGTATTTTAAATTTATGTCATGTGCTGTATTCACAAAAAATGCTAATAAAAATAAAGTAACTGTAAGAAAATCCAAATATAATCTTTTTCTAAAAAATCAAAAAAAAATGGAAAATAATTTTATACTTTAATTACATTGTTCTCAGCAATCATCTTAAATTTCTTTCTGCACAGCTAAAATAAATTAAAACACTATCACCCTCACGGCCTTCTGGTTCAGCCAGCCAGGCTTGAGTGCATTTCTGCCTCTAATTAAGTATGGATAGATAATGTCCTTTGTTCTTTTTCTGATGTGTTTGACACCTGCTGTCTTTGTAATCAGGGAAATGAGTCAGGAAGTTCCAGCAGAGAGGCTTTTAGTCAGAAGCAACACCTGGGTCCCCGTCTACACCTTTGCGTCACGTAACACCGTCCTGCACTGACAACACAAGAGATGAAAAGCTGAACAAGTGGTGAGTTTTCAGCTCCAGGTATAACATGGACTCAATGGGCTGCTGTTGAAATCAATGGCAAAAATCAAGCCATATGCTAACCCCTTCTTTTGCTAAAGTGGTGGAAAAACTACCCTTTCCCCACCACCATGCCCCGCCCCCTCCTCCCCCCCATTTATTTTAGGATGATTTATAAGGGAAATGCTGTTGTATTCCAGTTAAAGCCAGAAGCTAGGCCCAAATCTACCAGTTTATGTAGCCAGGTCTGTCACAATTCCTCACAAGGTAATCCTGTCCAAAAATCACCCTTTCTGTGGACTGCCTTCACTTCAAAGTTATCTTGAGTTATAGTAGTCCATGTGTTGAGTTTCTTCCATGCAATAAGTGCCTTATCCTGGCAAAGTAACATGTTTAATACAAGCTCACTCTCCACAGAGGGTATGGGCTAAAACTCACTCTAACATGCCAGATCTTTAAGAGGTTATTTCTGCCTGATCGGTTTTTAGTGAAACCCTGCATTCACCATGTAAATTCTAGTTGGCTGCACAAGTCAGAGCCATGGGGCACAGGGAAATAACCTACAGAGCAAATCGGCATATGGCATCTGAAAAAAAGCTGTGGGATTTACCCTGAAGGTCTCAGAGGTTCCATACACTAGTGGCTGTAGTCCCACTATGAAGACTGGTGGTATTTGACACTGAGGCTGTTTTCAGTCAGACTAATTTTACTTGGGAGGAACTATTCCCTTGTAAGTAAATTCAAGCTAGCTGCAGTAAAGGTACACCTAACAACTACATTAAACTCCTGTAGAAATAAGCACAAGTAAAAGGGATGGTGATGAGGAGATGGTCCCTTCCAGAATCAGTAGCCTCAGTTAGAAGTCCATTTCACTTCGTAAAACTTTGCCTTCCCTCATTTTTCCTTTTGTTCCTGTCCACCCGCCCTGTACCCATATAAGCAAGTAAAAACTTTTGTTGTCCTCTCTCATGTACTTACTGACACAGCAGATCTGAGTCCTTGGTGCTGCAGCAGATCTTGTCCTTCATTATAGGACATCACAAGCTCAAAATCAGCCCTGTCCCTTCAGCCTCCATCTCGGTTATTCCCTTTTCCCAGTTCAGTCCCACTCCTCCACGGTGGTCTCTCCCCAGCTTTCAGAGGCTGACAGCAAAGATTTCCCCATCTCCCCTTTAGCACCTGGGCACTTCCTAAAGAGAGTAACAGTCAGTGGGCTGAGCTGCTCAAAACTACTGGGCTCTTTCTAGTACTTCCTTCCTACCTTTTCCTTCTCTCCCTTCAACGTACTACCTGATTTTGAGCATCCTGGATTATCTGCTTGACTGCTATGAAACATGAAACATGCAAGTGATGCAGGCAGCAGATCAGAGGACAGGTAAGACTGTAGCTGAGCAGGAGAGAGAAAGTTTCTTGTCTTATCAAGCCCCTATGCAAAACCCCACCATTCACAAAATCTCTATGAGCTGGCAACCGTGACTTCTTCACGCAGTATGGCTAAGGTTTAATTATTGTTTAGAAAACATTCAGAGGAAATTGTCTTAGGAAAGACACCACTCCACACAAGCGGTGACATCTGTGCCTGGCCTGCAGTGTCACTCTCAGACCTGAAAAAAAAAGCTTTCTTCTCTGCACACCAGGTTTTGAGATGTGTAGTCAGTTCTCAGGTCTCACCAGGGTGAAAACATGGTAAAAAAGAAAGGCTGGTGGTTGGTGAGAATATTATTCTGAGAATAAATTAGAGTCACGGGTCTGAACTGGGCAGAACAGGGTCTGAGCGCTGGCCTCTGGGTACAAACGTTAAATGCAGCAGGTGGGGGCATAACGCTAACCATCCAAGTACTGAGGAACCAGAGAACATAGCTGGTTTGGGTTAACAGTAGTTCCCCTGTAACCTTAATTTATGAACAACATCCTAAAATGTTGTTAACGCACAGCATTTTTCAACATATTTTACAGATATTAACTAATTAGTCCTTTCAGTGTTGAAAGCATTACAACATTATTATCTCCATTTCTTCAGAGCTGAAGAGAATGAGGCAGAGGAGGTTAATAACTTATAGGTAATGACAGTGAAATAACACGGTAGAGTTAGGTTTAGAATTATTATGTTTCCACTTAATGCTTCTGTGCCCCAATCTGTATATCATGGTTTTCCTGGTAAAAATGGAAAAAAAAAAAATGTAAAAGATAGGTATAATAAAATTATAATATTTCTCTAAATTGACATTTTCGGATTTAACGCATGAACAGATGAAGTATGATTGTGCATGCATTGTAATTAGAGGGTTAGCACTGCCTATTTGGATTTTCCAACAAATTGATTATTCTTTAAATATAACATTTTTTTTATTGGTGGTGATTAAAAGAATTCTCTGCTTGTGCACCCTCTTTCAGCTCTAGATGCACCAGCATCATTTTCAGTGTGCAAAATTCTCCAGCTATTCCACTTTGAAATGTATTCTCTGCTTTTCAAAGCTTTCTGGATAACCCAAAGTGAAATTATGGCAACTTTAGAAAACTGCTGTAATGCTACAATGCCACCATCTGGTTACAGTCAAGGCTCTGATCTTGCAGGTGGTGAAGGTTCTGAGCCTCAAAGAATTCAGCAAGACACCACTGACAATATAGGCTGGATATGAAACAGATGTATGCACCAAATTGGTCTTGTTTATTGAGGGATTTTGATTAGCCAGAGATTGAGAGCAGTATTAAAGAGTGAGTAAAGCATCTGCTTTTCCTGTCTCTCTCTTTATTTGCCACATCAGTTCTGCCTAAGAGGCTCTGAATCCTGCATAAATCATACATATATGTGTGATTGCGCATAGCATTTAAAGAGCAGTTTGCATCCTTCTGGTGCCCCCGAAGCTTTCCTCTGGGAGCCCCAGGGAGCCTTGCTGGGGTGACCAGGGGCTGGCACCCGATAGCCCCTGCTCCCCATGCCAAGGGCAGACCTGCCTCCAGGCAGGACAAGCAGAGCCCAGCCCTAAGCTCCCGAAATCCTACACCAAAAGCTCACGTTTACTAGGAAATTCTGAATATTTCAACCATTGTAAACTTCCCTTTGACATCATATATGTATATGATGGGAAGTAATGTCACTCTTCTTGGAGCAAAATAGCGTTTTCTTGCTTTGGAAACATCTGAACAAGTGGGAAAGAGCAGAAGCCGGTGTGGGAGCACAGAACGAAAGAAAACCAAGATAAATATGAAACTACATAATCTCTGAATATCAGTCACAGCCAAAAGGAGTGTCTATTTCAGTGTCTAAACCTGACTAGCTGGGATCTGATTTTACATATGTTGACTGCAAGCAGCACTGCAACATTTCTGCTCACTTCTTCCTCTATCGTAAAATGCTAGTTGGTGGGGAATGCCAACCAGCCACATTTTACTTCTTGCAGCAGAGAGAAAAGGCATTAAACTGATTTGGAAACGTATATTATAATTTGTTTTTGCACTACTATTCTGAGTGCTGATCTTAAATCAAAAGCATTTGGGGCTACTAAACTGATTTCTGCTGAAGGTAAGTAAAATGTGAGATAAAATGGAATAAGCAGAAGGAGCAAGTCATAAGTTGAAGGGCAGCCCCTCTTATTGCAACTCATTTCATGGGCTAAATGAAACAGAACAGTAATGTTAAGAATATAAAGGGAAATGAAAGAGTTAACAGTGGTGCCTGAGAAAAAATACATTTTTAAAATACATTTTGGAAGATTAAGCCATAAAACCATCTGCTCTTGAGAACCATCAAGGCAGAATTATTTGTTTTCCATGTTTTTATTGGAGCAGGAATCAGTCTAAAGAGCAGAGTATGTAGGGCCTGGCACATGGTATAACAGGACCAGGAAATTACATCCAATACAGAGGTAAAAGCAGGAGATGAAGGAGGTGGAGAGGGATCCTATTTTTCTACCAAATTTAACAAAGGACAGAGAAGAAGTTTGTTCAGTATAATATCTAAAACAAATTACTATTATTCCTGGGATCTAGATGATCTTGCAACAATTTGTTGTATAATACAAAATCAGCAAAACATAGACTCGCTCCTAAAATACTAAGCAGCATATGGCAAATTTGTTCTAGGACCCGTGTTGTGTGAGCTAGAAATGTAGCCATTACTAAAATCCTGTACTTAAATATAGTAAGAAACCCAACAATGACACAGAAGAAAGCATAAACCTGTGGATAGTGTTTTAGAATGAATTTGAGCACAACTAAAATGTAAGGAGTTGTCTTGACATGTTCTAAAAGTGCAATTTATCGTTGCTTTGTACCTTGTGCAAATACGAACCTCCCAGAAACGAAGATGTAAAACTGCAGCTTTTTTTCATGTGCCAGAGTTTGCACTGTGTAGATGAGAATGTTTGGGCCAATAATTTCTTGAACAAATAGATGTGTTGGACTCATCTGCTGCCTTACCAAAGCAGCAACCTGTTCAGCTTTTTTGCTATTGCAGAAACCATGTTATTCCCACTCCATCACAATGGGACGTACTTGCACAGGCACTGTAGACCCAGTGATCTGCAAGACCACTGGGCAGGTTGTAGATCAGCTGCCCAGAAGATCTGTACAGAAATATCTTTGCTTTGGAAAGGAGATTGGCTGGGAAAGAGGTCATCAATTGGCCATGAAGTGTCTTCTCAATAATCCATTTCTTCTGGGCAATTTGAGAATGGACTCCAATGAAGTGTTTTGGTAAGAGGCCAACTTGAACCCATCTTTTGAGGTTGCTCCACCACATGACCTGCATACTTCCATGTACACCTCCACGGGGGATACTTATTCCTGTAGGTCTTTTGTGTGAGTGTATGCATTTTAACAGAAAGTAAATTCAGAATTTATAAATTTAAAAAATTTATCTTAATTCTGCTTGAAGAAATATTGTTGATATGATTCTTTCCACATTCAGCATTTCTGAGTAAACAACTTATTCACCTGACTCAGACACACCACACCATGAGACAGTCTAGCTGCCTTTTCAGAGGAGCACAGGTATCCCGCAGGTCTTAATAGCATCTACCAGCCCCTTGTGGCTAAAACAGGGTATCTTAAAAAGAAACCTATCTTTAGACAATTGAATAAAGCCCTGAGTATTTCAGAACAAAAATCTCTAGTGTTCAACCACAGGCAAGTAGTATGTTCAGAAGACAGAATTGCCTAATTGCTTGGACATTCATTTAAAAAAAAAACATCAAAGCTAAAATTTTTAAGCTGTACAAACTTTGGGGAGCTTAATTATTTTCATACAGCTTTAATTGGGACAAGAAGCCAAACTGCTGGAGTAGAAGATTCCTTTCACATCATTCTTGAACCAAGTGCAGTCGTAAAAGAGAAAGACACAAAATCCAACTACTAGCAATAATTGCAAATGATTACTATTTACAGAGTATTCATCAGCATACACTTCATCAAGACTGTTACCACAGCTTTCACTTGGAATAAGAGATTGAATTGTGGTATTTCTGATGACACAAATCTAGTTTCAATTCCTTATCATGATGCAAACAAATGCTTTATTTTCTGCTTTCTGGGTTCCTACATTCTGCTAAATATTTGTTTTATGGACTACTTTCTCCTTGCATTCATTCAGTCTCACACTAGTTTTCTTCTATATTTCCAGTATCTTTCTCTGCAGGTCTCTACAGATCTCTTTGTATTACCTAACTGACACTAGTTTTTGTAGTACCTAGGCTGGTACTCAAGAGTTTTACTGTCAAAAATTTTATATCGTGCTTCAATCATTAACATCTTTGTTAAACAACAGCCTAGCCACAAAAATCCTTGCTAAACAATATTCCTCAGGTATATGCCTACTAAAATCAACTATATGATTAAAGATTCCATACAGGAACTACATCCTCCTAAGTGAAAAATACTTAGTGCTGACTAGATGGTCCCCACTAGACATTTTCCCATCATAAGTCACTGCTATTAATCATTATATATTTTACTTTAAAATAGCTTGAAATAAGAAGATATTCAAATCTCTCTTGATTTCTATTAATGTCAGAGGCAGTGTTTTATGAGATCTTCTTAAATGATTCACCACAGCCTAAATAATGCAGCTATATTTTCACATCAAATAAGTCTATATACTTCCACATATATTGTAATGCACATATATACTGGTAGTCCTGTCATCCTCTCTAAATGGGGTAGATAAGACAGAAACACCATTCTAGGCTCTGCTTGCTGAACCAGGGTAAAAATAGCAATCCAGTGATGGAGATTTTCAGGAGAAAAAAAACATGGGACTGAGTGTAAGATGAGCCTCTAGTTACAGGCAGATGCCCAAGGAATAGCCATCGGAAAGGGAAGCAGGCAGCAGGCACCTGAAATCAGGACCAATAAAAGCTGGTAGGTGAACAGCAAAATTGGGGGAGAGCAAGCAGAGAAAAGAAGCAAATAATACTTATTGATGAGGGCTCTTCCAGGCAAAAGAGGGATCTGGTATGAGCGGGAGGCAGAAGCTCTGGTACTGAACAGCTGCTGAGTGGTACCTTGAAAATGTCTGGTCCCTTTGAGCAGGGACCCATGAAATCATCCCCTTCACGCCTTCCTGGAGCTGTTATGTGTGGAGGGGCTAAGACAAAAAGAACTGAGATCACAGGATATCTATCTAGCCAGCTTACCCATTAAAGGCTTCACAAAAGCAGTCCAGGAGCAGGAATAAGAAGCCACATAGGACTAAGTTATTGATACTCTATGTACTAATTTATAAACTGTAGTCTATTGTGCTGCTCACTGACTTTCAACCCTCTTTATGCCAGTGAGCTCTCCAGTAAAGAGTCTTTCTATACTTCTTAATTCCTCCAAGCTGTTTTTTCTCCTCTTGTGGTTTGCAGACTGTTGGTATTCAGAAAGGAAGAACAGCAGTCCACAAACTACTGAAGGTACTCAGGTACCAACAACATATGCATGGAAACATGTGAGCAAACACAAAAGAGAGGGAAATCAAGTAAAGAAATGATATTTCAAGGCTTAGCCAACTTTTATTTGATGGTGAATTAAAACATTTGTGGTAAAGGATTTTGTCTGTGCAATCTACATCTCCTAAACGTCAACTGAAAAATTCTAATCCTTTATAGAAAAAAAATAATAATAGTGTTTTCATTTTGGTTCTTGGCACAAAAAAAAAAAAAATCAGTTATTTCTTCCTGCTCTTTTGGAAGGGTAACTTCTGAAACTGGTCATAGACATCTATTTTATAAAAATGTATAAAGATATATTTATTCAAATGTTCTAACCTTGGACAAAGTTCCTGTTAATTTATTCATCTATTTTCAAACTCAGCCCAAATCCTTCATTTTGTTTTGTAAGTTTAGGGCCCTGCATCAGTACAGAATAACATGAAGACTAGAGGCTTATTACTCAGAGCAAAACCTCTCTTCTCTGTAAAGTCCAAGCAATTTCTTTTGCTTAAAAAAAAAAAAAAAAAGGGACTGTCTTGTGGAATAACATCTTCCAATGCCATTTAACTGCAACTACATATTTCCTGTTCTGGGAGCACATACTGCTACGGTAGTTAACAGAATTTCTGTCCACTCCAAGACAATAAAGATAGCAGATGTGGAGGCACAAGACCCAGGGACCTCTACCAATTAAAGGTCAAAATCTGTCTCACTTCACAGAATGCAGCATTTGAGCGTGAGGTCTTGTATATATTTGTCATCTTGTTCAGTCAGAAAGATATGACAACAAATAGCTGGTCAAAAGCTGTCAGGGTCAAACTAAGCTTGATAGAGTGCCCTAGGTCACCTCTGTGATTCCAATAGCAGAAATCGCCCTGGTGTCAGTTTGTATTGAAGTCAAATAGTACGTGGCACACAATAGAACTGTATTCCTCCACTAATTGCTTCTTTGACCTTCTTGTTAAACAAACATTTTGATTAGAAATATGTACTGTGCTACCATGTTCCACGGCAATGTAACAGCTGCCTCATAATAGATTTGTAGTATTGAACGTCTTCTCACCTCACACCCAGAGAAATGACAATTAAGGTTGTATTATAGTATTAGCTTTTGTTTGAAGTAAGTGAAAATGCAAGAAGATAATAAAGCATTCTATATAAAGGAAGGCAGACTCCAGAGAATCTTCACAATTCAGTGTCCTCTTGGTAAATTAGGAACAGATTTAATTTTTTTTTTTACAGTTTTCAAATAGGGTTTTTTAACACTGATTTGGCCTGCAGCTAGGCAAGCAAAAAAGAGTGATGATTGGGTAAACGTTTCAACACTTTCTAGCCAAATGGTTAATTCTCAGTTCTAGGAAAAACTGAAACTTCCCTGCATAATTTTTAGCATGTCCGTAGAAATGGATACTGAATAAAGTCACTTGCTACTGCTTTGGAATTCTGAGATGTAATTTACTGTTTACTCCAGTGAACATCTCTGCAGAGAAAGCCTGGACTTGTGAAGCGTTCTGAGCTTGTCGAAGCAGACTCAGTGAAACCCAAAGGGAGGCTGCAGAGCCCTAAATCCTGATCTCCAACAGTCTATTTCCACAGCAAGTTAGAAACAATCAAAGCTTTCATGCTCCTCTATTCCAAATTTTCTGTTTAACAGATCTTTCGTTGTCTACATTTTTACACACACCCCCCTTTTACTTTCTCTTTTTTCCACTTAGCAGTTTTCTTCTATTTCCCTTTTTATATCATTTTGCTCTAAAGCAGAAGTAGACTTCTTTTCATCCAATTTATGTTTCCACCCATTTCTTTCCCTTTTTCTATTCCCCAGCAAGAATTAGCCTACTTACATCATAACAATTTTAAAGTAATAACAACACTACACATTTTTAATGGGAAAATAAACCTTTCTCTTTCTGTGCATGCAATAGCAAGCACATGTT
The DNA here is from genome assembly GCF_964106895.1 of Numenius arquata. NCBI lineage: Eukaryota > Metazoa > Chordata > Aves > Charadriiformes > Scolopacidae > Numenius > Numenius arquata. The sequence continues at coordinate 110,765,298 of NC_133577.1, read as the reverse complement.
AATGTGCTATACTTAAGACTTTTAATACAAATTTTGTCTTTACTCACCTTTTGCAAAAAAAGAACATCAATTTTGGCATAATTGCATTAGGAGGTAAGATTTACAATTTAAAATCAGTCTTTTAAGTTCCTTCATTTATTAGCAACTATACTGACAAGAAATATATTTGAGCAATCTCAATTCTCAACACACACGTTGTGAAAGCGTTTGACATCAAGCAAGTAGGACCGAAGCTCTTTTACCCTACAAGTTCTCACATTTTTAACATGTTTTTCTGCTATTCCAAAATTTTTCTTTGAAATTTATTACCAGCTACATTTTGTAGAGGTGGTCATATTTTGCTTGGTGGTGATGTTGTGGATATTTTTGAGAGCATTTGTTCAGGAGAATGCATGTTTCATTTTGCACATGTATGTAAATGGTTAATGGAAGAAAATATATTTACACCTGGAGTGTCAGGAGTAAGAAGCCTGACGGGGGTTCTCCCCACTGCAGCCTACTTGCAAGTAATGCATTTGTGTCCCAGGTGTAAACCTCCGGTGGTGCATACCCATGGAAGGAAGGGTAAACCCATCCAAATTCCTGTGGTTGTAACTATGGCAGCATCCTGGTGGGAAAGGCCTGGAGCCAGGGACAGTAGTTCTGCAGGTCACCCTAGCCCTGGGAAGAGGTGCAAAAAGCCGCTAGACGTTGCTGAAAGCCCTGAACCATTGTGCTTTTGTGGTCCATGCGTACAACTCTGTTTGCTATGGTGACCTCATTATTCTGTGTACAGTGAGGAAAATATTTTAGCAACCCTGTTTCAGAATCACTGGGGAACATTTTATTAATTTCCTTTGTGCAAAATGTTTACCTCTGTGCCTTCATAAATTGCTTTCCTGGCCCCAGGAACCTTTGCAATTTTAATAAAGGAGCTCTATCTATCTGTCTATGTTCTTGCATTGTCTTTTTACAGATCCCAAAGAAGAAAAATTAAGAATCAGTAAGCGCTTTGATTATTTCCCTTTGCAAAAAGCTTATACTATTGGGATGTTCTTTTGGTTGCTGTTTTACAAATTATAAATACAGAAAGTCAAGCTGTGGATAACAGCCTTTGTTATCGCTGCCTGTGTATGGGCATGACCCTCATTTTCATGATCCTGATGCTAAAGGAACTTTAAGATAGGAAAAGGTAGAAATGTTTTAAATAAAAAAAAATACAAAAAAAAAAGAAAAAACAAGGAAAAAAAACCCCAAAACACAGAGCAAGGCCTTGATTCAGAAAAAGACTTTCAGACATATTTAACTTTAAAAATCTAATTAGTCCTAGAGTAAAATCACATTGAAAACATTAATTTGCTATAAATAGAAATCTGCTGTACCTCGAAATCATCTTATTATACTAAAATGAGAACAAAATTAATCATCCACAAGTTTTTTATTTGAGCCTTGTTATTGGATACAAATTATTCCACCATATCAGAAGTAGCCAGTGCAATTACGAAACCCTTTAAGGTGTATAAATTTTCTATTGAGTGGAAAAAAATACAGGTTAATGAGAAAGTAAGGTGACAAATAGAAGAAGGGATTGCCCAGGCCTTGCTTCAGGCAGCACTAACCTGATGTTGTGTGTCCATATACCTAGCATAAGTCTCCCTTTAGGGCATTTCTGGACTGCCACAGCGGGAATAAGTAATAGCAGTGATAGTAGCAAAGGTAATACAGGAAAAGAAGGAACTGAAAGGAGCTGCTGATTCAGAAATATGTACAGGCAAGGTCCACTGTGATTAATGAACGTACCTGGAGGTACATAGAAGTGCAGTTAAATTGTACATAACAATCCCAGTGTGGCTTTGAGAGGGAAGTGGTAAACTGAAGCTCTCCCTTGGGTCTCCCTGTCTGCCTAAACCTTATCCAGGGTAACCAGTGCACGCGCCTACGTTCTGCATTTGTTGTTTATTCAGCAGACACTTAAAAGGACATAAGAAAAGATGGATCCACTTGGCACTATGACAACACAAGTAACTGGAGAGACTAGGGAGAACTTGGACCATTTGTAGGATAAAGTATTACGCAGAGTGGTAACACACAAGGATTAGAAGAGATTTCTATTAATTCAATAGAAACTGAAATCATTATGTTGCAAAACAGACAGGCTCCAAGGAGCTTATTTTTTACCCTTGTCCAGAAACTTTTAGCAACCTGTGGTTACTCACATTAAGACATTAGCATTAAAGTGCCTATAATTTAAGCACAGCCATAATCTTTCACTAGCTCAAATTCCTGGTGAAATGCCTCTTCCTGCCTCTTCTACTTACACTTTCTTGAAGAAAGGTCACAGAAGCTATCTTGGCTACAGGCAAAGTCTTCTTCATAAGGAAAGTGTGCAGAAATATATTAGAACTCTTATATATAAGAGTTTTCTTTCTTAATATTATTAAGATGTTACCTTGTGTTTCAATTAAATAACCAGGCTCACTTACATTTTAAAACTTTCAGGTTCTGGCCAGTGAAGATATATTCACAAGAGGTAGTGTCCTGGAGATATCACTACATCTGAGAATTACCCTCATTAGAGAAGCAGAGTTGTCTTGTTAATACTAAAATGGATTGTGGTGGGAACAATACTCTGAAGAGCCATTGTTTTAATGGTCTTTAAACCTGCCCATTTGTCAATACACTGAAGTTACTTAATGAACTGTCTTTTTTTAAATATCACTCCAATGCAAAATATAACATGCGGAAGATAAAATTACATTCACTCTTATGTAGATTAAAGAAATTTAAAATAACCTTTGGCATGCAGCTCATTAAGAATTTGCAGCCATTGCTCAAATAATTAAATCACTGGTTTTGCACTACCCTTGTTTAAGGTACAGTAGTCTGCAAAAAGTAAAAAGAACAGTAGAATAAGGAAGAGGATATATTAACCTATAGCAGTGAAATCAAAAAGTATTATCTACACAAAGCCTTTATACACAGGATGCTTTCTAAAGAAATTAAAAGTATCTTCCTTAGTACTTTTAAAACCTAGAGGTCAGTTCTTGTGCTGTAGCACAGGTATGAGTCTTTCACTTAATTTGGCTGCAAATTTGGTTTCTGTGTTAGGTAACATTCTACATTACTTTGAAAAGATGACAATTAAATCTGCTTGTATTTTCACAATTCAAGCAATGGCTGTCACAACAATAAATGAGAAAATAATAATTTCTGTTAAAAGCAAAGTAGTTGTAACACTAAAACTGTAATGGGAAACAGCAGTAAATAGCCTTTATTTGACAAAACATCTCCCTGTTGGCTTCACAGCCAGATCTCACAGTTCGGTTGTTATTCTCTGTTTGCTCTTGTTTTCTAGCACCAGTCCCAGTCCACTGTTTTGCTTCCCAAACAATCTCTTCACCCCAGTTCTACCATCTTTTCCTCACCTGACTCCACACTAAAACCAAATCGATGCAGCCACTAACAGAATCTGGGCAGTAATCCTGGCATTTATAGCCAACACCTGTAACCAGCTGATTGACTGTATCCATCCACAGAAAGCAGACATCTCTCTAGTCAACTGATTCTAACACAGAAATAAGATACTTACTTCATATTAATCACTTCCAAGTCGCTGGGGCATCCCAATCACGACAGTCAGTTACCTCAGTCAAAATCAGACTGCAAAAAATTTCATACAATCATTAGATTTTAGATGGATAAACAGGAATATATTATTTGTCTATATAGGCCAAGTGTTCTATATTTCATATGAACAGGCAGAAATTTTACTTTTCAATTTTAACCTAAGTATTTTAATGCCTTTTTACAGAAGATGAAATTTATTACAGATATTTTCTGCTCTATTATTGTCCATATTTACATATGCCATGAAGGAAGAAAATTATTGCAGGTGAGGTTACAACCTAAAGTTCTTCCTTTTGGCATTCTGTGCAAATGTATTTTACGACAAAAGGAGTTGCATGGTCCATGCCTTCCCCAGACTCCCCCTCAGCTGGAGCCTGAGATGGGGAGGAATGAAGACACTTTATTTTTCAGGCACACTCAAACCTGCTCCTTCTACTGATGCCAACTATCAGATTTCCAAAGCTAGAGTGAGATGAATTTGAAAAATTTTGAACTTTCAGAATTAAGAAATTATTCATAACTTATTGGCAAACTACAGAAGTATCTTCTTCTGCATATTGATGTGCTTTTTCATATTAATAATAGCTCACTAAGCCTCCTGGTGAAACGCACCTTGTCAATCAATAGTTCTGTACTGCATGTAAGAAGCAGGTTTACAGGGTATTTAATGCAATAAAAATAGGCTTAACTAACATTCAATTAATTATTTTGTCCATCAATTATGCTTATCGGTATTTAATGTATATATTAATAACCTATGAATATAGTCATTCTTTAACACAAGAAACAATGTGGGTTTAATTAAACTACAGAGCAGTTCACTGCTTTACATATTTTCTTTTCACTCCTCTGGTAAATGAATGTTAATTAGTATATGAAAGTATAGGATATCATAACATCGACCTTTAATCCATTTTCAGAAATGAATATTGGTTCAGTGGCAAGATCAGCTGCAGTGGAATTCATGTAAATCATCTAAACTAGTGAACAAAATCAGTTCATTAATCCTTCCTGACAGGTTAATTTCATTCCATTTCTAAGTTGTCAAGTTAGAACATGGAACAAATAATCAAAACCCTTTAAATCAAATATACCAAATCAAGACTAATTGAATATGCTTTGAGTATGTCAATAACTAGATTCATTTTTCAAAATCTAATAGGAAAGCTTGTTAAACTATTAAAATACATGCCCTGCTAAGTCTGGGAGGGTAGGAAAAACGTTGGCCCAGCAATTTTATGTTTTTGTTAACTGTATTCCCTGAATATGTGACACAATGTTCATAATGCAAATACATATACATCTCATACACACATCTTTCATATGCACATGCTGTGTGTATATCAGTCATGTAAAGTATTGAAGTAAAATACAATTGTTCCATGAATTTCACATTCTGTATAATTACACTGTTTTACAGAATCACACATTTCTGCCCAGACCATTAATTTGTCTAGAATTTGGAATGTTCTTCCAAGGAAATGGGACTGGCTTTCAAATTACACTGAAGATTAATGACCATTAGTAAACTGAATAGGGCAAAAATTTCCAAGTATTTGATCTCCATTTTTAGATCTGATGTGAAAATTCTTTTTCCACTTAACGACTGGTGGCAAGAGAAGTTTAAGAAAATTCACTCAAAGGCGTGCTCGAGACATTTGCCGAATATTCTCAACTTTGCTTATACTACATCAGATTTAGTAGTGTTAATAATGATCTCAGTCCTACTGCTGGATGAGATTTGTCAACTATCACATGGAAACACGGGGTGGAGAAGTTTTAAATAAAGACTCCCAGATCTAGGAGTCTATACGAGCCACTGTCAGTTGAGAAATAGAGCCTTATTCTGCTGCCCACACATTGTTCTGCAGCCAGGAAATATGGTACTGTAACAGCTTATACACTGCAAAAAGTTGTTCTGCTGCTTCTAGTTGTGAAGCAGTCAAGTTACTACAGTCTGGACTGGGTTGTCCCCACCCCAGCTCCACTCACCCTGCTCAGGTGCTCCAGGACATCGTCCTTCAATGAGGACACAGCCAGAGATGGGCGCACCTGTGGCACCTGGTTGTACCCCCTGTACCCCCTCTGCTTCTGCTGCTCCTCAACAAATATAGCCTGTATATCTTAATTGCATTATTAACTTCATACCCATAAATTAAATTATTTAAATTGAACAGGCTGTATTACTGCCAGAAGTGTGTCATTTAACTGGACTAACAGCTGCTGTGGCCCTATTTTACTTGGACTGACAACAAATTCTTGGATCCATATATAAAGTGTGCTTCTTTTTTCACAAATCACATCACAAATCTGAATGTGACCAGGCATCTAGGGTACCCCAAGACACTGAATAACATCAGGCCATATGGAACTGGTAGGTATGACATCGGACCTATAGAAAGCCTTCTGAATCCTTCTGGAGTGACAAATGGAAGCCAGGCAAGATATCCTAAGTAATCACAAGCTGCTCTATGTGTCTATTTTTGTCGTAAAGCAGTGCAGCACCAAATGTCTACTTCAGCATGACCTGGATCTCTTCTAGGATCCATTGATTATCTGTCCAGAGACTACAGTGAGAGCTCAGATATTCAGCCCACATGTAAATGTCATGTAGACTCCTCCTATTTCATGCCTTCATCTGGAGCAGAATCCTAGTCTTTGCATCTGTTATACTTGCATTCACACAGACTGGGAAATACTAAAGCCAAGAATATAGCCATTGGTGACTTTTCCTGTTGAGCTCCAGAGGACATAGCGGACACAGACCTGAACTGGAGTCTGTGTCGGTGAAAAGCTCCTTGGTTCCATTTGTCTCTGCTCTCTGTCTCCAGAGAGTCATTCTAATGTGTCTACACCACCGCATTTTAATGAGTTTAAATGAGACTGCAGACTTTTCTTGGGGTCTCTATACAGGAGTCTGTTTCATTGCAACTCAATAATTAATCAGTGCTACTCTGCAATTAACCAAATAATCTCAGATATTACAGTAAAATGAATGAGCTCATTTCAGATTGTATTTTCTTTTATGGCAAACGAGACAGTTACATTTCTGTTTCTCTAAGTACTTATGTTTTTAAATCAAAACAAATCTTCTAAATCACTTGTCAAACTGAGTTATTGCAGGAAGCTGACTGATTGGCTTTTTTGATATTTCTGTTTCGTTCTGCACAACTTTCTTCATTTTCTTTCTTACCAAAACAACTTAGAGCATCTGTTTTAGGCAGCTACAAGAACTTTAAAGTAGTTTAATGGCAAATTTATTTTGTGCTGTTCTTCATCTTATTGCTATCTTCCTTCATTTGTATCATTAAAATGGCAATATATTATGTAAATAAATTGAGGGCGATGAGTTGAATTTATTCTATATTTTCTTCAAAAGAAAATTGTAACTAATAAACTATATCCAGGCATTATTTCAGCTAACATTCTGTAACTAAAAAGCCAACATTTAAGCTAGACATCTTAAGCAAGTCACCCTCAGCTTCTTATGCAGACAAAAGATGTAAGTATCCTTCTCATAGGTACTGTATCTTATTATAAGGTAGGCAATCTTACATAGTTTACATGAGTCCCAGGCACCTATTTAGTGATCTGAATACCTCTCAGCTCTTCTGTCCACATTGGCAAAGGTTGTGCAGGTTGGAAGGCACCTCGGGAGGTCAGACAAGGTTGCTCAGGGCTTTACCCACTATGGTCTTGAAAAGCCCCCAGGGTGAAGAGAGACTGCATAGCCTCCCTGGGAAGCTTCTTCCCGTGCTTAACTCCTGTCATGATGAGAAAGTTTCTCCTTATATACAGTCTGAACCTCTTTTTGTTTCAGCTTATGCCTGTTGTCTTTCAGCCATGCCACACAGTAAAAAGCCTGCCTCAGTCTTCCAGATGACCTCCCCTTAGGCTGTTCAAGTGCCCCAAAACCACCTGTTCTCCAGGCTGAACAACTCATCTCCCTCTGCCACTCCTCACAGAACGAATGCTCCACCCACCAGCCGTTGTGGTGGCCCTACACTGAATTTGTTTGACTTGATCAATAGATATCTAGTGCCTTTGACACCTTTGGGGATGCACACCAAACTGGCAGCGGATACGAAATGAGTCCTGTAAGCAATCTACATCCTTCTATAGCAGCAGCCAGAGGTTAGGTAGATGCATTAGGTTATCTCAAATGGTTTCAGACACCCATGAATGGCAAATTTTATTTGGCCCAACATCTCCCTTTAATTAAATGGAAGTTAAAGATTTACAGATAGGCAAATGTAGACTTTTAAATGCAGGTGACTTAACCTGTGAGTGGACTACCATCCCAAACTTCCAAATCATACACTATTGCATGTGCAGCTGCTAACATTGGTAAACAGTTGGGCATAAAAGTATCCTAAAGTATCTGTTATATGCTACTTGCACTCAGGATTTCGGTGGACTTTTCTTATTAGTTAATATAGCCTTAAAATATTTTTGGTAAAGTATTTAAAAATAAGGAAACAGAGTCCTATTTCACATAAATCTAAGACAGAGTTACAGGTAGACTTTAGATTGCTTTGATCTCAATTCTGGACCTTAAAACACAGGAATATACTCCCTTCCAAATCCTACTGCATAATAAATCAATTAAAAAATCAGGTTTTACATATTGCAGGTGGAGTTATTTACATCATAATCTACATTTTAGAGCTGAAAAGTGATTCTGAGTTTCCAGAAAATCTAAATCTAAAATCTCAGGAAAAATTGGTGATGTCAAGTCATCACTCTGTTTCATCTCACTTCTGTTTAAGTTTCACTGCTCTGCTACAGCTAAATTTTAATTGGAACAGATACTTAAAGCATTTTCATTATTTTTAGTTAAATAACGGTTATTTATCCAAAACAAACTTAATGTCTTCCTTCATATGAAAACTCAGCAACATAACCATAGCACAATCTACACAATCTTTCAAACAGAACAATGTTAGAAATGGTCAGCTATAAAAGATGTTCCTTTCTTCCTATACATTCATGTTTCTACTAGAAACCATCTTTTGGGAAAAGTTGCTGCAGCTTCCACTTTCATTTAATTAATATCTTTGGCTAATATCTGGTGCCAAAAATGTCTGCAACATTAAGAGCTATTCTTAGACCTTAATTAAACTCATCTCTTTATAAAATATAGCAATTAAATCTTCTTTCTCAACTGAAGAATTTGAGACTTTCAGTTATGATCTCTAGTCTTACAGGTTTATAATTGCACATGAAAACATAATATATATATATATATAACTACATTTTTAACTGAAAAATAAAAACATAAATTATAATAACTTTCAGTATTTTGAGTACATAGAAAAAGTATTTCCAGAAATAGGACTAAAAGAAACTGGGTGTGGTTTGAAATCAAGTACTTGAGTTCTAATATATAGATACTTAAGCATCTAATATAAGTGAATTTAAAGCCATTTTAAAAACTGAGGAATTCATTGTATGGTCTTAATCATGTACAAAGCTTCTAATCAGTGATATTTAAATGCTTAGTATTTGAAAATAATTTTGTACCTTTGTCTTCCAGGAGCACATTAGTATATTTGCATAGTTACGGAAATGGCAATTGCAAATTGATTACTCATTTTAAGAAAATGAAAAATACAATAGTACCATACTTGAATCATAAATCTAGGAATGCATTAATCAAGGATATGCATGGAGTTTCAGGGATTTACATTAAGTTGTCATCTTCCTGCTTATGATATATCAGATTTCAAAGCTATAAGTGGTTCAAGTCAATAACAGGCTCTATCAATTATGTTGCTCAAACTTCAGTGATATTCCAATGGAAACTTGAAACAAGTTAAAGAACTTGAAACAAGTTTTTAGAATAAGCTCAATTTAACTAAAATGATCACTTCTATGTAGTAAGTGTTGTTTAAACACTTTGTTTAAACACAGAGTTTGTGTTCTTTTCCCTTACACATCTACTCAGTGATGACTAATGTTGGTCAGAAAGCGCACACACTGTGGGCTACTGTGTAGGTGCAGTGTATTTCCCACGCCATGGTAGCTGGCTGGGTGCTGGTATAGTGCACCACCACAACTAACACAGCAGGGAGCTAAGGCTCAGGATGTGTTAGAGGTTTATAAAGGTCTGGTAGGGATGAATCCTGCTGCCTCCAGTGTCACAAATATCCCTGTTTCCACCTTTCAGGTATTTAGATTTCTTGCTCTGAATTTCTTGTAATAATAAGACTTCCTTCTGGAAGAATTACAGCTTTCTTACAACATTAATACCCTAAAGTTTCCAATGTATATTCTAATATTTAAGTCCAGCTTTGCAAGCTGCATCTGGAAATACAATATACATGCATAAATGTGTGCACAGGCACATGAAACACCAACATAGAGGTGGGCATAAGAATATATCTTTAATAATGTTAGATTATGGAATCTTCTTTTCCTTAAATGAGAATTTTATCTAACTGAACAGATTTAGGGTTAATGACATTTCATTTTCATGGCTTCACTTCAAGAGTATCGGGTGTATTACAGTACATTTTTGATGGAGTATGTTATCTTTTCAACTTGTTGCAATTTGCACAGCACAGGGTAGCTTTGAATTGAAAACTGCGTGAAGGCAGTCAAGCAAAACATTTGTCAAGTCAAATATCAAAAATAGCATTTTGTCTCCCAAAATGAATAAAGGCATATCATCAGCAATCTGCTCTCACAGAACCTCACTGAAGGTAGTAGTTCATACTACAGTGAAATTAAGAATATATTTCCAAATTGTGCTCATTCTAAATGTATGTATATTTATATGATAATCACCATAAATTTGAAGGAAAGGACCCAAAGTTTAGAACTCATAACTCTTAATTAAAAATCTTTGTGAGAAAAAAAATGTTTTAATGAACTAGTAAGTATATGACAGTTATAAATATGTACATGACAGTTATAATTAAGACCAGTTTTTGCCAGAATAAAGCTTTTGTAATCTCCTTAGAAAGAAGTTAATGCTAAATCAAGCTCACATTTCATATGTGTCATATTAGAAAGTTAGTTATAGTTTATAAGGACATAACGCATTTTCTCAGTATTATGAATTTTGTTATTTATGTCTCTAATTTCTCTTTTGTGTTTTGAAATCTTTTTTTTTTCCAACTCTGAAATTCTTAGCCTAAAAAGAAAGAAAATTAAATATTTTAGGACCTTTTAGCTGTTTTGCCATAAAAAGGGTTGAAAACCCAAATAGGATCTGCTGTGTTTGGATAATCAACTGTAAGTATCTATAGGCAAAATATTGGAATACCCTAAACCTACATGATCTCATGAAGATGTTGCAAAACATCCATCCAACACAAGAGGTACAAATAGTAGCACAAAGAAACCAGTTTCATTCTCATTCAGATCTACCCTGGCTGAATTCAGACTTCAGTGGAATTACAGCTTTTCCGAGTGTTTAAGATGCCCATACTCTTCACAGCAGTCTAAGCAATTCTGTACCTCTAAAGTTTCAGCACACATTTCCTACAGCGAAGCCTAGTGTTGTGAATTCAAATTTTTCAGTGAAACACTGCTGCAAAAACAATGGCTATCAGTCCTTGACACACTGAGAACAACACTGTATCATATGCCATTTTGCATGCGAACTCTATGCCTAGCTGAGTGAATAACAGGACATGATGCTGCTGAAGCCCAACTGCAGAACTGACCCACTAGTCAGTTTGAGGAAACAAAGTTTTGCGTCCAGTATTTACATGGAAAAATGAGTCCGTAGTCACACAACACTGTGTGTTCAGAGAGTAATAAGGCTTTCTTCACCAGTAAGAAGCCCATAATTATGAAAGAGGCAAAGATTCATGGTGCATGTTGAGAAGGGTCAGAAGCAAACAGGCTGGACAGATTCTCAAAATACCTATTTCATCTGCCTATGCCAAGGCAATGCCTATACTAAATGGAACTTCAGACAAATGACATTGCAGTTACTAGAGTGAAGTCAGACATTCTATATGAAAAGTATTTAATTTCTAAACATTTTTCTGATGCTTTCCACAGTAAGTGGCAGAACAGAACAACATCCTTCTACAATATGCTCTATTGTTTGTGTAAATCAATTTTGGTATAAGAGCCGAGGGAATTATTTTCAGTATATTATTTATTCAGCTAATGTAGCTTCTTTTTGTTCATGAACAAGCTGATTTTTGCAAATCATCTGCTTCACTTAGGTATTTAAGCAGGCTCCATTACATTAGATTCAGAGTGAGTCACACATTTATTGTCATAACACACTAGTCTACAAAGCACTGCATTTGAAACGTTCTTAATACACTATCAGTATTACTAGCAGGTAGTACCCCAGTAGTGGTCAACAACCCCATGTTACTGGATGGTATATTGGATGGTATACTGCATAATGTAACAGTCCAAGATCTATTTTGGGGTGAGCTGAGCCATTCGTTGTCTCCCTTTGCACCATACTCACTAGGTGCTAAATTCAGTCACCCAGACATGGGAGTACAGATCCATCTAGATGGTCTAAGTTATTCTGCTTGCCCTCTAGCAGTCACTCCACAAGAGTGCAGCTTCTCTCATGTAACATCTGAACATGTCTTCGGTGGTTCAAATGGCAGTAGGCATCTGTGATCTGGTCTCCACTAAATGTAATGGGAGTTTTAACACCTTGTTCACACATAGGGTCCTACAGATATCGTAGAATCATAGAATAGTTTGGGTTGGAAGGGACCTTTAAAGGTCATCTAGTCCAACCTCCCTTGCAATAAGCAGGAATATCTCCAACTAGATGAGGTTGCTCAGAGCCCTGTCAAGCCTGACCTTGAATGTTCCCAGGGACAGGGCATCTACCACCTCTTTGGGAAACCTGTTGCAGTGTTTCACCACCCTGATAGTCAAAAATATCTTCTTTATATCTGGTCTAAATCTTCCCTCTCTTAGTTTAAAGCCATTACCCCTTGTCCTATTGCAACAGGCCCTGCTAAAAAGTTTGTCCCCATCTTTCCTGTAGGCCCCCCTTAAGTACTGAAAGACCACAATAAGGCCTTCCTGGAGCCTGTTCTTCTCCAGGCTGAACAACCCCAACTATCTCAGCCTGTCTTCATAGGAGAGGTGTTCCATCCCTCTGATCTTTTTTGCGGACCTTCTCTGGACCCACTCCAACAGGTCCATGTCGTTCCTGTGCTGAGTGCTTCAGAGCTGGACGCAGTACGCATGTAGCATCTTAATCATAACCTTTCTACCTCAAGTAGGTTTGGAGCACATTTCCATACACAGATGGCTAACAAATTACTGTCCTTGGTCAAGTGTTGGTTTTTTATATTTGCTTGTTTAAGAAACTGCTGAGTTTTTATTGTCTGGAAATTTAGCCATTAAGGAAGTCTAAAAATGGAGACATCCAAATCAAACCTTTAATCTGTAACTGTGTTATCTCCTACTCACATTGAGCAGCTGGTTATCTAAATCACATTATTTCCATTTAAGCCAGCCTAGTATGGAGGCCTTACACAAACGAGATAAAGGTTCACTCTAGTTTCCTTCTTTCCCAATCAGTTAACATATTTTGGATTACTGAAGACATTTTTGAATTTTATATGGCTGCATTTCAGATACATTTGAGATATCAACATCTGAATTTTCATCAAATTTGAGGTAATTAAGTAAATAAGTTAAAAAAATAATTTCTGAATGCTTAGCCAATTCTAAAGCTGAATTCTTTTTCCAGATCTGTTTTTACTATCCCAAGCCTGCCGGAGTGCTAGTAATCATAAGATAGCATAGGTCAAGTTACAGCAGATGACAGACAAAGAGCAAAAGGAATCCAGGGTCTCAAACATATTACAAGAGGTAAAAAGGGATTTGGGGAAATCTTTAAAGTTTTAGGAGGGCAGGTCCCATTGAAATCCATGAGAAATTTCTTCCTCAATCCTTTCGAGCTTCTTCTGATGGTCTACCCAGGGTTGCAGTCAATAGACACAAATTTCTATTCACAACTTGTGCAAAAGTGCAAAACTATCAAACTAAGAAATAAGACTGTGAAGAATTAATATTAGAAAATGCCTTGTTAGCAAAACACCATGAAATAAAGAAAAACCCAACCTGAAGTTTTTAATAACAAACAGTGATGGAGAAAAAAAAAAAAAAATATATCATTTTATATCTGCAAGTATCCCAAATAAAGTGTAAGCTCATTTACACTTTTCTATGGAGTTTATGCTTCACTTGAACTATAGTTTTGTGCCATGTCAATGAGACTGATCTGTCCTTTCCTACTTCAGTTTTCGATGTGGTTACCTTGTCTTGGAGATAAATCAAATGTCCCACCATTTGCAGGACTTTAGGAAGATACAAACTATACCTGCTGCACCCTGCAGACCAGAGGTCTTCAAAACTCACCTCCAAAAAAGGGAAGAAGCAGCTTGGGAAAACAGCTTCCAAGAAAAGCTGTGAAGCGTATGCTGGTCTTAAACTGGCTCAGCTTAACCCCACTTCAGAATATATGCTCTTAAATTGTTGACAAAGAAACCAGTCCAGAAAGAGTCATTGCTTTATTCATAGCTGGCCAGTGGATTCTGGTAGTGGATTCTGTTGCGAATAGCTGAGGGTTAATAGTGTGTATCTTTCAAGATTGTAACCAGTGAAAAGAAAATAAGGACATTACTAAGAGATAAAATAGTTGGGAAATGTAATATCTTTTGTACAAAGATTCCACTGACAACCATTAGCATTATTATCTGTGCCAACCAGGAAATGACTATCATTTTAGATACTGTTTGACAGCTCTGATTTATTCCTGGAGAACTCGACTTCATTCTCACCAATTAACATAGCAGATCCATAACCAGCCTTAGACATGCCACGTATATTCACTGGGGATTATCTATAAGCCATTTATTCCACATGTCTGTCCATTCAAAGTAGCTGTATTTTTCTGCAAGATTACAGCCTCTCAACATTATTCTAAAACCAGTCACCAAATACTAAAGCCATTCTCCCCTACTGAAAAACTTGTAGAAAAGAGGACAACATCATTTATTTCGCAAAGGTACCTTTCAACAGCTACAAACATATCATCTATACAGCAGATATTTTCAGATCTCTTAAGGGAAGCCATTTCCTTTCTCTCTTTCTCCTTCTCTCTCTGTCTCTCCTCTCTCTACCACGGCCCCCACCAAAAAACACACCCACACACCCCAAGAGCAACATGGAAGGACTTTATGGAAACAACAGAAAAATTTGAATCACTGCAATTAACAATACTGATTTGTATTTATAGCATCTTTCACCCAAAATAAGTCTATAGTACTTTAAAAGGCCTTTTTCTATGTTAATAAATTATCTCACCTAACAAGCCCTGCTGTGACATGGTTCTTGGCAGACACATAACAGGATTCAGCAATATTATTCAACTCTTATAGGACTGAAAGTGGAGAACATTATAGTCCATCTGCTTGGAACTTTAGGTAGATAGAGTTTACTTATCTTCATTGGTATTTGGGGGAAGTCATTATAGGGTTATAAGATATTCAGTGCTCACAGTCCTTTGTTGTTGCATAATAACCCCAAAACACCTTCAACAATACACCCTAGCCCCTTAAAACTGCATACAGAGCAAAGGACGATTCCCGATATTGCTCCCTGTGTAGCAAACTTTCCCTGACAACTCATATAGAGCTGTTTCACAAAATTTGGTAACATTGTCTATGAAGCTGCCCCAGGGAAACCCCCTCCCATTATCTTGAGTTGGTGTCGCCTCTGGGCCATGGCACTGATCACTCTCCAAGAGTAGCCCTGGGAGGAGCCAGGTCAGGGGCTCCTGATGAAGTTCTCGGGGTTCCCCCACCTGTAGTTGTTCCTCTGGGCTCCTTTGTGTCATGAAGATGAACATGGGGTAACTTATCTTGGCTGAACCAAGAAGCTTTGTTAGAACTACAGTTTATTTTAGTTTTCAGTTACTGTTATTTTTAGGTAAATTAAATGTCATTTTGAAACAGAGTTTGCATACAGTGGTTCTTTGACACAGGAAACCCGAATGCAGCCCAGGCTAATTTGCATATATCTGTGGACCCAAAACTGAGTAAGAACTTTCTTCATAGAAACCAAAGCAGACCTAGCAGGGCTTTACCATACATGATTATATGGCTCATGAATTATTCGGTTCTTTCTACATACCAAACTATCATACTGTCATTACAGGCACATACAGCCCCATTTCTGCCTCATACATTACTATCACATTATAACCACCATACATACACCTATAGATGCTATATTTTGATGCAAAGTAGCCATTTGACTCCCTTCATACTCAAGCAATTAATATTCTTTCTCTGCTACTCTTGTAGTTTTATCTAATGTGTGTGCAGAAGGAGGACTAGTTTGGTTACTGTATTTATGTATCAACAGAGAGAAAAAAGTTATTTAGCTGTCTGCATCTAATTATTTACAGTATGCTATTGGCAAGCCACTTCCAAAGTATGCTGAACAAATCCACTGGCAAATAGGAAGAGAGATGAGAACCAGTCAAACTGTTTCTCCAAGAGGCTGATGAAGAGAAGGGAAAGAAAAAGGGGAAATCACTCTTTTTCTTTTTTTTTTTTTTTTAAATATCAATGTGACACAGCAAGGGGTGAAATGAATGATAACAGAAGAATAACTAGATCAAGTTGTTCTTACTTTAAAATTATTAGTAAATACATTACTTAAAGACAGGGGTGAGATATACCATTCCAGAGCTAAATCTCAAAATGCCAGTTGTCTGATTGTTTTTAATTATTTTTCATAGGTAAATCAAAAGTATCTTTGTTTCAACTCCCTTTCTATTTGGAAATGATCATTTAGGAGCCTGTATACGGCAGCCTATTGTGATTCCATGCGATAAGCAAGCCTGGGTAAGTGTCTTTGTTTTGGACCTGAGCTACATGCAACCACAATGTCACTACTGTTCCAAAGATATTTTAATTCACAGATGACAAATTCTGTAATCGTTCACCTTCTATCACCATCATACCTGACCACAAATCATCACCTCACTTAAAATACTACCTTAAAAAATAGTCACACCCTGATTTCAATTGCTACTGAAATCTGGATTAAAGGAATTAGATCACTTAAAAACTTTCAGCTTTCAGGGTAACTGCAGGTACTGCAGTGTTTAAGACTTGTATCATAGCACGTTAGTTGAGCTCTACAGTTACTTATGCCTAGTTATTAAAATACATAATAAATCCATTAGGAAAACACTGAGGCTTCTTGACAAAATTATAAACATCAATTATACAGTACTATATTATAAAAATGACAAGAGATTATTAAAGAAAATTGTTCAGTGAAAAAATTGAACCTCTGTGTTAAAGTTATGATTCCTTCAAGTCAAACGATAGAGCAGACAAAATAATTGCTGGTGTGTTTCTGGCATAGCAAATAGATGTTGAGCTTTTAGCAAGTTCATTTCTAACAGCTTCAGTGAAGTGTCAAAGTGTAATATGTCAACCTTAGTCCTTTTATGAGTAAAATCTTATATTTAGCAATATTTAACAATAGTAAAAGCTAATATTTTCAAATTATCAAAGAAGATTACTAACATAACCAATAAAAAGATTCCTGACTAAGTACTTCAAAATTTCACTTTAAACAGGAAGACACTTTAGTTTGTCCTGTGAGCAGCTCTGTTGACTTAAATGGGACTACCCAGTCACATGGCTCGGAATTATTTAAGAAAATCTAAATACGTGGCATTTTGAACAGAAATTAATAAATAAATCACAACAATTTTACCAGGACCAAAGCTTATTCCTAATTCATTGATTCTCTTAAAAGTCTGAAAACCATCTTCAGCTAGTGAATTCAGGTGATCTCAGGTATTGCTGAGAGGTGAAAATCACTCAGTTGGCTAAAATAGATTTCCCACTGCACTCCCACTTCTGTACCAGGTGTCTCACTAAATAATAATGTACAGAACAACCTTCTTTTTTCTTACTTGCTTCTCCTGCTTTTAGTGGTTAGCAGAGAGAAGGATGTCTATGCATTTGACGTAAACTCTGTTGGTCGTGGCCATGTGATTAGCAGAATACTGATAGGATGACTTCTCTATATCAGTTGGGATCAGAGAAAGGAATAGGACTGGTACAACAGTCAGTTGTGACACAACAACTGGCACACTTCACCTATTCGCTAGTAACCTAGGATCGCAGTGGAAACCGCGCATATTGACAAGCCTTGGAGCGCTCATGTATATCCTCCAACATATCCTCTCTCTGGCCCTGGACTACAAAGGGCAGCATTCCCAAAAGCAGATTGGCTGCCTCAGTTCTTGTAGCCACTATAGAGACTTCAAAGGTGGCAGCAAAATGAGGACTACCTATGGATATGTAGAGTCCCTGCCATAGAAGCTCAGTGAGAATGGAAGAGTCCCAGAATCTGCGTTTCTTTATTGTGTGGCTGTACAAATGTCCCCACATACTTACACTCAGGGCAGTGATCTCATGAAGGAAGATGGCAAGGGAACCTCTGTAAAAAAAAAAAATAAATAAATTCGTAAATTTACCAGTCAGAGCATTCAAACTTGAGGCTAAATCAAAGATGTAATGGTCTGCAAAAGTGTGAATGGAACAGCAGTTGGTAGCTTTTCTGGTTCCAACAATCGGAGCATGTCAAAATCATGTAGGCAGTGCTCCTTGAAACCCACCAAACTGAGATTTCATGCCTTCAGGTAATACGTAAGAGCCAGCATACATAGTACCTAACTCAATCCTCCTGGATAGAGTGTAAAAATACAAACTATACTTTTATCTTCAGAAAAAGATTTTAGAAAGGCTGGTGTAAATATCTATCTAAATTCTGACCCAGAGCTCTCTTAACACTGAATTTATGAATGTTAGATGTATGATACATGTGTCATTTAGGGAAAAGCAAAACATTATTTCTTGGACTAAGAGACATGCAATAAAGGATATATCTTTTTCCACATGGAACACAGTTAAATTTTGGAACCCTTTGTCACAGGATGGCTGTGGCCTTCGAAGGCCTTGGTCCAGGAAGATCCTACACTGCCACTGGACCAGAATCTCAGAATCAGGACCCCTCGGCTACTTTTTATATATTTGTACAAACATTGCTGAATATGAAAACTTGTAGACTTTTTTTCATAGAAATCAAGCACATTTTAAAACTACTCTGATTTCAGGTACGTCTACCTACAAAAGTTCATCAGGAAGTGTAAGTAAGAAAATCAACAAAAATACAAAAGAAAATATTGTAAAAGTTTGCATACATACTGATAAGGGGTTTTGTTAATCTAATAAAAGTGACTCCTGAGCAGACACTGAAGAGTCCAACTGACGCATGACACAGTAGTTCAGCTAACATTTGTACTTTCATTCATGATAATAATAACTTTACTTCAAGCAATACTTACAGAAAATTGAGACTAGAGCATTTTAAAGGGATATTCTATTCTTTTTGACTTACAAAAATAATTCTCCATTCCTTGCTGTAATTTTCTTTAATTTACCTCTTCCTAGAAGTTGGAGGGGGTTAACTATGTGAAAATAATTATAGCCATTTCCTGACTGACTTGGAAGCGTTGCACAACTAACTAACTATAACTTCACTTTTACTCTGCCATTAGAATCATAGAATCATAGAATGGTTAGAGTTGGAAGGGACCTTAAAGGTCATCGAGTTCCAACCCTCCTGCCATGGGCAGGGACACCTCCCACTAGACCAAGTTGCTCAAAGCCCCATCCAACCTGGTCTCGAACACTTCCAGGGATGGGGCATTCACAGCTTCTCTGGGCAACCTCTATTTTTTGCCTCTGGGCAACATTCTATTGTGTCAATTACTTTTCAGGACTGCTTTTAAAACCCCATGATTTCTCATGCATTTCTCCAGATCTATGAGAAAACTCAAAAATTTCCTGAGTTTTATGTGTTCAAAATAACCCATCAAAGACAAGCAGTAAGAAAGTATGAGCATTTCTCTAAGCACAGCAAGGGAGAACAATTTAACTCCTCACAGCAGACTGAAAAATGTTTTAGAAAAAATTTCCATAAAGTGCTTACTTGATAAAATTCTCTATTTATTTTTGCTGTATTCATTATATCACTGTGGCATCATTATACACACTCAGACTATTTTGTTATAACACTACTGACCACTGTGCTAATAAGAGGTAGCAAACAATCTGTTTACTCTCAAACTGATTTTGAGCAAGTTACAGTAATTCAGTGTTATAAATCATGTTGTGATGTTCTGAATGCATAAAGCCCATGCACTTTGGAAGAAAGTTTATACTTTACCTGAGTTACAGTTGATTGACTCAGTAATTATAAAATGGAAATGTACGTCATGCAAAGCTGTAGGTGCATCAGTGCATCTTTTTCTAAGAGAAAGATTTCCAACACTACGGCAGAGATAAAGAACATTGCCAGAACTTATATTGATGTACTCTTTTTATAGGAAACAAGCTGGTTAAATTCTGGGTGAAGAGTAAAGTATGCCTGTGGTTGTCCCCTTCCACGGGCACACGAGACCTGTTCTCTGCAAACAACATTCATCAAAAGGTTGCAATCACTCATCAAAAAAAGAAGACAGCCGAGCATAACAATTATTTTAAACTATTTAAGCTAGCCTAGTTTATTTTTCTTGGAAAAGGTTAGGGAGTGCTCACATGAGCCATGTGCAGGGCAGATCTAAGAGGGCAATCATCTTTGACAGCAAAACAAGGAGCTGAGGGCAGTAACCTTTACCACCAGCAAAGACAGATGGTATGTCTATGTCACAAGGCTACAGAAACCTCTAGTGCTCCAGGAATGCAAACTTTCAATGAGGACAAATTTTGAGAAGCCAGGAGAAAAAAAAACCAAATACCACCAACGTTATTGGCGAGCAGTAGTCATAATTCATCCCAGCATCAAAAAGGCAGATGGTTCATCTAACAAGAAGAATCAATAGTATTTGTTATACTTAATGTTGACATTTTTTAAACTTCTCTATATTTGCAGGGCAAAGGCCAGCCAAGCTATGCATATTTCATCTGCTGGAAGATATGATGACCTTACCATCTTGCCCTTTTTCAACCCTGGCCTTTTAAGACTACAGTGAAGAGGCAATCATCATTAAAGAAGAAATAGATATTCACATGAACCATAAACTAATTTTTACTCAAATTTGTTACCTAATTCTTCTGTTTAAGGAGTAACAAGATTTTGGCTCAGTTTCCATCACCTAAAAAGCAGCTGTATGTTTGTTTTTTGGGTTTTTTTGGTGAATTTGCCAACCTGTCAATATAGATTGTATGTCTTCAGAGCACCAGGATTATTCCTGGAAAGTAGGAGCATTCCCTAGCGTTTACCCTGGCCACATCAGGGCTGGAAGTTCCAGAGTAAATGGTATAGAACACTGGAGATTCTCGGGAAGAACATGCTGACCTGATGTGATACATCATGAAAAAGGCGAGGTAATTTCCTTTTGAGATTAATTTTTTCAGTGGTTGTATCAGTATATGGGCTTGCTAACAAAATACAAAGTAGTTCTGTGTCTCCATTGCCAAATGAATTACAACTTAGTTTTGGTGAAAGTGGTCACGAAACAGTATTCTCTAACAGCTGCTAACACACGAAGGCCTTTTACTTCAGTTACTACCTTCTCCATTTTTTATTTGCAGTACGTGATATGAGCTACTGACTTCCTCACTCTATTTTCCCTCTTTTCTTGCAATCACCTCTCTCTTACTCAACCAATCACTTCTACTTTCCTTAATTTTCCTTCTCTGGATTCTTTTCCTCACTAATTTTACTCAGCAGCTGACCACTCAACCTCCCATCCCCCTTCAACGTGTTCTAAATAAAAGGGGTGAAAACCAAAACATGGTCTTCAGTTTGCCTCTCCTTTTGCCTCCAACAGCATCGTCCTATGATCTGTTGGGAATTCTGCATTTCATTTCAGATACATACAGCACAAAGCAAGGTTTTGTGATACCTGTTTACATGTAGGCTTTGGTAGCTGGGGACTGGTTCTACTAGATCCACAATGCTGTTTGCTCACATAGTGATCTGAAACTCTCAGCATCCAAAGGCTCGGGTACTGGAATGACAGGAGCCCCTGGAAAAAGGCAAAACCAAAATCCTTCTCCCACTGAAGTCAATAAAAGTTTTCCTTCTTTCTTAAACTAAAGCTCAGAGTCTTTATTTGCTGAGAAAGTCTCATTTACTGTATAAATAGTGACATGAAGGCAGAGCATGACTTAATCCACTGTTGACTTTTACATAACCATAGTTACTAAACTACAGAATTCAGTGAAGAGACGTCCATAGAAAATGAGCTGCTTTATTACCAAATGTTTACTCAATAAGAGATTTAGCATGTTTACTTTAAGTATCCCTGTAAGACTAACCTACAAACTCACATTTAGCAACTTAAAAAGACTTAGTACCATATTGTGATATCCAGGTAGCAGAAACATTATTAAATGCTTTCCAGAAATAAACACAATACCTATTTGTATTAGTGTAAGTGTTTTTGACTTACCGGTTGAATTCACAATAGATCCAAATTACCCCAGTTTATTTTTTTTTTCCTGTATGGCATGTACCAAAAAATGAATTCATATACTTTATTCTCTAAAAATAGACATTGTCAGATTTATGAAGGTGATTATTCCTATAATAATTACTGAAACAAAAAATTAATTGACCATGAGTTAAGGTCATTTATAATACATTCCCTCCGTGAACAATGCATGAATCTGACTCCTTAATTTTACTTGTCTGTTGTCTGTTCTCTGCATTTGCCACCAGAGAGCTCTTTTAAAATAAGATATTGACCATGGAAAGTTCATGTTAACAATCAATTTATTTACAATGATCTCAGTATTACAAACAAGGACTTACACAAGTGAATAACATTACAGCAAATATGAGCTAGTTAATCCATCCTTCAACTACTCAGGAGTGCATATAATAAGAAGTGACTCTGTTTTTCTGTATTTCGATTGCTTGGATTACCATTTTATTCAGTGTTTTAGAGCTCCCAGTAATAATAAAAATGCATTAGGCATGATTCATTTCCAATACTGTCATCTACATTTTAATAAGTCTCAAAATTAGAGAGAAGAAAAATGACAAAGACTTATTATAGTTAATACAAATTTCAATCTATGCACTTCACTTTAAACAATATTCTAGGCTGTTAACTAAGGGTAAAAAGGGTTTGTAATAACAAGATCTCCTTCTCTCTGAAAAGAACTAAGGCAAAGAAAGACTGGTGCTACATGAAAGGTACACACAAAGGTACCCTCAATTGACTAAAAATGGCAATGAAAACTGATGAAAGGCATAAAGCGTACTTGTTCATACACAGTCAGAAAGCCTTCTCAATGCTTAGTGAACTCTCCAAAGATACCCCAAAAAAATCAGATTTAGTAAGATCAGTTTATTGATATCAAAGGTAGAACTCTCTCAATGTTATTTAAAAGGTTTGAGAGAGAGACTGATCCCTCTGGAGGCTGAGTTCCTTCCTAGGTTGGATGTCTTAAGCACAGTAGGGTGAATCACCCTGGGGAGGTACCAATTACATCTCCACTGACTACTGGGGGAGCTGAGACAACAAGCTTAGATGAGGCAACTGACTCCCAGAGAGCGCATTAGGAGAAATTAATGTCTCCCAGCCAAGGTTTATCTGCATTGCAGATGAGGCTGCATTTGAGTATAGGAAGACTTATCTTCTCCAAGTTGAAGTTTACTAGCACAAGATAACAGTAATGAAAAGTTGCCAGCACAGGCTTCAGCAAGAGATACCCTTGCTGGCCGCTGGCCTACATTCAAGGCAAGGTACCACACAATCTTTATGTTGATGAGATTAAAGTCAGAGCAGGGGTTTTTGCCTGTCATATAATTATACATCTGTTTGTTCCAAAGACTTGCCTGAAGCCTAGAGGCAACTTTTTCACCTCAGATTAGCACACACACAAAAGAATTTTCACAGGAAGAGTGGTAACTGTTTCTACCTCTAAGACATGGAAAATGACAGCCCACAGGAAATCCTGTATTTTAACATTTAGTTTTACCCATATAGAGATTAAAAAATATCATAATAAATCAACATTACCCAGTAGCTAAGTGGGATAAGATAGGTGGGGTGCTTGACTAATCTTGTGGCCTTATACAGTGGAGTGACTGCATCAATGGACAAGGGAAGAGCTATGGATATCATCTACCTGGTCTTCTGTAAGGCCTTTGACACAGTCCCCCACAACATTTTTGAAGTTAAATTGGAGAGATATGGGTTTGAAGGATGGACTGTTAGATGGATAAGGACTTGGGTGGGTAGCCACATCCAAAGAATTATAGTCAATGGCTCAATGACCAAGTGGAAACTTAGTAACGAGTAGTGTCTTTCAAGGAATACTATTTAATGTCTTCATCAATGACATAGACAGTGGGTATGTTTAGACTTGACATAAGGAAGGCATTTTTTACCATGAGGGTGGTGAGATACTGGAACAGATTACCCAGAGAAGCTGTGGATTCTCCATTGTTGGAAGTGTTCAAGGATAGGTCAGGTGGAGCTTTGAGCAACTTGATCTAGGGAAAGATGTCCCTCTTTGGAAGGGTTGTACTAGGTTATTTTTAAAGATCCTTTCTAACCCAAACCACTCTATGATTCTATGATAAGGAAAATCTGTAAAACATTGTTTGGAGTAGCTCTGCCAGGGAAATAAAATAATTTTATTGACAAATTCCTGCTTATAATTAATATAAGATCTAAAATTAGTGAAGGAAAACTGTGTATGATATAACAGGGGATGAAGCTGATGCCTATTTGAACTTAGCTCCTGAAACAATGCAGCTACAATACATGTATGATCCCCTTAACATATTTTGTTGCATTTTGGGGGTAGATGGAATCATTCAAGTCTGCTGTAATTGCACAATAGATATCACTTTGATGGGTAAGAAGTCAGTAAATAAGAGCTAACTAGAGGAGTCTGCAGCTGGAATATAGACAAAATTCTTTGCTATATGTTTTTCCTCTGTCCTTAAACTAAGAATCATGTTTTCTTGCAGTTTGACACAACTAAATAATCTTGTTTCAAGGAGGTGAAGCAGCCCATTTGTATGTTTCATTTCTATCGCTCTTATTTTAAATCATCCTGAGTTACTCTCTGCTGATTTCTTTTCAGTCAGAATTTCTTATATGTCTAATCTCTGACTGGCATGTATGTAGGTCAAAGCAATTATATTCCTTTGTTAAGCAAGCTAGCTTGAAACAAGGGAAGCCATCTCCCTGTTACACAGCCTTAAGCAAAAAATAAGCCATTCAAGCTGAAAAGTTTCCAGAAGGAAGACCTGAAAAGGAGATGAGGACTCTGATTATGCATGTAGGAAGCAAAAAGCAACCAGAAAACCCAAGAAATACTAGAGCATAATTTCGTAGAATGGGCTTGGGAAAAGATAGAAATAAAGCATCATGATTCAGAGCTGCATGTTGGGATTGGGATTTCTGACTACAAATAATTGCTTTCTCTTCGTTCCTACTGCCTCAGCAAAAAGAGAACTCCACGTGCACTCTTTGTTTAGCAGCAGGATTTCACTAAGGAATGTTGGACCCAATGTGTGTCCATTACCTTCTGGAGTGGTGCAAAGAGAGTAGTAGGCTTGGAGGTTGATTTGCTGCTATCCACTGGTTCTAGGCCCTTATGTCCACACTACATATTAACAAGAAAAGAAGTTTACTCCAGTTGTTGATTCTAGATGCACAGCATGCATGGGCAGAGAGCCAAGCACTCTGTAGGGGACCTTACCTCCACAGTGGAAGTGGGGTGCTCTAGATGGTGCCCTGGTGCATGACTTCATCACTCCAGGACAAAAACTGGTGGGTGCTTGAGTATCTACCACATAACACAAAGTATATACAATAGAAATTACCAGATGGCCATATCACTGAATTCATTTTCACACTCACCCATTTCTAAACTCTGAGCTTTTGTTGAATTGCTGCAGGTTAGATTCTTGGTGGAAGACATCACTCCATCAACTTTATGTCATCAAGGAGTTTCCTGTAAAAAAAAAGAAAAAATATGCCAGAGAACCCCAGTGATACATGAATCTATTATTCTATAAATATGTATTCTTATATAGCTGTATCCTCACTTTCTTCTTCTTTCTGTGATGTATCTGTGCTATTCCTTCTTGATTACCACTGCCTTGGGTGCTGGGACTGCAGGACAGCCTCTGTGAAGAGGTGGGGGGGCTGCCCCATGCCAGGCACGGCTGGTTCCAGCCAGCTCCAACCAACCCACCCCAAGGCACTGCTGAATCCCTCAGCCAAGATGGTGGCACATCTGGGTCATTGTATTTTAAAAAGGGCAAAATTCTGCATGGTAGTGAGAGGTGAGGTGAGGTGAAAAAGTGCGAGACACAGCCCTGTGACACAGAGGCTGGGGGAGAGAAGGAGGTGCTTAAGGTGCCGGGGCAGAGAGATTTCCCTGCAGTTGCAGAGGAAACCACAGGGGAGCAGGTATCCACACTGCTGCCCACGGAGAGACCACAGGGGAGCAGATATCCACACTGCAGCCCATGGAAGACCCCACACCAGAGACGATGGATATTTGCTGCAGGACTGCAGTCTGTGGAGAGGACCCACACTAGAGCAGGGAAAAGTGTGAGAGGGAAGGAGCAACTGAGAGGAGCTGT
Source organism: Numenius arquata (assembly GCF_964106895.1). NCBI lineage: Eukaryota > Metazoa > Chordata > Aves > Charadriiformes > Scolopacidae > Numenius > Numenius arquata. The sequence goes on along the minus strand of NC_133577.1, from coordinate 110,739,024 downwards.
TCTGGATTGACCATAACTCCCATTCCCCACCCACCCTCACCCGCCTTTGTGCCACTCAAGGAGGGGAGGAGATTGAGGAGTCAGGAACAAAGGAGTGAGGTTGAGCCTAGTAAAAAAATCAGAGAGGGGAGGGAAGGTGTTTTCATTTCTGTCTTTGCTTGTCACCATATAAATCTATTTTAAATGGCAATTAATTAAATTGATTTTCCCCCAGTCAAGTGTGTTTTGCTGTGAGAATAATTGGTAAGTGATTTCCTTGTCTTTATCTCAACCCATGAGCTTTTCCATCTTATTTTCTATCTCTGTCCTTTTGAAGAAGGGGAATGAAAGAATAGCTGGGTGGACATCTGGCAGCCAGCCAAGGTCAAAACACTACAATCCAGCAGTTTCTTAAATCCAAACAATAGCTTGAGAAACCATCTATCTATGTAATTCAAATTATTAATCAGTCTTACACGCTTCCTCATATATGACATTGTCCATCTGCTTTGATTAGAGGTTACTATTGCTTCAAATACCTTCTTCCATAAGGAGACATTAAGCTTTTAAAATTAGCTTAAAACAAAGACAATGAAAACAACAATCATCTTTTTTAAAAACTGTTTTCTAAGGTGTGCACTGTAATACCTTGACCTTTCATCTCTCTTTGCTTATAGCTTAAAACCATAATTCAGGCAATAACTGTTTCAAATAGCCTTTAGTAATCCCATAATGTATTTTTATCATTCTAAAAGCTTTTTCAGTAACACAATTACTCTTTTATCCAATTACTCAATTCAGAATAACAAGTAGGTATTTTCAGAGTACATTTCTTACATCCTGGATAGATTCAGTTTCTTGGAAAGCACTGTTTTCTTTCACAACAGAGCTGCTGGAGCAGTGATGTTCCTTCAGTTATAAGGAGCAGTCCTTGGAGCAAGGCCTACTGCTCTTCAACCATAGACGTCTTTGCAGACAATGAAATTAAAAGCCAGGTGCTCTTTGGCACAAGCACTCACTTTCTTCCTCTTCTCTTCTTCCTCTCGCGTGAATCTTACCTTCTATTTTTAAAACACTTTCTTAACCACAAGAAGAGAGATGGAGGTTACAACATCTGAGAACAGATTGAAGCATGATGTTTAGAGTCGACTCCTGAAAGACAGGAGAGTAGGTTTTGAACACTTTAGGGCAAAAAGATCAAATATGAGTTTCCCACTTTCTGCATGGGTATTTTGAGGACAAAGCCATTCTATAAAAAGGTTCTACCACACAGGTCATTGATGGCTCTGCTATGGACCTAAAACGACTTAGTTTTGAACTGTATGCTTTTTTGAAAGAAATCCTCATTCTCTTCATCAGGATTTATATTCCAAATAACTGTACTTTCTGAATTTCCAGTTCTGGTAAACTGCAGTGGAGCAGCTCTTGGGTTTCCAAAAATGAGGAGCTGGAAATATAGAGAGAATTCTGTCTCATAGGCTCCATGTTATGCAAGGTTTATATAAATGTACATTTCCACTGCTTGTAGATTTATGCTATGCCAATACAAAACTTTAGACTCTTTACAGACGCTTCAGTGTACATTTTTGTACAGAATTACAGACATACCAAGATGCCAGACACATCAAGCACTGCAAAAGCTGCTTTGATCTCTACTGATTGAATACTTACTGCTCTGTTCTCCATACCATACCAAAGTGCAAAATGAGTAAAGCCACAGTAATGGCACTTAACGCTCTAATGATAAGTGATTTTTTTAAAAAACAGCAAACCACATAGCAATGCTATGTGCTATAAAACTACAGACTGCTATATGTAATTCTGGAAAAATACCATTAACATCATTCCACTTTTGAATGCTATAATTTCATCATGGAATCGAGGAAGTTCCAAAATAAATCTTGCCTCTTTTCAAAGACATTGATTTGATGCCTTTTCCAGATTCTGTTCCATAATGTTCTCATTTCTAATCTCCATGTAAGAGAGCAGATGTGTACTGGGCTGGTGCTCAAATACCCTGCGGAGGGAGAACTGAATAAATATGTTCTTAAAAGTTAATTTATTACTCTTCCGTTGCTTCTAAAGATCAAGACTTTGAGTGAGCATCTTGACAAATTAAACAGATGGACAGCTCCACAGAGTAAACATTTTCCAGAGGAGTGTCCCTTGATTTCCAGCTTACTCCATGGTTTCAAACCAGTGTTCATTCAGCTGAGTGGTATCTATTAAATACCATGCAAATAAATGGCAATACAAATTTGGGGGGCATGTATGAGCGTTTGGCCTACCTAATACTAACAGAAGTCAACCAAGATTTTACATTTAATATGTACAGCTTCATGCTTTGTTTTCTGAGTGAAAAATAGGGCAAATATTGATTTTTGATTACATTTTACACACAGGTAGCATAATATCAAAAGATCCAATGGTCTTTATTATTTACATGCATTGAAGTGCCTAATTATTCATTTGTATTTATCTAGATGCTTCCATATGCCTCTGTATACAAAGAAATAAAGACAATGATATTTGTTTCAATGTGCAGCTACACTAAAAATACTAAGAGCACCTTCTCTCTCTCACACCAATTGCATATAAATTTACTGAAAATACTTTAAATAGAGCTGTGGAGCTATGAAAATTTCCAGATTCTTCCAGCAAGATAACCATTCTTTAAAAGCTGCATACATCTGAAAAAGGACTAATACTTAAATCCATCTTCAGCTAGTATTGCCTATAATTTTTCTATAGTAAAATGAAATCTTTAGATCTCAACTAGCTGATACATACATTCTACTCTGCCAAGTCCCAAATTATCATTTGTATGAGAGCTTCTGAATCTATAACCATTTGCACAAGCATTCAAAAATGCAGCAAAATCTCTGCCCCAAAATCTATGGTGTGCATGAAAAAGTCTGAGACAATGAAGTGTTAATAACTTTAATTATAGTTAATTGTAGTTACATGTAACTCAAGCAAGCCTGAGGGAGCAGTTCAAGTTGTCTTTTTGTAGTAATACATATAGCTCTTATTAAAATGATTGTGAATTGCTTATAAAATTATTATGTACAAACTCCTAAAGATTCAGTTGAGTAATAAAAATTATCAATACATTACTGACCTATGTATGTACAAAGCAAAGAAGAAACCTGTCTAGGCTACTTGAGGCTAATATGGTCTCCTCTGGAGATATTCAAAACCTGCCTGTATAAGTTCCTGTCCAACCTGCTCTAGGTGAACCTGCAGGGTTCTGGGTGAACCTGGCAGGGGGGTTAGACTAAATCATCTCCAAAGATCTCTTCCAACTTCTACTTTCTGTGATTCTGTAAAGTGTCACAGCACCTCTGGACCATTTTCTCTGATGCATACACTGAGAGAGACAACCCAGCAGATGGCTCACAAGTGTTAAAAATCCAGTAGGAAAATCATGCAAGAGCATAAAGTGCTTAGATTTATTCTCCTGTCCGGTACAGGGTATAAGGAGAACTCAGGCAACTACTCCTTCACTTCTGTACAGTCCTGCAAAGGACAATGAGTAGGGAATTCCTTCATTTCACACACACACTGCACTTCAATGAAGCCACAGTCATCTTCCAGCTAGACTGCCATGGCAGAAAATCCACAGGAGTCTGCAAAGAACTTGTTCTCCTTGAGAAAATCTAATCATTTCCACACAACTTCAAGGTAGACACTTCCCCACAACCTAAATTTTACCCTGCCTGTCTCACCAGGAATCAGGTACAGGGAGTAAATACAACCAACATATGCAAACCCCTTCAGTGTTTTCCTGTTGTCGTGCCCTGGGTTGAAAGGGTTTGTACCACTTTGCCAGAAAAGATCAAAGGCTTTAGTCCACTCCGGCTTTCTCTCCATTTGTCCGAGGGGTGGTCTTTACATAGTCTAACATATCTTGCCTTAACCAGTTATTCCAAGTGGGATTTATCCAACTGGGACAACTGGCACTGGAATGTCCCACTCCATACAGCAGCTCCAAACAACTCAATTTCAAACTGCTGTTTGGGCTTGCTCTCTAAAAAAAGATGCAATCCTAGACAGGTCTCACAATAGCACGGAATATTCAATATACATCCATGAAATCTTAAATGAAGGAAAAAGATCAATCAACCAGAAACCCTGACTGCAGCACATCACATGTATCTGTAGAAAAAGAAATAAAATAAAATAGATCAAGCTCTTAAAAATAAAAGATGAGGGGGGAGTGAATTTGCCAGGTACTTTTTCCCTTCTTAATTTTTGTCTGGTCCCAATCTGCTGTACTGAGGAGAATGCATAGGTATGGGAGAATCATACTGCTGGGTCCTCCTTCCCCCCCCTTCCTTTTCATTTTGGTGATAAAATTCAAAAGCTAATAAAATCAGACAGATTATAGCAGCATTGATGAATGGCCATGTCTGGATTTCCTGTCTGGAGACCGGAGCAGGCAGTGTCTGAGAAAAAAGACAAGGCAGTCACTGCATAGAGAGAAAAGGAATATCCAGCAGATGGATTATGTCTGGCTGCTCCCATTATTAATACTGATCTGTATCAGGCAGTGATGAATACATAGAAGCACTCAGAAATACTAATGGTTTCACCCTTTAAGTACTAATTTCTATGCTTCTATCCTATTTAACATTAAAAATGCTCTCTGATCTTGTCATTGATGGAAATGGTTATAATGAAGAGGCAGGGCTCTTGGGAAGAAAGAATATACTAGATTTAATGAAAAATATTAAAATCAGCTTTAGAGGTAGAGAAGTCATAAACTACAGTCACAGAATATCAGAGAAAACTGTCTTCCCCTAAACAATTTATATTCTTATTTCAATGTAATTTTTAAATCCTAAATCTAAGGATATTTTCAGTTATCAAGACTCTGGACTAAATACATTCTGAGGTATTAAATAACCTAAGGAAGGCAGGACATATTAGGTAACATATAGACAGTAACATAATCAATGAAACAGCATTCATGCTGCACTGAAGTTAGGCTTAGTGTTACAAAATCTCTAAACCTCCATTTCCTTGAATCTTTAACTCTTTCAAGTCAAACAATGTGTATGCAGTGACTGTCAAACAGGTCAAAAAAATCACATCCTAAGGCCTGAAAGTGCCTAAATATCCACTAAATCAAACTGGAAATAGAGGCAGCTCACCGTCTGGAGGGGACAGCTAAAAAAGACCAACCAGGCTGTAGCACCTACCAGTAGCGCTTACCCAGGATGAAGTAGGGGAGATCATCTGGATTAGGAAGGTTCAGGTGTTGACTCACACTTCACAGTTCTTGTTGATGATTCTGCCAGGAGCTATTTGGGGTATTAATCGGAGCCAGGGCAACTGGATAGGCTTGATGGCTATGGAGAGTAGGGAAAATGTAGAATCATAGAATTGTCTAGGTTGTAAGGCACCTTTCAGTTCACCTAGTCCAACCATCAACCTAACTCTGATAAAAAACATCACTAAACCATGTCTCTAAGCACTATGTTTGCTCATCTTTTGAATACCTCCAGGGATGGTGCCTCAACCACTTCCCTGGGCAGCCCATTCCAATGCTTAATAACCCACTCAGCGTAAAAATTTTTCTAATATCCAACCTGAACCTCCCCCAGCACAACTTGAGGCTTTTTCATCTTGTCCTATCGCCTGTGACTTGGGAGAAGAGACCGACCCCCGCCTCTCTACACCCTCCTTTCAGGTAGTTGTAGAGAGCAATAAGGTCTACCCTCAGCCTCCTTTTCTCCAGGCTGAACAACCCCATTTCCCTCAGCTTCTCCTCATAAGACTTGTGCTCCAGACCCCTCAGAAGCTTCATTGCCCTTCTCTGGACCCGCTCCAGCACCTCAATGTCTTTTTTGTGGTAAGGGGCCCAAAATTGGACACAGTACTTGAGGTGAAGCCACGCCAGTGCTGAGTACAAGGAGACAATCACCTCCCGAGTCCTACTTACCACACTGTTTCTGATAGAGGCCAGGATGCTGTTGGCCTTCTTGGCCACCTGGGCACACTGCTGGCTCATGTTCAGCCAACAGTTGACCAACACCCCCAGGTCCTTTTCTGCCAGGCAGCTCTCCAGCCACTCTGCCCCAAGCCTGTATCGCTGCAACCACAAATGTAATATAGGTGGTATCTAACAACCAAGATAGAAATTAAGTAACATAACTGAGAGTAACAACAAAATTTCTCATAGTGGCTCAATCTGAGGATTGTAGGCACCAGGTTCTCAGCCATCAGGTGGTTGAAATCTGTGGATCTGCATTGTTATGTGCCACATCAACCATTTGCATTAACCAAGAAACTTCTCCTGGGCTTAACCTTCCTTATGAAATGCCCTACAAAGAGATGTATATGGAGGGAAGGAAAAAAGAGGGATCTGTCATTTGTCCTCCCTCCTCTTTTTCCTGGAAATACAGGTAAGCTTTGGTCTGGATCACGTGATAAGGGTAGGGAGAACAGAGACTCACATAGGTGCTCTAATTCATGCTTAAGCCACCAGTACAGTGTTCCCTGACTCCTTTTTCTGAGTCTGAGATCCTATCCCTCAACTAAAAGTGTTTATAAACTTAGTTGTGGGGTAAGAGAGGACATAAAACTGTGGAGGTGGGTCACTAATTTTATAAATCCTGCCAGATGAAGCATTTCTTTCTTTCTAGCCAGCAGATAGTTCTGTTGCACTTTGACTCTTTTTGTTCAGAAAAACAGTTGTGGTCTTTTAAATCTCTATCTCAAACGCAGGATAGTCTTCTAGACTATTTTATTCCCAAATAATCTTACAGACTATTTTATCTAGCACAACCTCCAGGAACTCAAGTACTGTTTTGAACACAGTGTCACAAATTCAGTGCCCCAAGAGCTCTCTGAGAAAGCCTACTCCAACCACAAAATACAACTTTTCAACACAAATTTTCCCTGAAGTGAGACTTCATTCTCTTGAAACACAAATAACATCTACTTTTTCTTCATTTTGTCTGTCACTTGCCACTTTTAACCTCAGATTTCATTCACACCAGAGAAGCTGTGGTTCCATGCCTAAAACCAAAGACAAGAAATGAATAGTTTTGGTTATTTTCATTACTCTGCCAGTGACTTTCTGTGTAACACCAGGAAAATCAGTGTCTACTCTGTTATTCTCTTATTTTTACGAGAAGTAGATGTACTAATACACACTTATTTTTCTATGTTTAATTGCAAGCTTGTTATACGAGCTTTTCTAAAATGCTTTGATGTTTCTGGGAAAAAAATCATAGTCTGTAAATGCCATCTGCATGCATATAGATGTTTAACTCAATCATACTTTCCTTCCTTTTCTTCCACCCCTAAAATATGAGTTTTATTCTTGTTTCATTAGAAAAGCTTCATTTTTACAATGAATATTGTATTATTACATACATGAACTCCCGAAGACACAGACTGTCATTTTAAGAAACTTTGTCTCCTTTCCAACAACCCACATAAAACATTTTTTTTTTTTTTTTTTAATTTGAGGAGGAAAAAAAAGGAAGAATATTGTAGAACTGTTCAGTAGGCTTTCAGGATACCCATCCTTTTCCTTCCTGAAAAAGGAACTTCCAGAAAAAGGAATCAAACATTGCAAGCCTTTTTCTCATGTGAACAGTCTTCAGTCAAGCAAGATGTTCTGCACAATCATTGGAAAAAACTTTTATACTTTTATTAATACTGAGTAATACTTAACTAATAGGTTTCAGAGGAAAGTATTACTCAATGCAGGATTCTGAAAAAGTAGGGCTATTAGAGTCAGAACTATTTATGTAGCCTTTCCAGGATAATTCATGAGAAAATGTTTTTCAATTTAGGCAGAAATAAAATCAAAACAATGCACGTTGTTAATTCCACAGGAGAAAAAAAAACATAAAAACTTGTTTTAACATCTCTGTTTTACTGTCTTGTGGATACTATCACAATATCACTGCACACACAGGTTTTATCTTCAGCGTTTCACTCAGATTTTAAAAGTATTATATTTTATCAATAAATTTAGAACCACTACATTAGAAAATTGGGGGTTTCTTTATATATTTGAGTATGAAATTAAGTTATTGAAATAACTTGAACAATTTGGGAAGGGAGGCCATATTTTAAAAAACAGAACAAGCCATTAGTTAACATAAGTATTTTAAAAACAGCTCTACCAATGTGGATGGAATTTGTTTTAAAAGCCTTGAAAAGCCCATGATTTACAATCTCTGTCAAAAGGCATTATGCATTTTTACAGTTCCTATTCAGATCAGCAAATTTCTAATCTCATAATGTAGTATGGAAATTAACTGCTTGGATTTCTCCATTTTGCATTTCTATTTGCAGTCCAACACATTCCTTTAGGAACATGAAGTTCCATATGTCTCTCTTCATTAACTCAACAGTAAAGCAAGATATCTTTGTCTAAAGCCTTTACAGTTGTCTTCTATTTCTAGATGTTATTGTACCATTGGGTATTATATAGTCTCTGAAGAATGAGGTCTCTAAACAGTTATTTCAGGTGTGTATGCCATTAAAACCAATAACAATACTAAATATTCAGAAAGGTCAAGGCAAAAGCTAAATGAACTTCCACAGGGCTTGGGAGTTTCAGTTATAAATCAACCACATCAAATACTTAAAGATACTTCTTATCTGCAGCTTATCCTAATATATCAATAACATCCTTCTTGTGGTAGCTGAAAACTAGGGTTGAAGTTCCAATTTTTTTTCAAGTCGGTATCAAGCCTCCTGACATCTTTACACAGAACTGTGATTAGCAGAACCCACTAATTCCAGCATTTCAGGGCGGTCTGATATTTAAATACCTGTAGAGTTAGTAGCCTGCAATAGCCACACATAAATACTTAGCAAGGAATAATGATCACCCGGTTAATCACAGGGAGGAGTGTTATGGAAGTATTTTGTAGCTCCTACAAATAGTTCAATTTTAGCAGGTATTTGCCCGCTTATTAATTTCGTGCTTGTACACAAAGAGACTCACAGATAGTTTCAATAATATGGAGCTGCTTATGGTGTAACATCAGCCTTCAATTCATTGTACCAAAGAAAGATTTGGAGAGTGTGTTCTTTGTAAATTCCTTCTGCAATACCAAGTTTCTCTCAGCTGTTTCATTACTGTTTCAGCTGCGCCAATCAGATATGACTCCTGTTTTTTGGAGGACCCGAACGTTTGTTTCAGTGCTATTGCATAGCTCACCACACCACTGTTTGCTACAGGTGAGGCATGTGACTTCTGGCCATTCTCACGCTTCCAGAGAATGTTAAAAGGAACAAGTCCACCACAAGCAAGGAAATAAAGCAAATAGTTTTAAACAATAGTTCCTAAAAGTTTCTTTACAATTCTGTAAGCTGTACTTTTAATTTTCAGACCTCTCCTCAAACAGGAATGCTTTGTCCAAGTCTGGAATGCATCTGCAATACTCTTCTCCAGAAGGCAACCGCCCATGCAGTATGTCAGGCACTCTGGTTTGGCTTTGACAAGGTTAAAGAGGGGCAAGAATCCAACTGTAATGAAAGCTGAAATCAGACTTAGTTGAAGTTGCCTGCTGGGAAGAATGCTGTGGGTGAAGAAAGACCACCATCACAAGATGGTAATCACAACACAACATTAACTAAACACAATAGTTAGGCAGGGTGATAGTGTTGCTGCCACCCTAACAATGGCAAATCCAATTACTTCTATGGAGCTCTCATTAGGACTTAAGATAATAGAAACAAATGCAGGTTTTCAATATATTTTCACAGAGGACAGAGCGTAGTTTAAGCCAGTTCATCAGCCTGAATAATTAGGATCCTCACTGTAGTCAGCACTGTACTTACCATTTTTCTACATGATCTTTTTCACCATGTCAGCCTTAAAGGCATCCTTGCTTCTTTTTTCCTTCTTTTCCAGTAAAGAATTTTCTCTCCTTTTTGCTACATCAACCACTCCATTTCTAAAACATCCTCCAAAAATTAAACTCTCCCGCAAACTCAAAAGTCAGTGAAAGTTGAGGACATCTACTTAATTAAAAACTCTGATCTTAACTGTGCCAAGACCAACAGTGGTACCCAAAACAGCAGGCAAGAATCAAACTGAAAACAGGAGGAGGTACCTCACAGCACCATTTGTGGCTCAAACACAGTCTCTTCTCAGCTCTGCTGTGATTCACAGAATCCATCGACCCTTGGTTATGTGGCATTTCCAGCCCTTACCACTAATGGAAGAGGTGCGTTTAGCAGCTCCACTGTCTGGTTTGTTGCTTTTGGTTTTAAATGCAAGGTTATACCTCACAGAAATGACCTATAATAAAATCAGATAACCTATATTAGCATAGGTTTCAAGATGTCTTTCTAAGTTATCCTAAGTCAGGAAACGATAACAGAAGGCTTTGTGAGGACAGTCAAAAAGGCAAGCTGAGAGTCGTGAAGGAAATGGTGGAGTAGAGCTGGATTTCTGCATCATTAGAAGTCCCTATCACCCAGCCAAATGACAAATACTGTCTCCACAGAGATCCAGCACGCACAGAATAGCAAAAAGAGCTCGAGGGAAAACACAGACTCATCAGAAGGTCAGTTCAATGAGCAGTGAGAATGCCAGATAAAGGCTTCCCTGCCTTTCCCCACCCACAAGGGGAGAGCTGTAATTCTGCGGTGCAATAGTCTTCCCCCCACCCCATATTTAGTCATAGGGCTCTTCGGCTTTCTGTGGTTCACCGCAAAGACATGGAGGCCTGACGATGGGACACTCTTGTCCCTAAAGATAAGGGACAGTGAAGAGCAGCTAAATCATAAATAACCTCCTCCATCCATGGTTTGTTGCCAAGATACATATGGAAAACTCCTGCTCTCCCAAAAGAACAGAGCGAAGGCAGCAAGGGGGACACAGTCCCACCTGCGAAATCTGTTTATTACATATCAGGTTATTATTTCACTGCTAAGGGAAAGTGACTTTGCCACTGGAGCACAAGGATGAGGGAACGCAAGGGAGCAAATGAACAACAGACTTCAAAATATGTGCTGTTAGTGCAAAAAAGATAATGAGCTCATCATATAATGTAAGCATTTCTGGAAAGGGATCTGTGTTAACAGATATTTTCTTTTTCCAATCTCGGATTGCTAGTTTTCAATCAGTCAACATGGTTGAAGCTGGAAAAATGAGCTATATAAAACCTTAAGAGTGATATAATAGTTATAGCAAACAGTGTTTCCACCATTCCTTCCTCCTTTGTCTTGCTTTGAGGAAATACAGTACACGCACATGAACAGCTGTACCTGCAAGTTGTTACATTTCATTTGTGTTGCCTCTATTCACAGGGTCCTTGCTTACAAGATAGAATTGGACAGGTTTATTCTGTTAGAATCTTATAGGCAATATAAATTTTTAAGTCTTGCCTGTACAGTAAGCCCTGTCTTGAAAATGCAATCTGCATTAACAGGATTTTGTAGGAAGGAACATCTAAATCAATAAGGTTAACCCAAAACACCCTAGGTTTTGTGCATTCATTTTTGGATAAGTAACTGGAGAGCACGGCAAAGCTTTTTTGCATGCCAGCCTCTTTTATCTTCAAACAGATCCACAAATGGATTATTTATAGATGTGACAGCAGCCCTCTGAGTAAAGCATAAAGGGCAGAGATTACAAAAGATTGATTTCCACAGCTCGTTACTGCCATAAACCTATAACCCAAGCAGATGCACAGGGGAGAATTCTCTTCCTTAGGTCAGCTGTTTATTTCTGGCACATGCTTACAAATCTCTGGGGAAGACTAAAAGGACATCCATATACTACAGTTTGAAAGGGCCGGTAAAGAAGTCTCATTGCTGTAGTTTCCTCCAATGTTTGCCTCCGTTTCATGAATCATTGTGGTTAACCCAGAGAAGAGATCCATTTCTACCTGTACTGTAAGCCATATGCATACTTGTATGTGGAAACACCACCACAAACTTTGAATTCAGTGTCTTATCTACTGAATTCACAAACTATGAAAATCAAAATTTATGAATTTACACTTGGATTTCAGGTTATTGCCCATTTGAATTTGGTGAGTAGAACACAGACAGGAGTTTTTTCCATCTCATTTCTGTGAACAGTGAAAATATATAATGTAAAACACCCATAAATCTAAAATAATATAGATTTGAATATAATTCCAATTGCTCACATCATATAAAAGGTTTTATGAACCTAAGACAGTGAGATATCCAGGCTAGGCTCAACTAAATGACAGCCAACAGTGCTACATCCTGCTCTAACTATATGTTTAATGGAACACCTTCATGATTATACCAGTACAAGTCCTCATTTTCATTTTTTTTTAAAATTTCTCATCTTTCCTTTTTGAAGAAGAGCTATAAATACACTCCTGATAAGACAAGTATCCATTCTGCCAATTTTAATTGACTCAACTTTTCAAACAGGTTCAATTCCTCCCTTTGCCCATTTATTCCCTAGAAGTCAAGAAAGCCAAGAGTAAAAAACAGCAAACTAAGCTCCTTACTGTTCGTAAGATAACTCTTCTACAGAATCAAAACTAATATTACTAAGTGTTCAGAATCTGCTGTCAGCTGACAAAAAGACATTTCAATTCCCTTTTTAAACTGAATCCTTGACAGGCTACTTTGTTCTTGCATTTGTTACAGTTTTCTCCAGACTGCTCAGTTCAGGCATAGATCCCAGAACGTATAAGGTATGGTTTTCATTCATTGTATCCTAAACATAGGAAGAAATCAATACATTCAGCTTTCCCCTTCTGAGCTAAAGAAGCAGTGCCTAATTGGTACAAGCAGTCTTCTGTCAGTCTGCTTCAGAACCATCACTCTGCAATGCTACAAACACCTTAAACACAACCCACTCAGCAACATAAGCAATTATATTGAAAGTTAGTAGATAGTCTTCCATCTCCACTTTGAATACAAATCACAGCTTCTAATTTAGCAGCTAGCCTCTTGAGACATGCACACACTCAGAGGGGAAAAAAAAAAAAACACCATAATGGCAGCTGCTTTTGTGACCAAAACTCTGTAGCTCACATTCCTATGGAGAGCATCAATCCAGTATCAGCAGGGCTCTTCTACTTCACACAGAGGCCAATTCTTAGTTATAAGTGTTTTCAGAACAAAACCAGTCAGAGTGACTTACTAAAAATAATGATCTAGGACCTACTGCATTTTGGCCCAATTTCGTGTGCTAAGACAGCTCCTCATTATTACTTCTTTTTTTCTTAATAAAAAGCTTGTTGACTTTGAGAGGGTGTAGGGAGAGGGAAAAGAGGAAGGGACTTGATATCACCCCAAACTGCCTGTAGGTGACAGCTGTGAATTTAACTCTCCTCTTAATGTAATAAGTAGGCAGTCAGCAGTTGTGGTCATTAAGCCCTCCACAGTCACTTTCTTAGCCTAAAAATTCATGACAGCTGCTACAATTAAGCAAGGTACCTTCAGCAGACATGCTTAATACAGCGTCTAGGTGGCTTTGATCAAAGATAATTGTATTTCTTGTGAATAAATGTACTCAGCGTGGAGAAAAGCATTACCATCTTGATTTCCAAGGCTATGTGCTTTAATATGTATTAACTGGGTGCAATTAACCACTGTCCCTCCCTAAAATTTATCAACCAGTTAACATGTAGTAACATACTAACTTGTGCTTGTGGCCTAGATATTTACAGGCTGCCTAATATTCTTCTCCCTTCCCCGTTTCCCTCCACTCCTGCCTCATCTACATCTGGAGACATAACTAATAGAGTCACCTTGAAAGGATAAAAGGAAAAGCTGCATTCAGGGCAATGGGTGGATGGTTCATTCCTAAATGATAACTGAGTCTGGAAATCCCAGTTATGCATAGCAGGAAAGAACCGTGGGTTTATAAGAAAACTTGGAACATCTCACATCAATAAACAGTAAGTCACCATTTCCAAGTTTTACATCGATACTTTCTTTCTGACAGTCTTTATAAAGGCAAAATTTAAAAAAATAACATTTGTATTTTAAGAATTCATTGGGCTGAATTGAATTGATAAAAAATACTTAGAATTGTCCTTAAAAATACATTAGATTGTATTATTGCAGCTACAGTGGGAAATTAAAGGAAAAACTATTGCTAATTCTGAACACTCAGCCTAATGGAAACCTCTCAAAGATTACTGTATGCATAAAAATACGGTAAGTCAAATTGCTCGAGTAATTTCTCCATGTCAGACTTCCTAAATAAGCTCTTGTACAAAGATATAATGAATTTTAATTGCATGCAGAAAATGTCTGAAATCTAACCACAAGTATAACATGCTGTGCCAGCTATTTCAGACCTCCTTTTTTGTCCCTTGCATTTAATTTTGTTCACCCTGTTAAGAATAAGCTCATATGCACAAAGAGAATAATTTTTCTTTTACATTATTAATTAAAAGACTAATGCACACCTTCAGATCTCCTATAAGAGCAGTGTTCCAATATCTGTATAGCTTTTAATGAGGTGAGCAAGAGAGATCCAAAAACTGTTCTTTTCTGTGGTCATATTTTCAGTGTTAATAAGAAAATTTAGCATCCAGTGAAGCACAAGCCTCAAAACCTGCTTCAAAGTATCACATAGACCAGGCTGAGATATGGAAATAGCCTGTTACAGAAATGTAGAGAAATGGCTACTCTGTTGGACTCTGAAAGGACTGCTCTGTTGGACATCCCAAGTCTCAGAACAATTCCTTTACTGAGTAGTCAAATCAGGAAGAGATTGCTATATACTGCTGCCGCTCCACACCAATCCCATATTTTACCATGTGCTCATTGTTTCTACAGGGAAAATTAAACAAACCTGCATTATTTCAGCTGATTGGATATTCAAAATACCCTAGTTGTTTCAAGAGGTATTAGTCAAACCTTTTAGAGCGAGACTCCCAGCTTGTGGCAGATGTAACTTCATATGTCCACCTTCAAAATGCCCAAGCAGCTGAGCTCTGCCAGTCCTGCTATGCCAACTCTGTGGCCAGTGCTAAATATGCACTTTTTTCTTTTATTTGTGGTTTCTCTTTTGAAACATATACTCATTTCACATCATTCCCAGGGCCATCTGGTATCAGGTTGCCTTTCTAGGCACCCCCAAAGGATTACCTGGCTTGAGCTTTGGAGGTTAGGAAAGCTGACAGATAGAAAAAGGCAAATCGGATATTAGCCAATACAGAAAGACATAAATACATTTTTAGATATATTATATTACAGTTCTTACACTGTGGTCATGAGTAATTCCTTTTCTCCTCATTTCTCTAAGCCAATTTTTTTTTTTTTTAATTTTAAACTGCCACAAAAACAAAGAAGTTATTGAACTCTCATTTTTTCTTTATGCATTACAATTACAGGAAAAATATAATATCACTTTGGGTCAATCTTCTGTGAAAATTCACAGAGTATTAAATAGCCTTACTTTCAGCATATATCATTTTAAATTGCATAAGCAACAAATGGGAACAAAGGGTTCTTTTATCCATTCTAGTGTGTGTGTTTTTTAAGTGTTTTACTCCTAGTTGTAGAACCTCTAAAATTGAGGCTTTATGTAAGAAATTACATAAAACAGCAGATAGTTAAATTCACCACAGGAAAGAAAGACAAGAAGAAATAAATATGATAATAGGATGATTTAAAACAGCATGATCTCTTGATTGCAGTCTAAATATTAATACCTCTGTGTTTACTGTCCTAATGCATGGAGAGAAAAAGAGGAGTCAGGATGACAGACTTCAGTAAGAGCTCCTGGTGCTCAACACCCAGGGAGTAGGACCACTATTAATGAGCTGTGGACAGGATTTCATTTGCCCATTCCTGCCATACAGTAAGGAAAAGGACTTAATTAATGACAAATTATCACTTATCTGATAACACACATGGCTCTTTGCCACACTCTGAAAATTACTTTTATATTCTTAAGTTGCTCTCACTGTTTTGAAAGGTGAGAGGTATTATATGTTGACAAGAAGCATAAAATTTTGTTTTAAATCTTATTCCATAGTAGAAAGCAAAAAATAGCAGAACAAAAAAAAAAAAAAAGCTGGTTTAGGAGGTAGATTTTTGGCTGAATTCAGATTTTCCTTTAGTTTCAGCTACAGAGGCTCCCTTCTTTATGCTATGCTATATGAAATTCCTATTCTGCCATTAAAGCAGTCTGATAAACTACTAATTACAGCTATTAGCCTTAAATGTCCTTTGAATTTTGTACAGTCAGTCAGCACCCCTCCCAAATTGTGCTTTCATCTTTGATGCAAATGTAAGAAGCATCCTCACATCCTCCCTTGAGGAACATAGTCCTGTCACTTTAACTTTATGGTTGATGCTGCCTGGGGTTAATATGGTATTGCTCCCAGATGCAATAAAGGAAGAGACCATGTTTTGCTGAGAAAGAGAATTAGACTGACAGTCCCTCCAAATTCTTGAACTCTAAATGTCTTATTTGGTATTTCAAATATTTTATTTTGCAATGTATTGTAAAAAGAAAATTATTTTAATATTTTTTATTGTCTGCAGGTAAAATGCAATACTTCACTCTGCCACCAAGTCCCTTTTCCTTTAAGAATGGCTGCACGGATGACTTATTTTGAAAAGATTCCTTAGAGAACATTTTGTAAGACAACAATTGTAAATTAAAGCACAATTATAATTTATATTGAGTCATTCTGGTTTTTTTATGGTCTGACTCTTTATTAGAGCTACTATTAGCAACTCCCTGCAGAGCCTCTTTTTGTAATCAAAATGACAACTCATATCATCAGTGGTAAACATTGTTTGAAATGTAATACAACACTTCTGTGATAGAGGCATAGGCAATTTTAAATTTACAGCCTGAACTTACGCTATCAAAAGCAATGGAAAAGCTCATCAAATTCAGAGGGCTTCTGATCAGGACAAGAGTCACGTAAATGAGTAAGAAATTTTTCAAGTAGTATTTTTATACTGGTAAGAAAATCAACTCATTCCTTTGTGGATTTGCTGTTCTGGGGTGTGATCCTGCTTTCCAGTGCTGCTGATGCACTTCCTCCAATAAGTCCTTAACAGAAAACACACAGGTAACCCCAGGAGCATCTCTTCTCCTCCAGTAACTTCCACATGAGTGTCCCTACCTAGGTTTCTACTTGCTCTTCCGTGACATCTCTAGCCCATGATTCCAGTGCTTCTTTCTGCACAGAGGAACTAACATTGTCACAAGTGAAAATGTTCACTGTCAGCTTAGACTTCCTTGTAGCCTGGTGGCCATGGCATTCGTTTGTGAAGTGGGAGTTCAGGATACCTTTCTTGTTAGAAAAATTATGAATTCAGACCTAGGTTTCCCACTGCTATGCAAGTTCTCTAATCCTTTATGTTACTCAAAAGAGATGGCCACCAATTCTTGTCTACGAACTGAACTCAGCATCCTCGGTGTGTAATTCATTTGCTTAAAAAATCAAGTCCTTCCAAGGACTTACGCTTAGTTTACACACTTCTCTTCCAGCCTCTGAGACACAACAGATCTCGGATGGGGACTTCATATTTCTGAACAGTGAAATGACAGCCAGTGAACAGCCCACACGGCAACTTGAGCCCTTAGTCACTTGTGGGTTCAAATACTTCCCGCGTCCCTGCTCTCATCTCAGTCCCTACTACATTTTAGTGCTGAATGAATATCTCCGCAAGTGCTGCTGTTTAGTGCTTTCTGCACAAGCCCTTCTGTGTCTGTCGGACAAGTGCAAAAGTGATTAGTCCAAAGATATTGCGCATTTGATTTTTAATACAAACGCATGCAACCAGCAAGGCATTTCCAATTCTTCTTTCTATAACTAAGTAGTTAAATCACATGCATCTGCAAGAATGTCAGTTTCTCCCCAGTGACCCAAAGAAAGTAGTTTCATAGCTCATTAAAACACATTAAAGTGTGAGTAAAAAGTGAAAACAAAAGTTAAAAAAAAAAATCTGTGGAGAATTCTCTTTTTTCTCCTTTTGGAAGTCAACCCTTGCTGTTCACAATTATCTTGTTCCTTACAAGCAAGGGACTGCAATAAATGGAATTATATTTTCCCTGAAGATAGTGCCTCAGTTCTAAGGGTGAGGATTTCATGTATAATCTGAATAATTTGAATTGTGCAAACTATTTATTTTTTCTGAATAATCTGAATTGTGCAAACTATTTCTTTTTTTAAAATACACACATTTAATACAAATGATGAAATGACAGAATTCTTATATATGGTGTTGAAAAAGAATTTACTGAAAAGCATTTATACATTTTGTC
Organism: Numenius arquata; assembly: GCF_964106895.1. Taxonomy (NCBI): domain Eukaryota; kingdom Metazoa; phylum Chordata; class Aves; order Charadriiformes; family Scolopacidae; genus Numenius; species Numenius arquata. Next base: position 110,720,825 of record NC_133577.1, on the reverse strand, counting down.
TCACAGTTACATAATTCTCATACTAACCCTGTTGCCTACATCTTCACATTTTCAAGAGGTGTGAATTTGACAGATCAGATGTCAGCTCAGAAAAAGTACGCTAAAACTTGCAAAAGGTTGGATGCCATTCTGGCTGCACCGATTAAAGACTGACACATATTTGGAACATGCCAGTTCAAGATTGAAGATGACAACAAAGGAAAGCATGAAGATGTGGAAGTTGTGATTGATGGGTGGTACATTATTCTAAATTAATACTTAAACTGGGAGCTGACATAGTGGAGCAAAACAAAAAAATTTGTATTTTGTCTGATACACTGCCTCTCACAGTAATATATACTGAAAGTTCAGAGAAAAATACTTTGCCACACTATTTATAGCAAATGCAGAATATCATCTTAACTCTTTATAAATACCTTCTTCATAACACAAATCATTCAAACAAATGGCATCTTGATTTTTATAGTTGATTATGTATTACCATTTACCCTGTCAGACCCAACCATACGAATCTGACAGCTTTAACATCTCTGTAACCTCGGCAGTTATCTGCAACTCAGAGACTGCTGTATTTCAAGGGTGCCAACTCCGTCTCCACTCTTCCATACATACCCCTTTCACCTTACCCCAGTGTCTCTAACTTCCCTCCTAGCACTATCTCCTCACCTTTATTTCCCAACATCCACCCCCTTGCCCACACCCCCTATATTTCTTTATTACCTATTTTTAATTTTCCTTCTCCAGTGTTTTCAGACATCAGCACCAGGCTGCCTAACCCAGGATCATCAAGCAGTTTCTGATGCAGGATTGGGGCGAGCTGGAAGGACACGTGCGCTGGCAAGGGGACCTTCATGTGTCAGTGACTAAATGGCAATCTGACCACCTTTTCATATCACCTATTTTTCCTTTCATCCTCAGATCCTTTCCTCATGGCCAAGAGAACTGTTCAGCAAGCTACAAATTGTGCAACCTTCTCTTGGATTTCTAGCTGCTGTCTAAAAGCGCCTCACAGGACAGAACCATACTCCATATCAGCAATTGGTCATGTGCGATATGCAAAAATCAGTATGAATGTCCTTATAAGCATCTTTATAAGCCTATAATTTCTCTCCTTTACATCCTAACCCACCAACAGAACCTATAAATGCCTCCAGCCCCTTAGGAGACTTCTATCTGCAATCCCTTGTGATATTTTAAGTTAAGCCCTGTCTCCAGTGCCAGTGTTGGTCTTTCTAAAACAGAACAGGTCTCCCTAAAACAGTCTAAGATCTCTTAGTCAAGTCTAAAGCAGAGGAACCCAAGGCTTTAATTTAGAGAATTCACTATGGATCATAATCCTTACATCTTGTTTCTCTCTCCTCTGAGAAACACTTTCATTATTTCATATTTTGGGACACAAAAGTTCTAACAGAAGTAGGAACCATTTTCAAATATTAAAACCCAAAGTTAAAGACTCCAAACCCAGTAGTTTTGATTTTTAAAAAAATTATATTCCTTTCTCTTGTTAAAGACTCTTTGTTTCATCTTTTTCATTCCTTATCTTTCCTCTCCCCAGTGTAACATCCCTAAAACTTACAAAGAAAGGAATAGACATGAAAAATACATCTGCTTTGGCCTGCCTGTGCAAATGTTAATCAGAAGGTAATAAGTAGTATTTTGGAAGCTGAGCTCTTTCCTGCAGAGCAGTCATGGGATGCTGCGTGTCCCAGCCCCAGCATCAAAAATAGAGAGTCAAAATCTCAAGTGTAAGTCTGTATTTGAGCACTGGAAAATGAAAGGGTTTCCTCTACTTGCAAATTCTTTCTTCAAGAAGGGGGGATAATCAAAGCATCTCTTTAGCAGTATAACATACACTACTATCATGGTTCCTACCTATTCTCTACCAATCATAATTTCAGTAAAACCCCTACATGTAAGACAAAGACTTTTACAACTCTTTTTTTAGTCATCTTCTACAATCTAATTCTTCCAAAACTGTCCTTTTTTTCATTCTGTAAGTGACATTTACTGCAATTCTTCATAAACCCCGAGAATTGGATTCCTTGCTCCTGGAATGGAATAAAATATGTGCACAGCCTGTCAGCAGGTCACATGTATCCTGCCAACCTACATCTAATAGATTTTTCACTTTTCATCAGTGGATTTCAAGACAGTATGTAGTCTGCCAAATTTACTAAAAAGCTTGCTACAGTATCGCACTTTCAAAATGTGCAATCTGTCAAAGCCACAGCTCAAAATGTCTGCTACGATGAGAGTCTTTGAAAAATCTGCTACGGTGTTGGCATTCATTCAGAAAATAATGAGTATATCAACAGAGAAGGAGGGGAAAAGAAAAAAGTTGTTGGGGGGTGGGGGAAGAAGTGGTGAGGAAAGAAGATGAATCCTAAATGTAATTTGTTAGCATCTGAAGAAACTCCAGGAATTCTTTTATGCAAGTGTAATTCAGTTTCATACAAATTCCTCCATGATGACAGCCTGTTAATAGATAAATAGTCTATGACTGCTATATTTAATAACACTGATGAAAAGATAATTTATCATAGATTTGACCACAACTGTACATAGCAAACCTCAAATATTGATTCAAACACTGAATACATTTAACAAACAGTAGAAGACAGCAAAATTGCTTGCACTGCTGTTGAATTTTATGAGATGCTATATATGGGGTGTATCATAAGAGACAGGTGGACAGAGCAAGGATGCTTAATTTATTAACTGAAATATGAAGGAAAAAAGCAATTTCAGGAGACTTGCAAGTAAAGAAAAACTTCAGTATTAAAATAGATGACACTAGTAAAAAAATATCCAAGGACTGTGAAATGCAACTCTGAGAACTTCCCTTGTCTGTTTTCCTTCGTCCTGTATTTTAGAAAATACAGTTACATTCAAAGAACACAGAAAGGGCAAAAAGAGGGTGAAAGACCCCATTTAGAAAACAAGAAAATATTTGCATATTAAAACCAAGTTCTTGTGTACCTACTTGAACAGCTGACAACACAGGCAAGTTTTCCTGAACAAAATGCTAAGCTATTGAAAGGATTGCAGTAGAATTTTGAATTCAAAGCACCACAGAAGAGCTGCTTTACTCCATTCCATGTATCACCAAAGACAGGAGGTTACTGAAAGACCCCAGAATACAGGAAACAAATGCATCCTTAACACCGTAACATTAACATGTCTCAATCCAATCACTTCCAGAAGCAAACAAGGAACTTGATATTATGAATATTGAACAACAATAACAAAACAAAACAAAAAAACCCACCACCAACCCCCTCCCCCCCAAAAAAAAAAACAACAAAAAAACAAAACCAAACAAAAACCCCACCAAAAAAAAAAAAAACCACACACAAAGAAAATCCTCTACTTTGGATAAAACATGCAAAGTTTGTTGCAATCAAGAAGGCTACAAGCTGATTGAAGTCAATCAGGGAGATTTACAATAGGCAGGATACAACTAGAATAAAGATTGGCTTGCAAACTAATCGCATTGCCAATTTAGTTTTCTCTGTTAAAGAGTTAAATATCCATTTTCTACTCTAATAAAATCTGGTTTTGTTGTTTATTTTAAGAGCCTTAGGTCTTCTTTGGGAGTCTCACTGAAAGTCTCACCGAAAGTCTCACCTGGGATATACCAAATCAACTCTTGAAAGACATCTTTACTGAATTCATTATTATATTGAAGTTGCTCCTAATATAGAAAATAAAATGCTTTTTTCATGCAAAAGCAGAAAAAAATATTTATTCACTGAGATGATGGTTTTGTGTTTAATTGTCATGTTCTTAAAAGCGCTACAAAGTATCCCGGATGACTTTGGCAATGTAAGTCATAGTCTTTGGATGCCTTTAAGAGACCAAATTCAGAAGTGGCTTAGCATTGTATAAAAATACTAAAAAGATTACGTTTTTTAAACCAAATATTTTGAAGCATCTTTAATTAGTCCCTCTTTCTTTCCCTTTCTTGCTTCCATTCAAATGTCTTTAACAGGGGGTTCACATCCATAACTTTTGTTTGTATAAGGAAACCACATTGTGGAAGAGTCCAGTAGAGGTAATGAAGTTGATTAAGTACTTCGTAATTTCCCATTATGGCCATAAACTAAGATTCTGTTCTATAGGCTTCAGAATAGTGATTTCTTTCCAAATGTAAGTATGGTAACTTAAAGTACATAAGTTGGAGAGTTTGTCCTGTAGTCTGTTAAACAAATGCAGCCAGAATACATTAAAAAAATATATAATTTTAATGTAGCCAGCATCATGGAGCACCGTGACAGCCAGGTCTCTTGAAGGCCCTTCAAACACTCATATTTTCCAGTAGAGCTCGTCTGTAAGGTCTATTTTCCCCATGTTTCTCCTGCAAAGGAAGTTAGGAAGTGTGTGGGCTTCAGTTCTTCTTTCACACGTATCGCAGTTTTGTCTTGGCAAACTTCGAAATCATATTTAAATGTTTACAGGTTCTGTCCTGTGGGATCTTCAGAAGGCATCTCTGAATTTTGTTAAACTGTGCCTTCAGCATAAGTATTGCAAAATTGTTTCAACATGGGGATAGAGGGTGGGGAGGAGAGAGAGAAAGAGATCGTTCATCAGCTTAACATGGTTTTGAATTTTGTTTCTCCCTCTCCTTAGAAGACCATCAAAACCAGCAACCTTGACGATGCAACCTGCATCCTGCTTCCAGGTTTATACATTGTTTGATGTTACAGTTCTTTAAACGATTGCCTCCTGCAGCAAAATGTAGAGACTTCAGATTGCAATTAAGATGCCATGGTCTCAAATTTTCTTCTTACAAGTGTCAAAAGTGTATAGTAGTTCATCAATGAGTCAAAGCTGCAAAGATTCAAGCACCTTTTGTGTGTGAAAAATGTCAGCAGGTTTTGTTGGTTTCACTAAGTCAGGAGTGTTCAAAAGCTTGTAGATTTAGGCTCAGCAGCTGCAAATTTAGAGCATATGTCTATGTTAAGTGTTTTAGGTTTGACCAGGACTGAGCTTTCAAAGGGAATTTCCTAATAATCTCCATTTACCAGTCTCCGATTCACAGTACAGAGCAGTCTCAGTGTCTGAATTATAGAATCATAGAATCATCTAAAATGGGGTTTGCCTGGAATGTTTTTTGAGGGCTTATAAGCTTCCATACTGATGTGATCAACTGTGTTCCATCACAACCTTTCCCATTCTGAAATGGTTTGTTCTCACTTGAGTTTTTTTACTTGTCTAAGGAGGGACTTTTCAATGCACTGTAAGAGGGGCAATATATATGTTGATGCTCTTTGCAAGACAACCTCTCTGTGTTTTACCTTTAAAACTCTGGAAAAGAAGGTACAATTTGAAAATCAACTCTTATCTTGATGTGTTGATGATTAAAAAAATGCCAACAAACCATGGAAAAAAAAAAACAAAACAATCAAAAACTAAAAAAAGCAGACTTACAGTGTGTTCTTTGGAAGACAAAGACCATATCGAGCCTCACAGAGTTCTGAGCTTGCCAGAGGACTGCAGACTGGGTCTGCTCCTTTCCTTTATCCCAGAAGAGGAATCTCGTCCAAATTAGCTTTTGATGATGTATAAGATTAGGGGAGAAAAATATACACTCTAGATTTTAAAATCACCTCCCTAAAGTGATCTTTTGTTCCACTGGCTAACCCCCTACTTTTGGTAAAACTATTTGGTTGCATACTGTGGAAGCAGAGAAATGTAGCTGAGCTGGCCCAGTTCCATCATAAGGAATTAACAGAAGTGGGATTGTAACTGGGTCCCAGTCTGGGAGGGACAGAAGTGCTTTTGTTCTGTTGCAGTGGAATCCTGCAGGAAGGTTAAATAGCAGACAGAACCCAACAACAGAGAAGTGATAATACTACATAGGCTGCAATACACAAAGATACACATACACACCGTGGAGATTATTAACACTCTCCAATTTTAGGCATCTAATTCAACTACCTACTCTCACTTTCAGCCAACGGGAAGAGGAAGACAGTTTTTTCCGAGGGGAAAAAAAGAGAATCCTTGATCTAAACTGCCCCTGGAGCTGACTCCCCCTTGCTCACTTTCTGCACTAACTACAGAAGGAAAGCGGAGACCAGCCAGCTACATTAGACACTGAGAAATTCCCTGATGTAAATATCCAGCAGTGTGCCTTTCCTAACCCCATAGATACTGAGGATTTTGAAGACAAGGGCTCTGGTTTATAACTAACTAAACTAACCATTCCTCTTCTGGCTTGTCAGATAAGTCAGTCCTATGAGGTTTTATAGAATTGACAGTTGTTTTGAAAGTTAGGATTGTCCCAAAATTTAGGAGACTGAAGGCTTTTAGGAATGTCATTTTATTTCTCCTTTCTTTTTCCAGAAGACAGACTGTACATAGTTACTTGAGGGAAACCACTTTTAATTAAAAAAAGGGTTTGAACTCTTTGGCTGCAACAGCCTCAGCCACAGACTGCACACAGTTTTAAGAGAATGGTAATTACAGTAGAATGATTAATTCAGAATTCACTTGAGATAACTTCACTATTTTGTAAGTGTCTACAAACAAACTCATCTTCATGTTTTTTTGAGGATTCAAAGGAAATAGTTGCAGACAGTGATTACAAAAGGTGATATGGTGAAGTTATGGTGGAATTTTACAATATTCATTCAGCTCTAATGCAAAACTCCCAAGCTTTTCAAAGGGTGCACTTTACTGCACAGTCTTAACTTAGGTAATTGCATGTAATACTAGTGCATACTAGGAATTCCCAGTAATCTGAAGTTCAGCTAGTCCACGGAAAAGACTTTGAAGAACTCAGATAATCATTTCACAGTGAGGAGCCTAAATATATGCTAACAATGACACCAGCTTCAAAAAGACATTGCATTATAGAGACTGAATAAAATATCTAGTGTGGTCTTACATAACCAATCAAGAGATCTGCTTAAAATAAGGGCTCTTTAAACTGATTATGCAATGCATATAATAAGAAATTACCTTGTTGTACATGCAGAAAATATTCTAAGCTATTATTATGGCCTACTACATGCATTCACCATTTTCTTATGAATTTCTTAAATATGTATTTATCTATTAGACCAAAACAAATTCTTCTGAGCTGAATCAGCTTCATACATTATGGAAAGTGGAAATGTCAAACATGCATCGTAAGACCACTGGTGCACTTCATCAAGTTATCTACATCAGACAAAATATCGTCCTGTTGCTTCAGCCCCAGCTGTGCAGGAGGCCATGATGGGATAAGTACGACTACAGATAAAGCCCACTCCTAATTAACTGTACCTCATTCTCTGAAAAAAATAATTTTAATTAAACATTTTATTTCTTCAAAGCAGGAGAATTTCACAGAAGCGTCAGGAATGAAGACAGGCTGTAGCAAATCCAGCTCCATTGCCTGGACTGCCCAAGAGAGGACCGAAGACCCTATCGAGCTGAAAACACACATGAATACACACACACATATATTACATTATGTACTTAATGTTATAATGCACATCAGTCTCAAGTGATAACCTTGTTATTATTAAACAGATAAGCAACAAGTTTTGCACTATTGTTTTTGCCTACATTTTGCAAGTGCAAGTACCCTGAAATCGTCTTTGAAACCTAACTTCTGAAATTCGTAAGGAGAGTGTTTTCCCTGACTGATGCCCATGAGCAGCCTTTGAAGTAAATCTTTATCTTTCAGTATAAACATTTTGTCACCTGCTTCCTTTCTCACTTACGCACACAGTCATGAAGTTCATCACGCATCGCCCCGAATTGAAACACACACGCCTCACAAGCCACCTGGCCTGTATATTCCCCTTATCTACTTGCAGTTCATTTCACTTATTATACTATCAATTGACACAAGTTTTGGTGCAATGATTCCACCAGGCACCCTTGCATCCCTGCTGGCTCGCAGGGCTCAACACCAGTGCCAGCAGTCACAGCAAACAGCCCAGCGCAGGGAGCGACCGGCTGGCAGCTCCCAGACGCACTTCCCGAGGGCAAATCCCTCGGGATGGGAGGTGGCGCCTCTCTCCAGCTCCCAACAAACACTAGAGGCAACAACCTCCTTCCCAGCCTATGAGCCTCACTTCTAGCACTACAATATTACAATACAGGGTTTACAATATTTTCCCTTCAGGGGACTTTTTAGCAATAGATTTGCCAGGAATTTCATTAAAATACAACATTGACTTAGCAGCTCAAGTCTCTGGCAGTTTTCCCTGGGAAAAACTGGCAGGATGGATTCCAGGCTTCTCTTCCCGTTACACAATGCCACGGTGCTTCCTACACACGCCACTGACTTATGAGGATGCTTTAAACTTGCATTACTCTTCCCACTCAAACAAGATGTCGGTTTTAATGTCTGCTAATAATAAAGAAGTATTTTGATGATTCAGAGCTGGCGGCTGACTCACAACTCACTTTACACTACAGAACCCAATGCACATTGCCAGAGAGGACAAAAGCCTTGCAAACTGGAAGAAAAGGTTTCCTTCTGGGAAATGTTTGTTAGGAATAACCTTACTTGAATATCTTTTTTTTAATGAATATGTTGTTAATAAACATTCCCATTGTCAAGACCCCACAAAGGCTGGTGGATCCATTGGGTTCAGGCACTGGGAGTGGCGGGGGGTCCCCAGGAGACCTGGGCGGGCAGGGCTGGGCAGCCAGGGCCTGTCCCACCCCAGCCAGGAGCAGGGGAAGCCCCAGCCCCAGGCATCACCCACCTTCATGGGGATGGGAAGGGGCTGACGCCAGTCACGGGCCCATGGATGTGCCCAGATGGGCAGGGCCCATGGCCGGGCAGGGCAGGGATGTGGGGAGCTGGAGACCAACCCTGCTGCAGCAGACCCCCCCCTTCCTGGGGCAGGGGCTCATGGTCCTGGGGGGCTGGAATGGTGTCCTGGGCTGTGGACAGGGTGGGGGAAGCCCCGGCGGGCTAAAATGGAGCCCTGGGCCATGGGCAGGGCACTGCATGTATGTAAGAGCTCACAGGGGGGGAAAAGGAGGAAGCATCCCTTCAAGACTACACAGCAACTCAAACTCCTATAAGAAAGTTAACCCAAAAATTGCTGCCAGTCCCACATATCTGGCAGTCCAGATTCTCCCTTGTATTAATATCAGATAACAGCAACTTTCAGAATACAGAACTGCAATGCATAATACACTGAAATTAGAAGCAGTGTGCAAGGACCTGAATTTTGCACGGAAAAGCAACATATCCAAATTTGGAGTGATATATATGCACACATCAGTGGTTCAACAGACCTTGCTTTTAAATGGACATAAATCTTCTACACAGTGTTGACGTTTTCTCTCCCAGAATGCCTCAGAAACCATGCAACTTCCCATACAAAAAAAAAAAAAAAGACATGCTGATGGAGAACTGAGCACTTTTTTTTTTTTTCCCTACTTTTAAATGAGCTAGTAAGTAGTTCAGAGCAAGTATTTTATAGACTGGAATAGTATTCATAAAGACACTCATCAGAAACCTTCCAATTTACAGGTTAAGCTTGTGAGGGAATGTAAGCTTCACTTATTGCACTGAGTTTGTGGCTTCTCCCTTCCCACCTCCAGTGCAGTTCCTATCTCACACAGCTCAAAACAGGAAACGAGAGGTTGTCTCCTCCTCCCCAGCACTAGTTTCTTCCCAAGCCCCACACCTGCCTTTGGGTCCCCCCAGCACGCTCCCTCTTCTTTCTATAGTGGTGGTTGCACTTGTCAAGGATGGGCACCTCTGCCAGCCCTGGGGCAGGTGGGACTGACACCTCTGCTCCTCAGGCCTTCCTTCTTCTTCTGCCTGGGGAGACCTGTAGGTCCAAGAGAGTTCTCCATTCTCACTCTTTTCAGATCTGCAACGGTAAGAAACAGGAAACAAGATGTAACAACATCTTAATTTCAACTTATTTCTTGCATGGGAATCTGGGAGCTGATTTTCCCCAGGTTCTGGACCCTTTCTGTTCACTTCACTGTTCTCCTCAGAGAAACAAGCAAATTCATATATTTTTTTCTTGTTCAAAAGATTCCTCTTTTTAAGGGGTTGGAGACAGCAGAAGCTCCCTCCCAATTCAGCTGTTTTCCTCCTGGAGGCAGGGAAGTGCAGAAAGCAGCCAGTTCTCAGGGCTTTTCAATCCTGTTGAATAACAGCAGTGCCCAGCCCACCAAAGCTTCATTTGTGAGAGCATGACCCATCTATGCAAGGTTCCACGAACTTTCAGAAACGTTTCCCAAGTCTTGTTGCGGTAGAGACAGTAACCCTTAGGATTAAAAAAAATAAAAAAAGGGTTAAGGGCCATGAATGACAGTAGATCAGCAACATGTAGCAAGTGTCACTGTTTTGAATTACTAAAAATATTGAAGGGAATTTGCTAATACTTTTTCCCCCGATACACTAGAAAGCCTGCTGTGATGGAAGACAGTGTTTCCTCAGCTAAGACACACGTTTTGCGGTCTCCCAGCTCTGAGTCCTTACTGTCTGTCCTTGACAAACCCCATGCGATGACAGGAAAGCCGAACTCTGCCATCAGTTAACATTCAGAACAGATGAGCACGTGCCCTGGTAAATACGAATTAAGAAGAAGAAAATCTTAAAAATAATTACTTGCACTCAAAGGGAAAACATAAACATCAATCCAGACATTTAGAGCTTGAAAGTTTGTCTGCATAAAAATCATGATACTCATTTTAAGAAAAATGGAGTGATTTGTTTCAGGAAGGGTCAATTTAAAATTAAAATACTTTTTCCTCTCTTAAAACTTAGTGTACAATGTGACATAAAATATAATAAGTTCTTTTATTGTCTTTCCCTAAAATAGAACAGTGGGAGAGAGGAGGACATTAACATCTATATAAGATATAAACCATTAACTGTAAACTAAGAAACAGATTTAAAAAATGCACAAACAATAACAAGCAATACTCACTGTTAAGCTGGATACAGCACATGATTCACAGAAGTGGATGTAGAGCTAGGACAAAAAAAAATTTGATTTCTGTTCATTCAGTTGCAAAATTTGGACATAATATTCACATTTGGGATTTGCATTTCTCTCTTTCTCCTTAGTAAAACCTGAAACTGAAAACTTGATTCTATTTTAACATAGTTCACAACTACCCAAAATAAATACACGTGAAGTGGAAGAAAAGATTCTGAAATTCCTTGTTCTCTAGAAATGTCTTTCAAACAAAAAGGTTTGCTTACTCCAATTTTTATTCAGAATTTCTTAGCCAAGAACAACCTCTATGTCAAACATGCAGACCTTTCACAAGCTTAACCAGGTATTTTAAGCTAGCACGAGGTATCTCCATTTAACATTTATCCTCCAAAGTTCTGCCATCTGTGCAGAAAACATGTTTCAAAACAGTGACAATGTCACGTTGCCATCCACAAATCCTACCATTCACAACTGCAGAAAATCTTTGGCCAAATACATCTCCAAGCGCTTTCAGTTAACCAGGACTGTACATCCCAACAACATGTATATTCACAAAAATAATATGAACAAAATGGAGATATTTTTTCCTTTAGAATTATTTCTACTGCTTAAATGTAAAAAGAAAGGGCTCCATTATAAATATAAGCAGTTAGACACACAGCATCTATTTGATTTTATCAAATATTTTTCTCTCTTTACTCAAAGACACCAAACAGTCACCCTCTTGTGTCAATCATGTCTCGTCTAAAACGTCCAACAAAAATAAATATTTCTGAGCAAAATATGTGCACAGATTCTCTTTTAGCAACATTTATTTACACCAGAAATTAATCAATGTAGATTAAACGTACAGTTCATCTTAAAGTTTTTGGACAAGGTATGGCTAAGATATACCACAGTATTGTCTCATTTATTTTAATTCATTCTTCTAAGCCCCAAACATGTGAAATAACCCATAATCTTACGTTCTTAGTGACCACTGAAATGACTTCATAAAATGTTATTGATATAAAGTATACGGAATAGAAGACTAAGCACATATCAATGCTGCATTAAAGGAGAAGGGAAAAGTGCACTTTCAAACATTTCTGCTTCAACACTCTGGCCCACCAGCCATTTAGCCTATAAATAAGTGGATTTACTCTTTTATAGACTGTATTCTTTCCTTCAAAACTAGACTGATTCATCGTTATTATTGTCAAAACCACTAGTTTCATTGGCTATGAGTGTCTTTCTGCGGGGACATATCAACTCTAAATAAAAAACCCAGGCAATCAGACCTGCAGAAAAGCATTAAAACCCCAAATTCAGATATAAATGCGTAACACTAATTTTAGTTGAATCAGTGTTGGGTTTCATTTCTGACTGTTCCTTAACTCAATACATAACCACAGTTGTAAATACACTTATTCTGGAAATATTTGATGCACTCATGCAAACCAACAGACCTTGGAATCTTGGAAGTAGCATAGCTTTGTGTTCATGCTTTAAATTTTCTTTGAAGGTGATTTGCAAGGCCCATAGCTGATACAAAAAAAAAAAAAAACCAAACAAAAAAAAAAAAACCAAAAAAAACCCTAAAGGTGATTTATATGTCAGGTGGACTTCATTAATCAATACCATCTCTCAATTATGCAAATACTGTATGCTTAAATCTGATCTGCTGTTCTATAACGTACTCAGCTATTGTAGGTGGGAAGTTAAACATTTCTAAAGGAAAACAGTTTTATTATCTACTATTTGTTTCAGAAAACTTTTTAGGAATTGGGTCTGGTTTTGACATTAGATGCACAGCAACTGAGCAGCAGGTGATTCCAGGCCCTTTAAATACACTACCTACAAACACACAGGTGATTTATACAGGTGTCCAGATAAATATCTTCAATTCCTAACTTCACAAAAGGAAATTTTGACTGTGATCAAAGGTTTGATTTAGTTTTAATGATTACATTCTCATTAAAAGTTAAATATATTAAGTAACCACTATGCCAAAAAACCCCTTTTGGCAATTACACCTTCCTTTTACTAAGAGCTGATATATAGACAAAAGCCTCAGTTTGAAATAGGCATGACACTAATAATTGAGAAGACATACAGGCAAAGGGAAAAACATAAGAGCAGAAAATTAGCCTTTTGCAGGGAAATAAGAGGAGGTTTGTGGAACTAAAGAGAAATGTATGCAGCAGCCATGCATTCCAGCAGATGGCAGCTATTTATTAGTGACCCACAGGATTGTGGTTTCAACATTGAACTTGCAGCTGATTTATCCTTAAAAGCATCTACAGTAACACTAATTCCTCTGTGCAATGAAGCACACTTCTCCGCTGCAATAAGAGGGATGCCACTGTATCCGTCTCTCTCTATAAATACCTTTTGTGTACAGCAGTTCAGATGACCGGGGGTTTCAATGTGAAATTTAAAATAGGAAGTTAGGCCACAGGAGCCCTAACGTATTCTAATATTGCTATGGAACACAAAAGCTGTGGACAGCAAGCCATAACATCAAGCAGCTGGAGTGAGACTGCATTTAAAAGTATATTCTTACCCAAACCTATTCCCTTGAAATTTCAGAACAGAAGAAGATGTATACATTCATTCTGGCTTCTCAGCTGATGAAAGGTTTTCAGGACAGAAAAATCTTCCTCCGTATGAGGCTTTGTGTAAGAGAGTGGTGCTGGTCAGATAATTCAGAGCAAGTGGAATAAGCTTCCTTGATGGGATTGCTGTGTGTGGAGGTCACCCGTTGAGGAAAAACAAAAAGCTAAACCATGAGTCAGCCTCAAAGGATGCTGAAAAAGAAGAGGCTCCTGCAGACTGGTTTTGCATTTTTATCCCCTAAACAAAGCTTTTTCTACAGGAGGCAGTATGATTTCTCAGCCTTTTTTGTGGCAAAAGAAAAGATATTAAATAAAAATAAGCTAAAAAAGCAGCTGAGTTTCCCAAGGCACTGCAAAAGTCATGAATTTTTTTGGCATTTACAGAGATGAGTTAACTTGTTTAAAAACATACATATATTAAGGTTGCTTTTCAGATGACCAGTTTGCAATTCCTTTGTGTAACCATGCCAATGAAATTCTCAGCTAGTTGGGTTAAAGCCTTTGAAAATTGTAACTCATTGAAAGACAGATTGTGCCATGTTCTGAAACAGTGTTTTGGGTTTCCAAGCCTTTTACATGTCTTTTCAATTTCTAGCTGTGAGGCTCCTAGCAGTCATTGAGCACAGGTCTGGAAACTAAAATCACCCGGTGAGGACTAGGAAATCTTTCTAAACACAAACTACAATATGTGGGAAAAGGGAATAGAGAGAAGAATGGAGGGAAATAGGCATTACAGCATGGAATTCTCCCCATACTGCAGAAGAAAATGTGATTGCCTGGATTCCAGCACCTCCAGAAGTTATGGATGAGAAATATGTGGCATCAGCTATGGTTAAAAGCTCCATTTTATCCTTCATAGTTTGATAAATGTTACAAAATGGGCTGTGCTCTTATATTAAATGTAAGGAGCAACAAGTTACTGATTGAGCTACTGAGAAAGTTAAAGCTCTCGATGGCAATGACGGGGAGAGTGCAGGAACAAAATCGTGAACAGAATGTTCAGTAGCTCCACTGTCCCCCAGTGCTCCCCTTACACTGGAAGATGGGAGATTTTTAATCTTTCCTCTTCTGAGTCCTTATACAGATGGGCTAATACAACTTCTAGGACAAAGAAATGATAAAATTAGACAAAATCTAAATACAAACAAAAGATATAGTTGGTTTAAAAATTCTTCACAATCTCCTCTGTAACAGATCAGGAAAATATAGCAGCAGAAACAGATTGTTTTTCTGGGGACAGTATCAGTGAGATCAGTCCTTGGACCATTTGCTCAAATCATGAGAGGTGCTGAAAAAAAAAAACAACCCTGAGATGCATTCAGCATGTTGCAGAGAATTTGGCTACTGACAAGAAGATTAATAATTTAAACAAATACAGTTAAAATGAAGACAGAAATCAGGCTTATTCTTACTGCCAGTAACGTGGCTTTCTGCTTTTTCTGAATCACCTTTTGACGATTCGGAAGTTAAACTCCTTCCTGAGCATGTACGCTCAGTTGCTTTGATAGAGCATCCCCAGATCACTGCATAGGGCTACTTGCCCAAGTCCTTCCAGCCAGATTAGGAACAACTGTCAGACTCCTCTGCTTATAAAGATGGGGCATGCACTTTTCAAATGCTCATTGAATGCGTTGTTCCTTCACCATGACCACCTCCATGTTTCATCTTCCTTTTCCTCTGTTGTATGCCAAGCCCCACAGCTAATTCTTCTGCCTTGCTGAAGATGCTGTTACTGCTCAGGTAGACAGAAAACTCCCTTTGACTTCAGTGACTGCAATTCACTATACACTGAGTTGCTTCAATTGCTGTAAAACAAAAATGGTGAGCTCATACTCACTCTAAATGTGATAGAGAATAACTAAAGTCATCAATGTTGAAGCCACATACTTTCAACAAAGCTGGCTGAGGACAGCAATGTCAAGGGAAAAATTGATTGTACGGTTGTGTTTCCCTGGCAATTTAAAGATACAAGTGAATCCACTTGTTACTTTCAACACTCCTCAAAATTCTACCAACTGTGCAAACAATATGTCTAATGGCACTAGACTAGCAAAGCCTGTTTGAAATTAGATATGTGCTCTGAATAAGAATATCATTGGAATGTCTGTAACAAAAACTCCCCTGAAACTGCAACATGACTTGAAGCACGATATGTCCCCGTTATCTTCGGTGGAATCAGAGCACCCATGAACCCAGATCCACAACAGCATCAGCTCCAAGGAACCTGAACCCGGTTCGTGTTTCGCAAGAATTCACAACCCGTGAGCTAAATCAAAATTGAATATATCCCAAAGCACTCATTCTGACCTTATGATATACTATTATATGAGAAGTAATAGTTCATGTAAAGTTTGTATGCATAGATTAAGATGCCAGGCTGTAGAGCAACATCTACCTTGAGCAGGACTGTGACTTGAATTACATTTCTCTGTGGAAAAGAAGCGTTACACTTTACTGCGAGTGGAATATTTAGGGCATAAATAGAGCAGGCCTTTACTCTGATAAAACACAGATGGGGACACCTTCATTCCCCAGGGAGGGGAAAGAGTTGACTACTGGTAAAGGTAAATCTCAGACCACATATATATCGTGCAGCACTACAGAAAAATATGGAAGAGAAATAATGAAGAAAATATCTACATTAGTGAGTAGAAAATGTTAATAAATGGGATCCCGCCTCTCCCAAAATTAGAGGGATCTTCCTCCAGCACAACACGCATGCTGTGTGAAACTGCATGGACAATCCACCCTTCCTGCAATCTGCATCGTTCCCATAAGCAAACAGAAAAGAGCAAGTCAGTTACCCCTGCAAACGGAGCATGACATTTCAACAGCCTAAGGGTTAAAATTCAGACCTCTCTATGTTGGAGAAGAAGTGATGCTCACCTGAAGCCCCGCACCTCAAAGAGTTTCTAATGAAATGGCACATGCTGACAATTGTGGCCAGAAATCCCCTTTAACCCTCACGGTTTGACGAATGTTGTAGAGTGAGCTGTGGTCTTACCTTCCTCAAGTAGGAAAACTGGCTCCAAGGCATTTCTCAGGTGCTTTGCTCTTTCCAAAGAGTGTCCTCACAACTGAGCCTGAGGCTACAATGAAGCAAGTCGCACACCCCAACCCTGCTGCTGAAACAGCTGTTCCGTAAAGAACAGAATTCATGATTTGTAAGTCCAGAAGAAGAAATCAATGAGGACCCTAAAAGTACAGACCCGTTGTTCATCTGTTCTAAAAGAACCTGAAGTTCTGTCATTCCTTCCCAGCATAGCTGCTTTTGACTGGAACAATTAATGGGTAAAACAGTATCGGCAGCCGGGGCTACCAGATATTGCCAGCGCTCTTTGGAGAGGAATAGTTTAATCACTGTTGAGCATCAGTGGGAATGCAACCTAATCACAAGCCATGAGAAACCATCCTGATAAAGCCACTATCCCAGAGAACAACTGCAGCACTAGAAATGGAAAATAAGGTGCTGAGAAGTCACAGCTGGTGGCAGACATGCTAAGCGAGGCCTGTTTCCTAGACCAGTAACACAGATCTCTCAGTGAAAGAAAAGACTGAGAAAATCATGAACTATATCATCATTCCCTCTCTGATGGGAGACTCCAGGTCACTTGACAAAAGTCTCAAGGTCACCGTTAGAGTTGGTCTGGGTTAGGCTGATCACAAAAAGCCAGTGCCAGGGAATGTTACACTCTGCTACCAAGTCATTATTGATCTCTAGGTGCAGCGATAGCTGTGTCTTATTTAAAGAGAATCCACGGAGATTTATGAACCCCAGTAGCACAGACGGAAGTTTCAGAACTTTTGACAAAACTCTGACGTGCTTATACCTAATCAGAGAGCCAAGAAAGCCGGGATTCATTTTGTCCTACATATACAGCTAGGTGCTGTCATTGGAGTGCAAATTTGGAATAATATAGGTCCCTAGTTTTTCATAAAAGACTAGGTCCCTAGTTTTCCATAAAAAACTTAATAAAAAACTTTGAGTTCCCTGCAAAGAGAAGCCCTGGAGAAGGCACACTCTTAAATATGGCAATAAAACTGTCTTCTCAAAGTAGAACAAAAACCATGAGGTTTTATCCATACTTTAAAATACCACATACTTCCAAGGATGTGCTCCTGAAGGAAATGAAAACAACTCTGATTGTCCATGGTGAAAAGCTTAAGTAGGTTAATTACAGTCTCTCTTCCCAACGAGGAATATATTTGATGATATTTGGGCTGGATTTTGAAATGCTTATCACGCTTCTCCAAATATGAGATTCACATTTTCTCATGCTGTGCATTGGATGTCTGTTTGAAAGAGAGAGGCAAGAAATATTTATCAGAGTGAATTCATAATATGGACATGTTATTCCAAAACCTGCAAGAAGAACAAATATATTACTCTAAAATTAAATGCACTACCCTAATCTGCAAGCCACTTCCAATTAAATCTAAAAATATCTGTACTTTCAGTCCTGTCCTGTTTTTTCAGTTGTTTAAAAACAAGTAAAAACAAATCTTTTATGATGTCTGCATTTTTTAAACTAAAATTGAGTTTTAAATATTTAAACAACAGCTAAACAACATTGATATGAGTTGATGTGGAGGAATATTCACATTTGGGAACTGCCATCATTGTGTCAATAATAGTTTAAAACACTGGAGAACTTGTCTTGCAAGACATAAATCTTTAATCAACCTATGAACAGTTTGTTATACATTAATTCATATTGAAAATGGCATTCCTGTGTCAGAAGCACACAAAGACAGGCCTACCACCGCATGGAAACCATCTGCACATAATCCCAGTTACCATTGTTTAGCAATAGCCTGATAAGCCAGAGGTCCACTAACATGTGTGTAAGAGTCATTTCTTTTCATCACATCCTAGTTCTGTCAGACTGACTTTATGACATGAAAAAAAAGGTAACAAGATTATGCAGCACAGCTGGGCAGCTCTTCCAGGCCTTCAAACAAAATACTGTGTAAAAGTTATTGTCAAACACACCTGTCCATTCCATTTGCTTATATGTCAGTGCCCAATCAGTCTCTACAAAGCTCCTACTTTGTAGAGCACCTTGAGACATGGGGCTGCTTTAGACAGGCAGGTTCTATTTCACATGAAGTTGATAAGATCATGAAAGCGTCTTTCCTTTAAGGAGGTTTGTAGCTATTAAAGCAGTGAACAAAGACACTACTTGGTCTGAATTTGCTCAAGATCACATACTGGGAAATAAAGAACTGCAAGTGACATTCATGTGCAAATTCCCACATTAGTCTTTGTAGTTTTGAGCATTACTCCTGCTTTCTTTTACTTTTCCCCGTTATAATTACTTCTCATTCAAAACAGTATGTATTCCTGCCAATTTTAGTTGATCTCTCATCAGTCTCTGATGTGGAGGTGCTGCTGATATGCCTGCAGGACCTGTTAAGGTTGAGTGAGATTACTTTAAAACATCTTGTTCAGTCCTGTTTGGCTTCTACCAGAAGGTTGTGTATGTGATGGGCACTTGTGCCTGTTCCCTAAAGGCTTTCCTGAGTGTGGTCTTACATCTTTCACCATGAGGTTTTACATCTCTCACTCTATTTCTCACAGGTGAACATCCTTGAAGCAACCATCAAGCAAAGGATTTGGGCTCTTTTACTTGCAATACAAGAGGAGGCAGATTTGAAGAAATAAGTAGTGATCACCTCCTCCCTATATCATGCACACTAACAGTGTCCCATATTTGAAAGATATGGGACATTTGCAGTTAAGAATATTTGGAGGATACAGGATTCCTCCATTTCCTAGGAGCAGTTAAACTCGTCTCCCACCTCCCAGGGAGAGTCTGAACCACTCCAAGGTACACTTGAGTGCTGTTCTTAGTATCTCCTATTAGAGTAAGTCCACTTTACATTAAATATCCATCAGGGTAAAGAGAGAAAAAACAGCAAGATAGCTGAATTGCTATTCTTTATCCACTAAGAAGTTTAGTATTCTATGCAATGCTGAACATCAGGAAGAAGAGTACTTGAAAGAAATCCACTCTGGAGTAACACATACAATAGTGGTTAGTGAACTCTGTTGTGATATATGGGTTCAAATTCCTTTGAATTGCAAAAGAACGGAATCTCAATTTCTCACATCTTCAAAAGTTCCAGTCCAGAATGTCTCGGTAGGGAAAAGTAAGGAAGTAGTAGTAAGAAGCAATTTTTCTGTCTGGCTATTTAGTGAATAATATATGTCACTTCTTCGTGCTTTTACCACAAATTTGCAAAAATACAGTTGTCAAACCTTGTCTTTTTTTTTTGGACTCAATGTTTTGGTGAGTTTAGGATTAAATTTGCTGATAGTTTTGACAACTGAAATAAAAACCCACAATATTTGTCCTGGTTTCATTTATAGTTCAAAAAATGGAGTGTGCAAGGATTAGATATCTCAAATTTTACTTTACAAAAATATGTACGAAGGCAAGAATACTGGACACATGCATTACAAAAGACTCTCACCTTGACTCCTTCCCCAGCTCTCCTTGCATCTCTGAAGCACCAAGGCTCTTCTTCCTTTGCTGTCTCATGGTTTGGGACCCGTTTCACCAACCACCTTTGCCAGAAATACCAACTGACACACTCCAGCACCCACATGTGTATTTATCTTGGCCCCAGCCTGCTTCACTGTTATGCTAGAGCTAAAAAAGTTTCTAGCCCATCACAGCACTGGAGTGAAGAAGATGTGGAAGTTAGGGCTCATTCCTGCTCCCCAGCTCACAGTTCTGCTATAGGACTGGGGCAGAAACAGCCTCAGAGTGAGTTTAAAATGAAGCAAGCAGGCTCCAGAGATCCCATAATTTCACCTTTTGTAATCAAAGCCTGCCCCATCTGTTACCCCCAATTTAAATAGCCTTCACAAGAAACAACTGGGTGCTGTGCAATATGCATCACTGAAGAGCAGATGCCAGAAGAAAGACTTCCAGAATACACTTTTTTAATGTGTGAAGATTTCCTCTTTCATCAATCAAACTATTACATTCTACAACGTGTTTTACCTTTGCAGAGTGCTGCCTGAGAGGCACCAAAGAGAAGGCTCCTCATGCTGGGTTGGAATTCAACCACCTCAGTATGGTGGGAAACAATAGTATTTGTCATCATGATGATCCAGACAAAATCCAGATCACTTTCCAGAACTCCTTTTCCCTGGCTGGGGGAGGGCTGGGCAGGGAAAAGTCTCACACCTGGATCCCACCACCATGCACTGATATATTGGCTAGCTGGCAAGGACTATGTATATATATAACTGTCTGGGTACTGCTGTCTCTCAGCTCAGGGGAAGATCAATGAAAAAGCTTCGGAAACTCTTCTGCCCTCTTACAGCTCCTCCTGCTGTCAGCGATGCAGGGACCATCCCCACAGACTCACTGAATGTGCTAGAGCCAAGGGATGCAGAGATGTAGCCAATTTCTTTATCAGCTATTAGGACCTCGGTGAAGAAAGCTACTGAACTGAGAATAAGAAATCTCATTTTTCTTATGCTTGTCTCCCAACTGCTGGTGACCAGACAGTCTTGAGGAGGAAATCACTAGATTCAAATATTTTGCAATTTTGATACTACTTTTGCCTTTTTGTATGTGTAGTTTCCTAGGTTTATTAACAAACACAATGACAAGCTCCATCGTTTAACTCCATATCAAGCACCCATATCAGACCTCAGAAGGGTTGCTCTACTTGTTTTTTAGTGTACATCACTTTAAAGCTCCTGACTGCTAGCCACCTTTTCATTCGCTATAGGGATCAGAGGCAGTTGCAGCTTTTGTACTCCCAAATGTAAGATTATCTCTAAAATCTATTTTCCCATCTTACATTTCTTTTGTTCAGAACAGTTATAAAAAAGACTGCAATAAGATTTAGTACTTACCATGAGTACTATGTACATTATGTGAAAGAAACAGGTCTAGCCTGGATCTGTGTCTTCCATAATGTTATTTCATTGTTCTTGTCTTTGCCAAGTCCCCTAAATAATGTAATTTGATTTCATATCATTCAAATGACTACCAGTATTACATGATTAATATAAACGAACAATGTCTGAGGGAAAAAATAAGACCAGATGAACATAAACACCAGAGGATGATTCATTCTTGGTGTAATTTCTGTGTCAATGGAAAATACACCAGGGATAAATTTGACCCCGTGACGCAGAACTTCCAGGAAACATGAAGCTATTGTAACTAGAGATCTCTGCTGACGTATGAATTGAAAAGCAAAATAGAAATGAGGCAAATTCAGCATGGGCATAAAAGGAGGGAAGCCAGCTCTATTAATTACCCAACTGAAAGAAAATAAAAGCCGGGATCAAAATAACCTAATGTACAGAAAGAAAAGGATGAAAACATCAGGCAAGAACAACAGCATGATGACAGATCTCAGAAGCGGCACATAGTAAATAGGGTGACTAAAATGGAAAAAGAAAGTGTTTTCCATGACATTCAGCACAGAATCTTTGACTTCTGAGAAACTCAGTTCAGAGAGTGTTCAATGAACTACATCTTTCAATAAACATCCTTTATTTGCATTAATAACCAAAGTAATACAGCTTTTGCTAACACCACACATACATAAAATTGTGAAGAGATGGCTTTTGATCTGATGAAATTAGGGTAAAGGTGATCTGTTCCTACATAATTGGTACCGTCACTTTCACCACGTCACAAGAGGCACAAGTACCAGTTCATATCAAGAGATGCCCCACACTTCCAATTTAAACTCTTATTAGTGTAAAATATAGGTAGTAGAGTAGGGTGCAGAAGAGCAAAGGACAATATGCATTTTATTACAAATAAAACCATCTTATTGGCACATTTTTTTCCCTAAATTTGATAAGAAAGCTTTAGAATCATCGTTAACCCTGCTGTACCAAGCTTCTGTCCTGGGGGGGGCCTATGGGAACATGTCACACCTCCCTCCTTCCCTGCCTGCCCTCCCTGCCTGGGTTTGCTGCCAATGGAGGATGGGAGAAGGGGGGCACCCCCATCTTACTGCAGTGTAGAGTTAGACACAGTCAAGACATGCACTTGGTACCCAGAACTGCCTGTAGCAATTATCCATTAATGTGCACAGATTCTACTGTGAAGATAAGATAATTCAGGTCAGAGAACAGTGGTGAAATTTTGCTTGCAGTTATTTTCAAAAAACTGGCATATTTTATTACAATATCTAAGGTTGTTCCTAAACCAAGTAACTAATTAATGGTGTCACCAACTATGCTATAAAGCCTTACATTCCACTCAAGCTGTGATAAGTAAAACTGTAGATCCTTTTTTCTGATGGTTTATTAAAGGCTAGAAATGATATCATTAAAAACTCATGTTGACAAGTTCTCCAAGAGCATTGAGGCTTAGGCTCACTTCCAGTCATGTATTTCTTCTCCTGAGAATTAACAATCAAAAAGGGATGGGACGGTGAAGAAGGAAAATAAACTCAGATCTTGAAGTGGCCTCTCTCATCCTCATGACAAGGCAATTAAGTTATGGGTTGAGAATTTACCCTTGTTAAAACACGAACCTGTCCTTTCTGCTGAAAGTAGAGTGCATACAAATGATCTCACCAAGCTGTATCCCAAAAAAATCATATCATGTAATCATGAGCACAGTCACTATGTGAACTTCATAAGCACAAATTACATTTCCACAGACAGACAATCCCAAAGACACAACCTAGACACAATTTCATTTTTCTGTGCTCCCCAGGATAGGACTAAGTCTTATCATCCTTGACAAGTAACCTTTTTTCAGTTGTGTTATTTAAAATAGTGTCATCATAGGGAAGTAGAGCTCTGTGGTAGCCCTGAAGCAGACTAATAGTTATTAGATTGCAGGTCTGGAATCTGGAATCATTAACAACCTATTCATGACTATCTTTTAGCCTGTAAAAAACTACTCCAAATAGATATATTTGAGGAGGATTTTGGCAATTATGAACCTACATCTTTCAAAGTACTAAAATTGCACTGTGAGTTACTATATAGATTTGACTTCTCAACAGACTTTCTAAAAGATAAGGAAAACAGACATGTACTGAAAATCCTTACTGAAATTTTTATCATGGAAGTATTTCCATCTAGAATAATTAATAGCGTTCTTGCCTGGTTTGTTGTCATGCATTATCTATCTGTTATGACAGTCTGAACTACAAAAGACATAAAAATGTTTAACAAGTAATGTTTATCTCTTCGTTTTCCATTATCACATTAACATTACCTAATTTCTAAAATACTAATAAATAAGGAATAGAAGATCTTGTCAGTCAATCCAAAATAGGACATTTTTGTCCAACAGGAAAACATGTCATATGTATGTTACTATCTTGGTCGATTTGTTCTCTGGCTTATGTTTTGCAAGAAGACCTGAGGTGTAACAGGCAGGGATTTAGTAAAAGCCATTTTCTAAATAAATAAAAGTGAATTATTTCCCTGTGGCAACCACGCTGAAGAATATTACACAAAGAATCCCACATAGTTTGATGCTTCTTTTTACATGACAAATGATGAACATCTGTCCAGGCAAGGATCAGTAGTACAACTTCTCCTACAAAGTAAAGAAAGGTCACAAGTTTATGCATCCATCTTTATGTGTCTGAGATGGCAAATAGCACCTTCAATGTATTACAAGGGCATCAGTTTGCATCCCTGACTCAAACTGAAAATTGGTGCAGATTATGCTATTTACTACTTGAATGACATGAGCCAATTTCTATAACAATGACCTGATCCTGAAATCTATCTTCATGTAGGCTCTCAAAATTGCCAATGAGATACTTGTAAAAATATGAGTTATTAACTTCAGCAGCTAAGAATTTAAAGAGCATTGCCCTTCTGAAGACTTCTGTCATTGATATGACTAACTAACCAACAAATAATGATCCTTTCTATTTAATAATCCCTAAAAACAGCAGCTGGCAAAGAGGGGAACTGGACAGGAAAACCGAGTCAGTTGGGTAAGAGATAGACATAAAATGACAAGGAGTTAGAGGATGAGTACAGGCACATATTTTTCATTCAGAAGGACAACAGAGATAGGAAAGGAATTTACCATCAGCCTCCCTAATCTTCCTTCCATTGCCTGGTTTCCCATGATCTAAGGAGAGAGGAGGAGAGAAGGGGAAAAGTTGAGCAGAAGAGAAAGGAGAAAACATGTTGCTAATTCCTTCCCCTGCTCCTTCTTATCCATGACAGGCAATATCACAGGAAGAGTAAAAAAACACAGCAGGTACAAAGGATCTAAGCAGGCTAGAAGGACCAAGAGGGAGGTGTTATGGGGGTACAGGGATCACCAGATCCCTTAATATTGCTATGCCCTGAGAAGCTCCTTAGCAACCCAGTCTACATGTGAACATAGGCTTTACCATCATCAAATGTTTGGATGTGTCTCTGACTGCTAAATATTCATCGTAAAGCCTATCCTATCCCTTTGTAGCAATTGTATACAGATCCTTTGAGCCCTGGCTTCCAATTTCCCAATATAGGACAATGTCACTATCTTCCCCATTTATGCTTACTCCAGGAAATCCTACAAGTACAGGGGTAAACTTCTCTGTCTGGCCATTCTAACTCTCCCTCCTTTATTTCTTTTCCCACAGTGAATTAACTTGCAGTTTTCTAAACTTCCTGTGTGCCTGTGGTCAGAGGAAAATGTCGTTCATGATTTGTGTCAAATTCTCAACAGAGAAAAAACAGAATTTGATCTTTTCCTTTAATAGAGATGTAGTGTTAACACCTTCAGGTTTGGATATAGGTTAGCCTGTTATACTGATAAGGGTTTGAAGTGCACTTCTGTACCAGAGCTGATTCAGAGTCCAGTGGTCTGATTTACTAATGTAAATAAGCACAGCAATATTGCTGTTTCTTTGTATACTCTCTTTCCCTCCCCTCCTCACTCCAACGCACTGTCATTGTCAGATATGTTCAAGGAATTTGGCGTCTCCATGCAGAGAAAATAATTCTTTCCACCATGTCTTACCCACATCTTCAGCTCAATAATATTAAATTTCATAACTGGGCTATGCTGATCACAGCTGGAGGAGAAGGAACCTAGAAGATTTGAGGAACTATTGCTCCAGTTGTAACTAGCGCTGTTCTTGTCTCTCTGAATCACCAGGTTTTTTTGTCTGAGGTCTCCTTGCTTTTAGTTATCACATCTCATAACCAAGCTTCTCTTGCCTGAGATTATAGTATAAACCTACTGCAGAAGATTAAAATGCAAGAGTCTGTCCTACACGATTTACATCCTTGACACGTAGCAAATGTTTCTACAGAGCACTTACTAACTCTCTACTAACTCTGTATCTAGATACACCTGCTATGTCACTACAGGAGATGTGCTTCGAGAGACAGGATGCACAGCAAGCAGAAGATAATGGAATGGCCACATAAAATTTAACAACAAAAGCACCTCCTGATTATAAAGCAATATCCCTTATTTTCAACACAATTTTATCTCCATTAAAAATAACTATCAGTCTGTGTAATCATTATATGAGTAGTGCTGCAGACGAAGCTATCTAAAGGGCTATTTTTTCTGTATCTTTACTAATTTATTTTGCCTATATCTAATATTCCTAGTATATTATCTTGTCAACAGAAATATGGACATACTCTTCCATATAGCTATGTATGAATCGGTGTCCTTCTTAAGAAGTTACCAATGTATTAACTGCATCTCCTGTGGTTTTGTCATCTAAAGAAATTTATGCCACACTAGTCACCTCACCAAGAAAAACATAAGGTAGAGAAATTGAGGGAGAAAATCAAGGAAAATGAGATGAAAGAGAGTAGGTATATCAGTAGAAATCATAAAAATATAAGGATTATTTTTCTTAGAAAGCAGGTGAATAAGAGGTTGTGGGATTAAAAAGTACAAAGAACAAGACTGAGAGATTAATTTTCTCTGTGTCGAACCACAAAAGTAAGAGGATATTCAATCAAAATAGAGTATCATCTCACAGGATATTTACTCAAACTCTGGAACTACATTTCCAAATGTCACAAGCATCAGAACAGTAGCAATATGGAAAAGAAGATTACATGTTCAGAGGTAGCAGAAGAAATCATGGAACAGAGCTAACAGCATTTCAGAGGAGATTAATCTTCATGTTTCAGGGCGTAGTGAAAAAGTGTCTTAACTTTTCTGAGGTATCTGAGCTGGCCACTTTCAGAGTAAAGACTGAATGGCTGATCAGACCACTTAACTAGATTGCTGTGTTAGATTAACTCCCAGACTAGTCTTCACCTGCAGAGTAGAAATGTTGATACTGAGCTAAATTGTGTTTTTCCTGTAAAAAGCCAGCCAAAACTATAAATGCATTCGCTCTTCCATCCCAGTGTTGTATCTGCCTCTTATCTGTACAGTGAGGGACTGCATTTTCCTTCCATTTGAATTGTTGCAAAAATTCTGTTAAAAAGGAAAGTTAGAAGGACAAAAAGAATTTGAAAGCTCAAAACCACATGTACACATATGGAAGAAAGATGCCTACCTTCACCTTCCGAAACTGGATTTATGTTAGACTCACAACTTATGTAGGAACCCGGGAAGAGCTATTTATGCTAGATAAGGGTCATAAAATGCAGTACTCTTCATCTTAGATCCATTTGTCTGAGAAAATCAGGCTTGCATTATCATGACAAAGAGCTGGAGGGACATCTAGTGGACTTGTTTACAAGCAGGAAGGCCTTTGCACTATCATTTTACTGCACTGCTCCACATCAGAGGTGTTAATGTTGGTCTTTCCACTAACTGAGCATATGAAATGCCTGAACAGTACTAAAATCCATGCCATGCAAAACAGGCAGCCAGCCATAAAACATACTGTCATCAACTCTAGATCTGTAGCCCGATTCTCATATCCAAACTGAGATGCAATTTAAAGCCAATCTACAGCTTACTGACACTATTAGACCAGAACTACATGTTTAAAATACAGACCTGAGGCATTTTAACTATAAATATGTATAGCACACATTGTGCCAGTCTTCTAAAAGGTGTTTATGGTTTAACATCTACAAAAATTCCTTTACAGGCTGCAGGCAAGAGATAATTCCATCTTAAATATATTCTTTAATGGTGAGAGAGAACTATCTTCCAACTTTACCCTAATCTTATTGGCTTCAAGAGGAGTAATGCATTTTGGAGAGCAGAATGAGACATTCAGCAGCGTGTATTTTATAGAAACTTTATTCTTATCCAAGCTATGAATACTTACTTCCACTGGCCTTGCTCAATAATATACCTGAACACTTCCAAGATTCTTAGGAATGGAGTTTCAAGTGTACTTACACATTTAGGGAAGCAGACAGACCAGAGTTAGGGAATGCTCTGATTCTGGGGAGCAATGCTACTAACTTCAAGTACATTTGAAAAATCCAAGAGATACTATATTTGAGAGTCTAAAGTTGAGAGTCTCTTTTTGGTCCCCAAGTCCACCAGATGCATTCCAAACTAGTTCATCAGCTCAACATCTGTATCTTTAAGAATATATTTAGGTAATCAGGTAATTCCCACAAATCTTAATTTGAGCTTCTTGATCTGCAAATGTAGTGTGACACATTCCAGTTTGTCCCATTGGCATGGGAAACCAATTTTCTGTTTAACTGAACTCTTAAAGTATTCTAGTTTATGAAGCAACTGAAGGAAAATCAGGCAAAAGCCATCTCCTCCTTCTCTCCACCCAAGTGAAAAGCTGAGTTTCAACTTTTCTGTCTCTAGTTTTCCCTCTATGGTTCTCTATGGTTGAAACTATAGAAACAGGAAGAAGAAATCTTTACTTAAAATTAAAAAAAACAAACAAACAAAAAAAACCCACCTCATGTGTCTCTTTCATTATTTTTTTGTAACTTAGCAGATGGTTCTTCAGTCCCTGACAATGAAGAGCCTACAGGTACAACCTGGAACTGCCTGGAAATCAAGCTATCACCCATTGGAGTTCTCAGATCTCTCATCTGTTTCCATCTGCAAGTTTTTTGTCCAGGACTGTGGGAACTTCAGGAAACTGAGTCAAGCTGGTGGTCCTTTCAGATTCATTTCAACAGCTGAAATATAGTCATCCTGATACAGGTGGGATTTAGTAGATCCTAGTAGTAGTTTATGCACTTCATAGCAATCTGTGTGCCTCAGATCTGTTGCGAGTGGCTTGTTCGCTATCCATGCCCATATTCCAGTCTGGAAGACGAGACAGAAACCCAGCAACCCTACACTGAATAATGAAAAGCTCTACAAGTGTCTGCTTAAGCTACAGTCCCTGGTGGGTATCTTTATTTGCCTCCAGCTCTCACAGGCTTAGCTCTGGTGTCTCCCAGGTGTTCATGACGCTGCCCGGGAGAGGGAGGGCTGCTTGCATCCAGTGATGAAAGATATTACTCTTCTCCTAGTCTGAGCATAAAATTCATGTCACATATGCTAACTTCCAGCTGGCTGTTACTGGGACACAAAGGTAGGAAACCCAAAACCCATGATTGAAGGGCCAGACCTTGGGACAGAGACTGACCAGACTCTGATCAGTTTCTAAAGGGACAGTCTGTCCTGTCATAGCAGCACATGCCACAAGAAAGATCAGAAAATCTTTATCTGAATAATGGTAATTTTTCATCACATTAGTGAAAATATGTTGAAAAATGCTACTTTTAGAAAACAACTAGTTTTTCAAACATCTGCACTTTTCACTCCACTCTGTGGCCCATAGTTCTTGGTGTTGATTTTGTAAAAAAAAATCACTAGGATTTCTCTCAGAAGCTTCTGATCTTGCAAGGGGAATTTTTTGCCTTTCTAGAATCAAATATTTTGGCTACACAGTGATAAGGGAATAGAATCAATGTGACAGAAGGTAGACAAACAAACAGGAAAATTACACTTGGAAATTTTACTACATTGGTGGCTGTTTCATACAGAATAAATATTTGGTACCACAACATTGATGTGCTATAGGAGTAGGAATACTGAATGCATTGTACACGAATAGGAGGCTGGGAGTGATCTAATCTTCAAGTAATTGTGAATTCACATGTCAAATAAGAAACCTTCCTTCAAGAAAGTACACTCTTCCTGTTTGAATATGTTCCTTATGAAAAATGTTTATTTCAGGTTATTTTGCCATACATTAATAACATGGACATTTGTAATCCAAGCAGATGTAGTGACACATCCTAATGCACCTAATGCCCTTCACATCCCTCAATAGATTCAACTCCAGGTGGGCTTTCACTTTCCTAATTGAATCCCTGCACACTCAGTGTCTCTGTTCCTCCAAACCTTGGAGGAAGGATCTGACCCTAATTTTACCTCTTCTGTTTTCTTTATTATGTTTTTTTAGTCAGGAGACCTCATCTGCTCTCTGCTTTCTGTAGCAGACACCTGCTACAACACCCATGTTGGTCCCCCACTAACCCTAACCCGTAAACTCTCAGCTGGCTCATCATGCATCCCTACGCAAAGTCCATCTACAGTGTGTAAATTCTGTTCAAGAAGAAAGTAAAATCTTCAGAAGACTGGCTTTCTCAAACAGAAGCCTGCACAACCCATAAAAGAAACATATGCTTCCTGTTGCACTGACACAGGAACATTGCAACTTCTGCTGCCGTGTTGCCTAATACGGGTCAACATATTAAACTACAACGTTATAGACTACAAGAGTGTAGCAAGTACAGTTTCATAAGCAGACAGCATTTGTCCACAGCAAGCTCCAAGATGCAAATACAGATTATTGAGCAAGACGCTTGTTTTCATCAACATTTTGACTAAATTCTCTTTTAGATTCCTAGATTTGCTGGAGTGCAAGCATGAAAGCAAGGTTCTGAAATATGCATATAAAACTGAAAACAATCTCATAAAAAAAACCCAGAGAAAACTGGCCAGATTTCCATTCTTATATTTTTTTATTTCATATTTGGCCCATAAAGGACTAATAATGCCTGTCACAAACAGAGACAAAATATCAGGCAATCTTTCTTTCTACTATGCTAGTGTTAGATTTTTTCCCATCTCACAGTGTTCTCATGGATAGACATAGGAATGGCGGCAGGGGGGAAATAACACCAGCATTTGGCCATTGGATTTTCTAATTGGATTGTATAGAGGGCACCTCCTGAAAGTTAGACAGGATCAAAAGTCAGCTCTGTGCATTTACTAGCTACGTAGTATTTATGGAAAAGTTATGAAGAGGATTAATAGACACCCAAAAATTGAAGCTGAGGCTGTCTTTGGATAAGGATCTTGCAATGAGCAGTTTAACAGAGACACTGAGTGCTATGTCCCGGTTAATTTCAGCATCCATTTGGACATTTGGACTGTAGGAGCAAATTGTTTCACTCTGTATTGCTAGATGTTCTGAAGGCAAATCCAGACCTACAGTTTAAAAGTTAATTTCCATTTCTGTAGCATTCAAAATACATAGTTAAAATAAATTTCTAAAAGGTTGCAGTGAGCAAGCCCACGCAAACTATTCAAAGGTGGCTTATACCAGCCTGAAGATGACAAACAAACCTGCTGCTAATCTCATTGCTGAAAAAGGCAGCCGGCCAAAACACAAGGTTATTCCCAACAGATTTACAGGCCAGCAAAAAAATCCCCATCTTAGGTTTGCAATCCTTTTGACTGAGTAATAATAGAAGTATTATGTCTACCAGTGCCCTTCCCATCCTTATTCATATTTCCACCCAACTGAATTCAACAGCAAAGGAGAAAAAGAAAAAATAAAAAACTCTTATCTGTTTCACTCTTTAGGATCCAGAGAGTAAGGGAAATTCCTACTACCTTTTTCTTCTTTGCAT
This sequence comes from Numenius arquata, assembly GCF_964106895.1. Lineage (NCBI taxonomy): Eukaryota > Metazoa > Chordata > Aves > Charadriiformes > Scolopacidae > Numenius > Numenius arquata. Next base: position 110,689,533 of record NC_133577.1, on the reverse strand, counting down.
TTCTTGTAAAAAGAGAACACGTTTTACTTTAAAAACAATTTTCCTGGAATCACAGGATTACAATGGCTGAGATTGGCAGGGACCTCTGGAGATCATCTAGTCCAGCCTCCCTGCTTTGAGCCGGGTCACCTGCAGCAGGTTCCTGTGGACCATGTCCAGTTGGGTTTTGTATATCTGCAAGGACAGAGCCTCTCTGGCCATCCTGTGCCTGTGTTTGACCACCCTTACAGTGAAAAAAAGCTTTCCTTATGTTTGAATGGGAATTCCTGTACTTCAGTTTGTACCAATTCCCTCTTGTCGTTTCACAAGATACCTCTTAGCAGAGCTTGGCTCTGTCGTCTTTATTGTCCCCCATCAAGCATTTGCACACATTGATAATATCCCCTGAGCTTTCTCTTCTGCAGTCTAAACAATCCCATCTCTCTCAGCTTCTCCTGCTACATCAGGACTGGCTCTACTCCCTTAATCATCTCAGTGGTCCTTTACAGGACTCACTCCAGTATGTCCATGTCCATCTTACACTGGGGAGCCCAGGCCTGGACAGACCACTCCAGCTGCGGTCTCACTAGGGCTGAGTCAGGGAGGCAAGGATCATCTCCCTTGACTGCTGGTCCCACAGCCCAGGATGCTGCCCGGATGCAGGATACACAGCCCAGGATGCTGCTCGCCACCTTTGCACAAGGACGCATTTCTGCTAATAATTTTTATTGTAACCTACGTCCTTTTGGGCAGAGCTGACACCCAGCCAGTCAGCCCACAGGCTGCGCAGACGCAGGGGCACCTGGCTGTCCTGCATGGCAGCCAAAAATTCTGCCAACAAAGTTTTCTCCCACTGTCTATCTAAGGCCACACAAATGCTTTCACATTGCCCTCCCTTATCACCACTAAGCCAAACCAGTGTAGCTAGGAAACATATGAAAACCCATCATGGAAACTTTTTCTACTTTTTTTAGGAGTCAGGCCCTGCCCTGACAGACCCCACAGGCAGCACTTACCACTCAGAGCTCCCAGCCCGTGGGAGCCACCAGCCTGTGCTGTGCCATGAAAGATACATGCAGTGGAGTCCTCAGCACAAGAAGGACATGGACCTGTTGGAATGGGTCCAGCGGAGGGCCACAAAGATGATCAGAGGGCTGGAGCACCTCCCCTGTGAAGACAGGCTGAGAGAGCTGGGGTTGTTCAGCCTGGAGAAGAGAAGGCTCCAGGGAGACCTTATAGCAGCCTTCCAATATCTGAAGGGAGCCTACAAGAAAGACAGAGAGGGACTTATTATGAGGGCATGTAGTGACAGGACAAGGGATAATGGCTTCAAACTGGAAGAGGGCAGAATTAGATTAGATATCAGGAAGAAATTTTTCCCTGTAAGGGTGGTGAGGCACTGGAACAGGTTGCCCAGAGAAGTTGTGGATGCCCCATCCCTGGAAGTGTTAAAGGCCAGGCTGGATGGGGCTTTGAGCAACCTGGTCTGGTGGGAGGTGTCCCTGCCCATGGCAGGGGGGTGGGAAATAGGTGATCTTTAAGGTCTGTTCCAACCGAAACCGTTCTACAATTCTATGATTCTATGTCAGAATATGTAGGAAAGCTGCTATATGGCTCCACTTTATTTAACAATTCATGAAAAAAAAAAAAAACCTTCTGAACACCGTGAGACTTTTGTTCAATCCCCTTGGTTAACTCATAGCAAACCTGCAAGAGATGATACATTCAGCAATCCATCTTCATTCTCCACAGTTGTTTGCCACATGTCCCGCTCCGGCTGCGGAGCGCAGGCGGGAGCTCCCGCGCCCCGGGGATGCCCGGCGGGAGAGCGGTTCCCAGCAGCGGGCGGTAAGACGGACCACCCTTCTCGCCGCCGTGCGGCTGCTCTTCTATAGGGCCGCTACCCACACGGCAGCCTACAGCAGATTTTTTGCCTCCGTGCCTCTGTGCCCGGGTACTTGCTGCCGAGCGGGCGGGTGGCCGTCGCCTCCCCGCGCTCCCTCCGCCACCAGCGGGAGCCGGTCCCGCCGCCAGGGGGCGCCCGAGGGCCGCGGCCGGGGCCGCTCCGGGCTGAGCGGCGCTGGCGGGAGGGCGGGCAGGACGCCCAAAAACAGGGGTTCTTAACTGGTTTTCTCTCCGTAACGGGATGGATGTCACTGAGAAAGGAGTTCATGTAGCGTCGCTAAGCCGCTGCGGCAGCCACAGCCCTGTTCTTTCGAATACAAAGCAGTAGCTGGGGAGGGGAGGAGAGAAAGGCAACCAGCCTCAGTGGGTACCGAGATTTTCTGTTTCTTTTCCTGGGCAAGAGCCCATGAGATCCCATAAATGCCATTTCAGGTTGTTGCCAAATGATACTGTGCAAATCAAAATGTGGTAATGGGTTGCAACAGTAGACGATTGTCTCCAGGACAAAACTCTGCAAGAGTTTGTACGTTTTAGCAAACAGAATTTCTGTGGTTTGGAAAAAAAGGGGGGGGGGTGGGAGGTGGTAAAGCAACTAACGTAGGAATGGGCACGTTTCCATGAAAGACACAATCTCCCTGAGCATCCTGTGTTGTGAAACTTTACTACTTATTATTTACATAAAGGGAGAGGGAGGAGGGGAGGGGTATTCTTTGATGTCAAAGCAAGAATTGGGTATCAATTTGGTGTCATTTGTACACAGGGTAACACATAAAGGGTTGAGTGCCTCATTTTAGTTCATACGTTGAGTCACAGGCAAAGCACAGGCCAGAATTCCGATTCTCCGAATTCCAGTCCACCTTCCTGTCCAAGACAAAACTCCAGTACCATACTTCACGCTCTTCCACATCATATAGTTTGGTGTTTTTCATTGTACTGCTCTTGCACAGCGTACATTTCATAGCAACCTTGGTAAGACATCAACCCTGAAAACATGTCTTGCAGAAGCAGAAAAGAACCATTGTCGGCTTGGGATACTAATTCTCATTTGCAATCTCAACAAATTTCCACAAACAGAGGTAGTACCATGGTTTCATTAAAGCCAATTCCTGCCATTTCAGAGGGGGCAGGAATTCATCCACTGCCTGAAAAACTTAGAACATTAAAACATTTAGATCAGTACCGCTGGGACTAGGTCCTTTTCTCAGTGCAGGGATCAATCCCCCTGTGAAGTCAGGGTTAAATTTAAACAGAATGGCTAAAGAAAATAGGTGTTCTTCCTGCTGCCTCTGCCTCTCTCTCTCCATGAAGCCCTAACCTATCTCTAATGAAGCAGAAGACCGTTTTTTTTTCCTGAGTCAGTTTTCTGCCCAGTAAGGGAGTCAAATCAGCTCAGTGTCTGACAAATGCAAGATGAATCAGGAAATTATGCATCTGAGAGCAAGGGGAGACAAATGTAGGATGAAGAACCTCACTCCTTTAGCTGTGATGACTGGTCCAAGCCATCTTAAACCATCAACTGCACCACCACTAGATGAAAATCTCTATACACCAACTCCTCCTCCCTGAGTAAAGACTGGCTTTGGAGTTTGTCACATCTGGACTCCTTTCCTTCTGTAGGTGACCTTAGCTTAAAAGTATACATGATATTGCCAAAAAAGAAAAAAAAAAAAAAAGAGAGAGAGAGAACGAGACAACATAGCTTTCAGTCCTTTCATGGGGGCTTTTCTCAACAAGTTCTATTAAAAGACAAAGTTCATGCACAAATAAAACCTCCCTGTGTCCCAAGTGGAAGAAATTGTCCTAACTTTAAGTACACGTTCTCCCCTAACTTGACAGCAAAACAATGTTGATTGAACCATCTTCTCAAAAAATGGAAGCACTCACTGCTCCTGGATGAAGTAGCCCCATGTTGCAATGTAACTTCCTATTTTTGCTTTTTTCCCAGTTCCTCAGAATCGTACTTGCACAAAAGGGCAGCATGTACCATTCCTGCTTTTGACTTTACTTTTTTCTTAACCATTCTTGAGAAATCCTTTGGTTTCCTACCAAAACTTTCTGATGCCTCACTGGAGGACAGTAATATGCCCAGCAATGCTGTGAATTCTCATGGTGGTGACCATGACCTCCAGAAGAGCAACAGTCTTGCTCAGTGCCACATTCTACACACACACAGACACCTGCTTGGATGACATTTCCATTTGCTTCAACAGCAGTGCCAGTCAGGTAGCAGGAGGAGGACACTTTGCTTCTGCATTACTGTCTGACTCCACATGGGACTATCGTTTGTCAGGATACTGACTGTTCATCAAGATCTGACATATACTTAAAAAGGCAATATCAGTCAGTCAGAGGGGATCTGCAGAAACAGCAGGAATATCAGCAATGCTGGCCAAAGGGTGAAGGCAGCAAGTTCAGGCACATCTCACAGTTCAGATGAGCAAGAGATGATACCAGCAGAGAGGAAAGTGCACGTCCCTGCCCTTCAGCTGCTGTGGGAACACATCCGCGGCTTATGGATGATTTGCAGGAACACCGTCTTCCCATTCACAGGTGAAATTTCTGCACTTCTGCTTGCAAAAGATAGATCTTATTGTACATGACCTGAATGTGTCTTCACCTAGTTATTATCCTATTAAAATAATTATACCACCGTTTTGAGCAGTGAGAATTTTTGTCCTATATCTTCACACACACTAAGATCCTCTGCTTGTTATAGTGGATGCAATAAGCATTTATTTCATTAGGATCACGTCTTGGTTTTATTAAACATCCTTTGTATTGCAGTTATAATTTCCATGTTCTTGGCAACATGGGCTTTGATGTGTAAATTTTTCAAACGGGTTGTTGGAATAAACAACACAGCTTTCTGAAATAGCTAAAAATATCTGTTCTGAGCAGAGCCTTGGAATACGTCAGAGAGGCTGGGAGAAGCTCAGATGGGCCTCTGGTCAGGGATCCCCAAACCATATGAGCAACTTGTGGTGTACAAGTTGTTTCAAAACGTAACCTATGCGGGAAGGTACAGAGAGAAACTGTTGCTGCCGCTGAAATGTAAAAGAGGAACTCCCAAGTTTAAGTCCTTTCTAAATTGATAATGAATTTGGGCAGGTAATTTCTAGTCACCACGTAAATTGAAAAATCTGAAAAAGAGTTCCCCTACCACTAAAATCCTGCACATGAGCTAAGACAGCCACAGTTTAAATTAATTCCCCTTTCCTGGCAACCCAGCGAAGACACCCCATTATTTTTATGTCAGGCAGACAACAAAGCAACATTACAAAACTTTTACCATGGAAAATTTACTGGTTAATAGCTTATATGAAGTGGATTATTTTTTGTCATTTGGAGCAGAAAAAGTTGGATTGGGAAGCTGGTTCATACATCAAATGCATCTTTTTGTCATATATAACATTAACAATTTTCTCAAGTGACTGACTCTCCATTCAGGGTTCGTGTCACCCAGCACAGCTACTGGTGAGGATGGTTTTCCTTATTCACTGGCAACTGGCTTAGAGAAAAAGAATTTCAGACAGTTCTCCAAGAAAATTCAGACCTTCATTTTCAGCCATGACCTGAAAAATAAGCTTCAAGAACCAAGGTCACAATCTTCCAGATCAATGAGCACACAAGGTGATGGCTGTTGTGGTTGTCTGAGGGGAGCCACTATATCCTGCTTCTACCCTCAGAGGGACAAAAGTGGATTTAGCCTGGCACTAGTATATTCTGGGGGTGGTAGTTTGCTTTTAGGGGTATTCATGACATCTATTTTGTTTCTCTCCCTTTGTGTTCCCTTTGTTTACACATATTTGTACAATGCATTGCTTGTGACTGAGGAAAAACCTTTTCTTCAAAGCCTAGAGAGCTCGGTTTAATTTCCTCGATTTAATTTAATTTCCCCACAGTTCTGCATGGGACTTCAAAACAGTGTGTGCCTGGACTTATTTATTAGGGATCCCCAGGAGCTGAGCGTGGCCAAGAGACTGAATCGTGCCTTGCTTTCTGCCAGTCAGAAAAGTTACATGAGTGAAGATACCAGAGTTACCATCACCCTGGGCTGTGAGAGAGCAACGAGGCTATGAAAGGAAAGACACTTTAGAAGTGAGAAGTCATTTTAGCTGCATGTGGAACTGTGTAAGAGCTTTTGGCATACGCACGGTGCTTTTACCTGGCCTTGTAGTCTTTTTGCTGTGTGTACTCAAGAGACAACAGTGTGAATACTTAATATATCTATACCTGCCTATATAGACCTGTAGTGGGCATGCACTGTGTGGTGGTTCACACTTCACGATGGGGGCAAAAAGGACAGCCTATGCCTATAACGTAACAGTTCCCTTGCTGAGGAAAACAAGGCAGACAAGAGGAGGCAGCAGAGTCTGAAAAACTCCAGTTACTGTAATGTAAGTTACCTTAAGAAAATCCCTGAAAAGGGAAGCCCTTTGAGGGATTTTCTGTTGTGGACAACAGCAGAAATGGCAACTCATAATATGCAGAAGTGAAGGAGAACGATGATTATAGGAGTGCTTTGCTAGCTATTAAATCCAGAGGCTTCTGTAAATTAATGTGTCATCAGAGATTTCAGTTTGATCTTTCAAGTGTTTGTTGGTTTTTTCACTGACACTGGTGAGACATCTCTGATGCTCTGTTTCACTGCATATGAAAAAAATGTAAACAGCATAACATCAACAGAAAATAGTCCATTAAAATGCTAGAAATACTCTTACACTCACAACTTAGTCCATCTTGACCATCTTGTAAGAGCTGTTTGTGCATCCTACCATCCTTTTGGAGAGTTCCTAAATGGCTGGAGACTGGCATATCCTTTGTCTCCATTACGGCCACAGTAACATTAAGGAGACAGCCAAAATATATGATCCAAAAGACAAAGAATCAGATACTGTCTGGCACCTAGATTTTAGGCTGCTAGCTATTTCTGTATGGGGTTTGTGAGCCCTGGGGAAGAACATAATTGAACTTTTTTAGGTTAGCAAAGATTCTCCAATCATTTTCAGCAGACTGAATTTTTAAGATTTGATTTTTCTAGGAGTGGATTTTTCTACCTTTTCCAGGTAGAAACAATGTTGTCAAGATCTGGTTACACAGTGTGATCAAATTTAGGAACAGGTTGCTCCAGTGCTTCTTACATTTCCAGACAGCATTTTGGGGTGGAGAGTTGTAATATGTCTCACAGTGTTAGATAAACACTTTATTTCACAGGATAAACTTGTCTCTTTCAGACAGGAAAGGTCATCATAAAGCCTGGTAATTCTGCCTATCAAGGGTTTTGCTGATGACAATTAAGGTAACTAAGATTAGTAGAGAAGAGATTTTCACTTATCACAGCAACCATCTAGGTTTAGGCTGAGGGATGATGGGGTGCTTTTCCTCCTGCCTCCATTCTGTGACAGCAGAACGGGGTACAGAAGGTTTGGGCTGGGTCACATCACAGGATTCCCCTCTGATTTTAGAAAGAGCCGTAGCAATCAGAAGGAGCTTAGAGCAAACCTACAGCGATTCACAGAATCACAGAATCGCCTAGGTTGGAAGAGACCTTTAAGATCATCCAGTTCAACCTTAAAAAAAAAAAAAAAAAAAAAAAACAACACCACCACTAAACCATATCCCCGAGCACCATGTCAACTCGTCTTTTGAATATCTCCAGGGATGGTGCCTCAACCACTTCCCTGGGCAGCCCATTCCAATGCTTAATAACCCTTTCAGTGAAGAAATTCTTCCTAATATCCAACCTGATCCTCCCCCAGTGCAACTTGAGGCCATTTCCTCTTGTCCTGTCACCCATGACTTGGGAGAAGAGACCGACCCCCGCCTCTCTACAACCTCCTTTCAGGTAGTCGTAGAGAGTGATAAGGTCCCCCCTCAGCCTCCGCTTCTCTAGGCTGAACAACCCAAGCTCCCTCAGCCTCTCCTCATAAGACTTATTCTTCAGACCCCTCACCAGCTTCGTTGCCCTTCTCTGGACCCACTCCAGCACCTCAATGTCTTTTTTGTGGTAAGGGGCCCAAAACTGGACACAGCACTTGAGGTGGGGTCTCACCAGTGCCAAGTACAGAGGGACGATCACCTCTCTGGTCCTACTTACCACACTGTTCCTGATACAGGCCAGGATGCTGTTGGCCTTCTTGGCCACCTGGGCACACTGCTGGCTCATGTTCAGCCGACAGCCGACCAACACCCCCAGGTCCTTTTCTGCCAGGCAGCTTTCCTCCATTGTCCAGGAGACACCAGCAAAGCATTCCTAACTCAGAGCTCTTCAGAAATGGAAACATTTACATTTTCTTCTGGTTAGTCCTGTAAACAAGTCAAACCTACAGTTAGTACAAAAAAAATCCTTGTTGTTCAGAATCTATGACTGTTCACTTGTGGATTTTAAAGACGTGCCTGATTAAGTTATCCACCAGACTGTTCTAATAATTGCAGCACAGAGTGATCTGATGCCAGATGCATGAGTTCAAAAGCTTGATCACCTCCTGGCATTCAGAAAAGCTCTTGCTGCTTCTCACTTCATTGTCACTGTCTATCATTACTTACACTGATTATCCTGAGCTGTGCTACAGAGATCATTCACCGGCTTTGTGGGCTGCTTCAGACTCCAGTGCTGGGGGAGTTTGCAGAAAATATCTCTCTCTCAGGCAGAAATTTACTCAAGTATGATGAAATATAAAATCCAAGTTTTGTGCCTGCCTCTGGATCCTTTTCTGCCTCTTTTCGAAGTAAACACTGGCAAAGGATTTCACCCCAAAAGGCCTGTTTCTACTCATTAAAATTATATAGAATTAGAGCATTAGCTCAGTGTGTGGTTAAGTTACATTCAGAAACTGAACCTTGTTCACTTTCCAAACAGTGCCTTTTTCTTTCCAGTGACTATAATAACAGAGCAGACAACCCGCTCAACAGTAGATGTCTACTCCTGATCAGATGAATCCCATCGTCAGCCAAATTGTTGCCCCGGCTACTACATTAGAGGCTTCTCAATCCCTACATTTTTCATTGTTAATACATGTTTTCTTTTGATCACTCTGCATAGACACATTACTTCATTATGCTGGGTGTATGATGGGAGGTGAAGGCCTGAAAATGAATCATTTGGGCTCACTTCAGTAAACCAAAGTGGATTCTTTTGATTGTGGACTATGATAACATTTCATTTAGATTTTAAAAACAGCAGAAAAACTTCTAGATTTTTAATTAAACTTTTGTGGGTACATCTGTTCTGTGAATAACCATGTGCTCATGTTTTTTCTTCATGTGTAACAAAAGAAAATGTTGAAATGTTGGAATTTTGCTTGGGATTGAAACTGGGTTCTGTTTAACTGCACTAAAAACATCCTAAGTTCAGCCAATTAGGTCATGAAGTTACAAAAGGACATTACAGCAAAGAATAACCTGCCACACTGAAACAGCTTTGTAGTGTATTCCTTTTACATTTACTGCAGCAAACCATAATGCTGATTGCCATGAAGTACTGGCCGCATCTAAATTAGTAAACTGGACAGCTGGGGTATGTTTTCCAATCATGCAAGCGAATGGGGCAGCCTGGATTGGTTGCAGCAGCGTAGCTAGACTCTTTCCACAGCGGGGTTCTTTCACCATACCATGTATTGCAACCTTGTATAGTCTCATACATACTACCTTTTGGGAAAAGAACCTGGAGCGAACTGTCCCCAGAACTATGCCTGGGCTTTGTCCTCACTAATGCAGATAGGAGAGGGCCAAACCAGAGCTGTGGAGGTAAAATACAACAGAGTGGATGATCGAAGCCTCTCTCCTTTGCCCTTGCGCATTTAGCAGCAGTAGCACCTTCAGGTTCTAATAAAATATTTAACAATGGTCCATCATTGACTTTGGGAATTCCCTGTGGCCTGGAGAATTGTAGCTCTCACGTTCTTTAAAGCCAAAACTATCCAATGTCAAAATTTCACATTCAATTTTTGGACTTGAAGGAAATGTACAATTACTGCACAAAGGATAACGTAAGCCTTTGCTGTTCCAAACTGAAGCATTTTTGCGTGTGGTGTTTGGCCAGGCTTTGAAACAATACTCTGTTGCATGGTAACAGTCAAAGTGACACAATGATCTATTTTGCAGAGATATGATTTTATTACAGTGGGGCCCAGTGAAGAGTGCCCTATAATAAAAGATTCATAAATGCCTATTTTCAAAAGGCCTTATCTGAACCATAAAATTTATCTTCAGGCATGTGCTATAAAATAAGACTGTGGCACTCAAGCATGATTTTATATTTTTGGCAGCAGTGTAGACAATATGTTTAAATTTGAGTTGGTTTGCCCTGATTCAGTCTTTTTTTGGTAACTTAAGGGATGTCACAAATTATATCACATTTTTACAGTGTTAGATTTTTTTAATAGATTTCATAAAAACTCAAAAGAAGACTGTTTTTATGCCTGTTATTTTTATGAACCAATAAATCTGTGAGATGGACTGGTGTTTCACAGACAAATTCCAGCTCTGTACAAGCATGTTATTTTCATTGTCTTTATAGAAACAGTAATTACTATAACCAAGAGTCTGTACAAAATCTTGCTGATGCAGGTTTGTAATCTACTGGGAAACTCCCTGAAAAATTACTTTTTTTCCTACACACTTCTGTGTTTAAAGCTTAGCCTGATGGACTGGTGACTCCTCACAGAGGACCATGGTTCAGAGCAACAGCAATAAACAATGTCATAGATGTGAAACCATTTCAGATCTGTGTGATAGCATCTTCTGTCAATTAAATGAAGAAGAGTTTTTCCTTTTTTCATGCACAGCAGGACAGAGCCCAGCCCCGAGGCTGGGAGGTGCTGGGGCAGGGACTCTACCTGCCAGGCCAGGCACACATAGACATTCACCTCCAGCAATAAGCCCCTGTTTCCCCAGACTGCTTCAACACCCACCACCTGCAGCTTACCTCCAAAATCCCCAGCGTACCAGTGCATCGCCCTCTCTTATGCATCCCCCAAAATGCCTATTAATCCTGTGCCCTCCTACTGCTAGCTCCGCTCAGCACTGCAGACACGGCCTCCCACCCATTATCAACTGTCTCAATGCCTAGTCCCATGCGTAATCCCTCATTGAAAACCCCTTATCTGCTGCCACATCTGGCACACTCATCACCAAAGTCCTATGATTGCTCCCTACAGAGCCACGGGGCTGTAGAGCCAACGAGGACTTGTGCAGCAAGGCCACCCCAGGACACCCACTGGCCATGCGCTGGCCACTGTTGCTACACTCTGTGTGTTTTGACCTCAAGGTCCCCTTTTTGGTCAGTGTGGCATGGCGAAGAGGGCAACCACCAGAAATACAACAAAAGAAGTTTCAAAAGGTGCACTGACTTGGTAATACAACTGAAAACAAGCTGGGCAAAGCTGATGGTAGGAATTCAGTAACACAGAAGTACTTTGGTTTCTAGGAAGATGTGATATTGCAAAAATATTTTGAGTAAGGTAAAACAAGGAGCCACCCAGCTGAGCTCATAGATCAGATCCTCCCTGCACTACTGAAAGGGAATTGAATCTAGGCATTTTTTTAAAAGCTAATAAGAAAGTGACTGACATGGATGTAGCTCTGCTGACATGGGAACAACCATGAGCTACATGTAACCAAACATGAGAGGCATATGGATAAACACAGGTCACAATATTTGTTCATTATATTTTATAGGTAACAAGCATGCTGGCAAATAATTTGTCTTCAGCTCTTCCTTGTCCCCATAATCCCCATACATGCAAACTTTTTACCAATCCAAGACTGTCTCTCTAATTAAGTTTTATCAATCCTCAGTCCACATATCTTCCACTCGTATTATTTAAACTAATTCACAGCTACTAGCTAGAATGGCTTGAAATGTCTCAGGTTTTCCTGCAATTCAGAATGAAAGTAGTTTTCTCTCTCTCTGTTTTGTCTTGTTTTGTTTTGTTTTAATAAAACCAGGGCTTCCCATTAAAAAAAAAAAAAAAAAGGCAGTTTTTGAGTCTTGACAGAAGGCAAAAATTGATCGTCTTTTCTTTTATTCCATGGAAGGGAATGGAGTAAAAGTAAACAAGGAAGTGGAGATAGTATACTCCTGAAAGAGCAGAAGGAAGAATTTCTGTAAATAACCCTGTTGTTTGGTCAGAAAGCGCTAGCTGCAGGAGGCAGCTCCTTACTGGAAATAGCTGTAGGAAGAGAGATGAAAACAGACCGCAGATACAACGCGCCAAATGACTGGCTGCCTGAGGCCATCCCTTAAAAACCCTTTGGACAGCACACGGCAGGTTTTGCCAGAAGGGAACGCTCCCTGCGGTGACAGCACAGTGACACCCACACTCCGGTCCCCAAGCCTGTGCCTTCCTACCCCTGCTCTGTAAATCCACATTCACTCTACAGAATCCTTTTCAGAGAGACAGGCGTTTCCTCACTTCACAGACACTTCTAGCCATACCACAATGCCAGCGTGTTGTACTTAGGTCTCAAAGAGCCTGGTAAACGATATCCTCTTATCCTCTATTTTTATTTCCTGGTCCCCAGAGAGCTTTTCACTGCTTGTACCTGCACAGAAATTGTAAAGTTTCTCCTGCTGCTGAGCTGGGTCTGCTGCTGCTTGAAAAAGAAGCTCACAAGACTCTTACTCCTTCCTATTTAACCCTATATAACAAATAACACTAAGGGGCACAGTTCTTTATGAAAAGACCTACTATCAATCTTTTTGGGTAAGAGAGGACTCCTGACTAGAACAACTGATCAGAAACGACACCCCAAATGAGTTTTTAGTTGGGAAAAAAATGCTGTTTTCTATATCAAATCTGAAATTTATATTGTGACTGTGGTCAGCTCTGTCATGGTTCAAAAGCTGGAAAAAAAATTGCAACCCTTTACTATTTAGCATAAATTTGTCATTGATGTTTCAGATAGATCTAATCAGACTGATGTAGTCAAAGGTAATTACTTTCCCAAAAAGTCATTAGACAGTATATTAGCCAAGGAATAACATTTTAATGCCTAGGACTGCATAATTAGTTCAGCATACACATGAAAGTTGAGAAGTTCGCCCAAAAGGGGACGTAGTCGTTTGTTATCACCTTTGATTTGCTTACACTCCTGTGGTTTACTGCATAGCAGCAATAAATTCCTGTTAAGCATTTCCATAATTCAGATCGGGGTATCATCATCCAGCAATCTGGCATGAGCTAGCCTGCAAAAGAGCAAACATCTATAGCAAACAGAGCATATCCAGCCTGCGATTGATCTCTTTCTCAACTTTCATACTTAATATGCCTCATTAAAAGTGAAAATGCTGGTTCATTCTCTCAATACCCATGTGGAGAGGAGCAGTGATAAACCACACAGCTTGGAGTGTGTTCAGGATGACTGTCCTCAGCAGCCCAGGTCTCCGAGACCCCTGGAGCTCTATGGAAAATGAAACTATTACAGTATCTCCTGACTGCAGCTTAAGAGCTGCGACTCCATGTGTTACTGATCCACTGGCAAACCCCAAATTTCCATTTCAAAATCCCAGCAGTGTAAAATGCAAGTGGGTAACCATCAGCCCAGCCACTGCAAAGCCTTCCACCTCCCTCCTGAAGAAAGCAGCCTACTGGAAGGGGTAGTTTCCAACAGCAAGGTATAGGCTAGAAGGTGCTACACTTAAAGCCTCCTCCTCCTCCATTTCTTCTAGATGTCCCAAATACGCAGGGAGTTGGGATACTACATCCTTGAACTCCTCAGAAGGTTCCTTATCTTGCTACCTTCATGGGATAGTATTAAGGAAAATAATGTCTCTTAAGGGTGTTAATGTTTTTTAATTTAATTTCATTAACCTTGCAATTTGAGTAGCTGCTAACTGACTGAGGACAGGATTGGCTAGCCTGGTGAAAAAACAGTGACTTAGACCTTCCCGGCTGACCTGTGCCCTCCTTAGGTGCAGTGATTTTTTTTTCAGTTCTACAACAAACCAGTTAAGACCATTCAGATGAGCGCAGGCTGGGCAAGTCATGGTCCCTTGGCGAGCACAGAAAGATCCCAGCCTGCAAAGGCCAGAGTTTGCTCAGCATTATCTATGCAAATTCCAAGGGATTTTCTCATCCGAAGTAACCCATAACCAGCAGGGAAGAGGAAGTCACACTTCCTCACACACCCACATGAAAGATGATTGACAGTAATGGCATTTGCTGGATTGCGGTAGTTTCTCCCTTTGTCACACCGTGTTGGTCTCTAGTTCTGTCAGAGGTTCCCAGCACTGGCTGACTGGGTCTTATCATGACGGCCTTACTGGAAACCATCGTTCCTATTGTTGTTATTCTTCGCAGGATTCATCATTCATGATTATTGCACCAGTTTTCAGAAGTGCTTGTCAAGTGGAAATTCCCAACTTTGAATGAACTTACACAGATTACATTCTATATTATATTTTCCTAGTTTCCTTAGGAAACCGGGGACAGGTTGTGCTTTTAGAACTAGCTGGCTTACTTCTCCTGAGTTACCCTCTTCTGAGAATGAAAAGAAGCTGTGTTGTTAACGGGAAAGCAGCAAGGATCAGCACTTTTGTAACGGATTGTTTGTCAGACCATAACCTTGGTTACTGCTGTTTCCATGCTGAGGCTCAGCTCCCTGACACAGCGTGCAGCCATTGGGGCCAAGGAAGTAACATAATTACCTGGACACAGAAATAGGCTGTTTCCTGCGGTGGCACAGGCACTGATTATAGGAATTCTCCCTCTGAAATCTCTGGCGTAATTTTCTTGCTTATATTCTCTGCTTGAAAGAGCACCTGGAATCACCCCAAAGCATCCTCTTATGCAATTGACTGAAGCTAAAAATCAATTCTGGAACAAGGATTTACATTGTTATTGGTGGTGAAGCTTCTGTTAGAAGTCAATCCATTTATTCAGTCTGAAGTTAATACAGTTTTAAGGACGGGAACAATTTTCAGGGAGGCCAAGATAAAAAAAATAAATGAGGAAAGAGATAAGAAAAGATGACTGATTTCAGCTTTTAGATTCTTGCCTGATAGTGAAGCAATTCTGAAAGACAACTTTGAATAAATTAAAATTCACCTGAAAGACAAACAGATATCTATGTCCCTCTTCCTACCCAATGACAAATTATGTCTTTCCACATAAACAGCTGAAGGATGCAAATGACTAAAGTAAAACAAATAACAAATTTCTACAGTAAAATACTGATAAGAAAATGCAGAAACTACTTCTGAAGCCAATTTCTCACCACAAGAAACATGTAGAGCAAAATAAACATTTGAATATCTCTGGCAAAATAAAGTAGGAAAAAAAAAGTCTGTCATCACAATGCAATAAAACAATGTGTCTGTGGGCGCTTTTTTTTCCCAATAAGAAGCTAAGAGAAGGGCTACAGAGGGTGCAGAGGTGGAAGCCAATCTTTGGTCTGCATGGCTGGACCCAAGGAAGCTGTGAAATGAGGAGATAATTCTTTGTGCAAGTATTAATACAAGCTAATACCTCTGTAATAAGGAAAACTAAGGCAGTAAAGCCAAATCACTTTCAAAGTCAGGATTCACAGTCAAGCAATTCCCCCTCCTTAGAAATTACCAATTAGTGTGCGCATGTGTGGTCCCTGAAGACTTGGCTCCGCAATTCATACCTCAGTCATTACCTCATAGGAAGGGATAATTTGACAGCAGATATATCCTTTGTATTTTATTTCAAATGGAACTGCATTAGTCATAGGTTGCACATTCCTCTCATGCACATTCCTCTCTTTTATATACCATTTTAGCATATTTCTTCTTTTGTTTCCCTTGCATCTAAGTGGAATTGAGATTTTTCTAGGAAAAAAAGAAAAGGCATTTGCAAATTTGCATTCCCTTCTCCATTCTTGTCTCTGCAAAGTGGAAGGACCTTCCACGGGGTCTGATGTTCCTATATTAATAAGTAAAGTTAGTCAAAAATTCATAGTTAAAAAGCTGTGAGGTAAAAAAGGCAGTACTTTCTTTTCTGACTGTGGTTTCATGTTCAGATTGGAAGAATATTTTGGGAACTCTGGAGCTGAAACAGAAGCATCGTGAAAAAGAAACTGCTGAGGGTCATCTACAGTAGACAGAAGTGGGTAGGAGATAGGTGTCTGAAGAGAGATGAAAAATGAAAGGGATCTGAAAAATTTACTTAGCTGCCTTGACAGAAAAATATTAGGGAACTGGGGATTTGAAATCATGTCTGACTAACCTGATAGTCTTCTACAATGGTATGACTGGATGGATAGATGAGTGGAGGGCGGTGGATGTTGTCTACCTTGACTTCAGCAAGGCTTTTCACACAGTCTCCCACAGGATCCTCATAGGTAAGCTTAGGAAGTGTGGGTTAGATGAATGGACCGTGAGGTGGATTGAAAACTGGCTGAAAGACAGAGCTCAGAGGGTCATGATTAGTGGCACAGAATCTAGTTGGAGGTCAGTAACAAGTGGTGTTCCCCAGGGGTCACTACTGGGTCCAGTCTTATTCAACATATTCATCAATGACCTGAATGAGGGGACAGAGTGTACCCTTAGCAAGTTTGCTGATGACACAAAATTGGGAGGGGTGGCTGACACACCAGAAGGCTGTGCCGCCATACAGCAAGACCTGGATAGGCTGGAGAGTTGGGCAGAGAAGAACCTGATGACATTCAACAAGGGCAAGTGTAGGGTCCTGCACCTGGGGAGGAATAACCCAATGCACCAGTACAGGTTGGGGGACGACTTGCTGGAGAGCAGCTCTGAGGAAAGACACCTGGGAGTCCTGCTGGACAACGGGATGACCATGAGCCAGCAATGTGTCCTTGTGGCCAAGAAGGCCAATGGCATCCTGGGTTGCATCAGGAAGAGTGTAGCCAGCAGGTCAAGAGAGGTTATCCTGCCCCTCTGCTCTGCCCTGGTGAGGCCCCATCTGGAGTACTGTGTCCAGTCCTGGGCTCCCCAGTTCAAGAAGGACAGGAACTTCTGGAGACGGTACAGCAAAGGGCTACAAAGATGATTAAGGGCCTGGAACATCTCTCGTATGAGGAAAGGCTGAGGGAGGTGGGTCTTTTTAGTCTGGAGAAGACTGGGGGGGGGACTGATCAATGCTTATAAATACTTAAAAGGTGGGCATCAAGGGGATGGGGCCAGTCTTTTTTCAGTGGTGCCCAGTGACAAGACAAGAGGTAACAGCACAAACTTGAACATAAGAAGTTCCATCTAAACATGAGGAGGAACTTCTTTACTTTGAGGGTGGCAGAGCACTAGAACAGGCTGCCCAGAGAGGTGATGGAGTCTCTGTCTCTGAAGACATTCAAAACCTGCCTGGACATGTTCCTGTGCAACCTGCTCTAGGTGGACCTGCTTTGGTAGGGGGGTTGGACTAAATGATCTCCAGAGGTCCTTTCCAACCGCATATAATTCTGTGATTCTGTGATTTCAAGCTTTGCAAAATCTTTTATGATGATTCACGAGCATGTGTCCATTTTTCCTCTGAAAGCTGTATGTGGAGTAACTTTAGGGAAACCAGAGGAGTCACATCT
The DNA here is from genome assembly GCF_964106895.1 of Numenius arquata. Taxonomy (NCBI): domain Eukaryota; kingdom Metazoa; phylum Chordata; class Aves; order Charadriiformes; family Scolopacidae; genus Numenius; species Numenius arquata. The sequence continues at coordinate 110,672,145 of NC_133577.1, read as the reverse complement.
ATGGGGAGTGAAACCAAGGGCCACAGCAATCTGGCAAAGCCACCACTGCTTTTCATGAGGGGAAATAATTCCCAGTAAATACTATCATGAAGCACCACAATATAACTGATTAATCTGAAGTTAGCTTTCATTTGTTTTTATGAACCCATATTTCTTTTGTAGTGAAGCGGCAGGGAAGTCACCCGCAAAGTAATCCTCCACCTGAGGATGAACATCGCCCCTCTGGAATGAGCAACAGCCCAAACTGAGCCTGACCTGGGTCTGCTCCCTGTACCTCATGTGGTAATCAACACTGCATACATATGTGTTTGCTTTATGAAATGCATGTTAGAACAGGAAGGTAGAGCATTTCATGTACCTATTATCTATCCTGTTTTCCAAATAAATGCTTTGGAGACATTTTCCTGGCATACAGCAGGTTCTCTCGGTCTGCAAGCTGGCCCAGGCCCCAGGTTTTGCAGTCTGTTTTCAGCATGCTCAGCAAAAATGTTGCACTCCCCACCTGCCCAGGAGTTGCTCCCACCAAAGCTGCAGTTTTGCCTTTACAGGTACCACAGCACAGCCATATATTCAGGGGCTGCTCTTGGGCTCTGACCGAGAGACTCCTGTTCCTTCCCATGAGTTACTGAGATGCCAGACAAAGGCAGCTTAGAGATACATCAGTGTCAGGGTCATTGGTCATATGGTTGTAACAAGTTTGTGTTGAGGTTTGGTCTCATCAGTCCCTGGAGGGTATTTCCTGGAGACTATTTCCATCCTTGTTTGTTCTCCTCGCTGTACCTCAAGCCCCTACTTTGCATTTATTATTGCACAGGTGGATGGGAGTCCCTCTTCTGCCTCCTATTTGCTGTCACGCCCCAAAGCTGATTCCCAAATTCTGGAGATGGGGCAGTACAAAAAGTCAGTACCAGAGCTCGGACACACATTAGCAATCACCTGGCTTCGCATCCTGCTGAATAAGCTAATGGATACAGTAACTTCCAAACCATCCTGCCATAACCTTCAGCACTCAAGTGCACCAAAAGAGGGAAGGCTTCTGTTTCCTCTTCTCTTTGTCACTTTCGGGAGGGAAGAGGGGCTGAGTTGCTGCTGACAAGTCCCACTGGGCCTTGAAAACACACAGGGTAATGGCGTCCAGAGAATTTTCCAAATGGTCAGTCTTGAAAATCAGAGACTGACAAATGTCAAGGAATGAATAAACAAATGAAAAAACAAACAAGCAGATAACTTAGTGTCCTGGATATTGCATGGAGAATTTTGCTACATAGTTTCAGAGGAACCACGCAATTGTGGAAGTACATTTCAACACAGATTGGAATTCCCCCATCAGACTCCCAAATTCAATAAGACTTGAGTCTAGGCCCAGCAGGTAGTCTATCCTTTCCTTATCGGTCATTACTGTTTGAATGCTGTGCTCACTCAGTTTTTCACAATTAATCAAATAAATGCTAAACCTACACAGCTGTTATGAAATGCTTGATAAAAATCACAGCTGAGAAGGTGAAGGAGAATGACTGATCCAAAGCAAACAGTACTTTGCATAAATTAAGAAATAAATGCAGGGAGACAGATTATTCACCACAGAGCACTTCCCTTTGGAGCACTCCATGGCTAATTGCAAGTCAGTGCAATGCCATTCCACCATTTTCATTTTTGGCCCCAGCTGTGCTCTTAAGCAATCTATCTGAAGACAATGATGTCTTCTAGTGACAAAAAAACTGAGGATGAGGTAGAGGGCATGGCAAAGGTATCCAGTAATTTAATAAGAAATATTGATGTAAATTTTTACTGCTGTAGAGGGAGCACGTGTTGATTTCTCAACTGTTCAACGTGCTCGTAAATTACTTAGGTGCTGATGTAAAATATTTGCCGATGATCCTAAGGTATTCAAGCTGAATATGACAAATTACAAATGAGTTTCACAACAGTGAGCAGCTGGTGATAAAATGGTAAGAGATATTCAATGCTGATAAATAAAGTGATGTGTGTGGGAAAAAATAATCCTAACTTCACAGCTACAGAAAACACCATTGACACCACCACTACTGTCACCACCCCTACCATGAAACCTTAAGTACATGCAGAATGTATCCTGTGCTGGCTCACAGTAACTTGGTAGACTCATGAAAAAAAAAAAAAAAGCTATCATAATGAGTAGATTGCAAAACTTTTCTAAAGCTACCCATCTTGCAAAAAAAATATTATACTTCATATATGATATAGTCACGTACAGTCTGCTCTAGATAGTTGTGACTTGGACTGGAAGATCAGGACTACCTTCCCTTAAAATCTGACTATATAAAGAGCACAGAGTTATAGCAGTGCGTACGACACTTGGGTACCATCATATAAGACAACCTACTTTCCATGCAAACCTCCAGGTAAGGAGTGAACATCCTCTGGCTGGATCTTCCCTGCAGATTGGCACAGGGCCATATTAACATGCATGGAGGTTTTACCAAGATCTGTCTAATACAATGGAAGTGCCAACAGATGGGGTTTTTTTCATTTTCATTCTGATTTTGTTAAGTTAAAGAAGTAATAACAAAGCCTCTCTTCTCTTCTGTCCACTCTACAAGAAGCATGGTCTGCACAGAGCATAAAGCTGCATTTTTTTTTCAGTATAGTACTAAATTCTGATTTAGCCATAAGCACTAAGGAATGAGATCTCAGATTTCTAACAGTTCCATGATGTCAACAGTTCAGTACTGAGTAGTACTGGTTAAAAACAGGCAGGTAGTTGTCAGTATTATTAGGTAGGGAAAAGAGAACAGGACAGAACATCACTACACCACTGTATAAATTCATGATGGACTTATAAATTGAATACCATATACAGTTCAAGTGATTTCCATATAAAGAGTGATTACATAGATGACCTGTATTCTTCAAACTGACAAAAAGATCAGGAGGAGGTACCGTGGAGGTTGATAAAGCATAAGGAGTGTGAGAAAGTAAGTACAGAGAAACTGTTCATTGTTCGTTTAGGCACAAGAGCTAGAGGACAGCTTGGGCAAGGTGAATGGCATAGTGGCTGGTGACAGGTTTAAAGAAAGATACTTCACACATCACCTGCAACCCCCAAGTTGAAGTTTACATGAGTTCAAAAAAAGACAGGCAAATTTGTATAAGAAAAACCCTTCCAGAGATATTAAGCACAAAAAAAAAAAAAAAAAAAAAAAAGAAGAAAAAAAAATTCATTCATCAAGTTCTTAAGAAATGGGCATTGAAGTTGGGGAATATTACTCTATGCCTGTCTAGACTATCTGCAGATGTACATGCTGAAGACAGAGTACGAGCAAAGCACAACCTTTGATTTGGCGCACTACAAAATCTCATATGTCCTTACACAAAGTCAGGGAAGCCTGAGGTGACTGCACAGAAATGTGAAAAAGGTAACAGTGCAGAGAAGCTCTGCTGACAGTGTGGACTGAAATCCCGGCTAACTCATCAAGATTGGTTTTGGAGTGTTCTGCAACAGGTAAGGAAGGATGGGGGAAAAGATTTAACTTTTCCTACCTCTGTCTGTGATTCCCTACATTCTCCAGACAGTATTTTTTGCTTTTTCTGGCTCCTCAGCTCCAGTTTCTGGATACCAACCAGCTGGGCTCCAAGAACAGGAGAGAAAATGCAGTGTTGTATGGCAAAAGGGGAGTGTGTGCCTCTAGCTCCAGCCCCACGATCCCTCCCCAGGATGGACTTGATTTGGAGGTGTCATAAAGGGAAGCATCTTGTCTCATCATGTGATACAACATGGTTGAAGGAGGAGCACCTTTGTTACAGGACACAGTCCTGGCAACTGTGAAAAAGTAGCTACTCTCCTAAAATATCCGGACTGCATCATGCCCTGGCTTATATCGATGGGGACCTAAAGCCAAGCCTTTAGGGGAACTAGCAAGGATGACAGCAAAAGCATGGAAGCTCATAATGTCCTGATCCAGCCCCCATCAAAATTTGCCTAGTGAGGGACAGACTTTGATTTCTCATGCTTCTATATCATATATATCATTTGTAGCCTCTGCACAAAACCTATAATTACCCAAGTTTGAAAAGCTGTTACATATGTCTCATAGTCTAAAAACTTGCTTTCCAGTTACCTGGAAATGAATCACTGGACAGGAGAATTAAGAGCTTTTGTTCTTCTGGGAAATGAAACTCAGTAGTGTGCATATATTGCCAAGCAAAAAATAGCACAAAAGACAAATGGAATCCATATTTGACTGGGATTTACTACTAATTACTACAGATGACTTACAGATCAGAGGCGTACTTTCCTTGGGCAGGACAAAATCTGTTTTCTTCGTGACAACACTAAGTGAGCAGTGAACGATGTTGTTTCTGGCAGGCAGAGGGATTGTTGCTGTCAAGTAGTGGTTCACGGGGCAGATAATACGCAAGAGAAAGTTTCTCGCGATGTTCATTCTTTGTCTCCCACTTCACACACATGAACACACACCCTTCACAAAAATTCACAACCGTCGGATTAGACATGGGATGGGAATTGTGGTTGGGAACTATATTACAATGAACATTCTTTAAGTGACCCTCCCACTCTACTGGAATCTTTCAGAATTCCACAAAATTACATTTAAAAGCAGTTTCTTTACAGACCTTAAGATATAGATAAGGGAATGCTGCTACCCTGTATGCTGAGATACACAAACCTATCTCCAGGAAAGACTTGATACAATGGATCTTCATTTCTGTGAGCTGGAATCAAAATATTGGAGTAACAGAGAAAGAAAATAAACCTTGTGAGAATCTAAACCAAATTAGCCTGCAGTGTTCAAGTCTTATAAAATACCAGAAACATAGATGATGGCTTACATTCTTTAAACTCAGTCACTAGTTTTCTCTTGTGATGATGACAGAGCACTGCTAACCTGGAGTACAGTAGAGCATCCATTCAGGAATCAGAGAGTCCTCTTTCATCTGAGGCAGTGACTCAGTGGCAGCAATTTCTGTGCAGCTATTTCCCATGGTATCTCTCTGCACCAAGCAGATAATGACAAGTGATAAACAGCCCTCACAAGTACATTTACGTTATCTTTGAGATCTTTTCCATGGAGTAAATGTTAGTCTGCAATATCAACTTGTGCAGACGAGGCTGTATATATACCGTTCCGGGGCTCTTTCAAGAGCAGACTGGTTATATCCACACCCCCCGAAGGGACGGAAAATACCCTGGAGCCTAAGCTGTGCCCATGCTTTGTCTCAGATGGGAAAAGTTGGTTTGCTCCAAATGAAAGCCCTGGAGGGAACTAAGATGTATGTAATGTGGATGATCAGAACCCTGAAGTAAACCAGAACAATAAGGTTTCACCCTAGGGACTACAAGACATTTCTTAGACAAAGAAGATAACAAAATATCAGAGAATTTGTATTCCCCAAAGACTGAGGGACATTTCACAATGCCTCTTCAGACCCAGTTTCCTGGGTCTGTATCACTTTTAAGTGCCTGAGAAGACCTTTGTAGCAATTGGAACACATTTACCTCAGCATCCTGTTGGTGTTTGTCTCTCCAAAGTATTTCTTTAACTTAGTTCCAGATGACTGTGACTGAAAGGGCTGCCTATTCAGAGGCATTCCACCTCATGGGACACATGGAAAAATAGGACAGAGGAGAAACAGATAAACTCATTAATAATTTCATTCACGCAAGAACAGATCTCCAGAGCCATTTCTGGACTAGAGAAAGGCAGAGGACCAAAACTCTCTCTATGAACTTCAAGACTTCTGCTCAGAGAAGAACAGCCAGAAGATTGCTCATCAGCAAGGAACTAACACATGCTACAGCTGTGACGGCATAGGTTCTTGATTTGCCCCTGGCATTTGTTGGACTTTTGGCATGCCACAGAGGCCTAAATCCCCCCAAGGTAACGGAACTTTGCAGCTCATTTTCATGTGGAGGCCAGATGGAGCTGCAGTGGAGCAGCTCCCAGGAATGAAAATTAGCAAACAAAATTAAAAAAACAATGCAATAACATGGCATCTGACAGTTCTGCAGCAACAGTTGAAGGACATAAAGTCAAGCAGAGAAAAATACTGCATTTGACTGCAGTTGTTACTGACAGACCGGGAAGCCGTGTTGCAGCACTTCTTTTTGGAAGTGGCGATGATGTCTGGTGAGCTGGCCAGCAAGAAGCTATTTGGTGAATATTCTTCTGGCAGTAGAAGCATATGAATTCTGATCACCTTGGAGCTTACAAATAAAATTGATCTGTAACACACCCTTAAAGAGCTAGAAAGGTGCCTCTAGAAAGAAACTTGAAGACCACAAAACACCACAGAAGGCAGCTGCCTGAAAACAGGCCAAAGGAGTTGAGTCAGGCTAGATATTTTTGACAGTTTTCTGCTCATCATTAACTCACCGAAACTTGAAGGAACACAGGAAGGATGCCTCAGCTTGAATCATTAAAAAAATCACATAGTCTCTGAAGGAAGGGACCCCAAATGAGGTAGCTCATTTGGCTCAGCCCACTCTCATACCTTAAACAAGCCAACACAGAAAGAGAGAATTTGGGAAGCACAGCTCAAATATACAGAACATATATCCAGAAAAAAGGCTGAAGTTTTGTTTATATAGCAAGGTGAGGACAGATACCACATTGCTGTCTGTGCTCTGACTTGGCCAGAGCAAGTTATCCTCAATCTGGAAACCACATTAATGCTGTGGTCAAAATGATCTATCCTGCCTTTCAGTAAATCATATTAGTTTAGGCGTATTCCCACACAAAAACAATTAAGTGACTTCCAGGACTCAGATACACAGCCATCTTAGAGCACAGACAGAAGAAGCTTGCATGGTCTGGAAATATCCTGATATATTCAGACACTCGTGGCTGTGAGGTTCATCAGTGTAACCCGGGTAGCCCACAGATGAGAAACTGGGTAGATAAAAGAACACATCAATGGAACAAGCAGAACATTTAAGGGTTATGACATTGGTATCTGCAGACATACAGAGAACCATGTCTTCCAGGGTGAGCTGGCAACAGCCCAGTCTGAAGGCACTCAGCTGCCCAGGGTCTTGCAGGTAAAAAAAATCCATGAGTAGAAACTGCAGATGTAGGAAGATATTCTGGATTTCACAAAGAACATGAATAGAGAGCAGAAGAGGAAGAGCTACCAGAAAGGCAGATGACTGCCATGGAAGTCCAACACTGCAAGAAAGAAAGAGATTCGTTATAATATTAAGTAACTAAAGAAAGTGAAAGTTCCACTTCTAAAAATAAAGGGAAACTGACATTAATGCAAAAAATTGAAAGAAACAGCTCTGTCAAGTTCCAGTAGTTTTAAGGGGGGAAATGGTCACAAAAGGACTATTAAAGATATATGGCTGTTGTGTAACTCAGTGTTTAACCACTCATTTGAATCACACCTTTGCTTTCTCTCCCCACTGTTAGGACTGTTATTATTGAAGAAGAAAAAAAAAAAGACAGTTTCGGCACCACTTCTAATTCATGCTCTGCACTTAGAAGTCAAGGCGTAAGATGACTTGCTGAGGAACCAACAGATGGTGAAGTCTTATAGATAAGAATCGCATAGGCACACTGAAGAGGACTCCCTGTCATATAGGGAGATTCTGGCTCTGTTTGCCTCCCACTTACTGTGACAGTCTGCTCCAGGAAGGAGGGGACAAGATAGCATAGGACAAGGATAAAGGTGAGAAGCAACCAGGTTGGGCAAACGTATGCACTGGATGCAGAGCAGTACCTGCCTGGCTCCAATCCATCTCCCCTATCCCACCTGCAGTCATCCCTGCCTCCACTTCTGCATGGCCACTTCATCCTTCACCCTTCATGGGCTTCCTTCTGCAGGCTTCATATACACTGTTTCCTGCTGAGTGCATCCTCCTACCTGTGCTCACAGACGGCTCAAAGTATATTCTCCCTATCTTTATCTAGTTATCCTATCTCTGGGCCTTCTTTTGCCTTTCATAATTTCTTCTTCCAGAAATCCCATCAGAGAATCTCTCATCCAAAAACTGTTGCCCAAGCACAAACTCAGCTTCAGAATGCATATAAGCTACAAGAACAAAGCTTGGAAACCTCTGCAGTGGGTGTTCAGCCACTAAGAATGTACTAGAAGCTGTGAAATATATGAGAATAGTGGCTATTGGCTCAAAGGCAAGAATTTTTTTATTATATTGGCTACAATATGAAAATGCCTAAAACCTTACAGCACTCAGGTGGGGACAGCAAAGTGGAACATGATCCCATCCGAAGCTGAATTTGAAAATTGCACCTTTAGAAGTTAGATAGGAACGTAGACACCTTTAAAAGAGGACGGTTTAGGTTTCATTAGTCAGAATGCAGTAAATGGCAGGAAATAAATTTTACAAATTCCACTGTTGAAAGACGCAGTCTAGAGAAATGACGATCTGCTTTTCGGTAGATAAGATGTCCTGTTTTTATTGTATCAGCTGTATATTAAGGAGTCATTTAGTCCAATGTAAGATTGAGAGTAGATGAGATCTGTCTGGACACTGATGGTTCCTAGGAAATCATAATTTCTAGAGTTCTTGTGAATCCAATACAGGGACTGACCCTTACTAATTTAGTGAAAGTTTTTACATAGTGGCACTTAGTGCCACATAGAAGGGGCTATTCCTGCAAAATGTGAGCCAGTGACACTGACAATGGCTTGGAGCAGTAGAAAACCAGAAGAGTGATGGGAATAATAGCTCCCACCACTGCTACTGGACTTCTTCCAGTACTGCACTAAACACGGCAGCATTACATGTTTGCACTAAAGGGCTTTCTGGATAAGAGAGAGAAATTGTTTTCTTAGTCCAGGAAAGGTATTTCTGCGTACAATAAAAAAAATTACAGGGGATATGAGGTATAAGATAAAGTCACCGTTTTTTAAGGCCCGCTGTTACAGGATATGAGCAAGGGGAATTTCTCACTGCAACTTTTCAGAGTAAACTGAAGCAAATACATTTTCTTCTGTTTGCTAAGCTCAGGTACGTGATCGGGTTGCAGTGTTACATTACAGTTCAGTCACGCTATTATCTAAGGAACTAACAGGAGCAGCACCATTTCCACTCCCCTGTAGCTGGGTTCTTCCCGTCTGCTGGCTTGCAAAAGCCAGACTTGGTAGATCAGGGAGTGAGATCAGCAGTAAACTAACCCTATGTTATGGTTTGAGAGAACCCATAACAATTTATTGTCGTTAGACAATTATTCTATCACCCGATGACCCCTCCCCATCCGGAAAAGGGAATCCGGGAACAAAAAGAAACACGAGGGTTGAAATATAAATAGATTTAAAAGACTAAATAAGTAACAGTAATACTAAAGAACCAGTATTAATGCCAATACCGATAGAAGATATACAGGAATTATAGTCAGCCAATTATATCAGTAGGAAGCTGTGCTCTCCCAGCAGGGACAGCAAATGTCGGACACTGCGAGCGCAATGGCTTCAGGAGGAAGGGAAGGCCTCAGGGTTCCGGCACTAGGACAAGGAGTTGTCTGGACCCGCCGCCATCAGGGAGAGAGCCAGCTACACAGCAAACTTTTTTAATTTATATTGAATGTGACATTCATGGTATGAAATAATCCTGCTGGCCAGCCTGGGTCAAATGCCCAGGCCTTGCTCCTCCTTGTCCCTGCACCTGGCAAGGCTCAAAACCACTAACCTTGAATCCCACAGAGCCTGGCTGGCTATAAAGTAAATATTTTCACAAATTCAGACACTAGAGTCTTCTAAAAGTGCAATTTTCCCCAGCATTAGAAGGAAAGTTAGTCCTGTGTCTCTCAACCCAGGACACCCTACAAAAGTAGTCATTATTTCTCTTCCCATTTATTTCTCTGAAGAAGTTTATCAGAATTCCAGAAAAGAGATGGGTCAGCAACACAGCCTGCACAGCACTGGAGTAGGTCTGCTGTGGCTGTTATTATGGCTTAGTGAATACACAGCTACTCATTAGGATGTGGCAATTCAAGCATGCCACACAACTGTAACTCGTTATCAAGGAAACGTATCCACTACTACAAATAAAGACATCCAAAATACTGCAGCAGCATCAGCCTGGTTTCCCACACCAGACCCCAGTGTGGGTGTCACAAGTGACAATAAGTCCCTGAACAAGTGTAGGAAAACTGCTTTAATTTATGTGGTAACTTCAAATGTTTGGTTTAGGTTTGTGCAACGCGCTAGGCACAGCTGAAAGTCTTTAGAAGAGATTACTACAAAGCATGTGTCTTTTGCTATACCTCAATGATATTCTGATAAATGCTAGTATTTCAGAATAACTGGGACATTGATGCCCTGTGATAATAGGAAGAATGTACATATGAAATGAAAACCAAATAACTGCAGGTTGCCTCAAGACAGGGTAATTGGACTGGCTCCACAACAAGCGAGAAGGGAATTTCCTTCTGCAAAAGAATGGAGACTCTACAGAATTAGCCAAGTCTATAGGCGTTGACAGAGGGGATTTTTGCATTTAACTATAATTACAGCACATTTACTTGTGCATTGGTCAATATTGCAAAACTATTGCATAGTTTGGGTGAGAAAAAGAAAACATTTCAGCAGTCAGCAGAGTAAAATGAATACTTTTAGAGTTGGGAAAGATTGTCCTACCTTCTTCTTCCAGGATTGACCTACCAATGTTTAAAATGCCTTGTGAAAAAGAAAAAAAAAAACCACTTTATTTTTGCAGCTGTAGTGTCACAAGGCCAGTAGTGCCTGGTAGCTTCGTAATGCAGAACTCTAACTTTTCCAGAAAAGGCACCACCTGAGTGGAATGCCTTCCAGTGCATTACGTGTATAGGGTGGTGCAGTCACCACTTGAGAGAGCGGGAAGAGCTGGTCTCAGGTGGAGCAGGAATTTTGTAATCAGAAGAGACAATGGTTACTTGACATAGTGTACTAAAAACAGGACTCAAAGATCAGCTCGGGAGTCAGTCAGAAAAGCTACCAACAATTCTCTCACTATACAAACAGGCAGACCTGAGTCAAAGCATGGAAATACTATTAGGGATTATTTGCAACATTGACATAAACAGGAAATGTCTTAATGGTAAGCATTTAGGCTAAGTTGTCTAGGCTCCCTCTAAAACAAATTTTTTCTGTCCAAGCAGAATGAAATATGCCTGGGGAGTACCTGTCCCTCTGCAGTGGCCATCATGGGAGCTAGATTACTACCTTTGAACGAACACTTTCAGACAGTTAATTTAAGTGATGTCTGCGATGTTCACCATTCAAGCTTTCCTGTAATACAGCACCAAAGTGATCAGGACCATGGCTGGTCACACTCACTTCGGTAGTTCCATTGCTGAAGCCAACAAGAAAAGACATACTGCAAGAGATTTACTGTCTGTGTAGCTGATACAGCATCTTATCATTGAAAGCGTCCAGCTTCATTGCAGCTATTGTTGCTTCAGGACCTCATATGAACTTGTAATTGGAGGTGGTGTTTGTCTCAGCTACACTCAGGTTTTTCAGATCCTGCCACACCTGTCTAATTTTAATTCATTTTCAGTCTGATGACCTGTTCATAAAGCTGATCTTAAGACTTTGCTGCAATTAAAAGCACCATGTACAAATCAACCTTCCCTACAGAAAAGACTTTTCCAGTGGAGGAAATTGAAGAGAGTAATGCTATGATGCTTTCTCAGTTGAATGACTGAATGTCTTCTTCCTGGCTGCAGTACGGAGGATATTAAAGGAAAAGCAGATGTCTGAATAGATCAGTGCTTCTATTTCACAGCCAAAGCAAGTAACTAAATGCTTTAGGAAAGCTGCCTTGCCGCCTCTGCTTTTGGAGCTGTAGCACTGCTTGGATTAATAATATATCACAGAATCACAAAATCATAGAATGGTTAGAGTTGTAAGGGACCTTAAAGATCATCGAGTTCCAACCCCCCTGACATGGGCAGGGACACCTCCCACTAGACAGGTTGCTCAACGCCCCATCCAACCTGGCCTTGAACACTTCCAGGGATACATCTGATAGATGTGCAGTCTACACAATGAAGCTTTGATATTAAAGAAGCCAAGCAGAATTTGTCCTCTTCAGGGCACCTCAAAAACCTTGTGTTTCAACACAGCAGGTATGTCTCTTGCACCATATTTGTCTCCTGTAAATTGCTCTTTGAAAGTCTTGAAACAAAGAAACACATTCAGATGGAAAATATTTTTTATTGATCGACTTCTTGTTCCAGACCCTCACTCCCCACCCATATTCCTGATCCCACATGAGCAATTCCACATGGTTTCAGGATTTTCTATTAATCATCTTTTAGTTGACTTTATTTCCTTGTTACACAACAGGAAGTAAGGATGTTTGATGGGAGTATTCAGTGAAATAAAGGCCAAAATGTTTGATAATCAGTACAATGTGTAATATTATTCTCAAAAATAGAGTATAAATACTGTTATAATGGAAAAAAAAATACTTCAATTCTTTCCACTAAACTGTTTCCTTCTAGGCTGGATCTTCACATGAAAATTTTAAATAGCTATCAAAACAAAGACATGTACCTCCTCTGACAAATAGGAAAGTTATCTCCAAGTCAAATACAAATGCAAACAGAAAGACTAGTTGTTAGATACATTTAAGGAATATGGTCTGTCATGGTGAGATCACCAGAATGGCATCAAAAAACAAAGGAAATTACAAAGAAGGATAATGTAACAAAGCTGAGAAAACTTCTTCCATTCTTCATTTCTCAAAAACTTTTGCTTATGGTTTAAAAACAAAGGTTACAAACAAGAAAATCTGAAATACTTGTTCTATAGGTACACAAAGTACTATGAAAGTACTCATTTATAGCATTTTATATATAAAATATTAATTTAGAAAGAAAATGTGAACCTGATTCTCTAAGTGATGTAAGATATTTTTTGTTTTGAAATACTGGGAAATGAGGAATCATAATCCAGCTTCTTTTGGACATGTTAGATTAGGCTTAACTTGCTAAATTCTTCACTCATGAGAATATTCTCACAGTAATTAGCAGAAACTACTAACGTGAGAGATGACCAGTTAGACAAGATTTGCAAGTTACACCAAAATATAACTTGATGTTGAGAAGACACTAACGACCTTGAAAATGTGTTGTTGAATTCAATGCAAGGAATGCACACTCTTCATTCTAGGGGAAAAACAGAAGAGGAAAGAAGATTGGCTTTTTTTCTCTGAAGCGCGAGAGAGTCCATTACGTTCATGCATAGTTGGAGTTAAATAACAAATCTAACCATTTGTCTACAGCTTGTGGACTTGACCTTCGCAGTCCAAACAGCACTCATATGAGCACATGAACAAAACCAAGATACTTTATTCTGAATGCTATCTTCTGACAAGGGAAAAGACAAAGACTGCCTCAAAGCAAAGCTGGTAGCCCCTTCTCAACCAAATGACTCGCATAACTTCTGCAAGGCTGCATCTTTTTTCCCATCTTTGAACAATGGCTTTTCAGAGCATCTCTACTCTCTCTGGAGTTCTGGGTTGCTCCCGCTATTCTAGGTTGCCGCTGAAAGGGTATCCTTAAAGGAAGAGAGTTTTTAAGACTTTAAGTTAAAACTTAAGTTTTTAAGGGTCTACCAAATCATACCTCCATGGGCTGCATTAATTACTGCTTTGTTTACAACCTAGGAATAGGTGTTTTGCAAAGGGCTGTGGAATGAAAAGCAGCACTGGAACAGCTGAGTAGAAACATCTAACGAATGAGAGCACAGAGGGGACTGATCTGCCTGCAAATGTCAGGGAGAAAGCAGAGGACAGGTGTTAACAATATGAATGTCATGCTCAGGAGATCTGAGGTTGTTCCAGGGCTCTTGAGGGTTGTCTTGTTACTTTAAAAACTTTTCATTTCCATTGATCACTTATCTCCCTTTGTCCTCTCTCTTTGGCAGCAAAGCAGCTACCTCTGCTTGGCCTGCAGTGCAATAGAGAGAGAGCAAGAGGAGAAGGAGCACAGGAGCAAGAGATGTCTTTAGTGGCGACAAATAACAGGGAAAGATAGGAGCCTGATGTTCCTGCTGGCTAGCACGAAATTCCCTCAGACATTGCTTCTCTTATTTAGAGAGACCAATGATTCAGGATTAACAGCTCTATCAACTTTCAAAGATGTTTTAAACTATACCCTGGATGGATACCTGTGTGTCATGGCCTTTTCTGGGTTTCCATCATCGTATGTCTGACCACGAAAACCTGAAGAAACAAGTTCAAATATAGGTTGCCATTTTATTTTCAATATGGTTGACATATTTATTCTCAAATTAACTGATTTGGGTTATTGTTGAATTCAGAATAGACACGTTTCTTTTTTAACAGGTGAAAAAATGTCTCAAAATGTTTGGCCACATTAAATGGACTCCAGAGAATTGGCCAGAAGAAAAATAAAATTTAAAAAGAACACAAAGTTTTGTCTCTAAGTCAATGCTATTAAATGCCAAAAAAAAAAAAAAAAGAAAAAGGATCTTCCCATTTCTATCCTCTGCAGAGCAAATAAAGGTAAGCCGTTCTAATTCCAAAGCACAGCTACAGATAGCAGAACGCAATGCATTGCAGTATAATGCATTCTACATGCCAGAAAACTCACCTTGCATCCGGAAAGAGAGTAGCCCATGTGATGGTTAGCTACACTGATTATTTTTTTTTTTATAATAGATACTGTCAGCACCGGAATCTTGGTGTTGAGTAACAAAATACATGTTATTAACACCACAGCTCTTTTGGACACACTGATGCTGCTTGGTATCTTTAACAGTCATACTTAACAATGTAATTTTCTATTTTACAAAGATGTATGCAATAAATATTTTCACTATGCCATTATAAGATCATTTCTCATTTACTTTGACATTTTGTATAATTCAAATTGTCACAAATTATGTGAAAATCTTTGGTTTGATATTCCCTTCACCTTTACATGGACTGTTTTTCTTAACATCTTAGGTTCAAACACAATAGCATCCCAGTGAAAGGGGTGAATTATCACCCTTGGTGATATTGTCTTTAAGAAACTTTCATCATTTCCTGATTTTGAAAAGCTAGTGCTTGTTAAAATATCTTTGTTATAGAAAATAAGCATTTAAGAATACAGAAATCCTTAGTAGTAATGCTATTACTGTTACATTAAAAGTCTTTCACATGGCAAGCAGTGGATGGCTCCTGACCAGTCATTAAGAACACAGGGATTGCAGCAATGACTTGAACCCACCTAGTTCAGTGTCCCATCTCTGACACTGACCTGTACCATCTGCCTCAGAGGGATGTTTTGGGAACCCTCTCTTGGTCAGCTGGCAGACATGGAATTACCCATGCACTAATATGGACCGCATTATCCCAAAAATATGAAGTATGGCAGAACGCATGAACCATGAGGTTAATATCCTCTATACAACACAGTGATCATGTGTTACAGTTCTGATACTCTTGGTATGCGCATAGTTTCTCAGATTTTTTCCTGAATCTCCACAAATTCTTGATTAGAACAAAAACTTGTGATAAAAACATTTAAATCAAATACTGTGCCCAGTAAAGTTCTTTACTCAGTTTTTGGTGTTCTACCATTTTCCTTTAATACACAGACTCATTCTCTTCAACTATAAGGCAGAGGAAAATTCCTAGACTGACATCTCTAGAGCCTTTCATTATTTTACAAGTTTTCATCATACCCTTCACATTTGTTAAAAGGAAAATATGAATTACGGAAAATGCTCCTAGACTGCACGAATCACAACACTCTATTTAATTGATTCACCCTGAGTGGGCTTGGTACAGGTTTCAAGTGGAGAAGAAACCTGAACTAGGATTATGCAAGTGCTTGCACAGAGAACTACATTTAGACGACAAATTCAAGACCCCTCCTTTTTAGTATCAGGCTTCCAAATATGAAGCTATAGTTAACTGACAGGTATTTTTAGACAACAGAGAGTATCTGTAATAGAAATCACTACATCTAGAATGAACTGGGAGGGGAGGCTGGTTGTTTGGGTGGGCTTTGGGAGGTGTTTTTGGCAGTGCTCAGACTGATCCTTCTCTCAGCTTGACTCCTTTTAGACTTTTTTGTTCTAAACTAGTCAAATCCACCCCTGTGCACCTCACCACAAACCCCACAGCCTTACTTCACTCTGCACTCACTAACTTATACAACACCTTACTTTCAGGGCTTGGAGATTTCAGAATACTCTGACTCCGTGAGAGTATCTGAGTGTACCTCAAATCATAATAATATCCTTGCCGCACTTCTGCAGCGGAGGGAAGTACCACTGTCCCATTTGCAGCGGTGGTGAATTAACAGTAGGGCCATGCTGCAATCACTACCATAACAGCACGGTGTGCCTGCCTGCCAAGGATTGTTTTTAACGAGTTACCTCCTGTACTGACAGCAAGGTAAATATAGGTGTGGCATGCAGAACTTGGCACAGGATGGAAAATTCACCCAGGTAGCAGAGAAAACCGCCAGCCACATAAGTTGCCCTTGCAGTAGCTAATTAAAAGCTAGCTGAGGTATGTGAGTCCACTGTCTAGAAAGGAAGCTGAGCATATCTAGCTTCCATGCAGACACTTACATTCAGGCAGGTAAATCCCACCACAGTTTCCCAATGAAAACACACTTCACCTGAGATGCTTTCTTCTACATAGTCAAGACCTAATTCTCCTTTTGTTATCATTCATACTTACCGCAGTGGATATCACAGATCTGCAGTGGAACTGAATAATCTACATCTGTTCTCCAGCCCTTTCAAAAAAAAAAAAGAACTGAGGTTTATTCCCCTTTCCGCAGAAGTGTTATTATACACTTGTGTTGACAAAATGAGATTGCTCTATTAGTTTACTAAAGTGACTGCATTTTTCAATCTGTTTTTAAATAAATGCATATGGAGACTGTTGGTCTAGTGTATATTTGCTGAGTTGCAATCACTTTAGGTTTCTAAATGATAAAGACAATCAATTATTTATTTTTTTTTTGACAGGGAGAACTGTATTCTGACAGATAACATCTAATTTACAAAATAAACTATTTATGCAGGAAAACATCAATTTTACCAATAAATCTGATTTTTCACAAAGGAAAGAACAATTCTGATTACCCAGAAAGCTCTTGCCAGTCTCACTTTCATCTTGCCCCTTTCTTCCTGGCAGCAGAAAGTGAAGCTGACAAGGGCCTTCCAGGGCAACTGCTGGAGCCTCCCAGCTCTGGGTGTCAGTCTCTCTTGTCCCAGTGTCTGCTGAGAACATTAACTCCAGAGAGGAATAAACCCATCAGCTTCATGCTCACTTTCTATTAATGATGACTTAATAAAGTTCAGCTATAGAAACAGTGTGCAAAAATGTCAGAAATAATTTGCTCAGCTCGGCTTTCAGGAGTGCTAATTCCAGCACACCATGCACTTACTGTGCTGCTTCCCATATGCCCGACCTTTTCCAGCTAAGGTTAGTTTTTGAAAAATTCATCTATGATTTACTTGGATCTTTTGATACTTTGGAACTTTTTATTACAAAGGAACGTTTAAAGACAGGATTAACAATTTCCTGGTGATATTCCTTTATCTGCCATCGACAAAGGAGCAAGGTCATAGAGAGCAACTTCCCTGTTAATTAATGTCATCTCAACAAGAGGCGGTGGAAGCACATCAAGCTATAAATAATGCTCTTTGCCAACTCTGTTCACACAGTAATCAGATTTGGCTGGGAGGAGAAAGTGGTGAGAGTGCGTGCTGGTTTTCTTTTCTATTTTTTTTTTTTTATGATTTGTTTATTTTGTATAGAGTACCTGGCAAAATCAAGACATGTACCTGAATGCAAATTGTTGATCCACACATTTCCCATGACATAGTGATTGATACAGAATCTCCCTAATGAAAAGAAAAAAGGTGAAAACTATTATTTTCCATCCCCTGGAACAATGAAAATGTATTGTGTCCCTCCAGCTCTTTGGTTTGTTTGCCAATAATGCTACATGTTCTACCGTGTCAGAAAATTAATAAAGTATACATTCATTATGGAACATTATTTATTTACACAGATATTCCTAGATCTCAGCAACATAAGCAGCTGGTGTAGTTTTGCCAAGCACAATTTGGGCAGCACAGGAAGAGGGCTAATGTTCCTGCATTTTATGAAGCACCATAAGGCAGGACGCCCTGCCCGCCGCAGCTGCTTACACCATGTTAGCCAATGAGCATCTTCACTTCTTTTCCCTGGTGTACACAAGTTGAAGGAATGACCCTTTCATTACAGTTCTTCTGGATTTCCCATCACGTTGTATGCTGAGAACAAGTTCAGCCTTGGGGTAAAATTGTCCTAAATGACTGTTCTGACACTTAACATTTGATTGTTTATGGTTTGTCCTCAAAATACTCTTAGTTAATTCCACTAATAGCTATGAATCAAACACTGTTCTCTCTAGTTTGGCAAACGCCTAAAATAATTTGGGGCAAATTAGGTGAATATGTTCTTTTCCAGGCACAACTGAAGGGATTTCTAGGTAGAGAATGAACATTGGTTTCTGGGAACACAGCTAAGTCTTGATGAAAACTTTGTGCATAATGCTCATGGTGTTGAGACAGAAACTCTGTGTAATTTATTTGGGCTCCCATTTTGTCACAGTAGCAGAGGACATAACAGCTTTGTGCTGGAGGGAAGAAAAAAGCGTTTTTAAATGCATCAGTGCCCTTCATGAAACACACACTTCAATACGTAGTTGTGATTTGTTGGTGCTCCACCATTACCCTTCTCACTTAGCATTTCACACAGGGAACCTTTAAAATCAGAAAGTCTAAACTCCACAGATTTCATGGGAAATAAGCCAGCTGAAGGGAAGTGCCACTGTAAGTGTCCACTGAACACAGTGTTTGACAACTCTTCTACTGTACAGATCTCCATCTCTGCCGGTAATACAGCATTTCCCCAGATATCTTCCCCCATTAGAACAGACTCTTGGTAGTGCCACCAATGCTCTCTGTGATCTGTGTTGATTAGGAAAGCTGGTTTTTCCCAGGCCTTTCCCCATGATTATTCAGCCTTGGGATTTCGTGCAGGAGCAGTTATCATGTTCCATTTAAGCATGTCCTCAGCTTGAGCAGCAAAGCCAAGTTGGGAAACTGCTTTTAACAGCTATTCTGTTACATTCAGCACCAGAGATGTAATAAAGACCTAAAATGATTCATTAGAAATAAATTCAGCTTTCAGTGTCCACCTTTTTGAGTTTAAGAAGTCCTTATTCATAGCTGCCTGCTTCTCAGCTAATGCCTGGTATGTGCATCTTGCATACTGAAAGTATCAGAGATATTTGAAAAAGTCACAGTTGGAGCAGGTACCTGCATATAGCGGCAAAGAAAGAAGTACAGCTGGAATGTATCACAAAAAGAGGACAGATGTAGGAGCTACGGCATGCTTATGTCTTTTAAAGCACATACCCCTACAGCAGAGTGAAGGAAATGAGCAGTCAGGAATAACAGTAGAAATCACAACATCTGGATTTCTCAGCTCTCTCAAAATTCATGACATGACATCTCATACACCAGGCCAGTGGAGCAGAAAGCAGGAGCACACATTTAGGGGTGAATATAAGACTACTGAGGCTGCTGAACCAGCAGGATGCCTTTCAGCACGGTAGCTCCTTGGACCTAGCCTGCTAATATTCTCCTGTTTGAAAAATAATGCTATATGGCCACTCCTCTGCTCTTTGATGCCACTTTCCAGGTGTACCTCTCATTAGATTACAGGCCAGGCCAACAAGGTAACTGTGGTAGGCAGGGTAGAAAGGCAAGTGCAAGCCACAGTGCTGCACTGAAAATGTATGAGACACAGGCTTAGTTCCAAAAGAGGAAGGAGGTTCCCATTTCCTGACTAGCTGCTGCCTGAAACAGAAATCTCACCCTCCTGTAATCTTTTCCCTCTCTCCCCCACTCTGCTGGAAGAAGCAGTTGTGTAATCACACAGTCAACCAGCTCAAAAAGCTAATTTTGCTAAAACTTACCTTTTTTGTGTGTTGAGTTTGTTTTGGCAGCTGTGAGATTTAGAGTGGCTCAAGATCATCATGGATTTATGCCTCAAGTCTTACATTTCACGATGTGAGATTTACCAGGTCAGCTGTACCAGTGACCCATATATGAAATGCTAACATTAACATTTGCTATATACATAATGAAATACTATATCACAAAAATGATGTTAAAAGAATATTAAGGTTCCACTCAATAGTCACTTCCTTTGATGTGACTCATTTGTCTTCAGGATTCTTATTTATTTATTTCTTCAGTGTGAGATCAGAATTAGAACTATGTGCTTTAAAAATGTTCCAGTAATTGTTCCAGTATGTACACACATGCGTTCATTAATGCTTTCAAGCTGCAGACTGATAAATGAAATAATAAATGAATCTGGTTAGATAATGTTTTAAAGTCTTACAATGTTTAAGAAATAATGTATACAAACCACAGAGACTGAACGGTGCATCCCAATAGATTCACATGAAGTCAGCTGCGTCCTGTTACACACAAGCACTGAGAACTGTGCCTTCTTGGTTTGGGATGTGAAGAACACTTGTATTTGTCCTGCAACTGCAGCAGTTCTCATTTTCCAAGCTGATATTAGGGGAAAAGACTTACTTTTAGATTTACAAGGACCACGTATTACATTCTAAATTGGTATATTTAAAATAAATGCCTTTTTAATTAGTTAAGTGCCATCAAATGATATGCAAGTAATTATTTTGATTCCCACAAGTTACTTTTAATACCGATAAACGCTTGATCTACTGGGGATACACAGAAGTAGCAAGCTGACAAATCTCTCTGCCATAATTACAAGCTGCGGCAATGTGAACACATCTCACTTGCTTACTGGAGAAGACTAATATCTAGTGACTGATTTAAATATTTTTCACAATTTAATACTATGTAATTTAAAAAATACATTTACCTGGAAATTCTCCATGAGCAAATGGACATTTAACCCAAGAGCCTTGCTTGGTTGTAAACTGAAAGCAGAGAAATGTGTTAGGAAAACCGATTTTTCAATTTCAATCTGTGGCTACAGATTCAACTGGAGGTGATCAGTGCATTCCAAAATGTTGCAGAAGATGAATTCCTGGCTCTCCTGGTCTATGGTATCTTCCAACCCTTGATTTAAATTAGGTCCCCCAATTCTTCAGATACTTATGCACATGCTTATTTTACAGAAACATGCAGTTGCACTGACTTAAAAGTAATCTAAAAGAAAACAATAGGTCCGTATTAACCTTATGTGTCATTCTTCTTTCAACTAGAATAATAAAAGGTAGTCCAGAAAATGTAGTGTATCAATTATTTTTATTACCATATATTTAATATGGAAAACTTTGTATGTTAAGTTTAGTGCATGCTTCAGTTTGCATTGGCTTAAAACGTTTTCTCCCTGCTCTTCTTACACAGAGAAAACAGAGGGTGCAATCTGACCTGTGTCCTGACTATCACTGCTGCTGCACTTCCAAAGAACCTCCTTTTAATGAAATCTTTCACATTTCCTTGATTCTTACTTCCCATTCATCAGAGCTATGAAACAGAATACTGATCCTACCTAAAGAACATTAGCAACAACATTAGAGATGACAGAGGGCAGTTAAGAGGTGTTTTACAAAGAAATACCTTTACCTTCATGCAAAGTCTTGGGTGAGTGTCCACACGAGAATATTTAACCTGCTTGAAAAGAAAATACTCAGCATTAGCTAGTTTCATTAACTAGTATCACAAAGTCAATTACCCAAAATTTTCATGGTTTGATTACTAAGGAACTGGTTTGTCTACTTTATAAACATCCCAGGAAGCTAATCACATAAAATAGTAAGAAAAGAAACAACTTCTACTTTCGATTGCTGAATAATTTGCTTCTTATTATCTGTAACATGTAGCAGTTTTTATAGTCAGTCTGACCCATTAGAGCCAAATTAATTGATTCTATGGTGGCTCACGCAAAATTCTGATTACACAGTTGTCTTGTTTCAGGCCCTTATTTACTGTTCATCAATGACTCAGCAGAACATTTAAACATACACCCACAAGTGTGGTTCCACCTTCAGTTCAGAAATTTTTCAATTTTCCAGATCCCTGTTCCGGAAAAGACTTAAACATAGACTGAACTTTAGACATCCACTTAAGTGACATACAAAATGCTGCTTTCTTGATTAACAACTGTTTCACCCGCCAAGGGTTTCACCATAAAAACAATTACTACTCATGTAAGTAATGCACGCAGCATGAGTAACAAACAGGAGGAGCTGGAGGCCATCGTACAGCAAGAAAACTATGATCTGGTTGCCATCACAGAAACGTGGTGGGAGGACTCGCATAACTGGAGTGCTGTGATTGATGGTTACCAACTTTTCAGAAGGGACAGGCAAGGGAAGAGAGGTGGTGGGGTGGCCCTTTATGTTAAGAGCAGTATTGTATGCCTCGAACTTAGCAATACACACGATGACAGCGTTGAGTGTCTATGGATAAGAATTAAGGGGAAGACCAATAAGGCAGACATCGTGGTGGGAATTTGTTATAGACCCCCAAACCAGGATATAAAGGCAGATGAAATATTCTATAAGCAGCTGGCAGAGGCCTCACGATCACTCCCCCTTGTACTCATGGGGGACTTCAACTTCCCAGATATCTGCTGGAAATATAACACAGCAGAGAGGCAACAGTCCTGGAGATTCTTAGAGTGCATGGAAGACAACTTCCTAACGCAGCGGGTAAGAGAACCGACTGGGGAAAGTGCCCTACTGGACCTGCTGATAGTTAACTCAGAAGGTCTTGTGGGGGATGTAAACGTTGGAGGTCGTCTTGGACAGAGTGATCATGAAATGATGCAATTTTCAATTCTTGCTGAAGCAAGGAGGGGGGCCAGCAAAACTGCCACCTTGGACTTCCAAAGGGCAGACTTTGGCCTCTTCAGGAGCATGGTTGAAAGTGTCCCTTGGGAGACAGTCCTGAAGGGCAAAGGTGCCCAGGAAGGCTGGTCGTACTTCAAGGAGGCACTCTTAAAAGCCCAGGAAAGAGCCATACCCAAATCCCAAAAAACAAGCAGGAAGGGGAAGAAGACCAGCCTGGCTAAACAGAGAGCTTTGGCTGGAGCTCAGGAACAAAAAGAAGGTTTATGATCTTTGGAAAAGGGGCCTGGCAGGCAAGGAGAAATAACAGGAAGCGGTGAAGATATGCAGGGGGAAAATTAGAAGGGCCAAGGCTTAAGCCGAACTCATCTTGGCCACTACAGTTAAGAATAACAAAAAGGGTTTTTTTCAGTATGTAAACAGTAAAAGGAAGATTAGGGATAATGTGGGCCCACTGATGAATGAGATGGGCACCCTAGTGGTGGAAGACACGGAGAAAGCAGAGTTGCTGAATGCCTTCTTTTCTTCAGTCTTCACTGCTAAGGCTGTCCC
The DNA here is from genome assembly GCF_964106895.1 of Numenius arquata. NCBI lineage: Eukaryota > Metazoa > Chordata > Aves > Charadriiformes > Scolopacidae > Numenius > Numenius arquata. The sequence continues at coordinate 110,648,764 of NC_133577.1, read as the reverse complement.
TCATGAATCTCTGGCCTTGGAGGCAAGGGGGAGGGTATGGAGAGAGGAAGTTTTTCCTCCAGTAGAGGAGGACCAGGTTCGGGACCGCTTGGCCAAACTGGACATTCATAAGTCCATGGGCCCTGATGGGATGCACCCTCGAGTGCTGGGAGAGCTGGCAGATGTTATCGCTGGGCCACTCTCTATCATTTTTGAAAGGTCATGGAGAACAGGAGAGGTGCCTGAAGACTGGAGGAAGGCCAACATCACTCCAGTCTTCAAAAAGGGCAAGAAGGAGGATCCTGGGAACTACAGACCAGTTAGTCTCACCTCCGTCCCTGGGAAGGTAATGGAGAGACTCATTCTAGATGTCATCTCCAAACAAGTTGAAGAGCGGGGGGTTATTGGAAGTGGGCAACATGGGTTTACCAAGGGTAAATCATGTTTGACCAATCTGATAGCTTTCTATGATGCTATAACTGGTTGGTTGGATGAGGGGAGGGCAGCAGATGTCATCTACCTTGACTTCAGCAAGGCTTTTGACACAGTCTCCCATAGCATCCTCATTGGGAAACTAAGGAAGTGTGGGCTGGATGAGGGGACAGTGAGGTGGATTGAGAACTGGCTGTGTGACAGGACCCAAAGGGTAATGATTAATGGAGCAGGTTCAAGCTGGAGGCCTGTAACCAGTGGTGTCCCCCAGGGGTCAATACTTGGTCCAGTCCTGTTCAACATATTCATCAGCAACCTGGACGAGGGGATAGAGTGTATCCTTAGCAAGTTTGCTGATGATACCAAACTGGGAGGGGTGGCTGACACCCCGGAGGGCCGTGCTGGCATCCAGTGAGACCTGGACAGGCTGGAGAGCTGGGCAAGGAAGAACCTTGTGAGGTTCAACAGGGAAAAGTGTAGGGTCCTGCACCTGGGGAAGAAGAATGTCAGGCACCAATACAGGTTAGGTGTGGACCTGCTGGAGTCAAGTTCCGAAGAGAAAGATCTGGGGGTCCTGGTAGACAGAAAAATGACAATGAGCAAGCAGCGTGCTCTTGTGGCCAGGAAGGCCCATGGAATCCTGGGCTGCATAGGGAAGAGTGTGGCTAGTAGTTCGAGGGAAGTCATTCTCCCCCTCTACTCTGCACTGGTGAGGCCACAACTGGAATACTGCATCCAGTTCTGGGCTGCCCAATTCAAGAGGGATAGGGAATTACTGGAAAGAGTCCAGTGAAGGGCAACGAAGACGGTTCAAGGACTGGAGCATCTCCCTTATGAAGAAAGACTGAGAGAGCTGGGACTCTTTAGCCTGGAGAAGAGAAGGCTGAGGGGAGACCTTATCAATGCTTATAAATATCTGAAGGGTGGGTTGAAGGAGGAGGGAGCCAGACTCTTTTCAGTGGTTGCCAGTGAGAGGACGAGGGGCAACGGGCACAAGCTGGAACATAGGAGGTTCCACTCAAATATGAGAAGAAACTTCTTTACGGTGAGGGTGACAGAGCCCTGGAACAGGCTGCCCAGGGAGGTTGTGGAGTCCCCTTCTTTGGAGGTTTTCAAGACCCGCCTGGATGCAGTCCTGAGTAACATGCTCTGACGTGCTCTGGGCAATCCTGCTTCGGCAGGGGAGTTGGACTAGATGATCTTTATGGTCCCTTCCAACTCTAAAAATTCAGTGAAATTCAGTGAAATTCAGTGAAAGTGATCTTACTTAAATAAACACCGTTGCTCAAGTGAGTGAGCACACTACACACAGCACACAGCATCATGACCTCTTTCCTGTAACTTTTTTGAGAATAACGTAACGGATGCCCTTGGGTATGTCTAGAACAGGGTCACAGAAGATAGTTCTGTAAGAGTCCACCACTCATATATGGAGACAGCACTGCCATCAACAGAGAAAGCTCCACCCCAATTAAAGAGGAGAGTTTGTAGCTTTTGGGTCTAAGTCAGTCCATGTGCATGGTATTAGAGTGTGTGGCATCATGTGGATGTACTGGAGGAGCTGGCACTATGTGAGGAATCTCTGCAGTAGTCTCCCGCACGCTATAGAGATGTTCTTCAGTGTTACAGTACAATAAATGGACTAAATTCAATATCAACCCTTTTAGGATGAATTGGAAAAAAGGGGAAATTCATTGTGTCCATGAATATTAATAAATACAGGAAAACATCCACCGTCTGTAACTAACTACTCTTGGATTGTGTTCTGGGTAATAGATATAACCATTACCAGCCAAACCTCATTTCAGGCTTCTTTCTTTTTTTTCCTTTCTTTTAATTTTTTGCAACCAATGAGTTGTGCTTGCTGTCAGCAGATGATGAATCCCACAAGGACCACTCACATGTATAAAATCAAATATATTTGGTTTTGCAAGATCAAAGCTTTGTTGAAACCCATAAAATGGTGAATCTGAACAATCAATAAACACTTGGACGGGAGTTCCTAATCAAAAAAGCATTCAACAGTCTTGAGTAAGGCCTCCCCCCACAAATCATGTCATCAGAATAATTGCTCATAAAGTTTCAAAAATCAAGAATTTGTATTTGATTTTATTTGCCTTTTCAGCTGTTACCTCAAGTTTACTCCAGGAATCAGGAAAGCCTGAAACCTACTTTTCAAAATGACAGCCAGAATTCTAACCAACCTCATAAATCCAGTGCATTCAGCATCATGAGGCTTCAGATTGAAGTATTAAGCAGTTCAAGATACACGCACCAAAAACCCTTTTCAACTTTAGAACATAAGTGCTGGAAGAACTGAGGAACACAATATTTCAACACCCACAATTTCAAGACATTGGACCAGGTTGAGGAAGGCACTTCAAAGAGATCTTTAATAGAGTACCAAAGTACTCTTATGTCTCCAGTAAGTTTTAAAGAAATTTAGCTGCTTCTCACTTACATTTTAGGTTAATGTTAAATATCCAAATCTGATCTAATCACAATAGACTTCTGTGATTGTCAGTGAAAAAAACCAGGTACTGTCGTAGTTTGGGTTGGACTGGCCTCCAACCTTTCTTATATATCTACCTTCAGTTGAGAACAGTTGTCCTCTCAATATGTCTGTTTCACTCACTTACTTTAAAGAGAATTTGACAGAAATAGTGTAGACTTGAACACCTATCTTTTCGACAGCAAAATCAGCACAGATGATTCATGTCTTTATGTAAATGAAAAGCAGACCTTATTTACCCCAAAGAATTTAGCAAACATTACTAGCTTCACAGTCATCTCCACTTTTTATTTCTTAATACTGAGTCAGTGAGGTCTTTGAGTAAATCATGTGGTTAGCGTACAAGAACAGGCTGTGATTATGAATAGTTTTAAGTATCAGAGAAGAAGAGAGGAATTTGCAACTGCTCTTATTCCAAAGTCTAGCTCTTCACATTATGCCTTTGATCATGGCCTTCAATCTCAGAGTCTGAATAAATCTGCCTAGCTCTTACTTTTTCAGGAGAATTTTTGGAAGAGTTTTCTATATCTTCACAGTGGTCGTCAGACTTCATTAACCTGCATAGGTTAACCGTGACAAGCACAGGACAGGCTGGCTCCCAAGCTAGGGTTTGTGTCGCTGGGTTATAGACAATATTATCCCATAGCGCCGTCGTATCTGTGCACAAAGAGGGGAAACATTATTCAATGTGTCTAAAAACGAATGAAAATTGTTCATAAATCTGGTACCGATACATGTGCTTAAAGCCAAAAGCATTGCTTTTCCATTTCCTTGTCATTTTCACCAATCACAACGGAAGCATTTCACATTGTTAACAGCGTAAAACTTGAATTCGTCCCACCAAAGTGTTGGCATTTACCAGAGGTACACAACCTGAGAGCTTAGTTTTACCAGTCTCCCACTATGGTGATAGATAGGTGTCACCTGGGAATGACACCAGGAATGATGATGGGAATCACCATGCTCTTAAGTAGGCTGCACAAGCTCCTGGAAGTGCATTCTGTGCCCATCAATCACGGGGGGGGGGGGGGGGGCGGTTTAACACAAGCAAATTCCTAAGGACCTTCAGTTAACCATGTGTCGTAAATTGGAACAAATCCATACACTAGTGACTAGAGGTCATGGTATTGGAAACTCAGATTCTGTGTGCCTTGTGTAGGACTTATAATCACACAATGTATATGTAAGAAGATAAATTCAAGTCTTTAGCTGAATATCAAGAACTCAATAGTAAACAAAGCTGTGCAAGTAATTCACAATAAATATTTTTTCTACAGGATTCATATAAATCTTTTTTTCTATGTATACTGGGCACAATAATTTTAGAGCTAGTCAACATATATTTGAGGATATCTTAAATAGGCACTTCTATAAAAGAAAAGCTGTCTTATTTATTTGATTGGTCAAATTAGTCACTATGTACATACTTTCTTTTGCATTTAGCTGCACGTAGGTGAGAGAATTTCCAGCATGAAACTGATATTTCTATTTTCTAAAGAGGAAATTGCTTCCATTCTAACACAAATGTATTTGCCCTGCAAGAATGTGAAAGTATTGCAGTGAATGTCTATGCAAGTTTAATAGAGTTTGGATGTGCTGTTATGGGAAAGTGTTTTTACTCTCTCTTGTTTTTTTTCTTCAATCAAATCCTAAAATCCCTTAGTGGCCTTCTTAGCGTAGTCTGGGGAAAAATATTGTACTTATGTTGTACTTAACACAATAAAACACTTTTTCAGACTACTCTTTTTTCTATCTGCCTGGTAAAATTTTCACTAAAGACCTATATAATATAATTTCTTTTTCAGCTCTCATCTCAGACCAAGATCTGACTTTGTTGGAACACTGTGTGAATAATTTCCCATTTAGCTGTGAGAAACCAGGACCTAACAGCTGTTAACTGTCTTCTTTTTCAACTCCCTGTTGCCTCTTTTGAGTTGGGTGTCAGACACCTTCTTCAAATGTCTCTTTGAAGCCCCCCTCTCACATGAGTAAAGCTGACCTCAGTGGATTTTCTTCCCTCTGGTCAGTTTGCATGCGACTTAAGAAAATACGGGAAATGAAGAAAGTTACTTAGTGTTTACATTGGCAAAAACTTCGTGAAAAATTTGGTCTGAAAGTAAGTTATTTCGTCTACCCACAGTATAACAAACCAATATAACGATTTCCTTGAAGTTTTGCAATGTATGATCTTCACCTTAGATGAATTTCAAATTGTGACATACTACTGAAGCTGCTGAAAATCACTCATAAAAAGAGTAATCACACAATACTTGCCATTTTCAAATGGGCAAAGTTGTATCCTTCTTGCATCTGGAACTGCCAGCCAACCCTACAACCCAAAAAGTGGCCATTAGCTCTAGATTCTCAGATACACCCATTTTTAACATCTCACAGAAAACCCTTCCACGAAAGATAAAGATGCTATGGTTATTAGAAAGCTTTGAAAGTAGCTTCTTTTAAAGGATGTTTTGCACTGGATATAAATTTTATTGTTCATCATTAGGGGGATTGTAGTTGATGAACTGAGGTGATCCCTTCTAGCACTATATTCCTACTACTTCTGAGTCATATATTTAGCCTGATTTCATTTAGAAAGTCTTACACATTGATTTTCATTAAATTTCTTACACTGTCATTACTTTCTAGAGGTATCAAAAGACATTCAACAATCATAATATCAGAACTCCTGGCCTTTGTTATGGTAAAGGATGTATCCTTAACATTTGAGGGCTAACACTTAACCCAATCTGCAAGTATATGTGCATGGCTGTTACTATACCCTAATTATTTAGATTCATGTGCAAATGTTTCTATTACTCACAGTTCCCATCTGTTTGCTCAGCAATTGTATTGTGGAATTCTCTGTGAAATAACATCTTTCCAGTGACCTCATACCTTTCAGAGTGGAACAAAAAAAAAACCCTAGGCTTGGAAGAGACCTTGTGGTTCAACCCACATATTAAGGTATGTGGTTTCAGGTACCTACAATGTACACATCTGAGTGTGACTAAAGTGCCCAAATTACTATTACAGCAGCCATATGAAGATGTAGCCAATGCAGCCAGTGGAGTCTACAGTGCTACCCATCCCATCCCAAAATAGCCATCCACATTTGGTCAGTTAAGTAGCTGACTGCATTAACTAGATCTCCACTGACTTGAAGAATCTGGACATCTAATTCAAATGTAGATATCTACGTCTGGACATCTAAACTTAGGTATCTCAACCTGCAAGGGAAATCATACCCCAAAATTCACTGAGAAACTAGGTCACATAGTAACTTTATATCTTAACAAGATCATTTTAAATTTATTCAGTGACTATTTATTCCTTTTTATGAAAGATATTCCAAAATCTCACTTCTCAGATTATCAGAAAAAAAATCTGTAGCTATTCTGAATATATGATAATGAAGTTTACCCCCTTTCATTCTTGAGGCAAGAATGGCTTTAGCTTAAAAAAACTGGTTTTTTTCCTTATAAGTGACCATCCTGATGTGTATTTAGACAACAAACATATTTTCTCTTTGCATGTGTTTTACCAGGCTAATGAAAACATGTTCTTTGAATCTCCTTTATAAGACAGTCTCTCCATTCCTCAACCATTCTAGATTTTTTATCTACGTCTTCCATTTGAGTTAATCATTCTTGAATATGGATACAAGAATTGACTACAGTATTTCAAAGAAGGCTTTGGCCGTACTTTCCTGTTAACTTGGAATAATCTAACCCACTAGACTTTTGTTCACATTTACATCATGTAAGCATGTTAGTATGATCATCTGATGAACTATTACTCCCAGATGGTTTTTCCTCCACTGTAATTTCTAAATGAAGTCTTGCATCTTACAACAAGAATTCCATTTATTAGAGCAACTGCATGAACTTGTACTTCATACATCACACTTCTTCCTCCTTTAGTTATTTCACGGATGAAGATCTCTGGTCTCTTCTAATTATCCTGACCTTCTTCCATTTTGATTACACCTCTCAACTGTGTTATCAGCAAATCTCATTTGGCTGATGATTTGGCACAAGTCACTCTGCCACCTGTACCAGCACAAACCACCACACACGTTCCCACCTTTTGTCCCCATGTCATTGATGAAAATATTTATGTAAGAACAGCTCTTAGTGTGGTCCTTAAATAATCTTCCTACTAGCACAGCCCCATTCAACAGGAGTAGTTGGGTTAGCCCTCCAGCTAGGTATTATCTACCATACAAATCTTGTTCTCACCCCCAGCTTCCTCAATTCTTCTTTTAATTTCTAATGCAATACTATATCAAATTCTATGCTGCAATTCAGGTAGATTAAATTTTCTGTCTTTTCATTGCTTATAAAGAATCAGTCAAATTAATCTTACACAATGCTTCCTATAAATTAATGTAAATTGTATCCCATTTTCTTCTTATCTCCATGTTTTAATTAGTGTTTCCTAAAATATCTCTTCTACATTTACATAATCATAAGGGCAGAGAAGCCTTAGTCAAAAACTCAGGTCTAGAGCTTTTTTCTACGGACTTTTCCTCCTTTCTTAGCACAAATCCCAGATAAAAATTCTTTAATCAGAAACACAAGTATATACAAAATTCCAGACTGTATTACCTCAATGCAAAGACAAGGGAGTAGCTGAGAATATTTCAGAGAAACTGATTTTAAAGATTCCTTCCCTTTTATCTGAAATGAAAAAGATGGTCATGAATCCAGGACAATAAATGACTTTTAATAAAGCTAAATAAAGATATAGAAGGGCATTACCTATAACTGAGACCCCAATGAGAACTTCCATCTACAAGCAATTCCCCCACCAGTTCAACAATCTGCTTTGATCTTTAACTCACCACAGCAAATGCCCCTGCATCTTCACAGGTAAACCATTTGTGGCACAGCCGAACATAATAATCTTGATCTCGAAGAAAATTGGATACATTCACTGATATAATTTTCCTTGCCCTGTCTACATTATAATCAAACTTTCCAGCTGAAAAAGAAAATTCAAGCATGAAATTATCACATCTGCTTCTTTATTACTTTATTATTTCTGATCTCATTATTTCTTTATAAAAGGTACAAAATATATTTCATAACTTGATGGAGATGAAATTCAACATCTATAGATACTTACCTAGAATGTTTTAATTAATTATTTTTATATCCTCATATTCCTAAAGGTATTCTTATTTTATCAGATAATAATAATTTTCATGAGAAAATAATTCAATATTATTCAGTTTTAAACTAGCACTGGCAATACTGAGTGGCCAGGACACCTACTGACTGCATCTCCACCTTAACACTTGAAAATTTATGTAGTTCATGTACAAATACTTGAAATATATACACTAAAACTACTTCAAAAGCTGATTATCCCAAGGTTGCAATTTCATTACACAGAGAATATGTGCAACTGTTAGACAAATACAATGGGGGGGGGGGTGTATATTAATTATCTTTTATTAATTTTATTCATTTTTTATATTCATTATTTTGGTATGCCAAAATCAGCCTAGCAGTTTGGCAAATTAATTTCAATCTGTTTATGAGGTCTGCCTATAGACAAAATATAAAACCAGCAATCCAAAGTGAATGAAAATGACAGAAACCTATTTGCAAAAGTTTAAGTATTAAATAGGTTGTCAATATCTTTACCTGCTATCTAGCATTTCCACATCAATACAAAGAAACACATTTTCCAAGACATTACCCGTCAACTACATGGTAATTACAAGTAGTGGTAGTTGTAAATCATCGGGTTTTTTCCTGCTTATTCAGCTATGAAAATATATCATTGTACAGGTCACCAGAAATATCTCAGATCTTTAAGTTATATAGAAGATGCTCACCTGAACAAGCTGGAATATATTTTCCCACATCGCTGTTTCTGCAATCTGCAAAACAGAAGCCAGAGTTTTCTTTAGTGCTGCTTTATTTATATAACTGTGTAAATAAACTGCCAAATTATGCAACTTCTTCCCAACAGTAAACCAAAAATATATACTCCTTTTTAAAGGCAGATTTGTGTCCACTTCTAGATAAGCAGCAAAAAAGAAAAGTCCCCTTACCACACACAGAGATTATATCACAATTTGCCTTAAGGAGCTACCTCACCAGTATGGGGTTTCTACTGGAAAACCTCATCAGCAGTTTAAGGCGGCAATCTAGGATGTAACACTGCACTTCCTTACCTACTACCTAACAATAATTTAAGTAACAGTAATAATAATAATTTAAGTTATTCTTTTCTTGAAAGCTACTCCTTTTGTTTACCAGGCTTATTCCTCTGCTATAAACAACTGTCTATTTTTGCTATTCTGGTTCTACTCTGGGCTTATAAAGAAATACCCTATTTAGCTCCCAGGGAGCCCACCAGAATTAGAGGCCAGGCGACACTTTCAGAACTATAATATAATATTTGTATCTTCAAAACTTAAACCTTGATTTAAGAGTACTAAATCAGCTCATAGTTTGCTTACTTCTGTTTTCACCTGTCCTTGCTTAACTTGGTATTAGAGCAGCATTTTGCTCTCACTTCCCTACACAGGACAAGAGGAAATGGCCTCAAGTTGTGTCAGGGAAGGTTTAGATTGGATATTAGGAAAAATTTCTACATGAAAAGGGTTATCAAGCATTGGAACAGGCTGCCCAGGGAAATGGTGGAATTGTCATCCCTGGGGTATTCAAAAGATGGGTAGATGTGGTGCTTAGGGACATGGCTTAGTGATGGTTTTTGTCATTTAGACTGATGGTTGGACTCAATGATCTGGAAGATCCCTTCCAACCTAGGCAATTCTATGATTCTATGATTCTTTTTCCCAGAGAAATATTTCCTATTTTCATTTGCTTACTCACCCTTGTAAAGTATCTTTAAACTGGGCTTTATAAAACCTTATTTTCCGCCCTCTTTATTCACAAAGTACATATCTACTTCAATAGTGATTATCAAGAAAATGAAAGGCTTTTTAAATACAAAAAGCTTTACTTCTATGGAAGCATGAAACAGCCACGTGTCTGATCCTGTGTGCCAGGGATCATACCATACCAAGGGCAAGAGCTGCCAACCCAGAGGCTCTGGAGATAGGAAGGCAGGACAAGCCCACGTACCGGACCAAAACAGGGGTCTCATTTCATTTTTTGCATCATCATTTGGGCCACTTGTCTCCACCAGCCACACTGTATCTTGGCTGGACCCCAGTGCTGAATCTATTTTATATACGTGTGGCTGGTGGAGAATCATACGCCACCTTATCTTATGCAGTTACATGAAAACAGGCAATAGAACAGTGAGCTAATGAAAGTAAAAAGGAATTTCTTTGCACTTTCTTATTAAGCTTTCCTCAGTCTCTGAAACCACCTATGGCCTAACTATGAAGAGAAGCAGAGGCTCTATCTTATGAACAGAGAGTACACAGGACTGAACCTGCAGGCAGAGAAAGAGCACATGCCAATCACAAGAAGGCCAATTAAGACAAATGCATAGTATAGTTCAGTTTTCCTTTTAGATATAAACTTTGGTCTCTGTTTTTTTTATAGCAAGTCAGACATTTACACGCACAAAATAAATCACCAAAATGCAGAGTAAGCCTGGTCCTGGCATGCATGATCTACCATCAGTTAGATCAGTGTATCCCAGAACACGATTTGGCTTCGCATTTGAGGTTTTGTGGTTTGGTTTGGTTTTATTTTGAAAAGATGTTTCTTGAAAAACATCTGGTTTAAGAAGTGTTCCTACCTTCAACATAGTATTCCTGACTCAGCTTGACTTCACAGTAATTTGGTACTGTTTTCATGGTCACATAGATGTGTTGTGCTACATTGACTTCAATGCAATTGAACTGTACCTGTACCTGTTCAAAACATTTACAAAATCAAGTTTGTGCATGACTTCCAGAACACATGAAAACCACTGGTTATCAGAGTTAAGCAAGCAATATTCTCTGTTCAGATTTATTTATATTTACAAGGAACATTAAGCAGTCTCAGATATTGTAGAATTAAGAATGTAAAAGAAGCAGATACAACTTAATGAAAGGATTTCAAAGAGTATCATTACTTCTAATCCAGGACGTTGCTATCTTCTTCACTTCCAGAAATCCAAATATCTACAAGCTATCAAATAATCCTAAAAGCAAAGAAATACATGTACCCCATGCTCATTGAACTTCAAAAGCAAAAAGGTCTTTCATACTACCAGAAGTCCCAGCTTGTAGGCATTTTTAAAAACACAGACACTTGTGTAATAGGAAAAAAAATGTCTGTTTAAACATTTAGTGGCAACTTCTGCAAATTTATTCATTCCAGTAACAGTTTGTGAGAGAGAAAATAATTTAGGAGACAAAAGCTGAGGTCCAGTTATAGCAGGTCATTCCCTCAGTGATAGAAGTAACTATTAAATTAAACTGAAACAAAGACAATTACATTAAATATGCTTGTTGAGTCTTGCTTATAAACTCACCATACTCTGAAAGTTCATTGTTCATTGCTGGCCCCACATTGTCTTTAGGGACATTGGATCATCAAGTGATACAGAGCAACAGCAGTTTGGGAGAACTTTGTTTCATATGTGCGATCAATATAACATTTACAAAGCCGATGAAGTAACACATTTTGTGTGGGATTAATAACAGTTATCCACCAGTAACTGAAAGCAAAAATTCATCTTTTTTAAATAGTTGGTCAAGGATGGGTCTTTTCTTTTTTTCCCCAGTTGCAAATTTTAATAACAGAGACTTCTGGGTTTAGTTTAGTAAAAAATTGTACGCTGCTGTTGCAATTATTACCATGAATTTAGGACAGATGTGCACAAGTGCTTAGGCACTTGGCTCTCTTCTATATGTGTAAATTCCATTGACATGGTTGGACTTCAATGAATCACATGTATGCATTTAAAATCCCTGTGGCATTCTGCTTCCTAGCAATTGGAGTTACAAAAGCTTCCCCAAAACTTGGTGGGCACAAAAAGAAAGCTAGCAAGATTGATACGAAAATTAGGCTTTGCAGAGGCAGCTTCTCTTGCACAAAGGTAAGCAGAAGTATAAAAATGGTGGAGAATTTAATTTATAGGTCAGGTTATAAAAAGGACATTTGTTACGGAGTTTCATTTGACAATGCTTAAGCCTATATTTCATTACAGTTTTGCAGAAAGTCACTAAAAGAAGAAAATAAGAGAGATACAAAATATATTTTTTTCCAAAGGCTCATAAACATTTAGATGAAAAACAACCCAAAAAAAAAAAAAATCTACCTTCTTTCCATTAAGCATCTTGCTTTTTTTCCTAGCAAATCTCACATTTGTGCACTGAGATTGTTGCGTGTCCAGTGAAAGAGAACATATTTCCAGCCCACGGATATTTTCTGAAATTAATTAGGAATAGATTTCAAAAATATAATTTGAGCATCTTTAAGAAAAACAAAAAATAAATCAAAATATATCACATCATAAGCTTTCCTCCTAAGAGAAAGGCACATGTATTTTCTCTCTGTTAAAAAAAAAGGGGCATTATATATAATACAGACATGAGGGTAGGAGCAAGGATTTAATACAGATTGCTATAAATTAAAGCTTTAATTATGCAAATTCTAAAAATAAACCTATTAACTCTGAGTGAAGCACACCAAGAAATATCTAAATGGTAACACACTTAGCACATTAATGGCAAGGTGTCAGTAAAAATAGACTATGCCCAAAAAGTTTGAGTGCTTTAATTTTATTTTTAGTGCAGAATTGTGACTTCAGACACATAAACTGTTTCTCCTTCTGTTGGGGCAGTCACTTATGTCTGAATTACCAGGGCAGACAGAATTTGTGAGTGTGTGTGTGTGTGCACGCCTGTCAGAACAAGAAAGACAAGGGCAGCTTGGGGCACTGGTAGAGGACAAATTAAGTGTATTTTGTTGGAAGTAAAAATTCAGTTGTATTAAATTCATTATCTTAGTTCTCATTCCCTTGAGAAGGGCCATGGCTTTATCCTGGTTTGTAGTAAAATGGTTTCACAAAAAATATCTTTCTGATATAACTACATGAAGACAGCTTGTACACAAATATTGCAATATGGAACAAAATTTGGCTGGACAGCTATAAACAAAAAGTAAACAGAAATGATTCAGTAGCAAATCGGCTTCCTACCATCCAGACTCAGAGTTCCTTTAATGTTTAAATGAAGAGAGCATGGGCTTCCTTCGACACATTTCATCACTGTTGAAATTTTCATGCTTTTCAGTATCATAGAAGACAAAGATGCAGGAGCATCATGGCAGAAGCTGTTAAAAATGCCACCTGCAAATGTAAAAACAAAGACAGAGAAATCTCACTGTGCAAAGGATATCTGGAGGAGAGAAAGTACCAAAGGTGAAGCTCCAGCTCTACAGAAATCAGTAGGAAAATCACCATTGACTTCAGCAAAAAAAGTACTTTTCCTAAGACTTTCACATGGCCAAGACAGCTAGTTGGCTCCACTAGCAATGTAGGGAGGTTGGAAAGAACTATGTTACAGATGGGGTTTGATAATAAATTCCCTGGCTCAGGGATCAATACTGGGACTGGCGCTGTTTAACATCTTTGTCGGTGACACGGATGGTGGAATTGAGTGCACCCTCAGCAAGTTTGCCGACGAAACCGAGCTGTGTGGTGTGATCAACATGCTGGAGGGAAGGGATGCCATCCAGAGGGACCTGGACAGGCTTGAGAGGTGGGTCCGTGCAATCCTTATGAAGTACAGTCAGGCCAAGTGCAAGATTCTCTATGTGGGTCAGGGCAATCTGAAGTACAAATATATGCTGGGTGGAGAATGGATTGAGAGCAGCCCTGAGGAGAAAGACTTGGGGGTGCTGGTTGATTAAAAGCTCAACATGAGCCAGCAATGTGTGCTTGCAGCCCAGAAAGTCAACTGCATCATGGGTTGCATCAAAAGAAGCACGGCCAGCAGGCTGAGGGAGGTGATTCTGGCCCTCTGCTCTCATCTGGTGAGACCCCCACCTGGAGTACTGTGTTCAGCTCTGGAGTCCTCAACACAGGAAGGACATCGACCTGTTGGGGTGAACCCAGAGGAAGGCCACAAAAATGATCAGAGGGTTGGAGCACCTCTCTTATGAGGACAGGCTGAGAGAGCTGGGGTTGTTCAGCTTGGAGAAAAGAAGGCTCCAGGGAGACCTTATAGCAGCCTTCCCATACCTGAAGGGGGCCTACAAGAAAGATAAGGAGGGACTCTTTATCAGGGAGTGTAGCAATAGGATGAGGGGTAACAGTTTTAAACTGAAAGGGGGGAGATTTAGATTAGATATTAGGAAGAAATTCTTTACTATGAGTGTGTTGAGACACTGGAACAGGTTGCCCAGAGAAGTTGTGGATGCCCCATCCCTGGAAGTGTTCAAGGCCAGGCTGGATGGGGCTTTGAGCAACCTGGTCTGGTGGGAGGTGTCCCTGCCCATGGCAGGGGGGTTGGAACTCGATGATGTTTTAATGCTTTACCGACTCTAACCATTCTATGATTCTATGATTCTGTGTTAATCCACAAGAGGAAGGACTCACACTTCTCTAATGGTTAAGACTAGTAGAGCACACCTAGACTGACAGTGGTTTTAAATAATCAGATCAGCTAGATTATGGCTAGACTAATATTTCATTTGAACTTTTTTTCAAAACCATTACCTGTATATTGTGAGCACTCATAGGTACTATTTTAATTTTAGGATTGGCTGATGGTCTCAACTGCTGTTAAAATATCATTTTCACACAAGAGGGCACCATTGCATTCCTAGTCATGGAAAAATTCCTCACACCTACAGGACTTCCTTCTCCTGTAGACCAGAACAGCAAGAGCAAAATAGATAGTACCCAGGCCTTTTTCAAGGTGTAAACAGCAGGCACAGAACACAGCTACTACATCTCCTCTTATTTTGCTATCCAAATTTAGTCATCCCAAAGCTGTAGGGCATCAGTTTGCACAGCCGTCTTCTGTAGGCTAACATAAAAGGAAAAACAGTCTTAAGGCCCCAAATCTCATCTGTTGGCCACATTTCATCTTTTTCTACTTCCCAGACTGCCCTGCACAGAAATCAGTTATTTATTTATGAATTTATGTTGGTACAGTCAATTTAATCCCCAATGCACTCCTTGGGCTTCTCTACCTCTGCATCGTTTGCAGTCCCAAAAATTAAGGGTTCGAGAAATTATCAGAACAAATAGCCAGGGAATTGGGTTTTGTCCCTTGGCTATGTGGTGTACAATGAAGCACACCTCATTTTAGCTGTAACTACATCATAGCAATTTCTTTTAAAGACTTCTTACCCTTCTAACTTTTGTACATAGCATGAAAGTTAAAAGACACTGAAGTAAAACAAAGTATTTCACTGGACATTCTCCCCCCGCCTCCCTCCGAGGAGAGGCTGAAACAACAAAAAAACATTTTACTTTAATTAGTCATACTGCTGAACATACTCCTAGGAGGAGTTCAACTAGTATGGTGAAGACGACAGTATAAAACAGCAGTGCCACAATACTGTGCTTGCCATAAAATACAGGATAACACTCCTAACTCAAATCATGAGGAAAAGGTGCATCCCTCAATGCCTAGCCAAGAGTTGTTGGCAAGTGTGGATGGAAGACACAGCCACAGTTCTCACAGAGTAAAGGTAGGATGTGGAGGGGAGAGGAAGGGCAAAGCTTATCCTTACTTACCCCTCCAACCCCCCCGATGAAGGAAAGTCTCTAAATTTAAAGACTGAAAGTATATTAACCTGTACAGGACCTCTTTTTATATTGTGAGATCCTCACTTTCACAGTGCCCAGTTGCAGCTGAAGCCCACTGTCAGGGATCAGACAGTGACACTCGCAGGATGTGAAGACAGGCTGACACAAATGTGGTACCTTGGCTTGAATCTGTCAGGCCTTAAGGTGCCCTCACACTTGGTATTGGGAGAAATAAGGCCAGCATGATACCTATCAAAAGTCAGAAAAGACAAATGCTTCACACCCGAATCTCCACTCCAATATCCTGATTTTGTGTCATTAAGTATCTTTTGGAGGCAAGAGGACATGTTGATATGAACTAAGTGGGAAAGTACGGAAAAACAAGGACACTTTACCGCAACTGCCAGTAGTCAACTCTCAATTATCCAAGGCCATATCAGAAATGAGAGAAGACAATTTGTGCAAACCAAAGAAAAAACACGTATCATTCAAACTATAAAAATTAGGCTTTAAGAGCAGATTACATTGACTTTTGAAGAATTTGTAAACATGTTTCCACAGAGATGAGGCAGCCTTCAGAAGTAGAGTGCACAGCGGCCAGATGTGAACACTATATTCCGTGTTCCAAGAATGGGTGTTGTAATAATCCTGAAGGTATCTCAGGATGCAAAGTTATTGTACAACACCCAGTCAATCCACCCACAGGAAACTGGGAGGTTATTATATTGCAGAACTACCTGATAATTATTACTAATAATGTGATATGTGATGATTAGTTTTAGCTCTGTCTCTTTGCTCAAAAAGACATTTTCTTGACTGCATCGTATGACATGCAGTTGTGGATACCAAATGGTATCCAGGAGCAACTGTTCCTGCTTAATTCCTTGGTTGTTGGTGCAAATGTCTTGATCCAGGCCTAATCTTGCCTATTCCTGTGTCTGTGTAGAAATTATTCAAGGGAAGAGCAATGTGTGTATATATATATGTATATTTGTATATACACAGACACACATTGTCAAAGCTGAGAGGTCTTCACAAATTATTCTCTTTGGGTGAATTTTGACCATATTATTTGACCCTAATTATTTGTACGAGAGATTCTCATGACTTAATTGAATTCAGTCCTCAGTTATTACTGCCTGAGGTATGGTATTATCAGATGTCACAGGCCTGGAACTATCTCAGGAGGATCCTAAGTCATACCTAGGTTCCTTACTGACATCGGATTGTTATCAGGCAGATGCACAGTTTTAGGGACCGCTGTCTGTCCGTAAGCAGGGACACTGTCTTCCTTGATCACAGTTTCTACCTTCAAACTGAGAACAAATAAGTAATACACTGGATAAAATGAAATTACTCTTCCACTTTGTATTTTGTCCCATTAGTTTTATGATACGTTTTGAGAATTGCAAAAGATGCTGCAGAACTTGTTAAAAATAATTTAAATTGATATCATGCATGAGGGTATTAGTTTTGGATCACAATAAATATATGATACAAATAAGACCTGACAGAAAATAATTTTCATTCTATAAATCATCACAGTATGAGACTCACTTCTGACTAATTCTTAGTAAACTCTTACCTTATCACCTTTTAATCCCCCCCTTAGATAGTTTCCTCTGGAACACACACATCTTTCCTCTTCTCACGAGTAGTTCAATCTACACCCAGAAGACGTAAAGACACATCTTGCTACACAAAACATTTGCTGAGTAAATCTTGCCTAAATTTTATGTTTATGAATTATAACTGTAATTAGCCCTACATGAGAGAGGGATTGTTGCTGTAATAAAAGATTCCTTAATTATGGACACATATAAGCCCAGGCATAAAGAAGCCAAGGCTTATTATTCAGCATGTAGACACTTTCCTTGTACTTTTGCCATCAGATTATTTTTTTTATCTGATGATGCAGCAATCAACCTGAACTGTCATGACAGCAAAATACACCTTATGTACACTCAGAGTACCTACTCTTATGTATGCCGGAGCTAAGCAATGGATACGCAATAGAAATTGTTAGATGAATAATTTGAAGCCTCAGGCAAGAAGATTAAATTGGAGAACAGCAAAAAGAATTGCAGAGAAAATCCATTAATAACAGGCCCAGGCCAACACCCAGTAGAAAACCCTAACTGGTTTTTTGTCTGATATTTCTGCCCTATAAGAACTGTAAGAATCTGAACTACTTAGGATACTGACAGTGCTAAATCTGTGAGCATACCTAAAGCACAGTAAAATTGCTTCACTGGAGCATCTTCCCATGAGGATAAATTACAGTAGCATTTCAAACCCATTTGCATACGATTTACCACAGTATCTGCTGCATCTGTGCATTACGATCATTCGACAAAATTCATAAACAAACTAGGTATCCTCTCCTGAGATAACCCCGTGGTGCACTTCAGTTAATAAACACCAAAATTCATTATTTAAAAGTACTTACATCAATTATGAAATCGATTAAATTTCAGGATGACAGCCTTTCTTTCACAATAGATTTCAATGCAGAGTAAAATAGAAGGCTTTCACAGTTGCACGTTCAGAAAGTATTTCAAACTTTCAAGGATAAGGGACAACGTGGTGATATATGATGCCAAATACATTTTCTGAGAATGTAAGGCTTTTTTTAAAGTCACTGATATATTGACATCAATGTCTGCATGTATTACAGTGAATTTTAAATAGTAGCTACGTAGCCCTTAGCCCACTAGCACTACTAACAGTCTAGAAGACCAGGAGGGAGAAGGCAGAGTAAAAGCTACGTTGCCAAACACAACTGTGATGATAACTTCAAATTCTAGGAAATAAAGTCATCTTCTTGTTGCAGCTAAAAGCTATAACTACTGCGAAGGTGCTCTATTATACAGTTAAGGTCTTTTAAGGTAATTTTACCTCAAATAATAAATAATAAAAGGAATGACTATAGAACAGGAAGTATGGAAATGAGTATACACCCACTGTTGCACAAGGGAATTAGAATGAAGACTAAAAAAATGTTTTTTCATCACCCTTATAAGGCTGACTCATCCTACATGTTACTTGTATTAAAGATAGCTGATAAGTCATTTTCAGGCAGCACTGAAAACCTACAACCAGCTCTGCTTCATGTATATCATCTTGAAAGATAAGGATCTTTAGTTTACAAACTCTTCAGTGCCCAAAGTCTACATCCAGCTAAGAGCTAAACATCTAGTTTAAGCTTATGTGCATCATCGCAGTACCTCTGGCAGTCAGCAGAGAGGGACAACCCCTCTCACCTCCCTCCCAGCACATAATTCACCTTGTCCTGAGATGGGTGGAATGAATCACCACCTCGTGGTACCTGTAGCAAGTCTCCACTATCTAGATCTGCACTTGTGTAATACCCAGCACAGATTTTAACTCATAATCAACAGTATTGCAGCTGTCCTTCCCTTTGAGACCAGGGTTGAAGGACTCAGTTTCTCCAGCCTATGCCTCTCAAGGGGATGAAGGCGTGCTTCAGCTAGGCAGAGCAAAGGTCAGTGCCTCTGTTCCTCTCCTCTTATACAATTCCTTCCACGTACTTTGTGTAACAAGCAGCTCAGCTGCCTAATCCTAAAAAAGATTCATTCACAATCCTTGAACCAGCCACCAACAGCTCACTCTGCTCGCCAGTAGAACACTAGACTTTTTCAGGTGGGATGTTTAACTGCATCCCTTCCACAGCCATGTTCTTTCTCTTGACCTCAACACATATCCCATAAATGCCATGTTTCAGAGAAAGACTCATGACAGCTGACATTCGGCTCTCACCCCACACCATAGCACCAGCATCTCACACGCTTGCGGCTCAGGGCTGCAGCTTCTCCCTGTCTGTGGATGCTCTGCCACACAGATCCAGGAAAGGCACCACGGAGACAAGCTTTGCCCAGAGCTGGGCCTCCAGCTAGGACTGTCCTCTCCAAGGGGACTGCCACAAGGCAGCTGCCTCGTCCTTCTCTGCCCAGTGACTGTGCACTGGAGGAGTGATTGATGGAGGCTTCAGAGTTCAGGTAATTCAAGATCCTGTATTATTACTGTCGGCAATAATAATAAGTAGAAGCAATAAAAACACGTGAAATGACTACACAAATTCTCCCAATGACTACCTATGTCAAGGAAAACTATAAAGCAATAATGCACAATCATTACTAACCTATTATTTATCAGAGCCTACCAGTTTCCAATGTTTTGTACAAGGAAAATGTTGGTAAATAACCTGTCAAACGACAGTGATCTGATGTCATCAGGAACGTGGGTTTATTATCTGCAATAAATTATCTTCCAAAAATAAATGTAGTAAAAATGTGAATGACATACTCACTGGAAGGTTTGCTTTTACAATGAATCCCCTGCAAAGAGAAACAAAAATATTATAAAAGCTGAGGTAATAATAAAAATAAATATTGCTTAATCATTGCACACAAATATATACATACCTCAAACAAGTAAACATATTCACAGTTCACAACAGAAATAATTTTCAAGACAAAAAAAGATTTTCAAATACAGTGAAAATGCACTTCACTACTGCATATGACAGCCTGATATATAGGGGGACACAAGATCAGTGTTATCCTTATTTTTATGTATTTCTTCTGAAGTGTAATTGTTATAACAAGTATAACAGTTCCATCAAATACAGACATCATTTTATCTGCCATTCATACTGACCAATAGCTTATTTATTGTTTTGTGAAACTTTACAATGGACTGTTTCATACCAGAGCAAAGAAGCCAAGCAATTTTTTTAATGGAAAATATCTAGAACACTACTAAATATTATATGATTTTAGAAGATCACCCTAGGCCAATGCAAGGAATTGTTACAGTAACTGCAAATGAAGTTTAGAAATAAGACTTGCCTTTTTATATATTTCTGAGAACTATCTGACTCGGAATCCTGAAAATGAAATTACTCAGGCACATTACTTACTTACCATGTTCAAGTGGGAAAGTGGTTTTGTAAGAGCAAAAGTGAACCTGACACTGAGATTTTAACAAGTTCCTTGCTATCTCTCAGACACACTACATCCATTTTCCCAGTGAAATAAACACTAAACAACATACTAAAATTCTGTAGAGAATAAAAATAACAAATCTTATTCTGAATACTATGCATGACATTCTAAAGGAAGGCTATTACTTGGCCAGCAAATACTGGTTTCTGCTGTTCTGGCATTCCAGTTTCTGCAATAGCACTTAAAGCAGTATTCTTTTGTATACGGCATGTATGTTCCCCTCTCCTTTCCTTTAAAATCAGTGTCTCATTCACAGAGACACTTTTGTCACACCCACAAAAGGAGCAGGCACCATCTGCTGCTCTCAAACAGACTGGCAGCTCTCAGTCCTTTTAAAACATTTCAGGATCTTGTCAATAAGCCAAAAATCTGTGAGTTTTAGAGCCAGCAAAAGTCTCTCAGTGGACATTTGGAAGTTTTCAAGTTGTAGACAAACACAGAGGCTGCAGCCTGGGTAAGCATTAGCACATCATAAAATAACTATTGCTTGGTCTTCCATGAGGCTTTCATCCACAGGTAATTCTGTCCTCCTCATACACGCGGCTGTAGAGCAAATTCTTATTATTGCTGCAGGTGAGAAATGACAGCTGTGGCAGCTGCCTGGAGTACCTGAGAAGTATGTTTTCTGCCCTTCATTGAGGCTTTTAAGTTTTTAGCTCGATAAGCTTGTTTTTAAAGAAGGCCTTTAGAAAACCAGTCACCAGTATTTAGCCTGTATTAGTTCTCATTCCTTTGTCCTTCTGGCACTTTTATTTTTAATAATCACTTCTAGAGGTAAGTTGTCATATTTTATAATTGGCATTTTGTCACTATGACTCATAAAAGTGCAGATGCATAAATGGTGGTATTTTAAACCACTTTTTATAATAAGACAGATGGCCATATACTTTCACAGACTGAAGATTATAAAAATTACTTATGACATGGTTAAAGATATCACTTTGGCTGCTTCTACACAATACTACATCAACAGTCAAAGAAGGAAATCTAAAGGAAATCAAACTTCTTTACGTAACTGTTCCATAACTAGGGTACTTCTACTTCAATTCGTAAATTCCTCAAATTTCCCTGAAGGAGTGAAAAGTGTAACTGATGTGACCTCATTTCTGTTGCAACATGTTCACAGAAATATTTCTCATTTATGAATTATCTCTGCCCCATCCCCTCATTCCCACCCCCCCCAAAAAAAAAGCTTCATTGGTAGTTTGCTGACTCTCCCAATGCGGATTCATCAATACAAAGACGACGACTATAGCTTTCTGAATAATTCAATGCAACACTAAACCAATAAAAGCGCAACATGCCAGCTCATATAAAATTCCACTGGAATCTTAACTGCTGTTTCAAAGCCCTAATTTTGAATTATTTCTAATCAAACCCTGCAGGAGTATGCAGAAGGACAATCTGAATTCAGCCTCTTTACTTGAGGTTCTCCATGGCCTTAGGGAGTGGAATAGACAAATATACAAAATGACTGCAAAAAAATGAGTAAGTGAATTAGGGAGCTTGCTTTCTTGGTGAGAAAATCTAACTGTTGGATCAACTAATTGCTGAGCTACTGCTTACTGGAAGAAATTAACTCTCATGAGGTTGATAATTTAGCAAATTACTTTCGTATTTTTAACTTTCCATTCTGCAGCCAGACTACTGAAAATATTTTGTTTAGGTGGCTTGAGAGAGTTCCCAATTGACAGTCAGAATTTCTTAGAACATCATCTTTAAAATAACTGTTCTCTCTCGTTACAATCATGGTGCAAAAATACATTAGAAAAAAATCAAGATCTCATTGAAGTAAACAACAAAAATCTCACAAAAATCATAGAATTCAGCTTTTTACTTAAAGAAGGCCAGTGCTTTGGAATCCCTGTTACGACACCTGAAAAATGCAAATTGTATGTAAATAAATAATATTAAGTTACAAACATGAAAAAACCCTACCCACTACTGTGAGGCTGTGGGACAACGCAGAAATCCTCCTACGCCTTCTAGTCTATCCTAATTAAACCTTGTTTTTCACTATTGCTCAGACGGGTCCTACCATCTGAGAACTTCCCGGTACCATCTTGTGTTGATTTTCTCATCTTCTCCATGGGAAAAAAAGAAACATATCTGTCAGTGATTTTTGTTCTGGTAGGGAGATGTTTTGTCGTTCTTGGGCAGTTGGTTTTGTTCTGAGTCAGGACTTGTTGGGAAGGTTTACATAAATAATCAAACATCTGCATAAACACTTGCCAGTTACAGCGAGCATTTGGTCACAGCTCAATTCCTTTTTTGTAATAAGTGTTTCTTTTTATTGTACAATACCAAGGGGGGTGGTGGTGGTATTTTCTTTTATAATCATTTTGCAAAAGAGTCAAAAAAGACCATTTGTCTCAAAGAAGAACTCAAATAAATTAACCAAGTTCCTCTCCCACTTTCTATATCTTTTGTTTTCAGGAATTTTCAGTGATGAATGCAATAGAAAAACATAACACAGTAAAACCAGAATGGAATTTTTCTTCCCCTTTCACAAATGCTGTGAGCGTCTTTTATGCAAAAATAAGATCCTGAACATGATGGTACATTTTACTCCTATACAGAGAGCATCTTTGATTCATATCTGCTTTGGCAAAGAGCCTAAGGAAAATATACTTACACAATGCACAAACAGTTAGGGATTTTCCTATTTCTCTAGGGTTTTCCCCATTTGTGGTATTACTCAACTGTAGCTAGAGGTTATCTGAACAGACACCACTAATGTGCAGCATTCTCAATAGAAGGTGTGGTGCCAACCTTTTAGCTAGCACAGCAAATCTTCTCAATCCAAGCCAACCGTAATATCACATTGTTTTGTCTTAAGACTGTAGAGAAGAAAGTGAGATCAGCAGAGGAAGACTTGGATTGGGGGGCACAGAGAGTATTTTCCTGAATTAAAATTGCCAAGGAAAAGAAACAAAGATTAGACCTGCTTCCCATTTCCTCTCATATCTCCAGGCACTGAATTAAGTGTAGAAGTGTGGAAATTCTTCCCTGAATGTTCTGTCATGCAGGAAAGAGCTTGAGGCAAATTTGGTTTCATGGTCTACCTGTTAGCTCTGTCGTATCTCGTTCATAGAAGAGTAGGTGGCAGCTCTTCCACAACTCCATAAGGAATAGTAATAAGCCTGAAAATGCCTTAAAACATGTTCTTTAATTGGGACCAGGTAGTCAGACACTTAACGTTCATTCATTAAGGTGCCTATATCAAAGTCAGTGGATGTACAGTGAACAGTTTTTCCCCTTTCAAAAGATCCTCAGTGGCAAAGCTGTTACCTACATTCCTACTTTAGGTTCAGTTGTCAGAGGGGCAGAGAAAAAGGAACACGACCACCTTGTGACGTTTCCCTCTATTCCAGCAACTTCTGTTCTTTGACCACCACTAAAAGCAAGCATGTGTCTCTACACAGTCTTGCAACACAGGGAAAGTCTTGTCTCAATGCAGTGTGGTCTTGTAATAACCGATGTGCAAACTGTAGCCAAAAGGCTGGCAAAGATGATGAACATAATCATGTTCTTTTTGATTTCCAGAGAGGGGATGCTCTGCACAAATCCATCTTATTCTGCACACAATTAGAAAGGATCTCCCAAGTCACTGGTTCTAGTCCACTGATAACCACAGGTGCCACATCATCTAATCGCTTTCAAAAACTAGTGAAGCTTTGTTTTATTATTAGTTAGGCTTTCATGTGCACTGCTCCAATAGCCAAGGCTATTCCAGAAACCCTGTGTAAACGCAATAATCATAGAATCGTAGAATCATAGAATGGTTAGAGTTGGAAGGGACCTTAAAGACCATCTAGATCCCACCCCCTGCCATAGACAGGCACACCTCCCACTAGACTAGGTTGCTCAAAGCCCCATCCATCCTGATCTTGAACTCTTCCAGGAATAGGGCATCCACATCTTCTCTGGGCAACCAGTTCCAGTGTCTCACCACCCTCATAGTGAAAAATTTCTTCCTAATATCTAATCTAAATCTCTGCTCTTCCAGTTTCAAGCCACTAACCCTCATCCTGTCACTACATGCCCTGGTAAAAAGTCTCTCTCCAACTTTCTTGTAGGCCCCCTTTAGACACTGAAAGGCTACAATAAGTTCCCTGTGGAGCCTTCTCCTCTCCAGGCTGAACAACCCCAACACTCTCAGCCTGTCTTCACAGGAGAAGTGCTCCAGCCCTCTGATCATTTGTGTGGCCCTCCTCTGGACCTGCTCCAACAGGTCCACATCCTTGTTGTGCCAAAAACTCCAGAGCTGGATGCAGTACTCCAGGTGGGGTCTCTCTAGAGCAGAGCAGAGGGGCAAAATCACCTCCCTCGACCAGCTGGACATGCTTCTTTTGATGTAGCCCAGGATACAGTTGGCCTTCTGGGCTGCAAGCTTCTACATCTGCTCAGCTCATTCATTGAGGGAAGAGCCTACAGATGCTGGGCCACAAGAGTCCTAAATGATTTCTCATGGCCTCTAGTGAAAAACCTGACAATGCTAATATGATCTCAATCACCTCCATAC
This sequence comes from Numenius arquata, assembly GCF_964106895.1. Classification (NCBI taxonomy): domain Eukaryota; kingdom Metazoa; phylum Chordata; class Aves; order Charadriiformes; family Scolopacidae; genus Numenius; species Numenius arquata. The sequence goes on along the minus strand of NC_133577.1, from coordinate 110,623,602 downwards.
AGAAAAGGGTCTGACACAAGTTAAAGTGCTGTGGATCTGTACAATTTAAGAACTTTGGATGGAAGCAGAGAGGACTCAGAGCTACGTTATAAGCTCCTCAGACTATGAACAAATGACAGGAATTTCTTTCATAGAGACAGTCAGGCCCAGAAAACATGTAGGGAGAATGTCACAAATGGGAACAACTGTGTATGCTTTAGCTTTTTCCAGAGCTATTTTCACAGGTGAGGGAGATACTGGCTTTGCACTTTATTGTCCTTGAGGCTGGTGGGGATTGGAACCTCACAAGACTTTTCTCATTCTATTCTTATAAATGTCATCTCTATATTTATCTTTCCAAATGTAAGAAAAGGGAATTCTTTACAGTAAGAGAAAGCACAGAGATAATATGATTCCTGTCCCACTAAAAAAAAAAAAAATCTTACCTGTATCAAGGTCAAGTATTTATACAAAAAAAGCGTGGTTTTTTGGGGAAAAGGAAAAATAACAGGCCTACAGAACACACTTGGTAATTGGATAAAATTGTGGTTATATTCACTGAGAACCAGAGGAAATATAATCAGTAATGCACATAATATGAAAATTTAGAACTTTTAAAAATTCATAGCTAGTACTGCTGATACAGTGTCCCCAAAAGACCTTTTCTCAAAAGGAGCATCCGTATTTGTTTTGACGTCATGTGTAATTACTTTCATTGCCAAGGTAAAACTATCTTACTGATGATCTTTTTTAATTTTTGGCAAACCACAACGTTGCTCTACAACTTCTACTCACAATGTGGTAATCAGATACATGTAAACAGTGTGCAATGGGATCAGCTAAGCAATTGTAGAAGGAAACATTTAGACTGTTATCCATGCAGAAAAGAAATAGGCACCTGAACTTACGGCAAAGCATTATTTTGGACTACTTTGAACTACTGCTTCCTCAAGACCACCTGGACGTTGCTGGATTTTTTTACAGAAAGCTAAAAACAAAACATCTGAGTCATGCCTAGGCATTACCCAGCTCTGAGCATCTCTTTGTGCTGAACAAAACCAATCCCATCACATTAGTGCAGTGCTGAACCTGAGAGAGTAAGTACGACTGAGAAGTGGGATATTAAGCTCAGGCTCAGTGCAGTGCTAACAGGGTCACACGCTTTTTGGATGAGTGTGAGACAGGATTCGGCTGGTCTCAGCAAAACCCCCAGCACTGCTCAGTTGATAAAAGAAAATGTGCTGGAACTTGTGGGCCACAGGCCCTGGGAAAGATAAGATAAAAACTTTCAGAATAGGGAGTACTGACATCCTACAGGGACAGCTGGTGAGGCTGTAAAACAATTATCCTGTTGTCCTTGCTCAAGACAGATTTATAGGTGTTTAGAAAAGTACTTTTTGCATTAGCATCAGCATTAGCCAATCTGTGAGTGCCTAATGTGGAATGTGAACCAATTAGCTTAGAACACGCTACCTTAGGACTAGTATAAATGTATGTAAAGAATTATAATAAAATCGACATCTTGCTTGCATCAAGCTGCGTCCCGTCTCTCCATCGCGGCAAATTGGTGACCCCGACGTGATGGGTTTATGAATCGCCTAGCTGAGCGACTTGCTGCGAGTCCCACAGAACTTTGAATGAGCTGCTGAAAGGAAGCAGGAGCCGGCCGGCAATCAATCCCTCCGGAGTAGAGAGGTGAGCTGTGGGAAACATGGGGAATCAAGTGTCTTCCCCCGAGAGAGACGTATATGAGCTTATGAAAGCTCTCCTTAAAAAGCATGGAAAGAATATCTCTGGGCATGATCTTAAAACGATACTTAAATGGGTGCAAGTGAAAATACCCACTGTGACTGCATCCACTATTTTTACGCGAGAACTTTGGGACAATGTGGGAGTGAAATTATGGGATGCAGCGACTACGGGGAATGCTGAAGCACAGCGCATGCTTCCGTGGTGGAGAAGTATTTTTGAAACTTTAAAAGCCCAGGAAAAAAGTCACAAAGATGAAGCAGAGAGAGAGGAAGACTCTCCTGTGATACCTCTGTTATCGTCGGAGGGTAAAAAATCCATTGCACCACTAGAGGTGTGTGCTGCGGGGTATCCCCCAGAGGAGCATCCCTTTGATCCGGGACCAGTGGACCCTGAAAAGGAGCCAGACCTCTACCCCCCCGACCCACACGATGTGTGGGCTAACATAAGGCGCCAAGCCTTAAAGGAAGGAGAACTAGAGATTGCTAAAATGATAGTAGCTCCCGTGATTTATCAAGGTCGGGGGGCACAGTGGGAAGCTCTATCTTTTCCGGTAGTTAAGGAGTTGCGCCGTACTGTCACTGAACATGGACTTTCCTCGCCGTATTTTGCAAGCTTGTTATCCTCTGTTTTTGATACATATGTTATGACTCCGCATGATTTAAAATCCTTAGCGCGATTGCTTTTGACACCGACTCAATACACTTTGTGGGAGGCTCATTGGAGAGGGGGACTCCAAGCACTCCTTTTAACTTATGTAGGTCATAATAATAACGCTATTGCTGCACTGACCTTGGAGCACCTCACAGGCACAGGTCAGCACACTAACCCTGTAAATCAAGCTCGAATTCCACGGGAGGCCCTCGAGGCAACTCGTGAAGAAGCGAAAAAGGCCTTTTTCAAGGTTCCCGATTCTCAGAAACCGCAAAAGGCTTTTACTACTATTACCCAGGAACCCCGAGAGCCTTATATGCAGTTTATTGACAGACTAAAACAAGCCTTGGAACGCCAAATAGATAACACAGAGGCACGCGAAATTTTGTTGCTAAAACTGGCTGTTGAAAACGCTAACGCAGATTGCAAAAAATTGTTAAAATCCCTCCCAAACCCGAACCCTACATTAATTGAAATGGTGGAGGCTTGTAATAGAATTGGTACTATGGATCATAAATTTGAGGCCATGGCCGCTGCTTTCGCAGCCATGCGTGGTCCAACAGGACCAGGAAACTGTTATAGTTGTGGCAAACCCGACCATCTAAAGAAAAATTGTCTAAATGCTAATACCAGTGCTAGATCCCAAGCCCCTGGGATTTGTCCCAGGTGCCGAAAAGGGCGTCATTATGCTAATCAATGTCGGTCCAAGTACGATTTTCAGGGACAACTGATACAGGGAAACCGGCTACGGAGCGCGGAGCAGCGACGCGTGCAGACACAAATACCGCAGCCGACGCTTCAACCCCCTCGGAGGGAAGCAGCAGTGCCTCAGGTCTTCGCCCAGCAACAGCAGGCAGCGCCGGACTGGACCTGGCAACCGCTCACACAGTAACGTTACTCGATTCCTCGGTTCACCTATTGTCAACAAATGTCTCGGGACCTTTACCCCCTAAACCACAAGCCTTATTATTAGGAAGATCATCTACAACATTGTCAGGGCTTTTTGTGTTACCAGGTGTTATTGACTCTGATAGCACTGATGAAATTAAGATTATGGCATGGACCCTGTTTCCTCCTTGCACTGTACCGAAAGATAGCTGTATAGCGCAATTGATACTGATTCCCACAGGCACAAGTTGCCCAATTTCTAGTCAGCTTCAACAAAGGCAGGGTGGGTTCGGATCTACGGGGAGCCCACAAATCTTATGGGTACAGTCTCTCTCCCAAAAATGGCCTATATGCCAATGCACCCTCATTCGCGAAGGGCAGCAGGTGGTGTTAAACGGAATTATTGACACCGGGGCTGATGTTACAGTAATATCTCAAGCTAAATGGCCCCCACAGTGGCCCCTAGCCAATATTTCCCAGGCGTTAGCTGGGATCGGTGGAACCGGCAGCAGCCACCAAAGCTTGGAATTAATCCAAATTCAAGGCCCAGAAGGACGTATAGCCTCTGTCAAACCTTTTGTATTACCTGTTCCCATGATTTTATGGGGGCGTGACGTACTATCACAATGGGGAATGTCCATTCAAACCCATTTTTAGGTGGGGCCATTGAAATGCGCGACACCCTAAAATTAACCTGGAAAACCGATGTCCCCATTTGGGTAGATCAATGGCCCCTACCTTTAGAAAAGCTTCGCGCCCTTCAAGAATTAGTTACGGAGCAACTAATGAAAGGACATATTGTACCTTCTACTAGTCCATGGAACTCACCGGTTTTTGTTATTAAAAAACAGACCGGCAAGTGGCGCTTGCTCCATGACCTTAGAAAAATTAATGATGCTATGGAAGACATGGGAGCCCTACAACCCGGACTCCCGTCCCCTACTATGATTCCTCGAGATTGGCACTTGACTGTTATTGACCTCAAAGACTGTTTTTTTAATATTCCTCTACATCCAAATGATGCTCCTAAATTTGCTTTTTCAGTTCCAAGCGTCAACATGCAAGCTCCGTTGCAAAGATACCAGTGGGTTGTGCTGCCACAAGGAATGAAAAATAGCCCCACGATATGCCAATGGTATGTAGCCAAAGTGCTTAGTCCAGTCAGGACTGCAATGTCTAGTGTCTTATTGTACCACTATATGGATGATATCCTGGTGGCTGCACAACATCACGAGGTCATGGAGGAAGCTGTAGCCCTTGTCACGGCTGCCGTTAATTCGGCAGGCCTCTGTATCGTGCCGGAAAAAATTCAGAAAACACCGCCGTGGAAATATTTAGGCTGGCGCATAAGGGCTCAAACTATAGTTCCTCAACCTTTACAGATACAGACAGATATAAAAAACTTGCATGATGTGCAAAAATTGCTGGGAACAATCAATTGGGTCCGACCGCTGTTGGGAATTTCTAATGCAGACTTAGGTCCTTTATTCGAATTGCTTAAAGGAGATACTGACTTGCGTTCCCACCGCAGTCTTGATCCTGAGGCCATTGCCTCCTTACAAAAGGTTGCTACCGCAATCACTCTTAAACAAGCACACCGGTGGACTCCCGAACTACCTTTTTATCTAATTATTTTACACCCCGCTCGACAGCCTCATGCACTAATATTTCAATGGGACTCTCAAAAATCAGACCCACTGCTAATTATCGAATGGGTTTTCTTGTCGAATCAATCTACAAAAACCATTTCGACGCAGCATGAGATGTTTGCTTCTTTGATAATTAAAGCCAGGCAACGTTTGTTAACGTTATCAGGAGTAGACTTTGCTTGTATTTGCTTACCTGTGACAAATATGTATCTACAATGGCTTTATCAGCAGTCAGACACCTTTATTATGGCGTTGGCAGACTATACGGGCCAACTCACATCCCACTCACCTTCGCATAAGCTGCTTAATGTCGATTTTCGCTTGATACCCAAGCCGAAAAGGAGTGATCAGCCATTACAAGCCCTTACTGTATTTACAGACGGGTCTGGAAAATCGCACAAATCAGTCATTTTATGGTGGGACAACCAGCATGAACGCTGGGACTCGGACATAGAGACTGTTCCTGGTTCTCCCCAGATAGTGGAGTTAACTGCGGTTGTTCGAGTTTTTCGGAGGTGGTCCACACCGCTTAATCTCATCACTGATTCAGCCTATGTTGCGGGGATTGTTGAGCGAGCTGAAGCATCTGTGTTACGCAACGTCCCACATTCTGACCTATTTGCTTTATTACAAGAACTTATCTTTCTCTTGGACTCTCGCCCTCACCCCTATTTTGTTATGCATGTCAGATCACACACTTCTCTACCTGGTTTTATTGCAGAAGGGAATCGACGAGCCGATTTGCTGACATTACCAGTACAGGTGTTGCCGGATCGCGTGGCACAGGCTAAACTCAGCCATTCCTTTTTTCACCAGAATGCTGGAGGTCTCAAAAGGCAGTTTGGGCTTACCTCCCAACAAGCATCTAACATTATTGCTGTATGTCCTGACTGCCAAAGGCATTCTTTCCCGTCAGTCGCAGGAGGAGTTAATCCCAGAGGACTGCAGAGTCTACAGCTATGGCAAACAGATGTTACGCATTATCCAGAGTTTGGTAAATTGAAATATGTCCATTCCTCCATTGACACCTTTTCAGGTGCTTTATTTGCTTCTTGCCACACAGGAGAGAAGGCACGTGATGTCCGCAAACACTTGATGCGCGCTTTTGCTACTTTAGGTATACCTTCACAAATAAAGACGGACAACGGTCCTGCTTATGTCTCTACGGCAACAAAAGCATTTCTTGACTCCTGGGGTGTGACTCACATTACTGGTATTCCTTATTCCCCTACAGGTCAATCTCTAATTGAACGCTCTCACCAATCTTTGAAGCGTTTGTTACAACAACAAAAAGGGGGAGTAGGAACTGCTACTCCTGAGGAACGTCTGCAGAAAGCTTTGTATGTTTTTAACTTTTTGAATTGCTCTTTGTTAGATAGGAACCCTCCGATAGTCCGACATTTTAACACGAATGCTTCACTTGAGGTGCGAGTCAAAGCCCCCGTGTTGGTTCGTGATCCGGAAACAGGTAAGATCATGGGACCGTATCCCCTTATCACATGGGGCAGAGGCTATGCTTGTGTCTCCACAGAGAAAGGCCCCCGATGGATCCCGGCAAAGAATGTACGACCCTTCCGTGAATCCCTACCACAGTCATCCAGCAGCTCAAAGCTGGGGTCTCTAAGCTTCGACAAAGCGACAGTTGGGATTGGTTAGATAAACTTTTTGAAGGATGGGGATTGTCAGGGTGGTTAAGGAGTCTTGTGAAAATGATTATGTATGCTTTGGCTGTCTTTGTTTTCTTGTTACTTTTTTGCCGTGTTTGTTGCAATGCTTACAAGGATTGATAGCACGCTCCATAAAAAGAGTTCTTACTGTGCAACAAGAAGGGGGAGATGTGAGACAGGATTCGGCTGGTCTCAGCAAAACCCCCAGCACTGCTCAGTTGATAAAAGAAAATGTGCTGGAACTTGTGGGCCACAGGCCCTGGGAAAGATAAGATAAAAACTTTCAGAATAGGGAGTACTGACATCCTACAGGGACAGCTGGTGAGGCTGTAAAACAATTATCCTGTTGTCCTTGCTCAAGACAGATTTATAGGTGTTTAGAAAAGTACTTTTTGCATTAGCATCAGCATTAGCCAATCTGTGAGTGCCTAATGTGGAATGTGAACCAATTAGCTTAGAACACGCTACCTTAGGACTAGTATAAATGTATGTAAAGAATTATAATAAAATCGACATCTTGCTTGCATCAAGCTGCGTCCCGTCTCTCCATCGCGGCAGATGAGAGCTGGCTTGCGTCCAACAGAACCAGGTAAGGTCTGCCTGCGACAACACTATGTTGATTTGCTCTCAACTAAGCAGTGAACTGACAATGAACAGGGAAGAGATTATTTGGTTTATTGAAGATTACTGGACAATCTTCAGTAAGGCTTCACAGTGGTCTAAAGCATGGCTTTTTAGCAATTTTTGTTTCCTGCAACATTTGCCATTTCACATGTATATATAAATGTATGGACCCTGTCCTCCACAACCTGCTGTTTGCTGTGAGGCCAACACTTCCATTACAGTCTAGTAGTACTTCAGTAATACAGGAACACGACTAACACAAGACCCTCAAGCCCTGTAGATTTTTGTCCTTCTGTTTACTGCTACTGTTCAGATAAAACACATTTCTGTCTTCAAATCAGTATGTACTTCCCCCTGCACTGGATTCAATCACAGAATACCAGGTTGGAAGGGACCTTAAGGATCATCTGGTCCAACCTATCTTGGCAAAAGCCAAGAAGGCCCAGCACCCTGTAAAGCTGAATCTTAAAAGTGTCCAGTGATGGGGAATCCACTTCCCTGGAGAGATTATTCCAGTGGCTGATTGTTCTCATTGTGAAAAATTTTCCTCATGTCCAATCGGAATATCCCCAGGAGTAACTTGTGCCCATTACCCCTCATCTTTTCCACGTGACTCCTTGTAAAAAGGGAGCCTCCATTTTCTCTGTAGCCACCCTTTAAATACTGGAACATGGTGATAAGGTCTTCCCTAACCCTTCTTTTCTCAAAGCTGAACAAACCCAGTTCTCTCAGCCTTTCCTTGTATAGGAGGCTTCCCAGTCCTTTATTCATCTTGGTGGCCCTTCTCTGGACCCTCTCCAGCCTGTCCACATCTTTTTTGCATAGTGGGGACCAAAACTGAACACAGTATTCCAGGTGTGGCCTGACAAGCGCTGAGGAGAGTGGGATAATGACTTCTTTGTCTCTGCTGGCGATGCCCTTGTTGGTGCAGCCGAGCATCCTGTTGGCTTGCTTTGTTGCAGCAGTACATTGTTCACTCATATTGAGCTTGTTGTCCACCAGGACCCCCAGGTCCTTTTCCACAGAGCTGTTCCCCAGACAGGTAGATCCCAGCCTGTGCTGCATTCCTGGGTTACGTTTTCCCAGGTGCAAGACCTTACACTTGTCCTTGTTGCTTCATAAGGTTCTTGTTATCCCACTCTTCCAGCCTATCCACATCTTCCTGCAGGGTGGCTCTCCCTTCCAAAGTGTCCACTTTCCCACTCGCTTTGGTGTCATCAGCAAAATTCATCAGGGTACACTTGATCCCATCATCCAGATCACTTATGAAGATAATTAACAGTGTTTGGCCCAATATCAATCCCTGGGGGACCCCACTTGTTGCCAGTTTGAAAAGGAGCTATTTACCAACACCCTCTAGGTAGGGCCTGTCAGCCAGTTCCCACCCACTACACAGACCACTTGTCTAGACCATAACACATCAGTTTCTCTAGGAGAAGGCTGTGGTAACCATGTGAAAAGCCTTGGAGAAATCCAAGTAGAGAATGTCCACTGCTCGCCCCACATGATAACTGAGCAGGTTACTCTATCATAGAAGGCAATCAGGTTTGTCAAGCACAACTTGCCCTTGATGAATCCGTGTTGGCTTTTCCCAACCACGTGCTTCATTTGACTTGTGACACTCCCCAGGACAATTTGTTCCATAACCTTCCCAGGGACTGAAGCAAGACTGATGTGCCTAAAATTTCCTAGATCCTCCTTTAAGCCCTTCTTGTAGATGGGCATGACATTAGCCTTATTCCAGTCTTCCAGGACCCGATCTCCATGACTTCTCAAAGATTATGGAGAGTGGCCTCGCAACAATGTCAGCTAGCTCTCTGAACACCCTCAGGTGGATAATGTCAGGGCCCATCAATTTGTAGGGGTCAAACTCCTCCAACGTTCACATATCATCTCTGCCTTCACTGGCAGTGAGTCTGTGTTTGCATCAACCTGGATTTTTGTTCCCAAGACCTGGGCCCCAACAGTGCTGGTAAGAACAGAGGTGAAGAAAGTGTTGAGAACCTCTGCCTTTTCAGCATTGTTGGTGACTAATTCACATCACCTGTTTAAGAGCGGGCCAATATTTTCTTTCTGGTTCTGCTTGTTGTTGTTTGTGTATCAGAAGAACCCTTTCTTACAGTTTTTGATATCTCTGGCCAATTTCAAGTCAAGCTGAGCTTTTGTTTTTCTAACTGCATCTCTGCATGCCCTGGAAGTACCCTTGTTCTCAATGGGTTTTCTTCCACTTTTCCACCTCTGGTACACTTCTCTTTCGGTTTTGAGCAGACTCAGAAGCTCACAGTTAAGCCAAGGGGGTCTCTTGGTCTGCCTACTTCCCTTACCTTTTAGGGGGATGAACTGGTTTTGTGCTTCCAGAAAAACTGCCAGCACTCACTAGCTCCTTTATCCTCTGTGGCAGCTTCCCACAGAATCCCTCCCAGCTGAGCTCTGAGCAAGCTGAACTTTGCTCTTATAAGAGAAGATGCAGAGGAATCCTGTTCCTATATTTTAGCTGGACTCTCCCATATTTCAGCTGGACTGCACATGGCATATAACATCTTCTGACCAGTACTGTGGCTGCATGGCTGTACCCCTTTTACAGAGCAGAACAAGAGAAAGAGTTGGCACAGAGTAATTACATTTCTGGGAACTCTTTGCAGTGACATGCATTTATCCTATAAGTGAATGCCCAGTCAAAACAATATCACTTTGAGATCTCACAACTGGGAAGAATATTTCCCCTCTTGTATTTTTTTTTCCAAGTGATTTGTATGTAAAAATAATGCTGTGATACAAAAAGGGCCTACACAAAAACCACTTGCTTTTAAATTTATTGGACCAAAGGGAGCTGTGACAGTCTGAAATAAAAGCTGCCTGTTCTATTGTATGCTTCAACTCCAGGACTAGAAGCAGAATTTGCTTGAAGCAACAGTATGCTCTAGCTTCTTTTTTTTAGAAATTAAAACCAAAAAATAAAATAAAACAAAAAAAAAATTGTCAATCATTTTGACGTCGTGTTTCCTAAAATATTAATACAAGTTGTTAACAAAACAGAACTGCATACAATAGGCAAAGTAAAATTAAAAGGCACTTCGAATGCCATACCCTCAGCTGGTATAAATCAGCACCATCCCATACACAGGGTGTCAAAAATTTCAGACCACTCAGTTACTTGAAAGGACAACTAATCTACCAAATCAGCACTTCTAGTCTAACAATGAGACAGGGACATTCTAATACAGCATTAACGGTTATTTAAATGAATGATTGGAGATCTCACACAGAGGATGATAAAATGGAATCAAAGACATTTAGGGTGGAAGGGATCTCTGGAGGTCACCAAATCCAGCCTCTTGCTAGAAGCAGTATTGACATCAACACCACTTCAAGTCAGCCATGACTTTGACTATGTATTGAAAAGCTGGAGGACACAGATTCCACAAGCTCTCCAGACAACCATGGATATCCCCTGCTTTGAGGTTAGGATGGTATAATGATCTCAGCAGCACAGAAGAGACTACAAGAAAAACTTAGTCAAGATCCCTCAGCAGCACTGACAGTACCGAGACTTGCAGCCTCAGAGATGACTGGAAAAGCAAGAATTGAAGTTAATATTATAAGAAGAGACCCTCCAGGACAGAATTGCTCTCCTGCCGCTCCTGAAGGCAGTGGTTATTTCTTTTGGAAATACTTCTTTCGGCTTCAGGATCTTTTTCTATTCCAGTTACTATCTTCTCATACATCCTAATGCTATTGCTCAGCAAAAGAGGGAGTATATTGCAGGCCTGGTTTCCAGTGCTCTAGCATACACAGTGATGCCCTCACCATTTTGCTGTAGGAAACTACTCATTTTGCTTATGTTTAGAATCAGTCACAGAAGCAGAACTGTGCTCTGCTGTACATTGTGACCTTTATAAATGATAGAATCATAGAATTATTTAGGTTGGAAAGGACCTTTAAGATCATTGAGTCCAACTGTAAACTTAACACTGCCAAGTCCACCACTAAACCATGTCCCTCAGCACCACATCTACCCTTCTTTTAAATATCCCCAGGGATGGTGACTCAATCACTTCCCTGGGTAGCCTGTTCCAATGCTTGATAACCCTTTCAGTGAAAAAAATTTTCATAGTATCCATCCTAAACCTTCCCTGACACAGCTTGAGGCCATTTCCTCTCATCCTATCGCTTGTTACTTGGGAAAACAGACCAACCCCCATCTCACTACAACCTCCTTTCAGGTAGTTGTAGAGAGCGATAAGGTCTCCCCTCAGCTTCGTCTTCCCCAGGCTAAACAGCCCCAGTTGCCTCAGCCACTCAGCATAACATTTGTGCTCTAGATCCTTCACCAGCTTCATTGCCCTTCTCTGGACACGCTCTAGTAGCTCAATGTCTTTCTTGGAAGTGAACGGCCCAGAACTGAACACAGTACTCAAGGTGGGACCTCACCAGTGCCAAGGGATGATCACTTCACTAGTCCTGCTGGCCACACTATTTCTGATACAGCCCAGGATGCTGTTGGCCTTCTTGGCCACCTGGGCACACTGCTGGCTCATATTCAACCAGCTGTCAACCAACACCCCCAGGGCCTTTTCTGACGGGCAGGTGTTCAGCCACTCTTCCCCAAGCCTGTAGCGCTGCATGGGGTTGTTCTGACCTAAGTGTGACAGAGGCTGTGTTCTGGCCGGGGATACTGGTGTTAGAGGGCTGGGTCAGGAGGCTGTTCATGAAACTAACCTGATCTCCTTCTACAAGAGTGACCTGCTTAGTGGATGACGGAAAGGCTGTGGATGTTATCTACCTAGACTTTAGTAAAGCCTTTGACACAGGTCCCCACAGGATTCTGCTGGAGAAACTGGCTGCCCGTGGCTTGGATGGACGTACTCTTCACTGGGTGAAAAACTGGCTGGAGGGCTGGGCCCAGAGAGTGGAGGTGAATGGAGTTAAATCCAATTGGTGGCCATTCACAAGCGGTGTTCCCCAGGGCTCAGAATTTGGGCCAGTTCTGTTTAATATCTTTATCAATAATCTGGACGAGGGGATCGAGTCCACCCTCAGTAAGTTTGCAGACAACACTAAGTTGGGCAGGAGCATTGATCTGCTTGAGAGTAGGAAGGCTCTACAGAAGGACAGGCTGGATCAATGGGCCGAGGCCAATTGTATGAAGTTCAATAAGGCCAAGTTCCGGGTCCTGCACCATCATTAAGGCCTAGACAATCAAAATACTCCCTAACATACAGGGCTACCCCACCACCTCTCCTTCCTGGCCTATCCCTTCTGAAGAGTTTATAGCCATCCATTGCAGCATTCCAGTTGTGCAAGTCATCCCACCATGTTTCTGTGATTGCAACTATGTCATATTTTTCCCACTGCACAATGGCTTCTAGCTCTTCCTGTTTGTTGCCCATGCTGCCTGCATTGGTGTAGATGCACTTCAGTTGGGCTAGTGATCCCACCACCTTTTTAAAGGAAGAAGCCCTACTTCCTATGTGAGCATTCTCAGGCACTTCCGTGGTTTCTAACACACCAATAACCCTTGCATCTTTGCTGCTGTATGGATCTTCATCCTCTACCTCCACTGAGATGGCAGACCCAAGGAACTTGCTAGCACACTGCCCCTCAAACATTTTCGCGCTACCCCCAGGCTTATCTCTAGCGAGCCTGCTTTTATCCCTTTCCTGCTTCAAATCTATTTCAAAGCTCCTTCACATGCCATCCTGCTCCCATGCACAAATTGTGGGGGACTATGCTTGAGTGAAACTCTTTCCACTGATTTGAATGAACTTTGAATCAGATCCAAGTGTGGAAAAACTTTTTGCCTACACAAGCTTTAGCTTTATCCATGAGAAAAGCGTCACATCATTTCCAAGTAAGACAATTTCTATGTGCGGATTTTGCATTACTACTGGCAGGGAAATGAAGCCAAAGTTTGCAGTCATTTGCAAAACAAGATTTAAGTCAGCCAAATCTAAAAGAGGATTTAGGCACCTGAAACATGATTTAAGCAAACTGTGGTAATCTCAGCTGAACATCATGATCCATAATACCCTATTAATTGCTACCTAACACTAAAGGCACCTAAACTTATTAGGCATCTACCTTTCTAATCTGAAAGCTCCCTGGATGCATGTAGTTTGGTGTCTCATTCATGACCAGAACAAAGCTCTTTGGGACAGCATACACCCACTTGTGAGACACCCATCTCCCCCAGCATAGCAGGTGGCTGAAGGAGATCTAATAATAACAGAGGTCAAACTAACAAAGCTCAAGCCTCGCTTCTTTCAAACCGGAAATATTAGAAGAGGAAAGGAGAATATGGGCATGTTCCAGCTTTTATACTCTAGCTTTCAAGTCCTTACCTGAAGGGACAGCCAGGTTCAACATCCTCCTTAACCTGAAGCAGTTCTAACCCTAAGTTGTTTCTTTGCCACACTGCCCAGTAAATGAGAGGGCTTCCCAGGCCTCCTGTCAAAGCAGTGATACAGTGTAAAGAGGAAATGAAAGAACGATGATTTGAGAGAAGGACAGGCAAGTTGCGGTGTAATTTTTAAACTTGAGCGCTTTCAACATTCAAATGGAAGATCTGTATCCTACTTCAAAGACCACTTACATTTTATTTTAGGCAGTCATCAGAAAAACACCCAGAAACTGAAACTTTGGAAAAGTGGCTCTCAGCAGCTACTCTGAAGAGAGAACATCAAACTCTGGCTCATAACTCAGGTGCCTGGGCTCCAGAGAATGGAGTTCAGACTAACCCGGTGCTTAACTTTTTCCCTTTTGCCTAACTTGAGGCAGCACAATGCTGAGCATGCCCGTTTCTCACACTGCCCTGTCAAGACGCTAATGCTTTCTCATGATCTCCATTTAATCTGTATTTAATATCCTGGAACAATAGGAAAGGAGCAGGGTCATAGAACGGGTGAATGTTGCACAGATACTATCCTGAGATGTTGGAGGCGGAGGGCCTTAAAACCAAAAACGTACGTGCTAATCCCAACCCTGCCAGCGTGGATCACAAAGTCATACTAAAATTCAGAACAACAAAGTGCACTTGGCAATAATTTACTATAAAAGTTTCAAGACTTTGGAGGACACCCTTCAAAGTCACAGAGAGAAATACAGGAGCACGTTTCCGGTGTTTCTCTCTCTTCTCCTTAAACAGAAAAAAACTCGCATCTGAATAAACTTGGAACTACCCCTGACTGTAGCTCTTCCTGCTGAGAAATATTTTAAAATGTTGACTTTGGTTTTATTCTAGCCTTAGCTTGTTATGTTGTTGTGTAAGGATGTAAGGCCATACAAATGATCCCTCAGGCCATGCGAGAAGCAGTGGTAGTCTTGGATGGCAACCCTGAGAGGCCACTGCATTCCTTCCTGGTGCCACAGTATCAGTTAAGGAACTGCTTCCATTAAGGACTTAATGCTAAAAGATCCCTGACTAGCTCCAATTGTGTTACAGAAACACTCCAGCCACAGAAAAATGAGGCAAATCTTCTTAGCACATGTAGGTGATAAACTTTGTTTTGCAGCTGTATACATGAAAATTTTGGAGAGAGGATTATTTCCTAACTATTCATATTTGTATTATTATGGCATCTGAAAGTCTGAATCCTACATGAGGAATTTTATACCAGAATCCCTGCATACAGGCCTTTCCTCTCCTATCAAGACCAACAAAAGCCAAAAACACCTTTCCCTGAAAGACCTAGCAGTATAAGTACATAAAAAAATCAAAAACAATTCAAAATTTGCCATCTACAAAAGCTCTACTGAAAATATCTATGAATTCCAGCTGAAACATTTCCAGTCTGAGATAACTGATACAGAAGCTAGTTATGAATAAATTTGGAAATGCTAAGGAAGAATAGATCATGTAAAATACAAAATAAAAAATAATTACTCAAAAAGTCATTACATAGTCTATTTCTCTTTTTACTGTTAACACATAATTTTGTAGGGGTTTTAGGGAGGGAAAAAATGGAAAAAAACACCAAGGTATGGAATAATCATATAGTTTGGCTTTATCTTGTGTATCTTCCACGTACTGTAGTTGCTAAAGTTAGCACAGTCCAATTAAAGGAGGCAGAGGTCCAAAAAAAAAAAAAAAAAGGGCTTCCAAAGATGCAGGATTCTAACAACTTTACAACAGCAGCATTGTTTCACCTCACTCTCCTGATCACGCTGTTGTCCCAGGGGCAGCAATAACTCCTGGGCATGGCCTCAGCTTAATAAACCCATCAGCATTCGGTACCTTCATATGTTGCTTCATCCTATGTCTCATATTTAATGATAGCCCTTACTCACTGAAAACCACCTCTGCCACACATTCGCCTAAAAAGTGTATGTGTTTTTTCCTCCCTAAGTGCAAGAGAAAATAAGCTACAAAGGCAGACTGAATGGTAACAGAGTTATAACCATGCTCTAGAAATTATTCTATCATATATAAATATAATATATTGAAAATGAGGGGGAAAAATTAAAAGAACACATACTACTGACCAAAACTAAGCATGAAGCATGACACTATGATGAGAAATGCAAAAATAAATTAAATTTACAAAAAAAACCCCCACAAATAGGGAAAAATTTAAAGATATTAAAATTTGAAAGATAATGGAGGAAACTGTCGTTGCAGTCATGGAAGGACGAACAGCAGGTTAGGGAAATGAGGAAGTGGGAAAAAGATCAAGGAAGTTTGCATATGTAGGGATGAAAGGGAAAAGCAAAACTGGAGACACTGCAATGTATTCACTGCAATAAACTCTATTTCCTCAAAGTTTTTCCAAGAAAAGACAATGAATGCACATCTAGTACTGTACAATGTTGTTTATATGATTCATACTTTCTGAAAATATGTAGGCAAGTACAGGCAACTCCCAGACAGTTTTCCAGAAATGATTGAAATTTATCACACATATTCAAAGCAACTAAGTTGAAACATTTTCTTTCAAGAGAAAGAGCCACAGATAATTTGCAAACTGAAACTAAAACTCTCTTAATTTTTGCATAGATACTTCCTGAATGAGATTGTATGTCTCATACAGTTTTCAAGGTGAGTCCCGTATTTTGCGTGCTGAAAGGGCAGGATATGCAATACAGCAAGGCAGGCCTTTGGCTCTGTTACTGTTCCAAAGAAATAAGTTAAATATGACTTGAAAGACCATGTTTAGATCCCACAAAAGAGAAAATGATGAATGAAAGCAGAGATATTAGGGTTAGAAAAGAACTCAAGATGCCATCTACTCTACATTTCTGCCTTAGGAAGAATGACCTTTGTCTGAGACATATCTGAGAGATATTTGCTTAGCATGTGTGGAGAGCTCTATAAGCTCTGCAGGCAATCTATTCCAGTGCTCAGCATCATGAGTTACTGTGACTTTCCAGCTTATTCATGACCTCAGAAATTTCCTACAATTGTGAAGGCAGGGTCAGGGCTGTTATGTGCTGGCATCTGAGTGTACATGAATTTACCAGTTCTGCAATCATTCCTAGCCAAGTAGTTCACAGCTGGTCTGGAACTTCCTCAGCAGCACACTACTACTACAGGCATATTTTCTGTTTTGTGTTTTTAAGATGGCAAGTAATTTCCTGGTTTCCAAAAAACAGCCAATAAATGTTAACAAAATCAGACACAAAGTTTTACAAGAAAAAGTATTTTCCTGAGAGCATCAAAACTGCTATGAAAACATCTCTGCCAGAGTTGATACATAAAACCTAGGGATCTTTTGTGGGAATGAGGGTAACGCAACACATAGAACTTCAAAAGATGATCAGAGGGACGGAGCACCTCCCCTATGAAGACAGGCTGAGAGAGCTGGGGTTCAGCCTGGAGAAGAGAAGGCTCCGGGGAGACCTCATAGCAGCCTTCCAATATCTGAAGGGAGCCTACAGGAGAGCTGGAGAGGGACTCTTGGTCAGGAGATGTAGTGACAGGACAAGGGGTAATGGTTTTAAATTGGAAGAGGCGAGATTTAGATTAGATACCAGAATGAAATTCTTTACTGTGAGGGTGGTGAGGCACTGGAACAGGTTGCCCAGAGAAGTTGTGGATGCCCCATCCCTGGAAGCATTTAAGGCCAGGCTGGATGGGGCTTTGAGCAACCTGCTCTAGTGGAGGTGTCCCTGCCCATGGCAGGGGGGTTGGAACTCGATGATCTTTAAGGTTCCTTCCAGCTCTAACCATTCTATGATTCTACCATTGCTCTTTTTGCAAATTCTGAATTGCAGAGCTTTCTCCATCTCGCCTTCTCCTGAAAGAAGTGGTGGTAGGTGCTCTAATAATGAGGAGCACTGGAGAGTTTTGTAAGTCCCTGCTTGTACCTGTCACTGGTGGTTTTCTTCTCAGGGGGTGAGGAAATGGGATGGCAACCAACTAGTGACATAGGACACAGCAAGAAACATGGAAGGTGTCTCATGTCATTGCCAAGCTATTTTTGACCCTAAGAGTAAATGTAAAATAGAGTCCAAGAGATAAGTCACATAAACTTGCTAAACTGTAGCTCTCCTGACCCCCAGCAGGGAAGGGAAGCAGAGATATCTAAGCAAATGGGTTAATATCACTCAAATACAGTGACTCAACATGATTGAGCCCCTGAAGTATGACTGCTTTGACTAATGAGTACTTAACACTTAATTATAGTATTCAAAACACTTAATTAAAAAAACATAATTAAGACATCACACAGGAAGGTCAGCACTATTTTGTACTTGTGAAAACTGGAGAAAGGAAATTACTTGAATAGGGCCACACAAGTGAGTCAATGACAGGCAGGGATGCAAAACCCAGGCTTTCTATCAAGGGCATGCTCTCATGGATTGCAGCGCATCTCAGCAAATATTAGCTGAGGATATGTTTTATATTTTTATGCATCTCCTCCAGTCACCAGGTATATTGATACATATAAAAAAACGCTTGTGGTGAATCATATCCTGCGCTGAGACTTCACACTGTACCTCTCTCTCACTCATTCTGAGGAAGCCACGTCTCTGATCAGTCTCTTTAGACATTTTCCATGTCAAAAATTAGTTTTTCACAGATTTTAGAGAACAACTGACCTATGTCACCTAGATTATCATGTCCGTTTTTTAGAGGCTTGGGATCACTTTTAAAATACGAATTGCTTACCTAAATAATGAAGAAAGAATGCCAATTTATGTCAGCTGACATAGTGGCCTAAGGGCTGTATTGTATCACTGATTTTGCACTGTGTAGTATTCAGCAAGAATGCACTGATCCATGGCATAAATATCCACTAAGGAAACAACACATACTTCAACTATGAATAGCATGAACAGGCAGCAGCTATATCAAGAATTTGCTGCCAATAACCTTTATAATTGCAGGGAAATCCCAGGTTCAATTTAGGGTTTCCTTCTTTATCCATGGACTTTGGAAACGTTACTACATTTAACGGCAGACAATACAAATACTATTTCATAGTTTTCTGAAGAGTTTTTTTTAATGTAGTGCTCTTGATCTTAACCAGCTGTTGAGTCAAATTTGGCATATGCCTGTTTCTTTGTGTACAGCCTGCAAACAATGTGGATTGTAAAATGAGTAGGGCACAAACACAGTTTCCATTGCAGGCTGGGATTCCCCTATGCTTTTACAGTGAAACTTAGTTGATAACTGTGTTTGCTATTGGGTGAGGCATGGAGACCAAGCCCATTGTATTTAACCTTTGAATACCAGAATATCATGCGAGCTCTAAAGCCAAGCGATTAAAATAAGGAAGGAGAAATAAATCATAACACATAATAAAAGCTTGGCTTTTCCTTTGCCATCACTCAGCCCACAACTGTATATTTTCACGCTGTTCAAATTTTCATGTAATACTTGCATAAACATCCAATGTTCTCTCAGTCTTTCCTGTACTGAACAGAAGTACAGTTTGTGGTAGAGTAACGAAACCTGGATATTGCCTTATACAAGGCAATGCAATGATGTCTTGCTGAATACTCATGGTAAACTAAGAATGATTCATAAAGTTCTAGTAAGATCCAAAATCTAAACAGTTCAGTAAAAAGGGGTTTTAAGTCACATACCTCAAAACAGTTACGTCACTATTTCCCTCTTAAGTACAACCAATGCTTTACTCTGATAAGGTGGACCCAAGGAGGTGAAAACTCATTACAAATATTAAAGGGACATAGCGACCTTAAAATGGTCAAACTCAAAACTTATAAAACCTGCTTAAAACCTTCTGACAGTACACACAGTTTGAAAAATGCAGAAAAACACAAATTAACTGCATTCATTCCCCTATTGCTTTATGAAGAACCACACAACCTCAGGGTTCACTCTGCAGAAGAGCAATCCACTATACAAATTTATGAGAAAAATTCATAAAGAAAAAAACCAAACCAAAAAACTCCCTTGTAGCAATAGCAGCTACAGGAAACTTCTGATAGTTTTAAAATTACAGTATCTCATTATCACATTAAGCAAATTGCTAGAAAAAACAGCATTGATTCTCCACTTTGTGGTCTGATACGCTATACATATATGTTGCAGTACACATATATTGCACATAGACAAAGGCAAATTGTAACCCCTGCTTAGTGCCCCTATAAAGACCATTGAGTTATAAACTATGGAGAAGATAAAATGTTCCCTTTTAAAGTAATTCAGGTAGGAACAGGATTGAGGCCACAAATTCTGGTACATTATGTCGGGAAATTGAAGTTACTTCCAAAGGAAAAGGAAGAAGGAGTTTTCTCTAACAAGCAAGTCATAAGACTCTAAAGTTAATGTAGCTAAAATGCTTTGCACTAGATTGAAAACGCTAGGCTGGCAGTAATTTTTCCTGTTGAGATCATTATTGTTCCCAGTCAGAAAACATTTTTGTCTTAAAAAGTCATTAATGCATTCAAGATTCTATTGAATACAACTAGCAGAAACATTACATAGAGAACATGAACTGAATCCTATCTCTAACATCACAAATGATTGACTGACTTCATTATACTGGAAACAATGTATTTCCCTGTAAATTTAAAAATATACACCTTTCTCAGTTATCCAGCCTTCAATATTGGAAAAGCTGTAAGACAAACTCTTAAGGCAAAAAAAGGGATCCAGCCTATCAAATCTCAGGGTTGGATCTGTATCTTAGGCATCTAGCAAATTGACCTTCTTACATACATACCTAAAATATGACAGAGAAAGGTGCCCTTTAAGGTCCCCAGAAAGAAATCCTATCCCCTACACTGAATCCCACCAAAAAAGGTTGATATTGCTCTCTACATGCTTAATCATATACTCTTTAGAAGGATCAATTAGAATGCTAAATCATTTCTATTTTAAACTCTCATTGCAGCAGACAAAGGATCATTAATAATTTAATACACGTGTGCTTGCATTCATAAACAAAAGTACATAAAAAAACTTGAAAAATGCTCAGGCACATCCAGAGATCTCATGACTCATCTCATCTCTCTTGACTATATTTTATTATTCTAAAAGCATTATCTAAGTGGATAGAGACTACAGAATTTGAATGCAGGAATGTTAAACAACCTTAAATATAGAGGGTGGGGTTTTGCCCCTCGATCTAGTATTTTATAAGCATCTTTATTCCTGATATTTTCTAGGATACACATATAAAATATAGAATAAATTGCTGTAACAGGTACTAACTTAATATCTGTGCAATACCATTACATTTAGACAATCTTTAGTATGTCTCATTGCCTGTCCTAAACACTGGCATCTTCAATCAGAAGTCTGCACAGAGTCAAATTCTTTCACGCCATCAATTCCACTTCTCTGTAGTAAGTACATAGTTATCATCCTCTACTAAGACTAAAAGTCAGATTCCCTACTATTTTATCCTTTTTTTTAATTTTTCTTTCAATTTACTGTATTCTTACAGTTTCAGAATGCCAATAGAAGCAGAATATCTCTATACTGCCCCTTTGTGGGGATATTTGGAAAAATACAAAATCGAAAGCTATTAATGAGATGGTGTGGTTCACACTCCACTTTTACGCACATACATAAGTCATTAAATTTAATACTGCAGTACATTCATCCCACAAAATGAAAAACAGGTTCTACTCTTTCTCCAGCTTAATTCATTTATTCACAGGAAATTCAGTGTTTCATATATTCCCAACATAATTAGCAATTTCTGAAACCTCCTGTACCTCCCTCCCCCATCTCTCTGGCACCACTGCAGTTGTAAAAACTGACTCTCAAAAGCAATGAATATGAACTAAATCACTTTTTTCAAATACAAAAGACAGATTAAAAAAGGTACTAACAACAGCAGTTGGAAATAGTGTAAAATGCATTTTCTTACACCCT
This sequence comes from Numenius arquata, assembly GCF_964106895.1. Classification (NCBI taxonomy): domain Eukaryota; kingdom Metazoa; phylum Chordata; class Aves; order Charadriiformes; family Scolopacidae; genus Numenius; species Numenius arquata. Next base: position 110,602,102 of record NC_133577.1, on the reverse strand, counting down.
TCCTAACAGTCATCTTTGTCACTTTGGACACTTAATTCAGAATGACAGGAATACAAAGTGAATGTTCAGGACAGCTGAAATATTTTCCCCTTTTTTGCTTTCTTGCTTTTCTTACAATTATTTTGGCAGCATACAACTACTATATTAATAAATAGCAAATAGAAACAAGTAAGAGATTACCTGAGAACACGAAAGTCCACATTCTTCAATCCTGGGAATAATCTGACAATCAGAATTCCAAAAAAGAATTATTAGAAGAATCTGAACATGAATACTTATCATCCTAAATTGAAAAAAAAAAAAAAGCAAAACCTCAGAAGAAACCTTCTACTCTGACAATTCTCCCTCTCATGCCAAAACTTTAATATGAATTTTAGTCCCTCCCACAGCACCTCTGAGCTCCTCCCTCTAAAACTTTCCAAAGATAGAAAATTGCTAGTTGTGTGAAATATAAAGCATGTTCAACTCATTTCTTATGTTCCATAGTGAAAAATGGGAAATCTGAATCTCTGACTATCACAGTAAAAGCATTTTCCTTCTGGATTTCATCATGTCAGCATTAGATCAGTTTTAGCAAATTTCTTTTCTGTAAATTCTATGTATAAATGGGAATTTTGTTTCTGGAGTGAACCAGGCAAGTTCACTGGAATCCAAATGCATTCTTATGTCTTCTTATTTTCCTGGTTTTCTATTGCATTGAATAAAAACAGCTTTGCTGAGGTGGGTATTCTTGGAAGACTGTTTCTGTTTTTCATCAGCAGGAAAACCAGATTGTTTAACCCTAGAAATCTGTGCCTTGAACTTACTTCACTTATTATTTAATTGTATCAACAGAAGCCTCTTGTTCTATAGCCTACCTCCAGTTTTTGGATCTTCAACCCACCCAGGAATATGTCTGCTTTGCCACCAGCTCTGAAAGCAGGGTACGAGTGAGTCACAACACCTCAGTACCTGGTAGCACAACAAACTGCCCAGGAATGCCTTCCTGGGTGATACCTTGCACAGTCCCACTACCCATCACAAGGAACAACTGATCCAAAAAACACATTCTCTGGTTCATCTGGAAACTATATGTGGTGTGTTATACCCATAGGTGGAATAGGGAGCTATTCCTCCACAGTGAAGGCTTGCTCACAACTAAGAGAGATATCTTTCAGTAGGACAGTGCCAGAACCCAAGTCCTCAGTGCTCTTGCAATACCTTTTACATCAGTTACAGTATGGAATACACAATTAATGCCATCTGCTAGGATCTGGCTTTACCAATACTTTCTTTAATAAACAGGTAAAAGACAATGTTGACTCTGCCAATATATCTACTATACTTGTATTTTAAATACTTTCATGTGAGTCCAGTTTGTCAATTTTCCAATATCTTTTGGAAGATAAAGAGCAGCATCAATACCAGTACTGAACATATTTTGGTTAAAAAGTAACAATTAAATTTTGTAATCTATACATAAAAATACACCAGACCAAAGGTCTACCCAGTCCACTCTCCTGTGCCTAAAGGGATCATTAGCAGATGCTTATGAAAAATACTAAAGAAGTATGCTCCTTCTGTGGATTATTTTAACGTATATGCTGCAAAATTCCAATGACCTGGAATCTTATGGATATCCTAAACTGAAAGCCATGTGCACATCACTGTTTTTAATAGTTGTTTATGGACCCTTCTTACATGAATTTGTACAAGTCTTTGCATCTATTTGTCCTTTTGGTTTTCAAAACTTCTTGTGGCAATGAATTACACAATTTAACTATGTTTATTTGCTTTGATTTGATTTTAAATCTACTTCCAAATAGTTCAGTTGTGTTCCCCCCCTTGGTCTTGTTTTAGAAAAAATAGAGAATACCCATTTTCATCTCACTTTTGCCAAAACAGTCACAATTGTATTATTTCTAGCATATCGCCCCTAATCTTTCTAAGATTAAGAATATACCTCTTCACTTTTAATACACCCTTTTGTAAGATAGGAGGTCCCACACACAATATTCAGGACTGTGCAGAACAAGGATCTTTTACACAATAGCATAGTGATGTTGATGGCATCATCAGAAGCATGATGTCCCTCTACCAAAAAGCCATTTTGACTCTTCTTAGTGTATCATTTACCAGTAAGTCTACTGCAAGGAAGCCAGTTCAGCACACACCACAGTTAGTAGTTTTGCAACTTCAACTTCAATTGCAATTTATGGTACCCTGTAGAATATTCTTTGATTACTATCTCGGATATTGGTCTTATTCTTTTGGATTATTTGTTTTAAACATAGATCTGAGACAATTCCTCCAACTCAGCCCCTCAGCAGGTTCCCTTGTAACAAACTCCACTACAAGCAAGCATACACTTCCTTCTTCTATTGCGTCATCAAGCAAAAGGTGTCCTTTCATATCTCCATTACTAGTCAGCTCCATTGACTTCTTACGAGACTTCCTTCTCATCTTCAGTTAAAAAAGGATGGTATGGACCTTTCTTAAAAATGTTGCATTGGGAGCTGCAAACAGATGTTTTCTTACAGGTAGCATTTTGGGGGATATCTCATATATGTACTGTTCCGACTTTTCCCTACATTATTTTTAAAGAAGCTCCTTGTGCCTAGAAAGCTTCTACCCTTTCAATGGCTCCTTTTAATTTCCTTTTGGATACTTACTCATTTGATATAGTTCCTTTTTTACTTACACATTAGCATAGCATATTTTTTGGACATTGAACTTGTACCACTATTGAAGAGTGGCTTTTTGAGTGGCTTCTTGGAAAGGGACCAAAAGTTCTTTCTCTTCCTATGGGGTCTGTGATTACTTGCCCCAAGCAAGTCATTAGTAGTGTTTACAAATTTAGTTTCTGCATCAAGCCCTAAGGTAACACTCCTCCAGTTTCCATGCAAATGACTGATGTTGTTCCCTTCTTAAGTTTCCTTCTCTCTTACTGTTTCTGGTATTTCTTAGCACACCTCTGTCACGTTCCAAATAAAGCGGTTAGTAGCACTGTTCTAACAGTATACTCCTTCTATGCAGGAGCAGTGTTTCAGTCCAGACAGTTTCTGTAATACCTGTTATTAAGTTCAGGAGGCAACAACCTTATTGTTACTTACATTACTTGACAGTAAGCTTTTTTAAAATCATGTCTAAACTAGCACAATCTACTTTACCATTCCTACATAATTTGTATCCTGGAATTGCAGTGTTCACCCATTGTTTTTAATACATCCAGTTACGGAACACCCATTAGGCTAATATTCCCACTAAACCTGAGCAGTGTAATAGACACATGCTGTGTTTTCTGAAAATTATAATTTATGTAGAAGCGTCTGGTCTAACAGCCCAGAAAGCGAACCATATCCTGGTCTGCATCAAAACAAGCGTGGCCAGCAGGTCAAGGGAGGTGATTTTCCCCCTCTACTCTGCTCTGGTGAGACCCCATCTGGAGTACTGCATCCACCTCTGGGGCCCCCAACATAGGAAGGACATGGACCTGTTGGAGCAAGTCCAGAGGAGGGCCACAAAAATGATCAGAGGGCTGGAGCACCTCTCCTATGAAGACAGGCTGAGAGAGTTTGGGTTGTTCAGCCTGGAGAAGAGAAGGCTCTGGGGAGACCTTACAGCAGCCTTCTAGTACCTGAAGGGGGCCTACAGGAGAGATGGGGAGGGACTTCTTACAAGGGCATGTAGTGATAGGAGGAGGGGTAATGCCTTTAAACTGAAAGAGGGAAGATTTAGATTAGATATCAGGAAGAAATTTTTCACTATGAGGGTGGTGAGACACTGGAACTGGTTGCCCAGAGAAGTTGTGGATGCCCCATCCCTGGAAAAGTTCAAGAGCAGGATGGATGGGGCTTTGAGCAACCTAGTCTAGTGGGAGGTGTCCCTGCCCATGGCAGGGGAGTGGAAGGTAGATGATCTTCCAACCCAAACCATTCTATGATTCTATGATCTATGCATGTGAAATTTATATGGGCACTAGCTCTTAGGCTCCCTGCTCAAATGGGGCTCTAATTCTTGATAATAATTCTTGAAAATAATTTCTTGATAACAGATTTCTTTTATTCATTGTTCCTTACTACATCTTACCTATATTTTAATCAACACTTGTCTTGTTTGACGTTTTTATTACTTCAACCCTGAAGAAGAAATAATAGCAAATTATATACTATCCTGTTTCTACCAACCTTCCCTCCCTCTCAATGATAAAGACTTAAAAAAACCCTTAATAGGAAGTACCTGCTTTTGCACTTTGGTAATATAGACACTTTGCAACCTCAAGCACTATCAGAGCACTGGTTAAGGATACACAATAGCCAAAATCTAAACATTTCTTAGTCCAAGAAGGTTTGAGTCCAAATCTTGCACATTTCAGCCTGGCTGCTCAGGTGGTTTTTTTTTATAAAATGCAGAGGCTGACCCTGGAGTACAGAGAAAAATCCAGTACTCCCCATTCTCCATTTTCTCTTGGGTTCAGTCTGATCCCTGGACCATCAGTCCAGGTCCCTTCTTAATTGTTCTCTGACTTGACAAATTTTGCATGCTCAGCTACACATTTGGCCCATTTCAAGAGAGACCAATAATATAATTCCACCTCTGCTCAGTTGTGTTCAAGAAACATTACGTGGAAATAAAAGTTAGGACAGGTGTATCACCAGACATAACTAAGCAGCCAGACATGGATTTGTGACTTGTTGTGTAGGAGTTTAGGCACAGATTTCTACCTTGGCTATATATTTACTGCCTTTGTTGAGAAGAACATGTCAACGACTAGGCTGGAAGGCATGTCCCTGTCACATCCATACTGGAGAACGCCCAGCCTTCTTTGGAGCACAATAGCCATATTCACACTACATTTTGCAAGAGTATCCTGTGGTACAGCACTACATACTTTCATGTCTCACCAGCACAGGCACGCATATCTTATTACTACTATTCCAGCTGTCTCGAGATGAAGGGCCAAGGCCAGCACACTCCCATGGCTCCTCTTTTAACTTAGTGTGCAGTCGCACTGCCTGCACCAGGCAGCAGACGTCTTGCCTCAGGGCCCCTCACATCAACCACAGGATAGCCGAGTGTTTATAACTTAACAGCTTCTTGTCGTATTGGGCAAGCTCTGGAGTGGAGCCGTGTGGGGTGCTACTGTCATCACAACAATGATTCAGAACTACTTGGGAGCTGCTCTTTTCCAGGAGTGTGCCTACATCTCCTGTCCAAAGTGAGCCTGCAGAGCCAGGGCAGGTACCCAGTGGAGGTCACCAGCAGGGCACACAGGTCCAACAGAGCCACAAGAGAGGTTAGTGAAACAGGAGCTGCCCAAGTGCTCCTGTATCCAGCATGTTATTGCTTCACAGTCCATAAACAATCACTCCTTATTTCATCTACTTGATCCAAGGCAACTTCACTCTCTTCCCCCACTCCCTTTCCTACAAGAGTGACAAGTTTCAGCAGCAATGGCAAACATTACAGTAGGTAGAACTTTAGGTTCTACAACATTGCCTACAACCTGCAGAAGCAGTCAAAATACACACTTCAGGTAGAGGCTGGAAATGTCATTCATGCACAAGTCTGAAGTATGAGGGGCAAAGGAAGTGCTCTGTGGGATGTGAGAAGGCTGCTAATTCACCTGGCTCATGCTGTACTATAAGCAGGTACTTAGAGCTAGACCCAGTGTTGATGAGATTACATACTGAGCTTTGCAACTGAGCTTTCCATAGATAGAAAACTGGCTATAAATTACTTACTCATAGATCTGTCACCTTCTGTGCCAGTCAGGAATGCTCAGCTTTTGAACTAATAACACTGCTAAATATTTAAGGGTTGTGTTTAAAATATTGCAAGTTAGTTGTTAGTGATAAATCATCTTCAACATCATTTGATTCAAGTCTTGCAAGTTCTATTCATTTTAAAATACAAAACAAACAAAACAACCCAGAAATAAACAAACCCCGCATTTTTTTCAAAGATAAAAGTGCTCTGAATGACTTCAGATGTAGGGACAGAAAACAGCTCTATCACCTACCACCTTGTTGTCCATCTTTTCTGGATTGGGGCAGGCATTCATAGATAAACATTTTTTATATTTATCAATGTATTTGCAATATAGCTGCAAAGGATCAGTTTTCTTGGTAAACTATTGCTCATGAAGCCTAGCAACCCCTCTGAGCATATTTGTGTCTGTTTCATCTTTTCTTACACCTAGCAGGTAAGTTTTCAGCAAGTGATTGCTACCTTTGGTGTTGGTCTGGTAGAGTGTCCAGCACAACGTGACTTTTATCTTTTACACAACTGTAATGAAAACAGTAAAAACAACTTCTGTCTACACACATTATACTCAGTTGTATAAACTGAATACTACTTGTATAAACTAAATTCTACTTTTAAACAAATTAAATGAATGCATAGAACAAATACCAAAGAATGTAACAAAATTAATAACATCCTCAGTAAGATTCAAAAGCACATAAAAATATATTGTCATGAGATCTGGATAATACTGGAAGAAGGAATTTGTCAAGTTCCACAGGAAGTCATAGGAAAATTCTCTTACATATGCAATTGACTTAAGTCCTCCATTTTAAACAGAATCTGCTACAGCAATAAAAATTTTCTTAGACTTTAGAGCAATTTCTAGAATGATCTCTCCTTGACAAGAACATAATGCTATAACCTCCATACCTGTTTCCAGATAAATTAAAATTTTTATGTATCCTTACTTTTTTTTTTTTTTTTTTTTTACTATGGAGAACCACCTTGTTTGTATCTTCTTGTACCCGTGTACATAATCGTGCCATGACTGGGGCTGAAGGAAATTTGGTTGGGGTGATGTTGACTTTCGTCACCTCTGGCTTTAAGTCCTGCCCAAGAATAAAATTGGCCCCATGTGACTCAAAACTATTCTTCCTGGGTTCAAAAATATATTGAACCATCTTCATGGTATAGTCAACCTTTCTGTTTTAAAAATGAGATCTGAATTACAATAGGACTTTGGGGCCTTTACTGTGCTTTTCCATTACTTCTTCATCCATCACTACAGTTATATTGTAATTATTATAAGTAAGTGTGTACAACTGTGTAAGAGGCTGCCACGACACTAAATTCAAATTGCAATCATGTTGGTTACATCAGTGGGAAAAAAAAATCCAGCAGCATTCATCCCTTAAAAAAACCACATATCTACTACAAGCTAAATCCTTGGCTACTTTTAAAAACAAAACAAAATAAAACATGACTCAAGAAATACCTTGATCTGCGTCTACATCTCTCTTGTTGATTTCTTCTTTGGCCTCCTGTGATATTCTACTGCTGGCATTTAAACAACTCACTTGAAGGAGAAAACAGAAACTGCTGTATTCCAGAAGTCCTCTAAAATAAATCACATTATTGTAAGTTCTGTTTCACTAAATCTAATCAATCCTTTAATAATTGTAAAGGAATTCTACTGCCTCCTTGCCCTCTGGAAATGAAACACTGGTAAATCAATCCTTTGACTAACCCTCAACCTACTATAGAAAAAGATTCTGTTTGGGCAGTGGACTGGCACCAGCCTCCTTATTCTAAGGCATTTCTCTGAACTGTATCAAGCTCTAAAATTAAAACCCTGCCAAGTTCCTCTTCCTTATGTCATCAAACATTCATTTGTGTTAAATACATTTTAAGACACAGATTGCTATTTACATCCCACTTAAAAAAACTTTAACATTCACTTAAAAAGTTCTATATGTGTGGGCCGTCACATTTTGAAGACAGTAAATCTGTGCCCATACTTTCTGAACAGTTGCATAATCTCTTTGGTTTTATACTTCACAACAATCCTCCTAATGAAAAGGAGGAAATTAGACTCTGGGGAAGTCCAGTGAAACAACCCATTATTCTGGGTGGAAGTATAAAAAGGAAGGCATTTTTTTTCCAGACTGTATACACCTCCTAAGATCATCCTATGCACTGTGGCCATTTTCCACTTCAATAACAGTGAAAATTTAGCAGCAATATGTTCCCTCTAAGCCTTTTAGTGGTGCAAAATGAGCACTGGTGACCCTGGACAAGGTTTTAAAAAAACTTCAGGTGCTTTACCAAAGCAGGCCGATCGATGGAGCTATGGAGAAGCCGAAGGCAAAAGTATGTACTCTGCAAATTAGGCTTTCAGCGTAGTACATGCCCCTTCAAACTCTTTGACCTTATAACTGCTCTGTGTACTGCTTACTCATAGTCAAGTATCATGGACCTTCCTCGGCACATGATATCAGTAAGATAAGACTATTTTAAATTAACTTATCAGTTATAAAACCAATATACTTTTTTTTCCCTGCAATGCCAATTATTTGCTGTGCTTGAAGTATCTGTAATGCAAGCAACACGCTTCAGTGGCAGGGAACCTCTTATCCTGAAAATTTAAAAAAGGAAGGCATTGTTTTCAGAGGATTAAGCTATTTTCAGCTTTAGTACACGTGAGCAGCATAGCTTTCAGAAAAGTAAGAAAAAAAATATGCATGCACTTTTCAAATAAACGATAGGCTATGTCTAAGACCCACTAGCTGATCCATCTCAAAGGCATTGTAAAAATTACAACTTGTGCAACTTAATAAAAGAAGCTCACTTTGAAAAGCTTGTAAATGTCATTCTTTTCTCTCATGCAATTGAAAGAAAAGGTTGCGTCTCTAAGGCCAAACTCATGCAAATTACAACAAAATACAAGCTAGTGTTTAATAGCTGAATGACTAGACTCTACCTCATCTTTCTGAAAGATTCTAAGGGTAAACAACATATTTTGAAGATTAATTTTTTTTTTTCTCCAATACCATGATAAGAGCATTACTCTGGATTTCACCAGCATACCTAAAATAGTAGGTTTTGCTTACACATATCTTCTTGTAGGACTAAAGACAGACAATGAAACGGCAGAAAGTGTCTGACTATATTTGATGCTGCAAGGTGTTGAGTTCTCTGAACTGAACTCAACACAGTATTTTAGCACCTGTTTCAATGGTAGTGGTTTAACAGAGGTACACATTTTATATGGGAAATGCTAAGGTACTTCAGTAGATACGGGAAAGAGTTCAGTACTTTCCTGCATTAAGTTGCAGGTACATTAAAAAAAAAATCCTGGTTAAACAGTCAAAGGATTAAAAGATTTAGCCATAAAAATCTCCCTTTTCATTTCCATGCAAATACCCTAAGAGTGAGAAAAGAGGGTAGGGGGATTTGCTTGAGCGTACCAGTGTAAATTTCTCAAATTTAAAGAGTCCAATCTTTTTAAAAAAAAAACATATATACACACAGATGCATATATATACACTTGCTCTGACTTCACCACCATGTCATAGTACCCAGAATGGGTACAACTGAAATAGGTATTTTTATAAAGCAAAAATTGAAATGTGTATTTTTATAACACATTCAATTCCACAAAAAGGATCCCATTTCATGCTCTGATATGATACAACCATTAGCCAATTCTATCTGCTTGCTCATGCAAAAGAAAGGCATAGTCCTGCTACCCCTACGTCCTTCTATCTCAGCCTTGCTCATCAGAGTACCTGCCAATGATGTGATTCAGTTTGTTTACCTACCAGAAAAACTAATCCATCCCAATAAACCAAACAGCTTCCTTTGGGGCAGCGAGCAACTTATCACAGATACACAAGAAGAGCCTACAGGAGAAGATTTGGTTCCTGCATAGCTGGAACCAAGCGTGGGAACAGCAAGGAAGGACGTGAAACTGCTTCTTCCATAAGAGAGCCTGAGTCGCATACAATTAAAACCGTCAACCGCAAGATTCTCCAGTATAATAGGCAATCCTAAGAGACAGCAATTTATTAAGAGATACTCCCTACCTTATTCTGCTATTTAATACATTCCTACTTCAAACGATCCTTTTCCATACGTACAGTCAATCTTAATTCAGAAAAGGATTCAGTTAATTTAGCTAAGTATTTAAGACTTACTGCATTCTAATTGTTAACATGAATGCTTTTATTATTCAGTAGTGAATCACTTGTAATATGGACTCCTCCCACCTAACTTTAAGATTATCTAAGAGCTGAGGATTCACATTATGTCTGAACCAAAATAACAGCTTTCTCCTCTCTCCTCCCTTCCTGGCTCTTTCGCCTTCATATTGAGTCACACAGTTTCACTCTTCCCTCTGCCTTTGCACAGACTCTGGCACCCATTTCATCAAAAAATAATGAATTAAATTAATCCAAGAAGAAAAAAAATCTAGTTGCTGCATTAGTGAGTTAAACAAGCCTACTCTGAAATGAAATGAGTACCTAAATTGACTCAAGGTAAATAAACGGCTGTAGTGCAGGGCAGAGAATGGAAGCCGGAGAAGGGGAAGACATCAGGTAGAACACAGTTTTAAAATTTAGTCCAGCAGTTAACAAAGTTCAAACCATCTCATGAAACTACAGCCTCAGGATGTAACTGATCTCCTTTGACTGCCTCCCTGGTGAATAGAGGAAGATAAAATCTGAAGCCCTCTAAAAATTCTTTTCTCCCATTTCATCACCAAGAGACAGGGCCTAATTTCCAGACCTGGGTCCTAAAATGTAAGTAACCCAACAAGTTTGACAATATGACCAAAAACCGTAACACAGCACTGAGGCAAGTCCCAGAGCTGGGAGTCCTCAGCCTCCTACCACCAAACTGCTCCTTACACAACACAGGGGAATCAGTTCAAGCACTTTGCACATACAGCAATCTGGCTGGCTGTTGGCATGCTTGAACAAAGAAACAGGTCCTAAGCCAAGAAAAGATTTAAAGCAAAACAAAATCTAACCCCTAGAATTCCATTCTCTATAGCTGCTCTCTTTCTCTTCTCCTTACTCCTCTGCCATTGTTACTTAAACAGTTATTGAGGTATTAAAATTACAAATTACTTCTCAAGCACCTAAATTATTGTCTTCTATCTGAAGCCAACAATAGAACCAACTTTGAATTCTGAAACCAAAATCCAAATAAGCTGCTTGAAATCTCACCATACATATTAACATACCTTGCTTTGTGCAAAAAACATTTTCACGTAATAGAGAATCTAATTTAGGAACATTTGGGACATCTCTGCAATACTTCCATTCATATGCAAATACAAAAAGCTGATACAAATATTTGAAATAACTTTTGTGCCTTTGACAGGCAATTACAGCTATAAATAAGAATAAGCAGATAACTTTCAATCTCTCCCCTCTTTCTAAAGATTAATTATGAGCGTAGCAAAATGTGAAGTTTTACATGGACCTTATTTATAATTTTATGTGCATGGGCTCTCAAACTGACGTAAACATCGACTGCTGACTGGGACTCTGCATAGTAAAGCTGAATATATTGATATTTCTCTTAGGACTTTTAACTTCTTACCTCAATTACTGGTGATCAAGTTTGCAAAGAAATTGGTATTTCATCTGAAATATTTTATCTGAAATTGATATGAAACCTAGCAGCACCAATAATAGCCATCTGCAACTTGGAGGCCATGTGATTTCATCAAACTACTTACTTTAGCTGGGAAGGAGCCAGTTTTTCATAATAAATCAGTATCTGGTTATAATGCAAGTATGTAGGTTACTAGCATCCTTTACTACAGTCAAGAACAAAGAGACATCTTCCTTTCTTACCATCCTAGAGTGAAGAGAATTTGTATTATCATCATATAGATTCAGATCCTTGGAAATTACTACGTATATCAATATTAGACTGGAAAGATTTTTACACGCTATTTCTGTATATAGGCACAGAAACGGTGAACTACTGCAATCACTTAGAAGAACATGGTTTTCCATTTTCCATGGAATACTAGACTGTCTTTATAACGTACCTTAAGAGCTCTGGTATATGGGGCATTCACTCTGGAGTGCACAGCTGTCAATGCTGGCAGAAGACAGGTTCACCCTGGAAGACGGAGGATGCCCAGATTATTCACGTATATACATAAGTGCACACTTATAAAGACAGCCCAAATCTAGGCCGCATACAAATCCCACCTGCTTTTCAGCCATACAACACTAGAGTGCTCTCTGAAAAAAAGATCCCAAGGCGCTCGTAAATCCATCATAAGCCTCATAATACTGTCACAAAACCAGTCAAGGAACGCAGTAAACACCTAGGGTAAGTGTAGACCCAAACATACATGAAGGACTCAAACCATCTCTCCTTCCTACTCCTCAGAAGTTCTTAACTCAAAACCTGCAACTGAGCAGCAGTTTATGTTTACGTATTGTGACGATGAAACCAGCTCAAGCTAATTTTTTCAATACAATATAGCCCACTGTACTGTCTATATATTGTCTGTACTACCAGAGGAACTCTTTTGGAAATGCCTGCTCTCCAGGCACAGTGAATCTTCACTTCTAGAAAATATGCAAAGAATTTTCATCTCCCATCACGGACAATAGGGAGACTGCTACTGGCTTTTGCAAGTATGTAAGTATATATTATGTAAGTATATATTTTATAAGTATATAAGACAAGGCATGAGCCTCGTTGATTTGGGTGGTACGTAGCATCAGCTCACTGCTTAACTGCTGCATATTAAGCGCAAATTTGTCCATCATTACTATCTCTGTACTTACCCATACAGTTCAGTCTGATATGTCACACCTGATTCAACAAGGGCTCTACATCCTTTTTATATTTGTATATGACTGGCTTGCTACAAAATTACATGTTGATCTTCTACAGTGCCAAGTTACAGCCTACCAATATCTCAAGGGAGTCTACAGGAGAGCCGGAGAGGGACTTTGTCAGGAAGTCTAGTGACAGGACAACGGGTAACGGTTTTAAACTGGAAGAGGCGAGATTTAGATTGGATACCAGAATGAAATTCTTTACTGTGAGGGTGGTGAGGCACTGGAACTGGTTGCCCAGAGAAGTTGTGGATGCCCCATCCCTGGAAGTGTTTAAGGCCAGGCTGGATGGGGCTTTGAGCAACCTGCTCTAGTGGAGGTGTCCCTGCCCATGGCAGGGGGGTTGGAACTAGATAGTCTTTAAGGTCCTTTCCAACTCTAACCATTCTATGATTCTAAGTTCATTCCAGCATAAACAAGTATTTACCGGCATCACTTTTTGCTAGCCTTCAGGCAAATACCTGTTCTGTGTAAAGTGTCTCATTCTCATCAAAATTTGGCCTGTTGTGACTGTATAGCAAAAAAAAAACTTTTACAACAGGGAGAAAATTACAGAAAGAGTTGTCATGACAGGTATTACAGGTAACAAAGATACACTTCAAAATAGAAAACCAATAGACAGATATGTAATCTTACCATTAAAGCATGAATGTAATCTGAATTGTTAACACAAGTTGCTTCTCACGGCAAAGTAGTTTTGTTTCATTAAAAAACTAAAATAAAAAAACAGTCACGTATCAATGTTACATTATCTTTTTAAAGCCTACCAGGGAAATTTGGGAACACGCTAAGGGCAACCAAAAGCAACTATAATCCAAGCAGCAATAAACAAAAACAGTATTGGAAAATTTTCTCTTATTTCTAAGTCAAGGACTACCTATTGATTCGATTTTGCTACTTATATTACTACTGACACACTGAAAGGCTTAGAGATCCCGAATTTTTTGGTTTTGATACAAAACACTTTTACCTGCAATCTGAGGCTGCTGACTACTGTTAGGTAGGAAAGAACATAAACCCTGTGATGAATTACTTTTATAAGATCTTTGTTTAGATAAAATTGTCTAAAAATCAATCAAAAATTATTACATTTCTCAAATTCAGATGTTGTTATCATCACATATTCTCACAACTACATATTATCATTAATAACACTGGAAAGTAAATAAAGCAACACTGCAAAAATACGACACAATATCCTGAGTTTACTACGGGCTTACATAAAACAACTTTGTTTCCTAATGCAGACAAAAATTAGATGACCTAGAAAGAGAATAGCATTTAAAGGCAAGTTCTTAGGAACCAATTTCCGTAATACTAACTGCAATGCATATAATTTACCCTATTTTCACCAGACCACAGCTATGAGTGCAACTAAGTACTTGAAATACTTTGTTCCTTTGATTTTAGCAATAAAAATTATTAATTTTATCTGATTTGGTTTTCTGCTATGCCCACAATGTTTTTCAATCACGGCTGCTCAGAGGAATAACAATAATGAGTTAATTAGAAGTTACACTTACCTAAGGAGCTGTAGTACATTGACGATTCACACCACTAGAACACAGGCTGAAGCCCCTTGTCCTGCTCTCTGCTTTTCAAATGTGTGCGGATCCCACCTGCTAATGAGTCTTGGTGGCACAAAATAAGCTGTGAATATTAAACCCTCCTCAGTCACAACAAGTGACAATAAACAGACTCAGTTGCCTCTGTGGAGAAAACGTTATATCCAGTTATATGCAAAGCTCTCAGTTCTCCACCTCACTCTAAATTAAAACTAATTCAGCCATGCTACTAATTGAAAATGTATTGCCAAAATCTTCTTGGATTGTTTACCACAAGGTCTACTTCATTCTGGTGATGATAATTTTTTTTTTTTTTTTTGCTTTGATTTGTTTGGGGTGGAGGGGATTCTTCTATACTCCATGACATGAGTATGACTATGGCTCACCTTTAAAGTCCTAGTGCATCATTATTAGGACAGACTGGATTTTAGAGAAAAATAAATACTCTGTGATTAGATACTAGGGTGATTTTGTGCAATTTGAGTGATTTGGGGTTTTTTAGGCAGATCAGTTTGAAGCATCACAAGTGTCCTGGTGGAACTCAGTGTAGTAGCAGACAGCAGGAATAGGTTGAAGTTTTAATGCTATCCTTCTTCTTTCCCATTTCAATCTTGAACTTCAGTGTTTATATAATGGAGATAAAATCTCTCTGATTTTATGTAACTTTTTATATAAATCAGATGTTGGAAAGAACATAAAAATAAATACAAAAACTCCAAAATGAACCATATTGAAATAAATGAGACTTTTTGCATAGACTTCAATGGAAATGGGTAAATGCGGAGCAGAAGAACATGAGTAATTTAAACCAGGACTGCTGGCAAAAAGTACATGTCCTCAGAATTGAGCCTGAGTGAGTCAAGGCCTCTGTCTAGAAAAACAAGCTCCAGAGTAGTTGATATTAATCCTGGATATTTGTTAAATGGTGAGGCCGGGAACAACCAAGAACCAGCCATGATCCCTGCCCCGTCAATAGCTGCCAGTGGGAAAGACAGGCTACCCCCTGCACAGACAGGGCAGAGGTACGGAGGTAGGAGATATGGAGGTAGGAGGCTCTCCATCAGCATCTTTCCTCTGCTGGCACTTCAGAAAACAAGCAATCTTGGGGCAACCTCTAGCAATTCAGCCCCTGCAGAAGCACTTGGCCTCTTGTAGCTGCTGGAAAGCAGAGCTGGGAATACAGGAACACATTTCCAAATTCCTTCTGGATGCCCAAAATCTGATGGCATAAAGCACAAAACTGTGCCATACAGACCAATAAATCATCCTATGGATACAGTGTTACACACACAATCTTATCTTCCCTTTCCAGAACACAGAGTGGTAAGAATCCCTACAAATTCGTTGTCTGGATTTCAGCCTCCATGGTTCGCAATAAGCAGAGGAGAAAAGAACAGGGCCTGTTTAAAACTAAACACTCTGCCCTTTGTTTGAAGAAATGGCCACTACCAAGTATCTTTATAAAGGATGTTTCTTGGACTAGGAGCTACATCAGAGTTCAAGAATGGAGTCAGCTAGGGGAAAAATCACTCAAAAAAAAAAAAAAACAGTATCAGTTTTGTATTTTTCTCCAGAAACAGTTTCTCTTTACAGGACAGAAAAGAATAATTATAGCTTTTTCACTAAAGAGATTATAACTTTTGAACAAATGAAACAGAAAGTAGGAAATAAATGTTAATAAAAATACTCCGGAGAAAACTCCAGTAAGCATTACATAAGGATACTTTATACCTGTAGATCTCTCCTGTCTTGGAGAAGGACGTATGAAAAGCGATTTTTGCTTATATTTGATGGTTGTAACCTGGTATTAACAGAACACTGACTACAAAGTAATTGGCCAATACAAACGGTCTTCATGGGCATTTCTTTCTTGATTGCTTAAAGCCAGCAGGCATGGTTTTCCTTTCCCATGAATCTAATTCATCATAAAACATTAAGCTCTATCGTTGTTACTTCACTCCTTGGCTGTTTTTCCCTATAAATACACAGGCAGAAAAACAGTTTACGGTGAAATATCTCATATTAGCCTTAGACGGGTAACACCAGATAAGGGCAAAACAAATAATCCAAAACTCATCTTTTGAAGATACTTTATTTAAGATACTACTATTCATAAAATGAATGATACTAACATTTTCTTCTGCCAGTCTCTCCCTGAGGGACTTCCCACTCAGTAACAAACAAAAGTCCTTCTAACATTTGAAAAAACAGGAAATCATTATAAAACCAATTCAGTTGCCAGGGAAGCCTGACTACTCCAGTTTCTGAAACTAATTTAGATTTTATTATTTTGATCTCACAGATTCTCATCAGAAACACAAGACCCAGATCAAAAAACATGCAATATTTTTTATTTGAGAAACTCCTTTAAATCCAACTATAAATGACAGTGATTTACACAGAAACCAACTGATTATGTGACCAGTCTAAAGTTGTAATTCCAGGTATGGATTATGTACAAGTCTGCTTTTTCAAACAGGGAATGGAGAAGAGAAGGGGCATATGACCAAGGCAAAAACATAGGAAAGGAACAAAGGAAGTACTAACAAAAGACAAATATTCTGTTGATCTACCTCTAGTTGGTATGAAGTCATATCCAAGATTTAAAGATGGCCACTGTGAGTTTGAAGTGTGCTAAGCTGGCTAACTAAATCAGCAGGAAACTAGTCATTTTTTTAATCAAGAAATCTTCTGGTATTTAATCAGATACCAGCCACAGCCAGCACGAGGGAAGAGGCCAGAGGAGACAACCCCTTCCAGCACTGAGTTAGGTCAGATCATTTCCCTTGTTAAAATCTCCCCTTTCAGCTGTTGGAGATGAATGGTAGGAAAGATCTGAAAAACCTGTATCAACTCAAAATTACCCACGCAGAACACACATGCACATACAAAAACACTTATGCAGAGTCTATTCAACATAGAGACATTTCAGGACACGAAAAGAGGTCTGCATTCCTGTTGGGGGGGGGGGAGGCAGAGTACCACTTCTTCCACATCTCTCATTCTAGTTGAACACTCAAGGAAGAAATTTTTCACTGTGAGGGTGGTGAGGCACTGGAACCTGGTTGCCCAGAGAAGTTGTGGATGCCCCATCCCTGGAAGTGTTTAAGGCCAGGCTGGATGGGGCTTTGAGCAACCTGCTCTAGTGGGAGGTGTCCCTGCCCAGGGCAGTGTGGGTGGGAACCAGATGATCCCTTCCAACTCGAACCATTCTATTATTCTATTTTAAGCCCAGGTTCATAACAGGAGCTTAGGTCGAACAAACATACTGCTCTTCTAACCATAACTAGGCATGTGTCTTAACAGAAAAACAGTAGATAAAAGCACCAAAGGTGAGAATTGATAAACTGGATCCCAAGTGCATTTTTCCTCCTCACCTGTCTGTTCTTATAAGACAGGTTACTGCTAAAAACAACAACAAAAAATATCAATAGCCAACTGTGTGTTCTTGTTCCTGGCAGATGCAGAAGAAATCCGCCTGCAGGAGCAGACAGGAATAAAAAATGCTTTTAAAATTTTCCCCTTCTGCTTTCCTAGATTTTCCTACCTAAATTAGTAGCTGCAAAAGGACTCATGCACCAGGTGCACACAATTTTACTTTTTCAGAAGATGCTTCAGCCGGAATTGTTTGTTTATTTTACCTAGGGTTATTTTTTTTCTTTCTTCTAATCTAGGACCCTAACTCATGGTGTAAACTAAGCAGTAACCCATAGCACTAATTCTACTGAACACAGCAAGGCAGGAAAGGGCACTCTCCACCCAGTTCCAAGCAGAAACCTCTATAGCATGGCACATACATTGTTATCTCACCAAGCTGACCTCACAGTCGGCTGTGATTTTTGTCCCCTGAACAGGCTTCCCAGCTGTGCTGTGGAAACAGATCATCTACCAGCATACCCTAATTAAAGCTACAAGCAATCAAGATTTATTCTGTGTCAGACACCGACACATAAAATCACTTGGCAAAGAAGGGCTGACAGTAGCAGAGGCCACAGGGGGTGTTGTTTTGAATTACAAAAGCTTTTACCCAGAGAGCAAGATTTACAGGGAAGGTTTCTCTGCCTGAGAAAGGCTTCTCATGCCAGCAGCCAACCCTGCACGGTTTTAAACGCCTGCCTCTTACCTCCATGATTTTCTTCCTTGCATGGGATGCAAAAATTCAACCTCCAGGGTGCTACCCATGGTGGGGCTCCTAGTTTCCTGGGTGTGCAGCGGAAAGTCCTAGTACCTGGCAGATTGTGCAGTCTCTGCTGTGCTGAACAAGGCAGGAAAAGAGTTGTGGCCAGGCAGGGAGCCCAGGGGTGTTCATCTTCACTGGAAAGCAGAACCTATGGCTGGTAGCTCTATGACGACCTTTTCTTATTCCCATCTATTTCTTCCCCTTATTAATCTAAGAAGACTCAAAAATCCTCAGATACAGTCATATATCTCAACTGTTACTTCAGGGTCAATCCAAATTCTAACTTAATCATACTGTTTAGCCTATTTAGTTTTCCTCTTTCTTTTTGATGAATGCTATTTTCTTCACCTCTTATTAAAATATTTTACTTCCCCAACAGAAAGGTAAATATCCCCTACTATATCCTGTCATTAGGTTCTTTCCAGCCACTCCTGACAACAAAACAAAGATCAGTAGCTGTTTAAAAGGTTCTTACTGTTTGGAGGAGTGCACCTCAAACCATTTGACTCAAAAGGAGGTTAAAGACCCTTGCCCTTATACACATTTTGTGGAAAGGAAATTCCTTCAGAATGTGCAACTTCGCATTAATTTCTTTTCCAACCAAGGTCAGTAATAGAAGTAATATCTACTTCTATCTAACCTTCTGGATAACCAAAGTCAACAAACATTTGACAGAAAATATACAGATGATGTCTTGAAGATACAGATTCAGTTAAACAAAGGCAAGTGTGCTACCACATAAAAGAAAGCAAACTGTTAAGATACACTCACGGTATTCTACATATGACTCTATTTTTTCACCTTACAGTGATTCATGAAGAACTTCTACACTACCTACAGTCTTTGTCCAGTTTCAATCCACGTGTGAGATTCAGAAAGTTGTTTGGATGTTTATTTTTAGGTAGAACTGTCACTATTTCTTTGCGACTTTCAGAAAATAGCGTACAATTGAAAACTAATTTTTCTATTTATAAAAATGGTAAGATTGTAGCAGCTACATTATTTATCTGCCTAGTTGCGAGAATCTTCACACAAGTACCACCAGTAGAGGCATGAGATTTGGCAGTATTTGAGGAAACAGCAGCTGCATCCTCTGGTTGTTGGTATATTAGTCTGGACCAAAAACATACCCTATTTCAGGTGAATGGAGAGGTTGACGAATACGTGCTCTTTAGAAGCATCACTCTAAACTTGAAAGAGTATTCTCTATGTATTAAAATGCCATAATAATTATCAGCTTTCCCAAAAACAAAAGAAAACATGCAAGCATTCCTGAAGGGCTCCGCACTGTAGATGCCTTTCTCTCTCTTTATTTCCCCTCCCCAAAAGCAAAAAGGCAAGCTTTTCAGCAAGCTCTGACTAAATGATTTGGGTTATTTCAGATTAAAAAAGAATTAACCTCAACATCTAGAACCTTTCAAAAATCAACAATAAAACTATAAAAACAGAAAAATATCAAAAAAAAACCACCACCTTGTCAGCAGCTATCTCCCTAGTTACACCAAAAAGCCTGTTAGCATGGAAATTCTTACAGGGTTTGAAATCTACACGATAATAATAATATACATAATAATACACATAATTGACCTAGGAAGAAAAGGCAATCTGTATGGGGGTAGATTTTGTGTCTGGCCACTCAGAGAAAGCCCCTTCCCCATTTAACAGTCCAGAAATGGAAGCTTAATGGGAAAGAGTAGCCTGTTTTCGCCTCTCCAATTAGAATGTCAATCCACATTCTTGAGTTTCCACATAATAAAGACTTTTATTTATATAAAAGCAATGAGATGCAAAACAACTTCACAACTCCTACAAAAGTGAAGTATAAGCAAAAATATCAATTATGACTTGTACTCATAACTTTACAAAAGCATTTATCAGTTACACTGACTGCATAACTGCAGTTATAACAATCTCTTGCAAATATATGAAGCCTACTGCATATTGTCATATTTTACTTTGCCATCAGCATAAATCCATGTGACTCATTACCTTTTTTCTAAGGTATCTTCTAAAGCAACACTAGAATACAGATACCAACAGAAAAGGCAGATGTGTTAAAATATTATAAACATATTTCAAAATTATTAGAAAGACACATAATTTACTGTGTTATTCCTTGGCTCTACTGCTGTCACTATATTGCGTTTATAAACAAAAGTTTTTAAGCCTTAATTCAAAAAGTTGATTTACTGTATTGGCTTGTACTGTATTGGTCACATTTGCAGAATCCAAACTATTGAGCCATCTGCACCACAACTGCTTTCCAGGCTTTGTCTTTGTCAAAATCCTTTAAGGTATTATTGGAAACCTAAAAGCAAACACATTTCAGACAAATGGAAACATGAAACAATCCTTTGGTTAAAAAACTGAGGTTCAAGCAAATAAATACCTGAGAGAAGCTAGGAGAATGTAAACATGAATAGTTACAGTCTGAACTACTAAAATATTCTATACATTGCAAATTGTATAGTTTTGTATATTGTATAGTATACATTTATTATATAAATTGTATAATATTTGAGACATTTGGGTCCAAGAAACTTGGCCAAATTCCTATTCTAAACATGTTACTTAGGACATTTGTTCAAGATTTCTGCCAAAGTATGACTGAAAGCCCTAGCATCTAAATCTCTAAACCCAAAGCCAGAGGTAGCCCCCTAAATTGCAACTGAAGCAAGATGTATCTACACACACGCAAGCAAACTAAGTTCTTGCCTAAGAACACAGACTTCTGAGAAGCCAAAGGGACCTACAGCTTCACCTGTAACATTATTCATGTGTTTAAATTCTAAAAGGTAAGCAAAAAGGTGTTGCTTTTCTGGACAAAGTGTTCCTTTTAGCATTTACCTCGCACCCAGTTTCTCAGTGACTCACAAACTAAGCATACTTGTGTAAATAAACCCCAGAATAGATCTGTTTAGCCATGCCATGACCTATGCTCCAACATGTGACTTGCAGCAGTAGAAGTGCAGCTGGGCTTCATCTTTTATCAAGACACAGATCCAGAAAATAAGCAACCTATGCCGAATGCCATCAGCAGCCCGAGGGGACATAAACCCACAGCTTCCACTTTCCATTACCAGTTGTATAATGACTTGTCTGAATTTCAGTCCCTGCTCCCAGTGCTTTCTATCCATGGCTGTTTCACTGCAGATGGTCTTTCTGGAGCAGGGTCTGAATCCAGCACTCTCTCTTTCTAGTGCTGGGCCATGCAATAAGCATCCAGTTAATGTGAGTTACTCTCTCCTAGTTTTAAAGGATAAAGTGCTTTGCACTGTACAGCAGAGGTGAGAGAAGTCTAAGGGCTACAGTGCTGTGCTAGGAGACGGATGTAGTTAACCAACACAAGCTGAAGAAAGCTGGGTTTCCCCAGTCCCTGAAATAGCACTCTACCCTGAACGACTATATGGAAAGTGGTAACAGTAATACTGCCACCATTATGCTCTAAAAAAAGTATGTGCCAAATCTGTATCTGAACACATGGCTTGAACTTCTAAGTGTAGGAGCGAAATGGAGGGAAATACCAATTCTGATTGGTAGTGTAGTTAGGACACAGAGAGACCTGGGATTCCAGGGACCCTCCTCCGCACGCTATTTCATACTGCGCTATTTCATACTGCCCAGCACAGATAGCCACTCACTCAGCTTGCCCACTGCTGTTCCTATGCTCCAGGTTCTTACTCTTCCCATTTGCAGTTTAGGGATCTTAAGAGAAATAACTCAGCTTAGTAAATTCACTCCCCCACAGCAGGCCTTGGAAAGGTACAACTATATCAAGTACTCTCTTTCCATAGCCCAAAACTTTTGCTCGTACTGAAAGGGTTAAATCCATTCCTTTCTTAAGGACAGATGGCTGTCTCATTATCAGAACATGGTAATGCAAGGCCCACCATCTTTTCTCTAACTTCATTCTGACATATAAATAGCAATTATGGATCTGCAACCTGTGGAGTAGGACAGTAAGACTATCATTTTATCTTAGTACAATGATGAACCTCACCTGTAACTGGGAGCCCATACTACAAATGGGAAAAAAAAAAGGGGGCTTTAACCTTACAACTGTTTTTCTTTTAACAGGACTTGATGCAGATTTACAGATACTGTGTCTGCCATGCCACAGTTACCAATAAACCAGCAAAATATTATCTCTGTATTACAAAATTCACCAGTGTATTAACATCTGCCATGAAGATGATCAGAGGGATGGAGCACCTCCCCTATGAAGACAGGCTGAGAGAGCTGGGGTTGTTCAGCCTGGAGAAGAGAAGGCTCCGGGGAGACCTCACAGCAGCCTTCCAATATCTGAAGGGAGCCTACAGGAGAGCCGGAGAGGGACTTTGTCAGGAAGTCTAGTGACAGGACAACGGGTAATGGTTTTAAATTGGAAGAGGGGAGATTTAGATTGGATACCAGAATGAAATTCTTTATTGTGAGGGTGGTGAGGCACTGGAACTGGTTGCCCAGGGAAGTTGTGGATGCCCCATCCCTGGAAGTGTTCAAGGCCAGGCTGGATGGGGCTTTGAGCAACCTGCTCTAGTGGAGGTGTCCCTGCCCATGGCAGGGGGGTTGGAACTCGATGATCTTTAAGGTCCTTTCCAACTCTAACCATTCTATGATTCTATGATTCTATGATCTGTAAGTTCGCAGATGACACCAAGTTAAGCAGGAGTGTTGATCTGCATGAGGACAAGGAGGCTCTACAGAGAGACCTAGATAGGTTGGAAGGATGGGCCAACATTAACGGTATGAACTTAACAAGACCAAGTGCCAGGTCCTGCACTTGGGCCACAACAACCCCATGCATCAGTACAGGCTTGGGGAAGTGTGGCTGGAAAGCTGCCTGGCGGAAAAGGACTTGGGGGTTCTAATTGACAAGCGGCCGAATATGAGCCAGCAGTGTGCCCAGGTGGCCAAGAAAGCCAATGGCATCCTGGCTTGTATTAGAAATAGTGTGACCAGCAGAAGGAGGGAGGTGATTGTCCCCCTGTACTCAGCACTGGTGAGGCCACACCTCGAGTATTGTGTCCAGTTTTGGGCACCTAAATACAAGAGAGATATCGAGGTGCTGGAGCGGGTACAGAGGAGGGCAATGAAGCTGGTGAAGGGCCTGGAGAATAAGTCGTACGAAGAACGATTGAGGGAGCTGGGACTGTTTAGTTTGAGGAAGAGGAGATTGAGGGGAGACCTCATCATTCTCTATAACTACTTGAAAGGACATCGTAGAGAGGTTGGTGCTGGTGTCTTCTCACAAGCAAATAGAGATAGAACAAGAGGGAATGGCTTCAAGTTGCAACAGGGTAGGTTTAGACTAGACATTAAGAAGAAATTCTTCACGGTAAGAGTGATCAGACACTGGAACAGGCTGCCCAGGGAGGTGGTTGAGTCACCATCCTTGGATGAGTTTAAGAGTTGCTTAGATGTGGTGTTGGGGGATATGGCGTAGGGAAACTTTGGAAGTAGGGTAGATGGTTGGACTCGATGATCCCAAGGGTCTTTTCCAACCTAGATGATTCTATGATTCTATGATTCTATGACCTTTACAGCTTTACAGAGCAGCTTTTAGTTGTGATCTGAATTATGTAACACATTACCAAAAATGTATTTTTAAATACAGATTTTTAAATGTTATGAGTATAAATACATACCTCTGTTGTTCTGTATTCCTGTTTCTTAACCTGTGATGCTGTCCAAGACGAATCATGTAGTTTCATTTTTGTCTTGTAATTTACACACTGTATTACTGTTCCAATAGTAAGACATGCCTGAATTAGCAGCATCAACATCAGAAGCAACAGGAGTACATCATAAGATTGCTGAGAAGAGAGACATTAAATATGCTGTTAACTACCTGAATAAAATATTTCCTGCCATTCCCACCCCTTGAGATTTGTATCTAGATTTCATTTTTTAACCCAAATTATAATTTACTGTTTATTTCAGCATGAAGCTTCAATTAAAATTTGAATGCCTGAGTTTGCTCAAAGTAGAACAGATCCATAATTTTTAACAAAATATTAATTTGCCAAATGATCTTTTCCTCTAGAAATAGAACAGAATTGAGGAAATCACCCTCTAAAACACAGAGCCTCTGACCCGAGCAGTGTTGCAGCTATGCCTGGGCCTGGCCTTGTGCCTTGCTGGCTCTGACCTTGCCCCACTGACTTGAATTCCTGGCTGACCTTGGTTCTGCCTCACTACTGTGAATCTGTCTGGCAATCACTGAACTATTAGCTGAACCTGGTTACCATGGCCAGACCTGCCTTGTTTTGGGGTTTTTTTGGGGTACTGTAGGACTGCACCCCTTGCCAATGTCACTGTCCTTGTCTGTCCTGTCACCTTCTGCTCCATTGTTCACCCCCCTTTGCAGCCCACCCTTGCTGCATCCAGACACAGAGCAGCATAAGAACGTAAGAAATACTCTGCAGGGTCACACCAACTGTCCAGACAGTCCAGTCTTCTGTCTCCAACATATGCAACAGGAGAAGCTACTTAAAGACAGCATGTAAGCTGTGGCCACTTCCTGAGGTCCAACAACATACTATGCTCCTCCAGTATCAAAACAGGATCACATACTCAAAAGCTAGTTTTCCAGTCCGTAAGTCTCAGTTTATTAAACTCTCTCTTCTTCTAAAATTACAAGACTACATAAGGACTAGTGGGTACTAAGAATCAAGACTCTTATTGACACTATTTTAATCCCCATAAACAGTTCTTTGAACATCACCATGGATTGCAAAACACTTTGACAGTAAAGCTGTAAAAAGCTCTTCAGCACTGGTAAAACTTCATATTGAAATGCTTTAAGTTTTGCAAACTTTTTTTCTTCTCTGCCCCAATCCAGGCTTTGAATGAATCCAGGTGTAAATTTACAATCCCAACATGTCACCTGCTGGTAGACATCCTAAGAAACAGAAAAATGTATTCTTCAAGTAAATCTAGAATCTTTAATTTATATACCACAGATTTATAAAAACCTTAAAGAGTCCAGCATATTACATACTATTTTCAGTGATTCTTTATAATAATATACCATTCTTTTTAAACTGTAATTCCGGGGTGGCAACAGATTTAACAAAATTATATCATTAGTCACATAAGGGTTTTTGAATCATTTCTATAACATTTTATTCAACCTTTATAATGCAGTACCTTGTCTTCTTATAATTCCTAATTCATTCTTGTGTTGCTACTGTAATAGGTAGATGTTAATTTTTCAATTGCATAAAAATACATACTTTAACAGCAGGTGGATAACTTTTAAAGATGTCAACAACTTGCATGATACTGAAGGATAAGTATGCAGAAGCTGTGAACAACAAAGGAGAGGTAACACTGCTAATGGCAATCAGGACCTCAACCTAAAAAATAACATAATAAATGTTAAATAAGAATAAAAAAAAGTTAACACTTTGATTTGTGAGTTATATCTCCTTGGAGCAAGAATAATAAAAGTGTGTAAGATTACACATATGAGACAAATAAAGAGCCATCCACATTGCATGGAGACACAGAAGCAAGCTTTGAATAAATTAAGTTTCCTAGCCAAAACCCTGTTGTTTTGCAATTTATTTTCCATTTAATATGGATGATGGGGTTTTTGTTTGATTTTAAAAGTGCTTTTCATATGCAGATAGAGGAAGCAATACCCAATTTAGAGAGCCAGTACAGAAGTATCATTTATGCTTCAGTTTGTATGAAATAATGAGAATTAACAGCAGATATTGCAGACTTACAACCTAAAATAACCATGCAAATAAATCTCAGTGCAAATTTATTTCAATACAATAGCAGCCAAGTTTTCATTCAAATATCATCCTACAGGATCAAATTCTCACTTCAGTTGTGGTCATGCATCATTACTGACTTAAATATTGTTGCATGACTATAACTTAGAACAGATGTTTCAAGGAGGCTTAACTACACATCTGGGACAGTTAAGGAATAAATGCATTCTACTGAGTATTCTTAATCCTTGCTGTCGGTCGTGGAGATGAGGAATTTGTTTAAAATAGGCTCTAGATCCAGTGCAGCCTGCACACCTAATTTTCTTCTTTCAGAAACCACGGCTCATAATAAAAGGAGACAGGATGGAAAGGACCTCAGCTCAGGAGCATGAAAGCAGTTCTGGGTACACCGTATGAGGTGTGTCATTTCCCTATTATAGTAGTATCCATTCCCAAGGAACCGGTATCAAAAAAAAAAAAAAAAAAAAAAAAAAAAGAAAACAAATAACAAACAGTCCTTTGAATTATTTTCTACAATTGGTGGAATTAAGTCTCCAAAGGACCTACTGGATTTCTTGTCAGGAATATTGGCTTATACTCGTGCTACATGTTTCTATCACATTTTGTTGAAGTAACTAAAAACAAGTGAGCAAGTATCAGTAGCATCCACTATCACAGGCAGGCTTCCTTAGCATTACTCCACTCTAATGACAAAATCCAGGAATTTTACACACTTACCAGACATTTACTGGGATATTCAGCAGCTACGTGACTTGCAATAGCACTTGGAAAGCACTAAACAAAAAAGCGTAAGAAAATAAATATTTATCTACTTGAAAATTATACAAGCTACAATTCAGTTACAGTGATTCCAACTAGTCAAATTTCCTGAAAAGGTAAATCTGTATAGACTTATTATGACAGTATAAGGAATCAATTACTCAAATGGAGATAAACCTCATCTTCATTTAACTAGAATTTAATGAGTAACATGTATTAAACCTACACATACAAACTTGATACTTCTAGATAAAAACCTAATGAACTCTACTGAACTTTATGAATTGTGAAAGTTGACAAACTTGTTTATGATCTTTTTCCACTTCATATTGAGGGATTTTCCAGACATAGTAGCCATATATAAATCTAATGTTCATTGTTTTCTTTCTCAATTGGTTCAATTTGTGGGTAGCACAGCATCCTTCATGAATGCACTGCTCCTAGCTGCAGGCTGTTATTAATGACAAGGGCTACCAATCAGACTCAGGCTTTTAGGACAGTTGAGGCTGACAGGCTAAAGGTGATGTTCTAAGGATTCTACCACGCTAAAACTAAACTCAACTTTTTAGTTTGCAGCCTGAAATATTCTAATACCTAGGACGTGTTTGACAAAACACTTCACCTCCAATAGCCTTGTTTTATTACTCATTTCGATTTTACTGAACTGAGGACTGAAAATGTATCAGAACATTTTATAAGAAACAAAGTACTGTAAATAAAATAGAACAATCATATTGCATAAATATATTAAGTATATTGAAGCGCTAATTTATTTGCTAAGCAACAATTGCTAATTAGTATTAGGGCCAAAAAAATACTCCTGTAGGGAGAGGAAAAATAAAATAAAATAAAAAATTAAAAAATCAAAGACATTGTTTTAAGAGTACCTTCATTCTGCACTACTTACAGCAACTAAGATCCAAAAGAATGTTACTGAAAGATATGGACCTGACACTAGAACATCCATATTCAAAGCAATTATTCCACCAAATACTGATGAAATTCCAATAATCACCTCAATTACCTAAACCAAAGAAGAACACACAAATTATTAACAGTGCATTTGAACACCAAATTTCCTATTTGCATATAGAAAGGAACTCACTGGAAGGAAAAAATGCATTTATGCTATTAGCTATGCATTAAGTCAATGTTTTTCAGATCTAAAATACAGCAAAACTCTAGCTAGCTTATGTGAAAAAAAGATTAGCTTCATTATACATATTCAGGCTCTCATTTATTAGCTCCACTGAATGACAGTTCAGTTTACACTATTTTATCCTGAAGTCATACGTGGCAGTTATCATTTATCTTGCAATATTCTAAAAGGAAAAAATTTAAGCTGTATTTCTCATTTCTGTCTTTATTATTTCAGCTCTTACCTACACTGATCTCTTCCTGGCTTTAAAGAAGCTTAGCGCTTATAAAGATGAAAGAACAAACTGATGTAATGAAAGAAAACAAAGGTTTTCTTACTGAGTACGACTTCAGAATCCGAGTAGGAAAGCTGACATTGCTCAAAACTATGGTACTGTCATACGCAGTATTCTAGAGGAGAATAAAAAGTCATGATCAAAAAAATACAGAAAGCAATACATTTTTTTCTAATACGTTGTACAACCTGTTACAGATCCTAATGGTGGCATACAATTCTGGTTGGCCCATCAGATCTGACAGTGACACACCAGTGTTCACCGGTGTCAGACCACATCAATCACATTAAAAACAAATGAAGTATTTCCTAATTAGCTGCAATACAATCACTGTTCAAAAATGAAATATGGTCACCTTGTCTCCCCTTTCCAACTTCAAAATGCACACTTTCTTCCGGAGCCTTCAGATTTTACTGATGTGGATAAACAGTAACTGCTTTATCTAGCAAGCAATACAAACACAAAATGGCACAGCACATTTGCTTCATTATTAACTACAAGAAGTACTGTTGCAGAAAAATGAGGGTGGGATTTGGGAGAGCACTTGTGACTAAAGAAAATTTTATCTATAGCCCCAAATCCTGAAGCCAATATTCATTGTCCAGATACCACCAAATTGGCATACATCACGAATACTTTCCCCACCTCAGGCTTCAAAAAGGCATTGCTTGCCTACATATAAGTCACAGTATTCCAATGTTTCATACATCACCAAGTTTTGTTCTATAAACCAGAAATAAAATATTTGCCATGCCTCTTCATAAGGTACTCAAACAACCCTGTGCTGTAAAATTGCAACAGGTCATTTTGCAGAGGACTCATTGCACTCTTTAAGATAGAAGAGGCTCTTACTGTTTAGTACAGTACTTTTATTTATTATTCAAATCTAGTTTCACCATGGAACCTAGTTTCACTAGAACAGGTTGCCCAGAGCGGTAGTAGATGCCCCAACCCTGGAAACGTTCAAGGTCAGGTTGGACGGGGCCCTGAGTAACCTGGTCTAGTAGAAGTTGTCCCTGCTCATTGCAGTGGAAGCTGGACTAGATGGCCTTTAAAGGTCCCTGTCAACCCAAACTATTCTATGACTCTGTGTAATATGAAATTATATACTGGAGTCACCAGTAACTTGTCAATGTATGTAATACAGCAAAAATCTAGTATTTTTAAACACCAAAAAAAAAAAAGACGTTTTTAATCATTAAGGGTACCTACTTTCTTTCTCGTACAACAGTCTTCAGTAGACCTAGCTGAAATGATCACAGTAGTTGCCATGAAGATTTCCAGCAGAATAAGTAGAATCAAGTTGAAATTTATCTGTCAGTAAAATCCCAGACATAAATGAGTTACATCTTCCATATGAAAAATACAGAAGGGGGCTGCATCTAGCAGGATCCAGCAGTTCATCTATTTTTGGCGACATTTAGACATATCTATTATATCTATTAAATAGATACTTTGTTAACTGTTTTCTTGGTTCTTGATGAATTTCTAGGGCAACACTTAGCTGTCAACATAATAGTCTGAATGCCTAACCTAAGAAGAAAACCCATTTATTTCATTTATGGGAATATTCTGCCTGAAGATTTTATCACTGTTCCAAAAGAGCACTCAAGGACAAGGGGGTGATTGCTGGCTATATTTGCATTTTGAAGGACCTCCCATGTGAAACCAGAACACTGCAGCAAATCATGGAAGATTGACAGGAACAGAAAGAGGACAAACAAAAGCAAGCCTGACTAGCCCAGGGCTAAGACAATCGACTTGGGGGTCAGGAAGTAGGTCCACAGGCTCCCAAACCTTACGCTGCAATCCAAATGGTGCGATACAATGTGCAATGCCGAATGAAAACACAATCCCAAGAACAGGGCCAAGAATCCTATCTCTGTGCTCTACCTAATGCTAGCAGAGCATGGATGAACACTATTCATGATTTCACAACTCTTACAGGTCTAACAGACTACATTACTGTGCAAAAACATGGATGCTGCCATTCCTCTTGCCGCTGCTCATCTTCAAGAGATGAATAAGTGAATGAACACTTGATATTTCTCTTTGGTTGCTTATTATGCCATGAAAAGAGGTAGATTATCTACATGGGCTGAATAACTTTCTACAGGCATGCAAGTTAGAGTGATTCTCCCTCTCTTGTCTTCAAAAGCACCATGTTTTTCCCCTGGCAGCCCAAGAAAACATTTGCGGGTTAGGTCAGGCCATTGGGCAAAGGAACAGAATTATATTATTCCCTCATGTCAGACCTGTTTTGTAGATGACCAAATCTGTTTTTCTCTGCCACGTATCTTGCAGCACACGTCTTTTGAAAAAGATCATAAGTGGCAGATTTGAGAGGCTTTTCTGGGTACTGAAATTCATCCTTCTCGGGAAATGATAATTGCAACTATGTGCCTTGCAGTACACAACAGACTGCACAGTCGTACTAGAGCCACAAACAGCAATAAAAGTCATAGTGGCAAGCTTCTAGGGAAAGTGCTAGCATGAAGAATAAAGACATTATTTGGCAAAAGAAGAGTTGTCAAACATGTGGCCTGCAGAACAATTTAATCCAGCCTGCAAATTCCTATGATTTGGACATGATTTGACATGTAGTGCTGGTACTGATGTGGGAGGGTGGGAAGGCAAGGCCACACTATGCAGTGCAGAGCCAAGTAGACGTAGAAGCTTGAGTCCAGAAGCACTATAACTAAACTGGACTAGCTCATTTAGTGATAGCTATAAGTAAATAACAGAAACTGAAAAAAAAAAAAGTTAACAGTAAATATGTTAGATTTTTAAATTTTACTTTTTACTTTTATTTTTCCGGTACTTTTTTTCTGATATGACATGTCTAGAATATCAGATAGAGCCTTCCACTCATGAAATTAGTTCAACACCCCTAGACCAAAGCAAAAATATCTCAGCTCCGGTTTTGGAATTTGGGTGGGTTTGTTGTTTTTATTTTTTAAACAGAAATACAGCTAAAGCTAGAAGTAAGTATCTTTTTATACCATGTGTAACAATGGGAAATTCAATGTTAGATCTCTAAGCACTACAGAAAATTATCTCTACAACTACCACTATACATAAAATCTACCACCAGATGCAGAGAACCAAGTAAACTGTGTCCCTAATCCTCTTCCATGACTACGGAACATGCAAGTGTAACTGGGTAGAAAGCAGTAGATTAGCACAACCTTAATCCAATGTGCTCTGAACCTGCAACAGATGTTAAAGCCATGGTTCACTGAAACTGCATGAAAGGGATGAATAAATTTCATGATTAAATAATTTAAAGTTCAATATAGTTGCTTAAATGTGTATTTTTAACTCGGTTTAAGATACCCTACAGATGTGTCAATACATCTGCACAGGTCTGAAAAATAGACAGAGGACCTAAAGGAGATTGAGGCACTCCTGGACCAGTGGCTGCAGCAAGGCAGCTCAAGCCAGCACATACCTAATGGAGATACATGCTTATGGTCAGGCAACACAATCAAGCACCTACACTCCGGTATCTGTGTGCATCCATGCTGCCTAGGCTTCCACTACTGTCAGTGAAGACCCAGTCTATACAGACAAGAGAGGGAACCCCAAAAGCTATTGGGCCAACTGGTAGCTAGAGGTGGGGTTCAATTATACTGGCTGCTAATGCCATTTGAAATACTCAAGCATATTGAATGTGCCTACATGAATGGGATGTATGCCAGAGGACTGATGGGAGATTCTCACCCATCCAGGGAAGAAGCAGAAGTCGGGCAGAATATCTCACAGCACATTTAAAATAAGAGATGCTTAAGTTCAGGCCACAGAATCCTGCCTTAGCCATCTACAGTGAGGCAAACAAGACTGTACTGCAGGGTCCCAGTGACTGGATCATCTCTACAATAATGGAGGTATAGACACTCAAATCACAAGGAGGCAATAAATGTATCTACTCAATTTGGAGCTAATCCAAGTCCTGTTCAAGATCTGAACCCTTTCAGGTACAGTGGCCAACAGGCCCAAGGTTTCACTCATTTTTATCCATCAGGCTTCTTACTCTGAGAGCTGGGAAGGAACAGAGTGGTAGCAGGGGTAGTTTGCATCTTTAACAGATCACATTCTTCATGTTGATTGTAAACTAACTACTGAACTGCACACCACTGGAGTGGTGTCACACAGTCACAGTCTAGGACATGGCTTGTATCTTGCATTCCATTTATCTATTTAAAGTAATTTTGTGGAGTTATCCATCAACATGAGTAACACTAATGAAGGACCCAGATCCTTTATGGAAGGAGAAGGGGGAGTGTTAAATATTAATTGTCTTAATTGGATAAACTTACCCTTTTTAATGAGTCTAACTGCTTTTAAACTACTGGCAGTGATTTCACATCAGACCTACTATTATTTTCTTGTGCAGTTTCCCATGGAGAGGGAAAATAAATATGATGATGAAAGAACAGTTAAAGAGATGGTATTCAACATTTTCTTTGTACCACATGGGTAATGGAAAATCGCTGGCAGTGAGCTGCCAAACAGTGAGACTGCCTCACTGAAACAGTATCCTTCAAAGAGGAGAGTAAGTCAGTACCATGAATAACTCTTAAGACAAAAAAGCTTCAAAAAAGCTTCAGAGTCAGCTTTGCACACACAATTATCCTGATTTGTCTTTATTCAGTGATCAACAACACAGTATGGACATGCAACAGGCAAGCGAAAAGAATTAAAACCACATAACCGAGAATGTCTTGTGGATATTATTGTAGATAACTAACATTTGGCAAAGTGAGAATTTCCCTTGTTATACATTTAATGTTTGTCACTTATACTTTTCCAGTCTAATTTAATCTCTTTTTTCAAATAGTTTGATCTGCCTTGAAAATATGAAATCTGTTAATATTTAATAATAGAAAATGCAAATTTTTATGCAATCTAAAAACTACTCACTTCAAAAGTATGTAACTAAAGTTAAGATCTTACACACAGGGCCAGCTCAAAGCTTCTCAAGAGCATAAACAAAATTAATTTTGTCACACTGGGTCTTGTGAAAACTATTTATTGTGGTGACAAAATGAGTCCCTTGGGCTCACCTTTCTTGGGCAGACATTGCCCTCCTCTGTCCCAACCACACTGTGATCCTGTCTACCAGGGGAAGGAAGCTCCAAGGGTCTGCTAGTCTCCAGTCACACTTCTCTGCTGTTTTCTCTCAGAATGCTTGGACTGGTTTCTAATATTAGAACTCCCTACCAAGAAAGGAAGGGAAAAGGAAAAAGCAGTACCCCCATGTCTTGTACATAATTCATTCAGCTCCAACAGCCTAAGACACTTGAGGAGGGAAAATGCATGAGGGAACTGCTACACTAGCAATAAACTAGCAAAGGCTGTGCAAAGAATAGACCGGTATAAACTGTCCTGGGATACACACAGAACCCAGTGGCCATGACACCATCCCATCAAACACAGGGCAAAACTGCCCCCATCTAAAGCTAGTATTACTTGAATTCAAGTGATTTGACTGTCCAGAGTGCTAAATCTCCACAGCTCTGACTGACTGCAATACTCCATCATCTCTCTGAAAATTGGGCCAGGTACACAGAAACATGAAGCTAGACTTAGTTACCTAATATAAAAAGCAGATTTGAAAGTATTCGCCTGATATACTGCACCTTCTAATGGGATATAAACACAGTTAATTTAAAAGTTCAGTATCTGTGAAATCTGGAACTAACCAGATGTTATTAAAATAGCACAGATAATTCCAAAGCAAACTATAGTCTCTGCACTATTTTTGTATTAGAAAAGTCTTTTGTTACTAGCACTAATTCTGATCTGCTATATTACTATAGGATTGCTATTATTATTGCTGAGCTCTTAATATCACAACAGCTGATACGACAGAGGGAGAAGAACTGAACAATCGCACCCAAGAGCAATCATTAACCTTCATATGAAGTGTATGGTGTAGTTGTATTGTGTACTGCTATTCTATGATAGTCTGTTATGAATATTCATCAATGGATAATACCGGTTGCTATGTTATTTACTCATACTCGTAATATTCTTATTAGTATAGAGGTCCCAGAACATTTTACCATAGCAAAAAAAAACAAAAAACACCCTGTAGTTCTAATGTTTGGCTCGGACTACCAAAGACAGATGTTAAAAGGTTGTGACTCAAAAGCAGTGAACTTTTCCCAGCAGGAAATACATATGCGTCAAACGATGTAACTGCTGCATTCTCTTTGTTGATGATGTATAAGAAAAATGTTAATCAAAAGTTTATTTCCTGGTAGCCTCACAAGCAAAACTACCCATCAAAGAAGAACCAGGAAAGGATTATAGTTAATCTGATGATGAAATGTCCTAGAAGTAGCACTGCTTGAGACACCTCATTTCAGCACAATTCAGCCCTAAAAATTGGCTAATCTACAGATGAGCTACTAATTTCAATTTTCTCTTCTGACCCTGCTCTTAAAAAAAAAAAAAAAAACAAACAAAAAACAAACAAAACTTGCTACAGTCAACAGAAAAATAAACAGTCAGTTGATCAAACTGGATCACATTTGAAGACCAAATTCATGTTTTTGAACTTTGAATACAAGACAGCAAAGTCATTTCCATATTAATCTCCTCTAAGTTAGCTGTACATCTTCTAGCATCTTCTAGCCACATTGGTTTCCATCTTTGATGTAAATTTTCCAGTCTTGTCTTACTCAGAAAAGTAAAGTTACCGCTCTATGATCTCTCCTCAAAGACTAAGTAGGAATACTGGGGTATTTACAGTAACATAATTACATGTGATTTCCACCTACCTCACTCCCCGCCTCTTTTTTTTTTAACAAAGATAAATGTAGCATTAATTAGTAATTCTTTTAGTAACTTACATTTATAGCTGATGGATTGAGGACAAGTTTGCATCCAAACCAAATTAAACACGTTGTTGTAACAGCAAATGTAGAGACAAATAGAATCTGAAAATTTGGGATCTGAAAAACAGTTTCAGAATGGGTTTCTCTCTCATTTTAACCACAGGGAAAAAAACCAAACAAACAAAAAAAAAATTGTCAGTAAAATCTTATACTTACCACATTAATTTTATTCCTTGCTATAGCAAAGCTCACAACTGCTGAAGGAATACACTGGGAAAATTAAAAGAGAAGACTAGTGGGATATTCTGCACAAATAATTTCATATATGTTTCTGTACATGTATTTTATTTGGTCTTAATTCATATTTCAGTTAACTTAGACAAATAGGAAATCAGCAACTCTGAGGAAAGTCAGTCACTCTTGTCTGAGATCATTAATTACAATCAGTATCTGAAGATTACAAGAGGTTTAAACACTCCTTGCATATCCTTCAGTTTTGACTAGCTACCCAGCACTATGTGATGGGTAAAGGAAAGAAAGAAAGTCTTTCATGAGGCATTTCACGCCTTTGTTAGTTTAAATTAACTCTAGAAGGCCTGAGATCCTTCAGCGGGAAAAGAAAAACACTGCTACTCCCAAACTGGGCCTCCACGTTCTTTTCAACAAAGTCATGGTTGTGTAAGCTAAAATTTGGCCAGTCTCAACACAGCTCTGAAGAACTTTGTAAAAACTGATCTTTTGAGTCAAATTACACTGTAAGAATTGTGCCTGGGATCTCCAATATATTCACTAGGAACTGTGTTTCTATACTTAAGGGCAGAGCTAAATGGAAAAATCATACATAAGTGAAAGTTTCACAAAGTAATTTCTCTATGCTTCAGCTGTTCCCCACCCCAATAGGTATGGTACCATTACAGATCCACAAATACATAATGTTACAACATACTAATAAGCAAATAAAAATATACTCAACTAAAATTATTAAAAATGTTTCCATGTTAAATAACAAATCATGTAACAAATGCTGCATTTCTTTATTAATTATCTTTTCACATATCTGAGCACTGATGGCTTAACAATGGAACCACCATAACTAGATTAATAGCGGCATTTAAAGTTCTTGGCAGCACTTCCTTAACACCTAAATGACCTGTATTTAACATAATTAAAACATCCTTTTTTTCATGGATACCCTAGAGTCTCTAGAAGACTTTGTAACTATGTTTAGGCAAATGAATCCTACTACAAGTCAAAAAGTCTGGAGAGCAAGTCAGCTCATGCTAAATGAGACGCTTGGTGGTCAGTTGGCTGTACAGCTCTCCAGGCTCTTCCAACTATATTGATTCCATTATCCGCAGTAGGAACTGTAACACCCTGCTCACACACAGACACCCAAATCTTTACCCACAGCAAGCATTCAAACCCAATGTAATAACCTTCTGCACCTACCAGGTCTTTGGAAACTCTGAATAAACACAGAGAGACAAGATTTGGGGCAGAAAAAGAGACATCTCAGTAACTAATAGTAATGTTGCAGAGAATAACACATCAGTGAAGACATTAACTTCAAAAACCACTCCAACTTTATTCTAATGCCTCTGGCAGAAACATAAGTGACAACTCATTCACAGAGGAACTCCTGGGACTTGTTTGTTTAAAGTAAAGCATTAGTCTTGTACCTAACAACACAAATCTGCAAGTCAAGTTGCAAAAATAACAATGACAGAACAGAATCCTGAAATGAACAAGTATATCAGATTCATCTTATGCACACAGATCTAACATGTATACATCAAACACATACAATACAGTAAAACAAATATAAGTCCCTAAAAATACAGTAAAAAATACTGAACTCTGGAAAACGTCAGACAACCTTAACGCATATTTTACTAATAAAGTAATGACATTCAAGAGAACTTTCTAGTCTGCTTCAGTACCTGGCAAAATACATAGAAAAAGTAATACTTTGAAATAAATACAATCTGAAATACATTCTGATAGCATTTAGCTAGGAAACTGCCCAAATACTTCATGCAAATTTTCTTAAAATCAAGCACAGAAAAAATTGTTCATGCGGATAACTACCATATTCCAGTGGTGAGCTGGTTAACAAAAATGGTAGCACAAACCAGTTGTCTTTATGAAAACCCATTTAATGAACTGTTATATAGAATTAAATCTTCCATGAAGAAAGCAGTAAAAAGACAGACAGAATAAAAAGAAAACAAACCCACAAAAACTATTTACTACTGATTTTGCTGTCAAACAGCCACAGCAAATAATTAAGAATGCTTACTGAACCTGCTGCACAACGTAAATAATCCATTTCAGATGGAAAAATATTTCCCAGATATAGTGAAAAGCCAGAAGTAATAAGGAGGCAAGTCTGCAAAGCAACAAATAAGATAAATTAATATGAATAAAAGTATTTTTTGAAAAGCAACTAGTCACATGCAAATTAGTAATTCCCTTCAAATTAGGCTACTGATGAACATTTAATAATCCAGTCTTTGTGTGAATAATTTTGAAGCAAAATATCAAAACACACTGAGTTCTGAAGAAGATGTTTTGCTGGTTACCAAGACTCACTACTGAACAATACCGTTTGAAACAATACAGTTTGAATCAGGCATTGTGCTCTGACTTGGCAAATACCTAATAAAATGCTCAAAAGGTAATTGCAGTGTTCAGTGGTAAAAATGTTTCAGAAACCACAACTAAGCCTCTACTTTGCATTCTCTGCTTGACTCCACCAACATTCATTATGCATATGGGCAGTGGGGCAATTACCAACTAGAACACAGTAACAAAAATAATATTAGGATATAATGACGATAGACTTCCACCTATTCCTGTCTCCCTCCAAACTCTGTTCCTGCTTTGGTCCAATGGCACACCTATAAATGCTCAACTCTTCTCTTGCTAACTATTCTCTTTATTTCATAACTTTCAGAGCTACACTCTCAGCAATAGCGTATTCTATTGACATTTTTTCTTTGTCATTTCTCAAACTAGGCATTTCTTTGAAGGGGCTGGGAAAGCTGAGAGACAGAATGGCCTTTTGTTTTATTTGGGCATTTTTTTTCATGTTACAAAATTAAGGGGTGTTTAAAAAGTCCTTGTCAAAAAATGACAGAAAATAAGGATAGCATATATGTGTGTACAGGCGCGCACACACAGAATTCTGGCAGACTGGAAGAACACTACAGAACACAACTTAAAATTGTGCTTGAAGCATACTGAATTGTTCCTGCACAAGAACAGTCCATCCTAGCAGCCACTTTGATGTCACTGCTCCCTGAAGTAGAGGTTCTGTGCACAATGACTGCTGTTGCCCAGTGTACAGACTTTCCTTTCTGGACACTCTCTTTCAGAAGAGTTGAGAAAGAGGAACCGTTATAGTACTTGGGAGAAAAATCTAATAGGAAACTATTGGATTAGTTTATTAATAAAATTGCATTTATGTTTATCCATAAAATTCATGATTCTTGATAATATTACTTCAGCAAATGATTATTAAACATTAGTATCTCCAATCATTCACAACAACTCAGTAAAAAGGAAAAATCTAATTAAAGACAGTTGTCCTTTTTGACAATTAAGTTTCAGAAAATTTAATGACAAAGAAAGCCAGCTCTTCTTTTGCTCTCTTTTTATGTAACAGTACATCTGAAAGGAAATCCAAGTTTTGCAGTTGTGAGAAAGGAAAAAATGCTCAGCTATTTCCATGAAAATAAGGCAATACTTTTATTCACTGTGCAAAAATAAGTAATTACCATATTAACAGTGAAACGTTTTTAGCTCAATAAAAATTACTCTTCAAAACACAAGAGCAGACAGAAAAAGAAAAGATCAATTTTTAATTGCTATAATGAACTTTTATCAACTTGGCTCAGAACACAAAGAAGCATACGATGTACATGCAAGATCAATGTCCTATGATTCTAGCAGTGACACAAAAATTCAA
Organism: Numenius arquata; assembly: GCF_964106895.1. NCBI lineage: Eukaryota > Metazoa > Chordata > Aves > Charadriiformes > Scolopacidae > Numenius > Numenius arquata. Next base: position 110,563,003 of record NC_133577.1, on the reverse strand, counting down.
ATCACTGACATTCATGTAAAAACCAGATGTATATACTTCACTACATGAAGATTCTACTAAATAACTACATGAGTACTGAAGCCTGAAAGATGAAAGTGGCACTTAAGTACTATATATATTTTTAATGCCAAAATGTTATCATGGCAAGTAAAGTACTTTTAACAGTTAAAAATATGTTAAGAGAATGCATACGATCAGGATACTTTACATCCTTTCCCAAAAGGCAGTGCTTATACACACACGGGATGATATTTACCACTACCACACTTATTCTGTTTATGCTATGTGACAAATATTAAAGATAAAAATCAGCCTTCATATAGCATCTTTGATTAGTGCAGAATTATCCAAAGAATACCATTAGTCACTTAAGTGTTACATTCTAAATTTGCTAAATATGTTCCTTTCTGTACAAATATTTATATTCAATACTATCAGGATGAAATTGTGAGTCCCCAAACGACGTGAAACAGAACAGATTATTGGGCACCAAGACCTCACCTCCACTTTTAAATTTCGTATCGTTTAAAGTACTTACTCCCATCAGCAAAGAAAAGATCCATGTTCTGTAACTAAAGCAAGGATGCAGCCTCTTTGATAGCTGAAGGTCACTGGATTTGATATCTGGTATATAATTTCCATTCTCTTGTTTTCCACGCTCCAAAGTTGGCATCCTGTCATAGCTAAATTCTTCTCTGTAACCTTCTTCCCTGGTCATAACACTTCACAAAGGCAATTAAATAATAATAGTAATGAAAATTATGAAGAAAGATCAAAAATACAATTTAGTTCCTTCACATACTCAGATCAGTGCTCAACTAGGTTTTTGTCTATTTAAGATAAAATCTATTTTTAGTAATGAGCTGTATTTACATTTCAAAATATGTAAGCATTCTAACAACTTACTGACATACTGGTAAGTAAATTGCATCCTATAGCCACATTTCATAGTAATACCATATAAACACCAAGAAAATGAAAGTTTGTGTATCTATAATACCTCAATAGACTTTTATTTCAAGATCTAAGAACCATTTTTGGAGGTGTTTAGTTTCAGGATAACTCTTTAACCAAAGCTTTTTGCTTTCTTCTTTTCTTTTTAAACTCTAGGTCAGAAAAGATATTTAAACATGTTTAGATATTAACTTATATTTGATTTTAACACTTCTTATCAGGTATCTAAAATGACAGACTTCACTAAGAGTCCAATGAACTCATATACTCACAGTAACTCAGCTGCAGCGAACTTTTTCTAATTTACCCAGTATCAACCATTTTTCTTGTTCACTTTGCCCTTTTTATGTTCACCTCACTGCTTACCAGTCTGTTCAAGTATCTTGAGTAGTATCTTACATTAGAATAAAGTTACTGCAGATTTTTCAACAGTTAAAAATCTTCATGCTTACCTTCAGCTGAAAAGTTAACTGTCAGTTTAAAACAAGTCTTGTGAACACAGCTGCCTGTACACTTTGTGATATTCTCACCGTTCAGTGAGTCATGCCGTCTTTGAAAAGTTCTCCCTTACACTTTGGCTTTCAACAACATCTATTCAGATATGGAACAAAAGCACAGCAAAAACTTCAGTTAAGCCAGGGAACAGGAAAATGCCTCCTGAATTTTAATTAACAGAACACACTAGAAAATGACTGTACTACATTCTCATAGAGCTGCTTCCAAATCAGACCAACAAATTAAAAAAGTTTCAAGTCTCTTTTTTGAGTACTACCCCTTACTTGGCATCTTAAATAAAATCTTCCTCATAGTTCACCACTTTTAGGTATTATAGTAGCCAGTGATAAAAATGTTCAACAATCTAGTTCTTTTTTCAAAAGAGCAAAAACTACTTACAATGCAGTATTCTTGAACTACAGATTCAAGTATTCAAGCATCCCAACAAGTTGGGAAGTTAGAAAGTTAGAGGTTAGAAATCTATCTAGGATATTATCGTCACTGCAGAATTTTTCTTTATCTTTTTCAACTAACCCTAGTTTTCTAGAGTGTTCAGATAAACTGTGCACACTTGACACACTTTAGTCATGGTGACATTCACACTTACAGAACACCATGATGTCTCAACAAGAATTTTTAAACCTAGCAGGCAGCAGTGACATGCAATGCCTAGCGTACATTGGATCCAGTCCTCCTGCTTATTAAGCAATGAAAAAAAAAAGAATGCTTTTATCTTGAAGATGTTGGCACCTTGACAGCTGCAGCAATGACAGGGTCTTTTGTGTAAACTTTAAACACTGTTGTAACCAAGACACAATTAAATCTTCAGTATTCTGAAGGGCATCACCTTTAAAGTATGCTAGAAAAACTTTAGAACAGTCCTATTTTCAATTTGTATGGAATGTAGATTTTGCTCTTCTCATAATGTCAGCCAATACTGAAAGAATATTAAAATATTACAGTTGTTTTAGTAGATTAAAACATGGAAATTAATGCACCCTACACAGCACTAGACACAGCTGTAAACTGTGTTAGAAAAGGTGGAAAAAAGAGACTGTGTAGCCAAGCAGAAGTTTCTTAAGTAACCAAGCCCTTCTGTTCCTTTGTTCACAGAAGAAATACCATGCAAATATCTCCATTATCTGTAACTTTTAAAAGACTATGGTTTAATGGAAAATAGGTAATAGCTACTTCACATCGTTTTCAACGAATGCTACGTACTGGTTTGCTCCAACATAAATTACCACAGATGCAAAACAGGATATTTCATCCCTTTTGACCAATTTAGCGAGATCAACTTATTTTTTTTACACAAAATTGGTGAGATACTCAGGTATTTACTTGATCTAATCTCTTGAATAAAAACAATTCATAAAGTCCTGTGCCACTAAACAGAGCAGGGCTCAAACCCTAGAAACTTTTGTTCACAATTCCAAGTGTTTCAGCCAGTATTGTACCTGCAGTCCCCTCTCAAGCATGGCACTACAGTGTTTTCTCTGGTTATGGTGAAATTCCTTCTGCCTCCTTTCCTGCCCACTTCTCAGTATTTGCCATTTTCCTCTTTGCACATAATTACCATACCCTCCGCATTTGGCATCAGTGCCAACCAAGAACACTTAAACTTCACAGCTCAGTTTCTACTCTAAAAATTTTCGGGGGCCCTTAATTTTAGGTTCCCTTAATTTCATGTTCCTGATTCCATAAAGAATCTTGGGTCATTTTTGTGTATACACAACCACAAGGCCAGATCTGGTAGCCAGAGGCCAAGTCACAGGCCAAGACCTTAAAACGCCAGGTAAGTATGAAGGTGCTACACAAAGAGATTCCTCCCAATTCTAAAGGCCGCATAGGAAACCTACACAAAGGCCGCAGGAAATACAACAATGCCAACAGAAGATTACAGGCTTCTGAAAAGGATTTACAAATTACGTGGGTTTATTCTAAGTTACGCCAAAACATGTCAAGAGATGAAAATCAAATAAAATCATCAGAGGCTACAAAGAACTACTTACCTCCACCACTGAAATGACCACTAAACAAGTTCAGACTGCTTGAAGCAGCTATAGCGGATACTAGGTCACTTGCCAGGGCTGTGCCATGCCAGCATCCCCCACAGTAACCACAAAAGACAAAAAACAGATTGACAACAATAACTGATCTGCTAACGGACAGTATGATAAAAAGGTACATAAGCTTGTCATAGTCCTACTTTTGTATCAGTAATGAATAAAAAAGCATTCTGTCCTGGAACAGTTTCCCTAGCACTGAACCCAGGCTCATACCCATGTTCCCAAATCTAAATGCAAAAGCATATAGCACCTGAAGCTCTGGTGAAATTCATTTGTACCATGGCTCACCAACCCTTCCTTTTTCTGGTGAGTTTTTATGAGCTCCGCTACCTATGCATTCTTTCATGCAATGTTTAATTACACTATTTTAGCTCATTACCTGTAATCCTTGTTCAGTATTTTCAGCTCTTTTAAATAAATCAGCTCTTTGAAGTATTTTGTTTCTCTGGAGCCGATTTCTCAACCCTTGTTTCCCAGCTCATGTCTTGGGGCGTGTACTGAACCAAGAGCAAAATGTAGGCCAAATAGCTTCAAAAGGATGTCTTGTGCCCCTAGTATAATATAAACTTCTTTGAATTTAGTCTTTCACGTGAATCATCATCTGAAGAGCTTAAAAAGGTTTGATCAGTATATACACTATCCACTGCATGCTATTAAAATACAAAATACTTCCAGTTTTATCAATGTCATAAACACATCATGTTATCATTTTAAAGGTCATCCAGACTGAATACGGGTATTTTCTGCCTAGGCCATTTTCTTGCAATTAGATTCCTGAGAATCACAGCCTGGGAAGGCTGTTATGAACTACTTAGGATCTTCAGACATGAATTTATGCATGTGTAAACACTACCCTCCTCCAAAAAAACAACTTCATCTGTCGCAGTTTTGCAAACCAACACTCCTCTGCCTGCACTCCACAAAAATCTTAGTGAAAGAAAATGGCAGTTAAAATTCTTTAAATCAATGTATCTAAAAGTCAAGGCTGTCATTCCCTCAGCGCTTTTCTAAAAAGACCACAGACTACAGACACTCATACACGTTTCTCCTCCCAATAGCATCAGTTACACTTCAGAGCAAGACACCGGAACCTGCGTGTAATTACTGGCAACCAGAATTTCTTCTGGTCTAGGAACTGTATAGAACTCCGTAAAAGTGTTAAACAATCTGCAATGCAGTCCTAGCCCTTCTTTGTCTAAATAATACTAAGTTAACCATACAAGTAGAAAATAAAAGGTTGTCAAAGACAACTGCTACTCTAGTCTCAGAATCTAATCACGGACTATGCTGCCCTTCTGCAACAGCCATAAAGTAATTTCTCATAAACGTATACACAGCTCTGCCCAGCTTCCCGAAACTGTCTCCTGTAACAATCTTATGCTGCAGTTCCCATTGAGATTACTGGGATGCTGAGCATTTCAACTCAAAAACTATGCTTTGTGAAGCACTGTTCGATAAACAAAATTTAAAGGGGGCTTATACAAGATACCTAAAGTGCATTGCATGAAGACAACTGGTAAAAATATCACTATGGAAATGATAAGCAACAGTTAGCAAAATTTTACTTCCTCTAGAGCCACAGCAGCTCCTACATTAATGCTATGAACACAAAAATACAAATTTTTCTGTAAACCAAGTTTACAATGTTCTAGAGCTTACTTTATCATTTTGAAACTGGATGCTACCGACATTATAGAAATTCAGTGCTATGCCATTCACGTGCATACTCTCCCAAGTACTCCACTTTACCACATTGGAGAGATTTCACCTCAGACTTATGCCTAGTGCCACGCAAGCGCACCAAGAGCCCTCAGCACCAGCGAGATGGCAGCCTGCCTGTGGATTTTGCCTGCCTAGGCCTCCTCACTTACAGCAACCCAGAAAACTTGTCATACAGCACGACTGCAACTTCAGACAGCACCACCAGCAACCAACAAGCTGGGCGCACCCCTTCGCTTTAAGCTTTTTGTGGTAACCACACATGACACCATCTTTCCCATCTCCCCAACTCCTGCCGCCCTGAAATCCTACGGAAGGAGGTCCTCCCACCCTCCTCTCTGCCAACCGTCCCACCACTCCGCCCTACCAGGAGAGGGCCCTGTGCCGCCTCTGCTGAGGAGCCAGGGTGGCGGGGGTGGCAACACCCCGCCCCTCCCCGGCTCCGCGGACATCGTCCCCTCGCAGAGGGGGACAGAGGCGCCTCAGAGGGACCGGAGCCTCACAGAGGGTCGGGCGGGAACGCGGCCTCCTCACACCGGGGAAGGGGGGTCGCGGGAGGAGGATGATAGGGGACAACCGGCACCTCAGCGCAGCTGCGCCGCCTCTCAGGCACGCGGCGTGGGCTTTTCCACGTGACTAGGAGCGAGCAGCCTGATTGGCCGGCGGCCTCGTGGGGGGCTTGAGGCGCGGCCGGCGGAGCGGGTGTTGGGGGTGGTGGTGGTGGGCATAGAGGCGTTCGCAGTCAGGGTGCGGTGGGTGTTTCGCCATGTTCGGCCTCTTCACTAAGGTCTTCTCCTACTTTTGGAGACGGGCAGGTAGCAAGGAAGGAGAAGATGAGAGGTGGGCTGCCTCAGGTAGGAGCTCCTGGCCCCGTTGCGGGTGTGCAGTGCCGGAGGCAGGGCCTGTGTGTGGCCTCAGAGCTCTGAGGGTGTTTGGGGTCTCGTCCTCCACGTGAGTGGGGCTGAGTGAAGACTTGCCGCTTTAAGAAAGTAAATCAGGAAAAGAAGGCAGCTTTTTGACTACAGAGCATGTGGGAGTGTTCCTAGTAGTATTTTTTTGCCATGTTTTCTGAGTAGGAGAGGTTCCTCTTGCTGCTTAGAGTGTGGAGTGAGGTGTGAGAGGAGTGCTGGCCTAGTGGGTGGGGGATGCTTTGGGCTTTCCCTTGCACTACTGCCTTAATAGGTAAACCTTCTACATTTTTCTTGGGCTGTAGAACAGGGATGATAGTGTAGCTTTGATGTTCTGAGGCTCCAAAGTGGTGTAAATTTAAGATGCTTTTAGTGGCATTGTTCAGTGTAGCAAGAAGTGCTTTTTTGTATTTATGAATGCAGAAAGCAAAAAAGATTACTACTGTATTAATAGTTTTGCTTGAGACTGTAGCTAATAATATGTTAGAAGTCTAAGCTATCATACCGAAGTCTAGCTTTAAGCCTGAAGGGGTAGTGCAGTGCAGTTGAATGAAAGTTTGTGCTATATTTAAGTAGATACTACTTTTAATTCAAAAGACTTGAAGCTCCTAGGTCTGCAGAGAAACAGCACCACATCTCAGTTCAAAACTGTATAAATATAATATAAACAGATGTGAAGAATTGATTTCTATAACTTGTTTAGTTTTACTGCTTTTTCAGTATAGAAATTTAAATGTGTTGGGGTCCCAGTGCAAACAATACTGAGAACTTTCTTTTGCTATGGAAAATCATTAAAATGGTTGTTGGCCTAGAGCTTTTGGGAGAAGCTGTTTAGCTTGCAGATATTTCTTTATCTCAAGTTTTTTAAGGTATTTGAATATATATATTTCCTCAGGTGACTTCTGCACCTGAGATGAGGTAATCCTGGCCTGGCTGAACAGAGCTTTGCCTGGAACTCAGGGAAAGAAAAAGTTTTATGACCTCCGGAAGAAGGGCCAGGCAACTTAGGACAACAACAAGGATGTTCTGAGGCTGTGCAGGGAGAAAATTAGAAGGGCAAAAGCCCAATGAGAACTTATCTGGCTACTGCTGTATAAGACAATAAAAAAATGTTTCTATAAATACATTAACAACAAAAGGAGGCCTAAGGAGATTCTCCATCCTTTATTGGAAGCAGAGGGAAACATAGTGACAAAGGATGAGGAAAAGGCTGAGGTACTTAATGCCTTCTTTGCCTCAGTCTTTAATAATAAGACCAGTTGTTCTCCAGGTACCCAGCCCCCTGAGCTGGAAAACAGACAGTAGACTGAAGCCCCTATAGTGCAAGGGGAAGTAGTTAGTGACCTGCTACATCACTTAGATACACACAAGTCTGTGGGGCAGGATGGGATCCTCCCAAGGGCACTGAGGGAGCTGGCGGAAGTTCTCACCAAGCCACCTTCCATCATTTCTCAGCAGTCCTGGCTAACCGGGGAGGTCCCAGTTGACTGGCAGTTAGCAAACGTGACGCCCGTCTGCAAGAAAGGTAGGATCAGATGATCCCTAAGGTCCCTTCCAGCTGGTATTCTATGATTCTGAGAGAGGCTGGAAGGAAGATCCAGGAAACTGCAGGCCTGTCAGTCTGACCTCAGTGCGAGGCACAGTTATGGAGTAGATCATCTTCAGTGCCATCACACGGCATGTACAGGACAACCAGGAGATCAGGCCCAGTCGGCATGGGTTTATGAAAGGCAGGTCCTGCTTGACTAACCTGATCTCCTTCTATGCCAAGGTGACACCCGTAGTGGATAAGGGAATGACTGTGGATGTTGTCAACCTAGACTTTAGTAAAGCCTTTGATGAAGTTTCCCACAGCATTGCTAGCCGTTCGAGGGAGGTGATTGTCCCACTCTATACCACACTGGTGTGGTCCCACCTGAAGTACTAGGTGCACCTCAATGTAAGAAGGACATCAAGACTATTAGAGTATGTCCAGAGGAGGGCCGCCAAGATGGTGAAAGGCCTCAAGTGCAAAACTTATGAGGAGCAGCTGAGGTCCCTTCGTTTGTTGAGCTTGGAGAAGAGCAGGCTGAGGGGTGACCTCAAGGCAGTCTACAACTTCCTCATGGGAGCAGGGCAGGAGATGGGGAGGTGCTAATTTCTTCTCTGGTGATCAGCGATAGGACACGACGAAATGAAGCTGCATCAGGGGAGGTTCAGATTGGTCATTAGGAAAAGTCTCTTCATTGAGAGAGTGGTCGGTCACTGGAACAGGCTCCCCAGGGAAGTGGTCACGGCACCAAGCCTGTCAGAGTTCAAGGAGCATCTGGACGACGGTCTTACTCATATGGTTTAAGTAGTCCCACCAGGAGCAGGGAGCTGGACTCGATGATCCTTGTGGGTCCCTTCCAACTTGAGATATTCTATGACTTTTTCACGCAACTTAAGGAATGTTGTTTTTACGATGTAGTTTGTATTTAACTAGCTTTCTTAATTTGTTGAAACCATAACTTCCCATAATACTTGAATACTTAAATGTGGAACTATTTGGCAACTGTTTGTATTTTTAGTTGAACAAGAGAATGACCTTTTGGTAGAAGGCATAGCACTTTTAGTACCATTCATTACTTGTTGCAAAGTTTTGTAAACAAGTGACTTGTTTTTATGTCAGCCCTTTTCCTCTGAATGCAGGTGATAAAGAATTAAAAACTGTACAAGGAATAGTGACAAGATTTTGCCATGATTATGGGATGATAGATGACATGATAACCTTCACAAAGGATGCTGTGGCAAAAAATATGCTGCTGGCTGTTGGACAGGAAGTTACTGCCACAGTTGAAGAGGATAAAACATCAGGTGGCCTGAAGGCCATCAGGGTAAGAGATGAAGATCAATAGTGGTCTCACTTTCTCTGTAAATACCTTGAGGCTTTCTTTTGGAAGTTCCTATAGTTTTAGCCTACCAAATTCTACAAAATAGGAGAAAATGCCAGCCCTTCACCTAGTGGGCATAAGCTGGTTTTTGGGGTTTTTTTTTATTATTTTATTCCATCTCCTTTAAAATGTTGCTCCTGTAATACTGATTCTCTGAATATAGGTCTAGATGTAGTGAGTATGAAACTACTGGTTGAGACAATTGCGTAAGAATTTGTTTAATCATACCTAGTTATAATCTTGGTCTATTAACGTCTTCTGAGCTTCAAAGTCAATTTTATGTTATTGTTACATGAATGCATAAGAAAATAAAAACAGAAGCTGTGAGTTTACTCTTTTTGCACAGACATGAGTAAAAACATAAAATTCAAAACTTCCTGTTGTAAAAAATTGGCCACTTAATGTAATGGAGAGTTATAAAAATGGAGATTTCAGTACCTTTCTTGCTTAACACTTAATTTGTAAACCTACTTCAAGCTTCGTTATACGTTGTCACAACTTTAAACGCGGTAACTTTTTTAAATTGTATAGGCTCAACTCTCAGGTGCCTGTGACAATCTAGCTGAGAAGCTGAGCCAAGTGGCCCTTCTCCATTTTGGTATTATGTAAATATGACTGGTGCTTCGAAGACTGACAGCAGTGCAGAAGCAGTTGACAGCAGCGTGGTATGAAACCCATCTTCTGGGCTTGTATCTGCTTGGCTTAACTGCATTCTAGAACATACGGTTCTAGACTAGTGTACTTCATCTAATAAACACACTCTGACCAAAAGTCTGAGCCAAAGCTTAAGCTGCTTGTATAGAGCAAATCACAGTGTAACTAGGTTAAAAGTTATCTTCGGTTTTCTAGTAAATGAATGTTTTATGGTTAACCATCTTATCAGCTCATGCCCGTCTATAAAGAATGTAATCAGCCAATGTAGTGGCTTCAGGGATCATCTTCCAGATAAGAAGGTGGTAATAATTAGCCAAAGTGTTCTGATGCATCTAGTAATGTTATTAGTAAAGTTCTGATATATAGGTTTAACAAGAGAGTAAATTACCAGATTGAAGAATTTGTCATTACTGTGTTAAACTAGCAAATGATACCTAAATTGGGGAAAGGAGGTCAAAATCCTGCATTGATTAGCATATAGTATTTCTGATTCCTCATGCCTTTCTTTTAGGCACCATCCTGATTTTGGTACTTCAGAGACAATTTGGTCAGTTGCCAGCAGTGTTCAGACAGTCTACAATCAGATTGCTGGGAGGGGTCCTCTTGTCAAAATTAAGAAAATTCTTAAGTAGACCTAAAGCAAGGGAAGCACAAGAAAGATTTGACACATGAACGTGTAATTAGAGAAGTTGTCAGTGTTGCTGCATGCACAGATTTCTTAAAAATAAAAATTGCTTACTGTTCACTAATTATGGTTTTTGTGTACAAAAATGAACAGCCACAGTGAGTACAGAATTATCTAATAAGGACCTCGACTTCCATAAGCAGTTGAAATTCTGTTTTTTATTGTAGGGATATATGTTTAATAAATAATTCTAAGTATCAGCTGTTTGAATGTTGAGTTTTTCTGTATTAATAGGTAGATGCCATCCAGAATACATGGGAAGATTCCAGTCCTACTTGTGATGCTTCTGAGCCAAATATGAAAGTATTAATTGGCAGTATTACCTCTCTCTCTAAGAATGGTGGCTATATTAATGAGAATACTTTTTTTGCAATGGAAGATGTCTGTGAAGGTGTGTAGGGGCATTCTTATTCGTTCTTCCTTAACTCTTTTTGTATGTACAATACAAATATTTTCTGATAAACTTGCAGTCCACATCTCAAATAAGTTCTAATAGAGCGTACGTAGTGAAACGTAATGATTTGGGTGAAAAAAGCTAGCTGTTCATTCTCACTGAGCATAACTTAACATGCAGTCATGTAAGCAAGTGTATTTTTCCACTAGCATCTCTTGGGTCGTTAGCCATAACCTACTGGGGGAAGAATTGTGAAGAAAAGTTTGAACTCAGTGAATTTTAATAATGCATTGTTCTGGCTAGGTATTTTATTCCAGTTAATAACTTAGTTACTTACTCCAGTTCTGTATGGGAGTAAGGGGAATGTTATCCGTAGCAATTAAACTTGAGAAATGTTCTGTTTTACACAGGTTTCAAACCTTGTGAAGGTGACTGGGTGGAAGCAAAATATTTTATTAACCCAACAACATGGAACAGTGAAGCAGTTGCTGTAAAGCCTTTGAGGTATAAGCGAGTCGACAAGGTAAATGTTCTGCACATTGTTTTTGACAAGAGGAATCTTGTGTGAAGTGTGGTTTTGAAGGTGATTTTTAAGTTGCTGGTATAGGTAGATCTTCTATCATACATTTTTAATTAAAAGATAAAAGATATCAACTCATCCATTTCTACGATTATTTCCAAAATAACAAAGCTTTTTGAAATAGCACACACATTTTGGTTAGAACAGGAAGAGTAAGTAGCTTATTTACTGGCTATCAACTGTTGATTTGGATGCTTACTGTTGTTTTAATTACATTGGTTGTAATGAGGATATTTGGATTTTCAGACTTCTTTTAAGAAGTAATGACTGTGGAACTTATTATGTTGAATTTATCCAAGTGTTTTGGCTTAAAAACAACCATCTCCCCCCTTTTTTTTATTTTAATGAAATGTTTGTTCTTTCTAGGAATACATTTATTAGGTTTATGGTTTATTGTATTTGCCTTAACTGTATACCTTAAATAATGTTTGCATGTCAAGCATAGGAAAAAAATTTCTTCTCTTGTGACTGCTAGTATTGAAGTACAAATTAGATAAGTTGGTAAGCCACAAGACGGGTATTGTGGTATCCACTTCAGTGGAACCTACTGCTTATCTGAAGTACTTGTGTTTCTTTACGCTTTTAAATCTAAAGACAAGCACAGTGATTCTAGGTTAGAGCTGTATGTTTACCTTCCATGAATAACTGAAACTTCAGAATCCAGCTCTGTTAATGCTAGAATGACTGTTGCAGGAAAAAACTGCAATGGTAGTATGCCTGTTAGCTTAAAAAGATCATATCAAGTAACACTGACTAACAAACTGTTACAGGTTCGCATTTCTAGCATCTGTGGAAGAAGTGGCACAGTAGATGAGAGTATATTTTTCACTTTGGATTCATTGAGACTCCCTGATGGCTATTCACCTTGTAGACATGACCTAGTGAACACAGTTGTGGTGGAGAGCAATCAGTCATGTTATATTTGGAGAGCTCTCTGCTTGGTGCCAGTCAGCCAGAATGGGTAATATTCGTTCTTTCTTTCTCTTCTCACTTAATAACCACTAGAGATGAATGGTAATTATGCAGCTTAAATTCTGTTGTGTCTGTTAAGTGAGAAATACTGTGAATTCTTCACTAGTTGACTAGAAGGCATGATAGATCATTGGGAATATTGGAGTGTGTTATGATTTGGCCCTTGCTTTTTTTTTCCTTTTCAGAGGGTGGGGATATCTGTTCTCACTGGAGAAGCAAAACTAGTAGCAGCTGAGCTCAGGGATATGGATAGGCAAGGAAGGAATTTTGCATGCTTTTGTTAGAACAATGCCACACCCATGCTCTTACCTTGTGTTTTTTCTAATCTGTGTTCTTCTAGTGAGGACTTTACTGCTTGAAAACCATTCTCGGGAAAAATGATGTAAAGTGGATGTTTATTTAATCTATTTTCCTTAAGTTGTAGTGATTCTTCAGGTATCTGTCCTACCTACCTACTAAAGAATAGTTTAATGAGTTGAATAATAGAGATTTGTTGGGCTTGCAAATATCAAACTGAGATGTTCTGCAGGCACATCAGATGGCACATGTGATGTGAGGAGGATCTGGACAGATTGCAGAGAAGGTTCGAAAAAGTAGATGATGTTCAGTATGGAGAAGAGGCAAAATTTTGTGAAATAATCAATTGCACAAATGTTGAACAGGCAACAACTAGTCACAGCAGTTCTGCAACAACAATAGGGAGTTTGACTTGTGAGGTTTGTCCTGTGAGAAACGCAAATGCTGCCCAAATCTATATAAATAGGGCTATTACTTGTAAATTCTGTCTCTCTGAGTGCTAACAAGGCCTTGGTAGGACGAACTTTGATTCTGCAGGCCAAAAATAAGCTGTTGACCAATTGGAAAGTCCAAAGGAGAACAAAAAGAACGTTCTGATACCTCTCAAACATAGTCATTGCGAGAACTTGCCTTGTTTGATCTCTAGAAAACATAGCTAAGGGTGGTACGTATGTCTTCAGAGGAACTACAAAGAATGGAATAAGCTGTTATCACTGGAGATAACGGATAGAATAGACTTAAATTGTGCCTAAATGAGGCTTGAAGTGTTTACATCACTTTGCACAACGGTATAGTTCATTTACGTATTTTTTCAGGTGGACCTATTTTTAGTGATGGATTACAGATGGATAGAGAAAATTATTACTAAAGCCAAGTTACAGAAGTAAGCCTCAGGGTTAATTTCTCAATTTTAGTGTATTTCCTACCATATCAAAAATTGAGGCATCTTAAGCTGCAATGGGAGACATCTAGCAGGCTTTGCTAGTAAATTGATGTACCTGATAAAGAACAGCTGCAGTCATTTTCTACCTTATTATATTAGATAACTAAGGAATACTTAAGGTGTATAAATATTGGCGAGATTAATAAAATATTTCCAAGTTATTTTCATGCCACTTTATCTAACTGGATAGTTTCTTAATGGTAGAATAGAAACAGTTTTTAAATGGTTTCTACAGGCAGCTGACACTGAGAGGTTAGAGCTCTGGTCGCTGTCTCAGACAGGGAAGAGCATGTCACTGGTTTCATAGCTATTTTTTATCAGTCATGATAAACATGATATTGTTTTTCAGCTTTTTAAAATTTCTTCTTCAGTTTGCTGCTTTCACATTGTAGCAGTAAGCAGAAGACATAAGCGCTTGGGGTACATGTTGAAACACTTCCAGTCTAGTCATCTTACCTCTTACAAGACTCTTACTAAGGAGCTGCTCTTTGTTGCGTCTTGATTCAGCTCCCGAAGAGATCCCTAACAGCTTCAGTCACCATTTGATTCTCTTCAGCAAAGATTAGCTAGCTTCTGAATTATTTTAGTCTTGTATCCAAAGTTTTATGCTGGTTTATTGTGCTGCTGACAAAAGGCTTGTTGTTTTTAATTTGCTGCTTAAATTAGTAAACATAATCTAATTGTCTTGGAAGTACAAGTAGCTGAGAAAAAGTGAATCCTCTCAACTGCTTCTTCCTAAATACTGTGACGGTGCTTTGGTATAGCGATTCTTAAACTTGTGCTGAATCAAAGACTCTTGCTGAGCCTATTTGTGTTTCAAAATTGCTAACTAAAATTATTTTTACAGACAATCTCACTCTAATGGAGTCAATCTGGATGAGCCTTATGAAAATTTAATGAGAGACAAAGGAGGGTTGGAAGTATCAAGAATGACTAACTTTGGAACTCTGAAGCAGGGGGAATCTAAAAGAATGATCATTTGGATAGAGTAAGCCTTTCTGATTGTTCTAAGCTTGCTTTCTTGGGGTGAAATCCAGTTGGCGGCCGGTCACCAGTGGAATAGCGTGGCCAGCAGGAGTAGGGAAGTGATGGTGCCTCTGTACTCGGCCCTGGTGAGGCCTCGCCTCGAGTACTGTGTTCAGTTCTGGGCCCCTCACTACAGGAAGGACATTGAGCTGCTGGAGCGTGTCCAGAGGAGAGCCACCAAGCTGGTGAGGGGTCTGGAGAACAAGTCATATGAGGAGAGGCTGAGGGAACTGGGCATGTTTAGTTTGGAGAAGAGGAGGCTGAGGGGGGACCTCATTGCCTTCTACAGCTACCTGAAAGGAGGGTGTAGAGAGGTGGGTGTTGGCCTCTTCTCCCAAGTGAATAATGGCAGGACCAGAGGAAATGGTCTGAAGTTGCGGCAGGGGAGGTTTAGATTAGGTATTAGGAAGAATTACTTTACTGAGAGGGTGGTCAGGCACTGGAACAGCCTGCCCATGGAGGTGGTGGAGTCGCCATCCCTGGAGGTATTTAAGAAACATGTAGACATGGCACTTCAGGGCATGCTCTAGTGCCTGAGATTGTTGGGTTGTGTCTGTTTGTGGGTGGTGGGGTAGTGGGTGTTTGTTTTGGTTTGGGTTTGGTGTTGGTGTTCTGGGATTTTTTGGGTGTGGTTGTTTTTGTTTTGTTTGTTTGTGGTTTTGTTTTTGTTTGTTTGTTTCGGGGGGTTTTTTTTTTGTGGTTGGACTCAATGATCTCAAAGGTCCCATCCAACGAAAAATATTCTGTGATTCTTTCTTTCCATCACTCCACAGTCTGTAAATCTGTCTTTAGTGCAGAAGCCTCTCATAACTGAGCCTTGTGGTTCATGGTCTTCAAATGACCCCCAAATACTATGGAATTAAAGAATATTTCATATTGAATTTAATGTCTTTAGCATAGTCTTTTTATTGAGTGTCCGTCTTGCAGATAGTGCTTTGAGACTCCCCAGTCTTAATGTCTCTTTTCAATCCTAATAAAATCCTTTCTGGAGTGAGGGTTAAAGTAAAAGCTTTTACTTGTAAGTGTTTTTTAATGAAACTACAGATACGCCATCGTCTCTAAAATCTTAGAACAAGAGGACTGTTGCATACTTATATATGAAAAGCAGACCAGATTCTTTTTTTTTTTTTTTTTTTAAGCTTGAATCCTGAAGGACTATATTGTTGTTTTCTTGAGGGTTTTTTGTTTTGATGGTTTTCTGTTTCATTTTTTGTTAATTCTTTTTTTCATGTGTGAGTGTAGAGGCTCAATTGAAGTCATACCTGAATACCCTCTATTTGTTGCTATGTGCTCTTTCCTAAGAGTTAGTTACCCAATGATAAATTTTAAATTACCATAGATTTTTTTGTACGCAGTATTTCTGTATGCTTCATATGGTAGTTGATACAATCTAGGAATATTAACATTTAGCAGAGGTTCTGGTCCTCATGAGTTAGAAGGAGCTGTGCAATTTCTTTGATAGCAGTTATGAAATAATGAGGAACAAACCTGCTACAGATAGTTGTATTTGACTTCAAGTAGAATTAAGCTTCCCAAGAATATTAACTATGCATTTAATAAGGTTATTAATTATATAACTACTTCTAGGAATAAAGGGAGCGTACCACAGTCCTTAATCAGTTGCAGATTAGCTGGATGGGTGAAAAACAAGCAATTCAGTTTTCAGATTCCTCAAAAATGTGAGAACAGTCCAGAAGCAGATCTGTCATCTTTTCCAATAAATCAAGAAAACCTCTCAAAAGCTGCAATTAACTCATATGACGACAGTGAAGAAACAACACATGTGCCATTGAATAATACATCCATTATGAAGAATGGAGTTATTCCAGGTACAGTGAAATGTTAACATTTGAATGCTGAGTGTTAAGTCCTCAAAAGGACCTGTAGGGCTGTTCGAGAAGACTTGCTGATGCTAGCAAGGGCAGTTGTGGTAACAGAATTTATCATAATCTGTTTACTACAGAAGGAGTTAATTCTCAGGATACATATTTATCAAGAACAAAAGAAAACCTTTCCTTGGTGAAAGATGAAAGTCTACATAATGGAGAAAATGAGCAAAGAGAAGGTCTAGAGCAATCGATAAAGTATGTCAATATTACTGGAGAAATTCTCATACCACCAGGTGGAAAAACGTTCATAGTGATCATATGCACAGCTGCGTAAGTATTTCTTTCTATTGGTCCAGGCTGATACACTGGAAACAAATAATAAAAATTGACTTAATAGTTCCCTTATTCTGGGCACAGTTCTCTTTTTGGTCTAGGATAAAGTAAGCTAGTACATATTGGCAAATGATGTGGAAACCTATATTGGACCTTGAAAGTAATTAGCATTGTAATGCTTGATTCTGATTGTTGTTAAAAGAAAATCATAGTAGTAAATACAGTGGGAGTGGATAATTTCTCTATAAAAACATAGTAAGGTGAAGATTTTTCAGAAATAAAGGATCTTTCCTACTTTCTCTGTGTTTAGAGTTAAGGTTCAGTTCTGAGTAGCCTTAAGCAAGGTAGAGCAAAGCTGTTGCTGCAAACAGTGAAGGGATCTGCTTCAGGTTCCTCCAATGGAAATGTTTGGCTAATCTTTTTCAGTAGCAGTAATTCTAAGATGCTCATTGTGATAGAAGTGTTAATTACGTACATCGTACATTGAGGGGAAGGATTTTGCTCTTTACCCAAGCTTTTGACAGAATTGGAATTTTGTGATTTTTTTTTTTTTTTACTTTTTTTTTAGTTTAATTATTTATGATACCTGGATTGAACTCAGGGTGGGGAGTAAGTATGAGGAATTACCTTAAGTTAGCAGTTCTCATATGTTACTGAAATAAGAATTTACAATTTTGATTTTAAAAAATACTTATGGCTGGGGAAAATAAAGTATGAACATGATAGTTTTAATAACATAACTTCTGCTTACCTGAAGAAATCCTGGATGCAGTAGAGAACTCCTGTTGCTTGGTTTTTCTGATTTTACTGTTGGACGCTATATTGAAGCCACTGTAACAAATGAAGAAGAATTAATAATAGCACCTGTGGAACCATTTTCTCCAAGAAAGCCTAAAATTACTCCAGAACCTCAGCCAAGGAAGACAACAGTGGTTGCCCCTAAATACAGGAGGTACTGTGAATTAGAGCAAAAAATAACATTTACCTAATCTGCTCTGTTTGGTATTGCTATATCAGTTCTCTAATGCTGGCAAAGAACATGTGAAACTGGGAGAGTTTGTACGTGTTTATATGTGTAAGTTGTAAACAAGATAATTTTGGATGTTACTGATAGAAGAGGTAGTTTTAGTAATGAACTGCCTGATTTCTTTGTAGATCTGTCAAACGGGAGCTCTTTCTACTATATGATGTGGTGAAAAACAAGATATAGATTACCATGCAACAGTATTTGAGTAACAATTGTGCTATTAAAGAAAAAAGATGGAAAATTGGAAATAGTTTCCTGAGAGACTTAGCTTCTTAGCTCCTCAAGCAACGTTGACATCTGTATCTGATAAATGTTTCCCATCTTTAATTCAGAGCTTTTCTGTGAGCAAATAAGTTCAGTATAATGGAAGCTTATTTGCTTTATTATAAAAATATCCCAAAAGTGAAAAAGCAGACACACAATTCAAGTATTCTGTAGCTGGAACACTTGCCTTTCTTCCCAGTGTAGCAAAATTCTTAATTTCTTAATCTGTGTCTGTCATATGTTTATGTGTTTTGGTTTTATAGCTTTGATGATGTGGCATGTTAATTAACTGTTTTTTTCACATATATAGTTTGAGAAAGTTAAATGATATGTCAAATGCTTTTGTTTTAGAAATCACAGAAAGCAGTTGCCAAGCTTTCTCCCGCATTATACCATACCAGATGAGTTAAGAAAATGTGTGGAACAGAAGTTAGACATACTGACCTTTCAGCCTCTCCTAGCAGAGGTATGTATGTGTAGGTTTATATAAGAAAATTCTTATGTAAGTCTGTTTGTTCAAGCTGGTCTTAATTTAGGAAAAATGTGTAGCCCATAGTGTAATAGAAGATGCTGTAATACTGTTACCAAGTAGACTTAAGATTTTAATCTGTATCCTGTAATGTCCATGGGATTCAGTATGTCACAGAATCCAAGCTTACAGGAGCACAAAAAGGTAAATGTGAAAAACTGAAAAGGGAGTAGAAGTATACTGGGGGCAGGGGCAGATATTACAGAAGTTGAACAAAGATTCCTCTTCGCTCTCACTTTTTAGGCATCACTGGAAAGGGGTTTTTGGGGTGTCAGAACAGTAGTCCCGCAGTTATTTCATACCATAGCAGAAATTCTTAAGTCATTGTAATAATCAAATATTCTTTTCTACTTCCATTTTTTTTTTTAAATCCTTAACTTTAATTCGCTATGGGTTGTTCAAATTCTTCCGACAAGTATAGCTATTTCAGAATACATACAAAAAAAAACCCACAAAACAAAAAAATAGCAACCAAAAAACAAACAAACATACAAATCTCTGAAGTCTGACAAGAATATTACCGATACCTTTTCCAAAACTCCTGATTTCTGGTAGAACATTGCTGCAACTCTTTTTTTTTTTTTTTTTTTTTCCCCCATAACCTTTTAAAGACTTATGAACTGGGACCAATACTTAACTTTTCAAAGGAGTAAAAGGCTATGTTGTCTGTTTTATAAACTGCTCACAGAAAACCTGAGGTCACAGCATTAAGATAGCAGGTTAGTGATCCTCTCTCAAAAAGAAGGTAAAACTCTGTAGTATTTGAAATAATTTTATACTGAAAGCCTGCCATTAATGGTAACTTTTTTGAACCACAACTTAGGTTCTGCCTGGTATTGGTGACTGTTTTAAGTCTACTTCAGAAAGCACTGCTCATTTGCCTTGTATTTGAGTGAGAAGGTACCAGACAGAAAGCATTCTGTGCTATCAGTCATTGCTTAGATAAAGCTTTGTACTGTTGGAAAACACTGCTTCAGTGAGATGCATTAAGCTCTGACGGAGAGTTTTCAGGTTCTTTCAGCTTGACATGAGTTGTATAATCATCAGCTAGGGCCAAGACTGACGTGACTACCTCTTCACTCGTCTCTGCCCAGTGTACTTGGATTTTGTGCTTTCTGGGATTGCTGAGCGTAGAATTCAGTTTGTAGACTGCCCCTGAATTCAGATGTTGAAACTGCCATTGTAGTAGGGAGAGACTTGGTTAATTCTTTAGCTGACTGCCTATTGTATCTGAGCTCCAAGGACTATATACTAATTCTGCTTTGGCTACTGGGGGAGTTTAAAATATTAGCTAGTGTATAGATACATGTATTTAGGTGCCTTGACTGGCAACCCAGTTGCTGTGCAGTCTGTCTTAAGAGGTGTTTTGTATAATGTTAAGAATAGTGGGTTCCATATCTTAGTGTAGAAGTCATAGCAATGATGTATACTGTTTTGTTTTTCAGCATCTTAATCTAGATAATTATAAAGCAAACTTTTCTACTCTCTTGTGGCTTGAAGAAATCCATGCAGAAACGGAGATAAAAGACTTTAACATGAGTGGGGTTACTTTGAAAAGGAATGGGAACTTCTTAGTGTTGGAAGTGCCAGGACTGGAAGAGGGCAGACCTCACCTGGTTCCAGGTAGTAATTAACGTGAGAGAAATCAGTGTGCTATTTGGCTCAATATTTTCAGTGCAATACAAACTCCATTGCTTTTTCATTTGCTTAAAGCAGTCTTTCACGTATTTGAACGCAGTCATTAATCTAGGCTACTAGACAGGTGAACTGCGCTGTTAGTGTCTCAGTGAGCCTTACAGTGGCTGCTGTCTGAAGAAGCATTGCGGGTTTCTGTTCTTACGCATGTTCTGATGCTTTAGGATTTTTCATGTATAAAAATAAGTGGGGCTTTCAGCAAAAATAAACTGCACTATATAGGAATGATTTAATAGACAATAGGTGTAGCAATAGCTGGGAAAGTAGTTAAAATTGAATTCAGCATCTCAAATAATATAATACACAAGATACTGTTTTCAGGAGGTGTTGTCTGATGCATCAATACTAGGTGCCTTTTAAAATGCAATATGCAACTGCATATGGCATTTCAGAACAGATACTCACGGATACAGCAATGTTGCTGAAGTTAATGTCTAGCACACTCTTGAGTTCCTAGTTTAAACATACAAGAGGAAGAAATTAAGTGCTGTCGTGAGAATTTTACTATTCCTTGTAACAGTATGTTCCCTTTTAACTTTGTTTACAATTAGGTGATAAGGTGATACTGAGAAGTCAGGTCTACTCTGATCATATAATAGAGTATGTTGCCTATATTACTGAGGTAAGCAAGGTGTATCTGCTGTTGCAAGTATTGTGGTCCTTGGGTTTCAAAGGGGAAGCTGGCAATACATGGAGTTGCAGACTAATTTAACCTGACTTTTGGGAAATTATATTTGCTTTATATACGTTCTGATTGGGGATTTTTGTATTTTTATTGTATTTTTGAAGACTTGAGCTTCCCTGTTTTTTCTAGATTATAATCTTTACCTGCACTGATAATATAATCTAGATATGCAATATGTTGGTAGCAGGCAAATCTAGGTGTTCTTTTGGGGGGGTTCAGGGCTTTCAGAGTTGCTTCTTTGAAGTACTAAACCTTTATCAGTAAACTGACTTTTTTATGTTTGCAACAGATCTGTAATGAAGACATTACTCTTAAATTTAACGCAAACTTTGAACAAGTTTACAACTCAGAACCTATGGATGTGGAATTTGTTCATTGCAGGTATTTTCATAAGTTTCCAAAAAGCTGCATTTAAGGATTCCCCTGGTAAAGTGACTTTTAAAATATACATGACTGTCAGTTGTTTTGGTAATTACAGATAGGAGAAGGAAAAATTGGCAAGATCTTAATTATGTCTACCTCTTTCCTTTAACACACCTTTGCCACCACATTAATTGGTAAAAGACTGCAACTGTAGTCACAGTGTACAAAGAATTCTTGTCTTTTCTAAATGATTGCAGCAATGCCAGGCAGTGAAATGATTGAGATGATGAGGTGGGGGGGGGGGTGTTTTTGGAGGGGGTCCTGGTTGGGTTTTTTTTAGGAAAAATATACCAATATGGCTGCAAGACTATGCAAAAAAATTATTGCTGATGTTAACCACCCATCCTTTTATACTTGTGGTTTTTTCATGGTATGTTATTATCTGTACAGAGTTGCTTAATCTTCTCAGTAAAATCAGGTTTGTAGAGAACTTTGTTGAAAGACTATCTAAGCCTGGAACACGAGGCCATCTTTGTCTTATTGAAGAGCTAGAGAATATATGTATTGATGTTATTCATAGCAAAGCTGTTGATTGACACTTCTGCAGCATATTTCTTAATAGATGCTACTTTTTTTTTTTTTTTAAAAAAGTGGTTTTATGTAGAACTCCTCTTCTTATATGCACTGGTACACAGTAAAAAAAATACCGGGTACTTTGTAGGTGTTTGCTGTTGTAGTTTATGGAAATGTAAGCTTCTACTTTAATCTACAAATCTGTATTCTGATAACAGGATTCCTAGCAGGCGATGCCAGTTTGC
Organism: Numenius arquata; assembly: GCF_964106895.1. Classification (NCBI taxonomy): domain Eukaryota; kingdom Metazoa; phylum Chordata; class Aves; order Charadriiformes; family Scolopacidae; genus Numenius; species Numenius arquata. The sequence continues at coordinate 110,540,852 of NC_133577.1, read as the reverse complement.
TGTTGAGCAAGCTATCTACCTGGGTGAAAAAGGTACACTTCAGTTGACTTCAGCTGTCTAGAGGAGTTTGTGGGGAGTCTTGTGTTTATATTGTGTTCACATCAGGGCATACTGAGAACAATGCATTGAAGTTTGTTCTTAGAGGAGTTTTCTGTAATTATTTTTTTTTAAAACAACACTGAATCTAGAGTAGGTGTCATCAGAATGATTTCACCTCTTGGTGAGGTGGAGGAATGAAAACAAACTTTTGTGACCCATTTGAGCCAATAAGAGCTGTAGAAATCATACTGTTTTAGCAAGTGAAGTGGCAGTGTCTTTTTGTGTTACTTCATAATTCATTAAAAAGGACTGATTTCCTGTTTTATGGCTGAGTGATCCATATGAACTTACACAGGTCTTTAGCACTTTTACATTAGTTCTGATAAACTAGTTTTGGCAACTCAAAGCAAGCTGACGTATCAGCCAAAATGTTAATCAGTGAAACGTGCAAAGTGTTTGTGCAGCTTTCACATTTCTCTACTTTTTCTTTCTCCTCTAAACTTGAAGTGTTATTCCCAGAAAGGCTTGTTTTAAAATCACCACAAGCTATCAAGACCCAGAATACTCCTGACTATTGTGGTGTTGATGATGGCCTTGAGCAACATGCCCAGCAGGAATATAAGGTATCTATGCTGTAAATGTTCCTTAAAATGCTGAATACCATTCAGATTGGCAACAGGTACCTACTGTACAGCTATTCTTAGAAAGGAATTGCATGATGGAGTATCAAAGAAGTGAAGTTGTGTTCTGCTGCTTTCTGATGACAGCAGTTTTTGTTTGCCTGGGGACAGGGGATTTTATAACAAGTGATATTATTAAGCTAACACTCTCATCTCAAGTGGAAAGTGCTTATAAAAAAAACTGTATGATTAAAATTGGAATTGTCAGCTTTACCTTAGACTAGTTTTTGTAGCTGCTATTGGGTAGATACTTAAGTCCTCTTACTATGGCAGGAAGTAATTTTGTGATAGAAGGTAATCATCCTGTTCCGAGTAGACTTACCCAGGCTTCCTAACTGCTAGTTAAATTATATGAAAAAAATGTAGAAATCTTTCTTAGAAGGGACTTCAGAAGGTTACCTTGTCCTGTTTCCTATTTGAAGCAGGACTGTCGCCATGGTTAAGTCAGCTTGGGGACAAGTGGGAGCTGCTTGTTTATTTTTGTCCACAGCCTCTTCATAACCTGTACCTCACCACTTTTCCACTTAAGATTTTTTTTTTTCCTGATTCCCAGTATGAGTCTTCCGTCCACAACTTGTGGATGTGGTCCCTTGTTACATCATATATGACTACAAAGAGTTTGTCTCTCTCTTTTTTTTTTTTTTTAACTGATTTAAGGCATCATTGGGTTATTAACTGCCTCTTTGCTTCCTTATGGCCAAACTAAAAATCCACACTCTCTCAGCCTCTCCAGTTCATAACAAGGATGGGGTATTGGCTTGTATGATGTTCTAGCATCTGTTGATGTTCTAGCATCAACAGTAACCCAGGATCCTGTCAAGGGCCTGACAATCGCTATGCTGCCAGCATGTTCTCGGCCTGTCTTGGTTCATGCAGTTATTCAGTCCCAGGTGTGGAGCTTTCCACTTCTCCTTACTGAATTTCATGAGTTTTCTCTTGGCTCTCTTGCCAAGTTTCTCATGGTCCCTCCGAACTGAAGGTGCACCATCAGGCATTTGAGGTATGAATCCTGATTTTGTGATGTCTGCAGGTTTGTCAAGGGGGTTATTTGGTCTGATCCTAGTCATTAATGAAGATAAAAATATTGGTCCTGACAACAACACTGGGATTCCTAGCTTTTGACTGGCTTCCAGCTGACTATCAAACTATTGATTCATACTCCTTGAGCCTGGTAGTTCATTCAATTTTCAACTTGTCTAACTGTCTGTTGATCTTGCTAATATGTCCTCAGGCTACAAAGAAGAATGATGTGGTAAGTAAACCAATTCAAAAGCCTTGCTGAGGTCAAGGAGTATTACAATGACTGCTTTTCTTTTGTCAATGTAATATTCTGTCCATGGAAGTCTCCTCATCATAGAGGAAAGTCACGTTGGTCATGAAAGGTCTGTCCCTTGTTTTAGCCATGTTGACCCTGGTCACCCTTTTTTTTCCAATCATGCGAAGGATGTGGAATCCAGAAGGATGTGCTCCATGATATTCTCAGGGACTGGAGTGGTGCTGTCTCCCTTCTGGCAGGGATTTGTGCAAGACCACCAGATAATATTGCTGCTGTTCCATCCTCCTATGGTAACAATTCAGGCATGTCTCTGGTTTTGCAATTAATAATGTGCAGTCAAGGAGCTCCTGCACGTAGACCCAGAGCCATGCTGGTGAGAGCAGCAGCATAGGTAGTTACTGTTCTGCAAGATGCCTGCTTCTACTGTGTGTCCTTTCTGTTTGACTAGATGGTGGAGAACACCTGGACCCCTCATGCTTACCCCAGAGCTGTGTGATCCTCCCCTTACTCTGTTCAAGGGGTCAGTAGTACCCACACGGGTAAGCAGCAAAGGGAGTGGTCAGAAGGACTAGATAAGCCTTGCAGTCTTTCAGTGACACAGCTCTGGGGAAGCAGCAAACATCTCTGGATGATCCATCTGTCCTGTACAAGAAGGAGTAATCAACCTCTAACACTGATCACTTCACTGGGTTGGGATTAGTATTATTAAGATGATTGAGGCATCTAGTCCAGGACCTTGCAAACACCACATTCCCTACAAGCAGTTTTCTCCCATGCTACAACCTTTAGCTGTTAGCTTTTGTGGAAGGAAACAAATTATTCAGCCATGGCTTAAAAACCCTCATCTGAGCCTGCAAAGTATTTGTGAAATAAATTATTAATGTTAGCATAAGCCAAACTTCCAAAATCTTAAATTTGAGGTGGTAATTCCTAGCACCTTCTACTACTCTGTCTTTTCTGTCTTCACAGTAGACATTCTATTTAATGGGATAATGCTATTTAATGGGGAAAATCAAAACCTAGCAACTGCAAAAGTGTTAGTGAAGATAGTTGCCTCTCATATTAAGGTTATAAATGCATTTATCTTCACTTGCTGTTTTCAGGTCAAAAAACTACAGAGCAAACAGGCAAAATATATGGCATCGAGGGAGATGAACACAACAGATGTGATGAGAGCAGCTGCGCAAACAAGCCAACATGGTATAATTTAATACTTTATATTAAAATATAGACAGTTCGGGGTTGCAATAACTTCAGTAAACCAGGGCTGAGTAAGATACCTTTAAGATGTCCTTGTGTTCCATCTGAAAAGACGAATTCTAGAACAGTACTAGCAGGAAGTTTCACTTCAGTCTTTCTGTGGTTCACTTGAACATCTCCAGTTCATACAATCATAGAATGGTTTGGGTTGGAAGAGACCTTAAAGATCATCTAGTCCCAACCCTCCTGCTGTGGGCAGGGACACCTCCCACTAGATCAGGTTTCTCAAAGCCCCATCCAACCTGGCCTTGAACACTTCCAGGGAAGGGGCAGCAAACATCTGGTGATATACTTTGTACTCAATAAATTATCATTTCCTAGTCGTTTACTGGAAAATTTTTGTTCATGTTGAAAGCTTCCAATTTGTTACTGGGATGCTGTGTTTCATTCTTGGGATAGCTACTTTGCCGAACATGCTAAAACTTGGACAAGTTTTCAGAAAGCCGAGATGATTCCTGAGCTTTCCTGGAAAACATGACTTTAAATATCAGTACACTCTCTTTGGCAATTAAGTAATTTTTAGGATGCCTACAGAAATACAGAATGGATTACCTAGAATGCACTTCTGTCCAAGGGTTAATAAGATTCTGCTACTTGGAAGCTAAAGCTGGACTAATTCAGACAGGATTAAGAGAAATGTTTCAGTAGTCATGACTTACTACTGGTTGTCTAGTACTGGTACTGTCCTTGAAGTACCAGTTACTGAAAGTTACTGAAATTTTGCTTTTCTAGGACAAAAAAGTGAACTTGAAGCTAAGATTACAGATTGTTGGGTTACAAAATCAGAGTCCTTTTCTGGCCTTCAATTTTATTAAAGATCCAATGCATTTCTGAAATATTAATGAACTGTCTTCTACATGCTATTCTATGAAATCGGAATTTTTGAGAAGTTCATTAGTTGTTACCGCAGAAGGAAAACGAAAATTTTTTGAAGCATGACGTGAATTGGCATTGCTTTAATCTATGAATGTTAAAATATTTATGTAGGGTTTTAATATATGCTTATCTTGATTGTAGTTGGGGAAACGGTGACACTCAAACAGAGAGCTGGTGATTTTTTCAATCCTATGCTGAATGAACAACAGAAACTGGCAGTGAAAAGGATACTGAGTGGCGAATGTCGTCCAACACCTTACATTCTCTTTGGACCACCAGGAACTGGAAAAACAATAACAGTAATTGAAGCTATTTTACAGGTAATGGTGGATGACAAATCAGTCTTCTCTAATCTTCTTAGTGTTGGAACGCTTAGAGTAATTCCCTAAGTACCATCATGCTTTTTTCCCAAGGTTTCAAAATACTCCTTTTAAAATCATTTTCTTACAGCTCTGTGAAAGGGGAAGGATCTTCATGGATTTACAGAACTCCAGAATGGCTTATTTTCAAGTCTTCTTGTCTTTGTCTTCAAAGCTTTAGCCAGCAGTATCTAATTTGTGATTCCAGTAGTGCATAATATATTCATGAAGCACAGGTGTACTTTAATAAGATAACCATGAATTAATTCTGCTGTCGGTTCACTCGGTTTAAGAGTACTTAGTCATGGCTGTCAAGACTAGTGTTCTTGAACTGCAAAAGTGTGGGTGAATATAACATGTATGCAAAACTCTTCTGGATTCTCTACTTGGTGAAATAAAATGGGCACGTTTGCACTATTGCTACTTCTCTAAATAACCTTTTTTTTTTAATGTCCATCTTCTTTAATGTAGATATATTATACTCTACCAGACAGTCGAATCTTGGTTTGTGCGCCATCAAATGCTGCAACAGATCTGATTTGCTTGCGACTGCATCAAAGCAGTCTGTTAAAACCAGGAGCTATGGTCCGAGTTAATGCCAGCTTCAGGTGTCTAGAGGTAAATATTATGATATGTCAGTTAATATTTCCATTTTAATATTTTGATCTTAAAATACTGATTTAGTTATGTATCTGTCAGTAGTTATAAGGCTGGTTAGGCTTGTTTAGGATCCAAGGTACAAACATACTACTTCCACTTTTCCAGAAGAATTACTGGAAAACATTGATCATAGTCCTTAATTTGATTGTATGAGCACAGAATCTTAACCTCTCTCCTGCAGTGCTTAACTCCACAAGAAGCAAATACATACCGGTGGGATTTTTGATGTGGTAAGATGCTTTGACTTACAAAGCAATCCTGAAATCTGTTACTGAAGTTAAGCCTTTGTCTCCAAATTAAGACTGCTTGCGCAGAAAAATGCACCTTGTGTATGGATTTTATGTATATGTTCATATACATATTTATGTATGTATATGAAACATCCATATATTCAATTTTGATCCTTACAATAAAGAAAACACAGATGTCTTGCATATCTACTGCTTTGTTTAGGCAAATCAATGAAGAATTCATTTCAGTGTGTATGAGTGAGTCTAAGTGCTTTGCTCAGCTTCTAAAATAGTTTTCAGGGGGCTTTTTTGATTCAAATTAAACGCTTAGTTTTAAAGCAATATTTTGTTTCACAAAATGCCTTTTCTTTTTCTGCAGCAAATTGATGACATGGTGAAACCTTACTGCAAAGATGGTGATGATATTCGGAAAGCATCGTGGTTCAGGATAATAATTACCACATGCAGCAGTGCGGGAATGTTTTATCAAACAGAAATACGGTAGAGTACTATAGACAGGAATATCACTGAGATAGCTGGATGCCACAAAACCTAGAGCTTTTAGATACCCTCCATACTGTAAATTGAGGTGGTTTAATACAGTTTATTGCATGTGCATCTGTTTTGAAACTGCCTTCCTAGCAAACCACTTGGTTTTAGTAATGTTTTAGTAAAAGCCGGGACTTTCTACATGGTAAATTTAAGAATTACCTTCAATAATGCTAAAAAATTTTGACACAATAACTTCTCCTCTATTACCAGTGAGTGAGCAAGCCGTGGAAATTATATTACTGTTGACAATCATTTTGACTCAAAATGACTGTCACACTAAAAATTATATTGTATTTTGTTTTTACTAAGTCACCTTTATGTAAACAACCACCATGTCAAGTGCTGTTAACTAAGGGTTCCTCTGATTTTAATTTTAACTTTGTTAAAGGACACTCCAAAGCCTAACTGGCTTGAGTTGTTTGATAGAAACAAAGCTTTTGCTGCACTGAGTGCATTGTTCTAATTAAATAGCTGAAGGAAATTGAGAACAGGGAAAGCTTTTTCTATGTGTCTTAACCTTGGTATAAACAATGCTTTAATTAAGATAACCAATGGTTGCATATGTCAGAGTATGTAAGCAAAATCAAAGATGACAAATTAAAGCTACTAGGCTGGTTTTTTTTCTATATTCCGTGTTGAAAATATCCATCTTTGCTCTGTTTGTGTGGAGTTGCTTGGCACACTTGACAAGGAAGTTAACAGAATTGCTGAGGTCAACCACAGGGTGGCAGAATGAACTAATCTGAAAACAGCCCTGTTTTGGGTTTGTGTTATTTAATTCTAGGCTTGGACACTTCACCCATGTGATTCTGGACGAGGCAGGGCAAGCAAGTGAACCGGAAAGCCTGATTCCTATTGGGTTGATTTCGGAAGCTAATGGACAGGTAGTTCTCTTAGCATCGTTTACTGAATGGAAAAAAAATACTGGTTTGCTGTTACTTATTTTTGTGAATGATATAGAATGCAAGCAGCCGTTTCCTGGTAATAAGTATGGAATTACTTGTAATAAATCTTATTCATGCACAATACCCATTTCTTACACTTAAGTGAATTGTTTTACATCTAAAACAAGTCTACATTGGTAGGACAGGATTCAGTATGTAGAAGATGTCAAAATAAAAATATGCTTTCTTAAGTTTAAGACAAAAATGTATTCCTGTCCTGGGCCTGATCCTTCTTTGCAAACAGATCAGAAGTTTGGAGGAAAGCAGAATATTTGATATAAATTGACCTTTTAGTTCTGAATTCTGAAGCATGCATGTTGTTATCGAAACTACATTTTTAATAACTGTTTTAATACAAGATGGATTATTTCTTTTAAACGCATATACAGATAGTTCTCGTTGGAGATCCAAAGCAGTTAGGACCAGTAATAAAATCTAAAATTGCACTGACTTTTGGATTAAATATGTCCTTGCTGGAAAGACTGACATCAAGAGACATGTATCTGAGAGATGAGGATGCTCTTAGTGCCTGTGGAGCATATAATCCTTTGTTGGTGAGTAAAATTAGTGTAACTAATATTTTTCACCTAAATCAAAAAAGGAGAAACTGTGGTTCCTGCTATTTCCTTACCACCTTTTTGCTCTATGCTGCATAGTGATAAGTCTAGCTTGAGCACTAGTTCGCTAGGAAAGCTTCATTATTTTGATATGCTGAGCCCTCTAGCATGTTAAAACCCTCTTTGGAGGGGTTTTCTATTCTTAAGCAAAGTAAGTCAAATATGGTGCACAAAGCAGAATTATAAATAATGGCTTAAAAATCCATTCCATATCCATTGTCCACATTTAACTTCCTAACTTAATTTTCAACAAATGAACAAGTACAACTTCAACTTTTAACGGAAAAAGACAAACACACCCTTCTCTTTAAACACAAATTTTGCAAACATGTTTCAGGAAAGCAAAAAAAGAAACTGTTCCTGTTTCTTTATCACCTCTTCCTCGGAAGGATACCTTCCCAAAACTCTTGTATGGTGGAGTACCTGAAGTCTATGTTAAGTGGCAGAGGGAGCATAGTATGTAAACAAGCACAGATGTTTCAGCTGCTTTAAATTATTGTCTGAATCTGAAATACAGGGCTAAAGTTAAACCTACTAAGATGCCTTCCCACTCTCATGGTGACACACTTCGAAGAATTAAATTGAGAGTGAAAGATGACTAGATGACCACGTAAGCAGAGGATGGAGGAAATCTGACGGCAGACTCAAGGGGGAAAGCGAGGGTGTTTGGCCCTAGACTTTAGGTTTGGTTCAGCCTACTGAAAAACCTGTCACACTCCCTCCTAAAACTTGTAGTGGCAAACTTTCATTGTTGTGTTCCCATTACAGCGCTTAAGGAGCATTGGCATAGGGAGAGAGCAGGAAGTGTGAGAGCTTCAAGGATACCATTGGACTTGAGTATCACATGTTAGTCTTTTTACATAATGGGGCTTTTTTTCAAGCTGGTTATTGCTGAGTGGAATGCTTCCTGAAGGCCTCAATTCTTTCATTTAAAGACAAATACATTTCTAGTTTCTGAGGCCAGCTTCTATCAGCTGTTCTGATGCTCCTGTTAAGAGACTACCTGTCAAGACTTCCTCAAAAAAACAGGTTACATCCATGGAAACCCCATGAAAACAATTTGACTCCCTTAAAAAAGGAGAATGTGCCTTATAGATTAAATGTTTAAAGAAACTGGAGAATACCAATTCATCTGTCACATACATTCAGTTCTTTTTTTCTTTCTAGTTTTTTTTTTCCTTTGGATGGGAAAGAGAGAGTCCTTCAAAAAACTTATTTTATTTAGTATTTACATATAGAAGATCACACTTGCAGTTTTTGCCTTTAATACAGTTCTTCAGCAGCTTTAGAAAAGCTAAATGCTAGAGAATGGTACGGTAGTATCTGCTTGGGAGCTGTCTACTCTTTGATGAATAATTACCTGTTTAAGTTACGGATTTTGGTTTTTGTCTTTGCAGATCACAAAACTCTTGAAGAACTACAGGTCACACTCTGCATTGCTTGCCTTGCCATCTAAACTGTTTTATCATAAGGAGCTAGAAGTTTGTGCGGACACTTCAGTAGTAACTTCGTTACTGCATTGGGGGAAACTGCCCAGGAAGGGATTTCCATTAATTTTTCATGGAATAAGGGTATGCGAAATGTTCATCTAGTGGAGCTATAGACAGCTGCCTTTAGATTGCTTTCCATGAGAGTTTGCTACATTAGAATGAATACAAGGCTCTAAAACCAGAGGATTATTAAGGCTTAAGTAGGCAGGGGAAAAATAGTACTTTGGGGAAAAAAAGTTTTTCTTTAGTCTTCTAAGAAGTTAGTAAAAAGTGGTAATATCCACTGCTTGGAGAGTCTTAGTTTTGAGCTCTTCTGCCTTGCACAAAAGAAAGATACCAACTTGCTAACACATAAATCTCAACTCAGAATAAACTCCTTTGTTGTACACTTAAAGTACTGTTGTCATATAAATTCTCCAACTTAAAGAAAATATATAAAAAGTTAGGTGATACTTTTTCATTGGAAAGGCTGAATAGTGAAGAAGAGAAATTGTATATCACATTACATTTTGTTTTGCATTTAGGATGTATAAGAATAATCTGTTAATAAATACGTAGTCACTTCTGTACCTGATCTTCATCTCGTTTCCTTTCCCCTAATACAGGGCAGTGAAACACGTGAAAGTCACAGTCATTCATGGTTTAATCCAAGTGAAGCCGTTCAAGTAATGCAGTACTGCTGCCACCTTGCTAAAAATGAAAATGCTTTAGTATCAGTGACTGATATTGGAGTGATTACACCGTATCGTAAACAGGTATAACTGATGTCTAAACACTTCAAAGTTGCTCTATTTCATCTTGTGTTTTACATTGTGGCTGTGCTGTGAACCTCACTGTTCTGTGTCACATTACACAGTGTATTATCAATCATTAATGATCTTAGAATTATGGAATATAGGATGGAAGGGACCTCAAGGATCTTCCTTGGCAAAAGCATGGCCTAGACAAGAAGGCCCAGCACCCCGTGCAGCTGAATCTTAAAAGTGCCCAATGTTGGGGAATCTACCACTTCCTTGGGGAGATTATTCCAGTGGCTGATTGTTCTCATTGTGGAAAAATTTTCCTCTTGTGTCCAAACGGATCTCCCCTGGAGTAATTTGGACCCATTACCCCTTGCCTTTTCCATGTGACTCCTTGTAAAAAGAGAGTTTCCATCTTCTTTGTAGCCACCCTTTAAATACTGGAACATGATGATAAGGTCTCCCTTAAGCCGCCTTTTCTCAAGGCAGAACAAACTCAATTCTCTCAGCCTTTCCTCATATTGTTGAGGAACAAGGCAGGCTTGTTTCCATTGAAATCTAAACCTAGATAAAAACAGCAGTAACAGCGTTCTACTTCCTGTGGGAAATTTATAAGGGGAGATCTGCTTGCAGTTTTGGAGACAGAAGCAGATTTTGCTATTGTTGGGAGTAAAGAGTGCAAGTCAAGAATTCGTTAGTTCCAACAGCTGGAACAGCAATCTGATTCTGTCACTCTCTGCGCTGAGGAGTGGAACAAAAGGGAAATGTAGTGAAGTAGGTGGCATGTCATCTTGTTATGGCTTTGAGGAAACTAGAGGAATTGAGACTTCTTATCTGTCCCGTTAAAGTTTGTGCTGCTATTTAAACTGGTAGAGAAAGTTGACTGTCAACTTCAAATGCTGTGCTTTATTTTTAAAACTTTTTATATTCAAGTCTGTTAAGTATGTGATGTCTGCTTTCATTTTAAAAAGATGAAATCTGCTTTCATATCCAGAGGGTGCTCTGGACAGTGTGCATACTGGTGTTCTTGGTGTTCACATCTGGGTATTCATGGGCTTGCATGCATGGATTGGGGGAAACACAATGAGGTGTGTGGAAAAGGCCAACGCCTTTTGAAGAAATCTCACTTGCAAATTAGAGCTCTGCCTGTACTGATCCTAGTGGTCAGGTGTATGCACCTGCCCATGTTTACAGTTACTATTTATTTTTCAAATATTTATATATAGTATTCATGTGACTGAACCTCTTGCACTCCCTGAAACATTTCACATCATTTAATATGATCATGCTCTTCATCTGCCTGTGATGCAAGACATATAATAGTAATGTCTGCTTCAAGAAAGTCACCTTGTAATGTAGGAACAACGATTAGAAAGTAGTCATTGACTGTAATCCTCAGCTTCCATGCACAGTTTCTTGCTAAATTTCTTGGAGCACTTACTGTATGGTCTCCAAGCAGCTTTGAGCAGATGGCAATATACTCATCCCACACATACCAGCATTCCAGTGCGAGACTCCCTGTTCTCTTTGTCTTTTTGGGAGGTTACTTAAGGTCACATCTCACCTCTGTCTTTTGCTCAGCATGATGCAGCTGGCAGGCAAAGGTGGAATCTCTGCACAGGCTTCCTGAGGGGCTGGGGGAGCTGCTTGCCCTGCCACATCTGTGGTGAGCATGGGTTTGGATATAACGCATACTGGAAGAAGAGGCTTTATGGATCTAAGTTGTTCTTCTCATTAAAAGGCATTGTTAAAATTTCTGTTTAAGTGATGGTAGTAAGTATTTCACCTTTTAAGTTGTGTAACAAGTCTAATACTTCACAGGAAAAGTTACTGGTTTATTTTAAAATCTTACTAGTGGATGATTGGCTAAGCTTGGTGTAGGCGTTCCCTGTGACATCTCTGTGTTAAATCACATACTTGTATATGTAGTATGTTGTCAGCTTTGAAGTAATCCACTATCAAATGAGAAAATAAATTCCTTTAAACACTTTTTTTTTTTCGGCAGGTGGAAAAAATTAGATTTCTTCTGAGAAGTATTGATTTGTCAGACATTAAAGTTGGCACAGTGGAAGAGTTTCAAGGGCAGGAGTACATGGTTATCATCTTATCAACAGTATGTATATTATTTGTGGTCCTGTAGAGAGTTTCTGTATGTGTCTGATTCTCTATGTTTCCTTTTTGATATAAGGCTTTTAAAAATAAAAAAAAAAAAGAAAAGCTTTATTTTTGTCAGTCTGTTGCGCTAGTTGAAAACAGAGCTTAAGTGCATGGAAACAGTACAGCAGCTGCGATTTTGAGGTAAACCTTAAACCTTTGTAGAGACTCATGCTGAATTTTTTTTAGTTTCATGCAGATAATGTACCTTTCCATTCTCCCTACGCACACTTAAGTGGAACTGGATCCATTATAAATATTAGGGAGACAGCTGTGTAAATCACAGTATAAAAAAAGTAATAGCTTATAAAAGACTTACAAAAGCTGATGTAGATTCTTAACGTTCTTTTTCACCCTCAATTTGGGAATAATCACTTAATGGTATAGAGCTGATGACTCCCCGTACACCAGTGCTGACTGCGCCTAGAAGCTGAATACCCTTATTCACAATTTATTTATTTTGCATTGGTAAGAGAGCACTTGATAGTCTTTCATTATCATCTTGATGGTGCACTTTAAGTGCTGTGCTGGTTGTATTATAGGGATGTTGGTAAAGGTCTCTTCTAGGTGCTATCTTTTTGGATCTGAGACTATCAAATGCCTTAAAGAAAGGGTCTGGGGAAGAAAATAATCCCTGCTATGTTTCTACTTCAGCAGTACACTAGTCACAGGCCATCATTTTAACAGTACGTCACCTCCTTGATTCAGAGTTGGTTTTGGTTGACTGTATGTATATATGAAGGTATAGCAGCATAAACTGCATCACTAGAGATTTTTAGATAACTATGAAAACGCAGAGGTATTTATTTCACTCTTTGCAATAAATGGGTCTTTTGGAAAAGTGCTGACAAAAGACAGCGTTCAGGAAACGTAGGAAGATGATGTTTGTGGATTTGTGGTGAGCACATCCCTTGTATTTGACAAGGAGGGGAAGAGAGAGGATTATGTCACAGAGCATTGGGAGGGAGTTGCCATTATTATTTGGAAGCTGGCAGACCTTGTCTCTCATCTTCTGCTGCAAACTTGATGACCGATATGCTTCAGCTGACATGTCTTTTTTTTTTTTTTTTTTCCTGAAAGATCTGAGTGCATGTTATCTGCAGATGACAGACAAAGATGTAGTCATAGTTTTCAGGCAGTTTCCGACAGTGTGGAAATCCTAGTAGTAGCAGCTGAGACATCAGGCTTAGGAAGACTGAGGCTGAGCTGAGGTTAGATGTGGTTGTGTGCCAGTTCCCTCTATCTAAATGGTAGGTACTACTCCGGTGCATGCACATATCCCTGATGGTTGAATTCAAATGAAAGCCCTATAAAGGGAAAAACCACAGCAGCTTCTTTACATCCTGCTTTTCTGTCCTTTGTCTCCCCGGGCATGTAAGATTGGTGGCTGGGGCTCTTGACAGGAGACTTTTCTTTGTGCTACTAAGGAGGAATCAGTGTGGAGTCGAGAAGTGTAAGCAGCAGCTGATAAGTTAGCTGACGTCTTCTGAGGCAAAAGGCCTCAGTAGCTAGCTTCTTGTTACCAGAATATGGGGTACAAGCCTTTATGTTCTGAGACGACATCCATCAAATGTGCACTGTTACAGGCACACTGAACTGGACAGAAGTAAAAAAAAATCCGCACTGAGTCAGTGGAAAAGAGAGCTGGAAAACCTTAGAGAAAGGCTAACAATACTTTGACCATCAGCAAGTGATACCAGTTCAGTGTACGTGATTGTGTTTGACGGTTTGGACTTTATTTTGGTGGGCATTACGGGCTCTACGTAGATGTATTTCTACGGTGTGGAATTCAGTTCAGAATATAAAAAAAGCCTGCATATGTTTTCATTTTTTCCAGATGGTAATGTGCTTTTGGTGCAGTAAGTCTCTAAGTAAAGTAAAAGATTTAAGTGTTTGGAATGTGAAGTTCCTGAGGTGTTGGTGATCTCCGATCCCTCAGGACTGTTCAAGAATGTACAGTACAGGCAGAGCCTGCGTAAGTCTGAGTAATAGCGTATCAGGCAAACTGATCAAAGGAGGAGGTGTAGACCAGGAATGTGTAGCTGAAGATATGACCAATACTGGTCTACTTTTAACAAGAGTAGATAGGATTTCCAGAAGAGAGGAGAATAAAACAGCTGCGTAAACCACCAAAGCACTGGAAAGCAGAGTGAATGCAGGGATGGAAGAACAGTTGTTTTTTGGGTGTTCTTTTGTGTCTTGGGGGAAGCGTTTTGGGATTTTCTTGCTTGTTTTTTTGTTTTTGGTTCGGTTTTGGTTTTTTTGTTTGTGGTTTGTTTTTTTTTCTTCCCTGAGGGCAGTGGTACTGTGCTTACTTTTTTGTTCTGTGTCATACCATGGCTTTTCAATCCAGCACTGTATCTCTCTTAAAGTAGTTCCAGGTATGTACTATGCTCCTATTTATAAGAACTCATTATTTTCTTTTATCAAAGGTGGGTTCAAATACAGGTGAAATAAATAGAGGTGAAAATTTAATGAGCAGCACTTACAGCATGGGAGTTGCTTTGGCCATTTTTCCGAAGCCAAGTCAAAGCACACTGAGGCTACTGGGGAAGGCTTGTGTGAAGACACACTGTGAATTGTCATTCAGCTGTAGGAATTAGAATATCAGCAGCTCTAGCATTTCAATGGAAGCAGTTTTGGTATCTTGTGTTTCAAATCACAGTGGATAGTCTTGATGCTAAAATAAAACTAGTACGGCATTCTCTTGAAATTGCTGAAGCTGTATTAGCAACGCGCTGGAGAACAGACCTTCTGTGAGAACGCCAGTGGTGGGAAATAGCCAGCTGAAATTCAGATTATGAAGCTAACTTACGCATTGCTGACACTGAGCTGTGGATTGCTGCAGTAAGCGAATATTATGTTCAAGTTACACTATGGCTAGGTAAGTTGCTTTCTCATTTTTCTGTTTCTCAAATTATCTTTAATTAATTTCAGGTGCGATCTCATGAAGACTTACTTGCTGATGATAAATCCTGTTTGGGCTTTCTTTCTAACCCAAAGAGATTTAATGTAGCAGTTACGAGAGCAAAAGCTTTGCTGATTGTTGTGGGAAATCCTCATGTTCTTGTGAAAGTAAGTTTTGGTTTTATATCTCTGAATTGCATGTGGTATTTGCCACAGTAAATTAATGATTTGGGGCGTTAATTTGATGTAAAGGAACATGAGATTATGTTAAGAAGTGGTACGCCGTCTTCAGTCTGCGTTTAGGAAGATCTGAACTCCATAGGTTCCTCTAAGTATGGACAGTTCAGGCACCCACACATTAGACTTCCAAGCACATGGGAAATTTTAGGTGATCTGTGCATATGGGCTCCTACCTCCTTTTTCTCTCTAGAAGAGTCAGAACCTCAATGCTGAAGCTCTGCAGCAGCCTACAAGTTCAGTAGACATGTTTGAATTACCTTACGCAATCAGATTCTTCACAAAATGCAGTTGCTTCACTTTTTAAATGGACAGTGGTAGGAGTGATTGTTCCCAATTAAAATAACAGCCTGCCGGAGTGGTGGTCTTCTTTTGAACCCATGCATGGTCCTTCCATAGGAATAAGGTGAGTTTTTCTTAGTATCTGCTAAGATGTTATGTCTGACTTTCTGGATAAGAAGAAAAGCACTATTCCAGAAATGGTCTGAGTAGGAAGATTAAGCTCTGTCTTCCCACACCTACGAGCAACAGATGTAACTTATAGCAGCTATAGGTATCTTCCTCCCATGGAACACCGTGCTTGCACCATTTGTAGAGCTCTGCTTCAGGAAAAGGTCCTGTTAAATCTTCTGCATTCATGTGTCACGTAAATTTGTTTGAAAATTCATTTTACAGAGCAGCATGATTTAAATTAACCACTAATCTTCTCTTGTAGGATCCCTGTTTTTGTGCACTGTTAGAATACAGTTTAACGAACAGAGTTTATGTAGGTTGTGACCTGCCTCCGGAGCTGGAACGCCTGCAGAAGTGAGTGTCTGGTCTTCACTTTAACCTTGCTAGATATTGATCAGTTTCTGATATTTCTAAAGCTAGTATCGTTTGAAAGACTGATAAATGCAACAACCTGTGTTATCATAGTAAGATTTGATTTTGCATTAGTAAGTATTGTAAACATAATAACATGTAATGTAACCATAGTTTCTCCCACCCCATAGGAAGACTCTGAGCATTAAATATCAAATAAGAGCTGTTGTTGACTTTGGTATTTTATGTATCTCTGTATTGGATGACCATAAAGATTTGGAATTGGGGGACAGGAGGTGCAGGGGAAGTGTTTAAGGTGACTGTACTGTAATTAAAGAAATCTGCTTGAAGATTGATTTAAACATGTCCCTTCTAGTAACACATAATATGTTGTTAAATGGGTATTGTCTACTAGATGAAACTTTTTTTTTTAATCAAAATTGTTGTTCATGGGAAGACTAGTGAAATTTTTATCTTTTTCCCTTTAATTGACAGGTGTGACTAGCTTTTCAGTGTTCAAGATGCATTCAGTCCTCATCTGTTTTGAAACTAAGAATATTTAACAGAAATTCAGTCCTGAGAAAATCTAGCACCTCTTGTCCTCAGGGAAAGGCACGTGTTCTGAAATGGTTGGAAGTTTCTCCAAACAGGATTTTTTTTTTTATTACTATTATTTTTTTAAGAAGTGAGAAAGTTGAAATTTAACAGCATAAAATAGTAGTGGCAACTTACTTGCCTTTGTGTTTAAAATGTATATGACTATGCCTCTGCATGGAACAGTATGCCTCGGTCTATAGCACTATGCCTGAATCCTCCAAGCTTCAGAAGAAATATATTGATGAGCTCTTGCATTAGATTTTCCTTATTCTGTAATTTTTTTCAGTTACTGTTGTAGTGCCTCCTAAAACTGGACCGTCCTGAGAACGTGTGCATTGTAATTTTGTTATGGGAGTGTTACAGTAATAGATCCGTCATGTGAACTGGAATGATACATGAGTATCTCCACTTGACTGATGTTGAGTATCTTTAGGCAAGCATGCTTAAAAACCCTACTTCCAATTTTTCAGGCCTTTGTATATACAGTTGAGATCACATGGGATTTTCTTGGTTTTCCACTGCAGTCCAGCTATCTGTCAGAGCAATGCTTCAAAGGGTGTGTTAAAAAAAAAAAAAAATTAAAGTCATATATTGCATCTCAACAAGTACACTGTAGAATGAAGTGTCTTGTTTTATTTTGACAAAAATAACTAATGCTTTAGCAATATTCCTGCTATTAGCTTCATTGGACACTGTGTTGTCCTCTTAAACAGTGTTTTTTCTTTTTCTTGTCCTCTCCTTGGTGATTAAGTCTTGTCACACAACACTTCCGGAATAGTTGGGCAACCAGCCACCATGTTTAGAAACTGCCAGTACAAGAAGATGGTTTTCTGTAACAGACAGAAGAACTTTGGATAGGACCATAGCCTATAGGGTAACAGATGGAGGGGAAGAAGAGAGAGCAAGCTTTTGTCGCTGGTTTACAGTCCACTCATGTCACTTCTGTTCCTGGTGTGCACCGTACTCCTTTCCTCTGCAGTGCACTATGTGTAGGTGCTGCAACTTAACGAGATGGCAAATGTGGTAAAACTCAAAGCCAGGCCCTACATAAGGGTACGCTGTACTGTGAAACTTAAAGTGTAGGGAACCCAGCATCGCAGCATGATGCTGAGAATACCAGCATCGATGAGGCTGGGCCAATATTCTACATTAAGCTCAGGAAGTTGTTTAATGAAGAATCTGTCCTAGTTGCCTGTTGAAACACCTCTCGCTTCAGCACTGTGTTACGATGTACTACATCTCACAAACTGCTGTTCAGACCCACCCCCACTTAGGCTTATGGCCAGCCTTGCTCTTTGTCGGTGTGCTCATGCTCTCTTCAGAGAACAGCAAAGAGATCATAATGGAGATGGATGATGCTTACTTTATTGCAAGATGTAATCCAGAACTTCTGATTAATATTTCCATGACCTATTTCCATGGCATAGCAAAGTAGCAGATGATTGATGAAACAAAGGAAAAAAAAAAAAAAACTTTCATCCAGTAACTACATTTTGCAAGTGGAAAAACTCATCTACCCTTTTCACTGATAACGATTCTTACTGTAACTCATATTCTCCACACCTAAAACGTGGAAACCTTTTCCCTAAGTTACTAAGAATAACCTCTGACGGTCTTAAAAAGTGCTTCCAGAGAAGTCCTTGAGATGGGTGTACTAACAAGCTTGCACTCTCTTTATGTTGAAGAATGGGGAAAAGGGGAATTTCTGTTCCTGCTTCTGTTGTTGTGCATTTAAAACTACATTTATTTTTTTTCTAACCCTTTCACTTCACCCTATGTGCTGCTGCTTATTGATGACAGAGAAGCTCTAGTGTGCGATATGAGCACAGGCTCAGAGAGTTGGAGTTGTTCAGCATGGACAAGAGAAGGCTCTCAGGAGACCTTATAGCAGCCTTACAGTACCTAAAGGGGGCCTACAGGAAAGATGGGGAGGGACTCTTTATCAGGGAATGTAGCAATAGGACGAGGGGTAATGGTTTTAAACTGAAAGAGGGGAGATTTAGATTAAGTATTAGGAAGAAATATTTTTTATCAGGATGGTGAGACAGTGGGACGGGTTGCCCACAGAAGCTGTGGATGCTCCATTCCTGGAAGTGTTCAAGATAGGGTTGGATGGGGCTTTGAGTAACCTTGTCAAGTGGGAGGTGTCCCTGCCCATGGCAGGGGCTTGGAACTCAATGATCTTTAAGGTCCCTTCCAACCCCCAAACTACTCTATGATTCTATGATATAAAACAACTTTGTCTTCCTCCTTCTCTTGCAATGTCTCTCATCTCTTTCTGCCTGCCCAGCTGCTACTGAAAACCTTGCTTGAAGAGAGACCTACCCATCGGAATTGTACAGTATTAAACAGTGTTTCCAACTTTAGAACAGTTTCTTCTGGCAGCTTGATGTGTAGGCAGAGCTGGTTGCTCCAGAGGTGTTAGCTTCGATGTTCTAGTCATCTCTTTCAGGAAGACATATGGCCTGATGAGCTGGAAAGAGAAGAAGGGGAGAAAACAGTTGGAGTTCTTGGTATTGGTTAAAATCATCTTTCGTTTATTACCATGACAAAAAAATTACATAGGTTTCTTTTTGGATATGTGAAAAGAAGGATCAGCCAGTGCACGACAGAGTCAATTTAGAGTCAGGTTTTCTTTTAGAGAGAGTTGAACTAAGGCTTACTTTGCACGAAAACCATGTTCCGGTTATTCAGTTCTGTTTACAGGAACAGTCTTTTCCCAAAGAAGATTAAAAAAACCCTCTTTGTCATGGCTGTTTCTGATTTATTAATTCCTTGCCTTACTAAGAACTTAGAAAAGCCAGAGCGAGAGCTTCCACCATGTCTTGAGGAGCATGTCAGAGGTACATCAAGTTGGAGAACACAGGAACACTATTACAAATCTCTCTCTTTCCCTCCTTCCCTCCATGTGTTGTATTAGACGTTGCAGGCTTAAGAAAAGTGAGAGCCTGAAAAAGAGGCGGTCTGTAAAGCAGACAGTCCCTGAACCATTTAACACAAGCACTTAAGAGTTGAAATTTAAGAAATACTCTCGAAAGACCAGTGAAGACGTTGGAAAAGCCCAGAGGTTTCCTTGCCAGAACCGAAGCGTGTGGTACTCAGCTGCATGCTGAACGGGTTCCTGGTGTTTCCTCAGTAGGTTTCAAACAGCAGCCGAGGTTGGAGCAGTTTGTTCTGCGCTGTAGCCGTGTCAACCTCACAGCGGTGCCAACAACAGTTCCCTCAAGGGATGGTCTTTGCTGTGTGAAAGAAGTGCCTTCGCTTCTCAGTGGCTGCGTTTAGATCACAAGTTAAAGTATGCCCTTCTAGTGGTATTTGAGGATATGAAGGCCTTATGAGAGTGGCGGTCCCTCGGTGTTGCTCATTACAGTCTTCCACTGACTATTTTTCATGTTTTTAAGTTCCCCTGAAACAGCTGTTGTCCATCTGTCCGCACTGGTGCAGTGTAGCTCAGGCCACACTAAATCGCTGATTGATGAAGGAGTTGCTGGGCGAGTATTTTAATTCTCATTTGTTATTTCTGCTAGTTCCGCAGTTTTTTCATGACAGATGCTTAATTGTCCTTTATCTAATAAAAGTTCTATCCCCACTGACTACGTAGCAGCATTTTGAAGGTCTGACTGGGGGCCTCTGACATGAGCCGAATTATTCAAGCCAAAGCAGCTCGGTAGCCCGAGATGCTCGCGTGGCTGGGTGCTGCCCGCTGCCGCACTGGCCAGGCCTCACAGATAGGCTCTGTGTGTGCTTTTGGCATGAGTTTCAACAAGGGCAAGTGCCAGGTTCTGCACTTGGGCCACAATAACCCCGTGCATTGCTACAGGCTTGGGGAAGTGTGGTTGGAAAGCTGCCTGGAAGAAAGAGACCTGGGGGTTCTAATTGACAAGCGGCTGCATATGAGCCGGCAGTGTGCCCAGGTGGCCAAGAAAGCCAACGGCATCCTGGCTTGTATTAGAAATAGCGTGACCAGCAGAAGTAGGGAGGTGATTGTGCCCCTGTACTCAGCACTGGTGAGGCCACACCTCGAGTATTGTGTCCAGTTTTGGGCACCTCAATACAAGAGAGATATCGAGGTGCTGGAGCGAGTGCAGAGGAGGGCAACGAAGCTGGTGAAGGGCCTGGAAAACAAATCATATGAAGAGCGGTTGAAGGAGCTGGGACTGTTTAGTATGAGGAAGAGGAGGCTGAGGGGAGACCTCATCACTCTCTACAACTACTTGAAAGGACACTGTAGAGAGGTTGGTGCTGGTCTCTTTGCACAGGTAATTAATGACAGAACGAGAGGGAATGGCTTCAAGCTCCAGCAGGGTAGGTTTAGACTGAACATTAGGAAAGAATTTTTCACAGAAAGAGTGGTCGGGCATTGGAATAGGCTGCCCAGGGAGGTGGCTGAGTCACCATCCCTGGATGTGTTTAAGAGACGTTTAGATGTGGTGTTGGGGGATATGATATAGGGAAGAACTTTGTAGTGTAGGGTAGATGGTTGGACTCGATGATCCCAAGGGTCTCTTCCAACCTGGATGATTCTATGATTCTTTTCTAGACAACGGGGGGTGGGAGCCCTGCTAATTCTTTCTGTCCTTCTTTCTCCTGAAAAATGGTCAGCCTCCACCTGCAGGGGAGAAACACTGAGGCTGAGTTACTACCTGTATTCAACAGCTTGTGGGATCATGTTTTTCCCATAGGGCCCGTTACCCCAGTAAGGACATGAGATCAGTAGGGCAAGAAATAGAATTCAGAGTGTGTGGGCAACTACACCCGCTATTTAGTGTCTTCTGCAACCTCGATTTGACAACGTTACAGCAGTTGAATACGCTTTTCTCCTATAAATAAAATAGCCTGAAGGTGTCAAGGAGCATTGTGCTGTGCATTTTGGAGCTCAGATACTGGAATAATGAGTATTCTAAATCTTAATAAGAAACAGACTCTTTAAAAAGCAGTAATTTTGTTTTGGAACTAACAAAAGAGAACATCAGCATTCATTCACAGATTCAGAAACAATTCATTTGTCTCAGTTTTACCAGGCCTGTTAAAATTTATATACTCTGATTATTTAAACAATTGGCCTTTTTTTTTTTTTTTAATAGTAGTGGTAAGGAAAATGCAATGCGCCTCTAAGCTGTGGGGAAGAGTGCTTTTCCAGCACATGGTGAAGAGTGGGAGTGTAAAATAATCCTTTTAAACTGCTTGAATTTCCTTATAGCTTTCAGCGTTGTCATGTTTCAGTACCTCTTGAAAGATATTTCCGTATCCCTCCGAGTTCTGGATAAGGGAGGGGAGGGAAAACCCGCCCCAGCTGCCTGCATCCTTGGCCTGGAAGCACAGGGGGCAGCCCTTCTCCCCTTAGTTAAGGCAAAGCGCTGTAGCCAAGAGGAGATATGGCAGTGGTTGGGAAAATAGCACAATTCGAATTTTAATTCTAATATCAAATTAGTCTCACAACAACAGTGATCACATGGAGAATAAAATAAGGCCTATTTAAGCACAGTCTTACTAGGTTTGCAAATAAATTTAAATTTACAAAAACACAGTGCCAAAGCCCGTGGTTTGTTGATAAATGCAGAGAGCTATTCGTTACAACAGCGCTCCTCAAATAACACTGCCCACGCTACAAGTTGTGTGAATTGTCTCAGACCGCTTTAAAATAAATGACCAGTTTAAAGTGTTTGTGATGCAAAATAAACATGGGAGTTCAGCAGCTATTCAAAGATGTACCCTTCCTAATGGGAAATAACATTCCTGTGTAGACAAGTCCTGGGCAGAACTTGGGTCCTATTTAATTTGCTTTTGATGCACTTCAATATGATAGAATTGAGTCTCGAAGGGAAATCCTGCTGCTTTTCTTTTTACACCTTGGAGTATGCACAGTGTAAATGGTAAAAGCATGTCAATACTCTGGTTCGTGGTTCACTCCTTGCAGTTCTTTCAGCTGGGAAATAGTGCGTCTAAACAGTATCAAAATTAAGGGAAGGCGAGAAGTAGCGGAAATTCAGAGGTGAATAATGCAGATAAATAATAGAAAAATCTTTCCTGTACACTCAAGGAGAGAAAAACTGTGGGTACCATGGGTATCCAGTAATACGTCTGAAAAGCAACAAAATGTGTCCCTGTATGAATCCCAGGAAGGTGATCCCAGTCGCTGTCATCCAGGTGGGTGATGGGTGTCACAATATCTGAGTGTGTTTAGAGGGGTCACAGCGACCAGCAGAGCAGCCCTGAAGGGCAAGGGCCAAACGGGAAGCGGGGGTCGTCCCTAATAGCCAGACTTTTTAAGCAACCACAGGTACCGTGTTGATCGTAAGACAAAAAATGAGCTCCAAAAGAAAAGCCCTAATGCTGCAACCTTTGTCATTTCAGTTGGTTCTCTTCGGCAGGGTGGCCCTGCTGTCCCCAGGGTGGGTGGGTGTCCCCAGGGCGAGGGAGGGTGGCCAGGCAGCCCCTGCAGCAGCTCTGCAGCCCGGCAGAGCTTAAGGCTCTGGGCACAGAGCGGAGCAGCACCCCTACAAATCCCCGGCAGCAGCGGGCTGGGGGGAGGGAGAGGTGGAGGGGAGAAGCACAAAAATATTGTCAGCTTTTGGCAATTTGCTGAAAATACTCTTAGGGAAGTCGAGAGCTTCGTGGTGGTTTCCATTCTGTTGCTAACAGCCGTGCCCTGGGGCAGTGAAGAGGATAAGATAGCGAGGACAGAAGGGTAGTGAAAATCTCCCTTTTGGCTTCCCTTAAATTAATGAACAAACAGCACAGATGGGATAAGTGAGGCAGAAGAAGAAATCCAGCATAAACATTCCCAAGAGTGCCTAAAATGAAGACATTCTTTGCGTGGAACAGGACGGTGACCAAAAGGCATTTTCACCTTTATTGTTTCTGTTCTGGGGAGGGCTCTGAAGACTGCTCAGATCTCGCTACAGAAGAGGACTGTCAGTAATTCTCAGCCCTGTGACCCTCCAGATGTGTATTTCCATCCTTGAAATATCAGGCTGGTTTTCGTGGGCGCCCGAACTCTGCCGCCGTGCTGGAAGGGCAGGTGCTGGCATGGGCAGAGCCAGGGGAGTCCAGCATGTCCTGTCCTGCCCTCCCACCAGCGGGTGATGCAAGTCATTTGACCTGCAAATGACTCCTCCTGACATGCCTCCAAATTTCCACAGCCTGGTTGAACGCTTGGATGTTTGTCAGATGTGGCGATTTTTAATTCAGACCCAAGGAATTGCTAATAATAGAGTCGTAAATAGCGTGCAATTAACTTTCTCAGGCTGTTCATTAATTTTACCTAAGCCACCACCCATTTTTAGAAGCAACTTCTTTGCCAGAGTCTTCAGTCAGATTTCTTCATCCAGTATAATACTATCAAGCTTTTATTTAAAGTGTGTTGTACTAGGTACCACTAATTAGCTAATAAGTAGTTCCCGGACACATTCCAGGTGAATGTTACCCTCTCGTTTCCACTGAAAATGGTAACTGTAATATTACCGCTTTGTACTTCAGCACATCCTGAAATGAAGTCTTAAAAAGGATTGTTTGCTATAAGCAAACAGCACAGATGGGAAGTGCAAGTGCAGGGCAGCCAAGGGATCGGGGCCAGCCAGCATGGGTTTATGAAAGGGAGGTCCTGCTTAACCAACTTGATCTCTTTCTGTGACCATGTGACCCACCTTCTCGTTGCGGGGAATCATAGAATCATAGAATGGTTAGAGTTGGAAGGGACCTTAAAGATCATCGAGTTCCAACCCCCCTGCCATGAGCAGGGACACCTCCCACTAGACCGGGTTGCTCAAAGCCCCATCCAGCCTGGCCTTCAACACCTCCAGGGATGGGGCATCCACAACTTCCCTAGGCAACCTGTTCCAGTGCTTCACCACCCTCACAGGAAAGAATTTCCTCCTAAAATCTAATCTAAATCTCCCCTCTTCCAATTTAAAACCATTACGCCTTGTCCTGTCACTACATTTCCTGACCAAGAGTCCCTCTCCAGCTCTCCTGTAGGCTCCCTTCAGATATTGGAAGGCTGCTATAAGGTCTCCCTGGAGCCTGCTCTTCTCCAGGCTGAACAACCCCAGCTCTCTCAGCCTGTCCTTATAGGAGAGGTGCTCCAGCCCTCTGACCATCTTCATGGCCCTCCGCTGGACCCGTTCCAACAGGTCCATGTCCTTCCTGTGTTGAGGACTCCAAAGCTGGACACAGTACTCCAGGTGGGGTCTCAGTGTGGGGAAGGCTGTGGACATTGTCTACCTGGACTTTGGTAAGGCCTTTGACACCGTCCCCCACAGCGTTCTCCTGGAGAAGCTGGCGAATCATGGCATAGACAAGTTTACTCTTCACTGGGTTAAAAACTGGCTGATGGCTGTGCCCAGAGAGTTGTGATTAATGGGGTGAAGTCCAGTTGGTGGCCGGTCACCAGTGGTGTCCCTCAGGGCTCAGTTTTGGGGCCAGTCTTGTTTAATATCTTTATTGATGATCTGGATAAGGGGATTGAGTGCACCCTCAGTAAGTTTGCAGGCAACACCAAATTAGGTGGGAGTGTTGATCTGCTTGAGGGTCGGCAGGCTCTACAGAGGGACCTGGACAGGTTGGATCAATGGGCCAAGGCCAATGGGATGAGGTTTAATAAGGCCAAGTGCTGGGTCCTGCATTTCGGTCACAACAACCCCAGGCAGCACTACAGGCTTGGGGAAGAGTGGCTGGAAAGCTGCCCAGCAGAAAAGGACCTGAGGGTGTTGGTGGACAGCCAGCTTAACATGAGCCAGCAGTGTGCCCAGGTGGCCAAGAAGGCCAACGGCATCCTGGCCTGTATCAGGAATAGCGTGGCCAGCAGGAGTAGGGAAGCGATGGTGCCTCTGTACTCGGCACTGGTGAGGCCTCACCTTGAGCACTGTGTTCAGTTCTGGGTCCCTCACTACAGGAAGGACATTGAGCTGGTGGAGCGTGTCCAGAGGAGAGCCACCAAGCTGGTGAGCGGTCTAGAGAACAAGTCATATGAGGAGAGGCTGAGGGAACTGGGCATGTTTAATTTGGAGAAGAAGAGGCTGAGGGGGGACCTCATGGCCCTCTACAGCTACCTGAAAGGAGGGTGTAGAGAGGTGGGTGTTGGCCTCTTCTCCCAAGGGAATAATGGCAGGACCAGAGGAAATGGTCTGAAGTTGCGGCAGGGGAGGTTTAGATTAGATATTAGGAAGAATTACTTTCCTGAGAGAGTGGTCAGGCACTGGAACAGCCTGCCCAGGGAGGTAGTGGAGTCGCCATCCCTGGAGGTATTTAAGAAACATGTAGACATGGCACTTCAGGGCATGGTCTAGTGCCCGAGATTGTTGGGTTGTGTCTGTTTGTGGGTGGGTGTGGTGTGTGGTTGTGGGTGTTTGTTTTGTTTTGGTGTTTGGTGTTGTGTTTTTTTGATTTGGTTTTTTTTTTTGTGGTTTGTTTTTTTTTTTTGTGGTTGGACTCGATCTCAAGGGTCCCTTCCAACCAAGAAGATTCTGTGATTCTGTGAAGCACATGTGGCCTTTGTGGTAGTGCCTTGTACATGAACCTCACTTGTGTGTGGAGTCATTGCTATCGCCACAGAAAAATCCAGCAGGAGAAATTTAAAGAACAGATATTTTTTTAAAAGTGACTCATCGCAGAAGGAAAGAAACATTACAAAAAAGCAGAATTGATTTTTACCTAATTTATTAATAGTAGAAATAAAAATAAATTCCTAACAGGCAGATTAATGCTGTCATTTGTAAATTGCTATTTAATCTTTCTCCAGATTAAACTGCAGATCTGCCTGGGATTGAAGTCAACAAGATTTGGTCTGGACTCAAAAGTTAATTTTGTAGAGATATCCTGAAGTAAAATAAATTAGCGCTGTTTCCTCAGCACGGCAAGAAGTGTTAATAGTTCAAGATAGCTTTCCCTTCTGGTTTTCATTCTTACGTCCTGGTGTTTGCATCACTCTGTGTAGCCAGGCAAGGCTTTTTGAATGTGCTTTGAGAAGCAAAGGGAAGCTGTGGATCTATTTATTTCAAGAGTTTCAATTTATTTTTCCCACTTCTTTCTGTGCAGTAGGGTAGGGATGTATGCAGAAAGCCTCACGATGTTTGAGGAAGACATTGGCTCACTGTCCTGAGTGTTCAAGTGGAAATGTAGACACCTAATGGTATGTTAAAAGTGTGAGCAAACCTACATCATCCATGCAGTCAGACCTGTGGGGCTGTCGATTTACTTCATTTTAGAGATTGGGAACTGTAGAACTGGCTAAGAACATGAAAAATTATATCATCCCAGTTGTCAGTTAAAGGTTATCCCAAACATTAACTTTTAAAAAATACCTGTGTATTGTTTGCATTTGGAAAGTCAAGTCCTTTCGGAGCATTTTTGAAGTGCTTTATGTAGTGGAGATACAGGCTCTGCATAAGGACATCCATTCTCCACTGACTGCAAAGGAAGGGATCCCATTAAAAGCTCAGGAGGAAGTATGATTTTTAAAAAATAATAACATTTTGAGTAAGTGTGTTGTCTTTAAATCAGTGTATATTTGCATGCGTTGGGGCTGAAAAGCTTTAAATGATGACCTTCTGTCAGGTACTTATCGAATCCCTTTCTCCCCTTTTAACAGAACATTACAGATACAATGCGAATTTTTGAAGAGCTGCCTGCCTGTTCTGTGGTAGCTGTATGCAGCGTAATAACCCATTAACACCTGAGCGGTTCCATTAGCACGGGGAGAGTGAGGCAGGTACCTCAGCAATTTTTCCACCTCACCAACATCATCTGCGTCAGCAGCGCCCGGGGAGGCACATACCTCCCTCTCCCCGGCACGGTAAGAAATGACCGCACACCCTGAAATTACTGCAGTGCCTCAGACTGATCAGAGCTATCGCATTCAAAAAAAAAAACTGCATAGCTTGACCTAACTCCCACTGCCAGCAGTTTCGTGCCATGTATTTGAGACTTTGTTAGAGTTACTCCTGCTTTCCATCGGGTGATGCAGAGCAAGGTTTACACAGGCACCTTGTTTCTTTCTTCAGATAATAGTTGGGGTTTTGCAGGTTTAATTGGGGTATCTGTTAAAGATTGTTGCCACTATGACATTCCTTTAGTGATTTTTTTCCAGCTTCATTTCTTTTACTCATTAAAAATGTGCATTTATCTTACATTCAGATAAGAAAATACATTATGATCTAATATTGCAAAGACTAATTTTGCTTTTGTGGCTTTAGGATCATGATGAAAAACTGCAGCCCACAGACACTAAGCTGAATGCCCAAAGGGCAGCATCAGATCTTCTGCAGATATTACCTGTCTTGCTTGACCTGACTGGTTTTTACTTGACTTTTTCTTTTAATGTGAAAATGTCATTATATACTAGTTTAATTCTGCTCCAGCAGAAGCTTTGTTGTAAAACCTAAGCCTATAAGCTTTTTCCATCAAATATCTATGCTGTTGTTATTGTCATATATCTAGCAGCTTGTGAATCAGCATGAATTCATATGCTGTAATCAAAAAGTTAACGAGTACATATTTAATATCTTACAAATGCGTCCAAAAAGTATATTAAATCAAGTAATCATTTCAGAGTTTATCAACCAGATTTGTAATTTTGTCCAAATGTGCTTGATACAGTTTGCTTCAGATGTGGATTTCTGGGTTCCTGGTGTAACACCTGGTCTTCTCTTTGGCTTCTCAGCAAAATACATCGGTTACAAGAAGCTCCAGAGACACTAAGGTGCTGGTGCCTTCGGTTCCCACCACCTGAAAATATGATACGATCTGACGTTAGCAGGGTTAGGAAGAAGCCACATCCATTCCACGGCCTTCGTACTGGGGCAGTGTCTGCCCTTATCTCTTTGATTTGCGTTAGTTATAACACTGTATACAGCATGTTCTCTACAATTTCTCCTCTGGGAAGATGGCATGGCCTGTAGTTCACCCATTTTAATTATGGGGAAAATGATCATTTTTTTTCAGCCTCAAAAGAACTTCTTCAGGGTTCAAGCAGTTGCTTAAGTTCAAAATTATTCAGTTTGTTTTTTAATTAACTCCTTAATAAACTGTCTGTAGACTAACTGGTTCCCTTGACTTGGTGGGGTTTTTTTTACATGACTAGTTATTTTTTACAAGCTGTAGCAGATAATGATGGAATATAAAATATCTGCCCCTTACTGCAATATATTAATTTTGTCTTCCTGCTACTTTCCAAAGAAAACGCTAATTCAGTGTAGCTTCATTTTCTGCATCGTAACTGAGAGCTTTACCCTCCCTGGCCACTGCCTGATCTGTTCAGGTGTTAGGGAACTTCGCCACTTGTCTTCATCCCCACAAACAAAAGGGGTTTGATCAATAACTTTAGCTTATATCTTTAGGCATACTCTAACGCTAGCAATAGGGGCTTCTGCCAAAATCAGTATTTTACAATATAAACTCAGCATAATGGGAAATTACTCAACCATTGATATTCTCTATTCGGAGGTACGTAGCTCAGTACAGTCAGGTTAATATTGGAGACCTCCACATTATTACACTTAAATTACAGCAGCACCCAGCGAGAGCTCGGCCAGACTGGAGCCCGCTTGTGCTAAGCGATGTACCAGTGCAGACCATTTGCAAACACGTGTGCAGTGGCTTAGCCTTACCAATCTGAATATTTTCACTTTTTTTTAGTATGGCTGACTGTGTAGGACAATAAAACTAAGAAAGTGTGTCAGGGTTTATAGAACCAGGGACAAAACCAGCAGCACGTGCAGGTTTGACAAAACTAACAGAACAGCACATGAATTACAGAATCACAGAATCTTCTTGGTTGGAAGGGACCCTTGAGATCATCAAGTCCAACCACAAAAAAAAAACAAGCAAAAAAACCACAACAACAACAAAACAAAACAAAATACAAAAACAAAACAAAAAAAAAACCAACAAAAAACCAACCACCAAAACCAAAACAAAAACAAAAACCACACAAAACAAACACCCCCAGCCACACACCCCACCCACCCACAAACAGACACAACCCAACAATCTCAGGCACTAGACCATGCCCTGAAGTGCCATGTCTACATGTTTCTTAAATACCTCCAGGGATGGCGACTCCACCACCTCCCTGGGCAGGCTGTTCCAGTGCCTGACCACCCTCTCAGTAAAGTAATTCTTCCTGATATCTAATCTAAACCTCCCCTGCTGCAACTTCAGACCATTTCCTCTGGTCCTGCCATTATTCCCTTGGGAGAAGAGGCCAACACCCACCTCTCTACACCCTCCTTTCAGGGAGTTGTAGAGGGCAATGAGGTCTCCCCTCAGCCTCTTCTTCTCCAAACTAAACATGCCCCGTTCCCTCAGCCTCTCCTCATATGACTTGTTCTCCAGACCCCTCACCAGCTTGGTGGCTCTCCTCTGGACACGCTCCAGCAGCTCAATGTCCTTCCTGTAGTGAGGGGCCCAGAACTGAACACAGTACTCAAGGTGAGGCCTCACCAGTGCCGAATTAAAAATGTTTTTCCCAAGGCTGCATCAGTTATGGTTGTAGGATTACAAGAGAAAACTGTTATGTTGATAGATGAGAATCCAGCTCTTTAGTAGACGTATTGCATGTAATCTTACCCTAATAGCTCTTAGGGGTGACATCACTTACAAAGCAAAATGTTTGCTGCCAGGAATGGAGGGACATGATTTGCAGCAGTTATACAGCACTTACACCGCAGTAGCTCTCAAAGGCATATTTTCTTTCTGGGTTTGGGCATCTTTCCAGATGTAACAGAGACGTGAAATGCTACCTATGTAACATAAGGTTAGAGAACAGGTTTAGCTTGGAAACAACCTCTGGAGATCATCTGGTCCATTTCCCCTGCTCTGGGCCCATCCAATGGGTCAGGTTGCTCAGGGCCACCTCTTCTAGTTTTTGACCATATTACAATTTTTTTTTTTCTTAAACATAATTATAATTTCTACTGTTCAAACTTGTGTCCTTTCCTTGTCACAGGAAAGTGAAGAGAGAAATGTTTCTTCAATAATTTTCTGAAATAAGAGAAATAAATGAAAGCTTAATAAAAAAAATTAAATTTGTCTAAACTGTCTGAAGTAAGCAGAAATTCCTTACAACCTGTCTGGGAGGATCTGTTGGCAATTTTGCCCTTTACTAGAGGACTGATAGTTACTATCTCTGGAACAAGACAGAATTAGTATTACTTCAAACCTTTATCAGTTTAGTTTGCCTTGTGATAATTTTAGGCATCAAGTTTGCTTGCACACCACTTTAACATCAAGTCAATAGAACTACTCAGAGGATGTAAATTACAGAAAGTGTATTTATTATTCAGGTTTTGAACTGTAGTTTTACTTAGTTCAAGGGCACAAGAGGCTAGGATACTCCAGATAGATAGCCTCAAAATCTAGATAACACCGATGCAGACAGCAAAAACAACAGTCACACTAATGACCCTGCATGGCATTCCCAGCACTCCACATTCCTGGGGAACTAGTTTCTGTTCCTCCTCAGCCCAGGCAGGTTTCTTGCTTTTGTCTCACACTACAAAGCTACTAAGCTTTGTACTAGTCTCACACTACTGAGCTACTAAGCCCTGTGGAGAGCTGGGATGAGGCTACTGATGGACTAGAAGGACATCACTGTTTGTCACTTACTCCTAAGCGTTGGGCAGTTTGGTTGGGAGCAATGGTTCAGACCCAGCTGCTGGACATCCTGAAGAAAAGACTACTGGACACGTGCAGATCAGATCTGCAGCTGGGGACACTGTGAGTTTGCAAGTGCAAACTCTGTGCTGTAGTGCAGAGACAGCCTGCTAACACATGGCAAACCTGACTCATTCAGGACATACAAGAGTGGGCAGGTAACAGGAACAATGTGCATGTGGAAGCTGTGAGGAGTCTCACTTGTGCCAGATTTCTTGCACTTCTATCAGGGCAATCACTGGAACGCAGCAGTCCTACTGCAGGGTGCGATGCAGATGCTGCCTGCTGCTGCTGGCCTCTTGCTGGTTCTGACAGGAGCAAAACCATAATTTCACTGTGCTGCATAAGGTGTTGTCCGTGGCACCCATATTGATCATTGAGAATTTACTCTATTTCTCCCATATATTTGGATTCTAATTTTTTTTTGCGAAACGCTGCAAGAATTTTTCCCTTCTGAGCTCTTTACTTCAGTCAAAATCTCTGAGCTGAAACTAAGCCAAAATATTCATGTGTAGGCTATAGCCACAGCTCCTTCAAAGGGAAAAAGACGATTATGAGTTCTTGAATAGTAAAAACAGATTATTTTCTATTTTAACTTATTCTCTTTGTTGCTCTATTGTTATTAAAAACAGCTTTATTATTAACTAGGCAAAGCACTGTTTTTATTAGGAGTTTTCATCCAATCTTGTTGTTCCAGAAATATGTGTTTTGGCATCCATGAGAAAATATGCCCATGTCTGGAAATAAATGCCAGGAAATCTCCATTGTACATGCCCATTTGCAAACTTTAGACAGCAAAAGCCATTGAAGATTGTATTCTGGTTCTGCATTACCTTTTCTGTGATATTTTCTTCTAACAATGAAGAATGTCACCAGCTGAAGTCTTCTGGACACTAAGTCCTTCCAGCATCTGGTTCAGTTTTCACTGGAACACCTCTTGAGGACAGGCAGATGCCCAAATTCATATGCAGCAGCATCTGCCAGAAGATGTGACAAACACTGTCTGATCCCCATAACAATATATGAAAAATAATTGACCTTACAAGCAGGTACATATTGGGAAGTATCCACACCTCTGCACGTGTGGATGCCAAGCTTGAGACAGGTAAACTCCTTTCACTCCCACTAACAGCCTAACAGCCTCCAGTCAATGGTTATTGATGCTCATGCTGTGCCTAACGGTCTTATGGCAGTTGGTAGGGGCAAATCCACCCTCTCCATGGGAATGCAGAGCCGTTCCCAGGAGGACACTTCCCTGTGGTGCATTGTGAGACTTGTTTTTTCTTAACAGGCTTAAGGGCAGAAGTTGTGTTAGTTTGCCAAGGCATGTGGCTTTGCAGGGCCTGCACACTGTTGGTTTCTGCGCTTACTGGCAGTTGTGGTTTGGGACACTAGATCAGAGAGACAGTTCGTCATTATGTGAAGGCATTGAGTATGGAGACTGAACACAGAGCATATGATAAATCTGGCAAACAAGATGAATGTTGCGTTCTCATCCATCAACACTTAAGGAGCAGCAGAACAAGCCACAACGTGGTAGGTGGGATTGTACTGCCTTGCTGACATGGGACGACCAGTAATGGCTCCACAATGTCTGGAGGATGTCATGGGTGTAAGGGAGGTACTCCAGTCCTTCAGGGCCATGGTACAACACTGAAGAAATCCATTCAAGTACTGAAATGGGCTCTCAGCAATTTTACTTTGCAGTCCAGTACATTTAGAAGATTGAGGATAGGGCTGGCCTGTGCATGTGGAACACAAAAGCAAAATGGCACTGGCTTGAAAATCACCTGGATGTCAAGACTGCAAAAGCATGTACAAACACGCGTGACTTGCCTTTGTCACAGTCTGTAACTGGAAAACTAGAGGCAAATATTCTTTTGTGGAGCAGAGCCTGCAGAGCCTACATACTGATGGATCCCTTAACCAAACAATGTGCCCTTATAAGAACTATAGACTTAGGGTTAAAGCAGGCAACAGAAACTAAGGATGCCATATGTGCTCAAATTCATGCCACGCCTGAAAATTCTAATGAGTAATTACTCACAGCAAATGCATGTGCTGTTTTGTGGATTGTGAACTGTTGTTAGACATGTTGTACTGATAGCTTACAGATTCTAAAGTGATTCTTTTGCCTTTTGGGGTTGGGGTTTTTTTGAGTGCTCCTGGGATGAGGGCACTGTTAATCTTTATGGAGTATTTTGTGCCCAATTAATTGTAAGGACTTAGGTAGCTGAGGGCTTTTATTTTCCTTTACAGAATAAAATATCAATTAAAATGTAAATCTCTGCGATTGCTGGCTTGGGGACATTGGGATCCCTGTAATTGAACTGTGTAGATTACTCACTGTTTTCAAATACATTAATAATAATATGCTGGCACAGCTACTCCTCATTTCCTTACATTTAAATGGACAATATGAAGAGTTAAAAACAAATGATGACCTGTATTAGTTTTGCCAATGTATGCAAAGGAGTTAAAATAGTTGTGTAGTTAGAACTTAGACTGGAGGAAGGCCAACGTCACTCCAGTCTTCAAAAAGGGCAAGAAGGAGGACCCTGGGAACTACAGACCAGTTAGTCTCACCTCCATCCCTGGGAAGGTAATGGAGAGACTCATTCTAGATGTCATCTCCAAACAAGTTGAAGAGCGGGGGGTTATTGGAAGTGGGCAACATGGGTTTACCAAGGGTAAATCATGTTTGACCAATCTGATAGCTTTCTATGATGTTATAACTGGTTGGTTGGATGAGGGGAGGGCAGCAGATGTCATCTACCTTGACTTCAGCAAGGCTTTTGACACAGTCTCCCATAACATCCTCATTGGGAAACTAAGGAAGTGTGGGCTGGATGAGGGGACAGTGAGGTGGATTGAGAACTGGCTGTGTGACAGGACCCAAAGGGTAATGATTAATGGAGCAGGTTCAAGCTGGAGGCCTGTAACCAGTGGTGTCCCCCAGGGGTCAATACTTGGTCCAGTCCTGTTCAACATATTCATCAGCAACCTGGACGAGGGGACAGAGTGTATCCTTAGCAAGTTTGCTGATGATACCAAACTGGGAGGGGTGGCTGACACCCCGGAGGGCCGTGCTGCCATCCAGCGAGACCTGGACAGGCTGGAGAGCTGGGCAAGGAAGAACCTCATGAGGTTCAACAGGGAAAAGTGTAGGGTCCTGCACCTGGGGAAGAAGAATGTCAGGCACCAATACAGGTTAGGTGTGGACCTGCTGGAGTCAAGTTCCGAAGAGAAAGATCTGGGGGTCCTGGTAGACAGAAAAATGACAATGAGCAAGCAGCGTGCTCTTGTGGCCAGGAAGGCCCATGGAATCCTGGGCTGCATAGGGAAGAGTGTGGCTAGTAGGTCGAGGGAAGTCATTCTCCCCCTCTGCTCTGCACTGGTGAGGCCACAACTGGAATACTGGATCCAGTTCTGGGCTCCCCAATTCAGGAGGGACAGGGAACTACTGGAAAGAGTCCAGCGAAGGGCAACGAAGACAGTTCAAGGATTGGAGCATCTCCCTTATGAAGAAAGGCTGAGAGAGCTGGGACTCTTTAGCCTGGAGAAGAGAAGGCTGAGGGGAGACCTTATCAATGCTTATAAGTATCTGAAGGGTGGGTTGAAGGAGGATGGAGCCAGACTCTTTTCAGTGGTTGCCAGTGAGAGGACGAGGGGCAACGGGCACAAGCTGGAACATAGGAGGTTCCACTCAAATATGAGGAAGAACTTCTTTACGGTGAGGGTGACAGAGCCCTGGAACAGGCTGCCCAGGGAGGTTGTGGAGTCCCCTTCTTTGGAGATTTTCAAGACCCGCCTGGATGCAGTCCTGAGTAACATGCTCTGACGTGCTCTGGGCAATCCTGCTTCTGCAGGGGAGTTGGACTAGATGATCTCTATGGTCCCTTCCAACTCTAAAAATTCAGTGAAATTCAGTGAAACAGCTGATTGATAATAACAGTTAATGGTCCCTATCAAGAAGACTGCAACCTGCATGAACAAAAACTGATGAAAAATGCAGGAGTTTCACTTACCTCCTTGCCTTTCCTCAATTCTTTTCCCTTTCATGTCTTTACTTGGACTTGGTGCAGGGCTGGCTAGGGACTACCTGGATGACAACTGTTTCTCCCCTTCACTTGCTTATCCATCTCCCTGGAATCATCTTCACTCTGCAGTAGCAAAAATGGAAAGGCCAGATTAACTCCCTGTTAAGCATCTGCAAAGGAATCTTTGCAGTGAAAGGCATGTGCATCTCTCCACGACAAGACACCGAGGTCTGACCCATGCTGCGGCAAGAGGGGACCTGTGCACTCATAACCCTGTACAGAATCACAGACCCACAAGAAAACATGGTAGAAGTTTCTTAGGGTGGTTGTGAGCCGGTGTTGCTGTCCCTCACCTCAACTCTCCTTTTTATTCCACAAACCTGTGCAAAGTTCTCTTTCCTCCTGCATTTCTCTGCCTCCTGGAACATGGCCTGTCTCCTTTGCCTCTGCGGCAGTATCTTCCACAGCTCTCTTCCCAAACTCCCTCCAGGGTAGCAGCGGTACGCTCAGCCTTCTGGCAGCACAGCTTACCTTGCAGATCTCAGATCTCCGTGCAGAACCCAAGCACCCAGAATTCTTTAAAAAACAGGCAAGAGAAGGAATCCCTCCAATACTACTTCTTTATGTCAAGATGTAGGGTTAAAACCTTCCTTTCTCTTAATATACCATTTATTTGAAGGCTGATGCACAGAAATAGCAAGAAAACAATTGAGCATAACTGACTGCTCTGAGCAACTGTAAAATTACAGCATTAGCATTTTCCTTTATTTTTCATTAAAGAAAATTCTGATATCCTGTAGCAGAGGAGACAAGGTGATATCCTAAGGGTTAGAGCACTTCCCTGAGAACTGAAAAATCTGAGTTTTAAGCCCTCTTCAGCCTGTAGAATTTGAATCTATACTTCTCAATAAAATGCCTAATCATGCTACAAAATAGGCTCCAGCAGTGGTGTTCTCCGTCCGTCCTGCTGAAGCGGAGCCAATGTGCAGCAGAGAGTGCAAGATTAATGGGACCAGGGAGAGGGGACAAGCAATAGGGGATCTGTGTGTAGCACAGCGAGATGAGGACTCTCAGCAATTTATGAGTCCTGAAGAGTTTTGTTTCTTGCTCCAAATGATATTTATGTTTTTTGGCTTGTGATGGTCAAACAAGCAGGACTAGCAGCAGAAAGCAGGGCTCTTACCCCTTCACTTAGGGTTTCATGAAAAAAAAAGCCATCACCATCTCATCTGTACTTCCTTCTTCATTTGCATTATGAGTTTACTTCAACTTTAAATGCTCCTTGCTACACTGAAGCGGCATTATGACGGCCTGCCTTGTGATACTTAATACCACTGCCTGGCAGGATGAAGCCTTTACTTTGCAAGCTTCAGAGTGGAGTTTGAAAGAATGTTGCTGATTGCAGCCTGCTCTGAACAAAGCAGTTAAGCATGTGCTTTGCTTTCTTTTGTCCAGAATTCGAAATTTTGAAGCAAGAGACTAAAACAAGAAACAAGCTGCCTTCTGTCAACAGAAAGATACAAGTATAAAGACACCATGAACTCAATACACAATACATTTATGTCTTTAGTCTCATCTGAATTAATACAAACTGCCAAAATTAAATTCAAATAAGTTTTTAAGATGCTGTTTTCTCTGTTTTTTCCCTTGGTTTAGTTTCTGTACTTTCATGGGCTCTGTCTGAATGTATCTTCAATTTCACGTTGGTAATTTCATCTCTAGGTCGCATGCACTGTCATGCCCAACCTTTCTGATACTGTATGCATTTCCTGCCATGAGCAATCCGCAGGCAGCTGCAGTCTCTGCTGCTGAACCATTTCAGCACCGAGTCTCACTGTCTTCAGCCACGGTATTGACCCTCCACAAAATATCCACATTGGGACTCCACATACCCTTCTGGTTTGCACCACTGTAAGCTCTCTTGACTGCACAATGATGAATGCCATAATGTTATCAGAATAAAAGCACTAGGTGAATGCTGCAAAAAGTCCCACATCACAGGACACAACGGTACTCTCTGGTTTATTTTGTTGGTTGTTGTGGCTAACTAGGTGGGAAGTCTTCATGAAATGAAATGAAATAGTTTTAGCTTTTTGCATGTAAAATAGCTTTTAAAATAAGGATTATAGTATATTGTGTGTCTGACTTCTCGTTTAGATTGGAGACCTAAGATGTAACTGATTAACAGTTATGATGTTTATTGTTTAATCAACGTACCTCTAAGAGACTGATAATACCTTAACTGGCTAATGAACAAATGTCTAATATTAGCAGTATTCATTCACAACCGCATCAATACAAACACAACAATTCTGAGCTACAATTCTGTTGCCTGTGAGTACTAGCACTAGTAATTCACAATTATATTACTATGAAGGATTTGTATAAATCGCATGCAAGCTCTGTCATGTTACAATTCTATTGCCTTCCCTTCTTTACTTAGTACTGGGACACCAGCCCATCCCTTCTCACCCCACCCTTGTGCGCCAAGTCTTTTGGACGTAGACCTGATAAGAGTTCAGTGGGTTGTCCCAAGGGTGTTGTCCAGCATCCTGGGGGGATTGGGACCACAAGTCAGCTTTACCACTGTAGATGTCCACACTTCTGTGACCAGAATATCCCACCCTTCTTTTTTTGCCACAGGATTATATCTAATTCCTATTATTTTAAGTATTTCCTGTTTTTTCGCTACTGAATTATTTTAATTTCTAGCATTTATTCCTTATTTTCCTAAACTCACCTTTTCACCAACCCTGCACCTCCCTTTCTCTGCTTAGACTCCTCTCACAAAAAAATTGGGCCTATTTAATGACCTGCCCCTAATTATTTTCTCTTCACTGGTCCCAATTCTGCTACATCCCCACCCAAATTTGGTGTTTCTAACACTTATCTAGGCAGTTTTGATTCAGTATGGTATTACTCATACGGTTACCTAGATAGTCCCAAGACTCCCTTCAGCCCCTTTCATTCAAGCTGGTTACATTTCATCTATACCACACGCTTTTTGGACAGAATTATCTGACTTTAGCCTTGACTCCCCTCCCAACTCCAATTAAGCCAAGCAGTTTCTTGTTCTATGCAGAGGCAGCTTGCGTACGAGAGCAACAGAATAACCCATTTTGTGCTCACACAGTCTCTTTGCCCTTGAACAGTTTCAGTCCCCTCCTGGTTCCCATGGCAGGCGTTAGCTGGTGGTGAAGCCCAGTGTTGGAGCAGAACTTCTTACTTACAGTATGGCCCTGCACAGGCCGGTGCCTCCACACAAGTGCATCCCTGCACATGGCAAGCAAACGGTGCAGAAGTCACTAAGGGAATGTCTTGCTACTTTAAGGCCTTTCTTAGCACAAGAGCACACAAGGAAGAATGTGCAGAGGAAGGCGGGAATCAGTCTCCTACAGTCTGCACTGCTGACACGGTGGCGGATGATGGCAGTGAGAAAGAGCCCAGGCCAGATCATGTCTTCCTGCAGCGATCTCTCCCTTCCTCTGCACAGCAGAGAGGAGCTGAAGCAGACGCAGCAGGAGGCTGAGCAAGCAGCTGGCCAGCCCAGCACACTGCTGTCACCAGCCAGGCCTGCAGGGTCAACACTATCTCCTGCCACCCACACCAGCCTCTTCTGCTTGAACATGTTACCAACACTGAGCAGACAGGAAAGGCAAAGGGACCTGGAATCAGTACTCCTTCTCCAAGCATTTTAATGAGGCTGGTTGTATAATCTCTTCATACAATCACTTCATCTGAATGAAAGGGAGCAAAATTTGCTTTTGATCACTCACTTCTACTTGAGAAATAATATACAGCACAGTGAGCAGAAACTTTTAAGGTCCACTTGAATAGAGACATATGTCAAGAGACATAAACAACCCTAGAAGAGATCCATTAGCAAGGAGACTTCAAAATATACTTTAATGATGTCAGCAACAGTATGACATTTTACTGTTAAGAGTCACTTTTTATTGACAGGGAGCACAGAGCCTCCTCTTACTGCCAAAGCCTCATCTCGGCGCCAGCAGCCACAGCCAGGCTGCATTGCCAGTTGCCACTTTTCACTATCATCTGGCATCTCGCTTCACTTTGCTGCCAAAACCCTCACCCCAGTGCTAAGACCCAGAGTCACCGCTTGCTGCCATCTGCCAGTTCCCACTGCCAGCCCCACACAGTGTTCATCTCACTGGGTGCCTCTGCAAAGACAGGACTGCTCTCACGGAAGGCATGGCTGCTGCTCAGGCAGCACTCAGTACCTGTGCCAGCACTAACTGCAAACCCAGCCTAGCCAGAGCATCCCTGCAACCATGGGAGTAGCTGCTCCGCACAAGGGCCACACTGTCCCCACGCCACTGCTCGGTGAGTGATGCAATTCCAAGGTGGGCTGATGGGTTAAAGGCTACATGGATTAGAGTCACAGCCTTGACTGAAGGCAAGAAATGCCCCACAGCTGCTTCCCAGTCCTTATGCTCGATGATGTTATCAGGGAAGCTGCGTCCTCTCCATAAAGACATCCTGGGGGACTGCATCAAGAATTCAGGGTAGCATGACTGATGTTAAAACCACCAGATTAAAAGGCAGCAATTCCCAAGTGACTAGGAACTGACAAGGACAAGGACAGCATGCAGTCACCCTTGGGGAAATGGCTAAGCTGGGACAAGCTGTAACATAAGAGACAGCGAGTGGGATTCATGTGTAAACTCTAGACACCTACAATGTGGAAGTGATTCATCTCATTTTGAAGAGGACATCTGCACTTGGTCACATGAACTGCACCATTACATTTACTTATTTCTCCTCCTACATGATTCAGGAATAGTACTCTGCAATATCCAGCTCAGATGCCTTCTCGTTTGAATAGATAAATCTTACCCTGCATCTAGAGGTAGTGTACCCTCTGCTTATAAGGCAAATTCTGGAGGCTACAGGTCTCTCCACCAGACTTTGAAATTAGTCTCTCACTTTTACTCATTCGCTTTTAAATTTCTGAACTTTCAGAACCTCAGAAAACAAGATTTTAAAAAGCCACACTTTACCTTCAAGGATCAATATACTCTATATGATAACATCAAATGATTTATTCAAACTGTCTAAAAATAATACTCTTTTTTGATCTTTTGATAGAATTAATTAGAATTTATTCACATGGCTTTCTACTTTGATCTGTAAATCAATTTCTGACCCTACCAGCAGCTTGTGAAATATTTATTAGCACAGGATTATTATCACAGCCTGATTATTGTCTAGATTATCCAGCAGTGTACATGCCAGCATGTCATTGCTGAGAAACTTGGCTATGGTTTTGTCTATAAATTATGACAGTAATTTTCTGTGTCCCAGCCTCTGCCCTACTACAGGTTTCTGTTTACCCACGTGCTTTGGTTTGACAGTACTGTTCCATCTTGGCTGTCTCTTTGGCTTGCTCTACAGACATAATCTTGCCAAGCAAGATTACAAAATCTATATGATTAAATTGAATAATGGTATTATAATGAAGCAACCTTCAAAAGAGAAATTTAAATTATTCATGGATGTCATATTTACTTTTAAAAAGGAGTGTCTGATTTATGGTTATTTTTCTATGCCAGTAGGACTCCTTGCACATTAAATGTGGAACTAGATACAATTTAGGGGGAAGATGTAATAGATGTCCACAAAAGCATATGTGTCATGGAAAAGATGGATAGGGATTGATCCAAATACCTTCCCATAACCAGGGCCCATCAAATTAAACTATGTTTGAAACAAATAGATCAAGGTGGTTTTGATACAACAGGTTGTAAGCCTGTGGAATGCCTTAACAAAAGAGGTTGCAGATGCCTGAAATTTGCACAGTCCCAAGGGGAAAACAGAAAAAATACTCCAAGAAGAGACCTTTTGGGGGTTATTACACCATCACAAGCTCAGGAAATTCCCTGAACATAGGTGGAAGCTGGGACAGTGTTAGGGAAAAGGCATCAACACAGGTTGCTTTATTTTTATGCTTCCTTAGTTGTCCAGTTATAGCCATACTTGGAGATATAATATGGGACTAGATGGACAAAGGATGGCTGCTCCTATATTCTTAAAGTTTGTAGATATTTATACCGAGTTTCCTCAGAAACAGTCACTAGAGGCTGGCATTATTTCCTCATGGGAAAACATGAGGAAGCACCTAGAGTCAGCATCTAGATAGCAGACAAGTGTTAAGGGCGTAGGCAGGGGAATATAGGAGGAGAAATACCACAGGAAGCCTCTGAAAGCAAAAAACAAATAGCTTGTTTTGAATTAAGTAACTGGACGGGCAGAAGAGAGGATTCAAAAAGGAATGACAAAGTGAGGATTAGGAAAATGGTCTGTCAGCAACATTCTCAATGAGCAGGACAAGATTGTTAACAGCAAAGCATGGTGAAATTATTACAATGTTGAAAGTCTGAGCACAAGTTTTGTAAAAGATTAGCTGTACTACCTCAGGCTGTCAGTCCATCTTGTTCAATACCATCCCTCTAGCAGCAGCAGTAACAAGTGCATAAGGAGTTTCAGTTGTTTGTTGTTAGAATGGAAAGCCTGTATGTTAGGGTCTGATAAAACACATACATAGGCCAAATACAGCAATGGCAAGAGAATCTGGTGCATCCATCCCTCACGGCAGGTAGGAAAGACTGTTGCGCAGGAGCTGCACGAGGATTTGGTGGTGTTTGCCAGGAGGCTTGAGGCCTGAACCAGCAACCCCTCTCCTCACATGTGGGAACGACATGGGCTGTACTCCATTCCCAAGTTCACCTCACCAGGTTCCTCACTGCCCAGAGAAGTTGTGGATGCCCCTTCCCTGGAAGTGTTCAAGGCCAGGCTGGATGGGGATTTGAGCAACCTGGTCTAATGGGAGGTGTCCCTGCCCATGGCAGAGGGGTAGGAACTAGATGATCTTTAAGGTCCCTTCCGACCTAAGCCATTCTATGATTCTACAATTCTGTGATGCTTCATCAGCGCTGTTGCCATCAGGACATCCCTCTTGCCTTGCTCATTACATCCCTGCCTGGATGGAAGGACCCCTACCAAGAAGTATTCTTTAAAGCCTGCACCCAGTATTTCAGCTTGAATAACAAGCAGGACCATCAAATTGTTCACAGTGACTGAGGAAAGGGAAATTTCAAGGCAAAGATGAAAATCTCTGCCTTACTCATGCTGCATTGCAGATGACAACTGCAAATCTTTGAGAGAAATGTCAGCAATATGGGTTTAAGCATATCTCTGGTTTTCATCTAAGTACTGCTAAATATAAAATCCATAAACAACTTGAGAAGGAGGAACTGTGACCTGGAACTTTTGTCTGAATGCCATAGCTGCTGGCTACGATGCAGCACACGTGTCCTTTTTTGATGCTGTGTGGTCCAGCTTTTTCCCGTAGGGTGATAATATATGATTTGTCCCCAGCCGGTTCCAGAGATGGACAGCAAGGTCTGGTCACTTCTGTGAAGATACAGGCCTGAACCCCATGAGGCTGAGGCAAGCTGAAAGCTGTCCTCGGCATTTCTGACAAGCTCTCTACCCCTGAGGCTGTTTTATCAGGCGTGACTAACCCCCTCATGAGCTCTGAAAAGCAAGCAGCTGGAAGGGTTTCTAATGAGAGCACCCAAGTCCTGACGTGCCCTCAGGTTCAAGCCCTTCAGGCCACAGCCTGCTTGGGTGAGGGGCTGCCTTTCCCTCACCACCCCACTTCTCACAAGCCACGGGGCTGCGGGCGGCGCCGCCGGCCCCGACCTCCCCCGTGCGCGCTGCGGGGCGGCCTGGGGGAGGGCAAGGGGACCGCGAGTCTCCTCCTGCCGGGGTCACCCGCGCCCAGCTCCCCTCCACGTCCTCTCCAGGTCCCTTGTGCCCCCCTCACCAACCGCCTGCCGCCGCGCCCGCCCGGCCTCGCGCCCGCGCATGCGCGCTGCCGCCGCGCGGTGTCTCCCGCAGGGACAGGGACGCGGCCGCGGCCGCCGCAACGTGTTGCGCGCTGCAGCCTGGCATGTTGCTGTGCCCGCACCGCTGCCGGCCGCCCTGCTGCGGCTGCCGCCGGCTCAGCAGCCTCCAGCTGTGCGCTTTAAAACCTTAAAGGACCTCTGCGTCCTCGCAGCTCGTCCCGGTGCCGCTCTCGCCGCCTCCTCCTCGTCCCCGCGGCTGCTGCCAGCCCCGTCTTGCATCGCTCCGCACGTTACCGCTGCTCGGTGCGGGCGGGCACTTCTATGCAAGCGCCAGCCGCCCGCTGCCATAACCAGCATCGACACATCACTCGCCTCCCGCCCCGAATCCGGAGCGATTTTATTACTTGTGGAGGCGCAGGGACCTTTTTTGCCGGCAGGAAGGTGCAGTGTAAGTTTATTTGCGGCTTCCGCCGTTATTTACAAGCCATCGGTTTTGCTCGCCGTCCCCTGGGAACCGCGGGAACCGAAGTTGCCAGGTAAATGCCCTCTTCCTTGTCTGCAGCACTTTCAGAGAGGCGGCTCCAAACCGGTCTCGTTGCATGGCTGCTTCGCCGCTACTGTACAGCATGAACTGCAAAGCGGGGGCAGCGCTTAATTGCACCGCTGTCACCGGGCGGCTTTCCCCGCTGCCCGCCTCTCCTGACATTTCTCCGGGCAGCGGGAGGCTGCCTCCTTCCGCACAGCTGCCCTGCGGCTGCTCGGCTGCACCGTTATTCCGCCTCCCCCCCCCCCCCCTTCTTTGCACCGCTGTCCCCGGGGCTGCGGGAGGCGGGCGGGGGGATGTCCCTCGGCGGGGGAGCTCCGCGCCGGGCCCGGCGGGAGGCCGGGGGGCAGCGGCAGGCCCCGGGGGGTGGCAGCGTCCCGCCGGCCCAAACATGGTGCCGCTGCGGCAAAGGAGGCCGGGCCGCGGCCCCGCCGTTACCGCTGTCGGTGTTGTCCCCGCAGGCCGGGCGGGCGCCGCCCGTCCCCGGGGAGGCCCGGCGGCGTGAGGCCGCCCGCCGCCGCCGCTTATGCAACACATCATCGATAACCACCCCGACATGGCCACCGCGCTGCTGGCGGGCGAAAAGCTGAAGGAGCTCATCCTGCCGGGGCAGCAGGATGACAAGGCGGGCGCGCTGGCGGCGCTGCTCCTCCAGCTGAAGCTGGAGCTGCCCTTCGACCGCGTGGTCACCATCGGCACCGTCCTCATCCCCATCCTCCTCGTCACCCTTGTCTTCACCAAGAACTTTGCCGGTAAGGGCAGGGCGGCGCGCGGCGGGGCGGGGCGGGCGGAGGGGGCCGCGGTCTCGCGGCGGCGGCCTCTCCCTAACGGCCACTCCCTCACGGCCGCCACCGCTCCCTAACGGCCGCCAGCGCTGAGGGGGC
This sequence comes from Numenius arquata, assembly GCF_964106895.1. Classification (NCBI taxonomy): domain Eukaryota; kingdom Metazoa; phylum Chordata; class Aves; order Charadriiformes; family Scolopacidae; genus Numenius; species Numenius arquata. The sequence continues at coordinate 110,496,439 of NC_133577.1, read as the reverse complement.
GGCTGCTGCCTCTCGCCTCGGCAGGGGGGAAGCGCCTTTCTCCGCAGGTGGGGAGGGAGCCCTGGCAGCCCCTGCTTGGACCCCGGTGGCTGGGCCCGTGGGGAGATGTCCGCTGGCCAGGAGCAGCTGAGAGCTGGTGTGGGTGACACGGGGAGTGGTTTTATGGCCCTTGAGGTGGGTCCTCGACAGTCCCTGAGCTGGACCCTGGCTGACTTCACGCATTTGTCCTGACGTTAATTCAGCTGTCTACAACGTGAGCATTTAACTGCGCTGCTAGGGAGAGAAGCAGGTGCTTTCATGGAGGCTGATATGGAGACATATCCACACCGTGCTTTGCCATATTGTGATAGTGGGAAGCACGGATATCTGTTGCTGTTGAGGGCCTATGTCTTGTATACCAGCCAGCAACAATTTAAAACCCCATGTTTGGTTGCCCCTCACAGCCAGTGCGGAGTCCTTCCGGTCCAGGAAGGTCAAGTTTTGATGAGCCTTGAAAATTAGCAAGTAAATTATGACACCTTTCGGGCCATCAGCGTGTATGTGAACGGTGTTTTACTTTCTGAAGTATAGGCGTGATGAGTGTAGCTGCCAGTGCATGACTGCTTTTAAGATCTCCTGAAGCTCCACACTAAAGATCCATGTGAAATTATTGGCGCTTTAATATGCAGGACTGATCTGGCCATCTGTAGCTTGTGAGGTTAGTGGGAATTGGTTGTATTCAATCAGTCTAAACATACCAGAATCAGGCTCTTGTTTTGCATACTGCTTTGGGATTGACTTCCAACACTTGCCTATCCTTAATATTTGTTTTCATTGTGAGATAAAATAAATTATGTAGAAGAATAATGGCTTGCAAATGGAGTCTTGAGACTTTTCCTAATTATAGTTGAAACTTTTTTGACCTACGTCAGTTTTTAAACATACGGTTATATAGCTCAAGATCTTCAGCCACAGTTAATGATAAGAGCCTCGTTTTTTGGATGGTCATCTGGAGGTATCTCAAAGAGACCATTATTTTCAGGGTATGCTGAACATGGTGAACATCTAATAACTGTCTCTTCATAGTGACTGAAAGGCAGGATTCAAGGTCACCTTTGGTGATCCCTTCCTCTATTTGGTTTTAGAGTAGTAACCTAATAGAGGCAACCGTACAGAAGTTCACAAGACTGCGTACTGGTATATGTGCCCTCATGCTGTTTGGGATGTACAGATTTGAACCTCAGTAGGCCTAAAGATAACCTTGGGTGCAGGAAAGGTCATGCCCCTCCATGTGTGCTCCTTTATGTTGTGCAAGTTTCCCAGCAGAAGTCCTTTGATGACTCACTGCTTGTGCAGACAGCAGTAACTTGTTCTGTATGAACAAATCCTCGGAGACTGCAGATTGCGGAGGAAGCCATCAGTGTAAGAGACTCAGATTAATACACTGGATGTCCCTCTGCAACTCTGAATTGGGGTCCACACAAGTATGTGGAAGAGAGAGGGTCTGCTGCATTTGAGATTATTTTATGCTGTGGAAGACTGTTCTTCAGGCTGATGGTTGTGTTCCAAACCTGTTTTTCAGAAGTACCAAAGCAGTATCATTTGTGTCTGCTTACAGACCATGTATGCTCATTTGACCCAGTAAGATTTAGGGCTGTAACCTATTGTGTCCTGCCAGGACAAAGGTTACAAGGCAACACAGAAAACTTATGTTTCCGGAAAAATGTGGGACAACACTCGTCTGTCATATGATGTCATGTGTTTGTTCAGATGGTCTGCAGTTAGAAAAATAATATGAGAAAAAGGAAAAAACTCAAAGCTACAAGGGAATATAATAGAAACACTGTAAGGGGCTGATGAAACTAAATAGATTCCTTTTTGGAGTGGAGTTGAAGAGCTCAGGATTAGTGGATTCAATTCTACTTCCACAGAGTTCAAGAGCAAAACTCCTATTAATTTTAATGTGACCTGGATCAGGTGTTACTCTGTTACCAAAACAGCATGTACTCAGACTTCTTTACTAAGTCAAGCTTATCTGGAGGCACTGATGATGGTAGAAACAAAAGTTCAGCTGGATACATGCTAATTACTGATTCTGCAGTTTGTGTTGCCTTTCACCCATGCGCTACCATTGATCTATAAAAAAACCCCTATCTTCACTTGCTTGCTTTGGATACTGCTCCCTGCATGCAATTTAAATAATACACATGAAAAGTGCAAACTTAGCTGACAAAATTGGGTAAGGTTCCTACTGCCCCTTTGGTTGTCAATATCATAGTAGCTTCCCAAAGTTTGCTTTGGGCCCTTGTGTGCATCAGTTACTGCTTCAGAATAGGAAATAAAAACTGACACTCCTTCTGTTAATGATATCCAGTGTAAGCCATGGAAAGCTACCATCCTGCCACTCAACTGATAACAACCCCCTTTTCTGGGGTCTATCCCATCTTATTTCGTCGGTGTTGGTAGAGCTCTTCAAACAATGGTGTGTGCACTTGAGACATAAAAGTGTAGTGATCAAAAAGCAGTGGTTTCTCACAAAACTTTCTGCTCTGGATTGGAAGAGTCTGGATGGTTAGTGCACAGAGGAGATAAAAGCCTCTGTACTTCTCTGATCTACCTTGGAGTTTATGTGCGTGGGATCAAGGGTAGCTTGAAGTGTAGTCAAGGCCAGGGCAATGAGTGCAGTGAGAACTGCTTGGCCGAGCAGCATCCTGCCCTGGGGGTGTGCAGAAGGCACCCCCTTATCCCAGGAAGCCTGGGTGTCCCAGGGCGATGCTAAGCCTTCTGCAGCCAGAGGCTGCGATGAAGCATATATGAAAGCAGAGTTCAGCCTCACAACACAGGACAAAGAGAGTGTTGTTTGTTTAAAAGATGATAATTAACAACCTTAAAAATCGTTATGTCTGTGGTATAGTGTATTGTATACTGTAGTTTGCCTGTGGGTGAAGATAAAGTTATTTAGTTAATTATGTTGTTTTGGTGCCATGGGCAAAGTCATTGTTTAGGTTAATGCATTTGCTATTCATGTAAGTGATTTGTTTGTCCTCACATTGGACTGTTCTGATCTCTACATCACTTTTGAAAAATTAAATCACAAATTTCTGTTTTAGTAGCATAAAAGGCAAGACCTAATTGTTTAGCAGATACTGTGCTGATTTTCTGCCTGAACTTAATTTGTTACAAAATGCTTTAAATTGGATATAGCGCTTTTCTTCTACTAGTATATTATAGAATCATAGAATGGTTTGGGTTGGAAGGGATCATTGAAGATCATATAGTCCAACCCCCCTGCCATGGGCAGGGACACCTCCCATTAGACCAGGTTACTCAAAGCCCCATTGAACCTGATCTTGAACACTTCCAGGGATGGGGCATCCACAGCTTCTCTGGGCAACCTGTTCCAGTCTCTCATCACCCTCATCATAAAGAATTTCTTCCTTGTGATCAATTTAAATCGACCCTCTTTCAGTTTAAAACTGTTGCCCCATGTCTTGTCCCTACAGGCCCTAGTAAAAAGTCTCTTTCTCTCTTTGTTATAAATACCCTTTAAGTATTGAAGGGCTATTATAAGGTCTTCCCGGAGCCTTCTCTTGTCCAGGCTGAACAATCCCAACTCTCTCAGCCTTCTGTCATAACAGAAGTGTTCCATCCCTCTGATCATTTTTGTGGCCCTTCTCTGGACCTGCTCCAACAGGTCCATGTCTTTCCTGTGCTAAGGGCTCCAGAGCCGGACACAGTACTCCAGGTGGGATCTCCTCAGAGTGGAGTAGAGGAGGAGAATCACCTCCTGCTGACCACGCTCCTTGTTGTGCAGCCCCTGGTGCTTATAGTATCCTTACAGTCTGACTCAATGTACACACAAAAAAAAAGGGCTGTCATCCTTGATTGGCTTTTTCCTTATAAATGAATCTGTAACCTAATCAAAATTTATTGGGAGATAAAATTTTGTTTCCAAACTTCGCTAATAGATGGCAGTGCATTTTGGGTGAAATTGAGCCCCTGCAGAGGTAAGGTGTAGGGCATACACGTCCCCTAGGATGTGCTCCTGAGACTTAAATTCAGGCTGTGGAGGAGTCAGTAAGAGCTTGACTGTTGATTGCAGTGGGGACAGGACTTCACTCTGATGGCTGAAGTAAGATACAATTCTTGCACTCGCCCCTCTGCAAAGAAATACGGCCTTTCTTTGCACTTCCTAAACTTTCTTTCATAAGAGAAAAGTCACTCAGTTAACCTCTCACATTATCATTTCTGAATCTCTCAATTCTCCTTTTCAGGCAAACCAGTGTGATTCCAGAAAGAATACCCCTAGAAAGTTAATTAAAATTAATCCATGTGCAATGTTTATAATGGGCTTGAGATCATCATAAAATCATTTAAGATCAATAGTCAGCTACCCCAGACAACGAAAGCCCACGAGTACCCACAAGCAAAGAATGAATATTGTTTCCCTTTCTAAAACTTACACATAGACAGACTTCATATAACACCAGGACATCCTGTATTGAAGGGTCAGTGTATGTTGACCTTGAAAAGAATAAGGAAAGTTTTGGAGATTTGCTCCTCTGACCCATTGGATGGATCTGTACTTAATTCTGGAGTCACAGGGCTCTCAGCCCTGGTGAAGGTGCCTGCAGAAGGCAGCAGTCTAAAGGAAACCTCTCCCATATCAAGTGTTCTTGTTGAGACTAACAATGCACATTATTGGTAGTCCCAAGGGAATTTACTTCAGTTTGCTCTGTTTTCATTTGGAAATTGCTGTGTTAAAGATAACAATTAAATTTTTTATTTAAATATGAATGTGTTTGAATTTCTGTCAGAACAGTGACATGACCCCCATTATCACAGAATCACAGAATCTTCTTGGCTGGAAGGACCCTTGAGATCATCAAGTCCAATCACAAAAAAAAACCCAAAACAAAACAAAAAACCCCAACAAACACCAAAAACAAAACAAAAAACAAAAACCACACAAAACAAACACCCCCAGCCACACACCCCACCCACCCACAAACAGACACAAACCGACAATCTTGGGCACTAGAGCATGCCCTGAAGTGCCATGTCTGCACGTTTCTTAAATACCTCCAGGGATGGTGACTCCACCGCCTCCCTGGGCAGGCTGTTCCAGTGCCTGACCACCCTCTCAGTAAAGTAATTCTTCCTAATATCTAATCTAAACCTCCCCTGCCACAACTTTAGACCATTTCCTCTGGTCCTGTCATTATTCCCTTGGGAGAAGAGTCCAACACCCACCTCTCTACACCCTCCTTTCAGGGAGTTGTAGAGGGCAATGAGGTCTCCCCTCAGCCGCCTCTTCTCCAAACTAAACATGCCCATTATGGCCTATATATTCTTAGGCATCTGCTGGAGCACTCATGCAAATGTATATGCAGTGCTTTGCAAAGGGCCATGCTTGTATTTGACTCATTAGGGGTTTGATTTCTTATACCTGAAAATCCAGAAGCCTGACTTTTCATTCCCTAGCAGCTTGAACATGAACGGTTAGTTATTTCCATGCAAAATAGAAGTAAAATGCAACCAATATGAACAGAGAGCTCAGATTTGGTAGTACTGTGCTGTCCCAGTGCACGAATAGGTTACTATACCAAGTAACTGCTGGTGGAGAAGCAAATTGTAAACCTGTAAGTATAGGTTGTCACTAACATCCTTCCATTTTATCTGTGTTGGAGCCTGCTGGATTGTTTCCCACAGTAAAGGGTTTGGGGTTATTTTTTATTTTTAAAGCAAGCATTTAAAGTGTTTTCGTGTTGAAGCAGACTAGCCTCAGATTAATATATAGTGAACAAATAGTAAAACCCCCATATTTAATTAAATGTTAGTGGGTAAGGCTCTAAGATATGTTGTTCCAGTCTAGCTACAGCCTGTATCAGTGTTCAGCAGTTGTTTTTAGTGACGATGTTTCAGTATCTCATGTCAATGCATGGTCGGTCTGGGGAGGTATGGATCTAGATAAAAAGGGATCGGTCCTTTAATACACCACAGTTTCAGTTTCCAGTTTCAGGTTTTTTTCTAAAATGTACAGAATGCAGAGTTTTATTAGACTGCTACATTGCTTATCAGTTTGACGTAGGTCTGTTCGGTGTTCATGTGGTTTTCACCCTTTCCTATACCCTCTCTGGTTTTACCGTGGAACTAGTACACACAGACCATAGCCGTAGGTGGGATGCTGTGAGTACTTAACACTGGTCTTCACCAGCAAGTGCTGTATTCTGTCCTCCATGAACAGCAACGATGCTACTGGCAGCAAGTGGCAGCCTTTTGTAGTGAAACAACTCATGGCATTTTCCGAACTTCCAAGACACTGTTCTACAGTCCAGTAGCTGAAGAGATGCTTGGCTATCATGATGTGCTGCGTAGTTTGTTTGTATTGTTTAATGTTTTTACTAAGTGGTTTAAATATTCCAGTTCAGTGTTGTGCTGTGTTCAGGAGCAACACTATCAGTAATGTCTTTGGGAGGTTCTCTGTATAATGGACCAGAGACCGGTGGGCCCCAAAGGAGAATATGTTGTTGTTTCTGTTGTGTGGTATATTCACAACATTGAAATATTTTGGTTTCCAAACTTTCAAAAGATTTAGGACTGATATGGTTAATGACAGGAATTGCTAAGTCATATCCTCTTGTTTAGTGCCTCATGCTTTCTATTCACAGTGAATTATTCTTTCTGTATTGCAGTCATGTTTGCTTTTCCCTCAGAAGCTGTTAAATACCGATACTTTATTAAAATAAAGCAAAACTGTCATCCAGCTGATTTTTATATTTTAGTCAAAAGCCAAACTTTGGCATTGATTTTCTTGCTAGGTTTATAAAACAGTGCCTACAAAATACCAAAAAATTGCTCATAAATACTATATTTCTATGTCTCTTAGCAGTTACGTAGCTCAGCCCTCTACCACCCTTCTGCTAGAAAATTCCCATGAGGAAGTAATGGAAGGAGACAGTAAGTTAAATGACTGAAGGGTCAGTTCAAGTTTTTCTGTTTTCTTTTCTGATTTGTAATCATTTTGCATAAGCAATGCTTACTTCACCATGTAGTACAGCATATGCGTGACTTCAATGTGTTTTTATGCATTTCACCTACAGTATGTTTGAAATAGTGTATGTTGAAGATTTCTCTATTATAAGATGGAGTTTTATTTTGTATTTCTGGTCAATTTTTCTAATTTGTATTTTTGTTTCAAGTTGTGGCCAGCATATTTACACATGCTCACTTACGTGGCTTATCTGTTAGATGGCTTTTGAGCTTCTTTTCCATTTTCTCTCTTTTACTGCACTTAAAGCCACATAGAGTAGGAAAGTGAAGATGACATTTTCCCAAATGACTATTGTTAGTGCTAGGAGTACAGAGCCAGATTGTTTTATGTACATGACAACACCAGCGCAGAAATTGGTTCTGAGGCAGTATTAGCTGTGATAAGATAATTTAAGGAGTGTCTCAGTACCATTTGTGTTTAAGTGCTTTCTAAACATGTGTTTTTTAAAAGAACTGAAATAGTACAAGCAACCACAGGCTGACTGCGGTTCAGCCGCTGGCAGTTTGCACTGCTGATGGAATTTTTCCCAAAGGGTAAGAGAATTCAGACAGACAGACAGACACACACACACACAAAGTGCACAAGATATGCGAGCTGGCTTTCTGTGAGTTTTGGTCATTAAAAGATTTGAAGTTACACAGTTGAATGTTAAATAAAAAGGTAAACTTGAGGAAATGCATGAGCTTCATGTGTAATCATTCCACTGCAGTTCCTAGGGGCTACAGCTATTTTTCTTTTATGAATGCCATTTCTAAAAATTCATTGACACAAATACATCATCTTTTTTTCATATGAAATTTCATGACCCTGTTTGCACTATTAAACCCTTCACCTTTCCAAGTGTCACGTATGTGAAGAGGTCCCAAATGTGCATGAAATTAAGCTTAGTACATGCTTTCAGATAACTTCAACAATTTGAACAGATGGTGAAAAATATACTTGTTTAAGAGCTGCTTAATTTATTCATCTTAGTCAAGAGGAAACCTTGTGAATAAATAAGTGTAAGGTCAAGACTGTTTTTCATAGCAACTCTGAAGTATTTTGAAGCTTTTTTCTCCCTAAACTGGATAGAAATTATGCATCCATTATCTAGAAGAAATCTAAGTTTGTATTGTTTCTTAGAACTGTAAAACTCCTCCAGAAGAATCTGTATCATCACTGAGTTCCTTAGCTTTTGTCAGCATTAAAAATGACTGCAGTGGGCACCTTCAGTAGGTATACGCATTTAATTACAAAAGCTGAATAATTTCGCAGTACACTGGCATGATTCCTGTAGAGGTTTCCTTTTATTTCCCATGCTACAGGATTTATTCTAAGAAAATCACTGAATGCAGGTATTTCCATCATCAGGGATTTAGTTACAGGGCTGTGTTATACTCTTGCATTTGAACTGGGAAAAACAGCAGTTCAGTGTAATAGCAAGGTTTGGGGATTTGTTTGCTTTTCTTTCCTGGCACCATGCCTGTTGTGCACATTCTGAGTTACCAGAGCAGTGATGGAGCCAGGTGCTGAGATACATAGTGCGGTTTTTTGCAGCTTAGAGCTCAGTGACTATTTCTGGAGCATTTTTGTTATATGTTAAAGTAATTATTTTGGCATTTGAGGTTGAGGTGCCTTGTCTTCTGATCCATGACTTGTTCAGGAGGGCAGGAGACCTCCCCACTGGAAATGGCAGATCCCCTGGGAGCCTTGGGAGGCTGATTCTCCTGGCTCCGTTCTGCTAGATCAGAACAGTTCTGATACTTTACAAAACCCAGTTTCTCTGCACATGGAGGAACCAGTCTTCCAAAAAAGCAGTAGACAGGCCATCTCTGCCTCCTAAATACTATGTTATTAAAATAACATAATTGCCTAATGAGCTAACTACGGGCATTTTTCTTCTTTTTCAATATGAAGTTTTCTGGGTGCTGTGTTTATGCCAAGAGGTACTTAATACAAGCCATCTTTTTCATTTCTAGTTATTAAATAAAAATAATGCAATAGAACAAACCTACTGTTTCCTGTTGCTTCCTGTGTTTGTATTTTGCGCTTGACTCTTGACTAAAGGAGCCACCCTCGTCTATGTATCATCAGCCTCAGTGGATTTTCATGATTCATTTCACTTTGGCATTTACGTGTTCTTGCAGTTTACTTTAGGTGTTACTCTAGTCCACATCATCATAGTGTCTGGGTGCTTGTGTAGTTGCTTTGGGGTTCCATCTCTAGAGGAGAATTCTTGAATTGCCAAAAAAATTTTTTTTGATCTTTGGAAAACATTAAAACACTTCTTTTCACACACGACTTCTTCTCCTATGAAGAAGAGCTGTACATCACCAAAATTCCACTCACCTCCTCATGTAAGTGCTGAATTTAGAAGTAAATATTGTTCAGATGTCTTTTATAGGACTGTCTGCATGGCTGAATATGAATACATTCTTTTAAACATGGATTTAACCTTCCCTCAAATCTTAACATAATCCAAAACAACAATATAATACAGAAACATACCTCTATGTACAAATACAAGCATTGTAATTTCCTTCCAGGTGTTTTCTGTGTTCTCACAGAGCTCTCTTGAGCACAGGAAGAAATGCTTCTAGTGATGTTCAGCAGTACAGTCACTGTAATAAGCTCTCTTTCCAATGGTGTTACCACCATACTGCATGGCCATCACATGGTGGATGGTAGCTTATTACTGAGGACACATTCTTTATAGGAGCAGCCTAAGAGATTTCATTTAGGTGTTTCTGCACCTTCTGCATAACCGCACTCATTTCTGGAACAAGCTCTCCAACAGACTTCAGCATATCAAACAAGTAGGAGTAGGTATCTTGCTCTCCTGAATAACCTGGGCAGGCATTACAAGTCTTTAAGCCTCAGATTGCTGTTAAGTGAACTTCAGCATACCAGCTAATTTTAGAAGAGCCGATGTTCACTGCATACAGGGAATATAGTTCTGTAAATTTATATATACACTAGGAAAGTGCATTACTAATTTATTGATTCTACAGATCCAAAATATATGCAATTCAAGCAGCAGTCCCACAAGGAAAAAAGACCCATATTGTAAATACAGGGACACCTGCTGCTGCCTTTACGTTGCAGTTACCGCTGTGGGTAACGCATTACCTTAACCCATTACCTATCAGTCTTTGAAACTGCTTATCTACATCTCACCCATTACAACTAATCCTTGTAGAGTACAGGCCAGTAAAACCTACTAGCAGCAGCCGTTTCCTGTCTCATTCCTTCAGGGACTTTCTTTTGAAGATTTTTTTCTTAAACAGGACAAGTGGTTTCAGAGAGTGGGCAAAAAAAGGCTATACCTTACCTTGTTGATCATGGAGAAATTTGTACCTTAGGAAGACTTCATGGGCATGGAACCTATATTCAGATTTGGAAAGAATATTCCCTAAGAAAGGTAAAGGTATTGTCTTTTTGTTTTGATAAAAGTAATAATTCTTAATAATTAGCTTGCTAAGTTAAGGCTTAGTTTGATGAATGTTTTATTTTCTCATTCCTGTGAGTAAACTCAGTGAGTTAAATAGGACTATATGACTACAGTTGATACACAAAAGTAATTTCAGGAATCCATCCTCGTGCTGTACTAATTTCTAACCTTTAAATACCCTTTGAATAAAGTAGTTGAAATAAACCAGTTAAATTAAGGGAGTTTTTCCTGTGGCTGTGAATTAATTTGGGTATTAGCCAGCATTTGTTAAAATCACAGAGTTACATATTCCTTGTGGACTGTGTGACTGAGATGGAAAACCCGTATACTGTTTAGATAATGTGTACTGCCTTAAACTACATTTTCAACCTCAGTAACATGAATATTTTTTGTTCTTTTTTTCTAGAGAGAAGAGGATCCAGCACATTTCTTCTTTTCCTTTAAAAAAATTGCTGAAAAGCTACTAAATAAATTATTTCTGTTTCTCAAAATAAACAGTTTGCTACCTGCTTTCTTGTGCAATCCTTTTAGTACACAAGAAGAATGAGGCATGTATGTCTGATTACTTACATGTATGTGACACAATGTAAGGAGAGCAATATGATAAAAGACCCTTGTCAAATACTGGCATTTATTGCTGAATTCAGGGAGTTTCTCATTTATCTTGGCTGTTAGAAACTTGTGTTCTGGTATCTAATAGTCAGGGAGATTCAGAGATACTACCTAAACACTGAATTTCTGCTTAGGCTCAAGTGGAGAGTACACAGAGTGCTTCAGAGAACTTGACTGGAATGGCAGCTTTTCTTCATAGGCAGGTTGGGCACCAGCATGAGGCTGGTTTAGCAGCCCTCTTCAAAAGGGCAGAAAGCCAATTGCTAGGAAGCTCTAGGCCCAGACTGAGTCTGTAGTGTATTTAACTCAGTAAGTATATTTTTCAGTATTCTTACTTGATACTTAGCTCGGGTCTGGGCACTTGTCCAGGAGCTGGGAGGTCCTGCCTGTTCAGCAGCACCCAAGCACCTCTTCTGCTGCCTATACCCTATGTAGGACCATGGTGGTCAGGCTGAATGTTTACTTCTAGATCCTCAAAGAATTTTTATGCACAAGAGGCATACTTACCTTTGTCTTGGTGTAGCAAGTACAAGAATTTTCATCTTTTTTAATTTTTGAATTACGTTTTCTGAAAACTGGGTTCCTCTTTTTTCTGTCTGCTATTAGAAAATTGTGCTATTCCTTCTGCATTACTGAATTATTGCACTAGAATGCTGAAATCATGCAACTCATTGGAAAATTAATGAGGTGTGATTTCTTTTTCCAGCGTAAATTCTAAAAGCTGGAGGTCACAGGAGACATACACAATTTATTATTATGGTTTATATTTTGCATTGGGGGAATATACTTTCTTTCACTGGGAGTATGGTAGGTGTGAGACATCATTTACTCTTCTATATAGGGGCATAGACTGTTTCTTACTAATATTTTCCTTTCCTACTTTTAATGTTTACCAAAAGCATTGTAAATGTGTTGGCCTTATTTATTTAAGTAACTTTTGCTCATAGTAATATTTTAGAAGCTTGAAATTGATCCCCCCTACAGCATCAGTTTTTCAAAGAGAGATGCACACGCCCAATTTTATGCGCTGTGAGTAATCCCATTGGGTTCATAGGAACTGCCCAATGCATGAAGTCACTTCAGTCTTTTTAGGAGCAGGTCTAATTTCTTACAGTGTTGTATACTGAGAGATTGGCATTGTTATCTTTATTTTGAAGGGACAAGTGAATGTTTATGTTAGATGCATTTCACTCAGTTTCCCAGGAATACTTGTAAAAACTTGTAAAAAGAAGGTAATGGAGAGTGATAAATATCTACAGCTTCACCATATCTTCTGGACAGCGTTGTTTCTGTGTACCCTACACCAGCCCACTTTTTTTTTGCAAGGTGTTTGTTTGTTTTTTTTTATAGATAGGCAAATACACATACATTCATGCATCTGCATGCAAAAAACCACACACACACAGAGCTGCCTTGGTGAACCATGTTGTTGATATCTCTTCCTTTGATTGAGATGCAATAGTGCGGCCTGAGCTCTAGCTATTTGTAGTTCAGTGGTAGCCTTCCAGCTATATTTTGCCTAATGTGTTCCTAGTGCAACTGGTCATTGCATTCATTTTTGTAAATGGCCATTTCTTAAAAATGAAAAAAGTACTCCTGCATGAATCAGCCATTCTTGCTGGACATGACCTAAAGAAAAGAAAAGTTCACCTTGAGGACAATAAAGCATTGGAGCAGGTTGCACAGGCAGGTTGTGTAGTCTCCATCTTTGGAGGCTTTCAGACTGACAAAGCCCTAATCAAGCTGGTCTGAACTCAGCCTTGACCCTGCTTTGTGTGGGATGTGGGACTTGGTAACTTCTGAGGTTCTTTGCAATGTTTCCATGATTCTGCATTGGGGTGTAGTGATCTAGAACAGCAGTTAATAGTTTTTTTTTTTCCATTGGTAATTCCATTTCCAGATCTGAGATTCATTTTTGCAGTGGGAAGTTTCCCAGAGGTTCCAACACCAAGCCTCAGCACCCCAGCCCCTTGCTTGAGGAATTTCAGAACTTAGTGTTGTATCTCTTTGTTGAAATTAAGCAGGAGATATATTTATCTAACGTTTTCATGCCCAGTACTTGCAGGCTGACAAACGGTGTTTAATTCAGGGCCTCTTGAAGAGTGGATTTGAATGTATACTAAAAGTACATGGAGGTTGGGGAACCACTGAAAGGAGGTGGCGGATTTTGGATTGGGAACAGTAGGAGTGGGAGCCTGTGCCTGCAGGAAGCGCACAAGCATTTCTCAGAGCCTTAACTAACAGGCAGCAGACTCGGCAGCTCCTAGCTTCCATACTTTGCCTTCACTTCTCCTTTCCATACTGTCCATTTAGATTCTTTCTAAAGAGTTTTTTGAGCACAGCCTCTTTCCCTGCCTTGTCTCTCTTCTTGCAACCATGCACTCTCTTTCATTCCCCGAAAGTATGCCTTTTGTACCACAGTACTTCCTGCAAGTCATTTTTCTCCATTTAAGTAGTACTTAAACTGATGGAATGAGATGCTACAGAACTGAGCATGTGAAAAAACATTGCTACCAAGGGATTTTAATTTTTCAAGTGGCATAGCACAATCAACTAAGTAATTCTGTGTTGATTATTTCATCTTGTTTACATGTCCAAAAAATTCAGTGAGATGTCTCTCACACCTCATCCATGAGAAAAGTCTTGGGGACTTCTAGAAGCTACTTAAATTCATAGTGAGCAGGATAAAATGTATTTAAGTACAACTGTTGAAAACATCTGATGTAGTGCTCCTGTGACCATCTAACTGTATTGAAAAAAGGGAAGCTGAGCTTCTTAGTATGCATCTTTATACTCGTCAGCATACGATAAAGTATAATATACTTTATAATATATTAACATCAAGGACTTTTTCCCAATGTAGTAATTATTTCTGCACAGCATTAGCATGGGGTTACTTAGTCTTAAAAATTATTTAAAAGAAATGTGTCCTCACTGAAGACAGGATTTGTTCTTAGGTATTCCTTGTGATGTGTTCTAAACTGTGTTGAATGTCATATTCTGGCATGTAGTTAACACATTTGTGTAGGTGAACCGAAGGGCAGACCTTCAGACTTCGAACTTTCTGAGATTTTGCTTTGAGCATCAGAACTAAAAATCTTGAAGTAAGGCATCACATTTAATGCAGCAAAGTTGAGTTTGGTATTCCAGCCGCTAATGACGATGGCAGCTTAGTTACCTTACCTTTTTTTTTTTGCCTTTGCTACAGATGCACACGTGCAAATCACAGATACATGTCCACTCTCAACCACCTTTTGATTGTTGTTTGGAACTGGGAAAAGATTATTTTGGAGCTGATGACCTTGCTTTTGGGGTTTTTTTGGTAGGAGTTTCTGTCTCTTGGGCTTACAAGAATGTAGCTATTAAGGAGAGTGGAGGTATAGATTATATTTATGGGCTTAAGGCTAGACAACCTTGAGAAGACTACCAATCAGCTCAACCATAATAATTTTTTTTAAATTTTCTTTTTTCTTACTCTTGTCTTTTCCTACACAATTGAACAGTTGCAGCAAATGCAATTAAACCGCAAAGTCTTGGGGAAGAAGCTGCATTTCATGGTGACTGGAGTGGTTATATGAAAAAGAAACTTCCTAAACTGCTTGAGGATTTTTAGGGTGAAATAAGAATATCAGTAGAAACTTCCTATATTTATGAATATAAAGTTAAAAGCAAATACATTTTTTCATATTGCATGATCCAATGTCAGAGCTATGATTTTAACACTTTACAGCCTTTTTAATGCTACTAACTTATCAGGAGTACATTGTAAAATTAAAAAATACATCTGCTGTGCCTTCTTGAAACTGCATGAAGTAGGGCCCTCGCAGCTAGAGTGAGCTGTGTGAGAACTACTTCTTACTCCCCCATCCTCATCAGATCTGCACGTTGAGATCCAGCCATATGTTACTGCCATCTTTCATAACAAACACGATTAGTTATTGACATGGTGCTTTTCTTTTTCATTTCTTCCCGATTGACACAGATTGCAGTAGAGGAGAAACAGGTCCATACCCTACTATGATGGGATCAAACACCTTCATGGTGTTAAATGCCAGGTTAAATGCTGCCCAAGCCACCCAATGTTTCCCAAGAAGTAACATTCACAAAAGCTAACTCAGACCTCCTGGTGACCTTGCTTGGCAGCCTCTTGTCAGTGAAGAGAGACAGGCTCCTCCAGGCAACAGCTAAATCAGTCTTTTGCTTTGAATCATTGTCTGGAAGAGTATTCCTCTCTTCTGCATTGTCTGCACCGTTTTCTAGATGAATGAGCTTCTTCAGGCTGATGCTGTGCTTTGTGAGTCAAGTCCTATGCTGAGAAGGTTAAGCTAAATTCCCCCATGGAATAACTACCAAAATTAGTGGGATTCGCTGACAGTGAGCATGGCTGAAACATATTAGAAAATGCTGTTTGAATAAAATTGCATTGTAACCCCACCGCCCTCACTTCAGTCAGTTATAAGAAATCCCACTGACTTCATTGAGGATGGGTTTCATCTGAAGGGTCTTGGGATTTGCATGGTTTATAATGAAAATCATGTCAAATTAACAAATATGCAAAGAAAATACTAGACCAGCATCAACAAATAACAAAACATTGGATAAAAATGGGACATCATACTCAGCTGTCCCAATAAATTAGAGATCTCTCACAACTTACCAGGCAATGGGAGCAGCTAAAAAATGTTTAAAAGAGGAAAAGCAAACAAATTCCTGTAAAATGGCTTTTAGTTTCGTTACTGGGCTGGGCAGCCCCATTTTTGAAGTACCCTCCAAACCAGAGTTGTGAAGCTCTTCAGACTGTTTTCACTGAAGCAGTGACAACGGATAGAGTGCAGAATTAGTCTCCAAGTGATCTGTCCAACATGAATGTAAATGCTAAGACATTTTTATGTTTTCTTTTTATTTATAAAATAGATATATATATTTGATTGTTGTTGTATATATACAATTTTTGGCAGAAGTCACCTTAGCTTTCAGGTCTTGATGAAGAGAACTGAAGAGAACTGTTCATAGTTTATTTGGTAGTAGCAACTGATACATGAATACAAAAATAATCCTTATGGATAATTTGTATGAATAATTGTTGCTGTCTTCCCAAGTATTCGTGGTGTTGAGACCTAGGAGAAATGAACCCATGTATGTCACAGTAAACTGGGTTTCATATTGGTGTGTTCTACTGAGCTTAGGGACACACGATTCAAAATATTTCTGCTTATGAGAAATGCACCATGCTTCATTGACTTTCTTCCCCCATGGGAATGTTTTCACATAGGAGTCCACTGTGTCTCCTGGGAAATTGTACACTAACTCTTTGATAGTAGGTGTTGAATTTTTTTGTATGCATCCCTTCATGGGTAGGGTTGGGAGAGCATGTAATTATGGAAACCGAGAGAGTCAGTGAGCATTTTTCTTGGAACGCATGGCTGTAAATAGAGAAAAGTAGTCTAAATAGGAAGCTGTGTAACATTAGAGTGCTTTAAGCTCTCTGAGGTTGGAGTTGGATCATTTTAAAATAGTCTTTAAAAAGGATTTTAAGGAATTTGCAGGGTTTATTCACTTTACATGCTGCCTTGGGTAGCATCATTTATTCTATCAACTCTGTTTAAATTGGTTGTATATTTAGAAAAGAATCCTCACTGAGTCACTTTTTTTTGTGTGCATTCCTCAGCATGTAGGTCTCTGTAGGTCACGGAAGAGGTTTACACCTCTACATTTTACCAAAGAACTAGTAAATGCTTTTGATTTGCTCACATGTGACAAGTAGTTGATCAAGTAAGGAGTCCTCTGCTAAGTCAAAAGGATGAGAGTTTCTTGCCTGCGTAATAATTTTTTAATATTTTATTTATTGTTATCAAATGTAATATTTTCATATTTCTCTTCATTATTTGTATTATTAAGAGAACAGTATCACCACTGTTTTCCAGTGAGCTGTTCTCGATCTGAATTGTAGACTCCATTCAGAACTGGAGCAAGCTTGGTGTTCTTGAGCAATTCTCAATTCAAGAGAACATGCCTTCTTCCTATGGGTCTCATTTTAGGAAGTTTTTATAAGGTATACCAGAACCCTGTAAAATATATTCCCTTTGTTCTACGAGCCAAAACATGAAAATACGGTCTTCCTCTTTGAAGAGGATGTTTAGATAATGACTGTTGTTCTTTGGGCAATTGATACTGTTTTAGCTTTCACAAGTTTTTCTATCTTACTTTCACGTATTGCTAGAAAAATGCAATTGTATTAGACCATAAGTTATCTACTGGGTCAAGACAAAAGTCCTTTTAGCCCAACATTCTGTCTCTGACGATGGCAAAAAGCAAATGCTTAGGAAGGAGTGTTACAATAGACAAGCATATGATGTTAGTTCCTTTGATAAACCCTTCCACCCTCCATTAGCCTGTGGTTTAAACATGTCCTGAGAGAAAAATTGCATCACCATCTTTGTACTGATAATCCTTGTTATACTTTTTCTTTCATTACTTTGTCTGATTGCTTTCTTGATCCACAGTATTTATTTCTTCCATGATACTGTATGACAGTGAATTCCACCATTTATTTGCACATTTTGCAAAAAACAATGTTACAGTTTCAAATGTAGAATTAAATTTTCATAGTGTAAATACAGTTAACACCAGATTCTGTTGTGGTCAGTCACACTTTAGCTCAAGAGTGTTAACTGGGAGGGATACAGTTGACTAAATGCTTGTATGTCTTTAAGTTTCAATTTTTGCTACCATATCCAATAAGCAGACTTTGTTAATAAGGAGTAAAAACATTACCTTCAGCTGTATCTTATTTAGAAGAATACTTAGCTGGGATGAACATTAAATTTCACCTAAATGAGCCTTTCAGCATTTGCACATTACATCCTCAGCTACTGTCCAGTGGATATCAGGTGTTTTAGCTTTACGGAGCTTAGGTTACAGTTGTTTAGGGTATTGTTTTCAGAGAGGTAATTAAGCCCAAATATGTATTTCTTGCTGACATTTCTTGCTCAGGTTCATTCTAAAACTTCCAGGTAAACAGTTTTGCCTGGGGGCTTGTGAAGATGTGTGCAGGCTGAGCTGTCTAACAGACATGGAGGGCTTAATGGTCATGTAAAGATACAGTAAAATAAAATTGATATAATTTGAAATGTTTATTTTCCAGAGCTCCTTTTGTAGGTTAAATGCACAGCAGTGACTTTTCTCTCTGTTATACAGAGGAGCCAATATACTGTTACACACCACACAACTTCACCCGCGATCAAGCCTTGTATGCCAGAGGATATTGTTGGACAGAATTAAAAGATGCCTTGCCAGGAGTTGATGCCAGCCACTGGCCTTCCTTGTTTGAGCATAAGTTCCTACCTTATGCACTGCTGGCTTTTGCTGGGATAATGTACATTCCAGCTCTGGGCTGGGAATTTCTGGCCTCCACCCGACTGACTTCAGAGCTTAATTTTTTGCTTCAGGAGATTGATAACTGCTACCACCGTGCAGCTGAAGGGCGGGCACCAAAAATAGAAAAACAGATTCAGTCCAAAGGCCCGGGGATCACCGAGAGAGAGAAGAGAGAAATCATTGAGAACGCAGAGAAGGAAAAAAGCCCTGAACAGAACTTGTTTGAGAAATACCTGGAAAGAAGAGGACGAAGTAACTTTTTAGCTAAGCTTTATCTAGCGAGACATTTGTTCATCATCTTTTTAAGCATCATACCAATTACATACTTATCCACCTACTATGCTACGCAGAAGCAAAATGAATTTACATGTGCATTAGGAGAGCCTCCAGACAAAACGAGCAGCTCCAAATTGCACATCAGGGTGAACTGTAAACTGCCATCTGTCCAGCTCCAGCGGATTATTGCTGGTGTAGATATCGTTCTTCTCTGCTTTATGAACTTGATAATCCTCATCAACTTAATTCACCTCTTCATATTTCGCAAGTCCAACTTCATATTTGATAAACTGAACAAAGTTGGAATAAAGACCAAGAAACAGTGGCAGAAGTCCCAGTTTTGTGACATCAATATTTTGGCCATGTTTTGTAATGAAAATCGGGACCACATAAAATCATTGAACCGTCTGGATTTTATTACAAATGAAAGCGACCTGATGTATGACAATGTGGTACGCCAGCTGCTTGCAGCGTTGGCCCAGTCCAATCATGATGCCACTCCAACCATGCGTGATTCAGGGATCCAAACGATAGACCCAAGTGTTGATCCAGCAGACATTGATGCTAATGAGCAGCTCATCATTAAGAGACCAAGGAAGAAGATGAAATGGATCCCGACTACCAATCCCCTTCCTCAGCCATTCAAGGAACAGTTAGCCATTATGAAGGTTGAAAACCATAAACCTGACAAACCGAAGCCTGTGCGGAGAAAAACAGCAACGGACAGCCTTATAGCTCCTTTGTTAGAGTCCGCTGCAAAAACCTCACAGCAATCATCTGCTCATAAAACCGAGCAAAACACCATCCCAAGCACAAGCAGTGAAAAAAAACACACGCGACACTTTTCCTTGGATGTTCATCCATATATACTTAGTAGCAAAAAACCCAAGCCAGAGATTCAAGCCATCCCCTCGATGCCTACGTCTAAAAGCCAAGAGGGTGGATTTTTAAACCAGGAAGACAATGTCGTAGTACACGTTACCTCCTCTCTCAAAGGTACAGTATGCCATAATGCCAGTACCACCGCCACAGACCATAATTTGCATAGCAATCTTCAGGAACTCAAAGCTTATCTGAACTGTTTGACCTACCTTGTTAGATTTTGCGGTAGCTAATGATCTTAGGGCTTGCAGGCCTCAGAAATAGGTCTTCTCTCTCTTTAGCAGTTATATGGAGGTTAAGGATTATTACATATAGAGCTGTACAAGACAGCCTGCAGGCTGTTGGTGCAGGTAATTTTTCAAATGTAAGCAGATTTTCACAGTTATGAATATGGTCATGCCTTGCCAAGGAAATGAAGAGGGTTTGGCCTCCATGATACCTCTTCGTGCTCCACCAGCACCTGGCACATTTCAAACGTGTCTTACTTTCAAGTCATATGGAAACTACCATAGTAGAAGACCAGTACTCTGGCCAGTAATAGACACTTAAGAGTGTGTGAGAAACTCTGCTAATGGCACACTAAGGTGCCTGTAGAAAAAATCTCTTAAAGTACCAATTCTTTAGGGTTGGCATGTGTTTGTCACCTAGGAAAATCACAACTCAGATCATTTATATCATTGTTCACGCAAAAGACATTGTAAATTGCTCATGTGGATGGTCTGAAGTGCGGGTGCTGGTCAGAGGTTCAGGAATTCTGCTGTTCCCTTCCTGTGTGGCCTCGCAGGAGATGCTCTTTCTGTGCCTCGGTTCCCTGTGTTTGTCTTGGAAATCCTGACCCTTTCTAATCTCAAAGGAGTGTTTCAAATATATCAATAATTGTTAGGTGCTATAATGATGGGGAAAGCCATGTGAGCACTAAGAAAAGCAATAGATCAGTAGACAGATAGATAGATAGACGGAGTCTTGTTTATTTTTGTAAGCTACTGACATAAGAAAGAAGCACTGTGCAGTTGAAGTTACAGAAAGATTTGTACGTACTTAAAGCAATGGCTCTCATCTCATTACAAGCTAAGACCTCCCCCTGGGCTTCGACAGACTGACAGCTACCGTCACCCCACTGCCCAGCAAAGAAGTGATTTGAGGTATAAAAGTTTCTGTCACTTCCAAATCCTTATGCTCCTTAGAGCCCTCCAGCTCCCCAATGTGCATGTGAGCTATTCTACAGCATTCCTTATCCAGTCACCTGCTCTGATTTCAATTCCTCAAAACTACTGGGATTTTCTGGTCTCAATTACTTTCATCTAAATTAGTGCTTGAATATTTTAAGGGCAAAAAATAATTACTGTAGTTTTGGGGCTCTGTTACTCCCCATTCCCATTAAAAATTGTCAGCTTTGCTTTTGAGTTAGACCCACATTACAGTCCATCAGGTAAGGTAGACTTAAAATTTCTGGAAAGATACATCAGTTAATGTCAAATTGCTGAGTTCTTTCTAAAGACAAGTGGCTTACAATGTGTAACCACTATTTTTTCCCATTGAAAATATCAGTGCATTTGTATTCCATCCTGTGGGTTTCAACATTCATAACATTTGTCAAAACATTAAATCATAACATGTATAAAACACCTGCCAGACTGTAGAGGAGAATAAAAGATACTTTTCAGTTGGTTTTTGTTCATTTTACAAAAATACCATTCACATAAGGAAGCATGAGCATGCATAAAAAAGAGTGAGATTCACAAAACCCATTTGTTGTTTGCCCTCTTTCCCTGAGCTTACAATCCTGTTGTTTTGAAACAGTCCTGTTGGATTTCTCAAAGGATCCCAAGAAAATTCATTTTTGGGTCCACTCCTACTCCCACTGAAATCAGTGGCAAAACTGCCAATGATTTCTGTTGGTTCAGGACACTCCTCTCTGATGGACTGGAAGGGTGACAGACTACCTGTCTTTTAACTGGCTGTTTTGTTTTCTTGTAGACACCCCTCATCCTGCAAAAGAGATCCTGTACTCATCTGAGACATGCAGAACTGTGCCTGCTGCTGGGACTTTTGTGACGTGTAACCACAACCATATAGCCACAACCACTGCTGCCACCAGTATGACTTTGAACCAAGTCAAGCCTGAGCCGACACCTGCACTGAACTGCAACCCAGCCCACCCTTTGCTGCACATCAACACACTGTACGAGGATCACGAGGAGGAAGTTTCAAACATGATAGACAATGGTATTCACTCACCAACTGACACTGGGGAAATTCTCTCCATCCCTACCCCAAAGCAGATAAGGTTGGCGACATTTGATGAGCCAATGGCAATAGTGAGCTCGGTGGAGTACTGAAGACCCCAGGCTGCACAGCTGCACCTTGGTGGCCAGGCCCAAGACCGCTGCAGTGCGGACCATGGTCCCCTCAACGATGCAAATCACTGCATGAGCATGGAGAGTTTTCACACAGACTATATAGCTTTTGGTAATAACACCGAATGGTTTTTTCAGGATCACTTCATGAGCACTGTCAGTCATTTGCAAAATAGAATAAAGAAAAATCTGGTGGAAGCAGACCTTTAACACCAAGACAACCATTAGCTCTAGCTCTAAACTGTAGCTTCCTTATTTAAATGGGGAATAGCACAATTTATGAACATTAAGAGCCTGATGGCATGCCACAGTAATTTTAGTGAGTGTTTAAATCCTTTGCATTCAAAATCACAGATTAAAATTAAAACAACATGGAGGTGAGGTGTACTTTTTTAATGGCAGCAGTTAAATAAGAGTTTTTTTCTAAGCAGAGAGGATTTTTTTTCAATTCAGGATTACGAAAAAGTTATATGCAAGCAACATTTTTGTTTGTTTGTTTCTTTAGCTCACTGATGTTGGGCTTGATGGAGACTTAGCTGAAAGGGCCTTACTACCACCAGCATTTAAGTGCAGAAAGATTGATACACTCAATCTCTTGCATTTATAAATGAAAATACCTGAGATATGCCCCGCCCTTTAACAAGCTTATATGTTTGATGGAAGATGACGAAATGAAGAGTTTATTTTTTTAAATATATTTTACCATGGGAAAATTACTTTAATAACTTTTCAAACCAGGTGTTGCTTTTAACAAAATGTGTAGAAGAGAGTCATTGTAGCTGCTTATTTTTTCATAGTGTATTTATGAACCAGGTTAGAAACTTTCATGGGTGCTTTACTGATACGAAAAATCTTACGAAGGTCATTACAAAATATGAAACCAGCAAAACCGTTCTCAAATAACACAGTTAAACAAGTCTGTGAATTTAGGTCTGCAGACTTGGCTAGTCCTTGATTCAGCAAACACTTAAGGCCATGGATGGCACTGAAACGACTCATATGTCTAAAGCTAAGCACACTCTGAAATGGCTTTGCTGGATCTGGGCTCTAGCGCAGGCAGACAGTAATCCTGCAGTATGTGCTATCGCTCTGATTCAGTATTTGCCTTCCTTGGCTCAAAGCACATCTTCATGCCCATCTTCCTATAACTACGGTATGTGTGATTTAATAGAAGACTCTAGTATAACTAAAACGTCTATTAATAAAGTGTATCATGCAATAACCATTCTCAGCAAAATTATAGTGAAACAAAAAGTGACTGTGTTAAAATAATATTCCTAGCTGCATCCAGAATTATGGACTATGTGTGTTTGCTTCAAAATTATGTATAATGGTAGAAAAAATATGCAGCACAAATATGGGACTGAAATCTTGAATTTATTTTTAATTTATTACCTCAGACATGGATATATTATGCCAATATTTAATGAAAATAGCACAGAAAATAAATACCTATTATTCTGAATAATACGTGTACTACTGCTTAGCTTAGTTACGTACAAGTGGGACTTTGTTATAAGCAGTAGGCGGGACATGTATAGCCACCATTCACCCCCTACGTTACTTTAGTTATGCCGAACCTTTGTGGCCTGAATACTGAAATGGCAGCAAGCCACAGGAGACATACCGCAGACAGGGCAAGGGGCACTGGGGACAGCTGAAGGGCCTGGCTGTAACACCCCAAGGTCTCGGCGCAGGGTGGCATGGAGCTGATGGGGGACACGGAGCTCTATCAAGGGAGCTGGGAGATGATGGCCACAACAGCTCCTGCTGGCTTGTCTCCTGTCAGCCCTGGGGACATCAGTTGTCCCCCGCAGAAGAGCTGTCTGTGTGAGGTAGCCATGGGATGAACCATAGAATCATAGAATGGTTTTGGTTAGAAGGGACCTTAAAGATCATCGAGTTCCAACCCCCCCTGCCATGGGCAGGGACACCTCCACTAGACCAGGTTGCTCAAAGCCCCATCCCGCCTGGCCTTGAACACCTCCAGGGATGGGGCATCCACAGCTTCCCTGGGCAAGCTGGACACCTGTTCCAGTGTCTCACCACCCTCACAGTAAAGAATTTCTTTCTAGTATCTAATCTAAATCTCCTCTCTTTCAGTTTAAAACCATTACCCCTTTTCCTGTTGCTACACTCTCTGATAAAGAGTCCCTCCCCATCTCTCCTGTAGACTCAAGGGATTTGAGCAGGAATTTGATTTATACTCTGCCTGTGGTTGCAGGGTCGTAGGTTGGTCATCCCTCGTCTAACCCACTCGATGACAAGCGGCAGGGTGCTCGCTAGACTGATAGACTGGTGTGACTCTTTAAGATAACAAATCCACATCAGCATGGCCAGGGCCTCCTTCTGCCCCAGGTACAGGAGGAAGCTTTCTGCAGCGAGGCAGCCGTAGAGAGGAGCATCACCCATGACGGGACTGCGAGCAAGGTCTCTGCCCAGCCAGATGGATAACTGCCATCCATTCCAAGTCACCTGAAAGCAACGGCACATAGGGACTTTGGAGGTGAGACGAATGCCCCACTACATCCTATTCACTTGGATGAATACTGTAGTTAGAATTAATTTTTCGGGCAAATTAAAACCATTATAGTTCAGTACTTGTTAAACACCAATAAGTAATTAGAAAAAATATGGAAAATTGCCTTAAGAGAATCAGGAACCTCAAGCAGATTGAAAGAATAGGGCCCTGAGGCCAGAGTTGAAGAGATGTAACTCCCTTATGCCACTGTACTTGCAATTGCCAGATGGCAGCGTGGTGAATTCCTTCCTGGTTGCAGCAGCTCAGCTGACGGTGTTACAAATGGATGGGGAAATCCTCAGGGCTGCCCGTTCGCTCTCCACTTGGGATCACGCATTCAGCAATATGTCAACCGTATGGGTCTGTACCCAGAGTGATACACCAATATCCATATATACCAGTGTCAGGCAAAGCAGGCTGCGTCTGAAAACTAAGGGTCTGAACTTTGTGTAGCACACCGAAAACAGCAACATTCAATAACTAGTGAGATTTTCACGATGCAGAAAATCAAGGCTGGGTTCTCGGGCGGGTACATGCACCGATCTAGTGAGGGTTGTGTTTCCTAGGAGGGGTTGTCCATAAGGTGCACGTGTCTCCTGTTCATTCGAGAGCGGGACTCAAGTCTGTGTGGTCACACTGTCATTCTCATGACACTGCTGGTTTCGATTTATTTAGGATCTGTTGGTGCCCTTGTAGAAACCAGTATCAGACTTGACTGGACCAACTTAAAGAAAAAAAATAAAGCATTTAACTTTCCTCATCTCTGGGACAAGCTAAACTCAGAGAACACCCACTTTACTCATCTTTACCTGTTGTGTTACAGGAGCACCATCCTCTTCCACAAGCCAGAGGCTGCGGATGCCGGGCGCCCAACTCCGAGTGTTAACACCCTGACTACTGGCTAAGGGCAGGATGGTGGCCCAGACACAGCGTTTCACTGACCAAGCCAGCAGAGCGAGTGCAGCTTAGTCCTGGCTGATGGGGGGTAGATAGATAACTGATGCAGGCAGATAGCAAACGCTGCCTTGCGGAACTGAAAGGAAAAGGTTAGTGTCCTACCCACCGAAGAGGAACTTACTGAGACTCAATGACCAAAGACAAGAAAGATGAGACACAGCCTCATTTTTAAATGTCTCTTTAGCCTGGATCACATTAGTATCTCCATCTGCCTCATCTCTGCCTAATGGTTTCAGCTTGACAGACCAGATGACTCACGTTCTCCAAGGCTGCTTTCCCATTTACTTGCTTGGGAAACGGACCACATGTTGAGAGCACAGAAACCCCTTTCTTCAGGGTACTCTTATTCAGAGGATGTTTGCCAACCAAACAGGAGAAGCATCTTTTGAGCTATATTTAGGCTGTCCAAGCCCAGCAGGAGATCAGCCAATTCTGCCTCACAGCCAGCTAGAGAAGTGCTTCTGTTGGGATGTTTTTAGTGCAGTAATGGTGTTTAGTATTGATGTTACTAACATTTAGCTGTACTGAGTAAATGTACACATACACACACACAGATTTCTAGACATCAACTGTATATCTACACATTCTCTATATACGTGTGAATATGTATCTGCTGCATAGAAATATTCATCTTCTCTACTTTGCTTTGTAAATAAGCTGCACTTAGTCATTTCTTTTCTCTTAATTTCCCATTAGGCCCAACCTAGCAACGTGGTGTGCGTCTTTCTGACTCCACTGGGATTTTCTGATTCTGGGCGTGCTGGTGAGGATGCTCTGTTCCCTGCAGAGCCAGGTGTGCTGGGTAGTTTATATTTTCGTATCAACAGTGAGTCAGGCTCTGAACTTGGGAGTCCTTTTCTGCACAGTTCTTCCTACAACTCGTTGATACTAAAACTCGGGACAGAATTTTCCTCTGGGCTGGGGATGTGGGCAGTACGGCTGACAGCTTTTCTGCACGTCCTTTATATCTCCAGAGCTGGCTCCCAAAGCCAGTGCTGGACCCCAAGGCAAGCAAAGCCGAGTTGAAGTTATTCTCGCTTGTCCCTGGTTACCAGCCACCAGGTTATCTGCCAGTGACAAGTACAGCAGGGACAGGGCTCACGGGCTCTACGGCTGTGACAGAGAGCTGCTGCACTGGGGGTGTTTCAGCTCTAGCTTTAGGAAAGCTTGTCGCTGCCCTTTCAGGCTTGCATCAAAAGCAGCACTAGAGAAAAGCTTAGTCTGAGAGCGTGAGCCCGGGCTCCCGCAGCCACTGACTCAGTGAGAACTGAGGGCAGCCTTAAACACACTTGACCTAGCGCTGCGTCAGGGAAAATTCTTCCCTTCATATCACAGTCACAGAAGAGTATTAATAGGAATAGCGAAAACCCAGCTTTAACCTTTCAGTCAGAGGGCTCAAGAAGCTCCAAAAGAGCTCATCGTCATTGTCCCATCAGCTTCAGATGCAGACCCTGCAGCACAGGAAAGTGAAACAATTCGTGCCAAAGCTACTTAGGCTGTGTCTAAACTATCTAAACTAGAGCTGAGAACATGCCAAAGGTACAGCTTGTTGGAAAGCTCCCTGAATTCTTCTAGCCAAAAAATGTTTTGTGTTTTTTTTTTTATTCTACCAGAGACATTGTGGAATATTGATCAAGGAATATTTTGCTTTGAAGAAACAATGGGTTTTCTCATTAAAATCATTCTGCTAAAATACAAGCCACAGAGCACACTGGGAGTTTTAAACAGGACAATTATTTTTCAGACACCTTCCAATATTTTCTGGCTTTTAATGAGGAACATTCCACCCCATCTGTGAACGGGCTGTAACTAATGGGAAAACATTCTATGTACATTATTTACAAGCAACAAATTTTCAGCTTTCGCTATTCTCTGACAGTTTTAAAGCATTTCTTAGCTGTTCTGCAACATTGTACAAACAGAAAAATTTATGAATGGCTCTGCCACACCAATGAGGATCTCAGGGCTCTGCAGGTCAGATGCAAGGAAATGCTGGCCCACCAATCCTGTTGTCCTCGGTGGTTATTGATGCTTCTGACTTTATGCTTTACCGACTTGCTATTTGTTCATAAACTGAATTAGCCCGGAGTCAGAGCCAGCTTAAGCTGAAACAAGTTGTTGTTGGGTCTCCTGCTGGGCTTGAGAGCAAGAAAGTTTGCTGACTCTTTTGGTCAACTAGAAATAATTTTGCTTTATAATCTCAGGGCTCATAGCATTCACCAATTTAGCTTTCCAAAAACACATCCAGGGAGTGCACAGAACACAATAAATCCCTGGAAAAGGAATGCATGAGTCACAAGCAAAATCTGATGTCTTGCATGAAATGAGATGGAAAACCACCCGTATCCCTCACTGCAGATGCCTGCCTGTAAGGAAAAAATACATGCTTAAAAGATTATACTGTGTTTTGGTCTCAGAGCTCTTATGCTATGTCACTAAAGCCATGGAAGTTTGCAGCAGTTACTGCTCTGGGATAACAAGCCTGTGCCCAGCCCCTGGGGCGCACAGCAGAGGGGACAGATGGGTACATTTTGTTGCTGAGGGAAAGAGCTTCAGAGAGCTTTTCAGGAACTTCTTTTGCAAAGTGATGGATGTGTTCATCCACGCAAACGTGGAAAAAGCATGTGCCAGAATGGGGGCTAAGGAAACTCTGTACTGTTTGTCCTCTATGTACAGTCCTGCAGACTTCACGTTGACAGATTTATGCTATTATTGGGAGGGCGTAAACAATGTAAAGGAGTGAGTAGATGTATAGAAGAAATTAATAGCCTGGGGAAGAGAAAGCTCTGGGGAGACCTTATAGCAGCCTTTCAATACTTAAAGGTGGCTTATAAGAAAGATGGAGACAGACTTTTTAATGGGGCCTGTAGTGATAGGACAAAGGGTAAACATTTTAAACTAAAAGAGGGTAGATTCAGACTAGATATAAGGAAGAAATAGCCCAAAACAGAGCTGAGAGTCTGAGGAACCAGGTATTTCAGCAGAGCAAAGGGATGCTTCACATGACCAGAGCAGCAGAAGAGTAAAAGGAGTTTCTGGGGAAAGCTTTAAATGACTCCAAGGTGGTGGCAGACAATATTGTAATACCTGGGAAGAGGACATTGAGTAAAGGGCCACAAAGATGATGGAGGTACTGGAGCATCTCTCCTATGAGGAAAAGCTGAGAGAGCCGGGACTATATATATATATATAACCCTTCAGCTGGGCTGGTGGTGGCTGTCAAAGGAACAGCATTCAACACACCTAAGGTCCCTGCCACCACGCAGACCCCTGACTCCAGGCTCCCCAGCAGCCTGGCTGCTCTCCTCTCAGACCATGTGAAATCAAGGGACTCTCTGTTTTGGAAAGAGGGTATCAACCTGGGAAAATCCAGCAATAAAATATATATGCAGATATGTATTTTCCCTTCTGTATTTCAGGATCTTTGCAAAAGTCTGTTTAACACTATTTCCCACAGATTTGTCAGAATGTCCCACAGCAGTAGTCAAAGTATTTCTCTGCAAGCCTGTCTTTACTTATAAGAGTTGCTGGCTTGGCCTGCCACTATCTAATTTGCTCTAAATCATCAGTTTCTACCCAAGTGCTGGGGAGGCCTGGTCTCCTGCCATAAGGTCTTTTGTTTAAACAAAGTCTCATATTAAAGTAACCACAGGATGCGAACCGAGGGTAGATCCAAGAGCAAAGTCTTGGAAAGAGACACTTGGATTTAAAGCAGGCGCTATTTCTTTTCCTTATTTTCCCTTTTACCATCTAAATGCAGGTTTATGTTGCACTGAATCTCTGGGAAACACTATAGGAAATCTGGGCTGGCAAATGAAATGCCCTCTACAGGCACGCTCCTCTCTTCCCAGCAGACCAAGTATCTCCTCTGGAGGTTCTGGCCCTGGGCTTTATGCAGCTATAATTAAAACTTTATGTTTTTATATTGTACTGACTTCCTCAGCAAATACATGTTAAAGTAGGAATGTCATTTTTACTGCAAATGGCAATTTGCTTTTTGATTTTTACCCTAAGCATTGAAACCAAAATCCATAAAAGATTATCTAATTTCTGCAAGTTTTAAGTTGTATAATTAAGTTTTGTAACTTGTGTAGTGAATTAAGATGTGTAAATCACTAGTTTTATTTAAAATGTTTCTTGTTTGGGCTAACAGTAAATTGCAAGATACTTGATGACAGGTTTCATGTGCAAAATCGAGGCAGGAGACTTCTGATGAGATAACTTGCTAATTTATTATATGTTACTACCTAGTGCTTGGGCAGCAGGAACACTGGGGAGCTGCTGTCAGAGACCAGTAACACCATGGCAGCTGTGGCCAAGAAGTCAGCAAGCCTACAGCAATTGCTCTACTCCTGCACAGGCGGCTCTGCCCCCTTGCCCAGGCTTAGAGCTGCCCCTAATTTGAGAGCTCCTGGGCGAGTGCTGAGCAGCCTCAACTTTTTAGTCATTAAAACAGCACCCTCTGTTCTGGAGGGCTGCCCACTTCTTTGTTTCTGCAGGCCAAAAAAGCCATTGCCCACTGAGAAACGAAAGCCTCGGTGACACGGTGCGCGGGGGCACGGGCATGGCTGCTGGCTTTTGCGAGAGCAGAAGGTGGGGGAGTCGGGGCTCAGAGCTGCCAAAGGCAATGGTCACCCTCCAGGAAGTCAGTCGCAGCCCAAGGCCACGCAGCCAGCACGTATCCGTCATGGGGCAGGTCACTAACTCATTTCTGCTCCCCTCCCCTTCACCCGGAGTCCAGTCTGTGATGTCCCTGCCTGCTCAGCCCTCCTCTGAAATTCTGCCCTCCTTCTCTACCGTATACCTCTTTGCACATAAAAACTATTTTTTCTAAAGGCAATTCTTAGAGCTGCTGTGCTTAGCATTTGCTGGCTACTCCTTCGTTAGCCAGTAATGCAGTGCCACAGGAGCAGACCAGTAAATTGAAGCGGTCAGTGCTGGTTTCCTCACTCTTCCAGTATATGGGGTCTGGGAGTTTAAATTCAGACGGTATTTCGTGTGCTGCCCGGGACCAAACACTCCTGCCAGGCATGCATGTGAGACCTGTCGTGTCTCTGGACCCTTATTCCTCTGTTAGGGGCTGGTTTGTGCCTCAGGTGGAGCCTCTAGGGCTGTTTCCTCCTGGAGAAGCTGCAGTCACAACAGATCCGCTCTGCAAAACGAACCAGTGCCCAGCCGGCAGGTCCATCAGGGAATTTTCTCCAAAACCACGTCACTCCTCCAAGCCAAAGCGCCAAAGCTGATGCCACTGTTATACTCTCTCCTCCCATATTGTCCCTCACCCAGCCACCCTCACAACACCTCACTCCTAGAGCTACAGGCCATATATCGGCCATGCAGCACCTCACTCTGCCTCACCCGAGCACCTGCCTGGTGGCAGCACCATCACAGCTGGCACAGAGGAGGCTGCAGAACTGGCTCCTCTACCAGCAACGAAGAACATGAGGAGGACCAGCAGGTGCTAATACTGCTCACCAGCTCTGGAGAGCCAAACTCAGTGGAATTCACCAGTTTCTGTGCAAGGTGAATTCTGCCCGGAAGGTAAGATGATGCATATGGACCATCGGGATGTTCAGTTTTGCCCATTGAGAGGGGTAACATTCAGCTGCCATGAAGTTAAATTACACTGTGGATTTACAGTGTACTAACTAGCTCTGTGTGGCAACTGTGTGCATGCTAAATGTTAAATAAATCCCCCGTTCTCACTGAAAAGCAAGCTTTGCTTTACCATAGGATGGACACTTATATAAGAGGCTGGATCGATGGGCTGAGACCAACGGGATGAGGTTCAATAAGGCCAAGTGCCGGGTCCTGCACTTGGGTCACAGCAACCCCAGGCAGCGCTACAGGCTTGGGGAAGAATGGCTGGAGAGCTGCCTGGCAGAAAAGGACCTGGGGGTGTTGGTCGACAGCAGGCTGAACATGAGCCAGCAGTGTGCCCAGGTGGCCAAAAAGGCCAACAGCATCCTGGCCTGTATCAAGAACAGTGTAGTGAGTAGGACCCGAGAGGTGATTGTCCCCCTGTACTCGGCACTGGTGAGACCCCACCTCGAGTACTGCGTCCAGTTTTGGGCCCCCTACCACAGGAAAGACATTGAGGTGCTGGAGCAGGTCCAGAGAAGGGCAACGAAGCTGGTGAGGGGTCTGGAGCACAAGTCTTACGAAGAGAGGCTGAGGGAGCTGGGGTTGTTCAGCCTGGGGAAGAGGAGGCTGAGGGGAGACCTTATTGCTCTCTACAACTACCTGAAAGGAGGCTGTAGAGAGGCGGGGGTCGGTCTCTTCTCCCAAGTTACAGATGATAGGACAAGAGGCAATGGCCTCAAGTTACGCCAGGGGAAGTTCAGGTTAGATATTAGGAAATATTTCTTTACTGAAAGGGTTGTCAGGCATTGGAATGGGCTGCCCAGGGAGGTGGTTGAGGCACCATCCCTGGAGGTATTCAAGAGAGGAGTTGACATAGTGCTTGGGAATATGGATTAGTGTTGGGTGGTGTGGTGGTGTGTGTGTGGGTTGCGTGTGTGGTGGTTTTGTTTTTGTTTTTTTGTGTTGTGTGGTTTGTTTTGTTGTTTTTTTTTTTTATTTTTCATTGGTTGGACTAGATGATCTTAAAAGGTCCCTTCCAACCTCTGTGATTCTGTGATTCTGTGATAAGACTTGTTACCCCAGGGTACCTCACACCTCCTAAATGCACATCCCAGCTTTCTCCACCAGCTTCTTGAATTCCGTGGAGCTGACTCCATTAGGAACCTCCTTAGAGACAGGAACACTAAAGTCTCCATTAGAATGTTGAAATTTTAAATGTTAATTTGTTGGTTTTGCTGAGGAAGCCAAAGACCATGTAATAAGTGATACGAAATGTGTCCAAATAAGCTATGATTGTGCTGAGCAATCTATCAGGTTCAGAGTAATAAATGACTACACAAATAGCTAGTTTTAATGATGTTTCCTCTGCAGATTTATAGCAGAAATAAAATGCCAAAGCATTTGGCCCCTGAGGAGCACTGACAAGACCTGTTTAGCATGGATGGCTGATACATACAGATTTTATGGCATAGAAATTGCCATACCTGAATGCAAACTGAGGATTTTATGGTATCATTTCCATTTTCTTCTCCCTGAATGTTAATAAAGGAGCAAATGTATGAATAAGATAACATTGATTCTGTTAGCAGGCTGGCAATCAGCTAATTGACTTTCTCTGTGCACTAGGTAATGTGTATGTGCTGGTCCAATTATCTCTTACTCCTGGAGAAATAATTCCTAATATTTAGCAGAACCATTATTCCAATGATACATTACTTCCAAACGTTTCTGTTAAAATATCTTCTTGATAGCTCCCTTAATTGCCTTCTGAAATGTTAACATGCATCTGCCCTTCTGTTGACATATCAAATCCTTTTCATTTAATTAGAGAGTTCAAAGACAAAAGCTTTACAAATGAAACGGAGTCAAGTCCCCTCTACATTAGCCCGGACCATTTATTTTGTAACCACTTGGGTTGGAGCAGGAGCTGTTCCCGCAGGTACACTGATTTATTCAGTGGCTGCAACAATTCCACTCCCTTCCCACAGCTGATACGAAGCGAGGAATTCAGCTCAGATTTCCTAGAAAAATATACAGCCAAAATGTTCTTGGGGATTTTGGATCAGTGGATAAAAACATTGACGTAGAGGATTGTCTCCCTTTTTCTCAGAGCCCAGCGTTTTGAAGTGGAGTGGGGTTCTTTCTCTCAGCACCAGCTCTGCTTTACTGTTTACAACTGGCCTGATCATTAGGCATCTCGCAATAAGAAAGATTTCTGAGCCGCTAAGTCTGATACCTTCCTCAGCCGGAGAGCAAGCTGGGGATCTGCAAGGTGAATTGTGTTGAGCTAAAAGGGGCTGTTGAATATTCACTTGCTGCCTGAGGGGAGCCCGGCGGGTCTGCTCGGCCAGAGGCTGACTGACCGACGCTGTGTGGGAAGCGTGGGCAACATCGCATTTCCACATATCACACATAACAAGCACCTCTAATTAGCTGGCACCAGCTCCTCCCGCTCCCCCTCTTCCCAGGAGACTTTAATAGTGTCGACAGGAGCTACCTTCAGTACACGCATGGAAATGTCTCCGTTAACTTCAAAATTGCCGTTGATCACAACCATGGGCTGAGGTGGAAATGAAAGGTTCAGGAAGGAGCCACTTTCTCTGACAAATTAATCCAAAAGCTGGCATTTCGTATGTGATTTAACCAGTCCTGAATAGACTCATTGGATGTCCGGTTTTGTTGGCTAATATTCCCACAGAATCCATTACTAATATCGTTAGAGAAGACAAAATATTACTAATCAACTATGAATTATAATTACTTAATTTGATGATTATGAGTGATTCTAATGTTTACTACAAATATTTGTAATAGTCTTAGCCATGATCCTGGTAACTAGTATCAATAACAGGCTTCCTAAATGAACTAGAAGAACAATTAATCAGACAATACCTTAGTTGCATATTGCATTAATTATACATTCACCCAGTGACAGCAATTAAAATTCAAGCCTTGCCTGACTTAATCAACAAATAAATTTTTTTAACAGCTTAAAGCTAAAATCACATTTTATTTAATTTCTTATTAAGAGATAATCATAACATTGGACTTGAAAGTAACTTGCAGTTGTGGTCATTTATCGGAATTTTTTTTCATACTTACCCATTTTTTGTTATTAGCCATTTGTTATCATCCAATGTACTTACACATCTTTGCACATGTTGTACAGTCTTGTCTATTGAGATGATTATACTCAACCTGTCAGGAAGAAATTAAAATTTTAAAATTGCAACCTTATATCCAAAACTATCGCAACAGCAGATGACAGAAAAAGAGAAAATATTTTTCCACAAAGCTCATGTAATAGCATCTGAATTAATCTCGCTGATGGACAGGGAGTAGAAATTCTTCTTTTACTAAGCCTTCTGCAAAGCGACACCCTCCTAGCAGTAAGCAGCAATGTTTATTCTTTTGCTGTCACAAGTCATATGTAGCTAAATACATTTATCCCTTACTTGTGGGCCTTCACTCACAGCTTTGATAAATAACATATTAATATTGCACAGAAAGAACTTGGAACAGTTTTCCATATACCAATCATGTGTACTTTGTGTTTATGCTAATTTATTTTATGGATTTAGAGTGCTCCCAGTGGTACTGCAATGAAATCAGTGCAGTTATTGTAATTGGATTTACCTTGCCGGAGGAAAGGTCAGCTTTCAAAGAAGAAGGAATCATTTTACCTTTCCCTTCATCAGCCAGACTCCTCTCCAATGTGTATACATAAAACTTCGATTTCCGTCTCCTTTGTTGACCAACAATTTTACTGCATTCTGCCCGCAAATAAAAGCCAGAGTAACCCTCAGCTGAAAGCATTTTCAAGCTGCATTTAGAAATCACTTTACTCACTTCTGAAGTGCAATCACCACGAGAGAAGGGAGACGGCTTTTCTAATAGGAAGCAGCGACAGACAATTTCAAAGCGAAATTTCAGGGGGAATGGAGAGATCTCAGGCTGTAATTACACCTGGTGAAAATTACCCGGGATTGAAAGCTAATAGAGCATCTCTTTTTACATCCCATGGGAATGCTTACAGGACTGAAGGCAGCAGAGAATTCCCACCATGGGACAGGAGCGGATGAGGTGGAACAGACAGACCGGAGCAGAGCTGCTGAAGGGCCAGAGATGATGTAAAGGACTTGGGCAGTCACAATGCAGACGCTGAGGCTGGATCTGTGTCAACTACCCCTAAAATGCCCAGCAGGGGAACTGCTGCCTGAGGCACCGATACTGCAACTGTGGCTTGTGCTGCTCTGGGGCCCGAGCCCATCTCTGTGTGGCCCCACGGTCCCTGCTTGCCCACATCAGCCTCAGCCAGCGCTTACTCAGGAGTTTCAGCATCTCCGTGCAGTCTGTCACATTCTTGTGCTCTAAAGTATCTGAATCCTTTTATCTGAATCCTTTTATGAGGGAGTGTAGTGATAGAACGAGGGGTAACAGTTTTAAACTGAAAGATAGGAGATTAGGAAGAAATTTAGATCAGATATTAGGAAGAAATTCTTTACTGTGAGGGTGGTGAGACACTGGAACAGATTGCCCAGAGAAGCTGTGGATGCCCCATCCCTGGATGTGTTCAAGGCCAGGCTGGATGGGGCTTTGAGCAACCTGGTCTGGTGGGAGTTGTCCCTGCCCATGGCACGGGGGTGGGAATTCAGTGATCTTTAAGGTCCCTTCCAACCCAAACCATTCTATGATTCTATTATAAGTTCATTTATAGATATTCAAGGAGCCCAACAGTTCCTAGGGGAAACAGCTTTTTCTAGGCAGGCTTTGTTGGATCAGTCCAAAGTTAAACTCCTTTTTGGAAAATATTGACTTTGTATAAACCAAATTTATACCAAGGTGCTAGGAGAGCAGTTTCACAACTGGCATACGTGGTTGCAGGTAAGGTCACTGAGCACAGCTCAGCCCACGCACAGGATGCATCCAGCAAACACGTTACAGCTGCAGCCAGTCCTTCCCTTGGGTCTCTGCGTCTCTGGATACATTTTTTACTTGTATATTTTCTGATGGGCAAGGTCAGTCTCTGAAATGATGGGTATTGGATCATGTCACGCCTGAACACAAGCGTAAGTGACCCATGAAATTAAAGGACATTTTCTGGCATTCAGTCAGGACAGCTCAAGTTTCCTGAAGGTAGATCAGCCTGGAAAGTCCTAGCAACAAAGAAAAGATATTCATCTCGAGGTGGAATAAATACCTGAAGTAAAAATACACAAACAGGAGGAATCTAACTTGAGTCCAATGAAACAGAAAAGTGGTGGTGGTTTGGCTGGGGGTTTTTTTCACATCAGAGAACAAAATACAAAACAATGAAAGAAAAAATAATTCTATAGATGTGCTATATCTTAAAACCTTTAAGGAACTGATACCATAAAACATCAGTGATTAGGGCAGCTTATAGGGAGCATAGGACAACGGCACCATGGGATCTGCAAGGATCTGGCTGCTGCCTAGGCTTTGGCAAGAATTTGTGTCAGCCACGTTTCCATGAGGAGGGACCAGCCTGTGAGGAATCGCCTGTTTCCACAGCTGTGGTCACAGAGGAGCTCCTCTGATATTGTCCCTCATTGTAGGATCCAAGGCTGTCTACTGTGAGGTCTCGGAGACACACAAGCCTGCTGCTGTCTGAACCTGAAACCATCTAGGCTTGGTGATGCACTGAGCAAGGGTCTACAGAAGCCAGCTAGGGTCTGCCTCTGTTCTACAGGGCTTTGGTTGGGCTTCCCACAACTCCCAAAGGATGTGACATGGTATCCAGCTGCCTGATCTGCCCCTTGAAAACCAACTTGCTACCTGGATATCCACTACCTTTTGCATTTCACTTTGTCCATTGCATTGTTAAAAACTTGCTGGAGTGCCTACAGACATATAGGCATTTTTGTCTTTTCAATAATTTTAATAAATAGCTTTTCAGAAAATCAGTGTAACAGCATCGAGCTGTCTCAGTCTGATCTTGCCCATTAAATAAATATCAAAACTTGTGCAGTTACTGCGTGACTAAAAATTGCTCAGCCTGATGGTCTCTAAAAAGGGAGACAAGAATTACTTTTTAAACACAAAATCTGCAGGATATGACTGATGTTTGCACCAAGCAAAATATTCATGTCAGCTTTCTAGTATCTAATACAATTATGTCGAGCACTGATTTTTTTTCTTTTTTTATTGTGTGAAAAGGGCCCTCTATGAAAACGTGCCTATGCAGCATTTTAATCTGAATGACAAGCAGCGTTGCCAGGCATTGCAGTGATTCCTCAAAATTACCACACCCGCTTGGTATCTGAAACCTTCACTTATATTCATGTTATCACCACAGGGTACAAGGTGAAGATTTGCAGGAGAAGGAAAAAACAGCTTAGCGTGAAACTGTATAGTACAGTTCTTGTTGCCAGAAATGTCATTAACAGTAGTGACATACCTGCCCTGTCAAAGTGCAAAGATTTTCTTACGGTCAACTTTATAAAACGCGTAAGATAATCTGCCCAGAAATGAAATGCCTGGGAGTAAGGTATCAACTGACTTCTTGTCTGTTCTTTACATAAGGGGCTTTATATGCCCTACTTATTATTAAAAAAATAATATGGATTTTGAAGCTGATAATTGCATGTTTTAAATGCAGAGGTTTGTTTAAAATACAAGTAATAAACCAGGAAATCTTTACATAAGGGCATTATGAAAAGGTTTCTGGCACTAATAAGATAAACTTAAGTTATGTAATATTGATGTTTTCTCTAGTGTTCTATAACTGTGTTTTCAGAGAGATGTTCCACTAATCCATTGAATTACTCTATTTGTTCCAAACTTTAAATAGTGAACTAAAGTATTTATCTTTTCCTACTTCTTATTTCTTACCCCCAAAAAAAAAGTGCTAACTGGATTTCATGATTTAGCTTTACTCACACCCAGCGAATCCAACAGGGCACTGTCAGACAGTCAAGAAATTAGGAATATGGTGCCTTGTACTTTGAGCTGGTTTCATTTTTGAGCATCCCAGGTTTCCAAGCACTGTGTCAGAGGACATGTCATCAGTAAGAATAAGTCTGTCAGAACAGCTCTGACTTTCAGTAACCTCTTCATCGCCCCCAGGGAGAAGATCTGTGGTCCAGAACAGCCAAACCATTCCCTCCTGCATTCTCAGCATCTTTTTGTAGTCCACAACAGTTGAAGTCTACATAAGACATGGGCATGTGCTGGGACTTCTGCTATTTCTGAGAAGATGTCTCTTACTGTTCTTCCTGTGTCTTTTATGCCTCTGGCATAGACCTATGAGTGAGCTGGAAACTGTCCATATTACCAACCGGTTTTCCTAACAGGGTCTTGAGATATTACTAGCCAACAATGTTCTTAGTACTTCGTGTCTTTCCAAATATTTGTCAATTCACAAAGCCCTCTAGGTTCTAATCTCATTTTATTTGTGTTAGAGATACAGCTCTGCCACTTGCATCACTAGACAAACAGCAAGCTTAGGAGTGTGCAGACTGCCATTCTCACATTGCATATTCTTTCGCCAGATGAAAACTGGTTTAGAAATGACTGATCAGTTCTGGACAGTAGTGATTTTTTTTTTTTTTTTTTAATTTACTGCCACTGTAAAGTCGGTAATCTTCACTGAGCATTTGACAGCCACCCAAAGTGCTGAATATCTACACTGAACATGTGAGAAAAGGTGACTGTGTCACTGTCTCTGATTTTTGCACATATACATTTGCACAAATGTTTAAATGAAAGCTATGAACCTCTTCAGAGCACCGCTTGCCCTCACAGGGCCAGGCTTAATGTCAGTGTTCAACAATAATGTTACTCCCTGAATCTGCTTGCAGCCGACTACTGCACAAAGGTCTTAACTGGAAGGAAATCCTCCCACTGTGTCTGTAAAAGCCCTATTTCCAAAAAAGTGTTGTCCCAGCAGGCAGTGTACTTCAGCAGAGTGCCTAAGGGTACCTCCTGAGATGATATCTTTGGTCTCCTACTTTCTAAAATGTGCCCGCACGAATAAAAGTACCCAAGTATAACCCCAAGGCATACTATTCAGTAAGTAAGTACAGTACCATGGTGCGAGCATCCAACCATTCTGCTGAAGATGAACAAAATGTAGCTGAAATGTGCCAGAAAGCATTGTACCATATTTTCAAAATCATGTTTCTCTTATCAGGATAGAATTTATAACACATTTATAATTGTCATTTATCCTGTTCTCCTTATAGTGTGTAACACATTCCCATGATACAGGAAATAAAGATGCAGGACTGGGTTTAGCCATATTGTAGTCCAAAAAGCTGCTGCATGCCAAGGCAAGGCCTCAAGAACACTTGACTGGTCCGGTCACATCTGTTACTACTCAGCGACTATTGTTCAACATTTGGTTACGTTTTTCAAGAGGTTTCACTCAGTCCTTCAATGAACCAGCCGTTTGACTGGTGTACACAATGAGTACAGACTCATCCAAGCTGGTAACCACAGTGAGTAAACCCCAGAGGTGGCCTGCAGAGATGCTTCAGTTAGCTCTGCGGGAGCCATCACTGCAACCAGAAGCAGGGTTAGCTATGCCAGAGTGTGCTCTGCCCCAGCAGACCTGCCAGGAAGCTTCACAATCCAAGCTGGCAGATTTACAGGGTGCTCCACTGAGCCATAGGGACTCTCATCAGCTGGGATGTCTGTCCTGGGTTCCTCTGAGTTTCTGCTCCTGGCAATGCCGTAGTTCTTTAGTCCCTTCTGAGTGGAAAACCTCCTCAAGAGCGGGTGAGGGAAGGACAACTGCACAATAGGAACTCATAGCACTTCATCCCAAGTGTCTCCACTCAGCACAGTTTCAAATGAGCCCAGCTTGAGAATAGGAATAGGAGATGATGAACGATGTATAAGATCTCTGGTCATAAGTATTAACTGAGTTGTCCTGAAATGGCTGGATAAGGTAGTGAAAAATATCACTGCTTCTCATCTCTGACATAGTGGGACTGAAATTAAGCATTCATCTTCCTTGCGAGTAAAGATAGATAGCCAGGATCTATCTGGAGGTGCAACACAGTGACTGCCCAGTGGCAATATCCAACACACTGCGTTTGCTCATGTAATGGTTGTTCTTTTCCCCTCAGTTTTGCCTCAAACCTAAAGTGTGACTATCGTGTCTCAGTTCCTATGAGTGACCACTGTGTGATTAAACACAGGAGTCCAGGATCTGCAATGGAGACAGCTCTGATATCCAGAGAACTGTGTATTGGGGATCCTAAAATCATGCCACAAGACAGGTGAGGACAGCAATTTGATGCTCTATCAAGCTTTTTCTTCTCCAGGCTGAATAAACCCAGCTCCCTCAGCCTCTCCTCATATATCATGCTCTCGAGCTCCCAAACAGGCTTGGTGGCCCTTGGTCGGATGAGTTCCAGCTGGCCAACTCTGTCTTGTCCAAAACTGGACACAGTACTCCAGACACAACCTCATAAGTGCCAGAGATGAAGAATTAATATTTTCTCTGGTCCTACTGGCTGTGGTTTTGTTAATACAGCCCAGAATATGGTTGACCTCCTTTGCCACAAGAGCACCCTGCTGACTCTTGTTCTACTCATCCTCCACAGCTGCCAGGTCCTTTTCTGCAAAGCTGAAAATGGAACAAGTTTCTAGAGCACTGGACTTCAAAAGTAATCCCACGGAGAATGATTTAATGTTTTCTTCTCAAGTCTACTGTCTACGCTTGATGAATTGATAGCCTCAGTTAACGTTCCCATTTCCCATTAGCTCCTCATTCTGAACATGTGCTCACCCATGTCAGCAAACAGCCCCTACAGCAGCTGTGATCACTCACAGTGCCACCATGGCACAGCTAACATTGCATTGACCCATTCCACAGGGAATTATCTGTTTATACGGACTATAAAAATACAGCACCAAAAGCTGTGAAATCACCGGGAGGATACTGCTCCCACAAGCCCTGCATAAATCACCACGGATTTGGGTGGCTGTGGTGGGATGGACAGTGAGGTCTGCTTTCTTCTTGCTGTCCAGCAGATGGGGATGCGTTCTTCACAGAAGGTGTCTGTCCAAGGCAATTGTTCCACGGCAAGACAAATGCAAACACTCCATTTTTGTTGGTGACATGCAAAGTAGGATTGAGTGAACCCTCAGCCAATTTTCCAATGACACCAAGCAGAGTGGCGCAGCCAACATGCTGGAGGGAAGGGATGCCATCCAGAGGGACCTGGACAGGCTTGAGAGGTGGGCCTGTGTGAGCCTCATGAAGTTCAACAAGGCCAAATGCAAGGTCCTGCACATGGGTTAGGGCAAACCCAAGCACAAATACAGACTGGGCAGCGAATGGATTGAGAGCAGCCCTGAGGGGAAGGACTTGGGAGTGTTGGTGGATGAGAAGCTCAACATGAGCCGGCAATGTGCACTGGCAGCCCAGAAAACCAACGTCATCCTGGGCTGCATCAAAAGAAGTGTGGCCAGAAGGTCAAGCTCTCATGAGACTCCACCTGGAGTACTGTGTCCAGCTCTGAGGCCCCCAACATAAGAAGGACACGGACCTGTTGGAGTGGGTCCAGAGAAGGGCCACAAAGATGATCAGTGGGGTGGAGCACCTGACGATCTGGACAGGCTGACAGAGTTGGGTTTGTTCAGCCTGGAGAAGAGAAGGCTCCGGGAAGACCTCATATCAGCCTTCCAGTACCTGAAGGGGACCTACAGAAGAGATGAGGAGGGACTCCTTGTCAGGAGTATAGCGATAGGACAAGGGGTAACGGTTTTAAACTGAAAGAAGGTAGATTTAGATTAGATATTAGGAAGAAATTCTTTACTGTGAGGGTGGTGAGACACTGGAACAGGTTGCCCAGAGAAGTTGTGGATGCCCCATCCCTGGAAGTGTTCAAGACCAGGTTGGATGGGGCTTTGAGCAACTCAGTCTAGTGGGAGGTGTCCCCGTCCATGGCAGGTGATCTTTAAGGTCCCTTCCAACCCAAACCATTCTATGATTCTATGATTTTCCCTGTTGCCACCTATGCATAGCTCAGTAGCACTGCGCTGCGCTGATTGAATTAGGAAGAATGACTAAGAAGGGCACTTTGCTTTTGCCAGCACTGTCAGTGATAGAATAAGGAGAGGGTGTTTCTCCCTTTCCTTCCTCTTCTTCTTCTCCTGCCATGTCTCACAACAAGAAAGTCCTACAGTTTGCCTTTCTACATCCTAAACTAAGCCATCTCCCTTAACGAAATATTTGAAATTCTGTATTAAACATTAAAGGGTTTTTTCCCTTTTAGGTCAGAACACAGCAAGAATTTGTTTCAGCTGCTTATGTTGTACAGGGGTTTGTGATCAGATATGTTTACTGTTGGGAACTCAGCACTGAATGAAACCCCCTCTGATAAACACCTTGGCTGTAATGATAGACTCATAGAATCATTTAGGTTGGAAACGACCTTTAAGATCATCAAGTCCAACCATTAACCTAATACTGCCAGTCCATCACTAAACCATGTCCCTAAGCACCACATCTACTTGTCTTTTAAATACCTCCAGAGATGAGGACTCAACCACTTCCCTGGGGAGCATCTTCCAATGCTTGATAACCCTTTCGGTGAAGAAATTTTTCCTAATATCCAATCTAAAGCTACCTGGCACAAGTGGAGGTCATTTCCCCTCATCCTATCACCTGTTACTTGGGAAAAGAGACCGACACCCACCTCGCTACAACCTCCTTTCAGTCACAGTCTATGCCCCGATCAGAAGCAGGTACCTTAATGGAGCCAGGCAGCAAATGCCACAGAAAGATGCTCCTTTCCACAATAAGGCTTCTGTCTGAGCAAGGAGAGCACGGAGCTCACAGAGAGATTTCCACAGCATGGCATGTAGGCACAGGTATCAGCAGCGATGCCATCTTCTCCGTTCCCATACCCAAGTTTACAAGCTCACATGGTCTTTGGGCTTCATGGTTTCATTAAGCAGTGTCTGACCTTTCTGCCATCAGCAGTGAACAAGGCACTGATAACAGAGCACACCGCAAACTTTTTGTGGTCTGATTTCTGATGGGTTGGTGCCAGCTGCCCCAACCACGCACCCTTCACTGAGTTGGGCTGGTCCTCATGGCCCTTCAGGTTCTGGGAGGATGAGTGCCCTCAAAGAAAACACACAGCAACAGCAGCTGATCCCTTGTGTCTTAATATGACTTAACACTGTCCTTGATGAATTTGTTCCTTTTCTAGTGGCTGTCCTGGCCTTTCTGTGGAAAAAGGGCAGAACTGGTTGAAACCCTGGAAGGCGGTATCTCTGTTTTTGCCAGCCCAGTCATGTCGAATGGCAGGGCCTGGGCCAAATGGTACTTGGCTACGTGCACACACTACCGTATAGGTTGCACAGTCATACTTCCTATGCTCATGTATATATCGGTGTTCATCAATAGTGCTATAAAACAAAAGAACCTAAGGACTCTACTTTTGCTGAATGAAGTTTTATTTTAAGTTCCCGATGGTTTGCAGCTTTGTGCCAACCTGCTCTGGAAAAGAGTCCCGGGACTCAATATTGCAATAATTTGCATCAATATGAAATATTGATATGATCATCAATATGAAATAACTGATCTGACATTTAGGGCGCCAAATGTTTTTCAAGTCTATTTGAAGCACAACAGTATGTCCTGGAAACATGAAAATACCGGATAGAAATAATCAATATGATAAAAACCAGGCTGAAGAACAAAGGAAACACAGTTCCCAAAAATGTAACAACTAAGGAGCTGACCAGCAGTCTGCTAATTGTACTACAATGTCATAATTAAAAGCTGGAGAGGAAGCAGCATCAGGGGAATTACGTTAATAAAGCTTAGATAGTACCATTGAGCAAACAGAAAAATAAATGGCTTAAACGCAAGCACTGCTTTTTATGTGACAGAAGGCTCTTTGGGCAAGAAGATTAATCTGTGTTTCATATTAGAAATTAGAAGCAAACAAGATATTGCACAATGTAAACTCAGTGAAAAATAGTAGTCTTTTTTTTGTTTTGTTTTGTTTTCTAAATGGGTGAAATATGTAGGAAGCACTAGAGAAATCTTACTGGATCCACTTGCAGGGACAGAATGGTGTTTCAACACCACCCCTAAGCCTCCTGCAAAAGGGTAAGAACATCATGAAAAGTGTCTTGAGCCAAAAATTGACTAACAAATAAATGTGAATGTCATAAGCACACAAGGAACATCATACAGAATGGAAATAAAAGATGACATCCCTGACA
The DNA here is from genome assembly GCF_964106895.1 of Numenius arquata. Lineage (NCBI taxonomy): Eukaryota > Metazoa > Chordata > Aves > Charadriiformes > Scolopacidae > Numenius > Numenius arquata. The sequence goes on along the minus strand of NC_133577.1, from coordinate 110,452,196 downwards.
CGCTGGAAGCATTACATATACAAGATATGCTAGAAAGCTGGCTTCAAAACAGCCCTAACATCTCCATTTCTACTTGTTACTTGTATTAACCGGGTATATGTCTCAATGCCCTCTATCACAAGACTTAAAATTAATCTCTGTTCTGCTTTCAAACGATGAAGCTGATTTTCTGGGAGTCTGGCTGGAAGAGAAACCTGAATTCTACCTCTGCTTTCTCCAGGAAGTATCCAATGACACATCTATTTTCTGATGACTTTGTTCAATGGTACCTTCTAAACTTCATTAAATAAATTATTACCATAATCACTAGAGATGGTTCAAAACCACTTATTTTCCTTGTAAAATAATTAGGTTACCTTCTACGTACATCTCCCAGAGTATTATGATTCTAACAAAACAGCAGCAACAACAAACACCACCATCAAGCCAACAAAGAAGATATATAGGAGGTGAGGGGTGGTGGTGTTTGCTTTGGTAAGAAACAAATATTATCTAATAGCAAAACAGCTATCTGAAATTATTGTGTAATTATGACTGTCTGACAAGTTTTTCATATAATCAAAAACATAAAGGTCACTACTAGTTCTAGAAAGCTGCTGTTACTAAAGCCAGGCAGATCAAGAGGCTTCTTTTCAAAAACCTGTCCAACCAGGAGCTCAGACCTGGAAGGACTGCCTGACTCCTCGGGTGGGAAGATAGAAAAGAAAGAGGAGTTGGTTCAAGGGACCCAGAAGGCAGCAGAAAACCAACAACCGAGATGAGCATTACAGATAATAACACTCTGTGAATAAAAAGTGGGGTTACAGAGACAGGTCTTGGAAGGACAAGAAAGTGTGAGCATGCTACACTGGTGGGAAATTTTCCAATATTAATGATTTTCCATTTCTGATTATTACCATCCTGATATTTTCCCTACCAGTTTTGGTGAACAGATCTATTCCAAATCATGAGACAGGTATAGTTAGCTGTTGAATTTGTGCTTTTCTTTCATGATTATTTTGGCTGAACTCTGCGCCAAAACTCAAGGTGCTACTGCAGATGGCAAGCCTCCACCTCTCTCTCTTCTGAGAGTTCTTAGGCAAGAATGACAGTACCTGAGATTACTGGGAGACAAGTACACTATGTCAAGGAACATGACATGATACTCCAGCACAACTACTGAGTGACGCATCTTGTCAAAAAGGTGCTTTCAGGAAACTGAAGCGCTGATGAACTCCAAAGTCTACTCAAGGCAGCACCCTCTCAGCAACAAGCTGCTATGAGAGAAGAGACTCCTGCTGCAAACTCCAGCACAGCAGAGGCTGACATGAGCAGAAGGGACAACATCACTCCAGTCCTCCAAGGGTAGCTTTACCATGTAGAAAAGCTTTCATGGAAAAAGATGTATTTATTACCCTTTCAGTAAAAACCAACAAATTCCAAAAACAGTGTAAAAGACATCCAGTACCTAGAGAGGTTTCCTTTATATCGTGGCAAGTATGTTAAAGGTTCAGAACGTAGAGCACTGTATTGCACAGATCATTTTCCCAACACTACCACTTTAGTCATTTTGTCTGTAAATTACTAACAGGTAGAAGGCACCCTACATAGTGTCGTCTGCAACATCAGGAAACCCAACAGCAGAGAAACAGCCCTGGAAGTTGCTCTCAGAACAGTAATAAACAGTAGGACTACTCTAATTGATGCTGACAATTTAACTGAGATATTATGGATCCTAACTCTCCAGTCAGTCCTAGAATTGATATGGGATACTCCCAGCACCCCATCTTTGTGACCTGGAAGAAGTGGAGCTATCAGAAATGGTTAAGACTAAGCATGAAAGATCCCTTTTCTTATTTTTTATTATGAGACCATCTCACTGCTTGAAAGTGCTGATACCTTAAGATGCACGCATCTCATGCACACAGAGTAGAGCTGTAGAACTGTTATAGAATCATAGAATCATAGAATGGTTAGAGTTGGAAGGGACCTTAAAGATCATCTAGTTCCAACCCCCCTGCCATGGGCAGGGACACCTCCCACTAGACCAGGTTGCTCAAAGCCCCATCCAGCCTGGTCTTAAACGCTTCCAGGGATGGGGCATCGACAGCTTCCCCAGGCAACCTGTTCCAGTGCTTCACTGGAAGCACTTCACTTCCAGTGTTATTTTGGGCAATCTAATAACATGAACCACCAAGCAGTGTTTGACCTATTTGTTGCCATGGTAAAATGTACTGTAATACTCTTCCAAGAATCTCCAGTTCCAAGGAATTGCCTGTCTTGGTCCATACAAGCATTGCACCTTCCTTTATGTTGCTGTGGTCTTGCCTAAGACTCAAGATATTGTTCAAAACCAAAAAACGCAAATAATATATTCATAATGTATCAGTCTGAGTACCAAAATATGATAAAACAGGAGTAATACTTGCAAAATGGGAATAGTCTAAGATTCAAACTTCAAACACCGCTTAACTCAAAATCTTGCTGCTGTGAAGCCAGCCTAAGAGTGACTCCTGACATCAGCAGGATGGGAGGAGAAGCAAGGCTTCACAGAAATCGCTTGAAGCAGATTAGAGACATCTTTGTAGAATCAGAGCATTTGAAATAATGTTTAATTTGATAATTTTAATCCTGTAGCCCAGATAATATTCCTTACTAAATTCTATTACATGGATTAAAATCATTAATGAAAGACTTCCTCTTTACAACAGACAGTACAGAGTGTTCATTGCAAATGAAAGCTAATGTCAAGGATGGAATGATATGTTCCTTAGATAGTGTCTTTTTTTCCTTCACTGTCTCATCCACAAGCAAATCCACATATCTGACCAATAAATACAGAGCTTCTGAAAAATGTGTCTGTGTGTGTCTGTGTTCTCTTTGATAACATGGGAACACTATATCCATTGATATTTGAATTTTACTGGCCCAGAAAGTAGATCAGGAAAGTAGAGCACACAAGGAAACAAGGTTAAATTGTGAAACTTTAATGGATTTCAGAGCAAACTACAACAGCATATTGAACAGATTGAAATTAATGTTTTTCAATCAAATCGATTTGACTAGCAGCATGTATTTTTGCTACTATGAAGCATAATGGGTGCATGACCAATGAAATATAAACTGATGTAAAATTACACAGACAGATATGTTTAGCCAATTAACATACTGATGTCAAAAATCTTACTTTACAAAGATGCCCAGCTTCAGAAACAGAAGGAAACAGAGAAGAACCACAGGACATCCTACCACTAGGTTGTTTTGCACTCTAGATTGCTCTGCGTGTCCTTCCACAATATCATTCTGAAAAGCGTAAAATTCAAAGTTATGATGTGACTGGCATTAACTTTTCAAGATGCACAAAGCAAACAGTGGCATTAAAAAGTAAAGACTCCACGTATGAGAAGGCTGATGGCAAAAGGAATTCACTCAGAGTTAAATCCTTTTTGCAGTTCCTGCTTATATTCTGCTCAGAAAATAGTTTCTTTATGGCAGTGCAGAACTTACCACTGTTTTCTCCTCCTTTTCAGTCTCACTGTCACCACATATGCCTTCACCTTTGGGCATTTTCATTTTTATTTTTTTTTTCCTCCTTCAGGTCTCCAGACAGATCTAAACTCTTTCCACTGTACTTCTAACTGGAGCTATTCCTTTCCTTCATGCCCGGGCACTGGACAAAAAGCCCAAGAAACAATATGGGTGCCAAATAAACCAATACGAACTGTCTGCTTTCCTAGTGAATAAAAATCTTTTCCCACAAATAAATACTTTCTTTAACCATTTGAGACAGAATTTGGGATGTTATGGGGAAATGACTGTGGCTTCGATAAGGTCCCGGAGGTGGGGATGGGATGTGGAGATGTGTAGCTGGATGAAGGGGAAAGATGGGACTTCTAACATCTCTACATATGTTCCCCTGATCCTTACAGATACGTTTAGAAACTATAGAGCTCTTTTTCAGTTAGGAGTACCTTTTCACTTGCTTTGTTCAATGGTGATGACAGCACAGCTCAAATGATTATAATATCAAAAACTGTGCTACTTTCCTGATGGTATCTGCTATCCTTCCAGGCTGAAGAGATATCAGATGAAAAGAAAATCTCAGACTCTGTTAGTTGTGTGACTTACATTTAAGTTTCTGACCGATATTTTGTGGTGCTTCAGAACAAAACTGTGGTAAGACTTCTTAACTTCACCACCCAAACTTTCCACGGATGTGTCTTTTTTATTGGAAAACAAAATATTTGATTGGGAAAACACTGAATTTCCAGCTCTCTTCCCGTGCTACCTGACTTATCAAAATTTCCTGTAGGTTGCTGACCTATGAAGAAGGGCATCTTTACTGTAATTTATCTGTGGAAATAGAAGGATGAGTGCTCTTTGTGTCAAGGACTTTATACAATATCGGCTGCTACGAGTGGAAGTCACAGAGGTAATAAGTGATTGTATTTTCTCCAGAAGAAAAAAGGTAATGTTATAATAAGATAAATACATAAACACGAAAATTACTTTTTAACAGAAGAAATCTTTTTTCTTTTCTGATTTACCCAATCTTGCTGCTTACTTATTATTTAAGTTTTCTGATGCCAGAGAAGCCATCTCCTCTCTAAAAATTCACGATCCATTATAAAGACCATTTTCAGTTCTGGTTATCCATAATGTCAAGTTCAGCTACACAAAAGTCCAGTGAATAATTGACATTGGACAAAATATCAAAACACTTTTGAAGTTTGAAAGAATCATATCCTTGGTATTCTAGATCAATGTTATAAAATAGTCCTTGTTTCCTAACAAGGGTCTAATCTTACCACCCTGTTAATCCTAAATCTCAGTTTGTCCAAACAACAGAGCTATTGTTTCTACAACTGAAACACAGCTTGCTCCTATACTTAATTTAGTATGGTTTTTAATTGATTAAATAACCAGTGATGTTAAAATTGAGATTAGCTTTTTGTAAAAGATGGCATCAGCTTTTATTAAAGTATAGCATTTTGATGAGTGACTTTATGCTGAAGGGGATGACAGAAAACAAACAGATATTCCTGCAAGGGGCAGATGGTGTTGTCTGGTGTAACATTTTCCAGTTACAGCCATTCTGACCATCCAGAACAAAATTAATATTGAATCTAGACAATTTTAAAAATTAGTTTTAAAATTTGGTCACTGAGCACAAAGATTTCAAGACAACTGAAACAGCTACTGGGAATCTGCTCATCTGGGAATTAATTAGAGAAGAATGACATTTCTTCCATGCATCTACAGAAGTTAATGTTGTTAGTTATAAATCTAGGAACTAACAATAAACATTCAGCTAAAACTAACAGCCAGTCCATGAACTCTAACATTTACATGGTCGTTGACAAGGTTTATCCAGTTTCAGTGAGCGTAAGTCAAGAGTGCAAAGTGATGGTTAACAATTTGAATTATTCAATACATTAATTTGATATCCTGAGATTCAGGCCTGGCCACCATACAAACCTGCACGGGTACACTAGTCAAATCATCCCTATTTTGGTATTCCTATCAATTTAAAAACACAACAAATCAATTGAAGTGAATATCTACAATGAGGTTTTTGGCTGAGTGTGTTTTAACAGCATCCTTCATCCTGACTGACTGCTGTGTGTCATATAACGTAACCAGGGTCAGGATCAGAAATAATTTTAGTTATCAGTGGAGCAATAAAAAGAGCAATGCCATATTCCTGTAAATTTTTGGAGCTTGTTGGTTCAGATAAAGAAGACTGTTGTGATAAGCCCAGTGCAACTCCATGTCCCTTTCTCACACTCTCCACATTGCCTGTTTTATTGCTTCTTTAATGGATCTTTTGAATAAAAAGCCCACAATATGCTTCTGTCTTTACATTTCAGTGTACATTTCATTTCACTTGCAGTTAGTTGAACCATGTGGAGACATAAAGAAATACAAATATGGAATTGGATTGGAAACAGTGACCTGTTTTGCTCATAGCAGTTGCTAAACTTTATTTCTGAAGTACCGTTTCCTGTACAAACTATACTTTTTGCCCTTTGTTAAAACTGTACAACATGACATCAATTTCCAGAAAATAACAGGAGTTCCAATAGGTGCATAACTTCATAAGATACAGGGACATTTACAAACAAAAATAAAAATTTATACTACATAAAACAATAAACACCAGCGCCAAAAAATGAAGCATTGTTTTCTCTATAAAGACAGGTTCCCAAGACATTTTCAAAGTTCATCTATTCAGATGAATAGTCAAATGACTGAGAAGCCTGTTTACATTGCACTCGTCGTCTGGAACGTGATTATCATAGTTACATGCCGCCTAATACGTGAGCAAAGGGACAGTTAAGATAAAGAACTGATCCCAGGGGAATTATTTCCATGAGCAAAGATCATTTTTACAAATTTAGTAAAATCCATTTGTGCACCTGGACTCCAGTGAGTGCTGGATACCACCCGCTGGTCCTTGTAGATTTTATCTTGTAAATACCATTTGGGATTCAGCAGTCCTCACCTGAATCTTCATTTAGACTACTTCTTGTATTTGGAGAGTAAAATGTCACTTTCCCATGGAAGCACCTATTTACATTGTTTTGGTTCAGTTTGTAGGGTTATTTTTTTTTACATTCTCAAATACCATCAAGCTTGTGCAATTGTTAATATAAGTTGGGGGAGTACCCTTTATGTTCCCTGGACAAGCCTGCTGCTCCCTGCCGGAATACTGCACCTCTACGAGGACAGTCCAACAGGTCAGGGGTTGGTACGAGCAGGCCAAATTGCAGCACTGTCCCCAGGTCAGAAATAGTTACAGACCTGCAGGTGGAACAAATTCACCACAGAATTGAGCAATCTTTCTCCCAAAAAAAGAAGGCTGGTGGGAGAAAGAAAAAAAAAAAAGGGGTTCACTATCACAAAGAGACAGGGAAGTGGTAGCATTTCCAGGTATTTTTAAATGGTATGAACCATTAAATGCAGTGAAGATAACCTGAAATCAGAATCTTTCCAAGTGAATACACGTTTTGCTCCGGTTTCACCCCCAGAGCGTCGTCAAACAAAATCCTAGAAGCTTATTTTGAGCAGGGGGAAAGCACGGAAATACCAAGGCAGGGTTCTTTTAGGTATAGAAAACGTGAGAATCTAACCAGCGGGAGGAGAGGCAGCGATGGGTTTGCTCTCCCTTCACCCACCTCACCAGGGTAAGTGGACAGGCCCAGCTCCAGCCCCCAGAGCGAGCGGGAGGAGAGGCTTGTCCTTGCCACCAAGCAGTCACTCTTCCGTGGGAGGAAAAGAGAAAGCCAGAAATGTAGTCAAAAGTAGTAAAGGCAAGCAAGGAAGAAAATGGTCCCAGCTTTCCTCGCCCCTCACCCCATGCATTCATTGCCCGGGCACCAGAGCCTCACTGCAAGTCCCCCAGGGTTACTCCAGTCCTCCCATGAAGCGATCAGTCATCTTCTTCATTCAACATTTCTTGTCCTGCTATATGTTGGCATTTGACCATTCTCCACAGCTTTGCTAGTCACGTTCCAAAAAGACGCCACATCCTGGAGTCCCTCTGTGGTTCTTGGTTCTTTTCTGAAATCTTCCCTCCCAGTTTGCTGGGAGCGGGGGGGTGGGATTCAGCATGTCTTCATGCTGTGAGGCAGAGAAACATGTAAAAGTCCAGTTCAAAGGTTTTAAGGAAGTGGGAAGAAGCAGGGGTGAAGCTGTGAAAATTCAGGACCCTCTGAAGTGCATGGCTTGCTTTTCCTCAAGCTCCAAATGCAAGTCCAGAACCATTGGGAAAAACAAAATCCTGTAGATTTACACTGCTGTCCGTCCTGCACGCAGCCAGGTCTACAGAGCAAGTCTTGGGGTCCTCTATTTATTCTCACGTTGTATAGACCCGGCTTCAGAAATGTAGGTGGGGGCACGTTTCAGAGACAGATCCCTCGAAAAAGGAAAAATGTCAGTCTGAGGGGCTGGTTTTTAGAAACCCTTCTATAAAACAGAGAGTCTGTTCTGCTCACCCTGAAGTTACCAGCAAAAGTCCAAAAGAGACTTCCAAAGGTCCGCGTGCCCTTCCCTCCTCTTGCCACCCCTAGTCAGGTCTGATCCTACAGTTTTCACCATCCTCTTGCATGACAGGGACCCAAGTTTAAGGTCTTCTCAGCCCTGCAAAGACACAACCAGCGACACACCAGCTGAGAGGACAGGCACATCCTGAAGGAGGGAGCAGCACTTAGAGCTGCAGCTCCACCTTTAGATGGAGATCAGCGGGGGAAACACCACAGCAGGAAAAGCACCCGTGGCAGCCAGACAGCTTGGATCTGCACACAGTCAAGGTAGGATGTCTTTGCGGCGGCGGGGTGCACGCTGCTGGGCAGTCCCTCAGGCAGACCCCGACGGCAGCTGCTGGCATGGCTAACTGGGTGTCCCTGGACCAGACCTGCCCCTTGTGCCCTCCAGCAGTTTTCCAGTAACATCATTTTCCAGTAACATAATTTTCCAGTCTCAGAAAAACACTCAGCTGGTGTAATGCTGAGAGACACCTCTCTTGCTCTCCCAGACCCTCTCCTCTTTCCTGGCCCTCATTTCAGTGCCTCGGGATGTTTACATCTCCCAGAAAACCTGTCAGCCTTGACCCAGCTGTCCTTGCTGCCCCAGAGCGTGATCTTTGTCCACACTGCCACCACTCTCTGAGGTCCAGAGGCTCCAGGGGGCTGTGGGGACCTGCTGCCCTGCAGAGGGGACATGGCCAGACCAGAAGGCATCTTTCCAGCTCTGAGGGGCTGCGGAGATGCCTGTGGCTTTGATGCACCTGACGCAGGCTCCAGAGGAGGAACAGAGTCTGGAGGAGGAAGCTCAGGTGGAAGCGGGGAATATGAAGGGAGGAGTTTCCCAGTGGGGTGCACCCAAGCCTGGGGGAAAGAAGGGAGCTGGAGGGGATTAGGGGCAGGACCGGGAGGATGTCAGGGAGGGGTGGCGATGCCCAGCCGGTGGGCAGGGGTGCGGGCAGCCAGCAGGCAGGCCAGCACAATGCCGATGAGCTGCAGCAGTGCCAACCCCAGGGCAGCCGTGGCAACGTAAAACATGTTGCTGCTGACGAAGGCCGACACTTTGCTGAAGCAACCGTCGTGGTGCAGCCCGTGTACGTTGGGCGGGCTGGGCTGGCAGCCCTGGCGGACCCGGCAGCAGCTGAGGGGCACCGAGCCATTTTGCTCCGGCCCCCAGGGCAAGGTGAGCCAGTCCCGGTAGCCCTCCACACCGCAGCAGGACAAAGCACGCTGCAAAATGTCCAAGGCGTCCGCCATCCCCTCGTCCTCTCTGTAGGTGAGTAAGGCTTGGTGTAGCCCTTCCTGGAAACCCCAGGCGATGTTCTGGCGGTAGAGGAGGGCTGAGAACCCCGCCGTCAGCCCAGCCACCAGCACGGCAGTCAGGAAGGTGCCGTAGGCACGCAGGAGGGCCCGGTGCTCGGTGGCGGCGCCGAAGCAGCCCAGGAAGCCCCAGATGATGACGGCAGTGCCGGTGGCCAAGAGGATGGCAGGGGCACTGGGGTAGTCGTTGGCCGACAGCGCCAGGTAGGTCCCCAGAGACACCTTGGCCCAGAGCCCGATGATGAGCATGGTCAGCCCCGCTGCCCAGAAGATGAAGCTGAAGGCCATGAGGGACAGCTTGAGCATGGTCATGGCGCCCTCAAGCCCTGGCACTGGTGGCCCGTGATGGTCGCGGTGAGGAGGATCCCAGAGCCCTCGGTGCCGCCGGCTGGTGCAGAGGGTCCCGCGGCCGGCGGTGCCGCCGCTCCCTGGGGGTGCCGGTCCGCGGCGCCCGGCGGGGAGGAGAGGGCTCCTTGGAGCTGCTGGGGGTGCCGTCGGGTCCCGCCGGGTCTCCCGGGCAGCGCTGGGTGCGGGGACCGGGGGCAGCCGGTACGAGTCGCACCGCCCCGTCCCCTTTTCAGTGCCCGGCGCGGGGGCGCGGCCGGCGGCGGCGGCGCTTGTCAGCGCTGCGGGGCTCGGCGGGACGGGACGGGACGGGACGGGGCGGGACGGGACTGGGGAGGGGTCCCCTCCCCTCTCCCCGTGGCCTCCTCTTTTGGGGTGCAGTCAGTGTGCAGAGCGGCAGCTCCCGCGGCACTGCGGGCCCTCGGGTGGAAACGTTCTGCCAGCGGACGGCTCGAGAGTAACTTTTACTGGAATATGCTGCAGCCCAGGTTTATCCTGGGTCAGGTACTAAACTTCTTCTGTAAGCATGAGGAGTAGCAACTGAAAACCCCACAAATAATCCACTGGAAGCATAAGAAATCTATTAAACGAGAGGTTTTATTTTTATTTCTCATACTTTCATATAGCTGTGCTATTAGGACACTTTGTGGAAACAAGCATAAATCCATACCTGAATATTAACTAACCAAGCAGTCAGTCATTCAGTCAATCGTCCTGATTTTCCCAGCTGGAAACTATTTTCCAAGTGGCCTGACCCTGTTAAATATTCACATGATTTAGCCCATGATAACACTGAGCCACAGAGAAGGCATTAAATCACAGTGCAGGAATGTCCCCGGATAGGTACTGTGATATAACAAGTGGCCCAGGAAGGTCTGATGTGAGATTCCACCATCCGTACAGTCTCATTGCAAAAGATAAGCTACTCCTACAAGCCAGGTAAGAAAAAGATGAAAAGGAAGCCATAAATGAGGCAGGATCTCAGGCAGAGGTAGAATTAGCATCCCCAGTGCCAATTCATTGCTTAGGGAGTCTTTGACCATAAAAAGCAACCAATTTATCTTTAGCATTTCTTGACAACAGCACAAGAGGTATGTAATACCCTTCAGTTTAAGATTTTGTACCATCTTCATTACTATGGGTCTTTGCACTGAATACAGAAACTACTCAAAGTAATTGCAAGCCATAGAGTTGACTTTCATATACCTTCAGGTGTCCAAGAAATGAAATTTGTTATATACAAACATACTATTAGACCTCCATAAAATGTTTATATTGCTTTTTAAAAATGTTTTAATAAAATGTTTGTTATTACAGTTTCACTAGTTGCTGAAAGATCTTTAACCTGTGCAGTTTACTGGATCACTGTGTACTTCAAACTGTCAGCCTTTTTTTTTCTTTAATTCCTTATCCTGGGACAATAATACTTTTGTTTGAATTGCCATTGGTACAACTTTGAGTGAAACTGGGGTTTTTGGCATGTGCAATAGTCACCCCAAAAATTCAGGTCACAGTACCCTGTTCACATCTTTATCAAACATCTTTGAGGTGGAATTTTGAGGTTTAATTGTGTTCCGATGGTAATTTTTGTGTGGAAGTTTGAGAAAAAACATATTGTTGGTTTCTTTCTGTTACAGAATCATGGAAAGAAAGGAGGTGCTTTATGTATCACATTTTAACACGTCCGTTTAATATACAACCAGAAACTCATAGTTGTCAAAGCATTAATACAGCTTAATCATCATTGAAACATCATCTGATCTTTATTAGAGGCCTTAAGAATTTAATTAGCAGAAGACATCATTTTACATTTTGCATTCTTCTGCATTTTACAGATTCTCTTCTTTTGCCTTTTTACAAGATTAAGCTCTTCATCAGTTTCTTGGCAGATCAAGTCTGAGCTAGTTCCTTTGATTCTCAGATCTTCTCAGAAGATTCCCAGATCTTCATGTCAAGATGATTTAAGAATGACGATTTCCATGCTCTAGAAGTAGTCCCCGGTACATTGCATTACATTATCCATCTTAGCACTAAATTGTACAACTAATATCCACAGTGAAGATTAAAAGCTCACGGCAAAGACAAACTAGAGGTCTGCAGGTATGGAATTTCATAGCCAAGGGCTAAAGAGTGATGTTTTTTACGGTTTCACACCTGAGTGAACACACAGTGTTGGGAGGCTCTGAAGGTGACATTCATGAAGCTCTTTCTTCTGAAGCAGCGAGTCTCTGCTGGCCAGGCAGTTGTCAGCCACGTAGGGAAAAGCCCTTGCTATCCTCGGAATGGTCTGATCACTGCTGCGGTGCCATTTCCAACCGCCTTCTTTTTCTCTTAGGATTTTATACCTTTTCATAACGGTGTTTTTTCCTTTTGAATCCTTGACCCGCTAACTATCCACATCCCCCCGCTACTGTTTTGCCTTTCTTATCTCGCGTGACTCTGTACTTTCTCACGATGGAGAGATTTTCTAAGAAGTTTCTCAGAGCTGATGCTATCACAACTAGGTCCTGGATCACAGACAGCTGAAACTGTGGGAGAAGGGGTAGACTACCCACATTAGGCTATGGCCCCTTTTCTCAGGACAAACCTGCAAATGCTCTCTCTGGATACTGTCTCAGATTTGAAGCTACATTTAGCTTCAACACCCATAAAGAACCCCAAAACTAACACCAGTAAGTGGTGTTTTCTGTTACCCTTGCCTTTCCTTAAGCAAAAGCAGCGAGAAAAAATAGGTTTAGAGCAGGCTCATACAAGTATCTTGGGATGCATTATGCCAGGTCAGACCTGTCAAAATACAGGGCATATGGGCCGATCTGTTGTCACCCAGGTTCCTCTACCATGCGTCAGAGATGAAGGATGGTGCTAATATCTAAAAATATCTCCATAAGGATGTTTTGTGATCTGTCGGTGCTGTTGTGAAGCATTTGGCGGATAATAACTATTGGTTTCACTGGCAGTTCAGTGCTGAACTTCCTCCAAAAATCATGTTAAGCATTCAGTGTTAGAAGATGCCGGATGATATCAACATTTGTGCTTTTTCTAACCAGGGTGAAACGGGTATACAGGGCCAAATTCTGCCCGTTCTCATAAGCTGTGCCACTGGAACACGTGTTTGGGTAAAAGTGAGGAGGAAGGACTGGGCTCCTTGAGTGTACAAGAAGCCACAAATGATGAAATGGCTTCAGTGTCTGAAAAATAACCTTACTAGAATAGCTTGATTTTTCAGACATTGGCAGAATCATAAAATACGTTTACATCTTAGTAAGAAAACTGCTAGAGAATCTCATGAAATCATACCAGTGAGTAAATGTTCATGATACCGCATGTGATGCGCAGACTGACAATTTGATGAAAGAGAAGCGATGTTCCTTTACACCTCATTCTGGAAGGCACATACTGTAAGAAGTGAGGATTCAGAAGTGCCTCAGCCGCTAGTGAGAGCAGCAATACCGATTATCCAAGAGTGGTTACAAACAGAGGCAGCAAATACGCTGAGATTGACCTTGGAAAATGCAAACTAATATATCCTAGAGAAACTAGTACTCAGGGGCAGGAAGAATCCTGCCAAACCGTGTATCTGAAGGATATGTGGGTGACAGCAGATAGCTAATTAGGCAGCGCTTTGCAATACTCTTTGGCAAGGAAGGGCAGTCTGCTTGAAGCACGAATTTTCCTCTTTCCTTACTGTTTTGGTTTGGGCATGCCTTAAGCGTTACATCTGTTCCCTGGCAGAGGCGTGATGATTTTAATACAGTTTCTGTGATTGTTTTTGTCTGAGTTTACACTTGAGATTCTGAAGTGACTATTTCCGATCAGTCCGTATCAGAGAGAAAAACGAACCAGGGATTTTTCATGGCTTCTCAAGGAAACTGAGTCCTTTTTTGGTCCCCAATCCATGGCTACAAGAACAAGTGGCAGTACTGGCACAGAAAGCAAGATCAGGAGTTTTACCATAAAAATATGGGTAACAAGAGTAGCTTGAAAAAAAGCAATATTAGTTCGGTGTTCACAAGTGTGCTTTCCTTAGACACCTCAATGAGATTTTCATCTCATGACTCAGGGAGAGGTACTATAGCTCCCAAAGTACCTGCGTTTCTTTACCTTGGGGAAGACGAGAACTTCTGTGATGCCACCATAGTGTCCTGCTGTTGTTATACCAGCGTGCTTTTGATGTTGCAACTGTTTATTATTGTTATTTTCTTGTCTGGTGACATGCTTAAGAGCTTCTCCCATGGACAAGATGCCTGCTGGGTGGGATCCTTGTAAACACAAGACAAAAAGATTTATGTTAAAGTCTGATTTTGTGATGCTTTGTCATGCTGAGTGATCTCTTACACCATAAATTCAATTCCATTGAATTCAATAGAACTGTTAATAGGAAAAACAGCTACTCAGCTATTGAGGAAAGTTATCAAAATCCAATGTCTCATAACACAACTCACTTCCAGCTGCAAGTCCCTTCAGGGAAAATCAACAGATTATGAAATATCACCTACCCCTGGCCCCTTTGCAAATCCTGGATCCAAGAGGAAAGAGTGGATATCCACTTCTGCTCTATTGGCGAGACTGAGGGACGCAGCCTGAGCAGACTGGAGCGGCATTCCGGCAGGATTCACGCCAGCTTGCACAGCTGAGCAGGAGACATCTTTGCCTGGAGCAAGTATGATCCTAAGGCAGAAGTCTGCCTGCTGTTTCTTGGAATATGCTTCATCAACAGTAGTACCACGAGTGCTATTTTTTTTCACACTGAGTCTATTTTAGGAACTCAGGTATACAATCTCTATGATAGATCAGCTACTTTACTATTAATAGTAACAATCAGAGCTCCTTTGGATTAATGATTTACTTCTAATGTGTTTTTTAACCTTAAAATAAAGCACAAAATTTAATTTTAGCTGTAGCTTCCCCAGAGCTAGAGAGGATAATATGATCCATGCCTTGAGCAAGTCTCTCAAGGAAAATTCAATGTACTTTCCAGTTACTCCACAGAAAATTATTATATACTGAAGATCAGGTATGTTTCAACACTAGTATATCCAAATAGCATGCAGGCTCGATAGCTGGGAGAGACTGCCAAAGTACCATGTCAGAGGAATTAAAAAAGAAGTAAGGTGTTTAGGCTTTTCATTTCGGGGAGCAATGGGAAGACAACAGGAGATTAAACATTGACAAATTTTATGCTTGATCTTAAAAAGACTTAAATATGTTACACTAATTCTCAATTTCCAATGGTTGTATTAGGAGCTGAGGGTATTAAGTATTTCACATGCTGGGATCTATGTAATGTGCATATTGATAGCGGTTAAGTGTATTTAGCAAGTCATCATTCATGTAATACTTACCTACGCTTATCAATATGGATTTCCATATATGAGGGAGATCTCCACAATCTGCAGTAGCAACAATCTATTCCACTTTTCACTTGGTTGGTATAATTTTGTATCACCTTTGCTGGTTTTGTAAATTAAATTCCTTGCTTCTTTTCCTATCTTATCTTAAACAAATGCCATTATACTAATTGTGGACTAGCCAATCCAAAACAAAGTAAATCGAGGGTAAATTAGGGAGTCATGTAGCATAGCACAACCACCTCTCTGTCTAATTTTATCACAACATTCGTGAGCTTCCAGTTCAGGAATGCTGATGCAGGATGGTGGTGTTAGAGAGAAGACAATTCCTCTGTGGATGTGCATGATAGACCACAATACACTGTGTAATATTATTTTGATATGTAAATCAACGGACTGTAGACTTTTTAGTAATACTGTAGGTATAGCTTTATAGAATGAACATCTCACATTGCTGATTATATTAACATTATTATGTACACAGCCTGATATATAGGCATGATCAATTTGTTGCCTCTAACATATATACATCAACAAATACCTACCAGTAGTCCCTTCTTTCCTACCAGTGCTTGGCACAAGGTTAGTGGGGACAAGGAATATTTGGTTATAAGGGAGCTTTGTGCTTTCTGAGTCCCTGGATCAGGAACTGGGAAATCCCATGGATAATTGCCACAGCTGAAGCACCTAGCAGAAAACTGAGGTCCAATAAAAAGGTCAGTATTCCACATGCACCAGCTAATTCATACCTGCACTTGTATCTTTATTTCTGCCATGTTTCCAGGTTTTGACAGATAATGCCATCAGAGGTAGAGGACAAGGTGACCATGCACTCTCTGTGGACTGGTTAAAGAACACCACAGGGCACAGACTGTTACCCTGGGGTCACTGAGACCTGTGCCCTTGCTGAGGTGAATGGTTAGGGCATTTCTATAATACAACAACATTAGAGCACCAGAAGATTTTTCCAAGCCTTGGGGTCCGGATCCATGGACTTTTACAGCTTCCTTGAATTGCTCACATGGAGTGTGCTGTCCTCGAGCAAGCATCACTCTTACCTGCTGCAAAGGTCAGGAAAGACTTATTTAAAGGAAATAGCCTGCATGCAAACAACATACCACACTGGCATCATTGCCTTAATCAGGGCAATAATTTGTCACCCTGCCTGTCTTCTCTGATACTCTCAGATATGAAGAGTCTTGTTTAGCTTTCCTGTGATTGTAAAATCTTAAACATTCTTACTATGATTTTCTTCGAAAAATGCCTGTTGCACTATTCATTAAATTATATAGCTTGCCTGTATGCACGCCTGTTTGTAAAACAAACCAAAACTAATAAAAGGAATAGGAAAATTATAATATCCAACACTGGAGAAAAAGAGAGTTGTTGTTATTTTTCATAAGTAACGAATTAAAAATTTGCAATGAATCTTAACTATACACAATTCTTCATTTACCCTTGATGAGGAACAAGGGCTGTTGCAGTCAACTCAGGGATGCCTAATTCTTCCCTAAAAAAAAAAAAAAAAATAAAAAAATTACAGTAATCAATCCTTACAGAACCTTACAGATTCAAAGAAGACCTTTTATCTTTGAGCTAAAGGAAGATTTCTGCTACAGAACAACATTTGAATTCTTCCCAAGCAACTAGGTACAGCAGAACATACTCCTAAGCATATAACACTTAATTCTTCACTGCATGGAAAAGCAAGTCCAAATTTGAGTACAGCAGTGTTGGGCTGATGCAAAGCCAGACTAAACACTGGAATCAGGACCCGTAAACTTTGGTGGGAAGTTTATCTTGCCTTTCATCCTCCTTCAAAATATCTAGATGTGATTTTCACCTGCCACATCACTAATTTGCCCTCTTCACCTGTTCTCTGACAGCTTGTAGACAACTGTCTCATCAAAAGAAAAAGACAATTGGGGAACCCAGGCTCTTCATCTTCTCGTTCAGTTATTTAAAGTACTTAGGAAAAACATACAGATTTAGCTGCCAGATCACAGGTCTCTAACAGAATTCTGGTCATTATTACCATCCCAAAGATAAGTTTGCTTGTGAAGAACTTCACTTTTGCTATGGGATCCCTGTGTGTGTGAAAATAAGTTCCCTATTTAAGTTGGGTTAAGTCACATTTACAATTGTTTGCAAATATTTCGTATCACAAATGATTCTGCTTTGTAATGGAAGCTCTGAGATATGTCAACAGGACATTTATCATGCCAAGTAAAGCTCTTGGCACTGATATTTACCATCTGTGGGCTTGGAAAGTCCTCTGCCTTGGGGTGTCTTGTTTACTTCTTTCACAGCTAAGTAGTATTATTTCACAGTCTTCTGCTGATAACAAGGTTAACTACACAAGGAAAGGAGTCCGAGGTTAGCATGTTTATTAGAACACTTAGAAAACATGGTTGTTTGCTCTGGTGTGCCATCTGTGAACACTGCCTTAAACCAATTTATTTTCTATGATGCCCAAGTCATAGGTGTCACCATACACATTTATGCTGTTGTAGTTTGGGGTTTTTTTTTCCCCAAGAGGAGCAGCAAATTTAGGCAGTGACCTGCCTGGGGACTATTCAGTTTTTCAGATGGAGAAATTTTGTTGCAGGGCACAGGTAGCCCTTAAGCAATTGGTTTAGGAAGTTATTGCTGTTAATTCCTAGATTCTCATCAGAGGTGGAGGGACAGATTACCAGAGTGCTTCTAGGCCACTGTCATGCCAGGTAGGATGGATTTGCATAAACCCTCAGAAGTTCATTAGGGGCGCTAAACTCTTATTGAAGGATGGTAGCTCTTTAAACCGCTCTACCAGGACCTCAAGCCCTACTGCAGGTGGAAGGAAGCTGTCTGTTGTTGTCATATAGCAGTTTTAACCTCTTTTTTCCCCTAACAGAGTCCTTTTCAAACTTGTTGGCCTTGTTTCCACAGTAAGTTCTCCACCTTCTCAGAAAACATTTAGCTTAAGGTGAAATTGCTGTGTCCAGATCATAAGCATGTTCAAGACCCCTGTGTTCCACACCTTCAGCAAAGCAAGTAAGGAGCATTTCTCCTTCTTGATGATATCTCCTTCCTTCTCTTCACTCTTATCCTTAGATGTATGCCCCAGGATTTTCTGCAGAAAATTTGAACAAGCTTTATTTTTTAGAGCTTGAACCTCCTCATTTCAAGGTCTATTAGCGGACACAGGCAAAGGAACTGACATTTTGACTCAAATCCATGGGAGGTAATCGAATATTCTGATATGCAATAGGTAAACTTTGGATTTTAGGTTTTGATTCTGCATTGTACAACTGTTCGCTACTACTGAAACACGTACACAAACACAAGGTAACATTAAGGCAGCCTAATGATTTTATGAGCAACTTAATTTTTTTTCAGGAGAAAGGCATTATGAAAGGACCTTTCAGGAGTAAAGCACTTTTCCCATCTAATCTATGAAAGAAAAAGCAGCTGGGATTTGTGAACCAGAGTATTTCTAGATAGTAGTAATAAAGGGATTGTAATCATGTGTCAGGCTTGATATTTTTTTATCAAATGCCACAACTGAAGGAAATATGATGTTAACAGTATTGGTGCTCTCCAGCCTTAGCCTGCTCACAGCAAGCTCCTGGAGCCAGGTCCTGGAGCCACTGAAGTGTGACACAACTTTGCCAGGGACTTCAGTTGTGCTAGCCTTGTCATCAGATGAACCTATGTACACATAAGGAGTCTTAGAGCTCACGCAAATAGGGGAGATGATGAGCAGGCAAGTTGATTACAGCACTTTGACTAATTCCCCATATGGACATTGTATGTGGGGAAGCAACCACACCACCTACTCCCAATTAACTTATTGTTTGCTTTGAACGATCCCCCGGGGAGTCAGTGGAGAGCAGGCAGGACCTAGCTCTTTCAATCCCCAGCTCAATTTGTTGTAGGACAAGCTGTTAGTCTTTATGTATGCCCCAAGGCTAGTGAGAAGGAAGGAGTTTAACTGAAAAGTCCCATTGCTAAACCAGGGTTTTCAATACGACTTTAAACCAAGGTTCTGGACGCATGCTTTTATTCCTTGTGTCCACATCTTGCACTGACATCAGCAGTGATTTCTAGTGCTTCATAATCCAGCCTTTATCTTCAACTTGTTTGTTTACTTATTCACAGGGATTACACCCAAAGTCTCCAATAATGCCATACAGCTTTCAAATCTGAGGCAGACTAGCGTGTGTTAAGGATTGCAAACTGGCTCTAGCCCAGACTTTTCTGCTCTGTAGCTCTAATACAGCCTGTTACTAGTTGAAGGCAGCACTGTGTGACTTAATTGTTCCTCTGTAGGAAGAAGACCACATATAACATAGCTCCATTGACTCTCCTTGTCTTCCAAAGCCTACAGGTGCTAGGCTCTGCTGTGGGACTTCTGTTTTCCTCCGGTGAACAGAAAGATTAACTTGTGCAACCCTAGGCTCCCTGACAGGGGCACGTCTCTGGTTTACCTTCTTTTCCAGCCTTTCCTGTAGAGAAGTCCAAGCTCTGATTTGGGTCCCAGGTGATCCTTCTCCCTGGAGGAGGAAAGCCTAGAGTGTGTCTCTCATGTCTCAGTGTCAGAGCAATGCCACGATGCTCGCCCCACGTGCCTCCCACACCAAAGCAGTGCTCACAGTGATCGGCTGTCCTTCACAGCAGCCACTCGTGACGGGCTGACCCCAAGCACCCTGCAAATTTTCAGGGTAAATTGTAAAGTTAGGAGGAAGCCCAGTCAGTCCAGTGTGTGGCTTGGTTCTTCTGATTTACCAAATCAGCTTTGTTGGAGCCAGTTCTCACCAGGTACAGGAGCTCACAGTCACCAAAGCAGTGCTGAGGGAGTAACTCTGAGATCTTCCCAGCTCTGCTGGGGGTCGTAGCCTTTAAAAGCAGATACACCAACACCGCGTAGGGCATTGGGTCTGGCCGGCAATCTGTAATGTCTGCCCTGCCCTGGCTATCTCTGCATGAATAACAGAAAGGCTGTTCTGGTCGCAGCAGAACCAGCATTTTTAATTTCCCTCTCAGCACATTGCATGCAGTTTAGATGATGCCATTTTGCAACATAAATATACTCCATACTCTCGACCTTAGGAAATGAAGTCTATCAGAGGTGGCCCGCAGATGCTTTTTCTGAATTATAACAAAAATGCAGTGAGTGAGACTGAAATGACGTAAATCTGTCTCTCTTCCAGGGACGTTGGTTACATAAATCTGCCGGCGCTACGAGTCATTCTACCTGCCTCTCTTCTTCTCATCCTCAGTCTGAAATCGGCGGTCCCTCCGAAAATCGCGTTAGAAAAGAAAAATGAAGGACTGCGGGGGGAGAGCGGGGTGTCTCCCGCCGCTGCGCGCCGAACCCCCGAGGGGCGATGACGGCGTGAGGCCGCCAGAGGGCACCATAGCGCCGCGGCAGCGCCCCTGCCCGCTGCGCCCGGCCGCCCCGCTTTCCTGCCCGTATCCCCTACCCGCTGCGCCCGCCCGTCCCGCTTTCCTGCCTGTATCCCCTGTCCGCCGCGCCCGCCCGCCCCGCTTTCCTGCCTGTATCCCCTGCCCGCTGCGCCCGCCCGCACCGCTTTCCTGCCTGTATCCCCTGCCCGCTGCGCCCGCCCGCACCGCTTTCCTGCCTGTATCCCCTGCCCGCTGCGCCCGCCCGCACCGCTTTTCCGCCCCCCCGCCCCTGAGGTGCCTCGCCGCCGGCCGCCGCACCGTTCCGGGCCGGCCTCTCACAGCTTTTCCCCCCCGGGTCGGTTCCCCGTCGCCCCTTCCACCGGCAGGCTCCTGGCTTGCGTGGCCATCGCCCGGCTTGCAGCTCCGGGCAGCAAACGCCTGTGTTTGCCTGTTTGTGGCGCGAATTGTCCCAGCCTGGTGGCGACCAGAGCTGTGGGTCCTGTCCCACCGGCCCTGACGCTCGCCCGCAGTATGCTCTCCACAGAAACCTCTGTTTTGCCAGACCAAGAGCTACTGGTCTTGGATGGAAGCAAACACCAGTTTAGGTTGGATGCTTGAGCAAGGCTTTTAATGGTAGGGTTGTTTTGGGTAATGGTGGTGGTGGCGAATCCTTTGCTGTGGCAAGTTCTTAAGAACCTGTTGTGACAGGGACAGACAAATGCCACTGCAGGGAGCGGCCTGGTGGCTCTCCCGGCAATCTGTTCCGGGCCTGATTCAAATGTCGCGCCGGGTCTCGATTTTCTACGAACCTGTGATCGCTGAAGACACTCAAGTGACTCGGGCTGGTGTCACCATCACTGCCATCAGTTCCTCAGAAACCTTATGTCAGAATAACTTGTCAAGAAAAAGAGCGAGGAAGAAGAGAGACGAAGCAAAGGAAGGATGAGGGCAAGAGAGAGGGAAGGAAAGATGAAGAAAGGGAGGGAGGAAGGGCGGGCAGAAGTACACCTAACTCCTCTCCCTGCTCCTGCCCCATCCTGGAAACACCTATGCCTGAGAGCAGTGTCATGTACATAAGGAACCCTTCTGACCCTCTACACAATAAAATGACCTCAGATATACCATGCTGTGGCTGGTAGCTACTCAGTGAGGCCCAGTTTTGGTAAAAAAAAAAAGGCAGTTTAAGTAGAGTTGAAAGGCTGAAGAAATCCATGAATCAGCTGCAAAGCCCTCTCTTCATTACTGGCATCTGCTGTTGACCTCAAAGCAATCCCACGTCAACAGTGACATTTAAAGAAGAAGATAAACAAAGTATTAAAAACAACTGTTAAGAACTGGATTTATGTTTCACTAGGCCACTTAGCAGACACCAGTGACCCATCTTGCAATTGCTAATTAATGGGGCATTCAATTACCGCAGCCCTCTGCAAATAGAGATCAGAGCACAATCTGCAGCCATGCACCCTCCTGCGGTGACACCACAGCTGCCAGTCGGATCATGGGCACAGTCCTGGCCAGTGGCCACCTCTGAGGACACCAGCTCCCCTGGGATTGCCGGCCACAGCAATGCCGGTGGCTTGATGAACTTCCTCCCATGTCAGCACTCCCTCTCTGCTTTCAGAAGTGCTGTGAGCCACAGACCGGGCTGAAACAGCTCAGGCAGAATCCCCATCTCACTCCAGTGGAGACCTGCATCTTACCTTGTAAAGGCACGTTCAACCACGGCAGCTCCTGCTGAGCCAGCAAAGGAAACACCGCCTGAAGTAACCATACGCAAAAGCAGCAGCACAGTTGACATAATCGGGGTGCAGCATCATGAGCTGAAGGAAAAACAGGCTAGCAAGGTTCACGGTATTCCCACAAATGGCGGGCTTGCCGATCAGATCAGGTGAGGCCTTTCCGGCAGGCTCCGGCAGTGGTCCCCAGCTCCAACCAAAAATCATGGAACCTTTGCAGCTGAAGCAGCGGGAAGTGTGGGAACATGCCTGTAGCCTGTTAAGGGGCTCACAAAGTCGTCACAGGACAACAACGGTGGTGTAGCAAGAGGAGCCGCTGCTCAAAAATGCTGAACTGTCACCCAGGATGCGCAGCTTGAACCAAACGCATCACACTGCAAATGGCCGGGGCTTGAGCCCACGCTGATAAATGAGCAGATTGGAGGAAAAGAGGATAAAATGCATGAGTGGCTGTGCAAGGGACACTAGTGGGACTTAAAGTTCAGGTTGCTGAGCAGTGGGACCTCTGTCACGTGCTGCTTACCCAATGCTACAGAGCGTTATCCCTCCTACCTGCCACGCTACAGCCCCGCCGTGGATCCAGGCCGTGGAGAACCTGTGGCTGGGCAAGGCCTGTGCCTGGAAGAGGTGGGATTAGAAATGGACTCAGAAGCCGGCAGCTGTGGTCAGAGGGGAGCCGCTGCCTCTGGAAACAGCACTTCTCGGAGGGGTGGGTGTCCTCAGATGCCGAGGAAGCCAGTCCCCAAAAGCAGCAACCAGCTTGTGCTTGTCCAGTACAGCTTCCTATCCTTCTCAGTGGCTTTCACCCACCAGTTGGGGGGGGGGAGGTATTTGAAATCGATTTAAAATGCCCAAGGTATAAATTTTCTTATCTGTCAGACACTGGATAGCTTTTTTTCCCAGAAGTGAAGGTCCGCATAGCTTACACCTTTACTTCACTACGTCTATTCCAAGTGTTCCTGCATGAAATGCCTGCTCTGTGCTTTTACAGCAAGTTGAAGCTATTTTTACACCAAACGGGAAGTGCAATTCCCAACTGCCTCAACATGTCTGTACTTGATTTCTACATACCACCTACTTCCAAAGCTCAGCCCAATCCTAAACTAACCCTGGCTAGAATCTATCCGTGAAATAAAATACATAATAAAAGACCAGAAAAGGTACCCTCAAATCTGTACTGGTGAAGCTGTATTTAGAGAATAAACCTGTGCTCAGGCTGCGTGGGTGTTTTAGCCATACTGCCATCGAACTATGACCTAACAGAAACAGAACAGAGGAGCAGGAAAAAAGGAAAATAATCAGTAGCTATAATCAACTCCTGACGCATCTTCTAGAAAAAAAAGTTTTCTAGACCAATAAAATAGTTGGATGTGTCACCCCAGTAATTTGAAGTGCTGTCAAATGCCGCTTGTGCTTAAACAGGTGGTGCAACACGGATTTTTCAGGTCTCGTGGGTGAAACATTAACCATTCCACGGGAGGAGAGGACGGCGCAGCAGCACGTGAGCAGCAGGGCTGCGCCGGGACAAAGTCGCGGGTAGGTTCGGTGATGACGGAATTTGGAGTTTGATTTCCCAACGTTTTCCATCGCCACTGGACCACGGCCACAGTGCGTTTTCCCCGTGGATACCCCAGGCAGCCCCACACGTAAGGGTGCTGCTCTCTTACCCCTTATGCCAAACACACATTCCCAAGCCGCCTGCCGCGGCGGCCAGGTGATGGCCAGTGGCCACCGCAGGCACGGGCACCTGACCAGGGCTGCAGGGTCACGGCCCAGGAGTAAGGGCCGGTACCAAACCAGGGCTCCGGCGGGCCTGGCTGGGGCGGGAGAGCGGCCACAGCGGCCGCTTCAGCCTCAGCTGACCGGGGAGAAGCAGCCTCGAAGAGGATGCGGCTCCATTCCCTGACAGAAAGCCCGCCCCCTAGCCCAAGGGACACGCTGCCGGCTCCGCCGAACCTCTCCCTGCCCCGGTAAACCGCGAGCGGCCTCTACGAGCCGGCACAGAAACCCAGCGGTGGCCACCGGAGCGCGGCCGCGCCGGGGAAGCAAGTGGGCCAGGGGGGATGGAGACCGGTGGCTACCGGGCCCCGCGGCCCATGCGCCCTCCCGGTCGCCCTGGGAGCTGTAGTCCGCAACCGCCCGCGGCCCCTCGCAGCCAGCGGGCCCGGAAGCGGCGAGGGACTACAAAGCCCAGGTTGCCCAGCGGCGCCGGGCCCGCCCCTCCCTTATGAATGACTAATGCAGCATGTTGTCCGGCTAGCGTGTCCCCGGCGCCGGAGCTCCGCGGCGCCGCCGCCGCCTCCTCATCCTCCTCCTCGTTCTCCTCCTTCTTCTTCTTCTCCACCTCCTCCTCCTCCTCCTCCTCCTCCTCCCCGCAGCGGGACCCGGCGCCCAGCACGGCAAGTGAGCGAGGCGGCGGGCCGGGGGAGGGCGGCCGCTGTGCCCGCTTCCTGCCAGGGGGGCGGCGGCGGTGCCATGTTGGGGCGGTGCGGGCGGGTGTGTGTGTGAGGGAGAGCCGGGGGGGTTGTCGCGTTTCGCCCCGCGGGAGGGCGGTGGGCCGGGGTTATGTGAGGGGGCATGGCAGGCGCCATGCATGGCGGCGTCCCCTCGCCGCCTGCCCCCTCACATAACCCCGACCCTGCCCTTCCAGCTGGCCGGCCCGCCGGGAAGGGCGGCCGGGGCCGCCTCGGCGCTGCCCCGCCGGTGACCCGGCGGACGGGCCTTCTCCGGGCGGGGGCGAGCTCGGCCTCTCTCGGTAAATCCCCGTTCTGCAGGGGAAGGGGAGGCCGCTGCCCGCTCCCTTCCCCGCCGGAGCCCGGCGAGGAGGCCGGCGTGGCCGGCCGGCGAGCTGCCCCGGGGCCGTCCAACTCGGGCAAACCGCCCCGTTCCCCGCGGTGGGGCCGTTATGGCCGTTTCCTGGCTTGAGGGGTCGGGGCGGGAGGGGGGGTCGGCGCGATGTGGGCAGAGCACGCCGGGCAGTTGCACGTTTTCTTGGGTGTTTCGTGATAAAAACGTGGGATTTGCTGGTGGCTTTGGTTGTGACGGTGAGCTGAGGTGGGGCAAAGCAAAAACTCACGGTTTTTCTTCTTTTTTTTCGGTCGGGGAAACTCCTTCAGACTGTCCGCGTTGTGCATCGCATGCAATAAACTCCGAAATCAGTTTTTTTTTTAGTTCACCTCTGAAAATAGTTCTAATTAACCCAGGTCTGGAAAATAACTCGTGTCCCAGGCATAGCCTGGTCTTTTCTCTTGAAGGAAATAGATGTACCCATGATCCCATACGCTGGTAGCCCTATGAGGAAGGTGTTTATTTTGGGCTAGCTTTCAGGAAGAATGTTTGTTTGGTGAAACTTTGCAGAAAGTTGCAACAGCTGAGTGATTGCCGCTGGGTTGGACAAGCGAGAGGACGGGCTTTTAAAAGTGGGGTGCAACTTCTTATGTGTGGTGGTGTTCGTAGTAGTCCTGAGAAATGCCAAAGGTGTCTGGAATGGTCTGGCTTCTCCATTTTGTAGAGATGTGTGTGAGATGCCGTTTGGCTGTTAATGTGCGTATTCCTTCTTGGAAAGCTAACAGAATAAAGCAAAAGTTTAAAGAGGGGAAAAAAAACCAACCAAAAAGCCAACAAAACAAATTTCAGGGTGTTTCCCTGCTGTATTTTAGCAAGGGATAGACCTTACACAGGAGAAACACATGTACATTTGATTGTCCTAAGCTAAATGAGTGTATTAATTGAAAATACTGGGTTATGGCTGTGGTGTTGGTTCGTGCCCTGCTGCGTGTGGCTTTCGATAGACTTTCAAGTTTCAGTAACTTGAATTGCTGATGGTAAATGTCAGCTGTCGCAGTGTCTGGCACTGTTGTGTCTTAACTGTAGACTCATATATCATTTAATTCAGTGCTGGGAGAGTTATATGTATTTTTCAGTGCATTCTTTCTTCCATATGGTAAATATGATGAAACATTGCTGCTGCCGCCACCACAGCTGTGAATAAAACACAGTGGTATTGGCATGGTATTTGTGGGAGAGTCATTGGATTGCTTTTTTTTTTTTTTTAAAAAAAAAAAGTACTTTTCAGAAAGCATCTTCTTTTTCTTTACGTGCTGCTCGGGAAGAGTGAAAATTTGGGGCAGTCTTGGGGAAAAAAAAAAAAAAAAAAGGTAGGCCAGAGATAAGCGTTCTCCAGATTTAATGGGAGTGGTGTGTAACTAGAGCTGCCTGAAGAGGTATCTCAGCGTGTGCTCTGCCAGCTGTGGCCAGCAAGAAGGAAGGGTTCTGCAGCTCTCCTCGCCGTCCTGCCAGGGAAAGTCCATGCTGGTTAGCAGCACCAGCTGTCTGTCAGCAATGATTTAGTTGTAGATCTTGCCAATAATTTCTGTTGGTAACGGTTGTTACTAAATAGGTATTTGCAAATAGGTTTCCAATATGAATCGTTTCTGAGATTAGACCTTCAATTATTGAAGATGTTGTAAGTGGCCGCTCAAATTTGAGGTGCTATGGCCATGTTAATACTCTGGTTCTGCATCTGAACTTTCAAACTCTACAAATGGGAGTGAATATTTTTTCCTGCCTGCAAAATGACTTGGGGTCATATAACTTCAATGTTAACTGCCATTTATAGATTTGCATGAAAACATGCATGCACTTAGTGACAAGCTCTTACTCTCCACTTCTTTTTCTAAAGAAAAACCCCAAAAAATAGTTAGAGGGGCTGTCTTCTCCTCCTGTCTCCTTCCTCCCCCTTCCCTCCCACCCTCAGTTGACATGCTATGCAGTTTGATGGAAATCACTGAGAGATGCAGGGACTTAGCATCTCCACGTAGATGAATTTAAGTCTCCTGGTGACACCACATATCAAGCAGCAGGAGAGACTGCACTGGAGCTCCAGGAGTTCACATTTTCTGGCGGTTAAGCCCTGCAGGCTGTCTGCAAAACAACCTCCGCTGTTTGGACAGTGCAGCCTCGCGTACCTGTGTTAAGAGGTCTGCGTCTCTGCAGGAAGGGTGTGCAGGCTTGCAAGAGGGAGCGGGAGCCTGCACCATGGCTGAAGAGCAACACGAATGCTGAAGAAGTTGAAGAAAGGTCTCCAGTCACCTGTGCAGTGCCTCTGGAGATCCTGGTCTTACCTCAGTAGGACGTGTATCTCAGGTGTTGCACAACTGGGAGCCATCCTTCAGAGTTACAGTAAGACGGCTAGATACAGGGTAGACCATAAAGGAGGCCCATGTGCGAGGAACTGGGATCAGGAATTGCTGAGGGTTTTCTTGTTTCTTTGGAGGGCAGCAGATAGGAATGGAAATAGAGATCATCTTTTGAGGGAAGATCTTTTTACTTCTGAGCTTGTCAGGCGTGGGGTGCTTTACAGGTTAGATGAGCAGTGCAGCAGCTGGATGGAGTTGCAGATAGAACGACTTTGGTTGTTAGTGTGACTGTGCCTGTAGTACTGTAAGGTTAGTGCTAACATGTGAGGCTCCTGTGTCTGCAGGCAGGTAGCTGGAATTAACTCGCTTTCGCGGGGTTTTGTCTCTCTTAGGTCTGTCTTGAAACATGACCCTGTTTCTTCAGTTCTCTGCTGGAGTAGAGCTGTGTGCCTGTGTTTGTCGTCAGTACATGGGCCTCTGTCATGGAACAAATATTTTCAGCTTTTGTGATCACCTAATGATTTTGAAAAAGAGTGGATCAGCTTGTCCCCAGCTACTGTTTGGAGACTAGGGTGGAAGGGGCAGGCAGAAAAGCACGGATAAATAATGTGTTTGGCAGGGGTGCAAAATCATTTTGTCCTACAAAATCCCAATTTTACCGTCATAAAAGGATTGCATTTAAAAGTGTTCAGAACAAAATGAATGAGTGTGACAATGCTCTCGAAACCCAGCTTCTGCATATCTCAGCAGATACGCATTTATTCTACGTGTCAATGGCTATGTGGATTTTAAGAAGACTTCTGCAGCAGTTTTGTGGCCCACAGTCAGTTATCTTCCAAGCCACTAGTTAGTTGTCTGCGGCAGAACTTCTTGATCTATCTCCTTTGCTGGCTGCTTGTAGGTAATAAACAGAGAGTGGAAAATATACTTCTTGTTGAACTCCACCTAAGCTGTGCATGCAGCTGCTGTGCCCTTTTCCTGTTGCTCTGCTTGGGAGTGTTTTGCAGAGGGTTCTCCAAAATCAGATGTATTACTTGGTTCATAGTTTTGAATGGCCTGAAGGAAGGAGGTGTGCTCAGTGGATATCCTACCCCAATCTGCTGATCGCGGGAGAGTCTAAAAAAATTACTTTGGTTTCAAATCTTCCCTGAATTCACATGATTCATATTGGAATAAAAGAGGAAAGTGACTTGTGTAGATAGTAAGACAATGTGAGTTTCTGAGTGGCTGGCCAGGCTTGGGCCACATCACAGGGTCTTTCTGTCCCATGTTTCTAAATTTAGCAACCTCTTTACAGCCTCTTAAAACAGTAAGGATTTGGCCTGTTGTTTGTTCTCAATTCTACTCTGCATTAGCATCCTGATTCACCTCATACTTACTCATTTTGTCTAGTAGCCCTAGTGAATATAACAGCAATAATTTCTAAAAACACAAAACGTACGAAAACACCTTCTTGTCTTTCACCGATAAAGATAAATGTGTTTTCAGTACATCAGTATCCCAGGCCAGGTATTTTCATGTTCCTACACCTTCTTTCAAACAAAATTAATTTAGTTGTCTGTGACTTTTATCTTTTAGCTTCCAAAATATGCAAATGGACGTTGTCTCCAGTGTGCAGGGACCTGAGTTTAGGCTGCATGCATCAGCACAGTTTGTGTTGCACGAACATCTCATTGATGCTTAGAGGGTAAAAATCTGTGTTTTGAAATTTATGAACTTCTGAGTCATGAGAAACCAGAGCCGCAATCTACAACCATCTGTGATCACAGAACCAGTTGCTCAGTTGAGTTTCAAAGGCGTGGGTTGTGTCAAAGAGGTACGTGCAATATGTAGGGTAGGTCACCTTGGTGATGGTTTTGAAATACGTTCCAATTTCTGAATTTGTGGCTGTTGCACTAATTGGCAGTCAGGTTTCAGCTGATGCATCCTTCTGAGTATGAGCAGTCAGTCTATCAACAGAGCAGAGACACCATTTGGAGCTGATGATAGTTTGTTTGTAAACACTTGTAAGATTTCTGTGCATAAGCATGGAAAAAGCCTCATCAATCTTAAATACACTGCTTCTGTTGCAGGGGATGGTGCAGAGACGTAAGTATCTTTTGATTTGGTTTTGCCTTCTTAGTAGGTTAAATGTGAGGCATGGAAGGTACTTTGTAGGTATTTTAGACAGCAAGTAATGAGTGCAACGATTTTTCAGTGGGAGAAAAGTTGTGTCTGTATCTTCTGAAGTATTGATACGCCTCTTCTGTTCACATAAAATAAGTGGTCCTGTTAATGGGTAGCAGCATTCAAATGAGATGTGCTTGTGCAGTGCATAATATGAATCTGAAGCTTGCAGGCTGTACCAGCTACACCAAATATCCGTTGCTAGTGAAACTGCTGGTTTAGAGGATAAAAGGAACATGGCACACTTGGTGTATGTAGATGTCAGTACACTTTTATTGCTGCATCTCGTGCTGAGCAGGCAGAGGCTGTGTTCTGGCCAGGGATACTGGTGTTAGAGGGCTGGGTCAGGAGGCTGTTCATGAAACTAACCTGATCTTCTATGACAAGATGACCTGCTTAGTGGATGAGGGAAAGGCTGTGGATGTTGTCTACCTAGACTTTAGTAAAGCCTTTGACACTGTTTCCCACAGCATTCTCCTGGAGAAACTGGCTGCTCATGGCCTGGATGGATGCATGCTTTGCTAGGTGAAGAACTGGCTGGATGGCTGGGTCCAGGGAGTGGTGATGAATGGAGTTAAATCCAGTTGGTGGCTGGTCACAAGTGGTGTTCCCCAGGGCTCAGTCTTGGGGCCAGTTCTGCTTAGTATCTTTATCAATATGATCTGGATGAGGGGATTGAGTGCACCCTTAGTAAGTTTGCAGATGACATCAAGTTGGGTGGGAGTGTTGACCTGCTTGAGGGCAGAAAGGCTTTGCAGAGAGATCTGGACGGGCTGGATCGATGGGCTGAGGCCGATGGTATGAGATTCAACAAGGCTAATTGCCAGGTCCTGCAGGTCACAACAACCCCATGCAGTGCTACAGGCTTGGGGAAGAGTGGCTGGAGAGCTGCCTGGCAGAAAAGGACCTGGGAGTGCTGGTCAACAGCCGAATGAATTGGAGCCAGCAGTTGGCCAAGAAGGCCAACAGCATCCTGACTTATATCAGAAATAGTGTGGCCATCAGGACTAGGGAAGTGATCATCCCCCTGTATTTGGCACTGGTGAGGCCACACCTTGAGTACTGTGTTCGGTTCTGGGCCCCTCACTACAAGAAGGACATTGAAGTGCTGGAGCATGTCCAGAGAAGGGCAACAAAGCTGGTGAGTGGTCTGGAACCCAAGTCTCATGAGGAGAGGCTGAGGGAGCTGGCATTGTTTAGTCTGGAGAAAGGGAGGCTGAAGGGAGACCTTACCGCTCTCTATAACTACCTGAAAGGATGTTGTAGTGAGGTGGGTGTTGGTGTCTTCTCCCAAGTAACAAGTGATAGGCCAAGAAGAAACGGCCTTAAGCTGCGCCAGGGGGAGGTTTAGGATGGATATTAGGAAAAATTCCCTTCACCGAAAGGGTTGTCAAGTGCTGGAACAGGCTGCCCGTGGAAGTGGTTGAGTCACCATCCCTGGGGGTATTAAAAAGATGTGTAGATACGGCACTTAGGGACATGGTTTAGTGGTGGACTTAGCAGTGTTAGGTTAATGGTTGGACTTGATGATCTTAAAGGTCTTTTCCAATCTAAATGATTCTATTAAATAGTTGTTTCATGTGGCTGTGGCTTATGTTCAGCGCAGGTCAGTTCTGGCTCGGTTACAGTGTGACCTGCGTGAGGTGTGCTGCTGGAGGACACCCACTTTATTGTTCGACAGCTTGCTCTTAAATCAAGTTTGGTCCTTAGCCTGCCTCTTGTCTTCCCCACAGTGACTCTAGAAGAACAAGCGTGAGTGATGTTGGCATGTTAGTGTGAGGAAGTGCTGTCCTGGGGGGGCGGTGATGGTCTTCTGAAGGCTCAATAATTAAAAACAAAGGAGAATTCACATTGCAAAATCGAGATGCTTTGAAAGCTGCAGCAGCCTCCTAACTACTTGTTTAGATACCAGAGGTCAGGTTTGTAAATGTTAT
This sequence comes from Numenius arquata, assembly GCF_964106895.1. Classification (NCBI taxonomy): domain Eukaryota; kingdom Metazoa; phylum Chordata; class Aves; order Charadriiformes; family Scolopacidae; genus Numenius; species Numenius arquata. The sequence continues at coordinate 110,420,818 of NC_133577.1, read as the reverse complement.
TTGGGTATTCATATGCCTGTTTCTTAGTTGTAAAACAGGGAAGTACATATAATCCCATCTCAGAGGCTGCAGGATTAATACTCTGAGCACTGAGAGGTGTGGATGCCTTCTGCAAAGCTAGCGAATATTGTAAGTATCAAAAGCAGCAATACATGCATTTAGTTTGGGGGTGGTGGGTGTCAAACACAAAAATTGTTGACTTTCCCTTTGAATAAAAGGTGAAACAAGTTGTGGTAGCTTTGTGGCTCCTAGTTTCTTACTAGTTACTCTGATATGTGTGCAGCACATAGAAAATACAGAGCAATTATAAGACTACAGAGAACTTTTTTCCCTTTAGCAGTATCAACGTGTTGGGGAAGGCGAATGCTGCTTCTGAATTTCTGTATAGCTCAGAAGGAAGAAAATATTCAATAAAAACCTTCCTTTTAAAGAGTAGCTGACTACGTTGTTTTATAGGTAGGAGCATGAGAGTGTTTTAAAAAGCTTTTATTGATTCAATTGAATTGCTGTCTGAAGGAAGCAAATTTAGACAGGACAATAAAGGAAGAAATTCAGCCCTACTGTAGGAGGATACCTTAATGAATTGCCCGTCCATCCTCTGTGTTGTGCTTGAATTTTCTCACTGAACCACCTAATTGAAATAAAACGAGAAAGGGCATTTATTCTTAACAGTAGCTCATGTTCTAGTGTCTGTAACTTGCCTTGCTAGAGCTCCTGACTTGTGAGTGTACCTCTTGTGTCCTCGGAACTGTGAGCTAAGAGAGTTTCAGATGCCTAAATATGCAGCTAGAACTGAAACACTTTGGTCAGCTAAGGCTACCCAGTATGAAAAACGAGCCAGTGGTTCACGGGCAGATTTCACGTGAAGAGAAAGCTCTGCTGTAGCTTCTTTACGTAAGGAAAGCTGGAGGACTGATACGAAATGGCATGGCAGGGAGATCTTCCTCACTCTGCTTTTGTCAGCCACTGTGCAAGATAAGCACTGCTAGAAGATGTGGCACTTGCCTCTGGGTTACTTTCTGAACTTGTGTTGTGGGGAAGAGAGTAATCCCCAAAGTGTAGAGGCAAAATATAGCCCTTTTTCCACAGTGCTGTTGTCAGTGTGGATGGCTGCCCTGTCTGTGCGGTCAGGACAGGAAGACATTGAAAAGAAATAGGTGCCTATCAGTAAGATAAGTAATGGCTAAATTTGAGGCTTGCAGTTCTTTGCGTGGTCTCTAAAATTCCTGTTTGGTTGCCTAGGTATCTTAAGAATTGGGAAAAGGACTTCATTTCTTCATATGTATATACATAAAGAACAATATTTAATCACCCAGTGAATGGTAAGCCCTTTGGGACTAGTGAAGATGAAACAAGAATTCCACTTTCTGGAGAAAAAGCTGATTGAATTGGGAATTCAATCATCAAGGAGTCCTTTCAAGGAAATTCCAGAGGCAAAACCCAGTCTTGCTGGATCATAAGGACAGGTCAGGCTCCTTCTTGTTTCTTCTGGCTCCAGGAATTTTCTTGGTGGCACTCTCAGCAGGAGGAATGAATCCCAGATTAAGACAGTCTCCTGGCAGATAAGAGAACAGAAATACTTTCTAATCTCTGATCTTTGAGTGCCTAAAAGCTGCATCTCCCAGTTTGTCTGAAAGAAATGCACTGTCATATCTGAGATTTTCAGTATGTGATTTATCTCACGAAGGCCTCTTACAGGCCTTTGAAGTAGCTGGAGGAGAGGGATTTGATTGGTTTCACATGTTCCTGCCAAATCCCATGGTAATTAGAAAAACTTGAGGTTATGAGATGTATACATATTATGAGACACAGTAAATAATTGTCTGCCAGCTGCTTTTGCCTGTGGCTTTACAACTTGGGGTTGAATTTCCTTCTGTTCCCTGGCAGATTCTGCTGACCTCTTCTTTTTCACACGCACATGCACCACCTCCTGTAATCTTCAGTAATCGTTTTTTCCTGGAGGAGCGGTGCTGCGCTCTGTGCCACTGACTGACTGTGAGACTCTTAACCTCCCTGCCAAGTTTGTTTAAAATTCACCTGTGGGTTAGCAAGCACAGATAAATAAGCTCTCAATAAATAAGATAAAGGAAGTTCAACTTTAATGAAAAACAAAATTAAACTGCAAAGTTGAAAAATCAAGCCCTAAGAAATTTGGAAATGGTTGGATTTAAGTTGCCCAGATGCTTGCCAGTATTTGATCTGAATCAGCACTGTTTTTCTCACTGTTGGGCGCGGTGGGAGGAAGTCCCCACTGATTCACATGCTTCAGTTCCTGGTCTGTGTAACAGCAGGGTATGTTCAGTCCTCTCGCAGAGGTTTCAGGATTCATATTTCAAGTATCGTAGGATGCGGATATCTTCTGTGAATACACAGGTGTACAGAGATGGTAACTCATGGATGAGCTAGGTCAGTCTGGAGTCCATGGTATTTGACTAGTTCCCAGAACTTGCTTCTAGGTTGTTGATGAGGGCACCGACTAGCTGAGTAGCCAGCCTTGTCTGTACTCTGTTCTTGACTTATTTTGTGGCTGTTGTCCCTCACACTAAGGAAGAGCTTGAACACACACAGATTTTTACGGCAATTGTTCAGTTGAGTTTTAGTCTGCTGTTGACAAACAGTTGTAAGAATTTTCTTAATGATGACTAAACAACCTGAATTCTAAGCATGTTCTAAGGGGGGGGGGGGAAACCCCAACCAAAAAACCCCCCCAAAAAACCAAACTAAATAAAAATCCAGAAAGAGGTCTTCTGTGTGGTAAATTTCACCTCCAGTGGATCTGGAGCAGATCTAAGCACCTGAGAACAAGATCTCCTAGAAGAAAGCAGTGGCAGACTTGCCTGTCGATGTGACTGCCCAGTCTCTCTTCTGACCATTGTGCCGTGGTTCCCTGCAGAGGCTGGAACCTCTCTATGGCGGACTGGGAACCACACTGAACATATAGCTTTGCTTCCTCCAAAGGTTGTACAGGTCAGATAAAAAGCAGTGCTAGTTCGCATGAGTACCCTTCAGAGAAGATTTCCCTCTCTCCAATATCAGGTGCATCATTTACCCAGTGGTGAGAACGGGGTGAGGTTTTCTAAAATGTCACTTGTTGGAAAAACAAAAAAAAAATCACTCAGTGCTTCTGTATAAAAATCTATTCTTCAACTGAAACTTGCAGTTTACTATTTTTAAGAGCACTCCCATAGATAAGAGATGTGTCTTCAAACCCCCAGCAGGCTTTAACCAAGCTTAGAGCTTTAGTTTGTGTTCAGGGCCAGCTGATACCACAGTGTTTTTCTGCCAGGGAATTTTGCACGTAAACCAATTGAGAAGCAAGTCCAGAGCTGAGCATCAGAAGAGTATTGGTACACCCCTGACTGATGTTGTAGTTGAACAAATACTTTCTCAGAGGCCAGTGTTGGTTTCAGCATCTCTGTTTCATACTGTCTCTTCAGTTTTGCTGCCGCAGTTGTTCCTGCAGCTGTTTGGTCAACTGAGCTTAAAATGCCTTGGTAGGGCGGGGGTGTGAGGGGGGAAGGTGGTTTTTTTTAACCTGAATCTGCTCTCTGGTCTGGGTCACTGCACAAGTCAACAAATAGTTAAACCGGTCTATGGGAGACAGGACAGGATGAAAACAGATTCTGGGTTCACTTAAGCCCGCAGTGCCAGTGGACAACTCTGGCCAGGCTGTCCGTCGTGAGGTTGCAGTGGGCTGGCGTGTCCCTCTTTGGGTTGTGGGTCTTGGGGCAGGGGTTTCCTTCCGTTGCACTTATTTAGAGCTGTCCACACCACATCTAAGTTGTGGAGACACTGGAGCAGAAAAAGCCAGGTGAAGCTGAACTGCTCTTTCAGCTTATTCTGACATCCAGGTTTCCTTGACTTGACTCCTTGGAAAGGGAGAAGGCACAGTCTTCGTTTTAAATTTATGTTATGCATTGTAGCAAAAGCAATGGAGTACTTGCCTGTGCAGAATTCTCGTGTGTTTTTGAATAAATAGCTTGTTATTGAACCTCTTAGACTGTTGGCGGTGTGTAGTTTTTCTTTTAACAAGGTGTTTGCCTCGTACCTCAGGGGCTGTGTCTGTGTCTGTTGCCTGCTCGGGGCACAGGGCTCTGGTGGGTTTTGTGGGAATTTTGCTCGGGAGACCATGCAGAAGCCAGGCTTTTGGCCGCACTGCGTTTATCTGGCCCAGTGATTCCCGTTTGCTGGCTGACCACTAGCAGTGGACAACGGAAAGGTGTGAATTGCTAAAGTCCCTCTGTACAGGCTTGGAAGGAGGTGTACCAGCTGTCTGAATTACTCTTGCATGCTTCCCGCTGTCCAGGTGAACACTGTTTTTATAGAAACGTATTCTAAGCAAAGCTAGAAAGTAAAACACTTTAAAACTAAGGCTAGAAACCAGGATGCAGAGCGCTAATCAGACTCAGGGAGACTGCTGCATTTGGGAAGGTGAGGGGCATTGACATTACGTTTCTGTGCTGGAGTCTACCGTCACCAGGCAGCAGCCAGCTTTCTTCCAGCATCACTGGGGCCTATGGCAGGAGCAAAACTTGTCCCTCTGCTCTTCAGAGCCAGGCTGCAAACGTGTTGTATGAGTAAGTTGGTCAGGACTGCTCTGCAGCCTAGTAAAATAAAACACTGATCACTGTGAAACAGGTCAGAGGGAGGTAACCCAAAATGCTGCAGTGAAGAAGCAGCACTTCCTTCAAGTGCTTCAATTTTAGTGGGATGGCAGTGAGGATAAGCAGCATGAGACCCAGTCCTGTGCAGTCCCCTTAGAGTATCATCAAAGTCAAATCATAGCACTCTGCCAGCTTCAGGGAGAACTTTTGGACTTAACAATGTGGATGGAAGAAAGAATCTTAAAACTAAGACATGGAAGCCATTCACAAAGGGTTTGAAAACCCAATTCCCAGGGCAGGTGTGATCTTACTGATGTCCTGACCCTGGCATACTTGTAAATATATACTTAATAACACGATGCAGAACAGGTAACAATGTGTGTGGCTCTCTAGTTGAATATGAAGACTGTGACTGCTCAAGAACTGGATTGAAACAGGATAGTTTTATCCTACGGGGGGCGGGGGGGCTGTTGTTTGGTGTGATTTTGTTTTAACAGAAGCGGAGTTGAAAAGGCAGCATGTGTAAACCTTCAGTTTGCCACTTCTATTACTTCAACTTTTATTAGAGACTGTAGAGACACCTCTGCTTTTTTTTTTTTCCTTTCCTCTTTACAGTTCTTAAACAGATATTCTGGGTTATGCCATTAATTTTTAATTCTCTTCCATTTCTTTTACTTCTTACAGTTCTTTTGTGGTTGGTGAAAATAAGTCTACACTGCAGGGATGCAAGAGGAGCAACAGCCTGAGGTAGGGCTTGGAGCTGAAGATCTTTTTTCTCAGTAGAATTGCAGGGAAGGTGAAGACTCTGAATCAGCAGGTTCTTCCACTCATCCTCAGGGAAGGTCTGCAAAGTCAGAGGGTCCAAACTACCAGTGTGGGACCCCTTTTAAAACGGGGTGGGAGGGTGGGGGCTGAGTGCTATTTTTTTGCCACTTTAGGTTCTTCTTTTCAGGGTCCTTTTTGCTCTGATTGCAAAAGTTAAAAAGGGTCTTTTGTATTAATTTACTTGAAAATGAGGTATTGTAGAAACCTATGAGCTTAACCCTTTAGAAGGAAAAAATGTTTTGGGAGTAAATTACACAATTTGATTGTATACAAATGATTTCACTGCACATAAGTACCTTGCCAAATTAAACTGAAGTGCTTTTTTCTATCCTTTGTGTTCCTTTTATTCTCCTTTCGTATTCATGTGTATCAAAACCTTTTTCTGGCTTAATAGGTGAAGCTCAGGAAATGTTTTTCGTATGAGATATAAGAATATTGGTTCCTTTGTCCTGTTAGTTAATTTAAAAAAAAAAAAAGCAATGGCAGACTCTTAATGTAGTGCTTAGTTCTTTTTCCCACTGTAATGTTATGATGACAAAGCCAGTGTAAGTGACAGGATTAATTCCATATGTTAGATGGATACATTTTTCCAAAATATTTTTGTGACTAGAGTTACATATGCAAGCAGTAGAGTCAAGCCATATGTTGTGATCAAAAGCTGAGCTGGTGTTAAATTAGATTTGTGAACGTAATTGCAATTTGCGGTGTAACTGCAGTTTGCAGTTGTCAATGAACAGACTTTTGCTTTGTAGTGAAAGGATGATATGTTGCTATGAATGTTTTAAACTTTGCCCTGTAAAGCTGTTGTGCTTTTTGGTCTTACTCCATGAAATGTACAATAAATTTTGCCTTACCTTAGGTGGGGACAAGATAAGACACCCAGGATTTATTATCTGAAAATTATTGTTTGGCATACTGGAATGCAAGAGGAAATTAATTACTCTTGTTGAAAATTCTGAACAACTGGATGTGCTTTATACAGTTCTGTTTTAAATTTCACCAGGTTAAGTACAAAGTGACTAAACCAGTCATTCTAGCTAAAAAGCTGACATCCTTCAGGAAGGCTTGGCTACTTGCTTGCTGACTCATTAATACTGTCTCTCATTTGGAAGGTAGTTGATGATGGATTCACATACTGTCTCTAACTTTTTGACTTACCTTGTTCAAGAATTCCAAATTATCCCAATAGTCGTCTTGATTCAACTTTGAATTAGTGTAGTTGCCTGAAGATAGCTCATAGCTGAGCTTTCCCTGATTCCTGAGTCTCTTCTGCACTAACTCTGCCTCTCTGGCATGGATGACATAGACTGAATGATTGGGATTGTTTGAATTCTATGCACGGGTTTTAAAACTTGCCTGTTAGTTAAAAATAAGAAAGGTTTTGTTAGCCAAAGACCTGCCTCATACACTTTTAGTGATAATATTTAAAAGTCAGTCTTTGGAAATCTTTTTGATTACTTTTTGATCCTTTAGAGAACAAAAACTATGCAGATGCTTTGCATCCTTTTGGCTTTGATTTCTGATGTATGTAAGGTCAACATACACATAAACTGTGAAAGATTGGGTGTGCATATTGTGTAATTACACTTATTTTGACAGGATAAAATACTTGAGCAGACTCTTTTTGAATGGGTATGTGTTTTCTTGCGAGTGCTGATTAACTTTGCCAGACTCCTGACAAACTAATGCTGGCCAATAGTTGAGTCAAATACGCCATCCTATAAGTGAGAAAGGTGTTATAATAATAATGCACATTTTAGTTTCCAACACAGAAAACACTAGAAATTTGTTCTTTTTACTCTAGAATCAGATATTATTTTTTTTAACTCCATGTCAGGTATAAATATTATCCTTTTAAAATAGGCATGAAATTGTTTTTATTATGCTCTTTCTCATATTTATCCAGCTAGGAGAAATACAGTTGTAAAACCACAGACATTTTGAACTGTTGACACTGCTTAAATTATTTACTTGCTTGAATATTATATGTAGTTTCAAATTAAGCAAACTCACAAGGGGAAAGATGTATTAAAACATTTCATTATAATTCCCAGCCTCCTTTTGAATTTGTTTCATACAGGCTGCTGCAGATCCAATGTCCTCCTCTGACGCACCAGAAGATGGCCCAAAGGAAACCTCAAGTGTATCGCAGAATATCTGTATGTTTCTGGTTTGACTGGGGAGGGTGTATCACGTTGGAAGTGTATTAAACTAAATGTCCGTGCCTTTTCCTTACCTAATAAGGATGCGGCTGTTAGCACAAGAGGGAGATGCAAATGAGGTCATACCTGACTTAACCTGTTCATGATTTCTAGAAAGGTCCAGTTGCATAAACCGAATTTGGATAGAGCAATGACTTATCGATTGTCAGTTTGCTGCTCCCGTGCTTTCAAAAGAAAGTAAATGGGTTTTGATGTAATAGGTATACTCAACTCTTGTTTTAAGCTCAGTTGGTGCTGTCTAAGCCAGAGATGGATAAATAAGTACATGTTTGCTTTGTTGTTCTGGCATCTAGCGTTATGATGTTGAATCAGTTGTCCCACATGGAATACTCTGCCTATGCCAGCATGGTAATCTTTTGATATGAGGGGTCAAGCCTTCAGGATGTGGGAATAGAAGTATTTCAGCCAAAACTGTCCTGTGAAGCCCAGGAAGAGTATCAGTCCTTACCTTTTAGTGGTAAGGATCAGATGATGTCAGACATTTCTTTCTCAGGAGGAGAAAACAATGGTTTCTTAGGATTTGCTTTGTGTTTATTGATATACCGTTGTGATGTTAATGTATTTAATGCTCATTTTGAGCAATAGAAATATTCAAATTGTGCTTTTTGGCAAATAAAGGGCAAATTAGCGGGTCACAGCAACATTACTATAATGCTGAAATTGCTGAATAATCCCTAGGGATGGCAGCTTTCAGAAATAACATGGGAGCAAACAGAGTCTTGACTAAAATGATGGGAGAAGCATTCAGACCTAAAGAAGCAAATTAATTTTGTTATGTTGCTTTTTTCTCCAGATATAGGAGTTGGTTTAATAAAAACCATAGCTGTTTCTGAGATATTTTCCTTGATTACATTCTTACATTATAACATCTGATACTGCACTGTTACAGTAGTTTTTCTTCACATGAAATGTTGTTCTGAATATATATAAGAGGTGAAGACTTGAAAAATTAGTAGGAGTTAAATCCTTTAAGGGTCACTGAATATGTAGAAACCATTTTCAACTGGGAGAATCTGAGCCGTAAATGGCTTTAGGCTAGGAGAGTATTTGGGAAAGGTATTGTGCACACTTCCCCCTTATTCTTCCTTAGATATCTACTTTTTACCATTGTGGAAGGCAGGATATCTGCTTATGTAGATTTTGGTTGATCTACTATGGCTGCTTTTACGATTATGTGACTGAGTGCTACAAATGCATCAGCCCTACCTCTTCTCCTTCCTTTTACAGTCGTGTTTTCCTCACCCCCTCCTTAGCATCACCATCTGTTCTGGCAGCAACATGGTCTTAGATCAGACTGTACTGATTGCAACACACGGTGTTCCTGGGTATTGACCATGAAGTAGCAGGCTGCTAAAATGCTAACTAAGAAGGATGTTGAAGAGTGGCTTTTGTTTTGCATTTTTTGACATAAAATCTTGCGAGATAAATATTTGTGAGACAGTTTTGGGCCAGAGCCACATAGTTAAACCAGGTTCATGAAGTGAATGAATGTATGGTAGGAGGCTGTAATTTATCTGCATCTTTGACATCCTGCCTGCAGACTGTTCACTAACCCTTTTTTTTCCTGGGATTATGATCCTATTCCAGGCTTCTGGACCCCTTGAGACCTCTGCTACCTTGTGCAGCAGCTTGCCAGAGAAAGAGAGTTGGTTGGAAACAAAACTCTGCTTTCCTACTTAAAGCTTTTTGTTTGTTTGTTTTTTAAGATGCATTACAACTTAAAGATGATGCCTTAAACTTAAAGATGACTCATTCAAAGTTACTATATTTCCCACTGATGTAAAACTGAAGCTCCCTATATCAGTTAATGAGGTTTTCTGGCATTTAACAAGCGACTGTGGTGGAACTGATAGATCTTCCTATTTTTCATGGCAAGCTTGACATAGATGGGCTGAACTCATGTTGTACCATTTTGGTCTTAAATAGTTTGTTGTTGAAGCTAAGGAAGAATGATTGGTTTCCTGACCTGAATACTTCTTAAGGTTTAATTTTCAATTGTATGCTGATCCCTGGTGTGTTAATCCTAGAAAAGGCGAAGGTTGGTACTATAGGTATCCTGTATGTGCCAATATGTGCAGGTGGCGTTAGTACATACTCATACCAGTGTACATGGGTTGCTATCATTTATACAAATAAAATCCCAAAAGGCAAAGCTTTTGTTCTAGAAGTTAAAAAAATGCTCTTTTTTTTTTTTTCTTCAATTTAGTGTATACTTTTCTAAGTATTCTTTGCTTCTCTATTCACCTCACCTGCCACACAGCTTCTGTCTTTCCCTTACTGAACTGCGTGGGCAACCTGTCCCAGTGTCCACAGGGTAGGAAACCTGGACTGAGACCCATGCTTGGAGGCAGCCTCTCCAGTGGTGGCACTCTCAATGATGTAGCCTCAGAATTGAATGTAAGATTACAGTGGTAAATCAATGGCCTTTTAGCTCTGCTCTGCTGTTTAGTGGTGACATTTATATTTTCTATTTTTACTTGCCTGCACTTTATAGTCATGTGTGCTTTTCTGGTTTTCTTTACCTTTATAGCTGATGCAGATGCATTTAAAATTCTCCTGGAGATGAAGATGAAGAAGAGGCAGAAAAAGCCTACTTTACCAAGCACTGTGACTGAGCTTGGCACCGAGGATGGTTCTAAAGTTTATGTGGTTGGAACAGCCCATTTCAGTGACAGCAGCAAAAACGATGTAGTGAAGGTAAATACTAAGTGGAAGCCCACTCAGCAGCATGTAATGTTGTCAGCTTAGCATTAAGTAGAATGAAGTTCAGCTCTGATTTGGTTCTGTGCTGTAGCTTCCAGACTCTGTTTTTTCTCATTGGCTGTTGGATGGCTAACAGCGCTGTGGGATGAAATAGGAGGCAGCCATATTATCTTATAATTTTTGATGCAGTACATTGCTCTGCTATCTCAAATATTTTTATTTGCCCACATTTAAACAACAAACGCAGATACAGTGCCAGTGTTAAAAGTAGAAGTCTCACTAGTGAAGCTTGCGGTGTCTGTCACGATACAGCATCACGTCACACCGACAGTGTGTACTGAGGTTGCTGCGTACTCAACTGTGATGGGGATGTGCTGAGATAATGCAAAGCCTAGAACAGAAACTGCAGTTTATAGCTTCTGTGTGCTGGGGTTGTATAATACTGAGCTGTAAAACCATGTCAGCCCAAACTTGGATTCCATTCTCAAGATGCAAATAGGTCTGAAGCTCTAGAATGCTCTATTCCATACCTCATGCAAAGTTTGCAGTTTAGAGTGGCTTTATTCTCCAGGAGCTAGAGGGGGAGGAATCTCGTGCCAGAATCATCAACCTTGGTTCTTATAAAGGTTATTCTAACTCAGTTTGCAGATGATGGCAGAGTATGGTCAAAGGAACTTTGTGAATGTGAAAAATTTAACATCAAGTTTTTCTCCCCCCCCCCCCCCACCAGCAAAATGTGTTCTCCATCTTCCTGTCCCAAAGCGTCCAGTAACTAAGGCGTTTCAGTGTCCTCTTCCTTAATGATTTTCTCAATACATAGCTATTTGGAGGTCTTATTTACTCTTCCACTGTTCTTCTAATTGAAAATGATAATAAAAGCACATTGCTGGAATGTGCTTTTATTACGTCCCTTTTCTCATGAAAGCATTGATACTGGCTGCATTTCTGTTTAATCCTTCCAAAACTGGTGTAAATAAATTCATCTTTTTCAGACAATACAAGAAGTGCAGCCTGATGTAGTTGTGGTGGAACTATGCCAGTACAGAGTTTCTATGTTAAAGATGGATGAAAAGACGTTACTAAAAGAAGCCAAAGAAATAAGTCTGGAAAAACTTCAACAAGCTATAAAGCAGGTATGATTCCCACGGTGAGAATGAAAGGTTTGTGCTAAGAGCAATTTGTCAAGTTGCAACCAAACCCAGTGTTCCCACCAGCTGGAAACCTAGCACCGCTCATCTAGTGAGAATACCAGTACAGTGGCAAAGTTGGGTTTGGTGTGGGTTTTTTTTTTTTCAGCTGCAGTATTGAGGGCTTCTGATGCACAACAGGATTTTTTGGGCAGTTGTTAACCTCGGCAGGAATCCTCCTGGGTTTAACAGTTTCTCCATTTGCAGGACACAAGTCTAACTTTGTAACTGTGATGCTCTGCTAATATATTTAAATATGATTATTATTCCTGCAATCTGTATCACAGCTATTTAGGGAGCACGTAATTTTGGTATTGTTGTGATCTGTTAAGTTGCATTCCTTCTTCATCCTAGTGTGTTGCTCTTTCTTTTTAGTTCCCATTACTCGTCTTTTGAGTAGTTTCTAATTGACAGTAGGCCTTGAGGGAGGTTTTTGAAAAGTCTGGACTGAAAAATGTGGGATTCCATTCAACTTACAAGTACTCTGGCAGTTTGATGCTGTCTGGGATGTGTGCACAAAGCAAATGTTGTCCTGTATTTTTTCAGTTTCACCCAGTTAGCTTGTATTTAAGTAATTTTAAGCTAGGCACAGTGAAACAGCACAAAGTTGACTTAAAAATGACAGGATGTTTGAATAGAATGGCAGTATGTGATCAATAGTAAGAAGGGTTTGCAGTGTCCAGTTGAATGGACAAATTCATAGATTGTTATTTTGATTGGGTGGTAATTACATATTGGAATGGTTTTATTGATGTAATTGGGGAATTTCCAGGATTGTACCACTGGTCAGAAAACGATCTGCACCCACACAGAAGCACTAGCAGTGGCTGAGGGCTACTCTGCCTCTGTGTGTGTGTGCACATGGTGTCTTAGTGCAGGCTTTCTGACTCACAGAGTTAGGCAATAATGCGTCTTTCCTGTTTTCTTTATTTATGTCCTGTCAAAGGAAAGAACATTGCAAAACACTTGCATATTGCATGAATTACTGCATCCATCTGTTTATTTTAGGTAAGGTGGATTGTTCTGATGCATGCGGCCAAAAGAATGCATGTTCACAACAACCAGAGCAGCTGAGCTGGGGGTCTTCTGAGCTAGTAAACAGGCACAGAAGCATTTATATTTTTTTTAAATATCAAAGCTCAATGCAACAGTTCTTGCTGTGCTTCCCTGTTAAGAGGAAAAGGACAATGAAAATAAAAGACCAGATTTTTTTTTCTCTGTGATGTAAATTAGTGTTGGCGGCTTTGTAATTAGCACTTCTTACCAGGGCTTGAAGTGATCTTGCATGCAGACAGTAGGAAACGCAGACTCTGTTGGCTCCAAAGCCAGAGAATAATATAAAGATCATTCTATTGTTACAATTCAATCTTATCCCTGGTGACAAAGGAGACTAATGCAAATAATAAAATTTCGATATTGTGCCTTTTAAATAATAATAAATCTCTCTGTCTATAGTCTCAACCAAAAAAGAAAACCTCAACCTTCCTCCCCTTTGATTCAGTAGCAGCATGGGTTTTAGAGGGAAAACCAGAAAAAACAGTCCAGCTGTCTCATGCTAAATTATAATGTCTTTGTTTTTCTCTAGTAAAAATCAAACCAGCTGCCAAGTTGCTCAGTTATGCTTCAGTTTTCCTCTATCATTGAAATGTGCATTTGGGCCCAAAAGTTACACCAATAGTCAAAACTGCTTGTAATTTTCATCCTCGAGTATCAAATTAGGAAAAGAAAACCTGTGGTTTTTTATAATCATTTGTATAAATCTTGAGCAGTAAAATTGCGTTCCATTACTCCAATTGAGAGTTGGAAACTGAGCAGAGTGTTATGTGAAATTATTACACACACGGCCTTCCTCCAGCCCCTCCTTGAATTTCAAAACCCTTACAGATGATGCAGAGAACTGCCTGTTTGCTTACCAGGCTGCACTGTGCTGCTTTGCTTAATGGCATCTGGCTCAGGCACGGATTACCTGAAGATGTACAGTAGCAGTTGTCTTAAGCCAAACTGGTAAGACAGGTTTTGTCTTATCTTCTCCCCTGGCTTCCCATTTCCACTCTCCCTTCTGTCTCCATACCATGGCTGTGTGCCAGTCTGAACAGGGCTTTGTAACTGGAGTTGTGTGGCTATAGTACAGGTGGCTGGCCCTGACCAGAGGAGTTGAGAAACCTCGTTCTGGGGCAGAAGAGAAAGTGGGCTGACGGCAGCAAGATCTTAGCTCAACCTCACTTTTTTAACCTACTCCTTCAGGCTGAAGTTACCTGTGCAGGAATATACTGTAATGTTGGATTTTTTTAATGCTTCTGGCTGGTGAAAAAGCTCTTGTTTTGAACCATGTACTACAGCCCTCCATGTTTAGGTAACCTACAGGATTGTCCTGTTACATAAGATGGATATAATGTGAATTGGCAGATGGTGGGTACATCCATATGGAGAGGAGCAGGCTGCCTTCACTTGTGCTTTAAAGTCTAACCTCCAATGTGTGTGCAGCAGTAGGACAACCAGTTCCAGGCTCCAGGTGGCAAGGTGGTGTTTGCATAGGGCTGCCTCCATGGAAACTAGGGTTTTTAAAAGAAGAAATCCAGAAGAAAATACAGCTTGTTTCTGCCTGCGGTTCTGCACATGATGCTGGATCTGTGGCTTTTTATACAGCTGGAGAGTAGCAGCAAGGCCCCTTCCTTATGTTGTGTTCCCATATGTAGTGTAAGCGTGGCTGTGCTGTGTCTGGTAAAGATTTGTCTACTCGAGAAGCCCTCTGACAGCTGCCAGTACCAGATGCCTGGGGAAAGGCATTAGAACCTGCAGTCATACTTTACCTGAGTGTTCAGTCCTCTCTTCTCCTGTCCTTTTCACTGTCTCCATGCTAGTCACAGTATCTGGCAGAGTATATCTTCCTCAGTCATCCCAAGCCTCATGAGTATTTAAGATGTTTGATCTCTTCTTATATGTTTGGTATTTCTTTGCACATTTTCTAGTTCGAGTGTCTTGTTTTCAAGACAAGTCCGCTAAAGATTGTACAGCAGCACATTGATGGTTCTGTTTTGTTCCTTTCCTGGTAATCCCTCTCACTCTTCTTGCTTTCTGACTGCTGTTGAGCATTGGGGTGATAAAATTAGTGTTTCGCTTTCTCTCTCCTGTGTGCTAATAGCTCTGCATCCCTCTGCCTGCGCCGTTAAGTTTCTTTCTACGTGTGCATTGCTTTGTTTTTATAGCTGTTGCATCTAACCTGGGAAACTACTGCCAGCCACTCAGAATCTAACGTTCTCTTGTTGTCAGCTTTCCTTTATCTGACACTGAGTAATCTGTAACTGATGATAACCTCTTACTGTTTTGCTCCCATCAGTTTTCATACATTTTGCTCTTTATCCCCCAACACTTTGTGGCTGGCCAGTTGGTGCTGATGGCTGCTACATATGGCTGCTTGTCACCTTTTATCTCCTTGTTGCAGAGCAAATATGGCAGGCACTGAGTTTCATGCAGGCGAAGAGTACAAACGACTCAGACACACTTCAAAGATGCATCCCTCTGTTAGCCAGCAGGATGAATCTTTCTGTCACTGTGTAAAAATACAACTTCAAGGGCATCAATGCTGAAGGAGAGATCAGCCAGCAAATGACCTCAGGCTGCATCATCCTAGCTTTTTTTTCTTCATGGGCATTTTTTCTGAACTTCTGGAAACCCTTGTCCCCCAGGCTTTTGAACTGGATCTTAAGGATGCTGAAAGCCCTTTTTCTCACTGCACTCTTTCTTCCTCGTCTCTCCTCAGGAGGCCAGTGCTCTGCCTTTCTGCCACGCTTGCTAGTTTGTAGCATGATAAAGCAGATAATCAATTGGCTTTGAAAGTAGCCCCTCTTTTTTTGCCAGTTCTGGTCCTCAGTGACTCCTGAGTTCACTCACCTGCAGAAACTGCCTACAGCCTCTGGAGAGGTCACACAAGCATCAGATCTGACATAGGGTGGGTTGTTTGAGCATGGCCCTTGGAGCAAGGAATGGAGACCAGGTGGTTCTTCCAGTAACTTCAGACAGTTATATTAACTCCAAGCTGTCCCACGTAACCTCATCTTCAGTTGCGTGAAGCTGGTGATACAGCAGGAAATCCCTTTGGCAAGGGAAGAGGGAGTGCCCCTTTCGGTAGCGGTATGGACTGATGCCAAACTGGAGGAGATGCGTAACCAAGGTACAGGTTATGTTTAGGGACAGGTAACACTCAGCCACTGATAAAAAAGAATAGACTTTGTGTGAGGAGGAGCCTTTAGTCTGCTCGTGAGAGTGAGTCATGCTCAGGGTCGTGAGGTCTGTTCTAAGGTGCTGTTCTTATGTGCTGAGGTCATGCACAGCAATTTCTTGCACAGCGCTGGTTTCTCTGTGTTTCTGCGGCTGTTAACCTAACCAGTGCTCAGCCTGGTGTTTCCCAGGATTGTAGGAGTGTTCATGATTAAAACACTAGCTATTTCCCTTTCAGTATCTCTGTAACATGGCATTCACTGTACATTCAATGGAATATGCTCCTGTCGTCCCCTTTTTTTAACCAGACAGATCAAGAAAAATTAAACACACAGTATGAGCTGGTTTACCATTCAGTTATTCAAGCAATTCCTTTCAGCAGTTGTAGTAAATATATTCTCTTCTTAACTCTGCCATACGTTTTTGTTGAAAGGGAGAATATTTAAGCTGCACGCTGAAGTGAAGAGCTACTTCACAACGGATAGAAACTGAATTAAAAGAGCTGTATTGATCAGTGAATTGGCTCCAAAAGGTAGCTTCAGTGCTCCTTCTTTGCTAATGTCATTTTCATGACTGAACAATGCATTGTTCTTCAGAGAAATCTACAGAGTCTATTGATTTTTCTGGGGTTTTTTTTCAATGTTTTTCTCTCTTCTCTGCCAGAATGGAGTCATGTCTGGATTGATGCAAATGCTGCTTCTGAAGGTTTCTGCTCACATCACAGAACAGCTGGGAATGGCCCCAGGAGGAGAATTCAGGGAGGCTTTCAAAGAGGTGAGAACTTGAAATGTTTTTTCTGAAGTCAAATTACTGGCCTTTTGCTCCCAGAGCTGAACTAAATAAAACCATTTGCAATGACTAGGAAAGAGCACTTTGGCCACACTTGTGAAAGCCTGTGAAGTAGTAAGAATCATCTTTGGCTTCGAAGTGTACTCGAAAGTACAGAGGTTTGTAGCCTTAAGTGGCGTGAAAGCAATTCCAAAAAGGCTTCACGTGATAAGAGTTTTTCCTGGTGATATTTCTGATGTTTCCATTTCATTAATAATTAATTTATTTTGTTCCTGTTAAAGAGTTGGTTCTGAATTCTGGATATGGATCTTGATTCCACCGTTGGTGGTGTCAAGGTTTCAGGCTGTGAACATTAATGAGGTCTTAACACATTAATCTAGAAAGAATGTTTGGGGAAGTAAAATATCTGTCTCCTGTTAGTCCTATCTGGTATTTTAACATTCCCTTTTGTACCACTGTCAGCTGTGATACTGGGAAGTAAATAGTAGCTGGACTTCTACTGTATATTACAGCTACTCTTTTAGTCTGGGAATTATGAGACACTATTTTCACTGTATGTATCTACCTTGCAGAATGTATCTTGCTATTTTTATGTAAATTAGGTACTAATGAGGAGATCTGAGAACTTAGCTGTTAAAGAATCTGGAATATTTGGTGTATTTTTCATTAAGAAAAGTGTTTCGTGGCTTATTTTCCTGAGCATTCCAGACCAGAGTGAAACACTTCAAGTGTTTCCCATTTTAAGTGGGAAAGAAAAAAATATATACATATTAGCTCTGTCCTGTTCTAAAGTGGTTGTTCGAAACTTTTAAACAGGTATGCATAGGAAAGATTTTTCTAGAAATTCTGTACTGTGCTAAAATCTGTCAGTCTAAGCTTCAGCAAAGTCTCACCTCGCATTGTTGTGTGGTATCTGACATCAGTTCTTGTTTCATAAGCTCCTTCTTGACTATGTTTTACCATGGCAAACTGATAGGTTTGTGATCCTGACAAATCCTAGGTACAAGCAAAATGAGCACAGTCATTTCACTTTAGACTTTATTCAGACCCAGATAGATGTTGAGCCCCATTTATTCACCTCTCTTTTTAGGTAAAAGTAACCTAAAGAGGCTGGCATTACAACTTAATGTTTTTACTGTAATACCTACTGCATCTTGTAGCTGAGGTATTCTTTTATAAAATGGTATTTTTTGAAGTTTTATTTACTGCAAAGCCAAAATATTCTTTGATGTTGAAGTATGACACTACTTGCTCTTTTTTAAGATAGATACCTTGTATAACACAATAAACCAAACATTTTAATAAGGCTGTACTGTGCAGTATGAAATGTTGACTATCTTCCCTTTCAGGCCAGTAAAGTACCATTCTGTAAATTCCATCTTGGAGACCGACCCATCCCTGTTACATTTAAGAGAGCGATTGCTGCACTTTCTTTCTGGCAAAAAGTCAAGCTTGCCTGGGGCCTCTGCTTCTTATCTGACCCAATCAGGTATGAATAAACATTTTTTTTTCCTTTTATTTTTATGCAGAAAGTAAAATCTTTCCCACTACTGTGTGTTGATATTGTAAATTGAAGAGAGTAGGGCTTCAGTTTGCTAATTTCCTTAAGTTTTCCAAAGGACATGGGCCTGCTGTGCTATGTTGCATCTAGATCATGGCAGCTTGAGAACTGCTTTTGCTGTCTGAGCAGATTTTTGGAACAAAGAAAAATGTTTAAAGTCTGTGAACAACATGTGGACTCTTAATGAGAGACATTGTTAGGAACTTTTTTTGCTTTACAGTAATACTTCTCAGACAGCTATTCTCTTGCTCAGTTTGGTTTCCCCTGCCCTTCAGAGACATCTTTGTGCCAAATTTGCTTCCTCTTTCCTTCTGGCCACAAGTAGGTGTGTGATAACTTGTTTGATCTGGGTGAGAACACATGCACAGCTGTTCTCCTAAATTCAGTCTGCTCCTCCCAGACTTGCAGCCTGCCAGAAATGGGTTCCCCATGCACGTAGTCCCTGAATCTCAGTGCCTTTCTCATACCCTGTGGCCAGAGCTCTGCACAGCTCGTGAAATGAGCCATAGCTCAGAGCTACGGCAGTTTTTTCAGGCTTTTAGAACTGAACCAGGGCTCAAGCTCTAGTCAGGTCAATCAAACCTTCTGTTGTCAAGTTTTAGCATTTACTTAATTGTTGTTTCCTGTAAATACTTGCTGTTACATTCATCTGTAAAATGAGTTTGACCCTCTTTCAATCCATTAACTCCAGTTCATGCACAAAATATATTTTCTTACTGGTCTCATACCAGCATGAAACTATTTGCAGGCTTTTGAGGGGCATTGGAGGATGCATTTCTCTGCAACTTCTCTCATTCTTCTATTTGTCCTAAGAATATTTTGGTTTTCAGCTGCAATATTAAGATAATTACAGTATATGCACAGTAGCTTTCTCCTGAAGTGTGGGTGTAACATATCAGTTGTTGTACAGTTGATTAATATTAAAAAATAACATGTGGGTAGAGTTTGAAAAGGAAAGGAAGCTATTGGGGGGATATTTTGCACTCAGCCATCAACATGAGATTCTACAGAAAATAGAGTAATAATTAAACATTAAATTTGTGTCAGTCTGGCACTTCTGTGATCTGCTGAAAGCCAGCAATGCATTTCTTGTTTTGGTTTTCCCTGTTGACATTTGTAGTGTCCTTTTGATCTTGGAAAGTAAAGAGAGCATCTTTGGCATCATTCTTCAGTAGACAGTGATGCAAAACCAGATGATTCTGTTGCCACTATGATTGTACCACAGCTGTGGGTGCAAACAGAAGGTTTAACAGCACCTCTAAAAAGTAGGAAAGCTCATTACATTTCCTCCTGCAGTTTTTATTTCTTGCCCATTTCCTGTTCCTCTCTTCAGGGAATTGATTTATAACTTTGACTTCCCTGCTGAAGGTGTGTGATTGACCCTAGGAACCTGCAGAACTCTTTCCATCCCCTCAGACTGTGCCTTACAGTGTACTTTTTTTGTTCTTTAAATATAGCCTCTGTGTGCTCAGTGATCAGATCTGCTTCCTCGGGTGTGCTCTGCATTGCCTCTTCCAAGCTTATTATACGCACTGGAAGCGGGGCACCGTGATAACTATTTCTTTTGAAGCCCTGGTGGTTTTGCTCAGTTGAGTTGGCAGCTTTCAAACTGGGCAGTGTGAAAATCCAGTTGCACTGCCTCCAGGCAACTGACCTCTCTCCCTTTCCCTCACTTTAGAGGCATTGTTAGGTATCGAGTTCTACAGGTTGAGGGAGATTCTTTTGCTTTTGGAGAGGAGAACTGGGGGAGGAGAAGTGAAGAGCCGTAGGTTTAGGTGATTAATGTGTATAATACCCAATTGTTTTTATTCATTGGTTTGTCTGTATTGGGCTTTAAAAGCAATTCACCTTTCTTTCAGTAAAGATGATGTGGAGAAATGCAAGCAGAAGGATTTACTGGAGCAGATGATGGCAGAAATGATTGGAGAATTCCCTGATCTTCATCGAACGATTGTCTCAGAACGAGATATTTACTTGACCTACATGCTGAAGCAAGCAGCAAAGCAGATAGAACTACCTCGAGCCTCTGAAAGTAATTGTTTTAAAGTATATATCACAACCAGCAAAGTGGTCTTTGTGTCCTAATCCAAAGCTCAGTTCTTGTCAGGAAATCTGGGATATTCTGTTCATGTGTTCCACATGTCACGTAAGATTATAGTGCTTAAAAAGTTAAAAAGGGATATTACTCTTCTGTTGCAACCACCTAGAGCAGTAGACTCCAAATTGTGATTCTTTTCTCATTGTGCTGTTCTAAACTGGAAAATACTAATTAGCCTGACAACTTTTGAAAAAGGCAGGCATCTGGTATTACAGCACAGCATGGGACAGTCTAGGTTTATGTCATCTGTCTCGCTTAGACCCTGTTATCGCACCAAATCATTGTCATCACTAGCCGCTCAGGAGCACATTTCTTCCTAAGTTAGTTACCTCTAATTTCAGTGCTCTTCATACTTTTACTTACTATGAATTGGGCTGCTAGGAATCCTGATGATGTGGCAATGATGAAATGTGTGACTCTGCATGTTGCAACAGTATAGAGGCATACAGAATAATTGCATTTCTCTAGCCTTTGGAAGGATTTTGCTACCATATGTGATCTGCATGCCCTTAGTGTGTACAAGCCTCCTGAGGTATGGGTTACCTCTGATTTGCTTTCTTAGGATGATACTGTTTGTTAATTGCTTCAGCGCAGACCTCTGGCACTGTCATGTGACTGAAAAAATAGCAAAGAGATTGTGCCTGTGTTCTTGCATCTCCCTTCCCTAATATTGTCTCAGTGCTGCTGTCACAAAATTTGTCCAAACACACAGTATTTCCTGTTGGCTCAGTCGATACGGCTGAAAGGGGCACCGATGCGTTCAGTTACTTGGTCCAAAGAGCAGGCTGAAAATGTAATTTTATTGTTGGTTCTTGGCTGGGTCATGAGCCACAAGAGGAATTGTTTAGCAATTCCCCTGCTCTTTTTTCCCCTTTAAATCTACCTTCTTAAAAGCTCAAGTTTCTGGATCATTGGTTTAGTGAATGTCTGTGAAACTGGAAGGGATTTATATGCGTTATGAAGGACTTAAAATGGAAGACATGATGCTCACAAGAGGCAAAAAGAAAAAAAGGGAACTGGTAAGATACTTGTAAAATACAAAACCCCACAATTCAAATGAGCAGAAATAGAGCATTATCACTGTTGTCCAAACCGTTTGCTATTGTAGGGCCAAAGCGAGGTGAAATTCCTGTATACTGTTTGCAGGACTCAGATATACTTTTGGTCTGATCTGTTCCTCAACTAGGTCTGCTTTGTTCCTTGCCTTCGTCTGTTTGCCTGGGTGAACTCTTCCAAAGAGCTTGCAAATGAAACTTTAATATGTAGTTTTTCAGTCTGTCTTTACTCCACACAGAATATTCTGAGAGGAATAAAAGTTTCTTTCAGGACTAAGTTTCAAGCAGGGCTTTAAACATTACTGGTGTTATCCTTGAATCCTGCCCAGCAGCAGACAGGAACGTACAGGTGGAGGCTGGAGCAGATGTGATGTGCTCTGCCTCTGTTGCAGTTGCAGCTCTCATTTAGAGCAACCCTAGAGCAGGCTGAGAAAAGGCAAGTCCAAAGAAACAATTTTGAAAATGTGTATAATAGTTCTAATGTTTTTTAATACAGTTTTGGGTTTGGTGGTTTTTTTGGGGGGGGGTGGGGGGAAGCTGCGTTTGAATTTTTTTAATTCATTCCTGGGGAAAAAAAAATCAGAGGTGGCTATCTAAAGCAAGACAGTAGGACTTGTTTTTATGTATGTATTTACATATAATTTTCCCCATAGAAAAGCAGCCTGATTACTATTACTTTAAAAAATTTGTGTGAATTATTTTTTTTGTGGTGCAGTGGTATTTTTTTCACTGGGGAAGAGGCAATCCCAAAACTTTCAGGAACAACATTTTAGCTTCCATTGGGTGTTGTGGACAATGGATGGTAGGTGGGAGGTGAGGGTGAGAACTGGCAGGTGTTGCAGTGGTCTAGCGGTGGCCATCTGGCCAGCAGCTGCACACAAATGGCACGTGTTTTGCTGTTAATTGCTGAGGCCAGGTCTGTAACAGGAAACTATTACCAGGGGCAGGTGTGGTCTCTGGCGCTGTTCTCTGGTGGTTCATTCTGCTTGTTAGCCCAGAGCATGTCATAGCTTGGACGTGTGCCAGCTATCACTGTCCAAAGCCCTGGAGGAAGCTCTCTGTTCAGGAGGCAGCAAAGACCAGGGCTGTTCCTGATGAGCAGTACAGAAACATGACCTGCACAGGGAAAGAAAGAAATTAATTTAACTTGCATCTGCTGAGCCTCTCACTCTAAGGCTGGAGTATGAGCCCTGGCCAGGTCTTAGTGAAACAAACACTTCCTGAAAATCCAGAAACTGATTTATTTTTTTCCCAGACTTTCAACATAAGAAGCAGTAGGTGAGATGAGTATTAACTTTTAGTATGTAACAGTGTTTTTGTATCTAGTAATAAGAGTCCCTACCTCTTGGAAAATTCTGTTTTGTAATCTCACTCACTACCTATATTTATAGCTTGAAATTAGTTATTTTACTGATGTGTTCCTTTTTTTCCATCTTTCTTTCTTAGCTGAACCTAGAAGATATATCCCAGCTGTTGTAGTTGGAGTTGTTGGGATGGGTCATGTACCTGGAATTGAAAAGAACTGGAACTCTGACTTAAACATCCAGGAAATAATGAGGTAACAGTCATCCTTTCCTATGTGGTCGCGTAACAGCTTCTCTTGCTAAAAGTCAGCAGTAATTGGCTCTTTTGGATTTTTTTGGTTGGTTGTCACTGTTTGAAGAAACATCACTACTGTCATCTCTGCCCTGTCAGTTTACTGACTTGCTGTGCAGTGCACGGAGATGTGCTTACAGCAAAGGAAAAAGAAATATCAAAGGAAAAAAGTAAATAGTTGGATATCAAAGGAAATAGAGATGAGAAAGATGCCCTTGCTTAGAAAGAAAATGTATTGATCCACATTTAAGGCTTTAAAATGAGGATTTAAATGAGGTCTGTAGAAGATGGTGAAAACAAACAGGCTTCCAGTCTAGCTTAGGTAAATACAAACTTTTGGATTAAGGTCCTTTGTTGTGTCAGGACTCTGCTGGCTCTGCCAAGTTTACTATCACAGTTGCTCAGAACCTATTTTTAACTGTATATAAAAGTAATAATATGTTTTAATGTATATACCTAAATATGGGTGCTGATTTTAGCCATGTATCTGGAGAACTCTTGCTCCAAAGTCCCTGTTAAAATAGATGTATGGGCTTTGTAAAAGAAGGAAGAACCAAAATGTTCATATTAGGCATATCCTGTAAGGCCACAAAGGTCAGGACTCTAGAAATGCGGAAGGGATTATAGTGTGACCTGGTAATACAGGTCTGTGGTGGTTTAGGATAATAGAGCCTTTCAAATACTGGTACATTAGCTTATCACATCCATTTACTGTGTTTATGTAAGCACCTCACTGGCTGTTCCTGTCTCATCAGAGGCTCTGAAAAAGAGAGGACTGTTTCCTACCTAAATGGTGTATTTAGGCATCTAAAATATGATTTAGAGAGACTTTAAGTGTCTGGATCCAAGAATGCAACGTACAGAAGCCTTGCCTAACCATTTATTAGTCTATCTCAAGGCTAAGCCTTTCCTGGAGTCACAAACTAGACGCCCTTATTCCTCTGCACCCTTGCAAATGACCTGTAAAATGAGGTTGTCCAGTTCCATGTAATTGTGTGGTTGATGTTGGTTGCGTCATTGACACTACAGAACTGAGTAGCCCAAAGCCTGACCAGGTGTCTCCGAGTTTACAGAGAGTGTCTTTTTCATCAAAGTTTAGGCTCTTTGACTTGATTTTCTTTACTGTGCCAGTGCCATAACTAAACGGAAGGGATACCAGTATCTTTCATCAGACATTAATATTCCCTTAACTTGACTTTCTAAAATAATATGAAGCAAATGATGTTCATAAGGTTCCTGTATTTGAGTCTCATTTCTCGTTAAACTTTTTTCCGCCGTGTGCTGTTGCACTGCAGTTGCAGAGCGGAGGTACAAGGGGGTTTTGTGGTCATGGTTCTCACCTCTCTAAAGTGAAAAGTTCTTAAGACTGCTACAGATGTTTAGTTAGATTTTACAAGTTGCAAAGTGACCTTGGAAATCATCTGGAAAGAAACATACGTTTCTCAGACTTCCAGTTTTTAAGTTCATGCATTGAACCTAACTCTAAGCAGACCTTACTATTTGCTTCAGATTCTTACGAGTTAATTTTTTTAAATTGTGCTAAGGGACTGGAATTGAGAAATAATAGATAGAGAAGCATGTAAGAAGGTGTCAAAGGCCAGCTTTACCCCAGCCTTTGTTGAACATGTATGCTTTTATAAAACTCTTCCCGTATATTCCTTTAACATGCAAAATCTTACCAGTAATAACTTTGCCCTAGTTTGAGCGCGTGGATCTAAGCTCAGTCCAGTTGTTTCCTAATGTCAGCGCATCTAATCCGGTTTGAATGTTTTTGCACTACTGTTACTGATTGCTTCTGAATACATGAGAAACGTTTTCTAGTTATAAATAAACGAGAACTTGTTGCTTCTCTGAAAGAACGTGCAGAGACCTCTCCCACACCTGGGAGAGGCTTCTCCAGGTTGCAGCGCGGGTGTGCTGTGGGTGCAGGGCCAGCTGAGCTCCTGCACGGCCAGGTAGTGAAGATCCTGGCTGCACAAACCTGACCAGGTCCTGACACGCATTATCCAGGATATCCAAGCTCTGTTTTCCTCCGTTACCCTGAATGACAGGGATTGGACTGTACAGGGGTTGGACTTTGGCTGTGTCCTGTGTTTCTTCTGACTTTTGTCTCTGTGCAGAGATACGCGCAGTAATATTATAAACAGTTCAGCAAACTATTAAATTCTAGTATTCTTCAAGAAGTGTTGATGTTGTCGTAGCTATTTTAGTAGGGTGATGGCCAAGTCAAGGTCCATCGCAGTTAAGAGCAGCATCTTACATAAGTGGAAAAAGCTTCATTATTATTTATTATTGTTGTTGTTACTATTTAATGTCAATGTAGCCCTTGAACATGAAAGAATATGTTGCTCATTCACGACACATCTGTTACCTGAAAGTCTCCTGCACTTTAGGGGGAAGGGGAGAAAAGCTCCTAGTTTTGATTGGAAAATGCCTGTCCTTTCCAGCTCTGCCAGTGTTAACGTTATTTTCTGTCTTTTGCCTCAGTGTGCCTCCTCCATCAGCTTCAAGTAAGATTTTCAAATTTGTCATAAAAGCCACAGTATTCGGACTGATGGGATACGGCTGCTACCGAATAGGTCAAAGGACGGTTCAGTTTATCCTCTCGATGCCAGCAGCACAGAGCTACCTTCAGAAGCTGACAGAAATAAAGTCTCAGCATTGAACATGGAGTGGAGGCACTATGTGGAGAAGGTGGGACAAAGGGTGACAGGGGCAACAGCTGTGAACCGGACTGAAGGAAGAGGGAGATGAGGATTCCAGTTGGAGGTGATGGATGCTGAACAATGTTGAATCACTGTATAATAAGAGATTTGATACTAAAGTTACACCAGCTATGATCTAATGAATAGGTTTGGTTCCTGGTGTGTTGCATGAAACCACATGATTCCAGATTGAGGTAAAAGAAATATGTACGCAAATATATATATATTATATATATGCATACTGTATATATAATATATATTACTGATGATGTAGTACAGACAGCTTAAAGAGCGTATGTTCATGACTTCTTTTCCAGAGGAACAGAACAATACAAAGTAACTGAATTGGCTGCATCTGCTCCGAAGTTCAGGGACACTTGTCTTGAGTGGTTCTGCGCTTTTTTTCCTTAGGTATGATAATACCTAGTGGTCGTTTCTGGTGCCAGACACTTTTACATATAATTTAGAAGGACATCTTCTCAATGTGTGTTTTATACTTCAAACATTTAGGCTTTTTTTAAACTTAAGAGCTTTCCACAAATTTCAGAATTGTACAGGCTGTCATACGTACACTGCTCAAATTTTTTTACGAGCCTTACTGAAGAACAGGAACGTTGCCTTTAGATTGCATCCCTTGTTACCACCACCAGGTCAATTGTCTTTCTCCTGCATAGAGAAGGTAGGGTCACGCCATCAGAATGCAATGTGGTTTGTGTCAGATGTTTACAGGACACTGTGTTCCTTTAGATTAGCTTATTTAAACTGTCTTATTTAGCCAAATCCTGCTGGATTCAGTATTGTAAATTTATGTGACTAGAACTACTGTACAATTTACTTTTGTTTCTCGGACCTTTCATTATTGGGACAAGAAGTCTGGAATTGGTAGTACCTGCCCCTCACTTTTGATACATGAAAATATTTTATTTATCACTGTAATTTCTCAGTGAATTAATATTTTAATCTATTTAATAGAGAAGCAGTGTTCAGTTTAGTTCTTCAAACTAGCTGTAGCATTTTATTTGGATTATCTGTTATTTATACAAAGAATTATGGGTACTTCAGACTGCTGTGATTTTCTTTCTTAATTATCCAGGACAGCCATCCATCATCGATCTATTTATTTATTTTTTTTTTTTTTTAATCCTAGGTTCTATTTCATAGGAATTTCGTTTGTACCCTTTATACAGGGTTGTCAGTGAATGTAAAGTGCCCTCTGCAATCAGCTAGTCCCAGTCCAACAGTACAAATAACTGTAATTGTCATATCAAAGTTTTAACCTGATGTATTTGAATGGAAGAGTCCCGTTTGCTCCTCAGGCTCATCTAAAGTTGCTCATGGCTTAAAGTGAAGTTTTTCTCTGCATTAACTTCTTTTGGGAATGAAAGGTAGGAACCAGTGTGTGAGGCAGGGGGAGGAAAAGGTGGCGATGTGTTCTGTGTTTCTTTGTTGTTTTCAGTTGGTTCAACAAAATCAACAAAGCGCTTTTAGTAGGGTATTATTTCCGAGGCCTTGTGTTGGAAATTGTCCTATACGGTCTGTTGTTTGCTGAAAGTACATACATGCATCTTCTGTGCTGTGATGTCATCTTCAAGCTTTTTAAATGAAATTAAGGGTCTAATGCTCCTCTCTGTGATGGCACTGACCTTGCTGGGAGCTGGTCTGTCCATGCAGCCCGACGCTTTTTCTGCCTTGCACTTTGAAAATTTTGTGAGTCCCAGCGCAGCAAATCATTTAAGTGCATGTTTGTCTTTAAACCTATTAAATCTAACCGGATCCTGCAGGGCTCTTGAGACGATGCTGGGTGCTTTTCTGGATCTGAGCCTTACAGTTGTGCAGGGAATAAACCTTAGCAAATGAGAATGGCAGCAATTCACACTTCAGACACAACGTGCAAACGGTAATACAGAATACAGTGGAGGTGGGTCCTTTTATTTTCCATCCGTCAGTGCTTAAGAAACCACCAGCCATCTCTAGCAGCATTTGTAAACAATTTATAGAAGATTAGAGTGACTGCCTGAATTTTGATTCCTGATTTTTTTTTTTAAAGATTTCATGTGTTGTTTACATTTAAGCAGTCCTATTTGAATAATTCTATTACATTTTATGTACATTTTTAAAGGATGAAAGCAAAAGCTTAAGCTCATTCTTCTCCTGGCTTTACTGACATACCAAAATCTTGTTTTGTTAGTTGTCTTTTTGAGAATTTTTAGCTGGTAGAATTCGAGATATTGATGTTTTGCTTTAAGTTATCTACAGATTTTTAAGGTATCTGCAGATATTTTAAAAGTTCTGTACGTCTTTGATATCTGTGCTCAGGTAATTTTACACAAAGGAAAACAAATCTAAGGTAAATTTTAGATATGAGCCTTAAACTTGGGTGGGACTAATGCTAAATGATTGTCATGGAGCATTCTTGCAGACTTAATGTTGTGTGCTTTTTAACCCGAAGTGATTACTGTGTAAGTTGTCCGTTCATTATTCACTTATTCCCTCCAGTTAATACCTTAAGTCTGTTGTTTCACTCTATTTTTACAAAGCATATCAGCAGATTCTTCAAGGAGCCTGTTTGTGGATGGAGAATTTGCAATTTATCTTCCCACTATTGCAAACTGGCAGATCAGCCCCATGCACTGGCCACGCAGCGGCCCTGGAAAGCCTGATGAATTTGCAGAACTCAACAATACTATGAATCCATATCCGAATGCTCAGTGTTGTGTATTCAATGTGCTGTACTATTTATGTAACATAATCAGTGTTTTAGGTCCAATCTTTTCTGTTCTAGTCAGTCCTCTCAGTGTTAACAGCATCCTGTAAAATTTAAATACATGTTGAATTGTCCCAGCCCCGCCTCAACCTTATGAAGCCATATTGTATTTTTTTGGTGACATGTACATCTGTTTTATGCATTTGTACATGTGATGTAAATTTGAAGTATTTTTAACAATGTGTGCCTTTACTCTAAAGTGATTTAAAGTAAACAGCAGTATGTTCTATGATATAAAAAATAAAATATTTTAACCACCATTTCTGTTGAAGGCATTTATTTTCCATATTAATGTTTTTATTGAGAAGGAGCACTGGTTAGCTAGATCTAGTACGTGATCATTTCAGCATCTAACGCATTTTTCCGAACAAGAATATCAGTTGGAGTAAGTACCTCCCACTGCGGGGCAGCTGAGTGTAACCCTGAAGTAGGGAAACCAGTTTCTCTGCCTCCGGATGTTGAGAAAGGAAAGGATGAGTTTCCCTGCCCTGCTCAACGAGAGGTCAGGCCTGGTGAGAGGACTCTTTTGTTGCTGTTGCTTTTCTTTTAATGTCTCTCCAGTGCTCAGTCGTGCGAGGAGCCGATGGCCTTAGTCCCGGTCTAGCAAAGCGCTCACACGCTGGCCTGGCGTCAGGCACAGTCGCTTGTGCTTACAGGGCTGCCCTCTGCACGGGAATCAAAGGGCCTTTACGTGGAAGAGGTGTTGAATTAGTGGCAAAAAGAGTTTCGTCTTTCAAATTGAGCCAGGTAAATCAATATGACAATTACTTTAAAAAAAAAAAGGCTATTAATACAAAGACCTTGTATTCGTACTGAAAGTAAGTATATATAAGCTGTATTGCATACAGATAATGTACCAGCTGAAGAGCCTGCTGACTGTACACTTTGTCAATCGCTACTCCATACTTTTTGATTGTACCTGTGTGAAGCAAAGTGCATTCAGGCAAAGTTCCCTTTGGTTGCGCTTGGAGCTGCGTCTGCAAAGAAGCACTGGGTAAGCTGTTCAGGTGGAAGGAAAAAAAAAAATTTAAATACTGTAGTGAAACAGTGAAATCCTGTCCCTGGGGCTGGCAGGTGACACGCTGCGCAGCACAGCAGCTGCCCGCTTTGGGAGCGTGGAGTTCACCAGCGTTGGGTGGATACCGCTGGCCTGAGTCGTGTTTATCATGTGTCTTTTCTCTACCCAATACTTGAACCAAATTTTAAAAATCGGATTTTTTTGAGGTGGATTCGTATTGCCCAGATTTCCACTGGAAGCTGTTTTTCTGTGCGTGTGCTGTAAAACATCTAAAAGGCAGTGAGAAATATATCCTTATCTCAAAGTGCCAGGCAGTAGTGGGAACTACGCGTGGAAAAGAAACAACACACTGTCACTTGTGTAACTAAGATACTCATGTACCTCTTTCCTGTTCCTTTCTAAAACTGAAATAAACTTTTAATTTTAGACTTCAGTGTTTTGAGACTGGTTTTGTTGCAGGATTTGGGGTTTTTAAGTATTTGGAGGAGAAGTGTCACTGTTCTGGCTCTGACTGATGGCCAGAGCTCAGTGTGGTGCTCAGCCCATTCGGGTGGCTGCAGAAACACGCCTGGAAGACACCAACCACAGGACATGAGCAGCTCCAAAGATGCAAAGCTGAAATGGGTCTGCTGGCTGACTGTTCAGGTGAAAAAATACAACTGCTGTACATATTCCCACAGCAGCAGGTCATCTGTGTCCGTCTGTATTTGAAGGGGACAGGGAATAGCTGAAGCAGCTGTCCTGATCAGCAGCTCCCAGTTGGAGAGGCTGGGGGGGAAGGGGGCGGGGGGGAGTTGTCTAATTACCCCCTCCTTTGTTGCTTGCCATCTTATCAACCAGGAGCAAAGGAAGCTTTTTATACAGCAGGGAAGATGGGGGTAGCCTTGTCCTCGCTCCCAGTAGGGAAAAGGGTGGCAACTGAGGGTGCGGGTGCTCTTTTCCATTGTGAGACCTTGCCCTTGGTCCTGGCACCCGGCTCTGGGGGCTGCTCGGGTAGCGCCGTGCTGGGGCAAGGTGAGGGCTGGGGCAAGGTGAGGAACCACTGGCTTCTGCTGGTTTGGTTCGTTTGGTAGTGTGCAGGGAGGCTCAAGTGGTGTTAGTCTGAGGGGGGAAAAGATACATGCTACCGCTTTTCCACTTGCCTCATCCAAGGCAGTTGGTGCCCGTGCATCAGGGAAAGGGGCAAGAATCGGACTTAATCAGACTTTAAAAAAAAAAGGAAAAAAAAATACCTACAAAAAAACCCAACCAAAACAAAACACAAACCTCTGTTATACGCTTGTTTCAGCAGGCTGTCTCCTCCCAGCTCAGTGACATTCTTTCCGTGGTAAAATGTCCCTGCTTTTGGCCAGAGATGATTCACAAACCGGGCAAAATAATTAAGAGTAACGCTTTGATTAGAGCATAGTGATTATTAACGCACGGTCTCTGCAGCGACTGAACCGCACACCTGCCACCTTCAGGGCCAGCGGGAGTATTTGTGGAGTCCTTGGACCTGTGTGGGTGAGGTGGGCAGGGCTGCTCCCTGCTTTCCATTCCGGCAAGCACGGCAGGTTTCCAGGTGTGCACCACCTGCCAGGGAGCATCTTCCTTCCCTGCTTCCAGCCCTGGGCTGTCTCTCACCTCATGATCACAGCCCGAGTTCTTTGGAGCCCAGACCCAGTGTTGTGGTTCTGCATTCCCATTTAGCTGGAAAATACGAGTAATAGTAATAACTTAGTGCCACCTACTGACCGCAGACGGCTTACCTGGTATGTCTGGTTTTAAGTGGAGGTGTCTACCAGACCCCGAGGCTATTCCTCAGAGACGGGAAGCGCACATGCCTCAGAGAGTTTGGGTTTGACTCACTGATGTGGTACCTGCTATTAACTGAAAGGGCACAACAGGAGCATCCTGGATAACTACAGACTTGTAGTATCTGCCCATTTCTCTTGTTGCAATTCTGTTGATGCTTGAAAGGCAGATTCTTGAGGAGTCAGCAATAATGTACTCATCTTCGCTTAAAAAAGTTAAGTATCTACCAAAAAGCATGATTATATTGCTTCTAGGGTACTTTATGGAAAACACAGAATTACATTGCTAGAGAATATCCTTCTTATACCTTAATTTTACTCTCTTGTAAGACTCATCGTTTTAAAACAATTGCAATCTGTTGATTACTT
The DNA here is from genome assembly GCF_964106895.1 of Numenius arquata. NCBI lineage: Eukaryota > Metazoa > Chordata > Aves > Charadriiformes > Scolopacidae > Numenius > Numenius arquata. Next base: position 110,389,311 of record NC_133577.1, on the reverse strand, counting down.
CATTTGTAATGGTTCAAGGATAGACTTAGTTTGCCCATCATGTAAGACCCCACCTCAACGGACTTTTACTCTCATCCTTCTAAAAAGTTTAATGTATTTTTGTTTGTTGCCTTGAGGGACTGTTGCTCTTCTAAGGCAGCTGGAGACTCTGTGGGCTTCTCACCCAAAACCACATCTACTGTGACCACCCCAGCAGGCTCTTAGTGCCGCTCTTTTAACACGGGGCAGGGTGGAAGAGTTGGGGAACCCACGCTAGCCTTGATGGTCCGTCGCAGTTATCAGCAATTTCTGCCTGGTCACTACATACAAGGATTTCTACCTCTGACTGTGCAGACAGGTCAGTAACAAGTGTTCCTGGCATATGGTGGTCAGACCTTATCCTACACATGCCCTGTGGGATGCCCAGGCCTGTCAGAGGAAGGCCAGTAGTAGGCAGGACTCCCACAGCTCTGTGACTGTGCCAAGGTGTGGCTCCCCTCTTCAGACCAGTTACCGAGACATAACTGAGGCACACTGTTTATTGACTGGTGAACGCATTCTGAGGAAACTAGCAGAATAGAAAGATAATCAATAACCTAAGTCCCATCCCAGTCATCAAGTTACATATTTATGCAAACCATAAGGCACAGCTATGAAGTTACGAGCCCTTGAACTCAGGTCTAATGAGTCTCATGCACTGCCAACCCTCAGTGACAGTTTTGTAAGTCCCAAGGTGCAGGTTCATTCTCCCACACCATGATGTACAGACAGAGACCTGATGGAGCAAGTCCAGGGGGTTATTCCAGGTGATGCCTTCCAGCCTCCCAGGACTTGAGTCTGCAGGTCAGTTTTGCTACCGGCCATAGGTGTCCAACTGTCAGCAGGAGCCCTCCGGTCTTCTTCTGTGGATTTCATACCTCATCCTTCATTCTTCAGCACCAGGGCCCACCTTTTTGCCACCTCCTCCAGCCAAATCCTTCCCAAATAAACAACCTGCCCCCAATTCCTCCCAATTGGTCCTGGTTTTGCCACAGCCATACCTAACTGCCATATTTCCGATGCCGTTACCCCGGCAGTCGCAGCCTTACATGGTGTTACTGGCAGGGATACCCACCGCGGGCAGCCTGGCTCCCTTGTAGCTGTCCCCTTGGGTGTAGTTTACCTCCTGCGTATACTAGACACAGCTATTCCACACTAGCCTTGATCCCCGTGCAAGCTGGCCAAGCCCTAGCAGGGCCTTATCTGGCAGTTTACATACCGCAGAGCAGTGGCAGAGGCACTTGTTTGTCACCCTTCTGCCAGCACGGCTGGGGCCTCAGCTCTCTGGGGCTGTGTGCTCCAGCGGCACCTCTTGCTCACAAGCCACCCCCTGGTCTGCCTGACCTCCTCCGAGGACATTCAGACCACTCTGGGTGCTCATAAACTCAATCCCTTCTGGCTGGAAGCCACCACAACTGTTAGGCCAGCAATGCACATAAGATGTTCAACTGGGCATGTGAGCACACTCTTCCCTTCTGAAACAATCAAATCATATATAGAAGAATAAATAACATAACTTCTATCATAACTAATAACAAGTACAGGATTAAGTGCATTAAGTGCTGCAAAGCAGTAGCTTTTGGAAACCAGCCCATGGCAATGTCATACCAACAATGTACAGTTCACAATTTCAGGCTCCGGTTCTGACAGTTCCTTACTCGCCAAGGTGGTCTCAGGCTTCCAACTTCTTGACTGCTCTCTGGTTTCTCAGGTCCCTTCTGTATGCTGTCACCTCATCCCAAAGAGGCCTCTCAGCTCCCAGACAGATGTCAGTAGTTCCTCAGTCTGGAACAAAACCCTGCTTTTGAGAACAAGCAAATGAATGTATACCACCAACAGATGTAATGCCACATCTTTGGTCTTCTCCTGGAGCCACAGAGGCCATGTTATCCTCCCACTCTCCCATTACAGGTGAGGCGACGCATACACAGCCTGCACTGTTACAGAACACCACTGGCATTCCCATGCTGACTTCCCCCACTGATGTGTGACAATATCCTCCTGTGGTTCACAACCGATTGTGCAGAAGTAGTACATACATTTCATTTAGTTGTCCATTTGCAACAGCGGTTGGTGAAACTTTCCTTGTAATTGGGGTCTCTTTGTTGTACTACCCATGAGAACAGAGCTAATGCTATTGAAAAAGCTGTTTTAAGAGCTAACAATTGAGCTTGAGTACAATAGGAAGAGATATTATGGAATTTAATCCCTTGTAGTTTGTTGTTTTATTAACTCAGCAGTTGCTTTTACCATGTGCCTGGTTATGCCAGGTAGTTACCACTGCTGTTGCATCAAATAACAATCTGAAGTTTATTACCCATTTACCTTGTATACGATCCAAAATTGCGGCCGTTTTCACAGAATGAATCACAGAATGGTTGAGGTTGGAAGGGACCTCTTGAGATCATCTGGTCCAACCCCCTGCTCAAGCAGGGTCACCTAGAGCTGGTTGCCCAGGACTGTCTCCAAGGATGGAGACTTTGCAATCCTAAGAGAGGTGCAACCCATGTACGTACAGGTCACACCCTGGATGTACCTAGAATAGTTCATGCCTCACATATCAATTCCCCATCTCTTTCCCCCATCTTATAGCATTAATATGCATACTGTTCTACAGGGTTTTTGGATACTTCTGGATGGTGTGATTTTAGTTTTGGACATGCTCAGTGGCCAAAACTAAATCTGCACCATCTGTACCACTCAAAGCACATCAGGCGATACAGCTGCATCCCCCATTATTACACTAGTTGCAAAGGTACCATTTGTATCCCATGCAACTTCTGTGGCTGACACATACTGGGATCCATGCTGAGTATCCATTTTATTAGTTCCACCTTTTTGTTCAGTTCATGCTCTTTTACAGGTGAAGTGAGTTAATACAAACTGATACAACCCCCCTGCAACCTCTTGAAGGGGCCCACATAATCAATTTGCCACTGCTCACTCAAGTGGTGCCCACTCCCAGGGGCCAAAAGCACAACAAAACATGCATTTACAGTTCACAGAATGGTTTGAGTTGGAAAGGACCTTTAAAGATCATCTAGTCCAACCCCCATGATTGCAAGGATTCTCCACCATCCACATACTCCACACCCCTGGACTTCAACAGAAATTGTGAAAATAGGTATTTAAAATCCCAATCTATTCAGCCTTCATTGTCCATTACCTATGGGTACTAGGACAGGAAGAGGGGGTCTCTGGCTGGAACCACCTCATACTCTTCATTTACTGCCCCCATTTCTGTTTTACTTTTAGACCGGCACTTCACTGACTTGGGGACTCCTGCGATCGCTTCACTTTCTGAGGCAGCAGCGCAATAGTTTTCCCTTGGAGAGATCTACTTTGAACTGAGACAGGAAATTAATTCCTAAAATGTCTGCCTTCTGCTTTTAGCAGAATCCTCCACCAGTTTATCTTCCCCTACCCACAACTGGCCTTCTACTTCTTTTCCCCACATTTTTCCCTTCCCACTCCCAATATCCAGATGGATTTATCCAGGAGTAAGGGACCTTAATAATCTAATAATGTTGTCTCTGATCCCACAGCACTTAAAGTAACTTCCCACCCCCCCTTCACAGACATCATACCTCCACACAGCCCCTTCTCCCTGCACACCAGGTCAGTGTGGTGGAGGTTAATCCCACTGACACCAGGGTTTGGGACTACTAATCTTTAAGGTCCCCTAAGGGTGGGTACAGCTTTCTCTTTGGGATAGGGGGAGGAGCTGATTGATTCATCTGCTTCAGTTTGTCCCAAATCTCCTCTTGCTTCATACCCTTTTCCTGAAGGATTTTCTTCATTTTGGCAAGTAAAACTCCTGTGGGCTGACTATCTAGCTCCCCTTCATTCACCCCCTGGTTTATTAAATATCTCCAAATTGTTCCTCTAGGAATGTATTTCCTCCCCTTTGCTCCCGTGCCAAGCTTCTTCACCATCCCTTTCCCCTCAGCTCCCATCAGGGTCCCCATGTTCTCCAAGGTAGCCATGCATTCACTGAGAGGGCGGCCGATTAAAGTAGATCCCAGGCTGATGAAAAACCCCTTGTGCATCTCAGGAGCACGGCAGGCCAGCACCCCCACGTCCCCCTGCTCCACGTTCACCCCAAAGATGTCAAAGTCAGGGGTCACCGGTTTCTCCCTTTGCTTTAACGTCCGGAGTAAGACGTTCCCACACACATAGGCTGATGCCTCCTGGACATCTCTCCAGGGTGCCCCCTCCATGTTGTCTTTGAGAGGCTCATACTCTCCCAAATTCCTAATCACCAGCCTCAAGATCTCCCCCCCCAAGGTCTCATCGGTGGGCAGGGCCCTGATAATTGCCCCTACTTTGGGCCACGGCAGCCCGATGGCCGTCACCACCCGCTTCGCCGCCTCGTGCGTGAAGGGAGCGCACTGCTCCAAGGTCCAAATTCGGTTTACCCACACGGGCCATCCCTCGTTCTGTTTCCTCCAAACCTTTTCTTTCCTGGGCGCATCCCCCGCTCCCTGACCTCTCTCTCCCTCCGTCGGCTTTGCTTTCCTAGCCCCCGCGGCACCCACCCCTGCCACCAACGACTCCTCCAAACTCCAGCCCTCCCCGTCCCACTCCTCCGGGTCCCAGTCCGCCTTACTGAGAGCCGCCACCTTCCTCTGGTCCAAGCCCTTCCCCAGTGAGAGCAGGGTGCCCAAGCACTGCACCTTCCTCCTCAGGCGGGTGTTCTCGGCCACCTCGGCCCTCAGCTCTTCCCTCAGCTTGCCCAGCTGCTCGGCCTGCTCGCTCAGCTGCGAGCTGTCGCACCGCAGGGCCAGGATCTCGTTGCGAGCCACCTGCAGACTGTTCTGCAGGTTCTGGATGCACTGCTCCTTCTCCTCCACCGCTGCCTGCAAGGCCCGGGCCAGGTCGAACAAGAGCCACTGCAGGGCCGAGCACTTCTTCTCCCCCTTGGGATGGCAGGACGACACGTAGTTCAGCCAGTGCCTCTCCGCCGCCTTCAGGGAGGGCTCCTGCCCGACCACCTTACAGTCCCACGGGTCCCCGCCGTGCTCCAGCATGGCCTGCACCAGCACACCCCTCTCCTCCTGGCTCGGGGAGCTTTCCGCCTCCTCCTTCTCCTTCGACTTCCCTCCCCTCGTTAGCCAGGACATCTTAAGGCCAGCCACCTTGGGCGAACCTACGCCTGCCGCCGCCCGGGGGGCTCTACCCTCCTCAGAGGCGTAGCTGAGGCGAAGAGGCTAACAGACGCGCTCGCCCGGTAACGTCCGCTAACGGACACAACACCGGACCACCGGCAAAGCGGCCCCCCCCCGCGACCTGCTGACGGCTCCGACCGGCTGCCCCTCACGACGCCTCCAGCCTCTGGGCGGGCTAGGGCCGTCGCCCCACGGGGGCGGCTTTTATACCCCCCCGGCTCCCGGTGCCGGGCTTCGCCACCCCCCGCAGCCCCTCTGCGACCCCGCCCCGCGGCGGGCGGTGCTCTCCGGCGCCCCCGCCCCGCAGGCAGGCGGATGGCCGCGGCGCTGCGTAGCGGCTGCCGCTTCCCTCTGCTGCTACCGGCAGCGGCCCCGGGCCGCCCCCGCTCCCTGGGTGCTGCCATGCAGCAGCCCGCCGCTCTCCCGGCGCGGCCCGGCGGCCCCGAGGGCGGCGGGGGGTGGCTGGGCGCGCTGCGCTTCGACAACCTGGCGCTGCGTTCGCTGCCGGTGGACTCCTCGGAGGACGGCGGGCCGCGGGCCGTGCCCGGCGCCTGCTTCTCCCGGGTGCGGCCCAGCCCGCTGCAGAACCCGCGGCTGGTGGCCATGTCGCTGCCGGCGCTGGCCCTGCTGGGGCTGGAGGAACCGGCGGCCGAGCGGGAGGCGGCGGAGGCCGAGGCGGCGTTGTACTTCAGCGGGAACCGGCTGCTGGCGGGCTCGGAGCCGGCGGCGCACTGCTACTGCGGCCACCAGTTCGGCAGCTTCGCCGGGCAGCTGGGCGACGGCGCCGCCATGTACCTGGGCGAGGTGCTGGGCCCGGGGGGCGAGCGCTGGGAGATACAGCTCAAGGGCGCCGGCCTCACCCCCTTCTCCCGGTAAGGCCCCGGGGGGAGCGGGGCGGCGGGGAGGGCCGCCGGCGGCGACAGCCATCCGATGGGGCTGCGTCCTGGGGGGGGAGAGACTGGGCACGGGCTTCCCTGCTCGCTAATTGCGTTAGTGAGGTGCTTTTCCAGCCGATTATGTGCTGAGGGTCCTTCCCCGTGGCAGAGGTCGTCTCTTAAACCTCCTCGCGGCAGCAAGTGCAACGCTTAAATGCCAAACCAGAAGGTGGCAAAATTTTCTTCTGGAAAAATGAGACTGTAATTGCATCTCCTTCAGGTGGTACATTACTTCAGTCCCCTCCTCTGAGGTTTCCCCCCCCCCCCCTTAGGAGGACACGGACGGCAGTGGAAGTGGGGAGAGCAGTGTGCAATAGGCACCTGACTGCTTGCTGCCATATTGCTGTCCCTATGGCCCTCGCAAATGGTATTTAAAATGCGGGTGTTTGGTTGGCTTGTGCTGCCAGTCCTGCTGCCAGTGGTGCCTTGTCCTCCATCCTTTCTGGCTGTGGGAAGGAAAGGTGGAAGAGCCCCCAAAAATGGCATACTGACCAAATCCCTGCGAGGGATGGCTATCTTCGTTAGTCGGTTTAGCTTGCACTGCTTTAAATCTTTCAGGTTATTTTTCCCACTTGCATGTCCTATATTTTCAGTTCCAGCAGCGCACAGGGTCTATAACACTATCGTTTCCTACATGTGGTGCTCTGAAGGCCACTTTCAGGTCTGTGAAGGTTAAGGAAATCACAGCAAAAGTCCCAGATACAGTGGTCATGTTGTGGGTCTGCCCTGGGCAGCTCTCCTGCTTGCCCATGGCTTCTGGAGTCCTGGGAGTGTGGGCTGTGAACTACCCGCACCTGTTCCATTTACTTGGTATCGATTAAATAAGCTAGTTTGCTATTTGCTGTCTGTTCAGTTGATTTTGGTTTTTTTTAATGCAACTGCCATGCGTGCTGGTATTTAACACCCTATTTCCAGATTACTTACCCAGAAAGATCCAAAATAATATTTTTCAAGAGGCGTTAACAGCAGCTATTTTAGTAAGAGGAAGACAGTGACTTATAATAAAATAGCTGTACTTGTCCACAGTTTTTTACTTTTTTGAAAGACTCGTGTCAATAAAAACAAGGTTAATGATTAGAAGGGATATTTGTAACTGGAAGGTTTATTTTCTTCCATTACGTGTGGTCTTCATCACAAGTGTGTTGTGTCCGTCTAGTTGAGCTTTAACAGAAGTTTGAAGGTCCGACTTTTGTTCTTGGATCTGCCACTGCTCTTGTTGTGTGACTGGGGACAGAGCATGTCACTTCTAGGCTTTTGTTTCTGCACTGCTAAGGGGGAGACCCGAGTTCCTGCCTTTACAGCCTGAAAGCTGTCTGTGTTGTCTTGTTGCAGACAAGCTGACGGTCGGAAGGTCCTGCGGTCAAGCATACGGGAGTTCCTGTGCAGCGAGGCTATGTTTCACCTGGGAATTCCAACAACGAGGGCTGGAACGTGTGTGACATCTGACTCAAAAGTCATCCGTGACATATTTTATGACGGGAATCCAAAAAGTGAAAGGTGTACAGTTGTCCTGAGAATAGCTTCTACGTTTATAAGGTAGATGCGTATTTTGTTGGGTTTTTTTTCCATTCTTTTAAAATCAAGCACACCACAGTCTTTTAAAATATCATTTTAAGTGTCTTTCCATAACAGCAGCATTTGCCTGTTTCTTGTTCTGGAGGCTTGGAGTTCTTTTGCTGGGCTGCAGGAGGCTGCTCTTCTTGCCCAGCGGATGGGATGAGCTGGTGTCTTTGCACTGGGATGCTAAACGCTAAGGATGCTAGCCTGGGAGAAAGAACTAAGTTGTGCAGACCTCAGAAGAGATTTTTTCATGTTTATGCCTGCACAGAATGCATGCTTTTTTTTTGGTAGTTAGTAGTGGCAGCTTATAGTTCTACCCTTAATTCCAAAGCTGTTCTAATGTAGTGCTGGCAAAGTTCGGGTGTACTTTCCCTGCCTGAGATTTCTGCTCTGACACAAAACATTAGGAGTTTCAGGAAGTTGTACTGCTTCTTGTAAGGTAACAGAGTATTAGAGGAAGGTGAGGCATAAGGAATATGGGCATGTATATGCATGTGTGTATATATATGTGTGTGTGTGCCTGTGTGCATGTATATATATGTGGGGAAATATATTTTACATGCTTGCTGTACAGTATAGTATTTTAAGTGAGCCCTGTTCCTGTGTATTTACTCAGGCTAAGAATTTTTCTGTAGAAGTGGTTGTAAGAAACTTTAATGAGCTGATGATAGGTACTGGCTTGGGTCTTGATCTGTTGGTTTATTTACCCATGGGTATATGTGTTTCCTTGCATTGAGTCACCGAGCCTTGCCAGTGTAGGAACTTCCTATGGTGTAGGTGTAGGAATCTGGCGGGTCTTTCCCCTAAGTCAGTTGAAGGACTGGTATTAAACTCGAGACATGACGTGGTGGTATTGCAAAAACAGTAAATGTTTTTACTGTATGTAATGTCAAATGAAGTTAATAGTATCAGATGATACTAAAATATGTTTTTTATTATTTTAAAACAGATTTGGTTCTTTTGAAATTTTTAAACCTCCTGATGAATACACGGGACGCAAGGGTCCCAGTGTTAACCGCAATGATATTCGAATACAGATGCTTGATTATGTGATTGGCACTTTCTATCCAGAAATCCAGGCGGCTTATTCAGACAACAGTGTTCAGAGGAATGCTGCTTTCTTCAAAGAGGTAAGAAATAACAGATTCTCTTCATAAATCCATAGCCATCATCTTAAGCAGCTTCACCGTCAAGCACAGATGACTGGAGTCGGTTAATACCTTGTATCGTCCGATTGCTTGAACTATTATTTTCTTTGGAGAAGACACTCTTAATAGAACTGCTTATTGATGAAAGCAGTGTTGATATTGATCAAACCAGTGAAAGCATTTTAACCTTTTTAATAGTAAATCATGTTTTCTCTGCTCTGGGAGAGCTTCTCAAGACTTGTCTTTGTTTGCTGAGAGTGGCTTAGACTGTGAGGAGGGATTCTGGCCCCGAGTGTCAGAAGATGAGTTGATGGTACTGAGACATCACTTGCAAGGCATCGTCTCGTAAAATACTGAGAACATGGAGTCACTTCCTGTCTCTCATTTTTCAAATTACCAACAGGAATGTTGACTGCAAATGACTTTAACTTCAGGCTTTAGAATTGAAATGTTTAAAGGCAGTCAGGCACTGCAAGGGCTTGCCTGAGAAAGTTGCAAAACCTTCAGCTTTGGGAATGGTAAGATCAGGTGAGATAAGTGCGTCTTAGATGCAGTGTAGTATCAGGTCATTCTGCAGTGGCCCGAGGAGAGGCTGGGTGATTTCTCAGAGACCTATTTTGAACCCTTTTTCAACTACTGTATACATTTAGACTTTAACAATTACTGCAGATCCATAATAAACAATCAGAACTATAACACTAGTAAATGTAGAATTGCTACATTTCTCTTTGAAGTAAAATGCAATTAAATTATCTCCTCCAGATACCTTTTGCTGCACTGTTGATGTTGTATTGCTGTTCCTGACATTGAATTTCTATTACTATATTCCTTTGTCTCAGGGAGTAAAGAAAGAATTTGGGGTCGGGGAATAAGATACCTCTTTTCCTGTTTTAGTGATTAGTATGTAGTAATTCTGCCCTTGCAGAAGGGATCCAGTTGGAAATTCCTGGAGAACTGTCATAAAGGATCGCGTTTAGATCACCTGAAGTTCAAATAATGTTAAAACCCAAATAAGAATGTTGTAACTAGCCAGTAAACAGAATAAATAAAAAATACCACAGTCTAATACATTTAATTAGACTACATAAAAGCAGTTTTGGTGCTTCAAAATCTGAAATGATCTGGTAGGGCCTGAGGGAATGGCCGCAACGAGATGCGTGTTCATAATAGATTGATAAGGGGTCAAAAAGCAGGCTTGAAATCTGACATTCTCTAAATTTTGTGGGTTTTGAAGTTGTTTTGTAGGGTTTTTGGGTTTTGTGGGTTTTTTTGCTTTTTAGTGGGCGGTTTTTTTTTTTTTCGCTTTAGCACAATTTGAGCATATTTGCATGAGTTCTTCAAATGCAAGGTGTGGTGCGCGTGGTCCACCACTGGCTGCTGAAGACTTTTAACTTCACTGGACAGGCCTTTGAATTCAATAGGCGTTGAATGAATGGAGCTGATGATGAGGACTGTGTCTTGTCCCCGGCTCCCTGCATGCCCAGCTCTGCAGTTGATGGCATATTTACTTTCTGATGGCAGAAGAGTCATGGGACTCAGGGATCTTTGCGGACACCTGTGTGTGTGTGCCTAGCCCTGTCTCTTTTTGTGGTTGGTTGCTTTTCCCGGCCCAGCTACTACTGGTTTCCTCCCCCCATCCTGGCATCCTTTCCTTATTGCCCCCATCTCCATTCTTTTGTTTGCTGTGCTCCTCTAGCCTCTGCCTGTCCCTATGCCCATGCCAGCATTGTCTCTTCGTGTTTTCTCTCCTACTTGGTGGAAATTTTCCATACCTGTCTCCATCTGAAAAGCACCCCGGTCCCTTACCTAATTTTCCAAACATGTCCATCTTTCTCAATAGCAGGGAAGTGCTGTCAGCTCAACTCTTAATGTGTTTTGTCTTTCTTTTTGCACTGTGGAAGAAATTGAGGTAAAAAGTACAAGTGATTGCATCTAACAGCACTGTCTAGAAAGCCAACAGCATTATCTGGACTCCTCAAATAATTGTAGATGTTTTTTAAATTTTAATGAGCATGTCCTTGAGACAGTGCCCTTATTTATATATACACCATACTTGTTTTTCAGCATGGCTAGCAGGAGGAAAATGTGATCAAAAAGAATAAAGGTCAAAGTGAGTGCAAAGCTGTCCCTTGCTAATCAATATACCTGTCTTTGAGTGGTGCCCACACTTTAATTGCTTTCAGGTGTTCTCATTAGTGGGATTTATTTTTTACCAGGACACTGGCAGTGTGTGATGCATTCATACAGAGACATCCAGCAGCCACAAATTGCCTCACCCCTGGTGTGCTTTCATCCCATCCCTGCTGGTCTGAATTTCTTATTTTTTTTTTATTTTTAAAGTTTTACCATCTTCCTGGCACAGACCCATCGTGCAGGGTGTGTCTCCCTTACTGGTTTATGGCCAGTAATCAGTTTTGGACATGTGTAGCTACTTGGAGTTACTTCCTCTCTGCTAACTAGCTCAGTTTTTAAACATTAATAAAGTGCACTTGCTTTGTAGCTAGAGAGAATATTTGCTTTAAATTTCTGTACGTTGATAGTTATTTGGGAAGATGAGTGATTTTAGCTATGAAAGTAGTTTGATTTTAAAGTTTTAGCTGATGAGTACGTAAAATTTTTATTTACAACAATTTGGTAAAATATTTAGAAATACCCAGGTTTATTTAAAAGCCAGGTTAACTTCCTGAATTTTAGATTTCATAGGGCATATCTCATTGCAGTTGACAGGTGGGCTAATTTAATTAACTAACTAGAACTATTTTAAAATATTACACTATTTATTTGAGGAATGAGGCACATGCAGTGATTACAGTCATGGATTCTACAATGATAACTCTCAGTTAAGTAACTGAAAAACTCTGGTGAAACATGGAGTCAGTGAAGAATTGCATTTAAATTAAATTGTCATTCTTGGAGTATTTTACTTAACCTTGTAGCTTTTTTCCACTCTCAGCAAATTGAGGGAAGCGCTTATCAGTGTTAAAACATCTTGGCAGGGTATATTTTTTTTTGTGTGAACCACTTACCTTCCTGTAAATCACTCCTACATACCAGGTAAACCAAAAGACTAACTTCACATTGGGCTTCGTTGCATATAGTTAATTCTACTTCTTAGACTTTGCTTATGTTTCCTCCTGCCTGTAGTTTAAGGGTCTTTAGAATTAGTAGTAAGCAAAAGAATATATTTGTATAATGTCCAGAATAGTAGGCAAGTCTGGTGTCAGTTTCCTTATTTCAGCGTTCTGTCTCCAGTATGTTTTGAAGTTGTCCGGTTGACTTGCAAGTCAAGCACAGAAGGAAAGAAGAGGAAATGAACAGAAATGGGAGAGTGAGAAACAGGGCAGTTACTAATAGGAGGGGAGAGGCGAGCTGTCCTTAAGATACGTGCGTGTGTGACACAGTGCCAGAATCTGCTTCCACTGGAGCCGTAGAAAGATTGGTTCAGGCTAGGAAATGCTTGGAAATTTGTGAACATGTTGGAAATAGGCTTTGTTGAAAAATGGAAAAAAAATAATTCTCTTCTAGATAACAAAACGGACAGCGAGACTGGTTGCTGAGTGGCAGTGTGTTGGGTTTTGCCATGGTGTGCTGAATACAGATAATATGAGCATAGTTGGACTAACCATTGACTACGGCCCTTTCGGATTTATGGACAGGTCAGTGTGGCATAATTATTTGAGATGTGCGTAAGCGTTTGCTGTGTGGAACTATCCTGATGTTCACAGTTGCTTTAATGTTTTAACTCTAGAGCAGATCTATGAACCCTCTTTATGGCAAAGTAGATTAACTTAGTTCTAGTTGTTCTGTAATTCTTCAACTTCTTTTTAACTGTATTCACAACATCTCTAACTGTTGGACTGTTCTTGTAGCCTGTGGGGTCTCCCGGTGTTTGAGAGGGCAGGAAAATATCTAATGAGGTGACTTTGGAAAAAGAATCAAGGAGGAGTACTCCCTTTCAAATCTTTTACTTTCCTAGAGGAGACTAGATTAATACTTCTCACAGTATTGTTGGGCAGATAACTAGAAGAATGCTAACCATTTCTTCATTTGTAGATATGACCCTGAGCACATTTGCAATGGTTCTGATAATACAGGGCGCTATGCTTACAACAAGCAGCCGGAGATCTGCAAGTGGAACCTGGGGAAGCTTGCTGAAGCTCTAGTTCCGGAGCTGCCCTTGGAAATAAGTGAGCTCATCCTGGAAGAAGAATATGATGCAGAATTTGAGAAACATTATTTACAGAAGATGAGGAAGAAACTAGGCCTGATCCAACTGGAATTAGAAGAAGATAGTAAGATGGTGTCTGAACTCCTTGAAACCATGCATCTCACAGGTTGGTGAGGAACACAGAGGGTTATTATTTAATAGCCCATCAGTATTTTATAGTCAAACTAAAATGTGGTTTTTGTCTTGACCTTACAAGAAGGCAGCCTCGTACAAGTACGTTGTCATCTGAGAGAAGAACAAAAGACTGAACATTAATTACCTTCTTGTGAACTGTGGGGCAGTTGTTGCCTTATATAGGGCTCCCCTGTCTCTCATTTGCACCTTCCCTGAGGGAGCAGTTCTTCTGCCTATTCAGAGAGGCCACCTGTGCTGCTGCAGGCCTAGGAAGGTTAGGAAGAAAATGTGGGACCTGTTTTTCTGCTGATTTATTAGTTGCATTACTCAGAGTTTCCTTTTTCAGGTGGAGACTTCACAAATATTTTCTACTTGCTGAGTTCATTCTCAGTAGACTCTGATCCTTCACAATTGGAAGATTTCTTAGAAAAGCTTTCAAGTCAGTGTGCTTCTGTGGAGGAACTGAAAGTTGCTTTCAAACCGCAGATGGATCCAAGGTAATACTCTTCTTTACTTAAACACTTTTGGCCCGTTTTTTAATTTCATCATAACCATAATGAACTTTGCATGCTGGGTAATATTTGACTAAATTTGGAAATGTCACGATGTGCCTACTTAACAGTGAAAGCAGTGCAAATTCTTGTGTGTTTGTGACTGGTGAGTGCTCAGCAGTGACTTGCAGCAGTTGGCTCTTGGGCTAAAGATGTCTGAGCTTTTGTTTGGTCCTTTTTTCTCCACTGTCTTTGCTGACTAAAGCAATGAGAGTGCCAGATAGTGAAGTGATACAGAAATATTTTACAGAAGTGGATTAACTGTGTTCTGCCAGCAAATAGTCATCATGTTCTGGGCTAAGTATAACCTAAATGCACACTTCAGGCTCCAAGAATTGTGGTGCCATCCATGTCCCATTTGATGGGTTATGTTCTGCAGCCCAGCTGCTCTGAGTGTGGAAAATAGTAAGTTTTGTTCAACTGCTGCTTATAACAGTGATTGCAGCAGTTTTTCACTTTTGGGAGCAGTGGAAAACAGGAAATTAATGTGACCTATGAATTTGTCAATTTTTTTTTTTTCTATCATCTTCCCAGATGGGGAAAAAAAAAAATCAAAGTAGGGGTGTTTTGGGTAGGGTCTCCTACCCTGTTTAATAAGTATTCCATGAAGGTAGCAAACCCTACCAAATTCTTCAGTGTTTTTGATATGTTCATATCACAGTTAATTTGTAGAAAGCAGGGAGTTGAGAAGATGGACTGGTGTAAAACTTGTTCATGCAAGTGTGGTGTTATGCCAGCGTGGTTGGCTGTAGTCATTCATCATTTTTGAGAGATTACTGGTTATTTAAGTTTTAGTGATGATACGCTAGAATGAAAGGGAAATAAATCAAGGTGGTGGATGCTGCTTATTTAATTGTGTTCCAGGTTTCAGCTACTTTGAAACTGTAAACAGATACGGAATATGAAGATAGCTCGTGTGACAAATGAGACAATGTTTGGTTTTTTTAATATTACATTCAGGCTTAGAGGAGGTGAAAGGTAGCTATAAATCATCATTATATGGATGTCAAGCTTTGGAGGGGCATAGTAGTGTGTTAAAGTGAGTGACAACTGATTTTTACCACAGCACTTGGGTATCGTAGAGCTGGGCATGTCAGGTATGTAAATCAGATTTGGATAGTACTTTATATAAACTCAAAAATCAAAGCATCTAGTTTATCTCTGCTTATTAAAAGTAGGAAAATATAATCTGATATAATTTGTCTTTTTCGAGGCCAGGCAATAATGTTTCTTTTCCCCTTTGTTTAGAAATGCATTCATAGAAGGGAATAAAAATACTTAGTGTGTTTTGATGTGCTCCAACTTAGGGTTTTTGGTTTTTTATTTTATCTTTTGCTGTAGTGCAGTTATTAATCCAGGAAAAATAAAAGTTGGCTAGCACGGTATCAAAAATGAGGTGAAGCTGTTGTACAGCACCCACTAACGCAGTCAAATGTAAAAAGATACAATTCTAGTCAAACTTGCAGCAAGTAGCCTGGATACTGTTAGGAATTTACTACTACAAAGCGGTTCTCATTATGTGATTTAGACTGGCTAAATTTAAAAAAAACCCCACCGTTGACTCATCTGACTTAAATGAGGTATCTTTCCCCATTTGATTTGAGTTTTTCATAGTAGTGATAAGATTAGTAGGTGTTAGATCCTTACTCTGCATGCTATTGCACTATTAATGTTAGGAAAAGAAATAAAAATAACCCAACCCTGTGGATTCATTATTATCTTGGTACCTAAATAAGATCAAATTCCTTATTCCAAATTCCATTCAAAGTTCCAAGGGTGTTTTGATGAGAATTGCAGATCTACACCCACTGGTAATTCTGAGAATCTGCTGTCTGCACTTCATGTACCATGGGAATGTGAATCGAACACAGTGAAGAAGGGGGAAGGAACAGTAAAATCAGTATAATTTATTACAAATTTGTTCTATTAATTATAAAGTACTGTTATTTAACCTCTCTAGTGAAATCATAGGTTATTGTGAATGTTTTCTTATCCACTTTATGGTTGCAAAGAAGTGGTTCTTGACAAGCAGCTCAACTTTAATGTCTAATGTGTTTGTTTCTCTTGTTCCCAGACAACTGTCAATGATGCTAATGTTGGCTCAGTCTAATCCTCAGCTATTTGCATTATTTGGAACAAAAGCTAACATAAATAAAGAATTAGAACGCATTGAACAATTCTCTAAACTGCAGCAGCTAACAGCAGCTGATTTACTCAGCAGAAATAAAAGACACTGGAAAGAATGGCTGGAGAAATACAGGTGAGGTTTCTCAGCGTTCAAAGCTGTGTGTTTGTTCTGCATTTTATGTGATTGTGTCTGTCTCACAAAAGACACCCTGTCTTGACGTATATAGGTTGGGCAGGACGTGTGGGGCATGCAAATCAGAATATTAACTACTCCAAAATCAGCATCTCTGTTGCTGGGCAATTTCAAGGGCATCTATGTATTTTGTTTACTAGATTTTGGGGAGGGGTAAGGGTATAGAAATCACGTAGCATGAAATCTGGTATTAAAAGTACTTCAAGGGTGGTGATCTTGATTCTAGCAGAGACTAATGTGATTTGTGAGCCTTTAAATGCTCAGTAATTACAACTGACTGACCTCTCAGTGTTTCATCCTTTTAAATTTCTTTTCTGAAAGAAAAATCTTTGTATTAACAAAGAAAGCAAGTTAATCAAAGAGTAACTCTAAATAATCATGGCCAGGAAAAAAATGTCCAGACTATTCTAATAGGCGTAACTTTAAAGCCTAAAAATTTAGTGTTAGCAGGAGATAATTTTTTTTTTTTTTATAAAGGAAACCCCTTAGTAGAGCATTAGTAGTTTCTGCTGCATGGATTAGATCAGGACTCCTTTCCTCCTGGTTGCCTGTGGTCTTGTTCTCCAGTGGGGCTGAGAATTTTAGCAAGTATTTCTGCTAATGGGTAGATCAAACTGCCTCAGCAGTATTGTATCCCTTTACTTTTATCGGAACATCAAAAGCTTCAATGCATAAACAAGCGTAGAAACACTTAAGCCAAGTTCTGAATGTGGCGATAATTGCGGAGCGATGCAGAACAGACCGTGCACCAGTGGGTGTGTGGGGGTGACGGTGTCTTAATCTGACTTTTCAGTGAATATACTAATCTGCTGTTGTGCTGGATTTTATAAATGGAGAGGATTGTAGACGATGTAATATTTATTCAGAACTGTAAACTAAGGTTCTCAAGGAAACGGGTCAACTTCTTCATGTGATTCTTGAACCAAGCCAGTTGCTTTCACTTGCTTAATTTCAGAGTCCGTTTGCAAAAAGAAATAGAAAGCATTAGTAATGCTGACGCCTGGAGTACTCATCGTGTGAAGATCATGAATTCAAACAATCCAAAATATATCTTGAGAAATTATATTGCCCAGAATGCCATAGAAGCAGCTGAAAACGGGGATTTCTCAGAGGTATGCTATTACTATGCAACGTTTCTCTGGGTTTGTGTGGGTGTGTAGGGGTGCTGTTGATAACTGACACTATGCTGGGAGAGATTCATTCTGCCATCTCAGGCAGTTGGGGGTTGGGAATTTACTGTCTGGAAGGTCTGGGGTTTTTTTGTTGTGGTTTTTTTTTTTTTTTTTTGAGGGAGCTGTGGTTTTAGTGACTGTAGAACGAAAAAAGAAGTTGAAAATCTGAAGCTGAACTTCAGCAGCTCTTGTAGGCTAATCTCAGGACAAGACGCTCACCCTTGCTGTTACTGTCTTCATGATGGTGTTTACCTTGGGAGGCAGTTGGGGATTAATTTATACTTGTTCCTTGCTGTGCTAAGTGTTCTCTTTTAAAATGTGTGCCTTTCAGCTGTGGTGTTCAGCGCATGAATTGTTACATGCAGAATATGGGAAATTAATTTATTTTGAGAAATTACATAAGAACTTGTATTTGAGACTTGCATTTTAAGTTATTTGAGCTTGAGTTCCATACAGATACAAACTCAGCCAGTTATGATTTTACAGTTTTCAGCTTATTTGATATGCATATTGTTAATCCATTTCATATTTGGTTTGTTTGGAGTTTGTGAATGAAATACAATACACTCAATCATTATTTGGTGTGAGGTTCTTCTCTACATCATATTGCCTTTATTTTCTAAATTCTCATAACCACGCTATGTTTTCTTTCTAGGTAAGAAATGTACTAAAACTCTTAGAGAATCCATTCCAAGAAGCAGAAGGCTTCAGGGAGGTAAAGGAAGATGCAGAAGAGGAGGGAGCAACTGCTACAGCAGCAGCTTGTGCTCAAGAGACCAGAAGCAGACTACCGTACTGCAGTAAACCTCCGCTGTGGGCTTCCGAGCTCTGTGTTACATGATCTTCATAACCGCCTTGTTTTATTTTTTGCTGTGAACCGAAGACTCTGATCCTCCTTCAGCAGTGAAGAATTGAGCAAGGCAAACAGCAAAGTGCTATTAAGTTATTGAAACAACCCTGCATTTGGATGCATCTGCAGCATTCTTCAGCTGTGCTTAATTTGAAGCAATCGTGGATCATTGAAACAAACCAATGACAATCAACAGTCTGTACTCATCAGTAATTTGAATGTTTTGAGACTGAAAGTCTTTATTCATATCGCACTGCAAGTAGAGAGCAATATTTTATGTTGAGGCAGGCTGAATTTTGAACATCCAAATGGAGTTGTTGTTATGTGAAGACAAAAATAGCAAGTCAGGAAACTGATCTGTTTTTGTCTGATGTCTTAACTAATAGTACTTCTAACATTTACTTACTGCTTTCTCTATGCAGGGACTTCTGGTCCTCTTTAATGGAGGAATAGATTCAGTGTTGCTTGTTTTAAGCTGTTTCATTTAATTAAGTAGTTCATTTCCTGTGAACCTCCAGATTGATACTTATCTATTTTTAGAGAATTTGTGCAGGCCAGGGTTTGGGGGGAAGAATTGAATGTGGTGGTGTTTTTGTTTTTAATACAATAAGAGCAGAATTAAGGGATACTTTATGTATTTGCACTTGAAAATCACGGTGGTAAGGCTTCTTCAGGTTGTGTATGTTTGCATACAACACGTGTAAATATTTACTAAAATCATGGGTGCAGCTTGTAAGCCAATTGACTTGGGCAAGGTCAGTTTGCCAAATTAGTGTGAACCTTAAACTACCCCAGTGCTCAGATCCAGGTTCACTGTCTGTTTGTGTGCTCTTAACAGAGCCTCCTTGCAGAAGTGTGTGAGTGGGGTTTCTGTTCGCTCACACTGGTCAGTGGGAGCCTTCCCTTCCTGCTCTGGTCTTGTACCACTTACGTTGCTTCCATGGTCTTTGAAAATCTTTACGCTGAAAGCTGCCGTTCGGGAACGTGCTATTTGAGCTTGTGTAAAAGATCATAGAGGCTAAGGGAGGAGGATGGGAGCTGACTTGCTTGCAAGTTGCTTATTGATAGTGGTTCACTTGAGGTTTCAGGGGAAAGTTGGTTGCCTTTATTGCCACGTCAGCACAAAAAAGTTGTTCTGTAGTTAGCTATTACTTCGCTTTCTGAACTTCTTTCTAAAGGACTGTATTACTGGTTCAGAAGCCTGAAATCTTGGGAAAAGTTTGGTTTAATGCAAAGGCTTCTCTTTTCCAAAGAGACCACCGTCTTACACTGTGAGTTTGAGTGTACTCTAGTAAATTCTTCCTCCAGACCTCTGCGAGCTTGGCATTAGCTCAGGTTGAATTGTGCTCTTTTAAGTCTTCCTCAAAATACGAGCTATCAAAAACCAGGGAGAACAGTTGGGCTACTGCTTATCCATCATCACTAATAATCAGTCTGTTCTCCTTGCTGCCACAGTAAATAGGGGATGCTTGGAATGTAAACATTCATTCTGTCTTGCTTTCGACTTGGAGAAACCGATCCAACAAGATGAACTCTGGGCTGATTCTGTTTCTCAATTTATATCTTTCCTTTTGGGAGGCAGAGGGGGACACTGTTTTGGAGGAGCTCTGCCCAAGCTTTTGTCTTAACAGAGTGGTCTAAAAATTAATGATTTTACACCATACTTAAGGGATTGAGTCCTTTTTACAGAATTCTGATATTAATTTTGGGGGTTTGAGTAGATCTCTATTATGGAGAAGCAAGAATGATATTATAGCCATGTGTTTGGACATAGGAGAACTTGAATTAACTACCAAATTATTTTGCTTATAAAGACACAAATTATTTTGCACCTCTAGTGCCAGAATCATGGAGAGAGAGATACTTTGAAATAATTTGCTAGCAATTTTATCCTTAAAAAGGGAAACTGAATGTAACAGTGAGGAATGAAAATGCGGTGTCATTTCCTGCTGAATACATTCTTTGCTTACATATAGATCAAGTGCAAGAGGTCTAGAAAGCTTGAAATGGTGAATGCAGACCCTTGGGGTGGCACTCTGAAGTTGTATTTGTAATAGACACGGTATGTTCACCGACTGGTAGAAATACTAAGAGGGAATTCATGTGGTGGAGCTGTGCTGACATCCAGCTGCTCGGTTTCCCAGTGCATGCAGTAATAGCGATGCTTTGTGTTTGAAGAAATGTGATGATCAGAAGCCAAGGGGAATCACCCTCTTTCAAAAGGCAGATAATAGTTTCAGCTCTGATAGCAAGTTTCTTCCTTTGTTCTTCCTGGAGCAGTGTGGAAGCAGGAGGTTGTTGAGGACAATTCGACCAATTTTGTCCAGGTAAGAACTTTTATCTCTTAGCTCAGTTCTTCAGAGAGAAGGGAATACAGCTTATAACATTTGGGAGTCTAAATACTTGAATAATAAATTGCTGCTTGATTTTTACAGCTTGTATTTGCAATAGGTAAACCTGAAAATATTCTTATTGGTCAAATATTCTGCTTGTATAAAAGCCACGGACTTGTGCTCAAATGAACTGGCGACTTCGCATCAACAGCTTTCTGTGGAAACACTTGATCAGACTGAGTCTGTGGCTGACCCATGGCCTGAGCTGCCCTTGCATAAAAGCAAGTGGTGCCCAGATTACAAAACTGAAATGAGAAGCTCTTGGAGACATGTCTCTGGATGGTCTCATGTGGTGGTGGGACTCCGAGGATGACTTCTTAAGATTTCACCATAACTCTGCTTCATGAGCTTGAAAATCAACAATTGCCGAATGTTTTGTTGTCAGCTCTCACTTTGGAATGTTTTGTGTTGGGTTTTTTTTGTTGGGTGTTTTTTTTTTCCAAACAAGTGCTACGGCTTTCTTTGATTCTTTTATTAAAAAAATAAAACCCGCAATTTTAATAATCTTGTTCATGCCTATTTCCTGAAAGAGTTTTGCTGTTAACCATACTGTTCAGCAGACTTCCTTTCTGTACAAGTATTTGCTCTGTGTTAACATCAGATGGCCAGGTCGTATCACAGAAACCTCACTTGGTATTTTTGCAGTGTTTTCTGAGGACTGAATTATTCCAGGTGTGGTCTGTGAATTATCCCAGATGCCTTTCCAGGGATTCCGGCAGCATGCTTGGAGCAAGGTAAGGACCCTCACTTTTTTCAGAGAGAAACCTCCCTCTTAGTTACTTGGCCATAAGACCCGTATGCTGACACCTCTTTAAGTCCAGTGATGCGGGGCCCAGAGGCTCGGAAAGCCATTCTTTGGTGAGGATCACTCTCCACAGTGAGTTACCAGGGGAGCCAAGGGGTTTATGTAGTCCCGCACTTGGCTGCAAATGAAAACCATTTCTTCATTAACATCTCATCAACTATTTTAACAGATTACTTGAGTTGTTTACGGCTGCTTTGAGCAAGGTTTATGCCTTTTGCTTGGTGGTGTTGATGGTGGGAGGTGAGGAGGGAGCAGAGAAAGGAGAAATGTGGGTTTGAAGGAGAGAAATACTTGCACTGGCAGCCAGAAGGGCAGTGGTGTGTTCTTCTTGTGAGCCTTGGTGGTGGCATAGCCAAAAGCTGGTTCTGGGCAAAGCAGCACAGACCTGTGGCGTCACAGGAGAGGCAGAGAGAACTGGGTTTCTTCAGCCTGAGGCGACGGGGAAATGCCTTGCAGCTACCGGGAGAGCATAGGGAAGGCAGGAGCAGACTCTTCTCAAGGGAGCACAGTAACAGGATGAGAGGCAACGGACAGAGTTGCAACATAGGAAATTGAGTAGATACAAGGATAATACTTTTTTACACCATAACAGCAGCCAAACTTTGAAAAAAGTTGCCCAGAGGTGGTAGCATTTCAATCCTTGGTGATCTTCAAAATGCCACTAGAGCAGGCTGCTCGGGGCCTTGTCCGGTTGGACCTGTGGGATTGGACTACATGACTTCCAGACATCCTGGCCGACCCATGTTCTTGTGTGAATGTTGTGGGGCTGATGGCTTAGTGCAGTTCCAGTGCGGGGGGGTTCTTACCTGGCATGGTTTCAGCTGGAATGGGGTTACCTTTCTTGCTGGCAGCTGGGTTAGAGCTGTGTTTTGGGATTTGGGATGAGAATGGTGTTGGTAGCACATGGGTGGTTTTGCTGAAGGCCTTTTCTGCTCCTCACACTGCCCTGCCAGCGAGTAGGCTGGGGGGCACAAGAAGTTGGGAGGGGATGCAGCTGGGAGAGCTGAGCCCAACTGACCAAAGGGATATTCCATACCATGCAATGTCATGCTCAGTGTATAGAGCTGGGGGAAGGAGGAGAAAGGGGGGCGACATTTGGAGTTAGGTGTTTGTCTTCCCAAGTAACCGTTACGGTGATGGAGCCCTGCTGTCCTGGAGATGGCTGAACAGCCTGCTCATGGAAACACAGTGAATGGATTCCTTGTTTTGCTTTGCTTGTGTGGCTTTTGCTTTACTTATTAAACTGTAAAAGCCGCAGTTGCTCTCAGCTGTATAAATAGGTTGTGTTCCTCTCCCCTCCTGCCTTTAGCACCTCTATTCTCCCCCACCCCAGCTGAGCCTCACAGCTGATGGAAGCAGCTGCCCTGTGGTGTGGGACAGGTACCACAGCACAGAAACCAAAGGACATGAGGGATAGTGATAAACTTCCAAACAGCTATGAGTACAGACTGCCTTTTTTAACGCCATCCATAATAAACAACCAATCATTCAGCTTTGACAGTAACTGCCTAATTAACAGGGGAGCAGAAACCCAACGGGAAAAATCACATTTATCTGACTCTGTAGCCAAGGCATGCAAAAAATGTGAAGGTCTGCACCCTTCCTTCCCTTCCCTGCCCTGCTCTGCCCTGCCCTGCTGCTGTTCTGGCTGGGCAAGGACAGAGCCGCGGCACTGCAGAGCTCTTGCTAAGCCCCCGCGTTCCGCAGGTACATCCAGAGCGGAGATTGACAGCAGAAACAGCTTTAGCAGGCTAAGCTGACCTGCAAAGCTTATCTCATGTGTCTTTTATTCTACAGCTGATTTAACAAAGAAGAAATTAGCATTTTAATAACACAGTAGAACAGTAGATAGTTTAAATTGATATTGAAATAGCATTTGTTTCCATTTTTCTTTTTTTTTTTTAAAGTTTTGCAAAGAAAGATAAATAATGTTACCATTTTTCAGGTGGAGAAGCTGAAGCGCTGAGAGATTAAGCGATTTTGCTGATGACGGTGAAGCTGTGCTGGCTGCCGGGCCTGGCTGGTGTCGGAGCAGGTTCTCCATCCCCAGGCAGCTCCCTGTTGTGGGGCGTGCGCTGCCCACAGGAATGGAAAGGACCCTGGGCTGACGTGGGCAGCGGTGGAGGTCAGTCATAGGGTCAGTTATAGGCAGCTTCTACCTCCTTGGCCACGGTGGGCCAAGCAGCCGGGACACTGGCTGGCTGCACGGGTGCTTCCATCTGGCCCTCTGCCTTTCCCCGGTAGCTGCTGGACAGGAAACCTCGTATCTGAAATGCTCTTTTTCCGAGTTAACAAATTCCACTGGCATTATAACATTCCTGTTCTGTTAACTGCCCTCTCTCCTCTGTCCTCTCCAGCCACAACCCCACAAAAAAGTGCTCCATCCACATTTAACTCTTCCCCAGAAGTGGAAATAGTGTATCCCTCATCAATGACTGGAGCCAGGCCAAGGAGGGAATGCCCTTCAGCTGCCTCTGACAGGCCCCATACACTGGGAGCTGAGCCGGCTGAGGGCCCTTCACCCTTCCGCCTTTAATTAGGAGTTACCAGTGCCACAATTTGCATCAAAATTCTCATTTGTAGATGTTGCTGGATGACTTTCAGTCCGCTGCACTCAAAAGTTTTACAGTCCAGAAAAACAAGGAGCTACTGCAACCATTTCTGTCCTGAAGTGCTCACAGAACACCACAAAGTTGAAAACACAAATTAGTTTTTCTAGTTTGAGGTCATTCTTGGTATTTCTTAACTGCCCTTTCTACACAAGCAGTATTTTCCAAAGCAAAATTAATTGTGCAGTGTCTGGACAGGATGGAGTTAACTTTCTTCATGGTAGCCTGTACAGGGCTGTGTTTTGGATTTGCAGCCAAACCAGGGCCGATAAGAGAGCAGTGTTTTGGCTACTGCTGAACAGTGTCAAGGCTGTCTCTTCCTCTCCCTCTGCCCCTGCCCAGCTGGGAGGGGGGGCAGAGCTAACCCGAACTGGCCAAAGGGCTGTTCCGTGCCGTATACCATCATGGGCAGCAATAAAAATGGGGGGTGGGTGTGTTCTTCATTTCCATACTTTGCTCTCATGTTTTTTTTCTAAAGCCTTTTGTCTGCAAGGAAGCGGTTCCATCACTGCGAGCCTGCACCTAAAGTTCCAACTTCGCTGCTACGTTTTTCACGTGATGCATCAAAAAGGATGAATTTGGTAGAATGATCAGCGTTACCGAGCTGGGTGTGAGGACAGGAGGGTGAGGCAAACTCCAACAGCAGCATTTAAGCTGATTCAAAAGGATCACGGAATAGCTGAGACTAAAAATGGATCTCTGATGATCATCTAATCTTAACTCTCCCCCCCAAATGACTATCTTTTATAAATGTTTGAAACTTAAGATGAATGAACATGGCAAGAGTACAGGGGGTAAAGAAAAAATAAAGCACCTCAGGTGATTAAATTTAAGAGAAACTATTTGTTTTATGGCAGGGTAGTTCTATCACGCTGTCCAAGGGAATCCTGTGTTAATATGCAGTGGGACAATAATGAGGAAGACCCACGGCTCGCATTTGAGAAGTCTCTGAGTTTTAGCTGTTGCTGATCTTGCTAGCCTTCCCTCCATCATATAGGCCTCCTTTAGAAGGGGAGAAGGCTGCTCTTCTTGTATAACGGTATTAGGACTTCAATTTAGTTGCTCTAATCACTTTTTCTCTCTTCCCTCTACCTTCTCTTCACTGCCCATGTCAAGGGCCAGTTAAGGCACTTTGTAGGGATTTCAAGGAGGTGGCTGCAGGCAGGCGCTGCGGCCTTCCTCAGGAGTTACACTGGGTTCCTGGGAAAGCCAAAGCTTTGTCTTTCTGCACTTGGGCTGTAGTGCCAAGCTCCAGGGTCCCAGCCGTGAGCCACTTGCTCTGGCAGCAGCGGAGCGGAGTGGCTGCTCCCTGGTGGGGAGGCGCGTGTCGGGACAAGGCATCCGGCCGCAGCAGAAGGTGGGCTGGCACCTACGCTCCTGGGCTTGCAAGTTCCTGAGGAGCAAGTCAGGATGCCAAACAGCTCTCCACCTGCCCGGGCAACAGAACACCTCAATCTGCAAGCCACCTGCTCTTTCAGGCTCCTATTCTGTAGAACAGAAGGAAGCAGGTTAATGACATATAGCACAGATAAAGAAATGGCCTAGAAGAGGTGCATTGCAACTGTGCGTTACCGCATTTTTATACTGACTTTGGTACCAGAGCAGGAGCAGAAACACTCACATCAAATTTACAGTAGGTATATTCTGACTCTAATGCTTAATTTCTATTTAAAAAAAAAATAAAATGCTTAGAACTACCTACACATCATCAGAAAATTATCATAGTCAATATTCCACAGTACTGGCAATATCGTGACTGCACGATCTCAAAATCAAAGTATTGCAAACCTGAAAATTTCAAAGCAGACTGTGTCTCTACAACATTTTCATACCATGAAGTTAAAAGTTCAATTGTGTGTTTTCACAAGAAAAAGGAAAAAAAGAAAACATCAAGGATAAGGAAAATCATTAGCAAACTGAAAACGTCATCCTGCAGTTGAAAGCTGGAGTCAGAATATATTTGGAATCAGAGCTTTGTTTCACTTTAGTGATGCTGAATTTCCATTTCAGCTGTTTTACTTAATCACCACAAAAATAAGGTGTACAGCTTAGATCAGGGATAAGGAACGAAAGTTTGGCACAAGTGATGCAAGAATTACCAAGTGCTTGAACAGTCAAATGCTCTGTCTCTGCTGCCTCACTGCAAGGTGTTTTTATCATGCCCTCTTCCACTGTGACCAGGAGCCTTGAAGAAATGAGTCATATTTAGATGGAGAATTAATACCAATTTGAAAATAAAACACATCAAGTAGGTATTTTATGTCCGTGAATGTACCTCATACTCCTCTCTCAACAGTTTTAGAAAGTATCAATTTATTTCACATACATGTATTTACATTGGAGGAAATTCACAACACTGAAAATACAACATTTACACATTCACAGATGTACAGTTTTGCACGCTCTCCCCTGTTAAGATCTTTTCTATCTTTGCAATAACGACAGCATCAATTCTCAGCAGATCAAAAAACTGGTCGGGGTGGTGGTTTTTAAGCAGCATCATTCTCTGTAAGTGGTGGTTATATACTTCAAGCTATTAGATGGCAGGTCATTTCACTGAAGAAAATGCCTCTTGCGTGGCATTCGCATAAGCTTCTATAAATCATAAGCATATAGGTTTATCTATTTCTGTTTTACCATGCTATCAGTGATCCTTATATAGAGTTCAGTTATCCTTGTAGTAGTTATTAAAGTTGATTCGCAGTAGGAAGTCCTCCAAATGTGGTTGGTATCCTCTATTTACAAGCTTTGTTACCACTGGAAGAAAAACAAAACCAAAAACTAAAATAAGCTTCAACTAAGATTAGTGTTCTAAAGTCATCCTTGACAGTAGCTGTGCATTTTAACTTAAAAAAAAAAAAGCAGCCTAATGCAGAAATCTGGAAACAAATGTCTTATTTTTGCATGAGAAAGGCTCAGTATCTCTTTCTGGAATTACAGAGTATTTCAAATAAGATGGAAGAGAAGGATTATGTGTCAGATCTAAGCGAAGCTGTGAAATTCTAATACAGAAATGCTTTCTCAAGTTGATTTCACAGTAAGATGGTATGTTATCATAATGCCAACTGACCAGGAAGCCTGTTTAGGTCCTCTGGTGACCTCTGTGAAAGAAGCAGCTCTGCTGAAGTTTTCTTGAGCAAGGTCCGTTGTGAGAAAGAAAAAACCAAAGAGAAATTCCTGGGACAAACCCCTCAGTCTCTATGAATGAACAAACCGACTGCTCTAAACATCCTTAGTAGCATGAGAAAAAAGGCAAGAGAAACTCCCTAAGCTCATAACCATCCCATGCACTAGTACGAAGGGAATGAGCAAGCAGCATTAACATGCAAGGAGGAAGGGGGAGTGTATAGTTAGAAGTCAGGGCCTGAGCCAAAGCCATTGAAGTCCAGACTACTTTGTATTGGCTTTCAATGGATTCTGGATCAACCCATTGTGAAAGAGAGCATTCTACAGTAGGTGGTGACTGAAGGGACAAGTGTAGAGGAACAAGCACACATTTCTTTTGTAGTGCTTAATGAAGAGGGTGTAAAGAACTAGGTCACTCAGCAATTTTTCCTTACGGAATGGTCTATTAATCTCTGTCCGTGAAGCAACCATAGATCTCGTAGTAAGGGCTTAGGTGGCTCCCAGAGGTGTTCTGACTTCCTGTAGAATTTGGAAGCAGCCATTCTAACTCATCCTGAAATACCTGGGTTTGGTCCTTTGACACCACTTTTGGACACCCTTAAAGAATAAAAAGGGCAGCTCATTTCCTGAAGAATACAGTCTGACTAGAAAATATTCTAGAAAAATAGATCTAAGGAAAAAAAGTTGCTCTTCCTTCAGGAGTTAAGGGATTCCTAAAAAAACCCAAACAAACCCAAACCCCAGGAACCACCTTTGTACTCAGGGGAGGGATAAAGTAACTTCTACTATAAACACAAGCAAGATCTGAAAGAGAAATGGGAAGAAAAGACAGATGAACCATTTCTTCACATTATAGGCTAAGCTGACAGGGAGAAGAACTTTTATCATGTTAAAGGAAAGAACATTTTGCAAATGATCTGTGCAGTTGAAGAACACTTCCCTGGAGCATTGGATATAAGCTCCACCTAGTGTTAGGAGGCTCTCTGAGCTTTAGGCCAACAGGGGAATCAGAATTTTCAAATCTCGTAACAATGGTAATACTCAACTAATGCAGGTATGTCTAAAGTTACTTCCAAGTGGTATCTAACTAGCTCTCATTGCGGCCAATAAAAAGTTCCAGAACTCAATTCCAGAGAAAAGAAAAATGTAAGCACATACATAGAGCTAAATACCAAATACTTATTTTGCAAATTAGCAAAAACTTATGGTCAGTTTTGGGGTATCTGTTAGATTTCTTGTGTGGGCATTTTAACTGATGGATATGCAGATCTTTGCAACCCACGATAATGCAGTTTTCATCTGGGAACTACATTTTCTAACACAGGCTAAGTACAGACATCTTCCTACTTTTACGTTATACTTCCAAAACCTCTTTGTAATTTTTTCAGTTGTCAGTCGACTTTTTCTTCTATCATCTAGTATGTAAGCAATTTCTTACCTTTGAACAAGAAGTGGGAGTAATACTTGAAGGTGTTGTAGGACTGCTGCATCAGCCCAAAGTTGGGGTGAACAGCCATTTGCTTCCCTGCGTCGAAGCTCCATGACTGGGAGATGAGCTGGCTGCGGAACTTCAAAATGAGGCTGAAGATGCTATGGATAATGTTCATCACGGGGGCAGCCTTCTCTGTCAACAGACCCCTGACAGAACAAGAGCAGCTTTAGAAATGTAGTTGACAATTTATTGGTTGTAGGAAGAAAAATACAAAGGGCTGACAATCCTTTAGGTTTCCTCTTTAAGTGCTTTTAAAAATAAATCTACAAGACTGCAGTCAAATGTAATGGTGATTTTAAAATAGGTGCCTAAACCTAACATAATTTGCTTGCACTTCCAAGAAACTGATATTTGTATTGATGTATCTGATTTCTAGAATCACATCTGCAGTTGCAAAAGAGATTACATTTAAGAACATTATCATGCTCTGAGTTTCTTTAAACTGTAATCCCCTCTCATCCCATCACCTGGTATCCAAACAGCAGCCATAGCCAAGTTTTTTATTAAAACTGAAAAGGAGAGACATGAAAGGGCAGATTTCTCTTCTTGTTTATAATTTCTGTTCTTTATCATCTCTTCTCCCTCCATCTCCCCACTTTATGACTCCAGTTTATACTGTTTAAGAAAAAAACCAAATAAACCCAGTCTTCTCTCCTCTTACTCACACCACCTTTCTGCCTCAGATACAGTAACCAAAGGGCTAAGAGCTTGTAATTCCTAAAAGCGAGATGACTCTTGCACTGTTCATAAATCTAGACAGAGGCATCAGGTCACATATGTTCCTTCAAAGTCCAGTCCTGGTCACTGCACATACATTAATGTATAAAATGTATTAATGTATAAAAGAAGCATTTTACAATCCTTGAGAGAGGCCTGCTTGTGCTCACTACTCATGCTGAATGAAAGATCGTTCATTTACAAAGGCCATGACAAGGATGGGATGAAAGAAAACCAGAACTGTGCCACGTGTGCCCTTGGTCTTCAGGTCAGAGCTGTCCTGAGCGGACTCGAAGCTTGCAGAGGGAGGGTGAACAGGAGCTGGAAGCAAATCCAAGGACTCTGGGGAAATGAAGAGGATGGGGAGCTGAGGAAAAGCATCAAAGCATGGACCTCGTAACGTGCCATTAAGTTTGTTTCCCTTACTTAAACTTTCCTATGTAAAGACTAGTTAGAATGTCAGGTAGAAGTCACTTTTGCACAAATAGGTTAGGCTAGACTGGCAGCTCCATTAACTTAAATATATGAAGCAAAAATAAGTATGGTAGCTTGCCTGAAGATTGCTTTGTTGAGGTATTCAGCGTGTGTTCTGTGAATTTCTTCCAGGTTGCCTACAGAAGACAGTTTGTTTCCAAATTCACACCACGTAACATGAAGAATTTGATTGGCAATGTAACCTTGAATAACTTTCACAAAATGCTGCATTTCATGTTTATACAGCTGGAGCTGTCGGAACTGAACAGAATTTGATGCACTACTCACTAAAGCTGAAAACAAAAACAGAAATATATTATCATCAGCACCCATGGAGACTAAAATCAGATTTTTAAAGGAATGAAGGTTTCTGTCAGTAGAGTTTGTTTAAAATGCCAAGAAAGTTTCTTTAAAAACTGTGGCTCTTGAAGTTTGACATGACTGTTCATAAGCAATTGTCTAGCGCAGGGTGCTAAAAGCATTTTAAACAGGATGCTCTCTAGTTCACTCATTACACTTACCAGTGCGTTTTAAGTGAAACCAAACATCCTTGAGAGTCCACACCATGTGCTTCAGCTGAAGCAAAAAGGAGAAGATCTTGTTGTATTTATTCATGCAGCTCTCAGTAATGACAATGTTCAGAGGCCAGTCAACCTAACAGAAAGAACAGTGCTGATCATACTACATTTCTGTGTGAGAAATTAGAAGAATATTTCAGATATTTCAGGGCCATACAAATTAATATAAGTATTTTAATAATGTAATGCAATGGCCAGGCTCAATAAATCCTGTAATTTACATTACACAATTTTTTAGGTATTCCATTATTAAGAACGTATTCACTCTACCATGGTACACAAGAACCATGGTATAATTGCAGTGCTACAACCTTTCTCCGTGCTTTCTTACCTTGTACCTTAGCTCTAAGCAACTCAGAGCATCAGGCGTGTTGGGCTTGAACACTTCTGGAAGGTACTTGAGGGCAAAAGAAAGATTGGAAGCAAGCTGGGTGTCACCATGAAGACTGTACTGTAGGGCTTTATTTAGGATAGAATTAAGTACCAGTGGATTCAGTAATTCACCAGGTGTTTGTCCTGATCCAAGCTAGGGGTTAAAAAACAAAAATCCTAATTACACAGTATTAATAAAGAGTCTTGCCTCCTGAACACAGGTGAATTAAAGCAGAATGGTAAAGCGGTGACAATCCTGCCTTGCTGCACCATTCTGACTGGAAGTTTCTACTTCTGCCGTAGGGATGCGCAACAGCATAAGAAGCAATTTCTGAACCATTTGCTGTTCACAGCATGAAGGTAATCCCATTCCTGTGATGATTTATTTTGCTGTGTTAGACTGCAGCTTGCTGTGGTTCAGGAGCTGGTACACATCCCTACTGCAGGGATACAGTCTTCCCGCTTTAGCAGGGCAGGAAGCCAGCGACAGGACTGGTATTATCTTCCTGACTCCAATCTGCCTGTCTCATCAACCCAGCACCCTCAGAGCTTTACAAATAAAGGCACTCATCGAGTCTAAATCCCCAAGTGCTTTCCCTAGTTGGGTCTAAAGCATTCTTAGGATTCATGGAAATGCATCAACTATCCTACAGCCAGGTATCTCCACTGGCCACCACTTACATTAACCTGGGCTGTCCCTCCTACCTTGCTGTCTTCCTCACAAACACAGGGGTAAGTAATGAAAATACTGTCTCATCAGACGGCCCAGTGCTCTCTTCAGATGCCCTCCCCTCTGCTCTATAGGGTATTTGAGGTAAGAGTAGGTATTTTGCAACACAGGCCATTCCACTGGATTTCAGCAAATGGCAACAGGCTCTCCCAGCCTTGCTGCCAGCAGATGGGAGGGGACAGAGCGACAGGGCAGCAGTTTTCACAGAAAAAAGTGAAATACCGTTCCATGACTGCGTATCTGTCAAAGTTTGAAATTATTATTCTCAATGTGCCAAATCCTTATACTCTCTCTACTACTGGGATTAGCAGTAGAAAATACTACTCTCTTCCTTGGGATTTCCTTGGGCATTGCCATCCCTTCCAAGCAAACACCTTCTTTTGCCTCAGCCCGTACATTAATGGAGTTCCTTGCTACAAGACTTCCCGACATGGCACAAAAGAGGAAAACAGCACAAGCCCGGATTCTAATTCACACCATTCCCTCATTCTCATTCAAATTAATCCAGAGGTGCCAAGCTAAAGCAGACAACCCATAAACAAGGGTTAAGACAACACAGCAAATACCTTCTCAAACAACAGGTCGCTGAGTGACTGAGCAAACTCCCCATCTTCCATTAACAAAAAGTGTCTCAGTGCTTCAAAATGCTTCTCCACATTCAGTTCCACAAAGTAGTAATCAACTATTGCTTTGTTCACAAGAGAGACGCTAAGAATAAAAAACACAGAAAAGGTATTCTTACAAGCAACTCCTTCTTTACTGTTAACATTCAGCTGTGGCTACAACAGATTAATGCTCCAGTACTTAACTCTGATATCCAAGGCAGGATGATATTCAAATAAACCAAAAAAAAAAAAAAAGAGACAAAAGAAATCTTCATCCAGAATATATCAGAATTAAAACCTATCACTTCATATAACTCGGTTTTGAACAGTACTGTGGAAGTATTTTAAGACTGGCTACATACAATGATTTTTAGAACACGCTGCTGGGCCTGGAGCAACATTTTACCAATGCCTTCTCTTATCTCTGTCACCTACACAAACAGATTAAGAAAGAGTATTAAATCCCTGAGAAGAATATGCTAATTGGTAAAGCTCTGACACTAGATATTGAGGGCAGGTCTATACTAAAGTGTAGTAGCATATACTATACAGTGTAGGCATTCAAGCTAGCTCTAAATAATTTAACTTGCTGAGTTCTGCCAGCTCACAACTCAGACTTGCTTACTTTGCTTTGCTAAATACATGAATCTGTATACAGATCGTGCTGGTGGCCAATCTGGACGTTTAAAACTAAGATAATTACATCTTTCTACACTGCACCAAACTTTGCATATAGCATACTCACAGTTAGTAAATGGAAATCCAAACTTACAAGAAAGTAGATTCCAGAACACTTCAATACATCTGTGAGTACATGTTTCCATGACAGAAGCTAATCTTGTACAGAGTAACAAAAAATTTTCTTTAAAACACCATTAGATATACTAATAAAATGCTCCAACATATACGCAGTTTCCCTGTATATTCCAGAAGTAAGAACAGCTTCTATGTAACTTCAAAACAGCCTTGAAGCTGGAGTTCCCACAGAAACATAAAATATATCCTTATCAAGACACATGAGCTTTCACACAATTAAAAGATTTTTCTTTTTTCCCCTTTATCTTTGATCTGCCAAATAAAAACTAACACAAGCATTATAAATAATACAGCTTCTTTTAAAAAAAAAACCAAGGCAACCAATGGTGTTAAAACTACTGCTGCAAAATCCACGAGCCTAGGAGCAA
Organism: Numenius arquata; assembly: GCF_964106895.1. Lineage (NCBI taxonomy): Eukaryota > Metazoa > Chordata > Aves > Charadriiformes > Scolopacidae > Numenius > Numenius arquata. Next base: position 110,356,162 of record NC_133577.1, on the reverse strand, counting down.
ACGCTTCCCTCCAAGCCCTTGTATTTCAAATAGACCTTCAAATTTTTAATTTATACATAAAAATATAAGTTTATGTTACTATTTATAATGTAAATCTGAACTTTTTAGTCAGTAATGGACCATCCACTGAATCATTTCCGGGAGCAAAGAGAAAATTAAAGAGAACGGATTTATGTGCAATTCTTGTCTCGAAAAAGAACTAATAAAGAACATGACATTAATTGCTATATTATGGAGTCACTATTTCTACCATACTCACTGAGATACAAGTGGAGCAGTAATAGAACGCTTCATCAGCACTGGCAGAGATAAGAGCTCGCTCAGCTGTACAGCCGTTTCATCTGTTGCTGACTGTACCACAGGATCCACGGGAAAAGTGTACGATCTTGGTATCACATGATGCAAGAGATGGGAAACTGGCAGTTCTGCTAAATTTCAAAATATATAAACATTGTATGTTATTATATTTAAGCAATTTGATAATCTGTTTCTATTAAACTCTACAAACCCCTCTAGGTTAGAAAATCATAATGTGGCAAAATGTATTTCTCATCTTTGAAGCAAATTGTTTGGCTACTGCAGATCATAGTATTGGTAATTTACTGGTAATTCTGGTATTTTTTCTGGCACTCAGCTTTCTTGCTCAAGTTTACCACATCTTCTATTAATTTATGGTTCCAACAGTTCTACTCACACATCAAATCATAACTGTCTTGATATTTTTCAATACAATACTGATCCGACAAGGCTTTCAAATAAGCTTGTTCTTTCTTCCACGTATCTTCCTCTCCCCCTTCCTCCTCCTTAGGCTTGGGAGCATTAGCTTCAGACAATAAGGTTTTCTGAGTCACAGTATCTTGTGGAATTGCTTTTTCAGGTTCTTCTGCCTAAAAACAACAAATGGACAAATTTTATGAGAGATGCTGGCTTTGTCTACTCACACTTGATGTGTTTTTACCGGTAACTGACTGGTTGTTCCAACTGAAAATAAAAGACCTTACTGACCTGTACTTGTCTGACATGTAAAAATGATATGGTATTACAGTGACTACTAGATCAGGACAGAAACTTAGTACCTTAACTACCAGTCTGTTTAATCCTTTGAAGGAAAAGGAAGTCTTCTCAACAAATACTTTGTTTCTTACCTGTAAGTTCTGTGAGGAATCTGGAGAAGGGTCCTTGTTGACCACATCTGCAATTACTGTAATTGCAAGTAAATTAAAGAAAGCATGTACTTAGACCTGCATGTAATACATAGTTCATACTTCAGATCTGCTCCCAAAGTTCTTAAAATTTTCTCTATAGACTATCACAGAAAAAAACACCCCAGTAACAGTCCCTCCCCATAGTCCCACCCAGGTAGTTTTATGCACATTCTCTACTTGAGATCACACAAGGTCCTGTTTCATGAAGTTTCAGACCGGGATTTTTTTAATGCTCTGTTTCTTGCATATAGGAGACAAGATTAAGCTCAAATTCTTTCCTCTGAATTCTAAGTGTCCAAAAAGTTATGCAAGGAATTAAGTAGTAAGTACCCATTTGGAAAATAAACATTTATAGTGACTTTCATGAGCCCTTAAACAAATACTGACCAAATAAACTTAATTTTATTTTACCTTCTTGTTTCTCTTCCATTGTATTTTCTTTTTTGTCATCTTTAATATTACCATCAGGAAAGACTGGAACACTGTCAAATGACTCTGACTGTGGTAAAGTCTTCTCCTGAACTTGTGATGTTTTTGCTTCCTTTCTGCTCCCTTCAGCTGGAGGTAATTCTTCACTGTACAGAAGTGTCTGAACTGTGGAGTCACATGAAGGACCCGAAATGATTTTACGATGAGGTATTGGATCATCTTCTGTAGATGGGGCCCACTTTCCTATTTGGATGCTTGACTGGGATGCGTGACCAAACGGGCTCCAACGAGATTTAAAAGGCTCTGTGTCTGAAACCAGTTCTCCAATTTTGATGTGTGACTGTGAAGCATGCCCATGGACGTTCCAACGAGGTCTAGCTGAAACTACCTCTGACACGTTTTCACCAATCTTGATATTGGCATCAGATGCATGACCATGGATGTTCCATCGAGGCCTTGTAGGAGCTACATTTGACACATACTCTCCAATCTTAATATTGGCTTCCGAAGCATGCCCATGAATGTTCCACCTAGGCCTTGAGGGCTCTACCTCTGAAGCATATTCCCCAATTTTAATATGAGCTTCAGAAACATGCCCATGAATATTCCATCGGGGTCGGCTGGGTTCAACTTCAGAAGTATAGCTGCTGATTTTTATATGGGAGTCTGAAGAATGCCCGTAAGGACTTGAACGTGGCTGGTAAGTGTCCACATGAGGTACATATTCTCCCACTCTAATGCTGGCATCAGATGCATGTCCATGAATATTCCACCGAGGCCTTCTGTACTCCACATCAAATACCTTTTCTCCAACTCTCACATGTCCCTGCCAAGCTGCAGATGGTCTGAGAACTGTATTAAAATCATACTCATTTTGCTGATGCAATGCTGCATTGTCTTCTCCTTCCAGTGCTCCTCTCAAGACAGGCTGATTTTCACTTACTTGAGAAGTCTCAGAAAGATCCGAACTAATATTTCGGAATGCTTCATCTAGCAAAGATCCTTGTATGCTAACACCAACAGGCTGTTCTTCTTGTGGCTTTGATAAGAAATCTTCTATATTCACATTGGATTCAGGCACGGAATCAGCACTGTACAGAGGACTGCATGCTTTCTCTGAACTCTGGAGACTGCTTTCAGATCCTGCTGCTTCAGGCTGAAAATGCTGATCAGCGTGATTATTTGTCGGCTCTGGCACGGGCGGTGCTTCGTCAGCAGAAGTAGCACATTCCAGCCCAGGCTCAGGTTCTTTTCTGCCAACTGTCTCATCAGATTGCAGAGGTTTCACAGAAGACACCTAAAAAAGAAATAATTATTACACTGCAGGGCTAGTCACATAATCAAGCTACTTATTAGGGCACCACTTTATTACAAGTAAGATTTAACGTTTTCCAATTTTTCAGATGTACTACAAATAATGTGATAACTACTCACCCTGCTGTTACAGTGAACCTTGTGTTTACCAAAGTGAAATGAACCATGAAATGAACTCCCTTGAGGGAAACTTGGAAGAGCAAACTGGAGTTTATGTAAAAAAATAAACTCACCTCTGAATGTGGACCTTTCACAACAGGGTTTTTGTCTAAAGCCAACTGGCACTGATTATAAGGAATAATATCTAATTTTCTCCTGTAGTTTCCATCTGGAAGTTTTTCAAGCATTTCCTATGAGTAAAAATGACCAAACCAGAAGTCTTTAAGTACCAAGCACCAAATTTTCTAAATCACATTTCTTAAATCTTTTCAGAAGATACCTCGATGCGTTTTTGATCTTCCAATAGAAACTTAAGACGGGCTGTTTCCAACTTGTGTCGCTGGATTTTCCATAACGCTCTTTGTTCCCTACGGGCTGCATCATCAGAAAGTTTGCTATAATGGTCAATTAATTCCTGCCTAAATGAAGGTAAAAGTAAAGCAAAGTTATAGATTTTTTCATACTGATTTTCATCTTCTTATCTAAAGAGTAAGACCTTTCAGCACTTCAGAACTGAGAAGCAATTTTTTAAAAGCAGAAGCCAGAGGCTTCAATCACAGACAATAAACAGGCAGAGAAAACGGGACTGTATTCTTAGTCAATATGTATTTCTATAACTATTCTTAGTAGGTCACTTACTTATCTTAAGTATTTTTAGATATAACAGAAGAAAGTAAAATACAACTAGATGCACAATAAAAGCAATTCAAATAATTACCAATATAACTCCTCCGTCTGCTTTTTCCTTCTGCTTTGACATATACATAACCATTTTTGCTGTGAGCTCAGCTTTTAATGTAGTTATTTTTTTCCCTGAAATTCTGATCATAATAAAAAACATACTGGATAGGGTCGGCACAAATCGGTGGGTCCCAGATTTTTGGGCCACTAACCATTTCTAAATCACAAAATTGCTCATAGATTACCAAAAATCCTTACATCCACTCTTTAACTGCAAACATTACCTTATAGAGTAATGTCTGAGAACTGCTAGAACCATAAATTTTAACATACAATAATTTTTCCTGAGGTCTTTATGATGGTTTTGGAGTATCTAAGTTTTGGGTGACTACTCAGATATGTTTACCTTGCCTTCTTTTCCAGTTCTTCTTCTAAAGCTTTCAGTCTTTTTTCTCTCTCTCGGAGCTCTCGGGCATAGCTGAAATCATCATCAATCTCCTCTTGCTTTATTGCAAGGCGACGCTGCATAAATATTTAACACTTTTAAAAGCCACTCTCGGTACCAGCTGTAACACACACATCTGCAAGAAGTTCTTGTTTATACCCCATGAGCCATTCATTCAACTTTAGTACAATGAATCAAGACAACCTTTCAATTATTTGCCTAAGAAACACAGTTGGCCTTTAGAAACACACACAGAAATACCTCTTGGTCTTTTGCGAATTGCTCTTTCAGTTTCTGAAACTGTTCCCGTTTCTTTGCATCCAAAGCCATTCGTTCTGATATTTGTCGATCTGTATTAAAATAAAGATATTGTTACTTTACATTAACAAACCCACTAGAAACACATGTAACACCACCACAACTTACCATTAATGGCTTTTAGCACTTTGCTAACAGTTTCTCGAGCATGAACAATTAATTCTTGTTTGGCTATTTCCATGCGCAAATCCTAAAAAAAAAACCCAAACAAACAAAAACACAGGCAGGATTATTTTCTATTATTTTAGATTTGCAAATACACTGTTGCAAGGAGAGGTGCACGCTTTATAATGCTTATTAATCTGTGATTACTGTACAGAAGTATGAATAAAGCAATTAACTAAATGGAAAGTCTATTAAATATTGAAAGTTAATACTCCAGACCTTACAACAAACCAGATCCATCTGATACATACACTGTATTGATGGCATCTGAAAGACAGAAGTCTCTTTACAACTATAAGAGTTCTGAAAAAAACAATTAGCTATGCGAATTACAAAAAAGATTCCTATCTGGTTACTAATTAGTTTATCACCTTTTTTAAATTAGAATCTAACAATCTTTTCAGTAGGAGGGCAAATCTGCTGCTGCAAAGAACTAAGATGGAAATCCAAAACTCATTTAATGCATGGCAACAAATGACACCACACCACCTGTACTTTTAAAAGCTACATTAAATAAGTTTATTTGCTGTGGTAACAATTCAAACAGCAATTGACCAATGAAAAAATTCTCACAAAAAATTACAATTATTTCAAAATTATAACAAAAATGAAAAATGAGTATTAAAAAAATGTCACAACAATAAAGTCTTTATTCTTTTATTCATTTACCTTTTCCTCCTTGCTTATGGAACTGTATCGGGCAATTCTTTCCATTCGACCTACATACACTGCACAATCTCTCTCTATTTCTTTTAGTTCCTCAAGCGAAAAAATAACTGAAATCCGGGGAACAGGTATATCTGACCAACAAATATAATGCTGAAAAATGAGAAAAATGAGAAATTTCCTTTTAAATACATTTCTTTAATTATAAAATGTTAGATTATGAACTCACATTATGGGTTTTTTTAATTTAATTTTTAGCAATGCTTCAAGGTACTGAAAAAGGATCTAAAATTTTTATTAATATCATTGGGTTTAGCATTTGTATCATTCAAAGTAGCGAACAGAGGTGTAACGTTCCAGAACTTGGATCACGGGTCAAATTCTCAGGGTCCCCTCTTTCCCACTGAATTGGAGAGGAATCTAAAATCTGATACATACATTTATACTAGTCATGTTCTAAATGCCTAAAGTTTTGCTTTTCTGAATATCCAAATTAACTGAGCCTGAGTAACTCAGTGCATCTCTCCTGTCAAAAGCTAAGTTTTGCTCACCTATATCCCCCACTGATCCCCACTTAATAGGAACTGTCTGGAACACAACTAACACACACCTACAGGAAGAGCTCTACACAGGACATACATAACTCAAAAATATGACCAGTACACATCACAGAGTTCCTGTTCTCTAAGCTAAGTATCTGAGGTCTTTCTTTTTCACCCCAGCATTCCTAAATCTCTGAAGCTGTTCCATGTAGTACAGAAAACAGGTAAGTGAGCTTTAAAAATATTTAAAAAAAGAGCACACAAACATGGTCACACTGGATTCCCCAGTCTACTGGTAAAAGCCAGAAGATGGGATGCCCAGAGCTGTGTTCCTGGGACTATGTTTAGCCTAAGCAGAGGGAAGAGTCAGCTGTTTAGGACATTATCACAGAAAGGGATGAAATGCGACAGGCACACTCACACAGATGGAAGAGGATTGAACCCGAGTGCCCCACATCCTGGGGGAAGGTTCTATCTATTAAGATACTGTATTACTGACTGATAAAACTGTAATTTATAATGGAAATACTGGCTGACACTGTTTTATAAAAAGCCCAGTACTACTGGCACACCTGAGTCATGTTTTGAGAATGCTTATCAGAACAGACTCAGGAGAACTAGCAGAGGGTCATCTCATTTGAGACATTAGGCTTATGCCTGATAGCAGGTATCTGACACTGAGCTGCTCAGCTGTGTCAAGACCAGGCAGCTCTGATCTTAAAGAGAGCACTAGTCACTTAGGAAAGAGCACCTATAGACTACACACACCTCTGTGGTTGTTTCAACTGTTAGACATATACAGAGAAGAGGGAAGGCACAAAGTAGTTTAACGTGTTTTTCTTATCAAGGACAAGACTCGTTCTGCAAAATATGAATAAACAGCACTATTTAAGCACTTCTTGGAAATGTAGTGATAGAGCTGAAACACAAGAGCTATGCAGGAATGAATCAAGACCTGGTAAGTGAGGCATCTTTAAACCAGCAGTGTGAGTTGTGTGAAAAATGGAAGGCACTTGTTTGGAAGCCTGTAACATTTCTGCTTTCAATACAAAGGAAAAGAAGAAATACAGCATATGCATTGGATACGATAAATTTGATGCTGTTAAAAATTTTGTATTTCTGCAGCGAAGTGTTCACAATTAGAGTGGATAATCAGCTCACGCATATCTGAAAGCAAGTAACTCCCTTTCATGAATCAACATCCTACTTAAGCAATACCAGTTTTCAATAAGGGAGCAAACTTGCTAAAAACCTAGAAACTTGGTCTAGAGAGACATGATTTTCTCAATGTAAAGAAAGGAACCAAACCAAAACTTACCCGAGGACAGCACAATTTCAGCAAGTTTATGGTTTTCCCACATATGTATACATCATTAGCAATATGTTTAAGAAATACAGGGACACAATCTTCTACTTCTTTTGAAATCAAAACGTAACCATGAGTCCAGTAATGTTTATCTACATATCAAACAAAAAGACGAAAGTATATATTTTAATTATTTAATTAACAGCACAAACTACATACATTAGAAATGCTCCATATACATACTGTACCTCTGAAACAAAGATAATCCTCATTCACCTGGATCATAAATTCTCCATAAACATCTCTAAATACACCACTGTATACCCAATCGTAGATAAATCTAAAAAAAAAAAATATAATTGTACAATATTGAAAATCAATCCTCTTGCCTTCTCAACTTTATTAAAGCCAAACAGTAAGTATATTCTTTAACACATCAAAACACACAAACTATTGGCAGAATAAAAAACAGCAATTAAGTGCTGTCACACTGATGTTTAAAGATACACACAGGATTGTGTCTCTACATTTTTCTTAAATGATCTTTATATAGAACATTTCAGTGATAATTAGTTAAGATGAAAGAACATTGCCCTAATTAAAACAACCTTTTTATTTCTGTATATTAGTTTACCAAGTATATATTAAAATTTTCTAGAAATCTTTGCAGCACATCAAAAGCATAGGGTCAGATAAGCAGGAAGGATTTATTTTAAAGAGAGGAAACTTAGGCAGGGAGAAACTGAGAGAGTATAAAACAAAGATGCAAGACCAAGCACTTTTTCCCCAGACCTAGAGACATTTTTAATATACACGCAAAAATATTTTGGAATATTTATTCATGCTTCTCCATATGTCCTCTCTGTGAAACCAAACTTTTGAAGAAATAATAAAATACAGTTATCTGAAGCTATAGATAAAAAGACTCAAATCAGCTTGAAGCTAATCTTTTCTTTTCTTACTAGCTGCAATACTAACACTGTTTCTAGACGTTGGGTCAGTGTAACAAACAGGAAGCATTTAGGACAGGAAGCACTGTCCAATTTTAAGGTTGTAAGACGTTAAGACCTTTTGAAGTGTTAAACCTGATGTTTCTATGATTTATTTGAGCAACAACTTCTATTATTTGATTTCTTTCAGGTTAATAAATGAGTGGGATAACACTTTCTGCAGATAATGGACAGGACAGCCCTGATGTACGACTGATGTTCTGATAGAGGCCTGCAACAAATTTAGGAGTCAATGCTTTAAGTATCCCATACTAGTAAGCATACTTTCATATATTTTAGGTTCCCTGTGATGCCATGACATCCTGCCCTTTGTATTTCAGAAACCTGACTGCCTTCTGTAAATTGCAGGGCAGGAGCTGTGAAGATATTTCAATGAGTCTTCTGGTAAATCTGAAATTAAATTTCTCCAAAGAACATTTTGTGTAGAAGAAAGAAAAAACAAGAAGGGTGGCCATGCGAGGAATCTTAAATTTAGAGCATTTTGACAGATTTTGGTTTTCTCTCTCTAGGATCACTACATCTATGAAGCATCACTGTAAACTGATGATGGACTAAAACCCCTATAAATAGCTATTTAAAAAAATTTAGCGTCTCTTCAAAGTCTATAAACTAAGGATTTCCAAATTGATATGCACTGCTTAACAAAACTGTTGCAATCCAAGGAACTCTACTTCCTATTGTTAGTTACATCTACTTAATGAACAACAGATTTTTTTTTTTTACTTTTTGCCCACAAGAAAAAGAGAGTGGAAATAAGCACGAACTTCCCCACTTTGTGCAACACCAAGAGAAACCTGTTAGTTGCCAGTTTCAGGACTTTACTACAGGTATGAAAAGAAAAAAAATAGAAGTTTATCTGAGTCTTATGAATTTCCAGTACCAGCAGCAAGAAGGAAGTCTTATTTACATGTATTTATTTCCCAATCTAGTCACATACAAAACCCTTACGTTGTTACTGAGCTGGAGCAGAGAAGGAAAGGATTCAGCAAAATGAATTAATTTTAATACATATTTTGCAGATAAAGACACGTCTAATATTTTCTCTGAAGATGTTAAAAGCCATTTTTAAATTAGTGGAGTTACTCACTAGATTACTAATTCAGAAACTGCTCTTAAACACAGTTATGCAGAGAACAATATGGACGCACCTTGTGTATGGTTCACAGCTTGTCTTCAACAAAGACAGAAGAACTGGATAATGCTCATTGCTGCAGTTGTTGAGAGCCTCTTTGTACAGATATGAAAGCAATTTAACACCCTAAAAAATTGGAAAATGTTCTAATATTAGGGAACAAACTTCACTACAACTTTAATAACAAAAGACTCATAAATGCACAGCTGTACATGTTTCACTAGACACAGAAGGCACGATTGTTCAGCCCAGAGAAGAGAAGGCTCCAAGGAGACCTTATAGCGCCTTCCAATACCTAAAGGGGGCCTACAGGAGAGATGGGGAGGGACTATTTATCAGGGAGTGGAGCGATAGGACGAGGGGTAATGATTTTAAACTGAAGGAGGGGAAATTTAGATTAGATACTAGGAAGAAATTCTTTACTGTGAGGGTGGTGAGGCACTGGAACAGGTTGCCCAAAGAAGTTGCGGATGCCCCATCCCTGGAAGTGTTCAGGGACAGGCTGGATGGGGCTTTGAGCAAACTGGTCTAGTGGAAGGTGTCCCTGCCCACGGCATGGGCGTTGGAACTGGAAGATCTTTAAGGTCCCTTCCAACCTCCAAACTACTCTATGATTCTGTGATTCACTTCCTCTAGCTATCTGCAGTTAAGATCACTTTATCTGAGCTAGTTACCTCAAGCTCACGTTATAGTCGCTGGAGGGAAACAGGTATTTTTAGGGTTGGATTCATTTAACTTGCTACAAACATCTCCTTTAGAATGCAGTGAAATGCACTGCAAGGCTTATTTTGGGTCCTTTGTTTACTTTAGGAATTGAAAACACAGGACCAAATTCCAAATTTTAAAATATCTGGAGGAGGATCCTGGCACTGTAACTGGAGGTCCAAGGTCACATCTTTGGTAACAGAGACACTAAATATTTCATGTAAAATCCTACCTAATTTTGAATAATATTAACATTGTAACCCAAACAAAACAAAAACATCAAATTAATTATCACCGTGGGAAATGAAGCACCAGCTCCACCACTGACCCCCAGCGTTGTTGTTCCTATGCCACAAAGTTCAGCTAAATACCTAAAAAACAGTATTAAAAGATATGTAACAATTTCAACCAGAAGTCTCTGAGATCACAGTAATAAACTTTGCTAAAGCTGAACATCACACAACAACCCTACTGTATCAGCTGAATGGTAACAGGGATAACAAAGAAATTGAATATAAAAACTTCACGTTTTCCCTAGAATCTTCTGGATATAAAGAAATCTTTCTGCTAAAATAGAGGAAAAATACTGAAAGACTATGTAAGAATGCCTGTGTAATATTGTCTCTTTTAGTATATTTGAAGAAAGATCACATTTTTTTCTGCTATGAAAGGCTTAAACGTTTAATATTATTCTCTTACCTCAACTGACGACCTAATTTTCTGAAGAGAAAGCTGATCGTTAGGAGACTTAAAGTAGGAGGTGTTGACAAAACACAGGCTCGGTAATATTGCAGATACTTTCTCAGCCCACTTGTGAATGCCTAGTATCAACAGAAAATAAAAATCTTCCTGTTAAAGCTGTTAATAACCTATCTACGTCTCACATCAATTGCATCAGCATGAAAACAAACTTTTTACCAAAATAATTTGCGTACAGGTAAGAGGGACTCGTATGCCAAAGTAAGGGGAAAGTGAGAGTCCATGCCACTCCAGATACTCAAATTAGCCAGGTGACTCCTCTATACTCTTTACCCATCCGATGCGTGGAGCCTGTACCCACACACAGTATCATAAATTATCTCGGTTCAGCTTCATTGAATTGCCCTTTGAGGAGCTCCTCATTCTCCAAAAGCTATAATATGCACCTATGGAAACCTGTTTCCTTACTTTCATGCCTAAATTGGACACTGGAAAAAACTCGTCTAGAACTTTTTCTATCAAGACAAGGAGAGAGACCTTCTTATTCAACTTCTGTTAACATTGCTGTAAATCTAATCTTCAGAAAGAATACATTTTGATAACCAATCCTAACTTCATTCTATGCATTAGGAAGAGATGAAATCACTTGATATTACACAGTGTACGTACAGTTCAGCATAATAAACGCAGGACTGAAAGGGAAAATTTGCACTTGTGAACTGAGAAAAAATTATTAAAGCTATTAAATGTCATATTTCCCTATTTCAGTTTTTATTTTTTTAAAATATATGTATACACATACTGTACTAAGAAATTTCTTGTATTTTAATTTTATACATCAATGTATAAATATGTAATGTTTTTAAAACATCTAAAAATGATATTACTCTAGTCTTCAATAGAACAACATGACTAAACAGATCACACTTCAGGTAATGAAGACCTTTTACCACGTTTCAGTGCAAGCAAGCCCTTTGCACCCAGAGCTGTGATCTAAACAAAGCTGCACTGTTCATTGCTGACCTGGGATGAGCATTACACTTCAAATGCTTTGCAGTTTTGCAGAATGAAGAAATTTCAGCTTTACATGAAATCAAGATTACCTTCTCCACCTAAGATAATTGGCCATTAAATCTAGATGCCTTAATCCAATTGTTTTACCTGAAACACAAGTCCTTTGCTGTATGAAGAATCTAAAACTGGCTGAAGAGAAAAACGACTTAGTCGTGTGTAATAGGTTCCATACTCTGCAACTTCCGAGAGCAGGTTGTGCATTGTCTCTGGTGAAGTTCCAGATACATATACCCCCTCCTTTATCACAAATGTCTGAGCAGCCTAAAAAGATATAGGAAGGAAAAAAAAAAAAAAAAAAAAAGGCCAGATTAAAGTATTTCATAGCTGTATTCTGATTTAAAATAGCAAATTTTTACACACAAAAATAACAGCAGACAAAATTTTTCAGTTTAGATACTCTGGTGACTGAGACTATATAGCTAGGACAGTGTGATAAACTTATTAAATTGTAGCAAAAATTCAGGAGTGTGAATAGTATTTTCAAATATACAGAATAAGACTCATTATCTAATTCCTTAAAGAAAATCCAGTCTACAAAACTATTTGCACATCTATTTTCAAGTATTCATAAACCTATTTTCACTTAGACTACTACAAATACTCCTAGCCTGTTGCAATAACATCATTATTGCAATATATTGCCATTAGGTCACACTCAACTTTTTATCAGTATCCACAACTGCAAGATCTCAAGAGAAATAAATGTACTGAAGAGGAAACCTCTACAAAGAAAGAAAGAAAAAGACACAACCAAGTGCAGTTAAAAATCTTCCATACCTGATTGAGTGAAAATGTAGTGGATACCACACCAATGAGGACATTCAAGACATCCTTAACCAGTTCAGGTTCTTTCATTAGCACAAGCTGTGGAAGCTGAAGTACAGTACTACTGAACAGTTGCAATTCCCCTTCTCGAAGTTTGTAAAATTTGTCAAAAGCTTCTCTCCCGGCTTCAGTAAGATACGGTTCCTCTTTTTTACCAGGTGGGCTGTGTCAGAGTAAACACAACATTACAAGGTGATTGAAGGTGAAAAGAAGGAAATGGATCTCCTAAAGAAATAAAGGCATTTCAGAATTTTACACAGCCAGTATTGACCACAGAAAAAGCTACTAGCAGTGTAGCACATTGTCAAGGGACTGTGCATTCCGTCAATGAAACTCTAGCCCAAACTCAGTACAGTGAAGAAATAGGTAGATAATTTGAACATCAGTTCAGAGACCAAAACCTTGACAGAGAATGACTAGCTTCTTTTGTGGCCTTCCCTGATGCAGTTTTCACATTAGGAAAATGAGGTCAATGTATACCAGGTTTCCAGGGTCCATGACTTGCATAATGACTTATATTAACACATTTTAGCTCTTCCCAGTGAGGATTACTATCCCCACCAAAATTCTTCAAAAAATTCTGAATTCTAGTAGGTGTCAGGCATATGGTCTATATTTGTCTCTAAAGATCCCTACCATCTAAATGGCAGCAAGAAAAACTGTCTTTTACTAGGAACAAAGCCAGGGTGTGCTACAGTGGCTTTGAAAAATCAGATCAGGGAATTTCTGACTTTCTCAGCTTCTCAGGCTCAGAGCTGAAAAAAAATGTGTAACACTACAACAGACATGCCGCTAGATTATTACTTAAAATTACAGAAATCATACAGAGCAGTTTCTCCAAGAATCTGGCACACCACTATTCATCAAGAATGTAAGGAAGATACCTGCCTTTTTTTTTTTCCTTCCATTTTGGGGAAGCTAAGAAGCTTTAACAAGGCTATATAGAGCCTTCTCTCAGGAGATGCATCTTCTGCTCAACAGCCAAAAGAACTACAAGTCTAGCTACACCATCAAGAAGTCTGTTATAACAATTTCTGATTTGGTTACAGAGAAGGAAAAGGAATATACTGCTGTACAATACTGGGAGATGTGGGTTTAATTATTCTAGTGCTCTACAACTACCACTTTCTCTTTTGATACTGAAAACATGGAAACATTTTACACTGAGATAAATTGTATAGTGCATTAGAAGTCAGATGAGTTAGAAAAATGTTGCATTTCACACAAACAGCAAGTGCTCCCATAATCCCTTCAGTGTTTTTGACAGAGAGGATTTTGTTTTATCTCTTCCTGTGAAACAGCTGCAATCTAAGAACTAGACCTTTATTCCTTACTCAATCATTAATGCAGTAGATTGAATTCTGTGAATTAAATATGAATGTTTCACTATTTATACTAAGGTCACTTGGATCTAAGATGACATGCACCTTCATACATTTGCATATGATGCATAGCAAGTTTGCCAGTAACATCAGACACATACTATCCAATTCTTTCCCAACATCTTCGTTTGCTGGGTCCATACGTAAGCACTGCATCCCACAAGTCTATGTCTGGAGTCATACTCGGCTCTGACTGAGAATCAGGAGTCAGATTGGATGCTGACTGGAATCCCTCATCTTCTGACTGGTCTATACTTTGGGGAACCTGTCAGAGAGAGTTCAAATATTATGCATGAAAACATTTTACTGAAGTAACGTGCTAATAAGGAAGATGCTATCATTCGTGATCAAGTGACTCTACAAACTCACCCTGTGCTGTCCACCCTCCCTTTATATCTATTTTCAGTTTTTCCTGTAAGCACTCTTTTCATTTGCTAAGTCTCTATGGGTATTAATGCCTAAAGATAAAAGAACAACCACCATCAAAATAATATACTAAGTTTGTTGGTGTTAAACTTGAAACTTACTCCTTTGGTAAGCGTATAGTTCCACGAACTGACACGCTGAGGTTTGGATATTCAACAATATGTAACACTAATAAAATCATACTGCTCAGTATTTCATTTGGGCACATGATCCAGGCCCTAATTCTTCTAATTTGTAAACATTTTGTTAAGTGTGACTAACACAGTTTGTTTCCTTATGCTTATTCATATGCAGAAAATCTGCAGGTGTCCAAACAGTGTATATGCCGTATCCTCAACTCCCACTCAACAGGAGTTGTATGTGCAGAATAGTATTCAATTTTAGTAAAAGACAATCACACTCACATACAAAGCAGCATGTTCTTCAAAAAAATTGCAAATTTTCCAGTCTGATGGAGAGAGTACAGCACTTACTCAGAAAGGTTCTGCCTCCCCTAAGTTACAACTTACATCCATATACGCACATTGAACAGCACAGGCATTTTCTCTTTTAACGTGTCTACCTTCAAGTTTCAATTAAGACCCTAAGTTAAAGGAACAGCAGGAGCTAGCCATATGTTAAGTAGAGGGAATAAAATGAAGATTAGAAGTACAGAAGTATAAAAAAAACCTACCAGACACAGTAAAAATGTAAAGAAAGAAAAAAAAGCCCAACTTTATCTAGTACCGAGTGAGAATACAACATAGCAAAAATAAACAGAATGGACAGCAAAAAGGGGAAAAAAAGACATAGCAGAAACTGTATACACTGAAAAGGCAACAGGACAGTGGGAATTAGGAGACTCAATGAAATATAATAGCCAAAAAAAATGTTTTAAGATACAACAAGCCAAGAAGAAAATACAACAAGTTAGGTAATGTAATCTGAACAGCAGAACACAGACGTTCAGACAGGAACACTTACGCAGCCAGGCTGAACAGTCACAAGTAAGCAACAACGCAAAGGGGATCAATTACAAAGCAAGCAAAAATGCAAGCAAAAGACTGCGAGGGTGGGGAGGGCACAGATACAGCTGATGGCTTAACTTCATAACGCCTATGGCCACATGAAGGTTTTGTACACAGTTATAGGACAAGATCAAGGTTTTTGTTATCATAAAACTCTGTATGCAAAAAGCTTATATGCTTCTTGGCAAAGGATCCCTGCTCCATCTTACATTCCAACACTGTATGCTTCTATTACAAATTAAACCACTACCTATATTTTAAACTATAGTTTTGAAGTGGCATACTGAGAGCATGCAGGCATTCTTAAGTCCAAAACAAATGACACCATACTTTAATTGCAAGTCCAGACAAATCTGCATTGTCAGGCACTGGTGGTAAATCCAACTTGATGTCCATATCATAGGTACGGCTGTGGACAAGAGCACCGAAGAGCGAGACCCTCGTTTCTTTCTCAAACTTGTCACCAGCTGGATAGTTCTGTGAGAACATGCCTATGGCTGGGAGTCCAGTGCCAGGTGCAGCCTCCATTATCTGGAGCGTCTTTTGAATTGCGTCGTTGAACTGACACTCTTCGTTGGTTATGAGAGACTGTATATCAGCTTCAAATACACTTACATCATAATAATCATAACCCTGATATTTGACATTTCTCCCAACATATTTGTTGTTCAGAAAATAGTCCTTTTTTTGTGGTACAAGCTGAGGAGGACCTGTTCCAGCAAGCTGTACTAAGAGATCTAAGACAGAATTAACTTCAGTAAACGGCAAGCATTCCATTGTTTCCAGTTCCTCCACAAGATTCTCCAGCCTATCCGCTTGAGCACCTAGGCCACCGACTCTCAAGTTGAAAGACAGCATCAAAATTTTGTTTTTCACTGGAAGCCTGGAAACATTTGATTGCAGTTTACGGGCCTCGTCTTGAAAAAGATTTATGAACAGGGCATTATAAGCAACCCTCTTCAGGTTTTGCTTAGCCCTTCTCTTGCTGATCTTCCGCCTGCCCAGGTGGACCTTCCATGGCAAACCTGCCAAGTGCGCTTCACACAAATCATTGAACAACTGCGTAATGCTCTCCATTTCTGATCAAACTGTCAGGTTACAGCAGGCACAGTCTGGGTCTCCGGTCTCATGTGACAACCTGAAAAATACCAGGAAAAGGAATAAACACTTGTAACATGTATGAGAAACTGATGAGTGTGCTTCAACTTAAAGTGAGACAGGCCAAAATGAGAGAGAAAACTGACCTAGCACATTATTTAGGATGTGAGCTATAAAAATAACACTATGACTTTCATGACAAGCAAAGTGATGGTGGTGCAAGCTTAATTCCAGACACCCGATTTTGCTCAGCAGATTGACATAGAACACAGACGGTTGTCCTGATCTAACAGAGGATACCTGCGGGAACACCTCCAAAAGCTTCACCGCTCCCGCTCTTCTCAGGAGACCCCGCGCCACCTGCCTCCCGCCTGCCCAGCGCCCTCGGCAGAAGCCACGGGACCACTGCGGAGCGCGGGAGACGCGGGCAAGAAGAGGCGGGCGCTGATGGTGACAGGCAGCGCAGGGCTGGCCTGCGCGACACCGGCCATCCCCGCGGCGGCTCTGAAGCACCCACCGAAAAGGTGCGGGGGATGCCGGCACCACCCCGGCGGCGGGGGATCCCTATGGGTCAAGCTGGGCCCACCCCTTCCACCCCCCGAAACGCCCTCCAGCCCCTCCTCACCCCCAGAGCAGGGCCCGCCGACACCATCCCCTGCACAGCCCTGCCGCCCCGGGCCCCGTCCACGCTTCTCCCGCCGTACCTGGGGCGGCTCCCCGGGGGCCGGCGGGAGCAGAACGCCGCCGCCGCCTCCGCCTCCTTCCCTCAGCGCCGCGCGCGGCGCCGCCGACGTCACCCCAGCGCGACGGGCGGCGGCGCGGGGAGAAGGGGCGGCGGGGTCCTGGGGCCTCGCGGCCGCCCGGCCCCGCTGTCGGTGCCTGCTCCCGCCTTGGGAAGGGCGGCGGCGTACCCGGTCCGTGACACGGCGTGGCCCCGCGGGCCTGGGTGCCTCCCTCCCCTGTCTGCCGGCGGGCCCTGCCGCATCCCCCCCCCCCCCCACGCTGCGGTAACGGCGCGTCGCCGGGCCTCCCCCCGCAGCGCAGAGCGGCCTAAAGGCCGGTACGGAAACTGCCGAGTTAGACAGCTGGCGGCTGTTAAACCCTTCCTGCCATACTTGTAACCCTCTCACTCCATTTACAGGAGCAACTCGGTGAACTACGCTGGTACGGCCTCCCGGTCTGCGGAATGCAAGGCTGCGGGCGGCGTTCCCAGACTCACTCCACCAGGAGTACACTTTTTTTTAAATCTTAGTTCATGTTTTAATACATTTCATCAAGATCTTAGAAAAATACAAATCAAAATACACTGGTATCATTCAAACACTGGCTGTAGAAATTCAGTTGAACGAAGGCAGGTAAAAGGGAATTAGAGGTTTCTGAGAAAATACTTCTTCCTTGAAAGTGGTTAATTGTCAAAAACAAAAAAGTAGGTGTTTTTTTTTTTCCCAGGGGTTGAGAAGATTAAACCAACAAATCTCCTGTTCCTAAAAGTTCTGAAGCTGAAGTTTGGCCGTTGTCCAGTTTCCAATCTAAAGTAAATACTTTTTGGAGTTGGAACTTAAGCTTAAAGAAATTCTGAACTGAGCATCTTTGTGTTCTTCAACTTTTGTTTGTGAAATTGTTTGACATGGCTTTCAGTTTGAAATAGATTTTCATTTCAAAACATTGAAGGACTGGGTATCATTTCCCATCCAGCAATAACTGAAAACCACTATGAATGAGAAGGGAATTTCTAAGAACAGTTATAAAAAGAGAACTGTGAAGATGGATTTAGTTATTCATAAAGTTGATCCCAATAGCAACACCAGTATAAACATCATTTGAAGTGTTTGAAAGCAAAAGGTCACATTATTGAAGTCACAGAAAAGTGCTGTTGAAAATGAGCCCTAAATTGTATCTGGAATGCTGCAAAACAAGGCACACGACGGCTATTGCCTCGGGATGTTTGTTTAATTTTAAGAATTCACACGATGCCAGCCTCAGGCCACAACCATATCTCTGTGGGGTCTGCAGTTTTATTTGTTATATAGAGAATTTACATTTGACAAGAGGGCAGAGTGAAGTCCCCTTTATGCTGCTTTATTCAATAACGCATTTGCAATTTTATATATGCAAAGTGTTTTTTCTCTCATGCCTGGTGTAGTTCAGGAAATTAAACTTGTCTCAACCACTCAGGTGTGATGTAGGAAATGCATACAGTATAGCTGTTCAGCTGCTCTTCTTTCTTAACTCCTTGCAATTGACAATTACTCATTAGAAAAATTAAAAGAATAAACCATGTTAGGCGAATCCTTCACATCAGATTATGAAACGAAATTTCATTAATCTGAAGGGCCTGTTGTTAAGTTTGAACTCCCGAGGAGATGGTGGTGGTGGCGGCAGGGCAAGCACTTTGGTATTGTGTTGAATAGTAGTAAAATGTTTTGGCTGTTCTGATTGCTCATTTCAGATTCCTGTCTTCTGGACTTAACTTTAACATTCAGGCAATCAAGCTACTGCATGTATAAACCTGACGCTACAATGTCACAAATGACACAGGCCCCAGTTTGCAGCAGTGAAGTACCGGAATTGTTTTCAAGTGTCAGTCATGAGTAATTAGTGCCAATATAGAATTTGCAAGCACAATTCTCTAGCTGACAATATGGATTTTAAGTATTTTAAAAACAGGAGACAATTGTGAATGGCTCTTACTCTGTTTAGAGATTGACCATCTCTTTTCCTGAGTATTTAAAAGGCAACGTGAACAGCAACACATTTTCTTTTCTTCTGCTGTATAAAATGATTCTGAAGTGAAGTCAATTTCTTGAAATCCCATCCTTCACTGAAAAGAACAGCAATAAGAAAAAAAGTTATTAATCAACCTCATACCACAATTCCCAACCCCAGAACAACATTTTTATTGGAACCAGACCACTGCTCTTGGCCATTTCTTCTGAAAGAGAGCAGGGCGTTTTCTTTCAGAGAGAGATACCCACCTTTACCAGTGTTTTTTTTTTTTTCCTGTTGAAAAGCAAAAGTTACTCAGTAGATAAATGTTTCTAGACAAGTATGCCTGAAAACACACATTATTAACCATTCTTTAAGTACATAATATATTGGTAGTTTCATTTCAAAATTTTGGAATAACAGTATCCAAAGTACCCAAGGGTACAGTTGTTATGCTACAAAATTCAGTGCTTTCTGGCTCAAGTGTCAGAGTGAAAACCATTCAGAGTTTCATCCTTTACACATGAGATCAATGTGCTCCCGCTGACTTTAATATCCCATTGACTTACAGAATCCAGATGTATTTTATAAAATTTTCAGAAACTTCCATATATTCATAAGAACTAAAGATAAAACCAGACAACTTACCTGAACACTGAAGCATTTTCCATTCCTGCTGAAATTGGTCTCTTAATATTTTTATTTTATTTACTTTTTCTTGGGTAGGAGGTACATAAACTCCAAAGTGAGATGTAGAAGCACCCACTAATGCTTTGGCTACACTTTGTATTAAATTTATCTCTGTGTCCTATTTAAGAAGAAAAAAAAAATACTCCTGGGAACCAAACTTTCTTTGTTTCAGTAATACATGAAATATTTTAAAACAAGCCTTTGTAATTATGTTGCTAATATTAGTAGCAAGAATGAGCAACTTTCAATTTTCAAATAAAAATAAAAATCAAAATTGAGTTTTTTCTGCAAAAGGTAAATTAATTTTTATCTCCTGTAAATCTTGCTGTTTTTCAAATAGAGAAAGAATCTCAGGTTTTCTTTTGTGATTGAAAAGAAATAGTGCTGGGCTAAAGGTAGGAAATGTCAGGAGGGAAGGGGAGCAAGGAGCTTGTTTACTTCATGCATCATTTATTCTCTAGGTGTAGAAAATAGCAATATGTTTTGCTTTGTCTAAAAATAACATTTTTTGGACTCCTGACAGTCTGAATCAATGTCATTTGCTCATAGAAATTATATTCGAGGTATCCACATGGATACCTCGAAGTATATGAGGACTATTAATATTTATTTTGAAGACTGTAACTCTATTTTATTTTTTAAGACAGAAGTCTTATTTTTCATTTATTCTAAAAAGCCAAGCCCACACATTAGAAAATCCCCACACGTCAGATAATCCTATGATGGAGCTACCTGCAGAGTATCAATACAAAAGTCTCAGTCTTATATCTTAAAGATGTATGTCTAATTTCATTTTTATCTCTGAGTTTACCCTTCAGAATATTAAGAATTCTTTCTTTCTCATACTCCTAATTAGTAATGTGCAAATACACTATTTCTGTATACTGTATAACAATGTACAAATTATATTAGCTTAGACAATTTACATATCAGCACTGTAAATTAAATAGCATTTGAGAAGACTACAGAATAAAGTATTGCAAAATCCACTTAATTGGCAGCTTAACAAATAATATGTCTTTAATTGGATACCTGCTGGGAAACAGATGAGAATAAAATTGCATACGTGAGCAATTATTCATTGCTTCTCATTAAAGAAAAACTAGAAAGCACAAAAGCAATCAAAAGTTACTGTTTCCCAGAACACACAGAGAAAATGTGTTACTCACAGCCACAAGACGCTGCAGAGGCCAAGAATGTAAATTCAGTTCTTTAAGAGATTAGACAAATTCAGGGAAGATATGCTCACTGGCACTTATCACACACTGCTCTGGATACAGCCTCCGACCTTCTAAATTTAGAAATCCTTAACGTGGTAGTGTATGGCAACACTAAAGTAGGGAAAGATCCGTATATTCTTTATTTTCTTTCCCATGCTCTCTATCAGAAACACAAAGCTCGTGTAGATTGGCTCTCAGTTATGTATTATGGCAATTAAATTCACTTAAAGGATATGTGCCATTTTGATTTATTTTCTGCATGACGGAAGTTGTGTGTGATAAAGTACAGCATGGGGGAGAGGAGGAGAGGGAATCTAGTGTTTTATGATAAACGGGACAATGGGCTGCTTTCAATCACGTTTGATGGAAAGAGGCCATATAATTAACAGACAACAAGCATTTCTTTTCAGGAGACAACTCTCAGGTGTGAATCCCAGATGGAAAGGGAAGTTAATCCCCAGGCTGTGGCAAACTGTCAGAACACCTCCTGTCTATAGACATAACCATGGGCTTGCATTCATGCCTTGCTTCTCAGTCATGCAGGCTGCCTACAGCTCAGCGTGCATCTGAGTCTGCTCCTCTTTTCTGGCCAAAGAGAAATTTGGGCTATTTGCACAGTTAACTCAGGGGTACCAAAGACCCTATAGACACAGCATATGTTTTCTTGAAGCAGTTCATACCAAGCACACTGCTGCTTGAGGTGAGTTCTGCCCTAGGCACTCTGAAATACCACAGTTCAGCACCACTTCTTACCTCCATCACTGCCAAAATTTGAGACTCAGCTAATCCTTGCAGTAAAGCAAAAAGCAGAGAAATCCCATTTATTCCAAGGCTCCTGTTTGGTCCAACAGCTATTACTGTCAAGTTAGGCTGGTAACTGTAGGCTACAGGAAGAATGAATCCAAGTACAGCAGAAAAGAAGTCGTTTCCTTCAGCATCCTTTAACAACAGCGAGAAACTGTTTAGCACAAATGTAAAGCCCCAAATTCCCAGATATGAAGTAAAATAGCAAGGTGAATCTCAAAAAGCTTTTGATTGACCTAGGAAACAGGATACTGATCTATTTTCACAGCAATTTTTATATTAAACAGGCAGATTATTCATCTTTTCCTTAGCGTCTTCACACTGTAACTCTGCCTTCTTGAAGACGAACGACAGCAGCCACTGAAGGTTTCCTCAACCCTACACTTTCTAATACACTCTAAAGAATAGTGAAGGAGTAGTACTTTGGCAAGGGCAAGAAAAGAAAATATTTTCAAAGGTCCAAATTGCAGTGAGGGGTGTAATTCTCAGTGTCATTTCATGAATTTGTAAATATATTCTACTATTTCTGTTAAAAAGCCTTTTCTCTTACGTTGTTTCCAGAAAGTGAATCTTACCTCTTTCCAGTTTAGAGAAATATAGTGTTTGGAGCTGGTCTTTTCAGACTGTTCTTTCTCACAAATATGTATCATGAGTATTTTTCTGTAAATAAAAATCACATCTGAGTATGTAACCAACAACTTCCAATGATATAAAAAGATCTTCTCTTTCATCATTCTTTAAATACTAATTCATAACACAGGAGCAAATAACTCTTTGCATTACTACATGCCATAAAGTAAACACCAATTAAAGCTAAATCCTTTTAAAGGTATTTTTAAAAAGAGTTTTAAAGACTATGGGCAAATTACTTTTAAGAAAAAGGGGAAGTGGCAAAAAAAGTTATAGATAAGTAAAGATGACTTTCAATAAGGAACTCAGCATTGGCTATATGTGCCCCCTGCAGTTACAGGGGGGTACATGCTATATAATTAATAACTGCCTTCTTTATTACTTTCTATTTTCAATATTCTATTTTCAATAATCTAAATTTCAATTAATATAGAAGGATTATACTTTAAACCTACCACTAAACTCAGAGAGTGGCACTGAGAGATAACAGTTTGTCTTTAGAGATATATTTGGGGATGTTTTGTATTTTGTCTCAAGCTAAACTTAATGAACATCAGCTCATGACTGATTCCTTAGTGCAGATTTCATCGTATGTATGGACACTTCGGAACATTTATAAAGCCTTTGGGATATGACTCCCTGAAGTGAAGAGAAACCTCACCCATCTTCTGTGTTCGGTACGATTTGCATGTCTCCAACAAATACACAAAGCACTCTGCAGAAAACAAAGAAAAATATACATACATTTACATCTAGAAGTATTTTTTTTCAATTAGTGCAATTTGTTTAAAGAGTTTGCATGTAGATTAGATGCATGAAAAAGAATGTATATTGTTCCTGAATCTGATCCATTAGAAGTATAAAGAAAACACATTTATGACAGCTCAAGGAAACTCCTTTTCTCCCACCAAATACTGGGGAGAAAAAAACAAAACCAAGAAAATGTCCTCAGGCCAAAATCAATCAAACTCTGACAAAGAAAATGTCGGCTAGCACAGCAGTCATCCTTAAAAATGTTTTGCCTTTCATAAGGCAAAAGATTTTTCCTGGCATATACAATATTGTCTGTGCTACATACGGAAAATGCTACGCGTATGGAGATGCTATTTGTTTTAAAATTAGGGTTTCAAAGGCAATTTGCCATATTTCACACACTGTTACCTTATTTCTACATTTTGTCAAAGGGCCCCAAATGCAAAAGATACAAATTCACCTTTGAAATCCAAAACGAACAGCATGTCTCAGTGCAACAGCAACAGAAGATGTGGGCGATTCTGCAATTCCATTGCATACCTACAAAATGTATTTTTTCATTCATAAATAATTAATCCTGCACAAGACCATGTCATTTCCTATTTGTAACAACTGTATTTTTACTTCTTTATATGTATCAAAGCTACAGCTGTATGAAAGGGATCTTAATGATCTATCATAATAGGGTTAAGAAAGTGTTATTAATTAATTTTCTACCAAAAGGCTGTATTTGATTACTATGCCAAGAGCTGTTCTATTACTTCTAAAGTACAGTGCTATGCTGAAAGGCAACTGTAAAAATAGCTTTTGCAGGGGAAAGTCATCTTTACTGGTTCTCTCGATAGTCTGCAGATTGGATACACTCAATGTGCCAGCAGGTACTGCACCAGAAAAATACACCCTATGAAAAGGAGGTTGTCCCTGAATTCTAATTCTGCCTCTTCCTTTAACTCAGGCAAAGTACTCCTTTCTGGAAAATACAATGACAGTATTTCTCAGTCAAGCTTTCAGTGTTTGTGTTGTGTAGTGCTTTGAACTCTACATGAAAGTTAAGCAAAAAGATAATGCATGCTCCCCCTCCTCACTCCTCTTTGCGTTTGGCAACATAAAAAGCTCAGCTTAGCATCTGCAACTCATGAAAAGTTCTATTTCTTTTTGCCAGTTACCTCTGGGAGAGCCTATAAACAGATGAAAAAGAAAGGTATGTGCAGTCTTTCATGTTAGAAATTTGTCCCTGAGATCTACATAATAACCTCAGTCAGGTTATTACTGACTCATATGCTGTGACTGCAGAAAAACATCTTGCCTGAAAATCATTAGAAAGATGTCTGGGGTTTAACGACTATCCCTAAATAGTTTTTTTTCTCATCTTGCATACTCACTCTTGTAGCTAAGCACATTCTAGCTGAGATTAGTGGGGTAGTGAACTACACAGTAACTAATATCTCAATGACAATATAGCAGAAGCAGAAATCAGAGGAATCCAACTCTCCCCTCACCCCCCAAGATCCAAGCAGTTTATTATTACCTCCTTCTTCAGTATTTTATCGAGGACGGCCAACATACTGCCAAGAGAGAGCAAAGTTTTGTCCTCTTTCACAAGGTCTGCATAAAAGTCACTGTAAAATAAATTATATAACAAAAAACTAGGTTAGAGGCAATAATGCATTCAAAGAGGACACTGATACGGTACGTTGCAGTTAGTACTGACGGGATACATTTTGTACAGCTGCTACACATTCATTCTCAAAACCCCAGCTTTAACAGGACGATGACAACACTGTTGCCTGACAATCTTGAGCTCTCTAAACCTGTCTCCATCCTGCACTGGAAAGAAAACAAATATGTCTGACAATAGTCAGGAAATAGAGTCCTGTCAAAATTAAGACTTTCTAAGACAAAAAGTTGAGCTTCTCAAATCAGACCAGTTTGGTATTTTTTTCAGCTAAAAGTGAATACAGAACTTTAAGGCACCTTCCTAGCAAAATCTCTTTCTAAATGAATACATTCGCACCAACCATTCTATCTCCACTGAAATAGTGTATCCTGATTAGTTCTTTAAAGAACTTCAAGGCTATGAGTGATAACCAACACCAATGTCTTCATTTTTCAAAGAAGAAACTCTGGCTGTGCCCAAGTAGACTAAAAAGGCGACCATGGCAGAGAGAGAGGAAGATGACAGTCTGCACAGAGACCTCTCATCCTTATAATTATGTTGAAAATTCAATAAATAGGACCAACCTGACAAGAGCTTTTATTTCAGTTTTGTCCATTTCCTTCACCAAATGAACAGGTACATGGGGTAAATGTGCTGAAACTTTAGCGTCAGTTGCTGTTTTGATGGGAGGCACTGGAAATAGAAATTTTTTCATGTGCAGTTCCAAAAACCTTTCTACTTTTACAGTTTCATCATTGTTAGATTCATGCTCTGTTGAGGGACTTGGATTAGCCTCCTTTAATAGGTGCGATTTGGTGCTCAAATTTTGTAAGAATGATGTGTCTAGAGGAAAAAAAAAAAAAAAAAAGAGGGGTTTCACATGTATTAATTCCTGAACAGTGTGTTAATATTTGGTTATATCTATTTACAAAACAGAGTACAACTGTAGTCATAGTATGTATATTTATTCCCATGCACTAGCTTATATGTTTCCTGCCACAGATGTTATTTTTCACTGCTACTACATTTGCCAATCTAGCAATTACGTCCATATTTTTGACACAGGAAACAGCATCCTCAAACAAAGATATCAAAGTGCTTTTCAGAGTGATGTTTGCCAGCTTCAGAGGTTCTTTTCAGACCAGCTGAGGATATGGCCCTGAATGAAGCCTCACACTGCTTCATCAGTCACTTCATGAATAACTGGTAGTTCAATTATTTTAATCCACTGGTATTAATCTTAATCATTTTGAATCTCTGTATAAATCCATTTACTAATCACATTTGCTTGAAGAAAGAGAAGAGTAATTACCGTCATACATCAACCATTTCCAGTAGGGTTTATGTGCTGCTCTCACATTTTGAATAGATTCAATTGCACTACAAAAGAAACAGGATTAACAGTATCAGCACTAATGAAAATACAGGAAACAATTTACCTCAATGGAAAAACAAAACCAAAAAACCCCAACTGAAAATGAACAAACTCTGGTCTACTCCAAGAATGCAGAACAGAAAAATAAAGAGAATGAGCGTCAATGAGCAGGTGCTTGGAAAGATTAGTGTCAAGAGTCAAAAAAGGGGAGTGAAAAACATATGCAGAATGTGCCTTTTAAATACATGTTTGCACACATTGAGTAAATCCTGACCCTGCTGTGGGAAGAAACATAACTTTCCCTGACTTCAGGAAAGGCAGGATTTCACCTGTCTCTCTTTGGTCTGTCAGAGATTTTATCTACAGCACGTAAAGATGTGATTAGATTCATTCAAAAGCAAGACTGTCTGTTCAGGGAGGTTTAGAGTGGGACAGAAACCAAGTAAATTGCATTTCCTGCTATTCTTTGTGTTGAAGTCTTTTTTATTATCACTGCTATTTGCAGCACTATAGGCAAATGGTCCTATTATGCTAGCTAACATACAAACATAAGCCAGGCCATGTTAAATCCAGGACACATTCTGTCTACGTGGAGATTATTTGCAAGTCGTTCAGGAGCTGGACTGATATAAACAGATGAATATGTAATCAACTCTCTATTTACCTAGGATGATAGCAACCTGAGAGACTGCAGTTGCTAGAGAAGAAAAAGAGGTGATACAGGTACTATGGGATGTACTAGCAGCAAAACAACCATCTTTGCTCCATCAGAGTTTACCAAACCCAACTCTGCCCACAGCCTGGGTATACCTACACTGCCTCCCTGACTGATCTGGGCTCTGAGTTTTAACCAACACAGCCACCCAGTAGGTGCTGCCACTAAAATGCATGAGGAGCATTACTGCTGAAAAAAGGCGTGGAACAACTATTTAGGTGGTAAATAGATGGGAGATGGAACACAGAGATGTGGAGGTGGTACAGACAGGTAGAGAGAAAGTCCCATGTCTAAACAGTGTCTGATTCAGGTCCAAGATTCAGAGTGCTCTACTGGGTCAGAGTCACCACTGTGCAAACACAATCTTACTGTCTCCAAAATTAAGTTAGACCCTAAGTTTAATTATCTTGGTACAGCTCTACACAGTCCAGTGCTTTCACACCCCAGGCCTCGACACTCTGAATTCCAGAAAAACCAGGAGTCATCAAGACTGGCTCTGCAGAGCATGAGCTCTTACTGGTGGAGAGGTTAGCTACAGCCATTGCTGCAATACAGCAACTGCAGTGGCTCTGGAGTCTGAAGAACTAATCCTTGCAATTACGTACTTTCCCAGATACTGGCTGTTACTAATTGGCATTGCCTTGATTACAGCAGGACCGTCTCAGCCTTGAGTGAGACAGATCTCCACAGGATAACTAGGCCCAAGGATAAATAGCATAAAATTATAAGCCATTAAGAAGTTTTCACAACTTGAAATCATTGCAGAAACAAAAGTATAAAAAAACATACCTTGGATGACTATTTTGGAAAGCAAGTTATCCAGAGCAAAAAATAATATACTATAAAGCATCATATTAAAACCCTGCTTCAGCAAAATGTTCAAAGCACGCGTGTCTTTAGTCTTTTTGATAAATATGTGGGTTGTTCTAAAATTCTTCATATGCTTACCTTAGGCAAGGTGCCATTTCTCCAGTTATTTGAGGTACAGGATCTCCAAGCAAAGTCTTTACAGTCATGCAGACTGATTCTGACAATGACTTTAAGTGGTATCCACCCTAGAAAAAAGTATTTTGTGTCACCTAAGGAAGAAGTACTTGTAACATCTATCTGAACATCATCATGGAGAATAAATTAAACTTTTGAAATATATCTGAATTTACAGAAATGTAAGTAGATGATACGCAAGTACATCTAAGTCAAAGATTTTCAATTTGAAAACAGTAAGATAGAGGCTACTTGCTGAACTTCACTGGCATCCCATGATTCAACTCACTTTACCATGGTTCAAATCATTTCAGAAATCAATCATGACTTTGCCGTGAAAACCCTGGAAACATGCCTTCTCCATTCCTATCCATGACATGCCATCTTCAACAATTCTTGTGGAAGATTTGTCTAAAATGTCTGTACAGGGGAAATCTCCCACAGGCTGACACTTTTAATATCTGGTTGTCCTAATGGTTTGGCAGAATTTGGAGAACAACTGAAGACAGACTGCAGAAGATAGGCTGCTCCCTGCACACCACCTGTGGAGCAGTCACATCATCTATATTAGGAGGGGATGCTTATTTGCACTTCACCTAGTAGACAGAACTATCTGTAATAACCTGTGGGAGACAGGGATGATGGAAGAAAGGTCACGCAAAACAGAGGTCAAGTGAATCAATTCATGAACAGTTCACTCTTGGAGACCTTGTTGGCAGTAATATTTCCACACACTTATTTACCTGAAAAGCCACCATTTTTCTAACATACAGCAGAAATAGGGAGTAGAAATCTAGATTTCAAAAGGAGGAAATATTTTTAGTTGCTTAAAAAAAAATAAAATAAGAGCTCTTAAAAAAAAGAGCTTGCATAGAGGCTTTTAATCAAATTTAGTAAGGGTTCCATTACTAAGTAAAAGTATATTTAGGTTAAAGGATTTTTAAACTCTCTTGGAGTAAGACGTACTTGTGAAAACATTGGTAATGCAGCTTATTCACTAAATGCATTTTAATGAGTTTGAGGCTGTGCAGAGCAGCAGACTAGTCACTGTTCAAAAGAACTGAACACATCTGTGGAGGATATGTTTTTCTGAACAATGAGCATACGCTCCTCTGCTTCAAAATTTTAAGGTAAAAAAAAAAAAAGTCAGTTTTTTAAGACATGTATTTCTTCTAATTTATAAGAGCATTGTCAAATCTTAGCCATTTTTGCATCCCCGATTCTCAAAAGAAAGATAAAAAGAATAAATGATTTTGTTAAGAAGTTTCACTTCCTAGCTTCAAGCTTGCCTCATATGATTCTAATACAAAGACCCTTCCCCTGCGAGTATGTTTCTGAAGTCTTTACCTCTAGGACGACACACAGCTTTCCATTAGCCAACTGCATCAGGAAACGGGTAAGGTGGGCAAAAACCTCAGGAGTGGCATTCATCTGGCCCTAAATAAAAGAAAAAAAGTTAAGAGAGAAAGTCCTGATAAAAACTACTGCTAACCCCCGGCCCCACTATCTGAAATACACGGGTCTGAGTTGGAATACTGGAACATTTGCCTCCCACTGTATCTAACAAAATGCTGAACCAACTGCTTTAAAGGAAGGTGCAAAAACCACCACAGTAATTACTCCTATGGGATAATTTGTCTTTACACATCTTGTACTATTTAATGAGCCGGGGTCACCTTAAGGACTCAAACATATATTTTTAGCTTGGTCAAAGTGAGTTTCACCTAGCAATCATGGGACATTTAAGGGCAGGAATATTTTGCAAACAAATTCATGACTGACAACAGAAAGGCCACAGCAAGTTACTTACTTCAGGGTCTCCAATTCCAGAATCATACCCAGAGGAGACAAGAACCAGTTCAGGATCAAACTGTTATAAAACAGAGAGAGTTGTAGCACATTCTTATCTCCTATTTTCAATTTTGTACTGGATTTCAGCTGTACCGTTTTCAGCTGTTTTTTCAGCTAGAATATGAACACAAATAAAGACTCTCCTTGAATAAAAACTAAGATTACCCTTTTCTACTATTTTCATTCCTGCTAGAGAAGTTGCAGATTGATATAGTTTATTTAAAAGCTAACATTCCATAAATATTATTCAGTTGATCAGGACATTATTCAAACCAGCAGAAATAATGTGTTAACTGTGTTACTGACAATTACTGCATTTCTACAAAATATTCAATGGTACCTGCTTAAAGAAGTACTTAGGAAGTAGTCTTTGTTTTGCTATTCAAATAGCAGAGCAGTAAAAAATTACCTCAAAAGCCACTGGAAGCAACACATGGAAAAATGCAGCAAGATAATCTGAATTTCCCATCCCAACCTGCAAAATGTGAGAAATATAGGTCATATTTTCCTGTTGGAATAATAAATTTCCTACGGTTCTTCAAGGCTTTAGGGGAAGATAGTATCAAAAGTTAAAAATAAGGGAATTTTATGAGGTCAAGTAAAACAAACCCAATTTAAGCAACCTGCATAAATATCAACCATTTCTCTCATCTCCCGAAATGCTTTCTGTTTTGATGCCCAGGCAAGATATTCAAGAAAAAAAAAGAGTATGCGCATGATGTTTCTCTCTCTCTTTTTTTTTTTTTTAAACCCACATTATTATAATATTCTCAGCCATATTTCCTAGCAGACATTCCACTGACAGGAAGGAAGTACACTGCGCTGGGACAGCTGCCAAGCAAGTGAAGCAGTGCACTCCTCATAAAGTGTTATGTAAAGCATGAGATAGAAAGGTATTGCTTTTGCTTTGTTGTGCTGTAAACATTTACCTTATTCCAAGGCAAATTTATGTTAAAACCTTTTCCTTTTCCCAGACCCACAGCATCATAATCCGATTCTTTGAGTGATGGCCAGAATTCCTGATGTTCATAGCGATGCCAGGAAAAATACAAAACGCTGAAAGATACAAGAAACAATTGCAACTTGACAAAAAGGTTATGAAACTGATTTTATATCCTGAACCTGGTGGCTGTATTGACTGAAAGCATGAAAATAGAATCATCCTTTACCCTTAATTCTCTTAACAGACTTGGATTGTGAAATTTGGTACAGTAGGTTCTATGCCAAAATTAACCTAGGACAACTGCTAAAAATGTATGCATGCAATCCCTTCATGTCAAAGACAAGACATCTTCAGAAGAGCAGACTTGTTTCTAGAATCTAATTCTGTGGCTTTTCAGAAAACAATATAAAGCTCACGTGGTTTATCCAACTACTACTTGTACACTTGAACTGAGATCCCTGAATAGAGATATTACCTGAACACTGTCACAGAGGGATCTTACTACTGGCACATCAAGGAAGTCATATTGCTTATCTGGATTGTTATTCTTTACAGTAGAAGAAATTTATATATTTCTGTTATAATTCTCCCTTTATTTGATACCAAGTGAAAACAAGTGACTAAAATAGCAAGGAGAATGTTTTGTGTTTTATAAGATTTTAGTTTTAGAAAGTTAAGAAATCTCGTTCATTGCAGAGGAAAGCAGTATTTGACCAGCTAACATAAAAAAAATAAATAAAATATCCTTCAAACCTTGGATCCTCCTCAAATAGATATTGAATTCCTTGCCCATGGTGCACATCCCAGTCAACAATTAGGATTCTGCATAGATCAGTAAAAGAAAACATTCAGTGGAAGAACCACATTATCTTGATCTAAAGGAAGTACAGATGAATAATGTTTTGCTGTCCCAAAAGTTACATGACACCCAGAAAGCTCATTCATCTAAAAGAGTTACAACGTCAAACAGTTACCCAAGTGCCATACTTGGGTACAATAAGCTTCTCTAGGGTCAACCATGCACTTACCTCTGTAGACCGTATTTCAGTTTTGCATATTCTGCTGCAATAGCGACATTGTTGAACAAACAGAACCCATTCGCTGCATTTCTCTGGCTGTGGTGACCTGGAGGTCTAAACCAAAGTTTTATACGGTTATTCACAAGTGAAGAAATTATGGGGACAAGTGAAGACTTTCTCACATATTTTCTTACCTTACTAATGCCATTCCATTGCACACTTTTCCTGACATCACAGCATCCACCAGCTGCAAAGTTGCTCCTACTGCTAGTCTGGCACAGCGGTAAGTGTTCTGAGAAAGAGAATCTCTTAAGTGTCATCAATCACTCTTCAGCTTGTTTTAAACTAATCACAGATGACGTGCTTTTGCACCCCAACAGCAAATTGTCTTGACATTAAGTCTACTCTACTGAGGTTGCGTGCAGAGAGTTGAAAGCTGAAATTTACAACACATATTCAAATGTTTTTTCTACTAGGCTTACCTGTGATTGTCATATCCTTTATAAGGATGTTCTCTCTGGAGCAGTTAATAAAAATGAGATGCACATACTGAACTGACTAGTGGAATAACACAGCATCTTTGAAAAAAAAGGAATGAAACCTTACAGAAACAAACCACAAAAGACTTCACCTCCATAACCTGGCACAATGTTTAAGAGTGACTGTTACCGAAATGTGATTTGTAGGTCACTAATGGTCTACAGTGACATCAAGTGACAAAAATAGAGCTAAAATTTGAGTAGTGCTCTATAATGGCATGATGCAATTACAGAATAGACGACAGGACGCTTAACCAATTTAAATTACAGTATTATACTAAACTTGAAACAGATAACAATATGTCAAATACATTTAAGTCTACTTAAATAGCAAAAAAAAATGTATTGCTAATTTTCTCCTACTTAGAAAAGTTCCACTAAGATACAAAACCACAAATACTTTTAACTCCCAATAGAAGAAGCAGTTTAACTTACACACCGGATGAAAGAAAAAAGCATCATAATTTCCAGAGACTCTCTTCAGTTCCTCTTCATTCATTGTCTGTGTGCTTTTCGCCACTTCCAAGTGTTCCAAACTGCAGAGGACAGATTAGCACAATGTTTAACTAAACTAATGAAACTATAACACTTCTTTTAATGCAAAATGTAATTAAAAGTAACAATGTATGTTAAAAGGGGCTTTCTGTGCGACTTCACGAGTCCATTAGGTGCTCTGGAATGCTAGTTGCAGGATAGTGTGAAAAAAAAGTAAGGAGTGCAGTGAAAGCAAGGGTTCTTGGATGTCTTAAGAATACCACATTCTTCTCCATTTTCCAGTGGCAAGAGCAATTGCTTTCAAAAAAAGGCTCTTTGTTCACCACACACAATCTATTCTGCAATCCACACTACGTATAGATACCACCCCACCAAGAACTAAATTAGGATTCCAAAAGTCATGAGAGTGTGAATTATAAGTCTGAGAATGTGTCTAGTGCTCCCTTGTTCTATGGAAAACAAGTATTTGAACTAATCCCTTATCAGGTGTTTACTAACTCCCCCTCTACACAGGTTCAAGAGTGCAATAAGTACTAAGGCATGAGAATCAATGTTCCCCCAGTTCTCTGTCAGTGCTCTCCTGCCCTTGTGTAGTGAGCTGGAAATGGAAGCTGATGGCATTTGCTCTCCCATCTGTGCCCTAATCCAGGACATGATGACCACATGCATTCCTCTAGGTGGACAATGCCACAGCAACCAGAATTTCATAACAAAATGAGAAACATTTTCCTAATGGAAATAAAGCTAAACAGTGGCTTCAAAATAAAGGCATTAACAGGAATAAAACCACATGAACCTGAATGACTATATAATTACTAGTTTAACTTCATCAGCAGCCTCGTAACTACCTGTGAACACAAACAAAACATTTTTATAGGAATTTTAAATTGGTTTCAATCTAAAAGTGTTTTAGAAAGGAAAGAGCTCTATTATCTCTAGCTTACCTATGGAAACCAAGACAAGACTTAGTGAAGTCATTTGTCCCCAGTCATCTCGCAGGAACAACTCAGCTGGAAATAGCGATCAGGCCCTCTCCTGCACCCAATCAGCAACGTATTTACTATGAACATAAATTATATCGGTACAGAGCACTAATTGCATTCTTACAAATAAGTATGTTCTTGGGAATAATACTGTTCTGAAATCTGAAAACTTAAGCATGACTTGGGATCAAGCTATAATCCTTGTCACAGATGTCAGGGCCTCGAGTGCATCCCTTCCCTCCTGGGGTTTGGCTACTGGATCCAGATCCAGTAGAGGTAGTAGAGCTGGTCACCTTGAGAGCGATAGAAGAAGCATCAGCAGAGGCTTCCTCCAAACAGCTCTGCTAAGTCTCAGCAGAGGCTCCTCCTCCCTCCCTTGGCACTTGCTTTTAAGATAAGGCTCTCACCCTTGACCTACACCGCAGCTGTGTTGTGTAGCCATGTCTGGACCTGTGGAGTGACTCTCTAGCTTGACCTCAGACCCGCCATGTCACTACAGCCTTGTCAGGCAATCTAAACTCATGGGTCAATCTGATTACCATCACTGAATCTGTGCTGCTTGTCTCAAGTATTGTGGGATTGCGCCCTTGTCCATGAAGCCACTGCCTCTGTCTTCTCTGTCATCACACTCTGCTTCCCTTTCAGAGGAGCCTGTCCTTGTCGCTCCCTGATAAGGGCAAACGAGCGCACAAACAACACACAGAACCATCTGCAGTTGGTTGCAGAATCATCCCACTGAGGTGACAAATGCCAGAGCAGATTTCATTGCCATGACTTCAGAACAGACAGGCTGCTGTTCCTCTTAACTGCCCCAACCCTTGAATTAGCTGCAAAGCTTTTCTGTTTGGTTCACTCTATCTCAAAGATGCTTGGAAGAAGGAGGAAGTAATTATCTTTCTGAAGAAATACCCATTCTTCTACACTTTTTAAAGTCTAATCCTATGTATAAATCAGCATTTATTGCTTAAGAAGCCAAAGAGCGGGAATAGGGATTTAGTGGAATAGCAGATTCATACTTCAGCACCCGTACCACACTCAACATTATTTGCCTAACTAAATGTGACATGTTTTCCATTGAAATTACTGAAAGCCATTGAGTTTTGGAGCAGACCTTTTCAAATGGAGCAAAACATGGCCTGGAGGTATGAGATCTGTTACTTCATTGAACTAATCTGAACGGTGATGAAAGTAAGTTTCAGACCTGTGAACCAAAAGGATCTCCTCCTCGCTGCCTTCTCTGACAGGCACATGGACACACCTTTCCACAAGATGGTAACGTTTAAGCTGCTCATAGGAGGATGACAGTCTTTCCGGCACTTCGATATCACAAACAGGACTAAAAATAAGCAGTTATCATATTACTGTGATACCATACCAGCACAGCTAAAAAATATACTTCATCACTTCATAATGCCTAGGCTTTTAACTTCTCATTGTCAGAAGATTCATTACCCTCAGAGATGGATATGTGAGAGTGAAAGAAAAATAAAATCTTTAAATACTTTTTGTTTTGGAATTGAACCAAAAATTGGTTCTAAAATACGTAAGCTGAAAATTATATATAGTTCTTAAATAAAAAACCATAGCATCATTTTTTGTTTCCTCTCTCACCACTGAAAGTAGCAATGCTTAACTACAGACACAGGAATGAGAAGCTGTAGATTACAATAAAGGTGACTAGAGGAGGAATGGGTCTGGGAGAGAAAATAGTCGACTGTTACTCAGAGCACTGCAAAGGTACTGATCTAATTTATGTAAATTTAAAGAAGTGGCATATACCAATTTCTGATTGAATTGATGGGTTTCAGCTGAGTGAGTATATCTACACATTTTTTCCAAGATCTTGATAAACAATTTAGCTTAAAATACTTCATTTAGGGGTCAACTCAGGTGCTTAAAGCTAACACTTATTAAGGCCTACAGCTTCTCAAATCTATTTTCAGATTATCATTACGGCATCTGCATACAAATTGGAAATAAACATTTTTTTCCCCAAAAGGAGACTTTCTATTTACTAGGAAAGTGACAGAGTATCTATAACTAGACATTTCCTATTGCATTTATAAAAAACACATTTACTCGGTACTTCTCTCAGAAGTCCTAGTAAGAATCTGTTCATAAAAAGGATGGCAGTGACTTACTCACTCCAAAGCAGTTTATGAGTGGTCATCTCCTCATCATAGATCAGCGCTGTTCCCGAGGCCATTGCTACAGACAGAATAAAACGAAAATCCCAAGACACGTATTTCAGGCAAGAAGTAGACAAACTTAATATTGTGTTAGTTTGCGAGAATATACGTACACAGCTTATCTGCTTGCATGACAGTTTTGCACTTTAGACTTTGTACTTACGGAACGAAATCAAAGAAAATCATTTAGGAGGAGACTGGGGGAGACTGTTAAGACCGAGGAGCGAGGCAGCAGGGCAACGCTAATGGCACAGACCTTGTAGCTGGAGGTAGGCAGGCAGGATTCACGACTGTCCGGCCATTCAAAATCTCGGTGCAGGTTATTTCTGGTGCAGGCGAAGGGGCAACGCCATCTCCCCAGGCTCCTCCGGCCCACCCCAGGGGCAGCCTGTGGAGGAGCTGAGCACAGGCCTGCACAGGCCTCCCCGTCCCGCCATTGCACACAGGTACCTACCTGTCACTGATGTGGAAGGAGACGGCTACTTGTGAAAACTTCCGTTTTAAAGCCACAAAAGTATGAAAAACAGGCTTATACACCCCACGGGTAGCACAGTTACTGGGAGCTGTTGTGCTTAACACTTCACCGGTCTTTCAAAAACACAGAAGAGACGGTTACGAGGAACAAAGAAACCGATGGGGAGAAAGCGAGATTCAAGCCATCGGAGGGCGCGTTAAGCTGGGCCGCGGGCCCGCTCCGCTCCGCTCCTCGCCTCCCGCCCACCGGGGGAGCCGGGCAGCCTCAGGACCCTCACGGGGCTGCCGGCAGCGAACCAGGCCCCGGAGCGGGCCGCGGGGGGGCCAGGCCTCTGGAGGCGGCGAGGGCGGGAAGCCGGAGCGCCTCAGCGGCACCTCCCTGGCTTCGGCCCGGCCGCCCGGAACGCCTCCGCCCGGCCGCCCGCTCCTCCCGGCGCGGTGGCGGGTCTGGGAGGGCCGAGCGGAGTCCCCGCCCGGCGGGCGGCCCTGAGCGCGGCTGGTGGCCTAGCGGGAGAGCGGGGTTTAAATGTCATTGTCGCCGGCGCTGGTATCGCCGTACGTGTCACTGGTGTGTAACGGGAGGCCTGAAAGTACACACAAATGAAAACTTGTACTTTGCCAGAGCGCTCTGAAGTAGGCCGGGCGGTTTGAATTCTGTTTTCAAGGATGGTTCAGCCACAGGTATTGTGAAGTTTTTAGTATGTTGCAAAAAAGCTCCACATCCCTGGACTGTATGGTATCATAGAATCATAGAATGGTGTGGGTTGGAAGGGACCTTAAAAATCTTCCAGTTCCAACCCCCCTGCCATGGGCGGGGTCACCTCCCACCAGACCAGGTTGCTCAAAGCCCCATCCAGCCTGGCCTTGAACACTTCCAGGGAGGGGGCATCCACAACTTCTCTGGGCAACCTGTTCCAGTGTCTCACACCCCTCACAGTAAAGAATTTCTTCCTGATACCTAATCTAAATCTCCCCTCTTTCAGTTTAAAACCATTAACCCTCGTCCTATTGCTCCACTCCCTATGAGAGTGTCCCTCCCCATCTCTCCTGTAGGCCCCCTTCAGGTACTGGAAGGCACTATAAGGTCTCCGTGGAGCCTTCTCTTCTCCAGGCTGTGTCCTCTAACATAAAGAGAAATGAAATAAAAACTTGAACTAAAATGATTACTCCTTCATTCTTGCAGAGTAACGCAGGAACCAGCAGCCAGCCTGACCCTTCACGGAAAGCCTCAGGGCTGGTGCTTTTCCTGCAGGTCCTGAGTGGGTCAGTGGCCACTGGGCTGCCCATCACCCTGGGCAGCCCCTGACAGAGCCCTCCTGGAGCCATGGGCTTGTGTAGAGCCATGATGGGCTTCTTTAAATATTTACCAGTTTTTCCTGCAGGGACCAGCACAAACTCAGCAGGATCAAATGAAATGAGCTTTTGAACAACCTACTGTTTTCTAAGCAGTGACTTCATTATGCAACATAAACTGAATATAGGTTGTTTCAGCTTGCTTTTCCCTCAGTTTCTACTAGTTTTCCAGTTCATGGTAGAAAGTTATGGAGCATCATCAGGAGCATGCATGCAAACCTGCTCTTACGGGGACTTAGCAGGAACCCAGATCATTACAGATGGGACTTTTAGAAAGCTACTGACCATAAACTTTTCCTATATTGGTTTCAAGAAAATATGATCATAATAGACACTGTATTACTGAAATGGCTTGTATTATCAATTACCTGTTCTTGGGTCTATTATACATATTTATAAAACTAAAGTTAAATCAAGTTCTGTCCATCATCATGTGGTCTTTCATGTCAGTGTGTTACACTGACAATCAGATTGCTAATCATGTGGCTACTGTAATATTTTGCATTTCTTGAATATTATCGCTCCATTGGTTCCCTGCAGTCCACTTAGACAACTGGTAAAGATTCTGCATTGGCTTTTTTCATGTGTCTGAAAATGAAAAGGGACCTTTCAGTAGGGGGGGCCCAATTTAGATTCCAGCTGAAATGTGTTACCTTCAAGATGGTCATGCAAGAATAAAAGGTTTCAAAACCTGTGTTTAGCCTTTGCTCTCAGGTGATAACATTGAGACACTGTCAGCTCTGTCCTTGTAAAATGATGTCCCAGCAACCAAATCTTCTTGTAGCTGGGGCCAACCATATCGTGCTTACAGTTACTTCTTCCCATTTCTTCCACTTTCATTCCAACAAAAGTGACCACCAGAGGGCTGCCTTCTTTTAAAATACTCTAATGGGAGAAAATGAGGTGAATTAATGAAACGTTAAGCAACGGAAAGTTTAGGTAATTGGAGAAAATGGCAGAGTGGTCAGTATAGCAAAATACATTAGTCAGCTGGATTAAAACTGTTTTATGCCAGTTTTTGAACATATTACAAAATATTTTTGCAAAAACTCAAAGAAAAATTTGTATATGCTCGGCCAAGTTCAAACTTGATGTGGATAGCTGGAACAGTACGGAAAGGAGGCCTGGTAACACTGGGGTTTAAGTTCCATCTATAATACAATTTAAAAGGAAACTAAGACTTTACATTCCACTTATAGTACATTCCTATTTACAATATAGGTTTGGCATGATAAGTATAACAGTCTTTTTCACAAATAATATGATAACTATTTACAAGCATTTATGGTATCTCCACTTCTGCGTGGCCAAAGTCAGCTGGGAGTCCCTCCTCTGCCAACGATAAACCTGGTTTACTAAAATGGTGCCCTCTTCAATATTTCCCACAAGGAGGTACACCATGGGACGATGGGTGGGGATCATCCTCTGCGTGCAGTTCTCATTGATAAGCAACCACTGTTGTATCATACTCTGAGTTTCATAAGGCAAGAGTGAGCCCTGCGTAATGAATTCCACTTGGCATTCAATGTTATACTCTTGGTCACCAAATACTGTTCTCTTCTTGGACAGCTTTACTTTCACTGCTAAAGGGAACAAAAAGGAAATATATAGGTCATTCTGTTTACTCAAATGCAGAAACAAACACTAACAATGAAAGCAGGACAATTCCTTAAAAATACTGTCATAATTTATGCTGATAGAGTACAGTAAGGCCTTCTCCAGCAGCAGTATACATTCTGAAATATTTTTGAAAAATAAAGGTCACGAGGTAGAGAATTTGTTTAATGGAATTTTTTCACAAAGACAAATAATGTATTTTTACCATGACCATGTATGTTAGACTTTGTGGATAATTAGGTATTGTAAGCTGGTGGCGTTCTTCTTGTATAAGATGGGCAGGCTGCCCATCCTGCCCAAGCAGTTCTCCAGAAACTCAACTTTGTCCATGTTATGAACCCCTCAGCAACAATAGCTAGTAACGCTTGCTGATACCACCTTTTTAGATACTCCTTTTTCATTACAGGCATCTACCTGCCCCACTTGACTCCACTACCACTTTTTAGCATGAAATTTCTCTGAGCTAAAGCCAGCCGAAGTCGCTGAGAGTCTTTGCACTGACTTCAAAGGGTTTTGTGGGAAGTTTCTAGGGCAAACTCAAAAGTATCACCTGTCACTCCGGTAAGACAACATGAGGTAAGAATTCATTTTACTGATACAATGTTCTGAGTTTCCTTTTCAGTAAGCTATGTATTATGAACAACTCATGCACACAAGTAACGAGGACACACCGTTCACTGGTGAAACAATCAAAGCTTCACTTGAGTTTAACCATGAATAAAAGGCAAACCTGCTTATTTGGCTGCTTTTGCCAAAAATATTTTCCATAAAACATGTTGTACTACAGTGTAGCCAGCTAGACAAGAACAGAAGAGCTATTTGATTGTAAAATAGATCATTAATGAATCTTTCATGAAAAATAAATCCTACTTACCTTTAGAAAGAACATATTCTGATAAACAACAAAAAGTTGTCAGCAGCCAAACTCTTAGGATTAAGACTTTGAAATCCCAGCAGAAACTGTCAATTATTTTAATCCCAGTTTTAAAGCATTTTAGAAGGAGAGCTGTTAGTCTCTTTAATAGCCGCCATATTAGCAAGGACTTACCAAAATCATTGTCACAGAAAACTTCAAGAACTCTTTTGTGCGTAAAGAATTCCTCCACTGCTGGACAGGCCTGGCAGGCCGGCTTTGGTAGGACTGGTAAGGAATGACAAAGTTTCATCGTTACCTTGTGGAATCTTTTGTGTTAGTTTTCTGCTGTCAAAGCTGAGATCCCACTGTTTAACCACAGGGATGACAGAGGAAATACACAACTGGTCAGGGATAATGTAAAAAACATGGCCAGAGATGAAAAGATGGCCAGGAATGAAAAGGAGTTTCATTTTCTGTGCCCATTCAGTCCTTGTTCAGCCTGACAAGCTCAATTGTCAGCATCAAATACAGCCAGGGACACAGACTGGCTGGGAACGGTATCCCTTCTATCTCCTTGATTCCCAGGGACAGAGACTACGACCACCCTCCTCTCTGCCATCTTCCAGCTACCTTTGTGCAGGTGTTTATACTCCTTGGTAAGAGATGCCAGGCACATGTCCTCGCTGGCAGGGAATCGATCGCAGTCCAGGCTGTCCGGCCAGGGGTGTCCATGGCAGGCCAGCACGGGGGCACAGCTGTCACGGACGGCAACACACATGCTCCTACAGGGATGGATAAACCTGCCGCCGCGGGAAATACCAAGCTGAATCAGTTAAACTCACTCGGCAATAGCAGAAACTATTGCAACAGTGACTTCTGTGCAAAGTACATCGTCTCCACCGATATTTAACATCCTTCAATATAATTTTAGAAGCAGCCACCGTGCAAACTGTGCAAGTGGTCTGGGTATGGACTTGACTGTGCTTACAAGAGTAAGTCACAATTTTTAAAACGCTTTTATGACAACCTGAGAAGAGCTTCAGCATGAGCCTGATTCTATTCGCAATAGGTGCTTCAGCCCTAAATTAACAAGAATAAAATGCCAACTGTAACAAAATGAAACATTATATCCTTTTTACAACAGCATTCATTTTTCCAAGGCAAATGAAAGTGGAACGTATTTTCAGTACTTTTCTTTCCAATGAGTACTGAAAAGTTAACAGAATTATTTCAGAAAAAGTGGAGATCGCCTTTAGATTACAATAAACATGCATTTCATTTGATCCCTGTTCTGGCAAATAAAGGCTGGAGTTTTGTACTGTGCTGTGGTACTTACGTATCTAAACAGATGGGTGCAAACAGGGAGCACAGGAATGTCCTCACGTGAGGGTGACAGTCTGTATGCGCAAGGTGCTGCCAGGTGGTGGATTTTAGGATAACTTCTGCCATGCTCGTGTGTCCCATCAGGTTGGGAAGCCTCATTTCGGAGTACCCAATCTTGTGGCACATGTCCATCTCCTTGGGTATCACCACACATTTCGTGGATAATCCAATGTCAAAGCCTGTTGCCACTCTTAGGAAACCACTCAGAGCAAAACCAAGTATTTTTGCAGTTAAGAACATCTTCCAGTGATTCCTGGGCTGCTGAGCAGGGAGCTGTCAAACCCCCCAAGTGCAGGGGCAC
The DNA here is from genome assembly GCF_964106895.1 of Numenius arquata. Taxonomy (NCBI): domain Eukaryota; kingdom Metazoa; phylum Chordata; class Aves; order Charadriiformes; family Scolopacidae; genus Numenius; species Numenius arquata. Next base: position 110,314,037 of record NC_133577.1, on the reverse strand, counting down.
ACTGAAAACCTTGTGGCTTATATACCCCAAGAGCTTAATAAACCATTGGTTATCAACTGCTTATCAAATCACTCGAGACAAGACCAGGTCTTATTGCCTATTTAAGGGATTGTTGTGATAACCGGGGAGGTGGAGGCGAAGTATAGAAGTATGTTCCCTAAAGACACAGATTTGGTATAGCTTTTCACATATCCCACGGTGTCAGTTGCTGCAGCGTGCTATGTGGCATATTAAATTTTGACACCTAAGACGGTTTGCTATGTGCTTTCTAAAACAAATTAAGAGATCCCCCAGAAAACCGGTTGGGCAGACAAGCTGTCTCCTGGGGCTGCTGTGTCTCCTTTGTTTTCAGACACTGCTGACAGGGCAGAAAAAACAGCCCAGATTGACTTATCAAGTGAAAATGTTTTGCTTGTGCTAATTGCTCGTGTCTCTTCCACTGTTTTACAATGTAGAAGAAGTACTTTCTTTAGTTGGTCAAGCGCTATAAAAGAGACAGCCTCCTGCTATTAACCAAGTATTCTGTCTGGAAATTTGGATCCCTGTCCTGTGAGATACTAAAGGTCTCAACCTCTATTAATTTTAATAGACACCTGAAAATACGGAATTGTTTTACTGACTGGAGTATGTGCCTATCAGATGGCTACAGAACTCGCATCTTGCATTTATTCAAGTTCAGTGGTGGATTTAATATTGTAGGACTATTGTGGCTATCAGTATTTATTCAGAGTGACAAGACAGTTACACATATAGAGAAAAATTTTTATTACTTCAAATGAACCTGGGTACACTTAAAGTTGCTCAAATAATGCAGCGTTTCACCTATTTATTAATAAATGATAATTACGTGAAGCTGTATGAAAGCAAGTTCTGGCAGATGTGTACTTCTGTTTGTAGCACAAAAAATAGTATTAAAATTCTTAAGTTAAAAGTTAACAGAATTACTGACTGACTACTTCATTATTGTTCTTAGCATAGTACTGATAAACAGGTCTTCACTATAGGGAAGTTGGGGAATTAGTTAAGGTGACAGAGGGTCTGAGTAATGTGTAGCTTACCTATTATGAATAGAAAAGTTAGATTATTAGTTAAAAGCATCGAAGATCAAATAATTTTTTAGAAATTTTTAATTCCATGAAACCATTTTTCCAATTACTTACAGGTGTTAATTTTAATTTCCATTTCTTATTACATGATTTATTAGCAGAAATGTTTAGATATTAATAATTCGTAGGTGGATCTACTGTAAAATATCTGGCTTGATTATTAGGCTAAAATGAATACGTTTGTAACTGTATCAACTAGTATTACTGATGATTGAAATATATTTTTTCAGAAACATCACCTTTTTGTTCTTATACCTACATGTAGCACATCCAGACAATGTGCTACGTATCATTTACATGTTTATACCTAAATGCTAGATTATTAATCCTAGCATCTTTGAAATCAATGACAAACCACTGCTGATTCCTCCTTAGCTGTCTTCTTTACTCTAAGCTACTGGGAACATTACAGTATCTGTTTAAATAAGTCAGAAAAAAATGACAGCATGCAAGGTTCCAGGAACCAAAGACATATTTAAAAAAATTGTCAGTTTTTCTTTTCATGTTTTGTTGCCAGCTCTGTGTTTTTTCCCAATACATGTGGTTTCTCTGTATCTGTTATCACACTTCAAAGCAGAGGAACTGAATACCAAACCAGGCTGATTTAGGTCTGATGGTACCATCCCTTTGCCAGGTGCTCTGCGTCTTCCATAAGAAGGTGAAGAGCCTTACTAAAACTCAGTTAAAGTCATGTTCTTGCTATAGCTCTGCAGGTATCCCTGGGGACCACGCTTTCCGATAGCTGCTCTTGCTCCCATTTTGACAGCAGGAAGCTTTTCAGCACAGGGAGAGGGCAGACTCACACAAGAAGCCAACTGTGCAAGTGGCTCCTCGGGATCTTCTGGCTCTCAGGCAGGCTTGGAGCAAAGCCCTGATCCTCACCTCCTGGGCACAGCTGCCCAGAGCGCAGAGCTTGGCTCACACAGGCTCCAGAGATCTTGCAGACGTGCTGATAGCTCCCACCTGAGTGTCACTTCAGCCCTCAGCAGCTGGAGTGAAACTGGGCTCCATTTATGAGTGTCCCCCTCACCCAGCAAGCATCTGCATCCAAACATGATGCTGGTGTCTTTACCAAGTCACCCCATAATTTTATGAAATTCATCAAATTCCTCTCTGGCCCCAATAGTACTCTTCCATGGTATTTTTCTCATCTGGTTGTTATCTGAAAGTAGGTGGCAAGATCTCTGGTGAAGGAAGCCCTTCTGTTGCATGTGAAGCATGGTATTACACACACATTTCTGAGTGATATAAAATATATATTAAGAAAGAGTATTTGGTCTCTCAATTATTTAGATGTTTTTCTCTGTGACTGTCTCGCAACCCACAAGAAAACTGGGTTGATCCTAACTCCTGAGCCAACTCTGTTACTTCAGATAATGACAGGTCACTGACTCACTAGCTGTGCCGGAGCTGCTCTGCAAGAACAATGTTCCGGCGCTCTGCCCCTTCCCACCATCGAGTGCCTGGCAAACCACCCTGTGCTGGGCCGAGCAATGGCTGTGCCCGAGACCAGGTGTGCTGAGTTGTGGTACAGCAGGTCTGGTTATGGGAGCTCCCTCTGGGCCACTGCTGATGGACACAACAAGGACAGGCATAACGAGAGTGCGTGGGACGAGAATGCTCTAATAAGAGCTAATACTTCTCCTGACAAACTTAGTCTCCATAGGAACTGTCTTGAAATAAATAATTGTGTATCTCTGAGTCACTGTTTCCTACTGGGGCTTCACAGGGGGTAGGTCACTTATGAGCGACCTCAGAGCTGTGCCTTGAGGTTTCTTTTAGCCTCAGATACGTCTCAAAGGAGGCCAGCTATCTTGTGATACTTTGCTTTTGTCAAGCTGACTTTCAGTGGGTCATCGTTTTGTAATGCTGAAGAAAACAATTTTTCTCCATGTGAAGGCAGTGGCATCTTTGGAGGCTGAGGGCCCGACCATGCTGGAGTTGGGAAGGAGCTGTGTTCCACTGCTTGGCCACACCTGGCTCTTCAGCGGGAAGCAGAGGGGATTCAAGGGTGTGGGGGACACACCACAGATTTGCCATCAGAAGAATGGCAAGCCATCTGCTTTGCTTCTGTTTTTTCTTGTTTTCTTGCTGTTTTTAGTGAAGCAGCCACTCACTCGGGGAATAGCAAAGCTTTACGTGTTTGTCAGGAATGAGGAAGGTGACTTGAGGGCTGAAGGATCATCACTGGCTCCAAAACCAAAATGTGTCCAAGTGTCTTTGCTTGTCACCTATGACTGCATAGGGTTTAAGGCTGGATCTGAAGCCAGAGCATGATCTGTAATTCAGTCATTTTTGCTAGCTTCCTTCTGTCAGGAAAGAGCTTCATTTATGGGAGCTTCTGATCCCTCTCCCTTCTGACAGTCACTGGGTTCCAGATGTTACCTGGGTCAAATTCCTCACCCTGTGCCAGTTTGACACTTCTTTTCGCTGCACTCACAAGCTGCTTTTAAGCAAGGGAATGACTTTGGCTGCGCTTCTGTTCAGGCTTAATTGTTTTGATGTTCTTCATGAGCAGATGCTACCTTGAAACAGGGTTTGACAGCAGGTCATTATAATTTATCATTTTTAGCAGGAGTCTTGCAGAACAGTTATTAAAAATGACCATGTGAGGTAGACTGCCATTGCTTGGAGAGCGCTCCAGGTCTGTCAGAGGTTGGCTCCTTGGCAGAAGTGTGACCTGCAGCGCCTGTGCTGCTGTGCCATAGATTCTCCTTTTTTTTTTTTTTTTCAGATGATCAGCTGCTTATTGACACAGCATGGAAAAAAAAAGGTCAGGCAAATATACACACAGCTTGCTTGTGGGAACATGGTAAACTGTGATTTACTGTTGCCACACCAGCTAAACATTCAAATTACACAAAAGCTGACAGGGGCACAGTATTTCTAATAGTGTGTAGAGGTTGCTTGAATAAAGACTGTATAAAATAATAAAAAAATTATTAGTTTAGCAAACTATCACGAGAATTGCAGTGTCTGCGTACATTTCAAACAGGCAGCATAAAATACAAGACCCGAGGCTTTAGACAACCTTCCGTCTCAGAGTCTGGAGAGCAGCTAATGCTCTTTGAGACTTCTGAAGAAAGCTGCGTGGTTGTTCCCTTAGCCACGGGCTGTATTTATTGTTCCTGGATATGAGAAACAGTCACCTGCTGATGGACCCTGATAACAGGAACAGCGTCGGGAGGCTCGCTCCCTGCCCACCTCTGGGTCGTCTCCTTTGACTGTTACCAGGGAGACAGACAGAGATTAACCAGGAGCCACCCATCAGACCCCAGTAAGAAATGCGACTGAATTTTTTCTTCAAAGAAAGTAGTGGTTTGAGAGCAAACTAGCAGATGCAGGGATTTTTGTTTTTCACCTAAACTTTTGCTGCAATATTTGGCTGGAGTCATTTTTATCTGAAGCCTAATTGCAGAGATGCAAGGCGACCAGACAAGGATCAAAGCTGTTACTGTGCACCCCGAGTCACAAAAGGAGGCTGGGGAGAGGCGGTCATCCCTCTGATGGCAGCTTTGCTGGACCAACATCCTTGCTCTGAGAGGCAGGTTTTATTTCATAACATTTCCTTTGCTTTATTAAAAAAACCAATTATGCACAAATGGCATCTGTAAAACAGTAGAAGAGTCATAGATGGTTTTGAAAAAGCCTCATTAATTTATTCATCGCAATGGCTTTAGCATTGCTCTAATTTTTAAAGAACAGAAATACTGTATTTCCTTATAAATCTGCAACGCAAACAGATAAAGGCTCACTGCCCTGGCATGCCAAGCTCTGTACTTACTACTGTTAATTGATTAGCTGAGAGGAAAGTTTGTTTTAATAGTGAAAGAGAAAGTCAATGATTTGGGGGACCCAAACTTAGTTTTTGACTGTGCCACAAGCTTCCTGTTGAAGTTTAACCCCACCACATCGTACTCCTCCACACACACACTGTCCCGCTTCACACGGTGGGTGGGGGGAGATGCTGGAAGTTAAATGCATTCCAATATGAAGCATTCAGATGCTACAAGAGGCATGTAAATACCCACACAGATTCCAACAGTATCACCTAAAGGCACAAGGGTGCTGAATACGATACAAAAAAGGGGTAAGTAGCCTTTCCTAACTAAGTCAAGGATGGAAAAAGGGCATAGTAAGATTAGATGAGTTTGCTGATCAGCTGGCAGCTAACACAGGCATACAACCCTGAGCTCTGCCATCGCAATATTCATTGACTCACTGAGCCTTCAGGTCTCCAGCCCAGCAATATTTTGGTCACTGCAAAGAAGGACAAGTCACATAAAATGATTTTAGGGGAAGAACTGAATTCCTGTGCTGACTTACTAGCGGCATGCTCCTGATACTGCGTTCAGGCCACATCCCGTGTGCTGACCTTATGGTGAACGTTGTGTTGGTTAAATGCTGTGTGAAGCAGTTTGCTCTCAAGGCAGCTGAAAGGAGGAGAGAAGTGCTGGCACGATTATCATTAAGAAAGTGGGATTTTGCTCTTCAATCATAAGCAGTGCGGCAGGCTCAGTAGTGTTGTTTTGCTACAGGGGTAAGCAAATTCCAAATAATGGCTTTCAGGTGGGAGTAAAATACAGTCTGTCTGAATTTAGGAGTTTGCACTATTGATCATGGACCAGATGAGCACCTTCTACAGAAAGCCAGTAGTAATAGCCACTCTTCTCTGTTTCCCTCCAGGTGAAAAATTAAACTTCTAGGGTTTTTTTTCTTTGGTTGGTATTGGTTTGCTTGTTTGGCTAATACTGCCTATTTTTCTTTTAGTTTTTAGTCAGTTTTACTGGGTTTCAATTTAGTTTTGCTTTGATTTAATTTTGTGGAAGAAGGACCATTTGACAAATGGAGTTTCACGTATTTCAGGCACAATCCTTGCTCTGCAGAAAAGCTCCTGTTTCTTTTAGGCTTAAGCAGGTTTTGCAGTCTTTTGGCCACTGGGCTGATGCTGGTTTTCCCTTAATCAAATTTCTATCACAGCTGAGCCCCCTGTCATGCATCGTCCATCACAAGCAGCTCCAAATGCAATAAAAAGCAAGGTTAAACAGAGAGTGCACCGAATTGTTTCCAAACCTCTGTGAACAAAAGGGAGTACAAGTAGACTCAAGACTGTTTCATAAGGAGACAGGGGAACAGCTGTTTGGGCTACAAATAAACAGCAAGTACACGCCAACTATTTGTAGTCCATTGAGAAAGTAAACAGGGTCATCTTGTCTATTCCCCACCGATCCTTTCTTTGTGGCCTGTAGCCAGCTACTGATCGCCAAGATAAGACGGAAACACATTAAGTCTTGAAAATTATGTCTGGCTTCTGGCTGTCACTGGAGATAGCTCTATCAGTTAAGCAAGGGAAACTGGGGGTGAGTGCTCTGCTGACTCCAGCACACCTGGAGCCCATCGCTTTTAAGTCACTTGATGGCATTTTGCATCTAACTTCTCTGTATCCCAGCTGCCTGGAGGAAAGGCTCTCAGCATCTGACATAACAGTGCATGACAGGCCAAGCTCCCTTCGCTTCGGTGCCCCGGGAATCAACGGACCTGAAGCATCTGTTTAAAAGTCGAACTGCAGCCTAAATGGTTTGCCAAGTAAGCAAAATTAAATAACATCTGTAAGGCTTCAAAATAAATGTGCTTCAAATATCTGAATTGGACATTATGGCCAAATCTCCTCTAAGCAAAATTCCTTCTGGCGTTAGCATGATTTCTTTCTTGAACAATGATGGTAAACTGTAATCTCTTTCCAGGCATTGAAAATGTATTTAAATCTAAATAATCAAAGCAAGTGTTCCTGTTGTAAATGTTTTTGGTGAACTGAGATTAAAACAAAGATTTGTCAAGAAATAGTCAGAGTTACACCCTGGACATGAATTTCAGATTCTGGTCATTGGAATCCTTGCAGCTTTTTTTTTGGTTATAAATTTATCTTCAAGCCATGACTCCTATTGTTTTTAAGGCTGTAGATTTACATTTTAAAATTTCAAAAAGAAAAAAAGTAGTTTCTGGATAAAACCTAGCCTTTATTTTTAAGATTCTATGTCAGAGTATTTTTTGAAAGAGATTATTTTTTTTCTAACAGCGTTTACAAAATTCTTCATTCCAGTACACATGTACATACTAAACTTTGGGAGGCCAAATTAAAACAGATAGCTGTGTCCTGAACTCAAGTGTGTTTATAGATAGAGTCAACATTCAAAAACTTTTTTGGGACTCACAGAAACAAAAATGTATTTTTAATTGTGGCAATTACAAATTACTTCAGAGAGTAACTGCTTCACAAATGATCGTGCCCATTCATAGGTGCATGGTATGTAATTGTTACTTGACTGCTATGCAAATAGTTATTGTCTCTGCCATTACTTGAGCTCTGTGGCTGAAGGAGAAGGAATACTTGCTGAAGGTCTGAATATTCTCTACCTATTTTCAGTCTCCCCACTTTAGATATTCCCTTACACACACCTTCTGGCAAAGGATGACCACAAAAGACAGCCTCTAGGAGCCCTTACTGCACCTTCTTACTCCACCAAAAGGCACATTTGCTATTACAGTTGTTACTTACCTACTTTTCTTCCATTTCTCATGTAACTCTGAAGGAACTCAAAACATTTTTCAGGTTTCAGTGAACCAAACCACCGGCCTTTTGTGTAGCCCATTTTGGTTACAAATGCGTAGCCAAATCACAGCTCCTGGTGAGGAGAGAAGGCGGTGAGAGGGAGCTGGGGCACAGCGCTGTGGCAGGCGAGTGGCAGGACCACGCCAGGCGTTAGTGGGATCATCACGGGCAGCTCCAGACATCAAATGTCACAATGGCTTAACAGACACTACTGCTTTTTGAATCAAACCTCTACAACTTTCTTTATGTTGTCATACAGGGATGGTATCCCTGTAAACAGTCTGTAAGTCTTCTTGTCCATCTGAGAAGACATCTAGTAGAACAGTTACATAATAGTAAGTAGATTTTGCACTTTGTACACTTACTAAATATTTTTATATACACCCTAATGGGGTTACATAGTGCTTTCTCATAACACTCTGGTGCTCGGCCCTCAAAATCTGCAGAACCTCAGCAATTGCTGCGATAGAGAGCATTCCTATTGCCATAGCAGCAGTTCCTACAGCAGGCCTGAGAGTCAGATCAACTGCTCCATCCCCACTTCTCCATTTTGTGGGACAGCCCCATTGGTATTCGTGACAGACTTTAAATCCTCTGCAAAGGGGGAGAATTCAATTTAAAAAAAAAACAAACACCAAAACCCAAACAAATCAAACAGAAAGCATAGGTGCAATATATTTTAAAAGAGATGGGGAAGAAAATAAGTTTTCCCTTTCTTTGGCCCTTCAGAGGGCAGATGGCAGGTTCCTTCCGTTTCACCCTGGCTTGTGTCCCACCGTGTCTCTATTGAGATCAAAGGCATTTGGTTTCTGTTACCCTATCTGGAAGAGAAGTTCACTGATAAAGAAGTCTCCACCCTAATGATTAAACCCTATTTGGATTTAAATACCTGGGCAGAACCCTTCAACCGGCAGGCCAGGATTAGAGGGTCCATGACTCCATGACGCCCATTTGCTAATCTGGATGCAGACCATGTGTGGCTGCCTGTGAAATGTCGTGTCATTTGGCTTTCACAACCCTTTACCCTCATCCCAGGACAATCTTTTCCCTCCACTGGCGCAACGGGGAAACGGAATGGAGATGAATCCATCCTAAATAGCTACACAACAAGAGCTGAGCTAATAAAAAATAAGGAAAAATTATAGAGCAATCATTTAGAGATGGCTCAAAATCAAACAGTATCTAAATGATCTTTAAAACTGGCTTACTTCTAATTAGTTTATGAAGTTCGGGGAGGGAGAACCAGAGAAATAATTAAATTTAAGGTTAATTAGGAGAGGCTGCTTTTTTTTATTTGGTCTTAGGAACCATTTTCATTCTTTAAATAGCATTAAGGGTTTCGTGCTGGTTGCAGTGACCAAGGATTGATAACTGTATCCACAGGAGGCTCTTTTCATTATGGAAACCATAGAGGAGCAAATAGTTTAGAGGGGAAGGTATTTTGAAATTAGACTCAGGAGCATTCAGAGACAAAAGATTTGTGATTGCAGCTCTAGTTTCAGACCTTAAAAGGAGCATGTTTGCCTGATGGCTTCTTCAGCTTTTTCCCCCTGATTATGTCTGTCTGATAAAAGCTATCACCACTCCCCATGAGCCTTGCCTTTTTATATCTACATCTCTACTACAGCATTACTGCTGTTAAATGTACTAGGCCAGGAGAGCTTTTTTGTTTGGTGAGAGAGAAAAATATTTTTAGAAAATATATCCAGAGAGTGCAACCTGAGCATTCAGTTGTGCGGGTAAATGCTCTGTATTTCTTTTTCTTTTTCTTTTCTTTTCTTTTTTTTTTTTTAACAATTGGGTGAGATTTTGCCATCCTTACTCATGCTAAGTAGTATTTTTCTTCCTGATATTCTATGAAAATGGAACAGAAGTACTGGAGTTATTGACAGGCTGATTCTGTACTCAAGGAAGGCAATGACAGTTTCCATAAACTGTGATTATATCCTGAAAGCCAAGATTCTGCCTGGTTTGCTTATGCTGAGTCTTGCAATACATGCTAGTGATGTCAGTGCAGTTCTTATGGCATACCTTGATGTGAGAAAGACTCACAAAGGTGTTCAACATAAACAGGCCACCCATTCCACTCTTTTTGGTGAATTACCTTTCAGGAGGTTATATAAAAATGTTTGGTTTGGGAACAGGATATTAAAAAAGGATTCAGTACAGAAGGTACTTTGCCCTGCCATATGGTTGACTGAGTAAAACATCCTCGTCCTAATATTGTGGCTCCAGCAAGGGATGCTGCAGGTGCATACGCCAAGCTTTAAAGGGAACAAACAACTTAACTTATCTCCCTGTGCTTACTGGGGTCCTTACACAGCCATTTCCTCCTTGTACTCCGGAGGGAGAAGCCAGCTTGGGTCTGTGCCCACACATGTCAGAACATTCACTTGGGTAATTCTTTTTTTTGAGGATTAGTAGCATTTGATTTACTTGGTAAGAACACTGCTTGAGTGAATAAAGATAACACAGAAAAATGAGGGGAACTGCTGCTTGAAATTCTGCCTACTTCCAAGTTTACTTGGAAGCCTTACTGACATGCCAATGTTTTTTAAGACCAAACATTCCTGGACAAGAAGAAAGAGATTTAGTCTTCTTTAAACCTAATAATTAATCGCAAAGGATGTATGAACCAGCTGATGATGTCATATCACCATATTAGAGAAGAATTTATTAATCCTAAGGGAGCCCTCAGGCACGCTCCGGTGTGAATTTGGTACATTAACGCAAGTCAATCTGCGGGCCACAGCGATGCTCTCAGCTTGCTCAGCTCGGCTCTTCAGCCTTTCCTGAGTATTTTCTCAAAGGCGGTCATGCTTATCCCACTGTTAAGGTTTGAGGTTACAGCGCAACGTGAATTTTCCCTTTACATAAATAATTTATATCTCAAAGTACTTTAACGGTGCCAAACACTAGCTGTGGAAGCAATTCAAAAGCTGGAAGACATGCAGCAAGTTCATAATATTTATAATCATATAAAATCCCGGTGATCAAAACCACTAATCCAGCCACAAAGCATAAAAGGCTGTAAAATCCATTGAAAAATAGTAATTATAGTTATAGTGAGCTGTTTGTGAAGAGAATTCCACTTATTTTAGGGTCTCCAGATAGTCACTTGTTTACATAGGGTCATAGTTTCACACCCGTCCTGATAATTCAGCAACCTTAACGTAAAGCATTAACGGAGCGTATAGAAGCATAAGGGGAGTCATGTTTAAAGCCAGTAGGTGACATGGAACTGGGAGTTTATTTGTGGCTCTGGTGACTTAGTCTTCCTGCTCTGCTGGCAGGCAGGACTCGAGCTTAGTATTCACAATATTCTCACTTCTGTGGTTTTACCTCTCTGATGAGTCTGTTTATTTAAGATATTAGTAATGCCTTCAAAAAAATCCTCCTGTATTGTCTTTTCTTTGTTTAAAGGAAATCTGTGCTTTCTTGCAGTTAATTTCCTTCCTGTCGCATCATTACCTTTTGCACAAATGCATCATGTATGAAAAACTTAATTAGGGCAAATGACGTTGTCATGACATTTACTTGGTCAAAATCTTGCTAACAATGCATGAGAGACTTGCAGTGACCTATAGCAGATTTGCCAAGTGGCAGGGAAAACACATATTATTTCCATTTTATTCTGGAGCACTAACAATAAATATTTTCAACTCGACTCTAATTTAGTATCTAGGTCAGGGCAGAAAGTGGGGGACAGCAGGGTACAGCCCCAGGCCTGGGGTATCTTCCTGGGGAATGGGACAATCCAGGCTGGGACATCAGCCTGTGAGTGGGACCCATGGCCAGGGGGCAGCTGGAGCTGCAGCTCAGGATGGGCCAAGGTGAGCGCCTCAGCTGGAAACAGCTCCCCTGGCCTTGGTTTGGTCCCAGGGCATCTGGGAGCCTCTGCCCAGGGTCACCACGGGGAACGGATCACCCGTGGCTGCATCAGCTCTGAGCTGGCCCCCAGCCCTGGCAGGCAAACCTCCGGGAGCCCCCAGGGATGCTCTCACAACCCTTACAGCAGAGCTCACCATCACTTGTTCCTACACAACTACTTCACAAAGGCTGCATTATTATTTTATGGCTAGATGACAACAGCACAAAGAAATTACAGTCATATGAACCTATCCATTCGGGGTGAACACAATTTTCCAGGCACCTTTGGCTCTGTGGCCGTGCCCATGCTAGTAAATTAACCCTGCCTGGAGCAGTTTGCTGGATCTAAGAGGTCCAGCTGATGCAAAAACATCCTAACACGTTCCTAGCGAAGACTTAGTCATTGCCCTCAATGAAGGTGATACCACATGAAGAAAAATAAGATAAACCCCTGTGATAAACCACATAGACAAGGAACTCAAGACCATTTTGATAACCTGTGTCAACGGTAGTAATGATATGGACAGATTGAGACTGTTGGGACTATGACGAACCCCTGAGATGAATCTCCCTGTAGGTACATATTTGTCTGGGAGTGCAGAATGAAGAACCCTAGCTAACACACTCACTGGACACACCTTACATTTAATGTAATCGTTTAAATGTAATCAAACATTTGCCTGATTTGATCATCTTGTTCCAGCAAGATGGAACGACATACATGTTTCTAGATGAACCTTCATTTCTGAAGGATAATTTCTGGGGAGTTCCCTGCAGTGTTGTGCTTCCCTCATCAATACGCAAAGCTGTTCTTAAAAAGGTGCCCTGCTTCAGCACCAGCAGACATTTCGTGTGAATCAATCATGCTTTCTCTCTGTTCAAAGTTTATACTATATCTTAATTGTCTGCATTAACTAAAAAGTCTTCTTGGGATTCTTTTTAGAGTTCAAACTCTAACCAAAAATAATTTGTTACTCCAGCCATGGTTCAGGATTCTTCTTGAGTAGCAATTTTGATTCCTTATAACTGACCTTTATTTTATAACGTATCCTGGATCTTGAGAGGGAATTGCTTTAAAGGACACTTTAGTTAATCTTTTTCTGATTACACTTCTTAGCCGTATTTTCTCTCCTTAAAATAGCACACTGTCATTTTTATGAAAAAAAGAAGTTCAAACTTGACTCAACCCCAAAAAGGTGAGGAGGATCCTAGGAACAACAAAATGGTTGGACTCATGCCAAAGTGATACTATTTGGCGGCAGGAACTCTGCAATGTGCAAATGGGGCTTTTAAACTCCCTGAAAAAAAACTGGCTTGGCCCAGTGCGCTAAATGCCCATGGTTTCCTAGGCAGTATAATTTTACTGTTATAACCTGTGATAGATACATTTTCAACTAGAAAACTTCAGCATGGAAATGTAATGAGGTTAAGCGTAAAGGAGCTCTGTAGCTAAAATGCATGCATCACTCCCATGCCCAAGAGCTGCACGTGGTTGCTAGGTGGCAATGCAGTTTTTAGATCATTATGTTGCTATCCCAGAGAGCTGCAAATAATCTGTGCACAAGAGCTGCTCATTAACTGGTAGTCCATGAAGTTTCAAAGAGCGTCTGTATGATGGAAGTCCTCCTCCCTTGATCTTTCTCCAACTCATGCTTCTGAATTCTTAAAAATATTTAGGAGGAGATTTTAAGGGCTGTAGTCCATGAAACTGCTTCTGGTATTATTTGACTTACACAACCAGATGCCCTATAATGTATTCAGGAGATGGAGAATTAATTGGCAGAGACAGCAGGTGTTATGAGCCCCTATTCTTTCCCTGGTACCTGCGGGGACCATCTAAAGCCCTACAGGAGTATTTCACACCAAGATCCAGTGAATGACAGCATCTAACAGATGCTTCACTCTCTGATAGCCTTAGCTCAAGCAGACCAGAAGCATCTGATACTTGTATTTGAACAGCAGATCAGAAAGTAGGAAGCTCAAAGAATCCTACCCAGCTCATACACCCAGTAGCTCTGAATCAAGAACAAAGTGGATCTTCTGAATACATTTTGCAGGACACACACATACTAGCACTCACCTCAGTGTTATCCTGTAAAAAAAAAACCAAACAAACAAAAAAAACCCCCAGAAAATAATCATAATCAAGAAGTGAAATTGTGAGCCACGTTTGGCCCACACCACCACATTATTAAAATTCAGCATGAACGCTGAGTCTTCAATGCAATGAAGACTAATAGTTAAGGGGACAATCTTGCTCTAGAAGAGTCAGGGGGCACACGGGTTTTCAGGGCAAAAGTCCCATATATCCCACCAGAACTCTGTTAGCTCAAATTTCCCTGCCCAACTCAAAGATGTATACGCTTGATGACAGGCCACTGATTTTGGCTTTTAAAATCAGGCCAAGGAATGCAACTGCATTTAAGGACTGAAATCCTGTCCTTCAGAAGAAAGCAGAGATGTCTGGTAAAATCCAAGATGCTGAAAGAAATAGTTAGGTGGCACTAGGACAATCAGATCAGCTCTGTGGCTGACGTAAAGTCTGAAAAATGGAAGAAAGGTTGGAATCTATGGTCTGACTGATTTCCAAAATAAACCATATCAGCAGGTCATATTACACGAAATGTACCCACAATATTAGGTTTCAAACAGTTCCCTTATACCAAAAATACTATTTTCAGTAGTGAGTATACATTTGGGAATACATATGGAGAAAATAAGACCATTATTGTGTAAAAAACAACCCCCCAACCTTTATTTTTCACAATACATTTCAAGTACATGCAGAACGTGTTTACATTTCTCTTTAAGGCAAACAGAAACCGGGTTCTTATTCCTGAGTTGCTTAGCACCAGTAGAAATAGCAAATACAGACTTAGGAAATCTTGTCTCTCCCTTTGAAGCAGCAGCTGCCTCCCGTGCAAAATATTTCTGCTTTCACCTTGCATTTGTTTTAATGAGCTATTTATACCACTAATCTCTATTGCTGTTTGGAGCCATTTCTGCAGGTTTCAATCTCTCAGCAGAAACATCATCACGCCGAGATGTGACAAACTTTCCATGTTTCTTATTTTACCTTGCAGACTGTTTGCTGTCTAGACAGCACAGCAATACTTCTGTCCTTGCTGGTACATGCATCAAGGTCTTCTCTTCAGTTGTTTCGAGAGTTCTGTATTCCTCCAATATCTAGAAAAAAACTAACATTATCTTCCTATGTTTTTCTCATGGGGGCCAGCTGCTTCTCCAATACTATGTCAAGATTAAGAGAGGGAGACGTTCACCTCGGCCAGTGGAGGTTTTTAGGGCTTGACTTCACTAAAGCTAGAGGGGGGGGAAGTGAAAATGCCCACTGAAGTGTTGGCATTTATACAGAGAAAATGCAAACCCATTTTTCAAAGAAAAATCACTCTCCCTTGAAGTCTAATATTTGAGCCATCTGCATTATCTCAAGACTTCAGACATTTGCTAGAATTCAGGGTGTTGAATTTCCATTTAAAATACAGAGGGAACATTTTCAAAGAATTTTGTCACATTCTTCTATTGCCCTCAACTGGCTCTATCAAACCCATTCCAATGTGCACTTTTCTCTCATGACTTTTAAGAGGGCCACAGGGCATGATGCCAAAAGAGAAAACATCTCTTCAGTAAAAAATAAAGTTCTGGTTCCTATTTAACATAAACGTGTAATCCAAGGACAAAGTCAATAGTGCAAAATGCTCTAGTGTGAGGTGTGAGGTCTCTCTAGTGAGAGGTGTCCCTGCCCATGGCAGGGGGGTTGGAACTAGATGATCTTTAAGGTCCTTTCCAACTCTAGCCATTCTATGATTCTATGAAAATGGGGCATGACTCTTAGGTGTGCCTTCCTCGGTGACCTGTAGCGTGGAAAAGTGTTTTGTTTCAAATTACATTCTCTGCTTTTTTTTTTTTTTGCATGCATGTCTGAAACTATAGTTATTTTGTTGAATACATCAATAATTCAAGGTTTCTTTCACCATTTAGTCTCTCTACGTGCCCATCTCGGCTAATCAAACCTTATCACAATTTTTAAACAAATGTTAATATTTACAGGTGTTAAACATTCATTGAAAGAAAAAGAACAACTGTACCTTGATTAAACTTCTGGTTTAAATTGGTTATTAAAGCAAAAAAAAAAACCCAAATAATTTCTTCTTTCTTTTTCAGTTATTACCTGCTAAGATCAAATGTCTTTCTTTACAACCGTTTCACTTAGTGGCAACATACAACGGCACATTGCATTGGGAATAATCCACATCCAAATAGTCAGCCGTGAAGAGATTACCTTTAACAAGAACAGGCAATCTCACAAAGCAATTCTTCACCAAAGCTTTTCCAATTCTTTTCCTACCTCTGAGAAATTATTACAGACTAAGCACTTAGGAAAATACAATAAATGAACCCAGACAATAAAAGGAACCCATGAAGCGTCTAATCAATATCCCATCAGGAAGCTGACTCTCTCTGGTAAGGCACCTCCCGACAGAAGGTCTGAGGTTCCCCCCCCCAGGTCATACAAGTTCAAAAGGCTAAAAAAAGGAATGGTTGTCACTCTGCACCTGGGAACACCTCTATACAACGTGAACAAAACAGCAGCCTGCTGCAGGTATTCCCAATGAACAGCTGCAGCGTAGCATTTTTACCCTCATTTTGTTCTCTACAATGTGACCCACACACAGCTTTATTTCTGAAATCAGCACCACTGATTTATAACCAGTACGTCCTCTGAGAAGATGTACTTTTTCAGCGATCGTTTCAATACTAAGAGGCTAAAGAGATTACAAAATTTCAGAAAGTCTTAATTTCTGCCTGGAAATCCTTCATCCCTAGTCTACACAAAGAGACTGCACTGTATTCAGAAGAAAATGTTGTACCCCTTGACGGGGATTGTTTATCTGTTCATCATTTGTCAGATCTTCTCCTGCTACGCTGGTTACTTTGAAAAAAAATCTGTGACACCGACGCTTCTCTGCTTCTTGCCTCTTGCCCAGATCTGTCAGAACTGGCCGAGCTCTGGTTCTCCTCCACTCACATAGGACAGGGGACGTAGGCATTCGTTCAGGCTGTGTCTCCGCTACTCACTGGACCAGCTGAGGCAGGAGAAGCTGATTAGCCTCCCCAGTCATCTTACCACGGTGAAATATTCCAGAGGAAGTCACACAAATACTTCTTGCATTCAAGGCAGTTCAATGGCCTTGGAGAGCATGTCTCTGACACGCTCTGCATCTCAGCTTGCTCGGGGCAGTAACTGCTGCTCTTCTGATCTCTGATTTGAAGAATTAGTCCTTCCTGCTCTTTTGAGGATGGCACCAGGTTATGACAGTTTGAATCCTTTCATGCAGAAGGAAGAAGCTGTAGGCAAGAATAAATTTCTGGGCAGTTTTGAAATGCTACTTCCAAAGGCACTGACTTTCACACGCAGAGTAAAAGACACTGCTCTTTCTTACAGTGAAGATGAAACAGATTACATCCAGTTTATTTATAAAAGTTTTATACACCTGAAATATCACAAACATTTACAACTTTCCCAATTTCTTCTGACTTCTTAAAAGATCGAGTCATACAATTACACTGCTGTCTCCTTTGACTCCGATGTCTGTGGTGGATTGAAGTTCAGTATCTCTTTATATGTAATACCTGGAAAACAACAGAATAAACATAGTCTTATTGGTATAATCAGAAAAGGAGCTGCACAGACCCAAGCAAGGTGCAACCCTCGGCATGGTTAGGCTCTGATCAAGGTCAGGAAGAGAGAGACCTCTTCAGGCAAAAAAAAAAAAAGGAAGAGCATCAAAAGTACAGGAATCAAGGATCATTTTTTTCACTATTTCAGATTTGAAGAAGTAGCCCAATGATGAAATGTTATCCGTGCTTTCAAAGGGATGTGAGCATTGACTTTACAGTATAGGGGGCGATATCCTCAGAAAGAGCTACTGGGCACATCAGCTTTAAAAGTCAAGTCTTCACTTAAAAGCCAAAATACAAACCTCTGACGTTAGATCAAAACTAGATTCAGAGTTAAATCTCTGCTGAGTAGATATGTTTTCTCTCCCTCAGAGAACCTCACTTAAAATTAAGGCCAGCAACCACTACAGTCCTAAAGAACTAACAGTTGAGGAATCTGTTCACCTGTCCTATCCACCGGAAAGACCCTGTTACAGAAATGGTTTCTTTCCTACATTGCAGAAGATGGGAGGACAGACACAGGGAAGAAGGAAGGGGGAGAAGGGGTGCCTCTGTTAGAAGGCAGAGAAGAAACCTTTGGGGATCATTCCAGTAGGACTTGATAAGAGGAACACTGGCTTATCGATAGCATTTCTCTACCTTAATGCTGTATATTTACTCTGTTCCATCAAAAGCAGAGAAAATAATCTGTAAAGAGAAATATTCCAATTTCTGGATGGCCTTTCTATCTGGTCATTTTTGAAAACATCACAAAACTAAACTCACGTTTCCACTCATCTAATGGAAGATCCATGTTATCAAATGTATCGTCATATTTCTCAGCTTCGATTTCTTCCTCAGGATCGTGAATTGGCTCAAAGTAAGGATGCATCAAAGCCTCAGCTGCTGTGACTCGCTTCTCTGCATCCAGCACCAGCATCTTCTCCAAAAGGTTTACAGCTATTGAACAGAATACAAACAGTCCATTCAAATCACGCCACTGACTCCAGCTTGTACACAGTAATGTTGTCCTGGAGATATTTGAAATAAACACACAGAGTTATAAAGCAGAATCATTTGGTGTTCATTCTATAGCCAGTGGGGACCACCTGCGTGACAAAATAGCTTTGTGAGCAAGCTGGGATGTGCACAAAGCCTGATGCAATGCAGGGGTGCTCCCTTGCTTCTGTAATGCAATACAGCCACATCACCTCAGCTAAGGACTTCTCTACTCCAGCACCACTGTGCTTGGGGCTCTCCCAGGTGTCTTTCATCACTGCTGCCATGGTGTTGTGGTTCTAAGGTACATCATGACCTGACAGCAGCAGAATGAACAGGTGGGTGCAGAGCTAATGAGAACTGCCCTGTGTGTGACCAAATCCAAGGCCAAGTACACTCTGAATTTCACTAAGACAAGTCAGTTGTTCGTGCTCAGAACCTCAGCGCTGACTTTATCTGCTCTGTGTTTTTGACCTCAGCCAAAATACTTCATGAAAATCTTCCCTGTTCCTCTCCAGTGGATTATGGATCAGGTTCACTGTTAGTGTCAAAATGGGCTAGTGTAAATATAGAATCATAGAATGGCTAGAGTTGGAAGGGACCTTAAAGATCATCAAGTTCCAACCATGGGCAGGGACACCTCCACTAGAGCAGGTTGCTCAAAGCCCCATCCAGCCTGGCCTTGAACACTTCCAGGGATGGGGCATCCACAACTTCCCTGGGCAACCTGTTCCAGTGCTTCACCACCCTCACAGTAAAGAATTTCCTCCTAATATCTAATCTAAATCTCCCCTCTCCCAATTTAAAACCATTACCCCTTGTCCTGTCACTACATCTCCTGACCAAGAGTCCCTCTCCAGCTCTCCTGTAGGCTCCCTTCAGATATCGGAAGGCTGCTATAAGGTCTCCCCGGAGCCTTCTCTTCTCCAGGCTGAACAACCCCAGCTCTCTCAGCCTGTCTTCATAGGGGAGGTGCTCTGTCCCTCTGATCATATGATGAATTACTTGTTTATTCTCTGTTTTCTACCCTGAAAGAACGTTCCTGGGTTGGGTGGAGTAGCTGAAAGGAAGAAGAGGCGGCAGCGTGGGACAGGACGCTACAACTTCTGCTTGCCACACCATGGATTCTCTCCAGCCTTCTCTAGACCATGAGCAGTTAGTTGTTCTCTGCGTAAGGAGCAGCCAGATGGTTACAGAAGTGACAGGAAGAAACATTCTAAAAACTAAATGGAAATGTGTAGTTTGCTGTAGCTAAGAAGGTCAGTGAGCTAACCATGCAGGCAGGGTAAGAGCTGCTTATTAATCATGTTTATCTCTACTGTATCTGAACATACAATTTTGACTTCTTAAATGGAGAAGATTCAATTATCCTAATTGATATTCTAATAAAGCTGGCTTTGTGGGTGTGCAGGTCATTGGGGAATGGACAAGGTTTGGGCAGAGCCATCTCAGAGCTCTGGCTGCCTTGAGGCATGTCACAGTTACGCACACTTGGTATGCTCTTCTGGCTGTTTATAGCTATCAAATCCAAGCCAGTGCTTCTCAGGAATTCACAGATGTTTCTCAGGATGTACTCATTCCATGACTAAAATGTCAGCTTTCTATTTGCTTGCATTTCTACTGTAGATCAGATTGAGCTTTCAGAATTATATTTCAAATACACTACTCAAAAAATTTATTACACGTATTTAATTTCTCAGGGCTCTTGAGAAAGCTGCTCCAGTAAAACCATTAAGCAGATGCTGGATTGGAGCCTAAAACACAAAATACTTCTTTTTTGACTTTTCTAAAAAACATCTGATTCTTGGCAGGGTCTAAACTTGGCAAAGTTCAGCCACTAAAATCAAAGTTATGAATTATGGAAAGCAGGAGAGAAAAGCACGAGAACCATCACATAACCTATCACATGACTGACACTGCTGCTGCCTCCAGTGCAAACACAAGAACAAGACAAATTGTACACATCCACACAAACTGTCTTACCCAAAGGATTTGCATACTTCAAGATGGATGCAAAATCTTTTTTCTGGACTTTTGGGAGGCTTTTGATATAGTTTTTTGCCTTAAAAGAAACATGAATATTAAATTAGACCTTTGCTGCCTTTGTAATGTGACAAAATTAACTATACGCTTAATAGGTAACTCAACAATGCTTTAATAGCACATTGTACAAATGGATTTTTTTGGGGTCATAAACTCTGATTATATGTCACCTTCTTGTTGAAAGGAACTTTTTTTAAAATCAAGCCTTAAAACTGTGATTAAGAAATGATAATGCAAAGCTTCAATTACTAGTGCCAAATATTTAATATATTAATTAGAATAAATATGTATGCATAATTTGAAAGAACGTCACAGCGATTTTATAGGAATGTCTAGAAGTGAACCTTATAAAATGATTCATTAGTATTTAAACTGTATAGTTAGTCTAATGATTAATTTTTTTTGTTTGTTTGTTTTTATACTACTATATAGCTTAAGGATTCTAGAAGGACATCCACACAAGAATAGGAAAGACAGTCAGAGACATCTGCAGAACAACTGCTTTTCCTGAATAGGTTCATCTTTTCAGTACATTTCTGATAAAGATATTAATGCATCAGCTCAACTGTTTTTATGGTACACACTGGAAACTTTGAAGTATTTAAATATGTGGATTTTTCAAGAGTCTTGATAATTTTCTTTGCCCCCTTAATCTCCAGTAGCTATTCTGGGTGTGCAAAGCATTTCAAGGCAGAGAGGTACCATCAGGGGTCATTTCAGTAGTCAGTACATATTATCTCAGCCAGCCTAAGAACTAAGCATGGCTTAAGCCAAATTAAGACATATAAAACCAACCGACAAAGAAGAATACTCACATCTTGACTCTGCAGTTTTTGAACAAAATCTTGAGTTGGTGTACCCGTTATTTTCATTATTTCTGTGAGTTGGTCCAGATCTGAATACCAGAAATAAGGAACAAAGTCTTTCACCGTAAAACTAAGCACCTTGCAAAAAATGTGAGTTTCTTTGCTACTGGAGAACAAAGCAAAAATCATAATGCAAGGACTGAACACAAGATTTATAAAAGATGAGACAAAAGTTCTAGTTTTTCTTGCAAAAGCTGAAGACACAAAGCACTTGAAATAAAATATCCTGTAACTTGGAAATACATCATTGAATCACCTGCAAACTCCTCTACTATCATCAGGTCTCCTCTATATTTTTGGTCAAAATCAGTCCAAAAGTATTGGAGTATCTGAAAAATCAACACATGTATTGCATGCATCGCCCTCAGCTATCCAATATTTAGGTGACATAGAGGCAGAAAAAGTCACAGGGAACATCAGGTGGCATGATAAACAGAGCAAAAATCAGAGGAAACCAGTCTGTATCAGTTCTTCTCCATACTGAGAAACTTCAAGGAAAACAAAAAATTAATCCCTCTCCTCCTCATTTCCCACGTGCTCAGCTCAATTCCAGATGCTGAGATGCTGGAGATATTGGGGTAAGGCATCAGAACACTCCCTAGTCTTCTGTGTCCTAAACCAGCACAGATTAATCAATAACAGTATTAGCTGTTTAAAGAAGAAACACCATATTCACAGGAGGCTAATGCTGCAGAGAACAGCTTTATGACTAGTTTGCTCCTCTGGTAAGAGCAGCAGATGAGAAGCTAGAAGCCAGATCAGCGACTGGCACACGAGGATTCTTCCAACCTCTGCAGAAAAAGGCAATGGTGAGTAATGCTGATGAAATAAATAAATAAAAAAAATACCAAACCAAGTTTGTAGGATAAGCTATTCATATTCCTAAACCAGAAAACCCTTAAGTTAGCTGTTTTCTTATTCACCTACTCACAGCTGAACCCACAGCTGCATTTCCCTGACAATAGGTAATACTGATTCACATACTCAAAGGCCAGCAAGGACTATTACGCTGGGATAATTTCCTTCGTAACACAGGACATAGGATTTCAGCCAATAGTTCTGAAATCTCCAAAACCCAGTACGACTAAAATACTAGCTTTTCCATTCTTACATTTACAGTGCAACTTGAAAATTATGACTCATTCATTTCCTTACTTATGTACCAGAACACTCAAGATTCTTTGGCAGGCATTTTCATATTTTCTTGTTAAGAACTAATGCGTATTCAAAATCTGTACAGCTGATATAATTTGATGTTTTCTACTTTCCCATAGTCCCCAACATTTTTTTTTGGTGAATGCAATCTTTCTTTTCTATGGTTTTCCTCACTGAAGAAGAATAGTATCATCCATGTCGTGAAGTCCTCATCTTACATGCAAGTACTTAAGTACAAATATGACTAAGATTAAACAATTGTGATTCTGCAAACAAGTATTTTCAGATAAGCAGTTTATTGACTGGAACTCTGCAAGGGGAAAAGCAGTGCAAAACAATTAGGCTGAACTGTCAAACATACAAAGCTGGAAAACAAAAACAAAAGAGTAAAAAATTCTTGCTGTCTTCTATTGACATTGTCCTCTATTAACCATCACAGCTACTACTGTCAATGAAGTTGAGGTTGAATTATGGCTTAATCTTAACTATCTTCTTAATTCTGCAACAATTTAATGATAGGACTAGATGGTTTTTTGTATATCTAAAACATTTTACTAGATGTTACTTACATACCAATTTTTGGTAAAAGTCTAAACAAGCATGAAATGGACTAGCATGTGCACAGTAAGTCCATATACTACAGCAAAATCTTCTGTGCATGTTCCAGAGTTGTGCAATCTGTCACTAAAACCAAAATAAATCAAAACATGCCTTTTCTATCATCACAGAACCTTCTAGCTGATGATTTCAGATGTGATTCAAAGATCACCTCTCTTTCTCTATTGAAAAAGTTCAGTAATACAAGTTCTAATTTGCAGATGAGAAAAAGCGGTACAGATATTAAATAACCAATTAATGAGAAAGGTGCAAGCCATTTTATTATTCATTTCAATTTATGCTCATCAGTTTTTGAACAGACCTACTGTACCACATAAGAGCCTCTCATCATTTTCATACATTAGTGTCATAAATTCACTGAAGGATACGGTCATTTCCTTTGAACAGAGGCCTCCCCGTTATCATCTCAGCCATTATACAGCCCACAGACCAGATGTCAACTGAAAAAAGACCAACAGTCACATTAAATAGGTGAATACTTGGCTATTTAAATGTACGTAAAATTTAATTTAAAACATATTTTAAAGACTTGTAAAATTTGCCTTTATAGCCTGTTACAAAATGATGTGTGCCTTGCCAAGTGTGATGAACAGTATAGGCAAAACTACCAGCCTTTCTAATTAGCAAACTGGAGATAATCTCATAATATGCAGAATCAGTTTCTCAGTAACAGGCAGATGTATGTGGGAAGTAAATTTTCAATGCTTTCAAAAACCTCCCTAGTCATCCTAGGGTTACTTGAATTCCCTCCTTCTGCCATTTTCCCCTGTCTGCTTGAGTTACAACCAGCACATCATCGCAGGAAGATGACAGTCAGTGCAGAACACAAGAAGGTAGAGCAGACTGTCACATCTGTATACATTTGTATTGCCTTTTTTCCAACCCCCTTGGCTCTTTCCGTTACTCTCAGGAAATATACAGAAACGCCCCCGAACTCACAACCACCAAACCATTACCTGCAATTTATCTACAAGGAAGTTTTGCATAATTATACTGTAATTTCCACCTCCCAATTTATCATTCACTTCAGAAACAAAGACTTGCTTATATATTGCCTGATTCAGTGAAGGCTTCAGCTCTGTTAAGCCTTTTCTGAAGAGATGCCGACCTGTTTGCGTATAATGCATCCAGTTAAGTATGACCTCTGGGGCTCTGTACCACCTTGTAACCACATAACCGGTCATCTCACTGTCTGTATGCCTTGCCAATCCAAAATCCAGAATCTGTAGTGGAAACATAAAGAACATCCTGATCAAACAATTAGTTATCTATTTTATACAGACTTTAAAAATGTGGAAAATCAAACAAATTGGAGCATTCTGCAGAGACTGGCTTATTTTTGTGTCTTTTTTCTCATTGTCTCACTTGAAAAGTCAAGACAGAAGCAGCAAGGAGCTTTACAATATTTTTTCCTGCATTAGATACTCCTATAGCAACACTAGAAGCTGTAAAACCAGTAAAGAATAGAATAAATTCTTCAATTATTTAATTAAAATATATGGGTCCTATTCAATGCAAAAAATTCCCTGGCCATGGAATGACGATTGTAGCTTGTTAGGGCTAAAAGAAAAGCACCCGTCTTAGGTGGCATTCATGCTCTCGTATCCCAGGTGGTACAAATATTCCAAGAGTGTGTTTGAATAATATTCTGAAGTAAGGAGGAATCATTCTCTTTGTTTTATGAGTTTTCATACAAGGGAAAGCTTCCTCTAGGTCACACTGAAAACGTACATGAGTAAGGAATTACCATTATTTAGTCCCACCGAGTTTTCCCCAACCTGCTGCGTCAACTACAAAAGACTGTACTTCTCTGTAAGAAACGCAAGGTCTGTGCAATTTTTTTCAAGGATGATGCACAGTTTAGCTTATTTCTAAGCCTTTCAGATATTTATCTCTAGATATAGCAACATGTACAGCAGCAAGATTAAAAATGTATGTTACAGCCTTTCATCAACTTCTACAAAATTGGCTAATGTAAAGGCCCACCTGCATGGACCTTCAAAAGATGGTGCCAAAAGATGCGACCGACAGCGAGGGACACTCCCGGAATGAGTCACCTCATAGTTTATCAGGAAGTTCACGCTTCTAAAAAGAAGCAGGGGTCTTGGGTAAGTAAAGTCTGTTCAAGATAAATTGTCATCATCATCCACACATACTTGAATATGTAGCTCTGAATGAACAGCCGCTAGTTCCCATGTGTATCAGGCTTCATATATATTGACAGGGCAGACATTTTTCCTAGGAGCACCCCTGCATTAACATACCAAGAGTGATGTGTTTGTAATGCCCTCTGTAATTAAACATTTTAAAATATTTCAGGATAGTTTCATCATTCCCTAGAGCCAGCAGAAAGGAAAATTATAATTTCATTCATAGATCAAGAGTATAAAATGTTATGGCTTATCTTTATTGCCATACTTGAAACATCATTTCCATATCTTCCCCATAACTGCTGATTACCTATCAATTTAAGAACAGGAATAGGATGCCAAGGGAGGGATTTTTGTTCTTACCAATAAAATACAACTGATTACAGCTGAAGTTACCCCTCAGAACTTTGGGTACTAAAGATTTACTGGAATCAAAACATTTGCAGTAACAAAATACACGTTTATATACAGCTTTCAAATTTATTCTACGTGTACAACACACATTACGTCTTCCCAGTAACATGGGGGGGCAGGGAGGTTGTGGAAGAAAAAAGGAAGTTTTACATAATAGATCAAAAGCCAAATGTGATACCATCTATTCTGTCACAGCTTTTTAGGCCTTTTCAATTCTAAGGTTTGTGACGCTTGGAGTTGGAGACAGCTAAAATATAATTTATGCTTGCATTTTTGTAAAAGCAGAAAATGACAGGAAGAATTTTTGTGCATTGTGTATTAACTTCATGATTTCTTTTCATTTAGATATTCATTAGGCTCAGGAACAAGTGTATCTTGTTAGTACTTAATACTAACATGGTACAACTTCAACAACAATCTTCATATGAAACTATTATTCTCATACTCCAACCTTCTACTTTTCAGCTGGAACTTCCAAAGCAATTTTCAGAGCAAATTTGCAAATCCTTTTTATAATGCAGGAATTATGAAAGAGAGAGCAAATTCCCCTCAAGGATAAGCTCCCCTTCTACTCAGCAAACTTAATTTTCCTAACTTGCCTCAATAACTGTAACAAAAATAACTTGTAACTTCAAGACTGCAGGAAGTGCAGTGATTTCCCCTAAGGCTCCCTTCACTATCACATTTCTAATTCCTGTGTAGCAGTTGAGAGCACCAGACAAGGGAGCCAGAAAGCTCATTCTGGAAAATAAAACTGATCGCTTATTAATTATTACCAATTCAAGGAACTGTTCCAACGTTCCAACTTGCCTTCAGCCTCATTGCTGCTGGAGCTGATGCAAGGGAAGCTGCCGAGTGCGCAGACGTGGGGGAAAAGGTATGGACCATCCCTGGCAGTGTGGTCCTGTGCTTTCTTTTTATAGACCAGAGTTGCCTTTTGACAACCAGTATTTTCTAATTGCAAATTTGCACTTTTCTTCTGCGTGTGATATCAGAGCTTATCGGACAACCAGGGACAGCATCACTTCACTCCGAGAGTCAGGAAACAAAACCCAAAGCTTAATGCTATATTGTCGCTATGCCATTTCACAAAATTGTGTTCTGATACAGAATTATTCACCTCAGTTTATCTAAAAGCTTAAAAATGTCCAAAGTAACAGAAAAATAAGTTGTGTTAAATGAGGAGATACAGTGATCTTATCATGGAAGAATGCCTTATACCTGGGCTGCATCTCAAGATGTAATTGCACAGCTGGGGGGAAGGGCAAAGGCGGCAAAGAAGGGGGAGAAACATATAAAGTGCTTTTTCTAGATTCTGTTTCCCACAACCCCCATCACCCCTCGGACCCACTCAGCCTACAAGCCAGGAGGAGACAACAGCTTTTTGTGTTAAATAGGGAAATTCTGAAATGACAGGACCCTGAACATTCAGGTCAGTCTCCAAAGAGCAAAAAATAGTATTACAACAGCTACATGCAAGTATAGAATTTGTATGTTATATACTGAAAAAAATTTTTGCAGTGTTGCATCAACTTTTATTTCATTTAATTAAGAGAGAGTGCTTCACAATCTATGAGCTTCTGTATCTCCCAGCTTGTAGACATTTTATATTTATTCAAAGCTGGAATTCTCATATAACTAACTACTCCCATAAAGTCTTATGTTTCTTTTAGGGAGGAAACTTTAGCCATAACATCTAAATGCACTTACATATCAGGACACAAAAGCCCCCATTCAAATGTACTGCTGATTTGTGAGGATGTATAGGTCAGTAATGATTTAGGCACAGGATAGAAGACTTGATTTTGTAATTAACTGAAAAAGCCTGACTAGCCTTTCAAGATTGCTAGAGGTAAGAGAAGATAGGTGACCAAAACAATTCTAAAATTAATAATGATCTATTAAAATGCAAGGATAGAATTAACTGGGGATTGGAAGCAGTCTGAGGGTACTACCTCTATACTCAAGACAATAAATTATATTCACAAAATACGTGGTGTTGAGTACTCCATAATTCTACTTCATAATAAATAATTGGCTTGTTTATAACAAAGTAATTCTACACAGCCAAACAGATGCATTTTTTTCCTAGGTCAGGGTACACTGCATAATTATTTCTGAAGTACAAATATTATCCACTCTAACAGGCTTTGGAAGATTTCTAGTATATGTAGGAAACTGCAATCAGAACTGGTCAGATTCAGTATTTCAGTTCAGTGATTTAGAAGGAGGATTAAGGTGACAAACATGCTGGAGAAGAATTACTACTCAGATGGACCCTACTTAGAACACTTCCAAGGAAGTGGCAACAGCTACACTTCAGGACAGATAACTTTCCACAGCGGGTCTCCAAAGGTGCGTGCCAGCTAAGCCCAGTTTCCACACTGGGAAGGTGTGTGAGTGCACACCATACTCCTACCCACCTTTGGAGAGAAGCCCCGATGGGTAGGATGAAGGGATTCATGATACACACCAATACTTGCCCCACTCTAGAGAAGCAGCAACCAGGTAATACAAAAAATGTCACCAAATGCGCCTGTCTTGCAGTGTAGTGGCAGAAACCGCTAATAGCTGAACTATAGGAGGCTGAATTAGGAATTGGCTCCCTTTAATAATTCTTTTTTCCTCACTACTTCAATTAAGAGCAAAACCGAAGCAGAACTGATATATTCCTGCTATGAAATACACTGTAGTCTACATGCAATTGATACTACTGTTAATTGTAACAGTGCAGAAGGAATCACTTTCAAAGAAACAAGATGTTCTTGTCCGTGGTGAGCAGTACGCGATTCCTTTCACGTTCCTCTGAAGTGATTAGCTGCAACATATTATAAAGGCATTACAGCTCTTATATCCAACTAACCACGACATGAATTTTTCTTGAAAAGTATTTTTAGTTGAATGACTGCATAAAAATATGCCAGTATTCATTGCAACACGCACATCACACAGGAAAAGGCTACTACTGTCACGCACGCGCTTGCTGTGGGCACAGAGCTGTGGCGTGGACTGCTCCGTCAATGCCAAACCCGCAAAAGCAGTTTCAGTTCTTACACTGCCCTTGACCCAGCGGCAGGGACCCAAGGCAGCAAATGCTCCAGGGATGCCACGAATGCAATGACTTCCTCATCAGAAATCCTTCTCTACATCTTGGGGTCAACCCCCATCTCTCCCCTGTTAGCATTGGGTACCAGCTTCCCAGAGCATCCTGTCTGGACTGACTGGATGTTTTCACCTGGGACCTCCTGGGCAACGTTTCTAGATTGAGGTGCAGCCATTTCTTGTGCCTAGCTCCAGAATGATCTCAGAAATTGATCATCACCTCTGCCATTTCTATGGAATGTACAGAATCACAGAATGGTAGGGGTTGGAAGGGACCTCTAGAGATCATTTAGTCCTACACCCCTGCCAAAGCAGGTTGACCTAGAGCAGGCTGGGCAGGACTGCATCCAGGCAGGTTTTGAATATCCGCAGAGAAGGAGACTCCACCACCTCTCTGAGCAGCCTGTTCCAGTGCTCTGTCACCCTCAAAGTAAAGCAGTTTTTCCTCATGTTGAGATGGCATTTCCTGTGTTCCAGTTTGTGCCTGTTGCCCCTTGTCCTGTCACTGGGCACCACTGAAAAGAGTCTGGCCCCGTCCTCTTGACACCCGCCCATTAAGTATTTGTAAGCGTTGATGAGGTCCCCTCTCACTTTTTAAATCAGTCAAGGACACACAAATAGGAAGTGAACAGATCCTCATTATTCGGGCTTTATTTCTTAAATAAATATTAATTATTCTTGTGATGACTGAAGTCAGACAAATGGAAAAATACTTACAAGGAGCAGCCTCTTCTAATTGTTTTTCAAGACAATTACCACTGCCCATCTGATCCTCTTCCCTTTAATTTTCTAGTGTTCTCCTATTTCTCCACGGCTCCTCAAAGCCCATGGGCTGAAAGCCTGGCCCACCACTGAAACCAGTCAGCATGTCTGTAGCTGTTTCACCCGTTGTCTTCCGTGGTGCATTTCTAACACATCTGACCGTTTTTTCAAATAAACATATCCTACCTTCAATTCACAGTCTTCATTTACTGCCAAGTTTCCAGGCTTTAGATCCTGTAATCAGATTTGAAATGGATGTTATTTGTTTATTTTACAGCAATCACAATAAAGCACACTTTCTGTCTTTCACTTAGGTTTAATGGTTTTCATACAACTACTTAGAACAGCAACATGTAAAACCATGTCATAAATCTAAATTAGAAAATTAAATGTAACAAATAACAGAAACAAAGACACAAACTTGAATGTTTGGCTTTTTTCCAGTATGTTTTCCCCCCAGACAAATCAACTTTTTTTCCTGTTAGAAGTCAGGAAAATACTTGCCAGTGAAGAAACTCACTCATCTTACTGCGACGGGGGTTTGGACATAGATTTGTTTTATTTAATAGTAACACCAAAAACTTAAGGATTCACATATACTGAGATGGAGTAAAGTAAGTTTCCTTCACTATTTCTGAACCATACATATCTCATATCTAAATATACTTTAAAAAGGTTCCATACCCTGATAGACCTCAAAGTGAGTAATGAAGGAATCAAATAAGATTTTACATAAAAGCCTATGCTCTCTTCTGTGGGAAAATCGATTTCCTAATGAAGTCAATTGAATGAAGACTGCAACATCAAAAAAAAAAATTCCCTTAAGCCTCTTCAGCTATTGTGAAGACTTCTAATGATCTTTAAAAGTTGTACTTCTAAGTTTAGCAGCAAAGGGAAGAGTACTGGCAAAGGTTAGTAAGATTTTGCAACGTCAGGGACTCTTAGACATTCACAGTCATAAAAAGAAAGAAAAAACAAGTCAGAAATAAGACTTACA
This sequence comes from Numenius arquata, assembly GCF_964106895.1. NCBI lineage: Eukaryota > Metazoa > Chordata > Aves > Charadriiformes > Scolopacidae > Numenius > Numenius arquata. The sequence continues at coordinate 110,283,666 of NC_133577.1, read as the reverse complement.
ACTTAACTTCACAAAGTAATTTAAGAAATCCAAATCTAATCTGTATTCAGTGCAACTTGAGTGCTCAAATTACACTGATGTAGCTACACCACCTTTTGTTCCTATTGAACAAGAAACCAAGGCATCATCAAACACTATAAATAGAGACACTATAAACAGAAGTTCAGGCATCTTTATGAGCATGTTTACACACCATTCACATTATCAGAATATAAACATCTTTTATATTGTTTCCACTTACCCTATGAATTATGCCCGATGAGTGAATATACTGTAAAAAGAGAAAATATTTTTTAATTAATGAGGCAGGGGAGAAAGTACTTTTTCATGGTGCTAATCTGAAATTAGAATGTGTTTGTTTATTGCACAGATGATCTTTTTAGCTATGGTTTTAACATTCAGATAATTAAACTAGCATTTTGCCTTTCCCTTCCCCCAATAATAAGAAACCAGTAAATCAGTCTGAGTACTGCAATAGATCATACAGTTTTTTCTAATTCTTCCCATACACAAAGTCCCATTTCCTGTTCATTTTTGGCATTGCTAGATATATATATATAAAAAATAGCAGGATTAATTTTGATATCAGAAATGCTCTCTTGCAATAGACATCTCTGGCGTGCCATCATAGTTTAGATTCATATGGTCCAGCAGCACTGAATTTTATGAGATCATTCAAGACCAGGATGAAGGCCAGTCAAGGTCTTAGTTGGGAAGTCTCACTACATGCTTCAACACTTCCTCAGTGAAACATGGAGAGGTCATGTTACAAGACATTCTCCTTTACCCGAACATTTTCATCACCCTTCCAGTGACCTATTTAAGGGCCCATGAAAATCAAACCAACAAACAGCAAACCTAGGACTAATTCTTTTGGGAAGACACCTGACCAAATACAGATGTCTGCACTTGTGACTGTCATCACATACTCCCTGCTGAGGTACTCAGTTCCTCTCACCAGCTGAACGATGCCCTAGAAGAGACCATTTTCATCATGGACAATACAGGGAGTCTCTAGTAATTAGTTCAGACATAGGCATCTCTTTTGCAAGGACTGAAATGCAGAAAGTTGCCTGAACTGAGGATGTGATTTTCAAGAGCAGCCTGGGATGTGCTAGTACTGTTCACTTCAGGTGTGGAGAATTGGTCTGAAAACTGCACAGACCATACTACTATTGACACTAAGCAACACCAGGCTTTTTAAAAAAGTCCCCAGAAAAGAAGGAGGAGGCGTGAATCCCACCAGCTTCACCTGGAGAGTTTTCATTTTATTCCACTCTGAAGAATGGGACAATAATTGGGAAAAGAGTTACTGGGAACCAGCTGTCAGCACCAGGAAAGACCAACCAGGGACAGTCAGGGTGGTGTCACGGAGATGCACAGGAGCACTGAACTTTGCAGAATGACTGCCAACCAGCCATAGCCCCAGCAACCATTGTCCTCTTCCCCAGCAGCCATGAAGATGAGCAATTGCAAATGCAACAGCTCCTCTGTAAAGGATTCCTCATAGTCCACCTGATGGGGGGACCAGGGAAAAGAAAACCAAGCTACAGATCAAAGCCAACTTCTTCACACAAGTCCAAAGCACATTTTAGACATGTTTCTGAACTTAAACAAAACCCATACAACCTAAGCAGCACAAGATCTGGAATCAAGGCACCGACTGAACAAAAATAAAATCTCTGACATTTACTTTTTCCTCTCTTACACCTGACACAGCGCTCCAGATGTGGTCTCATAGGTTCTGAATAGAGGGGAAAAAAAATAAATAAATCACTTCCCTTAACCCTGTGGCTACAACTTCACCAATCCAACCTGGATCGTGGTAGGGCTCTGCTGCTGCACAGGCGGCACTGCTGTGCCCCAGCCCGTGCAGGACCGGGCATTTGTGGTAGACCAGTTCCTGCTGCACATTACTTGCAGATTAGGCAAGGTTTAACATCACCCGTAGGAAATGCCGAAGTGCTTCACAGGATTTCCTGGGGCGGACACAAGGGGCTGAGGGCGTAGAACGTAGGCTGTAAAACTGCTACAGCAAACAAACTACAAAAATGTTGTTTCTGTCATGGATGGGCATGAAGTGGACCAGGATGTAAGGAACCAGATGCAAAAAGAGGAAGTTTGTCATTTGTATGTGGAGACCGGAGAGGATATATACTTTTTTTTTTTTAAAAAAAAAAAGAAATGTATCTATAAGTAGTTAAGACTCCCAGCAACTGAGGAAAAAGCTGACGACTTCTGCCAATAGCCATCTTGATCAAGGATATCACAATAATTACTTGCGTTCTAAATCATTTCAATGTCTTCTTACTGAAGCCTCCTGATTTTCCAGGGCAGGTGCTTAAAATATTGTATAGGCTATTTTTGCTGGTATGACTGTAGACAGTAAGGAAATAACTGTCCGACTCAGGAATTTTTGCACCTACAAATGTGGCGTGCAGAAACAGGAATTAAAAGGACTGCACCTTTCGGAGCTTTAGTTAAAATAAATCTTAGCTGTCTGGGGGGAAGAGCATGGTATCGCTGGTGTTCTCACCCCACTGAAGGTTTTATGAGTGTTCACAGCACCAAAACCGTGTTAACACTTTGGGGAGAACTCCTATATTTTCTAAATGCTCCTCTTAATACAACATCACTGAGATTACATGAAATAGCACTTATTCCTAGTACTAATATACACATCAGCCTTTCCGTAAGATGAAAAACTGGTGCTGGGCTGCAGTATTTCTTTAACAATAGCAGTATTTTTTTAACTGCATTTTATTATCTCCTGGCAGGTAGCAGCACTGAACTACGCCAGTCTCTGTTCAGAAAATTTTCCATTTCAATTCAATAACCTTCTGAAATGGGATCTTACTCTTACAGACTCTCTTCACTAAATTATCCATTTATTGACAGATTTTTCACCCTTAACATGGCAAAACCATCCAGACCAGAGGAGACGTATCCTTCACAATGTTATTACCACTTCACCTGAACAATATTTGATTCAAAAGCCCTGTTAATGTGAGCAAAGCGCCTCGGAGCACAGGAGCTCTGTGCATTATTCTAAAGACAATTTTTGGTAGAATGCATAAATCCCTGAATGCGAACTTCAGATTGCGTTAGGAAGCTATCCAAGAGTTGTCTAAATTCTCAGCATTCTTGTCTGCATATGCAATCTCTACACAAAATAAAAAGCTAATCAAAAGGGAATAAGAAAAGACTCAGGAGAAAGTATTGTAAGCAGCATGTAAAATGAAAATGAGGAGTGACTTGGCAGGGAAGGAAAAACTGAAGAGGAAATGGGTGAGAGGGGGAAGGGAAGGCAGAGAAGCAGAAAGAACAACATAAATGTGAACAAAAGACAGTAAATAGAGATGACAAAAATAGGAAAGAACTAAAGCAGGTAAATATTACCATAGGTATGGCAAAAGAAGTTTGAACAGGTGTTTGCATGGCCCAAGAACTATCCGTCCATTCTCAAATACTGAAGGAATAAAGAAACAGGGCTGCCACCCACCTCCTCAGGCCCCTGGAAACACAAACCCAACTGGCACTCCTGCAGAAGAGGGACCCAAGATGGAAAGCGCTGGAAGCTCCAGCCCCCTTCCACCTACACAAAGACATTTATGTTCAGGTTGCCTTCTGTACTCTTTGACAATACACAGCTTTTCTGTCAAACAAAAAAATGATGAAAGCCCTTCCAAGTTGCAAGCTCATACTTAAATAAAATTTAATGCCAGACTTAAGGCCCGACTAGGAAAAAGACAAAGGAGAGGGGCGTCATTGTTTTTAAGTGGTGTCAAACCGCATTGGTTTTTCCTACCACAGATGAAGTTAAATTCTGATAAATTACAAGGCTCACCAAAGAAAGGAAATGAATATTTCATTTTCTATAGAAAGAAGACAGTAAAGTGGCAAGAACAGAAACTAACTGACAAACAAGGACTGTATAGGCTTACAGAGCAAAGGTCCGAGGGCGTGATACGAATCTTTCTGAACTCAGTATGAACTTTCTACCAATCTCAATTTATATATATCTTTTAAATCAAACATGTTTCACCAGCAGGTCGAGGGAGGTCAACCTCCCCCCCGCTACTCTGCCCTGGTGAGGTTGAATCTGGAGTACTGTGTCTAGTTCTGGGCTCTCCAATTCAAGAAGGACAGGGAACTACTGATGAGAGTCCAGTGGAGGGCTACGAAGATAGTCAAGGAACTGGAGCAACTCTCTTATGAAGAAAGGCTGAGAGACCTGGGTCCATTTAGCCTGGAGAAGAGAAGATTGAGAGGGGATCTCATCAATGCTTATAAATATCTAAAGGCCGGGTGTCAAAAAGATGGGATCAGACTTTTCAGTGGTGGCTGGCAACAGGACAAAGGGCAACGGGCACAAACTGGAACACAGGAAATTCCATCTCAATGTGAGGAAAAACTGCTTTACTTTGAGGGTGGCAGAGCACTGGAGCAGGCTGCCCAGACAGGTTGTGAAATCTCCTTCTCTGGAGATATTCAAAACCCACCTCGATGTGTTCATGTCCAACCTGCTCTAGGTGACCTGCTTTGGCAGGGGGGTTGGACTAGATGATCTTCAGTGGTCCTTTCCAACCCCTACAATTGATAATGTTGAGCATTTTGGTATACAACCAATCCAGAGCCCGTCTACAGGTAGAATGCAGAAACGGAGCCTGCAAGGAACTGACTTGGGGGCTTAGCAAAAATCTCTCTTATCCCTTCACAATACATCATTCCTGCAGAGCTTTTTCTACATGCATTTAACTGTCACATGTAAACAGGTTGTTACAATAGAAGTATGCAATGTGATAAAAATGATGAACGGCCTTCTTGCTTTGGACCAGACATCAATACAGATACCATAAAGTGCTTACGTACTTTACACAAAGGACAAATGCATATTGCAGGTAACATCTTTAACACCAAAAACCCCATCAGAGTCCATCATAGTTAAACGGTGCAAACAAATAACATGGATTACAAAAAAAAGAGAGGCTAAACTTGGGAAGCTGAAAGAGTTTTACAACAAAGACTTACAGAGAGGCATATTCCTCCTTCCCACGTGTTGCAATTTTTCTTTATAATGCCTCAATTGAGTACTAATGTATGCTTAGCTCCCCATGCCCTGCCAAAAAAGCAATTTAAATAAACACAGATGGGCTGTCTTTAATCCAGATACAGCAGACCTTAAAAAGTACAAGATCGTCACGCAAAACTTGGCACTCCCTTTCTTAAACAGCTAACTGACTGGTATCTGTAAAAGAAGAAACAAATTGCTGACCCATTTTCTTTCTTCTCCTCGTGCTAGCAATACTGCTTTCAGCTTAACCCACTTCCTACCACAGACAGTGCTGCAAGAGTGTCCCTCAAGCACTGGACCACTCCTATTTCTTAAAGGTCTAAAGACCTTAAAGATCTAAAGATCTTAAAGATTCCAACTAGGTGCACCATCACAGCTGGATGAGTTGGTTCAAGAAGAATCCAAAATTTAACAGAACTGATACAGTAAAGACTGTTCTCAAATGTTTCGCTCTGTGCAATAGGAAATGACAAAACATCAGAGTTCAGTAGCTGAATACTGTCTTATTTCCTGCTGGTAATTTTGAGGTAAGTGCAGTTGTGCTCTTCAAAAATGAGGGGGAAGAAAAAAAATATTCAGGCGAACCACTTCTTACAGAAGATCTAACGCCATTACAGAGACCGGAGATACCAATTAACTAAGACTATCTCAGCTGGTTGCCTTGTAACTGGAATGAGAACTGCCCTCAATTTTATAAAACTCTGGGAATAGCAGCTTACATCAAGAACTTCCTGCTCTCTTCCCCTGTGGTGGGTTGACCTTGGCTGGTCACCAAGTGCCCATTGAGCCGCTCTCTCATTCCCTCTTCTCAGCAGGACAGCGAGGAGAAAATACAGTGGAAAAGCTCACGGGTCAAGACAAACACAGGGAAATCACTTACCAGTTACCATCATGGGCAAAACAGACTTGACTTGGGAAAGATCAATTTAATTTACTGCCAATTAATATCATAATAGTATAGTTAGAAACAAAACTCCAGACAAAAATCACCTTCCCCCGACTCACCCCTTCCTCCCAGGCTCAACTCTACTCCTGATTCTTCTACTTCCCCCTCCGAATGCTGTAGATGAACAAGGAACGGGGATGGTGGTCAGCTCGTTATGGGTTGTCTTTGCTGTTCTCCGCCTCATGCTCTTCCCCTGCTCCAGCATGAGGTCCCTCCCACAGTCCTTCCCAAACCTCTCCAGCATGGGTCCTTTCCACAGGATGCAGTCCTTCAGGAGCAGACTGCTCCAGTGTGGCTCACCTGTGGGACACAGGTCTTGCCACAAAACCTGCCAGGAGCCTGCTCCAGTGCAGTGTCTCTGTGGGCTGCAGCTTCCTTCAGGGCACATCCACATGCTCCAGCACAGGATCCTCCGTGGGCTGCAGTGCGCATATCAACTCTGATGTGGTCCTCCATGGGTTGCAGGGAGGCAACCTGTGCCACCATGGTCTTCTCCATGGGCTGTAGGGGAATCTCTGCTCCAGCACCTGGAGCACCTCCTCCTCCTCCCTCACTGATCTACATGTGTGCAAGGTTGTTTCTTTCACATTTTCTCACTCCTCTGTCGCAGCTGCTGTGCAGCATTTTTTACCCCTCCTTAAATGTGGCACAGAAGTGCCACGAACATTGCTGATGGGCTCAGGTTTAGTCAGTGGTGGGCCTGTCTTGGAGCCAGCTGGAACAGGCTGTGTCTGATGTGGGGGCAGCTCCCGGTGTCTTCTCACAGAAGCCATCCCTGCATCCCCTCACTACCAAACCTTGCCACACAAACCCAATACATCCTTTTTAATTCCCGCTCTGTTTTCTTCAGATGTATGTCAAACATGCACAGTTGCTCTGCTTGCCTTCCACATTTACTGGACCAACAGACTTCAGTGTCCACCTTTGGTGCCCACAAACTCCACTCTGTTGGCCTCTGTGAGACAATCTAGGCCACTAGGAACAAAATATGTTTCTAAGCTATTTCGCTGGAATGAAATTCATTATTCATCCTTTCCACTACACTCAACTCAAACTAATTTTTTACAGTTCATATATTGCTTGCCTCTAAAATTAGCCCAAATGAAGTTTTTCATCTCTGGTGAATAGCATGCATCTGCTGGGAACCTGTTTCCCAGACAGTTACCTGCAACTAAACAAACCACTCCACTTACATGGTCCTTGAGAAAACACTTATTAGGACATGGATTTGTAATTAGGGAACTAACTACACAACTGAAATCATAACTCCACGTTCAAAACCCAGATTGGAGGTGGATTCTCTCTAGTTTAAATAAAGCTAATTTCCCCAAACCTGGCTTTAGTTTCTGTATTTGTAAAATGGGACTTACAGCATTTAAATGCACAACTGTAGAATGAAAATTACTTAACATATGTAAAAGGCTGTGTGAGTGAAAATCTACTAAATGAAGAACACAAAATCCAAGGTAGGGTCAAGGAGAAATTAATAATGCAGAACTCAATAACAAAGTGTATTCACTAAACTTTGCGATGGGAGTAAAACAATTTACTTGCTCTTCTGTTTCTGTAACGTACCGAGAGACAAAAGAATCTTGGGTATGCTGTTCCTGATGTTCTTGTCCAGGAACAGCATGCTGTCCTGTGATATTGTTTATTTTTAATAGTGTTTGGCAATGCAAATATAGATCTGGGAGAATCAGCATCCTGGTGGATGTGCCAGACATTCCTGTATCAAAACCAGTCCTGTAATTCCACTGCACAGGCACATCTCTGTGCAACACACCTTCCAGAATATCAACTCCATTTATTGCAGTACGAGCGCAGCGGAAAGTCTGCTCGTACATTGTATGTTGCAGGCACAGGACCATAAAACCAATATTGTACAGTACAAGCAGCAGCCAAGGAACAACATTCAATTCCAGACAGTGCCGTTCCATGGCCTTGTTACAACCTGCATCTCCAGAGCAGCAAAGGGAATTAAACAGCCATCACTGCAGGAGAGCCTGGCTGAAGCCTGCAGAATGAGGTCAAGGCTTTTGTTCTCTTGGACGTGTGTCACCAAAAGAAAAAAGTAATAAAGAAGTCATAGCCTTTTTATGATCAACAGTAGTGTACATCCAAAATGCAAACACTGTAATTTAAGAATAGCCGTACCAATCTAGACTGACAAGCATTTTCACACCACATTAATATAGGTTATAGATGGACAGGGAGATTAAAGAGTATCTTCTTTTTGTGTTGTAAGATATGAGGAAGAAAAACATACAAAGAATACAACAGCTAATACATTCAGAATCATCTTTGTGAGAGTCAGTAAGATTCAAAAGTATGTTTGTTTTGCTATAGCTGTTGGCTCTGCAGTCCACAGAAGTATTAATCCAAGAGATAAAAGAGAGATGAATGGAATCATAGAATCATTTAGGTTGGAAAAGACCTTTAAGATCATCGAGTCCAATTGTTAACCTAACACTGCCAAGGGACATGGTTTGGTGGGACTAAGTGCCACATCTACATGCCTTTTAAATACTCCAGGGATGGTGACTTCATCACTTCCATAGGCAGCCTGTTCCAGTGCTTGACAACCCTTTCTGTGAAGAAGATTTTCCTAATACCTAAGCTAAACCTCCCCCTTGAGCAACTTGAGGCCCTTTCCTCCTGTCCTATCGCTTGTTACCTGGGAGAAGACACCAACCCCCACCTCACTACAACCTCCTCTCGGGTAGTTGTAGAGAGCAATAAGATTTCCCCTCAGCTTCTTTTTCTCCAGTTTAAGCACTCCCAGTTCCCTCAGCCTCTTCTCATAAGACTTGTGCTCTAGACCCTTCACCAGCTTTGTTGCCCTTCTCTGGACACGCTCCAGCACCTCAATGTCTTTCCTGTAGTGAGGGGCCCAAAACTGAACACAGTACTCAAAGTGGGGCCTCACCAGTGCTGAGTACAGAGGGATGATCACTTCACTAGTCCTGCTGGCCACACTCTTTCTGCAAATGCAAACCCACTGCTGAATTGGGCAGAGCATCAGATGACAAGGGGCATGGACAAGGCCGAGGTACTCAACGCCTTCTTTCCCCCCATCTTTACTGGTAATATTTACCAAATCATAGGTTCCTGAGACCACTGGGAAGGTCTGGAGCAAGGAAGACTTACCCTTGGTGGAGCAGGATCAGATTAGGGAACATTTAAACAAACTGTACAGACAGAAGTCCCTGGACTCTGGTCGGATGTGCTCATGAATGCTAAGGAAAGTTGGTCAATGTCATTGTGAGGACACTCAGTAATATGTGAAAGATCACGGTGATCAGGAGATGTTCGTCATGATGGGAAGAAAGCAAATATTGTTTGTGTCTTCAAAAAGGCCAAGGATGAAGAAGATCAAGGAACTAAAAGCCAATCAGCTACACCTCACTCCCTGGGAAGATAATGAGCAAATAATTCTAGAAACCATTTCCAAACATAACAAGGACAGGGAGATGTCTGACAGCAGTCAGCATGGGTTTACAAAGGAGAAAATCATGCCTCATTAACCTGTTATCTTTCTATGATAAGATGAATGGCTTCGTGGATGATGGGAGGACTGTCAATGTTGCTTAGCTTGTTCTAGCAAGGCTTTTGAAACTCTCTCCCATAACCCCCTCATGGACAGAGGAAGTACGAGTTAGATTAACAGACACAGAGGTAAAAGTTAACTGAGTCAGTCAGCTGAACTGCCTGCATCAAAGGGTTGTGATCAGTGGCGGGAAGTCCAGCTGGAGGCCCATCACTAGCAGTGCTCCCCTACGGTCAGTACCGAGGCCAGTCCTCTTTAACATCAGCATGGTACATATATACCATAAGCATAGTATGTATATACCATAGATATATATGTACCATACATATAGGTATGACATAAATGTATACACACATCCATACACCCCCAATCACACATATATGTATATAACACACACACATATATATAGTCTTCAGAAGAGCACAGAAAGACACACTTAGAGCAGGTTGGGTGCAGAGCGCCTTAGCAGCAGCGTACCAGGCCAGTATTGGCAAGTTGTGGAAAATTTTTCAAATTAGGGAAATCTGAAGCTGGTGACATAGCCGAGGGCTGAAGTCAAGGGGAATCCTGCCTCTGAACTCAACGGTGGTTTCATTCTCAGTCTCCACGCTCTCCAACCAGCCACAGTAAGAGGAGTGGCAAAGCAGCAATACAATCAACTACTGGAGAAGGTGGCAACTAAAAATCACAGCAGGGACGTTCTGCTGTTCTCTTTCAAATACGGAAACCAAGGTCATCCTGGATCAATATACTATACAGATCTTGAATGATTATCTCTTCTTTTTGCTTGAAAAAAGCCATGGACAAAACCATCATACAAAAAAAAACCCCAGATAACATTTATCATCGCAAAACAACTGCTATGCAGAATGTCATTACTTTTACAGTACAAGGTGAAATAAATTTTATCCTGCTGTCAAATGTAAGTCTTTATAGCTCTCCATAATGGCTTACCAGGAAAAAAAGATTGTGAAATCAAAATAATAGTAAAAGTGGCAAACCTTTAAGCCTTTCAACATCTGGTATACCAGGAACTGGATTCGGTCTTCAGTTAGTTTCTCGTGCTTCATTATCTTACTCAAGTCTGTTCCCATAAATGGCATGACAAGGTAGCTTAAAGAAAAAAAAGGACAGAATAAATTGTTTGTCAAATAAATTGAAACATAATTGCATGCTATAGTTTGGTGACAATATTAAATTACAGATCATGCAATTTACCAAACAATTCCATCATCATCCTCCTGCCCTCCAAGCTCCTCTGGTTTTATCTATTTTGATTGTCATAAAGAGGTATTTCCATAATCAGTGACAGGGTTGGGCAAGTTGCTAGTTATCAAAAGAATGCAGATTCTGAACTTGGTAGAAAGAACCTAAGCAAGAGCCATGTGATATTTCAGACACCTACACAGAAAACGAAGGTGTTCACGCAAATGCCGTGCATCTCACAATCATGATCGTAGCATTGAACTAGCAGCAACCAAACCGCCTAGATGGTTCATTCAAATAGGCCAGGTCAGACATAACAGCAATAGAGTTGATCAATTAGGGGGCAATAATAACTTCCATTAATTTTCATCTGGCATCATAAACTGGGATTTTCAGGACTTAGAACTGATAAGGAACACCAGCAACAGAAAGCTTGTGACTGCCAAGCTGGCATTTCAAGGCTAACCTTCACTTAAGATCTGGTCTTAAATGAAACTTAACTGTACTTCGCAGTTGCGTGTAGTAAACTCATCCTTCAGAGTCTATCCTTAAAGTCAGGTCTGAACATAAGACAGAGCCAGTCACGTCTGGCACCCGAGGACAAAGTCACCAGTTCTCCTCTTCTTATGAAGACGAGTAGATGTATTTTCATAAAGGCAAGAATTAAATGTGATCATTGTTTCATAGCTACAAATTTTATTATTTAAACGGGTTTCCTCTGGTTAAAATACGCAAATTATAATTCTGCTGATGACTACTATTGAACCTGTATGAAAACTTCATTTATTCTATTAGAATTATAACTATCAACAAAACAGAAATTGAATATAAAGTCATAAGGGAGATGGGGCACTGATTTAGCACTTACCTATAACTAAGAGTTATAGGTAGTATTTTCAACATTTCCTAGGTGCTAAACATTTTTTTCCCTGTGACTTTGGGGACTGGGACTCAGGCTCCCAGTCCCAGCATCCACAGACAAATTTGCTATCCTTTGGATAGAAAAGATGAGCAATTTAGTTCTATAACTATGCAAGGACAGAGCAAATATGGAGAAGAGAATGACATCGCTTATCTCTGCCCCAGTGTAACACATAAACTCCATTTTCTAAGTCACTTGGTATGTTGGTGGGAAATATTTTAACTTCTTTGTTGATGTTCCTGACTGTTGAAAGCATATTAAGTTCTCCTCCAACTCAAACTTATTAAATATATTTTCCCAGAGGTCACGAATATTTGCAATGAGCCATAAAAAAAAAAACCTTTTAGTGACTGTTCTAGAAAAAACAGAGGTAGAAAGAAGTGGGCCAAGAGAATGAAAGAAATATCTACACATCTTTTACTACTGGTAGTGATCTTCAAGCATCCATTAGGATTTTGCTCGCCTGCCATCATCTGTAGAAATCTCAAGGCTCTGAACAGATAGTGATTTATGTGGATCGACAAAGTTCAAAACAATATATAACCATTAAGTACTGTAAAGAACAGGTTAAAAAAGACAAATAAGACCGTATACACACAATTTGCTAAGTTTACAAATTGATGACTTCAAATCTCTTAGAGTCAGAGAGAGGTCATGGTGGGCGGAGAAACGGGCAAAACATAAGAGGCGGAAAACCCACTCCTATCTGAGTTTGAAAATCCAAACTTTAGTAATCATTTATGAGCATTGTAACAGGACAACAATGGGATCAAGCACTATAGGCTCACTTTCAACACTTCGTCTACTACTTAACACTTCACAAACTTATTTTTGTTATTAAAAATTTATTTACAATTGACAGCTGGAGTCCTAAAATAAGCTGAAGAGGTTAGGCACCTGATTATTAATTCACTTAAATGGAAACCTGATGCTTAAAGCATTTAAGCTCTTTGCAAGTTCCAGTTAAATCCCAAAATTCTTACAAAATGAGGAGCAGCAATCTGTTCTGGCATGTTGTGTATGATACAAGCACGGACAATGCAAGGAACACAGGTGAAGAGAGTGAAAAGCAGCTGGTAGTGTAGGACTTCAATTGGTAAAGATTGATGCATTTCTGATTGTGTACACCATTTCAATCAGCTGAACTAAAATTGTAGTTCAACACAAGCATGAGCTGGGAAAGGATGTTGAATATTCCCTCACAAAGGAAATGGAATGTTGTCTTCAATCTTTGTTAGATTGGCTGGTGGAGTACAGGAGCAGGAGAGCGGAGTGGCAAGTAGAGCAGGAGCATGCTAGGGCTAGAAGTTGTCAAAGACCTCGGGTTCTTTAGGGACTGGCTCTGGTGAAACCTTTCTTCTGCTGCTTCTAGCCACAAATCTGCTTGAATCTGAACTTTATACAATAAGCCACAGATAACGCCTCATGACTAGTCAGCAAAAAGAAAGTCTTCCTCAAATGACCCACTTGACCTTTAGTTCACAAAAGCAGTTTCCCCCCTTTTTTTTTCTACATACACACATCTACCTCTGCTCATCTCCAACAGCTTGCCCAAAGCCTTGAAAATAAATTTTGTCATAAATCCATCTGATGTGCAGTTTCAGTTATAAAAAAAGTCCCTCCTACTTGACTTGCACCTCCAAAACTTGAAGGATGATTTTAGGGTCCCATTTAAAACACAGTGCTTGAATGTTAATCATACACACGTGTGTTTCATTACATATACAATATAAAATGCTAGCACAATAGGCAATATGGGCAACACCCTTTTTTTTCCTCCCACACAAGCAAGGATGCTCTGCTCCCAAACACAAACAACTCAGAACTTACAAGTCATTGAACTTCTCCAGTGTTACATCCGGTGTGAACACATCCAATATTCCAATGACCTAAAAATAAGGGAGAGAAAAAAAACCAACCCATGGATTAATACTGATTTAACACAAAAAATCCCAAACTGCATAGTAAGTGAAAAAATATAATAAAAAACATTTCCACAGTGAGACATTATCTACAGGCATAAAGACAGCAGAAAGAATATCTAAAGTAGTGCCTAGCAACACTAGGATTTGTTATCTGATGAACTTTATAACTCTGAGGGCTGTTTGACCCTGTCAGAAAAAATAAAAGAAAATGTATTTACTTGAACAAAAAGTTCAGAGGCTAACAGTTTTATGTAAGAGGAGAGAGAATCTATTAACTTGAATCACTGAAGTGTCAAAAATAAACCAGACAAATCAGTTTATAACCTGAAGCAGTCATAAGTGCTATTCAGCCAGCTGGGCTTCAAACATCTTCTAATTTCAGTAACAGGATAATTTAGGTACATACACTACAATATCTAACTGGGAGTACAGAGAAGAAACTAGGACTAAACTGTTTTTATAGAGAGTAAATTACCAAGAGCTTAATATCATTTACTATGGTTTATACCTTAGGATCTCCTTAAGAGTATTTTTTGTCAAACAAAAGCATTCTATCACTCAACAGAACATAAACAATCCAGTGAAACAGATTTCCCACTACAGTTTTTCCTAGTAGCATGGTTTTCAGCAGAACTAAGCATTATTTCAGCAGACTAGGTGCATTATGGTAACTGCCAATGCTTCTCTCAAGCCCATTAAACACTACAAAATTAAATATACAGAACTTGACGCTCCAAAAGATGTAGCTGGAATTGTCTAAAGCCAGATCTCAGCTTGGATGCTGCTTAATCCAGGTAGTGCCCAACTAGCACAGACTTCTACAGTTACTTCTTTTCTGCTTCTGCTACTAATTCATGACCATTGCTGTCTGCTCAGAGGAAGCGTCCGAAGCCCTGGACCACTCATGGTGTCTCCCAGGTGCAGGCTGCCATGTCAATAGGGGTGGGCAGGAGCTTGCTGGAAAGCAAGCCAAAAGACTAATAACCTTTATAACCTTCTTCAGGCCCATCTCCAGGGCTATACAATTAAAGGACGTGAGATTATACATCAAACTAAAACTGTATAAAATTAGAAACTGCAAGAAAGACACCAGGGGTAACGGCATATTACATTGTCTGATGTTACCATCAAAGTACTAAAAGGACTGCAAATTCCACTTTGACAGCAATCAAGATGGATTTTGGACATTACTACTATGTCTCGATTGCTTCACAAAACAGAGATCTTTAAAAAAAAGTACTTGAAAGTAAAGAGAAGTGAGAGCAGAAATGCAGGAAAAAATCATAGAATGCAAGATAAGAAAGGCAACTTCCTGTATTTAAAGCTTTAAATAAAAATCTCCAACTGTGATGAAATCCTTACTGCACACATTTGTATCTTTTCCACGTTCAGGGGGAACTACTACAGTTAGCCCAGATATTATCAAAATGTCATAATGATTAACCAGATAGAAAAGCTAATAAAGACGGACAGAAAATTTCTTAAGATACACTTTCCTGAAGACTTTTATATGAAACTAATTAAATAAGAGTAATATAACTACCATAAAACAATAATTAAACCCACAGAGGATCTGGTTATTATTTGAAGTAATACCTTCAGTGCTAAAATTACAGCAAGAATTGGTTTTTTATTATTTTTTTGCATGAGAGTTTTACATAAGGTTTTTCATTTCTGCGTAGAGGCAGGGAGAAAGGGAGGAGAGAGGAAGATGTATCTGACAACAATGGAGCATAATGCAGCTCTACGGGCAATTCCTAAGGCAGTGTGTGTACACAGCGTACGCAGCCAGAAAAGTTGTGTGCTCTCCAGAGATGTCAGTATTAAAAGGAAGTTAGCATTTAAACAATAATCTTATCCAATATGCAGTTCTTTCCCCATTAAGCCCTACTTTTTCAGAAGTCCTGCTTGTTTTCCTCAAAGCGATATTTCCATGCCCTCATCTACCTGAGCAAGAAATGTAAGTAAACAAACCCCATCATGTCTGAATGTAGCAGTGAAGACACGGGGACACCACCATAAAAAGAAGGGGCACAGCAGAGGAGGAAATAGTGTGGCCGCTGTACCGCATCCCTCTGTGCGTCGAGGCGTTACCAGGTGCCTGCTGTGAAGCGCAGGAGCACGAAGAACGCATTTCCATGAAGAGCATACCAAGCCCCAAACCACACTTAATGAAGTTCACTAACATTCCGCTGCTTCTCCATTCAAGTAACCAGAGTTCCTGGGAGTTACTTAATGCTGCCTGATATACAATATACATTATTTCTCAGGTGAGGCTGCAAACCAATGGAGACAACCTTATTGCTGCAAAACCTCTGCGGTTGAAGAATACCACTGAGACTAATGCTTAGCTCCTGTTGAAGGGAATTGTAAATAAATCAGAAAACTCTTTTTAACATGACAAGGATTTCACAATACTTTTCCTCTTCTTCCTTCAGCTTTCCAAAAATCCTGAAATCCATTTTAGTGGTAAGACATACTAATAATTAATCAATATAAAAATAGAAGTGAGGGACCCATTTCCTTTCCCTCAGTGATCTTTTTTTAATAGCTGTGCTTTGGGATGATTTTCCTGTACTGGAACAGAGTCATTAGAATTTCCATTTAGGTCACATGTTTCTGCAGATGTGTTAAGCACAAGGAGGTACAGGATAAAATAAATCCTCTGAGGAAGATACAACTCCAGCTATTTCTTAGGAAAAGAACTAGGCAAGGTGTAGGTAACTCCCTCCCCTATAATACCATGGAAAATCCTGTGTCTGTCTAAAATGCTCTCAATTAAATACAGTACTTGTAAAAAAAAACCCTTTACGATACTTAATGTCCCAGCACAAATGTAAGTGACTGTAAAATAGTTACAAGAATCATTTATTTTTCATAGTGTGGCTATACAAAATGTAACAGAGGTATCTGTGAAATCTTCTGTAGCCCTGTTTTTGGTGTTTATTCAGCACACTTACTGATACTACCAGAGATGGGAGCACAGCCAAGGAATGAACCCAGCACACCCTGTGATGGCAATGAAAAGCACCTATTAAAACCAGCAGTGGCACTGCCCTTTCAGGTCTCATTTTTTCCCCATAAACTCTGCCAAAAGGCAGTTTCTCAAATGAATTAGCCCACAAAGAATGCATTTTTTTCCTACCACCCATCTGACTGAAAACCACCCTGGACTTCTGCAGCTTCCACTGCAGTACCTTCCTTGCAAGTATCTCAAGGAGAGGGTGTGATACTGTGTCTTTCCCATCTTTCTCCAATGCAAAACCACAGTAACAGCAAAACTACCCATCTACTGG
This sequence comes from Numenius arquata, assembly GCF_964106895.1. Lineage (NCBI taxonomy): Eukaryota > Metazoa > Chordata > Aves > Charadriiformes > Scolopacidae > Numenius > Numenius arquata. Next base: position 110,266,750 of record NC_133577.1, on the reverse strand, counting down.
TTTAACTTGTTTTCCACGGGTATGCTTTTACCTGACGTATTTAATTTGTTGATTGTGTCTCTTCCCTACAAAGCCAGTGTGGAGGGGAAAGGGGTGGGTGTGTGTGACAACATCTCCAGCCCTTCTTATCCCTATTGTCCCTCCCCAGAAGACATTGATACTGACCACCCTGACCAACTTTAACTACTGTCAACAAATAACTAACAGCTTTGCCTTGTTAAGGTGGTTTCTGCCCTTCCCTTCTCAGCTGCCTCCTTTTCCAAAGGCTATTCCAGCAGCGGAGCACAACAGCAAAGAGCTCCTCATCTCCATCCTCCCCCTCACTTCCATGTGTTGGGTTACTTTTATTCAAGGGCTGTTCCACTGCATTTCTGTAAAGGAAAGTTTCTGACTTAAGCAGCAGCACATCAACAGAAGACTCAGATATTGTATAAATTAATAAGTAATGTAGGTTATGTCTCTTATACGGTAAGCGCTGCTTTCTCTTGCAGATGTTACGCATGAAAACACAGTGAAGTTGAGTGGCTTTGGCACCCGGGCTACAAACGAAAGTACATTTTTTAAGAGAGAGATCCCTGCTGGGGTACACTGAGCTACATGTTACGCTGCATTAAATTTTCTGCGGGGTTAGCTTCAGCTTCATGTTCCTGCGCTGTTCCACATCACAGGGCACCTGCATCCTTTTACCACACTAGGAAGTCTCAACCTTTTTAAAATTGCTACTATCCACGCACAAGGCTTGCAGCACAGGTTCCTTTCTTCCTCTCTGATTATTGCTATGTGACACGAGGGGTGCCTGCTGATGGACAGAGAGCCCCTTTCCTTTCTGTCTGCCACTGAGCACACCAGCAGGCACAAAACGTACCCATGAGCATCACCGCACCCTTCTTTCAAAGGACCCATATGTAACTCTGGACAGGTCCAAATCCTGTGGGCAGGCACACCTTCATCTCTGGATTGGATGCCAATCCAAAGAGAAGGGTTAGCTTTCAGTGCTGTCTTCTTTATTTTCATTTACTGGACTAGGCTAATCAGTCTGCTTCATCAGTACCTAAGGCTGGGGTATGAATAAATGGCTATCAGCTGAAGCCCAGCCTAGGTAAAGCACCTACCTATTAGACAGGTTTGTGAAAATAAGCAGAAGTGACAACTGATGGTGGCTTTTGAGTACCAAAAGAAGCAACTCTGGTGTCCTGTCAGCTCCCTAGCTGCGCTAAGCTTTCAGACTGCAGAAAGGCAGCCAGGAGCGTTTCTCCCCTACAACCTTTTGGCAGCAATAAATTATCCAGTTATAACTGTATTTTTGCCTTCATAAGGAGATTTGCCATCGCCAGCCAGGATTCCTGAATTGCACTTTGCTGGCACTTGTGTGCCCAAAGGATGTGAATTTTCAGCTGGTGCAGTCCTGCAGGACTTGCTGCAGGAAACCTCTTCTAAGACAGCGAGCCTGCTTTCATCTGTAAAGGCATTACTCATCTACAGCTCCCTTCTGGGTCTGATTTTGTACACTGCAGAGGCTGTTGCTCTTCCAGTGCTCACGTCGGGCTAGATGAACTGCAAAAGGTAACAGTTTTAAGATTGTCTCAGGCAGGAACACAGAGTGCCCCGCTATTTTCTCTAGAACAAACTCCTCCCTTGGTTGATACTGTGTAGGTGTAAATAAAAAGCCCTACATTTTTTTCAAAATAAAGAAGTCAACAGAATTCAATAGTAGCCAACCTAAAAGTGAAAGCCTGCTCCATCCTGAGAAATGTTAACTGTAGAGACACAGACAATTTGGTGTCTGTTGGACACCTGAGTTCTTTCCAAAAGGGGAAAAAAAGCTACATGGTTCTCATAATGCAGAACGCACAACACACACTGGTCTTCAGATGTGGGAATACACCGGAGAATAACTTCCACTCAGAGCAATGAATGAGAGCATAATATAGAGCACCTTTAAACAAATACTGCAGTTGCCTCTTACATACAAGAGTTTCCAGGAAGAGAAAACATCTGTAGAATATTAACTGACCCAAGAAACATTTAACAGGCATTTGTCAAAAATTTTATGCCAGAAACATGTCCAGAATTTAAGTTGATGGAATTGCATCAGAATTCCTGTGTGTGCTTATATGTATACAAAGATATACACATATGTACACATGCATGCATCTACCATGGTGGCCATATTTTCACTGGTTTTGGTTTTAAGCCAGAGCCATAATAGATAATCTTAAGGGTCCTCACTTTAACTGAACTCAAAATGGAAAAAACCAGGGAACAAAAGCAGCACCACTGAAAAAGACTTCCTAAAGGTAAACAGTCTGTTCTTCTATACAAGACACAGCAGATGCCAAAGAAATAATCAAGAGCTGCTAAGGCTGTAGTGGGATGAATACTTCAAGCTAGCATGAGTAAATGAAGAAAAAAAACCAACCCACCAAACCCAGTGCTTTCTTTGTTCTGCCTTAGCTGGTTTTATTCCTTATTTTCACACCATTCCCCCCTCTAGTGCCAGAACAACTGTTTATGCAGCTACCGAGTGATCCAGCAGCTCATCACACTGGAAGCTATCTTTTCTTTTTGGCAACGTCTGAGGAATTGATCTGCGTTAGACTGCTGCTTAGGCAGTAGAAGTAGCTTATGATGTTGGTAATACACCCCAGATCCTCTCAAATTGGGTCTGTGCCTGCATTTCAGCCTACCAAAAAAAAAAAAAAAAAAAAAAAAGGATACCAGTGCCATTAAAGACAGTAATTTATCTCCTAACAGCCAGGTACCATCCTCTCCACACACAGCCTCTGCCTCATGGTCCTCAGCTCCATTTGTCCTCTGGATTTGTTTGCAAAGGGTTGACGAGAAGTTCTGTGCTACCAAGTTTGCACAGTTTATGTAGAAATATTCCTTACTCCATTTGAGTAATGTCCCGCTTGAGAGCCATTAGGGAGAACAAAGGTCTAGCATATATAATGGAAGATGGTTATGCCAGCAACCAGAGTTGCCTCCTCCTGAAAACGCCCAAATAGACAAGCAAATTGACCCATGAGTTAGCTAGCTTCCCTACAAGGTAAAATACAGTTCCAGTAGAACTCAGTAGGATGACTCCTACGTTTTGTTTTTTTTTTACAGGACTCCTTGTCATCCTTCAACCCTTCCACATTAAGGAGATTAGCATATTCCTCAAAGGGTCTATAATGGAGGTCATCCAGGGTATTAAGCAAAGTTTTCCTCCGTGTTCTTCACTGAAGCATGACATGCTGATGAATTATACCACTGTGGCATGGGTTTAATGGTATCTTCTGCTACCTTAATGGAGGATCAGAGATGCTATTTTTAACACGATGTGTCAGACAATTACAATTTCTTCCATCATTCTGAATACAGCATAAGGTTAAATAAACTATGATAATGTGTTGCTACATGCTTAACACAACGCTTCCCCGAAAGCTATAGAGGGCAGAGATGGTCCACTGAGAGGTAATCACAGTGAAACAAACAAAACATCACACTCTGTATGTAATCCAACATCAAATGCATCATGATTACAGAAGTCATTTTAAAAGAAAAACAGATGAGAAGAGTGAGTTGGATGCAATTTTAACTATTAAATTAAAAAAAAACAACCTTGAAATAATTTATATCCTGAAGTAGGAAAAAAGCAAGATGAAGATTTGCACTGGCAGATTAGTGCAACGTGTCAACAATATCCCAAGTCTAATCCATAGTGGCAGTAACGTTAGACCAGCTACCACACACCACCACCTCCTCTACGTACTTCAATTACCAACACCCAAGATGGAGAGAACACTGGTATCAGTATTTTATTGTGGTCTTTGAAACAACTACTTCAGTTTTATTAATTTTTGATAGCAGTTGTATTTATAGTACAGCCAGAAAGATAGATAACTGCTATTTTATACAAATATACTATAACGTATTAGTTAACAGAAAAATCGGGAAAAGTACTTCAATCACTGCTCTATTCTACTAATTCCTGTTATAAGGAAATATGCACCCACGTGAGTGAGGCCCATTCAGAACGCCACAGCCAGACCCACAGAAGCCACAATGGTAAGGAGAGAGAACAGGCAGCTGTCCTGTCACTACTGTACATATCACTAAAGGTGCACACAGCACACTAGGGACCACTGATGTGAATGGGAAAGGACCTTACTGTCTGCCTGTAAATCCATCCTTTAGTAGAAATATGCAAAAAAAAAAAAAAAAAAAAAAAAAAAAAAGGCTTTTTGACATAGTGGTGGGTCAAAGGCGGGGCTGAAAATCCTTATGAGTAGTGATGCTGGTTTAATTTTGGATGGGTGGAGCCGCTAAAGGAGTGTCCTGAGATCAGCACGGGGACAAGAAATCCTAAAAGGTGTCATTGCTATTCCTAATTCACCATGGCAAAGCAACTGAACAGAAAGGTGTGAGGCTGGGAAGGTGGATGGAAATTCTCTTGATGGGCTGTAGTGCCATCTCAGCCTCATTGTAGATGGGTGGAGTAGTCAGCTTTTGCCTTCACGGTGCCTGCAAATCCCTGCAGGATCATTTATCCAGTCTTTGTTCTCTAATGAGTAGATGCCATAATTCACGGTGAAACTTTTCCTTAGTACATAGACCAGATTCTTCTTTCTGTGGCCCAAACTGTTTCCTAAGACTGTAAATTATTCCCTTCCTTCATATATATTGATTTTTAACTTTTACAGATCGTGCTCACATTCCCCAGGGAGTATTATCTTCTAGACTCTATCAAATAAGTCCATGGAGGGGTTCCAGAGTACTATTCTGAAGGGCATACACCACATAAAACCCACCAGGAGCAGAAAACACCACCCAACAGATTACTCTGGGAAATGGAAGAAAAATAATCTCAAAATTCTGGACACAGTTAGGAGCTTGGCAACTGCATGAGTTGCTCTGCTCCCAAATGTTCACTAAAGAAAATGCTGAGAGTATTAAAGCCCATGCATGACACAGAAGTTCCCTGCAAACGTTAACTCTTTAACATATACAGCAGTGGTTATGAAGCAGTTACTCCAAAGGAATCAAGTAAAGCGATCAAATGTATTAAAAGATTCAGACTAAAATGTTAACAGGCACACAAGTTCTTAAGCCTACAAAAAGGTTTGTTTTTTCCCGGACAGTCAGGACATCCTGCAGATTATTCTTCAAAATGAACCTAGTATTGTTGGTACTTATGATGTTATTATCATAACGTCAAATGGCAATGGCTGGCTATTATTATTATCAGTTTCTCTTATCCCCACTTCCAATCTCTTAGCTTTCCTTGAAGGCCATCTGAATGGAGCTATGGTCTAATCTCCCAGATTATTAACATTTTAAACCAGACTCTTAAGCATCATTTTAACAACTCCCCCTGAAACTCTTCCCCCCCCCCACATGCATTCACGACAAACAGCATTTAAATTTAGCCACTACTGTGATCCTCCAAGCCCACCCTGGGGCTCTTCTCACCTGGAGCCCACGCTTTGGTTCCACAATAACTGTTTCCACACAAATCTCTTCTTTTTTTTTTTTCTTAAACCACTAAACGCTGTTGGGACTAAGTGTCTTTATCTCAAGGACACTTTCAACACTACTTTCTGTGCCTCTTCTTTTGCATTATGTGGGAATCTGTGCAGAGCCTGTATCCTATTCTCTGCTTCCCAGTAAACAATTTATTTAGTCATTCACAAACTCTTCCTGTTTCACATTAGTACAGCCCCAAAACTTTCAAATGCTTCGTGAATGATAAAAAAAAAAAAGGAAAACCTTACCCTCTCCCCAAAGATAGGCACGTGTACCAGTCATCTTCACGCAAGTTCAGAAGAAAAGAGATGCTGGCACCCGAGACGTGCAGGCACAGACACATGTTCTGCACCCCCCGGCACCTCACAGCAACACAGTGATGGAGATGATTGCAATTTCTGTTCCTTAATCTCTCCCTCTAGCTCTGAGCACAAATTTCACCGTGGTCCTAACCTTCCCCACCCAACCTTTCCTACATGGAAATGAAGTGGCGTTTCTCACAGGATATTCTAATTTGTGCGAGCTGATGTTTGTAGATAAAGGAGAGATGGACAAAAGACAGACACACAGATCTTGCCCAAAGACTCCTGAATTTCATGCAGCCACACGTGTGGCTTTTCCAGCTTTTAGGATGTGTAAAGTGGGGCCTCGGGGGGATATCTGCTAATCCCCCAACTCACGTTTTCGTGCTTCATGTGTTTCAGGAGACGCAGCTCTCGGTAGGCTCGTTTGGCAAAGAGTTCGGACTGGAACGGGCGGTACAATTTCTTAATGGCCACCTTGGTACCGCTTCTTCCATCGACGGCTGAGCTTTAAGGCAAAAGGAAGAGCTTGGGGAGCGAGGCCCGAAGCGGGACCCCGCTTTCAAACCCCGCCGGCGCCGGGGAGCGGCCGCATCCTGCCCCATGCCGCCCACCCCTCAACCTGCCGGGTGCCTGCGTGGCCTCCCCAGGTAGGAGACCACCTCCCCAAAACACCGCGCCGGCAGTTCCATTCGTTTAAAAGGCTGCCAGGCCCTCTGGTGAAAAGCAGCCAATTTTTAAAAGCTTGAAAGAGGAACATCTGGGGAGGAAGGGGAAAAAAAAAAAAAAAAGAAAAAAGGGAAAAAAAAAAAAAAACCCAACATGAAAAAATCCCCCAAACCACCACCACCACTAGGCGTCCCGTCCCAAGGGCCAACACGCCGGGTTCTGGGGACGCCGCCGCTGCGGGGGAGCCGGGCAGGGCCGGGCAGGGCGGTACCGGCCCCCGAGCTGCGTTTGCTGCAGGGACGAAACCAGGCGTGGGACGGCAGGCGGAGGGCCGGGCTCCCCCGGCGGCACAAGCTGACTCCGCGGGGGCGGCCAGGTGGGCAGCGGTGCCGGCCCCCTCCGCCCCCGCCGGCAGCGGGCCGGGCCGGGCACAACAACCGGAAAAAGTTGGCAGGGAACAACGGGAGAGGGGACGGGGCGGGCAGCGTCCCCCCGGCCCCGTCCGCCCCCTCCCGGGGCCGCCCCGCCTCGCCCCGCTCACCAGACGGCTCCGTAGGCGCCGGACCCCACCGGCTGCAGGTCCCGGTAGCGGTCCCGCACTTCCCAGAGGGTCTTGGTGATCTCCTGCCGGTAGAAACCGTTCTTGGGGGAGGACATGGCGCTGCGGCCCCCCGCCGCCACCCGCCGACAAAGAGCCCGGGCCCGGGCCGGGGCGGGGGGGGAGCGGGAGCGGCCGGCGCCGCCGAGCCGAGGCGGGCCCCGGCGAGGGGCTGGGCTTGGGCGAGCGGCGCCGCCCGCCCCCGCCCCGCACCCCCCGCCCCGCACCCCCCGCCGCAGGCCCGGTCGCCCGCCCCGCGCCTCCCCCGGCGGGGCCGACGCCGCCACCGGCACCGCCACCGGGAGCCGGGGTGCCTGGGGCCGCGCTCCGCCGAGGCGGGGGGTGTCGAACCGCGGGGTGTCCCGGGGGCGCTGGGCGATGTCCCCAGCCGTCCTGCCCGCCTGTGCCCGGCGGCGGGGGAGCAGGTGCCGAGGCTGTCGCTGCCCGCCCAAGTCATAGAACCATAGAATGGTTTGGGTTGGAAGGGATCTTAAAGATCATCTAGTGCCCACCCACTGCCACGGGCAGGGACACCTCCCACCAGACCAGGTTGCTCAAAGCCCCATCCAGCCTGGCCTTGAACACTTCCAGGGATGGGGCGTCCACAACTTCTCTGGGCAACCTGTTCCAGTGTCTCACCACCCTCACAGTAAAGAATTTCTTCCCAATATCGAATCTAAATCTACCCTCTTCCAGTTTGAAGCCATTGCCCCTCATCCTATCACATGCCCTTGTAAAAAGTCTCTCTCCAGCTTTCAAGTCCTGGCCAGAGAGCTGAAAGCAAACCCATCCCGGGGCTCGGGTTGTGCCTGTGCTCCCCACGGTGCGGCACCGGGCTCGGGGCTGGTTCTGCCGTCCTGGTTTGGGTCTGCTAAGATGCAACCGTCTTTTCCATGAAAGTGTTAAGGAGTACAGGGGGCTGTAAACTGATGAGAGTTGGGGGCGCAAAAGTGAGCTTTCAGATGACCTTTGCACCAAGGTGTACAGCTGAGGGCTTCCCAGTTCGTCTCAGGGTCAGACCCCAGGTTTCAACAATATTTCATGTGGTTCAATAGAAACAAGCCCACGCTTGGTTCAGTTGCCCAGAGCAAGCAGTCCCCGGTGTGGTCGGTGCGATGCGAAACAGTTCAAGCAGCAGCTTGAAACAGTTGCAGGGCTGGAGTGCAACCAACTTTCTCGTATCTCTTCCGTAAATAGGCCTGGACTGACACATGTAAGGCAAAGACCTGCTTTAAAAATTTTTTACGTGTTCTCTGTGTTAATATAATTAAAACTCTTGTCCTTCAGGGTCCGTTAAAGCCTTTGTTTCATCTGACTTCAGCCCTGAGCAATGTTGCTGAGGTTAGATAATTCAGACTTGCTGTCACTAGAGTTCAATTTGTGGCTTAGCTCGAAAGGGGCAATCTGGCCAAGTTTCGTTGTTCCTGATGCCTTTTTGGTAGTTGCCATGGGCCTGAACCTTTTCCTGCCTGACTACTGAAGGTGGAAGAGTGGCCCTGCCCTTCCTCCTCCCAATATTTATGTGTCGGGTACAGGAGGAAAACGTCCTTCCAACCAACAGATGCGTGCTCCAGCGCTGACCTCTGCTGATGGGTGACCTGCTCCGGGTTTAGTGAGAATGGAAACCAACCTTCTGGCATTTGTCGGGTAATGTGAGGCTTGTGTCAAGTGTTAGATTAACGGTACATGTTTGCTTTTAGAATCCACTGTTCCAGCAGATTTTTTTTTTATTTTTTTTTTAAATTTCTGGCATCCCTTTTATACCATGTTTGCCATTCAGATGATGGCTGGAGTGAAATGTGGTATGGGCAAGGTGAAGGACAGAGCACCTTCCACTCAGTTCTGGGCCAGTCCATTAGTTAAATTACTTTTAATGACAAATATGTATGTTTCTAATATAGTAAGGAATAGTTCTGCTTTTGATCCCTCATCTATTTTTGCTTTATCCAGTTGTGGTAAAATGATGCTTTCTTACTGCTTACTTTTTATCACGGCAGAAAGTAGATGATTTTGGTACAGTAGATGAAAGTACTAACCCAGTACTGAGACAACATCACTCTTGTGCAGAAGCTGAGGATATTACAGAGCAACTTTTGTAAGATATTTTAAATTAAGTGGCAATGTTGGCCAGTGCTGTTTTTCCCATGTTTTTCCTTCATGTAAGTATTTAAGTATACTTTGACATCGGTGGGTGAGGTAGCAGCATAGGTCAAATGCAAGACCACGTTTCCCCATCAGGTCACACATATCGCAGACGAACTGATAAACTTACTGAAAAGGCTAGGAAATCTGCGCTGTTGTAATGAGGGAAGCTGTGTCTAATAAAACCATTAAAAGTGTCCATGAAGGGAGTGAGATGAGAAACTTGGATCCATCCACAACTGATAGATCTTACGGCAGCGTCACAAAAAGCGTGAGCCTCAGCATCCTGCTGAGCTCGGCTGGAGACACGGTGATGTGTTTTCCCAAAGACAGTCTGTCGCAATGAGACTAATAGGATACTACAGCCATATCTTATCCCAGGCAATGTGTGCTTGACAGGGTAAATTAACAAAGGAATGCTATCAGATGTTTCTGCTTTTGGCACATGCTTATTGTAAAGTTTATAGAACAAGAAGGGACCTTCTTCAGACATCATGAATAAAAGATAATAAATGCATTAATGATGCAAAAATCCCACTTTTCTAAAGCCCATCCCATAAAGGGAAGCTCGGCAAGGTTGTTACCAGGAAGAAACATTTGTTTTGATACCTCCGGGTTTTTTTAAAGAGCCAACTTTCCACGTGTTGGAAGGCTGCCATCAGCTGCAAAGCATATGAGGTAGCCGGGATGCGCACAGTAGTCTTTCTAATCCTTCCGGGAACTGAGAGCTCCATTTACACTCCAGCCTGGACATGGGGCTTTGGTGGTGGAGCAGGAGCTCTGCAAGAGAGCAGCGAGAAAGCTAGTCATGTTTTCCTGAGCAATTCTGCATGTATGGAGTCTGGTGACACAGTCTGATGGCAACGCTGCTCAGAACAAACTGTTAATCAGCAATGATAAGATGGCACAGCTTAGTTTGTCAGGAGCTGAGCTGCGGGCTGGCTCCCGGGCCCTGGGCGGAGGAGGTGTATCTGTGTGAGCAGGGAGAGGGACTGGGACCTTGATCACCAGTCCAGGCACTGGCAAGGTGGATTCAACCAGGGAAAAGCAGGAGATCATACAAAGTCCTTGGAAAAATCCAGCATCTTCCCACCTTTCTGTCTGTTTATGTCTTTCACACGGTCATTTTATTTTTGATACACTAAGTGACATATGAACATACCTTAAATGTCAGTAAACATAAAATCTTGCTGAATTGTCAAAAGCTGATTCCTAGAACATTATTTTTTAACCAGCTTTCTATATCCCCACCTTCAAAAAGTACTCTGTTATGTCTACTTAAGATATGCTGCCGTGGAGGAAGTGAGTCCATTTTATTTATTACAAGAAACAAGAAGCAAAGCTTAAATAAAATAAATCTCGGTTTTCATCTGAAAACATTCCCTTGAGTCCCCACCCTTCCCCAGTGGAGCTACTGCCAACTATTTTGCAACTTCTCTGGTTTTGTCTCCCTGAACCCTGAGCAGGGTGCTTCGGCTCCAGTTGCTGTGACAGGGAGCACCCCTGGGGGCCTCGCCACGTGGCGAGAGCACTTGGCCATCAGCAGAAAAGAAGAAATACGCACCACCTAAATGCACTTTTTTTTAAATTGTTTTTTATTTTTTAAACTGGCTATTTCATTTGTTCAAGAGGTCAAGTGAGAACTTAGCAAGTAACTGTATACTACCCCGTTACCCCTCTTTGCTGGAGGGGGCTGGGGGAAGTGAGGCTGGGTGTAGAGGGTAGCAGACAGCTGTGTATAAACCAACTGCTTTAACACTCTTAACTCTTTCTCCTCAGAGCCTCCCTAAAGGTCGTCTTCATACTCTTTCCTGCAATAAACCGTAGGAGTTTTGTTTTGAAACTGTCACAGATTATCACAATCTGAGATGCTATTGCGTATAGAGGAAAAGATACTCGTGTTGAAGAGTTTCCGAACTTCAATGCAAAAATCATACAGAAAGACCATGAAAATGTATCGTTGACAGCTTTATGTATTTTTCATTACATATTTGTGCACATCACCTGTTTAAATCACCAAAAACTTGGTGTTACTCTAACCCTGTCCTTCCCATCCTCCCATTCATTTGCTGTGTTTCCATCTCACGGAGAGCTGGGCAGGACAGGACTACAAGGTGTTCTTTTTGTATACAATATAGCGTAACTAGGGTTTATTCCTGATTTGAGCCTTCAGGCTCTATTATAAAATAAGTACGAAATAGGAATATATTACCTTAGTGCTAATCTACAGGATATTATTCAATAAGGATCAAAGTATGGCTCAGTAGAGGCTGGCAGTTATGGCAGATTCAATGTATATTTGTGATTCAGTATTTCTACTGCATTCAGTATTACTTGTGATCAAATTGGAACCTAAAAGGACTAGCTAAAACTTCTGTACTGTGGCATACATCTTAATTTGTGGCAATAATTGAAGCTGGGGGACTACGTGAGTGCAAAATGAGGCATTTGTATGCACGCAGGATTGAAGTCTAATTGAACGGTTTCATTCATTATGTAGAAATTTCCCATCTAATGGATTAAGCGTCGGATTGGTTGGAAGATCAGCGTTCGCATCGGAAGCTCACAATATATTCCCTCCCTGCAGTGAAAACTTAGACCCCTTCAGGCAAATCAGTTCAATATTTTATCTTACGGCAGAAAGAAGGTCAGTGGCAGCTACACTAATGCAGCTTTCTGAGTCTCTTGATACTAGTCCCATAAAAACCCTTACGCTTTTTGCCTAGACTCATAAATTAATGACACTTGGTGCTCCCACATGTGCGAGCCTGCTGATTTTCTAAGGACCAGCTTTAGAGAGTTGCGTTACATCCGTAAACAGTAGCAGCACGGTTCACGTGTAAGAGAAACAAGTGGCTGCTTTTAAAGCAAAGAGAGGTGTTGCTATTAGCTCCTTCCTAAGGAGACCGATCTTGCCGAGGCCGAACTCCTTTTCTGCTGCTACCAAAAGACATAATTTACTCAACTTGCAGTGCAATTCTCTTTTGGTGACAGCTAAATCTTCACCACTGCTCATCTGTCAGGGATACTTGGGCCAAGTCAGCAATTTGCAGATGTAGAAAAGGATACTTAAATAATTTGTGCCTGCGGCTAAATACAGTACTTTTTTCACAGATTCACCGTTTACCAGGTCCCGAGAGTCGGGAAGGTGGACGTTTATTTGCTCGTCATGATCCAGGAGGACACGTGACGGGAAGAAAGGAAGGAAGTGGCTTTTGTATTGACGGCTCCCCACCTTTGTCCTTGAAAACATTGTCCCCCTCCTGTCCCTAGGGTGAGCCCACTGTGTCAGGTCCTGCAGTGTACCGACCCCCCTTCCCTCCTGCTTTCATCTTTAGCACCACATCAAAACCACGCCAAGATCACTAATGGGACTTCTGCAACAATGCTGCCTAATTAATGGCTCTTGACCTAGTGGTGCATGATGTATTTTTTCATATATCAGTGCTGATCACGTGATTTCTTATTATTTTTCCCCTATAATTTCCCAAAGTTATTAGTAACCCTGCTGTTTCATGCTTGTGTAGCCACTTTGTATGTTCTCTGTGTATTATGGCAAGTGATACCCTGTAATGCTCTGCTTTTCCTCTAAACCATCCTGACTTTTTCTCTCCATTAGCACATTGTAAATTAGAGATTTATTTAGTCTTGTCTTCATTTCTGCTTTGGCTCTGGCATATCAGCTTCCTGCTGCTGGGCTTCGGTGCTGATGAGGTAGAGAGCTTAAAAAATAAAGATGCAGATTTAAGAAGAAACGTAGTGTATACTTATGCATGTCAAAAGATTGAGATATATGCAAAAGACTCTTTCTTCCTTTTGCAAGACCTTTTGCTTCCAGTGATGATAAAATTACTAGACTTGAGGTTGCACTTAACACTGATTAGAGTGAGATAATAAATAGGAGAAGTGATTTCAATTCAGTAGGTGGAGGGATAACAAGCTCTTGTGACTGAAAGCTGAAATTAGGTAAATTCAGATTAGAAGTAAATTGTTAACAATGACAGTAATTAACCAGAGAAAGCCCTTGGAGAGCTGTGTTTTCCCCTGGTGGAAACCTGAGCTGCCTCCTCTGCCAGCATTGCCTGGCTGTGCTCCTCTGAGCGTCCCCTCTGTGCTTTGCAGGTGGTCAGAAATGATGAGCGCCCTAATTTAGTGTGGGCTAAAACCTACGACACCCTCCTCAAGGGTCCATGCAATGTGCAGAGGACGTACAAAAGCACGATTGTAATCATGAGAGTAAGAGCGGTGTCAGGAGATTAAAACTCCACAGTTTAACCAGGCTCCACTACAAATTTTGCAAATAAAATTTCAGCCATGTAAACAACGCCATAATTAAAGACATTTTTAGCAAATAATTTTTCAGAAAATAAAATCCTTACTTCTATATTTATTTACCCTTTAAAATTTGCTTTTAAGCGATGTGCCTTACAGGTTCACCAAGCCTGACAAAGCCCTCGCTCCTAGATGTTTACGCCCATTCGCCTGTTTGTGTTGGTTGACAAACGGGGTTTTTTTTCCATCTGTGCTCAAACGATAAGCATTGTTAGCGCTAAGCCTTCCACCTTGCTGTCCCGGTGGGGTACCCGCTTTCCAATTACCCTGCCCTGCTGTTCTAAACTGATAAACTTCCCACACTGCAGTCCCACGTTGGATTCCCACAAGGGAGTCAGTTACCTGCTCTAGAAAAATACCTTAATTAGTGGCTTTTGAGGTCTAAGAAATCACCTTCATTTTGCGAATTTAGAAAAAAATGTCTCTCTCCCTACTGTTTTTCTTGACATTAAAATGAGATGATTTATGGGTTTTGATGGTATGTCATTAAAAATAGCTGAGCTCGTTACCCATTACTGTCACCTTTGATTAGTTGAAATATGGCTATGACCGTATTCTCCCTACATAATTTATCTCCTAGAAAAAAATTACAGCTTTGAATGTAAAAGGAAATATTCAGAGGAAGATTCAGAGTTGCCAGAAGAGCACATTTTGCAAGTGCTATAAAACTTCCTTTCTACCTCCAGTAGCGGAGCTATGGCAAGAGCAGACCCTCTGGTACAGAGTTTTACGCATCCTTTGAAACATTTGGTGACCCTTGTAGCCAGGAAACCAGATTAAACAAATGATGGGACAAATCCCACACTAAATTAATTATCGTTGGATGCAGGAGGTTCTTGTGAAATCTCTTTACTTCATCCTTGCCCTTCCAGCTGGAACAGAGCTGCAGAACAGGCCAGCAAGCTCATTATCAGATTTCAGAGAAAATAAAGCACTGAGCTACTTTTCCGTTAATTGGTAAACAAAAAAAATGAAAAAATATATTTAAGACATGACTAAGTGATTATTTTCATTATGTAGCCAGACGAATAATTTCAGGATTTACAATGTTTTCAGTAATTTTAGTCAGCATGAAATTCAGTGGTTGCAGGACCACTGCAGGCCTCATCCAGCTTTGTAGGAAGCCACAGCAATGGTGGCCAGACAACACTTCAGAGGACTCGTGAGAAATTCATGTGATTATTTTTAATGAAACTGTTCACATGATTATTATTAATTCCAGATTAATTTGCCTTGCAGAAAGTTGAATACAAATGGCTGTATTCCACTGAAATCGAGTATCAGATAACTGGCCAATGTTATCAACAACAGCCCAGCACTTAGCCCACAAATTAGGAGCACATTTTCTACATGGAATGCTTATTTCAATTTCTCAAAGACGACAAACAGTACTGTATTGACTACCTCTGAAAAATCAAAGTTCTTGGACTTGACCTTTTTAGAAATCTGTTTATTAAGAAAAAGCTTTTCGTTTACATAGAAAAGATACAGAGGAGGGCAAATAAATGCAGTAGAGTTCATTACCTCGTGTAATAGCTGTACAACTGAATCTTAATGTCAAAGGTTGCAGAAAACCTAAATGATATAAAAAGCCGCCTCCAAAATAAAACTCTGACAGAGTGAGAAGAGACACAAAAATGAACAACATTGAACAACCGTGAATCATAATCATAAGACACAGCCAGTACAGCAAAGGGGCCTCATGCCAAAGGATATTCCTGTTTCAGTATTATGCCTTCAATTCGGAAATCAGATAAATTTAATTCTTTAAGACATTTTTGGTATCCAGTGTATCCAACAATTTATTATTTAGTTTTCCAGCTTTTCAGAGCTGGAAAGCCTTTAAAATTTTGTTTAAAAGGAAACTCTGATGAGATGGATATTTTGTTTTTCCAAACAAATTCTTAAACCATCTTGTTTTGCCCTGTCTTCCAATGGCGATTATTAGATTATTTTCCCAAGGTTTACGTGAAGGAAAATAAAACAATGAGGAATTGTGAACTGAACTGAGCACTCTTGCACTGCCACCAGCGACAGCCTTTGCTGAAGCATGCAGAAGACGACAGAGATTTGCTGCAGGGCCTTCGGGGCACCTTCCTGTCAACTTGGCCAAATTCAGCAGCGCCCCACCAACAGTGTGGTCAGGAGCACCATCCACGAGTAAAATGGTCTCACAAACGGGTATTGTGCAGATTCAAAAAAACATACATGGGGAAAATAATGAGAACAGACACTTGAATGGCAACAGAGGACAAAGATTTATTTTTACTGACTTTCAACTGGTGTTGAGATCGCTTGAGACACATCCAGTAAATCTGTAAGATCACCACAGATATGACTACATATGCATATTCTATCTCACTACCACGCCCTCTCTTCATAAAGGCACTAACTATAAATAATATGAAAACGGACAGATAAAACGCCAGAAAAAAAAAAGGATTGCTTGTACGGATTTCTATGTTTGTGTCTGCATACATTCATGCTTTAAATGTACAATTTTAAAATTAATTTTAAAAGTCACCTTTATTTTGGCAATACAACTGATAAAATGAAACATGCAGAACACACAGCTCGACAGAACTCAGTGCATAATTTTGTCAGAACAAAGCAGTTCTTTATTACCCTTTGTGAGTCGGGAATACATTCATATTACAAGGCAAAAAAAAAACAAACCACCCCAAACAGACAACATCTGGCTTCTGTATAATGCATCTGCTTTTCCACATCTTCTCCAACATCTTTGGATAGTAAAAATCTACGTCTGACCACAGGTTAAATTGAATGGTTATATTTTAACAGTCTTCATAGTGCAGCAAGGCAAGAGAGAGCTGCCGGTATTCACTGCTCTATCTCCAGGCTATCCATTTTTAAGTCGGGGGGTTTAAAGCTAATCACTTCTCCATAGGTAAGTTCTGTAGAGAGGGCATAAGGGAGAGAGAAGAATTAGGTGATATTCCCTTCAAAAGAAAAATATTCCAGACAAAACAGTTCTACGGATGCATGTGACTTGTAGTTTGCATTTCCAGCCTTTTTAGAGTCCAGATCCAAAAATAGACCGAATTCACCAGGAATCCTTCTGTTAACCTCAAATTACAAGTTAAATCCACAAATACTGTTATTGTACAACACGTCTGTTCCCTTCAGCTAATTACTGAAACACACAGGCCCTGAAATGGAAACATCAATTATGCTGTCAGATGACCTGCCAAAATGACGTAATAAAAGACAAAATGTAATGGAAAATGGAATCTTTAAAAGCACCCAAACAGGTTTTAAAATGTACACTTTTAACTGCTGCAAATGTTCTTTATCATCTCCCAGTCAATTGCCTTCACCATAAATCACTCGTGATTCTGCACTAATGCCCTGGGATCTAGGTTTAGGGTTGGTTGGGTTTTTTTAAGACTTTATTGTAAATAACTTGATTTTAAGGTCCTCTGGAAAAAATGTTCTTTTGTCTTAGAAGAACGTAACAGTTCTATTTGCATCAAGAAAGGCTTAACTAGAAACACGTATTCCTTGCTGTTTTCCCCTGCTTTAGGAAGAGCCCTTTATCTTTTCATCTGGACAGTCGTGTCCTGTTTTGTGCCTTCCACAGCAATGCAGTATGTCGTCAGCGGCAACCTCCTATGTATCTTCTCAAGCTAGATATCGTATTTTAAGGACCAAATCCTATTCACACATAAGTATACAGCTAACAATGAATTATTTCAGGATCTGTTTCCCAAACAGTGATGTTTAAATCACATCAAACCTGTGCCTATTAACTTGCTTACTAAACAGATCTGCCTGAGACAGCTGCTACACCTGCAAGTGGACACAGCACTCCCCTAAAAGGTGTGTAAAAATCTTGCTAATGCTCTGGTTGTGTTATGCTGTGCCATGGTATACAGTGACCACTGTGCCAGCTTCCTTCAGTGAAGGATTTCTTTGAAAGATATTAAGTGTGCAGAACTGCCAAGGCAGGAGGATTCGTTAGCTGACTCCTTCAGTGATTGATCTGAAGCTATTAAGTAGCATCTGGCCAGAGGCAGCCAGGTAGGAGTTAGAGAGGTCCTGAGTGAACTCGGAGGAAAGCAGCATCCTCACAAGCTGCATGCCTGGGACTGTATTACAAATTATTCCCGCATTGTATGTTTAGGAAGCTCCTTACCCAGCTCTCATGCCACCTACTCAGCTGAGAGTACTGATGTTAAGCTGAGATATGTGCAGTTGGAGCAGCAGCTAAAGAGAGACAGTGCACGGCATTCAGCTCTGAATAGCATACTCTCGGCCTCTAAAAATTTTAAGTATTTTCTAACTGATTAAACATGTCAGAAGCAAAATTGATGAGGCTGGGCTGCAAGCCTCAGCAGTGTGCCATGGAGGTCAAGAAAACTCTTAGGTGCATAATGCATAAGACAGTCTGAAATCTCACTTTACTTTGGTGTCCAGTCCCTCTTGGGATCAAGCGCCACAGATTTTTAACTTGAACAGAACAAGAAGGGGAACATGCCATTGACATCTCGAGAAACTGGGTCCAACATTTCATCAATGATACAAAAATTTTATACAAATATTCACCTTTCATGTCACCTTACTTAAATGTGGCACTTACTGTACTTGAAAATAAAAAGTTTATTCCCCAAGATTAAAATATGGCCAGGAGAAAGAGCTGCGTGTCCTGTGCCAGTTTTGAGATTTTTGTTTCAGGCCTTTTTTTTTTACCCTCTGTATAAAGAAGGACTTTGACCCGTAGTTCCAGCAAGGACAGCGATGTAGAAAAATGTGATACTGTCCTTCCTAGAGACTTCACCTCCACATCCTCATTTCAGTTCAGAAAGTGTTAAGCTAAGGTTGTTCCTGAAATAATTTCAGTGGAGTTTCATCACAAACAGAAATCAGCTTCACAACTTGGAAACTGTTAAACTTTCCTGTTAAAGGCTCAGTCAACTGAAAAAGTAGCAGAAAATAAATCACCCACTGGTAAGTACAGCAGCAAATTGAACATGCCTCTCAATAAACAAGATTTATGGGTGGTGCTGGGTGCTGCCAGGTTTTGCAGAGGAAAGCAAGTGTAAGGAATAAGTGATACCAATCAATCCTTGTTTGTACAGACACTGTAAGCTTCTAGAAAACCCTTTTCGGGGCACTAGGAGGTTGCTTTATCATAGAGAGACCCATGACCCCGCTTCTATCTTTCTTTAAGAAGTATATGCTGTAGTCAGTCTGCTTGTCCAGGATAAAACATGGCATAAGTGCAAGGGCATAAGTAAGACATGGGAGGTCAGTATTTTTCATCATAAACCTACCCACTATGCTAATATATTTTTATCAAAGCTTTCTGGCGTAAAAGTTATAGAATATACAAATAGAAACAGATGTACATTTATTTTATAGAAGACATATTTCATCTTAAGCCAAGGAAAGGACTTTATTGATAAACAGGCACAACTAGTTTTCTAGAACATTATTCTCAATTTAAAAATGTCCGGTAAGGAATTTTTAGCCTAATATGTCCTCATTAGACAATGATGAAATTGGACTGTACTTTGCAGTAAACTTGCAATCTAAATGTTTAGCCATGTTACTTCCGTGATACCATAGTGCAATATAATAATGACGCAAGCATGGAATTAACTAAAAAAAAAAGTCATTGCAGTATTTCTCAAGAATGGCTTTTAGGGTGTCAATCCGAAGTAAAATCATCAACTCTCATCTCAAACAAGATCAATAGCGTGGCTTATCTATTAATCCCAATTACTTGGCTATCAAAAGAATGATTAACAAAATACACACGTATGTGGAAAATACTAAATTCTGGTTCTGAAGAAAGCTAGACCAGAATCCCAAATAGCGTCGCTTGCTCTCAAGACAGTTACTTCAGCTGAGGATCTGACCTAGAAAACTAAAAGCAAGACAAAATGTGTGGTTTCCTGCTACAGGGAAACTAGTTAGGAGATGACAGAATGGGGGAAGGGAGTGAAATCCAGAGAGGAAAAACAACCCTTTCCACATCTCTGTTCCCACAAGCACATACATGGACTTATCTTGTTTCCATGAAGCTTAAGAGTTCAAACTGCTCTGGTTAGAGACAGAGGAAAACAGTTATTTAAGTAAGATTCTGTTCTGCTGCATGTATTAACTACTGTGTGCAATTCTGTTACCTTTCCATTCATCTATGGTTCGCTCCTTATTCTCTATTGACTCGTCGTACAGCTCGGCCTCAGGTTCATCATCCGGATCGTGATACTGTACAAAGTATGGATGTGCAAGTGCTTCCGAGGCAGTAATTCTTTTATCGCTGTCTAATATAAGCATCTTCTCAAGAAGATCTACAGCTAAGGGAAAAAGAGAAATGTGGTTCAAAGCCAGAAGAGACCATCTAGGAATAAAAGAGAAGGTGACTGTTTACACAAAATCTATTCTCGCTCACCTTAAACACAATTAGCATTATTGGTGGAAAAGCCACAAAATTTAGGCAATATAAAAAACAAGTTTTGAAGATTTTGTACTGAGTATTACTTTCAGAGCTGAAGGAAGCTTCTGGTTTGTTTGTGGTATGCACAAAGGTTCATTATCATCTATCTGATATCCGATTCACCTCTTCACACATCAAAGACCTTCATTCTGAAAAGATCTGTGTGCTTAAAAGTTAAATATTGTGTGTTGTGCATCATGTGCTTAATTTGGTCCTGATCAGTGCAAGCTTGTGTATCTTAAAATTGTGAATTTGAGATTACACTTTTAATTAGCTGCATCAATGAAATCATCAGATGAAAACCCCAAAGCAACTTTACAGGATCCAGCATAAAGAAAATACGTTTGATGTTGACAGCTGCAGAATACTAGAAATGAGAGATCTGTAAGGCTGAAATTAGTTTTATAGGGAAAGTTTATTATAACTATTTAAAATATTATATAAAAATAATTTTAGTGCTTTCATTAAGCACTGTTACTAATTTGCTTTTATGTATTAATATGTAGCATGCTTTCATGTACCTCATGCAAATAAATCCCATTTTTTATAAGAAAGCGTTCACCGCTACTTGTATCTGTAAAAATAAAATTGTCTTTTAATACACAGAATGAATTAAAAACATTTTAACTCATAATACTTCCCCATATAAAATGTTTTAATGTGCACTTGATGGAACTGACCAGCCACTGTAGGAAGATGACTCCAGTCACTCAAATGTCTCCTTTGCCATGTCACAAGAAATAGTTCACAGAAACATCTCTTCTGCACAGGCAGAACCAATTGGTTAGACATAAACCCAATTGTGCAGGATCAGACCACAGGTCTAGCCCAGCATCCTGTGTCCAACAATGGCTAATACATTCCTAGGAAATAATACTCAAAAGGGTCATTCAAACAGCTATGCTTCCTGGTACGTTCTTCTGCTCGCCAGCAATTTACAGCTCATGGCCTTCCTGAGCCAGAAGTGATGTCTCTAGTCTAGACCCCGTGACATTTTTATTTATTCCTACTACATATAGCTGGCTTTTGCTTTTCATCCACAGACTGTTTTTCTTTAGGAGGTTCCCGTAATCTCCACCAGAAACAAAAGGCACAGGCTTCATGAAGGGAAAACAGTCTCAGGATAAAAGGTTAAGCAATGCTCTTCTCACTGGTCTGATCGTTATCATATAGGATCATATAGCGAAGGAAAGCTTGAGCTCCTGTGTTAGTGAAAGATCTAATCTACATCAGTCTTTCTTACCTAATGGATTGGCACCACGAAATACCGCTTTCAAATCCTGTTGAGGCATATGTGGAAGAGATTCAATGTATTTTCTTGCCTAGAAATAAATTGATATACATACCACATGCACAAAGGTTAAATTTTGCCCAACAGTAACCGTATCAACTCTAAAAAACAGACGTGGTATTTTTTATGTTTCTTATACATGGGAAACCTTCTTCACATAAAATCATAATGCATGACTTGTTTTAAATAGTCACTCCTGCATAATGCACAATAAGCAAGAGAGTTTTAAACAGGTATATTTTCCTCTAAGGATTGTGTGTTAGCACTTCTGTTTTCACCTACGCTTAGCGGTTCACTGCAGTATATCCCCAGGGAACACAAGCATGTAGCGTTCAATCAGAAATTGCAACCTAAATCATCTTCCAGTTGCCCTCAGTGAAGTAGTATAATCCAGCCTCCATCCTTCCCTCCTCTGTCGGACAGGAGCTTCGCTAACCAAAGAACAAACCCTGATACTGCCAGGGAGCCGATCATCAGATGTTTAGCAAAGTTAATAGCTTGCCTTGTCACCGTGGCTGTGAAAGGCTCATCCAAACTCAGCTAGGAAAAGCCTACCCGCATGTTGGACCCATGAATGTCAGCGTGGAGCCTGGCATTACATCAGCTACAAGTTTCTGGCCTGAGATAGATAGGTTGGCAAGAAAAAAGGTTCAATGCTGGTCCTAAGGGCTGGGATCAGACAGAACAGGGAATTCTGAAATGGAACAGTTAAAGAAGAGGCAAATGGCTATCCCCAAATCCACAAAAATTCCAGCTGGTCTTTGAACAAACCTTAATCCTTTTAAAACACGTTTGTGTTACAGGGGAGCCTCCCTGCACACTTAGCAATCCTGTTTGAAGGAGACTATCTGCCCTAAGCTAACTAAGCATCCTTGGCCTACTGAAGACAGCAAAGGAAATAAAGTTGTTCATACTGTGCAGCTCCATGGCTTCCAGTGAGATACCAGATTGAGAGTTGTGAAACTATCTTCTGGACCACCATGAAGTGACTATAAAATACTTTGACGTATCATCTGTGCAATCCTACAACCACACGTGGTAAACAGACCCTGTCCCATACACTGTTTTCTCTGCCATCATCTTAATTTCTGTAGCTACAATGAACTGATATAAAGATATTTTAAATCATTACATCACACAGTGTCTTTTCAAGCTGTGTTCTAATTTAACGAGGCAGATCTATTTATTTTTTCTGCTTCTTGTAAGATGTAAGCATATTCTATCAAAACTCTAGACTACCACTAGTGACACATTTCAGTATCTCAGAGAAGCAAACTTTCATGTCTTACGTCCCCAGCCTGTTAAAACTATATCAGCATTTTCCCTTTTTATTATGGGGGCTGACAGCAAGGCTTTCTATAAGGATGATTTCTTCTTAGCAGCTGTAGCCAGTCACGCAGAGACCAATGTCTAAAGACTAGTCAAACACAGGCTTCACTCCGCCCCTTTTACCCACCTAAAGTTCATAAAGGCAGCAAACACCTGCTAGGGGGTCAGGGTGTGCAGCTCCTATCAGAGTTAAGTCTCCCAGGGCATTAGTTTATATGTATATATGAACAGCAAGGCAAAAGAGAGCTGTCACGCATTCTTGCATGGAAGCTATAGACTAGGGTACACAAGAGGTAAATTTATCTTATGACAAACATCTGTGGATTTGTGGATTATTTGTTTCTGTACAGACATCAATTAACATCGCTAATCCAAACGTGACTGAACGAGATATTTCAAAATTATCTCCAACCTTGTCCAGAAGTCCTTTGAAAACCACACAGACCTATCAAAGCATATAACCTGTCCCCTCTGCTTATATATTCACCACAGAAACCCAGACAATAGAATCCAGACATTTAAATTATTCTGAAAATAATGAAATGCAATCACCATTTAAACTCATATTAACGTCAGACTGACAAAACAGCTCAGTAATTTGTGCTGAAACATCTCATGAGGTTGATATTTTAGTTTCCAATTCTTTAATCCTCTACTTATAACTGAAAATAGGCTTGCCATTTCAGAAAACCTGTGACCTTGCTGTTAGAGGAATGGGAAAAACTGTCCTGGACTGCAAGCTGCATTAAGAAATATCTACACAATAAGGCCAAACTACAAGGTAAAGAAGAACTAGGACAAAGGAATAGGACAGACACTCCTTTACAAGAGGCAAGTACCTTGAAGCAAGGTACACATCTCCTTTGACGTAGCTCCTCTAACCAGGCAGCAGCAGCCCAGAGGTGACTTAGCAGCACTCCCAGTAATTAACTTGGTTTTTGTGTACTCCCTATGCTCTAAAGGTATAATTAGCCGCAGTAAAACAGTTTTGGGATTCTTGTAGCTCACAGAGGGATGCTCTGAAGCACAAGAAATTAAAGACAAAAGCAGATACTATCTCCAGTAAATATTTAGGGTGTTTAATCCCATAATCAAAAAGTTCACAAACTGACTAGTTGTGGGTAAATCACACATTTGTATACACTACTCCAAACGCCTTACTGCAAAAAACTTAATCTTATCTTAATAACACATAAAGGCTATACCAGGACCTACAAGGCTACACAAGGACCTGTGCTTAGGACAGCACATCCGAGATTTGCTGGTTGATCCAGTCCCTGGCACAAGGACGGATTCTCCTCCTGCCCTGGCCATTCCCAGGTGCTGAGTACCCACAAAAACTCTGGGGCTGTGGGGTGGCCTGCGTTGATGAGATTTCATTAAACTTAGGCCCTCCAGAAATACAGCATTGCTCTGGCTCTCCTACTTTTCCTGCTTACCTAACCCACTAGTGTATTCATTCGTAAGTTCAAAGAAAACCCATCAATAAACACACAAGCGGAAAAATAGATGTTAGTATTAGCCCAAGGTACAGACAAAAAAGGTGTAAGAAAACAGCGTCAGCTCAGGAGGTATCTGTGTGCTGTTGTTTATCTGAATTTTTTACACCGTGCCCATCACCTGCCTTTATCAATCAATTTCACATCTCATTCCTCAGCTGGATATCCACAGTTACTGCTTGAAGTGAATTCTTTAAGTGTAGCTTTAGCAGAGAAACAAAGTGAAAATTGTTCATTTACTAGATTACTATTTTAAAGAAGTCATATGGAGAGTTAAAAATCACACCACTAACTGCAGATATTATCATGAAAATGGACCTCACACAAGCATTCAGAAAGATGAACAGATACGAATTTCAAATCAGGGATCCAAATAAGGGCACTCAGGCAGAACACACATTATTTGGTTCTGATATTTGTGTTTAGATCCTTTACAAGTATGGAAAGCATAAAAATTACAGAGGCATCAGATTTAATAACAACAGTATAATGCACTGAACTGAGCATCAGTTTGAATTTTTCATTATAAGTATAGCAGCAAAATAAAAGATCATCAGGCCCAATTGCAAAACTCCTTTCAGAAACTGAGTACATGAGAATAAGTATCAAAATTAATCCATCTGACAGTCAAGCCATTTGGATACCCCTAAAAATAATGTTTTTGAATGGTGGCATTCTAGTAGCAAAAAGTAGAGATCACTTTGAAGCGTTTGCCCATTTCCAAATCAGGGTATCCGTGTAACACAACCAATGGCATACGATGCCAATTAGAATGATCATTCAACCAAATGAAGCTGTGAACTCACATGTTCTGACGATATCTTCTTCAGAAGTTCAGAACTGGGTGTACCCACAACTTCCATTATTCTCTTTAGTTGATCGATATCTGCATTATTTCAGGGAAATAAACAGCACATGATCCTTCTGGGTTTGAACTATTAATAAGCTTTCATGCAGATAGTTAAGATGTTTAAAACTATTCAGCACGACAATTCCATGCAAGGACACCAATTCATACCTTCTTGAGCCTAGCCCTGGAGTATCAAATTCTCTATTGTACTATATGAATTTGCCAGGTGTGCCTGTACGTGAGAAAGGTGCATGCAACATACTGCTTTCCTGTCCTGGTTCCCAATTTAACATTCTTAAGCTTAATTTTAATAGCACATTTATGTTTCAGTGATCTGAGGATTTCTGAAGAACAGTCTATTACAATAGAGCATATAGAGCTAGATTACTAATCTGTAGGCTGTAAGTGGAAAATTCTCATTTGGTAGCTTTATAAATCTGTTTGATATCAATCTCAAGATTAAAAGCTTAGAAAAAGTTCATTTTTCATTGTCATATATGACCTGTAAAGTATATTACATTTTCCCTAGACACTCAATGTTATTTTACAGCTTTATTTAAATTGATGTAATCACATAATTGCAGACAATATTTTACAATAGCAGAAGATATCTTATTTCTTGAAAACTAGATGTGTTGATTTTTTCCAAATGCCACACATCGTGTAATCAAACAGTCTGAAGCACAGTCATCACTCAGATGAGGAACATCTGGACAATGCCTGTGATTACAATAGAGCCTAATGATGCTGAGCACAACAGAAAGGTCAGTAGGGAGACTCTGTCTCGCAGCTCTTTTCAAAGTTTTGCAGGCAATTCTGATGTCATTTTGTTTTGCACCTGGCAATGGCTTAGTTTTAGGAGAAGCGTTTGCTTTTCGAGGGCTTTCAGAGCAGTGAGAAATGTCAGTATTCAGTACAGAAGAATGTGCCTTTGTTTCTCATATTAAAAGCTTTCCTCCTCTGATGCAGTTGTTTCCCCATTCCTCATTATCTGGTTTTCTTCAGTTTTCTTTTATTATTTTACTTTTTTTTTTTTTTCCTTTTGCCAGTGCAGGAAATGCCGATGGAAATCCCTGATGCTCCAGCAGGGACGACAGCACAGCGATGGAGAAAAAGAGGGTTTTGTTGCTGCTGTGACATTTCTGGGACTGCTGGCTTTTTTTTTTATAACAGGACACAATATGCCTATTAATTCACTTATTACTTAAAAATTACTTTGTTTGCATTTTAGAAGCTTCCAGCCTAAAAGCAGTTCTATTTTTAAAAATTGTATTAGCCAATCAAAAATTATTGCCTTTACTCAGCTTCAGTTTTAACATATGTTATTTCAGTAAGATACACACATGGAAGAAATCTGCTCTGTTGTAACTAGGTTATTATTTAAATACAGATACACAACAAGGAATAAATGCAACTTGTTGTTTAGGAAGATCTGTTACTGTTTTTTTTTTTCCTACCAGTGGGTCTCATATTCAGCTGTCATATACGCTAAACTGAAAAATTAGCAAAAATTCTTTACTGTTTCCGAAGTTTGTTACCTCAAAAACATTTCCATAGAAACACTCAAGTCATCAGAAAAAAAAATAAAAGGAAGAATTAGAAAGTATTTTTACAGCTGCATTTCATGTTTCATGTTAAGGATACAATCATTTCCTGGAAATAAGGCCTTCCCTTTTAATAGCTCTGCCATGATGCATCCAACTGACCAGATGTCAACTGCCAAGAAACAGAGAAAGAAACGTGTACAATGAATCAAGGAGATCCTGAAACAGAGTTGCTTCTTGGTTTAAAGCCATCACTATATCCAGCTGTAGCAAAATGCACGCCTTCACAGTTTACCTGTTTGGTTGTAGTGCATCCAGTTTAACATAATTTCTGGAGCTCTGTACCATCTTGTTGCAACATATCCCGTCATTTCATCGTCAGTTTGTCGAGCTAAACCAAAGTCTAAAATCTACAGAATAAAAACAAATTAAATATTAAAAAAAAAAAAAAATCCCTTTTCACTTTGTTATAGGTAGTGATTTTCCCCATCACTCATTCCTGAGTTTACCCATAGCCCCTCACTATCCACGAGGTAAAAGAGCCACACTCTGCGGACAGGCTCATCGGCTCTCCCTGCTGCAGCCCTGCAGCCTACGGCTCTGCGTAAAGATGCTTCCACTCCCTGGCCCTTTGTCCTCCAAGGCAAACTTTATATTTTGCCTCAAGTTCAATTTTCCCCTGATGTTCATTTGCTAAAAATAAGCACTCTTGCTATAAAAAATGAAACACTAACAAATGGGAATGTTTGTGTAAAATGCCAAGGGCAAGTGCCACTGGCCATTTAAATATTTAAAGACCACACGAGCTCATCACAAATCTGCAGAATTTCTGTTGTTTCCCTCTCATGTCTATCTAAGCGTTTACCCAAATCATGCACCATTCTGATGCCACTAGGAGAGAAACATATATCCTGCGTAACAAGGTAGATTTAAATCACATACCATCTGTTCTCAGTAGAACTCCCCCACTGACACAACAAAGGAGCTCTCTTCAGGTACACATATTACTCATAGGCTTGATGGCAAAATGTTCCCCTCCGTATGTTCTCCTTTGTTAAGTTTACATTGCCGAGAAGTTATTTCAATTAAATTTTTCCTGCTCATTTCTTTGCTTACTATTTTTTGATTAGTCTATGTCCCACTAATTACAGAGCTAAAAGGTATCCCGAACTCTAAGAGAGGCTGTTGTGAAAGTGTATCATCTGAGCCTCAGCGCTGTTCGTTAAGTCAGTCATCTGAGCTAGTTAGCATCTCTTCAAATAGAAATGTGAATTAAGATCAGTGGCAACCTCCCATGATGAAATCCAGGATTATTTATTAAGATGATGCTAATCCTTTCCATTGGAACTAAGAAAATTTTAAGAGTATCATTCACAATGCCTCAGTTATAATCCAATTTAAAGATATAAAAAGCCTAAAGAAAAATACTAAAATATAAATAACACTAACATCTTTACTTCTATTATACTTTAAAAGCATTATTTATTTCCTAAAAAAGCAAAAATAAAAGCATGAGGCAAACAAGGCATGAATAATAGTATGAAACTCAAACACTAATGCCCTTATTTTTATGAGGGTTTTGGCAATATTTTTCTTAAATAGCTGATAGCTTCTATCAAACGTGTACATATACGTTTTCCTTCTTTTTGCTTCTATTTTCATTTTGTTTGTACCTGGAAATATCCACTATTTTTTTCTATTAGAAAATAATCTGGTACATAATCTGGTACCAGAGGAAGCAAAGCTATAAATATAAACAAAGCAAAGAGCAGTGTAATCAATGCTAGGCAGGGAGGTGCACAGATACCATAATAATAGAAAAAAAAAAAAAAAAGGAAGATTAGAAGTCTCCTTTACTTACAGTACAAAAATACAGCACACGTTTTAGAGTGCAAGATCAGACCCAGACGACCCATAAAATTTCACAGATGCTGAACATACATGCATGAAGACATTAAAGGGATAATCATGAAACTTGCTGAGCATCTGCAAGTGTCACTAAACCAAACAGGAACTACAGTTTCTCACCACGGATCCGGATTAGTGGGAGAAGGCAACTGCACTGCTCTTATTCACTATTGTGAGCTTTTGCTGATCTTGTAGTATTTGGAATCGTTTCTTAAATCCCTCGCAGCTGGAATAAAGTGATTACATCAGAGCCCCAGTCACAGGGAGAAAGATGCTTCTGGCTGCCATGGAGAAACGCTAAACTTCCCATTCTTAGGCTTAAAGGCTTAGAAAGCATCTTTTCCTTCTCCAGAGTCTCATGCTTATTATGTAATACCGTATCACACAGATACACAAAGATATGTATTTATATAGATGTGTGCATTAAAATAGCATTTGAGAAGTTACAGGGTTCTTTTTGTTTGTGGTTGGTTTTTTGGTGATTTTTTTTTTTTTACTACCTGTAACTAGTAAAATAACTGGTAATATTGGTATCTTTTTTCATATCATTATTTAATTTAGCTAGACTATTCTATAGATATAAAAATAAAAGTTATTACAAGGCTTCAGCTAAACATGGCAGATGCAGATACATTTCACAGGTCAAACTTTCAAGATACACTCAGTTAAGTGCTCACTCATGGGCCAAATTATTAGCCTACGTACCATCTGTAAGGAATTAGGGATGAATATTTTACAAAGGTACTTGTGTTTATACTAAATTAACATTTGGGAGAAAAAAAGCATTCACGGAAATTGGTTTTCTATGTCAGAAAAGCAACAGTAGCAAATAGCTGAAATCAATGGAATTAGAAATAAAAATGGTAGCTAATATTTTCTCAGAAAACTAATCTTGAGAGCTTTTACAACATTCTTCATCACAACAGCGTGATACATACCCTCAGTTCACAGTCTTCATTTACGGCTAGATTACTGGGCTTCAGGTCCTGTAGCAGAACAGAGAGAATTAGTCAAGTATGCTTTTAATCTTTTAAAATATATTATAACTATGTCTTGAAACACATTTGATGCACAGAGGGACATGCTCCATTCATTTTTATTATCACAATGAGTGAACTCACCCGGTGGATGATTCCAGCTGAGTGAATATACTGTGAAACAGAAAGAAAAAAAAAAAAAAGGTAAGATTTGAAGTTAAAGGTGAAGGAAGATATAACTCACTTGTCTTATCTTTTTGCTTCTGAGACTGATTGTTTTATATACAGAAAAGACTTGCATCACACTACATTTTCAGATCAAACACAGGTATGACGAACTTCAAAACCTTGTTTTGTCTTATGCAGAGCTGGATATTTCAAGAAAAGTAACCAGGAAGGCCAGATTCTACCATAAAAGACAGCACTTGCAGTGATTCTTCTGTTGAAAGCTTCTTGCCAATTTGGAATTTGTTCCAGTCTTATCTCAATGTCTCTGTTGATCGGCTAGTGGCTCAGTGAATTCAGTGGCCTAGGGAGCAGTATGGTTGACTCCTAGATGACATAAGTCACCTTCCCATGCTGTGAACGCTGAATGTGCGAGAGATACTTGCACCCCGGGACAGATTAGTGACCAAAATACCCATTTAAGCCACAACATTTCTTCAGGTCCACTTCCAAAGCAGGGACCCAAAGCAGTATTTCAGTGGCTATTTAGCATTTCTGCTATTTTACATAAAACATTAAAACTCAAAGATTGAGAACAGTTTACTCTGTAATTGCCTATCATTCACTTGTTAGGATTAACAGCCAATTTATCTATGATCTTACTGACCAGGATCAGCAAGACCTTGAAAACCTTCTCTTCTATTCTCTAGAGGTGAATTCACCTCCTTTTTTTTTTTTTTTTTTCTTTTTTTAGGAGCAGTGATTACAGGCAAAACCTGTATATCAACTGGGAAAACCCAAAGAAAACACAAGGGCATTCTTCTTGTTCCAGACCTATGCGCTGTTTGTCAGAAGGGCAGGGCCACCCCGAGTGCTCCTCGCAATAGCTGTGTGCAGCTGAACGAAGAGGAAACCAAAGGAAAACCAAACCATCACTTGCCACAGAAGGAGCTGTGTCCCTGCTCTGCTAAGACAAGGGCTCCTCTTGGTGCCACCAAGAAGCCCAAAGCTCACTCAGGTCTGCGAATACATGTTGTAATGGCTCCAGCATACATATAAGGGAGGAGTTATTTATGACCAAATGTTCTTGGACTAATGAGACATGAGAATTTCAATTCCAGAAGAGATGAGCCACCATCAACCCCTCCCCTTTGAAACAGTGCCAGAAATGCACCTGGGTGCATTTCTGAAATTAATATTCATTTTAGAGTACAACTCTTACTATTATTTAGCTCTGACACAACATAGCCTTATATTCAAAACCACAAGCTGGATAATTAACTCCAGAATCCATCTTCCTAATTTAGCTATTAACTTAAGTAAACGAGACAAAGCAACTAAGGGTTCAGTTCTGCAATTTTTATTCACTAAAATCTGCACTTAAATTGATAGAACCCACATGGATGAATAAGAATTACTGTTTCAGGCACCAGGTGACTTGCTGAAAACCATGTAATAAGTATATTTCAGAGCCAGTATTTACCATGGCTTGCTTTCAACCGTACAGTTATTTTCCATGTCTAAAATATCAATTACTATTAAGTTAGCTACTAAAGCAGCTGATCCCTCTCTTTTTATGCCTGGGAAAATCAACACTGGTCCAAGAAAATGCTTATCACCTTGTAATGGGAAGAATTTTCAACATCTTATCCTGTTTATAGACACTTCTATGTTTAATGTCAGCAAAGTGATACGTATTGTAATTCCTTCGGAAGAAAATTTTACTATGCTTTCATTGCCAATCACCTATGTTATCTAATTGTATAAAGTTTAACCGATATGATTAAAGGAAACAATGACTTTACAGGCAGAGTAAATCCCAGGGGATTGTGTGCAACATTGTACATTGCTGGGATAAGCTTTTACTTCCAGACCTTTCCCAAAGAACCCAACTATCTTGGTTATCTCTTCACCCATGTGATGCGCCCTACAAAAATCAGGGCTGAAGTTCTTCAAACTGGCTCATGTCTTTCAAAGCACAAATGTGAGCTACTTGTCATATCGTTCTTTATCAATTTCACATTCTTCAGAAGTTTCTTCACTACCCATGTTCACTTGAGAGGCCATATAGCAAGTGATTCTCTGTCAATAAGAACTTAGATACTGAACTAGAGTTAACGTTCAAGCAGAGTACTCACGTGTATTGTGCAGGTAAACATTTGTGGGTCTGGGGTTTTATTTTTGGTTGGAAAAAATGATCAGATAATTTGTGAAATGATTGCTGCTATCTGTGCACACCTTAAGACACAAACAAAAGCCTTTAAGAACTGTCACTGCAAGGAACCAGTCATTACTCCAACATTTTGGTTGCTGACTCCAAAACCCTTGCCTTCAGCCAGTACCTTAAGACCTCGAAGTAACTGATAGATGAGAAACTGTATATGGTCATCCGTTAACTTCTGGCACTTCACAATGTTATTCAGGTCAGCACCCATTAAATTTGTCACAAGATACCTGTGAAAATAAAACACAGAAGAAAACAAAGAAACACACCTCATTTAAGATTGGCAGGATGTAAATCTTTCTAAAAGCAGCACATCTAAAGGCTAACTACACGCTTCCATGTCGGTTCCTTTTCCATTGTCTACTAAAACACGGTTTATTCCTTTCCAGTTGGCTTCTTATGAGCTCTAATAATGGAATCACAGCTATGAGATTTAATATCACAAAAAGGAAAAATCCTTACGGTACATTAAAAGCGTTTATCTCTGTTTTCTCCCTGACACACTACAGTGTCCAGTGAGAGGAGAATGCACTGTATTTTGGGATGACTAGAAAATCTCACCCAACATCAAAGTGGAAGCCTGAGGCACCGAAGTTACAGTACCTGCAAGGCCCCAGAACATCTGATGATGGAGATTAATATTGGATTGGTTGAAATAAGGGTGTTTTGTGTAACTTCCCTCTCTGCTCCCACTGGAAGTTTTGGTTTTTTTGACAAGTTTTGCTGAGACACTGATTCTTTTCCGAAAAAAGCATTGGGAAAAGTATACATCTGTCATTCCCAGTTCTCATTTGAGTAGTTGTGCCCCAGTATCAAAGTGGTAGTTACTTACTAACTAGCTAGAATAATTTAAAAGTTTTACTTACACTTCATTAAAATTTTCTATTGATGTTGCAGGTGTAAAAACGTCTAGCAATCCTATAACCTGAAAGATGAGGGTATTGACATTTTATTTTTAGAAACCTGTAAAGCAACATGTAATTCGTATTGACAGTGCTTAGCACTTTTGGCATGAAACTTACAAATACATGACATATCGTCCTCCTGAAAACTTAGTACAGCTGGCACAATAGGTGGTCTGTACAGGTACAGCCTCAGCTATCTCCATGACCAATAGAAAATTCTATTAATTACAAAAAAGTAACTACAATAAGACTTTAGACAATTATAAATAAAGGCAGGAAATATGTCTCACTACAGAAAAGCTGACATGGCTTATATGCTTGTTATACTTCAGATTATGCACAATTTCATGGGTTATCTTGTTCTGCTGTTGATTAACTTTTTTTAGCATCCTTTCTCCAGGATAGCTTTCAACCCACTCTATTTTATTCAGGCTTCAATTAATCAAGTTACTTTTAAGCAGGTGGATGCTTCCTCTGAAATCAACTGTTTGTCACATAAACTTAGGCAAGTAATGAATTATTTGGGGCCTGAAGTTCTGCTATCTTTCATCTAGATATTACACTGTCATTAATTTCAATGAGAGTATCTGCCCTTAATTTCTCAATGGAATCCAAATTCAGCAAGAGCAGGTTTAGGTATTCTTTTTCCTAGACTGATGTTTCAAGAGCATCAAACAGTAGTGAGCAGATCACTCTTGTTACTTTAGTTCAAGAAGAACAGGGCCACTTGTTTTGGATTTCAGCAGCTGCATCTTCAAGAAAAAATTAAATCAATTTTTTCAATAAAAAGGCTTCAATAAAAAGGCAGCCTTTTACTGAAAGTCTCTAAAGTCCAATGACTTTATTACCCATAAGATGACTAAGTTCAGGTATCATGGGTAGCCAGAGAGTTGCATATACTTTTGTAAAAGATTGTAACTAACTGAAATTAAGCCTATATTGCAAAGTTTTGGCATAAAAATTCAAAGAGAAAGAAAAACTCACTCTCCACTTACGTTCTCATGCTTCATATGCTTAAGCAACCTAAGCTCTCGGTAGGTCCTCCTCGCATGAATAAGTGATTGAAAAGGTCTTGAAAGCTTTTTTACTGCCACCTTCTGTCTTGTTTTGGTATCATAAGCTGAACTAGAAGACGAAAAGAAAAAGTCCAAGATGAAGGCATGTTCTACTTCAAAGCTCTTAACTAGTTCACTGGAGAAACCCGTACTCTCCTGGGGGCACTTTCTCCTTCCTTTGTCCTCTTTTACCTTCTACTCAGGGACTGCAACTGGGGGGGCCAGTCAGCAGTAACTGAGTATTCAGAGACAGTTCCCTTGTTTTCCATCTAGCAAATTGCTAATGATTATGATAACATTCAGGACTTGTTCCCAGGTAACCCTTCCCCACATGGCAGAGAAAGGAACCAGAGGACTAGCTCCATTAGTGCAGCTCCAGCCTCCACCTCCAAGGCAAGGCTCGTAGGGAATATGGGAATTCAAACTCTGGGTATTACTGAACAAACTGGAGTCTTTACTAATTAGAGGAATGATGCCATTGTGTCTAGTAATAGTAATTACCTATGTGACCATTAGCTTGCTAGATGATAATTCCACAAAACTGGAATCAAATTAGGATGCTGACATAGGCAAGGCCATACCATTTCCTCGGGAAATGCTGGTAAGAAATGAACGACAGGTACATGTCTTACACTCCAGCCCACAGATCCTGCTGACACCCAGCATATGCTTAACTTCATACAGCTGGAGACGCCCCACCAAAGAGGACACTAAATACACACGTCACCATTTGCACAAGAGGGAGACCCACTGGTTTTTGTGCACTAGAAAGACATGACAAGAACAAGCCACAAATAAATGCTGCCTGTTACGTAGCACAGGAATAAAAATGATCCCTTTATGTATTACTTCATGACACTATATAGTACAATTATAAAAAGATTCAGTTTGCTACCTTCTGTTATGAAGAAAAAAATTTTCTTAAATTGTTACTCTTACCCATTAAGCTAAAATGGTGTTCAATTAAAATACCTTGACATTCTCTGTTTACAGTGTGGCTAACACTATCTGCACTTGCTAGACAGCATTAGCAGGCCGAGAACCACCACACACATTTATCTTACAGAACTTTTCCGGAGTCACGAACATGAAAATTAGATAACATGAAAATTGCACAGAGTAGGATGACAACAGTCAACAGTCACACCAAATTCTATTTGCTCCTGATGAACAGTGGTTTAGGCACTCCTGCAAATTGTGGTAGGAGACACATGCTAGACACAAAAAAACTTTGATCATGCCTGGAGTAACTCCCAAACTAATGCATTGAGCCTATAATCAGCTCCAAGTAGGTGGACTCCTACATGTATCTGGTGCTAAAGTCACGAAGAGCCAAGCAAAGAGCAAAGCCTCTTTATTTGCAGGCAGCTGGAGGACAAGGTGGTGTTTCTAATGAGAAGCAACAAAGGATACATGCAACAAATGGGCAGGAAGAACAGAACGGCATCCAAAAGGTGATCGAGATCCAGTTACCCCAGAATTCACCCAAAGGCCAATGCAGGGCACAATCCAGCAACGGTTTTGTTTGTTAAAAACAAAGTAAGAGGAAGCAGATTTAATCAACAAGTTTCTTACAGGCACCATGGAAGGAGTGAGTCACTCGTGAGATAAATGAAATAGATAAGTAGATTACTTAGCCAGTTTCTTGCAAGCATCACAGAAGTGGATCTTCAGGGAAGTTTTAAAGGTGTACAGGCTTGTGGCTTTGCTGAGCTCCTCAGGAAGGGCATTCCCTCAGCAGGAGCAAGCAAGGATAGGAAGAAGGCGAAGACTGGTATCTGAGCAGCGGATGCAAGGGATACGACAGAGACACTTGTCCCCACAGCAGGGTAGGGACACAGTTATTCAGGATATGAGGTCGCTCTGTTGCTCAAATACATGAAACAGCTCACGGAATGAACGGTGTGAGAAGAACTGACAACAAAGATATCTTAAATTCCACATGACTGGCCACAGGGACAACATGAAAGTTGCACAAGAAAATCTGAAGAAATAAAAAGGAAGCCAATGCTTAGCTGTCAACGTAACAAAGATTAGATATAATTGCCCTGTGTGTAGTCCTGGCCAACGAAGCCACTGGAGAATACCTCCAAGTCTCGCAAATACATAGTCTTCATATCCTTTCCAACTTTTTTCCAATGGAAAAGGAAATGTTTATCCAGATAAATAAATAACATTGCCCAAAACAGTGGTCTGTGCTTAACATCTCAGCTCTTCTGGTAATTCACAAGCCTTCCCACTTATGCTTGTGCTGGTTTGTGAAATACTGTGTACATTAGACAAGGCTAGGAGGAATTAGGTTTTAAATCCTGTTATCATGACAAACATCCCTCTCCTCGCAATTCTAAGGTCAAATGTGGGTTTCAGTTTTTTAAAAATTGTTGATCTTTAAGATGGATTGCTTTTTACCCTCCATATGACTCAAGGCTGCAAAGCTTTCAGATGGTACAAAGCACTATTTTTTTAGCTTCAGTAATTCTTATGACAGCAGCTTTTTAGACCCAAGGTGGAAGCACATAATGGGGGCCAGGGAGGAGGAGGAGAAAAAGAAAACAAGTGGCAACTTGAGTCCTAGGACCTCCAATGGGAAATCATGAATTGAAGCTGCACAGGCCAGGAACTGAGCTGGTTTAAATGAGCTCTTCCACAGTGAAGACACTGTACCAAATGATAATCAGAGCTAACGCCTTCAGGCTTTTTCCTTGCCTGTTTTACCATCATCATAACTCAATTCATTAACAGTGAAGCATTCAAAAATACAGATTTTGCATTGTTGAACTCTCTTGTTTTTCAGACTCAAGGATGACTTGCATCTGCGATCTCTGCTACTGCCTCTGTGATCACATCTTGCAAGCAGCTGGCCGCTGCCTGCATTCCTCCCCGCGTACACTTACGCTTCTTATTTTAGATTCGGTCTCCCCCTCTTGCGATTATATCACCATAGCTGCAATCTGGGTTGTCCCCTGAATACTCCATCAACCCCCCAGTGAACTGTTAGGCGGCAGGATGAGCTGCTTCCCTTTCTGCGTGGTTTCCCCAAGAACGTTCAGCTTTCAGACCAGCCCCTGGATAGAACATCTCTATCCAGGTGAAATCCTGGTCTCTATCCAGTCACGGTGAAAATATTGGCTCACCTGTGCTCGGCACCTGCAAACCCTTCCTTGGGAGCCTGTAACCAGCCCAACTAAAATGATTCAAAACAACTGCTTAAAAAAAAACCCAAGCCATGCTGTTACGAGTTTGATTTAATGGCAAGAAAAGGGTTAGAGGCCCTCACCTTCCCTTACCCTGCATGACATCCAACTCACACCCTCCCACCCCTGCATTGAGACTGGAGAGGGCTTCTCTGCCAGTCTCCTGGTGTTTGCATCGCCTCACAAACAACTGCTGGCCACTTACAGCACCTTTTTCAGGCTTCCGCTTTGGCCAACCATTTGTGTTTA
The DNA here is from genome assembly GCF_964106895.1 of Numenius arquata. NCBI lineage: Eukaryota > Metazoa > Chordata > Aves > Charadriiformes > Scolopacidae > Numenius > Numenius arquata. The sequence goes on along the minus strand of NC_133577.1, from coordinate 110,229,543 downwards.
TACCTGGTTTATACTCACATCCGGAAACAAATCTTCCTTCCAATAGTTCAGCTACTGTTTCCTGAGTTCCTTTGAAACTATTTATTCTGAGGTGTCTTACCTCTGACTATGATGTTACCTGAAATAGCTGGACAGAACGGTACAATGGAGACAAACTTTGATACTTGCAAAGGGATATCAACCCCCATCTCTATTCTTTACTGTTAGCATTTCATTTGTTATAGGCAGTGAAAATAAGTGACTTTTTAATTGCATATTGTCAGTGAATATTTCTGACATCATCACTAAGCAGTATGCTCACATGCCTCGATACAATACAGGAACACCACTTTAGACAGACTTTCTGTCAGAATTTAAAAAACATCACCATTATTACTTTTCTTTTTTTTTAATTTACAAGAGACAACTTTGTAACAATCTTAGCAATAGTTTTTTCATATATGATAGTTCTTGACCCAGAACCCTTCGCAGTTATGACACCTTTTTTGCTGTCTGTCCTTTGCAAGATCAAGGACAGAAAGCCATTATTCCGCTTACAGGGACGGCATCATTTTCACACAGATTAGAGACTTTTGCTTAGTGTTATTTTCAATCATTGCCTAAATTAGATCTACCTGTTCAGTGTTGTCAACTCCTATATTTAATAATTCTATTGAAGTTCCACTAGATGAAATATGAATCTCTATTTATATGCACATTTTCCGAGTTCTTAAGGCTTGAGAGAAAAGTTTGAACATAGGAAGCAGTCCAGAAACTTCAGGAGGCAAAAAGAACAGGATTTTAACAGCTTCCTGCTAACTTCATGACTTTGATGGGGCATGGATTTTTAACAGCTGATGTTTATAAACACGACCGTGCATACAGTCATTTCCCTAGTATCCACGGACGGTTCATCCTCTGTGGCTGCAGAGCAGCAGCACTGGAAAGACAAGCCATTCATGTGTGCAGCCTTCTCAGAGCCTTCAGGGCCTTTGCGATGAGGAGCACACCATTCTGCTCTGGCTGCTTGGCCTTCGGGATCAAATCTGCTTCAGCAGCTGGGGGGCTGCTGGTGGGAGCCTGATCTATCAAACCGCACATGGAGTCAACTCGTACCCTGTTTAGTAAACTCCAGTATCCAATGCAGGAAGAACTGTTCCTGGGATCAACTGGTCCCCTTGGACTACAGCCAGTTCCTGAACTTCTGAATGCTTTGGGCTTGGAAAGGGCTTATTAGCAGTACCAACCAAAATGCCTGGAAAAAGTTCAGCTTGAGTGCAGCGTTTGGTCTAGTGAGTTCTCTTCATTCCTGGAGCCAGCCCAGGTCTATCTGATGCAGAACGAAAGAATGACTGAAGTTGGCTGTACACAGTACCAGTCTCGTGTCCACAGTGAACTCCTCATTTACTGTAGTTTACCTGTGTCAGCCGATACTCCATTCCCATCACCCCAGATAATCACGAGGTGTTGGTTGCCTACAAAGTGATTTTATGGTTGTTGAAGCATTATATCTCTACAAATAATTAGGTATATTTATTCTAAGTGATTCACTTGGGGTTAAGTACAAAAAAATACAGAGAAAACTAACTTTTCCAATTCATTTTATATAATTCAGTGTCCCAGCTTGCAAGGTTGTTACCCCTACATCACCACAAGTTTGACAACTGGCTGGACACACAATACCAGACTTGGAGAGAATGCCATACACAAACAGATCCTTAAATTTGCTCGATGTGACAATACTGGGATACTGGGCCTGGGTTTTCCCCGTATCGTTCTAGGCTTCTATTTTTATTTCTTTCACTGCAGCACTATGCAAGTTTCTTTCCTTTGCTGGATCACGTTCCTCCAGAACACATGAAGACTCCCCATTACATGTAAGTGTTAAGAGAAAAAACAAAGAAAAAATGCAATTCATGCTCAATTCACATGGGCAGAACCTTACTGGTTTTGTTAGGAAAGAAGGTAACATTCAGAAAATAAAAAGGGAAGTACACAGAATTTCCGCCACACATTTAGTACAGCCATAACTTTGAGCTCGTATCCACAGACGTCAGCATCATTTCATAGACCCACTGACTCCTTCCATTACAGGAGGCATGAACTTCCTTGTGGACAAATGACCCTTTAATTTGTAAGATCCTGAATTCCTGAGAAAAACAAGTAACAGCAGCAGAAAGGTGTATGTGAGCAAGCATTGAGGGAAAGAATGGCAGAGGGGTCAGCACACAGAGAACCTAATCATTGAGGTAGGCAGCCCTTGCTGCACAGCACATAGGAAAGTAAGACAGAAAAGGGGGACACACAGGAGCCCTGTCCTGGGACATTTTCTAGGGCTCATTCATATAATCTGGGTTCCTCACAATTGCAGTGAATGACAACCCTTTCTAAATTTCTCATAAATGTCATGTAAGTGAGTGAAAGTCATCACGTGAATAATATGGATTTTGGGGTTTGTTTGCAAGGGTTAGTTTGTGAGCTTTTTCTCCTCGGTCTTCTCAAGGATCTTGCTCCTCTTTTTTTAAAATACAACTTTTTTTTTTAAATAAATAGAGCTACTTTCTATGAAGATATAGAATAGTCTCAAAAAAAGCACAAGCAGCATCTATCCAATATCAGAAAATGGACCATAACATCTATTGGCAATGAAGCAAGAGAACACCAGAAAAAGGCCACTCACAGCAAGCTTAAGTTAACCAGCAAAGTACACCCAGGAAATCGATTATTTGTTTCTTCTTTATAAATGTTTTGTTACTGTATGCACTTCAAGCTGGAGATTTCCACCCTCTAAGAGGCCAGATTTAAGGTATGGAGTGTGTATTTGTTTACTGAACCACACAAATCACAACACGTATGTGAATCAGAAGGACGCCATAAAGAAAAATGAGATGGCAGCAAGACAAAAGGTGGGAGGATGAGTAGTGGGCAGCTCTGAAACGACACATTAATCTTCTCATTAGAGGAAAAAAAACCCTTGCTTGATGATGACAGGTTACTGTATTGTAAAATTACATCCCATCACTTGGATATTATTCCAACATACCATGCTGAGCACTGGCATCAATTGTTTTGGCTTTAGCACAATCACTACAATTATCTGAGATTACTTTACCACTAGATCTAAATATGAAAGTACAAAATATCTTACATATGTACAACACAAAAATACGTACATACTTTTAAGCAGACACTAAAAATACTAAAGAACAATTGCTATCCATATGTTTACACGAATACAGCGCCAATCTTCTTTCAATGTAGCAACATGATCGTAATAACGCTCTATCAGCCTCTGAACCCTCAAGCTATTTTTTGTTTTCTGATCTGTCTGTTATGGCTCCACAGTGACCCAAATATTCAAATAACTTTACAAAGGAGCAATCACACTTTTCTAGGTGAAGTTATAGACTGCAGCTTACGTCGGTGGGAGTGAGGCATTTAAAATCACGCTTGTGAGAAAAACATACAGAAGGTTGGGGCCATACGCTGTTATCTTCCTCAGCATGTGTAACCAACTCATGGATACTAAAATAATCATGTATTTTAGATAGCCTATAAGCCTAATGTCAGTATTTAAACAGGAAAATCTGTCCGCTGCCACTAAGCCAGTAATGACAAACCCATTCTGTTCAGCATTTCTTTAAAACAGACTGCCAAATAGTTATAAGTTGTGGGCTTAGAAGCTACAGCTAGAAAGGCCAGTGTTAATCTGGATGTAAAGTTTAACATGAAAAATACTGGTGCTTTCAAATACATTACATAAACCTAAACAGACAAAATCTCACTTACATTCTTGTCCTTCTTTTTCCTATTCCTCCCCCACTTCTCCTTCACATTTCCTGTTTTCTCTCTCTACAACGGCCAAAATGTTAAATAACAGCAATTCATCTCCAGGTCACGTTGGGGTTTTGAAACGCCCTCTCCCTTCCTGACTGAGATACTGGATTTTTTGTACTAACTAGCTGATAGGTTCTGAAACTGCAAACAGCTCCTTGGGAAGGTGTGTTTGAAGCAACCAGACCTTAAGACTTTAAGGGGTCTGGAATAGGGATTGTGTCCCCGAGCCAATTGCAGTCACAATCATGAGCGATGGCAGGAGAGGAAAGCAGTTAGCTATGCCACTGCTGCATCATGTGGTCAGGGAGGTGTGCGTTATAACAAATTATAGTGAAGCAGGGACGGAGGATACCCTTTGCAGAGAATTTTTATTCTGCTAATGTATTCCTATAGCCACACAGAAGGCTGTAATTTCATGATCCTTGCTGCCTTTCTGCCACAACTGGCTCATCCCATGCCTCTCATCTCTCTTGCACTCCATGTCCCCCTCCTGCCCCCTCTAAAAAAGATCTCATTAATTCCTCCTGAAAGAAAGCCTGCATAATACAAAATGGGCTTCCCCACTTCTTGAGCTCACCCTTCCTACAACTCCCTCTACCACCCTCCTCACACACATACAGATGTTTCTCATCTGCTCTTGAACTACTCCACAGGCTTAGTGACAGCATCACGTGTAGACATTTCCATCACAGCCATTCTCCACAAACACCTCCTTCCTTAAAAGGATTCAGTCTTCATTAAAATTTTCATTTAAAACAGGAACTTTGGCTCCACTAATTACCATCCCATTTCCCTTTCCTTTCCAAAGTCTGTAACTACCCTGTTCCAACAACTGGAAGATACGCAGGATGAAACTGGACAAAGGAATGACCAGCAACCTGCATTCCATCCCAGTGCTCCAACAAAACCACTTTCAACAAACTCTCTAGTGATGTCTCCCTGGCCAGTGCTCAGAAACACCCTTCCATCTTCCTTCATGTATCTTTCACGAAATTTCTTGAATTCCTGACCTCCTTTGGCTTTGTAGCTGTGAGCCCCTTTTTGTCTTCATTTGTAAGAGCTATTTCATCATGGTTCCCTGAGGATCTTTCTCACTGTGCAACATTTTTGTTGCTTCACTTATTTTCATCCATTAATTCTAGCAATGCTGCTGCAAAGATCCTCCTCCTAACCTGTAATGTTGATCATGCAACTCCTTTATTTAGTTCTCCTCCCTATTGCAACCTCACCTTCAAGGCCTTGTTTCTAAATATCATTATTACATATACTCTTAAGAGATGTCCTGCCGCTGACTGGACCCTCCTATCAGCCTTCATCTCTTACTCAGTTTTCAAGCAAGTGTCTGAATAAGCTTAGAAAGGCTTATTGTAAATTTTCCTTCCGAATGATGCATACCAAAACCAGGCTAACAGATCTTGGACAGCAGTATTTTAACAATATTGTTTGAAATGTTTTCAATAAAATATAACCATATTTAAGATGAAGTTCAGCCCCTTGATTTCCATTGGAAACAAAAGACTTAATTTGAAAGAGGAACAGCCCAAAGGGAGTCCACTGAAATCAACCAGGTTCACATGTGCTTGGGGTTCTGCCTTTAGCCAGTAGAGATCTATACGGTCTCCAGCTTCCAACTGTATTTACATACAGCAGGTGTACATTACTACTACTCTAAAAGCTTATCTCAGCATTTGCTTTTAAACTAGCATGTAATGTTACAGTAACATCATAACTCCAGTAACCCCATCTCATAGTTGAAAACATATACTTAGTATCACTACAGCTAAGTAAAAGATCCCTTTGAAAAAAAATACACACCCAAAAGCCATCAAGTACAATCTTGGATGAAGGAATTTCTCTCTTTGTTGGTCAAAGACAATACGTATCAGCTTTTAAAAAACTTCTCAGGCTACTGAGTTGTCTCAGCATCTCCTTAGAGGTCCTGAGCGTGAAAAGGCCAGTATCAGCAGTGTTATGTGCCAGTCTTGCAAGCTACTGCCCTCAAAACACTTTTGAGTGACAAGCTAACCAGAAGCACGGGATAGGGCGGACAGGGGGAAAGAAGGGGTTAAACTTCAGTATTAAAGCCTTCTGCTTCTATTTTTCCACTTGTACTTCCTCAAAGTAAAATAGAAGCCTAAACACCACCCCACCTTCCCCCAGTTTTTACTCAAAATTAGCCAGGACAAAAACTTAATGGATCTTAAGCATGCACTTGAAGTTAGCAGGACAGAAGGACCTGCTGAAATGCTGCACCGCGTAAATGACTTAAGGCAAGCTTTGCTTTCCTGCTTCTCTTGAACTGAGGCCTGTGCCATAACACTCTGACTTAGCAAGCTTCTTTTTTAAAATGAGTTATGTCACCTGAATTGGTGTTAGGCATTGCACACTCTTAAAATTAAGTGAGAGTGACTGCATGATGTAAGTACTATTGATGCCAAGGGCCTCCGAGGAAACAGCGCAGGAGTTTCTGGTTGGGAAGAAGCTTCGGACTCACTTTGGTTCATCTTGCAAAGTCTGTTCTTTCCAAAGAAGGCAGAACAGAGAGCTTGCAATATGCTAATGGAAAACAACCTGTTGGAGGGATCAGAGACAGCACGCTGCAGGAGGCCGCCTATACCTCCTGGGCAAAAATAGGACTAAGTAGGTTGGAAGACAGTTTACAAAAGCTGGCATGAAAAGAAGCATAAAGGCTTTAAAAAAAACCAACAAAACCAACCACAAAAAAAACCAAACCACCAGAAACCAAAAATCTATCCACATTACATAAATTGTGGTATAAAAAAAGTCTTTAAAAAAAGAAGAGATGAGGAAGCTCTCTCTCGAGCAGGCTCCCAGGGGAAAAGGCAGACAGGTACCAAACCATAGTGGATCTACCAGGTTAATACAACAGGGAGGTAGAGGTGCTGCAGGCCAGCAATCCAGTTTATAAGCAATATCACCAGGAGAGCTGAAAGACTCAAACCCAGCCAGAATTATTATTTAAAAGGCAGAATCAGAATGGACAAGAGCTTAAAATGCAGTTCGACTCGAGACGCGAGTTGCCTCGTTTCTCTAGAGCTGAAATGAAATGGTTGTAGATAAAGGTGAAAGTAAGAGCCTGATGGCTTCCCATCTAAACGGTTGTTATCTTAAAGGCTGCACTTAAAACCAGAAATGTTTTTAAAACTCACAATTATCAGGGATAGCGCCTGGTCTATAAGACTCAACCAGCTCTTTGACTTTTGTGAAAGATAAATCCAACTTGAAGGATGGAAACTGTGAAAATGCATTGTTCAAGAAAACTTTAACTGAGTTTTGGCTTGAGGGAGAGTTAAAAATAATTGTCTAATATAAAAAAACTCAACTTGGTAAGCAAAGCCATAGTACAAAAAGAGAACAACTCCAAAAGAAACAATTGTACATATAAATTTGACATTTGGTAATAGGCAAACAATGCCTGAAAAAAGAAAAATTAACCAAAATGTACTGTTGAAGACTCCACCGATCATTTTAAATGCAATTAAACTACCATAAACTACCATACACACACCACACTTCCACAGGGCTTTAATTTTTTTTTTTTTTCCTAAATTTGAAAAAAAAAAAATCAGATCTGACAGCAACAAATGACAGAACATCCACCAGCTTGAATGGCCATAAGAAAGAACCCAGGTAAAAGGAAGCCTTCTGCAGAGTTAAAATGCAGGAACAATAAAAAACGTACTGCAAGGGTGAGGTACTGGGGAGAAAGACCTCACAGATCTCTCTGTGGATCACATAGATGCTGAAGTACAGCTCCGCTTGGCAGCGTGGCTGATTTCTGAGGATTTCCAAGAGAGACTGTTCTTTATGATGTGTCATTAAAAAAGTGAGAAAAGCAGAAGAGCTCTTTATTCTAAGGAAGGTTTGCTTTTGATACATATTCCACATCTAAATAAAAACCAGGAAAAACATACTAGAAAGCACTGTGCTTGGGGTAGATACCTCTGTAGAAGTGAATCTGTTTTAAAACAATAATATCCGTCTCCATAGCACATTTGATGCATCTGTGTGTAACAACTAACCCAAACACGAATTCTATTAGACTTAGGAAATGTCAATAAATTGCGCCAAAACATAGCCTCCTGACATAAACTCTTCTATTGATTTTGAGCTGCAAGCAAAAAAAGGGCAAGCAGAAGTTAGCTTGAATGCAAATATTTACAATATGTTTCTTATTACCAGTTGCACGAGTCTATCAGATGTGACTGAGAATTTACCGTAAAAAAGGAAAGGGTAGGACTAGAGAAGAGTTTCACTGAGATAGAAGAAGATTTGTTACAACAACTTTGTTCCTGTTTTAAAGTCAGTGTTTGGAGTTCGGGGCCTTGGCTTCTAGTCAGCAAAGCACTTAAGAATTTGTTTAATTCCAGCGGTTTCTGCAAGACTTAAATATTTTTTTAGATATTTTACTGAATAGGAGTACAATTATTCGCAAAAGCAATATAGCATATTACTCAAGGGAATGATTGTGTCTCCTGGGTCTCCTGGGTAAAGCACATGCACATAGAGGGGAAAAAAAAAAAAAAATCAATTTCAATAGACACTAAAAATAGATGGCTTTTCTGAGAGATGTGAACCTTTTCCTCAGGCTTCTGTTTGGGTTTATAGTTCATCGATGTTAACAAGGCTATTAATATAGAGTAATATATTACTGCTGTATTCTGCTCCTAAATGTATATTTCAGACTAAACCTTTCCCATAGCATCTTCCAGTCTCTATTTTATATCCCAGTTCCTAGGCTTCTCCATTGTTAAAATACTAGAATTTCCTTGGCTTTGAAGACAAAAGTAGTAAGTACCATGAATTAACAACACTAACGGTTTAAAAAAACCAAAGCACCAGCTGTGCAGCAAGTGAACCACCACATGTTCTCATTTCCTTCGCAATTTCTCAAAAGTCTTGACATCTCATTACAAAATTCAGCAGAGTAGGTCTTCCCCTTAAAACTATGTCAGCATAAATAGGGAAAATAATCATAAAGTTCAATTGGAACACAACAATAGTTACTCTCCTACTGTACATCCAGCTCCTAGTTTGTAAAATAAAAGAGAAGAAAGTAAACTAAGATTTTATATTCTAAATAAACTAGGTCCTTGTGAAGCTATTCACATCAGACAGTCACAGGACTATACCCTTAACTACAATGTCAGGTACCAACAGCCACACAATATTTGCCCAGATTTCCCTGGTGTAAGCGTAAGCCTGAAGTAATAAAAAAGAGAAGAATCCAGAGATCCTTCACACAAGTCTTGAGAGTTTCTGCTGATTCTTGGAGGTTTTTTAAATACACATTCTTAGTTTACATATATTTGGGGCATTTCACAGAGCTAGAAAAGGGAGCAACAAATGAGAAATGCCATGAATGTTCTCTGGTATCTGACAGTGAAGAGAAAAAAGCGAGCAACTATTGCACAAGTTTAGTCCATGGCAAAAAAGTTAAGTTCTAAAGAAATCTTTTTTGCACGGTACATTTATTTAAAGGCCCATTATGGGCTGTTTTTACATAATTCCACTTACCTAGCTTACAAAAGAAACATGGTTTCTTTTTCGGAAACCCCTTAAACATCACTATTAATTCCAAAAATTGATTCAACGCTTTTATAAGCAAAGTGTGCGTCAAATACAAAAATAATAGCCCAACCTGCACTGGGAGTTCCTGAAAGTGCAAACCTGATAGAGTAATTATCAAAAAACCGGGAAACGTTTTATGCTAAGATGTGCTAAACCTTTACGCAACACTAAGGCGCCGAAGCCCGTGGGCTAATCTGCCCTAATTAGCGATTCCCCCTGCAATAGCCGGGTGAACCCCAGTTTCTCCTCCCTCAGCCTGCCCCGCCGGACCCCCGCCCTGCCCACACGGCCCAGGGGCTTCTTCCACTGTCCCCGCGGTCGGGATTCACCCCCACGCTGGGTGTCCCGGCCCCGCGGGGGCAGCCTCCCACCCTCTCCGCCCCGGGGGGGGTGCGCTGCACCCCCCACCACAGACCGGGGCCGGCGGCGGGGAGAGCTCCCCGCAGCACCGCAACCTGCCGCTGCCTCCCCGCCATGACTGTGCAAGATTCCCGGCTTCGGGGCGATTTTCTCGCCGGTCGGTGTGACCGGCGCTGAGGAGCCGGCGGCACCCTCACATCTCCCCTGCGAGGCGGGGAGGGAGCGGGGCGGCCGGCCCGGCGGCCTGAGGGGGGCAGCGGCGGGAAGGCCGTCAGGGGCCGCCCCCCGGCGGCGGGCCCGGTTGCCCGGGTTACGGCGAGGCATGGCCCGGCCCCGCGGGGCCGAGAGCTCCCGCACCCCCCGGCTGCCCAGCGGACACGCCCCCGCCCCGGCACCACCGGAGCCGGCCCCGCCGCCGCCGGGCGGGCACTCCCCCCCCGCCCCGCCGGGCGCACACGACCCCCGGCGCTCGGCGCGGCCGCGCCGGCATTGTCTGTCCCCGCCGCCTCCCCCGCCACTCCCGGCTGCCGGCACCTGCCGGCTCCCGGCCCCTCTCCCGCCGCCCCGCACCTACCAGACGGAGCCGTAAGCGCCGGAGCCGACGGGGGTGAGGTTCTGGTAGCGCTGGGGCACCTCCCACACCGTCTTGTTCAGCTCCTGCCGGTAGAAGCCGCCGCGCTCGGACATTTTGTCCCCGGAGCCGCCGCCGGCAGCGGCAGCAGCAGCGGCAGCCGCCCCTCAGCCGGGGCGGGGAGCGAGGCGGGCACGGCCGGCGCCGGCGGGGAGGAGGGACCGGCAGGGGAAGGGGAGGGGAAGGCGGGAGGCCGAGGGGGTGGGGGCAGCGTCCGGGGGCGAGGGGCGCCCGGCGGACAAGCCCAGGAGCCCCGGGGCGGGCCTTGGCGTCCTCCCGCACCGACCGCCCCTGCCGGGACCAAGGTGCGGGAAGGGACCCGGTCACCCAGCCCTCCACCTTGCGTCCGTCAGGCGTTTTAAAGCCTTGCCTGCACCCTTCTTATTTTGCCACGGCCACCTGAAGCTCTCCCTCGGCCCGCCGGATCCCCCTCGCTCGGGTTACGGCGGTGCCGGGGGCTGGGTCGGGGCATGGCCCCACCGCTGGCGGAGCTCTGGCCAGGTCTCGGATTTACCGGGAGTCCCCTAGAATTTCCCCTTAAAACGTTGACTCTCACACACCATCATCTGAGCACCTCTGCTTTCCATCACGGAAGACTTAACCCTCAAGATAACAGAGGAAAAAAATCTCGAAAATTTAAAAGCTCCAAATTTATTCATGCACCAATTAAAATAAAGGTTCTCTGATTTGTTTACTGCTTTTTTTCTTTTTCTCCAAAATGTGCTTTATACAATATCTCTGTGACTTGTGGAATCATTGCAGCGCTACTGCAATGTTACCAGTATATTTTGCTAAGTATTATTTCCTTCCATAACTTCTTATGCTTCCCTGAGCATCTCCCAATAACCCGTGTGGATCCTGCTTGCGTAGATTCGGTGTATGGAGATTGCTCTGTGCCCACCTTTGAATCGGCGCAGAATGTCAATCCCTTCTTTTCAGAACCCTCACTAAGTCCACTGTGTTCCTGCACCATGAATTGCAGTTCACTTTGACAAAGGGGTACTCAGCTCATGATAGGACATCGTTGTGAGCGCGCAGAACACGTGTGCTGGAATAGTTGTGAGCGTGGTGAGCCAGAAGGCAAGTTTTATGGATGCTTCAAACACTGGATGGTTCAAGTTCCACCTCTGAAACCCCATGTTGTGTGACAGGACCTCCATACCAGAACTACTAGCAACTTTGGCGTTTGCTCAGTGCATTTCAAATTAAAAAATACATGAATGATGCTACTACAGCCACTTATCTGCAGCCATCCATCCACTCAAGGGGTACCAAGTACTCCTAAAGCTGTAGCCTAGTTCTCACTTCTACCCTGCTCTAGTGCAACAGGCATCTCCAGTCCTTTCCACACTGCTCCTTGCTCCCACTTCAATTTCTGTGCGGAGGGCATAGTACTTGAAGGAAGTGGTAAGTGTGAAAAAAACAGCAATCATTCGTGTATCTTATTTTTCTCAGCACCACCATTTCAAGTTTTAAAATCAGTAACAGTGCAGTCACTCTACACCAAGCCAAGAAGAAATATTTCCGCCCCCACCCTAAAGTAAGCAGCCCCAAATGTTTTACAGTGCCAAAATGAAGCAAATAATCCCACTTGCTGACTTTTATTCTACTTGGTCTCTGGAGGTGTTTTGGCCTCTGGCCCTCACCCACTCACAAGTATTGGATACTTCTCACTAACTGCAGCCATGGCTTTTGGATGTTGGACATATCTGCCCAAGCTTCTAACCATGCAATTTCCCCAGGAGTTAATTTTCTATCTTGTTGTTATTTGCAGTCACTCTCAATTTCCTGCCTTCTGTGAGCTTCTGTCAGTTATTTGTACTGCAGTCATGACTCTGAGATTGTGCTTGATTACCTTGTTTTATTGGATGCTACATATATGGTGTTCTGCTCTGTGTAATGAGGGAGATATTAGAAAACAGAGAGGTTGGAGGAGAGCGCATTTGAGTTGTCTCTGAGCTGGGTATGTTACAGGTCTCCAGAAGCCTCCTGTGAAGCGAGCCCTGACAGCTGCTCCTCCCATGGCAGAAGCAGCTCATCCATCTTTGCTGGCACTGTGGAGGCGCGTGAGGAAAAGGCAGCTCCCTCCTCAGATGCAGTCTTGTCTTTTCATTCCTGCTTTACAGGCTGGCCAGATCTATGCCTGTACAAGGGAGAGGAGAGTGAGTGCACTCAGAAGAGGTGTGAAGGCAAAAGGACAAGATAAAGTCATGACTTCCTGTGTACATACACTGCCTTCTTAGAAACTTTCATTTCCTATACATGAAAGACTGCCACATTAAACTGTGCCCAAGGCTGTCTTTGAGCTGCCATGGGCAGGGGGAGGCCATAGAACTGATGTGGACACTGCACACCCCTTCCCCTCCTGCCCCGATGGCTGCGTAACTCTCCGTGACAGTTCCTCGCCAAGCCAAGTGCTGGTGGCTGAAGGACTCGCTTGAGGAAGCCATGTCCCAGTGAGGGAAGTGGACCTCAGCCTGGCTGCAGGCGTGAGGAGGCTGTGTACGTGGAGGCAGGGCACGTGTGGGGTCCCTCTGATGCTCAGAGCTCCAGCAGGTACCGAAGAAAGAACACTTGCTGGTGTAGCAGGGAACTACTTTACTATTGTGGCTGTTCTTGCACTGCACAGTCAAATCCTACGTTATTCTCACTAGAACAAACACCAGTGAAAACAAAGGAATTCATTATTTTAGCCAGTTCTGAGTTACTATTTTTCAGTTATTCCTCATTCTTCTTTTACTTCTTTTTTTTTTCGTTTGATACATTGCAGAAAGCTTGCACGTCTTTGCTAACCTCCTTCTGGCTCCGTTTTTCTCTCTCTCTAGTTCTGTTTTGATTTTCAATTTAGGAATCACAAATTTAATACCTAACACAGTTTAAAGATTGCAACTTTCATACTAATAATAAACATGGAAACTCAAAGAAAGAAAATGCCATCTTAGTACTGGAAACGTATCATTTCCTGGTTGGAAACATAATCATACTATTGTAAACTCAGCACTGATTTAAAATAGGCTTTGGAAAACATAGGACAGACTATCAGCAGATCAGACTGTTCTCAGTATAATTGCTGCAAATGGAGGGTAGCTCTAACTAAAGATTTACCAAGTATCGGTGAGGTTTTAGGATGAACCACTTTGATTCTGTCACTGTTACAGACTTAATTTTGAACTTGGAGATGCCCATCAATAGATTTCACCACATCCACCTGAAATGAATAATAGTAAAATAAACCTGAGAGTGCCATGAAGATGCTTCCTGTGCTGCTTTCTTTTGAAAATGTTGCCAGGAATAATTAACATCCCTATGAAAAAAAAAAAAAAGGCATTGGAATGTTATATACATTATTATTAATAATAAAGCATTATGGTAATTAGCTATAGCGCTGGCTTTATTTGCAGATTCTTGCAAATTTCTGAAACCACATCTACGAATATGTAATTACAACACAGGAAACCTGTCACTGCTTGTAATGACAGAAAAGACAAAGTACGGCAGCAGGAAAGGCTTAATGAAGCCTTCTGTAAATAGCGAGTCAATCATTAGCTAGTGTTAATACATCAGTTTCCATGAGACTGCTGTGTGAGAGATTGTGTATCGTTGTTACAGAATTACCAGACACTTGTTGCGTACGCCTGCAAGGCGGTATCACTGTTGGCTCTGCTGCTGAATACCTATTTGGAAGCCTTATATAGCACCCAAGTTGATTCTGATGACCTGCTCCAGCCTGAGACTATTATGTCCTGTTACAGCTTAGATATTTAAACTGGAGAAGTTTTTTTGATGTTGTGAGAACATGAAGGGTCTTGCTTTGGAGAAAACTGTTAAAATTTAGCTACTTATTTTGAACCTCTAGTTTGTGTCGGGTCCTGCATTTGGTCACAACAAACCCAGGCAACGCTACAGGCTTGGGGAAGAGTGGCTGGAAAGCTGCCCAGCAGAAAAGGACCTGGGGGTATTGGTGGACAGACGGCTTAACATGAGCCAGCAGTGTGCCCAGGTGGCCAAGAAGGCCAACAGCATCCTGGCCTGTATCAGGAATAGCGTGGCCAGCAGGAGTAGGGAAGCGATGGTGCCTCTGTACTCAGCACTGGTGAGGCCTCACCTCGAGTACTGTGTTCAGTTCTGGGCCCCTCACTACAGGAAGGACATTGAGCTGCTGGAGCGTGTCCAGAGGAGAGCCACCAAACTGGTGAGGGGTCTAGAGAACAAGCCATATGAGGAGAGGCTGAGGGAACCGGGCATGTTTAGTTTGGAGAAGAGGAGGCTGAGGGGGGACCTCATTGCCCTCTACAGCTACCTGAAAGGAGGGTGTAGAGAGGTGGGTGTTGGCCTCTTCTCCCAAGGGAATAATGACAGGACCAGAGGAAATGGTCTGAAGTTCCGGCAGGGGAGGTTTAGATTAGATATCAGGAAGAATTACTTTACTGAGAGGGTGGTCAGGCACTGGAACAGCCTGCCCAGGGAGGTGGTGGAGTCGCCATCCCTGGAGGTATTTAAGAAACGTGTAGACATGGCACTTCAGGGCATGCTCTAGTGCCCGAGATTGTTGGGTTGTGTCTGCTTGTGGGTGGGTGTCGGGTGTGGTTGCGGACGTTTGTTTTGTTCTGGTTTTGGTGTTTGGTGTTGTGGGTTTTTTTGGGGTTTTTTTTTTGGTTTTGGTGGTGGGTTTTTTTTGTTGTTGTTGTTGTTGGTTGGACTCGATGATCTCAAAGATGCCATCCAACCAAAAATATTCTGTGATTCTGTGATTCTGTGATCATGAAAAATCCAAGGTATTTTGTACCTGTGATTAGGTATGAAATCCACCAAGGAATCCTGCTATTGACCGAGGACTTTTAAATCTGATTTATAGCATAATAATTACATGGCAAGAATAGGGCTTTTGTTCTTTCTGAGAAAACACATCCTAATACGGGTTGAGTTCAGAGCTGGGGCTTTGTTTCCTTCTCTCCCCCATTCTTTCTATGTGGAATTGGGATGGTCACTAGTTACCTCTATGCCGCCTTTCCACATTTATGAACTAAGACTAGGATTGTTTTCCTATTTTATGGATAAATACATAAGATTGATATTACCTCAGATAGCAATACCACTTGTACTAGCAATGATTATTGTTTGCAGACATTGATAACACATTTTTCAAATATTCCTTTCATAGTGCTGTGGATGCAGATTTTCTAATATCCTGTTAAATGAATGTAATTCTGAAAAAAAAAAATCAGTCTCCTTTACCAGACATTATAGTAACGTGTACCTTGTCTTCCTGTAGTCTACCAGAACAGGGTAGCAGTGTTCTCTTCATCCAGGAACACTGTATGGATACATTTGTAAGCTCATGTTGCTATTAGATTTTCAATGCGACTGGGACTGGAAACATGCTAGCAATAGGCATCAGAAGTCTCCGAAGTAAATTTAATAAAATACAATATCCTGCTCAATCATGTCAACAGGAGCTTCTCGGTGCATGTACATTCAGAAAGCCATCATCAGAAAAATAAATACAGATTTAACTTCAAAATAATTCCTAATTAAGTAAACAAAGGTCCAGATATAATGAGGGAAGGCTGAGATGGGCTATTAATATATAGTGCTGTATTTTGCTTTGTATTTCTCTTGCAATCCATGTAATTATGTTGCCTGGTGTCTCCCAACAACTCCATGATACTTTATTCTTATGCATAATACAGCATCATTCAAACACAGCCTAATATTGACATGTATAATCAGTAGCTGTGGAGAGCCCAGCACTGCTCCCATTCAAATCAAAGGCAAATTTCATTATGTGAATGGGAGCAAGAACACATTGTTCCAAATGCATTAATTTGGGTTTATGTCCTGAATAAACATTAGCTGTAAATTTCTTCTAGTTGACTCTGAAGACACTCCAAAGATAAAAGCAGATGAGGATGTAAGAGCTGACGTACACCAAGCTCTATGCTTTTCTGATGCATATAAGAAATCACACTCAGGGAAGGCTGTTTAATTGACTATTGTGTTGTCTGTTTTGGCTCCAAAGAAAACACCATGGGATCTTTAAAATGACTGTGCATTCCTAATCATGAATTCCTCTAATCACAATCCAAAAATATTTATGTTGGAGCAATTATATTAACGAGTTGTCAATTTGGCTAAAATGGTGTTTATTCTATTCACTAAGTCAATATGAAGAGAACGTGTTACTTACAAGGGCTCCTAAATAGCCACAGCTGTAGATGTGTACAAACTTGCACCTGCACCTGAAGGACTGCTCTGCCCGATTCCTGTGAGCTTCAAAACATGGTAAGCACTAATAGAGTGCTTAAAAAATATGCAGATATTTGCAGTTAAGGGAGAACAATATGTGAGTTCTGATTCAGCTTTAACTCTTTATGAACACCTAGAGGAAACAGTTATCAGTGCTAAAACTTGTAAAAGCAGAACACAAATCTCTAGTAAATGATCAGCCTGGCTTAGTATGGGATGCATGTATTCACATGCCTTCATTTGCCATCTGCTACTCATCTACAGAATTTCATACTTCAATCTGGTGCTGTTCATATCCCAAAAAGCAGTTACACTCAACCTTATCATACTGAAAATACTGCATCCTTCTCCACTGCTGTGTTTTTCAGTCATTATTTGATATATTGTGAGGATGCAACTCAGGCTATTTGAGAAAAATGGTACAAATTCAGTTGTTCCATTGTATATGAATCTCTCCAACACATCTGCAGGCTTTTTCCCCCCAGTGTGACTCCAATGCACAGTGGGCTATTCCTCAAAGGTGAAAAGTGGATTTCTACTCTAATAACAATTTCCTCCTCACTAATGTTATAATGTTACCTTCTTGATTTTGACTTAGTATCCTGTCTTTGGACTCTGCTGAACAGACTTTTGGTTCCTCAAAGTAAGTGTGTCAGCAACGCTCCAAATAATGGTTGTAATGAGACTGTAACGTGACTAATTATACTGCAGATGTTGAGCAATGTGGACAGTAATGGGCCTGATGGAGGCATGCCCTCTGCTGAGGCTTCACAGGGTCTTGATAAACCCAGTGCAATGGTTGTTGCACGGCTTGGCACACTGTTAATTTATTGGGTACATTTAGACCCACAACATACTTTGCTTGCTAAATATCTGGATCAAATTTTCTGCTATTACTATTATGGCAGGATGGTAAGACAATAATGTGATGTTTCAAATCATTCCAAACAGCCATTTGGGTAACAACTGTGATCTGCATGATCTACACTCTGCTCAAGAGCTGCCATCCATAAAGGGGAACAATTTTTCACAGTTTCATGATAGTCCAGGATGTTTGATACACATTGGATCTTTCAGGCTATTTAGACCATGCATCTACTGAAACCTAATCATATTTCTATTAATCAACCTACATAGTCTGTATGAAACTGCTGTGAAAAAGTAGTTTATTACTCCTCAGTTTTTCTTGTACTTATGAGAGTTCTTATAAACTGAGCTGCATAAGCTGTACCCACAGATTAAGCAACCTTCTTATATATGCTTTGCCCTCTTAAAACAAATAAAGCTATAAACTTTTGTATATAGAGTTGTGTAGACATACGACATATGTCTACTAATGTTTCAGAAATAAATATCAGGTGGCGCCTCAGTTTACCTGTTTTGTACTATTGTACCCAACTGTAGACAGTTAAATTGATGAATAAACGCAATGGCAGAGATAAGGCTCTTTTGAGAAACAATTAATTGAGGGCCCTGAACCTAAGGATTTAAGCCCTTTAATGTCCCTTTTATAAACTGGAACTTAACAAAGGGAATACTAAATCACTGTAAGATCAGAGGCCCTGAAAAGGGATGGGGTTATCGGCAGTTGCAAAAAACAAGTGAGACAGATCCTGACTGCAGCAAGAATACGGCCACACAAAAAGGTAAAGGGAACTGTGTTGGAAAGAGCTTTCAGGGGAAGGCTGCTGCATTGATAAGGAATATAAGACTGGAGGCGACTTCCCAGATAGGTCATTGAGATACAGGTGCTACATTCATCATCACAAACTATGTGCCAACTTAAAAGTAAATAATTTTTGCTGGTCTTATCAGAAAATTTATAGTAGTTTGTAAACTACCAATATATATTTGTGCTTGTGCCAATGCTGTTCTGTGGCCTTTCCTTGGCGTTTCCATTTCCCTCGGCGTAGTTCTAGACACCAAGCCTGTCTGTGGCAGCATTCAGATTAAATATGCTGAGCTCTTTATGTCTCCTGCCTTAAGACAGACTCACCCTTCCCGGTATGATTCTGAGGAGAAGGGTGAGCGAAAACTGTAACAGCTCTTCCTGTGGGGTTGATTATTTTATGAAAAATACTGTGTGGTGGTTCTCTGTGGCCACCGGGGAGTTATGAAGTAGTCCTTTTTTGTCCTATAGTCTATTGTTTAAACCAGAATTAATTATTGCCAATTTCCTTGAGGTTTTACTCAACCTGTAGCAAAACAGACAGACTGTCCTTTTTTTGCTGCTTGCTTATTGTTATCTCCTGCGTCTAAAGGTAAAATAACAAATGGGCTGCATTTTCTTATTGACTGAGACTCTGGGACGTGAATGGCATAGAAGTGGGCTTTTGAAAGTAATGGTCATGCCCATTGCCTTCTTTGTGTAAACATTTAAATGACAGGACAGTGACCTGTGGCAAAACCTTTTATATCCCCAGAGTGCATTTGGTGGCTTCTCTTTCAGTGTGAGCATAATTAAGCTTGGCAGAGGTAAGAGACCTATAAGCAAAAGCGAGAGGCATTTCAACACAGTTTTTCAATGCATACAAAGTTACTGCTTCTGTCACGCTAAGGGGAACCAATGCAAGATGTCTCTATGGCAAAGGCAGCACATTTGTTCGAAACACCAACCTGTTTTACAGCAAAATGCCTCGGTAAGTTAATGTTCCTTAACACCACTTCTTACCATCTTCAATCTCCATTTTATGTGGGATTAGACTGAGTATACCTTAAGGAAATTCTTATCACCAGCTAATAAGGCAAACATGTCCTTAATTGCAGATAACAGACAGTGATTTTTATGCCATGGTACTGGGGTTCTTGAAATCATCAGAGATGGGTGTAAGCCCATCTTTTAATACTGCCACAGTAACACGCTCTGTCTTACCCCAGTTAGCTTTCTTTATACATCTAGTGGTCTGCATCTCTTTTGCAGTGGTGTGAAACAGCAGATGAGCTTTTAAGGAGCCTCTTCTTCAAGTATAATTTTCAGTTTCGTCTATTCCAATCTGTTCCAGTTTCCTCCTGAAAGACATCAGCCAACGGCCTTGTCCAGCAGTTTCAACAATTTTCATTTTGGGATAGAGCCCAATATTTTCTTTAAAACCTTGGATTGATTGTAAGCATGGCCATTGAAACAAATTCTCTCTGCCAGTCTTTATCCCTCCATTTCACAGCATAGAGGTTTAGCAAATACTGTGTCAGGTTTAGCTAATTCTTCTTCTAGAAAGCTCCACAGAAGGCTTTTCCCAGCAGGGGTGTTTGAAGCACCAGGTTTTCTGTAACTTTCCTTCTTTTACTGGTTTTCACAACTTTTCCTGTTTTGAAATACAGAAGCAGCAAACCTTGAATCAAGCTTCATTTGAAAGTGTTTTTCATTACGTATTGTAAAATTCAAGTTCTTTATTATCTCCCGAACTTAATGGATGCCCTTACAGAATGTCCCATTTACTCCTTCTGCCTGGTCTGTATCTTGTTTTTCTGTGTGGTGCTGTTGCACCTACCTAGCAGCTTTATCATGTCTCTCTCCCCTGAGCCAGCAATTATTAATTTATTTTCCAGGCCCACATCAATGCCTGGAGTTGCCTCAGTTTGTGCATCCTAAACTAACACATTTTGAAAGAAGGGTCAGCAACACTCCAAGGGCCCTTGCTAAACTGTTTTTTCCTCCAATTTAGGCAACAAGCATGTTACCAGGAGCCCAGTAGAGTGATGATGTTTTGCCTTTATACGAATAGAGGCTGCTGGTTTTTGAACCCCATGAGATCCAAGCACCCGTCAACGTTGTTGATATCTCTCCTAAGATAAGCCATGGTGCCCAGGACTTGGTTCTGTACCAGTTTTGCTGTGTGCCCCTCAAAAGAGGCCATGTCACTCTTCCTACAGTTTCCTGCCCCTTGCTCTGGTGTGGTGAATTTCTAAACTCATAGTATTCCACGAAACTCTTAATCCAGCCACATACTGGGAAAATATGGTACTTTCTATGTGACTCTGCTATGTCAGCAGAAGAGCTTTGCAATCACTGGTGGCTTTGTGGACAGGTGATCCTGCAAAGTCATTCAATCTCAGCACTATTTTGTGTGCTGACTTACAGAAATTGCTAGCAATAGAGTAGCTCCTTTATTCTCAGAAAATCAATGAGTTATGTCATTAGCTATTAGAAACTCCCACACTCCCCATGCAGGTGGAACAGTAGTTTTTTTTGCGAGCATCCAGCCTTTTGAAACTTTTTTCAAACTTATCTCCTAGATAAGTGGTTTTCTCACATTGCAACAGCTGCAAGGTGATGAGTCTTTTTAGTTTCATTCAGCTGGCTTCTCCCTTTTCCTTACTTCCAGTTTAGGATTCCAGACTCATTCCAAATTGGCAGGACTCTCACTCCACAAATAATAACCATTTGTTAAGAATGGACACCATCAAGGCCTTCATACTGCACAGTTTAGCATCAACTGTAATCATTGTAATAATATTTGATGACAACAGGAGCCTCAACTTGACCTGCGAGGTTCCTTCCCCGTACTGTGATGTTCCTATTATGAATCACGCAAGCAAAAGACCAAATGGCAAAGAGAAGGAAAATTTAAATCAAAACTTAGAGATTAGAAACAGCACAAGGAGTTCTCTGGGAAGGCCCAGTCCCCTACCTCAACCCCACTGTCCAGTGATTCATTGTACCTCAAACCCACACTGCACTACAAAACATAATTGCAACAGAGCTTCACAATCTTCACAACTACATCAAAAGCTGTGTAGACCAGAAAACATCTTTTTCGTTTAAAATTAAAGTAAAATGAGAAGGCTGGATTATCCTTCAAGAGTACCCTATTTTCAGTTATTTCCTTCCATGCATAGTTATCAGCAGTTCTGCTTTAATAAGGAGAAGAACTTTCCCTAAATATTCCTAGACTTTCCCTTCCTCAATATTCACCCCAGTAGCGTGAACATTTTCTTTTGTTGTTTCCTTTCTTTCTTTCCTATATGCCTTAGATCACAAGCCCTGAAGACGTTTCCCACAGTCGCACATGGCAGAGAAGACAAAAAGAAACCGAGGGCAGCTGGACTGGCTAGCAATAGCCCCCACTGCTGCATTGATCATACATTCTCTCTCATTAGGTTACCTAAAATGAAGAGGTGTGAGCTACTGGATTCTACACGCGCTCTCTCTTCCCTTACTTATGTCTACTTTTTGCTATTCTGCTGATAGATGCAGGCTATATGGCTGGAGGGATCTGCCTAGCAGGGGATTTCCCTGCTGTAGTACAAGCTGCGGAGAGTATGAATATGTGAATAGTCTGGAAGGATCATTGTTAAGAGGGCATGAGGAACAAAATTACTGAGCTTGGGCTCAGTGACCTTCTCCTTTCCATTCACGAGCTCTGCAGTAAGCATAGCTCAATCTGAACTAATAATAGCTATGCAATATTTGTTCAACAAGCACACAAAAAGAACAACAATAACAAGAGCTTAACCAAGCTTTGCATTTGCTTTTTGAGGTACAAATTGATGAAAGTCTAGCTTAGACAAAAATACCAGTTTCATTAGATCTTTTGGTTAAGGTGATAGCCCTCAGCACGAGGAATATGACAGGTGATGCTTTGAGAGGAAATGGCAACAGATGAGGATGCTTAGACTGTAAATGCTGTAGCTTTCCCTTTTTATTTAATGAAATAACTGTAATCATAGAGAGGAAAGCAGACAAATGTTCCACACATATGGTAAGCTTCAGCAGTCAATCAAACAATTCCCCCAACACAATGAACACAATCTTTCCAGCTCTAGGCCTTTGCCACAAAGCTAATAGCTCTACTGTTCCGGAAAGCAATCACATGCCCCATGCCTCTCCCTGCAGGTGCAGCTTTCCTGGTCAATCCAACCATAAACCCTGTGTTTTTGCACTGCCTTTTACAGGAGTAAGTTGCAACCCTGCAATTAGGAAGTGCCATGATCAGAAGTCATTACGGTGGATTTTCTGAGGTAATGCAAAAGCACACTGGGAATAGCTTTCCATGATTTTAAAGCCTTTATACAGGGGTTATGGGACTCTCAGAAACAGTAACTAGTAACTGAAGCCAAATGATAGGTTATTGCTTTCCCCCTTCCCTCCCCTTTTCCCCATCAAAGCAGGAAAGGAAATTAAAGATAAATCTGTTTTTATGAAATAGAAATAGATTTGTATTATAAATAAAACTTGGACAAAACCAGAGCAAGAAAGAGCACTGCTGTTTCTCTTTTTGGCAGGTAACTCGGTAAAAAGTATGGGACAGGTGGCTTCAGGAAGTAAAATACTCCATGCCGCTGCAAGTTCTTGGTGATCTGTTAAAACAGCAGCTGTCCCACTCTCAACCATAAGGAGAAGGCAATTATTATAGCCTCAGCTATGACTATAAGTAAGCAGACAGGCTTCAGCACAACTTGAATCCCGGCTCTTTTTGCTGTTGTTTACCAGAAGCCACAAACTGCCCCAGGTTTGTCACACAGCAAGTGGACACAACCGTTATCAGCCAGAAAGAGGAATGATGCTCACTAATGTGGGCAGTTGCCCAGACTTTAAGAACTGTGGGTTCAGTTCTTGTGCTATTACAGGCATTCTATGGGATTTTATACAAATTATTTAGCTTGCATGGTCCAGATACTTAAAATGACTTGCTTTTTTTCTAACGCCTAAAACCTTTGCATGCTCATCCTCTGAAGAAAAATACACTATGCAGAGCTAGGTACCAACGCTGCACAGGATTAAGCATCTGGCAAGTGTTAGAGACAGAGTCACTCCTTTCTTCAAACACTAGGAGAAACAGATGCTTTTCTGTACAAGACTTCAGTGTTTGGAGAACTCATCTAGGAGTGACAAGTATGATTGCAATTCTTCGTTCAAACTTACTGTCTTGAACTCTAGATTTCCGCCTACTGCCTAAGGCTGTCCTGGTTCCCAAGCTCCAAGGTATGGAGGAGGAAGATGGGAAGTACAAACAGATCAATATGGAGTGGGAAGGAGAAAGTATTCCTCCTACAGAATGTGTAGTGTTTTGTACTGACAGAATTTAAAGATCAAACAAGCAGGAGGGCAAGTAAACTGCTCCTCGGTTGTGCAGCATACCTGGATTCCAGCTGTTGCTTGAATCAAGCCATCAAGGAGAATATTTTTTTTTAATTTAAAATAATTGTATCTCTTTTTTTTTCTTGGTGGATATTCGACTCCTGAGTGCAAAATGGAACTGCTTCAAACAAAGGAAGTAAAAGTATTGTTATGCCCACATAACCCAAGTCCTTAAGGTCCTAGTGGCTGAGGGAAAGACAGAGCAAAGAGAGGAAAAGAGAACTTTGATTCTGCATAAGCAAAGGGAAATACAGAATCCAGCCACTCATTTCCTAAGACCATAACCACCTGGAGCACATCTTCCAGAGAAGGAGCTTAATGGATACACTTCAGGAAAGCTGAATTTTTCAGATCCTAGTCAGCTCAAGTATGAGAGGTATGAGTTGCTAAGCCTCAAAAGATCAAGACAGTTCCATTATTCAGAAAAGTAGAACTGTAGGCAACAGACCTTCACTATTAAAATGCTTATAATTATGGACTTAGGCAGTATGAGTACAAGCCAGAGTTTTGAAGTTCATGGTATTAGAATTCTGCATCTAATTGCTGTCTACAAACTGAGGTGGACCCAAAAGCTGACCTTCTGGATTTCCTTCTCTACTCATACAACAATAATAGTTTTTATATTTTCCCAAGGCTTTTTATAAGCCCTAAAAAACGCTAAGTAATCATCTTTCATGGTAATGAAGTTCTATATGCATATCTAAAAGGTTGCATATCCAGTGGAGGGAATGTGTGACTGGAGGATATGCACCCCACTAATGTGAGCAGGTAAGTGTGAGAAATGAACCCCAGTCCTGCACCAGCTCATGCCTAGGGGCATTCTCCCCCACCTTACGATATGCAAAGGGGTACAACCTTCACCTCATGCCACGTATGTCCTCCTGCTGTTGAGTCACTCCCTGGCTCCCACACAACAATGCAGCCTGGCTTCAGTTCTTCACAGCCTGGGAAGGTGCAAGCTCTTGCTGTCATGGAAGGGAAGAATAAGATAGGCTTGTAGGGAGGGACCAAACAATTAAGAGTGCAAAACTAAGCAACTTTTTGTTGCCTTGGTATATCTGGTTGTGCCTGCTTTGGTTGCTAGCATGTGCTGAGGACTCTGATCTTAAAGCATTGCAGCTGTTGTTACCAACCCATGACACAATCACAACTTCGGTTTGCTGTGTGAACTTATCCTGAGGGGCGTATCTGTGCTGCACGCTGTACGGAGCAAAAGCGGATGAGCCAACACTGGCAGAAAAGGTTGGGCTCGTTATCAGATGTGGAACTCCATGCTACTGTGGCTTATTTAGAAGCAGCCCAGGTATTCACAGGTAACACAGAGTTGTGCTGAGCAGACATGAGTGCAGGAAAGGATAGTTTTTTCAAGTAAATACACTTGGCAAAAGCTGCTAACAAAGTAATAAATTTTCTAGTCAGTCAGAACTGATGCCATTGACTCCCTGCACCTCGATGATGTTTAAAATATTGCTGACTGCTGCTGTGTTGATACAAGTAATGCAAATCCACGCAGTTTCTGACAGTGAAAAACACAGGAAAACAGAGGCTCCAGGGCCAAACAATCTATTCCAGCAGGAAATGTTTTCAGAACAAAAAGTGACTGGGTCATCCATAAGCTTCGCGATAACAGTTATTCTGGCAGCTGAACAGTCTGTTGGGGGAGGCAGGCCAGTTCATCTGCCTTGACCTAGAGTACTTCGTTCCTTTATTAATTAGCTGATTTGACTTTCTGGTTTTGGTCCCTAGGTCTTGTTTACCTTTTTTTTTTTTTAAATTTTTTTTTTTTAGTATGAAAAGATATATGGCAGGAGAGGCCACAAGAATGTGTGGACAGAAATGCCTCTCCATTGGCAATGTCTGATTTTCAGTAACCTTGGCATACGTCATATGAATGGGCTACGAGATAAACCCCAATCCAGGCGGAGGTCACTGTTATTGCAGTAATCCATTTAGCTTTACACTGACTTTTGATATACAGGAAATTTTCAAGCAAGCAAACATCTCGTGGGAGGTGGGGGTGCATCAAGACATGGAATCCAACTTCCATAGCAGTTTCAGGGTCTTTCCCTTCTGAAGCCTAAATCATCTAAATGAGAACATTCCTGAGTTAACAAGAACACGTCTCTCACTCTGAGCCACCCACCAAAAGTCTTTAAACAAAACATAACAAGTGATTCATGGTGATATGAACTCCCCTGACACATGCACAACCAAGACTAATATTATGGTACAGTATGTTATGCTTGATTAAACAAAATGTTTTGCTACTCACATTTGACAAGCTTTTGCATAAAGCAATTGTGTCAAACTACGCATCTGAGTTAGGAAACTTTAATTTGTTCCAAGGCTGAGTGTTCACAGTCTTTTTCTCCTTTCTTGTCCTTGTTTCTCTGGCAAGAAGCAGCTCACACCACTGTTGTAACACCTGAATGTACATGACATGTCCACACTGTCTTGCTGAACCTGCAAGGGGATGCAACAAGTAAGTAAGACCTCACTGGAGAGGTGCAAGGACAGTGCTGTGGCTCAGTGGGGAGTTTGAGGGTGACTGGACTGTTTTTGCAGTATGTCTAAGGTGCTTGGAGCCTGGGGAGAGAGCACTGAAATGACTGACAGGCTCTGAACTGGATTAGGCAGGTTCAGGTAACCTCACTAGCCAGGCTTCAGTGCCTGTTTGTGGGAAGCAGGTTCAGAGTGAGGAGGAGGAAGCAGAATAAGCATGGGTAAGGAGTGAGCCCTGAGCCAGGAGTGACAGTCCTGGTACTGCTGGAGGAGTTGGCCGTGTATAGATAGGGAGGCAGTAACAAAGACCTGGCTTGGACAGGGGCAGAACACAACTGGTCTTTTTCACACAAACCTCATCTAGAGGAAGGCTGATAACCACCGAAGCAGACCAGATGATCAACTCCTCTCACTCACCCAACACAATTATCTAGCAGACAAAATATTGTAAGCAGTGGCCATTTGGAGGGATAGGGCAACTTGATGCTTCAACTTTTAGAGGCAACACTGCCTGAAGAGATGGATTTTGTAGGAAACCAGGCAGTGTGTCTTGACAGGATGTCCGACATGTAACTGGCTGAAGTGAGCATGATCCTCTGAGCATTATCATCAGCTGAGAAACCAGCTGTTGCAGGAATTCTACCATGAAATAACTCCGGAGTGGCATGAAGCCTGATTAGCATAAGTAAGGATCAAGCCTTTCATTGGCTTGTATCACCAATGTTTTTATACGCTTTAAATTTTCTTAATTTTTTAAGATCTGCATCCTGAAGTACATAAATCATTGATAAAATAATTGCATGAGTTCAACCTGCTTATAAATCATCTTTAAACTATGTCACATGCTATTGCCTGTACATCTTGATCAAACTGTGAGAAAGGCAGAGAGTTCAAGATCAAAGCAAGCAGGAAACTTCTAGTGTAGCCGGACTGGTAAAAACATCTGCCTGTCACCATGTTTGTGTAATCGGTCATGTCATGGCTGTCAGACAACAACTGATACTTGCGTGATTCTGCACACTGCGGTTCACCAGCAGTAGCTGGGGTGCTGCAGTTTCAAGAAAGAACACGCACAGGGACTACAAGGCAGTTAATTGCAAGTGAGAGCCAAGCCTCTGCTCTTCATATGTATTTTTTAAAGTGATTCCTGCCATATCTTAGCCAAGATAAGGCTTATTTTAACTAATATCTTCTCTAGCCCTGATTTATTACTTTGGGCTTTTATTACCAAGAAGATGTTCAAAACGACTTTTCCATTGGATCTTTAAAAACCACCACATTATGATTTGTGTTTTAATGCTTCTGTCAATGTAAACTCCTGATGCACTGAGAGCTGTGTGGCATTTAAAAGACAGGCACTTTATCAAAAAGTTTGCAGGCATGATGAATTAGAACAGTGTCTTGAAAAGAAGAAACCTTGTCTCATTTGTGAGACAGTGAAGGCAAGGATAAAATAGTTAAACTTCCTACTGAGCTGTTTTTATTGCTGGAAATACACTTGCTGTCCTTGAATAACAATTTGGGACTTCAAGCAGTGCATAAAAAATAAGTATTTAAGAGCAATCTTGCTTTTTGAAACAGACATTTACTCAGCATGAGCAACCTATGAAGTTTGCATAGGCAATATGAGCAGGTTTTTTGGACATAAGTAAAAGATCTCAGATGAAAGAGAATTTCCTTGCAGCACTTACCTTGCGGTACTTTCTACTTCAACATGGCAGGTCCTTATGTAGCCAAAATCCATGCTGAGGCCTCACACCTTCTCAACTGCTCTGTGTCATTATCAAAGTTCATCACAATTATGCTGCACCTTGGCCACACATTTCTTAGATGAGTGCATGGTGCACGCATTGTGAAAAGGGTAACAAGAAGAAACTCTGGAGTAGAGGTGATGAGCATCCTTCCAGCACTTGCCTTGTTGTCCCTTTCTCCCTCCACTCCCCAGGAAAGACTCATCAGCAGTTGTCACAAGTCCCTATTGCTGGAGGCCAGTGAGAAACTGGACCTAGGATTCAGCCTGTCGCCTAGCACCAAATTGGTATCTGCACAAGTCTGACTTGTTTCCACTGCTGCTAGGGGTGGTGAAAGGGACATGTAGCACATACAACAGAAACAACAAAAAAAGGATAAAGTCTCTATTACTGCCCTTCTTTCCCTCCCTAAAAGTCGAGTTAGTTTACATCAATGGAACAAAATCAGTGTTCCTTCAGAAACTGCATGAATTTGAAGAGTAGAAGAAATAAGTTTACAATCATAGCTAGGTATTACCACAGCCCCAGGCAAAGACAATTCACCATGAATATTAGGCTGCATTTGGATATTACATATACCTGTGGAACTCTTCTCTACACCATTGCTGCTCCTGTCCATGCTCTCTGCTCTCCACGGGGCTGAAGCAACAGTACTGCAGCAGCTGTGATGCTTTAGGGGTTTAAGAGTTGAAGTTTGTGGGGAGACGAATTAGCCTATTTTTAGCCTATTCCATTTGTTGAGGAAAGGAGTTAGCCTATATTAGGTCTGTTGGTATAACTGAAAAAAAGAGGTATGTTTTCAGCTTCATAAGTTCTTGACTTTCACAGAGTTGGGCATTTGAAATCAAGAGTTAATGTTAAAATCTGTCTTATCAATTATGGACCCAAAAATTCCTCTTGCTTAAGCAGTGCAAATTCACTTACCTTCAATAATATCAAAGGCCTGGTGGATGAAAAATTAGGTATGACCCAGCAATGTGCACTCGCAGGCCAGAAAGCCAACAGCATCCTGGGATGCATCAAAAGAAGTGGGGCCAGCAGGTTAAGGGAGGTGGTTCTTCCCTTCTACTCCACTCTTGTGAGACCCCACCTGGAGTACTGTGTCCAGCTCTGGAGTCATCAGCACAGGAAAGACATGGACCTGCTAGAGTGAGTCCAGAGGAGGGGCACGAGGATGATCAGAGGACTGGAGCACCTCTTCTATGAAGACAGGCTGAGAGAGTTGGGGTTGTTCAGCCCAGAGAAGAAAAGGCTCCAGAGAGACCTTATAGCAGCCTTCCAGTACCTGAAGGGGGCCTACAGGAGAGATGGGGAGGGACTCTTAATCAGGGAGTGTAGCGATAGGACGAGGAGTAATGGTTTTAAATTGAAAGAGAGAGGAGATTTAGGTTCGATACTAGGAAGAAATTCTTCACTGTGAGGGTGGTGCAACACTAGAACATATTGCCCAGAGAAGTTGTGGATGCCCCATACCTGGAAGTGTTCAAGGTCAGGTTGGAAGGGGCTTTGAGCAAACTGGTCTAGTGGGAGGTGTCCCTGCCCATGGCAGGGGGGTGGGATGATCTTTAAGGTCCCTTCAGACCCAAACCATTCTATGATTCTACAGTTCTATGATTCTATGATTCTATGCTTATGTGAAGAACCGTAAGCCCATGAAGTAATGTTCTAGAAACCAATTTTGCTGTGAGATACAGAATCAGACCTACTACTCTCCCACATATGTGGGAGGCAAATAGTGATGGCAGTGGCAGCCACTCAGTTATGCCAGCTCATGGTGAGAGGGGAATGACAGTCTGTTAATCGGTTCTAGAGCTGTAGCCCACGACTTCCTCTGCTTCCTCACACTGTAGCCAACACCCAATGTTAAACCAGTTATTCCTAACTTTCATTGCACTTAGTGTCGTCAGCTTGCTGCAGAGGAAAATCCCTGCTGCTACGCAGTCCCAATCTGATTGCAAACTGGTTTGCTGTTGACAAGTCACACCACGCTTTCCAGGATGTTACATTCTACCAAAATAGATTTTTCTCCTTTAAAAAAAAATTAAATAAAAACCGATGAAGGACCAAAATTCACCCTGGGCAAAATAACTGCTCTGTAAAATCGAGGAAATATTTCTGACACAAACAGTGACTCCTGAGTGCTGAAGCTTTTCTTATGGCTGAATGTGGCCACCATGTTACTGGAAGGGCTGGGTGGCCACTCCTGCACTCATGATTGGAAGTTACTTACTTGTGAGTACTAATAAGAAAGAGGAGGGAGAGGAACAGGGATGTACAGTTTTCTCAGTTCTCTGGAAATTTGAACTACTTATCACCGTGGTACTCAAGAAATGAGTCCCAGTGTGCAGGCAGGTGATCTACAGGCCCTACTGGGACATTGAGGACCATATCCTCTTCTCTCTTCCTCATGCAAACAGAGAATAATTAAACTGAAATTCATGTTGCTGAAGTATGGAGGACAGTCAGAGCCGAGGGTTTGTTCTCTCTCTTTTTTTAAAAATAAGCTTTCTAGCAAGTTATCACTTGCATGGGATGCAAGATGTCCCCTTGCAGAAATCTTAAGTGCTGTTGGCAGAAACATTCCAGTTTAATTAAGCCGTTTAAAGAGGCTGCTGCTTTTAATGTAGGAGGAGGGCTACTTTCAGTGATAGCTACAGCAGAAATAGCTTCCTCCAGCAGAAATAAAAGAGTTGAGGGAAAAGGAGCCAGTATCTGGACACAGTGCAAGTGAGGATGAAATAGCAATGCAAAGGAAGAATAAGGAACAGATCAGCGAGGAGGGAGATGAAGACCAAGAAAACAGAGTAGGAGTAACAGTTTTAAAGAAAATGACTTCTCATGCAAGAGTCATGAAAACGCTAGACTACCTCTCTGACAATGCTTTATGGAGTAAGGAAGTAGTGACCACTGTGTTAAATTATGATTTGGAAACTGGAAGGTGAAAAGCGCTAACTTGAAATGTAGCCCATCTCATTAAAAAGTCTGAGAGCTCAAAAAGAAGCTCTTTTTAAAGATTGGATTGTAGATGCACAGGATGAAGGAACTATGTATGAAGTAAAGCTCAGAAGAAATGAGAAAAATAAGAAGGAAGTTAGCATCCAAAGCATTTCTTTATGATTCTGAAGGCAGTTCTTCAGACTGAATGTATGAGAAACCTTAGAGAAATTGGTGAAAGACTTCCAGTGCTAAACGTTAGATTTCTGCAATTTGCAGTGAATGATCATGACTGCATAATAAAAAAGTATCTTGAATGAGAGAAAGAAGGTCAAACTGAAGAAGCAAAGAAGGAAAAAAAATATTGAAAGGACAAAGGGAAAAAAGCAGCTCTGCAAATTAATGTTAAGAAAGAGGTTGCATAAAAAAGAAGCTGGTCAGAGTGGAAAGGGACGAAAGAGCATGATGGAAAAACCCAGCAGTTCAGATAAATAGCTGGTAATGAGTTGGTTCCTGGGTGTCTTTGCCCTGCTCCAGGGATGCAGGAAGGTCAGAACCCTGCTCAGATTAGTTGAGGATCAAAGACTTCCGAAAGCCGCATAAAGCCAATTTTTCATTTTAGCGTGGTTTGGGACGCCTCTCAGCAAGTCCCATGTATACAACTGGGGTTTAAAGGAGAGAAATGGAATGAAAAGACTGAGAAGGAGGAAGAACATAAACAGAAGAAATAGGGCTATTTTTAGCTTTTTTTTTTCCCCCACAGTATAGTGTCAAAGAGATGAAACGTAATTAATATTGATCCTCTGTGATTCAGAAACTGCCTGTAGCAGCTTCTTTGAATACATATGCCACTTGCACAGCTGCTGTTGGTTTTCTAGGGGCACAGAACTGCACCAAGCACCACAAACCATGCAGAAGAGAAAAGGTATCACTGGGCATTACTCTGATGTGGGAACTGAATAGACGGTGGTTTTAGCAAGTGCATTTAAATACATATCTATCACAGCAATACTTTAAATTGTTCGGAATTGGGGAATGCATTCATTAAGTTGGTGCAGCAGTCACTAACACATATGGCCATGTTTGGCAGCACTCTCGTAGACAGAATATATTGTAACTACTCCAAATTGTGATGGTTCATCATGAAGTTCATCATCTGTGTCACCTGTGTGTGCCCTCAAACAAAACCTCCTGGAATACCCGTTTCCCAGAAACCTGGAGGCCAGAAGAGCAGATCCTGTGGGCTGTCAAAGTGCTGTTGCTGATATATTTCTGCCAATCCATTTTCATGACAAAGTTGCCACTCTTCTGCCCAGCCACAGTAAGGCACTGTGTGTCACCATCTCCCAGCCCATCTGTCCTATCAAATTGGTTTTTCTCCCTCTGGCTGTTTTGTGTTTCACTGGCGTATGCAGGTTTTAATCCCTCCATCTGATTAGTTAGGAGGAAAAACAGTCTTAATCTGATAACAGCAGGATAATGTAGCGCTGCAAAGGTAGGATGATTTAATTATCGAATAATTTTTATTTATTTACTTACTTATGTGCTCTTCAGCAGAATGAAATGGTTTTTCCTAAAAGCACATTGGATTTAAGAGCACTTCATGAAACACCGATATTCTCCAGTAAGAAGAGATTTCTCCAAGTTCACTTTGGTAGCGTGTTTTTGTGCTGGTGTTCCTAATGGACTCAGCCTGTCCTTGGATTGTTTCTTCTTGGCTCAATTTGCCCAGCCCAGGAAATTTTGCACATTCATAAAAATGAAATACAGGCAAATGTTTCCTTATTAGAAAAAATAAGGGAACCCCCAAAATGCCCTCCAAAGAAATTTCCTTGTCATTATTTCCACAATGAGCTGGCTGAAATAGCTTGCACATTTTAAAGGTTGAGTTGACAACATGCCAAATGTTTGTGTTAAACAGAAGTGGTTTATGCAGGCCTCAGCATTCTAGCTACTGGTCCCCGCCTCAGACAGATTATCTGGGAATTTGGAAACCCTTTTCTTTAAATTGCCTAAGTGAGCTTATTAGACATCTTGTAAGACATGAAACCAGGTGTTTAATAGACCTTCCCTTTGTACTGAGGTGTGAAGCCCCACTTCTTCACATCAGAGGGCACACACCTGGTGCAGTGGGGACAAGGAAACATGCATCTGGGTTACATGATGGCAGTGAGCCTCCAGCCTGCCTCCCAAGCGCACCTCCAGAGGTCCAGCTGGGACCTTCTCTCCCGATATCCATCCTGGTCGGTGACTCCAGGTAACCACCCACAGATGTCTGGCTGCTCTAATTGCAGAGGGTCCCACAGGGCACGGAGGCTGTGGGGGGCACAGGCATGGAGAGGCAGCTTGTCCAGAGCACAGCCTGTTCAAGGCAGAACTCAAAGCACACAGCCAGCAGCTGGACTAACTCAGGCGCAGATCAAGGCCACTGCCACTGACCTTGGTCAGACTGGAGTTTGCAGAGCCCTTTTGCACGTCTTTAGCTGCTTCTGCTGGCAATATTTAGGACTTTAAGTTGAACATATTAAATATAATATAAAATATATTTTAATTTATCTTGCTGATTCCATTTTGGAGGCTTATGCCAACGAAAAATTGAAATCACAGTGGGAATCTTCATGAAGAGGTAAAATTATATTGTATGTAACCACACTCACACAGAGAATTATAAAAGAACAGCATATAAAGTGAACAGGCAGAGTAAAACTGACCTTTTCCATAGTAAGCCATGGCATCATAGAGTCATAGAATGGTTTGGGTTCTAGGGGACCTTTGAAGATCATCCAGTCCAACTGCCCTGCAATGGGGAGGAACATCTTTCATTAGATAAGCTTTCTCAAAGCCCCATCCAACCTGACCTTGAGCACTTCCAAGTAGTTAAGCTGCATTATCTTGGAGGTGGATGTAG
This sequence comes from Numenius arquata, assembly GCF_964106895.1. Lineage (NCBI taxonomy): Eukaryota > Metazoa > Chordata > Aves > Charadriiformes > Scolopacidae > Numenius > Numenius arquata. Next base: position 110,195,725 of record NC_133577.1, on the reverse strand, counting down.
ACTTCACATGGGGGCTGGGGGTTGACTTCTGGTCAAACCAGCCCACAGCACCTCCTCCAGGCTGGTGGTCTCAGTGCTAAGATGTTTTGTGTTTGAGACTCCTGACCCATCTGAAGATCACCCAGTCTGTTCTTGACTGTCTCCCATGCACCCATGACAAAAAGTTCATTCTGCATGGCAAGAGCCTCCTTCCTAATGATTTGATAGCGCCGAGCAAACTTGACTCAGAGCACAGAACATAATATATGAAAGTCTTTGCTGAAGTTGGATAAATAGATAAATTGATTGATTTTTAGAAAAGTCCACTGTTGCCTGACATAATTATTTTGCCATTTTGGGACATTGGTATGTGCATCCTGTGAATGCTGAAAGGGCAATGAATCCATTCTGTTTTCTGAGGAAGAAGAGTTTCCTAAGAAAACAATTAACATAATAATTATAATGAGAAATGAGCTTCAGAAAAATGAAATGGGCAATATAACTCAAGTCTCTTACTAATGGACACTTTTGGCAGTCTAAAATATGGAAGAACATTTTTTATCACAGGCATTGGGATTTTAGCTACAGTGAATTATTATCAATTATCTAAAAGACAGGAAGTTTTTAAAAGTTGAAGTTTCAAAAATAAGCAATATAAAAGACTACATCTATCACAGATTGAAAGTATGGGGCAGAAGAGGTGAACAGACATTGAATTTACAGAGGAAGATTGTAAATACAGTGCTCTTTTTTGGAAGCTTCTGACTCATACTTGATTCCACTGTAACCTTCTTTTAACAAGAATTTAAGTGCCATCATCCCCCCGCATAAATGAGATTATTTTATGTAGAATATACAAGCAGTACAGCCGATTATTAATATGGTGTCATACACTTAATCATATTTATAGTCTCACCAAATGTTAATGGTTTTGCTGAAGTTTCCTTGTTGAATATCTGCTTTGCACTGAAATTTTAATTAGAAAATTTTATATGACACAACTGACTTGTTATGCTGACACTACTGTTCAGCTCTGGGTCAACCTGTGTAACACCAAGAACTACTCACAGCCTCACCACAGCATTTTAAGCACCCTCTATACTTTCTGAGCTCAGGAGAGATGTTTAAGCAGCCTTTCATATCTCATACATGGCAGGAGATTCCTTTAGAAGGTCTTCTGTCCTCCTGGCCTTTTCCAGGTTCCTGCCTTTGCACCCCAGTGCCAATGCTTTATGTGATGGTCACTCAGGCGTGGGTAGACAGTGTTAACACATCCTACCACTACTGCAGTTACAGCTGTTCTCCACCTCATTACAGAACTCCCGACAGCAATACCTCTCAGGCACCCCACCACGCACTCTCAAAGCACCCCTCTTCCCCATGCACCCTTTCCACACATGGCTTTTTGTCCCACCAGCTCCTTGTCTGAGAAACACGGAGGGAGTTTCTTTCACTTCAGGTTCCCACTGAGAGGGCTGGTTAGAGAGTAACTCCTGGGCCAGGTAAGGTATGCAGGCAAGTGAAGTGAAGTTCCTGAAGAAGGGTAATGTCATGTGCTGGTCAGGAGGGTGAACCCCCTCTTATGGGAGGAAGGAAGTCAAAAGGGGCTGCTGAGGCTGGCTGATAGACCATGCAGGACCATGCCTGGTCCTGTGGCAGAGCACTGGGACCATTAGATCTTAGAGACATATTGTTGTCTTCCTCCTGTCAGCTCCCTGGTGGTGTGTCAACCATGGGAAGATTTGTAATAGCTTCTGCACGGCCTACTGTGGGCAGCAGCAGGCAGTTACCACTGAATCACAAGCTTTTCTCACTGCATCTGGGCAAGCTGGCAGTTCCAGTGTTCGGACAAGCTGCAGTAATGTTTTTCGGCAGGTCTCACTATGTCTCTTTCCAAACGTTAATGTGCAAAGCTCATACCTGCCCCAGATAAACTTAGAATGATGGAGAAAACACCTGCTCCCTGAGCAGATAATTCCAGGAGTTAATTATGCCACTGTGAAAAATGTGGTCCGTGTTTCTGTTCTGGTTTTATTTGGCTTAGCTTCCAGCTGAAGCATCTTCATTTTCCGTCAGCTTTGACTATTAGAAATCTTCCCCTAAACAGATACTTTGATCGAATCAACTCTGGGCTTTCTCTTCAACGAACTAAATAGTTTGAGGTTCTGTTATTAGGTTCCCTGGGCTTCAAATCATTCTTCTAAGTCCTTTTGGAAGTCCTTTCACATTTTTCAGAGTTCTTCAACGAAAATAGCAGTTAATGCTGGGCAGTATTCCAGGTATGGTCACAGAGTCTTTATCTCAGTGGTGGTACAGGAGTGCTCTGGGGCATGTTGTGCATTCTTGGTCTTCTAACCATGCAATAAATTAAAGCCATGCTGGCCAGGAATTTATGGTTGCATAAACCACCAAGTAACAGAAATTGTATCATCACTGCTTCTTCAAACTTCAGTGCTCTACAAGCCTCCCCATGTCTCTCTGAAAGGCCACATGCATCTTTCCATTAGTTATTAGAAATCTACCTTTCATAATTTACTTCCAAGCCCAGATGCCTATATTAGCTACAATGTTAATTCTGCTTTGTATTCACTAAAGTAATTTCAGCTTGTTTGGGAACTGGTTTCATTGGTCTCTGTCCATGTTGCTGTATTTTAACACACAGCATACTCTGCAAGGCTGATGCATTAATTTGGTTAAGAAACCAGAACAGGTATTTCCGGCCTGAGAGGTTTCACTCGTTGAGCCCCCAAGGGCATTTTACTCTGTTACTGTGGATTGAATTTATGATTGTTTTTATTTCAATTGAATCAGAATTGTTATGCTGGGGATAAATTTGTCCTGGCTTGTTTACTGGCTTATTTGAATGATTACACAATTGTCACACTCTAGGAAATAATTCTGCTATTCAAAGCATAAGGCTAATCAGAATTTTCTCCTTGGAAATAAAAGATTATGGGTAAACAGCATAGAGGAGAACAAGGCTACATTATCTCCTGAAAGCAATCAACAAACACTAATCCCTTTAAGTGCTCAGTTTTGAAGTGGAATAGGACTGTGCATGGTATAGAATTAGAAATCAAATACATGGAATACAAAGGGATCAGTCTGTACTACTAGAGAGGTGGACAAAGTAATTAGACAAATCACTTCATTCTCCAATTTGCGTGTTTCTGTGAGAAATGCTCCTCGTGAGCATGCAGCTCGTTGTGATTTTCAGTTAATACTGCAAGAGACAGACTAATTATACTTGTTTTAGAAGTAATGTTATTATGTCAACAGTAGTATTTCTGTAACCTAATTATTAGTTGGAATCACCCTATGTAAACCTTTCCTTTTTTTTTTTTTCTTTTTTGTTATATTTAATTTGGGCAAACGGTTTAGCTGATTACTGTGCACATTTGCTTCACTTGAAAAATGCCCAAGAAAGGACATCAGACTGTACTTGCATTCAAGAACACACAGGAGACCTGGCTGGACATCTTCAGTACATCATCATTCACTCAAAGTTTGCTGATCTTTCTCAAAGCTGCACAGCAACAAAGCATCCAAGCCAGTTTGTTTTTTATTGAATGACTCGGGTTAATAAATAACACAAAGATACGGGACATCAAAAGTAAGATCTTCACAGCTCATGTCTTCAACGCATCAAGCTGAATTTTAACCTAGGAAAATTCTTTATCTCGTAATATTCAAATAAACGTCTCATAAGTCTATTGAAATTTAAACTGTGAATTAAATATCTCTACACAGAGTAACTTTAAGATCATAATCAACGTCTAGAGGACATATGTTCTACCTGAATAAGTTGAAGAAAAAATGGTTTTGCCAAACACATATTCTCACCTTAAAAATCTCACTGACAAAATGCTCTTAACACATGGATTGCTGTATAAGGTGCGACTGCCAAGACATTAACATCTTCTTTATTTTTTCATCCCTTTGCCACGTAGCTTTTATACATCCTAATTGCTCCCCCGCCCTACAGTGCTATATATGCCGGTTCAGTAAAACGTTCGCAACTACTTAAGACTGTTATTCAGAGTATAGCTCTTAATAGAGTTGTAAAATAGCTTCTAGGGAAGCCTTGCCTTCTAAAAATAGGCCACAACAACGAGGTTGCAATTGTGTTTGAAAAATTTTGTCAGAAATGTTTATAAGCCCTGGTGCAGCCCTGGGTGAGGAAGGGGGGTTTATCAGCACTTGATGCACAACAGCCATATCATTTAGGTGAAGGCAAAAGTGAGCAGAAATATTTCAGCATGTTACCAAGAAACGAGCTTCCTTGTGAAATTTATTGCCCATGAAAATAATGGATTGTAGAATTAACCTGTCACACAGAGAAACAGATAACGTGGCCTCGCTGCTTCAGCTCAATGGCTGTGTTCAGGCTGGAGGTTGCTGACAGTATGGATGGTGCTGGGGTATATGCTCTTTCATGAAAGAATTGCAGCAGAAATCTCCTAGTTTTGGTTTTTTTTTTTGCTTTGTTTTGTTTTTTTCATACAAACCGCACAAATTAATGTCTATGAGATCTTTTTCACAACCCCAGGGCTGGCAGTACCCCCTGAGCGGCGTTTGGACCCCGAAGGCCGCAGAGCCATGTGGGAAGGTTGCCCCACCATTTCTGAAGGGAGGGCCTGGGCAAAGGGTCACCAGAGAAACGTTAAATGCTGGACACTGCTGAAATGGCGCCCGGTGCTTCCCAACAGCCTCTCGGGGGTCCCTGTCCCGGCTGGCTGACTGGCACGCTGACGGGCACGCAGATGTATTTTAGGAGAAACGGGGAGCACAAAAGGTTCAAGCGGCCTTCTCTGAGAGGTTCCAGCTAACTAGCGGCGTTGTGGGAACGTGAAACCCCGGCCTTTTAAAGTGCGTTAAAAATACATGTTTTAGCGTCGCTACCCAATGGCCTGATCTGGCCTCACACCGTGCCACCGGGAAATCTTTGTTTCCCTTCTCTTCCTGAGCCCTCGGGCAGGGAGAGGGAGCGAGGGCCCGCCTGGCCCGACCGCCCGACCCGCCGCCGGGGCGGGGGCGGCGGAGGCCCGGCGCGGTCCCGACGGCTGCCGGCGGTCCCGCCCGCCGCTAGATGGCGCCCGCCGCCAGGCGGAGCCGCCGCTGCCGTCGCCATGAGGGAGCCCGGGCGGGGGAGCGGGGAAGGGGCGCCCCTTGGCTGCGCCTCCATACTTGCCCAAGGGACCTCTGTTTATTTATTTTTAAAGCACGGATTTAGCATTTTAGAATCATAGAATGGTTAGAGTCGGAAGGGTCCTTAAAGACTATCGAGTTCCAACCCCTCTGCCATGGGCAGGGACACCTCCCACTTGAGCAGGTTGCTCAAAGCCCCTTCCAGCCTGGCCCTAAACACCTCCAGGGATGGGGAATCCACAGCTTCTCTGGACAACCTGTACCAGGGTCTCACCATCCTCACAGTGAAAAAGTTCTTTCTAATATCTAATCTAAATCTCCCCTCTTACAGTTTGAAGCCATTACCCCTTCTCCTGTCATTACATGCTCTTGCAAAAAGTCCCTCTCCAACTTTCCTTCAGGCCTCCTTCAGATACCAGAAAGCTGCTGTAAGGTGTCCCTGGAGCCTTCTCTTCTCCAGGCTGAAGAACCCCAGCTCTCTCAGCCTGTCCTTACAGGAGAGATGCTCCAGCCCTCTGATCATCTTCTTGGCTTCCTCTGGACTCGCTCCAACAGGTCCATGTCCTTTGTATGTTGGGGGCCCCAGAGCTGGATGCAGTACTGCTGGTGAGGTCTCAGGAGAGCAGAGCAGAGGGGGACAATCACCTCCCTCGACCTGCTGGCCATGCTTCTTTTGATGCAGTCCAGGATGTGGTTGACTTTCTGGGCTGTGAGTGCACATTGCTGGGTCATGTTGAGCTTCTAACCTATCAACACCGCCATGTCCTTCTCCTCAGGGCTGCTCTCAATCTTTTCTCTGCCCAGCCTTATTTGTGCTCGGGATTGCCCCAATGACCAACATGCAGGACTTTGCACTTGGCCTTGTTGAATTTTATGAAATTCGCACAAGCCCACTTCTCAAGCATGTCAAGGTCCCTCTAGATGGCATCCCTTCCCTCCAGGATGTGAACTGCTCCACACAGCTTGGTGTTGCGGCAAACTTGCCGAGAGTGCACTCAATCCCAACATCCATGTCGCCAACAAAGATGTTAAATAGTACCGGTCCCAGTACTGAGCCCCGAGGAACACCACTCATCACTGGTCACCACTCGGACATCGAGCTGTTGACTGCAACTCTTTGAGTGTGATCATCCATTTTGGCAAATGCAGGTGAGTGCCTGGAGATTTGCAGGCAGGGAGAGTCGCAAGGTGTTGGCACCTGTTGGGGATGTTCCCACTGCCTCCCTCAGCCCCTTGGTGAAGGCCCTGCTGCTGGTAGTGGTGGGCAAAGAGTGGGAAAGGTTTTCTGCTGCCCCGAGCCCTGTTTTGAACAAACCCACTTGGGTCTGAGCTGACGCCTTCTTTGTCTGTCTGGCCTTTCGCACTGAGTGAATTACCGCCACGAATAGTTGCTGACAAGATGTGTTTAAGTAATTACACAGCTAAAAGGAAAACACAGCATAGGAATGACTGGAAATCTCTCCTGACCACCAAATTACATTTTTCAATGTGATTACAAATACAAAAGGTGGTAAACCACAATTTAAACAACTACTTTAAATAAATTTTAGTAGTGTAAGTGTGATATCGCATTGGGTCACAACAACCCCATGCAGCCCTACAGGCTTGAGGAAGAGTGGCTGGAAAGCTGCCTGGCAGAAAAGGACCTGGGGGTGTTGGTCAACAGCTGAATGAATATGAGCCAGCAGTGTGCCCAGGTGGCCAAGAAGGCCAATAGCATCCTGGCTTGTATCAGGAATAGTGTGTTCAGCAGGAAAAGGGAAGTGGTTGCCCCCCTGTACTTGGCACTCGTGAGGACACACCTTGAATACTGTGTCCAGTTTTGGGCCCCTCACTATAAGAAAGACATTGAGGTGCTGGAGTGTTTCCAGAGAAGAGCAGTGAAGCTGATGAAGGGTCTAGCGCACAAGTCTTATGAAGAGTGGCTGAAGAAACTGGGGATTTTAGCCTGGAGAAAAAGAGGCTGAGGGACGACCGTATTGGTCTCTACAACTACCTGAAAGGAGGTTGTAGCGAGGTGAGGGTTGGTGTCTTCTCCCAAGTAACAAGTGATAGGACAAGAGGAAATGGCCTCAGGTTGTGCCAGGGGAGGTTTAGGATGGATATTAGGAAAAATTTCTTTGCCAGAAGGGTTATCAAACATTGGAAGAGGCTGCCCAAGAAGTGGTTGAGTCACCATCCCTGGAAGTATTTAAAAGACATGTAGATGTGGTGCTTAGGGATATGGTTTAGTGGTGGCCTTGGCAGTGTTGATGGTTGGACTAGATGATCTTAAAGGCCCTTCCAACCGAGACAATTCTAGGATTCTACAACATTTTACACTACAGAAATATTGAAATAATTTGGGAATTTTTTTTCACCCAAGCAATAAAGTCTTATTGGTGTCTATTTTTCAGTTTGCCAGGAGAGAGAGAAGAATTTCCTAGGAATGCAAGAAGCTGTTCAGTACACTGGTTTATGAGGATGTCCACTGGTAATATTTATCAACTTGCAGAATTTTTGCTGTCTCAACCAGCGGGGAATTCTAGCCAGGGAGTTTGGGAAGTGTGCTCAGTTTATTTTCGTGTTTGTAATATTTTTGCAAGCTGTGTACTACTCATTAGAGAAAATGGCAAAACCAAAATGAACCCTAAAGCAGTTGGAATGAATGCAATAGGAGAGAGCACAGCACCAGCTTGCTTTTGTGACCAAGGTCAAAAAGGAGAAACTGAGGGAAAATAACAGTGTAGAAATGTTCTAGAATGTAGTAGTTTTAATTTTCTTGGCATTAAGCTAGGGCTTCAGGGTACTGATGCAGCCTTTCTGATAGAAGTGATTTAGTGTCAGAAGTCTGAGATAAAACTGAGTTTGTGTGGGAGGGTAATAGATGGAGGTTTAACTGAAGAACATTTCTAATAAATTAGGACAACTGAGCAGAACGGCAGCAAGGACCTACTTCTGGTGGTTATGGTTCTGCTGAAATACTGAGCTTTTCCTGTAAAGGCAAAGGAAAAACATTCTAATTAATTAGATTTATTTACAGCAACCGGGTTTGGGATCAAAATAATTGCCTTGAGACTGAAGTGCAGCTGCAACACACATTCCAGATGTGAAATGTAACACTGTGTTGCGGCTGACCTTATTTTCTGACTTTAAACCCAGAATTGGTCAGGACTGGTAAGTGAATAAATTCATACCATCCTCTGAATTAATCCAAGGCAGAGGTGCTGTCACATTCCTCAAATAATCAGATGTGTTTTGGGGACAGGCGGGGAAATAGCTTCCTGCCAGATGAAGGGTCAGCCAGAGAAAGGTCATCCACTTGGGCCTGGGAGGTAGGAAACGGCTACCCCCCGGGGTATGTGTGCTCACAAGATCTTAATTTGCGTTGCGGTTTGAAGCTCGGCTTAACAATAAGTTACCACCTCACTCCTCATGTGGATCACGCTGCGATCTTCAGGCGATGGAGTCCGCCAGGAATCCCTCCGCTCCCGGGGAAAGCAGCCAGGTGTGCACTGCCTCCTGCCGCAGTTTCCCTGCTGCAGAGAGCGCGTGCTTCCCACTTGTCCTTTTATTTATTCTCCCATAGTTCAGACCATTTCTATATTAGGCCACTGAGAAACATCATGTGAACAGCTTAGCGAAAACAAAAAACGATAAACTGAAAACCTGTAGAAAAGCTAAGTTTTGCCGCTTCTCTCAGGCACCTAATGAGACCTAATGTTCACAAGAGCATCGAATAAGCTTTCCCATGACTCTCCCAGCTTCTTTTGCAGCAGACAGTGATGACAAGTTAGTATCTATTTTTCACAGTAATTTTTAAAGGAAATTGGATATGTCGTCCCATGCTTAATGGTTATTTCAAACTGAGACAATTAGTCAATGTAATTAAACAGACATGTCCCTTTGTTACTCTTTCCTCAGCATAGTTCGACAGGAATATCATAAGCATGTGATGTACATCCCCAGTCTACTATGATTTTTTTACTTATGAGAAATGGTTTTATTAAAACTCCAGCTGGCTTAATTCTTCTGAAGTGTCTTTTTACCTCTGTTTTACGTATCTGGTTGAGATATGCTTAAAGAGCCAGATTTTTAGAGGCCCAAGAGTCTGATTCCTCAGGAAAAAAAGGCAGGCCCCTTTGAGAAGCCTTTGTTTTGGAAGCAAAATTCAGTGTGCTTGCTGTAGGAGGCGACCTGGGCTTGGTGTAGACAGAGCACAAAACCTCCCACAGTTCATTAGGTTTGGGAGAACTGTACAAGAAGCTCCAAAGTTAACTGAAATGTACTTTATTTCCTCCTAACTTGTGCTATCAGGTGTCATAACAGGAAAGGTTTTCTTTTGGCATAGGTCACTGTACTAGGTCTGCCTTCTGTAAAAATTTCAGTGCTGCCTCAGCATTCCTGAGGTCTCGGTGGATCAGGGGTTGCTACATTAGAGCATGGACATTCAGCAACAAGTTTCATAGCAGACAGCCTGAGAGCGTATAACATCCAGGAGGGTAAAACAAGCCATTTTGAGCACTAATTTGCGAATGGTCCTTCATGAAGTGGAAGAAGAATTCCTACAAGAAGTAGTCCAGGTCCCCACCTTACCTACCCCAGCTTATGATTTCTCCATTAGTGGAAATGTCAAACAAGTTTGAGATGTTCCCTTAGGTGGTTTTAAATATTAGCTTTCTGGCAGAAGCCCAGGCTCGGTTGTAAGGTGTTGTATAGTGCTAGGCGATGGACCAGATTTCATCCCAAGATAGACAAGGATGTTATGGAAAGGAATGGTGGTGTTTATCCCCAAATAAACAAGCTTTTTAATTTGTTCCTTAATGTTTCAGAAACAGCTGTTTTACCTTTTTGTGAGTCTGAACTCTCAAACAAGGACATGTCGGGGACAATATAGAAAACGGCATAGAAAAAGTAGTGCAATGGTAGAAAGTTATATATAGCCTGGGGGGAGAAAGTGTGGAGTATTCTTGTTCTGTTTGAGATATGGTAATTATCTTGGTGTGTTCATTTTTCATCTACAAATACTGTATCACGGTAACTTTAGAAATAGAATTTAATTAATGCTTTTCATGTAATGCTTTTGCATGTATAGGTATAGTTTTAGGGCATGAGTATTCAAAACATCAGAATTAGAGAGTTTACCCAGCAATGACATCCAAGACTTGGGATGATTCCTGTGTGTCTCTGTCTGTGCTATGTCTGTGCTGTGAATGGTGTGAATACCTGATTTTCTCAGCGAAAATATAAAACAAAATTAACATCAGACTAAGAACCTTTACATCCATGTGCAGAGAAGCCAGCCCAGTAGACTGTCTGTCCCAGTGATTATGGCACTTCAGCAGTAATGCTTAGAGAAAGCACAAGAGAGAATATGTGAACAGTGGTCTATTCTCCTCTGCTTTCCTGAGTCTGAGGTTGAAATAAGACTACTATTTTTATGTATTATTTTTTAAATTATTTATTAGTGGACCAGCCCTCCCTGAATTTCTCTAATGACTTTTTGACTTTATCTACACTTTTGGCCTCCACGGCAGCCTATGACAATATAATTATGCACTAGGCAAAGAAATACCTGCTCTCTTCTCCTAATTTGACACCTGATAATTTCAGTGGGTGCCCTGTAGTTTTTGTGTGGTGCGATGCAGTGAATAATCATTACCTCGTCACCTCTTCGGCACCATTCATTGTTTGTAGCCTTCCTCATTTGTCTTTTTCAAACCTGAACACTCCTCATCTGTTTGGTATTCCCTTATACAGAAACTGCTTACTGTCTTGGACCATCCTCACTACCTTTGTCTCTGCTTTTCAATTTTCACACCCCCTGAGGTGAAAGGACCAGATTGCATGCAATGGCTTACCCAGCGTGGAGAGGTTTTTGTCAAAATAAAACATGAGAATAGATTATAACCTTGTTTTGGTTTGGTTCTGAACAGATCTGATAGCATCAAACGGTCTGAGTCACAAAGTGGGAGAAGTGGTAATGTTCTTACATATACATCTCAGTTGTCATGATGGCGTAACATGATGGCATATGTCATGAAAGGAATGACATCTGAGTTCAGATCCTTTCTGCCTACCTTTGAGAAGGGAAAGGAACTGGTGACTAAGCTGCAGGCTGATCTGGACAAAGTCCCTCCTGTTTTAGTTGCTCTGGTTTTGCTCAGAGCTCTTTGAAAGCTGCTAGAGTAGGGACTGAACCCCAACCATTTGTGCCTTTAGCACATGGTTAGGGAAATAGTTCCTTGCTTGTGGTCTTCTCTGCACGTTTTGCTATGAACAGCAAACTATCAAACACTCCTAATTGCTATCAATTTGTTTCCTTGAATAAGTTTGGGCTGATGTCCTCCAGGACACAAGAGTTCAGAATCCTAATGGCTCAGGGCTGTTTTATTGATCAACTGCAGTGGCTGAGGGTGTAGTTTCTAATTACTGAGCTGGTACTGCATCCTCCTGAGGAGTGCTAGAAGCGGCTATTCAGGAAAGCGTATCTCTGTGGTTAAACAGTCATGGCACTGGCCTTGCTTTGACTACTCAGAAGTTGTTCTTTGGAAGGTGGGAAGGAGGCACTGCGGAGCTCAGCCCCGCTGCCCACACACTCCTACCAGCAAAGGTGCTTTAATTGATCAAAGAAAGGACGGATGTTTCTTAGACAGCACTTAGGCAGAAGGGAGCGTCTCAGCTTGGAAATTTCTCTTCAGCTTGAAAAATAAAGATATAAAATCTGCTGTGTATGGAATACAGCATCTTCTGGTCGAAGCAACACATGGGTTCTGTGATAAATCTGGCCTCAGTGCTGAGCCCTCCCCATCCTTCTCCCTGGTCTGGACTCCCTCTCTCTGGGCTTTTGGAAATACGGCCACAGAGGTTCTTTACAACAAAGAAGAAAAAACACCTTTTAACCTATTGCCAAGAAAAAAGAAAAGGACACGTGGCCTGTTTTGATTGTACAAGCCTTTTAGGTAGGAGTAATTAGAGACAGAGTTGTTGGCTTCCATTAGGCTTAATTAGATGTGGATTAGTAGGCAGCTCTCATTCTAGCCGGTAGCTCTTCCACGTGGCTCCTCTTGTCCTGGAAGTATGCAGGAGCAACACCCAGTGCTGCTTTCTGGCCTCTTTTTGTGAAAACCTGGAGGTTTTCACAAAATGCGCGTACTTGATCGCAGTTCACTTCATTAACCAGGAGCTGTTTCTGTACTAGCATGCCTGGATTATCTCCAGTCACTCTAACCAGCACAGGAGATACTAGGTCTTCCAGTTCCAGTCCTGCTTGTCCTCACAATGGTCTTTAAAAGCAAACAAACACAAATCAGTGTTTGCAGCATGAAAAATGGGAGAAAAAGTAACTTGTTGGCAGTTGCCTTTCTGCTTTGGGAAAAGGTTTGCGTTGGCATTTAAAAGCACAACTTGGTCTGCAAGCCCAACCACCAACGCAACAACGCACAGGTTGTTTGGGGACACAACGTTTGACCCGTGAGTGACTCAGGGTTCATCTGCAGTGCGAGAGGAGCTAGCTGAGGTTTGCACGCCACCCTGACACATACCCTCTGGACATAGTGATTCATCTCTCTGCATCTGCTCTATCTCCCCATACTTGGCAGATGAGTCTGAACAGTGTTGCAAGGTGCATGTTACTTTTTTCCTCTCCTAAGAAAATCCTTGGCAAAGTACAAGGAGCTAGATCGTGTGTAGGGGAGCAGTCTGAGGTGGTCTGAAATCAGTGCTCTGTAGAAACACCTGAAAGGCAATATGCTGAGCTTATGACAGTTGCTTCCTATATCCTCTTCCATTATTCATAAAAGTCCAGGCTCTGCTGATCCGGACATTTAAAACATATTCCTTCCCACCCAATCTGTTTCAAAAAGTTGTTGAGAAACTGAAACAAGAGCACTTCAGGGATAAGATTGATAGCCCAGGGAAAATCAGGTTGCCAGCTACTGTGAACTGTTGTTTCAGCCTCCAAAAGTATTTCCTCTCATTGCAGGTACGTGCTTAGATTCACCCTGGTGAACTTTGGAGCTTGATGTAGATGTCTCACAGGGGCACAGCTGGCATGGGTTCTTGCTGTGACAGAAGGGGAAGATCCATGTTTGCAGGACAAGTCAGATAGTACATGGGTTGAATCACTCTTTCAATATGCCTGTTTTTCCCCCTGTTGATTATATTTTTAGCAAAGGAAGCCACATTCCTGATTTAGTTGCCCTGGTGAAGTGGTCGTGGTCCTGCTCGTGCAGTGAGCCCTGTGCTGAAGCAAGCACTGGAGAATGCACTGAAAGCACCCAGAGCAACATGACATTTAAACAGAAAGGAAAGGAAATAAAGCAGTAACCATTTTAAGATGACAGACTGATTTGCCTACCTAACATGCCGGCTCTGTGTAACAGATAAAGTAAGTGATACAGTATTGCCCAATGTGGAATAAAATTGTTCTTGTGATATAAGCTTATCTCCCAGTTGATACAGTGACATGGAAACAAACCATGAAAACCTGGCGCTCTGATGAACCCCAGACCTGGGGAGGGAGGGAAGGAGGGAGACAGAGAGAGGGGGAAGGAACAAAGCAGAAGAGAAGGAACACGGCAAGCGCAGGGAAAAAAAAGCTTCTCACCTTTCAACAGCAATGAGCCTTTGATGCAGGTTGTTCATGTGACGAAACCATCCCCCCAAGGACTCTACCTGAGATATCTTTACTTTTTGTCTGTTTGAGCTCATGATAAACACTTATATGAAATTCCCCCCCCCCCCCAGAGAAACAGAATAGAGAGCAGAATGATTTTTATCGATCCAAAAATTCAAACTGCAGAGGACATTAAAAAGCGTAGTAGAAAAAGTGTAAAATCTCCATTGAGAGTATGTTACTCTGCATTTTGTTTTATCTGGGCAGATATGATAACTATTTTCTGATATTTTTCTGTGATTTTTTGCCATTCAGAAAATAAAATACAGCAGTCAGGAGATTGCAATGCATGGACAAAAGCTTACCCAATGGAGAAATTAATATCCTATCCATTTTTTCCCTAATATTTCCTAGGCTGTGTTTTGTTGTGTGGTTGGTTTTTTTTTGTGGTTTTGTTTGGTTTTTGTTTTTTAACCAAGAGTATTTTCCCACAGCTATTACCCTACAAATATATATATATATGTCGTAAGTAGTAAAATAAAGAATTATCGGCTACTGTGAACATATTACAGAATAAAGTAGGCGATACTTGTTTACCTGACAGCACACGTAAGGCTGGAAATGCTACACCAGAGAGATGGCAGGAACATTATTACTGGGAAACTTTCAGTTAGTGCACTAAAGCTAATGATGTTTAAGGTTGGGAAGGACCTCACAATATCTGTTTAACTGCCAGTTTTAAATAAAATTTAGCTTTGGGGAGGGGAGAAGTGTTTTGGATCACAAGATATGGGGCAGCTATGCTCCAGAAAGCCTCTTTCTTCATCCCTTCACCCTGGGACTTGTATTTAGCCTTGCAGGTGATTCATCTGGTCTAGTGGGAGGCATCCCTGCCCGTGGAAGGGGGGGTTGGAACTAGATGATCTTTAAGGTCCCTTCCAACTCTAAGCATTCGATGACTCTATGATTTCTGAAGTGACTAAAAATCCAGATGTAAATAAGTCAGTGAAAACAGGAGCACAAGAAGACTATTTATGTTAAAGGAGAATGCAGTAAACCTGGGAAGCAATAGCATCTGTATCACGTATAACCTGATAATAACATTACCTTTGGGATAGTTATATGTACGAGTACTCCTTTACACCAGTAATTCAACTACTGCCTTACAGCAATGTAATTACCCTGCTTTCTCTTTGAAGGCTGGCTGCAGTTTCAATTAATTTACATTCTAAAGAAATCTAATTTTTTAGTAATAAAAAAAGCCTTCTCTGGGTCTTAGCAGGTCTGGAGATCTCTGCTAGGCCAGTGCTGGCCTGAGAACTGTGGACAAACGTGATGGTCCTAAAAAAAAAAAAGTCAGACAGCTGATTTAAGTCCTCTGTCTGATCCACGGAATCAGAGCAGCATACTACAGGCAGCTGTGCGGACACCCGCCTGGTCAGACATAGGTTTGTGAGAGGACAAAACATCCCTAACTGCTAGCCTGTATTCAGCCTTCTCTCGGGGGTGTTTGTTGTAGTGCTGGTTTTAACTGGACACTTGGAAATCGGTGGTGGTGAACAGTATCCTGCTGTCAGCTGGTAATAAACCGTGACGGCTGCTGTAGGTTGGAGACAAGAGCTCTGCCTTCCATCAGCAGGTTTTGCTGAACACCTGGCACACAAGTAAGTGGCTTCTCCCTTCAAAAATGCCAACAGTCCCGGTAATGAGAATGTGAACGACCCAACTCGGTGCGGGTTTGGATGGTGTGCAGCCAAGAAGGCCTGGGCAAGAAAAGTGTTTTCTGAAGGGATTAGGGAAATATATTGAGCAGGTGCCTGTTCAGCAAAGGCTGTGCATTCTGGAAGCAGGAGGGTCTGTGGAAAAAATGCAAACGTGAAATATGTGGAATGTCAATGTCAAGAGTGTCAAATGGCTGTATACAAAAGCTGCAAATCTTTGTACCTAACTTGAGCTGCACAGGAACTGGTGTCTGGTGTAATCTAATTCCTTATCATCCCACTGTGGATCTCTGTCACCCCATCTGGACATGCCCGTCCTCCCCCCGAGTTGTAGAGGGACCGTAGAAGAGTAGATAAGGCTGGAGAGAAACTTTTCGATAGCTCAAGTTAGGCAATATGAATTAGGACTACATCCCAGGAGCCAAATTAATACTGTTATGGATAGCTTGAATTCTGGTATTTCCCAAGATTGCTGTAGCTCTTTCAAGAGATTTCTTGGATGCATATGGAAGGGGTCCATCAATTCCCTGATTGCATCAAAATAATTTACACACAGGCTGCACAGAAAGTGGAGCTCTCTAGAGATAAGAGAAGTGCTAAAATGCTCAATTTTGTCTAATGTAACATTTCCAGGTGAAAAAATAAGGCATGTCCACCGAGACTTGATAACCTCCATGACCCAACGGTTTGAGCTGTTCTCACTGCAATCTCTCTGTTCTTTTAACAAAGATTTTTCACATTTGTGAAGGTGTCACAAGAATGATGTGGAATGAGCTTGTAATATATGATTTTGAATGGTGTCTTTCGTTGCCTGGGGACCTTTGAAACAGGCCCTCTGTGTCCACTTATGGCAGCTGTATTGGAGACAATTTTACCTAAGCAAAATAAGAAAGTAAAATCTAGGCAAGAAAGCTGTTCCTGAGTCTGAATTATATTTAGCGCTGACTCCTTGCAGGCTCTATTTTCACTCTGTCAATAACAGATGTGCTGTTTGCAGTGTATGGCTGAACAAATCTATTTTCAAACGTCTCCTTGACTCCTTCACAATCTGTTGCATTCCATTGATAGTACAATAAGCTGCTCAGTTGGGAGAAGAAATATGGAAGATAGGAACAAACTTGACTTTATTAATTTTGAAAAAAAAAAAAAAAAGGAAAAGAAATAAAAAAGAGTTCTTCATATTTATTCACAAATAAATCAAATTTGGAAGTCTAGTTTTGTAACTTCTGGCTCCAGGAATGGTGATAGGAACAATAATAAATATTAGCTCTTATTAGTGGAGAACTCTCTTTTGATTACTTACAACTGCTTATTTGCATACACTGTTTGTTTAAATTGTATCCACGCCAGAAGTGCCTTTTCAAGCAAGCACATGTGGTCTTTCTCAAGGTCTCAAGGCATTGCAACATTTATAATTATATACCACAAACACATGCATTAATTCTCACTTAGCATAATTATAATAAATCAAATTTTTACACTAGAAATAAAGAAGCACATTTTAAGTTGATAATTAAATGACTCATTGAGATCAACAAGAACAGTATACAGTGCTTAGAAAAATGGAAAATATTTTTTTCCCAAGAATATCAAAATTTAAGAGACAGGGTTAGTTCCAAGGAATAGCTGTGCCTTATATGACTGGGATTTAATGATTGTTCTTTCAATGCTACCTTATGTCAGGGTGAAAACCTTCTGAAAGAGCTTTCAGGGAGTGATGAAAACTTCTGAAACGCAGCACTGAAAGCCAGATTCCCAGGGCCTTCCAGGGGGGCACTGCAATAATTTGGTCGAGATAAAAAAAATAAATAAATTAGGAAATAGGATGAAGTTATGAGACTTATCCAAAAGTAAAACACAAGGATTTTCCTTATATTAAACTTCCAAATTTTAAGCCTAACAATTAGTGCTTCACCATTGGCACTGATTTGTGGGGCTGGAGCTCAGAAAGGGGTACAGTATTTCCACAAGAGCCCAAAACAAAACTGCTGCAAATCAATTTTTGCTCCATTGCCTTCAGCTGAATATGTTGGTTAAAGCCAGGTGAGGGTGTAGCTCATTTTATTAACCCTATAAATGCAAACGCATGTTTGCTCACCTGCACTAATTCCTGAGGACAATGTGGGTGTGTCATTGATAGCAAACCCAGTGTGCCCAGGGTTGGTCTCTGACACTGAGATCAGCCGGTATGGAACAGGGTATGTCCATACCATTAAACTCTCTTATCTGCCAAAACTGGGTCAACTCACACAGTTTGCCTCTTGGGAGTGGTATGCTAATGCCTGAATTATGGCCAAAAATTGTGTGGAGGAGTATTTCTTGGCCCCGGCCAGCAGCGTGGCAGTGCAGGTCTGAGAGTCTGGTTAGTGAGCATTGACCTAGCCCATGTCCCCTCAGCCGCGTGTTGAGAAAGGGACTGTACGCTGCATGTTCTGCTGCAGGAAAGAACAAGGAGGAAAAGGATGCGACTTGACCTTCCCCTAGTTCCCTCTGAACTCCTCAGTCACTCCTCAGGCTCCCTTCTGACACTTGATACCTTAATGGCCAGAATGTGTGTGGTGAGTGGGCCCTGGCTAGTAGCCAAACTCCCACCCAGCTGCACAGCCCCCACCCTCAGCAGGACAGGCCATGGGGAAAATAGGAATAACAGGAGTGAGTAAGCTCGTGGGTCAAGATAAAGACATTTGGTGTCCCCTCAGCTCTTTCTCATGCTTTTTGTTCCCTTCTCCTCCTCTGCCTGTCTGGCATTTCCTCCCCTTTCTTAAATACGTTATCACAGCGGGGCCAGCAGGTTGGCCGAGGGGCTCGGCTGTGTTGGGTCTGTTTGAACTGGCTGGAACTGGGCAGCCCCTGGCCTCTCCTCACAGACGCCAGCCTTGCAGCATCCCCCTCTGCCAAAACGTTGCCATGGACACCCAACACAGTGTCCTGGAAGGGCAAGGGCAGAACAGCCTTGTCTGGAACATATTGTCCAAGCTCTGAACATGCCTGGTAAGGTTGTGCTAAAAACAGTCCATGAGATGAAACTAAGAAAACAAAGGGATCGTTAGTAGGATTGAATTTGCCTTTTCTATTGGAAATGACTTTTCCTGTCTGCCATGTTAACAATATGCAAATGGTGATTCTCAGAAGTATACAATTTGGTCAAACATAGATGTTTTGTGGCCAGCAGAAGACAGGTTTTCTGTGCCGTATTTCAAACTCCTGCTCTAGACCATAAAGGCAACAGCCTTCCTCACCATGGCAACTCAAAGAAAACACCAGACCATTTCTGCCATGCATGAAGTGACTATAAAGAAAGGAACCATGAAGCACATACTCAGTTCATTATTTTTTTTCAACTCTTGTCTGGCAAAATTTCAACTAGGAGGAAATAGTGCCTAATACAAGGTTTTGAGCAAATTTTACTTAACCGTTGATCTCAGAAATACCAACAACTACTTACAAATACCTTACTGGACAGGAGAAGTTCTTAGATCATTTGATGTGGTTTCCCATGTGTCATAGACAATTAAGGACACCCTATACTGAAGTGATAACCGTTTCTTTATGAACATATATTTTGTTTTCCACTAAAAGCCATGTTTGAGAAAGCATGTAGACTTAATCTGGAAATCCCAAATGATGAAGAGTAAACCTTTTCATTTGGTAGTTTGTTTCAGCAGTTAAACACCTGCTTTTTCAAACATAGTTCTACAGTTGATCTATCTCCCTGCTTGCCTCCCTCCCTTCCTCCCTCCCTCCTTTCCTCCCTTCCCTTCATCTCTCTCTTTCCCTTCCTTTCTTTTCTTTCTTTCTTTCACTACTGGTTCTTAATTGTTTTTTCACTGCTGGAATTAAAAACTGCATTACTACTCAGTAGCTTCTTCCTTTGAAAGCGCTTACCTAAACACTCTTTGGTCTTCATTTTGGTAAGCTGAAGGAGACTGGGCTCATTATCTTTGTCACTCCAGCACTCCAAAAATTTAGTCGCTTTATCTTCTTCAGTTTGTCAACATTCTTTTAAAAAATGGGCCCCAAACCACACACAGTTTTTCAGTCTTCACTCACCAATACCTATAGAACTTAATCAATTTACTAACACTCTTCAGCATCCCTCTAGCTGATGTAACCTGGGTTATGTTGCTACAGTTTTGGACTACTGTACCCTTGGTCTTTTCTTGCATCCTTTTCCCTGTTCGCTAAGTCTAGCATCCCCTTCATCTTTCTAAAAAGGAAGAATATCCTTTGGCTATCCCAGTTTCTTTGAATGGGCTCATATTACTGTGCAATCAGAGGGTTTTGTCTTCTCTGTTCTCCATTACTGTTTACCACTTTTTCAGACTTTGTCCTTAGAATTAGAATTTGCTCCTTGATCACTTGTGAAAACAGTCACTGTCTTGATTAGTGAAACTTTCCCACACTCACGGTTGGTACTGTATTGGCGATGATGTTTTCCAGAAATAGAGTTAACTTTCTATCTTATTGCATTTATGTTATTTAGCACCAATTTTTTAGATCAGTATTAATTCAACAGATCTATCAAAGTCAAAGGTAACTGTGGAGCTCTGATACACTTAATCAAAGTTGTAATATCATTTTAGAAGTAATTCAGGTTTATTTGACAAGAGCTGTTGCCCTAAAACCATGTTAACGAGGGTTTATTCCTATCCTCTAAATCTTTTTAAAGTTGAACTAATGAAAAATAGTATTTACTGATTCCAGAAGGAAGGTAAAAGACAGAAGTTCACAGAGGAAGGTTAAGTGGAATCTCACAGTACAGGAATGAGGGCAAGATGGCGCTGACAATTTAGCATAGGGAAACTTAGCAATATTTCATTAACAATCCCTATTCTGGTTATTTTGCTATCTGCAAGAAGGACTTAAGTCTCCAGGTCAGTTAAAGAAGGTGAGAGTATAGTGATGAGAGGTTTCTATTCCAAGTCTCCAAAATAAAAAAAAAAGCAATCAAGCCATTATCTAAAATTGTTCATACAAGTAAAGAAAGGTTTAAAGAGAAAAAGATGAGTTTAGCAAAACCCAAGATTCTCATTGCTATCCCCCAAAGGCTGTGTTTGATAAATAAGACAAATGTCAAATTGGGAATTAATGAACAAAATTATGTGCTGCATGCTGGGTCTAATAATGAAAGCATGGGCATCTGGGCCTATCCACATTTGTGGGGCTGTAAATATCAATGACAGGAGAGCAGATGAACTAGAAGGAGCAAGCCTTACTGTGGTTACTGCCACATCCCCACCTTTAGGGTCATGGGACCTACGGTGACAGCCCTGCTCTTTCAGAGGCCCAGAGATGTTACCCACTCAGACCGCCAGAACCTGGATAGATCACATCCACTGTGTCTTCCTTGAATGTCACCTATTTTCAACGTCTTTGTCTTCTTTCTTCTTTTTTCTTATCTGGTTGTTTATGCCATCTCTTTAATGGAAGTCTGGTTCAGCTGACTAAGCTTGAATCCTCTGCAATGTTATTCTAAGCCCATGGCCAAAAAGGCAACTAAAAGAAAAACTTTAAACAACATGATGTTTGTATACATCTGTGACTGAGAAGGCTGTGCACGCATCTGTCATTCTTCAGCAAAGTCACACCAGAAACAGAGGCTGCATTTGTTATCTCTTACTTTTATGTGATTTTCTTTAACTTATGTTCAGGAAAGCCAGATCAGATTCTAGCAGAAAAAAAAGCAAAATACCTCCCAGCTCATCTCTAAGTTTTTCTCCCCTTTCCCTTTCCCCTTCCCTTTTCCCTTCTGCTCTCTCTCCCCTATCTCCTGACAATGGCTATTATCTTTAGCACGATCTCAAGTGTTGCCAAATGGAAAAAGAGCTGGTCATTCATATAGTTTTTCTAAAGTTAAAACAAAGGATAAAACAGATAATTCTTAAATGAAAGCCTCTGTTGATGTTTTTAAGTGCTCAACTGGGTGGTCGGGTTTGGTTTTCTTTCCTTTTTTTTTTTCAATCCTTAGATTAAAAGTTTTAGTGGTGCTATTCTGCCATAGGAAAAAGTCCTCATGAAATCTCTGCACTTCAAACTTCAGACATCATCTGTTTGTTTAGCTCTATACAGAGACAAGTTCATTCAGTACATTTGTACTCCGGACCAGTTAATACTCAGGAAATATCACAGCTTATTTTTATTGTGAGCCCTCTGGCTTGTTACCTGGGAGGCTGAGATACTTTTTCCTAAATCACCGAATCATAGAATGGATTGGGTTGGGAGGAACCTTCAAAGATCATCTAGTCCAACCCCCCCTGCCATGCATGGGGACATCTTTCACTAGATCAGGTTGCTCAAACCTGGCTTTGAACAATTCCAGTGATGGGGAAGCTGCAACCTCTCTGGGCAACCTGTTCCAGGGTCTCAGTTATCGTAAAAAAATAGTTTTATTCAGAAGTTTAGTAAGTTCTCTTCTCCTTCACAACACACCTGTGTTATGTAGGACTTTTTGGCCTTCAAAATACCACAGTTAGCCCTTCAGCTAGCTATTGTAGAGTGCAGCTCTCTCAGGCCCAGACCATCTTTTCCCTCAGGTGTACTAAGCTGGCGAATTTGGGAGGAGAAAAAGATGTCTGTACAAAACAAAGTAAAAAAGCATGGAAACATGAGAAAGTTCCTTTCTGAGTGAGGTATTTCTGATGGGCCCCTGGTTCTGTGTAAGATCAAAGTCATGGAAAAGGTGCCAGTCTAAAGACTTCACATTCCTCCTCTAATCAATCAGCAAGGCTTAAAATGGTCTGCTAGGAAAGCATCTCCTTCTCCACTACAGTCTGGTCGCGTCCTTCTCTAAAGGAGGAGAGCAGACACCACAACTGTAAGAACCACCAGTTCCTTCTTGGGCATCGTTATGGTTCACTGGTATCATTACATGAACACACAGCAAAAATCTGATTCTCAGTCCAGCCCTCTAGTACTGTCAGGCAATTTTCTTTCTCTTTGATTATCCTCTAATGTAAAACATTCAAACCACAATTGCCTGCCAACCTCTAAGGTACCACAGTCTGGAGACGAACAATGAAAGTGCTTCTGGGCATATCCACTTTGTACAATAGCACACATGGCTTTGGCTAGACTGTGTTTCACAGTCTATTGCCATAGCAAGCCTGGCACTGAAAGCAGTTCAGAGTAGTAACGAGAGAGAGTAAATAGCGCTGAGAAGTAGGACAGGGCGGGTTGGGCATGGTGCCGTGCCCTATGCATGTGCCCCTAGTGCCCCTAGTGATTCACCTCTCTGGGGACATCTGGCTGTACTCAAATGAGTGACCTGTCTTCAGATGCTAGACCACATAGGCACTCATCCTAGGGGTCCTTTGTAACAATTCAGAGTAGCTGATAATTAAAGAACTGTTTACCAGGCCTCAGAGAAAGGACATGTCATGAATAGTTGCAGCATAACTTAAAACAATATCAGTTTGTTGGAGCAGACCCAGCACCTACCACATGTTCATCCATTCAGATTTCTGCTACAGAAATATAGGGAGCAAAGTGTCTCTTAGTGGAACTTACCACCAGCTATGTCTAAAATCTCCTGAGCTTCAAAAGTCCTGAAGGAACTTGAGTCCCACAACTGCACGGTACATCTCCCAAGCAGGCTGTTCTTCACAGGGCTCCCTGGGAGTGTGATTCTGGGTCCCTCTAAACCTGTTTCTCCTGGCTTGCCATGAGGCTGAAGCTTGCCCAGTGCTGGAGAGTAACTGTAGGTTAGGTGGTTCTCATGAATGCTCTACTTTTGCCTTATGCTGGCTAGGGAAGAAGACTTTTTAGAACCTCATTTTCATTAACTTTGGTATACAGAACATATAACAAAAGTGAAGCATTTTGTCATATGTATTTTTTATTACAGTCTTCATTTTATTTCTTTATTTGTTATATTACTTTTTTTTTTTTTTCTCATCCACTTGCAGCTGTGTGTGGATGACTGCCATTCAAGGTGGGCTTTTTGCTCTTTAAAGGACATCAGAAATCCACTAGGGCCAAATGACATTGCATCTGCTCCGCACAGGGCATGAAGATAGGGAGAATATGGAATCTAACTCCAAGTTCAGGCTCCTGGTAAAGTTTGTCCTTTAGGTTTAATTGGTGCCCCAGAGGAACATGAAGGCCAGAGTTAACTCTCAGGACTGAAGTAACCAGCCTTTGGAGTTAACCGCCCTGACCATGTGTGAAACTACTATTGTGATTTCAAAGTCTCATTAAGTATAAATCCAGAGCATGCCAGAAGTGATTTTGCAGTTAATAAAAATGTTCATCCATTTAAATAATCAGACTGTAGTCTCATTACAGCTGTATTGCATGAAACATTATTTGTAGAGAAGAGTTCTTAATCATCCACTTCAGGAAAATTTATAGGGAAACCAGTTTACTGAGTGAGTTAATTTCAAAGAATAACATGTTTGGTCTTGGACTATTCTTTCACAGCTGAAAAGAAAATCAAAGTGTTTTGGAAATTATTCTGAAAGAACAGAAAATTACAAACAACACAGAGTGAATGACTTGTAACTGCCCCTTTGCAAAAGAGAAGAAAACAGAGAACTCACCAAACAGATCCTGCCTCCAGTAAGAGAAACTGATGTACAGACAACAACCCTGCCCCCACCCCCAACATAGGGAACATTAGGAAAGAAAAACTCAGAAAGCCTTTCAAACCTTCCAGATGGAAGATTTTACCCTTTTACCCAATGATCCTTTTACCCAAGAGACAGTGTTGACATTGCTAATGAGAGATGGCAAATATCTTTTTAACTCTCTCTGTGGTCTTCTGTACTATTGTAAACAATATACCTAATAATAGTGGAAATAAAGTCTTTGATGCTGTTACTGGCTGGGAGAGGGGGGATGTCAGATGACTGATAGAACATGTTAGTAACAGATATTTTTACATTAATATGTATAGATTTGTAGACTTAAAAATAAATCTGTTGATTTTCTAAACAGTGCAGGCCAGGGAGGGCCACCCAGACAAAATGACATGTGTTCTTCTGGCCACAGGCACATCCTTGGATTTCAAGAAATGAGTGTTGGCCCATGCCTGTTGCCTGTTGTCCTCCTGCCATGCCCCACTATGAAGAGCCTGGCTCTGTGTTCCTGCTGACTTCCTGTTAGGTAGCGGGGGGCTGCTGTTGAGTCTGCCTGAAGCCAGGCTGGACAAGTCCATCTCCCTCAGCCTCACCTCCCAGGGGAAACTGCTCCGGCACCCAACCGTTGCCATGGCCCTACACTGAACATGTTCCGGTTGATAGATATCTTTCTTGCACTGATTGGGACAGACAGACCAGGCACAGCACTGGTGTGCTGTGTAGGGTGATTGATTGGGGAGGGAGGACACACAAGAAAAGATGAGAGGTGTTATAGGAGAGAAGTTGTTGAGGCAACAAGGGAGAAGTCACAATAAATAATGCTAGGAAAACTCAGCTCCAAAAGTTCAGTGAAAGAGTCCAAGATTTTGCTAGAAATCATGGTAATCTTCTGGAAATGGAGCTGATGAAGTGATTAACCTCAGAATGAAAATTCCTGAAACAGAACCTGGTGATTTTAGGGTATAAGATAGTGCAGGGACTTGTACTCACTTGAGGTCTCTTTTCTCTTATTATTGCTTTCAAATGCAACCACTGAGAGGAAGAAATGGATACAAGAGTGCCTGCAGGCTTCTTGGTTTCTGGGCGTGCTTTAGTGTGGCAGTCCATGGCAAAAACAATCCCTCTTCTCCTGGCTGAGAAGGAAATATGAGAAAGCAAAGGGGAGGGCAAGTGCAACCATTCCGCTCCTCTGAGCTGGAGACCAGGTTTGTCACCACCTCGTTGGACTGCATCCTAAACCACAGGGTATTTTGTGTGCTATAACTGAGCAGTGAGCCCTTACAGTTTTAGAGAACGCCTATAAAAAATTGAGGACATTGCAAGGTTTAGGGCCTAGAGAGTAAACATTGCCAATGCTCTTTTTTGCACTTTTCTCTTTCCTTTTTTTCCCCTAGTCCCAGGAGTAATTGGTCAAACTGGCCACCATAACGTCGTCTCTACCTCCTGGGACACTAATGATTAAATACACCATTAGATTGAATACACCATTCAGGCAAACCTGTGGTGAACATGGGAGATGTTGTCTCTGGGTTTTAAGCTCCCTTTTTGCCTGCTGACAGTGAAGAGCTGTGGACACATATTTGTGCTAGGGCAGATGGTGGAGGAGGTGGGTGCAGGGCTGTTGGGACCAGCGACAGTCCAGCCCTCAGGTGCCCATTTCCTGTCTAGTCTTCAGGAGCTCTTTGCTGGAGAAAGAGGAGGAGGAGATTTTTGCTTTTGCCACAGGCATGGCATAGGACTGGAGGAAACACCTGCTGGATTTGGATCTCTTTCCTACCACAGGTGGTCTTTGTTCTCTCTTGTCACTGGCTACATGCACCAACATGGTGGCCTACAAAGATGGTACAAAGGAGTGAGTGCACTGAGATACAAGGATGGGGCACCTGGGATGCCCCACAGAGCCACTGGCTTGGTGGGTATGTGCCTGGACAAAATTATCCTCTTGTAGTAAATCAGCCCTGAGGGGAGAAGATGAGAAGTGCAACATGCAAGAGAGATATCGAGGTGCTGGAGCGAGTGCAGAGGAGGGCAATGAAGCTGGTGAAGGGCCTGGAAAACAAATCATATGAAGAGGGGTTGAAGCAGCTGGGACTGTTTAGTATGAGGAAGAGGAGGCTGAGGGGAGACCTCATCACTCTCTACAACTACTTGAAAGGACACGGTAGAGAGGGTTGGTGCTGGTCTCTTCGCACAGGTAATTAGCGATAGAACAAGAGGGAATGGCTTCAAGCTCCAACAGAGTAGGTTTAGACTGGACATTAGGAAAAAATTCTTCACAGAAAGAGTGATCAGACACTGAAACAGGCTGCCCGGGGAGGTGGTTGAGTCACCATCCCTGAATGTGTTGAAGAGACGTTTAGATGTGGTGTTGGGGGATATGATATAGGGGAGAACTTTGTAGTATAGGGTAGATGGTTAGACTCGATGATCCCAAGCGTCTCTTCCAACCTGGATGATTCTATGATTCTATGCCCCAGCTCTGAAGGGTTGTTAGTGCAGGAAGCTCCTCATACTGATTCCAATGACAAACATGTTTGACTTGAATTGCACAAAATCTGCTTTAAAAATTCATGTTTCCTTTTTCCTCCTGCCCCTGGTAGCTCTGTGTGCTGTTTGAAAAATGACTCACTTCTCTCTGAGGCCACTTTGCATTCAAACAGCTAAACTACTGCTTTTAACCAATATTTTGTTGAAAGATTCCCCCTGGCCTTGCCAGCTCTTCTGGACAAACGCCGTTTCTGCCTTGCCTTGCAGATACATTTATGTGTCCCATCAAAGAGCACAAGCAAAAGGTTTTGAGATAATTTTTGTCAAAATGGTGGAGGCAAACTTCAGTCCAAGATGAAGGTCGGGCCAGGGAGCGAAAGCCCGGGTGTGCAGAGTGACCCGTCCTGGCTGAGCCCCAACACGACACAGCTGCCTCCTCATCCCGGCTGGGCAGCAAAACCGACCAGCTGAAAAAAGAGTGCGCTGATAACACCAGAGGGGCTGGGTATTTTTGCTGTTTTGGGGTATATTGTTGTTACTTGTAAATAGATGTTTAGGAAATTTTTAAATCCTAAATGACAGTTGGAGATGGAAAGACTGTGAGTATGTCTGAGAATTAGTGTAAAGAAACTGTGATCACACAAAGAAAAAAATTATACTTTCTTACTCTCCAGAACAGCTAGGAGTGGACAGGGTTTATTCTGATCACAAATATTCACAGATTTTACCATCTTTCCTGCAATAACACTAAGTCTATATTTGCTTCGGGAAAATATTCTAGATGTGTGGCGTAGAGGTTAAATTTTAACTAGGTTCTTTCATGATATAGCTGTTCTATTTCTCATTTATGTCTTGAATAAGTGTTGATAAATGTTCACATTTGCAGTAAAATTCAGAGGCAAAGAGGGTTTCATCTTGGTTCTGCAGTGACCGTATCTGATCAGGGACTATTAATATTGATCATCACAATCTAATTCAAAGCAGAGAGCAAAACTCAGGGATGTTAAAGCCTTGGGCAAAATTGCCATAATTTACTGTTATGGGGAAAACTTTATGGTTAGCTGCTTGGATTAAAAAAATCCCTGAGAGTTTTCCACAGGAAAGTTTTATTAAAGGCATGCCATGTTAAATATAGTTCTACAACACTCCCTGCTCACATATATAGTTACATATATATTTATGTATCTGTAAAATCAAATTTCCTTGCCCATGTTAGATGACATTTTAGATTACTTAAAGGAGGAAAATCTTTAAAATACCATATAATTCTTTGTATCCAGTGTATTGCTTTTTTCTAACATCTTACACTTAATTCAGCTCAACCAAATGCTTTCTCCTCCCCAAAAAATTCTCAAAGTCAAAATTAGAAGGGCCAGTCAGCTTCACTGGGACAACTCATTCCTGTCATTGTGGAAACATTTTATCTGATCATAACCAGTTTTGCACTATGGAAATATTTAGTCTAGTTTGAGAAAGGTCAGTTGGCTTGCCTTGCTGCTGGGACATCTCCATCCTGGTACACTCAGGTGGCTTGTGGGAGAGCGAGCAAAGGTTCCCCTGCCATCCTGTCCTGGAGCATGGCAGCGCTCAGACCTGATTGTGGTGTGCCGTGATGAATTTTGTCGGCGCAGTGCAAGCTGGAGCTGGTGGCCTCCCTCCGACACCAGCCTTGTATGCCTGAACTCTGTAAGTGGGACTGAGAGAGGGGGACAGTGCAGCTCCTTGCTCTCCTCCTTAGATAGTATTGTGTCCTCTGCAGGGCTTTGCTCACAGGACATGGGCATGACTCATGCTTGTAAGGATCCATTTTTGCACCACTGTGTGTAGATGTGGCACTTCAGGGCATGCTCTAGTGGCCGAGATTGTAGGGGTCTTTTTTGCGTGTGTATGGTTGGACTCAGTGATCTCAGATGTCCTTTCCAACCATGACGATTCCGTGATTCTGTGATTCTGTGCTTAGTGAGGTAGGTAGAGAGAGCCCTAGAGCAGGAATTAGAGGTGTGACTCCTGCGGTTCAGGCAGGAACATCCAGCCTGGTTAAAGATCAGCTTACTGAGGAGAACAGGGCAGCCATGGAGCTGGGGACCGCAGTGGGGGGCTGTGGATGAGGCCAAAGTTGAGCTGCCCTTGTCCTCAGGTGGCACCGAGTTCTGTGCCACAGGTGACCATGCCCAGCTGGCTGTCCCCTGGGGGTACATGCATCACCTACACGTGTGCATCCATGTCTATGAGGACATTTTAGGCACTTGTAGATGATGCCAAAGTTACACTCTCAAACTCGTTACAGGGCTGGTGGAGTTGTATTCTGCCCATGTTTATAGGATGGGTCAACCAACACCCTGAGAAACACTATAATCCAGCCTCACCTACCCCCTTCACAGATGCTGAATGTCCGTAGTCTGCAGACTGCAACTTGGGCAAACATTTTTTTCAACAAATAGCTGTATATATTTAAGCACAGGCAGGAGATTTTCTTTGAATGCTAGATTTTGAACACAGATCACCCTTGCCAAGTGAGTTTTTCTTGTCCCAACCTTGTGTCTGAATTTTTTTCTCTACAAAGCCATGGAAAATTGTCTGCTTGGAGATAGCAGTTTAGCTGGATCAATTTTCATTTTTCAGTATGTGGCACGCTGCCAGCAGGTTAGAACTGGGAGCTAAGGATCTGGAATCTTAAGTTTATTCCCAGCTGTGCCATTAACAACTTCTCTAACCCTAGGCAAGTGGGCTTTGGGTTTTTTGTTGGCTTGTTTGTTTATTTATTTATTTATTTAGTTGCATCAACAGAAACAGGATGCCACCTCACAGGGCTTAATTAGTGTTTGTAAAACATTTCAAGATTTTGGGATGAAGACAGGGATGATTCCACATGGTAATCAGAATGTCTAATGGCCAGGCCCAGGCCGTGCCAGCCCTCTGTTTGCGGAGCAGGCACTAGGAAAATGGTATCAACCCGAAGCATGAGCTGCTTGGTTCCCTTCTCTCCCTGCCTTAGCCACCTGCAGCAACCTCCAGTTTCCTCTCTCGTGCTGGTCATGTTAAAGAACTACTTGTATTGATTTTAGAGCAAATATAATTGATTTTAGACTAAATCACCTGGAGATTGCAGGAGAGATCCGGAGTCCATTTAAATCACTAGGGACCTCCCATACGCTTCCGTGGATCCAGGGTGAGCAGGGGCAACATTTGCAGCATAGTAATAGCCAGATCAATGCTCCAACTATGTTAATACATGAGACCATGTTGAAAAGATAGGGGAATGCAGATGGACCTGATCTGATCATCCAGTCACCAGCTTCCTTGTGGTTTAGCAATCCGGGCCCGTTTATTTTCTCATTACAGACATGGTGATATGGCGGACAGATAGACACGAGCCAGGCCATTCTTGAATATCGTGATCTCCATGCTCACATAACAGAATTTGGCTTCTTCCCTGTTTCGAACAACAAACAGAGGTGGAAAAGATTGTGTTGCTAGTTATGTGAAATGTATTAAGTGAACTTTAAAAAAAAAAGCCTACTTTACCATCAAATCAAATAGGTTTTTAGCCTAATGAGTAGTGTCTAAAACTGCATTGTGTCACATTCCTGGGTCTTCGACCCAAGCAAAACACCCACTAGTTCTAATGAGAACAGAATTCAACCCCATTTGCAAAATAAAATATACAGGCTCGTAAGGCTAAAATTTCCTTGATGAAGGAATTTCCTTTAGTAAAAAACATCCTCATTAAAACAAACAAAAAACAAACAAAAACAATTAGGGAGACGTGCCACTGAGAATTTAAATTATCTGGGTTTGTTATCGAGAACTGCATATGTAATTTTTTTGTGTATATAGATAGTTCATAGCAGAGCACAACTGTACACTGCTAGAATAACAGATTTATCAACCTCTGTGGAGAAACTTGTAAACAGAGAAGGAGAGTCACTGTGAAGTTTGGGAAAAAATAATGATGAAATTCAGTTCTTGTGGAGCATAATATGGCTGTGAACGTGACTTACCTCCGTGGTGCATCCATTCATCAATGAAGCTAAAAAGGTCTCGTAGCTCTAAGGAAAAAGAAAACAGGGGCAGGAGGCTTGTATGTCCTTAAAATTTTAGCATGTGCCTGTTCGGCATTTCTGCAGGAGCGCCATAATGGTCAGAGCTATAAAAGTGCAGATACTTCATGGATGATCCGTTTATGCACCACAGGCTTTTTAATACAGCTATCAACATACAGACCAGTGTTTCTCAGGGCTGCTGGTAACTTGCAAAGAGTAGGTGTGAGCTGGGTTACGTTTCTAAGATGCTTTTTAGATTAGGTTCTCTTTATACCTCCAAAGTTCAGAGTTAAATTTGACCTTTGAGGTTTCTTTACTCCTCTTAGTATTATTCTGACTTTCTATACTCTGAACTATGATCTAGGTGCTCCTAACAACTAGTTCTTTCAGCCACTCCTGTCTCTAGACCCTTACCCAGGAACTGAGAGCACCATGAGGGGTACCTGGACATGGCAGAGACTCTTTGTGCCAGCTCTCCTGTCTCAGCACTGGACACAGCTGGACTGTGGCTGACCAAGGTCTGCTTATTGTGCCACATGTGTGGCCAGCCATACAGATGTGGTTTTACTGGTTCAGTGCTGGAACAGACTTGATTGAGCAATGCTGCCCACACCATGCCATGGTGCAGTTTCTGTCAGGCTCAGATTCTTGGCAATGGAAAGATGGAGATCCTGGAGACACATTGCTGTTTTGCCTTCTAATGACTCTTCCACCTGAGAGTTAGCCTGTCTTTTGGCTTTCTGCATGTCAGCAATGCAGAAGACAGTGCATTCATGGTGGGCCCAACTGGGGAGAGCAGTTCTGGGTGGGGGGGCTACTCTTGCAGCGGCCATCGCTCAGAGCAGCTCCTTCTGGTCTTTAGGGCTACATGCCTATGGAGGCAGCCTCAAAGGCTGGCAAAGCTCAACAATCTGATCCTCTCCCTGGCCCTATGGCTCAGGCCTTGCAGTGAACTCGTCTGTCCTTGGGTTTGTCACTTGCTGGAGAGAGGCTAAAACTGGTATCCTTTCCCAGCAGACAGCTAACAGAAAGCTTTTGGCTGCGGATATGCCAGTTGGTCATCAGTAGTGGAGCAAATCTTCTGATGAGACTGTAAAATCACCCGTCAGAGAGCAGTTTGAGTTAAATAGGAGCTAATCAAAGCCCAGCCTGGAATTTGGTAGGCTCAATCAGTTCCCCAGATAACCATATCAGCCATTAGCACAAACAACCTGCACACCTTAGCTGGCCCAGCAGACGGGACAGTGGCCACGGCTGGCAGGCCAGCGCAGGGGGAGCGTGTGCAGGGCAGAGCCTCGCAGCCCAGCTGGCAATCCTGCAGCTTACCCCAGGCAACACACGGGTGCAGGCCCGCAAAGAGAAATTGCTTAAAAGTTTAAGATGAATAATTCAACGCTCCTTTTATTTGTGAGTTTTAACTACTTCAGAATGTGTGTCCTGCCACATTACTTCAACCTTGAAATGAAGTACAAATGGGTGTGATTCAGACTCTAAATATTTAAAGCCAGAATCTAATCTTAGATACATTGTGTGTGCTGTCATCTCAAAAACCCGATAAAGAGAGACAATGATGGACAGCGGAGATTGAAATTACTTTCAAGCTCCGTATTAAAAAACTTGCCCTGCTAATTCTCATGAATGATTAACCACAAAGAAACTTAGGTCTGTGAGTTACAGCAGTGCTGAAGTGGTCTTTGTCGTCACTGTCTTAGTTAACTTCAGAAAAGAATAGTCCAAAGCCACCTCACAGGGAAAGGACGTCACCTCCCCTTTCCCCTCTCTCGTAGATGCAGCTAAACTATTAACATTTTCCAGTTAAATGGCAAACAAAACGTTTCTAATCTTCCTTTCACTGGGAAGAAAGATAAAATCACAACCATAACCTAAATCAAAAGCTATAATAGCACTTGGGCAGTTACAGGCTCTTACTGTAGATAGCCAGGTCAAAGCAATCAGCATATGAAACTTCAGACATAGGGAGCAAAAACACAACTTGCCACAGCTCTCTATTGAGTATTATTGTAAGAGGAGTAAGTGCACCAGGGTATGACCCTATTAAATACCAAACCTGTAGCTCCAAAATAGCACAAAGCCCAGATGGATGATCTCATCTCAGGCAGTAATGTGCCAGAATACAAAGCAAGTGCTTCAAGTGCACAAGAAAAGCAAAGTAAGACCATGTTAAAATAAAGGGTAGAATATATATTGACAGCTGAGCAGAATGAGAGATGCTAGATCTGCTGCTGCTGAACCTGATGATGGTCTTTCTGTTCCTTAGCTGGACTTTAAGGCCTCGTTACAGGATTTTTGTATATTATAGCTGTATAGCAGCCTCATAAGACAAACTTTAGTCAACTAAAAGCAGCAATGTCTAAATACCCACATCAAGAAAATGCAATATGTGTGTATTTAGCCTCATCTAAAGGCTAAATGATATTAACATGATCTGTGTTGCTTTCTAGTTTGGGGCTAAAGGGTGCTAGGCCAGAGGATGCTACAGACTTTAGGTAGAGCTTAGACGAACTCAGAAGGGCTGTTCATACATCAGATATGAATAGTACTCTATGTAACCAGTGGGTCTTTATTAACAAAACAAACACGGCTTAGTTTAGACAGATGGAAATGTTTTATGTTTCAGTAAGGCTGTCTGCTCTAGCATAAAAAAATCCACTTCTGTCATTTTCTAGTGAGCTGAGCCGAGGAGGGCCTGAGTGCCCATGGGGCGCTTCGGGTATGAAAAGTGCATGACTAATCCAGACAGGGATTGTTTCCTTCCGTGGGCTTTCAGAGGAATGTAGCGTTGTGGTCCAGCAAGTGCCACCGAAACGCAAGGTGAAAACCCACACGAAGAAGGATCACATGAAGGAGGGCAAGGAAACTAGCCAGACCCACAATAACGAAATTCCAAATAACATCCTAGAGGCAGTTTTACAATTGTGAGCATTGCCATGGACCCAGATGCAGCTGCAGGAAACATGGATTTTGGTTTGGTTTATATCCCATGGATTGGCGTCCAGGCTTTGCAACTTGCAAGTATGATCTCTTACTGAATAGGAGCAGAACCACAGGAGAGGAAAGATTAAGGGTATCAAAGGAATACATTTTTCATTTCACTCCTTTCTTATTACAGTAGATTAAAAGAAAAAAAAAAGAGTTTTGTTCAACATTCAATTTTGAGGAGAATTAAATAAGCCAAAAACATTGTTCGGAATTAGAGCATTGAATAAAGGATTTTAAAACCACAGTGTGTGGTTCATGGTGGGATTTTTATTTCCTTTTAAGACGAGCCATATACAGCTGTATGAGAGCTATTGTCCTCTGTCCCACTGAAGAAATAGTTTCTTTCTGAAGTGTTCAATCTGTTAAGACACATAGGTGCTTTAAAAGCTTAAAAAAAGAAGGAAAGCACTCAAACTCTCTTCTGGTTCAAATGGCAATTATCTGAAAAGCAGCAAAGAAACAGGAATACATGGGTAAATGAAATAGCTTTTGATTGCCTGGCTTCGAATGATAGTAGGATTTGTCCTCTTTGGGAACGGCACGCAGCAGCACGCAGTGTGCACCGGCAAGACAAAAGGCAGCCCTGAAGGACTGGTACGACAGCAGTGATCTTACATAGCACGGATGGTTATTACAAGCCCGCACAGGAGAAGCCACTTTCTTCTCTAACGGACAGAGAAATGCTCCCTGCCACTGAGCCATAAGTGGACATGGTTTGAAGAAAACAAAACCCTTAAAAACTTCCTGCTAACTGTGGGTCTGGAAAGTCTCTTTTCCTTCTCTTCTGTAGGAATTGTCAAACACCAAGACTTCCACCATCAAGACAAAGATTAACAAAAGAGAAAGGCTGAAAGACCCAACTTTAGTTTACAATTTCACCTTTCACATTCATCATTCATCAACTGAAGGAGGGTTTCTCAAAATAAAGAAAGACAGAAACACAGACTAGGTAAGCACAGAGCCTGTGAAAATTGAATTGCCAATCATTTTTAGTCTGTGTGCTGCTGTCATTCATTATCCAGGGAATCCCGTGCTCCAGGCAGATCTGGCAAAGCAGACCTCTAAGAAGAGGAGCTTGTGTGATGGAGAACCTGGAAAGCTTCAGGCGCTGAGCTTGACTGCGTTGAGCTGGGAATAAGAGACAAAAGCAAGTCACAAGGACCATGGTGCTGAGGTTTCCAGTCCAACAACTTTAGTGACTCAAAGTGCCAAATTTCAACCCCTCTGAGTGTAAAACAGAATAGCACAGGACTCGAGCCAGCGGCTAGTAGAAAAATGGATGGCAGCCAGATGTTCTCCTTTAAACTTCTGAAGTTGACTGTCTCATTGCTCTGACAGGTTATCTCTAGACAGAGGAAGAAAAAAAGAACCCAAACAACTTTCCCCATAAACTTTTTCTAAGAGAAGTCAACAGGCTTGGAAAAAGTCTTAAGAGAAAGCAATCTTTGCTCAAGATCAAATTCTTTAGAGAGGAAGTCCTCAGAGAACTGTCACACCACATGCTTAGGTGCAAATGGGAAACCTGACTAGAAACTTAATTTATCAGGGTAAACTGAGGTGTTGCAGCCATAGGAAGCATGTGAAAGAGCTGTTTCTGGATCACATCAGAGATTATTTTAGGCCATGCAGATACATATTACCAGGGCATACAATGGTTGAAAATGGTTGCGTTACTAACAAGGCTTGACGACCTGGGACAGTGAAGGACTGGCCACAAAAATGTCATCAGTGCTGGTAAGTCCAGAAGAGCTGAAATTCAAGCTCAGAGCCATTTCAAGTCTTTACGCAGCTGGCTAAAAATCTTCCTGTGTTACGACACTTTGGGAATTTGTGAATTTATGAATGCCAGTTTGAATTTCTGACTTCTCTGTATGTGTTTGTTTATAATGATGGCTCTGCTGGTCTTCAGAAGGTTGCCAGAAAGGCCAGCTTTAGAGAGCGAGTGTAAACACAGCTCAGACTAAGCAGGCTGAGAAACACGTGTCCAACAGCAGCCGGCAGAAGGGGGAGGCTCAAGTAGGGATGTTACAGACTTATCAGAGAAACCGTCTTGAGGAAGCGCTACGCCTCACATACACAAGCTCACCAAGATCCCCTGCACCCATAACCACTTGCTTATCAATCTATAGTGTAGAGAGAACAGCAAAATGAAATAGTAAGGTCTTAGAGGGGAAACCCGGCGCTAAGGAACACAGAGTAAATTCCTGGCCAGAAACAAAACCCCAAATTCCTTGTTCAGTGGGGCAAGTTACTCCATATTAGACAAGCAGGGGCAGGGATCTTGTCCCATCATCTGAGACCTCTACTTACTTGTTTGCTAGTGGGGAGACAAGCAAACCCTTTGGAGAGGCTGAAAGTCAGCAATGGGATTCAGACTTGCTGGTGGTGTCCGACAGCCTGCACCCACCTCTGAACTACGGCTGGGAGACGTCCAAGCAAGGGAGTTTTGTTCCCAGCTGCTGCTGTGGAGTAGAGTGGCTCCTATTGTGTAGAGAGAAGGTTCTTTTGCTCAAAAAAGTGCCCCTTAGAGCGGCTGCAGAGGGGATGAAAAGGAGGGAGATCCCCGGTGAGCTTTTTTCTTTTATCTTGCAGATGAACCAGATGGCAGGAGCAGCAGAAACCAAAGGAGGAGCACGAAGCCCTTAAGAATCAGATTGCTAAAATGTAGGGAATACTGAAGCCAAAAATCTAGGTCTGGACAAAACAGAGCACCAGAGTGGAAAAACAAGCACCAGAGGAGCTCAGCCAAATTAGGACAGAATAAAATAAATCATCTCAGTTCTTCAATTCAAATTCCAAATCAGTGCTTTCAGAGAGGAGACTTAGAGAAACTGAAGAACTGGCATTAAGTCTCCTTTGTAGCTGCAGCTGCTCACCGTTATCTGCCTCCATGTTCCCTGCCAGACGGCACTGCAGCGCCGAAAGCCTGCAAATTTCCCAGGGTGTAAAAAAAGGGCATCAAAGAGTGACCAGTGGATCCACCACAAACTCACACACGCTGGCAGCCACACGCACACGCTCGTCTAACAGGTAAGAAAGATCCAGCATTGCCACAGCCCACGGCAGCTTATGATCGCCTGCAGCTGCTCTGCATCAAGTCACTGATGGTGGGGGACATGTAATGTTCCCCCTGAAAGCCTACTTGCTCAAGCAGGGCTTTCCCATCTCCCCGGAGAGATGCTGCTGAGCCTGCATTTTAATTGGCTTTCGGGTCCCAAGACAGATTTTCATCAGGCAAGAAGACCTCGCTCCGGGCTGTTGCACTACATCCTCCCTTCTCAAGAGAACTCTTGTTTTTCAGAGCAAGCGCCCGCAAAGAGGGCATGATGTCAGGCACACCATCTGCAGGATGCGCTGTGCTCCTCCATTACCAACCGCAGACTGACGGACGCTGCTGCTCTGTCACCCCTGGAGGAAGCACCACAAACCCCTTTCAACCACCCACCCTCCCATATTTCAGTAAAGATCCCGTGAGACTTGGTGGAAAAAAACAACATTGTATTTGATTTACTATTAACAGGATTTACAAATAATGACAAAGAAACAGATTAGCCGTGAAATTAGGATGCTTTTGTTGACGAAAGAGTAGCTGGCAAAGCACCTTTACGTGGAAGTCATGTACCTCAGTCCTAAACGGTGTAAAATAACTTATAGCCCAGGCAGGTTCAGGAATGATTATACACAAATGCAAGAAGTTGAGTACAAAACAAACCAAAAAAACCCCTCCCAGCTTACTGGGCAGGAAACCAGTTCTGGCGAGGCTTTTTTTTCGGAAACTGAAGGAAAGGCCCACTGAGAAATACTGGGAAATTTTCAAAACGGGGAAAAAATATTAACAAACGGTAAAAGTCACTGTGTGACAACCTACCGGGCAGGGAGAGCGGGCAGCAGAGACTGCGGTAGCTTGCTGAGATTCAGCAGAGTCCGGGCGCTTGGCGGGACAATGAACGGAGGAGTACAGATGGCAGCGCTTCATTAAAATGCTACTTTACTGCCAAAAAACTTGCAAGACAAAGAGGAATAAAGTTCTCTGATGTGCAATACAGCAATTTAAGAAGACGTACCTAACTTTTTTGATTTGTATGGAGCTTACCTATATTGTAAACACACACTTTCTGACAAGTTATTTCCATTGTCTTTGCTATGGGTTACGGTGTGTATTCAATCGAATGCAGCATTCCAAGGCTCAAAACTGACTGAGTGGTTTTCAATAGACGGGCATATGATTTTTCCAATATCATACTAGTATTTTACATCACAAATACAATAAAAACAAGTGATGGTATTTCTAGGACAGTTCCAAGATTCAAATAAAAAATCATCAGAACCATTCTAAAATAAGATATTATACATAATCAAATCATGTTAAACAGCACACTCTCGGCAAGCAGCTAATTACAAGCATTCTGCTGGTCATGTTTTTCACACAAAAGTCATTCAATAGCACATAAATATTTCTTTTCTTGATCTGCTTCTTTTTACAAAACCATTCATCAGATTCACAGAATTAGTACAAGTAAGGCACATTAGCATATATCATAAAACTCACAATAATAACAAAGAGTTGTAAAGTTTTAAGGACTAATTCCTTCTTTGCAGTGGTTTCTGAACCGAATGAGACTTAATCAGTAGAACCCTCCTACACTGACATTACTCTTACTTCTGTCACAGCCGACTGTGGTGGGTGCAATACTGTGCATCACCATGGACATAAATAATTAAATTAAGAACCGTGTGTGGTAGCAAATCCCATTTTCAGATTCTGCAGAGAAATCGGAGACGTTGTTCATGATGTTCGTTATGAGCACGGACTAAGTTTTAGAGCTATATGGAAGTCAATTTCCAGTTATCAAAATAAAAGGGGATATTGCATGTGTCTCTGAGTATGCTATTGTTTTCCTAGTACAAATATTGCTTAATGTAGAAAGGGTGCTATAGTATTGAATTTACTTGCATAATGAATCCTAAATGCTGATGTCTCAGATTCTACCAAATTAAACGAACTAAAGGTTTTCCTTCTTCCACCCCCCACCCTGCCCCCAACCAAAGGACTCTCTTTCCCACAGAAGATTCATTTACACACAACACAGCTTTTAATTAGAAGCATAATTTACAGTAAAAATTCTTTACATTACACCTCTGCTATCAAAAAAACATGAAATCTTTCATTTAAAGTTGTAATTATACATTAAAAAATAGAACACTATTTCCTTAACAGGAAGAATGAATTTGAACATCTTCAGATCAGATTTCTTTATTGCGGCTTTTGAGTCAAAGGTCAGTCACTTTATTCTCTAACGCAGCTGCTATTTGCTGTAAACGGAAGGCAAGCTGCATTTTTTGTGCAGCTGGATCCTCTTCAAGTGCATTTATAATCTGGAAGAAATAAACACAGAATGTTTAGAATCATTTAGCTTAAAATATACGACAACTATATACCCAGACCAAGTGTTTGATACTACTTTGGTTGTAAAGAGTCTTTTGCATTTACTCTATACCAAAGATAAAGCCCATCTAGTAGGCCCCATGTTCTACTTTTACACAAAGGCAATAAAAATGATCGTCTCCGTTACTTTATCTAAGTTGCTGTAATGTTTCCCATTATGCTGGGATTCAAGCAAATTAATAGGTAGTACTTTATCTTGTGAAATATTACATTCCAAGATGGAGCAGGCAGGGGGAAAAACGTTTCTACAGCTATTTAAGAAACAGTGTTTTTATGTAGTGTGCACCCTATAAGGCTTAAGGGTCATTCGCCAGCAGTAATTAAGCCCCATCCCCATGAGCTTTGGTTATGAGAAGCTCCTGGGTAGTCTGCACACAGGCATAAGGCAGGGCAGCGCAAGGTCTCTTGTGTCTATAGGCAATATGATGGAGACAACGGTCTGGCCACAGCTTCAGGGAGCTGCCGGCAGCTCCCTTTGGCTCCCACCAAGAAATGCCAAGACTCCGGCCCGGCACCATGTAGCTCAGGAATCGAAGAGCTCATCAGAGGAGCCCCCCAGCACCCCACATGAAACCTCTGCTAGACGGAACATATATATATAGGAAGGTATGACTCTAAGACACAAGGGATTTGAAAACAAGAGCTAGAAAAGGTCAACTGTTATGAGAAGTCTTTTCTTCAAATAGAGTTTTTTAGGGCTTCTCAAGATCAAATTTTAAAGGTTTCAAAAGGTTTTCATTTCCACCATCCTTTAGGGAAACTTTTCCACCGACTATTAGATTTCTCCATTAGAAGAACATGTTACACAGCAAAACCCTTCCTTTTCCAGAACTGGCTTTATTAATAACAGCCAGACACCGTAATCAAGCAGAAACCTTTAGCTCTGTCTAAATACTACACGAACTTGCAAGTACAAGAACTGGAGAAATAGAGTTTGCCTGTCACTACCTGGTTCTAACTGGTTCTTAGTAAGAACTAAGTAGTTCTTACTACTTCTTGCACATCATTGACAATGGAGATTAACGCAGTCAGTATCAATCTAGCCAATAATTTCACTTTGAAGGGCTGGTATAGCATTTGAGTTTCAAATGGTGGAGCAAATTTGTTTAGAAATAATTATTTTAATGGATTTGTTTTTAAAACGTGAAAACATTTTTACAAGACAGTTAATAAACACTTATTACAGTATTTAAATTGGGCCTAATTTAATTTGATATTGTTCCCTTAATTTAAGCAATTACATCTAGCTGTAACTCCTCAAATCTAGATTAAATAATTCATGATTATCTCTGCTGGTGAATATATCCTTCATATAAATGTGGACAATTAGAATGTACCCACTTAGTCATTGTCAAGCCCTGCAGAGATGCAGAAGGTACAGCGCATGCTGGGAACCACTGCGTCAGTAATAAAGACAAGGGCAGCTGCAAAATGTTCCAATTTATGCAAATTAAAACATTTTCATGGAAAATAAATAAGCTTGATTAATTTTACTGAATGATTCTTGACAGATTATCTCCATAACTCTGATCTAGCAGCCTTTTCATCCGATGCACCTTGTTGTTATACAGCGATGTATGCGGAAGGAAGAGCTGCAGTGACGAGTTGGGGTTTGCTGGCCTGACACTGACAAATCCCACAGACTGGTGACGCCACTTCTGCCTGCCACCACAAGTGGAAGCAGGGACACAGGGATGTGTGGAAGAATCAAGGTTTCATTATTCATCTGTCACCCAGGGTCCCTGAGTGTTTCTGGAGGAGGACAGGCCACGGGAATGTGCCAAAAGTCAGTTTGGTTAGTGCTGGGGACGAGGGACGAGGAAACCAGTGCCATCAGGTTGGCCTGCGCTCCTCCGGCCACTTCCTCTGCTAACCCCCACTGCAAGAACTCTCAGGGCGATTTGATTTTCCCTGCTTATATCTGTTTTAAAGCTGCAGCAGGATGGCTGCTCCCGTGTAAAGCAGCTGCCCTGAAGCCCAGGATGAGACTCACTGCCGTTAGTGCTAAATGTAAGTGAAAACACGAACTGTGCTGAGATGCAAGACTAACCGAAAAGAGCTCCCATGTGCTGTACTCCTTTTCCATTCAGCATCTGTTCCTACTCACTTTGATTTAATTCTGGGAGTTTTCTGGAGGCATTCATTTCCATGGAAACCATTGAATAAAAGTTTCCTTCTCTCGTTTTGTCTTCAGATTAAGTTTGGAGAGCTATAGCCACAGCCCAGCTACACTGGGATGTTCTTTGTCCCCCTTTCCACGGGGCCTGAAGAACCTAAGAAATGTTTTGGACTGAATCTGTGAGTCTCCCTTTGAATCGTACTACATTCAGCTGTTACTCGACTTTGGTTTACCTTGGGCAGGCACTTTGTTTGGCAGGGCAAACCAGGGACAGTAGCATGCGTGGAAGTTATAAGTGCATCTTAACTGAGAAAAAAGGCCCCATTCCTATAAGCAAAACAAGTCTAATGGGTTGTTTCTAAGAAAAAAAACCTACCGGCTTGAAACCTGATACAGCTCTGAGGAGTGCTTCTTGCTCGGTGACATTCTTATGTCCTAATTCTTAGGAACTACCATTCTTAGGATGGTAGAACTGAAGAGAGATGATTTTTAAGTCTATTTCTCTTACAGATCTCATTAAACTATCGCTACCGAAACCAGATAGCCCATAATGAAATTTTTCATTTATAAGAATACACCTTTGACCAGTGTAATTGCCGAGCAAGGTGTATAATTGCAAAGTTAGAGCTTTCTGCTCAGCATTGCTTTTACCTGATTACCCAGGGAATTCCAGAAGTTGTTCCTTTAGACTGATGTTAGCCTTTATAACTGTTTACCATGATATTATTAAAAAATGAAAACAAAAGCCGCAACTTACCTCATCATAGTATTTGTTAGTGTACTGGTAGAGTTGGTGT
Source organism: Numenius arquata (assembly GCF_964106895.1). Lineage (NCBI taxonomy): Eukaryota > Metazoa > Chordata > Aves > Charadriiformes > Scolopacidae > Numenius > Numenius arquata. Next base: position 110,153,813 of record NC_133577.1, on the reverse strand, counting down.
AGAGCCACAAGCGTATTTAAGGAATCGGTATGCGCCTGTTAAACACACAAGCGAGCGGCAAACACGTCAAACTATGATCACAGGCAGCCGAAAGTTACCCACATGCATCACTGCCAGATACAATATTTCTAAATGTAAACTCTGCATCTTGTAACTTTTCTTACGTGTTACAATGTTCAATGACAGTTGGGACAGAAAAACAAAGGGGTGAGAAAACCTTCCTTTGGTGATTTTTAGATCAAAACTTTCCAACTGTCCACAACTCTAACACTGGAGGTGGAAAATATTTTGAACTCTGAATGTCAAACCACAGACTGCAGCTCAACATCTGTTACCAACATGGGTACGTATGTATGTATAATTAAAACATTTAGTCAGTACAATCTACGTATTGTCAAGATATTAAACACTGGTTCTGTCACTGTCACGGCTGTTTGAAATCCTTTCTCCAGCTCTTTTTAACTCTTTGAAAGTATTCACACCTCACTACAGCAAAGGTGTAACTCATCAAGATCACAAGTATGTGTATGTTTGGAAAAAGCCATCTGACTCACAAAGATGGAAAGGGGAGAAAGACAGAGAAGGAAAGGACTTTAAATGAAGCAGGAAATAATGCCTCCGTTACCTCTTCCTCCCTCCCTCCCCAGACATTTAAGTTATTTAGTGAATGTGCTCTACCTCTCTAAACAGATGTTTTTCATTCAAATGTATAGGATTCAAGTCTCTAGCTATGCCTTTAGTCTTTTAAGTTAGTTAAGAAAATGAAGAATTGCAAAATGTTGCTACTGGCATAAATGATTACCCAAGGCATAAAGCAGCAGAGAAAAATCCATCTTTCCTTGCTCTATAAAAGTCACTTCTAGTGCTGGTCAAAATTTGCAATGTTCGATTACTCCTTCCATATTCATTTTTATCATAATTTATAATGTAAATAGAAAGGATCAACATATACCTGCCGATGTTAAAACATTCTACTGAATTTACTTTGAATCACCAAATGGTTTAATTTTATATACATCTCAATTTGTGTAATAAATAAAGTGAACTGGAAAATGAAATGTCACTGCAGATGAGTGTGTAGTGAATGACTGAAAATAGAAATGCTCTCATGAGGATGTTGATCTGCAAAATGTTAGGTCCTAAGGGCATTGAAATAAACAACCCACAAAAAATTCCCCAAACATCCTCCTTACGCTAGAACTCTTCAACCAAATTAAGCAAACGAGTAAACCAGCCAGTAAGCACACTGTCTCTTTGCTCAGGCTAAACAACATCTTTTAAGACTGGTGAGGGCTTCTCCGGGTTCTCGAAGGCACAAGCCTGCTCTAGCTAAGCTGAGCTGCAGAGCAGACAGGCTCTTTGAAGACTGAAGCAGGTTTTGCTCCACCAGTCACCAAGCAGAGTCCCCAGCTTGTGACCAACCCCCTCTGCTCTTCTCCAGGAGAGGTAATCCCCAATAACCCCTCATGCCAAAAGTGCCACTGAGGGGGCACACGGTGAGCTTCTCACATGCAGCGTAAAGCAGAAGTATTGCCCTTGTACAGACAGCTCTCAAACAGGCTATGCTTAACACATGTGCCTCCCCTTTCGCTTCTGAAATCTAATTTTTGCTGTGGTAGTGCTCTGAATTCGGTCATTACTCCTTATCAGTATGATCAATGCTAAAAATCCTCTACATGCTGCTGAGAGAAAACACCATTCAAGAGCGCTATCATTTTTCCACAATGGATGTGAAAAGATCCGAACACGTTGCTCTGGCACCTGCATCACTCAGATAAATTAGTGATGATACCCATTCTTAGTTCCATTCAATAATCAACATTTCAAAGGGCTAAAAGACATGACTACAGTAAGGAGGAGTATTTCAGAGATGTTTGAAATAACTCATTTGATGTTTGCACGTACAATAAATCCACTTGTTGAGTTGGAAAGAGAAGGCAAAGAAAACCAGTGCTATACTTGGCTCCAATTTCAGCACAAGAAAACGGAATTTATTCTTACCCTAGAAATCTCTGCTAGATGGGTATTCATGTCTTGGTCACTAACTGGCACCATCTGACGAATACCTTTGTAGTAACTGCAACACATGAAAACAAACTTTCAATTAGGTGAAATACACTCTGGCTTTCTGGTAATCCTGCGTTTCAATTTGGCAATTATTTTAAACAAGCTTCCCAATAACGAAAGAGATATTCAGCCACAACAGACCAACGATTCCTTTAGTAATCTTGCCTCCCAACACTCATTAGTACCTTCGCAACAGAGGCAAATCACACCTGATTGTAAAGGGCCAAACCACAGGAAAGAAACCTATTTGTAATTGGAGCCACTGTTTATTTTAGGTCCTCAAACTTTTGAAGCCATCAGCTAGCAAGAGTTTTGTCCTGTGGCAGACCTTCCCTGGTATTCACAGAATTGCCAATTAGTAAATGAATGAAGTCAGAGACGGAATAAAAAATCTGAAATCCTGAAATCTTTTCAGGGTTTGATCTCTCCTGAGTTATGGGAGTGCAGCGTTGGTTAAGACAGATTGTACAGGTGACAGCAACCGCTGTGGAAAACAGCATCATCTTTTCTCCTGAATAAATGCATTCATAAATCTATCCATCTGCCTGCACAGACATGAGCACACACTGACATGAGCACATAATGGTGCTCCATTTCAGCCCCGCCAATGCCACCACCAAGGGAATGTTTTAACATTCAGGTGTAAAATTTTTAACATTCGACAGTTGACCATGATGACCTCAGCATTCGCTCTTCCTCGTACTGAGTACATTCACACAGGCTTAAGACCTTAACAACTCCAAATAAACACGAAAAGAGTCTATACTTACTCTTCCACCATTTTCTTATAGTTAAAGATTTCTTTCGCGTAAAGTAATTTATTACTTGGAGAATCCTGAAAAATTTATAATAGAGAGAAACTTGATTGATTTATGAACATCTCTAGGAAGCAACAGATACTCAAGAACCTAAGATCAAACTTTATTTTCACATGCACTTGAGCTTTACCGAGATTAACATTCGGATGCTTATTATTAACATTTACCTTGGTATATGGGTGGCATTATTTGCTTTAAAAGGATGAAGTTTATGCACAGCATTACTGTTGAGTTTTATAAATACATCAATGCAAGATGATACTAAATTATTGATGGACAAGAAATAATCAGCTCTTAAGCTTGCTTGTTATACAAGCAGTTGATATTTTCTCCTTTCTATAAAAATCAATCAGCAGACTACACAGTGACACTGACATGTTCACCAACCTGTTAAGTGGTGAAATGCTAACTTCTTTACAAAACTGAAAAGAAACCATCAAGGCTGTATCTCCTCAGAGAATGGGTATTGTCTACGAGGATGCCCTTTGTCTTGTCAGGTGTAGTCAGGATGTAGAATGCAAATCACTTACTCTGCTTAATTTGTGCTCTGTTCTTGTGCAAGCATCCATGAAAGTCTGTGCAATGACTGACAAGGAAGCATCCACTACTTCGTGAACGTGAACATCAAAGATGAAATGCGGATTTTTCAGTATGTTTACCCAGAATCTAAGAGGAAGGCTGCAAAGCAAGGAAAAAGATAAATAATCCTTTTTACACAACAAATGTTCTACACCAAGCAAATCACATGAAATTAAGTACAGGTTTTGCATTTTGATCTCCTCACAACAGTGAAGCGTAATTTTCTATTTCAACATTTATATAAGGTATCCGTTGTCTGGTTTCCATGTCTGAAAACCAACCCTTTACATCTCTCTCAGAAAAATGAGAAAAACTTGTATAAGAATAATCTTAAGTGCCCCAAAATAGCAAGAGACGATGTCTGCGTGGTTAGAGAAAGTACCCGAGTAGTACTTTATTAGATTTTGTGCTTTGACAGGTAAATCTAGTCACATTTGTCTCTTGCTTTCCTCTTCTCTGAGAAAAGACGAAAAGTAAAGCGGTAAATCTGCCAACGACAACCCCATAGACGGGCTGGTTTCATTTTTGCAGCTTCTAGGCTTATGGGGAATCCTTTTTATCATATAAACACATTACCTCAATTAAAATGATTCTGAGAATTATAAATGAAATTTACTTTGATTTGTGGTAAGAGTGCCAGTCCATACCCGGGAATTACACTCTCATTTCTCTGCAATACAAGTATTACTCTGTTCATACCGTACCTGTTTGTTTTCCAGATGTGAATGGTGTCTTCATCCTTGATGTCATGTTTTTCTGCTTGCTCATCAAGAAAGTCAAAGAAGTATTTCACAGCTGGGGGCACCACATGGTTTGAGTTGAGCACGCTATGGAAGAAATTATCTACAAATTGCTGAAGTGTCCCCTAAAAGCAAATTTAAAAAAAAATCTCTTACATCTGTGTTACAGGCTGAACTCAGTGCCACCCTAGAGCCTTTTATTCCTACTGATGCTAAGGGCTAGTAGCAGTCACTGATGGCCTTCATCCTGAGTGCTAAGGGTATCGGGCGACAAAAAACCAAGCAACTTCTCAGAGCAGTGACCTTGAAAACTGCCAACACAGTAAAGACCTTCTAGAGAACAATTTTATATTCTAGCCTGAAAGGTTGTGACTTCACCAACTATTCTACAGTTTGAAGTGAGGTGTGCTTTCTGCTCGACAGAAGAAGCAGAAACTGGTTGCTAAGTATACAACACATTCACACTTCAAGGTCGTTGTGCACTTAAAATAATTGTTAGCCATTCTTTAATGGTTTTGCAGCTTCCCTCCCCCAGTTTCTCTGTCTCTAGAGCACTGAGCAATTTTTAGAAGCAGAATGATAGGACAAAGTGACCATTTGACTTTCTGTTTAAGGGCAAGCGCTTGGGTCTCATCAGACACCCAGCTTGGTCCAGCTCCATGAACTCCACTGAGCCTGAGGAGTGAAGTGTCCTCAGAAGGACTGTGCGCTTGGCTGGATTCCTGCACCTGCCTGGATCTTAGAGACCACGACCTCAGAGACTGTCCCCTTGTTTTAGAGATGACCCTGTTGAGGCCACATACAGTTCATCCCCGCTCAGCTGGTTGGCCCTATGGACATGTTTGAAGGGCTGCATCCTCTCTCTCATGGTCACTCCAGATGCCAGCCCCGGGACAGAGCAGGGACCAAGAAGGCAAGGAGCCCTGATCTACTCTGCTGTCAATGAGGACACATCAACAGTCCTTGGGTGGTACAGGTAGCTGTGGTGCCAGCCATCACACCTCACCAGCTCTGTACCAGGTAGTAAAGCTCCAGACTGGTAATAATCTATAAACTGGCTATTTGGAATAGAAAAGGGAAGGATGCATCTTGCGGGCTCTTTGTCCTGGGTCTATGTCATCTATACACAGACTTTCCTTCACAACCACTTTTGCACTTGGACAACTGGCCCCAGCTGGAGCCAGGTCACCCTCATTTTCATCAGGAACCTGGCTTTAGCATCATTAAACACATGATTCTAAATTCTTTTTGCAAGGAGGAACGCTTCACAAAATTATTTTGATTGCAATCCATTCTGCAGTATAAGCACTAAAAATACACTAAAAGGATCATTATTATTTGAAAACATTTTTATTATTTTTCTAGGGTATATGGCAGCATTGGTCACAAACAAAACCAGGGAAATATGAGGCTCTGTTGCAGTTTGTAAAGCATTTGGTTCAAAACAAAACCCAACAGAATATTATCTAAACAGGTGGCTCAGAGGAGAATATCCATCTCTGTCTTGCATGAAAAATCCTTATTTAACGAACACATAATCATGGTTTTCAGCTTTGATTGGCAGCTATACTTTATCTCTTTCCCAGTAATGTTCCTCAGGGCATATTAATAACTTGAAGCCTGAACACCAGCTTATATGTACGTGAGACATATTCAAAATTGCAGCCAAATGCATGATTAATAGTTGCATCATTTTCTTCAGTTGTACCTGAAAATCTATAGGTGTAAGGTATAACCATGGCACAGTTAAGCCTTACCTTCACAGAGAGAAGTCTGGTCAGGTAGATTTCTGTAATAGCTTTGGTCCTCTCTTTTTCTTTCACGCTGCCTCGCTTTGATTTACCTTCATCTATTTCATCTACTGGCCGGACTAGATGCCAGACCTTATTTTCGTCTTCCAGGAGTGCATGCCCTAGAAACAGTAATTGCAATAATTATAAAAATGCCTCGCACTCAATTCAGCAACACAAAAATAATCATATACCTAAGTACAGATAAGATTCTGATTCTCTATCCTTAACTTTTCTCTTGCCAAGAGGATCTAGATCACTCTGTTCCTGTCCAGCATACACAGCTCAAGTACTCAATGTTCAATAATACATAAGCTGAAAAAGCAGCACTGAACTAGGATTGTGGCTTGCTTTTGTCAGGAGCAAAGGGAGAGGAAGGAATCAAACAATAAGGAAACTTCTGTTTGGTCACCTAAGCACAGTATGTGTACTTTTTCAAGGTCCACACAGTGAAATACTCTACCCCTTTGTGAATTCTCAGAGACATGATCAAGCTACAGAAATTCAGCTAGGTCTGACCCAACAGCCACCACAGAAAGGGCAATCAAAGCCTGCTCCAGGTACAAGGCAAGATATCGTTGTAGCAGCTCTAGTGAATTTGACAGTTGTAATTTAAGAGTTTACGACATCAACTTCTTTTCTAGGTACCATTGTTACAATTTACAGTTTTACCCTAACTGCTGGATTCAGAGTATGGTACCTCAGTTCAGATCTGCCTTTATCAGCATTTGACCAGCACCGCTTGACTATGTAGCTGAGAGGAGGAAAAATGCATCCTTTTGCTGAGAGGATGTGAACTCCAGCAGACAGAGGTAAAGACTACAGCAAACTCATAATCCATTATAATAAGATTTTAAAAGATTTGTTTGTCAGTATTCATAGCTTAAACCAGAGAAAGAGTCTCACACCAAGTCTGTTAGCCTATAGCAGAAACAGAAGTAAGCTCCTGGATGCTTCAGACAGCTCATCTGATTGCAGTGCTTTGCTATGCTCCATCCATGGCTTGGTCATGCACCTGGTCCCTGAGCTAACTTCAATGACCAAAAAGGGAGTCTTGCATTTCAGCATCAACATGAATGATCAGACAAACTCTATGCTGGAGAATCTTTTGTTATGAACAGTTCTAAAAGAGATGATGCAATTATTTTAACTTGCAAGTAATATCCACTGAAAAAAAGATTCTATGCCATAAACTTAGTTTCAAACCTCCTGGTTTTGCTTGTTCTTCCTTTAATTTCTGAGTTTTGATACCCACTTGGCATAGTCCCTAAAAGCAATAGCGCTTCTCCAGTGGAAGTTACTAAATCAGTGCATGTAAAATCATTGACGTCTTTAAAATGTGAAAGTTATTTTTCCCATAAAAATTGTGGTTTAGCCCTGTTGCACAAAGTACTTTGCATTACTGCTAAGTTTTACGCTTTAATATATGTATCTAATGTAACTGAATCCCAGTTACAGCAGAAAAATATCAGTTTCTAATTGCATGAATTTTGTCCTTTCAAATTTTTGGCCATAGTAGTTTATTAACTAAGTTCCTCAACAGCTACATTAAATTTACCAGATTGTATGCATTTTCAATATTTTATATCACAGAAGAAAATAACATTTATATGTAATCTGGCCAAACCAACACTTCTGCTTGAATCTACTTTATATATCCTCATGAAAATTATTAGCTATGCAGTCTTCTGGAGTCTTTACTTCTTCTTAACCAGGTAGGGGGAAAAAAAAACCCAAAACGCCACATTAAATCACGTTGTCTTTCGAGAGTCCTTAATTTCACTTGGAAGTTCATGTGAACAAAGCAAGCAAGAAAGAAAAGCTATCACTTTATTTTGAAACAGCTGCGATTTCGCAATCGATACCATTCATAGCAATCATCCGCCAGTACAGTGAGAACTGCTGGTGGGCCTGAAGTCTGGAATTTCTTTTGCAATGCCTGTTATTTACTTTTGTAAATTAATAGATCAAATCACACAGTTAGAGCAGAAACTATTTTCCAGCCTTATGTCAGTTGCTTGGCACACTTCTGCTTCCTCCTTTGATTCAAAGGAATTTATCCTCTCTTTGCCCTCCTGATGGTATATGGCCCAGTTTAACTCCGGAGAGAAGAGAAACAACCAAAGGCATTTCCACTGAGATTATTGGCCCTTGTTTCAGCTTAATTTGGCCCGTGTTTGTTTAGCAACAGAATTGGCTACTAGTGAAGTAGTAGTTATTTCACAGGAAAGAAGGGATTAAGAGACTACAGCTCAACCAGACGAACTTTTGCAATACAAAGATCCCACTTCATTGCTAAAAATAGCAGGAAGAAAGAGGAAGAGAAATTCAGAGCATGGGGCAACAAAATATGTTAGCAGTACGGTTGCTAAGAGAAAATAACATTTCTGTGAGATAATATTTTCCCCAATGGAAAAGTAGGAGGCGAAGAAAATAAAAGATAGGGGAAAACACCTCCTTTTTGTTGCAGTAGCCGCATTATGTGTCAAGCCGTAAGTGGGGAGAAGACTGTGCCCGCTGGGTCAAATGCTTCCCCCAAACTCTTTATCTAGGCCCTGGGGCATTCTTTGGCCAATATAAAATAACACTGGGGTGGGGGTTAATGACAAATATTGACTGCGCTGATTAATTATAGTGGTATGAACCATGATGTAAACATGATGGAGGCAAGTGAGATGGTGACAAGCAATGCAGCCCCTTTCCCTTTGCGTGACCTTCAGCAAATTAACTTCCTCCCAGTCTCCTCCCCCCTTGTGAATAAACTGCTCTGTGGAGGTGAAGGAAGGGCTGCCCTACACGGATCTGCTAATCAGTATTTCTGATCTGCAACCCTCTGGCTATTTTTATTCAGAATTAAAAAAGAAAAAAAAAAACCAACCAGGAAAAAACCTCCCAAATAACAAAGCGTGCTGTTTTGGCTTATAGTTCAGCACAGAAATACTAGCATGAAATCATTGAAACCATTCTCCATCTTGATACAAATTAGTAATTGCATTTATTATCTCCAGAAGCAAAAGATGCTGCATTTAATTTGTCACAACCTCCAGCTTCTACTGTCTTCCTGTTAGAAGCTGTGAATCAAAAGCAGCATGGAAGCAATGCCAGGTTTTAGAGGAACATCTCTGAACATGGTTTTACATTTTCGTTCTGTGCAAAGCCTAGTACTTTGGCAGACAGTCAATGGCTTCAGCTGACATTTCTCAATGCAAAAGGTGCAAGTTAATGAGAGACTCTGGATAAAAGGAAAACCACTTCATCACAAGCCTCATTCATAAAGCCGGGATAGGATTTCTATTTATTCCAACCCTGTAAATCCCTGTGTCATATAAATGTGTATGTGTGGGAGGGGAAGCCTCTGATCCTGTCCTCTCCCTTTCATACACACAGTGTCTCACAAATCACTGTCACTGCAGGCTCTTGCTTAGTACTAGCTTTGTAACATTTTATAGCTTTCCAAAAGAACAAGTTGGCATCTGATAGCTCTGAGGACCCTTTGGTGTTAATTAAAATGGGCTATCCCGGCATGAAATGCTGTCTTCCCAAATTTGTACACTGCCATAGTGCAAGACAAGGCGTGGAGAAGAAACATAGTGGAAGTTGTCTTCGCTTCATACTTTGGGATCCAAATTATCTGCAAATTTTTTTTTCTCATGTATGAGATCCCTCGTGTGACATCACTGTCCCCAGAAGTCTGCTTTTGCTTTACAATTTAGTATGCCACATGTATAACTAAGGAGCTCAGATCCTTAGCACAGAGTACAGATCATGTATGTTCAAAAGCTTCATCATACTGATGAATCGTAGCTAAAGATAAAATCATAGAGGAAAGAAAAGAAAAGAAAAAAAAAAAAAAGCAAGCTGAACGGTCTGGTCCTCTACTGCCTGCCACAAGGGCAGTGAAGTGGGACGATGAAGACTGGGAGCCCAGAATGGGAGACTGAACACTGCTCTGTGTTAAGAAAGCAAAGCAAGCTAAGGACACCGCCAGGCTCCATTCATGGTCCACTCCACCTCTTTACAGTGGAGGTAACTACCCCTTCAGCAGTTATCTCAGCAATTGGTGCAACCAAACTGAACAGGGACTGGGAATCAGCCTCTCGCCTGGCTGCACTCTATATTAAACTGGATGGCTTTTTAAGTTGACATGCTGGGTTGTCACCTGCTGTGACACAGTAGTCACCACTTGTGCCAGCTATGGCAGGCACTTGTAGTAAAGGGGTGAGAGGATAGCAGCGGAGGTGTAGCTGCGACCATTAGGAGACCCTTCAAGGGTGCTGGGAAAAGTCTCAACAGAAAGCATCCAGGAGGAGAGAGTAAAAAGTAAATGGCAAGTAATTCTGCCTGTCCTAATTTCCTGGCCAACACTCAACACAAATGAAATGGAAGTCTGCACATTTTTGTTAAATAGTGATATATGTCAGAGCTATCAGCTGGGACCCATCTTCTTGAAAAATGTACATTTCTGGCATATTATTTCCAATCTGTTTGACTGCCCAGCCCTTAAAACCTATTAAATCTAAGATTAGTAAATCTGTTTAAAGGAATGAAGCTATTAGGTGAAGCAATGGCTCTTGCAATCAGACAGAAAAGCATATCAAAAGAGTTCATAGAAGGAAGAAATGATCTCAACAATTATCATTCCATAAATCTACCTTCTACCTTGTGTAAAATAACTGAATATAAGGATCAAAAAAAAAAGAGAAAGCGAACATCTGAAGTATAAAGGAAACACATGTGACAAAGAACCTAAATTTACAAGTAAATATTTCTGTAAAAATCCAAGTGCATTTTAGGCTGTGGATATTGTGTCTCAAGTGGTTTTGAGATAAAGGAAATTGGTCTAGACAGAATACCAACATGCAGAAGTAAAAGCTTTATAAGATGGTTTGCAAGCTACAGGTTGCCTTTCGTGTTGAGAAGTCCAGCAGACTGTAGCAGACAGCAGTATAAGAATTATGCAACAGCTGCTTTAGTGATGTGAAAGAGAGGAAACATTATAAAGAAATTCCTGACACTAATTTACAGTGGATTGCAAACCTCAAAAAGAACAAGGGTATTGTGGAAAACACTGCGAGACAGCACATACGGAAAAACGAAGCCAAACAACAAACCCTGGAAAAACCAAGCTAGCATAGCTGGTGAAACATAGAATCATACAATGGTTTGGGTTGGAAGGGACCTTAAAGATCATCGAGTTCCAACCCCCTTCCATGGGCAGGGACACCTCCCACCAGACCAGGCTGCTCAAAGTCCCATCCAGCCTGGTCTGGAACACCACCAGGGATGGGGCACCCACAGCTTCCCTGGGCAATCTGTTCCAGCGTCTCACCACCCTCACAGTAAAGAATTTTTTCCTGGTATCTAATCTAAATCTCCCCTCTTTCCATTTAAAACCACTACCCCTCGTCCTATTGTTACACTCCCCGATAAAGAGTCCCTCCTCATCTTTCCTGTAGGCCCCAATTGCCCCTGTTCACTCAAATGGAGGTAGACACAAAATATGAACATATAGAGATGAGTGTGGAAGGCAACATAGTTGTAAGAAATGCAATAAAAAAGATTACATCAGATCCATTATGTCATGGAGAGGGGAGCTGGTCTCTACTGTGGTTCATCTAGAGAGTCAGTCTAATAAAAAGTGGAAGAAATTTGGAGAGGAAAGTAAGATAAGGAAAAAGGATGGAGAAAGATGAAGCTTTGGAAAGATGAAACATACGGCTTGACTATAGATGTAGTGGGATTAAGAAACAAGATATGCAAGGAAATGTTTGCTAAGAGTGCTTCCTATTAAGCTGGGGTATGGACTCAATAGCAATTATGGTTAAAGCTCCATTATTTAAGGCTTTTATAACGAGGACAAAGAAAACCACTGCAAGTGTGCAGCGGGTAACACAGAACAAATAAGCTCTACAGAGTCTGGTGGGGAATATCTAGCTCTCACAGACATGCTTGATAAACAAGATCAAGACAACAGTGTCACTCTCTCTGCATGAGTTTTAACTTCTAGTCATTTTGGGAGGTAGTGAAGCCACAAAATACTTACTTTCCCCTGGGACATCTTGCTGATTATCCTCTGGCTGCTGGGAAATTCCCATTTTTGACAAGATGAGCGTGGCACCATCTCGGACCTTTAAAAATACAAACACGGGGATGTTATTCAAAAGAAGTATGCACTCCTGAACCTCTGTAGGTTTCTGTAATCTTTTGCAGGCAATCTGGACCTATGATTAATGCTGCCCTTCAAAGGCTTCTTGGGCAACCGGCTCTGCAGTTCGGACCAGACTCCCTCCCCCTCCTTTATTATGAGATCACATCAACACCTCCTCTGAGATTACTCGAAATGTGAGAGGCAACTCCAAGACTTCAGTGGTTCCTCAGTCCAGTGTGAGTGCCCTTTGTACAAAAGTGGGGTTTATCGTGAAGAATCAGACCTGTCTGTTTTCTGAGGGAACTCTAACTAACTTCTGGCTTTCGTAATCAGGATATCTGTTGTTAGAAAGCAATAAATAGCATACAAAGAGAAGATAAGTGGATTGCAACTGCTTGGTAGATTGCAGAGCACAAAACCTAAAACAGACAGTATAAAAATGTCAACATCTGCTCTGTTGACTGGGCTGTTGAACAAACCAGACCAACCCAAAATCTATTTAGCAGCAGAGCAAGGACACAGATAATTCTCAGGGGTAGGAAGTGGTAGAGAAAAGAAGAGATGAAAACGAGATCTAGCAAAAGGAGCTTTTGAATGTTCAAAGGGAATTTAGATTTGGACACTGTAATGATGAGGAAACCAAAGTGCTGGCATTTAAGTGACGTGTTTTTGGGAAGATGTTTAGGAAATATGTCCAGACCGAGCCTTTCACACTCCCGAGATTTCACTGCCTAGACCCAGAGCTAGGGTTTTTTTCTATTCTTTATGTAGCACAGAAGTTTCTCTAAAAACAAATAAAGATTTTATTTATTACTAGAGAACAGTTAATAGATGCGAACAACTGCTCTGAAACACCTCCTTACATTATAATGCATTAGTGTGTTGATACGTTTCCATCTGCCATCTCTTTGGGATGTTAAATCCAAGTCTGAGAGGATCTGTGCAGTAGAACCTGGACGCCACTCTAAGGGATAATTAAAATAAGAAAAAAACAGTTTTCAACAATGTGCAAAAATAACTACTCCAAGAATGTTTCAGTTCAGAGACCCACTGACGCATTGTGGAACATTAAAAGAAGTAATTTGGCACATGCCACTATGTGTGTTTTTTATTGCTTAATAGCTTGGCCTTTATTACAGAAGTTTGCACGAACTATTCCTAACCACGCACATGACTTCTGATTATTTTCCACAAAAAGTTAAATGCCTTTGCAAAGAATACTGCACATACATATAATAAGAACTGCTATAAGTCCAAAATAAAAGACTAGGCCTTTGTATGGAATAGGAAAGGCAATTTTAGATAATTTACTAGGATTTTCTGAAGAGCAAGAATTGCATCCTCTACTTTCAGATTAAGGCAGCAATGAAGATATTGCAAAATTATTAATTGGAGCTTTTATTATGAGATTGTTAGGCCTTTTAAGTTACGTCTCTCTTTTTTTTTTTTTCCTCAAGAAGAGAACAGCAATTTTGAAAGCCTTCAAGGAGGATGATGTTCAGAGGCTGGGTGGCTCATCATCTCCAAAAAGTGCAGCTCCTGTAAGTTATAATTCTTTCGAATAATCATCATAAAGGCAAGTCAAAATCAGTACCAGTTTCTGAAATTGCTTCATTACTTCTCCATCAGTTAATTGTCCATGCTGTCATTATCACATTAATTAGTACCTGAGATACTGATTCTGTCAGACATGAATACATTTGTGCTAACAGTCATTAACAGGCTCTTTGCACACTAATGACAGTACAACAAAACTTTTAAGAGTCAGGAAAAAGAACTCTGTAAGAAAGCATTAATTTTTAATGCATATTAAGATTGTTGCAAAATGCTGTATTTTTGCATCCAGCTGAACATGAATTCAACTTTTTTTTTTTTTTTTTTTTTAAAAAAAAAACCCATCAATTGCTTTTATAGACATTTTTGGGGGAAATACAAAATCACACAACATGTTTCACCTGCTCAATATAGGATCGCAAGTAGCTGCTTACCAAGAACTACACTCTCAGCTTTTGGCCACTGAGAACACGGCAGATTTCGATAGACTTGGTCTATTATCTTTTCCTTTACTTGTGATATAGTATCGCAGTTCAACACTTTCACGGGTATGGAATCGGTTCCTCCATCTTGCACGAATACATTTACTGTCTGTAAAAAAAAAAAAAAAAAGGAATGTACATGGTTATTAAGACAAATCAGCACTGAATTACCTCTGAATCTGTTGTTCTGGGTGATTTAAATGCAAACAATATCTAAAGTTCACTGTGCAATTGCATATATGTGCTGCCCAGCAGCACATATATGCAATGGGAGTATGGCTAATTTGAGCGATCCTTCGCCAACCAGCTATGGTAAATGCCAGGTAATTCCTCCCACTACAACACAACAGAAAAGATGCAGAACAGATTTACTCATGTCTAATATGCTACTATTATTGAGTCTTGGAAATTTAGTAAAGAGGGACATAGAAGAACAAAGCAGCTGGACTGCCTACTAGTTACACACATTTCATAGATGCTGCTGATCTGGGACATAGGAAAGCACGAGTAATGCAGTGTCCAAAATTAACAAGTTCCCAGTAATCATTTGAGTTGCACTTTGCTGAACCCCTGGAATATTGTGTGCTTTTGCCTTCCTTAACGCTGTCTTCATAGTTGTGGTTTTACTTCTCAAGTCGAGCGGACTAGGTCTGTACATATGGTGATTTATTATGGCTCAACTGATGAGCAGTGACTTGTTCAGCTCCCGTAACTTTACCTCCTGTGACTAGCTGTTCATTAGATTTATAAATACACACATATGTGCACACAAACACATATATATAGAATAATAGAATCATAGAATGGTTAGAGTTGGAAGGGACCTTAAAAATCATCAAGTTCCAACCCCCCTGCCATGGGCAGGGACACCTCCCACTAGAGCAGGTTGCTCAAAGCCCCATCCAGCCTGACTTTTATGTATACATAAAAGCCATTTATATCATCTTTGGTGTTTGAAGACTTCATTTGCTTACTGCTTACTGTTGTCACAATAAATCTAATAGCTCCAGGAAACATATTTAAGTAGTTTACGCTAGTTCTAAAATATTACTGTTTTCTGATAGTATTGACATGATTTTTTTTTAATGTTAAAGAGAATTTCTTGAAAGCTGTAATTTGCTAAATCTAGTGTGATTTTTTAAAAAGTAGCTTTGCTATATAAATGTCAGTTTTAGTACAGACAAAAGCAAATGAGAAAACGATGGCCAGGAAATCTCCCCAGAAGAAAAAAACCCACCAAAACCAAATAGATGTTATGAAAAGCCGTTTTCTTTCACTAGCTGAATCAGTACAACAGCTCAGAGCCCTTGTGGATGTTTTGCCAGTCAGGTAGCTTTGGAGGCCAGGCACATCTGAAGCATCGCTGCTCTCAGATACATACGGTCCTGCCAACCATAATGCCTGAATTTATCATCTCAAACCTCAGAATAAACTTGCATGGCTGGTATTTTTAAACACTGAAGAAAAGCTATGCCATACGGCAGTCAAATTAAACATGATTGCACTGTCCCTTGACAGAACTCTCAAACTAATCATGAGATTTCACCTTCCTTTTCCTATTAGCTTTATGGTAATTAGACATGATTTCACCGCTGTTTCAGTATGCAGCATGTCAGTGTAACCAGTGATGCAAAACAGATTCATCTTTTAAATAAGAACAATTAGAGAGTAGGCAACTGTTCTATACTGTACTTTCCCACCGTGTCTCACTTTCAGGCAGAAGTGCAGTAATTAACTTATGCTTTAACCTACCTTGGTGCACAAATGTTCCCTAACTGCTCCCAGTTACCACAACAATGTCCTCATCATGCCAAAGATCCCAAAAATTTATAGCAACAGTAACCCTCTTCATAATCTTTCATCATAAATATATATATAAACACATATATATCATAATCTTCCATGCATGCACACACATAAAATCTTTGTTTGATGGGAAATCTGTAAATCTGGACCAAATACAGCTACTGTACAATGGTATAATGTTTAATATCTAGCTAGCATGCTTGTTGTGCCCACATCTGATTGCATATACAAATTTTCTGCTTTCCCACTGCATTAATTTAGCTTAATTGCAGGCATTGGAGCTTTTTTTTTTTTGTGAAAAGAAACAGAATGAATAAAGAATTATTGCCATTTATTCTTACATGATGCACAGTGCAAGTAAATTTTGTTCTCCATACACAAGAGAAAATATAACCAGCATTGCCAGTCAGTGTGGTTTCTACGGGTGGCACTTTCAGCTCCAATATGAAGATGACAACTCAACTAATCCCCAAAATATCAATTGATCTTACAATATTTTTTCTTGCCCAGCACACCTTTTTCCTCCAGGCAGTTTAGGTCACAGTCTAGTGATTCTGTGAGTGAAAGTCCTACAGCAATCTCCTCACATCAGCCCTCCCATCAGCATCCCTTCAGAATACATGAAATCGTGATTTTTTTTTTAACCAGGACTTAATAAAGCTTTTTATTAAGTTTCTCTTTCCACACAGCAGATATGTCACTGCATCTTTCTCAGTTGGAGACAACCACAAATGGCTCCTAACATGTCAATAAAAGAGAAATCAGAGAGGGAAAAAAAAATCCTGTGTTGGTCTTTGACGGACAGTCTGTGCACCTTTGATATTCATTACACCGTATCCTCAAGAAAACCAGCAAGACTGTCAGAAAGAATAAAACTAGAATTTATGCTCCCTAAACAGCTAAAGAGTGGGCTGCTTCAGTTTTTTAAAAAGACAGTGAATCTGTGTGCAGGAACCTATTTGGAAAAGTGGTGGAAATTTGTGGCAGTGAACAGAATTAAGTCAAAGAAGAATTTGTAATAGAAGAGAACTGGATCCTGGCACTGGTGACCAGATTCAGGGGGTGGTGGAGCTCAGAGGGGGAATTCTTTGTGCAGGGCTGTCCACTTCATCTGACTTACAGCACCTAACACAGGTCTCCAGAACTGCCTGTAGAGGCAGCTTCCCCTCATCACTGCAGGGAAATAAACCCCTTTCAATGCCAGTTGGGCTGCCCATGTTCAGGAGAATTTGACGCACACAGGAACACATGCAGAAATAGGTTCATAAAGTGTTTTGGAGATTGCAGAGCCATCTCACAGGACTGTGGAGGAGCTCATCCTGGTATACTAATAAAATGATCTCTGAAATGACGTTTGATATGCTGACGAGCAGCAATCACAAGGGAGAAAGACAACCCGAAGTTCAAGCATAAACTTAATGCAAGAATTCTGCAAAAATCAATTGCCAGTTAATTTAGATGGGAAAAGGGAAGGAGGCAAACACCCCCCCCACTGTTCAGACAGACTTTGAAAATTATGAAAGGGATTTACTGAAATGGATTCCACAGTGGCAGGACTTGGATCTGACACGTAGAATATATTTTATAATTCTGTTTTCCTGCTTGGAGACTTCCTTTGGTCAAACTGTTGACAGGCCTGCCCATGACCAGAATTTCTATGCAGATCAGAGTAGTCCAGAAAAGTAGGTACAGACTTAACACTACAGGACTTAATTTTGAAAAATTATTTTATAATATATTAGTCATTCTCTGCTTACCAACTGCGTATACTCTACATCATCTCCCAGTAAGCCTGTGTCATTCAAGGTATACTTGGCTTTCTTTAGTACAGCATCCACTGGGCCTTTTTCTACCTGGTGTTTGATAGCCTTGAACAATTTATAAAGAGGCTCCCCAGCATTGTCCTGTTTAAAGGAAAGGAAATGAAATAAAGCAAAACCAAATAATATACTCAGTGCAGCATGTTTAAGTATTATTGATAAAAAAACCCCACAGGCAACAGACTTCAACTCTTACCTTGAGATACTGGTATAAACAAATAGACATCCAGTTAGACAACATCCTCTCAACAACCGTTTCAGATCTGAAAAAAAAACCAACCCTGAGTATGGTAAGGGTACTTAATGACAAAGTTTTAAAGAAAAACATTGCTTGCTTGAAACACAATATTTTTACATGCTTAACTGCATGCACTCTCCTAATGCAATGATTTCCCTATAGAGTTTTGAGAGCATGTACTTGCTTTAGGATAAGTGCTTTGTATTGCTCATCATTCCCGGGTACCTTGAGCTCATTACTGAAAAGCACACATCCTTTATGCAGAATCTTAAATTGGGTCTACGCTCTAAGAGCTAAAAAATTAACCCAGTTGTGCAGTTACTGGGAAAAACCCTACAGATTACAAAGCTACAACATACACAGAGCACACTATTGTAATTTGCTTGGGATAACAACAGGGTTAAAAACACTACAGCAAGCCCTCACTGAATGCACAATGCAAGCTGATTATGGGTGCTCATTACGGAGATGATGTGTGGTATAAATGCTAGATCATTTGGAATAAAATTAGATTAAAAAGTAAATGAAATGTTCAGTATTGTGTTTTGAAGTAAGGTCGATGTTCCACTAATCTCAACACAGATTCTACACTACATTATTTGAATAAGCAAATCTGTTGCCAGCAGTCCTGCCTGTGCCCTCCATAGCTATTCCTGGTGAGCTTGTCTTCCTCACATGCACGGGCCAGGCTATTTCTGACTCATGAATAGTTGGCATTTTAATACAGCAACATTGCAGAAGAAGTACATTTACAGGAGATCAGAGAACTACAGAAAATATGACAATCATTCAAACCTTCTCAGCATCAGCTTTGGGTTTTTGGCCACAACATACTGCTCCATCAGTTCTAAGAACAGCGTCCTCATGATGTCAGTATAGTATTCTAGTTTTCCATGTAAAGCAACTGTCAGTAAAGATGCAAAATACACCTTAGCTCGAGCAGAGAACTCCCTTTGGTTTTCCAGCGTGTGAATAAACTGCAACAGAAAAGAAACGTAAAATCAAGTCAGATGACAGATTTCTGAAGAACCTCAACACTTGTCTGCACTAATAAACAAGCAATATTATTTTAACATTAATCTCCTAAGCACAGAATGGAAAAGTTTTCAGAAGTCTGAAAAAACTACTCATAAGATAATGTTACTTATAATTTGTTTTCAGGTACACACACAGTGTACTGGACTAACACAAGGAATACTTAGATATTTTAACTGAAGCCTTATCTAAAAAGGATGCTTTAATTAAAAGAAAAAAAGGTGTTCTCTGACAATTTTTTGAAAGAGAAAATCAGCTCCCCTCTCCCTCAAATTCCCAGTCCTTTCACATCAAATTACAAAGACACTAATCTAAGTACACCTGGGAATGCGCTCTCATCTGCCATAAACTGTAATGCTACCATTAACTAGCTCAGCACTGGAGCCTCATTTGAAAAAGGAGAAAAAGTTAGAAGCCTAAATCTATATTTAGGTGTCTGACAATCAGCTCAGTTTTTGAGAGTGAGCAATTAGAAGTCTCTTCCGAGCTGCTCTGAGCACTCATCAGGCTTGATGAATAGGCCTCTCTGGGATAGAGACCCAGCAGATGGCTGCCCGCAGGTGACTCCTGCGATGAACCAGGATGGAATCGGCCTTCCCCGATCATGTTTCTTAACAGGCTAAACCAAACTTGTAACTGCAGTTTTTATGCCAGATTGGGTAATATTTGTTTTCCTACAGCCACTGCAATGTTGACTAACAGTACTATGTGACCTGGCACGGAAATATGATCAAGCCTTCCTGCCCCATAAGAGGCTCTGGTTGTGATGCTACAGATCTGGCATTGGTTACTGTGGAACCAGAATCGTTCCACAGTATAAGAATCACTTATTTTATATAATTTTGGTTCAGTTGCACTTGCAAACCTACTGTCTAGCACACAGAGGTATGCCTAGATAAGGGACAAGGCGAATTTACTTCAATACTCACGTTAATGAGAAATGATTTGCTATTGAGGAGGTTGGAGAACTGGTTCAAAGCCTGCTCCACAGTCTGACGCCGGGCCTCCGGAATATCCAGCTTCCCCGTAATCATCACGTCCTTCTCTCCATCTTTGGAGGGCAAGAAGAAGACTCTGTCTGTGTAGGTTTTGTAGTCCAGTACTGGAATTCCAGCTTCATTGATATCATTTGTCTGATCCTCCATCTCTATCATTAGATCTGGAATATGCAATACAGTTTAAGAGTTCATTTAAAAAAAACCCCGCAGCTTTTTTAGGCAACACAATCTCTTTGGGTACCTTGTAATGGAGAAAAAGTAACTCAGTGCTGAAAACTGTTTCATCTCACATTTTCTCTTGCTATTTTTACCAATTATCCTGGTAACCACGACCACAGCTAATCCTATGGTGACATGAGAATAACTGCCTTTAGCACAGAAGGTTTCCTTGCTGCTCCCTCTCTGAAAGAGGGCCTTAATAGACGTCTGGGTGAGTTCATACATACGAATGTAGGATTGTAGCACAGAGCCAAAAAGAAGACACTGTAATATTATTTTATCTTTTTTTTTTTTTCCAGTGCACATTCTATTCCCTCTGAGTCCGTGTAATAATAAAAGTTCTTTTTAAAAACACATAACAATCAAGGAAAGAAAGGTTTAAAGTGTAAAGCACACTAATTTAATTGGAAGGAAGGGGATGGCAGGAAGGAAGAAGGTTAAATGGTTCATTGAAATTGATGGAAACATTTCTGTGGGACTCAGAAGCTCTGAAGTTCTTAAAAGGGACAACAATTAGGGAATCATCCTTTGGAGCAGCTATTCTAGCTGAAGGCTTTCCAATTACCCAATATTGCTGATTGACTAGAATACCATGTTAATTAATATAGTGACCTATTGTCTCAGCAATTTTATTGCTCTTCTTCATTCATTTCCCCCTTTGTTTTACGGCATTCAGCAAAGCTGAGGCAGAAAGCATCTTGCGGTTTCCAGTTTTGTGGTATCTGTACTTCCTCCCTGATGTCCCTTTCCTTGGCTATCTTTGGTCCCATGTATTTTAGTCTGTCTGCACTTCGTGCTGCTGATGTTACAGTTCCACAGTATGGATCCAGAACGTGTTTTGAATTCTGTGTTTCATTTTACTGTCAACCAAGGTGGATGCAATTTAGGAACTGGATTACTCCTTGGATGTGCATTCTGCTGCCCCAGTGTTTGTGCTTGGTGGAGCAGAGAGGAAACCTTCAAACCAACAAGCAGCAGCAGTCTGGAGCCCCCTACTAGGAGTGTCAGCAAGAGAAAGGCACCTTCTCCTTTCAGAAACAGACATGAAGTTGCACGGGGGAGGTGGTGAGGAGGAAGCGCTTTTAACCCTGATTGATCCTCTCACGGTTCAAAAAGCAGTTTGAAATAAAGCCCATTTGGGAATAGTTATTAATTCAAAGATTTGCTTCTGGGTTGTGTCCAGAACCTGGAAGGAGTCGGTTTTCCAGAGAAAACAAGCTGATACAAGAAAAGAACATCCTGTCCCAGAAATGCCAGGAAAACAAGACTGAGGCTTCCAGCTTGGGCAAAATCTTTGAGATACCCTGAGCTTCTAAAATTATTTTCAAAGTCTAACCTCAAATTGCTGTTTAATTCAATCCTGCTTTTTAGCCACTGTCAATATGAAAGAATCTATTTCTCTTTAGAAATAAAACACGCGGGTTTTTTTTTTTAGTAGGCATTATTTCAACATGACCCAACAACAAGTATAACTCAGATAATGAGGTGACATTTCATGGTAATCACTTAGGCCAATATTTGCAATGTTTGCACTCAGATGCCTAATTTAAGTGTCGCAATGAGTGGTTCAACACGTAGAAACGCTGAGCCTTCACACCTCCCGCTGCCTTCCCTGGGATGATGCTTCTATATTTACACAGAACAATTAGCTAGCTCCTCAAATCAAGCTTAAGGTTTTCCCACAATAAACAGGGCAAAATGCTATTTCTTTCCTGTGAGCTTGCCAAATTATCCTTTTGTATGCTGATTGCTGCAAATGAATTTTGCAGCTCTGAAAACACTTTTTAATGTGCATACTTGGCACATACAGCCATTGAGCTAAATATTAAGTCCACGGTTACTCACTATAAAACATCCTTTCCTCCGTATCAATGGCCACTCACATTAATGGCTATAAGTAACCCCAATCTCAACTAGTTTCTATTTCCCAGTTGCTAACTCTGTGCTTCCTTTAGACTAAAACTGTCCATTTCATTTAATAACCTCAGCTCCCTATTTTATGTTACTTACGGCTTTCATGTATAACAGCAAAATATGTGCTGTATGTCAATGTCAGTAATCAAGACTACTAAGATCTACTAATTATTTGTCCCCAGAGAGAGTTTTAGCAGGATAGCACCATTGCTCTAGCCCATCTTCCAACTGCTCAAGAGGACCCACAGGAATGCTAATATCTGTCATACCTGTGAATTCCTTCTTGCACCGGTCTCTGACGCTCTCTTCCAGGCCTTCAAGTTGAGATTTAATTTTTTCATACTCTCGTTCTGCTTGTTGGCTCTTGCGTCTTTATGGGATAGAGGTAAGAGTTAAAAAATGTTACAAACTGCTAAAGCATTTGCAACAGCTCTGAGTGGGAAGCCAAACGGCTGGAGGACATTTTCTCGGGTTTGATTTCTTTTTAAATGCTGGCAGCAGAGAAGGAATGGAGGAGAAAAACAGCAACAGCAGACCAAGTCTTCATTAGGTGTAAATCAGCCTGGCACCACTGTGGACCTGCTGCTTCAAAGCACACTTGGGCCAGTGATTGAAAATCCAGCAAGCAGTAGCTACAAATGCTTGCAATCACATATTAAGTACAGAAACTCAATTTGTATGTACTGAACAAAGATTGCTTGCAACATGTTCTGCACTGGCTCTGAGCCACCCAGGGATGGTCTGGGACTGAACCAGAGGGTTGCAGGAGGTCCACAAGAACATCAGTGCTGTATAGCAGATACTTCAGCGTTGCTTCGGCTATATTGACATGGACCATAAGAGTGAAATCTGTCCCCTCCTGAGGGACAGTATGAGGCCCCCATTACTAACCTTAAAATTGGGCTAAGTAGGTCTTAAGTGAAATATAGACATTGTTCTGGCCCTTTGTGAAGCATGAATTTCACCATTAATCATGAAATTTGTGTGTGGGTTAACACTTACCTCAGCTGGAAAGGCCAAAATGACCCCTCAGACAAATCCATCCAGTTCAGACCTACAGTGCTGACTGAGGCACCACAAATGCTGATGTATATGTGTGCAGAATAAGTTATCTCCTTCACAGGAGGTACTTTAGCTGCCATTTCAAGAATGTATGTGTGCAACTCAGTCTGCAATTGTGCACTTGGCAAGCTTGGGACCAATTGTGCTTCTGTACAAAGAACGGACTGGGCTGACTGACACCAAGGAATTTGGTGTACGTGAGAAGAATAAATTGGTGCTTATACATATTTTCAGCTGTAACTGCCTTTCTTAACTCTGCAGCTCATAAAAACATGAAGATCATTTCTGTAGACTGAGCTGAAAACAATCAAGTAGTACTTTGAAAGCTTTAGGACAGCAAAACCACCTAATTAAAGGAACTTACCTGTAACAGATGATAGAAGTGATGATTATTGCTATCATAGGAATAAGTACCAGTGGCAAAATAAGATTCAGTGGGATGTCACTCACACGTGTATCATATTCCACCCTTCCAAGGATCCATTCTCGGAGTCCAAATCTCACCTAATTAGATAAGCACAGACATCTGTCTCAAAAAGTGCAGATGGATAGTGGTTCACTCCTCAGTTGTGCTCTAAATTCTTACTAATTCTCACTAAGTGAATTTCTAGCTCAAAGTGCCAAACAAAGGAAATATTTTTGAATATTTTATGCTGAATTTAGGTCACTAGCACTTCATTCCATGAAGTAATTTTACTTTGCTTAGCAGAGGAAGAAAATTCCCCAGCCCGTCTAGCTACAATTTTGAATTCCTGTGTAAGGAAGGTAAAAGGCATTTGGCAGCTTGGGACTGCACTTTATATGTGACATCTTCTAGACAGCAGGCAGAAGCCGGAGGAAGACAGAACTGCAAGGAGTTTCTTCATGGTACTACAACAACTTTGGAGAACAAATTATTTCAATTAAGAAGCACTGTATCAGTGTCACTTCCACATGATATCAAATTCTATTGAAAAGGTAACCTACAATGAATTCAGGAAGGTTATTGGTGGTATCTCTCTTCTGCCTTTTCTTTGGTTGAGGCTGTACTTCTGGTGGCTCACAATATAAGTCCGTTTCAGTTAGTGTTTTTATGTTGCAAGGCTCATCACCCACAAAAGCCTGGGCCTCGTCTATCGTCATGGCTTTGTTCAGGTTACTGCCCTAGACAGAAAAAAGCAAGGCTAAGTCATCATCACAAAGTCTTGGGAGACAAGAAGTCAAACGTCCATTTGGATCGTTTTGGGCAGCAGATATGATTCACAATGCAGTGTACAGAAGAGCAGAGTCATTGGGAATTACGCAGTTCCTCTCCTTTCCTTCCTGGTGCGAGAAGAGATGTCCCCTCCACTACTTGGGAGCTCTATGGCAGAGGACATTTCCAAATGTCAGGCTCAGCAGGAGGGGGCATCCTTGGGAAACCCAAAGTATGTCTAAAAAGAGAGCTGCTGTCTCTGAGAGGAGGAGAGGAGAAGAAAGGGGAGCTGACAACTTTCTTCATCTAGTGGAGGTAAGAGACTCTACGAAGCATTTTGGGAATAGCACCAAACAGCTGTTAAAGGTTTGAGAGAGGAAGGAAAAATTCCATACACGCCACAAGGACAAAATGAGCAACCACCATCTCTTGAAAAGTTTACCTTTGCATTAATAAGTTTGTTGACTTGTTTTTTGATGCCATCTGTGAAGTTTTCAAAGGTTGGGTCTGCAACATAGGCAAAGGAGTGGCTCTCATTTTTTACAACCAAATTATAATGATCCATTAGAATAATAGTGGTAATGTTATAGTTTTCTGGGTCTTCCAGTATTGGTGGGGAAGAAAAAACCACTGTGGTTTCATTGAGTCTTGTAACAAGCTTTCCATCAAACTGTAAGAAACAAGGCAAGAAGAACATGCACATTTTAGAGTCTGACCCATTCCTGTGCATAACTGTTGATAACTTGAGACTGTAGAAATAAAACAACTGGATTTATATCCTCTCCATAGAGCAGAAATATCATAGTATAAGGTATTTTCCAAAAAGAAGATGAAACAAATTTGCTGTTGAATATATTATTGATTTATTATGTTCAAGCAGCTGCCTGCAGAAGAAGCTTAGGCTACAGATCAGTTTCCATTGCCTCCAAATTCTGTGGCTCTGGACCACACCGGTCTGATATCATTAAATTGCTCTAAGAATAAGAGATTAACATGGCAGCTTTAAGCCACATTATCTTCTGTACCATTCAGTACCCCAGGTAGATTCTCTTCTACTGACACTGTAAAATACTTTACTGAAATTCAATACAATTACTAAGTGAAATTTTGGAATAAAATTTACAAATTTTCAATCAACTACTCCAAGTAACAACTCAGTTAACCTGTCCTCCATCCCCGATTACACAAATGTTTTTATCCTAGAAATGCCTTCAGTCATTCAGTAATATTAACCACAGCCAACAACACTAATATTAACACAGCCAACAACAACATAGGAACCCTCAATATTTCTTCTATCACCACCTCAGTTTCTCACTTTGAGAAATGCAATTTTGTAGCTTCTCCCCCACATTTCTGATATTGCCATATAAGTAGAAGCAAAAAAATGTTAGAAAAGTTTATAGTCTTAACCAAGAATGTGCGCTGTACGTAATGCTGACTTAAGCTAACGTGCTGAGAAGATGCTGAGCATACAAAAAGGAGGAGGGTAAGAATTCTTGATAAACACTGTCAAGAATGCTAAACAGACTTTAAGATTGTCCCGGGAGCTAAGGTTATCAAGATAATTGCATTTTGCAGTTTATGGCCTCAGAAACGTAGGTCGTTTTTTGCTTAAAATTCTTTAAGGATAAGATTCTGATGGACCCAAATCCAGCTGCCTTTGGCATACTCATAGTCATTTGAATCATGCATACAATACAAAACATACACATTACCAACTCTATATGGATAACAAGACAGTCTGAAATTGAAGAGCCAGCCTTAGAAAAAGCCTTATAAAGTTATTACTGGAAGATCACTTTTAAGTCCTCAGTCACTGCATTATACTGTGATCTTCATTAGCAGAACGGGAATTTGATACTATCAGTAATGTAGGTTCCTTTTAACATAAGATGCAGGATGGGTTTGTGAGTTTTTTTCAAACGTTACTTTTTATAACTTTTTGTGAACACGCTATAGGCGAAATATGCATGAAGCAAGAAAGAAGACTCGGTTCACTGAAGTGTGAGAAAATAACAGGCATTGACTGTGCAAAGCTGAGTACTCAGCATTGTCTGGATTTGGGTCCTGTTTCAGGCAAATCTCGAAAGCTTGCAGGGAGAGAAGAAGCAGAAAGATAAAGAAAAAAAACCCCACTTTCACATTCTGAAATATATCCACTTTATCACTTGAAGCTTAATTCTCCTACCCTTATTCACATTGAATATAAGTAATTTTAAAACGGAAGATTGCAAGATACAAGTGAATGTAAGTCAAGATGGTAGGAGCAGGCCCTTCTTCCACAGAAACCCTGAACAGACTCAGAAATCTGTTCAAACCTTATTCCACTCCAAGCCCAGTGAAGTCCAGTGGGCAAACTTAAATGCATTTTATGAACAGATTATGTGATATGCATTCAGTGTAATGCCTTTGAGGGAAAAGAAAGAAAATTACCCTTTTGAGATTCATTTTCCCTGCTTCTGGGCGCTCTGCATATACCACCAATGAGAAACTCTGGATGAGCTCAAAACCGGTTCCAGTTACTGTAATATTTCTCCCTCCACTGAAAGGCAGAATTAAAAAAGAAGTCAAGTCATTGGCAAACTACCATGGCTAAAGACTGCTTTATCCTGTACTGGTATCCTTTATCCTTCTACTGAAAACAGCTATGTAATGCCTACATGACAATTAGATATCCTACACAAGGGAATTCTGTTAAAGCTATCAATGACCACAGCATTTAAAAGCAACAATGTCAACTTTAAACTCATTTTTAAAACAGCAGAATAAAAACTAGAACAAATTGCTTTGTCAGTATTTGCATTGATGCCTATCTTTGTGTGCTTTACCTCTCCAATGTTTTTTGTTAAAATCACTCCACCTGCCACGCACACAGAGACAAAGGTGAGAGCGTATTTTCCACAGTCTGTAGGGACCTGGCTTCTCTATTCCCTTTCATTTGCAATACATGGTTTAAAAAATAATGCATTCGCATAAGAAGAAGAATGCATGCAAGTTGCCAGTGGGAATTTAAGTCACTGAAGTAACTTGGATTTAGAAGGATAGCAATCCTCAAAGCAATCCATTAAAGTAAGCTTCAGTTTATACAGAGGGAAAAAAGAAGTCCTTTAAATTCCCTGGGGTAAATCACTGTTGATCTACCAAGAAAACCCTCCAGGCCCCCAAAACACCCAAACCAAAAATCAAAAGCAAATATTAAAAGCAAATCCTCTCTTACATAAGTGACAACTCAATATTGAAGGAGTACAAATTTCTCCAAGAGAAGTCACAGCCAATTTTATTTTTACTGTCCTATTTGTAAAGTCAGGATGTTACACTTCTTTTTACTGAAAGAAAGTGGAAACATCATGATGTCTCTCTGCCAACTGTACCCCACTAAGCAGGAAGACCAGAATGTTAGGGAACAGCAGAGACCAACGTGAATCAGTCACAAGTTTGTCCCTGGATCGGTCTCAGAATGACTTTCAAAACAAGAGGTATGCTACAAGGACTTTTATACAGGGGATTTGCCATATTGCTACGAATATATGAGCGGCATGCATTTCTTGGGTTTCACAATTACTGCTAGGTGAGCTTTTTCCAGAAGGAACAGCTACCAGACGGGGTGTGAGTACCACCATAGAAGACAGCATACCTTTTAAAAGCACTACTGAACCCTGATCTAGATTTCCTAAGAAGATACTCTTTTTCCTCATGGGACAAAGAGATGACAAACCATAACTTTTCTCTGTTTCCAGCATACTTATTAAAAGCTGAACAGAAGAACTGTTAGAAATCTTTTCATTAGAAACCTTTCATACAGGTTATCCTTACAGGATAAGGCTTTGTAAGTAACACAAGGATCATGTTGTCTAGCATCGTGCTGAAATACATCAAATCTTCTTTTTTGAGACATCTTCATTTAAAAGAAGCTCATTACTTTTTCTGGTTTCCGGATTTACCTTTGAAGTGGGGATTAA
The DNA here is from genome assembly GCF_964106895.1 of Numenius arquata. Taxonomy (NCBI): domain Eukaryota; kingdom Metazoa; phylum Chordata; class Aves; order Charadriiformes; family Scolopacidae; genus Numenius; species Numenius arquata. Next base: position 110,125,407 of record NC_133577.1, on the reverse strand, counting down.
AGTTTGGAGGTAAACAGAATACCTTCAATCATCAGCTGCGGTTAAGAAAGATAACAAGCTCTACGTATCTAAATGTGTGCATGGTTAGAGTACAAGAGTTTTATTTCAAACACTTCTATATGTAATATGTTTACTGCCTATTACACATATTTTAATCCAATTATAAATGAAGTTATGACAAACATTTCATTACCTGCTGAAGCTATTTACAGGCAGGAACTTGGTGACAGTAGGATTCTCACGGTATGAAAATTGCCCTGGTACACTAATTGCCGTGCCCCCATAGTTCATTGTGACTTTAACATCTTCAACCTTGCTGTTCGCTCCTGTAATGCAAACAATCTCGTCGCCAAATTCAGTGCTAGGTTGGAGAAGAAAAAGAAGAGGAAACACTTTCAGTTACTAACATTACGTGATTTGTATTCTTTGCAGTAGTATCCCAGAAACAACAAAAAAGAGCTCTATTTTTGCTAGGCACTGAGTAGTTACAAGAGGAGACAACACTTTCTTCAGATCACTTAGGGTCTTTAAAAAAAATGTAGGATATGGAAAGGAATAGTGTAGAAACACAAAAACAGTGCAATGTCAGCACACTTTGTGTAGTTCCTTTTTTTGGGGGAAGCGAAGGGTAGCAATGAATAAAAGGAAAAAGAAGCGAGGGGAAGAAGCCAAGTGGCACTGAAAGATTAACATTTTATATGGAACCAGTGAGGAGATGCTGAGTGAAAGCATGGGTGGATTTGGAGCCGCCAGGCAAGCATAGAAAGCCAAAACTGGAAAAATCTTTGGATATCTGAGTTCCCCCACTTTGGTTGTTTTTACAGCTGCTTCTTCCAGCTGGAGCCTCTGAGTGAGTTTCTGTCTGAATGTTACGTGCAATGCTCCATTGCATGGGATGATTCACAAAGAGATAGACAATGGATTTGTTTAATTTCTAAAGGCCAGAAAAGGTTGGTGCTTCATTAGGATACAGCTCGGCATTGTTAATTACTCAGGGTACGTACACATTGCAAGGCTGGCTACCGACTGAAACCTGAACATCCTTCTTGGAACCAGTGGCCAGGTTTGTACCAGTGATGGTAAGCATGGTTCCACCTGCTTGTGGGCCACTTTCAGGTCTTATTTGAGAAGGAAGAGGTTCCTGCAAAGAGGAGATGGTCAAACTAATTAAGAAAATTAAAATAAAATTTAGACCAGTATTAATTGGTATAATAGTTAATAGAAATTTAATATTATTACCTGAAAAAAAAAAATTGAAATAATGATGGACAAATAAACAAAATAAAACAAAATCTTCCATTATTCATGCTGAAGGAAAAGTAACAGATGATGTGAATGTACTTATATCTTTTCCATACTGTTTTTTACGAAGCTTTATATGAACTTCAATCCCTTATTTATAAAATATAGGGTTATCCACCATTAAGTTTGTGAGAGTTTCCTGTTGGATTTCCTGGATTTTTATACTTATTTTATGATTCCTCTCTTCCTTAGGGCTGAGTCTACCTTCACCTTTCCTACATTCTGCGTCAGCTACAGGAGAGACAGAGCGAGGTTTTCAAAACTGGTACCAAACAGAAAGAATATTAAGATTCCCTTTATCTCATAAGGCTCTTAATTGTGGTAAAATTGTTATCCTGTTCTCGAGCAATAAGCTTGCAAAGAAAGAAAATCAGAAAACACTAAACTTTTCTTTATGCACCTAGAACCTTGGAGCGGATTTCTAAAAACCAATTGAAACAAGCAGTCACGCTTCAAATTGTTATGAAATTTACTGGATATTTAAATTTCTCAAATAAATTCCCTCCTTTTGTTCTCAATTCAGTCTTTGTTTCTATGACTGTATTCCGGGAGCTATGACAAATACTGTAAATTAAGAGTGAGGGCTTTTCATGAACAGTGTGATTTAATTACTTCATGGCTAAGTAGTCCCTGCTTCCCATTGAGAAAAGCATCCTTATTCAGGGCAAGGCTGAAGCTGCTGAATCACGAGGATGACCGAAGCTGTGCAAGCCACATGAGATGGGTTACCAGCTGGCTCCAGGCGAGCGCTGATTGCCTGCTCCATGGCCTGGTGGTGGCTGTGGACGTGCCGCAGCCCTCGCACCGGGGTGGTGGCTGCAGGCAGCGAGGTGGTCCCATGGGGCCAGCTGCCACCCACACCGCACACACAGATGGGATGCCAGGTCCAAGTGTGTGGCAGGGACATTGCTATGAGGGACCCTGCATTCGCTAAAGCGTAGCAGATCAACAGCTTGGGAGGCTGTGAGTAGGTCATGCTTTTGCTGATGTCTAACTGTGCTTCTTCATCCATATTCAAACGCAAGGTTTCCTTAAATGAGCCAAATAAGCAATAAGCTTATTTCCCAATCTCATGTATATCTGTAAATGACATCTGCTCTCTTCCTCCTGCTGATAATAAAGTCCAGGCTTGGGGCTATTCTGTATGAAGCATACGTAAACAAAGCAAGAGCAAAGAAATCTGAAAACTTCCCTTGCTGATGAAGGTTTCCTTGATCAACATCACACTGCACTGATCTCCCACTGAGGGGGAAAAGCCCCTCTCAGAAACAGAGAGCAAGAAGCCCACACCTGACTAGTCATGCAGCATCCCCCTTTCCCCCGTGTTGTTTCACTCGGGCACAGGCGCCATCCCTGTGTCAGCTTACAGCTACAACACTGAGGGCCCACAAATAGCAGGGAGGAGGGGACCAATGTACCACAGTTCGGTTCAAAGCTCTGTGAGCCATCGACAGGTTTTTAACGAGCAGCAGGAATCTAAAAATGCATCCAATTGACCTCATGGTTACTTTACAAATTTGTTTTATTGAAGGACAGATATTATAGAAACACGGGGAACTCATACTTGCTGTGCTTGTTTTATATTTTCATGTCTGAGCAACTTCCCTCTGAAGGAATGCATCATGGTTCAGCACACTTCACAAATCCACAATGACAACTGTAATTTGCTCTCAAGTCATTGAGCTTTAGGAATATGCTTTAACGCTAATTGGGTGTCAATTGCTTTTCTTCCCTGAGAGAAATCTGTTTGTAAACCCTTCACTCCTCAAGATGTACATCGCTGCAGCATATGACTGCTCTCATGCGCTAACCTTTGATTTCGTTTTAATTTAATACATCACTTGGGTTACAAGATTTTATACAGGGAAGTGATTCAAAGTCATATTAATGCATTTTGTAAGCAAAAAGGAGCCTTGATTCACTTAGGTCTATACAATCCTTTGTGCATACTCTTCTTTGCATTTAATTGCTTGCTGATTTAAGCTAAATTGAAGTAAGTCACATCAGTGTAAGTAAAAAGTTTGAGGGAGTCAGTTTTAAAAAATCACACTTGAAATTTAAATTAACACAAGTCTAGATGTGCTTCACAGAAAGGCTCATTTGTGCTTTTTTGTAAAACGATTGTGTTGCTAAAAAAAATTACAATCAAAATGGTATATAAAATACAGTCAATAAATTGCTTTTAAAAATGTATCAAATACTTTAAGTCTAACCTTACCACACAGACGGAAAACCACACCTTTTATTGACTTCAAATTAAATCTTAATTGCTATAAGATGTTAAGCATGTTGGACAACTGCATCATCTGCAGTAAAAATCCACAGCAATGACTAGCTGCATAACACGCCTGGGATAGCTTTCAGAAGAAAGTATCCCCCAAGAACCTCTAAAGAATCAGTATGGACAAATTTGTTATCCCTGAACCTCAGAAAAACTGTTTAAAACTTGTAGCCTTTTCCCTAAACGCTACCTCCACTGAAAGCCTAGCCTCTAAGGATAGACTTAGGAAGGAAAGGAACAAGAAACTACTTAAAGTCAAGCCTTTAAGCAGGGACTTTGGAAGGAAAGAAACAAAAAAAGGTTTCTGAAGCTTCACACATCACAGTTCTCTGTAACCTCAACATAAAAAATGAAAGGAAGCTTGCTGAGAACTTCTGCTAGACAGCCGTACTCCTTTCTTCCTGCAAAATTGTGAAATACTTGCCCTGTTAAAGCTCTGCTGGGTTATCTGACGGGTAACTTTGGCAGGGTGTCAGCTGGCTCTGTTGCTAACACCAGTAAATACCGAGTGAGCCATGAACTTGAAGCAGAAACATCCAGCACCATTTTCTGTGGGGGACGTTTTAGTGGTGGCCCACATTTGTCTCCCCAAGAATAGGGACAGATAGGTAACCAAATAGCAAAGTTATCTCTGCGTAACACAGCAGCAAGAGGGAAGTGAAACAAGTATCTGTTCCATTTTCCCCAGAAAATGACTTTTCTTAGCAAGAATCTGACTCTGCTGGAAGTTAAAGCCCAGCCACGCCAGACAGGAGAACACGCCACCCACACCTCACCCCATCCACGGCACAGCCCCACCATGGGCTCGGCCCATCTCAGCTTCACTTCAGGCTGACTGGAAAACTGAGACCAAGAACCGCTCTGGGAGTGAAGGCAGGGAGCAGCCAAGGAGGAGGTGGAATAGTTTTTGTTTAACCCTTATTTTCTCTTTAATTGCTGGTCTTGCAGCAGTTCCTCAAAGGACTATTTTAAACCAGCTTAATTCAAAGTATTCATATTTAACATATTTAAAGTAATTTTGCAAAAACCAAGAGCTCTCCAGAGACCAAATAATGTGGACGCCTCATAAAGATGATCTAATAAGGAGAAGCTGAACCATGCTCTGTGTGCAGAGGAATTCTTCAGCATGACTGCTAAGAAAAGCATTGTATAGTAACTGTTCGTTACTGTAAGCTTGTCAGGAAAATGATTCTATTAATTTTAACTTGCTATTTTCTGTTTCACGTTTTCCCCCTTTCCCCTCCTTTTAAGGACCTGCCAGAAAAAATAAGCAGTCAAAAGAAATTATCAAGAATTGTAACAATTTTAAGTAACCATTTTATTGCAAAACCAATGTGCTATGAGCAAGTTTTAGAGCTCTTCTAAAACATTCATGGATGGCTCAAAGAGCAGAGCTACATCGGCTCACCTGGCGGTCTCCTTAAGAGTACGAATAAAGAAAAAAAAAATTGATTCATCCAAATGCTCAACTGGAAAGTGTTTTTCAGAAATGCAATTAGGTAGCTAGGATCAGCAGGAGAACGATATTTTGCTGAATGCCAAAATCATTTGAAAAAGTACCGTCAGCGGTGGTACAAGCCTTCAACAAGAATCGTGTTACCTAAGGAGAAGGTAGCACCTTCCCACGACTGACACGGCACTCACCAGCGGGACAGAGAGGTTCGGACCCTTGGTCTAGTCCTATTTGACACAGTCTGATCTTACGTGGTCCAGCAAAGCTGCCCCTAACCCACAGCTCTATGTTACTTACCACAGCCCTGCATGAGATTCCTTCTCACAGGGGAAAACGAGGGGCAAAGGGTAAATCCTTCACTGCAAACCTTGTTTAGGGATAATAAAAATGCAGCTTTTACCAAGAGGCAACTCCCTTTAATTTGGTCTGAGCACTACTGAACGTTCAACCATTACAAACAGCACTGATAAACCCAGGACCTCAGGTGCTGAGAGATCAGTGATGCCACCTTTTCAAAATCGCCTCATGGATTCCTTCCCTCCTTGTTTCTGCCCTTTTCTCATTTCAGTCTCCGAATCAGAAGTACACCTGCCGTCATAATAAATACTCTGCTTCCATTTTCAGCCCTCTGCGCCTCGGATCTTTGTTTGCTCAGTCAGAAGGTGCCCGGGGGAAGTCACACTTTCTATAACATCGCAGCGCAGTGCGCCACTGTAACATCACACTGCAGCGCTTGGTGCAATTATGATGTTAAGCAGAACATTTGATTATGTGTCCTATATGGAATTTGTAGCAGCCTTGTAATAATTCTTCTGGAAAATGTCAGCCCTTGTGAGGACTTGGCAATACTTCATTTCTCATGGACACTGTAAAATTTAAACAACCCTGCAAACGCTAATTTAACCCTTGTTTTATAAATCCTTAAAGTGTAGAAAATCATAATTCACATATATGTCAGTCTTTTTCTTATTTTGCTTGAAATAGAGGAATGTTCTCTTGGGTTTCAGTGCTCTGTACTTCTCCTTTTGTCACCAGGCAAATATTGTTCATGTCTTCCAGGTAGTTTGATGTTGGAGCATAGATCTTTTCTGCAGTAACAGCTTACCTTGTTATGCAGGTTTTTTGATAGTCTAGTTTAAAAAACAGCCTGTTCCAACGTCTGTCAGTTGTTCAGTGGCCTGTTTCCCACTGAGTCTGGTAAGCCATCTCTCAGCAGAGGGACTTCCCACCGCTGGGACTCCCCACCACCTTACGCTTTCATGCTCATGTCACGTAGGAAGTGGATTTGCAGTTTGGTTAAACATTATGCACATCCACAGCTATGCTATTTAGAATAGAATAGAATAGTTCAGTTGGAAGGGACCTACAATGATCACCTAGTCCTAACTTGTCAACAGGTGTAGCTTGCTCCCTACTGCACAGTTTATCCTGAAAAAATAATTGGATCTTGACATGATTTCTTGTGTGTAGGTCCGAGCACATTGTAGCTTGTTAGTCATGGGAAATATGAGCATTGTATGTGTCTTGCATACAAACCTTCCTTAAATCCTACTTAGGTGTAGCAACGTTGAGCTAGAGGTCTCAAAGTCCACCTGCAACCCAACTTTCCCATGTTGTATGGACTGCCGAGTTAGTACTCCTGAATTGATAAGCAGTTTTCCCAGTGCTTTGATAACGATTAGGCAGCTTTGCTGGAAGGATAATAATGCTATGAATGGGTCACCTCTTCTGTTTTATGACTGTGATTGGTGCCCGTCCCATTGATATGGTTTACCTGAAAGCTCCAGTTATGGTTTATCTGCTCCAATTTGAAACAGTGAGACAATGGCAATTTCTAAGCCCTTGTTCGTATGCAACATTCAAATAGCACTAGTTTGTTTGTTAGCAAATTAGTTTATTCTCTTTGTGATACCAATGAATTTAATTATGTGCCGTTTGCATTCCTGTGTGCCACTGCCCTGTCTTTGCATCAGGGATTAACCTGAGCTTCACAAACTATATTTTTTGGTTTCACCTCATGGTGATGTCATAGTCTTGCAACAGTATGTCCTCTGAGGGGCTCCGTGCTTTGTCAGCACAGAGGTACTGGGGAAAAAAAAAAAGAAAAATACTGGCAAAACAGCTTGCACTGGCCCAAGTATGTATATGACTTCACACTCAGGCCATTTTCCAGTGTCCTGTTTTCTTCATCACAGCCAGAAGTCTTCCCTTTGCTTGCTTTGTTTGTATCCTTTGCCTCCTCCTTACAAATCTGTTCACAGAAATGCTGATATACTTTTCATTGCAGTTTCATGCTTTCTGCGTGCTAGAGGGTAAATTATCTCCATGTCTGTTCCACTTATAATCACATTTAGATGCGAACTCACTTATTAGCAGTGTACATGACTGCTGCTCTTACACAGCTACTGTAGACGCTCTGAGCATTTGCATTTCAGCTCTTCCATTTTTCATCCTGTTTATTAATCTAGAATGAACTTTTCATCTTTAATATTTTATGACATGCAGTCAGTCTTTTTGCACGGTTAGGAAGGTGATCTCTTATTTCTTCAGGTTTCTGACTACAATTTTAGTAAAAGATACCTTTTACAGGCTAAAAATGCTTTCAGAGAGCTCCCAGCATTTTAGATCTCTGTGGTCTGCTGGTGTCAAATCAAGCCACAGCTTTTACCTGGCTAACAGTGGGGTTACTAATATTCTCCTTTTTTTTTTTAATCCATCTTCTTTGCAATTTTCCCATTAAAGATATGCAGGTGCAAAAGAGAATCATTCCTCCAGCCTCTTTTTCACTCACCCGACTTGCATTTGGGATCTGATCTGCCAGGCTGATTCATGTTCTTTTTCACTTGGTTTGTTTGTTTTGCGCTTTCCTGGTTTACGCTGTCATGTCCAGCCAGCTCACCTCCGGTCCCTTGCACAGTATTCAAGAACAAGAGGAGTGCACTCCTGTGGAGCATCACCTAGGTTCTGCATGTCTTCTTTTTCTATTTCTCTACATTTCCACTTGTCTGTCGCCAAGCACATCCTTAACTTTTTATATTCCTGGGCATGACATAGATTATGACTATCTACTATAAGATTCATTTGTGGTAGGCAGCTTCTAGTCCAAGAACTACACCACCAAGATAAAAGTGGTTACCCTTTATCCTTCACTAATGCAGAAAATCAAAGACAAACAACCAGCCACCAAGGAGGCTACTGGTGGATCACAAGAGGGGCCAGAAATTCAGGAACGGTTGGAAGATAACAGAGGAGGGGAGCCTAACGGAGATGCAAAGAAACCTGGAGCCTAACGGAGATGCAAAGAAACCTTGGCATGAAGTCTATGTGCCAGACCACAAGCAGAGAGACAACTGGGGAGGGAAAAGAGGCTGGTGGCAGAGTATATCCCTATGATGCTGAGAGAGATGCCAGCTGCAGCACTAGGGGAAGCTAGCAACAGATGGATGTATTCAAATGGACATGATGGGTAGCAAATGGCAAAGCCACCTAAACTCCCTTCTGCCAGCTCCTGTAGGCAGCTACCTCCGGTTGGGGGTTTGCCTTTGATGCAAGTGCACATCTTCACAAGTAGGAATGGGTTCTTGTGCTTCCACACAAGCAGAACACAAGGATGCCGTGTCAAGGACCTGATGACAGTGCACACACACACGTGAATAAGATTTTCACAAATGTGCAGATCACATTATTGCTCTGCATTTATCTCATCCATCGTTTTCTCCACAAGTGACCTTTCTCTTTCCTCATCCTTGTCCCAGCTTCAATAAACTCTGGCTCTTGAAGCAGGTCTGTAAAACAACTAACTTGTTACCAAAATTATCTGCCCCACACTGAAAACCAACCCTTGCATGCAATGCACACCAAAAATTAAAGGCATTAAAGGCATAGCCCACAAAGTGCTGTATACACCGGCGACCTTTTTGGAGGTCAAAATGTCATTTCATGGGCTATAAAGGTAACCACAGGAGCTAAATTAAGCTCCTGAATGGGGCATGCAAGTCATTAGGAACTGCTCTTTCCCCCTCCACTTCCCTCCTTTCTCAGACTCAAGGGAGCCTGCTTCTTGTTTCTTCAGACAAGCCACCCACTCACAGGATATTCAACCAGAGAATTTCCATTGCGCACTCTTGGCAGCCTGGTGTTTGCCGCAGTGGCTGACCTGACCCACCAGCTCGCCTCATCACAGCATTCACAACACAAGCCAGGCTTCGGTTCCTGGGTTGTTTCTGCAACAGCAGAGGAGTGAGCTGAGTCCTGCCTTCCTGGGGCTGCTTTGTCCAAACCTCACACCATGTGAGATGATCAAACGCTTCCAGCCACTCCAGGTGCCCAGGAAAGAGCATTTGCCCGGCAATGCATGTTGTGTGCTGTCTGCTGTGGATGGGACACTTATGCAAAGGCTTGATATTCTAAACAACTGAGTTTTTGGATTGCTGGCAGCATCTTTTTACCGTGAGGCAGACACCACATGATTTTCTGAAAAGACCACATAGCTTTGCTGACAGGTTTGATAGAGAAATGGAAGCATGCATGACTGGAAAGTCTGCATTATCATGCAGCCGGTGCTCACTGGCAGCTTTCAAGCAGAACCACAAGCACTGGATGGTGGGACATCTATTTAAGTGCATAGCTCAGATGACAGAGAATTAAGTCTAATAATACCTACATGAGGAAGGGCCAACTTTGCTAAACTCTCAGCTATCCAGGAGTTCTCCTGGCCCCTGTGCAGGCTGATACACAAACAAGATGTGCTCTAGGACTCACGAATAAAATAGCCATGATCCTCTCTCTGGAATCAGTTCCAGACTGCTGTGGATGTGTGGTTTATCACCTTCAATCATAATGGCAACAAGCATGTAACACCCCCCCGAAAGCTCCCACCCAAAATCCCAACTACAGCATAAAATTCATGTATTGAGGTAAAGACTCTTGAAGAAAAATCAAGAAGTGAGCTAAAACCCTCCACAAAAGCTCTGTGGCACTAATGGCTCTGCAGTGGTGAGAGCTCCCAGAGCAATCGCTTCGAACATCAAGGAAACCAGAGGATGGATGAAGGTAAGAGGAAACTGTCAAGTTGAGAGTAGATTAAGGTAGAACAGTTCACCCTTTTAAATGTAACTGTGCTGTTCAGGTTCACATTCAGACTTCCAGTATGGTGAATAGTCTTCAAGTTTGTTTTCAGATCAGACCCTGATTTATCCCTCTTTCTTCCTCTTTTTAGTTATCTACCTCATCTTGTTTAGGTAAAGAAACTTCCCAATTTACTAAAGTAATTATTTCCAAGCAAGTCCCTAAACTACATTCAGCGCCTCAGAAATGCATTACAATTTTGAAGGGTTCTACCTCTAATTTCACCATCTTACATCTATTTGAACTTTCTGAAACGGTGTAGTCTTTTTAATTTGCACAGCCTAAAAGCCACAGAATTGCTCTTGCAAGCAAATGCTTGAGATCCCAGAAGGGGCTGCAAGCTCTCATTCTGGTGGCTCGAGTCTGCAGATGAGGTATTCTGAGAAAGGAATCATGCTTCAACGGGATCAGCAAATCTGGACCATATACCTAGGAAAAGCTTAACTCCTTCCTTTGATACTGCTTCTCACTGCCATAGTAACAAGAGAATCAGATAAGGTTAAAAACAAACGAAAAAGCAGGACTGGCGTTTAGCCGTGCCACCGCTCCACCTGCTCAGAGACCAGCCAAGCTGTCAGTGCTCCAGATGTACGGCATAGCTGGATATTAAAATTTAGCATCACATCATTTCTGTTTCACTAAGCAGGAGACTGGTAATTGCGTGATCCTGCTTATAATGAAACGATAGAAATGTCAGCGGAGGAGGACTGGGTTACTGGAATTTAATTTTGCTGGAATGGCTGGACTTGACCAGCACTCAGGTTGGGTAGAGAAATTGTGATTGGGAGGCAGAAACAGAGCTTTCTCCTCCTGTTATGCAGCAAGGTTTGATGAGGTGTTTACTGCACAGCACAGTCTCTTGTGTACCAGAACTTAAGTTCAGAAATAATTTTAAATTGAAACTGTGGCTTCCCTTTTAACTGGATTTTTGACCCGTTTAATGGAAGTCTCACATGTTCCTTGGCTCAGAAATGCACTGTGCTGGCAGAATGGGGCAGAAGCATGCGCCTAAGGCCCAAGTCGTGCCTAAGCTCCCAGTCATGTTGACTATTGATCCTCATCACTCCAACTTTAAAAAATACATCTCGTCATCCAGGCTGAGTATCAACAACAGCCAAATGTAGTAGTACTTATAATAGAATCTTAGAACGGTTGGGTTGGAAGAGATCTTCAAAGACCATCTAGTCCACCTCCCCTACCACGGGCAGGGACATCTTTCACTAGATCAGGTTGCTCAAAGCCACGTACAACCTGACCTTGAACACTTCCAATGATGGCGCATCAACAGCTTCTCTGAGCAACCTGTTCCAGTGTCTCACCACCCTCATCTATCCATTCTACTTGAAAACTGACTATGTGGTTTTGGTGTTAGACACCAGTCACATGTATAAGGCTGAAACTGTGGGGAGTAGGGATGCAACTCTAGTGTATATAGTCACATCAGACCGAGCAGCTGCACTATCTCCTTGTGCATGGCTTGTGCGCTTCTGCCCTGCACCACCACACACCACATTTAGAGTGGTCACTGCTAAAGCTGAAGTTGTTGTGCTTCTGGTGATCACAGCACACAGTAAGAACAGTGATAATTACCAGCAGGAGGGTAGCCAGACAATGTGTCAAAGAAAGGGAAAAATACATAACAGAAAATTTATTTTAGGAAGGCTCTTGGAAAGAAGAGTATTTGCTTTCCTTTGTATATACTGAATAAAAGAGGTTTTAAACAAAGCACAGATTTCACATGTCTGCTAAAAGAAGTCACCAAAGAACTGCCTGAAAACAGCAGCGAAACAAGATTGTAGCTTTTAAGACAACATGAACTGACGAGTTTGTCTGCTCTGATTGTCTGTTCTCATGCCAGAAGTGCTTGTGTCACACTTGTAGAGGTGCGTGTGAATACAACGCCCCTGTACTGACTTCAATCCTACTGCAGTCCACAGTTGACTCCATTTTCTCATGGAATAGAGAGAAATGAAACTAGAAAGTGATTTCACCAGCTTTAAGGCGCAAACTGTATTAATTGTCATTGCTTTGCATTTTGTAAATAGTCCCCATGAAAAGATTTTTGCAGTAAATAAAAACGGTCTTTATCGGCATTAGGTACCTGACAGCTCAGTAACCTCAGTGCAGGCAGGTATTGGCACAGAAGACGTCCTGGACTTCCAGGAAAATGTTGTCGTGGTTTGGGCATCCACCTGGATGATGCCTGTACACAGTGGCTTCTTCTAGTGCCTCACTGATGGGCAATCAAGTAGCCAAAATCAGTGGCTGCTTATCTCGCCTCCCAGATGTGCTGAGCAGGGAATCACACCAAGTGATCACACACATCACACACAAGTGATCACCAATCACACACAAGTTCACAGACAGGCTTTGAAGCCTACGTGGGGCCTTCACACTACATTTCAACATACTCAACTTCTTCATGTGGTTTTCATGCAAACCATAGGGGAATCTTTACACACAGGAGAAGCACAGGAGAACTGGTGTAGAACATACCCAACAAAATGGGTTTATGTCATAGCCTCTGACCTAGAGACCACAAACACATAAACACGGGAGATTATGTTCTCCTCTGGTTAAAAACGAATGAGATTGATGATGAAAGACTTAATTATAAACTACATTTCCACAAAGGAACAGAGGGAATTTTCAAGTAAAAAGTGTCTTTGCAGAGATACCACCAGGGAGAGGAGGTATTTGCTTGGAAATCATGGAAAACCCACTTCTACCCTGTCTTGTGAAAACAAGACTATCCTCTTCTCAGTTGGATGTCATTCTTGACTTATCCTGCTTCTTACTGCTGACTCCTTTCCCTCTCACAAGATATCAAGAATTAATGAGACAGAGGTTTAAATAAGGGAGAAGACAAAAGCCTAACCCACTCTATGTTTTACAGGTTTACAGTTTATAAACCTAATTTTAAGTATCAATATGAGGACAGAGATTATTTAAACCTCTCAAATATCTCAGACTGTTATAAATTTTGAAGACCTCATAGATACAGACAAAGCTACTTGCTGCTAAAACCACAGGGTATGCCATCTGGAATACGGGGCTACATTTGGGGCAAAGCAATTAAGACACAAACGAAATTCTCCTTCATAGTGACACTGAAAACAAAGTACATGTGTAATATGAACACACATCACGCTCTCTGTGGCTCTGCATGCCACATTTTTGAATGAAATAAATTATTAAAAAATTAATGTACCTTCATTACTTATTCTTCAGCTGCTCTGCATCCATTCTTGTAATTAAGAACACTGGCTAGACTAAACACAGTGATTAAAATAGTGCACTAACTGTGCGTCTAAAGAATACCTAATTTTTTGCAGTGCTGTTTTTTTTATGCAATAGTGACACTTAAGAGATATTGTGTCACTACTGAATAAGTCAATTAGTTTCTTTTCTACCAGACCTTTTTAACTTGAATTGCAAACAACATCATTCTGTTTCGAGATTCTGGATCTACTGATCAGAATAGATTTTTGGTACACCCTTTGTATAAAGAAATGCTCAAGTTAAATGTTTTCTAACATACTTGAACGTTAGTGCTATTGATGAAACAAAGTTTGCAAGACAAACACAAGCAAGACTCTGCTTAACAGGTAAACTTCTAACTTAAGTCATACACAAGGTATAAAACAGCTCACTGAAAAAAATGCACTTACCTGGTATGTAAACTGCACTTCACTTGGTGATTTACCTAATTTTCCATTGATGTTAACTTCAATTTGACCTTGTTTTGATTCTTTCATTGGTCCAACTTCACACACAATCCTAGCAAGAAAGAATGTAAGTTTATCTGTTAGAAGTAACAGCGGCAGTACCAATGCAATGTGCGTGAGCTACCACACATGCTGCCAGAAGAAGTACCAACTTTGCTTTATCCTTCACAAGGTACTTGAGCTCTGCATCAGTTTCCCAGTAACAACATCCAAGAATATTTTAATCTTATATTTAAAGGAAGGTAAAACTGACATGTGAGCACTGTACATAGCAGCTACTTTACCAGTCCGTTAGTAGAGGTGCCTTTTACAGAAGACTCAAATTCAGCCCAGAAGACAGAGATGAACCTCTCCCATCCCACAGAAGGTTCTCCCTGGACCCGGTGATGTTAAAAAAACAAAGGATCCCCCCCTCCTGACCTTGATGTAAGAATCAGACTATCAGCTTTCTTACAACTTTGTGCATTTTAGTGCTAATACTTTTGTTGTGCATCCTGCTACCTTTCAGCTTTTAACTGCTGTATTTTCACATCTACAATCAAAATCCCTTTAGAATTACTGTTCTCTGAAAATAAATCCTCAGATAACCCACGCAAAATCAGAGGTCAAGGAATACTGGCTGAGAAAACACTACCTTAACTAACACTGCTGCTGAGTGATAGCTCGGATGTTTAAATTTTTATTTCAAACAGGTGATCCACAGAACACAAGCATGAAAATGCAATAAGGATTCGACACACTTGAAAACTGGGACAAATGCTTAATGAAGAGCTGATAATACAGTTAGATAAGGGCGTATATAATGTTTGTAGCCTGCACAGGCTTTCATATAGGACACACCCCGAGGATCACTGCTCATTTCCTTCACTCTTCCCCTCCAGGATTATTGCTGTTCTTCCTTAAGCAGTGCAAGACTGCTTAAAAAAACCCCACTCAAATAGAAAAAAAAACAACCATCCACCCCAAATTACTGGGTATAATGTACTTAAATCAGGACTTATAATAAAAGGATTGTCAAGTCCCTCTGCAGATCACTCCAGACTTTTCTGCCTGGGTACTGGCAAATGGACAAAATTCTCTAAATTCTTGCATGTCCTGGCATGTGTACGGCTGCCTGAGTCTGTTCCTCATCATCTCTCTACTGTATTCTTGGAAGTTGTATCTTCTTGTCAGGCAGAAACAGGAAATGGTGCCTTTTAGAGGAATTTCTACCATATGTCAAGCTAGGGAAAGCAGTCGGGGGCCGGGGCCAGGGGTGTGTGTGAGGGGGGAATGCCGTAATGTGGTTAGCAGGGATTTTAATTGAGAAAAGTTCCCTCCCCTCCCCAGTGCCTCCCAGTGTTGGCATTGCCTCCCCTCCCCCACATTACAAATGGAAAACTACAAAGAATGAGAACACGACTTCTCGAAGGCCAACAATTAAATCACCGCAGAGCCAGAAAGCAGCCTTAAGTGCCTTAAATCTCGCTGCTCTCTGGCCCATGGGAGCAACTGTCTCCTAAAAATGACTAGCTTTTCAGTGCAGAAGCATAGGGGAGCAAGACTAGGTTCTTATTATTTTTTTTTTGTTATTAAATTAATAAAAGAAGGTAATAATAAAATAAAAGAATGGAGGAAGAAAAAGACAGAAGATTATAGATACCTATTTGGAGATTTTGAATAACTTCTTTTTCAAGGATTCCCTAATGGAGAACATCCTTCAAAACTCCCTAATTTGTTGATAAATGACATTATGCAAGTTGCATTGTTCTCACCCATTACCACACTAGCAGAGCTTAGGAAACCAGTAATGTTGCTATGATACAAGGAACCAGTCATCTCAGTTCTGGCTCCTTTCCATGTATTTAAAAATATCAAAAAGCTTTAGAAAAAGCCAAAAGGCTGGGCAAATTCTTGTAAGACTATGCTGCATTTCAGTGCAGCTTTTACAAACAGTAAAAATAGGGAACGGGAAAAGATGACTGCAAAATTTGGGAATTTTGTGGGTGCTGATGCACGAGTGATAGCAATGGATTTGGGAAGCAGTAAGAGATATACAGCTATATATACATTCTTAAGTCCTAGGGGCCTGGAAAACTCAAAATGCCTGATCCTCAAACTGGCTAAGCCAAACATTTTTTAAAAGCTAGAAAACTCACTTAGGTATCTTCAAAATCCCTTTCAAAACACGCCACAGAAACAGCAAAAAATTACTGTATTACATTTTAAATTAACTGAATGGAAAGAAAGCCAAGGTTTCAATTGTAGCTTTAAATATCAAAAGTGAATGAAAGAAAAATCACACTGCTTAAAATATGTCATTACTCTTAATATTACTACTGAACCTTCATGCTATGCTTGTTATCAGCTAATATCAAAAGGGTATTTCCCTCTTGAAATTAGATGCTTGATATAATCTGCAGTAAACACTTTGATACCTAGAAGAGTCTAGGTACTTTGTTTTAATTTTTGGCACTGCTTAAGAGTGCGACAAGTAATCCACAAAACATCTACCAACCTGCTTAGGCAATTCAGCATCCATGGACTTGTTGGCTCTGCAATGAAACTTAGTCATCTAGAGCTGAACCAAAACTCTGGGCTCCCTCCCTGCCCCCAGGAAAGAAACTTTGTGGCTGGACTAAAACAAAAAGATGTGAGCTTCCTCTTGCTTTGCCTACTTTCCCATAAATCTTGTATACTTGGCTGCACTGTGGTTCAGATTTAGCAAAGATTTTAATGACTAGATGCACACCTACGATGCCTTTAATTTAAAAACAAATAAATAGTCTTGAGGTATCTGCAGTAAGAGTTTATGAAAGCTTTTCAAACAAATTAGGAAAAAAAATATCAATCAATCAGAAGCAGGATGCTACTACGCTATTGTAAATTTGTTGCTGTATTAGCATCTATAACAATTTTAAATAGACTCAGAAATATTGCAGGTATAGCGCACCAGTTCTTTCTTCTATTGATAATCTTTTATAACCACAGGAAGATCATCTTCTCCTGAAAATGCACAGAAGCTTCTTTTTTTTTCTTCTAAAATCTTGTGAAAAATATCCAGCAATTACCTTGTGGAAACAGAGTAGAATTCCTCTTTGAAAAGACATTCTTTGTCTGCCACCGTTATATTTTTTACATCTTCTGCTTTTATTCCCAAATTAGATCCCATTATGGTCAAAAGAATTCCACCACTTAGTGGTCCAGTTTTTGGCTCAATCTGTGTTTGCAGGAGGGAAAGAAAAAAAAAACCAACCAAAGTTAAATACTGCAGTGACCATGTTGCTCTTTCATATTATTTAAAGCTACTTAGACTTAGCTGTACTTGAAATGCAAAAGATGTTTCTTGTAGGACCCCCAAAAAAGCATCCTATGAAACCTTTTAATGTTAATTAATCATTTGCCAGCTCAGAACCAGTATTCATCAGCTGCAGATTTCGTGTCTCCTGTGGCAGACTCTTACGTACAAAACTCTTGCCTGGTGTTTACTCTGTTTTAAGTTTGCTTCCTCCACTAAAGCACTGTGACTCTGAAAAGCAAATGGATTGGGCTCCCTCCACAATCATTCCACGGAGCCTTTCCAGCATTTTTTTTTGCCATGATTTTCTCCCTTTAGGTTCACATCAGAACAGTGCACCTTTCTAACACACAGTGCTGCCCCACATAGTGTCTTCAAAAGTTCCTCTAGTCCCCTGATCTTCCTTACTGCATCAAATGGTAGAATGCTGCAGTATATGGGCTGATGCTAATGGAATAATTTGAAATTAAAATGAGGACTGAGAAAATCGTGCAGTTGCAGTGGACTTCTCAGGTTGAAATATCACCTGAGCAGGAACTTGAATTCTGCACATTTGTTGGGAGACTAACCTGCTTTCCTATTTGGAGCACCTCCAGCAAGACCCTTCCAGGTCTTCAGCTCTGGAGGGCTGCAAGTTTACCATCAAGAAGAAGGAGGTTGTACAGTCCCAAATGCAATAATTGGAAGCCAAACAAATACAGCTTCTGAAAGTCTGGACTTTTTTAATGTCTGCTCCATCAAAATCAGAGTTTCTTAGATCTAAGCAAGTCTGAGCACAGAGCCATGGCTGCTGCTGCCCAGCAGAATCACTTGCTCTATTTTCCCACTGGTTCAACTTCCTAAAACTTCTGCCCACTGACCATCCCTTTGCACTCAACCCATAAATAAACTAGCTGAAAAATGATCAACCGTTTGTGTAGATGTTTCCAAATGTTTTGTCCAAATCTGAAGCTAACAAAGGCTTTGAAAAAAACTACTCTTTTAGTATTCAGTATTTAATCCATAATCACGCACAAGCAGTATCCCAGGAGAAAACACTTTTATTTTTGTTAAGTTTCCTTTTCCTTCCCACTCAAATCATCTTTACCTGAGCACAGCTATCACACAAGTAACCTTCTCCACACTTTCTGTCGAGATTTCTGGGTATTTGCCTTCCTTGGCAGACTTCAACTGTTTACCTGCCATTTCTTCTTAGATACGCCATCATGGCCAACCTCATCCAGCGTGCTGCCAGTCTGCCTGTGCCCACACTGCACCTCCAATTGCACAGCATCAGGAGGTTCAGCGCCTCTACCAGTTTGAGCCATATGTTTCAGAATTAAAGAGTTCTGTCTTCAGTGAAACATCCCTGTTACAACTCTCAACCTCTGTCATACAGTTGCCACATTTTGTGACAGCCTGGGATGTGTTCTCATCAAACAGTGCGTCTGAGTTTAAAAGTACTGATACCACTGTTGCAGTAATTTAGATTTGCCCAGTGGAAGTACACATCATTCTTTTCACAACAATTATGCCCAGAAAAACAGTATTTGTCTTGTTGCTGAAAAGAACAAGGATTTATCACTTCTAACTTTGTCTACTGGTCCACCGAGGTGGACAACAGTCTTCCCTCGCCCTGGGTGAATGCTCCAACTGCAAAGTCAGGGGTGCACATTTGGCCTCTCTGACTTCTTACATTCAACTTCTACAGCCTTGGGTTTGATTCTAGTGTGGACTGGAAAATATCACTGACAGCTGGAAAACACACTGTGACGCAGAAACAACCTGGTCCCTTCTTAAATGCTATTTAAAAGTCCAGTTTGAAACCTGTTAATGGGCTTGCTAACGGCTTGTAGTTCCAGCAGCAGTTAACCTCTCTTACAGACTTATTGCAGATAGACAGGACTTCAGGAGAGAGAAAAAAATCGATGCTAATTCTCAAGAATCAAGTGCCACGTTTAAGCTTACACTGCTCGCCTGGCTTCTAGCACAGTGAGGACAAGGCTTGAAAAACAAGGAGTCTCAAAGACTCCATTCAGTCTCTTATTTTGAGTCTTTACAAATCTCTCACACGCATTGCTACTGGCATTATTTCCTTGCAGCTATTTCAGAGGCTTACTTAACACCCTAGGAAAAAAAACTGCCTTCTTTCAGTATGAGCTTGCTTGGATGCTTTCTCCTGAAAAATAATACACTGATAGGGGGAGAAAAAAGCAATCTTACACGAGTGATTTCTGGATGAGGACACGTGTCGGTGGGAGGAGCGTGACAGAGTTTTTCATAAACGCACTTGCTGGGTTTGCCATCTTCTTCACACCAGACACACTTATAGTCTTGATGGGCCGCAAGGCATAAGCTGCAGTCACTTCGTCCATAAGAGCAGTTGTACAGAGTCACTGAAATATGAATGGTAAATGCACTTAGACATTTTCCTCTGTTTTAACGATATTCAGTGTGCTACAGGAAGGAAAAACAATCCTATGTCCAAAGCCTACCTGTTGCTCAGTTGAGTAGTGTGAAGAATATGCACACTCTGTGCTTAATCCCTGAATGTTACTGAGAAAACTGTACTTTTCCCTGTATGGAAAAACCTGAAATCTATCCATGTGCACAGTATAAATAAACTATCAAGTAGAACCCAAATGCATTTTTGTCACTCAGGCATTGTCAAAACCTTTACATATGAAGTTCTTTCTTTGCCTGTCCTCAATGAACCTGCCTATACAAGTGTTCAAAGGCTGGTTCAAACAAACAGGTCCTCCTGGTGTACCAGGAGTCAAGACATAAACTCTTTATCGGTGTTGGTAGGGACAGCTATCAGCTGGCATGGGACCGCTGCCAGCTGTGCATTTAAAAGAAGAGAGCTGCCTTTGTTGGCTGTTTCCAGGGTATTTGGGCCTTTCCAAAAACATTGTTAAAGCCTGAACCGAATAAAAAGTTAAGATTTAATGAAGCGTTATCCTTTGTTCAGGTTAATACCTCTTCATTTCTCCATTCTTCTCTATTTTCTTGCTTTTGTTTTCCTTTTGTCTTGGATTGCCGTCCTGATGTATGCCTCATTCCTTCTGTAGTGGAGTTTAATTCTAGTTTTTCTGAGCCAAGAAATCAGGTCTGACAGTCATGCCTCTCTTACTGATGAACCATGCACCAACTGTCCCAGACACTAAGCTTGTTTTGGCCCCCAACAATCTCTAGCATGATGCACAGTCACTGAACAAAATTAATTTTCCCAAATAAATGCAAAGCCTCGAGACGTAGCTGGGTGGTTCAGCACCATAAGGTAAGCCTGGGCTTGCAAGAAAACATTTGGAGATGCACTTGAGAGCTAGCCCAGAAGAAAACAGTCTGAAAAGATGCCACCCATTTCTCTAGGGGAAGCACGCAAGTTGCACGGATTACTCAGAGTGAGTGTTGCGCTTCCCTGGGAAGGTGAGCCAATTATTGTAAAGAGGGGAACTTCTTGCTCCCTCCTTTTCTGCTCCTTCTCTTCATCCCTGCTTCTCTCTGGTTTTGGCTGCTCTTTTTTCCTGGCCACGTAGCCTTAGCCTCTGCCACCAGAGCTCTGGCACTTGTTGAGTCCTCTTGTAAATCAACTTAACTTACCAGAACAGCAAAAAACTATCAATGTTTCCTCCTGTGCTCTTCCAAGAGTTAAATGCGCTCGCAGATGGGAGTGGGGAGTATAAGACAAAGACTCAGCATCTCCCCTTTCCAGTAGCTATTTTATGTGCTCATTAAGTCTCAAGAAATGGTACCCTTTGTGACACTGGGTTTTTTTCAAAGGAGTTTCATCCTTAAAGATGCAGGAAGCAAAGCGAAGTAAACAGAGGTGATCAGATGTGGCAAGAGAGACTAGGATAAATCCCTTTGAGACTGCATATGGTAAAGGCCATCAAAAATGTCTATTTAAAGAAAGCTTTTATTCTCAGAGAAGCAGGACTCTAGAAAGGACACCAGCAAAAGCACGGTCCAGTGACTAACATTTCAATGCACTTGATATCTTCCTAGATAACAGCAGCAGCAGTAGCTTTTAAAATCCAATTCCAAGAGGCTAACACGTCAGATTCCTACTGAAATGAAAAAGTAAAACGAGAATGCTGATTTTCCATTATATTTCAGCAGTACCATTATTTCTCTGCCAGACATGAACAATATTACTGATGCCCAAAACTTGGCTACAGTCTCTCTGCACCTTGCATGAGAACATACAACCTCATAAGGGCAGTCTTTCTCTAAATGATGTATGTTTAAAGACCTGGACATTCGATTTCACATCTAGTCTTTAGTAGAATAACACATTTTTATTCTTTCCCTTACACTGAGGAGTTAATGCAATGATGAAGGCTTGGTTTGACCCTTCTTACATCTAATCAGCAGATCCACTTGATTTCAAGTAGCTTTACCAGCCCAAGCTCAGTCGAGACATCATTGGAGGTGTATGCAAAGCTGAGGGACTTTGGCATTTGTAAGAATGAATCAATGAGAAAGAGCATCCATTTGATTCAACCCCTATCTTGAATTCTCAAGGAATCGATGAGCACAAAACAGAATTAGCATCATTTGCTTCATATACTGAGCACATCAATACAGAAGTCACTGAGCAACAAATGTAACTCAAGCAATATTTTCAACAGTCTGTGTGTTAACTACTCACTCCGTATGTTGGATGTGAACATAATGCTGGGGAAACGCACCAGACTGACAGCCCTGGTGCATTGCTGTTTGCTTTTATAAGCAGAAGAGATGGTGCAGGCAGCAGCAAGGAAAAGTTTCCTATGTCTACACTGCAAATTGCTTTTGCAGGAACCAGATTGCTTTCTTAATCCAGCACTCTGAAAGGCTGCTACTGCACAGGGACCTGAGTGGGTAATATTGTTAAACAAATCTTCCCCTTGCTTTCCTAAACCCTGCATTTCCCGCCCACACTGCCCCATGGCCACCTGATACAGCATGGGAATACGCTTCCTGAATTACTTTGTTATCCTGCATTGGCTGGACAGGAATTTCCATCTCATCCCTCAGTAAACAATGTCAGTGCTGCAACGCCTTGACATCCCTCACATCCAATTGCATAAATGCAACGGAGAAAGCTACGGCCTTAAAGCATTAAACACTCCCCCTGTTCACTGATCAGCTCATTAAATGTGCCAGCAGCAAGCCACTCATTAGATTCCGACTCTTATCCATCACCTTGAGATACCAGCTGTGAAATCATTGATAAAAAGGACAAAGGATAAAAGGGATATATTGGATTTCATACTGTTCAGAACCCCTGATGGCTAGAGATGTAAAAATGCTATCGTAACTTAGTATTCACTAAGTGTTATACAAAGAAAGGGTTCTTTCACTGGCAGGTTCAAAGGTGCTTCTCAGCAGCAACCATATACCCAAAGCCAATTCTTTTCAAGATGCATGAAAAACATTACAGTCTGGATTTCATATGGCAAGGAAATTTAAAAGCAGGAGAGAATTTGGATTTAAAAAATCCCTTTTTTATTATAAAAAAGACATTTGTTGATAATTTTTCATTTTGCCTCTGGCAAGGGTTCTATATTTCAATTTGAAATATAACATTTCTTTAATAATTTAGCTACTTCTTTTTTTCTATGTTTTTCCTAGACTGGGAAAAAAGATGTTGGGAATATTTGGTCAAAATACTGCAGTTTTAAACACCACAGCCTTTGGAATGGAAATTAAGACAGTGTGAGACTGTAATATGACCTCCCCGTAACATTCATACCAGGTCCTCTTTTAAGTGCTTTCAACACTGCACACAGAGCCATAGGGAAAATCTTCTAAAAACGTATCTCTTTGCTGTCAATAAGAAAGGGAAGAAATTTAAATATTGTACAGATGGAAAAAAATGGTCTGAAGATTTAATCTGCAAAGGACATTACTTGGGGGGCAGTATTAGTTTCCCTGACATTGACTCATCATACTAGTAACAAGTGTGTTGCCTCACAGCTTTTTCAAGTTTATGCCTTAAAGTTCAGTCCAAAGGAGTGTAAGGTATGTCCCAGCTCCCAGATACGGCTCCGCTCGTTTTGATGGAGCTTCCTCCCCTCAGCTCAGGACTAGGCTCACAGACATAATTGCTTCATTGTTGTACATTGAAAGAAATAAAAATAAAGAAATAAGCAATTTATATCAAAGACCAAGTCTTTCTGCCATAAAACTTAATACACTTTTTGTTGCCATAGAAATAAATGAATAAAATAATCAGCTGAAAGCACACGGAATGTTTCTGTTTATTGCTGATCACCAGTAGACATAAAGACTCCAGAACCTGTCTGAGTTGAGACCCAGCTAAAAGTTGAGATTTCAGGTGAAGTTCATACGAGCGGCAGTGAGAAGGATCCCCTTTCTGCTATCGGGGGGGAAAGCTAATTGGGGAAAAGAAATGGTCATTGAAAAAACATAGATCAAACTACTTGAGTGTGTCAAACTCTGAAGCTTTGCTATTAAGATTGCCCTTCAGAGTGAAAGCAAACTTGAAAACAATGGTAGCATATTTAAAACTGCCTTTAATACATACAACACTGATGTTTAATTCATGAGGTTAGTATTAATAACTTTTGATCTGTCAGATTTAATTGTTTCACCTAAACCAGCAAAACCTACAAAGGTAATACTCTTATTTACATGACTCCAAATTCTGAAGGAACAGATTTCTGTTTACTGTAATTAACCTCCCTTTAATCCTGTATTTCATACTTACCCATCAGTTTGCTGTCAATCTTGACCTTATCTGTTCTTATGGATAAGTTAAGTTGTAGGGTTTCATTTGCACTATAGGAGAACTGGAAAAGATGACACAATAGAGATATTTATACCTTCGTTTGGCAAGGTTAATTTAATCTTTTTCTATGATACTCAATTATCAGAGCTGTGAAGGTTTTAGAAACTATCCCAAACCTTATGGTCCTTTTTTCATCTTGGCCAAATACACTTATAGAAAAATGTTTTAATGAACCTAATTCTTCACAATCAGGATTTTCAAGTATCAAGGGACAGCAGTATCTGAATACCCACTTTTCATTAATTTAATTTACATTTGGTTATAAGTATCCAAGTAGCAAAGGTACTGTTCAGATTCAGTAAGTATAACTGCTGACCCTGCTGAGTTCTCCCTTCCCACACCATCTGGCCCCATTACTTCCATGGACACGGCAGACTCGCACCACATGGAGGGGAAATCTCTTGCATCTTTAGCAGTGCAACCCCCTCGTTATAGCCAAAGCACAAGGTTCACGTGCTCCAAGACTCGAGCTTCTGCTCAGGTTGAGAGACAGCAGCAATAACAACCGGTGGGAAAGAAAAAGAGCAAAGAAAAATACAATGGCCTTATAAAGCAAACGCTTTGTGCTAGGCTCAAATGCTGCATAAATGCTAATCGGGTCTCAAAACTACCCTGCTAGTAAGCTTATAAGACATAGAGGTTAAAGTCAGCATAACATTTGTGAGTCCGACTTTGAGCCCGGTAAATAGACTGTTTTTTTGAATACCGTTTTCTTTCTCTGTAAAATAAACCAGAGTGAAAGAAGCATAGCTAGTAGTTTTTATGCACCAGATTGCATAAAAAGTGAAGAATAAAAAAGGAATGGTCCTGAATTCCTCCAGGGACAGTTCACTGAATCCATGGATTGCATAGATAGAGAAATCAACAGGAAAGATCGAGGGCTTTGAGGGGAGATCCCAGGAGCACTGAATCAAAGCTGCTGCCTTTGACTGCTACTGCCAAAGGAGAATCTCCATCAGAGGCGACTTTCTTCTCTGAGGGAAACTAATATTAACTCTACATTTCTGGACACATGTGGACATTGGAACTGTAAGAACTGAATATATTTGGTAGGTGAATCATATTTTCGCATTTACCTCTTTACTCGTGAATGAAAATTTTCCTTCATCTGATTCATCAACAGGAGCTTCAAATTCAAACTGGCTGTTCCCAACCACAAATTTTTTATCCTGTGGAAGAGAAAGGTTCAGCTTAAAATTTGTACAGCATCACCAAGAGTAATAAAATATCACCAGGCAATATCCTGTTCAGCACTGGAAGTAATAAGACCAAAAGAAGGCGGCTAACCAGTTAAAGTCATCTCCTGAAAATAAAGCTAGTGAAACAGTGAGCCAGCACGATCTGATGCTTTGCTGCACCGTTCCAACATTCACTAAAAGTGGAAGCACTAGAGCAATACAAATAAAGCAAGAACATATCTAGCACTCCGTTTCAGGGAACAATAAGAAAAAGCCAAGAGATGTGAATACTGGATGGCTTCGCACATCAGATGTGTTATTAACAGAGCTGTGTGCGTTCTGCCCTTTAAGGTTTTCTCTGTAGGGATCCTGGGCAGAGCAGGGATGCAAGAATTACGTGAGAAACTGGAATGAACATCTCTCAGACCTTGCTGGCTTTGTTTCTCTTGCCTCACCATGACTCCAGCTGTGTTTGCACAGGGTAATCTTTGATGGCAGCACCAGCTTAAAGGTATGCCTGCCTCCTAGATACCTTCTTCCCCCTCTCTTCTCCCTAGGCCCTAAATCCATTCATTCCTGCCTTTAGGCCACAGCACATACCGACCTGCACTGCACTGGCAAAACTCTCAGCTTGGCTGTTCTGTGATTCAGTTGAGGAACTGAGCTGGCTAAAAACCAAACACATCATCCCACGACACTATTTCTGTGCTGGGTCATTCTTCGGCTCTGGCCCACAGCACAGCAGCACAAACAGCTTTGCCAGAAGAACCAGAGAAAGAAATAAGTACCAAGGATATTTTCAGGCTGTATTGTTAGTAAATACTTATGAAATCAGAGCCTGCTGGGGGATGAGACCACTTTTACCTTTTCAGAATCACAGAACACTCTGGGTTGGAAGGAGCCTTCAAAGATCATCTAGTCCAATCCCACTGCCATGGGCAGGGACACCTTCCACTACATCAGGTTGCTCCAACCTGACCTTGAACACCTCCAATGATGGGGCAGCCATAATGCGGTCTAAACATACCCTCTTTCATACCCTCATTGTCTCTTGTCCTAGCACTACAGGCTCTGATAAAATGTCTTCTCTTTCTGATACGCCCCCTTTATATATTGAAAGGTCTTAAAGAGGTCTCCCCGAAACCTTCGCTTCTCCAGGCTGAGTAACTCCAACTCTCTCAGCCTGTCCTCACAGGAGAGGTGTTCCATCCCTCTGATCATTTTTGTGGTCTTCCTCTGGACCTGCTCCAACAACTCCATTTCTTTCCTGTGCTGACAGTTCTAGAGCTGGACGCAGTACTCCAGATGGGGTCTCACCAGAGAGGAGTAGAGGGTCAGAAACACCTCCCTCAACCGGCTGACCACACTTCTTTTGATGCAGCCCAGGTTATGATTGGCCTTCTGGGCTGCAAGCGCACATTGCTGGCTCGTATCTAATTTTTAATCCACCAGTATCCCCAAGTCCTGCTCAGCATGGCTACTGTCAATCCATTCATACCCCAACCTGATCATCCCAATATTGGGGAGTGCCCCGACCCAGGTGCAGGACCTTGAACTTGGCCTTGTTGAACTTCATGAGAACTTCACTTTGATGCCTTCTGTGGATGTAAAGAGCTAGTCCCTGCTTTTGTCCAGAACCGCTTGAGTCCTGGAGTACACGTCAAAAAAATAACAGTTACTTGATTCCTCTTTCCTGCTCCAAGGGTTAGTAAGTTGTCTCCTGCTGTCATCTAAGCCTTGTGTATGAGGATCTTACCCTATTTATTTGTAGATACTTCTTCAATGCTGGAATCAGTGGTAACTCATGGGCCACTAGGTTTTATTTAACTAGTGCAGTGGAAACCTTTCCTATTGCACCTTCACTGTGACAGGTTGGGTAGCAGTCACAAGAGCCCACTAAGGTTTGGAGCTGAGGAGGAGCACATGCTTTAGCCAGGTAAAGGGCCTGACTCCAGTCTCTGGGAGGCTTAGGGGAACAGACCTTTCACTTCTTTGTTCTCAGAAGTCGCATATAGAAAATAAGCTACTGACTGAGCTCTGGAAAGACACTTCTGAAAGTTTTACAGCCCATTCTGCTTTACAAAAACCATCTACATACTCCAATTTATAAAGCACCTTACAAATCCCTTTTTTGAGGAACGCTGCCTTACTTTCCCCACTCTACATTTCAACATACCATGTATTTTTCAAAAGTGTTCAAATTCTGCTGCTGCTGCGTAAGGCTTTCCCACACGCTTAACAGAAGGCACTGGGAGAAGAGGAGAGTTTCGGTGTGCATGACAGCTGCCACCTGAAATCAGGAGTTGCTATACAAGGCTCTTGAGCAGAAGGCTACAGAGCTCCCATTCAGCAGTCTGGGTGCAAGAGGAAACACATAGCAAACACTGGGAAGTGGATTACACATCAGACACACATGACAAAGACGAATCCAAATGGGAAATTACTTTTAATGAAAATCTTTGGAGGGCTAATAAGCTTATCTTGATGCTGGTACATTTGTCTCTTCTACTGTGCCAATCTTTCAAGGACTCAGCTGGAGAATGCCTCTCAGAAGTTGCATGCAATATGACTGATCAGTACTAAACTCTCCTCTCACCCGCTTGTTCTGGATGAGACTATTCCCAAGAGAATGACGGCAGCTTGGATTTACTTCTCCTTCCTACTGAAATTCTTTCAGAAGAAGGAAAGGCAGAAGAACAGCCAACAGCTTCTCCTCTTTTAGTCTATTTCCCTCCAGCAGAAGCCCTCATGAGGAGATTTATTCATTGTACTGTAAGTGTTCACAAGTTAAGAGGTGCATATAAAAACTGTGAGCTTATTCTTACACCCTCAGTTCTGCAATAGCAGTTTTAGAAGCTGTACATGTCTCCCACTCACTGGGTAAGGCCAGACCTTCACTGCTAATCTCCACCTAGAAGCAGAGATGCTTATATGCATGATATTGGTTAGTGCACTTAATCACCCATGATTGTGCATCACCCCTTAAAGCAAAGTACAGATTAAACCAAAATAATAGAGATAGTAGTTCAAAGTGACAACAGAACATTCATTATTGCTTATCAACTTTCTCTAAGCAAGAATTTAGGCAAAGAAAATAGGAGGAAAATGGATATATACCTATGTTCTAATCAATAAAGACCTTAAATGTGCTTATAGCTGCATGACTGCTACCTCCAAACACACTGCAATGCCCAGCATATCTTGAGGCAAAACGGTTTCACATGAGAAGCCACATGCCATTTTGCCTTTGGGCTGCGGGCCAACCCCTACAGAATATCCATCCATGGCTTCTCCTGAGCTACCCTGCCCTCTATGAGATGTTTACCAAAGGCCGTGTTTAAGTTATGCCCTTACTCAAATGAACTTTCAGTAACCAAAGTTATTGCTTCAGATAGCATGACCCCACAG
Organism: Numenius arquata; assembly: GCF_964106895.1. Taxonomy (NCBI): domain Eukaryota; kingdom Metazoa; phylum Chordata; class Aves; order Charadriiformes; family Scolopacidae; genus Numenius; species Numenius arquata. The sequence continues at coordinate 110,096,875 of NC_133577.1, read as the reverse complement.
GCATGAGTGCCTGGATGACTGTGACTATTTCATGCCTTATTTGTCTGTTTTCACGTATACTCAGAGGTCTGTGTATACAGCTGTAGTCACTGTGTGTGCCTATTTAAGTCCTGGCACTGAAGGCATTATTATTCTGGTTTAAAAATGCACCTCTGTACCAGGATATATGGGGCTGCTCCCATGACAGAGATGACGTTCATACATGGCTCTCACCTAAGAAAAATAATTCTGACATCATTTGACACTCATTGCTCTCCACCATCTTTCCAGCCTAAAGCCTGTGCATTCATCTTCTTACAGAGACTTGAATTCCATGTAAGACTTCCCAGTTCCAAGTTAAATAAATGCATACTGGGTCTGGTCTGTAGGCAATTCATTAAACACTGCTACCCATGATAAAGCGTTCAATCCACAGGATGTGTCTGCCTTCGCTAAATGTAATTGATACCTTACAGAAAAAAAAAAGTGCAGAACCATTTTTGTTCCCTTTTGTCTGCTAGTAGTTCAGAAAGATTAAAGTTCTTATTCACTGAATGATAAACTAGATGAACGAGTTTTTGGGTTCCTGCTGCTGTTGCTCCTCCTTAGAGGAAAAGGGTCCTCTAGAAGTCAAATTCAGCACATCTAGATTATGCATCTGCCCTGAATTTGTTTTTGAGAGAGAATAGGCTCTTCCACTTATATCAAGGGAGCAGGGAAAGATTTTCCTCTTGTGCAGAAAAACAGCTCCTCACAATGCTAAACAAAAGAATTGTGAATAAATTCTCTGGAATATTTTCTGGTTTTAGCAGAGAGAGCTGTGGCCTTTAGGTCCCATGTTGTGTCCGGCATCATGCACACAGCCAGACATCCTACCAGGGACCAGTCCTGGCATCTCGGAGAACAGATCAAATTCACCAAATTGCCTTTTTTTTTTTTTTTACATATATTTAAGGTCTTCCAGCAAGAATGTTTATTTTTGCACTTATGTTTGTATAACATGGTCTTGATATATGTACAATGTAGTGATACATAGCATGATCTTCATATGATTGTAGTGCTTGTGGGTTGCTTTTTACCCTTCTCTGAATACCCTTCTTACATTGCTGCTCTCCAGACCCTTCCCATCCCTTGGCAGGCATAGCAGAGGTGATAGAAGGACTTTGTAAGCCGTACAGTACTTCAATTTGGCAAAGGGGAAAAAAAAAACCACAACTCAAGAAACAAGAGCCTTTTTTCCCTTGATAGATGGCTAGTAGATAAAGCAATCGATGCAATCTCCAGCGTATCTATCATTAATTCACATTTACACAAAACAACACAGAAACAAACAATAGAAACTAAGAACAAAACTAAGATCTAAGAAGTGTTTTTTAAGCTTTGTTTTTATCAAACTAACAATAATATTTTATGCATTGTGTAGGTTATAAAGCAATTAAAAGCTTGGAGTCAAACTCTGGCTTCTAAGAAGCTTTGTAATTTACTTCCTGGAAGCATGTACTGAGAAAGAGAAGCCTTTGCTACAGCTAAGAAAATACCTGATCTTCTGGTTTGATGGTCACACACACACACAAAACCCCCCAAAAGATTGTTTTATCCAAACTAAGAAACGTTTAATTTCTGAGTGCATTTTTTTGTTTGAAAAGTGAAAACTCAATTGAGTACATCAAGTGATGTCATTCTAGAACAAAAAAAGTGAGCATTTAGTTAGAAAAAAGATATGAAACATTCACAATTCCTAAATCTCCCCTTATTTCATTAGATGAAAAATAATTGTCAAGTGTTTCAGCAGGTCCAACCTGCATTCTTGAAAAAAACCCCACATCTAGTAGCTAAGATATTTTGTCCAGCTCTGATTCTTGTCTTGGTGGTGACTCTAACACAGTAACCAATATTATATTAAACTTGAATGTGTAGCTCTTTTCCTTCTTTAAAACCAATTACAAGCAGGATCTCCAAGGAACACAAACTAATGCTTTAGTTTAGGGGTGTGGCTGCAGTTCAAGTGCAATTCACACGACAGCTAGCTTTGAATTAATCTGCTTACCCGATAATAAGCTAGATGTCTTCCCTCAAAATACACCGTTGTTCGGTACTCCATAGGTATTATTGGAGGGTTAGGGTTTAGAAACTGTGGGCATTCTTCTTCCTGGGGAGAGAAACATTTTATATGTTATTCCAAATAAAAAGTCTTATCACAACAAGCTCTGATGGCCTTCGGACAATGGAATGATTGTTCTGAAGAACTTCATGCTTAAAATACAGTGACAGATTTGATTACACCCTTTCAAATTAGACATGCTAAAAATGACTGCAGCATATGTCAAAGCTGTGGGTGATTATCTTTCCCAGCCTTGAAATCTTGTTCCTCCCATTGAAGCAAAATAGTCAAAGGAACAAAAATATCCTTTCAGGAGTTATTCAGTTTCACTGCCCCTCCTCAATCACACCCTTAAATTCCCACCCCCGCACTGTCACTAAAAAAAATATCTTACACTTCTGGAGTTAACTTTAGGATCATTTTTAAATCCCTCATTCAACCAACTGATGTGAGAGAAAAAGCAAAGAAAATATTGAAGTGTTCTAATAAAAACCTAATAATCTTATTTTTAAACATTACCATATTTTGTTTAATCACATCCTGTGCTGAAGAGGACTCTTCACAGATATGTCTCTTCCAGTCCCACTGGCAATTCCATCTATTGCTTGCACAGGAATAGCATCTACAAATATAACATGATAGTCATGACAAACTGTCAGGCTTTTCCCCCCATTGACAAAAAAGGAAAATGAAATTCCATCTTTATTCATTGAGGGTAGATCAATCTGTTACAGTGTCCTTACTATATTAAGCTGAAAACTTCATACTAAGAACAGTTCTTGAACCCAAAACCTATTTTCTCCGCTAAATCTTTGAACAGGAATCAGAAATCCACAGCATCTTGTGCTAACTTTGAGATCAAGTCTGAGAGGACTGGAAATGGTCTTGATCACCCTTCATACATAAGATGGAACAAAGTGGGGTTTGGGTTGGCTGCGCCTGTGTTGGGGCAGCACCATCTCAAGCAGGGCAGATGATGGGAGCAGAGTCAGCTTTGATGGTCCCAGTGGAACCCAAAGCACAAATCTAACGTTTCAGGGAACAAGTAGGTAAGCAGATGTCAATGGAGCCCACCTGCAATGGAAACCCAATGAACTAGCCTTTAACTATATGTGCCATGAATACTCCCATTCCACGTGTTTTATATTACCTTGTGCCCTTCAACCATTTTTCAACTTCATTAAAATGTAAGGAAAAGGATTTGGACAATGGCAAATTGAGTGCCAAAGGCCTAATTATGAAACGATTGGGTAACTCAGCTGCCAGTTACCTGAAAGGTACACGCTACAGGATCTAAACACCTAAGTTAAGAAGCTGAAATACTTACGGCTGATTTTCAAAAAGATTCATTGCTTCTTCACAGTCATAAAAAGGGTAAGTATGTGACGCAAAAAATATCTTGTTATTTCCAAAGGTTAACTGAAGTGGAACTGAAACATGATCTATTACAAAAGAAAAAAAAATATCTAAGTGGTTGTTGAATTCTTTAGCTCTTAAGCTGAATGATAGAATGATAATGGTTTTATTATTTTACAGGACATAAGCAAATATTTAACTATACTGTTGACACTCTGGATCTCGTGACCTGTTATACTTCAGATCTATAAGCTCTGCTTTGTCTTTCTAAGCTTTGCAAATTTTTCAGCACATGGTTGTCAGAAGAAAAGCGGAGATGTGATAAAGGGAAGAAGCAAAATTATAGAATAGCTTTGTTTCACGGAAATGTTTCTCAACGGTGCTATCGTCATGCTAGAATTTTTAAAGAGTCTAGAAGAACAAGGAAAACTGAATAAGGACATAATTGAGCACAGATGAAAACTGGCACGAGAACAGTCATTTTAAATAAAACATTTTCTTAAATATGGATATGTCTGCATGTAAAATTACTTGTTTCATTTGTGGATTAAAACTGTCATCGTCATAAGAATTAAAGCAAGTGATCTTTGTGGTTAATGCTGAACAGTGCCTGCAATGCTAAGTTACCACAGGCACTTGTGATCTTCACTTTGCTGTACACGATTCCTCCATAAATGTACTTCTTGTCTGGATCATTACTGAACTAAGAGTGGAAAATCTGTCTTCAGAAATGGGTGCTTTCCTCAGTGAAGCTGTTTGAAATACCTTTTGCAGAAATCATTAAGCCCTTGTCGCAAGCTATTTCACAAGCTATTGGGCAATTTCAAACTCTGCGTTCCTTGAACAGGTTCTTTGAAGAAGCTGCTTGGCTGGAAGTCACCTCTGCCTGCACTGGGTCCCCTTGAATATTTCAGACTGGTAAGAATGCCAGGGGATTTCCTAACAACGGGACTGAAAAAAAGCAGCCTTCCTCTCTAGAAACGTCCCATTTCCTTTGGAGCCAACCACAGCTAAAGTAACCCAGACTTTTCCAAACTCAATAGGGTTTCTTAACAGTAAGTGGGTGGCTCAGAACTTTTTGTCACGTGTTACCAGGAACCACTGCCAATGCTAATAACCATCTGCCTTCTGCTGAAGTGTCTGCCAAGCTTCTAAGCACCTTTATACTACTTTTGAACATCCTTCCAGATGGATCCCTGTGCGACAAACTCAGAGAGGTGTATTTTTTCCAGGTGACTTCGTTACTTGAATTCCATCTCTGAGAGGCTTCTAGTCTCACATTTTATGCTGGAAGACGTCAAGCTGTCATGTTTATCAACCTGGCTGCTTTATGTCCTGCTTTACAAAATATTTTGGGAATGTGAATTGGCCCTAAATAAGAAAGTGCTGCTTTAGCACAGCATAATCTGATACTGTGGCACATCCCAGCTAGTTTAAAACTTGAGTGAGATTTTAACATCATTAGTCTTCCTGTAACTGAAACTGGATTTTGACCTGTTTCACTCTTAGGAGAATTGAAATGTATCTTAAAAAGTCCTTCCGAGTGCCGCTCTGACAGTTCATGGCTGTTTCGATACATACAAAAGGGTTATCCTCAGGGATACCTCTGCAAAAGCATCTGGTTTTGGTTGTTGTTTTTTTTTTTCTTTTTGTTTCTTTAAACTTGATACATAGTAATCAGCGCTGTGTAACCAGTTTTATTCCATGTGTTTATGCATAAAGACGGATGAACTTAAAGCATGAACAAAGCACTATCTAGGAAATAGCACAGGAATTATGGTTGGCAACAGACCTTAAGCATATAATCAGTGGTTCAGAACAATGATACAGCCTTTAATTATACGATCACACATTTTTCCACTGGACTTACTATAGCAGAAGCTGGAGGGCACTAGCAGAAAAGGCGGAAGCCTTGATGAAAGAAAGGACAGCCTTGTGACACGGACCAGAAAACAAGCCACTGAACTACAGATGACTAGAGCAAAACTAAGACATCAGAGGCAGAAAACTTCACATCTGAAGCACTTGTGCAGCTCTTCTGGCCCCACAGCTCGAAATTATTAGGGTAAAATTAGAGAACCTGGGTTTTGGTTGTTTGGGACACAGAGTAACACCTCTCTGGCTCTGTGCCTATGCCTCTGCCAAGCTCCTGTTTCAGGTTCCTGGTAGAAACACTTGGAATGCTTGTAAATACAACAATGGAAAAAGTTTGAGCAAACTTTTTTTTTTTTTTTTTTTTCCCCCAAATGTTTGAATGAACAAAGTTCAGCAATAGACTATTTGGGTAAAGGGACTGGAAGAGGAAAAGTAACTTGTATGCAGCTCATGTAAGAACATCACATTAGAAGCAGCAGGCTATGTTCTTTCTTCTTATTATACATGGAGGGTAGCAATATTTCTTTACCTTGACCTCTTGGTGTTGGAGGAATTATATCGGGTGGATTACAGATAATAACCCCATCTTTTAATTGAGCATCATGGACTGTTTCACCAAATGTACACAAAACCTTGTCACTGTCAGTCAGAGTTGGCAACGGACTTACAGTCAGTTCCACCTGGAAACAAAATTTAAAAAGGGTAAAATACTTGAAAGAAGTGAAACAAGACCCAGTAAGATTTATGGCCAGAGAACTTCAATTGCTCTTTTTTTTTTTGGCCAATGATGATATTTTGGCTAGTATCACAGAAGATGGTTCTCCATTTTAATTTCTTCCCATCTGCTAATCTTTTCTTCTTATACCTCTACCAGTTTTTCCAAGCTGGGTACATATTGAATTTGACTCGTGAAAAACCCTCTTGTCCTGTCAATGCATTAGTTCAGAACAAAAATGCCTGTACAGACACACCCAAAGCCTTTTATTCTTGTTCTCAGCATCCAGTTTAGCAATAGTAAACAGAGTGGTTAGCACTTAAATCCTGAAAACTTAATTAAATTTACATTAACCTTACGTGTTACTAGTGAATAACGAAACCAAGGCTGGATGGGCTGGAAAAGCTGGAGTTTGAAAGGTCTGAACATAAAAGTGGCTTCCTCAAGACTAAATGTACATGCAAGAAACCCAGTGAGATCCATCAGTGCTGCTGAAAAAGGATTTCTGAAAGAATGATGGTGAGATCTTAACCTCCTCAAGGAGATTGTCAACACAGAGTGCATGTGAGAAACTAAAAGCAAAATAGAAAAGGAAAACTTAACAAGGAAAGAGGAAAGAAATGAAATGCAACTTTGGATGCTGTCCTTGATTTAATGCATCAGGTGTGTTAATTATATAGTTTAACTTTTTCCATTTTGTATTGCCAGTAGAAATGACAATCATCCCTTTCACACTGAAACTGGTTCACTATGTAATGAGCTGCAATGTTTTGGTGAGTAAAGGAATCATAAGGAGACAGTGGCATTAGCGATGGTACAGGCAGCATGTAAACACTCATTTGAAGTTGGGTTTGGTTTTGGTTTTTAGGTATTTTGGCCTCAGATGCTGATGTGAGATACCAGAGACTTGTCAACACAACTTGACAAGATCTGAACTAAGAGAAGGTGTGGATTTTAAGTGGACTAGTTACACTCCACTAACATTTTGTTCAACACAGAAATGGCCTTAACACTATGCTGTTTACGTAATTTAGGAATGGAATTAAACTGACTTGAATTAAAGACTCTTTTTCGCCCAGGAAACCCTCAGTCTGCACTGGGATGCTCCATTTAGAGTTAGAGCAATCTATGACACCCTGGTCACAACCTGAACACTCAGTTTTGTTGCCACAGAGTAATTTTGCACGCTGAATTTACCTTCTCCATGTACCCAGACTTCACTGTGTAGGCGAATCCACTGCTGATTTTAAAACAACAGCTTATGGCTTCGCTACTTACTTAAGTTTATGCTCAAGCAAGTCGAAAGGGCAGCATGAAATCTCCCCTATCAATTACTTTTTATGGGTTACACAACATTGTGCAACAGTTTCATAATAGTCAGATAAGTGTAAGTGCTTTATCATCCATACTAGTGCATCATTTTGGTTTACAGAGAAGGTCAAAAAGAGCATTTCTTAGAAGAAAACATAAACTGCAACCTTCAAAAACAGTAGGCAAGAAAGAGCACTGTCAGAAATGCCAGAGACTGAGACAGCCAAAACAATATCCTATTCCTAGTCACCACTGTGCATAAAGAAATGCAGATATTCACCTTCTTGGTAGTTACATCAATGTACTTTAAGAACATGCAGGGAAAGCACTTTCTTGTCATACCTTTGCAGGGGCTCTGCGACTCATATTTAGAGGGTCTGCACTAATGATAGTCATGCATGTGCCACTTGGACTCCACAGCCAGTGGTTCTCCTTATCAGCTGTTCCACAGTCTGCCTTCTTTGTGCACCTGACAAAACAGGAACAAAAAACAAAGCAAAGCAATATTATAGCTGGACTCTGCTTTTTCTGAACTACAACAATTTCAGGATTAGAGAATTACAACACAAGATGACTGGGAATTGGCTTTAATACTGACTATTCAGGTTGTTAATAGAGAACTTTTAAGAGAATAAGTGGAGGAATAAGTATTGATGGTTTGAGATATCAAAAGCAAGTGGGGAAACATATACCTATAATATTCTGGACACCACCTTGGATTAGACAACCCAAACCCATACAGAGGCAGTAATATTTAGCACAGGAGCCATAAGACAACGGAGCCATTGCTGATCATCTGAAACCAGGGTGATTAACCTTCATTGTAATATAAAACAAACTCCTGAATGGGTGGGCACAGACTAGTTCAAGAGGCAGGTCAAGAGGCAGACAACCATGTGTTGCCAGTAAAAAGAGACCTGATGCATGAGAGCACCAATGCAACAGGAGTATTGCTGGGGGCACAAAGGCTTGTGGAGACCTCCCATGCAACCACAGCACTAGAAATGTTACTTTTGTAGTGAATGTTTTCATTAATTCCTGCTGCTATTTAAGACCTCTCCCTGCCAGGGCACCATTACCATTAGGGGAAGACAATAGCAGTTGTGCAGCCTCACCAAAAATATTGGGAGATTTTCCCAGCTCACGTAAAAGAAGGACAGAAAGAAGAGATGCTGCAGTGCAGAAGCTGCATACGTGGCTACAAAAGCTTGTTGAAGCGTGTGTGTGGGGACAGTCTCATGCGTATTCCTTCCATTCTGTGCAAAGCTTAGGAGAAAATGCTGCAGGATCTCTGGCTGCTGGGGCAGAAGACTATTAATCAGGGGCCTTAACACAGTGCAGTTACTGCACAGCTCGGTCAGCCCTACCCTTAAAGATATAATTTACATACAGAGTCTACGTTCATATAACATATCCCTAAGCACATTATTAAGTGTTGTGTGTCATCATGAGACAGAACTTGCTGCAGATGGGAAAAACATTAGAAATTAAACATATTTTTTTTCCTCATTGGAAATAAATACTAGCAAATGCAAAAATTCATGTTTGCCTGTTCCCAGAGACCATTAATACTTTGAGATATTGAGGTCAGTGTTCATATCAGAAACCTGAAGGGAAATCTAAGGAAAATTGCCTTTTGTATGATATATGACATGGCCTTCAACTCCCAGTGACCCAGGAGGAGTTCAAGGTGTATATTCCAAATCCCAGGTTTCATCCACAGCAACCAAAACCCAGGCTGGAAGAGTTACAGTATATTGCATAAAGCTGCACGCACTGCATACGTTTCTCTGCAGTGTTCCATATTCTGCTACACATCAGGCTGATAAGTAACTTAATGTGATAGTTCACATTTTCAGAGAGGAAACTAGAAGCCTGAAATTCATCTGCATACTATAATTAAATAGCCCCTTTGTTCCAACAGCAAGTACTTAGGATCACGGATTCCCAACCGCTCATGCCAAGGGGTTAATTAACTTAGTAGTCAAAAAGAGAGCTGCAGGACCGCTCTTCCCTATTGCCACTCCAATCAATGAAGAGTGCAAAGAAGAAACATTCCAGAGGTGTTCAGTGCTGTCCTAGTTTACACATGTTTGAATATTAATTCACTTAACCTCTGCAGATAGTTAGCCAAATGCCACTTTCTGCTCTCCTGCAGTTAGGTGAGGGTTCAGTGTAGTTACTCGTCTTGAGAGATTACATTTATACAAAAACAGCGTTTGAGATATATACTTTATTTCAGACATGAACAGTTTTTTTTCTTTCATGCAGTTTTACACTTTCCTGCTCTACATGCTATATTTTCTGAATATTAAATAGGGAGCACTCTTTTAATTTCTGGGAGAACATTTGACCATACAGTTCAGAGAGTGATAAAACATGCAGTTTTACTGATTTTCAGTACCAGTACAAAAGTATATATTTTCCCAAACTAATCAAATCTGCAGAAGTCAATGGGGACTTATTCATGTGCACCAAAGATTGATAGCAATGTCTGTGTGATAAAATTAAATCACTATCAGGAGCATACTACACCAAGCAGTAACCCATGGCAAGTGTCAAAATTTGAGCTATTCCACTGTTTGCACCCAAGAAGCACTGGCAGCACTCACCTGCCCTCTCTCACACACCAGCCACAGTATGGATCCCTCGCTTGAGTACATTTTTCACAGTCTGAATATTTGTGGCAGTCCTGCACAGGTAGCCGATGCACCTGAAGAACCAAAAGTAAGGCAAATCGTAAGGGATCTGAAGAGGTCACAAGGAAATTGAAACATCATTGTACAGCACTGTTGCCTGTGGCAGCAGAATACTTGACCCTGTATTATTCTGATGAGAGTTCACCTTGATTTTAAGAACATCCATACGAAACCACAGTCTGGTTATTTCCCCCTTAGCAAAGTCCAAATCCACACACTTTTCCTGCTTTTTTTTTTCCACTCCAATATTCTCTAATCTCTCTCCAAAGTAACATAGGACATTGTTATAATTCAGAATCATGAGGAGGTCTTACAAAAATCGAGCTTTTCAGTTCCTTCAGTTATATTACTTCTGGAAATCTGCATTACAGCAGGCATTGCAGGACAGAAACTGTGTCAACAACGCTCTGAATTCAAGAAACAGCTATTTGCAGAACAGATACTTTCAAAAGGCTAATTTGGTACTCGCTAGATCATTTTTTAAAACAAAATATCCTCCCCTCCATATCACTAGCACGGAGATGAAATCATTTGGAAATGCAACCATCAGTGGCACTTCTAGCCAGAAGGCATTTCAGAAAGTCTGCAAGCATGAGAGCACCAGGGCGCTTCAGGTTACTGCACTTCTCCACGCATAACCCTCCACCACGCAATACATTCACGAAGGAAAATGGAAATAATTATGACAGGAAGCAGCAGGGAAAAGAGCATCATCAGTTCTCATGTCTCAGTCCCCCAGTAAATATACAGCTTCTGGTTTTGATTTCCTTTAGTGCCAAGAATAAACAATTTGTCTTTCTTGGTGCACAGAAAAGAAGCCAGCACACAACCATCTCTTTTAGTTTTGCTGCTGAAATGATGCAAGAGGAGAATGGGACATTCTTCCTGTCCATGACTGAGTTTTACTTTTAAAGAGCACAAAAAGTCTAGCAACAGTAACTCTGAGATGTAAGCTTTGTTTTTGCTACCTTATCCTCTCATTTAAGACAACTGGCAGTTACAAACCTACTTTGAAAGTCTGAGTTTGGCCTTTTCTTTCAGTTTCCGAGAGTTCAGTCTGACTCAGTTAAGGAAAATATCGATATTGGGTAGTTTTCTTGCATGTATTAACACAGAGGTTTACCTTTTCAGCACTCTTTCCGCTCCCTTCTTCTTCCACAGATTCTTACCTAACTGGAGCTGAGTTACTGGCACTCTGTTTCACTAACTGGTACCCATGAGTAATTTAATATCCAGTGAATGGCTTTTTTTATGACAAAGTATTTATTTCATAATTCTGGCAGGCAGAAACAAGCCCTAGAGATTGCCGTCTGTGCAAGTTTTATGTAAACTTAATGGATTTTTAAAAAAATAAAATAAAAATAGCAGCTCCATTTACAGCCAGCTTCAAAACGCAGAGAAACTAATTTTAGAGATTTTCTAATTGTCACTCTTAATCAAAGAAAGTGTAAAAGCTAAACAAGCAAACGGGCTAGTGATTGTGTGAGTGACTGCCAAAGGCTTCTGCTTTCCTCCCAATATGGTATGTACCATAAGGAACCTGGGATCCTACCAGTGATGTTCACTTGTAACGAACCAGCCTGAGCGTGGCAGGGGTGGT